>NC_064922.1:786942604-789638233 GCF_023897955.1 Schistocerca gregaria
CCCGCTCATATTAAGGAAAAACTTGAGGGTTAAGAATGTTTGGTGCCTGTATAACACTCTTTTTACTCAAGTAAAATGTTTCTTCATACATTACCTTGCTGGAAGGTAGCTCACATATAGAAAATAAAATCCAGCTGCTCTTATCGCATAGAATTCCACTATTACATTGCATACCACAGTCTTGTGGTTATTACTGTTGCCTAGTGACTTGCTACAAGAATTTGCAGAAAGTGATCTAAATTTTTGCATGCTCATCACCATTTCAATGTACTTTGCTTAATGTTGTATGCACTAGTGTACTCCTTTCTTTGTAGCTTAATGTTTGTCCATATTTTATGTTGAATATGATGATTTGCTAGTGGTGGTTCTTTTTTGTTATTAGGGTGAAATCATAAGAAGTAAAAGCAGTGCTTCTCTACCGTTTCCATTAATACTGTCGGGGACAGTAGTTTCTGCAGAATGGCTTTTGTATGGCATTATAATTAAAAATCATTTCATTCAGGTAAGTATTATAAATATTAGCACACTGTTGGGGTATAGTTATTGGCAATCACATTTTCACTTTTACTAATATTGTTTTGTGCACCCATGGGATCATTATGAATGTCTAATCAATTTCCACATATCTGTTGGAATGCCTTGTGTTCATGCACATTCAATGTATCTCTGTGTTGTTTCCCTAGCAGCCTGTGCTTGTTGTAATGATATGACAATGGAATTGCCTGTGGAATGTCATTATTTTGTACATAAAAATTGTAGTGTATGCTGAATGCACTCGCTAAATAAAATATACCCTTTCATTACCAATAGTCAGAATTAAAGCAACATTTTAGATCTGCTTTATTTTTCCATATTAAATAATGTTAAGACATTCACAGCTGCAGTCCCCTCCTCTTGAAAGGGGGTGGGGGTGTGACTTGTAAAAACTTGCTGAATTTTCACATACAAACTACAAGAAAATAAGATATATTGGGTGCCTTTTTCAACTTTATTGCTTCAAAATACCGTTAAACATGAAAAATAAGGAGAGACTAAAACCCAGAGATTCAGTCTACAGTCAAAATGTAAGCAACAAATTAGTTTCATATTGTCTGTTATCATGAGAAGTGGAAGAAAGATGATTTGTATAGCTGCAGAAGAAAGTAAGAATTTGCTCCAAACCCTGAATTAGTAGTTAGGGGAAAGAGAAAGATGTGAGAGTTTGAGTTTGAGTGGGGGGGGGGGGGGGGGGGGGGCAAGCACAAGCAAGTTGGAAGAAGAAAGTGTGTTGAGAAGAAAGTAGAATAGACTAACAAAGGAAAAATCAGACTTAAATGGAGACCCCATGATGGATGAGGAAACCCTATGATGGGTGAGACAAACAATGACCACTGGCTTCCATGAGACTGAATCCTTAATAGTGGCATTGCACAAACGTGACACAGTGATGAAAGTATCTAGATAAAAGGCAGGTTGTTATGACCTGGTGCCTGAGAACAAGCATCTCAGAAATTGCGAAGATGGTTTGCTGTTTGTGTGTTGTTGTTCATTTTGAGCAGGTATGGAAAGTTGTTGAAAGATGGTGAACCATGAGTAGACAACAAAGTGTTGGACATCGATGTCTCATCACAGAATGTACAATACTGGTGCAAGCGCAAGCGCTCTGGAACACACAGTTTAATACACATTGTTGAACTTCAGGCTCCATAGCAGATGACCCTTGCATATTCTCATGGTGACCGAATGTCATCAGTTATGATTGCAGTGGGTGCAAGATTATAGATGATGGCCCACAGATTAATGGAAATGTATCATCTCACCAGATGAAGCATGTTTCTTATTAAACTAAGTTGATGGTCATGTCCAAATATGCCATTACCCAGGCAAACAATTGCTCGAAACATGCATACTGCCATGGACATGGACTTTTGAGGACAGCATTATGCTATCAGGGGCATTAACTTGCACCTCTGAGGGACCTATGCTGGTTATCAAAGGCTCCATGAGAGTTGCGAACTGTAAGAACATTACTGCAGACCACTTCAATCCCTTCTTGTTTCATATCTTCTCAGACAGCAGCAGCATTTTCCAGGGAGGATAACTATGTCACAAGGCCAGAATTGTGCTGCAGTGTTTTGGGGATTGCAACAGAGAACTCATTAATATTGTGGACACCAAATTCACCTGACCTGAACCAGTGGTACACTTCTGCGATTTCTGAGATGCTACGGGACCAGCTCAGCATCCTCCAACCACCGGACCATAATTAATGGGAACTGTGTGACCTGTGTGTAGATATAAACTGCCACACACCTCTGGATATTACCAAGGAGTTGTTGAATCTGTGCCATGTAGAACATTTTTGTATTTCCTTCCGAAGGTGGACAAGCACATTGTTAAGGAGTGGTCATAACATTTTGGCTGATCGATGTATATACTGGAAAGCAGGTCCCAAGTGGTGAAGTTTAGAAGTACTCCCTCAGCCATGGGCATCCAGATGACTTGTGTGGTGAAAAAAGTTTCCATGTCACTGCAGTTACTTTCCACCGAAGTTCCAAGTAGCTCCAGGGGATCAGTAAATTTTATTCCAGGTTTTTATCACGTAATGAGAGAAATATTTGTTGGGTGTTAACTGCTTCAGTTTGTAAAGGGAAATTGCTATCCTCGCAACATAACAAATCCATAAATTAAAAGAGGAATCGGCATGCTCAGTTTAAAGTTGTTTGTGTACTATTCTGTAACACATTGCACCAGACAGAATGCAGCCCCACTGTGAATGTTGTTCTTGGGCATGAGATTTGTCAGTTGCTATTCATAAGCAGCTGGAATTGCCATGACTGCTGTCATGAGATTGGAAGTTTCTGTGAATAGGTGTGTTAGGAAGGCTACTGAGATACCAAAGTACCTCAAGTACTATCCTGTCCAATGGATATCATCTCCTGTACAGAAAATATTGGATCTATTGCCTCTCATCTCGTTGATAATGAGTGGCATATCAGTTGTAGATCTAGCTGCCCCATGGAAGAGACATTGGCCATTGAGGACTCTGGGTACTACAGCCATCGCCTAACCAATAGAAGGTGCTTTCTTTTGCTGAAACTGAAACTGACCATGAGCCAGTGAGAGGCATCTCACCTATTGTGAAAGTTGTTGTTGTTGTCCATTGTTAAGGAAGCATGGGGCTGTTAATCAGCAGTAGGTCAAACATTTACGTGTGTAATGTACCACTTAAGGCAATTGCAACAAGGGAGAGAGAGATTATCTTGGGCATTCAGTATGTCTTCCTGGAGACCTCATTTAATGTGTCGAAGTGACTGTTCTGGCAGCCATTATGACTAGCTCTTCTTAAGTTTCGAAAGTTTTACAATGCCCCACTGAGTTCATTGTTGTGTCACACTCAAAGTTGGCAATAAGCGTATTGTTCCTGTCCAAAAAACAATTTCCATAATCTTTCTTGCAGACTGTTTGCAAGCATTTTATTTATTTATTTATTTTCCAGGGAATTAGTGTGCCACCACTCTGTAGACAGCAATTTAGTCTCACAGTTCACATGTTTAATCTAAGTCTCATCTCCAGTTAAGATCTGATCAAGTCAGTCACGACCTGTTTTTTAGAATCCAGAAATGTCAGTGATATAACCATGCATTTGTTCTTTTGGATTTCTGTCAAGATATTTGATACCCATCTTGCACGATAGCCTAGCTTATGTGCAACATTCCAATGCAGCAAGAGTCATAAAATTTGTGGGAACCTCAACAAGAGCTTCATCATTGGAATAGACAGTTTTGTGGCATCTTTCACAACCAGTTCACCAGTCACAATCCACCTTGCTCTTCATCATAAACATTAGTTTTCCCACCTTTAAATGTAATGCACCATTGGCCCACTCCACCTTCAGTGATTTTGTTTCCATACACGTCACACAGCTGCTAATAAATTTCAGTCATTTCCCCCCCCCCCCCCCCCCCTGCTCCCCATTCCCTTCCCCCAACAAAATAATCATTATTGCTGACTGCACTTAACAGTTTGGAGGATTGTGAATTGTGCCACACATTTAAAATTTTGCACAGATATTCAGACAGAACTTCATAAGATTTCAGAATGTTTCAAAGATTGACAGTGTGCTTTAAATGTTTAAAAAAATGTAAAATTTTGCACTTCATAAAACGAAAAACATAATAGCCTATCACTTCAGTATCAATGAATCACAACTTGTAGAAGCACGGGGGTGTAACAGTTTGTAGCATTATTAAATGGAATATTCAGGTGTCAGACTTGCTTATTTATAGGATTATGAGAAAATGCAATTGGTCTACAAAGGAGACTGCTTATATAACACTCATAAGACTTATTTTACATGTGTCTATGCCCTGGAGCAATCAGGAAATCCAGGAAAAATGTGAATTTTTTTTCATTTGGGAAAAACACAGAAATTTTTAGAATTCCGGGAATTTTTCATTGTTATGGTTTTCAGTTAAATACTGTAGAGAATAACAGCAAAACAAAACTTTAATTGCAAAGAAAATGTGCTGTTTACAAGAACAAAGCACAGTGCACACACAAGTGCCTGCTGACAGCAAAAAGTGTCAAAGGCTTTAGAACAGACTATGCAATATTTTGTAACAATGAACTGTTTTTGATAAGCATTACATCACAACTGTTCACATTACTAACAGGTTGTGGGAAAATATTGTGAATGGTGGTTTGAGAAGCTTTACTTTCAAATAAATTTCCATTTCTGAATGTGTGATGGGGTCTTATACTTGAGCACCAGCCACTTACAAAAATTGCGGGCCTAGAATACCAGCCATTATTTAAAATTTTACTGGCACACTTGTGTGCATTGTATCTTAAAGGATAACACAAGCTAAAGTTTCAAGGTTGTTTTTCATTTTGATTTTAGTCCTTTAGTAGATCAAGAATTATGCAATAATGGCGCAGAAAGTATAAGTAGCTTTCAAATTCTTTTTCTAGGTTAAATTTCATAGTGTTGGACAGTTCTTTTAATCTTTAGCAATCAAAGGATTGCTAAATTTTGTAGTTCTGAGGGAAAATATATTTACACTTAACATAGAAAAAATTATTTTCTGAGCCAAGGGAAAGTGTATTTTTAATAGGGAAGTGCAGAGAAAATCTGGGATTCTTTTTCCTTGTCTGTGTGTACAATAATAATAATATTGCACAAATGAGTGGTACTCATATCAAATAAGACTTTGGCTGGATACTGAATACTCCAAAGAAGGGAGCCATGAATGGTCACAGGTTTGTGTGACCCATAAGAGGGTCACAAAATGCTGAAAAATTTGTACTGGAATATGCTTAATGATGGACACCATAATGGAGGTGTACATAAAAAGTTTTAGGAACAAGCTTTTTGAGGAATCTACATTACTGGGAAATGGAAAAAACACCATGAATTAATCGAACCCACAGAGAAAAATTTTGTTGATCCACTCTTGAGGATGATTCCAACAAACAGTGCTCCCCTCCCAGGGAGCACACAGCTCTTTTGGGGTTGTGTGTGTAGTGCACACAGGGCCTCGGGCTATTGCAGCCTCTCTTCCCTCATGGGCTGCATTCCGTTCTTCCCCCTCCTGCCCTCCCTCTTTCTCCCTTGGTGTTTCCCTTTACAACAACTCGACTGTTCCCTTGGTTCTGCTATTGCTTTATGTCTTGTTTTGCTTTTAAACTCCCCCCTTTTTCTTTCTCCCTCCCCCCCTCCCCTTTGGGTTTGGCCTCCCTTTCAAAAATGTGTCTGTAGTGTGAGCTATTTCGGGAAGAACTCCTATCTTCTTTGGCATTAGTTCCTCTCCTCTCCCCCTCATTCTCATTTCCCCACTGTAGCGTCCTCCCCCTCTCTGCTGCTAGGTCACAAGCACGTTAGCCAGTACTGTTGGTGGGGCTGTTATTTACTCACATGGTTGAGCCCCTTGACAACGCAGGGATCACACTTCTTGCACCTGAGCTATAACCACCTCGTGTATGCCTAGTAGTAGTTGATTATCGGAACTCCCAACGATGATCGCCGTGCCAGGTGGCCCTTGATGTTTCTTAGTGGCACCAAAGGGGTGAACCTGATTGCAGTGGGTGGTACCAGAGCACACACTTCAGACATGAAGCATGCTAAGCTCCGTATTTCTGGCCACTCTTCTGTTGATGACTCTTTAGATAGAAATGGTTCTCTCTCTGGCTCTACTTTCGCTTCCTTTGCGTGCCACTCCCCGTGAGGAGGGCAAGGACACTGGCTTGGGGCAAAACACTCTCCCTGCTACTTGGTTTGTTCCAGGACAGATGGGGAGCCTCTTGCCATTACCAAACTGCTCTTTCTTTGTAGAACACATTGAAAATAAATTTGATGAAGTGACTCCCTTAGTAAGATATGATCAGGTTCCCTGCTGATCAAAAAGCTCTTCAGTCACTAAGTCGAGTTGTCTTTGTGCTTGTGAGTCCTTAGGAGACATTCCAGTGACCATTACTCCTCATCAGTTCTTAAATATGACACAGGACATTATTTTCAACAGGGACCACCTCCTTCAATTTGATGAGAAACTCGGGGACTAATCTGTTGCAGCACAGCGTCCGTTTCACCTGGCTAGTCCAATCTTGGTGATAACTTCGCTTTCATCCTGGGTTTTGAGGGGGGATACTCCTCTGGAAAAAGTCAGTTAATGTTTACCCAGTGTGACTTGAAGTCCTATGTTCCACCTCCTGTGCACTGTTTCCAGTGTCTCCATTTGCAGGACCCATACTATGTGGGCCTCAAGCCCACTCATTCTCTTTTTGATCTGGGTACTGCTGTAACTTGCTCTCTTCCTGACCACACCTCCTCTCGCCATCCAAAGGAGGAAGGAGGTCTCGGGGACGAGGCCTCTCTGACATCTTTAGGAGTGTCGTCCCCTCCCTCTCAACCACCAACCAACCTAAATTCATGGGTGTCCCTCCTTCCTTATTGGTGACGGATACCGACTCGGCACAACTATCAATTCTGGCCTGTTTGATGTCCATCTGACCAATGGAATTATAATGTTTGTCATCATTTTTTGGAATTGCAATTTCTTCCTTCTCTCTAACACATAGCTTGTATTGTATTGCTGGAATGTCATTTTATGGATTCTCATTTGCAAATTTTTCTTGTTTCCAAGCCTTCTACTGGAACCGGGTTAGCCTTGCGAGCCTCCGGTGGTGTCTGTAAACTGATCTAAACTGACATTGTTAGCTCCTGGATTCCTCTTCAAACTGCACTGGAAATGGTGGTGGTTCAGATCCATTTAGACTGGACAGTAACAATATGCAGTCTCTGTCTCCCCACAGCCTGGCCTCTTACACTTTCTGCCCTCCTTTGACAGCACCTCCCCCCCCCCCCCTTCTTTCTCCTTGGGGATTTTAGCACCCATAATACTCTGTGGGATGGTACTGTGACCACTGACAGAGGCAGGATTGAAGACTTGCCTCCTCAACACCAGAGCTCTTGAACAATCTAGTGTGGCATGCGACACTTCTGCGGCCATTAATCTTTCCATCTGTAGCCCTGGATTCCTCTCCTCTCTTCAAAGTGTAGTCCATGATGACTTGTGTGACAGCAATCATTTTCTGATTGTTTTATCTTCCCTTCAGCATCAGTCACTTCGATGCCCTTCCAGGTGGACCTCTACTAATGTGGATTGGGATGCCACTCTCTTGACTGCCATCCCACCTGCTCCACCACATGGTGGCACTGATGAGTCTCTACAGAGTTTGAGTGATGGCGTCCTTTTAGCTGTAGCTTCAGCGATTCCCTCTTCCTCAGGTTCTCCCCAATAGAAGACTGTTCCTTGGCGGATGCCATAATTGCTGCAGTTATTAAAGACCACTGTTGTGCCCTCCAATGCTACAAATGATATTCATCTCTCGACCACCTCTTGGCCTTTAAATGGCTTCATGCCCAATCCTGTTATCTAGTTAAACGCCAGAAACAGGTTTGTTGGGAATAATATGTCACTGCCACAGGGCTGCGTACTTCCTCTTAGCGGGTATGGGCAAAGATCAGTTCCAGTTTTGGCCACCATCCTCCTACAGCTGTCCCGGAAATTTTCCTGGACGATGTTATCCTCACGTGTACGGACTCTATCGCTGAACATTTTACTCAGCATTTCGCCTTGGCCTCTGCCTTGGCCTCTGCCTTGGCATCCGTCAACTATCTGCCTGCATTTGATCATCTCAAACACCATCTGGAATGACTCCCTTTATCTTTTTTACCTTGTCACTTGGAGCCTTGTATTGTCCTTGTAGTGAGTGGGAATGTGCTAGTGCCTGTGTTATCTGCCCCGACACGGCTTCTTGACTGAACTAGGTGCACAACCAAATGCTTAAACACTTATTGGAAAGAGAGGGGTATTCCCTTCCCAGTGGCAAGAAAGTATTTTTGTTCCAGCTTTGAAATCTGGTAAACTGCCTCTTCAGATGGACAGCTATCATTCGATCAATTTAATGAATGTCCTTTGCAGGTTACTTGAATGTATTGTGAGTCGTATTGGATCCTTGAATCATAGGACATTTTGGCTCCAATCCTGGTGGTTTCACCAAAGTTGTCCTACTGCAGATAATTTAGTCTACCTTGAGTCTGCAATCCGAACGGCTTTTGCCTGGTGTCAACACCTTTTTGCAGTCTTCTTCTATCTGCATAGAGCTTATGATACCACATGGTGCCAAAACAGCCTTGTCACTTTGGTAAATGGGGCCTCTGGTGCCTGCTCATGATTTTTATCTAGAGCTTTCTTTACAGGTACAGGTTAGCACCTCCCATAGCAACTTCCATCTGCAGGAGAATGTGGTTCTGGTTTAAGTGTCCCTCACTTTTACTGGCTATCAGTGATCTGGTGGTGGCTGTGAGATGTATAATCTCTCCCTCTTTGTATGCTGGTGACTTTTGCACATATTTTTGTTTATCCGCAGTGGATGTGGCTGAACGCACTCCAAGGAGCAATACACTGAATGCAATCATGGACTCTCACTCATGGTTTCCAATTTTGAGGTGCCAAGATGTGCACTTATTGGTCGTCATGTTAGAGTGCATCCCATCCAGATCTGTACCTTGATGGGCAGTCCCTGAATATGTTGGTCTCTCATTGGTCTTTTGGAACTGGTCTGTCATTCCCAGTTGACATGGCTTCCCCAACTTTGTCAGTAAAGCAGACGTTCACAGCTCAATACTCTTCAATGCCTCAGCACTACCAACTGCTGCGTGGACCGCTGTATTCTGCTCCGGCTCTACAAAGCATTGTTCCAGTTCTGTCTAGATTATGGGAATCTCATATATAGCTCAGCATCACCTTTGATGCTACAGATGCTGGACCTGATACTGTTGTGAGAAGACTGGCAACTGAGACCTTTTGGACTAGCCCCATGATCAGCCGGAGCAGAGGCTGGTGTTCCACCGTTACAGTTTCAGCACCAACAGCAGTGTATTGCTTATGCATTATGTATCCACTGCTCCCCAGAGCATCCAAACTACCATCTCCTCTTTCCAGATATGGAGGTCCATCCCCCCCCCCCCCCCCCCCCCCCCCGCTCCCCCTCCCACATTGATAACTCAGGTCTGGGGTTAAGATCTGCATCCAGTTCCTTTTTTCAGAGCTCCAGCTTCGCCTCTACCACCCCTTCTCTGGGCCATCTCACACGCAACCCCATGGATCATGCCCTGTCCACAGTTCTGTCTTGACCTATGACAAGATCCGAAAGACTTGGCTCCACCTCAAGCCATCTGCTGCCAATTCTTTTCCATTCTCGGCACGTTTCATGGTTCAGAAGTAGTCTATACTGATGGTTTGACGGTTTCTGGTCACACTGGCTCTGCTTATGTTCATGCACTATGCTATGCACTCCTGTTCTTGCCAAATGGCTGCATTGTTTTCACTGCAGAGATGGTAGCTACCTCTTGTGCTCTTGAGCATATCTGTTACTGCATTGGAGAGTCCGTCCTTAACTGTAGCGACTCATTGAGCAGTTTATAAACTTCATCGTCCCTTGGTCCTGACTGTCCAGGATTACCTTTTTGCCCTCAGTGTGGCTGTTGGTGGTCTTTATGTGAACCCTGGGTCACATCGGGATCCTGAGGAATGAAGTCTCTGACAGTCTGGCCAGACTTGCTACTGCAAGCCACCTCTTGAGATATCTATTCTGGAAATAGATCTTCGATGTGTATCATACTGCCAAATTTTAAGGATTTGGAATATGGAATTGTTTACTCTGACGTCACTGGATGAACTACAGGCAATAAAGCAATAAAGGATACAACGAATTTGTGGAGGTCCCCTATGGAGGCCTCTCACAAGGGCTCCACAATGGCCATACTTGGTCCATATTTTGCTGGGCTGTCCTAACCTAGTCGTTCTGTGGTGGACTCTGACCTGGTTTTGTGATTTATTCATGAAGGGGATTTTTATCACTCAATTTAATGGAAGGTGCCTCAGCCTTGTCAGCACATTGAAGAGTTGGCAGAATGCCCTGTTACCTCCTCTGCCTTGACTAGTCAATAGCTATCTGGCTGGGCGTGGTGGTCTGCCCCACCTGTTCTTTCACTCTTCTCCCCCTTATTGCATGTTCTTTTTTACTTTTTTCTTCCCATGTTTACCGTGCTTCTCTCGCCCTGCCCCTGTCACTAGTTTTTTCTTTTCTGTGTATTATTGTTGGATGGGGCACCTCTTGTAAGTGGAAGGGGGTGTATCCCCCATGGCACTTTCTGCCTTTGAAGAGCTCTGTTAGACCTTGGAGATTTCTTTCCTTGTGTTTCACAAACTTGACCTTTCTTTGGTGTGCAGTTTTGGTTTGCCTGTTCCAGGCAGACGGGACTGATGACCTCGTAGTTTGGGCATTTTGATTGTTAAACCAACCAGCAATGACAATCTCACAGACAGTGCCATACACATCCGTGTATAGTCAAATGCCAGTGTTAGTGCTCTGTATACACTCCTTTTGCGGAAGTGAAGCCGGCAGTTCCCACATGGAGACAATTATAGAGGTGATGAATGTAATCTTGTGGAATGGCCTACCCTGCAAATACTACCTGGTGCCTCAATTGGGCCAGATATCCTGACAGTCTCGCAGACCTTGGAAGATCGCATTTCAAACAGTCACAAATGTTCTGCGTGGGGGAAAGATGTAGGGATTGCGCTGGCCAAGGTAGTTGATGTACACCTTGGAGAGCAAGTTGAATGGCATGGGTTACACGTGGATGTGCACTGTCATGTTGTAAAACCACATCACCTTGTTGGCGCATGAATGGTAGCATGAAGGGTTGAATGATGATTTGGAGGTCCCTTCACTGTTCATTATTCTCTCCATGATCACTGGAAAGAAAAGCCATTGTCAGATATTGCTCACCACACTGCGATGATGCATTTTGGCCCTATGTGCCTCTGTCGTGTACACTCCAGATGATGGTGCTCACCTGCTCGAAGCCAGATACATGTGTGACCATTTCTGGCACCTAAGCAGAAGCAACTGCCATCACTGAAGACAACAAGTTCCCATTTGTTTGTGCATAATTGCCTGTTGCTACACGATGTTGGAGTGTGAGCAGAAAATGCTCTAATGAGACACAGGATCATAGCTCTGCTTGATGGAGATGGTTGCAAAGGGTTCTCACTGATATTTCTGGAGCAAGTGTGTTCCTAATTTGTTGTGAAGTTTTAGCGCAGTACGATACAGCACTTTGTAAAATGCGACAGCCTTGTGGCACGCACCTGTGCATTGCTGCTGTCCGGACTCAGGCTGACGGGCGTGTGGACCCTATGCTGACATCTGGCAACAACCTTGATGCAATGTGGAGACCTCTTGCTCCATATGTATCACATTTCTACAATATGACAACCCAGCCTCCCACAGATCTGCTAAACACCCTCACTCAAACTCTGTCAATTGCACAAACATATCACATCTGTGCAGTTGTGGCGTGATAATCGTGTTGCAAACACAGACAGAGCTCTTTACGATATGGAAAACTGGCTACTGCTGGCTCTGTAAGTGGAAAGCTGTTGCAAAACGTGCAACATTTTTGTGGCTGATAACAAGGTTCTTGGTTTGGTGTGCAGCTGATCATTGCATTAACTGCCCTATCTTGTTGAGTCCTTTGCAAGTATGGCATATCTTAGTCACTTGTGTCAAGGGATTCTGTAATTTTCCAATATTGTACTAGAACACACTATGTATTGCACCCTTAGGGACTGTCAGGACAAGATCAGACTAATTACAACACATACAGATTTATTTAGGTAGTCACTCTTCTTGCCCTCTGTATGAGAATGTAATGAGAAGAAGCCATAATACAGATAACACACTTTAAGTTGGACCCTGAGCAGAGGATGCTGAGGGCAAAAGTTTGTGAGTGACTTGTTGCACTTTGGCTGCCGGGACAAGCCGCGCCTCCTCTTATAGTAGCCATATTATATCTTATAAAAGAAACATACTTGTAATGGATTAATGTGTAATAGAAATGACACAAATGTTTACTAGTTGCTAGGACCAGGTACACCTTCCTTTCTTATTTTTGTAAATAATATTAAAAATAGGACAACACCGCACACAAATAAACACTACATTTTTAGTGACTATGTATTGCTATTGCACACACTACCTTCATGTAGCTAAGGTAGGCAATGGACGTACATTCTGGAGTGACATGAAATCAGCTGACTTGCTCCAGCTGGAGAGTGGCAAAGTTATAGTGTGCAATCTGTAAGTGGTACATGGGAATGACTCTTTGTCATGCACTTCATAGTAGGTTGCAGAGTACAAATGTAAATCTAAAATGGGGTGTCTGTGAGTGATGCACGGAAATGAGATAAACATTGCCAAAAATCCTTTCTACTCCTTTCAAAAAAATTCACGTCATACACTTACTAAGTCTTAAACATGTGAGCTGGCCTTTCGAAAGATAAGCCCCATGCATTCTGCCAGTGTGAAATACTCCAACATATAATGTACATAATCAGGGAGATAGAAATTAATAAGAGGACTAGTGTGATTTATCAACAGAATGAAAAGTTCTGTCCAGCATCTCATACTAGCATGGCCACAAACCATTTACCCTCTCTGAGTTGCCAAAAGTTACCTTGATCAGTAAATGTGATACAGAAAATAATTGCAGGAATATGGGTACTTAAACCATTTTGATTCTTTACACTAATATTCATGACACTTTAGGGTTTGGCAATGCAATATCAAAAAGGGACTTTGTTCTCACCAGAAACTTGTTTGGGGTTTACATAGTGCTCTCTTTCCACAGTTTCACCATTATTTAACAGTGTCTCTTCTCCTTCTCTCTTAAGGGAACCTATTTCCTGTATTGGTATTTTTAATTATATTTTGTTTTATTGATATATATTATTGTTATTGTCACTACTACTACCACTACTGCTGCTGCTTCTGCTGCTGCTGCTGCTAGTACTTATTATTATTATTATTATTATTATTATTATTATTATTTCTTTCCTTTCTCAGACATTATGTCTGGTTAAAAATAGAAAGTGACGCGGACCTTGATCAAGTGTGACATCCTTTCAACTGTACGGTATATGTTAAATTGCATTTACGAACTTCGGGTAATTGAACATGTATCAATAATTACAGATTTCTGTAATTGTATATATATGTTTGGATGTAACTGTATTGCGTTGATGTACTGGTGGATACTGTGTGGTACGACTCCTGTAGTTGATAGTATAATTGGTATAATGTCAACGTTATCCTGATGCCACATGTCCTTGACTTCCTCAGCCAGTTGGATGTATTTTTCAATTTTTTCTCCTGTTTTCTTCTGTATATTTGTTGTATTGGGTATGGATATTTCGATTAGTTGTGTTAATTTCTTCTTATTATTATTGGTGAGAATGATGTCAGGATTGTTATGTGGTGTTGTTTTATCTGTTATAATGGTTCTGTTCCAGTATAATTTGTATTCATCATTCTCCAGTACATTTTGTGGTGCATACTTGTATGTGGGAACTTGTTGTTTTATTAGTTTATGTTGTATGGCAAGTTGTTGATGTATTATTTTTGCTACATTGTCATGTCTTCTGGGGCATTCTGTATTTGCTAGTATTGTACATCTGCTGTTTCTATTTGTTGTTTGCAAAGTCTGAATTTATCTGTTGTGGTATTGGGTTCTTTAATAATATGCTTGCTGTAATATCTGGTGTTTATTGTTTGATCCTGTATTGCAATCATGAATCCTCCTCTCTCTCTGTATGTATTGCCTTTTCTTAGCCATGTGTTGGATGTGTCTTGATCGATGTGTGGCTGTGTTAGATGATACGGGTGCTTGCCATGTAGTGTTTCCTTTTTCCAATTTACTTTCTTCGTATCTATTGATGTTATGTGATCTAAAGGATTGCAGAAGTGGCTATGAAATTGCAATGGTGTAGCCGATGTATTTATGAGTGATTGCTTTGTGAATTTTGCTAGTTTCTGCTCGTTCTAGAATAAATTTTCTTAACTTGTCTACCTGTCCGTAATGTAGGTTTTTTTATGTCGATAAATCCCCTTCCTTCCTTTCTGCTTAATGTGAATCTTTCTGCTGCTGAATGTATGTGATGTATTCTATATTTGTGGCATTATGATCGTGTAAGTATATTGAGTGCTTCTAGGTCTGTGTTACTCCATTTCACTACTCCAAATGAGTAGGTCAATATTGGTATAGCCTAAGTATTTATAGCTTTTGTCTTGTTTCTTGCTGTCAGTTCTGTTTTCAGTATTTTTGTTAGTCTTTGTCTATATTTTTCTTTTAGTTCTTCTTTAATATTTGTATTATCTATTCCTATTTTTTGTCTTTATCCTAGATATTTATAGGCATCTGTTTTTCCATCGCTTCTATGCAGTCGCTATGGTTATCCAATATGTAATCTTCTTGTTCAGTGTGTTTTCCCTTGACTATGCTATTTCTCTTACATTTGTCTGTTCCAAAAGCCATATTTATATCATCGCTGAATACTTATCTTCAGTAATTGGTTGATTTGTTGCTGCCAGTAGTTTTAGATCATCCATGTATAGCAAATGTGTGATTTTGTGTGGGTATGTTCCAGTAATATTGTATCCATAATTTGTATTATTTAGCATGTTGGATAGTTGGATAGTGGGTTCAGAGCAAGTCAGAACCAGAAAGGACTTAATGAGTCTCCTTGGTATATTCCACGCTTATCTGTATTGGCTGTGATGTGATATTTGAATTTGTTTGGATATTAAGTGTGGTTTTCCAATTTTTCATTATTATGTTTAGGAACTGTATCAATTTAGGATCTACTTTGTATATTTCCAATATTTGTAGTAACCATGAGTGGGGTACACTATCAAAAGCCTTTCGGTAATCAATGTATGCGTAGTGTAGCGACCTTTGTTTAGTTTTAGCTTGGTATGTTACCTCTGCATCTATTATCAGTTGCTCTTTACATCCTCGTGCTCCTTTGCAACAGCCTTTTGGTTCTTCATTTATAATTTTGTTCTGTGTTGTATGTGTCATTAATTTCTGTGTAATGACTGAAGTTAATATTTTGTATGTTGTTGGTAGGCATGTTATGGGGCGGTATTTAGCTGGGTTTGCTGTGTCTGCTTGATCTTTAGGTTTCATACAAGTTATTCCATGTGTAAGTGTATCAGGGAATGTGTATGGGTCTGCAATGTAACTGTTAAATAATTTAGTTAGATGTGAATGTGTTGAGGTGAACTTCTTTAGCCAGAAATTTGCTGTTTTATCTTTTCCAGGGGCTTTCCAATTGTGAGTAGAATTAATTGCTTTGGTGACTTCATGTTGCAAAATTATCACCTCAGGCATTTGTGGTATCATCTTGTATATGTCTGTTTCTGCTTCTATCCACCGTGCATGCCTGTTATGTTGTACCGGGTTTGACCATATGTTGCTCCAGAAGTGTTCCATGTCTGTTATTTTTGGTGGATTGTCTATTTTATCCCCCAGGGGCTCAGCATTCACTTGCTGAGTACGGGCTTGGCGACCCCAGGGTCCTGAGCTGGGGACTGGTCTGCACCGCCACTCTCCTGTCACTGTAACCCCCGGACATGCTTCAGCGACCACCGTACAGCGCGGCGGTGAAATTTTGTGTGCTGCGGGGAATGGTAATCTTGGCTTGACCGCCTGGATTGCAAGGAAGGCCAAGCTCTATAAAAACCCCTCAATCTTTCTGTGTGCTCCGCACCTAGAAGACGCATGGCTGTTGGGGTGGAACAGTCGCAAGTGGACAACCTCTGGGGCACCTGCCACACCCCATTTATAAGGCTTACTCAGGCACGCGGGGCTCTGTCTGAGCAGACCTTTAGTTCCATAGCTGCTCGTGGGACTGCAATGGACCCTTTGACCTCTACATTTCCCCCTACCAGTGCCTTGGGTGGGCCACTGGTAGGAAAACACACCCCATCGAAAAAGCGGCTACGCGCTGAGAGTCCTCCAGCGCCTGGTGTTGCTAGAGATTTAACAGACTGTAGTAACAGAGCACATGCTGATAATCAGAATGTGTTTTTTATTATTAAAAGGAAGGAGGGTAGCTTTGAGAGGGTTTCTCCCTTTTACATCCACAAGGATCTTGAGGGAATTGCAGGAACACTGAAATCTGTAAAGCGACTGCGCAATGGGACTCTGTTAGTTGAGACTTCTAGTTCCCGTCAAGTGGCTTCCCTTCGGAAAGCAACCTGTCTAGGAGATTACGCCATGGAGACCAAGCTCCACTCCACTTTGAATTATAGTAAGGGTGTTGTGACCTGTAGGGACTTGGTGGATATCCCCATAGACGAGTTAAAATCTGAGTGGGCTGATGAAGGTATTGTTGACGTGCAGCATATTATGAAACGAGTCGATGGGGACCTCGTCAAATCTGACTCGTTTATTCTCACGTTCAGTTGCCCGAGACTCCCAGAGCATGTTAAAGCGGAGTTCTTACGTTTGCCAGTACGGCCATATTTCCCCAATTCAATGCGCTATTTTAAATGTCAGCACTTTGGGCATACTACGTTGGGGTGCAATGGGATAGCCACTTGTGGTAAATGTGGTCAGCCTGCCCATGAGGAGCCGATTGTTCATTGCCTGTGAAGTGCGTGGATTGCTCTGGGAGTCACCCTGTCTGGAGCCGGATCTGCCCCATCTATCTTGAAGAACAGAAGGTACAGGAGATTAAAACATCTAAGCGCGTCCCCTATGGTGAGGCCAAGAAGCTCTTTAAGGCCATGCTACCTCCTGTGTTTTCAACATCTTTCGCTTCCGCTCTCAAAAAACCGGTACAACTGGCCACTGTTGCTACGCAAACGGATGTTGCTAGTGTTAGCACTAATACCTGCGCTTGCCAGTGCACTTGTGCTGCTGCGGTTGTTTTGCAACCTGCGGCTCTCCCCACTACGTCGAACAAGGCCGTGGTTGCTGACATTGGGGTCGTTCCTGCCTCTCCCCATATGGCACCTTCTGACCAGGCGAGTAAAGCTCCAAATGTTGACAAGACTCTGCATTCTAAGCCACCCAAGACAAAGCCTCATAAGGTGAAGGTTTTGTCACCTGAGGAGACTAGTCAGCGTCGATCCAATGACGAGGCCATCATACTGTCTGACATCTCCCGTGGGTCATCATCGGAGCTTATGGACATTGATGTCGACCGGGGGAGATCTTCTCGCCCCAGGAAGAAATCTCTGGCCAGTACGGGCTCACCTCCAAAGCACAGAGGCAGGGTGAAAGTTCAGCCACCCTGATAACTGGCTCCCATATTACAGTGGAACCTGAATGGGTTCAGGACGCATGTGGCCGAATTACAACTCCTTATACGAGAGTGCCCCTTGTGCTTATGTCTCCAAGAGACACATTTTCGGGCCACTGATGCCCCTTCTTTATGGGGCTATACCGTATATCAAAAAGATGATCTGACGGGGGAAAGGGCAAAGGGTGGTGTTGCGGTTTTTGTCCGTGACATGCACCCCTCATCTGAGCTCCCTCTCGTCACCGACTTGCAAGCAGTTGCAGTTGACATTCTTGTGGGTCAGAGGCTCACAGTCTGTTCAGTTTATTTACCGCCTCAGGATGCGATAGACTCTGAGGCTCTCACGGACCTTATTAGCCAACTCCCCCGCCCATTACTTCTTCTGGGGGATTTCAACACTCATAATGTCTTATGGGGCTCTCCGACTACTTGCCCCAGGGGTCGCATTCTGGAAAGCCTCATGATGTCTGAAGAACTGTGCATCCTCAACTCTGGTGCTCCCACTCATTTCTGTACCGCTTCTGGGTCATCATCGGCTATTGACCTTTCCTTTTGCTCTCCAGCACTTGCGGATTCTGCTCTGTGGGAGGCTGCTGCTGACCTCCATTCTAGTGACCACTTCCCCCTTTGTATTCGCCTCCTGGATGAGGCTGTGGCATTACCAGTGCCGCCCCGGTGGCACCTCTGCAGAGCTGACTGGACACTTTTCAGCCAACTGGCTGTTTTGGAACACCGTGCCAGCGTCCACGAATGGGTAGACCATGTTACAGCCGTGATCTCCCATGCTGCTGAATTGTCAATCCCACAGTCATCCGGTCATCCTAAGAGGCGTCCTGTCCCTTGGTGGACCACTGAGAGCCGATCAGCCATCCAAGCCCGCCGTGCAGCTCTGCGCCGCTTCAAGTGCCGTCCCTCAGCTGACAATCTTGCGGCCTTTCGGGTGGCAAGGGCCAGAGTGCGGCGAGTGATTAAAGAGAGCAAACGCCAGTCATGGCAATTGTTCTTGAACTCCATCTCTCGCTCCACTAGTTCTACGAAAGTATGGGAAGCCATCAGGAGGATTTCCGGGAAACTCAGCCAGCTACCTGTCACAGCATTGCTGCATCAGGGATGTCTCCTCACGGCGCCGAGAGACATTGCCCAGACACTGGCCGTGGATTTTGCGGACTCTACCGCCACTGTTAACTGTGATCCAGATTTCTGCCGCTACCGCACTGCCATCGAGAGGGGTCACTTGGACTTCCAGTCTCTAAATTCTGAACCCTACAACTGCCCCTTCACAATGTGGGAACTGGATTCTGCGCTGTCTGTGGCTCATGATACTGCGCCTGGTCATGATCAAATCCGGTACAGCATGCTGCGGCACTTGTTGCTGCCATCCAAGGAAGTTCTCCTGAACTGTTTTAATATGATATGGTTATCCGGCACGTACCCTGATTCATGGAGGGAAGCGATTTTGATTCCCCTCCTCAAACCAGGGAAGGACCGAACGCATCCCAGTAGTTATCGGAGTATTGCTTTGACGAGCTGTGTTGGGGAGACGTTGGAACGCATGGTCAACCGCCGCCTGGTTTGGCTGCTCGAGACCAGGCAGCTCGTTAGCCCCTCTCAGTGTGGCTTTCGGAGATGTCGTTCCACTATAGACAACTTGACCCTGCTTGAGGCCGCCATCCAGCAGGCCTTCCTACGTAACCAGCATTGTCTAGGGGTCTTATTTGACATTGATAAGGCGTATGACACTACTTGGCGCCGCCTTATCCTCAATCAACTCCATGAGTGGGGCTTTCGTGGCCGTCTCCCCATCTTCATTCGGTCCTTTCTTTCTCACCGCCTCTTTCGGTATCTGGTTGGTAATGTGCTATCTGATTTGTACGTACAGGAGAATGGTGTTCCTCAGGACAGCGTTTTAAGTGTCACCCTCTTTGCCGTCGCTATTAACAGTATCACGTCTACTATCAGGAGTCCTGCCCAGTACTCCTTGTTTGTGGACGATTTTGCTGTTTTCTGTTCTTCCTCCAGTCTTGTCACTGCTAGTCGGCAGTTGCAGCTTACGATAAAGCGCTTAGAGGCATGGACTGCAAAGACGGGTTTTACCTATTCTGCAGACAAATCTGTGTGTGTTCATTTTAATCGTTCTCGGCGTCCTTTTATCTCCCCTGAATTGCGTCAGAGGGACACCGTTCTTCCTTTTAGAGACACTGTGAGGTTCCTGGGCCTCACTTTTGATTCCAAGTTGTCATGGTTGCCTCACCTTAAAGACCTCAAGGTTCGGGCCCTGAATGCACTGAATATTTTCAAGTGTCTGAGCCATCGGTCCTGGGGAGCAGATTGGGCGCGTCTGCTGCAGTTTTATAGGGCTTTCGTCCGATCGCGTCTTGACTATGCTTGCACCGTGTATGGGTCAGCAAGGCCTTCGTATCTGAAGACCCTTGATGCAGTACACCATGAGGGTATCAGGCTGGCCACTGGTGCCTTCCGTACCAGTCCCATCCCCAGCTTGTGTGCTGAGGCAGAGCAACCGCTGCTCGCCATCCGGCGGAAACTTCTCATGGTGCGACGGGTGTGTCATTTCCTTGCCTGTCCTACCTCCCCTGCGTCCCTACCGTTGCCCGACCGCCTATGGAACGTCTCTTTTCCAGTCGTCCCAGGGCAACGAGACCATTTGGGATTCGTGCCAAGCATTTGCTTGAGTCCCTTGGTGTGGAGCGTGTGGCCCGCCAATGACAAGGTTTTACTCGCCTGCCTCCCTGGTTGCTTCAGAGGCCCAGCATCCTTCTAGACTTGTCGGAGAACCGGAGGAACGGCACTCCAGCATTTGTTTTTACCTTCTTATTTTACGATATTTTAAACCAGCATCCGGACCATGTACCTGTATTCACAGATGGCTCTAAACAGGGGGACTCTGTTGGTTGTGCTGTGGTTTTCCCTGATCGAGTCGTCAAGTTACGGCTTCCTGTGGCGTTTACCATCCTTGATGCCGAAGTGTTTGCAATCTTGCAGGCATTGGAGCAGATAAGATGTGTTCCCAGTCTTAAGTTCCTCATCTGTTCTGACTCCCTGAGTGCCCTTCAGACCATGCAACACTTGTACTCAGCGGATACGGTCGTCCAGAACATCCATGATGCCCTACTCCACCTGCAACGGCAGGGGAAGGAGGTTTCTTTCTGCTGGGTGCCGGGGCACGTGGGTATTAGGGGAAATGAACTGGCGGATGTGGCTGCCAAAGATGCATGTTCCCTCCCTCACGTTGTTGAATGTGCCGTCCCCCTCGATGCTGTAACCTCCCTTTTGCGTTTTCGTGTTGTGCATCAATGGGAAGAGGAGTGGCTGGCAGTTTCTGACAATAAGCTGCGTCTGGTAAAGGCCACTACGCAACCATGGCGTACGTCCTACCAGTCATACAGGTGGGATGAGGTTCTCCTCACTCGCCTCCGCATCGGTCAGTCCCTTAACGCATGGTTTTTTACTCCGGCGGGAGGACCCCCCAATCTGCAGAGCTTGTGGCATCCAGATTACAGTCCGACACATTTTACTTGACTGTCCTTTATTCTCTGACCAGAGGTCGGTGGTTTCTTTGCCACCGGATATGCCCCCTGTTTTGCAAGACGACGCAACGACTGTGGTTAAGGTCTTACGGTTTTGGGTCCTGTCCAATCTGTTGCCTCGTACACTCCTGGAAATTGAAATAAGAACACAGTGAATTCATTGTCCCAGGAAGGGGAAACTTTATTGACACATTCCTGGGGTCAGATACATCACATGATCACACTGACAGAACCACAGGCACATAGACACAGGCAACAGAGCATGCACAATGTCGGCACTAGTACAGTGTATATCCACTTTTCGCAGCAATGCAAGCTGCTATTCTCCCATGGAGACAATCGTAGAGATGCTGGATGTAGTCCTGCGGAACGGCTTGCCATGCCATTTCCACCTGGCGCCTCAGTTGGACCAGCGTTCGTGCTGGACGTGCAGACCGCGTGAGACGACGCTTCATCCAGTCCAAAACATGCTCAATGGGGGACAGATCCGGAGATCTTCCTGGCCAGGGTAGTTGAGTTACACCTTCTAGAACACGTTTGGTGACACGGGATACATGCGGACATGCATTGTCCTGTTGGAACAGCACGTTCCCTTGCCGGCCTAGGAATGGTAGAACGATGGGTTCGATGACGGTTTGGATGTACCGTGCACTATTCAGTGTCCCCTCGACGATCACCAGGGTTGTACGGCCAGTGTAGGAGATCGCTCCCCACACCATGATGCCGGGTGTTGGCCCTGTGTGCATCGGTCGTATGCAGTCCTGATTGTGGCGCTCACCTGCACGGCGCCAAACTCACATACGACCATCATTGGCACCAAGGCAGAAGCGACTCTCATCGCTGAAGACGATACGTCTCCATTCGTCCCTCCATTCACGCCTGTCGCGACACCACTGGAGGCGGGCTGCACGATGTTGGGGCGTGAGCGGAAGACGGCCTAACGGTGTGCGGGACCGTAGCCCAGGTTCATGGAGACGGTTGCGAATGGTCCTCGCCGATACCCCAGGAGCAACAGTGTCCCTAATTTGCTGGGAAGTAGCGGTGCGGTCCCCTACGGCACTGCGTAGGATCCTACGGTCTTGGCGTGCATCCGTGCGTCGCTGCGGTCCGGTCCCAGGTCGACGGGCACGTGCACCTTCCGCCGACCACTGGCGACAACATCGATGTACTGTGGAGACCTCACGCCCCACGTGTTGAGCAATTCGGCGGTACGTCCACCCGGCCTCCCGCATTCCCACTATACGCCCTCGCTCAAAGTCCGTCAACTGCACATATGGTTCACGTCCACGCTTTCGCGGCTTGCTACCAGTGTTAAAGACTGCGATGGAGCTCCGTATGCCACGGCAAACTGGCTGACACTGACGGCGGCGGTGCACAAATGCTGCGCAGCTAGCGCCATTCGACGGCCAACACCGCGGTTCCTGGTGTGTCCGCTGCGCCGTGCGTGTGATCATTGCTTGTACAGCCCTCTCGCAGTGTCCGGAGCAAGTATGGTGGGTCTGACACACTGGTGTCAATGTGTTCTTTTTTCCATTTCCAGGAGTGTATTTTAGGGAGAGGGTTTTAATGTGCTGCTGGGTGACTGGCTCGCCCAGGTTTTAGGTAAGAGGTCCGCCAATCACGATTACCTCCTTGTTTCCCTTCGGTTTCTGTTCTCTTTTCCTTGTGTTTCCTTTCCTTTTTTAGTGTGTTCTTTCTCCTCTTGTTCGCCTCTGTATGTGGGGATTTGGAACTGCGTCAGGTCTGCGCCTTTTAGCCATTCTCCTTGATCGCTGTTCGTCTTAGTCCCTTCACTGCATGTGTTCCTGTTTTTATGTGCCTGGGCGCTGATGACCAAGCTGTTTAGTGCCCGTAAACCTCAAACACACACACACACACACACACACACACACACACACACACACACACACACACACACACTGTCTATTTTAATGTGTGTGTTATCTATTGTCTGGTAAAATTTCTTTTGGTTTGTGTTGAATGTTTGGTTTTGTTTCCTTCTATTTTCAGTTTCTTTGTATCTTCCAAGTCGTTTGGCCAATGCTTGTAATTTCTGCTTCTTTTCATCTAATTGCTCTATCGCTTCTTGTTGTGAGATTTTACCTAACCTTTTTCGTTTTTTTTCTGACATTTGATACCTTATAAATTGTGTTAGCTGTCCAATGTCTTTTCTCAGTTTTTCTATTCTGATCTGTAGCCTGTGTTGCCATGCTGGTTTTGTGGGTTTCTTCTGTGTGTTGGTTGGTTCTGATCTCCACCTAGTGTGTATATTTAGTGTAGTGAGTGCTCCTATATAAACCAGTAGTTGTAACTCTTCCATAGTTGTTTTCATTTATTTTGTTGTGTATGATTGTGTTGACAGTTTTTATTGTTGTTTCGACTTGTGTGTTATTTGGCAGTCTATGCAAGAATGGTCTAATGTCTGTATTTGTGTCTTTGTATTCTATATGCGTCAGCTGAAATTTTTCTTCTATATCTAACATGTGTGTCACTTCGTGTTCTATTTGTACTTGTTCTGGTGGCAGTCTTAAGATTTCGTTTTCCTCTGATTCTTTAATTGATGCGTGTTGTTCTTTGTTTGTTTACTCTGGGATGTTTGAGTCCATTACTGTATTTTCTTCTTCTTCTGATTGCACATTATTTTGTTCCAGTATTTGTTGTACTTGTTGTTTGATGTTTTCTAATTCTGAGTGGGGTGTCCTGTTGTTTTTGATTATTACACAGATATGATCAGCTAGTCGTTGTCCTGTTAAAAATTTTAACTCTGGGTTTCTGGTAATAAATGTTGTGTATACTTGTGATCTGTATCCAGTTGTGTTGGTTCCTAGGTTTGTTGCTTGGTAATAACAGAACATGAGGTGTCGATTAACTTCATCTGACCATCTCATCCTCTGTCTTTGTTTTCCTTCTAGGGTGGTTGCAGGAAGCATATCCTGCAAAACACCTCTATTTGGATTTAAATCATTTTTCAGTTGGCTAGCAGTGTCGTTACCATTGTGGGCGGGCATAGGGTTCAAGCGTCGTCCCCGACCATGACGCTTGTTCGAGGCTTCTTTAGTTGTGTCCTGAACCAACTAATCACACTAAAAGGGGGGTTAGCCCTAATAGTGGTTTGTTCTTTTCGTTGCCTTTTATGACTATCAGAACATACTGGAGGCCTATACTTTTCCCGGGCCTCCACGGGGATTATTATTATTATTATTTATAACAGTAAAAACAGCAAATGAGTTAACTATGCAGGATTTCATATTTTATAACTAATGGACACTTCCCAAGTGTCGGGCTGCATTATGGGTCAGTGGATAATTACATCTACCTCGATACTCCGTATGGGGTGTAGTGGAGGGTACCCTGTACCACTACTAGTAATTTCCTTTCCTGCTGGACTCACAAGTAGAGAGAGGGAAAAGCTACTGTCTGTATGCCTCTGTATGAGCCCTAATTTCTCGCATCTTACCTTCCTGGTCCTTATGCGCAATTTATGTTGGGGATAGTAGAATTGTTTGGCAGTCAGCTTCAAATGCCAGTTCTCTAAATTTTCTCCTTAGTGTTTCTCGAAAATAATGTTGCCTTCTCTCTAGGGATTTGCAGTTGAGTTCCTGAAGCATAGCTGTAACACGTATGTGTTGTTCAAACCTACCGGTAACAAATCTAGCAGTCCGCCTCTGAATTGATTCGATGTTTTCCTTCAATCCCAAACACTTGAGCAGTACTCAAGAGTAGGTAGCACCAGTGTTCTATATGCAGTCTCCTTTGCAGGTGAACCCCCTCTTCCATAAAATTCTTCTAATAAAACAAAGTTGACCATTCATCTTCCCTACCACAGTTCTCACATGCTTGTTCCATTTCATATCACTTTGCAACGTTACAGCCGGATAGTTAAACAACTTGGACTGTGTCAAGCAGGACACTAGTAATACTCTTTATGAACATAACAGGTTTGTTCTTCCTACTCAACCTCATTAACTTCCATTTTTCCACGTTTAGGGCTAGCTGTGTTAATCACACCAACTAAAAATTTTGTCTGAGTTGTCTTGTATCTTCTTACACTCACTCAACTTTGACAGCTTACCATACACCACAGCATCATTAGCAAACAACTGCAGATTGCTGCCCACCCTGTCTGCCAAATCATCTATGTATATAGAGAACAACAGTCGTCCTGTCACACTTTCCTGGGACACTCCTGACAATACATTTGTCTCTGACGAACACTTGCTGTCAAGGACAACATACTAGGTTCTATTACTTCAGAAGTCTTAGAGCCATTCACATATCTGTGAACGTATTCCATATGTTCATACATTTGTTAACAGCCTGCAATTGGGCACCATGTCAAATACCTACCTGAAACCTAGCAATATGGCATCTGCCTGTTGTCCTTCATCCATAGTTCGCATTATCAGGTAAGAAAAGGGCTAGCAGAGTTGATGCTTTCTAAAGCCATGCTGATTCGTGGGCCTAAGCATCTCAGTCCCAAGTAAGTTTATTGTATTCAAATTAAGAATATGTTGAATGATTCTGCGGCAAACCGAAATTAGAGATACTGAACTGTAATTTTGCGGGCCCGTCTTCTACCCTACTTACATACTGGAGTCACCTGTGCTTTTCTCCTGTTACTTGAGCCTTTGTGCTGGGTAACAGATTCAGGATAAATACAGGCTAGGGAAGGGGCTAATGCTGTAGAGTACTCTTTGTAAAACCTTATTGGGATTCCACCTGGACCTGGCAATTTATTTGCTTTCAAATCTTTCAGTTGATTCTCTCTGCCAGGAATGCTTGCTTCTATGTCGTCCATATGGGAGGCTGTCCAATGGTCAAATAATGACATGTTTGTATGATTCTCCTGTGTGAAAAATTACTTGAACATGAAATTTAAAACTTCAGTTTTCGTTTTGACGTCTTCAACTGCCTTACCAGACTGGTCAACAAGATACTGAATGGAAGCCTTAGACCCACTTAGTGATTTTACATACGACCAGAATTTTCTCACTTCTTCTGCCAGATCTTTTTTAAGGTGTGACAGTGGTAGCTTTTATATGCTTCACATACAGATCTTTTCAGACACACGAATCTCTACCAAACTTTGCTTGTCATCATTTGTGCATTTTCTTTTGAACTAAGAGTGCAGCAGCCTCTGGTTCCTCAGCGTCTTATGAATTTCATTATTAAACCACTATGGGTTTTTCACCTCTTTATCCGCTTACTAGGTACGTAACTCTCCAGACAATGATTTACAGTCTGCGTAAACTTTGCCCATAATTCATCTACATCCATCTTACTGGAACTAAGTGATGTCAGTTCACTAAGTGAGATGCTAACAACTGCTTATCTGCTCTATCTAGCAGAAACTCTCTCGTAGCCTTCTTGACCAATTTATTGACTTTCGTAACCATAGTTGCTGTAATGACATCTTGACTGCTAATCTCCATTCCTATATCGACATTTTTGATAAGGTCCAGGCTATTTGTAGCTAAAAGGTATAAGATATTTCCATTGTGTGTGGGCTGCCAAGCTAGCTGCTCAAGACAGTTTTCAGAGAACATGTTCAAAAGTATTTTGCATGACTGTCTGTAACACTCCCCCCCCCCCCTCTGCCCCTTCCCCCCCTCATTGAATCCATTGACACCCAGACTTGGTAGGTTAAGTTCACCCCCTAGTATCAACTAGTATTGCATGATCTGGGTATTTGCACGCTATTGACTGTAGACTTTATTTGAATGACTCTGGAACTGTTGCACTGGAAGTGGGTGGCTGGTAAAAAATCCAACAATTAATTTGGCTTCACCTACACCTTTTATGTGTGACCAGATAACTTCACTGTCGCACTCAACTTTGACTCCATAGAGACAATATTTTTGTGAACTGCAATGAACACTCCTCCTCCTATGGCCTCTAATTTGTCTTTTCAATATACATTCCATGACTCTAAATATCTTCAGATTTCAGCCAATCCTCGGTCCCAAGAACAGTTTGAGTGCAAGTACTTTTGTGGAGGGCAGTAAATTCTGGAACTTTGTCAGCTATAATGCCTGTCAGCAACTTGAACATGGTGGACAAATGTATTACTGGCCTGTAATATAGAGGTGTTGCTCCTTTAGCTGGGTTCTTCTGTATAAAATGAGTTTTTCTAATTATTAGCCATTCACTGATGTTTCCCATTTGCAATATTGTGTTAGTGTTCAACTATTCTCACATGGAGTCCAGTTACAGGGTGTTTCAAAAATGACCGGTATATTTGAAACGGCAATACAAACTAAATGAGCAGCGATAGAAATACACCGTTTGTTGCAATATGCTTGGGACAACAGTACATTTTCAGGCAGACAAACTTTCGAAATTACAGTAGTTACAATTTTCAACAACAGATGGCGCTGCGGTCTGGGAAACTCTATAGTACGATATTTTCCACATATCCACCATGCGTAGCAATAATATGGCGTAGTCTTTGAATGAAATTACCCGAAACCTTTGACAACGTGTCTGTCGGAATGGCTTCACAGGCAGATGAGATGTACTGCTTCAGCTGTTCAATTGTTTCTGGATTCTGGCGGTACACCTGGTCTTTCAAGTGTCCCCACAGAAAGAAGTCACAGGGGTTCATGTCTGGCGAATAGGGAGGCCAATCCACGCCACCTCCTGTATGTTTCGGATAGCCCAAAGCAATCACATGATCATCGAAATATTCATTCAGGAAATTAAAGACGTCGCCCGTGCAATGTGGCCGGGCACCATCTTGCATAAACCATGAGGTGTTCGCAGTGTCGTCTAAGGCAGTTTGTACCGCCACAAATTCACGAAGAATGTCCAGATAGCGTGATGCAGTAATCGTTTCGGATCTGAAAAATGGGCCAATGATTCCTTTGGAAGAAATGGCGGCCCAGACCAGTACTTTTTGAGGATGCAGGGATGATGGGACTGCAACATGGGGCTTTTTGGTTCCCCATATGCGCCAGTTCTGTTTATTGACGAAGCTGTCCAGGTAAAAATAAACTTTGTCAGTAAACCAAATGCTGCCCACATGCATATCGCCGTCATCAATCCTGTGCACTATATCGTTAGCGAATGTCTCTTGTGCAACAATGGTAGCGGCGCTGAGGGGTTGCTGCGTTTGAATTTTGTATGGATAGAGGTTTAAACTCTGGCGCATAAGACAGTACATGGACGTTGGCGTCATTTGGACCGCAGCTGCAACACGGCGAATGGAAACCCGAGGCCGCTGTTGGATCACCTGCTGCACTAGCTGCGTGTTGCCTTTATTGTATCGCTTTTCGGTCATTTGGTTACATTAAACCTCCGTTGAAAACTTCGTCTTGTTGCAACAACACTGCGTTCTAGGCGGTGGAATTCAAACACCAAAAAAATCCTCTGTTCTAAGGAATAAACCATGTTGTCCACAGCACACTTGCACGTTGTGAACAGCACAAGCTTACAGCAGAAAGACGACGTACAGAATGGCGCACCCACAGACTGCATTGTCTTCTATATCTTTCACATCACTTGCAGCGCCATCTGTTGTTGAAAATTGTAACTACTGTAATTTCGGAAGTTTGTCCACCTGAAAATGTACTGTTGTCCCAAGCATATTGCAACAAACGGTGTATTTCTATCGCTGCTCGTTTAGCTTTTATTGCCGTTTCAAATATACTGGTCATTTTTGAAACACCCTGTAGGTATTAGTCAAAGCTGTTTAGCTGATCGGTGCCAGGGATGTCCAATTATTACTCTCTTCGCTCTTCTCAATAGTTTCAGACGTTTCATTCAGTTTCAAAGTCCTTGTTCACACACAAATAATGTAGTACTTCTTTTTAGTTTCTGAGAAAGCTTTCCAGAACTGAGTTGTTGCCTCTTTTCTCGTTTTTCAACTTTAAGTTGGCTTGCTGATTTAGGCTGTGGTAGAACTGTCTCTTATTAGATTGAAAAGTTCGATTTTGCCATGTACTGGATGATCGCAGTCTTGTATCTTTTGATTTTTCCAGCTGTCACAGTTATTTGTAGCTTGAAAATTTCTCTTATTTAACCAATACATTATGAGATACTCTTTGGTCTTCTGGTTATTAACGTTTGCTCTCTCCTGTTGTTGAAGTTGGTTGCATTATTATTATTATTATTATTATTATTATTATTAATTTTCTTAAAATATATTATCATACATTTCACCACAGCTGCCCAGGTGTATTTTACTTTCCTGCTTGTAATGTAATGTTTAGTTTCCATTTGCAAATTGTTATTTCTTAACAAGTAGTTCTTATCTGAATCGCCACCCTCCTGCTCCATGGCTAAAAGAGACTGCCTTGTGTGTTCATTTCCCCCACCCTCCCGCCAGTAAGTTGGTACTCCTTGTGTAACAGAGATATTTTGTAATTTGTTGTTCAGTTGAAGTGCTATTTGTTAATTTTAATGTTCTGTTTAGTTGCAGAATGCAGTTGCTCTCGTATTGAGTGCCATTCAGCTGTCACTCTTTGTGATTTATCCAAGTAAACCAAAAGAAAAAGAAGAAAAGAAGAAAGATTAATGCAGATGTGTTTCTAGAGTTAGCATATTTTTATTACATGTGTATACATTATGTACATATAGTTTTAATATATGGAACTGTTGGCAAGTAGATTCCAAACTGTAAGTATGTTCATTACTTGTGTTTGGTAAGTTTTAAATTATTTATTGCAATAAAACTGTTAACGTATTTCCGAATCTTTGTCAGAAACAGAAACAGATGTCGGGCATCTGTCTCTTCTAGAACTTTTCAGTGAACAATTCACACTGTATCAATGTATAATTGTGTGTTATTTATTGTCACCCATTTAAATAATCACTTACATTAAGAAGAGTTTGTGGCAGTTTTACAAATGTGAATATCGAATTACTGCTGCAAAACAAAAGGAGTACAAAATAATAGAAAAGAAAAATTCTGTGAAGAAATTTCACATGGACACAGCTTATCTTCAGGAAGTGCAACTCCCAATACAGCCAACAGACACACAGAAATAGAAAGTGACAGTCATCCCATTTCACAAATTCGTTCTTCAGGGCAGAAAAGAGAGAATAATTGGAAGACATGGAAATGTGTGAAAGTAGGTTACGTGTTACACACAGTGGGAAGCACCAATATAGATTGTGTGTGTTCTGTTAGCTGTGCTGAGAGTTAACAACTTGATTGGATAGCCTATCTGCGAACAGAATTATTATAAAAGACCTGCAGTATACAAGACAGTTTGTGTTTACTCATAATAATGCAGTGAATCAATGATTTCCAGATGAGTATTAATTACCTAGACCAGTATTCTTTCTTTCATAAAAAAGTGTGTGTGTGTGTGTGTGTGTGTGTGTGTGTGTGTGTGTGTCCTGGCAGTTACTCCTGCATGCTGTTTTCCTTTCTTCAAATAGACCTTCTCACATTCAATTTGTGGATACTTCATGATTTATACAAATCACATGGAAAAGTCAGAATGTATTTGGATTCAAATAATAAATTTGTGGGGGCAGGACTGTGACAACTAATTAGTGTTTCTTGTTGGAAGAATAATTTTGATATGAAAAATATATTATTTTAAAATGTGAAGTATTGGTCCATGGTGTCACAGTTCAGTTAAAATAATTTTGTGAAAAGTCAGTGTGTGGAATAGTACAGCCATTTTCCATTATCTTTCTCATGTGGTCATGATGATGTCATACATGCAACTATCAATGTGCAAGTACATTAATGTGTATCATGTCACCTAATAATAGTTCTTTTCTCCACTCTCACCACTTACTTGGAATTTGAGTCACTTTACCATCTTTGAGGTATGAAATGTGAAAATTACTGCTATAAATTGTAGTATTCAGGTGTTTATCATGTCCATGTTATCAAATCAGTATGTAACATCATTTTTAAAGTGCATGAAAATAGAGATATATTCTGTTTTTATGACAGTGTGGAAGATGGAGCTTCCAGGCTTGAAATTCACCCTTACAGCTCTGATATTGATGAACTAAAAGTATCACCATTGTGTTGTGGATGGAAGGCTGTGTTCTTCTGAGTTGTTATTTTAGAAATAATAAACAAAGCAAATAAAATTATATTTGTCATAATTAACAGTAACATCTTATTAGAATCAGTGACGTGCCATATAGAGGATATCTGAGAATAGGAGATAGAAAGGTCGTCTTATTTCAATGACAGTAGAGAAAATATATATCTCGTGCCATATTTAGAAAAAAGCATCCAGTAATGTCAATGGATCTTGATTTAATCATTAGCACAAAGTATGACTGTATGCTGGCATATACTACTACTACTCTACTACTACTACTACTACTACTACTTTAGGAGATATCTGTGGTGTTTGTCTGATTCCACATTATTTCAGTTCAGATTTTTCTTCCAGTGCAGTTTAATCCAATATCTGAAAAGTGTGTACCTTTTGCACATTTAGTGCAAGTAAGAAAATTTTTTTATGTGAGTTATTTTTATCTCTCGAATTTTGTGAATTATAACAACTATCACTTTTAACCAGTGTTGTGGGTCATACTGAATATTTACAAAAATAAGACACCATTTTACATGAAGTTGAGAAAAACACTTTTGTACAGCATAGAACAAAACATCCAACTTTATTTTTTTATAAAATATGTGAAAATTTTGCAGGTTCATATTATTCATAATTATTTTACGTGAACTGTTAAGACATTCCACAGAAATTTTACATGATTGTTATGCTAGGAAATTTTACTATATTTTGTAATATCTTTTGTACAAGGTAAAATATTTGCAATAAACATGTAATTTTGCAAAAAAAATACTGTTTTTTTTTTACAGTACTTCAGTTTGGTCCACTGTCCGGAAGCAGTGTGGATCATTTTTCCTCTTATTTTTGTTTATGTTTATACTAAGGATTCGAACTGCAGCCAATCATTTTACCTGTTGATATTTAATTCCTATTCAAAATACTGAAGTGAGATGTAATATTTTAGTACTTCAAAAGTCAAAATAATCTTTTTTACCATAGGTTGTGATATAAACAAACCGAATTGTGCCTAAAAATCACTTATTTTAAATTTTCCTGTGGCCCTATGCATTGTCTGTTGACGTTATTTCAATTGTGTGTGTGTGTGTGTGTGTGTGTGTGTGTGTGTGTGTGTGTGTGTGTGTGTGTGGTTTTTTTTTTCCTTCCAGTGGTGTTTATGAATTGTTCTTTTAATAAACCCTCTTGCAAGGGCTCTGCAGATTGGGCACTTAATGGACCAAGTAGAGAAGCTTGTTCAGAACACTCTCTCCTTCCTCCAGAAGCAGGATAAAGAAGAATTATTCCGATGGGTATCAGGATCTATTAGAACCCATGTTAAGAAGTTGGTGTATATGGCAGTCAAGCATTCTTGTGAGGTAACCACGGACTATATGGATAAATGGCAAAGTGTGTGGTTAAAATTGAAGCAGACTAAGCCTTTATTTGGTTAAATTTACTCCCCTATTTCTTTTGGTCTGGGCTTTACGTGTTCTGACATGTATCTGATTCATGAGGGTGGAAAAATGCTGTTTACTAATACATGTTAAGCTGATGCCATATCAACTGTGTATAAAACATAGCAATTTTCATAGAAAGTTATTTTCTAATGTTTACCCTTAATTATACAGGGTGAGTCACAAACTATTGCTACCAAGATTAACTCCAAAAGTATGATAGGAGCTGAAAAGTTAGTGGGACAAAAATTACATGGGACAATGGGGGCCATAATATGACATTGGGTTTTTGTTGTTAGGTGGGGTCGCTTCAGAGATATGAACGTCTCTCTCTCTCTCTCTCTCTCTCTCTCTCTCTCTCTCTCTCTCTCTCTCTCTCTCTTTTTTAAGTGAGATTTTGTTTGGTACTTGCTTCTTGATAGTGGCTATTGAGACGAATCCATTGACGTGCAACAGTAAGGTCTTCGAAGGTCAAAATGGTGGCATGAATGTCCATTTACAGAAGGTGATTGAAGGGATGACCATTTGTATCAATGCAGTGTTACAATCTTCTTATCGAGGATTGAGTGGTATTCCTTATCACATCAGCACACGTCCTGACATTTCCCTCTCGCATATCTTCAGGTGTAGTTAGAACATCTTTATAAACAATGTCTCTTACGAATCTCCACAAGAAAAAAATTCAGAGGTGTCAAGTCTGGCGAACGAGCTGGCCACGGCACATCTCCTCCGTGACCAATCCAACAATTTGGGTATTGTCTCTGCAACTCATTTCTAGCCATCAGCAAAAATGTGCTGGACACCCATCGTGTTGATACCACTTTCTGTTCCTTGTTCCTAAAGGTTTTTCTTCCAATAACAGACCTAATTTTCTTGCAGGAATGTGGTGTACCTTATACCATTAAAATTTCCTTAGCTGAAATAGGGGCCTATAATTCTTTCGTCCAGAATCCAACATCTTACGTTCACCGACCACAGTTTTTTGGCGTGCAATTTGGCGCAACCAACATGGATTTTTAATTGCCCAATAATGCATGTTATGCAAATTAACATTTCCATGGTACGTGAATGTAGCCTCGTCAGTAAATAAAATCAAATTAATAAATGTGTCATCCCTCTGAATCTGAAGTTGAACCCATTGGCAGAATTCAATAAAGCACACAAAATTCGTACCAGTTAATTTTTGATGGAGACTGATATGGTAAGGACAATATTTATGCCGATGCAGAACATGGACAACACTACTCTGGCTCATGCCAGATTCCCTTGCGATTTGATGTGAACTGGCACAAGGATCTCGAACCACAGTGGCAAGAGTACCAATTTCTGTTTCCTCGTTAGTAACTTCCTTTGACAGATATGATTCTGATGCGTTAAAGATCCAGTTGTTCTCAATTTATTGTCCACATATTTAAATGTAAGATGTGTCGGGTGAATATGTTGAGGAACTCTTTTAGTGTGTAAGTTCTAGCTCTCTCTGAATTTCATTGGCATTCCCCATAAATGAGAAGCATATCGACTTGTTCTTCAAAGAATACGTCATTCATATTAGCTTGATTCGACGATACTAGTCTTACCATTCCTATTAGTGTTGTATTGTGAAACGATCGAATAGTGTTTACATGTCAATGGCATGTTAGATGGATATACTGTATTCGGCAAATATTTACTATTTGCACAATATGAGAGAGAATTGTCAGATCATGTGCTTCTGTAAGTGCTGAAGTGATAAGGAATACCACAAAATCCATGATAAGAAGATTGCCACACTGCACTAATACCACTGATAATCACTTCAAACACCTTCTGTAAATGCACGTTCATGCCACCATTTTGACCTTCACTGACCTTCAAAGACCTCAGTGTTACATATCATTGGATTTGTCTCGATAGCTGCTATCAGAAAATAAGGTCAACTTTGTTTTTTATATGGGAAGCTATAGTTTGGTACTTAATATATCTCTGATGCAACCCCACCTAGCAACAAAAAACCGTCATATTATGGCCCTCATTGTCCCATGCAACATTTGTCCCACAAACTTTTCAGCTACTATCATACTTTCGGAGTTATTGTTAGCCGCAATAGTTAGTGACTCATCCTGAATATGTTTCTACATGATGACCAGAAACAAACTGAACAGCTTGCAAGGGTGCTGCAGATAGGTTTTTGGGAAATAATTGTCAAGAAAGAAATTCACTAAATTATTTAGTATTCAAGTCATCCAGTTAGGCCGTTGCATGTGCAGATTCAAGTGGCCCATCAGAGAGAGTGTCACCAAACATGGTTCTTCATTTGGTTTCCTAAAACCAAACATGAGTGGTATAAAAATTGGAAATGGGATGGTAGTAAGTAACTTGAGCGACAGGCTAAGCAGTCTCGTGTGCTACTATCAATGCCATGAGAACAACTGATAATAATTACATCTGGCAGCCCACTTGAATTTGCACGCGCAATGGCCTGATTGTCTAACTTCAATCATAATTAACTCTGAAACGGTGCAACACATGGAATTCTTTTCATAACAATTATTTCTCAGTACAATCTGGTCTGCAACACCCTTACAAGCTCTCCAGATGGTTTCGTTTGACCCTGTATATCCTTACAAGGTTCCGTCAATGAGTGCACTATACCAACCTATGGGTGCACTATTGATCCTGAAGGAAAGCTGTAGTGAATAGTAGGTGGTTTCGTCAGCACTGCTTACAGTTGTACAAGGTGTGTGCAGCCTTTTTCTGGTAACAACTTGTCTTCTGTTCACCATTCACATCAGCTGCCTCCAAATCCAATAAAGTTTGGATAAGCAACTTGTCTATGTATTTATTCATTGTCATCTCCATGATTTTTAATGAAATTAAGTACCCTCTTCTGTAAACTCTTCGTGGTTTGCAAAATGTGAGAGGCAGAATTCTGGCAATTAATGTTGGTAATTAAGGTTTTCAATGATGATAGCTGATGTTTAGCCACTGCCAGTTTGTTGCATTGGTTGCACAGCGTCTTATGTAACAAGGCACTGTCCTCTTGCAATGATTGACATTCGCTTCTGGTGCCCATTTAGAATTGATTTGTTGGAGTCGTTTATTGACTGAGGATTGTAACTTGAAGTTTTCATACCACAGATTTGGATGCTTGTCGGTGCCCCCAAACAGCCAATGTCGGAGGTCCTCCAATCGTACCTTGAATGCTATTGTGAGATGCTCTGTTGAAAAGTACTCAATATCTCAACAGGGCACCAGTGAAAATGATGCAGAAAGTGCACCTCTAACAAGGGTTCAAAAATGGTTTGTCCTCCCAGGTTTATGTACCTGAATTTCCCTCTGGAATTGGAGTCTGTTGGTTAGTGTTGATGCTGTTTATGTAGGCTTTGGTGTTGCCTCCGTACAGCCAGGTTCTCCTCCATTTTTCCTTGTGTGTTAACTGGCCTTGTGTGTTATTTTATTTCCCTTTTTCTTGTGTCTTAACTGGCCTTGTGTGTTATGTTATTTCCCTTTTTCTTGTGTCTTAACTGGCCTTGTGTGTTATTTTATTTCCCTTTTTCTTGTGTCTTCCTCCCCTAAGGTTGCCCCTTTTGTGATCATGATATGATGTGGGGATCAAGAAGGGATGATGGCAGTGCTGACACCCCAGCATGCATAGTGTCTCTGGGGCACCCCTGCTCTTGCCGTTTCCTCCCCTCCCCTCACCCCCTCCCACCACCACCACCACCCCTGCTCCCACCCCGCTCTTTACTCTTCATGCTGCCCCTACATTTCTTTTATGTCTTTGTTCCCCGTTTCCTGTTCCCCTTGACTGGACTGTGCAGTTTGTATATTTTCTCCCTTGGTTTTTAGCTTTTTATGATGGAACCAATGACCTTGCAGTTTGGTCCTCTCCATCAACCAACCAAGAGTGGTTCATAAACATCTGTTAGCAAAAATGTTCAAGTGAATGTTTTTCCATGACCAAAGTCAATGGTGCAGACAGTATAGCCGTGCGACATAATAATTGAACCATTTTCCGTCAAGAACTGAGGCAAGGGATCTGAAGTTTGATGACTGACAGTGTTGTTTGGGATAGTGCTTATCTCAGAACCCACATCGACCAGAAAATGTCGGTTGGTATTAATGTCAAGTATACGAGGGGGATCCAAATGCCGAGTCATTCTGTCACGCAGCATCATCCAACAGTGAGAAGTGTGGTTTCTTTGGCAGTTCTTTGAGTGTGCGTACAGTGCAGATGTGAAATGAGGAAATGGCTAGTTATTACGAACAATGTGCAGCAGTGAAATTTGGTTCTTGCTTGGCATGAATGACATTACTTTGTCATGAATCAATACACAATAAGACACACTTAACAACTCAAGTACACAGTAAGACAATAATGAGGGACTGAAGAGCAAAGACAATAGACTTAGTGCTTAGAGCTGTTTGCCCTACTGTGGTCGAGAACCGGGTCCTTCTGCTGGCAGGTTCATGTGGTGTCCTCGTATGGCACAGCCCCAATGTCCTGGTAGGATTGCAAGACTAAGAATAATTCTCCTACAAAAATGTCCAGCACTTACTCATCAGCGGTGCACTTGTGCAGTGCATTACTATGTCACACATCCTAAAACATCACTGCTACTGTCAGTGTGGAAATCTGTCATGCTGCGCTAGTCTGTGCGGTACCACTGTTTTTGCTTTTCAGCAAGCTAACCTGCCTTGCAACAATGCATTGGCCTTGTTAAATTATTACAGCTGCAATATCCCACACTTTCCTGTCACGTCGGCTGCAATTCATTGCTCAGGCTCACATTAATATCCCCATATATGCTCAGTCTTCTACATTATCCCTCTCTAAGAACAAGACCTGGTCCCTCGGATTGACTTCCAAATCAGTTTGATTTATGCTACATTCACAAAAAATACAGAGAAATTTGATAACCAAAACAACTGGCAACTTGCCCATGTGGGTTAGATACCAAATTCAATTTTCCTGTTATTCTGCTTACTGCTTATTTACTTATGAGCCTATTTATCACACTTGTTTTGTGCTTCCGGCAGTTCAATCTACGTGGCTTGTCATGTTGCTTCCTTTCCTCTTAACTGTAGATAATCATAAATTTACATCTTTTCTGCATTCACACTTCTTTCTCTCGTTCTCCCTGTGTAACCTGTGTTAGGGATGCTCATAAGGGTGATTGTTCGACTCCTTCTCCCCACTGTATTGACTGCAATGACGACCATGCTGGCACCTTCTGAGATTGTCCCATGTATCTTGATGAGCGGGCTGTCCAGGGGATCCAGGTGAAGGAAAAAGTGCCTTACCCAGTCACTCGCAAGTTGTTGACTAGTCGGAAACCCTGTGATGTACCATCTGGCACCTACAGAACAGTTCTTGCTAAATCTCGCTCTATGGACATGGCCCTGCAGACGTGCAATCTCAAATTCAGCACTGCAGTTGTGAAGTTGCCCATTGTCTTGATAGCATCCCCATCTCCAACTCCAGCTGTGCAGCAAGCCACAAAACTTCCACCTCACGGGACGAACTCATTTGCTACACAGCCAGCAGGCCAGAAAGGACAGAAGGAATACTCCCATCAAGACTTCCTATGTTCCTCCAGCCAGCGAACATTTGAGTCTTCCTCTGCCAACTGGAAAGGCTCAAAGACGTCAAACAAAGCCAAACAGTCTTCTCATTCGCCGACTCGGAGATACTCTTTGACAGTGTCAACACAAGATACCCTCTCCCAACCGACCTTCATGTTGTCTGTGCACACTGCCAACTGTTTTTCTGCCCTGGACTCCACAGATTGACAGAGGAAGAATGCTGATGCCTCTGTAGCTCTCATGGAGCAGGACCCTCCAGCCTCTGTGCCCTGTCACAGTGAGTCTTCAAGAGCTGGTGCATGTCAGCTGCCGAGGTGACACTCATTATGATTCTCCTCCAATGGAATGTCCACAGCCTTTGTTCCAGCAGAGAGGACATGGCTGCTCCTAGTACTGGAGCATCTGCTTGTTCTCAGCGTCCAGGAAATAACCACTTTGAGCTCTTGGATTTCTTTCCAGTGTGCTTTAACCTTTCACCCGAGGACAGCATTCCATCTCATGGGTGAGTCGCGCTGCCCATCTAGGATGATGTTTATAGTCAACCCGTCTCCACAACTACCCAGCTTCAAGCTGTTGAAGTCCACATTTTCCTCCCTCACTTGACCTTTTCCCTTTCTACCTTTGACATCCCTGCGTCATTTGGTGTCACCAGGGCTGACTTCCTCTAGCTTATTGGGCAACTCCCTCACACCTGTCTGCTGCTCAGTGACTTTAATGTTCACCATCCCCTTTGGGGCTTGCTCAGAAATCGGCAGAGTTGCCCTCATTGTTGACCTTCTCAATTACCTTAACCTCGTCTGCCTTAACGTGGTAGCACCCATGTTCATTTCAGACTCCACTCACGATCAATCAATCAATCAAATTTTATTATCACGTAACATGCCTTATACAATCAAGGATTGCGACATAGGTGACTTGTCAGTTTTTATACTACATACAGACTAATAAACTTAATTTTAGGTTATAATACATGTGTTGCTATACAGGTATTTTACACATTTGTCATAATAAAGTATTTTACACATTTGTCATAATACATATTGTGGTGATCTATACAATTATTTTTACATGGTTATCATTCAAGAATTCTTCTACCGTATAGTAGCATTTATTTTTTAGATATGTTTCCAAGTCTACTTCAGTATATTTTAGAGGTGGGTCACATTTCCCCTTCCAGATAGTATTTGTAAATTTCATGCCCATATAATGTGGAGTTTTTTCATATAGTGTTAGTCTATGGGTAGGTAACATGTAACTTGCTCTATGCCTGGTCTCATACTGATGCAAGAAGCAGTTGCCTTCAAAAAGTTGTGGGTTTCTTTTTGTGAATATGAGAAGCTCACATATATATATAAGCTAGGTATGGACATTAGATCTAGTTTCTCAAATATAGGTTTTGCAGTGTTGTCTCCTTTTTGCTCCTACCATGGCTCGGATTATCTTTTTTTGTAGCCTAAAGGCTTTGAGCAGATTTGTTTTCTCAGACCCCCAAAAAATTATACTATACCTTATGACTGATACAAAATATGCATAATATACAGTTTTCTTTACAGCTAAATCAGTAATGCTATATAGGACATTCATGGCATATACGAGACTGTTCAGTCGACTTAGTATGCTGTCTACATGGTAACCCCACAGCATATTCTTATTCACTAGTACCCCAAGAAATTTGACACAGTTTGCAGTGTCCAATTTTTTGTCTTTGTATGTTATTTCATTTATACATTGAGCCGATTGTTTTGTGGTGAAATGAACAATTTCTGTTTTTGTAAGATTTAATTTCAAGCTGTTATTTTTGACCCATTTCTCCACTTCCCCAAGTGTTTGCTCAATACGATGGATTAAGTCTTTATCAGTTTTGCAGCATACTATTGCTGTTGAGTCATCTGCGTAGAGGATGGTATCGGACTGAACCTGGCATGGCATATCATTAATATAATACAAAAATAGTAGAGGCCCTAATATAGAACCTTGCGGTACGCCTAACTGAGTGTGTTTCCAGCCAGAGACTAATTTTTTGTTACTGTTGTTTACAAGTACTCTTTGTTTCCTGTTTGCCAAGTATGACGACATCCAATTAAGAGATTTTCCTTGAAAACCATAGTTTGTCAGTTTTTGGAGAAGCAGGTCATGATTTACCGTATCAAAAGCTTTGGTAAGATCACAGAAGATGCCCGATACACACAGTCTATCGTCAAGACATCTGCTAACTTTTGTGACCAGTTCGTTTATTGCCCGAGTTGTGCTGCAGCCTTTCCTGAAACCATACTGATTGCGTTAAATAATGCTGTGGGATGAATTGTAATTTTGCATCTGATCACATGCTGCTCTTTCAAATATTTTTGAAAAAATTGGTAATAGTGAGATAGGCCTATAGTTTCCCATTTCATCTTGTTTGCCTTTCTTATGAATTGGCCTTACTTCTGCATATTTTAATTGGTCTGGGAAACATCCTTCATCAAAAGACTGGTTGATTAAGAGGGAGAATGGATGCGCAATACTATGACAGGCTATTTTTATTATTTTAGTGGGGACCTCATCCCAACCCACAGAGTTTAAATTTTTTAGGGACATTATGATTTTTATAACATCAGAGCTGGAAACATGGGAAAATTTAAAACCCGTGCAATTTTGCTCTGCAGCACTACCCTTTGTACTTGGTGGTGGATAATCACTAGTTTTATTACAATTTATGAAGAAGTCATTGAAGGATTCACAAATGGTACTGGGATCTGTAACAGCTCTACCATTTATCATTAGTTTTGAGGGGCATTTTTTCTCCATTTCATTGCCGACCTCACTTCTTATAACAGACCAAACAGCTTTTGATTTGTTTTTAGCATTTGAGATATAGCTATTATTTGCAATACGCTTTGCTAATTTAACTACTTTGTCAAATATTTTTTTGTATGTGCTTACGTATTTAAGAAATTCAGGACTTCGATTTACTTTTGCCTCCATATGCAGTTTCCTCTTTGTAGCACTAGACACTTTTATTCCTTTTGTTATCCATGATCTATTTTTAAGAGTCCTAGTCTGTACTGTTATAACAGGGAAACATTCATTGAATACACTTATGAATTCAGTTAAAAAGTTATTGTAGTTTTCATTTGTGGAAGTGTCTTTGCTGACTGAGTTTAGTTTTTTAATAAATTCCTCTACATTTCCTTCACTAAAGCTCCTACATCTTTTTGTTGGGCAAGCTGGGTTTAGTTTTGATAGTGATACAAATAGTGCTGAATGGTCTGAGACTCCTAGATCTAGAATAAATTTTTCTTTTACACTGTAATTATAACTGCTAACAACATTATCTATACAAGTTGAAGAGGTTGCTGTAATTCTTGTGCATTGATCAAAATTTAGATTTAGCCCATATGTAGCTACCAGGTTCTTTAAATGTAAAGAAAATTTGTCATCAGTTCTTACATCAATGTTGAAATCAGCACATATAACTATTTTCTTATGCATTTTTCCTGTTTTTAATTTATATTACAATGTCTCAAATTTTTCTAGGAATACAGAACTTATGTGGTACCCAGGGGTGCGATATATACTGATGATTAGCATGTTATACTCTCTAAGTTCAATGCAACAACTCTCAAATGTATGTTCTTCATTTAAATAGCTAAAATTCTGTCTTATTTCATAGCCTATTGTGGAATGCACTAGTATGCAAGAGCCACCATACCCATTAGTCCGACAGAAGTAGGTAGCTAGTTTGTAACCTGTAAGTTTATTGAGGAGTTTGATATTTTCAGGTTCAAGCCAATGCTCATTTAGACATATTACCTTTACAGATTGTTTCATACTTTCTAACAAAATTTCTATATCATAAAGCTTGCTGATCATTCCTTCAGATAGACCTCTAATGTTCAAATGCATAATGAAATTACTACTGCAAACATTACCAGCTAAAGCATCTTTAAAACTAACTTTTTTACTACGTAATGGCACTTCCACATGCGTTTTCAGTACTTGCACTGAGTTTTTAATGTTGGGCCAAAGTCGGTTGGAATTGGCCCATTTCGCTAGTTTCCCTGCATGCTATCATTTAGGGCGATAACGTGTTTGTTTTCACAACTCCTTTCGCGCAATATTTCATCAACAGCTTTGTTTATATCTGATGCGAGTCTCATCTTACCAGATCGATTTAGGTGCTGTCCATGCTTTGTGAAGTAAGTTTTTTCATATATGCTGACGTCAAGTAGTCTTACGTTTTTGAATTTCGAACAGAAGTGTTTTAATTTTTGATTTGTTCGCCGAATTTCACTGTTTACACACGACCAGTCGGCCAGGTCAAATCTCATGGGTACATTAGTTACTATTACATTTGTAGTTGACAGCAGTTGCAGGATAACGAGCAGTTTTTTTATATATCCACTGGCTTCGTTACAGTAAACGTCGTTCGATCCCGCTATGAGAACAACACAGTCACTTTTACTGGAACTGGCACATTCTGTTTTTACATTTCTAATCACGTTTCCAAACTTAGCCCCTGGCTTAACGATGGCAGACACTTTCACGATCTCTTTAGCACTGTTTGAGACATAGTTTGAGACATTACGTGCATGGCTGTCTCCGAATATTTTTACCTTGGCTCCATGTTGCATTCCTTTTTGTGTGGTAGTAGTATTGTTCTTGGCAGATTTCGTCTTTGTTTCTAAGCGTCCACTTTCACCCAGGTCCTCTTCTACTACTAATACACTGTTTTCTTCTGAAACGTCTCTTCCTGGATTTTTAGACACCGCACCTTCCTTGTTTACACGCGAGTTACAAGTTTCAGAACACTTACTTTTGTTTACTTTTGAACGACGAGTATTATTATTCGTCAAAATGTTGTATTTGTGTTCCAATGCAGCACATTTCACTTGTAAAGCTTCAAGATCACTTTGTAACACTCTAATTATTGCATCTTTGTCTCTAATAATGTCAATATACTTTTTTTCATACGTTTCCGTTACACATGCATCACACAACCATGAGTGGTCCACTTTTATCAGTTTTATGTTCATTTTGCAACAGTTTTCGTGAAACCACCACTTACAGCATTTGCGTTGGATACCTTTGCTTACTTTTTTGTTGCACAGCCTACAATTATTACCACCTTTCACTTCATTATCATCACTTTTGTCGGAACAATTTACACCTACTAGTCCGATCGGCGCCATCTTGTCTCAAAACTATTCCCATTTGGACCTCTCCTTTTGCACTGCCCAGCTCACCTTCTTAAATGGTCCATTCTCTCTAGCATGTACTTGAGTGACCATTTTCCATGTGCTATCTGATTGCTGACTCCTAGCCCACCTATGTGATCACCCAAATGGTAGCATTCTAAGGCTGACTGGAGGCTTTACTCCTCCCTGTCAACCTTCAATGAACAATGTTACTCCAGTTGGGATGAACAGGTAGAATATCTTACAAACATTATCCTTACTGCCACAGAATGTTCCATTCCTCGCACTGCTTCTTTGACACGATGTGTGCCGGTCGCTTGGAGGATTGAGGTGTGCCGTGAAGCAATTATTGCTTGGAGATGAGTCTCCACATTTTTAACTATCATCCTATGATGGTCAACTGCATTTGTTACAAACAATTGCATGGACAGTGTTGTCATGTTCTTCAAGATAGCAGAAAAGCTATCTGGATTTCCTTTACTAGTCCTTTAAAGAGTTCCACACTGTCTGCCATCGTGTGGGCCAACCTCCAGTGGCTGTCTAGACCAAGGTCTATTCCCCAATTTTGGGCCTGACAGTTGCATATGATGTCATAGTGGATCCTACTGCTATCTCCAACACCTTGGGGTGCTATTTTGTGGAGATCTCGAGCTCCATCTGCTATCACCCTGGCTTCCTCCATCGGAAATGAGTGGAGGAGGCTCGGGTGATACCCTTCGCTTCTCAGAATCGCAAATGCTACACTGCCGCCTTTACTATGAGGAAGCTAGATCATGCTCTCACTTCATCCCGATCCTCCACCCCAGGGCCGGACAGTTTTAACATTCACATGTTGCAGAACCTTTCTCTTGGGGGCAAGCAGTTTCTCCTTCACACGTATGAGGGTTGGAACTTAAGTAGTGGACACTATACCGGGTGTTACAAAAAGGTACAGCCAAACTTTCAGGAAACATTCCTCACACACGAATAAAGAAAAGATGTTATGAGGACATGTGCCCGGAAACGCTTAATTTCCATGTTGGAGCTCATTTTAGTTTCGTCAGTATGTACTGTACTTCCTCGATTCACTGCCAGTTGGCCCAATTAAAGGAAGGTAATGTTGACTTCAGTGCTTGTGTTGACATCCGACTCATTGCTCTACAGTACTAGCATCAAGCGCATCAGTACGTAGCATCAGCATGTTAGTGTTCATCACAAACGTGGTTTTGCATTCAGTGCAATGTTTACAAATTCGGAGTTGGCAGATGCCGATTTGATGTATGGATCATCACAGGGCAATAGCCGTGGCACGGTACATTTGTATCGAGACAGATTTCCAGAACGAAGGTGTCCCGACAGGAAGGCGTTCGAAGCAATTGATGGGCGTCTTAGGGAGCATGGAACATTCCAGCCTATGACTCACGATTGGGAAAGACCTAGAATGAGGACAGCTGCAATGGACGAGGCAATTCTTCGTGCAGTTGATGATAACCCTAATGTCAGCATCAGAGTTTTGCTGCTGTAGAAGGTAACGTTGACCATGTCACTGTATGGAGAGTGCTACGGGAGAACCAGTTGTTTCCGTACCATGTACAGCATGTGCAGGCACTATCAGCAGCTGATTGGCCTCCACAGGTACACTTCTGTGAATGGTTCATCCAACAATGTGTCAATCCTCATTTCAGTGCAAATGTTCTCTTTACGGATGAGGCTTCATTCCAACGTGATCAAATTGTAAATTTTCACAATCATGATGTGTGGGCTGACGAGAATCCGCATGCAATTGTGCAATCACGTTATCAATACAGATTTTCTGTGAACGTTTGGGCAGGCATTGTTGGAGATGTCTTGATTGGGCCCCATGTTCTTCCACCTACGCTCAATGGCGCACGTTATCATGATTTCATACGGGATACTCTATCTGTGCCTCTAGAACATGTGCCTTTACAAGTACGACACAACATGTTGTTCATGCACGATGGAGCTCCTGCACATTTCAGTCGAAGTGTTTGTACGCTTCTCAACAACAGATTCGGTGACCGATGGACTGGTAGGGGCGGACCAATTCCATGGTCTCCACGTTCTCCTGACCTCAACCATCTTGACTTTCATTTATGGGGGCATTTGAAAGCTCTTGTTCACGCAACCCCAGTACCAAATTAGTGACTCTTCATGCTCGTATTGTGGACGGCTGTGATACAATATGCCATTCTCCAGTGCTGCATCAGCACGTCAGGGATTCCACACGATGGATGGTGGATGCATGTATCCTCGTTAATGGAGGACATTCTGAACACTTCCTGTAACAAAGTCACGCTGGTACATTCTGTTGCTGTGTGTTTCCATTCCATGATTAATGTGATTTGAAGAGAAGTAATAAAATGAACTCTAACGTGGAAAGTAAGCGTTTCCGGACACATGTCCACATAACATATTTTCTTTCTTTGTGTGTGAGGAATGTTTCCTGGAAGTTTGGCTGTACCTTTTTGTAACACCCTGTATATTCACAACCAATACAAAATAGTTATATGTTTGCATCTATTACTGTCCTACAAACTAGTCACCAGCGTTGTGTAGATCCCATTGCCAGTGATGTGGGAGGCATATTATATCTTTAGCAGAGCCTGTTCTGTTCATGGTGCAAATGGAGCGGTCTACTGCCTGACCAATCTCTGTAACAGTTTTGAAACGAATGCCATGAATTGGTTCCTTCATCTTTGTAATCAAAGCAGTCACAAGAACTTAGGTTGGGGGAGTATGGTGGTTTCTACAGTACTTCCTAGTCCCATCAACCAAAGAGAGCAGCCACAGTCTGCACTGTATGCGCCCGCACATTGTCATGCAAAATGATGAGTGGGTTGCGCAGAAAGTGTTGCCACTTCTTTCACAAAACTGGTCGCAGGTGATGCTCCAAAAACGACTAGCTTTGCAAAAGAAACGAAGACACTTTCTGCGCAACCCAATCATCATTTTGCATGACAATGTGTGGGCGCATGCAGTGCAAGTTGTGGCTGATCTGTTCAGTCACAGAGACTGGGATGTACTGTACTATCCACCTTACTCTGCAGACTTAAGTCCTTGTGACTTTGATTTGATTCCAAACATGAAGGAACCAATTCATCAATTCATAACATTCGCTTCTGAACTGTTCCAGAGATTCGACAGGCAGCAGATCACTCTATTCGCACCATCAACACGCTAACGGTATACTATATCTTCCACATTGCTGGCAATGGGTTCTGCACAACCTGGTGACTACTTTGAAAGACAGTAACAGGTGCAAACATGTAACTCTTTTGTATCGATTGTGAATAAATAGTTGCCACTATTTAAGCTCCAACCCTCGTACAATCACATCTGGGCAGGGGGCACATTTCCCACACACTGGCGTGAAGCTGCTATCATACCCATACCTAAGCTCGACAAGGACAAACACGTTCCTTCTAGTTATCACCCTATTTCTCTCACCAGCTGTGTTTGCGAGGTGATGGAATATATGATTCATGTGTGGCTGGTAAGGTGGCTCAACTCTTGCAATTTAGTATCTACTGCACGGTGTGGATTTTGAGTGTGCTGTGCTGCAGTTAACCATCTTGTCACTTTGTCAACCCATGTCATGAGTGGTTCTCTGTGGAAATACCAAACTGTTGCTGCGTTTTTCGTTTTGGAGAAAGCCTACGACACCTGCTGGAGGATAGGTATCCTCCATACTCTCTACACATGAGTCTTCCATGGCTGCATGCCCCATTTCCTTCAAGAATTCTTGAAAGACCAAGTTTTTAAAGTATGTGTGGATTCTGTATTGTCAGACATCTTTATCCAGGAAAACTGTATGCCTCAGGGTTCCGTCATGAGCATAATTCTCTTTGCTATCGCCATTAACCCTAAAATGGCCTGTCTCCTGCCAGGCATCTCCAGCTCCCTTTTTGTTGATGATTTTGCCATCCATTGCAGTTCTCCATGGACCTGACTCATTGAGCGGTGTCTTCAGCGATGTCTTGATCATCTTTACTTATGGAGCATTGACAATGGCTTTCATTTTTCCACTGACAAAGCCATTTGTATGAATTACTGGTGGCGCAATTGGTTTCTCCCACCACCTTTACTTCTTGGGCCTGTTGCCCTTCTGTTCATTGAAAATACAAAATTCGTGGGGCTTATTTCGATAGGAAACTTTCTTGATCCTCTCACGTGTCTTACCTGGCTGCTTGCTGCGTGCGGTCCCTCAGCATTACTTCCTGGGTAGCAGATTGGACCACCCTCCTCAGCTTGCACCAGTCTCTTGTCCGGTAGAAACTAGACAATAGGTGTTTCCTTTATGCACCTGCACATTTGTCTCTCTTACACCATCTCAATACTATCCACCATTGTGGCATCCGTTTGGCCATTGGTGTCTTTTACACTAGCCCGGTTGTGTGTCTGTATGCCAAAGTCACCACTGTCATACTGCTGTGACTTTCTCCTTGGCTGATACACATGCTGTTTGTCTGCCATGCCTGGCCACCCATCCTACACCTCCTTCACCTTCCTCATTCATGGGGAACAATTGCAAGCCCCAGTCCCTAGCATGAAGGTTCAGTGGGTTACCCTAACCTTTTGGCCTAGAAAGGCATACTAATTCCTTCACTGAAGCACATGTGTAGTGCAGAACATCTAAGGGCATCACAGACATGTTACTGCTCAATCTTGTGTGCCTATTAGCTACCTGTCCCTCTAAGAAGAAAAGTAATCGCTTATGAACTGTCCTGAATTAAATCATAAACTGGTATTCTCAGATAGCAATGAAAATGTGGAAGAAGATTTACCACAAACTAGAGAAGAAATTGAAGCAATAATTAGAACCCTCTAAAACAACAAAGCTAGTGGAGAAGATTCTATTACAGCTGAACTCTTGAAGTGGTCCTTGCCAAGTGCAGCAAATAAGCTAAATTTACTCTTTGATGAAATCTGGAAGACAAAAACAAAAAAAATCCCAGAGGAATGGAAGGTTCCTTTGATAGATCAACTGCACAAAAAAAGGTAATAAACAGGATGTAAATGACTAGAGAGGAATCACTTTACTGCCAGTAGCGTATAAAGTATTTTCAAGATTTTATTAAGCAGAATAGAAACAACACTAGACCATCATTCAGATGAATATCAAGGTGCTTTTGGGAAGGGTAGGTCATTCTCAGAATAAATATTTCATCTCAAATCAGTAATTCGCCACAGATTACTTAATTCAAAGGACAATGTAGTTATGTTTGGGGATTTCAAAAAGGTACTTGTGTTGACAGAGAAACTATAGCTAAAATAATGTGAAAATGTGGCGTAAAGTCTAAACTGGGAAACCTAATCTGTGAAACACTTACAGATACAGTCTGTTAAGTAAAATTTATGGGAGAAATTTCACAGTCTTTCAGAATAAAGGTAATGGCCAATCCTAATTCTTTTTTGATAGTGGTTTAGACAAAACAGTGAGAATTTGGACCAAAAAACTTATTAAACTCAACATTTCACTTACATGGTTAGAAAGAGGAAGCAAAAAGATTGAAATCAACTGTCTTGCATTTTCAGATGACTTTGCTATACTTTCTGAAAATGTGGCATCTGCTATAACACAAATACGCCTCCTGGAAGAAATAGCTAGCACAACTGGCTTAAGATTTTCTGAAGGAAAGAAAAAAACAAAATTTTTAACAAATGTTACGGATGCTCCAAAACAAAATTCCTAAAAACAGATATTGACCAAAGAGGGAGGGTAAAAAGTTGAAAACTCTAGGGGAGATAATCCAAGAAAATGCTTTGGAAAAATCTGCAATAGAGGAAAGGTTGCATAAAATGTGGAGAGCATATGGTATCACCAAAGACCTCTACAACAAAAAGGGCCTATACAAAAATAAGACTTTACAACACAGTATGGAAGCCAGAATGCCTATATGCAAGCGAATGCCTGGCATTATATTATAATTTGGATAAATTAGAAGTATTAGAAAGACAAATTATAATGAAACTTTCAGGACCACAGAATAGAGCAGAAGGTTGGAAACTGAAAGGTAATGCTGAGAGATACCAGATATAGAAGATATTTGAAATGTGATGAGAATAAGACGACTCATGTTTTTTGGACATTTTTTCGTATGCCAGACAGTACATTAACCAAAAAGATTTTGAAATATTTGTGAGGTAAGAAGTCCATAAATTAGTTGAAATAAGTAAAAAAGGATTTAGAAAGAACAGTATAAAAACAGATGATATAAATAACAGATAAGCCTTTCAGGAAAACATATTGGAAAATGGGATTCCAAGGCGGGGTGGCTAAAAAGACTTGTTCAAAATGGCCTGACGACAAAAGAAAGCATAATGAATAGATGAAACATACTGTAAGAAAAGAAAAGAATGAAGAATTGAAACTGGAATGTGGTCCTCAGATGGCCTATTCACAGTATAATAATAATAATAATAACAACAACAACAACACCCAATGTTGCCATTTTAATATCGATGTATTTGGGAAGAAAATATTGCCAATATAGATCCATACTTTCAGAGCGAAATATCGGTATTTTATCAAAAGCCCTACTTCGCTGCAATACCTTCTTGTGGTGTGACATCCTCAGCCTAATATGAACATTTGCACCAGCTCAATCTGATTAATCTTTCAACCATGCCATGTTTTCATTTACACGCACCAGAATTGTGCTTGATTGCCACATATCATCTGCCAACTGCACCACAGAATACCTTGTACAGTCCATGTTTCACATAACTGGCTGCATTACTGTCTGCCCCACACACACACACACACACACACACACACACACACACACACACACACACACACACACACACACAAACACAAACACTCTCATGCTGTACAGCCATGCTGCTGCTATGCTGACCTGAAGAACAACACGTGGCACTACATCTCAAACTTCTGACATTCCAGACTGATAATCCTCACCTTTGGTTCACTGTTGCAAAAGTCATCTTCACCACAAATTCTGTCATTACTGACAATATGAAATATGTTGTCTTACTAATCTATCTGGGTATCCAAGCAAACACCATCAGTGACATCATTCCCACACCCACTCCCAATCATAAGTGTCTGAGAGCAAAAATTACGCCCCTGCAATGCTTGTCACACACCAAGGATCAGCTGCCTCATGTATTGTGTGATGAACATTTACAAGCAGGGACTCTGCCCCAATCTCCGTCTCTAATGACCTCATTGTCGAATTGTCGACAGGATGCCAAATGCTAATTTCCTTCCCCCCCCCCCCCCCCCCCCCTCCCTATTCCCAGCTATGGCAGTGCCTGTGCATAAAAATTGACCCACATTTCATGTCTGACAAGGACTTATGGACACTTTGAGCGGCTAAATTCTCTATGCTAGTTCAAATGGTGATAATGGCAAGTGAACATTGAGCCCTTGATGTCCATCTTTGCCTGGCTAATCGAATTTTTGCAGTTGATCAACATCAACAATGAACCAACAGTGCTAACAATAATAGTGATAGGTGTGACACGGTACTGCCACAGATCTGTTTGCATCCTGCCTTTGGATGCCGCCAAGCATTTCTGATCCCACCCCTTGCTGACATCATTGCAGACAGCACGGTAAACACCCCTAGTTTTGACAAAACACTCTCAACACAGTCATCCCAAATGCACTGAAGGCCGATCATGTGCAGCTGCACATAATGGTAGACAGCTCTGTCAACACCCAAATCTGCTGCATGGCTCACAACAGGCACCCCTGGCCATGTCAGATGCATAAATCACCTCGATCATCATGACAACATCGTGTGCTCCTCAACACATGACACTTCTCTAAATAACAGACTATATATTCTTGCCTGGAGCAGTGGCCTCCAATTTCTCACCAACACTGATTCTCAGGTTACCATTTCTTCACCTGCACCTGCACTTGCACCTCCCTTATCAATGTTGGTCACATTGCAGCTTCAGCTGAATGCCCCTAATGGGTCTGTTATCACTGTTCATGGTTCACAATCCTGCACACTTGACCTGGGATTCTGCATGTTATTCTCTTGGATCTTCATTACTGCTAACATAAGTGAACTGGTTCTTGGTGTCAATTTTCTTTGGGCATTCCACGTCGTTCCCCCACTGCACACTGTGGAACCGTTCGACCATGCCATTCGACGCCAGATGGTAGCTTGTTGTCCTGTGTAACCGGATGCCACACAGTCTGGCGACGTGCTTGAACAACATGCAGTTGAACTGGCAGCTACGGTCAGTTGTCACGTGACTGGGACATCCGAAGCATGCTACCCAAGTGTCGACGAATGCGGTGTCAATAGTTTCAGTGGTGATGTTCATGACGGGTGTTGCTTCCGGCCAGCAAGTAAAGCGGTCCACCATAGTTAGCAGATACGGCTTGCCTTGAGAGAGAGGAAGGGGGCCAACAAGGTCCATGTGCACGTGCACATATCGGCATCTCGTGTCAGGATAGGTGCCCACGGGTGCGTGGGTGTGCCTCCTGATTTTGGTGCGCTGACATGCCGTGCAAGTGCGTACCCATTCGCGGCAGTCCTTCCGAAGCCTGGGCCAGACAAAATGCATGGCCACGAGTGTCCCAGTGATGTTGGTGCCGGGATGTGACAGCCCGTGGACGCGGTCAAAGGCACTGCACCGGAATTTCTCCAGAAGGAACAGTCAGTGCGTGCCGGTTGAGATGTCACACCAAATCCTCCATGCAGAGCCGGGGACAGGCGCCAGCTCTAGCTGCAGGTTGCTGGAAGTGTCGTGACAGAAGCCGTGTAGTTCTTCATCACTCTCCTGTACTTGGGCGACATCCTCAAAGCTCACAGGGGGTGAGATGACGTCACACGCTCGGAACAGACAATCGGTGACGATATTGTCTATCCCCAAAATGTGGCGGGTGTCTGTCGTGAATTGCGACACAGACTCCAATTGCTGGAGTTAGCGTGGTGAACACTTAGTGTGGTTGTTCTTGTTCTGGAAAACGTGGGTAATCGGTTTGTGGTCGGTGAAAATTACGAATTGTCGGGCTTCTACGGACAGTCGGAAGTATTTTACCGCACATACACCGCAAGCAACTCTAGGTCATAAGCGCTGCAAGCACGTTGCGATTCGGACAGCTCTTTAGAGATAAAACCGAGAGGCTGTCAGCTCCTGCCGACGCGCTGTTGTAGCGGTGCACCGATGGCAGCCTGGCTGACGTCCACAACTACAGCCAAGTCCATGTCATGTACTGTGTTCGCGAGCAGCGTAGCATCTGCTATATTTAGTTTTGAGTCCGTGAAGCTCTGCTCCATTGTGTCCATCCGATTCACAAGGATCTTTTGCTTTAGATAGGACCGTGTAACGCTTTAGTCAACAGCTCTTGCATGGCGGCAGCATTGGCCAGATGTCGATGTTAGAAGTTCAACATGCCGAGGTAACGGCGTAATACTTTGTGTGTCTGCGGATCCGGCATGTTCAGTATTGCTTGAACTTTCTCCGGTAGTGGTGTCGATCCGGAGGGGGGGGGGCAAGGAATTTGATTTCTGTCACACCGAATTCGCATTTCGCTGGATTAATAATGATACTGACTTCACTCAGGGGCTGAAAGACGGTCGTTAGGTGGCAGCGGTGGAGCTAAGGCGACTTGGAATACACCTGGACATCGTCGAGGTACGCGAAACAAAATGGTAGGCCTCGCAAGACGCCGTCCAGGAACCGCTGCCAAGTCTGGGCAGCATTCCGAAGACGGGAAGTCATAAACAGGCTTTCGAAAAGTCCAAAGGCGTTACAATAGCTGTTTTTTTAATGTCATTGGGCGTCACCAGAATTTGGGTGTACGCCTTTGCACAATCTATCTTGCTGAACACCGCGCAGCCTGCTAAAGCGTAACTGAAGTCTTGCAGGTGTGGGACTGGGTATCGGTCCGGCACCATTCACGAATTAAGGGCGCAATAGTCTCCACACGGGCTCCACGAATTGTCTTTTTTGGGTACTAAGTGTAACGCCGATAACCATGGGCTGCTCGATGGTCGAACAATGGCTTGCCGCAGCATGGCCTCGAATTCTGCCTTTGCTGCTGCTGCGTGAGTCGACGTGGGCGACACGATGTGGGGGGTCCGGGTGTTGTTATTATGTGGTGCACCGTCAAATGTTTAATGCCTTTCGGTGCGCCGGCTGGGCTGGTAAGGATGTCAGCGTAAGGTCCAGGGCACTTCACTGGTTTAACACTGTAGAATGCGGCCTGCCGGTGCTGTCCCGCTATCTTTAAATTTGTTGCCGCGTCGATGAGCTGGCCATTTGAGATGTCGGCAAGCAGCCTGTAGTGGCAGAGAACGTCCGCGCCCAGAATCGGCTCATTAACGTCGGCCACAGTAAAAGTCCATGAGAATGTGCGGCGTAGAGCTGGATCTAAATTGTGGCTGTGTGTGCCGTAAGTTTTAATAGCTGAATTGTTTGCCGCTGTGAGGGAGAGTGCCTCGACCTGTCTGCATTCTCATAACCTAAAACGGGGGAATATTGAGAGGTCCAAACCTGTGTCGACAAGGTGCCTCACGCCCGCACCCCGTTCCACGACCAACCGACGCTTCGATATCGCACTGCAGCCGGGTGTGCCTAGGTGCAGCTGGCGTTAGGGTGCGAGCAAGGGGTGCGGCACCTGGTTGCTTCATTGCCGAAAGAGGCATGGTACCAGCAGTAGCCGCTTTGTGCCTGCTCTGACGCCTGCGGGGTACCTTTAGAGCAGCTGTTGCTGCGTTTCCAGCTGCTCGAGCTGTGCTGCCTGTAGCCTGCTCTGCTGCTGCCGCTGCGGTGCGTGCTACCCTCTTGCTGCAATCGCGCAAACCGGTCGACTTGCATGGAGAGAGCTGACACCTGTGCAGCCAAGTTTTGCACTAGCTGGTGCAGGTTAGCTTCCAATGTGGCTGCGGGAGGCGCATGCAGCCACGGAGGTGGGGGGACGGTGTCGTAAGCTGCCGCAGCGCTATTGTCAGTGCATCGTGCACCCGGTCGGCCAAGTTAGTGACGGTGTTCAGCTGCATCTACGTCTGTGCTGCTATCCCTACCTGCACCTCAGCTGGGAAACTGCGCACCCAGATAATACGTAACAGAGAATCTGGCACCATGCCGCAGCAGTTGGTGCACTCGTTGTTCCTTGGACGACAAGATCTGCCGGATCAGCTCCTCCTTGAATCGTTTATAGGATGACCCGCACTTTGGCCACGTTGTTCTGATCGAGCTGGCTTACTACATGTCCAAATTTGGCCACGTCGCAGGTTACGTGGTTGCTCATAAAGACCGACTCCATTTGGCTGAACCACATTAGAGGGTTGCAGGGCCAATAGGGAGGCAGCCTGATCAGCACCTGCCCAGTGCTTGTGGGTGCTCCGGCGATTGTAGGAGGTGTCGGTGGGGCGGAGATTTGCGCGCCAAAATTGTCCCGAGCTCTCTGTGGCTGTGCAGCATCCGCGCGTGTAGCCCGTGCTTGTAGCTCACTCTCCAGTCCCTTGTTGCATGCAAGCAGGTCTTCAACGTCTTTTGGAACTCTTCTAATGTCACCATCTTAGCTTAGAGTTGAGTCATCACACAAGGGGAAATCACACAATGATAATAACACGACAAAGTAACACACAGTAAAATAACACTAGACTATATATATATATATTCGTTGCCACGTGGTTTTAGCCTCAGATCACGTCGGGGTCACCAGTGAAGCAGAGACGTGTGGTATCACCGATTACGGTCATTAACGTGTGGTGAACTGGCGTTATTGCCATGCCCACGCACTATGTTCAAGGGAGAGGCTTGGTGACGGAATGACTAGAGCAGTTTTGGTTGTGACACATTTATTCTTTGGAAGTCTTACACTACATCACAAACGCAATGCATCATTAATGTTCGTCTGTATAGGCGTGTTGCCCTATCGGTACGGCTCGATCACAAATCCTGGAGGATATACACACCAGTGATGAGCCGTGGCGCGTCCGCGTGGATCGAGCAAGACAAAGGCCCTGTCGCCGAATGTAGAGCTCCTGGCGCGAGTGGAAGCGCGGTGATGTCCACGGAAGGGAGGAAGGCATTGTCAAATGGAAGGCTGCACTCTGTGAAAAGAGCGACTGCGTTCCAGACTGTGGGTACGTGTTTGCGGGAGAGTCGTGTTGACTCGACTCGGTGGAGCGGAGATGTGTGTTGCATTGCATTGACCAGCTTGCACCATCTATGTGTTTTGTTCCATGCATCTGGTCTGCGACGCACCGTTACCAAAATTTGGCGTAGTGGTATAGCTGCACTCGTGAATGCCGGGCGTTGCTTACTTGTGTCGGCTGTGCCGTAGTTCATCCTTTTGCGCGTTTGAATGATGCGGCTGCCACAACACATATCCTATGTATACAACATTCACACCCCATCATCAAAAAACACACACACGTACACATCACCAAATCGCAATTGTGATATCAATGGACAATATGTTCCCTTGTATTGAGCTGGTGAGCATTACAATAAATTATCAAATCACAATCATGATATCAATGGGCAGTATTTTTCTTTGCATTCAGCAGGTGAGCAGTACAGTAATTACAGTGAAGGAAATAGGTTTCACGGTGTTAAAGACAAAGAAATCCTAATCAGACACCACCAATTTCATTCATATATTCCAGAAAAACATAGTGTATACTCTGATTTTTCTCAAAGCATTCAGAAAGGCATTCTCCAGATCATGGAGTGATCGGAAAAGAATTTCATATGTAGTAGGTTACATCCACAGAGACGCACCTGTCCGGACATACAACAAAGCAGATAGATGTGTAACTTATAAACAATTTGAAAATGGTTTTTTGGCCAAATTTTTGTCTCAAACTGTTGGAGAGCGTATCTGAAAGCATGTCATGGAACCAGAGCTGTTCAATTCCAAATATGGCAATTTACAAAGATATTTTGAGAAATACCTCAATATGATGCATTTGCTAGACAAACCCATCAATATGCGTTATATACCCTGTGCCATTATAACTACACTACCATTCTATATCAAAGAGAAACTGTGGCACATTCCTGACACTGACAGTGATGTGGAATATTTATTGATAGTGCTAGATTCAGTTGATTAGCTGTATGAAGGTCACTGGTGCGGGTGCCAAAACAGCAACCACAATGTTTACATGATTGGTATGCAGAACATGCAGGTTAGCTCAAATAATCCTGGTGCCACAGCTGTGTTCAGTTACACAGTGCAGTAGAATCGACAGCCTGATCCTGCAAAACAGTTTACTTATCAATATCAGCAGACACAGTCGAACATGTAGGTAATCATAACATTATATATAAAAACAAGGATGATGTTACTTACCAAACAAAAGTTCTGGCAGGTTGATAGACACACAAACAAACACAAACATACACACAAAATTCAAGCTTTCGCAACTAATGGTTGCTTCTTCAGGAAAGAGGGAAGGAGAGGGAAAGACGAAAGGACGTGGGTTTTAAGCGAGAGGGTAAGCAGTCATTCCAATCCCGGGAGCAGAAAGACTTACCTTGAAGGGAAAAAAGGACAGGTATACACTCGCGCACACACACACACACACATATCCATCCGCACATACACAGACACAAGCAGACATTTGTAAAGGCAAAGAGTTTGGGCAGAGATGTCAGTCGAGGCGGAAGTACGGAGGCAAAGATGTTGTTGAAAGACAGGTGAGGATGAGCGGTGGCAACTTGAAATTAACGGAGGTTGAGGCCTGGCAGATAACGAGAAGAGAGGATATACTGAAGGGCAAGTTCCCATCTCTGGAGTTCTGACAGGTTTGTGTTAGTGGGAAGTATCCAGATAACCCAAACGGTGTAACACTGAGCCAAGATGTGCTGGCCGTGCACACCTAGTTTTTTCGAAATTTTCCCGAATTTCTCCACCCTTTAACATGTTTTGGCGGCAACACAACCACCTAACCTTTATGCACGTCGTCGTCTACCAACCCAAGTTCACCACCAGATCAACATAGCCCAGCTTTACCCAACCCTTTTTCGCCTTTTTTCACACCGGATCTCCAGTTGCTTTCTAGTTCACCTTTATCTCTCCCCATATATTTTTATTTTCATTTCAGCCTCATGTTACACTTTCCACCTTCTAATACCATGTCACCCTCACAACACCCCACAACGACCCCATTCAGTTTTATTTACATTCCCTCCGCAAACATGCCTTCGCCCTAGCCAGATTACACTCCCATATTTTATATTCTCAGGCTTGTCTACATTTGGCATTAACCCCAAAGGCCTCACACTTAAAGTTCCCATCTCTGGCTGCAACCCGTCTCTCCATGAGTCCCTATACCAGTTCCAAACTGAACAATCCATTGCCATCACCCACCTAATCCTTCACCTACACATCAACTCAGCCAATGAACACACCCATCAACTCCTATCCTTAATAAAAGTCCTCAATCTTTCCTCTCCCACATCCACACCGGCTGTTCAGAGCATCCTCCTACAGGCCAACCACAAACTAGAACAGCATGCCACCCTCCACCTCAAAAAACTATCCAATCTCCTGGTTTCCCACCTCCGGAAAGGCAACTCCCTCACCCTTCACAACCTTTCCAACAAACCTCAACCTCCTCTCATTGCACACAAACCAAGTCTCTCCCTTCTACTCAATCTTCAACTTCGAGCTCCACTCCCTCGAAAACCTCAAAATTCCAATCAACACAATCTGGAACCACAACACCCTAATTCAGTAGTTAACCTTTCCTCCAAACCTCTCTCCCAATCCGAAACCTCCATCTTTTCCAAAGGCCTCACCTTCATCCGCCACTCCCAGATTCAACCAAACAGCCCTTGTCAAAGATTTACTGTCCTACACTCGTACTCTCTGCTGGAAATATCACTTTGTCATGAAGAAAAATGATCCTAATCCTACTCCTTGTGATCCAACTCCCCAAGACACTATCCAAATTGAACCCTGCCTGGAACTGTTCTGTCCTCTGTCACAGTGGGACCCACCTCCTCTTCCTCAAAATCACCCTCTCCAAACCTTCCAGGAATTTCTGACTTCCAACCTTGCCTCTCAGTCCTTCTTAAGAAACCTTAATCCTACTCCCAGCATCTCCATTACTGAAGCCCAGGCTACCCGTGATCTGAAGGCTGACCGATCCATCGTCATTCTTCCGGCGGACAAGGGTTCCACGACCATGGTACTTGATCGTCGAGAGTATGTAGCTGAGGGACTGGAATCCTTACCCAATCTGTTATCCCTGGAAACCATCCTTGTAACCATTGATGGCACTTCCTTATACACAAATATTCCGCATGCCCAGGGCCTCGCTGCGATGGAGCACTTCCTTTCACGCCGATCACCTGCCACTCTACCTAAAACCTCTTTTCTCATTACCTTAGCCAGCTTCATCCTGACCCACAACTTCCTTACTTTTGAAGGCCAGACATACCAACAATTAAAGGAAACAGCCATGGGTACCAGGATGGACCCCTCGTACGCCAACCTATTCATGAGTCGCTTAGAGGAAGCCTTCTTGGTTACCCAGGCCTGCCAACCCAAAGTTTGGTACAGATTTTGATGACATCTTCAAGATCTGGACTCACAGTGAAGAAGAACATCCATCAGATTCACCTGGTCCTACTCCAAATCCCATGCCACTTTCCTTGACGTTGACCTGCATCTGTCCGATGGCCAGCTTCACACGTCTGTCCACATCAAACCCACCAACAAGCAACAGTACCTTCATTATGACAGCTGCCTCCCATTCCACATCAAACGGTTCATCCTGACAGCCTAGGTCTTTATGGCAAACGAATCTGCTCCTGTCCAGAATCCCTGAACCATTACACCATCAACCTGAAAAAAGCTTTCGCATCCCGCAGCTACCCTCCCGACCTGGTACAGAAGCAAATAACCAGAGCCACTTCCTCATCCCCTCAAACCCAGAACCTCCCACAGAAGAACCACAAAAGTGCCCCACTTGTGACAGGATACTTTACGGGACTGGATCAGACTCTGAATGTGGCTCTCCGGCAGGGATACAACTTCCTCAAATCCTGCCCTGAAATGAGATCCATCCTTCATGAAATCCTCCCCACTCCACCAAGAGTGTCTTTCCGCCGTCCACCTAACCTTCGTAACCTCTTAGTTCATCCCTATGAAATCCCCAGACCACCTTTCCTACCCTCTGGCTCCTACCCCTGTAACCGCCCCCAGTGTAAAACCTGTCCCATGCACCCTCCCCCCACCACCTACTCCAGTCCTGTAACCCGGAAGGTGTACACGATCAAAGGAAGAGCCATGTGTGAAAGCACCCACGTGATTTACCAACTGACCTGCCTACACTGTGACGCTTTCTATGTGGGAATGACCAGCAAGAAACTGTCCATTCGCATGAATGGACACAGGCAGACAGTGTTTGTTGGTAATGAGACTCACCCTGTGGCTAAACATTCCTTGGTGCACCGCCAGCACATCTTGGCACAGTGTTACACCGTCCGGGTTATGTGGATACTTCCCACTAACACCAACCTGTCAGAACTCCGGAGGTGGGAACTTGCCCTTCAGTATATCCTCTCTTCTCGTTATCCGCCTGGCCTCAACCTCCGCTAATTTCAAGTTTCCGCTGCTCATACCTCATCTGTCTTTCAACAACATCTATGCATCTGTACTTCCGCCTCGACTGACATCTCTGCCCAAACTCTTTGCCTTTACAAATGTCTGCTTGTGTCTGTGTATGTGCGGATGGATATGTGAGTGTGTGTGTGTGTGTGTGTGTGTGTGTGTGTGTGTGTGTGTGTGTGTGTGTGTGTGTGCGAGTGTATACCTGTCCTTTTTTTCCCTTAAGGTAAGTATTTCCACTCCCGGGATTGGAATGACTCCTTACCCTCTCCCTTAAAACCCACATCCTTTCGTCTTTCCTTCTCCTTCCCTCTTTCCTGAAGAAGCAACCGTTGGTTGCGAAAGCTTGAATTTTGTGTGTATTTTTGTGTTTGTTTGTGTGTCTATTGACTCTGCCAGCGCTTTTGTTTGGTAAGTCACATCATCTTTGTTTTTAGATATATTTTTCCCATGTGGAATGTTTCCCTCTATTATATTCTAATCATAACATTACATACACGACAGGTGATAACCCAAACAAGAGACACCAAAACAATAATGGTAACAATATGAACAGAAACAATTGGAACTGGAACATGAATAAAAACAACTATAAGCCAAGACACAATCGACAACAAAACTGGTACACTAATTATGGACATGCGTACCAAAACGCTGATCCAATAACAACTACTGCAATGTCTGTGGCTACTCCTGCGACAACCAATGCAAGACCAAAACAGGATTTTGCCTACTAATCAGCAAGTTAAGTCACACTGTTCAACCACAAAAACCCCAACAGATTGAAGAGTCAAGTCGGCAGTACCCGAACGTGAATATAATTGAAGTATCATGTGAAACACAACCTTCACCTGCACCGAATACAGCGTCAACAAACTAATGACAGTCACCACTGAGGCCCAGGTTATGGATGATGAAAGTTTGAGGTGTGACTTCAGTATTGAATCATTGTTTCATACACCGATAAAAGAACAACACAATGGTGATATTGTAAATAATTTTGAGCAACAATCATTATTGTTCATATGCTATAATCACAATGAGAATTTATTCAGTGAACCGCTGGAGGAAAAAACACAATGTAGTTCATCGGCCAATGAAATAGCTTCAGCTACAACTACTGGTATAGTAGGAGGTATTCCAAGCAGCATTGTCTTGGATTCGGGTGCTGCTTTGAGTGTTTTATCACACAGATCTAATAAGAAAATGACAGAATTTGAACCAGTGCCCGTGTTTCCCGTATAAAAATGTTAGATTTTTGCTGCTGTAGGAAATAAGTCAAGTAAATTCATGAAACAAGTTTTTGTGACCATTAAGGTAGGTAATGGAACAGTACAATGGCCATTCTTCATGGTCCAAAATCTAGTTAAGCAGATGAAGAATGTGATGAATGTGATGATTTCGTAAGACCCCATGTCAATAAGAAGTATGTTTACAAAATTGAAGTCAAGCCTTACAAGATTTTCCTTCACAAATCTTACAATGCACCCTTATCTCAGGTGAAGCATGAAACTGAACAGTGCAATGGACACATTATGGAACTACATCTCCTTACAGAAATCTGTTACTTGATGTAACAAAGCCTAACGGGAACATTAGATTTGTGTTAGATGCCCAAGCTAGTAATGAGATTATATTACCAGTGCACAAAAAAGCCTGAGAAGTTAGAGGAACATCTGCAAAAAATTTTAGGTGCTAAGTACTTTTCCACCATAGACATGACAAACTCATTTTGGTAAGTGGCAATCACTCCTCATTTCAGGAAACATATTGCTTTTATATTCATGGGCAAACATATCAATTCTGCGTTCTACCGTTCAGACAATGTCAGTTCTGATGTATTCATAACTGCTTTGGACACGGTGCCTGGGGACATTCTGGTCTCCACAAAGACATGGAAATAACATCACAAAATACTTGAAAAAATTCTGTACAAATTTGCACTAACTGATGTAACAGCAAACCATAAGAGATCAAAATTTACATCTCGTGAGATAAGATATCTAGGCCTCAATTAATGCACAAAGTGTATGCCCTGATCCACATAAGTCAGATGCTATTAAAAAGTTTCCTACTCCATGTACTAAAAACAACTGAAGTTCTGTTCTTCTTATGTTTCTTCCCACAACTACTATTAAACAGTAAAAACCTAGTTTTACTTAAGAGAAATTCTATAGGGATCTGGACAGAGCACTGCCAGCAAGATTTACAAAACATAAAACATGCCTTAGTAAATTTAAACATTTTAAACCATTCAGATTTCAGTACGACATGTGGCTTAGGATCTTGTCTACTTCAGGTGGTTATGAATGGAGAACAGCAACAGCTAAGCTGTGACACAATCAGTGTAGCATTGCTAATATTGTTGATATAGCATTAAAAGTATTCCATAGTCATTCTCATTTTCTAGATTAGTAATCAAACCATGTGGAAGACGTGACAAAGCATCAGCAGTGAAGTTGTCCTTTCCCTTGATATGAACAATCTCAAATGAGTAATTCTGCAACGACAAAGCAGCATGATGATCTGAGATGAACTAACTTACTGGTTAATAAAAATGTCATGGCTTGGTGATCAGTACAGATTTTCATGTGTTTGCCACATACATAATGTCTAACATTTTTTTGGATGACAAGAGAAAGTGTGGTATTGGGTTTGCAAGGCACACACGTCTCTCAATTCAGTTAACTTGCACATTGTGTGTAGCCGATCCTCTTCTCTGGGTAATCAGCTACTAAAGCTTCTTCTCTGAAGACCATAGCTGGTTAAAGGAATTTGTTAAACTACTTCTCCATCCTTGAAATAATTTGAGTACATGTATAATACTTTTCAGTTCAATCACTTTATATTTTCAGCTTCCACAGACAACAACTTCTGCAAGCTAACTTAGTACTTAAATGTTATACTCTTTTACACATATTCAGATATCATTGGTTTGATAACCAAATAATTTATGAACATCGTACATGTGTCTTGCTTCATTCACAGTCAAGACATGAAGTAAGTTAAAAATCTCTAGTCTCAAGCGAGTCCAAAACGTGAATGTACACAGAAATCTATATTCAGTTGTTCATTAGTCTTTTTGCAATCAACACATACACTAAAGAGCACAGTATACAGAATACTACACAAACTTTTCTTGTTCTTCTCTACCCTTCACGGACTCTGTGGACCATACAGCAGGTACTTGACTGCCACCATTCAGCCGCTGGGTCCATCTTTTTCTCGTAACAGTTTTTTTTTACCTGCACATACGAATAGGCAATGCACGGTAGAGAGTATTCATTTCTCTCACTCACCTCTAAAATATCAGGTGTTCAAAACGGTGGAAGGCTGAGTGGTTCTAGAATTTACTCCAAAATTCTTGAATCACTACAAATGATTAAACTTCTTAAATGCCAGACAGTTAAGAGTTTCTAACTCAGTTGTTCAATATGTTCGTTCACATTCACTTGAGGTTCACCAAAAATTAAGTGGGCAGCATTTCGGAAATTATTGAAGGAAAGGCGAGAAAGAGAAGCCAGTGTCCTAAAGACACTTGGTAGAGTAGATAAATTTTTTGCAAAAAATGTTGCTGGTTTGACTTTGAGTTCAAGTAATGTAAGCTGGGGTGAGATTGATCCATTTTTTGGGCTCCATTTACATTGGAGCTCTGTACCAGCTATTTAAATTCAAGCAAAATTGGAGAACTTATAATTGCATGATGCCTAAGGAATGTAGGAATGATCTTTTAGTTTCAGAAATAAAATAAGTTGAATACATTTTGAGAAACATACACTGAAATTTTTGGAACAATTTGACCTGGGCTTGGGGAGACATTGGTCCATGTTGTGAATTCTGTGCTTGTAGGTGACTCTTTTGTTCTGGAATAATGTCACCCAACTCCAGTTATGTTTGGATGACTGTAGAAAGATAACTGAAAGAAAATATCATTTAAAAGTATCCCATATTATTATTTTTATTAGACAAGATACAAAATTAATTGCAAATAATCTCAAAACTAACTTCAGAAAGAAAAAGAAAAAAATAATAACTCAAGTACAGTAATGAAGTTATCTCATTGAAATAGGACAACAGTTACAACGTTCAAGGTAACTCCTTTTCACTTGGCCTTTATCATTCTATTTATATAAAGGAATTTAATTCTGGTACACTCAAGTATCCTTTTTTACTCAACAATGTAGGAGGTGCTATTTTTCTGATTATATCCTTCCAGTCATATTCCATAGAATCTTCTTTAGCAGGCCGTACAGCTTCTCCTAAATGTCATCATACAGTTAACAGTAGGTCCTCCTGTGTCATTGTCAGAAAGTTTCTCAATAATCCTTGGACACTCACCTCCATTGTATTTAACAGTCACAAAGTCACCCTTTTCCAATTCTTTCTTCTGTTCTAATGTGAAACAAGATGTTTTAGGTGTAGCTATTTCAGTTTCTGTATCACTGAAGGTCTCACTCTGGTCATCAGATTCCATTTCCATTTCTTCAAGTTCAGTTGAATTGTCACTATCAACACCATCAGTCAAGAATACAGATTTCTTTGGATGTCCAGCCTTCTTCTTTGCCTTTACTGTCTCAATATCTTTACTCAAATCATCAACAGTAATGCTCTGTCCAGCAGGCACACTTAGCTTCTTTCTCTTTTGCTTGCCAGGAATATTAACTCCTTCAATATCTTTATGTTTATCTTGTAGGTATTGTAGAAATGAATCTCTCCCCCCCCCCCCCCCCCCCCCCCCAATGAACCATGAGCCTTGTCGTTGATGGGGAGGCTTGCGTGCCTCAGCGATACAGATAGCCGTACCATAGGTACAACCACAATGGAGGGGTATCTTGAGAGGCCAGCAAACATGTGGTTCCTGAAGAGGGGCAGCAGCCTTTTCAGTAGTTGCAGGGGCAACAGTCTGGATGATCGACTGATCTGGCCTTGTAACAATAACCAAAACGGCCTTGCTGTGCTGGTACTGCGAACGGCTGAAAGCAAGGGGAAACTATGGCCGTAATTTTTCCCGAGGGCATGCAGTTTTACTGTATGATTAAATGATGATAGCATCCTCTTGGGTAAAATATTCCAGAGGTAAAATAGTCCCCCATTCGGATCTCCGGGCGGGGACTACTCAAGAGGATGCCGTTATCAGGCGAAAGAAAACTGGCATTCTACGGATCGGAGCGTGGAATGTCAGAGCACTTAATTGGGCAGGTAGGTTAGAAAAATAGATAGAGTGGGAATTAGTGAAGTTCGGTGGCAGGAGGAACAAGACTTCTGGTCAGGTGACTACTGGGTTGTAAACACAAAATCAAATATGGGTAATGCAGGAGTAGGTTTAATAATGAGTAGGAAAATAGGAATGCGGGTAAGCTACCAGAAACAGCATAGTGAACGCATTACTGTGGCCAAGATAGATACGAAGCCCACACCTACTACAGTAGTACAAGTTTATACGCCAACTAGCTCTGCAGATGATGAAGAAATTGAAGAAATGTATGATGAAATAAAAGAAATTATTCAGATAGTGAAGGGAGACGAAAATTTAATAGTCATGGGTGACTGGACTTCGAGTGTAGGAAAAGGGAGAAAAGGAAACGTAGTAGGTGAATATGGATTGGGGCTAAGAAATGAAAGAGGAAGCCGCCTAGTAGAATTTTGCACAGAGCACAACTTAATCATAGCTAACACTTGGTTTCAGAATCATGAAAGGAGGTTGTATACATGGAAGAACCCTGGAGATACTAAAAGGTATCAGATAGATTATATAATGGTAAGACAGAGATTTAGGAATCAGTTTTTAAATTGTAAGACATTTCCAGGGGCAGATGTGGACTCTGACCACAATCTATTGGTTATGAACTGTTGATTAAAACTGAAGAAACTGCAAAAAGGTGGAAATTTAAGGAGATGGGACCTGGATAAACTGAAAGAACCAGAGGTTGTACAGAGTTTCAGGGAGAGCATAAGGGAACAATTGACAGAAACAGGGGAAAGAAATACAGTAGAAGAAGAATGGGTAGCTCTGAGGGATGTAGTAGTGAAGGCAGCAGAGGATAAAGTAGGTACAAAGACGAGGGCTGCTAGAAATCCTTGGGTAACAGAAGAAATATTGAATTTAATTGATGAAAGGAGAAAATATAAAAATGCAGTAAATGAAGCAGGCAAAAAGGAATACAAACGTCTCAAAAATGAGATCGACAGGAAGTGCAAAATGGCTAAGCAGGGATGGCTAGAGGACAAGTGTAAGGATGTAGAGGCTTATCTCACTAGGGGTAAGATAGATACTGCCTACTGGAAAATTAAAGAGACCTTTGGAGGGAAGAGAACTACGTGTATGAATATCAAGAGCTCAGATGGCAACCCAGTTCTAAGCAAAGAAGGAAAGGCAGAAAAGTGGAAGGAGTATATAGAAAGTTTATACAAGGGCGATGTACTTGAGGACAATATTATGGAAATGGAAGAGGATGTAGATGAAAATGAAATGGTAGATACGATACTGCGTGAAGAGTTTGACAGAGCACTGAAAGACCTGAGTCGAAACAAGGCCCCCGGAGTAGACAACATTCCATTGGAACTACTGACAGCCTTGGGAGAGCCAGTACTGACAAAACTCTACCATCTGGTGAGCAAGACGTATGAAATAGGCGAAATACCCTCAGACTTCAAGAAGAATATAATAATTCCAATCCCAAAGATAGCAGGTGTTGACAGATGTGAAAATTACCGAACTAACAGTTTAATAAGCCACAGCTGCAAAATACTAACTCGAATTCTTTACAGACGAATGGGAAAACTAGTAGAAGCTGACCTCGCGGTAGATCAGTTTGGATTCCGTAGAAATACTGGAACACGTGAGGCAATACTGACCTTACGACTTATCTTAGAAGAAAGATTAAGAAAAGGCAAACATACATTCCTAGCACTTGTAGACATAGAGAAAGCTTTTGACAATGTAGATTGGAATACTCTCTTTCAAATTCTAAAGGTGGCAGGGGTAAAATACAGGGAGCGAAAGGCTATTTACAATTTGTACAGAAACCAGATGGCAGTTATAAGAGTCGAGGGACATGAAAGGGAAGCAGTGGTTGGGAAGGGAATGAGACAGGGTTGTAGCCTCTCCCCGATGTTATTCAATCTGTATATTGAGCAAGCAGTAAAGGAAACAAAAGAAAAATTCAGAGTAGGTATTAAAATCCATGGAAAAGAAATAAAAACTTTGAGGTTCGCCGATGACATTGTAATTCTGTCAGAGACAGCAAAGGACTTGGAAGAGCAGTTGAACGGAATGGACAGTGTCTTGAAAGGAGGATATAAGATGAACATCAACAAAAGCAAAATGAGGATAATGGAATGTTGTCGAATTAAGTCGGGGGATGCTGAGGGAATTAGATTAGGATATGAGACTCTTAAAGTAGTAAAGGAATTTTGCTATTTGGGGAGCAAAATAACTGATTATGGTCGAAGTAGAGAGGATATAAAATGTAGACTGGCAATGGCAAGGAAAGCGTTTCTGAAGAAGAGAAATTTGTTAACATCAAGCATAGATTTAAGTGTCAGGAAGTCGTTTCTGGAAGTATTTGTGTGGAGTGTAGCCATGTATGGAAGTGAAACATGGATGATAAATAGTTTGGACAAGAAGAGAATAGAAGATTTCGAAATGTGGTGGTACAGAAGAATGCTGAAGATTAGATGGGTAGATCACATAACTAATGAGGAAGTATTGAATAGGATTGGGGAGAAGAGAAGTTTGTGGCACAACTTGACCAGAAGAAGGGATCTGTTGGTAGGACATGTTCTGAGACATCAAGGGATCAGCAATTTAATATTGGAGGGCAGTGTGGAGGGTAAAATTCGTAGAGGGAGACCAAGAGATGAATACACCAAGCAGATTCAGAAGGATGTAGGTTGCAGTAGGTACTGGGAGATGAAGAAGCTTGCACAGGATAGAGTAGGATGGAGAGCTGCATCAAACCAGTCTCTGGACTGAAGACAACAACAACAACTGTTTGCATGTCAGTCTGTTGCTACCTCTTAGATTTGCTCAGTAGTTCTTGTTTATTTATGGGGTATATACTACATTTCCTGAAACCTGAAATGAGATTTTGCTTCATTGTAAGTAAGATTGTTTCAATTAACTTCTTTAAAAGAGAAGGAAAAGTATCTAAAGGAATTCCAGATAATCAGCTACCACTCTCAGTATCTCTCCACTCTTGGAGCATGTGTCACCATGCCAATTTCAGTAGTCCAAACACAGCAACATCCAGTGGCTGTGTTACACTTGTTGAATTTGGTGGCAGACATATGAAGCCAACATTAAATTCTTCACAAGCTTTTAGGACTTTTTCATTTATATGGGAAGCGAGATTATCACCTATCATCACTTTTGGCCACTTTGCCCACTACCTAGTGATGCAGTACATCGATTATTTTCTTCTGGGTGTGCTCTGCATGGATGTACTGCCACGCCAGGCAGTGGGCAAAGCACTGGCATATCAAAGAACCCAGATTAAAATGCTGCGCTTTGAAATGGGCAGAGTCTGAAACTAGTAGTGCAAATAATTAAAACAGAACCTGGTGGAATCATGTCATTTGTCAAATTTATTGAGTCTGTGGCCCCACCTATGCGGTGTTCAACTCTTCTGAAAGACAGATTACCATCTGCAAAGCAATGGACAGGTAGAACGCTGGCACCATACACTTAAAACAGCTTCCATGTGTCGTGGAGGGGAATAGTAAGACACCCTGCTGTGGGTTCTTTTAGATGTACATTTGACTTATAAAGAAGATCTCTCTGCACCTGTGCCAGAACTACACAATGTGATCGAAAGTATCTGGCATCACAAAAACATACGTTTTTCATATTAGGTGCATTGTGCTGCCACCTACTGCCTGGTACTCGATATCAGTGCCCTCAGTAGTTATTAGACATCGTGAGAGAGCAGAATGTGGCGCTCTGTGGAACTCATGGACTTCGAATGTGGTCAGGTGATTGGGTGTCACTTGCATCATACGTCTGTATACAAGATTTCCACACTCCTAAACATCCCTAGGTCCACTGTTTCTGATGTGACAGTGAAGTGGAAACGTGAAGGGACACATACACTACGAAAGTGCACAGGCCGACCTCCTCTGTTGACTGACAAAGACCGCCGACAGTTGAAGAGGGTCGCAATGTGTAATAGGCAGACATCTATCCAGACCATCACACAGGAATTCCACACAGCATCAGGATCCACTGCAAGTACTAAGCAGTTTGGCGGGAGGTGAGAAAACTTGGATTTCATGGTCGAGCAGCTGCTCATAAGCCACACATCACGCCGGTAAATGCCAAACAACATCTTGCTTGATATAAGGAGCATAAACATTGGACAACTGAACAGTGGAAAAACGTTATGTGGAGTGACGAATCACGGTACACAATGTGGCACTCCGATGGCAGGGTGTGGGTATGACGAATGCCTGGTGAACGTCATGTGCCAGCATGTCTAGTGCCAACAGTAAAATTCGAAGGCTGTGGTGTTGTGATGTGGTCGTGTTTTTCTTGGAGGGGGCTTGCACCCCTTGTTGTTTTGTGTGGCACTATCTCAGCACAGGCCTAAATGGATGTTTTAAGCACCTTCTTACTTTCCACTGTTGAAGAGCATTTCGAGGATGGCAACTGCATCTTTTAACACGATCAATCACCTGTTCATAATGCACAGCCTGTGGCGGAGTGATTACACGCCAATAACATCCCTGTAATGGACTGGCCTACACAGAGTCCAGGTCTGAGTCCTACAGAACATCTTTGGGAAGTTTTGGAAAGCCGACTTCGTGCCAGGCCTCACTGACTGACATCAATACCTCTCCTTAGTGTGTCACTCCGTGAAGAATGGGCTGCCCTTCCCCCAAGAAACCTTCCAGCACCTGATTGAACGTATGCCTGCGAGAGTGGAAGCTGTCATCAAAGCTAAGGATGGGCCAACATCATATTGAATTTCAGTATTCCCAATGGAAGGCGCCATGAACTTGTAAGTCATTTTCAGCCAGGTGTCCAGATACTTTTGATCACATAGTGTACTTTACGCGGAAGCACACACTCTTCAAGCAGACTTCGCTGAGCCACCGCAACTGCCTATAGACAAAGAATTGCTTCACCACCTCGTACACAGAGTCGAGCAGCACATTGCAACCTTAAGATACCACTCCTGCATGTGCATGACTCTCAAAAAAACTTCATCAAAAAAACTCTGCAGGACTGTGGCCACGTCATGTTACGAGATGATAGTCTAACCGGCATTACACCTGCTTTCTGAGGCCCACATTAGACAAGGCAACAACATCTTTCATATTTTACTGCATGGCAAACCGACAACTGTTACAGACAACAGACTTAAACTGACCTGAACCGTGCTCAATGCCATTGACACACCTGGAAGTAGCATTAACCACATACATGACATTTTGCACATTGACCGGGATGACGACGAAATAATAGCTCCTGTAGAATGGGCTAGTTCCAAACTGAGGAGATCTCAGTCAGACTAATCGACGACTTTGTTGTTACGAGATGATAGTCTAACCGGCATTACACCTGCTTTCTGAGGCCCACATTAGACAAGGCAACAACATCTTTCATATTTTACTGCATGGCAAACCGACAACTGTTACAGACAACAGACTTAAACTGACTTGAACCGTGCTCAATGCCATTGACACACCTGGAAGTAGCATTAACCACATACATGACATTTTGCACATTGACCGGAATGACGACGAAATAATAGCTCCTGTAGAATGGGCTAGTTCCAAACTGAGGAGATCTCAGTCAGACTAATCGACGACTTTGTTTACATGGAAGGACAACACGTTGAGCAACACTTCCATGATAACATGCTCCCAGGATCATACTGCCAGTAGTACAGACTCTCGTCGGGTATTGATCTCGACTCCATCACTTTCACATTTTCAGCAAACGATGTTCTCACGGTCTCGGCCGCTGGAAGACACTCTCTGCTCGAGCAATTGCCATTGGAACAAGACACTCGCTCTGCTACGGCACCGTCGCCTCTCTTACTTCAGCTTCCTGCACTCGCCATCCCTGATCTCCATTCCTGTTTCGGATGACCTCACCAGCAATCACCTCGCCTCACGCAAAACCATCTTTTATGGCTGTTTCTGGTCATGCATGCTCCACCTACTCAACGTAGTGAGAAGTGGTCCAGCCATGCCACTGCATAGGCAGCCAGCCACAGCACAAATAGCCACAGGCACCTGTGCGGAGATGAGGTCTGCAGCAGCAGTGTCCATTCCTCTGTGCTCTGCACTCCCAGGGGTCTGTGGCGACATAACTGCGATTGCATGATGCAGCGTGAGGGAACGTTTTGGCCAACTCTATGCCTCCACTGCAGCACAATCTTTGAACTAGTCTGTTCTGAGGTTCTGTGGCGTAAGTATGTTCTCTGATGTATCTAATAAAGTGTTGAGTCACGGTATCTGTGCTCTCCATTTTTTAACTTGAAGAAGTTCACCTACGTCCACTCTACAATTTCATTCCACTGGGTTATATTCCGGACAGTGGTCGATAATGTGATTAACCATAATCATTCAACTATTTTGTTGGGGTTGTCGGGACTGATTGCTAGCATTTTCCTTATTCTGAATGTCTGTAATGCTGCTGTCAAGTCAGATCCATAACGTTGGTGTAATGATGTTCTATATTTAGACAAATATAAATTCACGGATTCCAAAGTCAATTCCTCAAAATGGCCAATAATGCGCAATTGTCTCTTCTTCCAAGAATACCTGCATGTCACGTCGTTTATAACTGCACCATCCTACCTGCTGCTGTGTGAATGATAGGTACGGGCTGTCACAGCTGATTTGCAAAAGCCTCACTTGTCGCCACGCTATCTATTAACGAGTTGTTGGCATCCAATGCTTTAATTTTTTAAAACCAACCAATACAGTTTTGCTGTAAGGTAGAACTGGACGACGTTAAATTGGGGGTTCTAATGGACTATTGCAGCAGATTTGTTTGGATGACTATCACCTTAGACGATGCATTTATTGTCCTTATATTTGTTTTCTTAAAATAATGAGCTGCGATACTGTTTAACATCTAACATCGTATTCACATATAGCTTAGAACGCAAACGTGGATATTTGAGGGAAATCTGTCAAAATATGTTCGACATGTTTGTTTTGCATTGTGGCAGTTGCTCAGTCTTGTACTTAAATCTACATCTATATCTGTACTCTGCAAACCACCGTGGGATGCATGGCAGAAGGTACGTCCAGTGTTCCGGTTATTAGGGTTTCTCCCTGTTCCATTCACGTACGGAGCGTGGGAAGAATGACTATGTGAATGCCTCTGTGTGTGCAGCAATTATACTAATCTTACCCTCACGATCCCTATGTGAACGATACTTAGGGGGTTGTAGCGTATTCTTGTAGACGGGTTGTTACCTGCGCTTTTTTCCAAGAATGGGCACAGTTTTTTGTTCGAGGGATCTACTATAGACTGTAGTTAGAAGAGGGGCTGACTGAGCTGCAAATTCAGTATAGAATCTGTCAGGGCTTGTATCAGCACCTGGAGCTTTGTTCAGTTTTAATTATTTCAGCTGTTCCTCAATACCACTAACACTAAGAGCAGGTTCACATGACAAGCGCTTAACACTCGTTTTGATAACGCCCATTTACAGCTACTGTACATACATTTTATTCAGACCGTACACTTGCTAACGGGCGTTTTAATAAATAGCGCGTTGAACGCTGCGCCAGCGCTCGACTGTTATCAGCGCTCGTCAACGCGCACTTTGAGATCATTGGTTTCCTGAGTTACCGTCCAGTTGATGAAATGAATTGAACGTATGGCATTGTTGGCCGGGAGGCCCCATGTGGAAGAGTTCGGCCGCCGTATCGCAAGTCCTTTTCAGTTGACGCCACTTCGGCGACTTGCGGGTCAATGATGATGAAAATGATGATGGACACACAACACCCAGTCCCCTGCCGGGAATCGAAACCGGGCCCCCTGCGTCATAGGCGGAAACACTAGCGCTGCGCTAAGGCGGCGGACACCGTTCAGTTGAGCGCGCGCTTTTGACGCGGATGGACGTATTTTAGGGTTCGCTCAGTTCATCCAGAAATCGCCCGAAATGAAAACGGAAGCTTTTAATACCGAATTATTTTTAGATGAAGTAGAGAAACGTCCTGCGATATGGAACATGACAAGTAGCATTTATTCAGATAAAAAAAATTAAGGCGAAGGGCTTTGGAAGAAATCGTGCTCTTATTCTGTGAAGGCGATGACAAAGGAGAAATTATTATCTGAGTACATATATTTATATTTTCAAAAAGTCTGCGTTACAAATTAAATATTGCGGTCTAGCCAATCAACTTTTCCTTTGTAGATGAAATAATTTGTCAAATGTCCTCGAACATTGCCCGCCTGTCGCACAGCGCGATCGGTATAATGTGAGACCAGATTTTCCGGTGGTGGAGTGTGATGAGTACCTTCATAATTGTAACCATCTCCCATTCTGACCTAATTGTGTACTGTACATATCGATTTAACGATCTATTCTGCAAAACCGGTGTTAGCGTCTAATGATCTACGTAAAATACGCCATTTATTGCACATTATGCCAAAAGTACATTCGACATACCGGCGTGCTAATGTCAAACGGTTATTAAATATTTTTTAGCGTAAGTTAGTGACCTTCCCCATAAGGCCGTATGAAATTCTCCATCATGCCAAAAGCTTCAGCAGCCACTATCACTATCGTATGGCAACACTGTTGCCTTTGGCTCAGGTAAGTCTAATGACCTTTCCGACAGCTTCTTGTACAATGAAGAATTCTTGAATATACCTGAGTCACTGTTTTTACCGTAGTAACCTATGTTAACCCATACAAAACAGTAGCTTGCATCCGCTAGCGCCAATAAAACTAGCGAAAAATAATTTTCGTAATTATAATACTTTGAATCTGTGTGTTCAGGCTGGATTAACCGTATATGTTTCCCGTCCAAGGTTCCCAAACAAATGGAAACTTTGAATTCTCTTCAAATACCACTTTTCTTTCGTTGGTTCACTTACAACAAGGGGTCTCAATTTTCTCTAAATAGTTTGACATACACGTGGTATTATAGTCGCCGCGGTACATTTGCCAATTGTATAATCGTAGCTTAATGTCCCAAGCGAACATCCTGTGGCGAAATATCTAAAATAAATAAATAAATAAATAAATAAAACCTTAATATAAATATTTTAAAAGAGGCCAAGAGGATGGTTTACTATTACTAAATTCTGTTTTTTTTTTTCTTTTTCATCGTCATTCCTACAAAAGAGATAGAAGAGTTTACGAGATAATCATATGAGAGAGGTAAAGAAAACGAAGACTGTTAAATATGGATCAGGACTTCGAAAAATTCGTCATATATTCATTATAATAGACTACGATTTCTACAGGCATCTACAGCCAACAAAGATGCAGAATGTAGTTTCGATGCAGATAATGCTTCAGCTTCGTCAGAAGTTGCTGACGTAGAAGTATGTTCTGTCTTTCTACTTGAAGAATAATAATAAGTTCTGCTCACGAAAGATTTGCAAGCATATCAGAGCACAGTTCAGCACAGAAAAATGCTTCGGAACTAAAAGAAGATGACGATAAGACAAGCTGTTTTGCTTGCCACTCGTTAAAGAGATTTAAAAAATCCCGGAATATAGACGACTTCATACTAAAATTAGCATTTATAATTTAATCTTGCAAAACCAAATTTTCCTTCAAGGACCGCAGCATGTTGTTGTTGTTGTGCTCTTCAGTCCAGAGACTGGTTTGATGCAGCTCTCCATGCTACTCTATCCTATGCAAGCTTTTTCATCTCCCAGTACCTACTGCAACCTACATCCTTCTGAATCTGCTTAGTGTATTCATCTCTTGATCTCCCTCTACGATTTTTGCCCTCCACACAGCCCTCCAATACTAAATTGGTGATCCCTTGATGCCTCAGAACATGTCCTACCAACAGATCCCTTCTTCTGGTCAAGTTGTGCCACAAACTTCTCTTCTCCCCAACCCTGTTCAACACTTCCTCATTAGTTATGTGATCTACCCATCTAATCTTCAGCATTCTTTTGTAGCACCACATTTCGAAAGCTTCTATTCTCTTCTTGTCCAAACTATTTATCGTCCACGTTTCACTTCCATACATGGCTACACTCCATACAAATACTTTAAGAAATGACTTCCTCACACTTAAATCTATACACGATGTTCACAAATTTCTCTTCTTCAGAAACGCTTTCCTTGCCATTGCCAGTCTACATTTTATATCCTCTCTACTTCGACCATCATCAGTTATTTTGCTCCCCAAATAGCAAAACTCCTTTACTACTTTAAGTGTCTCATTTCCTAATATAATTCCCTCAGCATCACCCGACTTAATTCGACTGCATCCCATTATCCTCGTTTTGCTTTTGTTGATTTTCATCTTATATCCTAATTTCAAGACACTGTCCATTCCATTCAACTGCTCGTCCAAATCCCTTGCTGTCTCTGACAGAATTACAATGTCATCGGCGAACCTCAAAGTTTTTATTTCTTCTCCATGGATTTTAATACCTACTCCGATTTTTTTTTTTGTTTCCTTTACTGCTTGCTCAATATATAGATTGAATAACATCGGGAACAGGCCACAACCCTGTCTCAGTCCCTTCCCAACCACTGCTTCCCTTTCATGTCCCTCGACTCTTATAACTGCCATCTGGTTTCTGTACAAATTGTAAATAGCCTTTCGCTCCCTGTATTTTACCCCTGCCACCTTCAGAATTTGAAAGAGAGTATTCCAGTCAACATTGTCAAAAGCTTTCTCTAAGTCTACAAATGCTAGAAACGTAGGTTTGCCTTTTCTTAATCTTTCTTCTAAGATAAGTGGTAAGGTCAGTATTGCCTCACGTGTTCCAGTATTTCTACGGAATCCGAACTGATCTTCCCCGAGGTCGGCTACTACTAGTTTTTCCATTCGTCTCTAAAGAATTCGTGTTAGTATTTTGCAGCTGTGACTTATTAAACTGATAGTTCGGTAATTTTCACATCTGTCAACACCTGCTTTCTTTGGGATTGGAATTATTATATTCTTCTTGAAGTCTGAGGGTATTTCGCCTATTTCATACGTCTTACTCACCAGATGGTAGAGTTTTGTCAGTACTGGCTCTCCCACGGCTGTCAGTAGTTCTAATGGAATGTTGTCTACTCCTGGCGCCTTGTTTCGACTTAGGTCTTTCAGTGCTCTGTCAAACTCTTCACGCAATATCGTATCTCCCATTTCATCTTCATCTACATCCTCTTCCATTTCCATAATATTGTCCTCCAGTACATCACCCTTGTATAGACCCTCTATATACTCCTTCCACCTTTCTGCTTTCCCTTCTTTGCTTAGAACTGGGTTTCCATCTGAGCTCTTGATATTCATACAAGTGGTTCTCTTATCTCCAAAGGTCTTTTTAATTTTCCTGTAGGCAGTATCTATCTTACCCCTAGTGAGATAAGCCTCTACATCCTTACATTTGTCCTCTAGCCATCCCTGCTTAGCCATTTTGCACTTCCTGTCGATCTCATTTTTGAAACGTTTGTATTCCTTTTTGCCTGCTTCATTTACTGCATTTTTATATTTTCTCCTTTCGTCAATTAAATTCAATATTTCTTCTGTTACCCAAGGATTTCTACCAGCCCTCGTCTTTTTACCTACTTGATCCTCTGCTGCCTTCACTACTTCATACCTCAGAGCTACCCATTCTTCTTCTACTGTATTTCGTTCACCAATTCCTGTCAATTGTTCCCTTATGCTCTCCCTGAAACTCTGTACAACCACTGGTTCGTTCAGTTTGTCCAGGTCCCATCTCCTGAAATTCCCACCTTTTTGCAGTTTCTTCAGTTTTAATCTACAGTTCATAACCAATAGATTGTGGTCAGAGTCAACATCTGCCCCTGGAAATGTCTTACAATTTAAAACCTGGTTCCTAAATCTCTGTCTTACCATTACATAATCTATCTGATACCTTTTAGTATCTCCAGGGTTCTTCCATGTATACAACCTTCTTTCATGGTTCTTAAACCAAGTGTTAGCTATGACTAAGTTGTGCTCTGTGCAAAATTCTACGAGGCGGCTTCCTCTTTCATTTCTTAGCCCCAATCCGTATTCACCTACTACGTTTCCTTCTCTCCCTTTTCCTACACTCGAATTCCAGTCGCCCATGGTCACTGGAAAATCAAGATTATCATAACGAAGAAATTATTTGCCACAAGAGCAGCGTAATCAAGCTTCTGCCGAAAGTTTTCAGTATCATGATTATAGATCACAGCAGTCTAGTGTGCCAAACAGTTTAACACATTATCGTTATACTACAGCAATGGGACCTCTATCGCCAGTAACACACACTCCATCGCCAGCACCAACCAATGCTAGCAACGAATCGGAGTTACAGTTATTCTGAGAGCAGCAAAACGTTGTTTTTTCTTTAAATTTTCTTCGCTAAACAAGTATTGATTTATAGATAAGTGTGTTGATTAATAAAAACTTACCTCAATGTAACTGCGAGTTCTTCTTCTGGTGAAATACAATATCGCACAGTGTTTTTATCTGATACGATTCACCGTTTATGAGAGCCAGTAAATCATCCAATGATTTAATGTCTATTTTGAAATAGTTAAAAAATAGTTAAAAAATAGTTAAGATACAAAGTTATGTACTGGGTTTCAGTCAGCCTGTATGAAAAAATGCGCTGACCCAATATCTCCGTCTTCTGTCGCGTTGTTTTTGCCGTCGGTATAAAATCACCGTTAACACAGCTTCTACGCCCATCTTCGACAAATGTAGAGCTCAAACTGAACCAGGGCGACCGCTGCAACGCGCATTCAACGCGTGACAAGCGAGCACGTGAACACTACATAAAAATTTTGCGCGCATTAAGCGCTGCTTATACTTATTTCATTCATCTTTTTGATTGGTTCTCGGATTAAATTGGGCAATTCTCCCGGGGTTTCCTTTGTAAAGGAACATTTGAAAGCGGAACTAAGCATTTCAGCCTTTGGATTTCTACCCTCGATTTCATTTCCTGTCTCATTGGTTAGGGACTGGACACTAACTTTGGTGTCACTAACAGCCTTTACATACGGCCAGAATTTCTTTGGGGTCTGTGAAAAATCACTTGACAGTATTCTGCCACGGTAGTCATTGAAGGCTTCATGCATTGCTCGCTTGACAGCCAAACGCGTTTCATTCACATCTCTCTGTCTTTAGCCCTGCGCTTTGTTTTACGCCTATCATACAGTAATCTCTGTTTCTTCAGAAGTTTCTTTACAGTGACTGTAGACCATGGAGGTTCCTTCCCATTATGAGCTATTCTACTAGGTACAAATCTCTCCAGTGCAGGGTTAACTAGTCTCTTTAAAGTTGAGCAATAGTTCCTCTTATGCTACTGACCTGTGCTAGAAGTTTGAAGTTCCTGATTGAGATATGGCACTACAGGGTTTTTGTCTAGTTTACTGAACATAGGTCTTTCTGCCTGCTTTGTTTATCCTATGTACTTTGGTAATCATTATTACCACAATCATGATCACTGATACGACGTACGATGTGAACACCCTCAAAGAGATCAGGACTATTTGTTGACACTAGGTCCAATAGATTTTCATCATGAGTGGGATTCCTAACTATCTGTTCTAGGTAGTTTTCAGAGAAGGCATTTTGCAATGTTTCACAGGCTGTCTTATCACACACACTACTACCAAAACTGTAATTTTTCAAATTAATCGTTCAATGATTTAAGTCTCCATCGATGATTACAGTTTGGTTAGGAAACTTACCTGCAAGTGAAATGAGGTTTTCTCTAAAGTTGGGTATGTAGCTGGTTAAAATCACCCGGGCAATCTCCTTCAAGCAGTCCCCCTGGTTGAAGGAGTATATTGATTTGAATACGAGACAGAGAGCTCTCGCGAGGTGTAACTTTGAGAAAGATTTTTATAAATTAATGAATAATTCAATTTTCGGTAAAACTATGGAGAATCTGAGGGGAAGACATGAAATTCTTATTAGAACCAAATGGGATTAGCGTTATGGCGTAAGAAAATGCATTGCCAGACCAAATTTTAAGCGGGTCACCATATTCAATAAGGACTTTGTTGCTGTGGAGATGGCGAAGACTGCAGTAGAGTTTACTAAACCTATCTATGTGGGGATGCGCGTACTAGACCTACCCAAACATCACATTTACCGCTTTCATTATGAGTTTGCCAAAACTGATTTCGCAGATCCTAAATTACTTTATATGGATACAAATAGCTTCATCTATTGGGTGAAGGACTGCGATTCGTTTGAAGTAATTAGGTGCCACGGTAATGAATTCGCACGTCGTCATAAGCGGCCAATAATCCGCAGGCTGTTATTCCGCAGAACAAGAAGGTTATCGGTCTCATGAAGGACGAGTCGAATGGATTGTCGATTGTAGAGTTTGTAGGTTTACGGTCAAAAATGTATGAAAATCGCACATCAGAAGGTGCCACCCAGGGTGTTCGTCGCAAGGCATCGAGAGCCCTCTCTATCGCAATGTCTGCGCGGTGGTGTTCGCGGTGCTGCACCGCAGCCACCGCATATGGTGTGCCAAACCAGTATTCGATCTAGAGGACACGAGGTGTACACTGTACCACAGTCTAAAATCGGTCTGTCGCCTCATGACGATAAAAGGGTCATTTGTGATGACGGGATTGAAACTCATCCGTACTCACACTACTCACTTGTAGCGAGAGAAGCGGTGGGGGACTCTGCGAGAGAGAGAGAGAGAGAGAGAGAGAGAGAGAGAGAGAGGGGGGGGGGGGGAGGGAGGGAGAGTGTCTGCAGACTAGTAGTATAACCCTTTTATCATAGTGTAATTAATTGCGTGTGTGTGTGTGTGTGTGTGTGTGTGTGTGTATGATGTGTGATTTGAATGTGAGTGTCACGTAAATATTTTTGTGTATAATGTACACACACACACACACACACACACACACATATATATATATATATATATATATATATATATATATATATATATATATATATATACCGGGTGATCAAAGAGTCAGTATAAATTTGGAAACTGAATAAATCACGGAATAACATAGATAGAGAGGTAGAAATTGACACACATTCTTGGAATGACATGGGGTTTTATTAGAACCAAAAAAATACAAAAGTTCAAAAAATATCCGACAGATGGCGCTTTATTTGATCAGAATAGCAACAATGAGCATAACAAAGTAAGACAAAGCAAAGATGATGTTCTTTACAGGAAATGCTCAATATGTCCACCATCATTCCTCAACAATAGCTGTAGTTAAAGAATAATGTTGTGAACAGCACTGTAAAGCATGTCCGGGGTTATGGTGAAGCATTGGCGTCGGATGTTGTCTTTCAGCATCCCTAGAGATGTCGGTCGATCACGATACACTTGCGACTTCAGGTAACCCCAAAGCCAATAATCGCACGGACTGAGGTCTGGGGACCTGGGAGGTCAAGCATGACCAAAGTGGCGGCTGAGCACACGATCATCACCAAACGACGCGCGCAAGAGATCTTTCACGCGTCTAGCAACATGGGGTGGAGCGCCATCCTGCATAAACATCGTACGTTCCAGCAGGTGTTTATCAGCCAGGCTGGGGACGATGCGATTCTGTAACATATCGGGGTACCTCTCACCCGTCACGGTAGCAGTTACAAAGCCAGAATCACGCATTTCCTCGAAGAAAAAAGGCCCGATAATGGTAGATGTGGTAAATCCAACCCGTACTGTGACTTTCTCGTCGCGCAATGGAGTTTCCACGACAGTTCTAGGATTTTCGGTAGTCCAAATTCTGCAGTTGTGGGCGTTAACAGACCACCAGAGCGTGGAATGAGCTTCGTCGATCCACAACACGTTACTCAACCAATCGTCATCTTCCGCCATCTTTTGAAACGCCCACACCGCAAATGCCCTCCGCTTCACTAAATCGTCAGGTAGCAGTTCATGATGCCGATGGAGTTTGTATGGATAGCATCGGAGGCTACGCCTAAGTGCCAACCAAACAGTAGTGTATGGAATGCCGTTGCGACGTGCAACTGCACGAGCGCCGATTTCCCCGTGCATAGACGAACCCGCTACAGTCTCCATTTCGTCCTGAACTGTCTCAGCAGCCTTACGTCTTGTGCTCGGTCGGCCACTACGGGATCTATCGTCTAAACAACCCGTGGCTTCGAACTTCGAAATCATTCTCGCTGCATTTGTCAACGAACCTTTACCCGTTCGAAACCCCCTCCTATGGCGATAGGATCTTAACGTTGAACTAGTACATTTCCCATTCTGATAATACAGCTTCACTAAAAGCGCCTTTTCAGGTAACGTCTACATGCTGCGACTGCTGGCGCATCTGATTCTCTCTTTTATTACAGCTCCTTGTATACACGATTGTCATGCGCAGTCATTGACGTTTTGCTGTCCAGCACTATCTGTCGAACATTTTGTGAACTTTGTTTCTTTTTATTCTAATAAAACCCCGTGTCATTCCAAGCATGTGTGTCATTTTTTACCTCTCTATCTACATTATTCCGTGGTTTATTAAGTTTTCAAATTTATACTGACTTTTTGATCACCCTGTATATAGAGAATGAGTGTAATATTTTTGTGTACCGCGTACACGTGTATCATAGAGAGAGAGAGAGAGAGAGAGAGAGAGAGAGAGAGAACGTGTGTGGAAGAGAAAGGGTAAAACGGAAAAAAAGAATAGAAATTTTGTTTATATATGCACACCATGTGTGTGAGAACAAAAAAAAATAAATATTGAAAAATAGAAAAAATTATATTTATTGATATACAACGTATTTCTATGCTGTAAATATATCTACGCATCATGCGCGTATTTCTTTTAAGTAGAATAGCTTTTGAGTTTTTCACCTGCCACTAGCCATCCAGTCACAGTAGTTTTATTTCCATTCAAATAATTTTTTTCTTTAGCACACCTGTTTGTGTTGGACGCTTTAGAGCCACCCAATTAATTGTTATTATTAACATATTTCAGCTGTCTGTGGGGGAAAATGTCTAGAGCCACCCAGTTCAAAAAAAAATTTTAGAGTTGCTCATTTAAGTTTGAACCATCCAACAAAATGTTGTTGTTCTCATTAAAGTATTTGAATGATAAAAGAACTTGTTGGAGCCACTCAATTAATTAATTATTTCACGGAAAATGTCTACTTCAAAACAAAAAAATTTTTAGAGCCATCTAGTTAAGTAGGAGAACGTTATTTCACAGAGCAGCTCGCTTCAATATAGTCCATTTGGATGGAATTTCATTAGTAATAGTATTTAGCGTGTAAGTAAGTTAGTCAATACCTCTGCTTTAATTTTAGGTATGGCTCTATAACCAACTATCCTTTCAATGAATCTCCAACATGGTTTGGATTCTAGTAATAGTAATAATAATAATAGTAATAATAATAATAATAATAATAATAATAATAATAAGTTAAGAGTATTACTGCATTGAACTGAAATGTATCTCAAGAACTATATTGCATATCACTAACTAAATTGTAAACTCAAGAACTGAAATGAAATGAATAAAGGAAAAAATTCGTTACCCTACATCACTGTTCTTATTTTAAAAAATCCTAATCAGTATGTTTTTGTTAAAAAATGTATATGTTTGAACAGTCTGCAGTTACATCTGCATTGCACCGCGCAAGTCTACTAGACTTGGTGCATTAAACTCACACAATTTACGAGAATTGACTGTATTCAGATCTGCATTGCACGCGTCTAGGAGATGTGGTACTTTTAAGACAATTTAAGCGAGAGAAAGCGAATACCCTGCAGGAGAGGAAAATGGCTCAAATGGCTCTGAGCACTATGGGACTTAACATCTGAAGTCATCAGTCTCCTAAAACTTAGAACTACTTAAACCTAACTAACCTAAGGACATCACACACATCCATGCCCGAGGCAGGATTCGAACCTGCGACCGTAGCAGTCGCGCAGTTCCATACTGAAGCGCCAAGAACCGCTCGGCCAACCCGGACGGCAGTAATCGAACAAGTTGTGTAGGGAACATGTAATAATCAAAAGCATTCACGTGGCAACGACTCTTTGTCAGTTTCATATAAACACACAAAAGCACATTACACGCATTTCTTGATTTCACCAGCTCAAACCCGCTGTAAGCAGTAACATTCTCTTTCCCCCTGAATCCGTAGTTCTCATTAACGAAGTAAGAGCTATGGAATATTTTTTCTAATGTGTGGTTACAGCTCTGTTGTTGAATAAGCAGAGCCGACCGGTGTGGCCGAGCGGCTCTAGGCGCTTCAGTCCGGAACCGCGCTGTTGCTAGGGTCGCAGGTTCGAATCCTGCCTCGGGTATGGATGTGTGTGTGTCCTTAGGTTAGTTAGGTTTAAATAGTTCTACGTCTAGGGGACTGATGACCCCAGATGTTAACTCCCATAGTGCTTAGAGCCATTTTATGAACAAGCAGAGTCGCACAGTCACTTCCCCTTTTAATAGCGATAACTAAAGCATGACCATACTTTGTACACTACGCTCACTAGCGCTCCTCAGCACTACGGCATTACCTTATTCACGGACATCTAGGACACACCTGAAGTTGAGTAACTGAATGACAATCGAATCATAGTTATTATTAAGTTAGATAAAGCTAGTGCCCTGAAAGAGGCAATCACAGGTTTATTGCACGTTTGTAATAAAGCATTATTTGCATTCAGGTCTATAGGACGTTTCTACGTAACATGATATTCCTCTTTCAAAATTCAGCTCCCGCACACACACACACACTTTATAGGGTATAAACAGGGTTCTATCACCATTTCTGGCAAATGTAATAAACAAAATATCTGTATGACGCTCTAACGGGCTCTTGTGTTTTTCGTAACAAACTCAATTCTTACCAGTTGAAACAACATATCCGTCCCGCGGTGATCCTACTCTTGCTCCAAAGTGTTAAACAGGGACGGTGCTTAGCAACATGAACTTAAAAATGCGCTTAGACTAAAACAGTTCTGCGGTTTCTCGACTGCCCGCTCCGCCCGTGAGAATTAACTCGGAATGAATGTACATTTTGCACTCACAATGATTTATTAGTCAAGGGGTGAGGGGGGAGGGGAGGGGCTGAGTTGTGTGTGTGTGTGTGTGTGTGTGTGTGTGTGTGTGTGTGTGTGTGTGTGTGTGTGTTGGATGCTATTCATGGAACGCACTGACACAAACCTCGACTTGGCTGTCTGGATATTTAAAAGACGCCACTGTGTGTTGGCTGGATTTACAAGTATCGAAAATACCAAAAGGCTTCGTGGAAGTCGTGAAATCGATAAACTGAAAATACTCTAGGGCTTTTTAAATTGTAATTACATCCTTTATTCATCGACAAAAACGTAATGGTGGGAGGATTTGCTGCTGTGCAAAAACGACACCCGGCTGGTGCAAGTGTGAACGTATCATAATTTTTTATACGCATAAAAAAATGGTTCAAATGGCTCTGAGCACTATGGAACTTAACATTTAAGGTCATCAGTCCCCTAGAACTTAGAACTACTTAAACCTAACTAACCTAAGGACATCACACAACACCCAGTCATCACGAGGCAGAGAAAATCCCTGACCCCGCCGGGAATTGAACCCGGGAACCCGGGCGTGGGAAGCGAGAACGCCACAGCACGACCACGAGCTGCGGACTTTATACGCATATAACTGGTTATCAGAAATGTTATTCTGCTGCTTGAACGTGAAGGTACCGTGGCTTATGTTCCGACATACGTTTGTGGGAAGTAATAAAACTACTATTCTCGTAAAAACAAAAAAAGATTTCGTATGTCTACTCGTAATGGAAGGATAGATTGGACGTGATGCATTATGATTTCAACGTACTGAGAAGTATATCCGAACGTAAGTGGTGATAGATTCATTTCGTAAACAGCTGCTCAATATAACAATGCATGTGTTCAACTGGATCTGCAATAGTGTAGAAACAGGACGAGGAATACGGCTGTAACAATACGCCCTCTCATCGGCAGCTCTAAGCGTACCCTAGCATTTTCCTTGCTGTTCTATCGACAGTGATGTTGATACAGTACACCAACCAGCATCGGCGATGCCTTTCCAAGCATTACGTCCGCGGGTGCGGTATTCATTATCTGAACACAGCTCCAGACGTCTGTCCTTCATAACACGTGTTTGAGAGAATCTAGGCAACACCTTCCAGAAGCGCTGATTCAACGACTTTGTCAGATAATTTCCTAGGACTGAGGAGAATCGAGACATATAGCATGTGTGAGTGTATGTATAACATGATTTTTTCGGGAGCTATACAGACATAAAAGATAACTGCACTGGTTGTGTAAATTGTGTATATATTGCAGTGTAATGTTACTGTGGCTTATGTTGTGGCATGACCAGAGAAAATGAGTGTGTGTCCTATCGCGAGGGACGTAAAGATTAAGGACATCGATAACCGCTAGAGATTTTTTACGTGGAAAATTATGTGCGCTGAGATTTGTTCCAGAGGAAACATTGCCTGTACATCTATCGGTGTCAGAGTGCAGCAGCAATCGTAATATTTAATTGTAGTTGGACTATTAAATATTCTCGCGAGTGTTGTATGTATTTGATGAAATATAGAAAGCTTTTGCAGGGTTTAACTGTCAGTACAATGTAGCGATCTGTGCAAAATAATTTTGCCTCTGAAAGTCTCGTCTGTGGAAAACACAGGCGGACGGTGCTCCCACACAGGTAGTTTGAGGGGCAAATTCACTGAAGGACTGGTTGACCTGTTAGGAATGTGTCCTGGGAAGCACTGCAACGTCTCTAGGCTGTGGACTGAAACACAGCTGTGTCATCACACCAGCAATGGTAGCTAGGTGAACACGTATTTCGATTGGAATTCCTCAAGTGTACAATATGGACGAGATGTCAGCACCGGAGAACCCGGACTCTGACGTCAGTGTCAGGTGTCGGGCGACGGGATGTTTTTTTTTTAACTATTAGCGACCTTTTGTTTAGACTATATTACATCTACATATATACTCTGCTACCCACCAAGCGATGTGTGGTGGAGGGTACTATTCGCGCCAAAAGCCATATTTCCCTCCTTCTGCTCCACTCGCGGTTCATGCGAGGGAAAAATAACTGTCTGAACTTCTCAGTACGAGCTCTTATTTCCGTTGGCGGTATGAAAGTTGGTGTTAATATTATATGCTCTACATCCTCGGTGACGATAGGATTTTGGAATTTAGTGAGCAGCCCCTTCTGTTTAGCGCGTCGCCTATCTGTAAGTATCCCACTTCAAACTTTTCAATGAGATTTTAACGCTTCCGCGATGTTTAAATGTAATAGTCACGAATCTTGCTTTTCTTCTTTGGACCTTCTCAATCTCTTGAATCAGACCCAACTGGTAAGGGGCCCCCATATAGACGAACAATACTCTAAGACTAATATGAAGCCACGAATAAAAAAAATCTATCCAATACATGTGTAGAATATCGATTTAATTAATTTGAATAAATTTTTTATATGAACATAGTGTTAGCGGTACAATAGTTAAGTGGAGGCTGTGTGTGAGTGGGTGACATGGAGCAAAACAGCAGGTTAAGTGCAGAACACTAAGTTAATTTGAATAATTTTTATGTAAAAATGAAGTACAATAGTTTAAGGGTGGGGATGACATGGAAAACCAGAACAATAGGTTAAAGTTCCGACAAAAGGCCAAACATTAGGTTAAAACACCCAGAGTAGAGTGCCGAACACTAGGTTATGCAACATGTTTGCCCCATATAATTCCTTCTTGCAAGACCTAGATGTTTCCAAACAGCAGAGAATGATGAGCAAGAGAAATCCAACCTCCACAAACTGAATTTTTTATAAATAAACAATGCACCCTTTCCATATATTCTGTACATTGTCTTGACTCCTCTAAAACAATATTCCATACAAAGCAATCGAATACCTTCCAAATGACCGATCAACTGAGCCTTTTCCTTGCCAATTCCTAGGAAGAGGGGGTGGTCAGATGATTGAGGTTAGTGGAGGTACTCTTTTTTCCTGCCACTTTCTTAGGTTAGTATAGGCTGTCCTGATAGAATTTGAACTTCCCGCCAGGGGAGTGGGGCAGTGGGGCATGGCACATTCCCACCAGAGAGGTTAACTACTTGATCAATTTAATTAAGAAGTCAATCAAATTGATAAGAGCGAGAAGGGGGCCTATTCCAATAACTCTGATCTGTAAGTGTACCTCTAGTAGCGAGGGGGGAGGGGGAGGGGGGAGAAGGTGGGGGGGGGGGGGGGGCAATAGGGTAAACTTAACTAAGTAGTCAATCAAATTGATAAGAGTGAGAGAGGGGGCCTATTCCAATAACTCAGACCTGAAAGTGTACCTCTAGCAGTGAGGAGTGAGGGGAAGGGGGGAGGGGGAGGAGATGGAGGGACAATAGGTTAAGTGCCTGTCAATCAAAAGGAAATGGATTTGACATGGAAAAGCACTTAACAGAACAATAGGTTAACTAAGAACTGAAAGTGTACCTGTAGCAGTGAGGGGGGTTTGGGGGAGTGGAAGAAAGGAGTGGAGGGACGATAGGTTAAGTGAACTGACATGGAAAAGCACTTAGCAGAACAATAAGTTAAGTACCTGTCAATCAAAGGGGAACAATAGGCTGACATGGAAAGCACTAAACAGGTTTGCCGCTGATTGCATACCTGCCCCTGATTTAGGCAACCCGCACTAACAAAATGTAGTGGAACATAGCTTGTTCCGCTACTTACAGGCATCATTTATTCCAATGTGCACTACAATCTGCAGTTGGCTGCACCCTCTTTCCTCAATAGCTGCCAGAATAGCTTCTTCAACTTGGAGAATGAGGTCCCCAGACACATTGAGTGAGAAAAAGAGGTGAAGATGTAAATATCAGTGGGATGTGGAGTGCTTACAGAAAATGCCCAGTATGTTGCTGCTAATAGTGTTAATTAAGGTGCAAAACTTGAATAAGGCCAGTTTTGGCGATATGAAATTGGCTGATGTTAAGAAGAGAGTGATTGCACATTGGCGAGATGCTGAAAGATATGGTCTGTGCTTGAATCACATCCATAGCTCATCACTGCTGACTAGGCCAGGAGTATTGCTGGTGAATCATGAGAGCCATCTGGCAACGTTATCCATCTAGTAGTCAGTGAGCATGCGTCTTTGTCTGATGGTATTAATTTTAAGTAAATTATCATATTGTTCTACTTGTTTAATTGTTTAATGTATGTTATCAAGGTATTTTGTTAAAATATAGCACTGTGATATATAACAGATATTTAAAATCACATGTAATATATATATATATATATATATATATATATATATATATATATATATATATCAAGATGTCATTATTTGGTAGTAATTCAGTCACATACTGCATTGTCTAAGAGTATTACCTCATAATTTTGGTAATATTTACTGCTAGCCAGTCTCTTTCCAATTCCACTCGCTTTATAGTAACAATATTTTCTATCGTGTCTTCACAAAATGTATGTTGGCGGTAGTGGAATCATTCTATAGTCAGCGGCAAAAATGGCTAGTACGTTTTTTTATTGAGTGTTATGCACAAAATTCAGTAGTAGGTTATGAGGAATTAAGCACACTCAGAACGATTGATGAATAATGCCTCGCGATTGCACTTGTAAGCTTAAAAAGATATGTGTGCTTCGCAATATCTACTGTGGTGATTCTGCACTTATATAAACCTCTAAAACTAGTGAACGAGTGCTAACACAGACGATATGGGTATTATACATAGGTGCTGTATTTTAGCAGGGGAAACATTTTTCTCACTGCACGATCTTGTTAATTGGATATAACATACATCTCGAAATTCGTATCTTGCATTTTAGAGGTGACAGATTCAAAAATGCAAGACACTTCTTAATCCACTGCAAAATATGACTGGAGGTCTGAGCTTGAAAAAAGGCGGTTGGGGCTTGCTATTAAGCATGTTTTTCGCCAGTACCATCATCAAATCTTTATATGGTCTGTACCATAACTGGAATTTGAAGTGCAAGGATACACTGGTGTTCCTATCAGACACTCCGACTACCATGCCGAAATGTGACGTCATTCCCATTTGGGATCCCACAAGTTGTCGTATCGCGTATGGCGGAGGGTAACATTGTACCACTACTGGTCATTCCCTTTCTTGATCAAGTCGCAAATGAAGAGAGGTGAAATAAGACTGTCTGTATGCTTCTATTCGCTAGTAGAGATTAACATAGGATACTGGTGTACATGTAGAAATCGTAGGAAAACAACTAAAGAAGAGTAAAGTAGTGGACAGCCATTTGTTGTGTGAGCATTTTAATAACGACTCATTACTGGAAATATTCTCACTATTTAACGAAAAGAAAGAAAGAAAGAAAGTTTAGAGCTTTTTTTTTTTAAAGCTATCTGCTTACTGAATTCACTGGCTGCTCTGTCAAGTTGCAAGCTGATAGCCTTATCATTCCTTATTCGTGTCGTCCCTACATCTAGCGTCTCATTTGCGAGTGTCGACAGCTTATGACTACTCTTCTCGTCCGTTGTTGATATGATGTCTTTGCATTGGATGCTGTCGACTGCATTTACCAGTGCGCCATTGAGTCCAAGGATAGCAGACTTGATACAAATCAAGAGTCCAGTTATTTAAATATCACAATTCTGTTTGTTTAACATTTATAGCAAATAAAACGCTTCAACAGTAAAGGTCGCATAAAATATTTCTTTATTTAAAACAACCGGTTTAAAAAGACTTTACTTTCATCTTCAGGTCTGTTGTACCTTACACACCATTTAAAGTGGGTGCACACAGTTTAGAACATGTCCAGTACATGTCAACAGATGTGCTATTGCGTACCCTTGTTTGTATGCTGTAACAAGCATCTGTGAGCAACATGTATACAGACATGGCCTGATGCAAAAGGTGCTTCATGTTCTTGAATGTTTTAGTGATGACAAACCTTTTATAATGTGCTGACTGTTATTCACTTGATATCTGAAAGAACCAGAGGTTGTACAGAGTTTCAGGGAGAGCATAAGGGAACAATTGTTAGGAATGGGGGAAATAAATACAGTAGAAGAAGAATGGGTAGCTTTGAAGGATGAGATAGTGAAGGCAACAGAGGATCAAGTAGGTAAAAAGATGAAGGCTAGTAGAAATCCTTGGGTAACAGAAGAAATACTGAATTTAATTGATGAAAGGAGAAAATATAAAAATGCAGTAAATGAAGCAGGCAAAAAGGAATACAAACGTCTCAAAAATGAGATCGACAGGAAGGGCAAAATGGCTAAGCAGGGATGGCTAGAGGACAAGTGTAAGGATGTAGAGGCTTATCTCAGTAGGGGTAAGATAGATACTGCCTACAGGAAAATTAAAGAGACCTTTGGAGGGAAGAGAACTACGTATATGAATATCAAGAGCTCAGATGGCAACCCAGTTCTAAGCAAAGAAGGGAAGGCAGAAATGTGGAAGAAGTATAGAGAAAGTTTATACAAGGGCGATGTACTGGAGGACAATATTATGGAAATGGAAGAGGATGTAGATGAAAATGAAATGGTAGATACGATACTGCGTGAAGAGTTTGACAGAGCACTGAAAGACCTGAGTCGAAACAAGGCCCCCGGAGTAGACAACATTCCATTAGAACTACTGACAGCCGTGGGAGAGCCAGTACTGACAAAACTGTACCATCTGGTGAGCAAGATGTATGAGACAGGCGAAATACCCTCAGACTTCAAGAAGAATATAATAATTCCAATCCCAAAGATAGCAGGTGTTGACAGATGTGAAAATTACCGAACTATCAGTTTAATAAGTCACAGCTGCAAAATACTAACTCGAATTCGTTACAGACGAATGGGAAAACTAGTAGTAGCCGACCTCGGGGAAGATCAGTTCGGATTCCGTAGAAATACTGGAACACGTGAGGCAATACTGACCTTACCACTTACCTTAGAAGAAAGATTAAGGAAAGGCAAACCTACATTCCTAGCACTTGTAGACATAGAGAAAGCTTTTGACAATGTAGATTGGAATACTCTCTTTCAAATTCTAAAGGTGCCAGGGGTAAAATACAGGGAGCGAAAGGCTACTTACAATTTGTACGGAAACCAGATGGCAGTTATAAGAGTCGAGGGGCATGAAAGGGAAGCAGTGGTTGGGAAGGGAGTAAGACAGGGTTGTAGCCTCTCCCCGATGTTATTCAATCTGTATATTGAGCAAGCAATAAAGGAAACAAAAGAAAAATTTGGAGTAGGTATTAAAATCCATGGAGAAGAAATAAAAACTTTGAGGTTCGCCGATGACATTGTCATTCTGTCAGAGACAGCAAGGGACTTGGAAGAGCAGTTGAACGGAATGGACAATGTCTTGAGAGGAGTATATAAGATGAACATCAACAAAAGCAAAATGAGGATAATGGAATGTTGTCGAATTAAGCCTGGTGATGCTGAGGGAATTAGATTAGGAAATGAGACACTTAAAGTAGTAAAGGAGTTTTGCTATTTGGGGAGCAAAATAACTGATGATGGTCGAAGTAGAGAGGATATAAAATGTAGACTGGCAATGGCAAGGAAAGCGTTTCTGAAGAAGAGAAATTTGTTAACATCGAATATAGATTTAAGTGTCAGGAAGTCTTTTATGAAAGTATTTGTATGGAGTGTAGCCATGTATGGAAGTGAAACATGGACGATAAATAGTTTGGACAAGAAGAGAATAGAAGCTTTCGAAATGTGGTGCTACAGAAGAATGCTGAAGATTAGATGGGTAGATCACATAACTAATGAGGAAGTATTGAATAGGATTGGGGAGAAGAGAAGTTTGTGGCACAACTTGACAAGAAGAAGGGATCTGTTGGTAGGACATGTTCTGAGGCATCAAGGGATCAGCAATTTAATATTGGAGGGCAGTGTGGAGGGTAAAAATCGTAGAGGGAGACCAAGAGATGAATACAACAAGCAGATTCAGAAGGATGTAGGTTGCAGTAGGTACTGGGAGAATAAGCAACTTGCACAGTGTAGAGTAGCATGGAGAGCTGCATCAAACCAGTCTCAGGACTGAAGACCACAACAACAACAACATCTCTTGCATGAGTTTCACCATAAAATAAACATGTATTACAACAAAAAGGTTTTTTAGACCCGAAAATGACAGAAAGGTCTGTTGAAATAGGTTGTGTTACATAAAGATACATTTTATGCGAACTTGGCTGTTGAATGGTTTTCAACAATTAAAATAGATAGCTCTTCAGTACTCACAAAATGAGGAAGTTTAATTTATAGCAATGGGAAGTTGTTATAGGTGACAGAATGCTTACAGAGAGAATATCATAACATTATTAATCGAGCGAATACTGACAGGAGGTTATATCATGACGTCATAAAATTACACTTTTCTGTAAATAGGTCAACGTGTCAGTTTTAACACACGCATTCGAATATATGGATGGTGTAACAAGGTTTATGTTTGTATTGTGGCGAGGGTACTTGTTTTTGTGATGTTGTGTATATATACAGGGTTAGTCACTAACAATTGCCACCAAGCATAACTCCAGAAATATGATAGGAGCTGAAAAGTTTGTGGGACAAAAGTTGCATGGGACAATGGGGGAGATAATATGACGTTGGTTTTTTCATGCTAGGTGGGGTCGCTTCAGAGATGTGAACGTCAATTCTTTTTAATGGGATGCTATAGTTTGGCACCTATTTTCTGATAGTCACTATCAGGACTAATCCAATTATGTGTAACAGTAAACTCTTTGAAGGTCAACAAAGGTCACAAAGTTGGCATGAACGTCCATTTACAGAAGGTGTTCGAAGTGATGATCATTGGTATCAATGCAGTGCTACAATCTTCTTATCATGGATTGAGTGGTATTTCTTATCACATCAGCACTTATCGAAGCACATGCTCTGACAGTTCTCTCTCACATATCTTCAGGTGTAGTTGGAACGTTTTTATAAACAATTTCTTTTGCGAATCCCAACAAGAAAAAAATCCAGAGGCGTCAAGTCTGATGAACGAGCCGGCCACGACACATCTCTTCCGCGTCCAATCCAACGATTTGGGAATTGTCTCTGCAACTCATTTCTACCCATCAGCAAAAAATATGCCAGGCGGTCATCGTGTTGATACCACATTCTGTTCCTTGTTCCTAAAGGTATTTCTTCCAATAACACACCTAATGTTTCTTGCAGGAATTTGGTGTACTTCCTTCGATGAAATAGGGATCTATAATTCTGTCCTCCAGAATCGCACTCTATACATTCACCGATAGATGGATACGGTTTTTTGTGGGCATCTTGCAGCAGCCAAAATGTATTTTCAGTTGCCCAATAATGCATGTTATGCAAATTACCATTTCCATGGTTCGTGAGCCCATCGGCAGAATTCAATGTGATGCATACAATCCGCACAAGTTAATTCTTGATGGAGACTGATGTGGTGAGGATGATATTTATGGCAATGCAGAACATAAACAACACTATTTTGGCTCATGCCAGATTTCCTTGCGATTTGACGCTAACATAAGGATCTCGAACCACAGTGGCAAGAGTGCCAATTTCCGTTTCCTCGTTAGTAACTTTCCTTTGCTGAATATGTTTCCGATGCATTAAAGATCGAATTGTTCTCAAATGCACGACATGTTGGGTGAGTACGTTGAAGATATCTTTCAGTATATAAGCCTCTAGCTCTCACTGAATTTAGCTGGCATTCTCCATAAATGAGAAGCATATCGACTTGTTCTTCAAAGGAATACATCATTCACATTCGCTTCATTTGACGATACTAGTCTTACCGTTCCTATTACTGTTGTGTTGAGAAACTGTCGAATGGTGTTTACATGTCAATGGCACATTAGATGGATACGCCGTTGTCGGCGAATATTTATTATTTGTACGATATACGAGAGAGAATTGTCAGAGCATGTGCTTCGATAAGTGCCAAAGTGATAAAGAATACCACTCAATCCATGATAAGAAGGTTGCAACACTGCATTGACACCAATGGTCATCACTTCCAACACCTTCTGTAAAGGGAAGTTCATGCCACCATTTTGGCCTTCCTTGAGCTTCAAAGAGCTTACTGTTACATATCACTGGATTCGTCTCGATAGCTGCTATCAGAAAATAGTACCAAACTATAGCATCCCATTAAAAATAAAAACAAAGTTGACGTTCATATCTCCTATGCGACACCACTTAGCAACAAAAAACGAGCGTCATATTATCGCCCCCGTTGTGCCATGCAACTTTTGTCCCACAAACTTTTCATCAACTATCACACTTTCAGAGTTATTATGCGTGGCAATAGCTAGTGACTCACCCTATATATTTGTGTGTGTGTGTGTGTGTGTGTAATTATTTTTCATAATTATTTTATAAGTCTACTAAGGCAGTCTCATGGTGATGTTATATATCAATAATGCAGGGCTGTGTTTCTTCATCGCTCAGTCTCGTATATCTATGGGTTTTGGTGGAAATAAGCTTAAACTGCAACAAATTACAATAGAAGGCGGAGTGATTACAGAAAGTGTCCAATATTTTGGTGTTAGTTGTGTTAATTATGATATGAAGTGGCCATTTTGGATTACTAACTATGGTAATGTTGGCTACTATTTTTAGCAAGATAACATCCTGTCACAAACAATTCGCCTAGTGGAGTGGATGGACTAACATTTTCACCGTTCCTATAGAAGAAAACATTAACATTGTAGAAGGAGCAACACCACATTCATCAGTACACTGTGTGATGCTAGTGGCACAGAAATTGGAGACGGTGGAAACTCGAAGTCTGAAAAAATTCTGTGTATTCTGCTCCAACGTACCTTGGAGCTTGTCTGGAGATAGTTCTGTATGCTGCTCCAATGTATTCTTGATGGTTAGTAAGCCTGGACACTTGAGATGAATGGTGGTCCGAAATCTGTGCAAATATGTTGGTTGTGTTAGGTGTACTGTAAAACATTTTTTAACTGGGGACTCACTTAAAAATGCAATGCTACCCTACACATTAGATCACATTCTGTTTACGGGAAAGATGGTCAGAGTTCAACATTCTTTTATATCAATATCACATTTTCATCACACCAATGCATACCTACAGCGAAAATCATAGCTACTTAAAAAATAATACTGCCGCCCATAAAAAATAGAATGTGGTCACTGTGATACAGCTGATTGAGAGTAGATGGTTATGAATGTACTAGTACAGCTAGTCAGAAGCCTACTTGAATCTGGTGCTTATTGTCTGACTCTACACAATGAATGCACTACTACAAGAGCAACAACCATGAGAACTCTGTCAAATGAGCCACACTGACCACATGTCTTTAAGTTCTGTTATAATGCATTTTCCTGCACAGATACCTTATAATAATTAACTATGTGATAAGGCTTAAATTGTCATATAGTGGTTTGAAGAGGGCTGACATTGACGTCTTAGCCATCAAATTCGTCTGATTTGAATGCATCTTGGGTTGTGCGTGAATATGCAGCGCAAACACATATATTCTTCTTGTCTACACTGACACATTGATCCATGATCTGTTGCATGTTTGAAGAAACTGGTGTGCTGTTTGTGATCAGTAAAGATGATAAAAGGCCTACCTTCCAGTGACAACAACCTGTCACACACAATTCTCCTAGTGGAGTGGATGGACTAACGTTTTCACCAATCGTGTGAAACCCAGCTCGCGCTATTCGTCCACGAGACTCAGAGGGCCATAGACACAGGTTCCCAGATAGATGCCGTGTCTTGACTTCCGCAAGGCGTTTGGTACAGTTCCCCACAGTTGTTTAATGAACAAAGGAAGAGCATATGGACTATCAGACCAATTGTGCGATTGGATTGAAGAGTTCCTAGATAACAGAACGCAGCATGTCATTCTCAATGGAGAGAAGTCTTCCGAAGCAAGAGCAAGTTCAGGTGTGTCGCAGGGGAGTGTCGTAGGACCGTTGCTATTCACAATATATATAAATGACGTTGTGGATAACATCGGAAGTTCACTGAGGCTTTTTGCGGATGATGCTATAGTATATCGAGAGGTTGTAACAATGGAAATTTGCACTGAAACGCAGGAGGATCTGCAACGAATTGACGCATGGCTCAGGGAATGGCAATTGAATCTCAATGTAGACAAGTGTAATGTGCTGCTAATACATAGAATGAAAGATCCTTTATCATTTAGCTACAATATAGCAGGTCAGCAACTGGGAGCAGTTAATTCCATAAATTATCTGGTAGTAGGCATTACGAGTGATCTAAAATTGAATGACCGTATAAAATTAATCGTCGGTAAAGCAGATGTCAGACTGAGTTTCATTGGAAGAATCTTAAGGAAATGTAGTCCGAAAACAAAGGAAGTAAGTTACAGTAAACTTGTTCGCCCACTGCTTGAATACTGCTCACTGGTGTGGGATCCGTACCAGATAGAGTTGATGGAGGAGATAGAGAAGATCCAACGGAGAGCAGCACGCTTCGTTACAGGACCATTTAGTAATCACGAAAGCGTTACCGAGATGGTATATAAAATTCAGTGGAAGACTCTGCAAGAGAGACGCTCCATCGCTCGGTACGGGCTTTTGATGAAGTTTCGAGAACATACCTTCACCGAGGAGTCAAACCAGTATATTGCTCCCTCCTACGTATATTTCGCGAAGAGACCATGAGGATAAAATCAGAGAGATTAGAGCCCTCACAGAGGCATACCGACAATCATTCTTTCCACGAACAATACGAGACTGGAATAGAAGGGAGAACCGATAGAGGTACTCAAGGTACCCTCCACCACACACCGTCTGGTAGCTTGCGGAGTATGGATGCAGATGTAGATGCAGACGTAGACAACAAAAATGCTTGACTGCTTCGCAGATTGCAAGTAACTCGTAATCAACAGCACTCCATTTTCTTTGTTGCGGCGTAAGGTCTTGTGAATAAAACGCGAGCGTTTGCTACTTTCTGTTTCAGTGCTGCTCCAACAGCGGTTTGCCTCTCGTCCGCCATGAGAGCCAGTGGTGCGATTATTTTCAGATGAACCAACTGTGCCGCTTTTCTTGTCTGACTCCGCAAAACGCCTCTTCACTCAATGAAGTAAAAGGCACTTTCCATCTACCAGATGTATGTTTGCCTGAAAGCAGTGCGTTACGTGGTTGCAGTTTCTTCACTAGTCCAGGAGTGCGTCGCCAGCAGAAATTGACCATGCCTAAAATCCTGCAGAGCCCTTTGTAACTTGTAAAGGCATATCCTATACTGCCTGGCCGGGAGTGGAGAGAGGTCTGCCGCTTCGACTGCGCACCTTCTGGTGCTAAAGGAATTTGTAAATATGCCTTTTTTACAGTCAACTGCTTTTAATAACTGAGACTCAGCGATAGTGTAGTTGAAGTCAGTCACGAGAGGTACGGTGTAGCGATAAGGAATTGCATGGGCACGAAGAGCCCTGTAATTTGTGCACAGTCGCCAGGATCCGTCATTTTGCGCACTTTGTGGAGTGGAGATGTCTATGAATTATTAGATCTGTTCACAACGCCTGTATTCAGAATCTCTTTGGAACCTGCTTGTGCTGCCAGAGGCTTGTGAGGTCGGATCCTCTTCAGCACAGCAGCCACGGACTGTCCGGTGTAGTATGGATGTGGTGCAGTGTCGTGTTGTACTTCTTCCTTTCAAAGGCGGCCTGACGAGTAAGCCGATGGCCGATGAAATAACTGTCCTGAACTGCTATGACCGTTTCCGCCAGCCGAAGAATGTTCCCGTCCCACAGTACAATTTCATTTGACTTTTTATGTACCAGGACCTTGATCTGAATGTGGTTCACCAAGTCCGGCGGCAGACGAAAATGCAGCAAAAAATTTGCGTCGGTTATAGGGTCGCCACGTTGTCAACAATAAACCTCTACGTAATTTCATGAGGAAATCCTAGCTCCAGTGTCATAGCTTGTTCGCCCATTAAGTGCCAAAGTGGGAGTCGCTGGCTGGCCGGTGTGGCCGAGCGGATCTAGGAGCTTCAGTCTGGAGCCGCGCGACCGCTATGGTCGCAGTTTCGAATCCTGCCTCGGGCATGGATGTATGTGATGTCCTTAGGTTAGTTAGCTTTAATTAGTTCTAAGTTCTAGGGGACTGATGACCTCAGGTGTTAAGTCCCATAGTGCTCAGAGCTATTTGAACCATTTTTTGGGAGTCCGAGAGGTTCTAGGAGCTTCAGTCTGGAGCCGCGCGACCGCTATGGTCGCAGGTTCGAATCCTGCCTCGGGCATGGATGTATGTGATGTCCTTAGGTTAGTTAGCTTTAAGTAGTTCTAAGTTCTAGGGGGCTGATGACCTCAGATGTTAAGTACCACAGTGCTCAGAGCTATTTGAACCATTTTTTGGGAGTCGTTAGCTGCAGTGAGCATATGCTGGGTCAGTCTGTTCCTGGTAGTGCACAGCCCTTTGGGGCAGGCGTTCACGTCCGATCCTGAACGGAAGAGAAACTTTTGGTCAGATCAGATATGTGATCACGGCGACCAGTGCACCGTCGACAGTGTTACATTGGCATGGGGCTTCTCAACCTTGTTTCGTAGACACACATATTGTTGGTGACGAACGTCAGCGTCCGCTAACGTTCGCCTACTACGTTTAGGTTGCCACAGCCATTGATGCACTGCCGAGCTGTCTCCGCAAAACGCATGTTTTGTAAGTAGGCTGTTTAGGTTTTTGTATTGGTAACGCCACGTAGCGCTCTGTATGAAAATCACTGGCTGTGCTGTGTGCAGTCTGTGGCTAGTTAGCATTGTTGTCTGCCATTGTAGTGTTGGGCAGCTGGATGTTAACAGCGCGTAGCGTTGTGCAGTTGGAGGTGAGCCGCCAGCAGTGGTGGATGTGGGGAGAGAGATGGCGGAGTTTTGAAATTTGTAAGACTTGATGTCATGAACTGCTATATACATTATGACTTTTGAACACTATTGAGGTAAATACATTGTTTGTTCTCTATCAAAATCTTTCATTTGCTAACTATGCCTATCAGTAGTTAGCGCCTTCAGTAGTTTGAATCTTTTATTTAGCTGGCAGTAGTGGCGCTCGCTGTATAACAGTAGTTCGAGTAACGAAGATTTTGTGAGGTAAATGATTTGTGAAAGGTATAGGGCCATTCTTTTGTAGGGATTATTGAAAGTCAGATTGCCTTGCGCTAAAAAATATTGTGTGTCAGTTTAAGCACAGTCATGCACAATTTTTCCAAGGGGACGTTTCACATTGTGTTGAAGTTGCGTTGAATATGCTTCGATTATCCTTCCCTTGCCTTATCCTATATTCAGGAGCACCACTGTGGTGCCGTCGAAATGTGTTTTGTTGCTCCGACAGCTTCAAATTTAACGGCACAACCTGATCTTCCAACAGCTTCACTCTTTTTTCTTGTGCTGGGGCATCCGTGCTCCTTGTGTGCGCTTCTGTCTTCGTGTTAACGTTTACTGCTTCAATACTTGTTACGTGACTTCTGTCAGCTACACTTTCCGTTTCGAGACCTAGTGAGAGTTCTGGCACTGGAGTCACACAGGATTTCTTTGTTTGATGACCTGCCGCTATTGACGTGGACGCCGACCAATAATTTTCGGAGTCACAACACCCGTAGTGACTGTTCTGGTAGTAGCGCTGCTCCAGCGAGAGCACTTACAACTAGCAAAAATTTGCTGTGGCGATCTGTTTGCCAATATGCTCCTCGTCGAAAGCCTTTCGCAGCCGAGTATCTGGCGCCAAAGTATAATATTATAGAAGTATCTTATTTATTGACAAGTAGGAACGTAGCTCTGGAATATCTTTGATTTCCTCTGACGACTGCTCCTACCAAGTGCGCCATAGTTATTATGTATTTGTCTCTACACACTACATGTTGCTGTACGATGGACACTACACTCCTGGAAATTGAAATAAGAACACCGTGAATTCATTGTCCCAGGAAGGGGAAACTTTATTGACACATTCCTGGGGTCAGATACATCACATGATCACACTGACAGAACCACAGGCACATAGACACAGGCAACAGAGCATGCACAATGCCGGCTCTAGTACAGTGTATATCCACCTTTCGCAGCAATGCAGGCTGCTATTCTCCCATGGAGACGATCGTAGAGATGCTGGATGTAGTCCTGTGGAACGGCTTGCCATGCCATTTCCACCTGGCGCCTCAGATGGACCAGCGTTCGTGCTGGACGTGCAGACCGCGTAGACGACGCTTCATCCAGTCCCAAACATGTTCAATGGGGGACAGATCCGGAGATCTTGCTAGCCAGGGTAGTTGACTTACACCTTCTAGAGCACGTTGGGTGGCACGGGATACATGCGGACGTGCATTGTCCTGTTGGAACAGCAAGTTCCCTTGCCGGTCTAGGAATGGTGGAACGATGGGTTCGATGACGGTTTGGATGTACCGTGCACTATTCAGTGTCCCCTCGACGATCACCAGAGATGTACGGCCAGTGTAGGAGATCGCTCCCCACACCATGATGCCGGGTGTTGGTCCTGTGTGCCTCGGTCGTATGCAGTCCTGATTGTGGCGCTCACCTGCACGGCGCCAAACACGCATACGACCATCATTGGCACCAAGGCAGAAGCGACTCTCATCGCTGAAGACGACACGTCTCCATTCGTCTCTCCATTCACGCCTGTCGCGACACCACTGGAGGCGGGCTGCACGATGTTGGGGCGTGAGCGGAAGACGGCCTAACGGTGTGCGGGACCGTAGCCCAGCTTCATGGAGACGGTTGCGAATGGTCCTCGCCGATACCCCAGGAGCAACAGTGTCCCTAATTTGCTGGGAAGTGGCGGTGCGGTCCCCTACGGCACTGCGTAGGATCCTACGGTCTTGGCGTGCATCCATGCGTCGCTGCGGTCCGGTGCCAGGTGGACGGGCACGTGCACCTTCCGCCGACCACTGGCGATAGCATCGATGTACTGTGGAGACCTCACGGCCCATGTGTTGAGCAATTCGGCGGTACGTCCACCCGGCCTCCTGCATGCCCACTATACGCCCTCGCTCAAAGTCCGTCAACTGCACATACGGTTCACGTCCACGCTGTCGCGGCATGCTACCAGTGTTAAAGACTGCGATGGAGCTCCGTATGCCACGGCAAACTGGCTGACACTGACGGCGGCGGTGCACAAATGCTGGGCAGCTAGCGCCATTCGACGGCCAACACCGCGGTTCCTGGTGTGTCCGCTGTGCCGTGCGTGTGATCATTGCTTGTACAGCCCTCTCGCAGTGTCCGGAGCAAGTATGGTGGGTCTGACACACCGGTGTCAATGTGTTCTTTTTTCCATTTCCAGGAGTGTATTTTGGGCATCCTGTGCCCATTAATGCCCACAATTAGTTTCCAATTTACAACAAATACTATACAATACATAACACAATTTATTGACATTTATGAAACATAAAATTTTAAGATACACTCACTAGTGAGGTTATTTACCTTTCCATTTATTACTGTTCTATTTGTATTATTAGCCAAGACACTCACGCGTTTACTATTATTAATTTAACTGTACACGACGGTAGTATCTATTCCAAGAGAACAGTTACCGTAGATGACCATGCAGCTTTCCTAGAAATGGAATGATAATTAAATGGACACCCTAGCTGCAAACAGGCGGTGATGTACTTCATTGGGGACATGTTGAAAATGTGTGCCCTGCCCGGAACTGGAATCCGGGATCTCCTGCTTACATGGCAGACGATCTATTCATCTGAGCCACCGAGGGCACAGAAGATAGTGCGCCTGCAGGGACTTATATATGGGAAGCCCCCTGGTTGTGAGAACTCGGCCACATCTCCCAACTTTAATAATGTGTAATTCTCTGGTGCAGCCTGTATGATTTTCAGATACATGTCACTGCCATATGTGTGCTTAACAGAATATGAATGGGGAGGTATTCGCTTGAGTTTTATTTGTACACACAGCATCAGATCTCTCACAGAATTCCATCTGCTCGCCACAATGCCAGTTATCAGCCACTCCACATCATGCGGGACAGAGCTGATGGTAGCAACACACAATATCCTGAGCATAGTAAGCCACTGTCTATGCACAATGCTGAGCCATGTAGGGGCTGACTGTCCACCTTCAAGTGAGAGCCATTGTAGCCTGGGTCTTCTGCTGCACTCCACATAAGCTCATGCAGTGTCCTTCTGTTGCAGAGACTCAATGTACTGCTAAAGGAAGCTGCTTTATCTGTGTGTATGAACCTACCATCATGCACATAGGAATGTGGGCATTTGTTTGTACAGTTCAGAATGCAGGTAAACCCCCATTGTTCAGTGGAGACTGAGTATCCCATCACAGACAGACAGTCAGATACAGAGTCTCCCACATAGAGAAAGGCTAATTTTGAAACCATACAACCTTGTATTGCTATGCATGCCTGCACAGCTGTGATCCCCCCTCTAGCATTCACAAAGTACAACACCATTGCGATGTGTTTTCCTGGAGTGTTGAAGCATGCAGAATTGCACAGAAGCTTATTTAGAGAAGGCTGTGGAAAGGTATGGGTTGTAGATATGAAGATAAGAGAAGTTAGTGCTTGTATGAAAGCATGTAGTCACTCTCCTGTTACTCCATTTACGAATATTTTACCGACAACATTGAATTTTGCCTTGAAATCAGCAAATATAATACCGAAATCAATCAATTCTTAGTAAATCAGAGAATTTCTGCATCAAGTCTATTCCCCTACCATTGAACATGTACATCAAATGTAGTTATTCGCTCACCAAACGACACATGACAGCAGACACGACACAAACATTTACATCAAAGAGTTCCTGCTTGACTATGTGTTTTCGGTTGCATACATAGCGTCAAATGTCTCCATAGGATTTTTAAATGGAGACAGCCGCCGTACATACAGCAAGACACTGATTTTTCACTTCAATTTTTTGCTGAAATCAATGAAATTTTCAGGTAAGGAAGCGAAATTTGCGTCATACCTAGTCCTGCCGTTATACTTCCCTCTGGGCTACACGTAATTGTTATGATCCCAGCCGAGAATTTGATATCGTTCAATATCTGTTCAAAGAAAGCTCTAGAAGAGATCGTACATAAATTATAAACGTTTTACATTGTATGTCGATCACCCAACATCTCCAGCAGATTTACAGCTCTTAAAGAAAGGGAACGTCTACTTAATAGCGTGCAGCTGTAGTTTTATTTGCACCCAGTTCAGTGTCATAGTTCTGTGTTACATTGATTGGACAAGCTCTAGATATGTTGAATGGGAGTGAAACGTGAAATTTTTGCTCGTATAGACCCTTCTTGCTCTTTGTCGAGTAAAATATATTCAGCTGTAAACGTTTCCTGCTGAATCTGATGAGTATCCTCAATGTGAGGTTGTGGAACATACAATGTGAACATTTTGCTGGTTATTTAATGCCATCCAACAGTCCTTAGGACTATACGTTAAAGTAAAAGAAACAGAGCAGTACTGCACTGGCTGCAGGACCACACTTTTAAGCTCTGTCTAACCACCTGACTTTTCCACACAACATAGAGGGAGTTACATGACAAGGAACAAGTAATGCAGCTCCTTATAAGAGTACTCACACTAGACAGTAGAAAGGTCTGGATGTTATGGCTGCAACAATTTATTCCCTATGTGAAGTTTGCGTCACGTTACGAAATGCGCAGTCCTTTCTATATGCCAAAGTGAAGTGTCTTTTTATTCAACAACAACGTTTGTACAGCAAGTTTTTTACTGACCTACGCTGTGAATGCTCGTGATGGCGAAGGTCTCCTATTACGATTTACACTAAACTCCACGTGCAGACTTAAAATTGCCGGCACATAGAGCATGACAACGAATTAATTCTACAGCAGTTTTAAAGTAATATCATTCAAGTGCTACTGCATTGATCTGCAGGAGACACACCTTAAAGCACTGTATAACCATCCAAGTTTTCCTCACAACATAGACAGACATAGGCAGAGAACTCACATCTGATATTGCACTAATATCGCGAACACAACAGAACACTTCCTCAGTCAGAATTGTCTCCACAATAACTGTCAAGCACATGGTTAGAGAAATGTGGTCAAAGTGCTGGTGGAATCTTAACATTTCTTATCACTGAATAAGAATCGCTACAGCTATGAAACCAAACGATTTGGTTATCTCCAAACTGACTTCAAGTGTACCACTTTTAACATGACTCAATCTTATATGACTGTTATTTATAAAGCTGTTTGTGTAGCTCTTGAAGGGGCTTAGGCGAAGTGGCTCAGTTGATAGAGTACTACTGGTCGTTGTTGTAGTAGTACATTCATTCACGAGATTCAATGGCGAATTGAGTGTGGTAGTAGCGGTAACTTCATATTATAGATTGAAAAACCTTCCGAACTAGCAGTACTAGTAGATTCATATGTTAGATTCTCAACTAGCTGTACCACGATGACCTCTAATTGATGGTGATTTTCACTGTGGGTATGCGTTAGTGTAATGGAAATATGATATCAATGTAAGCTAACGATAAATTCCAATCATCTGTCTTAAAAGAAAGTGTTGTAATGTCAAGACTAGCACTGCATTTTAAGCGATTTTTGTGTGATTCCTCACATAAATGCTGTATGTTATACATAACACACATAACATTTCCAATTGACGGTCCGCTGTGCCCTATAAAAATACAGCCAGAGAGGTAGTGGGAAGACGCACCGAGCAATCATATTGTTGGCGTCAGTCAAACACCCGGGTGCGTTGTGGTTCGGATGACGTCAGAGCTGAGCAGACGTGATTGCGTGTTCGGTTAAAGTAGAAAGTGAACTTGCGAGGATCGTACACCATCCTGAATCACTTAGATTTCATGGAAGTAACTGTTTGTGTGCCGTCCATAATGTTGACAAAACCACGTGACATGTGGTGAGATTCTGTACACTGTTAAGGCGAGCAATTAACTTTTGGTGATTAGAAGTTAGGACGAAAGACGATTTTAATTGGAACTTCCTGTAGAGGTTGGCTCTAAACTATTAATAGAACTCTTTCAGATAGGGATATTATTGTTATTATTAAGGATATTATTATATTTTGTGCATGTGAAATTTTACAGAATATATCAATCAGTTAAAAACCATACTTTTATTTATAATCATAGATTATGATGCCTCTGAGTAAATAGCATTTAGGAGAATCAATTCGTTGTCATGCTCGATGTGAAGGCAATTATAAGTCTGCATGTGGAGTTTAGTGTAAATCATAATAGGAGACCTTCGCCATCACGAGCGTTCACAGCGTAGGTCAGCAAAAAACTTGCTGTATAAACGTTTTTGTTGAATAAAAAGACACTTCACTTTGGCATATAGAAAGAACTGCTCATTTTGTAGCGTGACACAAACTTCACATAGGGAATAAATTGTTGCAGCCACAACATCCATACCTTTCCACTGCCTAGTGTGAGTTCTCTTATAAGGAGCTGCATTGCTTGTTCCTTGTCATGTAACTCCCTCTATGTTGCATGGAAAAGTGAGCACAGCGACTGGAATTTATGGTCAATATGTCCTCCATCACTTTCTGGCTGACCACAAAAATAATTTTCAGGCTCTTGTAAATAGCGAAGGTAGGTATAAGCCACACACAGACAATTTACATGTCTTTTCATGAAGACATAACGATTTATCGACCATTTGATTATTACCCACTGCTCCACACAATGCGTCCCTGTGCACAGCTTCGACACTCAGGCAGTGGTCGTTGGTTCGCGGCCTGATGGAGGCATTGTTACAGATGCAACGACGACTGACACAGATTCTGCATTGTTGGACGGCTGTGATGAGTGGCAGACGGACTGGTAATGCTGGTTTAAATCCTGTTTCCATGTGCTGACAGTTGCAGAAGACCCCATGTATTGAGGCCGTGTCGAAACATCTGGAGTGGAGTTGATGACTTGATATGGTATAATAGGTTGCTTGGTCCCTCATGCAGTAGGAGTCCACATGAATCCCCCACATGGAAGTGTCGGTTGCAGAGGCCATTACCGCTGATGCTACTGAACTGGCAGGGCATTGGCCAGTAACTGCAGCCTCGTTTCAGTTGTCGGGCAGTGGTCCTGGCTGTTGGTGTCTGAGCCTTTACATTTACTCCCTAACACTGATTTTCTCTGTAGATATGCCATTGTGTGTATTGTGTACTAAACTGGCTGCCTAGAAACGACAGAAAGGCTTCGTCCCCGCCATAGCCCACAGTGGTTCACAACCCCACAACAGGCTACAGCAGTCCACTCACCCCAATGTAGACCCACACCGAAACTAGGGTTATTGTGTGATCCGGACCCCAGTGGACGCCCCCAGAAACGCCTCATACCAGACGAGTGTAACCCCAAATGTTTGAGTGCCGGCACAACGAACCTCAACACTAATCTGCCAAGCGGATTTGTGACGGGGACTGGCACACGTTCCTGCTCCAGAAGCAGAGTGTCAGACCATGTGGCTAGCCGGAAGGGCTAGATATGCCATAATACGATGGAAATTTGATATCAATGTAGACTAATGTCAAACTCCAACCACCTGTCCTACAAAAAGAAAGTGATGTAATGTTCAGATTAGCATTGCATTTTTAACTGATTCTTTATGTAATTCCTCACATAAATTGTAAGTTATAGATAAGACATCTAACATTTCCAGCAGATGTCTAAATGGGGGAAATGGAGGAATCTGAAGATGTGAGCAATACGTACAATACAATCATAATCGATCGAGAGGGGTAGTGGAACTCCCATTAGCAAGCTTAAACTTTTTCAAGGGCTTTCTAAACCATTTTCTAATGGCTGCCTGTATGATTCCTCCAACAAGGGCACTTGTTTAGGGGTTCTTTCCGATGTTGACAGTAACAGGTGTCATGAGATGTGATGTGAAATGACCACACATGTGATCATAGGGAAATTCTACAAGCCTGCTTGGTTGAAGATCACTCAAATGTCTTCAACTATAGTGAAATAGAGCCAACAGTGGCCAAACTTACAGTTATTCAATGTCATGAGAACTTTGATTTTAGGACAGCTGCTCAGAAATATTGGACTGTGAATATTCCTGATGAACTGGGGATATGTTGGGAAGTTGAAAAAATTGTGTGTTGCACAGTGGAGACTACATAACACTCTACCACAAACATCTACATGTTCCTGCAGAAATTATAATAAAACGCTCCTACAAAGCTGAAACAAATTGCCCTGAGAGTGTAAACAAGATGACTGACCTTGCGCTGTCTGCAGGGAGAGTAATCCTAGATGACAATCCTGAGGGTGCCAGAACAGTCAGCATGGTTTCAAGTTTGGAATCCAAGATGGCTATCAAAGATGGCGATCCAAAACGCAAGTCCACAACATCAATGACGACAGAATCCAAAATGATGATCCAAGGACCTAGAGACATGCTTGCAATCCAAAACGTTGTCAGTCCAATATAGTTGTTCAAATTCCCATTCCACTCCAGTTGTCTACCCCCACTACACATACTCTAAGTTCAGGCTTACCATTTGACAAATGGACCTGCCATTCGGCAACACACACTGTAATGAAAAGTTAATCATTATGAAGTGTCACCAGGGATCTGCCGCCGGCAAAGAACAAGAAACTGACACACACATTCATTTACAAATATTAACTCATTCCTCTGTCTCCTTGTTTAATAATATTATCCACCATATGTGTGCTTGTTTGCAAGATCTTTTTTATTTATTTCTCCCTCAGAATAACAGCTCTCTGACTTACCTGAAGCAATGCCTGACACGCTTGAGCAGCAGCAGAAATCAGTTCAGCATGTAGACAGACTCCATGGTATAGTGCCTGATGTATAGCAGCTGGACACACAATGGTTTCCAGCCTATAAGTGTCTGTTATATTTAACATCTCCACCAACTGTCAAGTCATTCACATTGAATACTGCATTTAAGAAGAATGTGTTGTTATTTATAACACTATACAAGCTGAGTGTGAGTGAGAGGCATGTCATCAGATCAGGGGTTCGTCATAGTGGTAATTCTTCTTGAAAATACATGATTTAGAGACATGAAAGTGGTGCTATCAGACTGGGAATAGTACCAATTAAATGGCAACATTGTTATTGTATTGTCATAGAGCATGTATAGGAGCCTATCCAAGAACAGTGAAAATACTCTGCACCGTACATTCACTTTCAGGAATTTACAATCAGAAACTTGATGTATGCCAGCTCAGCCATCCAGTGCATGATGCACAAGCGTGTTTAGTGGACTCCTCATGTATATAGATTTTATGGACCTATTTGGAGAAATATTATAAAGCTCACAATTCGTCATAGCTACGAATTTTGATGAGGGTTGTGCATCAGTAGTCAGTATTACAAACTGTGTAATGGCATCAGCACCTGACTTTGGCGCAAAATTACATGTATATTTGAACTTATATATATTAAACGAAATTACAGTGATTGTTCTCATCAATGAAATTGTCTTTGATACCTAGGAGCTGAAATTAAGTCAGCAGATAAATGTTTTATCTGATACTGCACCTGAAATCAAGTCAACACACCAAATTGTTTCCAGACTTTGAATTTCCGTTACCATCAAAATCTGTACCACTCATCGAACAACTCTGATTGCATATTGCACCTATGAATGTTCTGTTATTCTCTACAATGTGCAAAGTGAATACAAGTGACTGTAAACATGTTGTTATGAGTTTAAAATCATATTGAGAGTGCATGGTAGCGCTAATTTTTGAAAATCCGCAATTTATTGAAATGAAAGAAGTCTTGTCAGACTATGAATTGTATAAATTATCTCAGAATTGAACACAATAACTACAGTGTTCAACTTTATGTGACCTAGCCGAGCTGTCCAATGCACTGTGGAAGAGCATCTTGGGTAGCACTCTTACATGATGGACTTATGGAAATGTCTGGCTTGAATTTACAGAGCTTATCAATCAGAACACTCCAGAACAAGTCTTTGCGATGAATTTCTGTTTGGATTTTGCTTCACTGGTATGATACATCAGTCTCACTACCTGCTGTTGATGCAGAATCACGTGTACTAGCATCACTTGTGGACTGAATTCGACCAGTTGTGTTCATAAAGTAACGATACTCATATTTTTGAAAGATATGTAAGTAGAATGTTGTACTACGCAGATTCATAGTTCTTAACTGAACACTGTGCAGATTTTAAGGCCTTACCTGACTGCTGTGACGAAAGGGATAAGAAAGGGTGAACAGGAAGCAAGAGAGAAAGGAAGAAAAAATTAGGAAAATAATTGATTTATTCTACAATTCAACAATACAGGATCTCAGTGAAAACAATGTTTTAAGAAATATCCTTTCATCATTCGCTAATTGTCATAGATCGCCAGAAATTAAAAATCAAACTCTATTTGTTGCAACATATAACTGACGATGCACAAAAACATTTGTAATAGTTTTCCTTGTGAATTATTAATAGTAACAGCAAATGCGGGAATTGCGTTCTTTGAAACTGAAAAGTAAAATACTACAAAATAAGTCATATGTACATATAGTTTCAAAAATCGCTTATTTTGTATGATTCCACTATAAACTTGATAATCAGCAGCATTATTATATAAACATTTGACACACAAACTGAACAATGCAGTTAATTTTTAACTTTAAATGTATTCTGTGTAACAGTGGACCACTTAAAGATAGAGAAGTCAAAAACTCTATAAGATAGTAATTGTTAATTTCATATTTAAAATATAACTTATTTCATGATACACTTGTAAGAGAATTTGAAAACTGTTTCCCCCAAGAAAGCAGTTAAATCTAATTATAAAAAACCTTGCAAAAAACCTTGGCTTACTATAGGAATACAAATATCTTGTAACCACAAAAGGGAATTGTATCTAACAACAAGAAAGAGTAATGCCTCGGAAACAGCCAAAAATTATAAAAACTACTGTGCTACATTAAGAAAAGTTATTGAAAAGTCCAGAAGCAAGTGCATCATATATGAGATTAATACCTCTGATAACAAAATCAAAACAATTTGGAATATTAGTACAAGGAAGACAGGGCAACCAAGAGTACAGGATGATGGCATTACTATCAAAGCGAATGGAAACTTGACAAACAACAAGCTGGAAGGTGAAAACATTTTGAATAATCATTTTTTTAATGTTGTAGAGAAAATAGGATCTAAATGTTCATTAGAAGAAGCAAGGCAGTAAATGGAAGAGACCTTACCCACACAATTTGATACAACTGAATTTCCACCCACCTCTCCTTCTGAAATTAGGAAGATAGTAAACTCTCTCAAGAATAAAAGGTCACATGGAGTTGATAGCATTTCCAGCAGGATAATAAGAGTTTGTTCCCAAGAGATAAGTGGGATTCTTAACCACATATGTAACAGCTCTCTGAAGCAGGGCATTTTCCTAGATAGACTGAAGTATGCCATTGTTAAACCACAGCATAAAAAAGGGGATACATCTGATGTCAACAACTACTGCTCAATCTCTCTTCCGCCTGCCTTTTCCCAAAATCTTGAAAAAGTAATGTGTTGTACAGTAGCTTCACACCTTTATAAAAATAAAGTTTTAACAAAATGTCAGTTTGGTTTTCAGAAAGATTTTTCAACGGAAAACGCTATATATACTTTCACTAATGAAATATTAAATGCTCTGAATAGCCGGAAGTCACCCATTGGGATTTTTTGTGATCTCTCAAAGGATTTTGATTGTGTAAATCATGGAATACTTCTAGATAACCTTCAGTACTGTGGTATAAATGGGATAGAGCTCAACTGGTTTAAATCATACCTAACTGGAAGAATGCAGAAATATGAAATAAGCTGTTCACATAATATGCAAAAAAACTGGCGATTTCTCAAACTGGGGAACAATCAAGGATGGGGTTCCCACAAGGTTTGGTCTTGGGTCCTCTGCTGTTCTTAATATATATTAATGACTTGCCATTCTAAATTCACCAAGATGCAAAGCTGGTACATTTTGCCAATGATACAAGCATAACTATCACACCCAACAGACTGATGAGATTGTAAATGATGTTTTTCAGAAAATCATTGAATGGTTCTCTGCAAATGGGCTCTCATTAAACTTTGATAAAGCACAGTATATACAGTTCCACACAGTAAATGGAATGACACCATTAATAAATATAGTCTTCGATCAGAAATCAGTAGTTAAGATAAAATATTCAATATTTCTAGGTGTATGCATTGATGAGGGATTGAAATTGAAAAAAACACACCGAAGATCTGCTGAAATGTTTGAGTTCAGCTACTTATGCTATTAGCGTCATTGAAAATTTTTGTGATATACATCTCAGTAAATTAGCTTACCACGCCTATTTTCATTCTCTGCTTTCGTATGACATCATATTATGGGGTAACTCATCATTGAGTAAAAGAGTGTAATCAGAATAATTGCTGGGGCTCATCTGAGATCATCTTGCAAATACTTATTTAAAGAGCTAAGGATCTTCACTACAGCCTCACAATATATATATTCACTTATGAAATTTGTTATTAACAGTCCAGACGAATTCAAAAGTAATAGCAGTGTACATGGCTAAAACACAAGGAGAAAGTATGATCTTCTCTACTCAAGGTTAAATCTAACTTTGGCTCAGAAGGGGATAAATTATGCTGCCACAAAAATCTTTGGTCACTTACCTAATAGCATCAAAAGTCTGACAGATAGCCATATAGCATTTAAAAGGAAATTAAAAGAATTTCTGAATGGCAACTTCTTCTACTTATTAGATGAATTTTTGGATATAGTAAGTGGGTAATTTCCCCACCTCCACGTAAAAAATATATTAAGTGTAATGTAATATTTTGTGTAATGTAATATCTTGTATTGACACCTAATATTAACCTGACACGTTCCACATCATTAGGAAGTGTCGTATTCATGATCTATGGAACAAGTACCACTCCAATCTATTCAATAGCACATATTATTTTGTTATAGCTGGGATAAATATTTGCTTCACCTGGCATAGCACTGAGTATATCATTATTAATCCAGCAGAATCTTCATTATTTGGTGCTAGAATAGCTGAATTTAACATGGATTGTGGTAAAATGTTCTCTGCAGTAGTGTCATAAATATCATTAATGGTATTATTTTGATCACCGTCTAATAGGTGTAATATTTCAATAATACTATCACCAAACTGTGAAAATTTTCTTGTTTCATCGGTACCAATTTGTTTCACAAAATCTACAAACCCTACTTCATGTGGCAAAGCCCCCAAATTTTGAGTTAAAGTGACATAATGAAATTTATGAAACTCATTTCAGGTTTAAAGAAATTCTCAACTAAAGCTTATGTGATCCATGTGTAACAACTGTAAAAATTTGTCGAAAATCACCGCAAAAAACAAGTTTTCCCTCCAAAAGTTTTATGTTTATAACGTTCATCTGTACACAAGTCTGTAAATAATTTATCTATATGTTTCAGTACTTGAAGTGGACACATGGAAAATTCATCAAAAGTATCAATGAACACAAATTAATTTATTATTTATTTACTGTTTTATATTATATTAGGCACTGAATATTCCAAGCTTGGAATCGGCCATTTTAGGGTATAGTGAAATGTTTTGCCATCAATTAGAAGAATTGAAGCTGTCACTAAAGGCAGTTGCAATCCAATGAAGATTATGTGAAGTTAATTAATGAACAATTGACGTCTCTGAGCAGATTTTACCAAAACCTGCATAAGCAGTTAAGAAAAAACATTTCAGCAAGTGTTACCATACTGAAATTCCCAAATAAGGTGGTCAATTATAGTATGCTGCTCACAGTTAGCTCCTTTGTAAAGTTTATTAAATTTTAAATCTTGATGGATGTTGTTGTACGAGTTGTCACCATCAGCCTGAAAACTGGTTTGATGCAGCTCTCCATGCTACTCTATCTTTCGCAAGCCTCTTCATCGCTGAATAAGTACTGCAAGGTACATCCTCCCAAATCTGCTTACTGTATTCATCTCTGAGTTTTCCTCTACAATTTTTACCCCCACACTTCCCTCCAATACAAGACTCTCATTCCTTGATGTCTGAGAATTTATCCTACCAACCAATCCCTGCTTCTAGTCAGGATGTGTCACAAATTTCTTTTCTCCCCAGTTCTAGTCAATACTTTGTCATTAGTTACATGATCTACCCATCTAATCTTCAGCATTCTTCTGTGGCAACACTTGTCTAAACTGTTTCTCATCCATGTTTCACTTTCATACATGGCTACACTTTATAGAAATACTTTTAGAAAAGACTTACTGTGCTAACACTTAAATCTATGTTCAATGTTAAAAAATTTCTCTTCTTCAAAGATGCTCTTCTTGCCATTGCCAGTTTACATTTTGTAAACTGTCTATTGCAGCCCAAATAACAAAAGTCATTTACTACTAAGTGTCCAATTTCATAATCTAATCCCATCAGCATCACCTGGTTTAATCCAACTACATTTCATTATCCTTGTTTTGCTTTTGTTGATCTCTTATATCCTCCTTTCAACACACTGTCCATTAGTTTGAACTATTCTTCCATGTCATTTCCTGTCTGTCACAGAATTACAATGTCATCAGCAAACCTCAGAGTTGTTATTTCTTCTCTCTGAACTTGAATCCTACTCCAAATTTTTCTTCATTTTCCTTTACTTTTGCTCAGTGTGCAGACTGAATAAAATCCAGGATAGGCTACTAACCTCTCTCACTCCCTTCTCAACCACTGCTACCCTTTCATGCATTTGACTTCATCAGGAATCTCTAGCATTTGTGTTGAAACAGGTAATCCAAGTAATCGATGTGTCAGACTCTGACCATTCGAAATATCATCAGTTTCTAACATTGTTCTGTTATAAAAAATGTCTTTATTGTACTATCTTAAGAAGTCTTCGCAAAGAAATATCCCAAATTCATGCCACAATGCTAAAGCATTTGCTGGTATGTTCCATGCACAAACTATACCAAATAAACGGCACATTTGCTAGGGCATGTTCAGTTCCTTTGCTTCATTTAAACATTCACACAATTCATTGTCATTTGAAGCAATACTGTGAGGGTGTCATGCTTCAGTACATGTAATGTAAACAATTCTGTCATAAGTTCTAACTTCTTCAAATGGTTTAGGACCACAAATGTGGAACAATATCAAACGCAAATGATTAAGTTCTACAGCCCTTGGAGACACTGAGCTCATCTACTTGCTTATTCCATTTTTTCAATATCTATCAAACATTGTGCAAAGGCATGTTAGAATGGCGGTAAACATTCAATGAGGGATTGGTTTCGTGTAATGCATAGAATGATAATATTTTTTTCAGATTTTTAAGTGTATCCTGTGCTTGTCCTACTCTGAAGCAGTGTGCGATTTGCAGGGCGGATGGGGAGATTTCCCCCCTCTGCATCAGACCATCCCCTCCTCTGGTTTTAGTTTATGCATCCCAACCTGGGATGTTTATTTCCCATGCACTGGAGTAAAACTTTACATATAATTTAAATTTGTGGAGCCAAACACTGAAAGTTTTTAATAAGTCATACTATTAATACTATTAATATGTTTCAGTTTTCTATTGCCAGAATAAGTACAGCTTTTCACAAATGTGCCTCTACTTTTTGAATTCTCCTCGTATACCTGTATGTAGATGATTTTGTAAGTAAGCTTTACCTACAATGCACTTTTAAAGATATAACAAGGGATGGCTTTTCTGATAGTGCATATACGTGAATAGTGAGTTTCGGTATTAACATCTATTTATAAATAGCTGTTTAACCACGCATAATGCCACGGTCCAAGCTAGTAACATACATAATTCTAATAATCCCCGAAGACATCCCACCACTGGTAAAAGCACAAATCGCACACTGCTCTAAGTGAACATTTTGTCTATGTGGCAAATGAACATGAAGCCTAATGATACTGTGCGACTGAAAATGCACTGGAAATTCACAATTACACCATACCATTTCAGTTGATACGATATAACAGTCATTCATGAAATTTATCACTTTGTTAATCTGTATTCTTCATTCCCATTTGTTCTTTCTTTGCTCATCTCTACATTTGCATTATCATATATATATATATATATATATATATATATATATATATATATATATATATATATATATATATATATATAATGTTCATTTACCACATAGACAAAATGTTCACTTCACAGTAGGACAAGCACAGGATGCAATTAAAAATGTGAAAAAATTATCATTCTATGCATTAAATGAAACCAATCCACCATTGAATGTTTACCGCCATTCTAACATGCCTTTGCATATATTTAACATTTTTAGCTGTAGTGCAATTTTTAACATTCTCATGGCAATCAAATTTAGTAAGTAAATGTTGATTGCATAGTGCAACATAAAAATTGTCAAGTGATTCCCCTCAAACATTAGTGCTAACACCATTATCATGCCAGCTGTAGAATGCATATCCATTAGCTGACTGTCGTGTTATTTCACAGAAATCATAAGCAAATTTTTTGTGTGTTTGCTGTCTCTCACGCACACAGAATTTTTATTATGTGCACCACATTTTCATGAAACATACGTTTAGCAGCATATTCATATTGTTTATGATGTGTTCTAATATTGGAATTTCTGTACATATAATTTTATCAGTATCACAAATATCCACTATTTTATCATTTTCGTATAAAGTGATTAAAATATAGATATGTAGCAACCCTCTTTTTTTTAAAAAATTCAATTGTGTAATTGATTTCCTGATTGCACAAAAGCATTAACACGTTTTAATTCAATAGAAATTTCATACATTAGATTATCAGTGTTGCATGATCGATTTGATGGTTCATTAAGTCTACAGAGAAGAACAGTGTCCATGTAATGAAAAGAAAATTGTGCATAACATGGTGAATGACCATACATAGAAATCATTGGACTTCACCTATTATAAAAAAAGTCATATACCTGAAAGTGATACATTCCACATAAAACTGTGTCTGATATTTTTGCCTCAGTTCTGATCTTAGCAAATGCTGCATTCTAGCTGCGAATATCACTGAAATAATTCTTCCATTTCTCTTGAATTCTTGGGCTGTTTGAAGAGCATCTTTAATAAATTCTTTGTTAACCCTGACAAATAGCTTTTTGTCATGCCAACACAATTTCAATGTCATTGTTCCATGTACAGTAACCTCAATGATTTGCATTACAAAATCTGGACTGTAAATTCATCAAACAGCCATTGTAACTGTCAAAATTATCTCGAATTACCTGCAGTGCAAATTTAAACATATCGTTCAATAAAGCAGATGCTCACATATTGAAGATTTCAATGCAGGATAGAGAAGATATCATCAGAGTTATGAATATAAAAAAGTCTGCTTCATTTTACTACTCTTAATGGCTACATACACACATGAATTGTTTTCCTTGTGCACATCTATTGCAAAGTACGTTTCGAATTATACAACTTTTATTACGCCCCTTGCATAATTAATATTAAAAATCGGTTTTTTATTTTCGTATTCCCATATTGATGTTATGATATTTGAACTTATTTTTATACCCACCTACGTAAACCCTAATTCTAAAAAAGTGAAAATAGACTTTTGTTTATGTCTCTAAACATAGTTTCATTTCATGTAAAGCGACAAACGTGTTGAATAAAAAATGTAGTTCAAATTCCAAAGTACAAATAATAACTGGAATGAATTATATGTTCAGCAATCTAGATAAAGTGGCAGGCGAGACATGACTCAAGGATGAACTCTAAACATTTACTAGTGGGCAGGAGCATACAGAAGAAATGTAGGTTATGTCTAAATGAATAGTTGTCTGTGCAGAAAAATCATTATATCTAGTAGAACTATTCTTGACGTGAGAGGTCATCACTTTACAGTCTGGTAATTGCTATACTGATGAGATGTATGATATTTTTACATAAGATGAAGCTTAACAGTTTAACTGTCAGAGAATGAGAGAGACTTAACAGTAGTAGCAAATAATAATGTGTATTACAGTAAAGGTGCTGCAAAATGCTCCATGTTACAAAAGAAATGGTAACAAAATAGCTCTCAATATGCATAAATGTTGCGTAGTTTTATGTAGAGAACTCTCAAAACAGACAGCTTCAGACGCTCTTTGCACAGCAGATGTAAAAACGTAAGCCTACACTTAGAGAGCGACTCTATAGTCCAATGTATTGCTATGTTGATAGAACTTAGAACGTTTAATATGTGCTAAAACGTAGAAGTTTAACTGCTGAAATATCAGAGAGGCACTTAATCAGAGCAACTTAGCAACTCATGCATTTTCAGCTGTTGTTGGGCATAGCAGATGTTTATAACTAGAAGAGGCAAAATATCTTTCGAATGTGATTTCTCAAATATTAAAGTTATACAGGTGATCCATGCAAGATACCTGGGAGAGGAAGGCGATCCCCTCACTTAAAAATGTAATCCTAGCCTGGACGTTACATCAATTTCTGTTTATAGGACGGATGAGTTGAGTTTAACGTTAGCCTACACTGATAAGCTTCCATCCACCAAGGCATACCTACAGCGAAAATCAGTGTTAGTTGAAGAATAATCCTGTCATCCATCAAAAGGTGGGTGGTCAATGCGGTACAGTTAGTTGACAATCTGTCGTATGAATCTACTACTACAGCTAGTTAGGAACATACTTCAATCTATAATATGAATTTTCTGCTACTACCATAATCAATGTTACATCGGACCCACTGCCTGAATCTATTGAATAATTGTGATACTATAACAACAACATTGGTACTGTACTAATTGAGCCACTTCGACCAAACATCTTTAAGAATTTCCAAAGCGCGTTTTCCTGCACAAACTCCTTTATAATTCACTGTGGCATTAGATTCGATCACGTTAAAAGTGAAATTTTAGGAAGTTTCAACATAATCAATTCGTTTGGTTTCATAGCTGTAGTGCTTCTGAGTCAGTAACAGGAGCTGCTGAGATTACATCAGCACTATGCACACATTTCTTTACACATATTCTTGACAGTTATTGGGTGAGAGAAATCTGGCTAAGGTAGTGCTTTGTTCTGTTCGTGGCATTAGTGCAATATCAGATGAAGATACATTCTAGTTCCCTTCTGCATAGCTCTGTCTACGTTGTGAGGAAAGCTTGCATGGTTATACAGTGTTTAAAGGTGTGTTTCCTACACACTAATGCAGTAATGCTCAGATGAAGAACTGATTTGCACATACACTCGATCTGCCGGCAATTGTAAGACAGCATGTTGAGTTCAGGGTGTTCGTAATAACATACCTCCGCTATCATGAGTGTTTGTAGCCTAGGTCGGTAAAAGACCTATTGGACAAACGTTTTTGCTGAATGAAGTGACAATTCACAGTGGTATGTACAATGGGCGTTCATACATAATGCAGCACATTTATGTACCTCTGAAAGCAGGTTGCCTTTATTCAGAATCCCAATACATCGTATTATTCCCTACTCTTTTTGCCACAAAACCCTCTTTTGCAGTATAACCTCCATTCAATGCCACGGCCTTACATCGCTTGGGTTTCACAGAAGCAACTGTTTGTGTACCGCTTTTAATGTTGACAAAACTGCTTGGCAATTGCTGACATTATTTACCACTTCCAAGGCGAGCAATTAACTTTGATGATTAGGAGTCAGAGCGATTGGCTCTTGTAAAAACAACGGCGAAGACGTTTATTTAACCCACTGCTCCACAGTGCCACTGCATGGATTGCCGTTGTGTTTCCGATTCGAAGACACGAACCCATGTATTATAGTCTGTGACTATGTTCGACAAAAAATGGTCACGATCAGCCTCGCAATGTGCAAACAATTCCACACAGATGCTCTTCTGTTACGCGGCAAAGAACCCAGCAAGCACTCACCTTTGAGTACCCTAACTGACGGATGAGTGTGGCAGCACTACTAACAGAGATGTCCAGTTGTGCAGCGACATATTTGTTTGTGATCCATCGATCACTTCGAATGAGGGTGTCTGCACATTTCCACATTGCATGAATTACAGTTGTGTGCAGGCGATTAGCTCACGGGAGATCGGACAGGTTTGCACGACCTCGTTGTGGTGATAACAGATGCCTCGCCCAGGGAAGCATGTGCTTTTGTTCACTGCCATATCTCCGTAAACATTCTGCAAGCACCTATGAATACCTGCGATGCTCTGGTTTTCCGCACCTCCGTTACAGACGCCACTTTGTAGGCTATGTATAACGCTGCCAACTGTCGGAACTTCCCGAAACTATAGTGGCTTAAGCGGAAATGTTCCACGACGTCCTACAACAAATTACTGTTTTTTTTCAAACACCCCTCGTAGAAAGAACGGTGCATTTTGTTACATGAAGCAATCTTCACATTGGCAATAAATTGTTGCAGTCAAAACATCTGGACTTTCATATTCTTATAGGGTTTTACGTTGTTTGTTCCCTGTCACATATGCTACGTTGCGTGGAAAAGTCAGGTGTTTATACAGTACTTAAAAGTGAGTGTCCTGCAGACAAATGCAGTACTGCTCTCTTTATTTTACTTTAACATATGAAACTAAGGACTGTTGGATGGCATTAAGTTATCAGCAACATGTTTATATTGAATGTTCCACACTCTCACCTTGAGTGGATATGTCGCCTGCAACAGAAAACGTTTTCTTGAATGTATTTCACTCAAGAAAGAGGAAGAATGGTCTACTTCTTCAAAAATTACACCTTTCCTTCCCTTACAACATATTAAGAGCTTGTCCAATCCATGTAACTCAGAAACCTAACACTATATTGAGTACAAATAAAGATAGACATACCCGCTATGAAGTATACATTTCCAGTCTTCAAGAGCTGCAAAACCGGTGGAGATATTGGATGATTCATCTAAAACGTGAAACACTTATAATTCATGTATGATCAATTACAGAGGTTTCTTAGGACCGCATGACAACAGAGACTGAACGAAATCAGGGACTCCCTGCTAGGATAATTTAACAGTTATGTGTACTGCAGACGGAGTGTAACGGTAAGGACCAGGTATGACATAAAATTCGCTTTTTTACGTGCAAGTTTAATTGATTTCAATGCAATATTAATTGATTTCATCACACAATTCAAGGGAAAATTCGGTGATTTGCAGCATGTATGCCGGCTGTCTCCATTTAGAAATCCTGCGGAAACGTTTGATGTTACGTATGCAACGTAAAACACCTTGTCAGCTAGGAAGCCTTTGATGAAAATGTTCTGTGACATCGTTGCTATCATGCATCATTTGATGAGTGAGTAGCTACATTTGAAGTTAAACGGTAGGGGTGTAGATTTGGCACAGAAATTCAATGATACACGAAAAGAACTGATTGATTTCGGTACTATCTTCGCTGATTTCAACGCAAGATTCAGTGTTGTCGGTAAAATATTCGTTGATTTGGGTTATGTTCCACTCGTAAATGAAGTGACGGAAGAATGACAACATGCTTCTGTAAGTGCAGTAATTTTTCTTGTCTTCACTGTCCTTTTTTTTATTTTCGTACTGTGTGAATGTAGGTGGGGCTAATATTAGCCCTGCTATAAGTGGGACGTCGTATACCTGACAGTGGTGGGATACCAGTCTGCATTGAATAATAGGGCTTTACCTACATTCTAAACTGCACAAACAACTGTCCACATACCTTTCTGCATGACTTGGCGTCAGGAGGTCCATACATGGAGGTAAAGCAGCCTCCTATAGCAGCACATAATGTTCTAAGCAATGGTAGGGCGTGATGTCATGTGGAGTGTGTTGAAGAACCCAGACAACACTGGCTCTCACTGGTTCTCAGTTGAAGGTGGGCCATCAGCCCCTGCAAGGCTCAGCACTGCACATGGTCAGTGGCTGACTATGCTCACAAATATCTGTTTCATGCTCCCATCAGCTCCGTCCTGTATGGTGTAGAGCCACATGTGGTGGGCAAATGGTTGGAGTTCTGCAAGAAGTTTGATGCTGCATGTTCATCAAATAAAACTCAGGTGCATACTTACTCTCTCTTATCCCATTAAACACACATATGATAGCGATGTGTGTTTGAAAACCATATAGGCTGTCCCAGAGAATTATACAGTTTTAGTATTAGGAAAAGTGGTCTAATTCTGACAAACAGAAGGCTTCCCATCATATAGAACTTACGGAAACTGGATTTAGTCACCATTTTAAACTTAGAACAAATGAATTTTCCTGTCATTTTGAACTTCTGAGAAGAGAGCTTTCATGACGCTGTAAATAGGTCATCATGCAAAGTTCAGACTGAAAAACATGTTTATGTGTTCTGGAAACAGCCAACAGCGTCAGACTGGCAATACAAAAACATCTTTTGTCTAAGATGCAGGCTTAGATGTGCAAGGGAAACGAACAGCTTTTGTCCCAGCTGTGAATAGCATCGCATGTAGGCTCAGACTGGCATGAGGGCCAAGGAAAAAGCAGGAAACCTGGCAACAATACAGACTGTGTGAGTATCATCTGGTAAGCCATCTTGGATCTCTGTCTTGGATTCTGATGTCATATAGCTGCACCAGTACCACTTGTGAACCATCTTCGACCGCCATCTTGAATTTTTAGAATTTCATACCAACAAAGGCTAATGCACCTTTCTTTGATTTTTAATTTTCCACCAATTTGTACTTAGGACAACAGCCCTACCTCCACAGTGACATCATTGCTGTGTGCGTGTGTGTGTGTTTGTTGTTGGGAGGGGGGGCTGTAGTACATTTCTGGTATTTTTAATTTTCCAACAGTTTTTGAATTTCCTGCAATTTTATACACATGCCAACTGGGTTTTGTTGAGGGGGCCAATTGGGCTTTGTTGAGGGGAGAAATCTGACAACGATGCATGACATCAATGATGATGTCACAGTGGGAGAAGGGAGGGTAAATCGCCAACATTGCAGAGTGCCCCAGAATCGCCACTGTCTCCCTATTATAGTGTGAAAGCACACCACCAGTCAAAAGTTTATGATCACATATCACAACAATGCAGTTCGTTTTGAATATTTCGTTATGTCCCCAGTTTGCTTAAGAAACAAGTGTAAACATGTAAAGACTAAGACTGTGGTGTATTTGAGAGATTGTTCGTACAGAGGGCGCCGATGAATAACCACTACAACTTTAACGCGCTTTTATCTACGACGATTCCACTAGAATGGGACTCATTCCTTCATCTGTCTGTGTAGCAATCAGTACATTGTGTGTATCTAGCCGTTGTTTCTATAGCTAATCAAGTTCATACCATATTGCCTCTCAATGGGTCGGAAGTAGGAGATCGACATTTGAAAAACATGCTGCAATCCCAGCTCTACATCAGGACCCCTATTCTTGAAGGACAATAGTAACAAAAGCTGGCGTAGCCCCATTCGTCAGATTTTTACTAGGACGGTCCCAGTTTTTTCCAAAATATCCTGCCATTCGGAAAGTTTTTTAGGGGACGCTCGAATATCTCGCGTTTTTTTATTCTCCCTTGCTGAAGTGTTGTATACTACCAGAAGTTTAATTTGCATTTAATTACTGTGCGTTGTGCAAGTATATATGCTAGGAAGAGCCACTTTTACAACAGTGCTTTTACTTTTATCACTGGTAGTGGAGAAACAGTAGTATGCGCTTTGCGCAAATCAAACTTTGCTGTTGGTATGGAGGAAGTGTTCCAAGATGCTACTCCAGGCGGGTGCAAACTGAATGTGCGCAACGAAAAATATTATAAAAAAAGGGAAGATTTGGCCCTATCTGACTACCCCCTGAGGAAGATCTTAGGATCTTTTAATGCTCTTTAATCTATAAGTTCCAACCTAACAGAAATGAATGATTAAGTGTATTAATTATACTAAATGATAAATGTTGCTGCTGCTTATACATTTATTGTATATTAAAACAATATTTATTACAAATGTTTATATTTACTAACTAAAATTACTGATCCATTGAACAACTCTGCCCTTTTATTATGACAGCGCGATCTAATATAAATGACGCAAAATGACTGACATCATCTACATACCCAAATACCAGAAGACAATAGTTTTAAAGATGATCTACAACAGAGTGCAACGTCAGTGGAAACAAATCCTAGGTGATCAGAGCTGTTTAGCCTTATAGCCAGTACTAAGCCAAAGCAGTTAGCAATATCTCCATATGTACTGCGTCCAGTGTGTCGGAGTGATGGTTTTCGTACACGTCTGCGACGATGGAAGAACTCCAGCCACAAAATAAACACTTTCGAAGAGCAGGACGGCTGAAGGCGGTCCTATGACTACTATACTCTAATACTGTCTCCTCCTCTCTGTGTTCTATAGACGAGAAACGCTAACTCCCAGCCACAAGGACAGAGTTTAGACAACATCTCAACGCAACTATAGGCAAAAGAAGTGCTCTCAATCACTGAACGCTGAGTACTCAACGACGACTTCCAACCCGGAGGCGAAGTTTAGAATCGTGTTTGTTGTTGTTGTGGTCTTCAGTCATGAGATTGGTTTGATGCAGCTCTCCATGCTACCCTATCCTGTCCAAGCTTCTTCATCTCCCAGTACTTACTGCAACCCACATCCTTCTGAATCTGCTTAGTGTATTCATCTCTTGGTCTCTCTCTACGATTTTTACCCTCCACGGTGCCCTCTAATAATAAATTGGTCATCCCTTGATGCCTCAGAACATGTCCTACAAACCACTCACTTCATTTTGTCAAGTTGTGCCACATAGTCCTCTTCTCCCCAGTTCTGTTCAATACTTCATCATTAGTTATATGATCTACCCATCTAATCTTCAGCATTCTTCTGTAGCACCACATTTCGAAAGCTTCTATTCTCTTCTTGACCAAACTATTTATCGTCCATGTTTCACTTCCATACATGGCTACACTCCAAACAAATACTTTCAAAAACGACTTCCTGACACTTAAATCTATACTTGATGTTAACAAATTTCTGTTCTTCAGAAACGCTTTCCTTGCCATTGCAAGTTTACATTTTATATCTTCTCTACTTCGACCATCATCAGTTATTTTGCTCCCAAAATAGCAAAACTCCTTTACTACTTTAAGTGTCTCATTCCCTAATCTACACTCCTGGAAATTGAAATAAGAACACTGACAGAACCACAGGCACATAGACACAGGCAACAGAGCATGCACAATGTCGGCACTAGTACAGTGTATATCCACCTTTAGCAGCAATGCAGGCTGCTATTCTCCCATGGAGACGATCGTAGAGATGCTGGATGTAGTCCTGTGGAACGGCTTGCCATGCCATTTCCACCTGGCGCCTCAGATGGACCAGCGTTCGTGCTGGACGTGCAGACCGCGTTAGACGACGCTTCATCCAGTGCCAAACATGCTCAATTGGGGACAGATCCGGAGATCTTGCTGGCCAGGGTAGTTGACTTACACCTTCTACAGAACGTTGGGTGGCACAGGATACATGCGGACGTGCATTGTCCTGTTGGAACAGCAAGTTCCCTTGCCGGTCTAGGAATGGTAGAACGATGGGTTCGATGACGGTTTGGATGTACCGTGCACTATTCAGTGTCCCCTCGACGATCACCAGAGGTGTACGGCCAGTGTAGGAGATCGCTCCCCACACCATGATGCCGGGTGTTGGCCCTGTGTGCCTCGGTCGTATGCAGTCCTGATTGTGGCGCTCACCTGCACGGCGCCAAACACGCATACGACCATCATTGGCACCAAGGCAGAAGCGACTCTCATCGCTGAAGACGACACGTCTCCATTCGTCCCTCCATTCACGCCTGTCGCGACACCACTGGAGGCGGGCTGCACGATGTTGGGGCGTGAGCGGAAGACGGCCTAACGGTGTGCGGGACCGTAGCCCAGCTTCATGGAGACGGTTGCGAATGGTCCTCGCCGATACCCCAGGAGCAACAGTGTCCGTAATTTGCTGGGAAGTGGCGGTGCGGTCCCCTACGGCACTGCGTAGGATCCTACGGTCTTGGCGTGCATCCATGCGTCGCTGCGGTCCGGTGCCAGGTGGACGGGCACGTGCACCTTCCGCCGACCACTGGCGATAGCATCGATGTGCTGTGGAGACCTCACGGCCCATGTGTTGAGCAATTCGGCGGTACGTCCACCCGGCCTCCTGCATGCCCACTATACGCCCTCGCTCAAAGTCCGTCAACTGCACATACGGTTCACGTCCACGCTGTCGCGGCATGCTACCAGTGTTAAAGACTGCGATGGAGCTCCGTATGCCACGGCAAACTGGCTGACACTGACGGCGGCGGTGCACAAATGCTGGGCAGCTAGCGCCATTCGACGGCCAACACCGCGGTTCCTGGTGTGTCCGCTGTGCCGTGCGTGTGATCATTGCTTGTACAGCCCTCTCGCAGTGTCCGGAGCAAGTATGGTGGGTCTGACACACCGGTGTCAATGTGTTCTTTTTTCCATTTCCAGGAGTGTATTTTGGGCATCCTGTGCCCATTAATGCCCACAATTAGTTTCCAATTTACAACAAATACTATACAATACATAACACAATTTATTGACATTTATGAAACATAAAATTTTAAGATACACTCACTAGTGAGGTCATTTACCTTTCCATTTATTACTGTTCTATTTGTATTATTAGCCAAGACACTCACGCGTTTACTATTATTAATTTAACTGTACACGACGGTAGTATCTATTCCAAGAGAACAGTTACCGTAGATGACCATGCAGCTTTCCTAGAAATGGAATGATAATTAAATGGACACCCTAGCTGCAAACAGGCGGTGATGTACTTCATTGGGGACATGTTGAAAATGTGTGCCCTGCCCGGAACTGGAATCCGGGATCTCCTGCTTACATGGCAGACGATCTATTCATCTGAGCCACCGAGGGCACAGAAGATAGTGCGCCTGCAGGGACTTATCCCTTGCACGCTCCCCGTGAGACCCACAGTCCCAACATTACCACACAACTATATTAATGCGCCTAATAGCTGTTTGCCGATCATACTCGTTGCTCGTGGCATGGTCATCTACGGTAACTGTTTTTCAGGAGCAGATACTGCCGTCATGTATAGTTAAAATATGGCTTCCCGGCCATTGACCTTCTTGTGTTCGAACGCACACGCTACGCCCGAACTCTCACGGGACTTGGTAGATTAATCTGCACGAGTAATGAGTATGATGGGCAAACATTTATTAGGCGCACTACGAATGTAGTGGTGTGGACATGTTGGGAATGTGGGTCTCACGGGGAGCGTGCAAGGGATAAGTCCCTGCAGGCGTACTATCCTCTGTGCCCTCGGCGGCGTGCCGGCGCGGTAACTCAGCGTTTCGGTCAGAGTGTTAGCTGCCGTATGTAATAGAAAAACTGAGTTCATGGATCAACGACGAAATGAAACGGGTGCCTTGCGACGTCCGCACCGAGCAGATGAAACGAACGGAAACGAATAAATCGAGATAAAAAAAAAAGTGGCTTGGATGGATAGAGCGGCTGCCATGTAAGCAGGAGATCCCCGGTTCGAGTCTCGGTTGGGACGCACATTTTCGACATGTCCCCAATGAAGTACATCAACACCTGTTTGCAGCTAGGGTGTCCATTTAATTATCATATCAATATTTTGATAACAAAATTTTCGTGTACAAAGTTAATGTTACTAATAAAAGAACACACCTCAACCTACGTACTGTAATTACTAAATATCTGTCAGCACCTGTATACCTATAAAAATACATGTTCATTAGTTATCCATACAGCTGTAGCATTATATTCATCACCAGACCCAGTGTTAATAACTGCAAACTACTTGTTAACTATTTGTTACACTACTGTTTAACTACTGGTCAGTAGGATGTTTATATAAGTCTAACTACCCCACTATTCGAAGAAAACTACTCTGTCGTTGTGTATCCCAAGATCGTCCGATCTCATGGCTCTTAGTTTTATCGTGGATGTCGTTGTGAATATCTGTGAACAATAAAGTGCACATCTGCACACACAAACATACACAAATGAATGATTAGGTGGGCCTCTTCTCCATTTCGTGCTTCGGCTTGTTTCCTTTGGACAATTATAAGCTACATAGCAAGTTTAGTATAAATTACTGCAAGCTTCTTTAGTCATATTTTACGTACCTTTTCTCATTGTCTTACTCAGTGCTACCATCTCTATCTCTGGCCCCCTTTTTTTGGATTTGCTGCTGTTACCTTTCTCTGGTGGTCTCTTTTTTTCACCTTAATAAACTTAACATTTTGTTTTACTAGTGATACCTGGAAATATAAAGATTTTAGTACATTATATAAAATCACTGCTCATCAACACGACTGCCATGTCCTTAGGTGTATTACCCTCTGTGTCATGTGCTTTGACCGTACAGCTTCGAATTTTTCCTTTATTGCCGGCGGGAGTGGCCGTGCGGTTCTAGGCGCTACAGTCTGGAGCGACTGCTACGGTCGCAGGTTCGTATCCTGCCTCGGGCATGGATGTGTGTGATGTCCTTAGGTTAGTTAGGTTTAATTAGTTCTGAGTTCTAGGCGACTGATGACCTCAGAAGTTAGTCGCATAGTGCTCAGGGCCATTTTTTTTCCTTTATTACATTTTACGTGTCTATATCCCCTTATTACACTTCCATTTCCTGTCTCTCTAACACTCAAATAATATTTAGGTGCGCTCATACGGAATTCCGCAGAACTGGCCATCATGCACCCAATTATTCCGTCTCTTTGAACAGCATAAGTACAACATTCCTTACAAATAACGGTGCGCGCTCGCGTAACCACGTGGAGCTGGCCACCTAGTAAATTCTCGTTTCTCTTAATGGAGACATTTCATACTTGGACGACACACCTGCAGGTCACCGCAAACCCTATCAGCAAGTCACTCATTTATGGTACCATTGTTAAACATGTAAAATAGACACTCGTTTCTAATTTTTTATCTGACGTTCTTTCCTAATACGTTCCACCTCAACAGGTTAACAAATTTTTTTATCTATTCACACACCTTTACAACATTTTTCCAGTACCACACGTCTCTCAATTTAACTCTTTTCCTTCATCGACAGATAGCACATCTTAAACTCTAAACACCTTCTAAAATTGTATGCTCAGCTTGCTTTGCACATACTTATAACCTAGCAAGAAGCATACCCTAAATTTCTTATCCACGACATCCTGCCATGTTATGTACTGTAATACCTCTTTTAACATGATAATATTATAAAAATTTTGATACATCTACAGATCCATTCAATGTAATACTTAACTGTTAACTATAGAATAATATACTTGTGTCATAAGAACTCCCTTCAATTCTCCCTACTTATTCTATAAATGGCTTGAGATGGCTGAGCGTGATGGAATCCCAAAAATTTTCCTGTTTTCACAGACTCAATTTCAACCGCATTTGCATGCGCTAGACTTCTTATACGTACAGGGCCGCTGTATCTCTCGAGGAACTTTTGACTCAGCTTCATTTGTTTGTTGGACAACCTATAAGACTTAACTAAGACTTTTTGTCCAACTGCAAATTCCCTTACGTGCGCCTTTTGGTCTGCGCGCACCTTGCGCCTCCAGCTGCCCGAATATTGCTCAAAGCCTTCTCCACTATGACTTAATGTTGTCGGCGCGTCCTTTGTGGAAAATCGATCAGTCCTCGAATTTTATCTGGAGGGCCCCTTTTCCTCAGAACCATCATTTGTGGCATCAGTGTAGTACTGTGGGGAAGCTCGTTTATCAAAAAAATGTTCACATGTGTGTGAATTCTTATGGGATTTAACTGCTAAGGTCGTTAGTCCCTAAGGTTACACACTACTTAATAAATTATGCTAAGGACAAACACACACACCCATGTCCGAGGGAGGAGTCGAACCTCCGCCGGGGCCAGCCGCACAGTCCTCGTTTATCACATCCTGAAAATCTTTAAGAAACACATCCCAGCTAGCATGATTCTTTCCACAGTATAATCTACATAAACTGCCCGAATCTTTCATAGTTCTGTCTGCTGGGTTCGAACTCGGGTGAAACCTACTAATAAATGTGAGCTTTATCTTATATCTCCTTAGTGTTCTTTTCCATACCTCAGGTTTATATTGAGGCCCGTTGTCTGAGATGATACAGTCTACAGTTCCCACTTGTTTATGAAGTTGTAGAAAGCTCTACTTATGGTTGAACCAGTCGCCCTTTTTAGTGGTTTCAACGTCACAAACTTGGATGTCAGCTCCAATACTACCGATATATATTGATGGTCCCTCAATGTCTTGGGTAATGGTCCCACTAAATCCGTCGCTGCCATATGCCTTAACTTCTCATGAATAATTGGGTATAAAGGATCCTGGGTTCCTACAGTTATGGATTTCGCCTTTTGGCAGTTTTCGCAGATGGCTAGTACTTTCCGAGTATAATCATTCCGCTTCGGATACAATACCGGACGGTCGCGACTTGTGCTCCAGCACCTAGGTGCTACGACCTCCGTCTTGCTATTTCCTGTGTTTAAGCAGGACCAATACACCTCCCACCCAGGGCTTCAGTTCCGCCATCCGTTTCATTTCCACTGGCGTTCCAATCTCTACTAGTATAGGCAATCATTCATTACGCCCTTTCTACAATAAAGACACTCCGTCACCTTTCATAAAATAAGCGGTAACAATTATTTACAAGACTTACGTGAGAATGTCAGTCTCTTTTATATATTCATATATACGATGTACAACCTATCACATGACACTTAATTGTGTTTGTAGATCACGGCAAAGTATGTGGATGAGTGCTTGTATGGTGCGAAATTATAGCCAGCTTACAAGACGAAGAAACATCGCAAGAGTGTTCAAACGAAAATGCACTTCTTCATAAAGTATTTAAAACTGAAAAGTATGGCGACGGTGCGGCAGAATAATTGAAGACTTCATAACAAAAACGATCCTTGTCAAAAATTTACACCTTGCAGGAGAGAGAAAAACGTTCTAAATAGTTGTATAACGTCTTTCTGTGAATTGTGTTTTTTATGTGACTTCTTGGGAATGTCTAAAGCATTTTTTTATGATATTGTACTAGCTTACATTTTAGGGTCCGCCCTCGGTAGCTGAGAGGCAGTCGGCTCTCAGCCGTGTTGTGAACTACGGACGCGAGCAGGGTTCTGTGCTGCGCTGCGCAAGCGGGCCGTTGTTTACTCACGCGGGTAGTGGTATTGTAGTGTAAACAGATCACCTTGAAGGATGATAGCTCTTTCTTATAGAAAGGCCACGATTAAAGTAACGCTCGATGCCCAGTACGCACGACCTAAGGCATACGAAGTAGAGCGTTTCCTGTGTGAAGCAATGCACGTCGATCCACAGGAACTTATTGGTATACATCTTTCGATCATCTACAGTACAGTTTACTTGAAACTTGTCGATGAAGCAGCGTGCGAACGACTTCTTCGACGTTCCACCGGTGGATATCGTTTCCACCACTCGGACGGCAACGTGGGTGTAGTGACTGTCGACCACGCAGGACTCGGCGTTCGGAACATACCAGTCTTCGAACTGCCGTTTGAAGTTCCGGCCACGCTTGTCGTGAACACGCTGCGGCCTTAACGGGGACGTGTTAAGTCACGCGGAAGAAAAGTGGCGTACGTTAGAGATGTATCCTGTACTGAATGGAGTGCGTCAGGTGCGAATCGAACGGCGTAAACACATCCTATCGTACGTGACCGTTGGTGGCTGTCAAGCGATCGTCATGTATGACGATCAACCGTGGACTTGTTCAGGGTGCGGGCAGGAAGGGCATGTTGTTGTTGTTGTCTTCAGTCCTGAGACTGGTTTGATGCAGCTCTCCATGCTACTCTATCATGTGCAAGCTTCTTCATCTCCCAGTACCTACTGCAACCTACATCTCTTGGTCTCCCTCTACAATTTTTACCCTCCACGCTGCCCTCTAATGCTAAATTTGTGATTCCTTGATGCCTCAAAACATGTCCTACCAACCGATCCCTTCTTCTAGTCAAGTTGCGCCACAAACTTCTCTTCTCCCCAATCCTATTCAATACCTCCTCATTAGTTACGTGACCTATCCACCTTATCTTCAGCATTCTTCTGTAGCACCACATTTCGAAAGCTTCTATTCTCTTCTTGTCCAAACTAGTTATGGTCCATGTTTCACTTCCATACATGGCTACACTCCAAACAAATACTTTCAGAAACGACTTCCTGATACATAAATCTATATTCGATGTAAACAAATTTCTCTTCTTCAGAAACGCTTTCCTTGCCATTGCCAGTCTACATTATATATCCTCTCTACTTCGACCATCATCAGTTATTTTACTTCCTAAATAGCAAAACTCCTTTACTACTTTAAGTGTCTCATTTCCTAATCTAATTCCCTCAGCATCAACCGACTTAAATCGACTACATTCCATTATCCTCGTTTTGCTTTTGTTGATGTTCATCTTATACCCTCCTTTCAAGACACTGTCCATTCCGTTCAACTGCTCTTCCAAGTCCTTTACCGTCTCTGACAGAATTACAATGTCATCGGCGAACCTCAAAGTTTTTACTTCTTCTCCATGAATTTTAATACCTACTCCAAATTTTTCTTTTGTTTCCTTTACTGCTTGCTCAATATACAGATTGAATAACATCCGGGAGAGGCTACAACCCTGTCTCACTCCCTTCCCAACCACTGCTTCCCTTTCATGCCCCTCGACTCTTATGACTGCCATCTGGTTTCTGTACAAATTGTAAATAGCCTTTCGCTCCCTGTATTTTACCCCTGCCACCTTTAGAATTTGAAAGAGAGTATTCCAGTCAACATTGTCAAAAGCTTTCTCTAAGTCTACAAATGCTAGGAACGTAGGTTTGCCTTTCCTTAATCTTTCTTCTAAGATAAGTCGTAAGGTCAGTATTGCCTCACGTGTTCCAACAATTCTACGGAATCCAAACTGATCCTCCCGAGGTCCGCATCTACCAGTTTTTCCATTCGTCTGTAAAGAATTCGCGTTAGTATTTTGCAGCTGTGACTTATTAAATTGATTGTTCGGTAATTTTCACGTGTCAGCACCTGCTTTCTTTGGGATTGGAATTATTATATTCTTCTTGAAGTCTGAGGGTATTTCGCCTGTCTCATACATCTTGCTCACCAGCTGGTAGAGTTTTGTCATGACTGGCTCTCCCAAGGCCGTCAGTAGTTATAATGGAATGTTGTCTACTCCGGGGGCCTTGTTTCGACTCAGGTCTTTCAGTGCACTGTCAAACTCTTCACGCAGTATCGTATCTCCCATTTCGTCTTCATCTACATCCTCTTCCATTTCCATAATATTGTCCTCAAGTACATCGCCCTTGTATAAACTTTCTATATACTCCTTCAACCTTTCTGCCTTCCCTTCTTTGCTTAGAACTGGGTTGCCATCTGAGCTCTTGATATTCATACACGTAGTTCTCTTCCCTCCAAAGGTCTCTTTAATTTTCCTGTAGGCAGTATCTATCTTACCCCTAGTGAGATAAGATTCTACATCCTTACATTTGTCCTCTAGCCATCCCTGCTTAGCCATTTTGCAATTCCTGTCGATCTCATTTTTGTATTCCTTTTGCCTGCTTCATTTAATGCATTTTTATATTTTCTCCTTTCATCAATTAAATTCAATATTTCTTCCGTTACCCAAGGATTTCTAGCAGCCCTCGTCTTTTTACCTATTTTATCCTCTGCTGCCTTCACTACTTCATCCCTCAGAGCTACCCATTCTTCTTCTACTTTGTTTCTTTCCCCCATTCCTGTCAATTGTTCCCTTATGCTCTCCTTGAAACTCTGTACAACCTCTGGTTCTTTCAGGTTATCCAGATCCCATGTCCTTAAATTCCCACCTTTTTGCAGTTTCTTCAGTTTTAACCTACAGGTCATAACCAATAGATTGTGGTCAGAGTCCACATCTGCTCCTGGAAAAATTCCTACAATCTAAAACCTGATTCCTAAATCTCTGTCTTACCATTATATAATCTATCTGATACCTTTTAGTATCTCCAGGATTTTTCCATGTATACAACCTTCTTTTATGATTCTTGAACCAACTGTTAGCCATGATTAAGTTATGCTCTGTGCAAAATTCTACCAGACGGCTTCCTCTTTCATTTCTTAGCCCCAATCCATAATCACCTACTATGTTTCCTTCTCTCCCTTTTCCTACTATTAAATTTTCGTCTCCCTTCACTACTTGAATAATTTCTTCTATCTCATCATACATTTCTTCAATTTCTTCGTCATCTGCAGAGCTAGTTGGCATATAAACTTGTACTACTGTAGTAGGTGTGGGCTTCGTATCTATCTTGGCCACAATAAGGCGTTCACTTTGCTGTTTGTAGTAGCTTACCCGCATTCCTATTTTCCTATTCATAATTAAACCTACTCCTGCATTACCCCTATTTGATTTTGTGTTTATAACCCTGTAGTCACCTGACCAGAGGTCTTGTTCCTGCTGCCACCGAACTTCACTAATTCCCACTATATCTAACTTTAACCTGTCCATTTCCCTTTTTAAATTTTCTAACCTACCTGCCCGATTAAGGGATCTGACATTCCACGCTCCGATCCGTAGAACGCCAGTTTTCTTTCTCCTGATAACGACATCCTCTTGAGTAGTCTCCGCCCAGAGATCCGAAGGGGGGACTATTTTACCTCCGGAATATTTTACCCAAGAGGACGCCATCATCATTTAATCATACAGTAAAGCTGCACGCCCTCGGGAAAGATTACGGCTGTCGTTTCCCCTTGCTTTCAGCCGTTCGCAGTACCAGCACAGCAAAGCCGTTTTGGTTATTGTTACAAGGCCAGAGCAGTCAATCATCCAGACTGTTGCCCCTACAACTACTGAAAAGGCTGCTGCCCCTCTTCAGGAACCACATGTTTGTCTGGCCTCTCAACAGATACCTCACCGTTGTGGTTGCACCTACGGTACGGCCATCTGTATCGCTGAGGCACGCAAGCCTCCCCACCAACGGCAAGATCCGTGGTTCATGGGGGGAGGAAGGGCATCTAGGCGCTAAATGCCTGCAGCGACGCCTAGTCCAGATACCACGTGCAGACACGACGCCTACATCGCGACCGACAATGCTGCCTTTTACATAGGTTAAGGCAGGGAGGAACATGGACGCGGACGTTGTTCCGTTGCAGTTGCGGACCCCCGAGGGCCTGGTTTCCGCGCCCACGACGACGAGGGCTCCACCGGAACCGTCGTCGTGCCCAACAGCAGCGACCACGTCTGCACCCCAGCCGTGTGAGGAAGGAGAGGATCAGCAAACTGATTCGAGCTCGGACACTCAGATGCGGGAGTTGCCTACTGTTTGTCGTGATCCAAAGGACGCGGACATGCGTTCCCGCAAGCAGAAGTCGCCCAAGCGACGAAAGAAGAGGAGGTTGTCTGCACAAAATGATTCTCGAGATGGTGAACGTAGCAGGAGGATGAGGTTAATCCATCTGCGGACAGGCTGTGGATCTCACAGCAACGGTTCCTGGTTCACTGCTGACTACGTCCGCCCAAGGACAAAGCCAAGTTGACGATGCTCATCTCACTGACGAGCCCGCTGGCGAGTTTGCTGCTCAGACATCCGGCCGGCCGCGGTGGTCTCGCGGTTCTAGGTGCGCAGTCCGGAACCGTGCGACTGCTACGGTCGCAGGTTCGAATCCTGCTTCGGGCATGGATGTGTGTGATGTCCTTAGGTTAGTTAGGTTTAAGTAGTTCTAAGTTCTAGGGGACTGATGACCACAGCAGTTGAGTCCCATAGTGCTCAGAGCCATTTGAACCATTTCAGACATCGGAAGGACGTCATGCGTCGCCTAACGTACCACATCTCCAGCTTGGTTCAAAAATGGTCCAAATGGCTCTGAGCACAATGGGACTTAACATCGGAAGTCATCAGTCCCCTAGATCTTAGAACTACTTAAACCTAACTAACCTAGGCAGGATTCGAACCTGCGACCGTAGTGATCGCGCGGTTCCACACTGAAGTGCCTAGAACCGCTCGGCCACTCCGGCCGACTCCAGCTTGGTGATTGGGCGTCCGAGATGGAAATGGAAAGAATGATATCAGACTCGAGCGACAACCAGGGGCCCGCGACCGGTGGATCGTCGGGCGGACTTCTTGTCTCAGCCGATCACTAATATATACGGTGTGGGTGACAGGGAGGGTCGGACGGTCGATGTGGCGCATACTGGCTTAAATGACTGCAGGATACGTCATCGTACTATCAAATGACCCAGGTGTATCGGATAGGTACAGTCAATGTCAACGGCATTAGCTTCATGATCAAAACTCAGTTGTTAAAGGACATGATTCGAGCGGCGGACATTGATATCGCCTTTCTTCAAGACCTGCGCCTGGATGTCTTACATGAACACAGCTTCCGACGGTATGGTGGTACGGCCATATTACTATGCCATGGCATCGAATCAATGGATATTCAGTTTTTACCATCACCGAGAGGCGTTGTGCTCAACCATCAGTGCAGTCCGTCTTGTGAATCTGTATGACCCATCTGGTACAGCGAAGCGTCGAGAGCGAACACTCTATTACTCCACTGAGGTAGCTCCATTGTTTCAAGGTGCTACAGAGCACCTGGTGGTGGGCGGGGACTTTAACAGCGCCTTACGGCCTGAGGATCAAATCCCTCACCATATCCCATGTCCAGCCCTACATGCTATGGTCAAAGATCTCGCTTTGCATGATACATGGACGCTATTCCACGGTGACCGACGCGGATATACACACTTCACCAGTCACTCGACCAGCAGGCTGGACAGGATTTATGTCTCCTGAGGTCTTCGGGCAGCAACTGTTGGTACTAAGCTGTGGCCCAGTGGCCCACTGCATTCACCGACCAACAGGCCTTCATCTGTGACGTGATTCTGCTACGACAACAGACGAGTCGTAATAGAGGACCTTGGACTCTTAACATTAACATTCTCCAGGAAGAGGCTTGCTGTGTAGCAGTCACTGATACCTGGCACAAATGTGAGCGACGGCGTCATACCTATGATTCCACGACACGATAGTGGGCATACTACGCCAAACCAGCTCGTTGCCGCACGCTCATGGTATATGGACGAGACAAGGCGCTTTGGCTCCGATCCACCTCTGAGTTTTACTACACGGTCTTGCGGGAACTAGCATCACAACCACCTTCGCCAGAGCGCCAAATGGCCGTCCACCGGAGGCAAGTATGGCTTCTGCAGATCATGGCTGACAGATTGGATGGCACGCGGGTTCGATGGAGACTGCAAGATTCCACCTCAGAGGAACGTGCCTCTCTTTATCACATCGTCAGAGAACGGGGACACCAAAAGAGACGACTCATCACGGCAGTTATTTCTGCGGACGGGCAACGCGAAGAGGCACACACCACCATATCCTGTGTCCTCACAGATTATTGCCGAACTCTCTGTCTAGCAGATCAACGGCGTGACAGTGACACTGAGGACGCCCTGCACGGCTTGCCAACTTCGGGTAGGGCGCAAGGCGACGCCACATTCTTGGAGGCCGTCAAGTGAAAAGAAATGCGTATGGCCCTCTCGCGGGGAGCGAGAAACACATCACTTGGACCTGATGGTCTTCCGCTTGAACTGTATAGCACCTTTTCTGACCTGATAGGGGAACTTTGGCGGCAGATGTGCTGCGAACTCCTGGATCCGGACTTCAGCGATCTCCCCGAAATTTAGGAGGGCATGGCCTTCCCTGTGCCAAAACCAAACGGGGTGTGCAGACCGCAACACTTCCGGCCGTTGACGTTAGTGAATTCGGATTACAAGCTATTTGCCCGCATTCTTCGTCCTCGCCTCCTCGTTGTTGTCAAAGATGCCATTCATGCCGACCAGACATGTCTGGCAGGTGTCAGTAATATACACACGGTGTTAAGCTCTTATAAAGATGTGGTGGCACTCATGTCGTCATGCCACTTAGAAGGCGCCCTCATGGCGGTTGACCTAGACTACGCACTTGACCGATAAATACCATTTCTTGCAGACTGTCTTAGAGAAGATGGGACTGTCCACAATATCGGCAAGTTTGGTTCTCCGTCTCATCCACGGAGCCCCTTCCACAGTTCTGTTCAATGGCTACCGCTCGCCACCGTTCACTATTGAGCACTCTGTGCGACAAGGTTGTCCCCTGTCAGCGTTTCTCTTCGCCGACGCCCTTGAGCCTGCACTCCACGGTTTATGACAACGTTTGGAGGGCATTCGCATCCGAGATGTGCATTTTAAATGTTGTGCCTATGCGGACGCTTTAGTATTGTTGGCGAGGTCGGCAGAAGATATACGTATGGCAATCACGTGGCTTCAGCAATACGGAGAGATGGCCGTGAGCCGTATCAACCTGCGAAAGTCGCACTACATGGATGTGGGCAGAGGACTGCAAATGAGTAGGCCAGTGCCCATTGCCAAAGTCCCGGCGATGAAGTGTTTGCGAGTGAGCTTCCATGGGAACATGCAGCGTATAGCAGCAGATACGTATCGCAGACTATTTAATGTGATTCACACGCAAGTTCGTCTCCAAAACTTTCGAACTCTTGACTCGATCATGCGGGTACATTTTGTCAACGTCTACCTCGCTCCGAAACTTAATCATTACACACACTTTCTCCCGATGGCCGCTACGGTAGCTGCCAAGATCCAGGCGGCCTTCGGTCATTTCGTCAGCGAGGGCAGGGTGTTCAAGAACCGTTAAGAGACGCTAACGTTGCCCACACTCACAGGCGGCATTGGAATGACAAACGTGCACATCAGGGCGCGCGCTCTCTTCCTGTGGACGATGCATCACTTACGTACTTCGAACAAGGACACCCTCCCTGGTACACTGATTCAGGAGGTGGAGCCTCATTCCTTCTGTCCAGTTCCTGTTGGTCATATCACGCCAGCACTGTGTCACATTCGCACGTATCTGGTCGACTTGAGTTATCCGTTGGATGTCTTGCCGACCACACGGGAACCTAGCACCAAGAACTTCTACCGCTACTTTCAATGGACGCTGCCTGCTAATGCGGTTGAACGCCGACACCCAGCGGTTGGCTGGAGACGGGTGTGGAGTAACATACACTCCCCTTTCCTTCCCATCACGGTCAGAGCGCTGTGGTATGTGATAATGTGCCGCTGTCGACACCGACATGAAACGTTTCATTTGTGGTACTGCTACCGACTGCTGGCTCCTCACAAGGCGCATGTTGGCATTGTTGCTGCGACGGACGTCTCAGTCCGTAGAGCCCACCGAGCTGATCCATCCCAACGTCACTTACTTCTCTGCTGGATTAAGGGTATGGCATTGTCATACTTTTTTAATGAGATCGTAGCAGTTTTGTTAGATTTCTGGCATTATTTAACGAGTAAGTACACGATTTTACGGCGCAATGCGTCGTGTGGTGCGCTCTTTGCGAATTACTTGGGTTCATTGTTTACGCGCCTTCCGGACCATTAGGGTGTGCCAGCTGTGAGAAGAGCCTGAGAGATTGCACATGATGGACTGATGAGAGACATCAACAGTAATTATAGCGTGTTTCATCCTCGATAAACGAGAAGACGACCACGACATCCCACCGTCTGGCTGCTGTGGACACCCTCCCCCCCCCCCCCCCTCCTCCTCCTCGAGAAAAAAGAAAAAAAGAAGACAAAATAGAGCAAAAAAAGAATTAGAGATAAATACAAAAGAACAAAATGAACAACAAATAAAATATAATAAAGTATTGTACCCTTTCCTTTATGCTTTTCTTTTTTTAATAAAATGTTCAGAGCCAAATTTAATTTTTGTTCGTGGGTCGAACCTGAAGAGGTGGCGCATGGCCATCCTAGTTAGCTTTAGGGTGAAAGTGGCGGTGCCACTAGCTTTGTTTTTGTTTTTAGGTTAGATAGGTTTTTGGGGGCAGTATGGGTGATAGGGGCCAACGTCTCAAGTGGAAGAGGTAATTTTCTTTCTTTGGGGAAGAAAAAGAGGTAGCGTATTTGTTAAAAAAAAAGGAAAACAAAAAAGTGGCCAGCGCGACAGAATGTCAATCTTAAGGGCTCGGGTTCGATTCCCGGCTGGGTCGGAGATTTTTCTCCGCGCAGGGACTGAGTGTTGTGTTATCTTAATCATCGTCATTTTGTCCCCATCGACGCGCAGGTCGCTGAAGTGGCGTCAACTCGAAAGACCTGCTCCCAGCGAACGGTCTACCTGACGGGAGGCCCTAGCCAAACGACTTTTACATTAACACGAATTATTTACAGACGAATGGAAAAACTGATAGAAGCCGACCTGTGGGAAGATCAGTTTGGATTCCGTAGAAACGTTGGAACACGTGAGACAATACTGACCTTAAGACTTATCTTAGAGGAAAGATTAAGGAAAGGCAAACCTACGTTTCTAGCATTTGTAGGCTTAGAGAAAGCTTTTGACAATGTTGACTGGAATACTCTCTTTCAAATTCTAAAGGTGGCAGGGGTAAAATACAGGGAGTGAAAGGCTATTTACAATTTGTACAGAAACCAGATGGCAGTCATAAGAGTCGAGGGACATGAAAGGGAAGCAGTGGTTGGGAAGGGACTGAGACAGGGTTGTAGCCTCTCCCCGATGTTATTCAATCTATATATTGAGCAAGCAGTAAAGGAAACAAAAAAAATTTGGAGTAGGTATTAAAATCTACGGAGAAGAAATAAAAACTGAGGTTCGCCGATGACATTGTAATTCTATCAGACAGCAAAGGACTTGGAAGAGCAGTTGAACGGAATGGACAGTGTCTTGAAAGGAGGATATACGATGAACATCAACAAAAGCAAAACGAGGATAATGGAATGTAGTCGAATTAAGTCGGGTGATGCTGAGGGAATTAGATTAGGAAATGAGACACTTAAAGTAGTAAAGGAGTTTTGCTATTTGGGGAGCAAAATAACTGATGATGGTCGAAGTAGAGAGGATATAAAATGTAGACTGGCAATGGTAAGGAAAGCGTTTCTGAAGAAGAGAAATTTGTTAACATCGAATATAGATTTAAGTGTCAGGAAGTAGTTTCTGAAAGTATTTGTATGGAGTGTAGCCATGTATGGAAGTGAAACGTGGACGATAAATACTTTAGACAAGAAGAGAATAGGAGATTTCGAAATGTGGTGCTACAGAAGAATGCTGAAGATTAGATGGGTAGATCACATAACTAATGAGAAGGTACTGAACAGAATTGGAGAGAAGAGAAGTTTGTGGCAAAACTTGACCAGAAGAAGGGATCGGTTGGTAGGACATGTTCTGAGGCATCAAGGGATCATCAATTTTTATTGGAGGGCAGAGTGGAGGGTAAAAATCGTAGAGGGAGACCAAGAGATGAATACACTAAGCAGATTCAGAAGGATGTAGGTTGCTGTAGGTACTGGGAGATGAAGAGGCTTGCACAGGATAGAGCAGCATGGAGAGCTGCATCAAACCAGTCTCAGGACTGAAGACCGCAACAACAACAACAACCTGCCAAGCATAGTGTCGACGCGCTAATTGTTTCATACGAAAAATCCCCCTGTGTCCTTGGTGAAGTAACTGCAACACTTCTTTTTGCAAAGCCTTAGGGACCAACACACGTCACTGTCCCCTGTCATTTTGAACAGGAATCACTCCTCTCTGTATAGTGAGGACATGACGACGTGCAAAGTATCGGCGCACAACAGAGTTTTTATGCTATGCAAGGAACGAGACCAAGACGTGTGAATATAAGTGATCACAATGTTCAGATCTGAATCAACTTCCGTGGTCTGTGCAATTTTCCTGTAGTTCAGCGGAAAAGATTGAAGCATTTCAGGATCCTGAGCATTCGTGTGACACCATGATGTAGCAGAAGCGTCAAAGTCTGTGTCAGGGCCAATCGGAAGACTTCGAAGTGCGTTCGCGTTACCGTGTTGAGCTGTCGGACGGTACACAATCTCGTACTGGTATTGAGACAACAACAAAGCCCATCTTTGCAATTTTTGGGCATTTCGTACAGGAACCGGTTTCGTCGGATGAAATAAAGATTGCAAAGGCTTGTGATCCGTTACTAAATAGCTCTCCTGCGAACCTTGCAGAACTAGCACTCCGCTGCAGAGTGAAAATCTCGTTCTGGAAACATCCCCCAGGCTGTGGCTAAGCCATGTCTCCGCAATATCCTTTCTTTCAGGTGTGCTAGTTCTGCGAGGTTCGCAGGAGAGTTTCTGTAAAGTTTAGAAGGTAGGAGACGAGGTACTGGCAGAAGTAAAGCTGTGAGGACGGGGCGTGTGTCGTGCTTGGGTGGCTCAGTTGGTAGAGCACTTGCCCGCAAGGCAAAGGTCCCGAGTTCGAGTCTCGGTCCGGCACACAGTTTTAATCTGCCAGGAAGTTTCATTTCCCACATTTCCCACAAAGAAGCAAATGAACCAAAAGTTTGTTGGACTGGTGTATCACTGCAGGCACAGCACAGTTGCTGGTTTTGCTAATGCCTGTTGCATACTTTGAATATACTGCATTAATGACATGGGCCTTGTGACTAGATTTTTGTGATTGGGACGAATTATTATGTTTGTTACTTTGCAAACATATGGATTGTACATATTCTCTCTTGCCACAAGCGTATCGCTGAGCTTGCCAGGAGTGCAGCCTTGGCGTTTGTGCCATGAATAACTCCGAGGGCAAGACTTAATTCTGTTTGCCTGGTTAGCCACCTGTTTAGTGAGTTGCATACACAACGTGGAGCGTTGTTTACTTGGCGTGTCGAGGACAAGACGCCACTATTGAATGTTCCGGTTGCAGACAAGGGACTCAACCTGACAAGTGGCTGGCTGCTCAAATTTATCGCCCGACAGGGCACCTGAATCGTACTGATCTAGTATTTGCACTACCTGCTGAAATGATGGATCAGACTGTTTCAAAATCTGTTCTCTGAGTTTGACATCAGGAACATTGTGCACGACCGCATCATACAACATAACAACTAAATACAAAGCCCAACAAGCATATTTGAATTTGCATTTCCTTGTCATACACTGCAAATCTCTTACCCACTTGCGAAAAGTTTGTTCTGACCATCTTTTACAATTAAAGAATTGATACCTACCTGCTACCACATTCGCTTGTTGGGCATAATGGTTAGTTAGCGAATCTACAACCTGTTCATACGAAAGTTTACTCAGAGTGGCGTTACGGAGTAGCTCGTTGATGGGGAAGAACACTCCATTTCCTACCGCTGAGAGAAAGTAATGGCTTTTTAAAGTACCTGGGATGTTGTGAGCAAGCACGTGGGCTTCAAACTGTTGCAACCACTCGAGTCATTCCTCTTCTTGTTCACAAAACTGGCAGAAAAGGTGGTATAGCTGTAATATGTGTTGCTTGTTGCGTCGGGCGCTCAGCTTTGGCCACTAGCTATTGCACCGTGTTGAGCAGTGTAGATATTTGCTGAGTCTGGAACTGAAACATCTGCGTTACCTATGATGCATCTAACACTGGCGGCTGTGGCCCCTGAGCGGGGATGAGATAGGTGGAGTCGGCATTTTAGAAGAGACAAATGCAAGAAACAGACGAGGCAAGCAAGCAAAATAAGTAAAAACTCAAAGAAAATTTCTGCAACGCCCACCTGAAAACACTGATTAGCAAAAACGATAAGAGACTGTTAAAGCAACGAAACGCCCCTGAAATGTAAAGACAAGAGACAATTAAGGCGACAGCAAAATACAAAAGAAAATTCTGTGGCCGCGAGGCACTGGGTTCTTCTTATAACTCATCGCCAACGTGGGATACTGCCCACTGGTCTAAGATAGGGTGCCTAGGAAGCTGTTTTCTCGGATGGATAGACAACATTCAAGCAATTCATATTAATGGTTTTTATTACAGTGAGGTAAATTGACAATGCTTAACTTTGCCTTTTCACAATGAAGTGTCACAAGCAATTGGCGACATGCAAATATCAATGTCCTTCGATATACACTACTGGAAATTGAAATAAGAACACCGTGAATTCATTGTCCCAGGAAGGGGAAACTTTATTGACACATTCCTGGGGTCAGATACATCACATGATCACACTGACAGAACCACAGGCACATAGACACAGGCAACAGAGCATGCACAATGTCGGCACTAGTACAGTGTATATCCACATTTCGCAGCAATGCAGGCTGCTATTCACCCATGGAGACGATCGTAGAGATGCTGGATGTAGTCCTGTGGAATGGCTTGCCATGCCATTTCCACCTGGCGCCTCAGTTGGACCAGCGTTCGTGCTGGACGTGCACACCGCGTGAGACGACGCTTCATCCAGTCCCAAACATGCTCAATGGGAGACAGATCCGGAGATCTTGCTGACCAGGGTAGTTGACTTACACCTTCTACAGCACGTTGGGTGGCACGGGATACATGCGGACGTGCATTGTCCTGTTGGAACAGCAAGTTCCCTTGCCAGTCTAGGAATGGTAGAAAGATGGGTTCGATGACGGTTTGGATGTACCGTGCACTATTCAGTGTCCCCTCGACGATCACCAGAGGTGTACGGCCAGTGTAGGAGATCGCTCCCCACACCATGATGCCGGGTGTTGGCCCTGTGTGCCTCGGTCGTATGCAGTCCTGATTGTGGCGCTCACCTGCACGGCGCCAAACACGCATACGACCATCATTGGCACCAAGGCAGAAGCGACTCTCATCGCTGAAGACGACACGTCTCCATTCGTCCCTCCATTCACGCCTGTCGCGACACCACTGGAGGCGGGCTGCACGATGTTGGGGCGTGAGCGGAAGACGGCCTAACGGTGTGCGGGACCGTAGCCCAGCTTCATGGAGACGGTTGCGAATGGTCCTCGCCGATACCCCAGGAGCAACAGTGTCCCTAATTTGCTGGGAAGTGGCGGTGCGGTCCCCTACGGCACTGCGTAGGATCCTACGGTCTTGGCGTGCATCCGTGCGTCGCTGCGGTCCGGTGCCAGGTGGACGGGCACGTGCACCTTCCGCCGACCACTGGCGACAGCATCGATGTACTGTGGAGACCTCACGGCCCACGTGTTGAGCAATTCGGCGGTACGTCCACCCGGCCTCCCGCATGCCCACTATACGCCCTCGCTCAAAGTCCGTCAACTGCACATACGGTTCACGTCCACTCTGTCGCGGCATGCTACCAATGTTAAAGACTGCGATGGAGCTCCGTATGCGACGGCAAACTGGCTGACACTGACGGCGGCGGTGCACAAATGCTGGGCAGCTAGCGCCATTCGACGGCCAACACCGCGGTTCCTGGTGTGTCCGCTGTGCCGTGCGTGTGATCATTGCTTGTACAGCCCTCTCGCAGTGTCCGGAGCAAGTATGGTGGGTCTGACACACCAGTGTCAATGTGTTCTTTTTCCATTTCCAGGAGTGTATACAATTTCCATGCAAGCAATGAATATAGATCCAAGTCACGGCTAAACCGCTTGGATCACGGCTTGTCTTCTATAGCGGCTCTTCTAGTGCTAGTCTTCTAGTGCGGTCAAAGCTAGTTGGAAGGGCGCTTATATTCTCTTCGTATAGGTGCCGCTCCTGTCTTGGTGTAGTCCTAATCAGCGTGCTATTGGCCGCCGTCGTCTGACAGATTTCTCTGCTGTATCGTTCAGGCCGACGTGCTGGTGCTTGATGTTACGCCGGAACAGCTTTGTCTGTCACTCATTAGATAAAGAAAAGGTACCTTGAGTTTTCGATTTCTCGAACTTGAATACATTGTTGTAAATATGACTGAAAGTTGACTCATGTGGGAGCTTCACGTTGTTCCGAAGTGCAACCATACGCCAAGGGACACGTATAACCACAAGAAGGTAGCTCTTGGATGACTCAATTTTATAGATCCTTAGCCGTTTCAAATTAACTGTTTTCTTTTTCGAAGTTTGTTTCAAGTAAAGGACAACAGGGTCTTTCATGTTTACTGCCATTGATGGGTCTACTTTGCAGATGTGGAAAGGTGTTGGATGTTTTGAAGAAAAGGTAATGGCTATATCCTGTTGTTGATGTTGTGGTCTTCAGTCCTGCGACTGGTTTGATGCAGCTCTCCATGCTACTCTATTCTGTGCAAGCTTCTTCATCTCCCAGTACCTACTGCAACCTACATCCTTCTGAATCTGCTTAGTGTATTCATCTCCTTGGTCTCCCTCTACGGTTTTTACCCTCCACGCTGCCCTCCAATTCTAAACTGATGATCCCTTGATGCCTCAGAACATGTCCTACTTCACTAACTCCCATTATATCTAACTTTACCCTATCCATTTCCCTTTTTAAATTTTCTAACCTATCTTAGAAGCTAGATTAAGGAAAGGCAAACATATGTTTCTAGCATTTGTAGACTTAGAGAAAGCTTTTGACAATGTTGACTGGAATACTCTCTTTCAAATTCTAAAGGTGACAGGGGTAAAATAGAGGGAGCGAAAGGCTATTTACAATTTGTACAGAAACCAGACGGCAGTTATAAGAGTCGAGGGACATGAAAGGGAAGCAGTGGTTGGGAAGGGAGTGAGACAGGGTTGTAGCCTCTCCCCGATGTTATTCAATCTATATATTGAGCAAGCAGTAAAGGAAACAAAAGAAAAATTCGGAGTAGGTATTAAAATCCAGGGAGCAGAAATAAAAACTTTGAGGTTCGCCGATGACATTGAAGTGTATCAGAGACAGCAAAGAACTTGGAAGAGCAGTTGAACGGAATGGACAGTGTAAGATGAACATCAACAAAAGCAAAACGAGGATAATGGAATGTAGTCGATTTAAGTCGGGTGATGCTGAGGGAATTAGATTAGGAAATGAGACACTTAAAGTAATAAAGGAGTTTTGCTATTTGGGGAGCAAAATAACTGATGATGGTCGAAGTGGAGAGGATATAAAATGAAGACTGGTAACGGGAAGGAAAGAATTCTGAAGAAGAGAAATTTGTTAATATAGAGTATAGATTTAAGTGTCAGGAAGTAGTTTCTGAAAGTATTTGTATGGAGTGTAGCCATGTATGGAAGTGAAACACGGACGATAACTAGTTTGGACAAGAAGAGAATAGAAGCTTTCGAAATGTGGTGCTATAGAAGATTAGATGGGTAGATCATATAACTAATGAGGAGGTATTGAATAGGATTGGGGAGAAGAGAAGTTTGTGGCACAACTTGACGAGAAGAAGGGATCGGTTGGTAGGACATGTTCTGAGGCATCAAGGGATCACCAATTTAGTATTGGAGGGCAGCGTGGAGGGTAAAAATCGTAGACGGAGACCAAGAGATGAATACACCAAGCAGATTCAGAAGGATGTAGGTTGTAGTAGGTACTGGGAGATGAAGAAGCTAGCACAGGATAGAGTAGCATGGAGAGCTGCATCAAACCAGTCTCAGGACTGAAGGCCACAACAACAACCTGCCCGATTAAGGGATCTGACACTCCACGCTCCGATCCGTAGAACGCCAGTTTTCTTTCTCCTGATAACTACATCCTTTTGAGTAGTCCCCGGCCGGAGATCCGAATAGGGGACTATTTTACCTCCGGAATATTTTACCCAAGAGGACGCTATCATCATTTAATGATACAGTAAAGCTGCATGCCCTCGGGAAAAATTACAGCTGTCGTTCCCCCTTGCTTTCAGCCGTTCGCAGTACCAACACAGCAAGGCCGTTTTGGTTATTGTTACAAGGCCAGATCAGTCAATCATCCAGACTGTTGTCCTTGCAACTACTGAAAAGGCTGCTGCCCCTCTTCAGGAACCACACGTTTGTCTTGCCTCTCAACAGATAACCCTCCATTGTGGTTGCACCTACGGTACGGCTATCTGTATCGCTGAGGCACGCAAGCCTCCCCGCCAACGGCAATGTCCATGGTTCATGGGGGGAGGGGCTATATCCTAATCACCAGGTATTTCAATAACTTGAGTCTGTTTCTTAAGCGAAATTAAGGAGAAATCTTGATCATTGGACATAAAGAATTACCTCTCATGGGAAAGATGTAATGTATTCTGTTAAACATTTTCAGGCCGTGCACTAGCATATACAGAAAATACTTCAAAACAGAATTTTTATTCTGCCCGGCGCTTCCCACTGAAGTCAAAGCTAGATCGCTCTCCCAGTGCTGCCTGCTCTTCAAGCAATGAAACAATAAAGAGATCACTTCGTTATATCGTTTGGCGGGAACACTTTTGTCGACGTAATTCATGTGTTCCTCGCCCATTAGACTTTTCTTCTTTATTCCATTTTCATTTTTGTCTTGGCGTTTCTGCTTTCTAGATCACTGAACACTGCCTTCGGAATTCATTACAGAACTGCAAACACTATACCGTCACTTTCCAAATAGCAGACTGAAATAATCTAAGGAGTGCTACGAAGGCGACGATGTACATTGGTGCATTGTCTCCTAATTTCACACAAAAGTAGCCCTTGTCAAATGGCAAACGCTGTTTTTGTAGTATCATCACATCTTTGAGCTGTAATAATTCAGAACGAATGTCTTTCTAATATATCTGACTAGAACACATCGTAAGTCTAGGGGATTGCCACAAGACTGCGCCGAAATCACGAAAACGAAAAAAAATTACAGGGTTTGTTTTTGTTATGAAGTTTTCAATTGCAAAAAATTATCATTTGGGATCATCTGAGTCCATGATGCAAAGGTAAAACTTCTACGTCCATTAAGTTCTGTCATTATAATATTCTTGGCGTATTTTTCCCTCAACTTTTAAAAAATCCCATTTTTAATAAAAAATGAAGTGTACATTCTAGTATACACATTGCAGTAGTTCAACCAAACTGGAAGATTTTAAATAATATCATAGAGGAAGTATCAGATCATATAAGCACAGAGAAAACGTCAGAGGACTCATAATTAACGTGACCTTTTATTTCTTTGACAGAGCGGGACGCTTGCAGAATTTAGGAAAAAAACCTGTTTCAATATTTATAATTTATTCAAAAACAAGGACACGTTAACGGTATTAATTACATATAATTTGAATTAATCAACGTTAGATTGCAGTTGCAGACGCTTTTGTTTTATATTTGGTGAGGAGCTTAAATCCGGACAAATTTCAATTTGAATTTTCCGCTATATCGTAGTTCCGCCGAAGGCTGCGATCCGCGTTCTTGAAAGCCGTAGGCATCTAGTAAAGTCGGAACCTCAAAATGGTCAAAATGTTACGTACAAGCGCGGAGTACAACCAAAGAGCCGCGATTATCGGAATTCTTGCACTGGGCGTTCGTCCACTGGAATTGTTCGATTCTTCGGGTACCCGAGATCAACTGTTTACGATGTTGTGGCCATGTAAAATACTTCGGAGACGTCTGGAGAAGGTTCCGCTAACCCAGTAGGGAACCTCATTCGAGGAAACGCGAGTCAAGAACTGAGGTAGTCATCGAAAAGGTTTAGGCGCTGATTTCGGAGGACCCTCGGCAATGGCTGAGGAAATTGGCGAGCGAACAATGCGTCGGATGGCAGAGGAGGACCTCATACGAGACATTTAGTCCAAAACTGGCTCTAGGATAAGGCTGGCATGTTCTGGTCAAAGACGTTTTAGCCCCTGAATAGCCCGGATTTGAGCCCCTTCGACTACTATGTTTGGAGCCTAGTTGAAAGAGTTACCACTAAGACAATGCACACTAATGTCTCAACTCTACGCACCGCTATGGAAGCAGCATTCACGAACATGGACAACTCTGTTTTAAAGAGTGCGTGCGATCGCTTCAGGACAAGATTGGAGGCAGTCAATGTGGTTGAAAGGGGTTACATCGAGTAATGTTTCTCGTGAATGATACCACTACTTATATGTAAATGGATTTCCATTTTTACTTGTACTTTGTTTTAAAAATTTGCTTTTTAAAAAAAGTGTCATTTGTCCGGATTTAAGCTCCGACCCTGCATTTGTTGGCGGAGGAAATCAGCCTCAAAATGTCTGGTTCCGCTTTCAAATATGAATGGAGCTTATCACATGATTTGTTGATGTTAGTCTTGGTAATCAAAATTACCTTCAAAACTGCGCCATTTAGCTGTGTTTGGTCATTTGTCCGTATCTTATCCATTGGAGAAAAAACGCCTTCTACAGGTGTGTTACTTCCAGGCAAAAAAAAAAAAAGTATTCAATAATTATACGAAATTTCGTACAGTTTAGATTGCTGTCACGGAAATGTGTGAATAGGTCAAGTCAACGGCCTTCAGTAGCAACATTTTAAGCTTTCCAGCTTACATCTTTTCATCTCTGACGTAGTTCGAAATCAGCGAAACGCATCGAAACGTGCGTATCTAGGTCCCTGCTAAGAAATCCTTTTCTAGGTCTGCATTGAACTGACTCCACTGATCCAAGTATTCTTTGCTAGTATCATAAAATTCAGTCGCCGCAGTTTCTAGTGCCTGAACAATAGCGTCAGTTTCTTGTAATTTTGTTATTATATTACAGACGGTTTGAGGAGGAAGAAGCCAATTCACTTTATGTGCTAAGTACTGACAAAGTTAAATGTGTACTGTTATACAGTTAGTTTTGAGCGGTGTTTCGTGCTGTATGTGGCGAAATAACCGTTTAATAAACTTTTGGGAATGTTCGCGCGCCATATTTTTTAGAGTTTTCTGTGCTTTGAAGTCGTTTAGTAAATTTCGTCTTTTAGTTTTCAGCTGACGTTTCTTAATGTTCGTAATGAAATATTTCAGTAAAATTTTCATTCAGTGTTTTAACTTCGTCGATGGTTCCAGTGGCTGCTTGAATTTTTGGTTTTAGCTAATAATTTTGTGAAGTTTTGCTGGTGTTGGTATTAGCTGTGGTGTAGTAGTATTAATACAAGTAGTTGCTTTCTTAATAGACAGTGAATTTCGGGACCGCTATAGTTAGTTCTATAAATAGTTCTACTGGTGTAACTGAATTTAGACAATGGAGACGAATAGTATTTTTCAGTAACTGTAGAATTTTACCATGAGTGAGAAGTGTAGACTCTGTCGTGGGTTTGTGAGTAGTGGGTTACGGTGTGGGATTTGTTCAAAGTATTTTCATTGGGGGGAATGCAGTGGGGAAGCCAGTGAGTATTCTAGCGAGATCCTCTCCTGGGAATGCAGCATCTGTAGTAGAAATAAGTTAATAGAGGAGCACGAGCGTAAAATCTGTGCCCTTCAGGTAGGAGGGTGAAAGGTGGCGGGGAATGGGAAATGGCAGTTGGCAAGAAGACAGCTAGGAGGTGGAGGTATTCAGACAGTTATACTTTGCGTATATGTAATAGATTTGACCAACTGTCAGAGATCAGTGGAGAGGAGCCTCTTGAAGCTGTAGATGTAGGGAACATGCAGCAGACCTCAGCAGTTAGGAGGCCTAGGTCAGTTGTAAAGCCTAACAAAAAGAAGGTTCTGCTGCTAGGTAGTTTGCACGGTAGAGGTGTGGGCCAGCAGTTGCAGGAAGTGTTCGGGAGTGAGCACCAGGTCACCAGCATTGTGAAGCCTAGTGCAGGGTTGGCTATGGTGACTGACAGCATTGGGCAGTTATGTAGGAATTTTACGAAGGAGGATAAGGTTGTGATAGTGGGTGGAGGACGGAACAGTCTTGATAGGGACGGGGAATGTGATGTAGGTGATACCTGGTAAATATAGCTATTCAAACTGGTGGCACTAATGGGCATTTCGTGCAACTGTTCCAGCATCATGATTGGCCTCAACTTAAAGCAGTCGTGGAGCTAGAGAGGGCACTGATGGCAGAGGGCATGGGTCACATTTCAGTGGTGCAAGTTGGGTCTATCAGTAGATTGGGTTTCATTAGGCATGGCCTGCACCTCATTAGGGATGGGAAGGGGAGGCTTATAGGTGACTGTGCCGTGGGCAGTGGTGGGATCACTCATGGAAAAATTCCTGTAGTAGCTGGTGTTAGAACTGCACCTTTTTTAGATTCCAGTCAGCTGAAAGGTATACCTGCGTAAAGGAAGTCCCTCTAACTAAGGGTTCACCTTCAGAGGGCGTCATGTTTCCAAGTAGAGAAGGAATTAGCATATTTCATCAAAAACAGTATTCCATTTGAGTCCATAGACGTTTCACAGCTCTGCACTGAACAGATATTTGAATGTTGTGCAGGGGCAGTTGAATTTAGTGAAACTAAGCTTCTAATTATTGCTGTTTATAGGTTCCTTAACTCTGAATTCAGAGCATTTTTGCTCAAGATAGAGAGGTTCTTGATTCTCTTTATAGGAAACACCAGAAATTAGTTATATGAGGTGACTTCAATACAAATGTTGCATATGATGCTGCAAGAAAAAGGATGTTGGTATATTTCCTAAATTCATATGATGTGATGCAGATTGTGTTTCTTCCATCTAGGGTGTAGGGGAACAGTAGCGCAACCAAAGACAATATTTTTATTCATTCTTCAAAACTAGAAGGGTATTCTGTTAGTAAAAGGGTGAATGGCCTTTCATAACACGATGCACAAATTTTAGCGCTAAAAGGCTTTTGTACTCAAACAATTGTCGCATATTATTACAAACTATGTAGGAAAGTTAATCCAGCAGCAATAGCGAGTTTTTTAAACCTTGTCAAGGAACAAGAGTGGCAGGTTGTTTATATTGGCGATTACACATACGATAAATATAACGCTTTCCTTAACACATTTCTCATGCTCTTTGAGACTTGCTTTCCATTAGAACATTCTAAACAGGGTTTTAGTAGTAACAGGCAGTCTCGGTAGCTGAGTAGTGGGATAAGGATATCATGTAGACCAAAGTGGGAATTACATCAAACTGTAGGAATAGTCAGAATCAAGCTGAAGTTCTCCATTACAAACAGTATTGTGAAGTGTGTAAAATGTTGTTAGGAAGGCAAAGAGTATGTGATATGCAAATAGAATAGCACAGAATTCACAAGATAAAATTAAAACCATATGGTCAGTTGTGAAGGAAGTGTCTGATCAGCAGGACAAGGTTGACAATATAAAGTTAGTTCTTAGTAAAAATATTTTTGTTACTGATAAATCAAATATATGTACAGTATTTAACAATAATTTTCTGAGCATTGCTGGTGAAGTAAATAAAAATTTGGTTTCCACAGGGAATCATGTAATAAATGAAAAGCACCAGTTGGCTTTTCATCTGCAATATAACTTTTATTGTTAACCGGTTTTCAGCTTACAAGGCCATCTTCCGACATTTAATGAGTATACTCAATAGGCCTTGTAAGCCGAAAACCGGTTAACAATAAAAGTAATATTGTAGAACAAAAGCAAACTGGTGATTTCCATTTATTATAATGTTGTTCTGATAAAGCACCGATGGAAGATTCTGTTAACATGAATTCATATAACTTTCTTGGGAAATGACTTTCCGAATTTAATGTATGAAATACTCCTCTGTAATGCAGACAAGGGGGAGATTGAGTCTATAATTAAATCACTGAATATTAAGAACTCTTACGAATATGATGGAATGCCTAGCAGAATATTAAATTACTGTGCTGCACATGTTAGCCCTGTATTTAGCCATGTTTGTGATTTTACCTTTAGGAATGGTCAGTTTCCTGAACAATTAAAGTACTCTTATAAAAAGGGATAAAGGGATAACGTAGACAATTTTAGGTATATTTCTAAGTCACCAGTGTTGGCTAAAGTTATTGAAAAGGCTGTGTATATAAGAATAATCGATCATTTTATATCACACGATTTGCTATGAAATGTACAGTTCGGCTTTAGAAGTCATTTAACAACGGAAAATGCTATATTCTCTTCTCTCTGTGAGGTACTGGATGGGTTAAACAAAAGGTTTCGAACACTAGGCATATTTTTTGATTTAAGTATGGTGTTTCATTGTGTTAATCACAAAATTTTGTTCCAGAAGTTGTATCATTGCTCACAATTGGTTCACCTCTTAGATTAGCAACAGACAGCAAAAGGTTATTATTCACAATGTTGAGAATGGCTGTAATGTGAGGTCTGAGTGGGTAGTACTAAAGTGGGGGGTGCCCTAGGGATCAGTGTTGTGGCCACTCCTGTTCCATATTTATATAAATGATATGCCCTCTAGTATTACAAGTATCTCTAAAATATTTCTGTTTGCTGATGACACTAGTTTAGTAGTAAAAGATGTTGTGTGCAACATTGGCTCAGTTTCAAATAGTGCAATTCATGACCTAAGTTCATGGCTTGTAGAAAATAAACTAATGCTAAATCACAGTAAGACTCAGTTTTTACAGTTTCTAACACTCAATTCAACAAGACCTGACATTATAATTTCACAGAATGGGCGTATGATTAGTGAAACTCAACAGTTCAAATTTCTAGATGTTCAGATAGATAGTAAACTGTCATGGAAAGCCTACATTCAGAACCTTCTTCAAAGATTTAATGCTGCCGTTTTTACTATTCGAAGGGTATCTGAAGTGAGTGATCGTTCAACACGTAAATTAGTCTACCTCGCTTATTTTAATTTGCTTATGTCATATGATATTATATTTTGGGGTAACTCTTCCCATCTAAAAGGGTGTTTTTGGCTCAGAAAAGGGCAGTTTGGGCAATAGGTGGTGTAAGTTCACGAACCTCTTGTCGACCCCTGTTCACTAGTCTGGGTTTTTTGACATTGGCTTCTCAATATATATATATATATATATATATATATATATATATATATATATATATATATATATATATATATATATATATATATATTCCTTACTGTCATTTCTTGTTAACAATATTAGCTTATTCACAAGAATAAGCAGCTTTCACTCAGTTAATACTCAGCAGAAATCAAACCTGTATCTGGATCGGACTTCCTTAACTCTTGTGCAGAAAGGTGTGTAGTATACTGCTGCATCCATTTTCAATAATCTACTGCTCGAATTCAAAAATCTTAGCAGTAATCCACACGCTTTCAAATTGAAACTGAAGAGTTTCCTCAAGGGCCACTCCTTCTATTCTGTTGAAGAGTTCCTTGAACAACTAAGCTGATTCTTGTTGTATTATCGGTTGTGTTTACTTACTCCTATCGATTGACTTTTTCGGGTTCATAAACATTTTATTTTTATCTGTTACTACTTTTGAGTCGTAATTTTATGTACTGACATGTTTCACGATCTAGGAGATATGCTCCACAATTTGTTCCTACGGAACTTGACGTGTAAATAAATAAATCTTGGAGATGCTTAAATTCTATTGCAAACACTCATCGAACTTCAATTTTTAACACCGCTTGACAGAAAGTCGCTGCCTGTGCATCCAAAAAGTATAACTTAATTCACAGGTGAGATTTTCGATAAATGTATTAAAAATATTTGGGCATTTACCGATGCTCAGAAAATAGCTTTTTAAGGGCTGATATATTTTTAAAATTCTTTCAATGATGCCATTGGTGTAAACCAGCAGTTTCTAGAGGCATGCTCATAAATTAAGGATACTTGTAGAATGTGGTGGCACACAACGTGGCGCTACACAAAACTGGCGCTAATAGCATAGGCACGTAGGGAACACACACGACACAGATCTGTTAGTCCATGGGACTGATTATATGTTGAGAAAAGCGTCCCGAGACACATGTGCTACAAAACGCCACTGTTTCCTGCGCATGAACCCCGACATCAATATGGGATGTGATCACTGTGCACATGTACACAGGATGCACAATGGGTTGGGATACTCTGGATCAGGTGGTCGAGCAGCTGCTGGGGTATAGCCTCCCATTCTTGCACCAGTGCCTGCCGGAGCTCCAGAAGTGTCGTAGGGGATTGAAGACGTGCAGCAATACGTCGGCCGAAAGCATCTCAGACGTGCTCGATGGGGTTTAGGTCTGGAGAACAGGCAGACCACCCCATTCGCCTGATATCTTCTGTTTCAAGGTACTCCTCCATGATCCCAGCTCTTTGGGGCCGAGCGTTGTCATCCATCAGCAGGAAGTTCGGACCCACTGCACCCCTGAAAAGGCGGACATAGTAGTGCAAAATGAAGTCCTGATACACCTGACCTATAACAGTTCTTCTGTCAAAGACATGCAGGGGTGTACGTCCACCAATCATAATCCCACCCCACACCATCAAAACACGACCTCCATACAGGTCACATTTAAGGACATTAAGGGGTTGGTATGTGGTTCCTGGTTCACGCCAGATGAAAACCCAGCGAGAATTACTGTTCAGGCTATACCTGGACTCGTCCATGAACATTACATGGGACCACTGTTCCAATGACCATGTACTGTGTTCTCGACACCAGGCTTTACACGCTCTCCTGTGACCAGGGGTCAGTGGAATGCACCTTGCAGGTCTCTGGGCGAATAAACCATCTCTGTTCAGTCGTTTGCAGTCTGTGTGTCTGGAGAAAAATGTTCCAGTGGTTGTGGTAAGGTCCCGAGCAGGGCTACCTACAGTACTCCGTGGCCGTCTGCGGGCACTGATGGTGAGATATCGGTCTTCTTGTGGTGTTGTACTCTGTGGACGTCCCGTACTGTAGCGCCTGGACAAGTTTCCTGTCTGCTGGAATCGTTCCCATAACCCTGAGATCACACTTTGTGGCACACGGAGGGCCTGTGCTACGACCTGCTGTGTTTGACCAGCCTCCTGTCGCCCTAGTATTCTACCCCTCAGAACGTTATCAATATGCGTTCTTTGAGCCATTTTCAACACACAGTCACCATTAGCACGTCTGAAAACGTCTGCACACTTACTCGCTGCACCGTGCTCTGACGTGCACCTACACACGTCTGCGTATGTGGACTGCTGTCAGGCCCACCGTGCGACGACCGAAGGTCAAATGCAACGCATGGTCATTGTGGTGACACCGCCAGACACCACACTTGCTAGGTGGTAGCCTTTAAATCGGCCGCGGTCCGGTAGTATACGTCGGACCCGCGTGTCGCCACTATCAGTGATTGCAGACCGAGCGCCGCCACACGGCTGGTCTAGAGAGACTTCCTAGCACTCGCCCCAGTTGTACAGCCGACTTTGCTAGCGATGGTTCACTGCCTACTTACGTTCTCATTTGCCGAGACGATAGTTTAGCATAGCCTTCAGCTACGTCATTTGCTACGACCTAGCAAGGCGCCATATTCAGTTACTATTAATATTGTGAAACATGTACCGTCAAGAGCGACGCTCAGCATTAATGGATTAAAGTTAAGTATTCCACCATCTACGTCCGTTTTTTTAAATTCTAATTTCCTTGTCCTGTTCCAGACCTCACGCCAGCCTGCGTGAGCTAAAACGCGTGCCTTTCGGCTTCCTCTAGTAACACGGTGTTGGCTCTCCTGCCAACCACAACATTGGAGACGAGGCAAAACCGCGTTCTTATCGATATTGCCCTTATTTCCTTGTGTCATGGCTTCGCCACAATCTCCAGATGTACTGTCCGAATTTTATCGCTTACAGAATCAGCAGAAGCAGGCTTTACTAGATGCCCTTGGACAGCTCGTCCAGGGAGAACGTGCAATGCAAAACGATGCTGCAGCCGCCGCTCCACCGCTAACGCAGCCACTACACACGGCTGCGCCCACTTTTCGACCTTTTGATGCTGCTCTGGAAAGCTGGACGGAGTGGTCCATCTCGCCGCCTACAGAATTCAAGGTAACTAGCGGCAGCCATTTTTGTTGTCTTCGGTCGGCGTACAAACGTACCGTGTGATAGTCAAATTATTTCCCCGACGCGACGTAGCAACTCTGTCCTGTGAAGAAATTTTGTCTGCATTATATGCATATTTCAAAGAATCAGTCAATGTAGTTGCCAAACGGTACACCTACTTTCGTACAAAACGTACGGCAGGTCAGACTAATCAGGAGTGGGTTGCAACCTTGCAAGGCCTTACTAGGGATTGTGCTTTTGAGTGTCAATGTGGACTCCCTTATTCAGATACTATGGTACGTGATGCAATCGCACAGAACGTTTCTGATGTTAGTATAAGGGAACAGATTTTGAAACTAGTAAATCCCTCCCTTCAACAAGTGATGGACATACTGGATCGGCAGGACACACTTGACTTTGCTCAGAAACCATTTGAAACTTCGTCAGCGGTGTGTCGGGTTAACCGGCCCGCCGGGCGAGCTGCACGGAGCAGTTAACAGCCCTCGCGCCTGGCTGCGCCGGTGCCGCCAGGCTCTGAGCCACCTGTGCCGCGCTGGCAAGCAAATGCAGTGATCAAATCATGCCCGCGGTGTGCTACTAAACATTCGCGTGAGAATTGCCCGTCACGCCATGCTATTTGCTTTTATGTTCAGAGTGTTTGCCAGAAAAAGCTCAGATCGGAAGCTCAAAACCGTTCCAGGCCCTTTGCTTCGCGCCGGAATCGGAATCGAACCAAGGATACTCAGGCTCGCGAAACTTCGCCCGTGGAAATTCATGTAGTTCATTCCACTCCGCGCAGTGCCACTCTCTCTAACAGTGACTGTGTTCGTCCCAAAAATAGTGTGCGTCGACATCGCCGGAACTCCCGTCAAGTCGCACGTGATTACGTACCAGTGTCAGTTCACGTTGCACGAGACAGTCGCTCTTGTCGTCAGAAGGACAATAAACTTTTTGTAGACTTGGACATTAACGGCAAAGTGATACCATTCCAGCTCGATACCGGAGCTGCAGTTTCACTGATCAATCAAGACACTTACAAGCTGCTGGACTCACCTCCGTTGCGTGCCGCAAATGTTAAGTTAACTAGCTATTCAGGTCAAAACATCCCTGTGTTAGGACAGTGCAGCCTTCTTGCAACATACAAAGGACAAACAAAACTTGTGTCATTTTACGTCCTTCTTTCTTCTTCTGCAGTGAACTTGTTTGGTTTCGATTTATTTCAGTTGTTTAACTTGTCTATAGTAAATCAGGTCTTATCAGTGAACCAGACTGTGCCTTCAGACAGTGTTTTTCGTCTATGTGAAGAATTTGCAGACATTTTTGCACCGGGCCTCGATTGCGCTAAGAACTATAAAGCACATATGGAACTGAAAGTAAACGCGCACCCGAAATGTTTCAGAGCGCGCAATGTTCCCCACGCATTGCGTGATGAGGTCGCAAAAACCTTACACGATTTGGAATCACAAGGTGTAATTGAACGTGTGCAGGCTTCTCTCTGGGCATCACCCTTAGTAAAATGGTTCAAATGGCTCTGAGCACTATGGGACTTAACATCTATGTTCATCAGTCCCCTAGAAGTTAGAACTACTTAAACCTAACTAACCTAAGGACATCACACAACACCCAGCCATCACGAGGCAAAGAGACTCCCTGACCCCGCCAGGAATCGAACCCGGGAACCCGGGCGTGGGAAGCGAGAACGCTACCGCACGACGACGAGATGCGGGCCCACCCTTAGTAATTTTGCCAAAACCTTCCGGCAAATTGAGACTTTGTGTGGACTTCAAGGTAACAGTGAATCCACAACTAGTGATTGCAACTTTTCCTTTACCCCGCCCGGGAGATCTTTTTGACAAACTGTGCCCGGGTAAATATTTTTCGAAGTTGGACCCAGCAGATGCGTACTTGCAAATACCGGTGGACGAAGAATCCCAGCGGGTTTTGGTGGTTATCAAGTATCTTGGGTTGTATCAATTTAAACGACTGCCATTCGGGTGTGCATCCGCCCCTGCATTGTTTCAGCAATATCTACAAACTGTTTGTGCGTCGGTCCCTACTGCCGCAAATTATCTTGACGATATTGTGATCTCCGGAAAGACGGAAGAAGAACATTTGGCCAATCTCAGAACATTATTTCAGATCTTGCGACAAAATGGTCTTCGCTTGCGGAAGGACAAATGTGTGTTTTTTGCTCGTGACTTGCCATACTTGGGACATGTACCCAATGCCCAAGGCATACATCCCAGTCCAACGAATCTCCGTGCCATACACGACTTGCCGTCGCCGCAGAATTTGAAGCAGCTACAGAGTGTGCTGGGAAAAATAAATTACTATAACAGATACGTGCCACATGCCTCTTCCATTTCAGCTCCGCTTCATCGCTTACGCCGTAAAGGTGTTCCGTTCGTCTGGACGACGGAATGCGAACGCACCTTTCGCCAGTTGAAATCGACGTTGCTTTCCAATACTTGCCTTACGCCATTCGATCCCCAGAAGTCCCTCTTGTTTATGGTGGACGCATCGGATTTCGGGATCGGTGCTGTGCTTGCGCACAAAGATGGATCGCACGATCGCCCTATTGCCTTTGCGTCCAAATTGCTCTCGTCTGCCCACCGAAATTATTCACAGATCGAGAAAGAAGCATTGGCTCTCGTATGTGGTGTTACACAGTTTCATGATTTCTTATATGGTCGTCACTTTACCATAATCACAGACCACAAACCTTTGACATCGCTTTTTCATCCGACCAAGCCTGTACCTCCACGTACAGCTTAGAAATTCGTTCGCTGGTCTATTTTCCTCTCGCAGTACCGCTACTATATCTTGTATCGGTCCACTGCTAAGCACGGAAACGCCAATGCGTTGTGCCGCTTGCCTGTTGCTGAGGATAGGGCATTCGATTCCTCCGAACTTGCTTGCATGTTCATTGATGCGGAAACCGATGACGCGGTCGAATCGTTTCCGATTGATTTTCGTCGTGCAGCTACAGCCACAGCTGCCGACCCTGTCCTTACTCCCGTTCTGCATTTTGTTGCTACGCAATGGCCCTTGTCAAAGTCACGGATCGGGGACCCGTTGGTTCGCCGATTGTTTTGCTTACAAGGAAAGTCTTTTTGTACGACGTGGTGTTTTGCTGTTGCGTTCTGATAACGATCAGTCAAGGGTCGTGGTACCACGTTCGTTACAGTCCTCTGTCTTACAGCTTCTCCACCAAGGACATTGGGGTATAGTGAGAACGAAACAACTTGCTCGTCAGCACTGTACTTGGTTCGGAATCGATGCCGCGATTACGAATATGTGCTCTTCTTGCATGGTGTGTGCCGAACAACAATCAGCACCACCGCGGAAATTCTTTGCATGGCCAAAAGCCACTTCCCCTTGGCAACGCTTACACGTCGATTTTGCTGGTCCATTCTGTAATGCTCGATGTTTGGTTGTGGTAGATTCATTCAGAAATTTTCCTTTTGTTGTCCGGATGTCTTCCACGACGTCGTCTGCCACCATCCAAGCGTTATCCGCTATCTTTTGCATTGAAGGTCTTCCACAAACTATTGTTTCCGACAATGGCCCACAATTCACGTCCGCAGCATTTCAGTCATTCTGCAAGGCCAATGGTATTCAACATCCGACGTCCGCGCCGTTTTCGCCACAGTCAAACGGTGCCGCTGAACGATTGGTCAGGACTTTCAAGGCACAGATGTTGAAGTTGAAAGAGTCGCATTCTCGGGAGGACGCGTTATTGCTCTTTTTGTCCTCGTATCGCTCTCAGCCCCGAGATGGTCGCTCGCCGGCTGAGTTGGTCCACGGTCGTCATCATCGAACCTTGATGTCTTTGCTACATCCGCCGCATCAGGTTCCTGTGCAGCGGCAGACACCTACTTTTGCCCCAGGCGACGTTGTCTACTATCGCCACTATCGAGGTTCACGGCGTTGGCTCGAAGGACGCATTCTTCGCTGCCTCGGAAGCACTATGTATCGGGTTTTGGGGGCCTCTGGTGAGGTGTGTCGGCATCTCAATCAGCTGCGCCTCTGTCGTCGCACGGGATCTGCCGCTCGCCGTCTGCTTTCAGCGACGGTGCCGTCCGGTCACCGCCCCGGGGACCCATCTACTGGCTCGCCTCAGCCCCAGGTGTTACCGACGCTGCCTTCCATTTTACCCATGGCGACGAGCCGCCGTCACCGCCGCCGCCGCCTGTTCTCCCGCCGGCGACGCCCGCACTGGACGCGTCGCTGCAACCGCCGGACGCCTCCCTGGGTCACGCGCCGCCGATCGCTTCCCGTGACCAGTTGTCCTCTGACATGGAACTCTTGCCTACTCCGGACCATATGTCGTCTTCGCCCGTCGGGTGCCCCGGCCCGATGGAGGTCGACCCTTCGGCCCCTCCTGTCTCTCTACGGGCGCACCCACCGCATGTTGGCGTGCACCCTGGATCAGGTTTTCAGGCCTTTCCTAGCTCCCCGCCGTCAGAATGGCTGGGTGCGGGTGGCACAGCCTCGCCTGTTGTTAGGCTCCCCATCTCGTCGCATACGTCAACATGAGGTCCTCCCCACTTCCTAGCACTCGCCCCAGCTGTACATCCGACTTTGCTAGCGATGGTTCACTGCCTACTGACGTTCTCATTTGCCGAGACGATAGTTTAGCATAGCCTTCACTACGTCATTTGCTACGACCTAGCAAGGCGCCATATTCAATTACTATTGATATTGTGAAACATGTACCGTCAAGAGCGACGTTCATTATTAATGGATTGAAGTTAAGTATTCCATCAGCTACGTCCGTTTTTCTAAATTCTAATTTCCTTGTCCTGTTCCAGACCTCACGCCAGCCTGCGTGAGCTAAAACGCTTGCCTTTCGGCTTCCCTAGTAACACTGTGTTGGCTCTCTTGCCAACCACAACAGTCATACCTCAAGGTGATTTAAAACCGCAAACTGCCCACCAGAGCTTTTTTTCACCATGTATCAGAATTATCCTTAATTTATGAGCATGAGTGTAGTATTGTAGCATTGGAATCACAGAACTCTTTCACCCCATTTACGTAGAGATCCCTCCCCCCATGAACCATGGACCTTGCCGTTGGTGGGGAAGCTTGAGTGCCTCAGCGATACAGATAGCCTTACCGTAGGTGCAGCCACAACGGAGGGGTATCTCTTGAGAGGCCAGACAAACATGTGGTTCCTGAAGAGGGGCAGCAGCCTTTTCAGTAGTTGCAGGGGCAACAGTATGGATGATTGACTGATCTGGCCTTGTAACAATAACCAAAACGGCTTTGCTGTGCTGGTACTGCGAACGGCTGAAAGCAAGGGGAAACGACAGCCGTAATCTTTCCCGAGGGCGTGCAGCTTTACTGTATGATTAAATGATGATGGCGTCCTCTTGGGTAAAATATTCCGGAGGTAAAATAGTCCCCCCTTCGGATCTCTGGGCGGAGACTACTCAAGAGGATGTCGTTATCAGGAGAAAGAAAACTGGCGTTCTACGGATCGGAGCGTGGAATGTCAGATCCCTTAATCGGGCAGGTAGGTTAGAAAATTTAAAAAGGGAAATGGACAGGTTAAAGTTAGATATAGTGGGAATTAGTGAAGTTCGGTGGCAGCAGGAACAAGACTTCTGGTCAGGTGACTACAGGGTTATAAACACAAAATCAAATAGGGGTAATGTAGGAGTAGGTTTAATTATGAATAGGAAAATAGGAATGCGGGTAAGCTACTACAAACAGCAAAGTGAACGCATTATTGTGGCCAAGATAGATACTAAACCCACACCTACTACAGTAGTACAAGTTTATATGCCAACTAGCTCTGCAGATGACGAAGAAACTGAAGAAATGTATGATCAAATAAAAGAAATTATTCAGATAGTGAAGGGTGACGAAAATTTAATAGTCATGGGTGACTGGAATTCGGTAGTAGGAAAAGGGAGAGAAGGAAACGTAGTAGGTGAATATGGACTGGGGCAAAGAAATGAAAGAGGAAGCCACCTAGTAGAATTTTGCACAGACCACAACTTAATCATATCTAACACTTGGTTCAAGAACCATAAAAGAAATCTGTATACATGGAAGAAGCCTGGAGATACTGACAGGTTTCAGATAGATTACATAATGGTAAGAGAGAGATTTAGGAACCAGGTTTTAAATTGTAAGACATTTCCAGTGGCAGATGTGGACTCTGGTCACAATCTATTGGTTATGACCTGTAGATTAAAACTGAAGAAACTGCAAAAAGGTGGGAATTTAAGAAGATGGGACCTGGATAAACTAAAAGAACCAGAGGTTGCACAGAGTTTCAGGGAGACCATAAGGGAGCAATTGACAGGAATGGGGGAAAGAAAAGAATGGGTAGCTTTGAGGGATGAAGTAGTGAAGGTAGCAGAGGATCAAGTAGGTAAAAAGACGAAGGCTAGTAGAAATCCTTGGGTAACAGAAGAAATATTGAATTTAATTGATGAAAGGAGAAAATATAAAAATGCAGTAAATGAAGCAGGCAAAAAGGAATACAGATGTCTCAAAAATGAGATCGACAAGAAGTGCAAAATGGCTAAGCAGGGATGGCTGGAGGACAAATGTAAGGATGTAGAGACTTATCTCACTGGGGTAAGATAGATACTGCCTACAGGAAAATTAAAGAGACCTTTGGAGATAAAAGAACCACTTGTATGAACATCAAGAGCTCAGGTGGAAACCCAGTTCTAAGCAAAGAAGGGAAAGCAGAAAGGTGGAAGGAGTATATAGAGGGTCTATACAAGGGCGATGTACTGGAGGACAATATTATGGAAATGGAAGAGGATGTAGATGAAGATGAAATGGGAGATACGATACTGCGTGAAGAGTTTGACAGAGCACTGAAAGATCTGAGTCGAAACAAGGCCCCCGGAGAAGACAACATTCCATTGGAACTACTGACAGCCTTGGGAGAGCCAGTCCTGACAAAACTACCATCTAGTGAGCAAGATATAAGAGACAGGCGAAATACCCTCAGACTGCAAGAAGAATAAAATAATTCCAATCCCAAAGAAAGCAGGTGTTGACAGATGTGAAAATTACCGAACTATCAGTTTAATAAGTCACAGCTGCAGAATACTAACGCACATTCTTTACAGACGAATGGAAAAACTAGTAGAAGCCGACCTCGAGGAAGATCAGTTTGGATTCCGTAGAAATGTTGGAACACGTGAGGCAATACTGTCCCTACGACTTATCTTAGAAGCTAGATTAAGGAAGGGCAAACCTACGTTTGTAGCATTTGTAGACTTAGAGAAAGCTTTTAACAATGTTGATTGGAATACCCTCTTTCAAATTCTGAAGGTAGCAGGGATAAAATACAGGGAGCGAAAGGCTATTTACAATTTATACAGAAACCAGATGGCAGTTATAATAGTCGAGGGACATGAAAGGGAAGCAGTGGTTGGGAAGGGAGTGAGACAGGGTTGTAGTCTCTCCCCGATGTTATTCAATCTGTATATTGAGCAAGCAGTGAAGGAAACAAAAGAAAAATTCGAAGTAGGTATTAAAATCCATGGAGAAGAAATAAAAACTTTGAGGTTCGCCGATGACATCGTAATTCTGTCAGAGACAGCAAAGGACTTGGAAGAGCAGTTGAACGGAATGGATAGTGTCTTGAAAGGAGGATATAAGATGAACATCAACAAAAGCAAAACGAGGATAATGGAATGTAGTCGAATAAAGTCGGGTGATGCTGAGGAAATTAGATTAGGAAATGAGACACTTAAAGTAGTAAAGGAGTTTTGCTATTTGGGAAGCAAAATAACTGATGATGGTCTAAGTAGAGAGGATATAAAATGTAGACTGGCAATGGCAAGGAAAGCGTTTCTGAAGAAGAAAAATTTGTTAACATCGACTATAGATTTAAGTGTCAGGAAGTCATTTCTGAAAGTATTTCTATGGAGTGTAGCCATGTATGGAAGTGAAACATGGACGTTAACTAATTTGGACAAGAAGAGAATAGAAGATTTCGAAATGTGGTGTTACAGAAGAATGCTGAATATTACATGGGTAGATCAAATAACTAATGAGGAAGTATTGAATAGGATTGGGGAGAAGAGAAGTTTGTGGCACAACTTGACCAGAAGAAGGGATCGGTTGGTAGGACATGTTCTGAGGCATCAAGGGATCACCAATTTAGTATTAGAGGGCAGCGTGGAGGGTAAAATTCGTAGAGGTAGACCAAGAGATGACTACACTAAGCAGATTCAGAAGGATGTAGGTTGCAGTAGGTACTGGGAGATGAAGAAGCTTGCACAAGATAGAGTAGCATGGAGAGCTGCATCAAACCAGTCTCAGGACTGAAGACCACAACAACGTGGAGATCCCAAAACCGGATTTCGTAAACCGATTTCCCACTGTTTCTTCTGGATGGGCATTTAGACATTTCAAGATCGATTTTGGAAATGTACTTCTAGTTGCCGATTTTCTAATTCTGCAATCGATTTTCGCTACCACGTAAACGCGACCAGCTTTGAAATGGTCTTGGGCTGTCAGGTTTCGTCTTCTTTTTAACATATTTCGGCTAATACGGAGTGAGCGGCCTTATGTACAGGAAAGGGTAACTAGGAATATTAGACTGAAGCCATTTACACCTCGTCTAATTGAAGAGAAATAGTAATTGTGCTGTTAAATAAGCAACTGTAACAACGGTTTTCCCGACACCATGTTTAACTTGGCTAGCATATCCGCTTCAGACATGTAAATATGACAGCGAAAAACGGTTTACGAAATTCGGTTTTCGTCTTTCGGATGATGTATCACTTGTAAACGTAGTGTTTCAGAGCTTCCACTCTGATGTAAGAAAATGAGTAAATTTTCGCAATGATACATTCGAAATCCACAGGCAGACAATCTCAAGCTCTTTTGATGCATTGTGAACTATAAATGCTCCACATCCGATCCATATGAGTTGCCTTCCGAGTGATAGGTACAATTTTGCTTTCCTCCAAAATTGCGGTTAGTATTATCTCCACAAAATGCCACAATTTTCCTATTTAAATCATTGCACGATAATACCTCCTTCAAATGACAACAAAATCCGATATTTCACCAGAGTGCTCTAGAAACTGTAAAATCTTGACTCTCGCACCTTCATAAGGTAAAAAAAAAAATATCGCATCAAAACAGTGAAAAATTTTACTGTGCCACGGTTTGAAGCAACCGTTAATAAAAATATGCATTGGGCTTCACAAAGATGCTCTTTCAATTCATCCATCACAATAGGTGCCAGAAATTTACAACAATAGCCTGGGTTTTTGTACGAGCACATCTATTTTTCTTTCTTAAAATGTTTCTGAAGTAAATTAGAGGCACACTCATGTGAGCGAAAGCTGTGGTTTTCTTTAAGCGTGTGATGGCTCACGTACCTTCCGCTGTTACCACATCCAAATCCTTTGAAGTCGGAAAATCGGTTCCGTCGGAAACAGCGCGCATTGACGAGCGGGAAGCAGCACAACTTGATCGGAAACCCTGTGTTTTTTCCGATTTTATATGTTTCTCAATATCGCTGGCACCACCATGACCAAGAGAAAAATCGGCACGATACTTTTCACGCGTAAAATCGGATGCACCACTCTTTTGTTTTATAAACGGATACTTGTTTTGCAAAGTAATATTAAAGGTACACTTGCGTTTAGACATTGTTCTAATGTTACGAACTCGAAAACACTGAAAAAGCTGTTTGACTGTGCACGTTCACCCGTACATTCCAATACAAACTATATCCAAACAATGTCACCGCAAGTCAAGTCCGCACTCGCGCGATTTGATTGATGGCTGAGTTGAGCGGCAGCATCTGTCTCGCGCTCTCTCTTCACCACTCCGGCCCTGTTGCCGACGTGACCCGCGCATTTTGAATGTGATGAATATAGGCAGGTAGGGGAAATCATTTGATTTGTTTCCGAAAGCGGGAGATTTTTGCTTTGGCTGGGCACAACTGGACAGAGAGCCTGAAGCGCGACTGTCCCACCCAAAGCGGGACGTATGGTCACGTTACTCATACTGCACATGAAATTCGCGAGGAAGTAAATCTTCAATCTGTCTCAACAGTGCAACTTCTTCTTGGTAAACAAGGTTTAAAGTTATACACAGCGGCCGAAAAATTTTTGTTACCCAAATAAAATAAGGTGAAAAAACTGCAATGCAGATTTATACTCTCCGTGTTGTCTCAACATCACTCAAGGCAAATGTCGAGAAGTTGGGTCTAGTGAAGCAGGGAATACGACCCGTCGGCTTTGACCAATGGCGTCAGAATTTGCCAGAAAGCATTTATTACACAGATGAAAAAGCTGAAAAGAATGTTCAGAAACAAAGGAATACGAGAGACGAAAAATGTAGTCGTCATATATAAAGGCCAGTAGTATTTCCACGTTTAGGGTATCGCTTGTTTGTAACGTATTATTTTCTCTGGAAAATGAAAGAGAAAAAAATGATGGAAAATATTGGTAGCATAGAATACATCACGTGACATATATATATGAGCCGTATCTCGAACGTCATTCGAACTGTATTGCTTAAGTGCAGTAAGGAATACAAGTTTGGTGTACGTCGATTTCTTCGTTTTCACTAGCATTAGTGTCCTGTTTGTTCAGCTGCACTATGTATCCCTTGCTTCACTAAAACCTAAATGAAGCACTGGATACAAATTTTACATGTGTTGTTTATTTCGCCTCCGCTATCACTAACAGTCTGTTCTTACGTAGGTATTAGTACTACCGATGGCATAACGAGCTATTTACATAATATTTGTATCCCATATTTCCGTTGACCTCTATACATGTAAACTGCTAACGAAAACGTGGAAATGGACGTACCTTACATTTGCAACCTCTACCTCAGATGAACTACGCGAAGAGGCAATAAGACGATACACATACAATTTGTATCCCGTACTTCACTATGGGATACAGTTTTTTTTTTCACCTGCTATACACATTTGTATCCTGCTCTCCAGTTGACATATACAGGTAAATCTCATCAATGTTACACATGTCGTTCTTTTCGAATACGTAGTGTCAGTGTAAAGATATACTGAAGGACGGTATACATATTTCAGTTGTGTCGGCCGTTTCGTCTTCAATATTGCTAGTACGGATTCCAAAAAATCCTACTGACATTAGTGCTGGGAAACGAAAGAAGAACGACACCTGTGAAATTTCTGTTACATACTGAACTTTACGAAAACATACGTATTGATGTAATACAACAATGAATTACGTCAAAATAGTCAAATGCAGTAAAAAAGAAAATGGAAACGTGAGCTTTCCAGACGGGAACTTCCTAAAAGAACCGAAGCTCGCCTAGAAAGACATCAACAAAAATCATATGCACACATACACAACAAACACAACATTACGAAAACACTCTCTCTCTCTCTCTCTCTCTCTGTCACACACGCACACACACGCACGCACCACACACACACACACACACACACACACACACACACACACACACACACATCCCCCCCCCCCATCCTAATGTGAAGTTAGCTAACATATTTCGGACAGTACATTTGCCCAACCTGTTTAATAAAACATTTAAACGGGCAATATGTTTGGGGAGTACTATGTCTCCATGAATATTCGTCTAGGTGATTTTAAAGTGTGGAAATCTGGCGTTTCCCTGCGAGGCGCCGTGGCTAGCAGTGTATTTAACACTAAATTCTTCTAGAATCTTCATATATAAATGATGCTCTAAGCACCCCCTATTCTAACTCCGACTTTTGCTGTTTCACATGGATTAAAAAGAAACGCGAACTGACTGTAATCGACGCTGCAAGTGGAGTAGAAAAGAGTTTGGCACCTGCAATAATTTAATTTGATAAATAAGTTAAATAAAGGAAAGTTTCATTAACGTAGTGGGAAATGAAAGGGTTACTCTACCGATTTACTGAATGAAATTTCTGTCCAAAATAACAACATGATTTATAATGACTAAAATCAAAATACATGAAACATTTACAACACATCAAATTGGCTCAAACTGGATGCTCAAATAAATGCTGTGAAGGTGAAGTTGTCCCTAAACTAGATTGTGACATTTATGACGAAGTGGTATGTGGAGCCAATTCCATGCAACTCAAATCCTTAGAGAAACACACAGTCAACCCAACATTAATTGCTGCTACAATAGTGAGAACTCAGACAATGAATACCCAAGACAGAACGAAGTTAGAAAATGACGAACAGGCGCGCTCTGCTGAGCTCTGATTATCACCTAGGAAAGTCTGCCGGTGCTGCGGACATACATTACCAAACTGTCTTCTTAACTGCAAGAACACGATCTGGCGTACCGGAGGCGATGGCTGGTTGCTTCGACGTCCCGTCGCGAGTATAGCCCGAAACAAATTATCCTGGTCTGGTTGTTCCAGACTAAAGACTTCCTAGCAATACAAATGCGCCTCTGAGGGAGACGAAGAAGGCTCGCCACACAATCACTGATAGTACAGTGATTGATTTTAACAAGCGAAGTCACACAGTAACTCCGATTCAGTCAACTTTAGCTAAAACTCCTCAAGACAGACAACATAGGCTGCTTGTAAGCAGAACGCTCAATTGGCAACTGTACTCGGAAAGTTACGTTGAAGTCGAAACTTCAGCATCTTCGTCAAACAGTTACAGTTAAATAAAAGTATATTAGGCAGCCAACGGAAGGCAGGCATTCCAGAGAAGCGAGAGCTCAGTCTTGTAACGTACTCCCACCGAAAGGCGAGAGCCGACAACCACAAGAGCACCCGTACAACCGAACACAGAACATTCCCGCCCCCACGACAGTGGCCGTGGTTAAACGTTCCAATCAGCAACTCGAAAACCAGCGGAAAATTCCACTCTATTGCCGAAGCACTACCATTCTACCAATGGAGATTCTTGGCGCCAATTTCTGCGCTGATTTTGCTACATCACGGAGCTATGCCCTGAGCAAGCCAATCACAGTTATGATTTGGCAGAAAACGCGGGAATTTGTCCGGCGAAACTGCCTGGGTACACAAGTCATTTCCACGCCTCGCTGGTAGCCCGCCAGAAAGTGTTTTCGCTAAGTTTCTGCGAAGTAATGGAACCTCTAGCCCTGCCGCTACTTCAGGCCCGTGCGAACGTGTCTCCGCCGCTATTCTACAATGTCGGCGCCTGGAAAGCATTCACTCGACTCCCTCACACCCATCGGCTTAACCCTCTGAAGTTCAGCAGAGCCCGCCTGTCACCGGACCACCCGGGTGACGAGAGACGCTGCGTGGGAAGTCCACGTGTGAAGGAATAGCAACTTTTCACCGTATGCAATTAGAGAGGAAGAACGAATTACTCAGACTAAGATAGAAATATGAGAGGGGGCTCATGCCACCTCTCATCCCTTTCCCCACAAAGGATTGCACAGCTGACCAATAACCCTCTCTGCTATTTGTGCAAGCCCCTCTGCATAATGATCTGAACTCAATATTGTGATTTACTACGAGATGCTGATAACCCCTTTCCCCTAAATCCCTACATGAAGAAAACCCGTCTGAAGCTACAATGGAACCCTCTGGAACGTGATCTTCAATTAAGCTGACCAAAACTTCCTTCCTTCGATTAGGTACCACTTTGAAAACTACATCGTCACACTCCTGACCTGAAATTACTGCCAAATGTGTGTGTGATATCTTATGGGACTTAAATGCTGAAGTCATCAGTCCCTAAGCTTACACACTACTTAACCTAAATTATCCTAAGGACAAACACACACACCCATGCCCGAGGAAGGACTCGAACCTCCTCCGGGACCAGCCGCACAGTCCATGACTGCAGCGCCCAAGGCCGCTCGGCTAATCCCGCGCGGCTGAAACTACTGCCCCCCCCCCCCCCCCCCACCCATAATCCCACAGGAGGTTCCCCCCTGTTGTACTTCCTTTTGCCAAAATGTGATTCACCAACTTCGACCATAACATGCGGCCTCCCCCCATCGGCCACCTATATTTCATGTACTCCCCCACACACTTCCCTCCAAAAAGAATATGAATCTACAACTGTACGCTTACTCACACGACATTCATGCACACACAGACACTCAGGATATCACAGACGCCAACAGTAAGTGATTTTCATAATGTCTCTCAAGGCGAGCTTAGATTTTACGAACCATGTCCCTCTTCTAGTGGATCGCCACAACCTATCTCTGCTGCAGTGTTATACGAATAAGTCGTGAGTACGGCCACGAGGTACACTCTTCGCCGCACTCACGACATCGAACATACTCAGCAATGAGGCCACACATCTGCAAGAAACAAATCGTGGCCAACATGTCTTCGCCCATCATTTAATCATACAGTAAAGCTGCATGTCCTCGGGAAAAATTACGGCTTTAGTTTCCCCTTGCTTTCAGCCGTTCGCAGTACCAGCACAGCAAGGCCGTTTTGGTTAATGTTGCAAGGCCAGATCAGTCAATCATCCAGACTGTTGCCCCTGCAACTACTGAAAAGGCTGCTGCCCCTCTTCAGGAACCACACGTTTGTCTGGCCTCTCAACAGATACCCCTCCGTTGTGGTTGCACCTACGGTACGGCCATCTGTATCGCTGAGGCACGCAAGCCTCCCTACCAACGGCAAGGTCCATGGTTCATGGGGGGAGGGTCTTCGCCCATAGCCTCTCGTAAATCATCAAGGTTTATCGGAACAGATAAATCCATACCCACAAATGAAAATGAGATACTAAAAATTGTTCTAAAATAAGAAACTTAGTCCATATTACCTCAATATCACTAAGAATGAAATTAAGCACCGAATGAATTACAAACAACCAATTAATTTAATAAAGGCACAATACGAATATTTTCAGCAATATGTAGCGATCTCTTTTAATCTCACATTCAATTATTTTAATGTACAATGATAGTGCTTATCCGGAACACAGAACTGTTTTATTATCTATGGCTCGAAATGAAGACATTGCTATCTATGAGTAATGTATGACGTCATTGGTCAAAGCCGACGGGTTGTATCCCCTGTTTCACTAGACCCGAGAAGTTTACTTTGGAAAGAACATTTTGTTTTGAACCACCTACCGCTTTGACATAAGACCAAAATTTCTTAGGATTTCCTGACGGTCTGCTCTTATGAACTTGTCGTCGACCGAACGTTAAACACCAATCTTCTTTATTTCCTGCATGGCTTGGGGTCAGGCGTGCACTACACGCAGGAAGCGGTTACAACAGTAGCGGAGTACGTATGGAGTGCACATGTGGGTTTTTTAGGTTAGAGAATTCCCTCCCAATGCCCTACAAGACGCCTCCTGAGACGCGACAAGGCAGTGGTAGGCAAAACGCAACAGGTAACAACAATATTAATGTGGTAGTAGTAAAATGCAGGAGCGTCTATACAAAGGTCACAGAACTGCTCTCATTAATAAACGGTCACAACGCCCACATAGTACTAAGGACAGAAAGTTGGCTGAAACCGGATGTTAACAGTAATGAAATTCTAAACTCATATTGGAATGTATATCGCAGAGACAGGCCGGACAGTGAAGGCGGAGGCGTGTTTATAGCGATAAGAAGTGCAATAGTATCGAAGGAAATTGGCGGAGATCCGAAATGTGAAATAATTTGGATGAAGGTCACGGTTAAAGCAGGCTCAGACATGGTAATTGGATGTCTCTATAGGCCCCCTGGCTCAGCAGCTGTTGTGGCTCAGCACCTGAAGGATAATATGGAAAATATTTCGAGTAGATTTCCCGACCATGTTGTAGTTCTGGGTGGAGATTTTAATTTGCCGGATATAGACTAGGAGACTCAAACATTTATAACGGGTGGCAGGGAGAAAGAACCCAGTAAAATTTTTTAAAGTGCATTATCTGATAACTACCTTGAGCAGTTAAACAGAGAACCGACTCGTGGCGACAACATATTAGACCTTCTGGTGACAAACAGACCCGAACTATTTGAAACAGTTAACGCAGATAAGGGAATCAGCGATCATAAAGCGGTTACTGCATCGGTGATTATAACCGTAAATAGAAATGTTAAAAAAGGTAGGAAGATTTTTCTGTTTAGCAAAAGTGACAAAAAGCTGATTTCAGAGTACCTGACGGCTCAACACAATGTTTTGTCTCAAGTACAGATAGTGTTGAGGATCAGTGGACAAAGTTCAAAACCATCGTACAATATACATTAGATGAGTATATGCCAAGCAAGATCCTAAGTGATGGAAAAGAGCCACCATGGTACAACTTGCAGACAAACAAAAATTACGCGAAGCGAAATGTAGTGTGAGGAGGGCTATGCGAGAGGCTTTCAATGAATTCGAAAGTAAAGTTCTATGTACTGACTTGGCAGAAAATCCTAAGAAATTTTGGTCCTATGTCAAAGCGGTCGGTGGCTCAAAACAAAATGTCCAGACACTCTGTGACCAAAATGGTACTGAAACAGAGGATGACAGACTAAAGGCCGAAACACTAAATGTCTTTTTCCAAAGCTGTTTCACAGAGGAAGGCTGCACTGTAGTTCCCTCTCTTAGATTGTCGCACAGATGACAAAATGGTAGATATCGAAATAGACGACAGAGGGATAGAGAAGCAATTAAAATCGCTCAAAAGAGGAAAAGTCGCTGGGCCTGATGGTTTACCAGTTCGATTTTACGCAGAGTACGCGAAGGAACTTGCCCCCCTTCTTGCAGCGGTGTACCGTAGATCTCTAGAAGAGCGTAGCATTCCAGAGGATTGGTAAAGGGCACAGGTCATCCCCGTTTTCAAGAAGGGACATCGAACAGATTTGCAGAACTATAGACCTATATCTCTAACGACGATCAGTTGTAGAATTTTGGAACACGTATTATGTTCGAGTATAATGACTTTTTTGGAAACTAGAAATCTACTCTGTAGGAACCAGCATGGGTTTCGAAAAAGACGATCGTGTGAAACCCAGCTCGCGCTATTCGTCCACGAGACTCAGGGGGTCATAGACACGGGTTCCCAGGTGTATGTCATTTTTCATGACTTCCGCAAGGCGTTAGCTACAGATTAGATTAGATTAGATTAATACTTGTTCCATAGATCATGAATACGACACTTCGTAATGATGTGGAACGTGTCAGGTTAATAAAAGATGTCTGTACAAGAAATTACATTACACAAAATATTGCATGACACTAATGATTAAGTGTTTGTATCTAAAAATTCAGCCAATGAGTAGAAGGAGTTGTCATCTAGAAATTCTTTTAATTTATTTTTAAATGTTAGTTGGCTATCTGTCGGGCTTTTGATGCTGTTTGGTAGGTGCCCAAAGACTTTTGTGGCAGCATAATTTACCCCTTTCTGTGCCAAAGTCAGATTTAACCCTGCATTGTGAAGATCATCCTTTCTCCTGGTGTTATAGGTATGCACACTGCTATTACTTTTGAATTGGGTTGGATTATTATCAACAAATTTCATAAGGGAATATATATACTGTGAGGTTACTGTGAGGATCCCTAGATCCTTAAATAGATGTCTGCAGGATGACCGTGGGTGGGCTCCAGCAATTATTCTGATTACACGTTTTTGTGCAATGAATACTTTTCTACTCAACGATGAATTACCCCAGAATATGATGCCATACGAAAGCAGTGAATGAAAGTAGGCATAGTAAGCTAATTTACTGAGATTCTTATCACCAAAATTTGCAATAACCCTAATAGCATACGTAGTTGAACTCAGACGTTTCAGCAGACCATCAATGTGTTGCTTCCAGTTTAACCTCTCATCAATGGACACACCTAAAAATTTTGAAAATTCTACCTTAGCTACAGACTTCTGTTCAAATTCTATATTTATTACTGGAGTTGTGCCATTTACTGTACGGAACTGTATATACTGTGTTTTATCAAAATTTAAAGAGAGTCCGTTTGCTGAGAACCACTTAATAATTTTGTGAAAAACATCATTTACAATTACATCACTTAGTTCTTGGTTTTTGGATGTTATTACTATACTTGTATCATCAGCAAAAAGAACTGACTTTGCATCTTCATCAATGTGGAATGGTAACTCATTAATGTATATCAAGAACAGTAAAGGACCTAAGACCGAACCCTGTGGGACCCCGTGCTTGATAGCACCCCAGTTTGAGGAATCAGCTGTTGTTTTAACATTACACGAACCACTTATTTCAACTTTCAGTTCCCCATAGTCGTTTAATGAACAAAGTAAGAGCATATGGACTATCAGACCAATTGTGTGATTGGATTGAAGAGTTCCTAGATAACAGAACGCAGCGTGTCATTCTAAATGGAGAGAAGTCTTCCGAAGTAAGAGCAATTTCAGATGTGCCGCACCGGAGTGTCGTAGGACCATTGCTATTCACAATATACATAATTGACCTTGTGGATAACATCGGAAGTTCACTGAGGCTTTTTGCGGATGATGCTGTAGTATATCGAGAGGTTGTAACAGTGGAAAATTGTACTCAAATGCAGGAGGATCTCCAGCGAATTGATGTATGGTGCACGGAATGGCAATGAATCTCAATGTAGACAAGTGTAATGTGATGCGGATTCATAGAAAGAAAGATCCTTTATCATTTAGCTACAATACAGCAGGTCAGCAACTGGAAGCTGTTAATTCCATAAATTATCTGGGAGTACGCATTAGGAGTGATTTAAAATGGAATGATCATATAAAGTTGATAGTCGGTAAAGCAGATGTCAGACTGAGATTCATTGGAAGAATCCCAAGGAAATGCAATCCGAAAACAAAGGAAGTAGGTTACAGTACACTTGTTCGCCCACTGCTTGAATATTGCTCACCAGTGTGGGATCCGTACCAGATAGGGTTGATAGAAGAGATAGAGAAGATCCAACGGAGAGCACCGCGCTTCGTTACAGAATCATTTAGTAGCCGCGGAAGCGCAACGGAGGTGATAGATAAACTCCAGTGGAAGACTTTGCAGGAGAGACTCTCAGTTGCTCGGTACGGGCTTTTGTTGAAGTTTCGAGAACATACCTTCACCGAGGAATCAAGCAGTTTATTGCTTCCTCCTACGCACATCTCGCGAAGAGACCACGAGGATAAAATCAGAGAGATTAGAGCTCACACAGAGGCATACCGACGATCTTTCTTCCCACGAACAATACGAGACTGGGATAGATGGGAGAACCGATAGAGGTCCTCAAAGTACCCTCCGCCACACACCGTCAGGTAGCTTGCGGAGTATGGATGTAGATGTAAATGTAATGTAGATATCGTAAAAGCTATCGTAGACCTTTGACGACTTAGTACAAGTTCGTCACATTTTGTTCGGTGACTTCAGTTTCATCTCTGGTTTGCATTTAACTCCGTGGGATTGCTACAACTAATAACACTGGATGTAAGACGATTAATAAACTGACGATCACCGTTTGTGATCGATAGTTCAACATGGCAGATTGATGATGTGGGTGACACAAAATTTGTAAAGTGAACATGACATCAAGCGATAAAAAATTTAGAGTACTTTTTTTGCTGTTAATTCTGGTTTAGCCCACACTTTAGAAAATCACTAATGTAGTACAGCGTTAAAACGGTACACTGCTTAATCGACTATGGGACTCACGATTCTAAAGAACATAATCGTCGTAACAGCATCATCTACTTCAATAGTCTCGTCGTTGGCAGGAGTGTGAGTAAAGTTCAATGTCTCTATACAGTTTTCTTTCAAATGTCGTTCTTACTTTTGTGTTGGCAGCGCAAAGACACATGTAGAAACTTGGTGTGTGTTCTGTGTGGAGGGAGCTGACATTAATTACTAAGCATAGAGTGTATGATAAATTTCTGTGCATTTCATCACTTTGTACGATTTTTTGTTATAGAGCGTTGCAAGAGTCTATCCCTTATTTCAGTCAGCCCATCGAATATTTTCGTTTTCCAAATAAGCACCACGTTCCTTTTTGTCTAGAATGTATATAATATTATGTGCTTATACGAACTTGAGCACAAACTAGTAGTTTTTACAGTGTCAATTTATCTCTTCGCTTTTGGGATCTACAGAGGGAACAAATGAATTAACGTACTATTTTGACGTCACATGTAACATACTTCACTTAAAATAAACTTTCAGGTGACGCAAAGAGAACGCATGGAAACAGAGAAAAGTAATTATTTTCAAAATAAAGATTTCATTTTGTAAACTTGTTGTTGACTCCTCCTAGTTGATTCAAGGTAACGAAATGATTGTAGCTGGTGAATATAAGAAATACTTTCAGTTTAAATTACTGTATTACATGCAGGAATAGATTCATTCGGGTCCAGACATGACGTAGCTCTATATCCTCAATTATCACGTTTACATCGCAGGTCTGAAAGACACTTAGACAGTTTCACCAGCTGAAATGACTAAATATGCTATTTAATATCTGTGCAGTTAACAAATATAATTCTATGGTAATGGATGTGTGTTCCCAGCGTATGCTACTGTGATTTCAAATGATACGTTTATTGCTGTTTGTCACTCTGGCCCATTGCTTTTCTGCGCGAGACGAGTACCAAGAATATGAATTAGTTGCCCACTGCCCTATAAAGTAATTGTAGAACGCCAGACTGCCGCAATCTCTTTCTCTGTACTTGCTCTAGTATTTACACACACACACACACACACACACACACACACACTTCTATCTGTCAAGATTATTAGAAGTGATGTAGAAAGAAAATTAGAAAAGTGTTGGTAAATAACTAGTCTTTTTCTAGTTAAAATGACAAGCTACTGGATCAGAACCCCAAGGAGAAAGAAAATGGCACAGATTGGCTTAATCATTATCTAAGAGATATTTCTAAGGCTAATCATCCAGTCTGCAGTGTAGAGTGTATGGTGTAAGAAGTTTTTTTTTTTTTTTTTTTTTTTTTTTTTAAGACTTTGTGCTGGGCTTGGGCTCTAGCCTAGTTCGTTATGCACATGAACCTCTCTGGAAATTCTGAAACGGAAGAGAAGTTCCGGGAGATTCTACACTATGAGGCACTTAGGAATATATGATTTGGTAAGAGAGTTAGCAGCGAAACCAAAGGTCCAAATCAAGAACCATTTACATACAGGAAGGCAGTAGTTTTAAGCTCATTATTGTGCATTCGGGTATATTTGCTGCGGCCATGTGAATTATTCGGTGGCCTGAACTGCGTTAGACAAGGATCTACACGTTATAGAAAGAGAGACTCCACTAAGCGAGTACCACAAGGAAGGTGCACAGAGTTGATGAACTGCGATAGCCGGCCGCGGTGGTCTCGCGGTTCTAGGCGCGCAGTCCGGAACCGTGCGACTGCTACGGTCGCAGGTTCGAATCCTGCCTCGGGCATGGATGTGTGTGATGTCCTTAGGTTAGTTAGGTTCAAGTAGTTCTAAGTTCTAGGGGACTGATGACCGCAGCAGTTGAGTCCCATAGTGCTCAGAGCCATTTGAACCATTTTTTGAACTGCGATACAGCATAGCAGCATAAACACAAGGTTGCATTGAACAAATATATACAGTGTATGAAGAGCTTGGGCAAATGCGTGGATGTATATGAACTACAGTTAACTTACAGACAACTGATGCCGAATTCAGAAGACAAGTCACAAGTGAGAAACTGAGTCTTACCTTGCTTTATACCATAGCAAGCGTTTCTGACTAATGTAAGGGTTCATATCGTAGCCTCTCTTGGACGTGGAAAAGTTTCCCTGACACTGCTGTAGTACCAACTCCTCGCTGATGACACTGGATGGAATCAATAGACCAATAGGCCTATGTGGTGACTGTGAGTGATGAGAGTAGTTGAGAACCCTATATTATCATGAACGTAGGTGACTGAGATCTACGTCTTCTTATTCTCATTTTTAAAGGCGTTTTGGCACCTTTACACCGACTCTTGTTGACTGTGGACGGCAGTCTCTTGCGGAAGGAGGGGCATTAAAACCTTACACAACGTCTTGTGGCGTTGGTGTGCGATTTGATGCCGTCCACTAGGATACATTCATGTGTTTTGCCCCTTTTGGGTGGTTATTGGTGAATCTATGTTAGCTTGTCGCAGGGCAGAGAATCTGTGCTTCCATGACCTGCTTTCGTATCTACATCTGTCTACATCTACATCTACATCCATACTCCGCAAGCCACCTGACGGTGTGTGGCGGAGGGTACCCTGAGTACCTCTATCGGTTCTCCCTTTTATTTCAGTCTCGTATTGTACGTGGAAAGAAGGATTGTCGGTATGCTTCTGTGTGGGCTCTAATCTCTCTGATTTTATCCTCATGGTCTCTTCGCGAGATATACGTAGGAGGGAGCAATATACTGCTTGACTCTTCGGTGAAGGTATGTTCTCGAAACTTTAACAAAAACCCGTACCGGGCTGCTGAGCGTCTCTCCTGCAGAGTCTTCCATTGGAGTTTATCTATCATCTCCGTAACGCTTTCGCGATTACTAAATGATCCTGTAACGAAGCGCGATGCTCTCCGTTGAATCTTCTCTATCTCTTCTATCAGCCCTATCTGGTGTGGATCCCACACTGCAGAGCAGTATTCAAGCAGTGGGCGAACAAACGTACTGTAACCTACTTCCTTTGTTGTCGGATTGCATTTTCTTAGGATTCTTCCAATGAATCTCAGTCTGGCATCTGCTTTACCGACGATCAACTTTATATGGTCATTCCATTTTAAATCACTCCTAATGCGTACTCCCAGATAATTTATGGAATTAACTGCCTCCAGTTGCTGACCTACTGTTTTATAGCTAAATGATAAGGGACCTATCTTTCTATGTATTCGCATCACATTACGTTTGTCTACATTGAGATTCATTGCCATTCCGTGCACCATACGTCAATTCGCTGGAGATCCTCGTGCATTTCAGTACAGTTTTCCATTGTTGCAACCTCTCGATACTCCACAGCATCATCTGCAAAAAGCCTCAGTGAACTTCCGATGTCATCCACCAGGTCATTTATGTATATTGTGAATAGCAACGGTCATATGACACTCCCCTGCGGCACACCTGAAATCACTCTTACTTCGGAAGACTTCTCTCCATTGAGAATGACGTGCTGCGTTCTGTTATCTAGGAACTCCTCAATCCAAACACACTATTGATCTGATAGTCCGTATGCCCTTACTTTGTTTATTAAACGACTATGGGGAACTGTGTCAAACGCCTTGCGGAAGTCAAGAAACACGGCAATCTATCTGTGAACCCGTGTCTAAGGCCCTCTGAGTCTCGTGGACGAATAGCGCGAGCTGGGTTTCACACGACCGTCTTTTTCGAAACCCATGCTGATTCCTACAGAGTAGATTTCTAGTCTCCAGAAAAGACGTTATACTCGAACATAATACGTGTTCCAAAATTCTACAACTGATCGACGTTAGAGATGTAGGTCTATAGTTCTGCACATCTGTTCGACGTCCCTTCTTGAAAACGGGGATGACCTGTGCCCTTTTCCAATCCTTTGGAACGCTTCGCTCTTCTAGAGACCTACGGTACACCGCTGCAAGAAGGGGGTGGGGGGGGGGGGGGCAAGTTCCTTCGCGTACTCTGTGTAAAATCGAACTGGTATCCCATCAGGACCAGCGGCCTTTCCTCTTTTGAGCGATTTTAATTGTTTCTCTATCCCTCTGTCGTCTATTTCGATATCTACCATTTTGTCAACTGTCCGACAATCTAGAGAAGGAAGCACAGTGCAGTCTTCCTTTGTGAAACAACTTTGGAATAAGACATTTAGTATTTCGGCCTTTAGTCTGTCATCCTCTGTTTCAGTACCATTTTGGTCACAGAGTGTCTGGACATTTTGTTTTGATCCACCGACCGCTTTGACATAGGACCAAAATTTCTTAGGATTTTCTGCCAAGTCAGTACATAGAACTTTACTTTCGAATTCATTGAAAGCCTCTCGCATAGCCCTCCTCACACTACATTTCGCTTCGCGTAATTTTTGTTTGTCTGCAAGACTTTGGCTATGTTTATGTTTGCTGTCAAATTCCCTTTGCTTCCGCAGCAGTTTTCTAACTCGGTTGTTGTACCATGGTGGTTCTTTCCCATCTCTTACGATCTTGCTTGGCACATACTCATCTAACGCATATTGTACGATGGTTTTGAACTTTGTCCACTGATCCTCAACACTATCTGTACTTGAGACAAAACTTTTGTGTTGAGCCGTCAGGTACTCTGAAATCTGCTTTTTGTCACTTTTGCTAAACAGAAAAATCTTCCTACCTTTTTTAATATTTCTATTTACGGCTGAAATCATCGATGCAGTAACCGCTTTATGATCGCTGATTCCCTGTTCTGCGTTAACTGTTTCAAATAGTTCGGGTCTGTTTGTCACCAGAAGGTCTAATATGTTATTGCCACGAGTCGGTTCTCTGTTTAACTGCTCAAGGTAGTTATCAGATAATGCACTTTAAAAAATTTTACTTGGTTCTTTCTCCCTACCACCCGTTATAAACGTTTGAGTCTCCTAGTCTATATCCGGCAAATTAAAATCTCCACCCAGAACTATAACATGGTGGGGAAATCTACTCGAAATATTTTCCAAATTATTCTTCAGGTGCTGAGCCACAACAGCTGCTGAGCCAGGGGGCCTATAGAGACATCCAATTACCATGTCTGAGCCTGCTTTAACAGCGACCTTCACGCAAATCATTTCACAATTCGAATCTCCGTCAATTTCCTTCGATACTATTGCAATTCTTATCGCTATAAACACGCCTCCGCCTTCACTGTCCGGCCTGTCTCGGCGGTATACATTCCAATCTTAGTTTAGGATTTCATTACTGTTTACATGTGGTTTCAGCCAACTTTCTTTTATTAATATGAGCAGTTCTGGGACCTTTCTATAGACGCTCCTGCAGTTTACTATTAGCACATTAATATTGTTATTCCCTGTTGCATTTTGCCTACTCCTGCCTTGCCGCGTCTCAGGAGGCGTCTTGTCGGGCCTAGGGAGGGAATTCTCTAACCTAAAAAAAACCCATGTGCACTCCACACGTACTCCGCTACCCTCGTAGCCGCTTCTGGCGTGTAGTGCACGCCTGACCTATTCAGGGGGACCCTACATTTCTCCACCCGATAGCGGAGGTCGAGAAATTTGCACCCCAGCTCTCCGCAGAATCGTCTGAGCCTCTGGTTTAAGCCTTCCACTCGGCTCCAAACCAGAGGACCGCGATCGGTTCTGGGAACGATACTACAAATAGTTAGCTCTGATTCCACCCCGCGAGCGAGGCTTTCCGCCTTCACCAACTCCGCCAACCGCCTGTACGAACTGAGGATGACCTCTGAACCCAGACGGCAGGAGTCATTGGTGCCGACATGAGCAACAATTTGCAGTTGGGTGCACCCAGTGCTCTCTATCGCCGCCGGTAGGGCCTCTCCACATCTCGGATGAGACCCCCCCGCAAACAGACAGAGTGAACACTGGCCTTCTTCCCCGACCTTTCCGCTATTTCCCTAAGGGGCTTCATCACCCGCCTAACGTTGGAGCTCCCAATAACTAATAAACCCCTCCCCCCGTGTGCCTGCTCGGACCTTCCTGAAGGAGCAGCCACATGTCCACTCACAGGCAGAGCGGGCGATACATATATACTCCGCAAACCATCGCGAAGTGCATGACAGAGGGTACATCCCATTGTACCCAATACTAGGGTTTCTGCCCATTCCATTCACATATGGAGTGCAGAAAGAATGACTGTTTGAATGCTTCTGTGTGTGCTGTTATTATTCTAATCTTGTCCTCACAATCCCTATGTGAGTAATACGTAGGGGCTTGCAGTATCTTTATAGAGGCATCATTTAAAGTCCATTATTGAAACTTTGTTAATAGACTTTCTCACGATAGCGTATGTCTATACACAAGAGTCTTCCACTTCAGTTTGTAACACTTTCCCATGAGTCAAACAAACCTATGGCTGTTTGTGATTCCCTTATCTGTAGGTTTTACGTTGAACATCTCCTGTCAGTCCTATTTGGTACATGTCCCACATGCTCGAACAATATTCTAGAATGGATCGCAAAAGTGATTTGTAAGCGATCTCCTCTGTAGACTGATTGCAGCATTCCACCAATAAAGTGAAGACTACCACCTGCTTTACCCACAACTGAGCATATATGATCATTCCATTTATTATCCCTGCCAAGAGCTGCACCCAGGTATTTGTAAAATTTGGCCGATTCCAGCTGTGACTCACTGACATCATAGTCATAAGATACTGTTTTTTTGTGAACTGCACAATTTTTTACACTTCGTGACATTTACAGCAAGCTGCCAATAATTGCACAGCTTTGAAATATTGTCAAGATCTAACTGTATATTTATGCATCTTCTTTCAGACAGTACTTCATTACAGATAACAGCATCACCTGCAAGAAGTCTGAGGTTACTGTTTATACTGTCCGCTAGGTCGGCCAAAGAGAACTGAGGGATGACAACTATTTTTTATTTAGTTGTAGGCAACATTATTTATATATTTACACTCATCAACATGTCTTCAAGACTGACTTTACAAATAATCCTTTTATTAATGTACATTCACATCAAAAGACTTTATAAACAATATGAAATTATATTATTGGCTCCCAATTACACATCGATACCTTGAACACACTCACCCATCTCATATTTTAAACATTGACTGATTCTTGTTCATACTGCAAACAATTTGTTATATACCTCATTCACACCCTTGTAAAATATAAAAGCATGACTCTAAAATATTACTACATCACATAATAGATAGTACATCATGTAAAAAAATCATTTTTCAACAAAAAATAATTCAAAATTCTAGTGTGTGCAATGATATAAGATTTTGAACAAGGCAACACATGTAGAACTAACTTAGTATCCACAGCTTCGCTCATGTAGACTATGGTCTGCACAGACTTTGTTTTTTCTTTAATCAAATTTTGTTGTTGTTCACTAATTGCAACACCTTCTAAACTTTTCACCGAATTAAGGACATAGAAGCAATGTCTTTGCTGAATGTACTTTTGATCAAAAAGCGAAATGGTAGCTGGAGTACAAGATTTTTTTAAAAAGTTGTGCCTTTTTGCATTCTTGTGGTGATACTTCCATACAGACATTCATCCCTTAACATATATTTATTTCTATCCAACCAAGAAGTGAAATATCGATATTCATAGAGTTAGCTTTAAACATTTTTAGTACAGTAGAGCTCCTCTAATCTGTCGCCTTCGGGACCGGGACCATGGTCGGAATGAAAAAAAGGTCGGATTATCTGAAAAATCTAATATTTATTGCAAAAAATATAAAAAGACATTTAGTACAAAACACTAAACAGTTTAAGAACTGAAAGACGTCTACAGTAATATAAAAAGTTGTTTTTACACAGTGTTAAACAATATACTAACGAAAAAACGTCTGCACACTCTATAATATGTATTGGTTTTAAACGGAAAAACGACAAACAAATTACAATATTGTACTATACTTCATAACGTATGAACGATATATACTTTAAACTAAAAAAATGTTTATAGCACTGTATATAAAAAGAATTTTTTTACAAAGAAATAAATTACTTTATGTATAAACTAACAAATGATTATACTGTATGCACTGTTTTTACAGTAAAAACGAAAACAAATTATGTGGAAAAAAAAGTCAGTGATACATTATTGTTTAGCAGGTATTATTCTAGATCTACCTGCAGTGTCCCTCCATTTTTATATCATCAAAATGTCCATTGGAGTTCAAGTTGGATTCTGGTCGACGTAAAAAGGGTTTTTTTCATCGTTGTGTGAAATCTAGGTGAGGGGTTCGTCTTCGGCGTCCGAGTCCTCATTCACAGTTTCCTGGCTAACAGCGGCAACAATCAGGTCGTCATTGAGCTCTTAAAAAGTGTCACTGTCTTTCTCACATTCGTTGATCCACTCTTCAACTTCATTTGCAGGGACGTTCGGCTCTAGAGTTTGTAGATCTTAACGATTTCCAGTGCGTCGTTGTTTTCCTCATCTTCGGTATGCTCATTTTCAGTCATAACTTGTGGCCAAAATTTACGCCACGATTTCCGCAGTGTGTCAGTTTCCAGGTCATCCTATGCTGCAGCGATTGTGTAGATAGCATCTTTGATGTTATGACCTCCTTCAGATTGAGCTGATATACTTTCTGCGATATCGCCTTTTCAACCATTGGATAATGCCTTGATCCATTGCTTGGATGAGTAAGGTCACATTAGGAGGCAGAAAGAGAGCTTTTATGTCCCCTTTCACCAAATCTTCCTCATATGGATGTGATGGTACGTTATCCAACAGCAGTACAGCACGATCAGGCTGATTTTTTTTTTTTTTGCTTCAATTCTGTTTCGACCGATGGCGCAAACTCGTCGAAAAACCAGGATTTAAAAAGATTGCAGTCCATCCAAGCAGATTTTTAATAGCGGTAATAAACCGACAAGGAAGATAAGTTTACATTTTTGAATGCCCTTGGTTTCTTAGATTTGCCAGTGACGAACAAGGGGAACTTGTGGGTACCATCTGCGTTGCTACAAGGAATGGCTGTTATTCTGTCTTTTATACGTTTCGTTCCTATCACAGACTCATTTGCAGCTGCGAGCGTTTTTGTTGGCAACATTTTAAAGTTCAGCCCTGTTTCGTCGATGTTATACACTTGGCAGGGTAACAGTTCATTTTCTTCTACAATTTATTGAAACTTAACAGAAAACTCATTAGCAGCTGTGGCATTGGCAGATAGTTTTTCACCGGAAATAGAAACAAATCGGACACTGTGACGATTTTTCCAACGATCAATTCAGCCTTCACTGGAAGCAAATTTACTTTCGGTTTCCAGTTTTTTCTGCATAACTATCCTTCTTTCTTGAAAAAACCACATCCACAATGCGTTATCAAGCAGTTCAAGTTTAGGCTTTTTTAACGTTTTGCGATTATTCAGAGTGTTTTCACCAACAATCGTAATTGTACAGAATTCAATGTCTTCCCGATTCTTCCTCCAATCGTTAATTGTCGTAACACCTACATTCAGTTCCTTTGTAATTTTCTGGAGCGATTCTGCATCGTCCAGTCTTTGTAGCACTGCTAATTTTTCATTTAGTGAAAGAGTTACATGTTTACGTTTGAATCCAGACATATTGAAAAACAGACAACTGTACACACTGCGCAATAACATATAGTATAACAATATGCACAGCGATAGATACTGTAACAATGGCCCAACAGGCATCCAGTCAGTGACAAGTCGACCCAGGCTCACGAGCCTGAGCATGGTCAGACTAACCGGAGTGACGGACCATCCAAGGTTCTACTGTATATTTAATGAAATATTGTCTTAAAATTTTTCATCCCTTATTTCATCCACTTAGGAGATGGATATTCAGAAACAGTGGAACATGTAAAATTTTTATTTCTAACAGAGAAGCAAAATACAAATTTTCATAGATTTAGCTTTGAATATGATTTCAAATGTAATAATGTCACAAAATTTTTCATCCCATATTTCACTCCTTCAAGGGTTCAGTTTCCAAAAATACTGAAAAGCTTACTTCTTAATTTCTAACCAAGAAGTCAAACACCAATTTCATAGATATAGATTTAAAAACACTTTAGTATTTCTTTAATGATGATTTATTTTTTTCCACCCACTATTTGACCCCCTTACTGGCTGAATTTCCAAAAATGTTGAAACATGTATTTCTCTACTTGTGACTGAGAAATAAAATAACAATTTGCGTAGTTTTAGCTTCAAAATTGCCTTAATAGTAACATATTTTCAAAAAGACGTTCATTCCCTATTCTCATTCCCTTAGGGGTGGAATTGCGAATAACCCTTTCTTAAATGATGCCTACAGTATGAGATCCACACCCTCTCCAGATTTCAAGTTTCTATCTTTAGTAGTTTGGGCTGGGTGATGATGTGTTAGTGAAACACTCTGGCCCCATTTCACCCCCATTGGGGTTGAATGACCAAAAACAGTGAAGCATCTGTTGTTTTTATTTCTAACTGAGAAGCTAAATACAAAATATTCAAATACTTTGCTTCAAAAATCATTTCACAAAACAATTCGCCCCAAATTTAGCCCCCTTAGGGAATGAATTTCCAAAAACAGTGAAATGTGTATATTTTATTTCCAACAGAGAAGCAAAATACACATTTTCATAGCCTTAGCTTCAAAATTGCTTGTCTGGTTAAATATGTTCATAAAAACTTTCGTCCCCTGTTTCACCCCTATAGGGGTTAAATTTCCAAAAACAGTGAAATATCTATTTTTTATTTCTAATGGAGAAGCCACATTCAAATTTTCGTAGAACTAGCTTTGTAAATGCTTTCATAGTACAATATTTTCATAAAACATTCCTCCTCCATTTGACCACCTTAGTGGCTGACTTTCCAAGAACACTGGAACACTTTTTTATTTACAACTGAAAAGTCAAATGCCAAATTCCACAGATATAGGTTTAAAAATACTTAATAGTTTTTTTTAAATAATGATTTGTTTTCAAAAAATATTTCACCCACTATTTCACCCCCCATAGGGACTGAATTTCTAAAAGTACTGTGTGTGGAGAGCACACAAGGGTTATTGAGATAAGGCAGTTCTCCATCATACATTTCAGATAACGACAGCCATAGGAGACCCTGAAGTATTAGTGTAAGAGCCAATGGAATTTAACCCACAGGAGATAATTTTAATACCCCAGTAGCATTCCACAACAAAGTGCCAGAGTTTAAATTGCATTTCAAAAGCAATGAAGCTCATGTAATACTAGGTTCAGGAAGCTGATTGAAACCTTAGAGTGACAGTAGTGAGATTTTATAGGAAAAATTAGTATACATCGAAAGAACAGGCTGAGGGGAATGGAGGTGGTGTATTTATTGCAGTAGATAGACACTCAAATCCACCAAGACAGAAACTGAAGCTGCACGCAAGATTGTTTGAGCAAGACTCATTATCTGCAATGATCATAAAATTATAGTTCGGTCCTCCTATCGACAGCCAGACTTCCCTCCCGATATAACCAAAAACTTTAGGGAAAACCTCAGTTAGTTTGTAGATACGTTCCCCAATCGTGCTATAATCATTGCTTGAGTCTTTAATCAGCCAACAATCACTTGGAAAAATTACAGCTTCGTAGTGGTGGGTGTGCTAAGACATCCTGTGAACAGTTACTACATACCTTCTCTGAAAACTGCATAGGATTCAGAACACCACTGATGATGATGGAAATATATTAGATCTGTTGGCAACAGATGACCACATCGAAACTGGTATCAGTGACCAAAAGGTGGTTGTTACAAAAATGAATATTAAACTAAAAATGTAGGAAGTTTTATATGTTCAGAAAACTAGATAAAAAAGCAGTAGTGTCATACATCAATGAGGAACTCAGGACAGGAGCAAATGGAGGAACTATAGCTTAAGTTTAAAAGAACAGTTGATGATGCACTACATAGATATGTATTTAGTGGAACAGTTCATGATGGGAGAGATCCTCCATGGTATACAGTAACTTCAGTATACAGTAATTATTCTAAAGAAATAGAGACTTCTGCATAATAGGTATACATAAAAGCTTATGGCTCTAGGTAGGTAGGTACTAAATGGAACGTATTTGGCAGTCAAGAGATCAATGTGCGAAGTCTTCAGTGACTACTGTAGCAGAATATTATCAGAAGATATTTCACAAAACCTGAAGAAATTCTAGTTTTATGTAAATGCTTTTAGTGGCACAACAACTCTGTTTTCATATATTCCTTTAAATAGGAAATCCTAGGAGTATTCCCCCAGTTGAATTCTTGCACCATTGAAAAGATGAGTGAAATAGCTATTAGCGACAGGGCATTGAGAACAGTTGAAAACGTTAAAAGTGGACTAAGAATCAAAGTCCAGTGGAACCCCATCTGACTCCATATTCAATCTGCAGCTGAGTTAATTCCTCTTTTAACTATAATCTATTGAAGGCACTAAAAAAAACCGTGCCTGATAGATGAAAAAAAAACACAGATCATCACACCCATTTACGGCAAGGGCAGTAGATGTGATCCACAAACCTGCTATCCATTATTCTTGACATGGGTTTGTTGCAGAATCTTAGAACATATTCTGAACTCAAACACAACGAGAAATCTCAAATAGAATAATCTTCTCGATGCCAACCAACATGGATTCCGAAAACATTGGTAATATGAAACCCAACTTGCACTTTTCCCATGTGGTATATTGAAAGCTTTGGATCAAGACAGTCAGGTAGATGCAGAATTTCTAGATTTTTTGGTAGAGGGGATCAGCAAGTTATCTTAAATGGAGAACCATAAGCAAATGTGGAAGTAACTTTGGGTATGCCCCAGGGAAGTGTGTTGGGACCCTTGGCATTAATACTGTATGTTTATGACTTTGTGGACAATATTAATATTTACCTCAGACTTTTTGCAGATGATGCAGTTATCTATAATTAAGTACTGCCTCAAGTCAGATCTAGGTAATATTTCAAAGTAGTGCAAAAGGTAGTAACTTGCTTTGAATGTCCAGAAACGTAAAATTGGGCTTCAAAAAACGAAAAAAGTAGCATCCTATGACTACAATATCAATGAGTCACATTTGAAATCAGTTAACTCATACAAATACCTGGGGATTTATAGGGACATGAAATGGATTGAACACAGAGATAGTTGTGAATAAAGCAGGTGGTAGACTTTGTTTTATTGATAAAGTTCTGGGGAAATATAATGAATGTTCAAGGCAAATTGCTTACAAATCACTTTTGCAACTCATCATAGAATACTACTCTGGTCTGTGAGACACATTCCAAATAGTACTAACAGGTGATTTTGATCGTATACAGAGAAGGGCAGCACAAATGATCACAGAATTGTTTAATCTTTGGAATAGTGTCACAGAGATGCTGAAGAAACTGACCTGGGAGACACTTGAAGATAGACATTGTGGGGTGGCAGGTGTATTAGTTAAAATTCTTCTTTATCATTTACGACAGCCTGAAAACTATTTTTGCAGTCAACCAGAAAGTGATAGAGAGCATACTGATCATAATTTCCAGTCTGCAAGTCCACATTAGTCTTTGTACTCACTGGAAGAAAATGTTACTACTTACTATTTACTCAGTGGCATCAAAAACTGTGACTATCAGTAAAAAGTTTTGAGTTGCAACTGATTAATATATTCAGTAAAAGTTCACATACACAAACATAATAATATTTCTGATAATAATAATAATAATAATAATAATAATGTCCCTATCGGAAATAGCACTATTAGCAATTCAGAGGCGATCTCTACAGTAAGATACAAGTAGAATCATCAATAGCCCTGGCTGCTAATCAATGAAAGTTAATTACTCGCCTTAAAAGTGAAAAGTAATCTCGCCACTTGCCACGTGGTATTGTCATCTTTATGGGCGACAAATAAACAGTTACTATCATGAGAACTAAGCGATCCAGGGTGGTTTACAGTCCTTGTAAGTTCACTTCCAATTTTTACTGAAAACGCTTTTGGTAGCTGCCTGGCTGTGACGTCATCTGAGGCACAGCACACACAGACGTTTGACTGATGCAGACATGCTAATATCTCGGTGCAAAGTGTCTCTTACTATGGCCTCTTTGTTGTGTTTATATCTGGCCGCAGCAGACCGCCGAATGGAACCTCTGCTATCAACCGCTCTAGGGGCAGGTAGTAATATCTAAATGGCCCCTTTCTCGGACATATAGTGTTACAATTTACGATCTTCATAGATTTTATGTCATTAGTGTTAAGTTTTATTTTGTTACTAAAGGAGTTTTAGCTCGACTGCATTTAAACTTTGCCGCCTAGAATTTTGGAAACAGAACTCACAGTAGAACATGACCTCTTAACTGCCTCTTTTAGATTTCTTGTTATGATTGTTATTCACACTAATATCTTGAAACTTGGTACAGCGGTATTATTTGATCATTGTAATCAAGTGCTATAATTAGTACTTTCTATCACAAGTAAAAATGCAATCATGAATAGGGACATTTTCGTTCCAAATTCAGTTTTTAGTAAATAACTTGAAAACTATTAGAGGTAGCTTAATGGAGTCACATAGTTCATGTTTTCATATATGAAACTGAGGCTACATACAAATTTTCATCTGTCCAAGTCTAATATTTAGCACCTTCAAATTTTCGTAATTGGCTGATTTTGATCAAAATATTGTTCTGAACAACTTGAGACTTGTAAATTTTGCTTGTGACATACATTTGCACACTCTGAATAATTTTTAGCTTTCTGACTTTAGCACCACTTGTTTTTTTGTTACAACAGTATATTTAGCAAAACATGTTTATTCGATCATTCTGAGACTTCACAATGTTAACATTAATATACTGAAGCATACAATGACAAAGTTTTGAAAAGTTATTTTAATGTTTACTTTCATTCTTAAGGCGCAACACTTTGTATGCTAGGCAAAGGCACATTATGAACACGTGGCGCTAATAGTAGTGAAGTGGGGTAAGTTCCTGCACACTCGCTCTCCTCTGTATCTCTCACAGTGATACAGCACTTGTTTTGCCACAATGTGAATCTTTCCAAGCAAGTCTTGTTACAAAATTTAATCGTTTGTTGCCTGAGATATCAAAAACATATGTCCCAGACCAGGACTCGAGCCTGGATTTCCCACTTATCGCGAGCGGTCGCCATACCATTTGGCTATCCATACACAACTCACAGCCTGACCCAAACTTCCATATGTCATCAACCATACCAATTTTCGTTGTAATCCTTCCATTCCACAGCTGATGGTAGGCATTATTCGCAATTGCGAATTCATCTGATGTGTTTAGTAATGGCTGTGGTCGCTGCAATGCATCGTCATGAGAATAACATCGTCACTGCCATATCGTATTTATCTGCCAATACTCGGCATGCGACTTTAAGCACAATTTCTGAGTTGTACGGGACTACACATATGGATGTGCGAATACAGATTGTAGACAGATTGACAGGGTCACCGACTTATAAAAAAAATTGGGGAGGGGCATCTGGGACTCTTGCCCTGGGACAGTTTCTAAATTTTTAAGGATTTTAGAGTCCTGTGATCAACAAAAGAACCCCGAATAGTGGACTCTTGATAACTCAACACTCAGGGAAACTCGACAGGCCTGACACATTTTTTGGCTTTAAAAAAAGAAACAAAACATAAACATGCACAGTATTTTCGTAAACAGGTAATTTCATTTACAGTAATAATTATACTTATAGACTATTTCAGAGCAGTGAATATATAGCTCTAAAAAGAATGAAATTATATTTAAATAAATCCTAAACTGCCATTGAAAGAATAAAACATATATATTGCTGTCACGCAGTAATAGAACTTTCATTAATAATTGAAATAGCTAATTTAACCTTACTCTGAATATGGCTCAGGGTTCATTAAATAAAAATAGTATCTCAAAGTTAATAATTTAATACAGTTAATTAAGTTAATATGGTATGCCTAATACTTTCAGTCAAAAATATGTAAATAGTGGGTTTTTATTTGGTTTTACACCAAAAAATATTTAAGTATTTGAAAATAGCTAATACAGTACTATAGTAATACAGTACTAAACTAGTACTAATATTTCGAAACTGAAAATTTAACATTATGTATGTATTTAATTCTCTATTTTATAAAGATTTTTAATGTTGCTGTAAATGCCATTATTAGGGCTAGAGTGTCTTTAGAAAGGTGCAAATGTTGACCGTCTGACTGGATTACTGAATGTGTAGTCATTGATGACTGACTGGATATCCAATTCATCCAAAACATCTCGGTGGGCATGAAGAACAGCCAAATTGTTCAATCGCTTCTGTGCCACTGTTGATTGGAGATATGACTTAAGACTTCTAAGGGCACTAAGTGACCGTTCTGCTGTTACTGTCATGATGGGAACTACTTGGAGAATCTTAATGCACTTCACTACTTCACCAAACATTTCTCCAACTACAGGCTCTTGTGTAATGTACTTTCTTACATCACACATGTTTTTTTAAGACCAGTTGTTTTTTATTAGCGATATCAGCTAACATAATCAAGTGTAAGCACAGTCTCTCAATGTCTAGATCATTTTTGAAAAATTCAGTTGATTTTTCCAAATTTTTTTCACCTCTGTTTATTAAAAGCAAGCCCTGTTGCTTAACTGCAATGATCTGTGTGAGTCCAGTTGAAGCAAATCGCCCAGTAATGCAAGATTGCACAATTTCACTAATTTCAATGTAAATAGCTTTGTAGTATTCCTTCGAGGTTTTGAAAGTGTGAGGTGAGCTGGCTTCGTTGTTTTCATACTTCTTTGGTATACTTTGATTCCAAGGAAGCGAAGGATCATCAACTTTTGAAGGTCTTTCTTTTAAACACAATTCCCAGAAGTGTTCAAAACTATCACGCCTTCAATTCAATATACAAATGAAGCCCTCATATATGTTTTTCCAGATCAGTAACACTTACACGAGGGCATTGAATTTTTTCATTGAAATCCTCTACTGGGTTCATTGCATGGCAATAAAGATGTAAAAAAGAAAAAAGTGTTAAACTGTCACATTGACTCAAAGTAGTCTGCACAATTCTAACCTGCCTCTGTTTTGTCCTCTGCAGAAAATGTTTCAAGAAATTCTAGAAGTTCTTCAAAGTTTTTCAATATTCTCAAGATACTAGAAGCTTGCATAGCCCATCGAGTTGGTCAACGGGGTCATACACCAGCTTAGTCGTTGGTGCTCTCACAGTGTATGCTTCTCCAATACCACGAACTTGAGACATAGTGACCACGAATGAACGTCCGATAACTGAGAACATCACGAGGAGGTATCTGCTCCAACGACGTTGCAGTAGACTTAGTAGTATTATCAATACGAATTATTGCGACAGTCAACCAGCATTGACTGACCTGGATTATCAGTAACACAAAAAGTAAAATCAAAACTTCCTCCTCGAAAAACAGTCTGTCCTTTGAACACATCAACCAAAACGGACGAACTGACGTTCATGTTATACTCGGTCTCCACATCCAAAATAGACTTGTAAATTGTAGGCCTCCATCGAAGGCACGATGTATCCTGCAACGAGGCATGCTGCTGACTGTGCGTCAGCTACCGCAAAGACGCTGTTTATAGACGACACGTAACGTAAGGTCAGGGACTTCGAAAAATTTCGAGCAGCCACAGTGCACTTATCCTGGCGTCGCGCTTAGGAGCTTTAGGCGCAACGCCAACGCGGCGGGCGTCCTAACTACAAGGGAACTGAGCACACAAGACATATCAGATATTAGAGACTGTGATGTTTGGGGATGGATCATTCAAGCTGACCACCACTTTATTACATACTATTATATGCAGTCATATCGCCAACTACTGTATTTTACATTTCATATCAACACCTCTACCACGCACAAAGACACAAATATTATCATCATGAGAAGGTTTACAAGACCTACAGGTCCTAACACACAATGGTTTATCAATAAAGAAACTGGTAGATGTTTCTGCAACACCATGAACTTGAGACATAGCGTGTTTCCGGTAGCTGACACACAGTCGGCAGCATGCCTCGTCATAGGATACATCGTGCCTTCCTATGGAGGCCTACCATTTAGAAGTCTATTTTGTATGTGGAGACTGAGTATAACATGAGCGTCAGTTCGTCCATTTTGGTTGATGTGTTGAAAGGATAGACTGTTTTTCGAGGAGGTCGTTTTGATTTTACTTTTTGGGTTACTGATAATCCAGTTGGTCAATGTTGGTTGACTGTTGCAGTAGTTCGTATTGATACTACTACTAAGTCTACTGCAATGTCGTTGGAGCAGATACCTCCTCTTGATGTTCTCGGATATCGTACATTCATGGTCACTATGTCTCAAGTTCATGGTGTTGGAGAAACATCTACCAATTTCTTTATTGATAAACTGTTGTGTGTTAGGACCCATAGGTCTTCTAAACTTTCTCATGATGATAATATTTGTGTCTTTGTGCGTGGTACAGGTGTTGATATGAAATGTAAAATAGTTGGTGATATGACTGTATATAATAGTATGTAATAAAGTGGTGGTACATCCTCTGAACTGTTGACATAGAGCTGTATTCTTTATTTTAATAAACCACATGACACCAAAAAGAAAACCTGTTGGGTTAGCATCAATGACCCATACCAAACATCCCAGTCTCTAATATCTTGATATGTCTTGTGTGCTCGTTTCCCTTGTAGTTAGGCCGCCCGCCACGTTGGCGTCGCGCCTAAAGCTCCTAAGCGCGATGCGGGGATAAGCACACCATGGCTGCTAGAAATTTTTCTAAGACCTTGGGTTACGTGTCGTCTATAAATAGCGTGTTTCCATTCTTTTGTTGGATTCCCTTGCATTGTTTATGAAGTCTTTGGCTACAGCCATAATGTCCCTCATAGACGTAAGATGTCGGAGGCTGTCTACAACTGCCAAGTATAAATTGTGAGCAGTGCAGTGCACATAGCGTGCTTTTGGTTGTATATCCAAAACTAACTTTTTTTAGTCCTTTAAACTTACCTCTCATATTCCAGGCACCATCATAGCACTGTCCTCTTAAGTTATCCACTGCTAAATCAAGACGAGCAAAAACATCTTTTAAAATACTAAACAGAGTTTGTGATTCAGTGTTGGTGGTATCATATATGATTGAGGAATCATCAACAGTATGAATACAAAATGACACTTGTTCATGAATTGAAGAATCACTTATTTCATCAACCATAATAGAAAAATGTTCAGTCTTCTTGATTGAAGCCAATAACTTTCTCAACATAGACTTTTCTAGTATATCAATGATCTCGTTTTGAATATTGTTCGACGTCCACTTATACCCCAAACGCCCTAACTAATCTTTAAATTCAGGTACGTCATTCTTTTGGAGTTGCAACGACTGAAAAAAATTTGAGTTTACATCTTTGTGCCTTCTCATTGCTAGTCCTTGTCAGCATAGAAATTGCACAGTAGTAAAAATTATCTCAGGAGCTGAATGGCCCTTCTTCATATCACTATCTAACTGCTCATTCAATTACGAGGCCACACTTCTGTTAGTCATAGAATTTAGTTTCAGAATATCTTCTTTATGCATAAACGTATTTCGATGAAAACAGGATTTTTCCAAATCCTTTTACTCGATAGAAAACCCTACAGAAGTAAATGCATCTTCTTTCTTTGAAGAAAATTGTAATATATTTTTACCATCTGCCTCTTTGCAGGTTTTGCAAGAAACTTTTTCGGTTGATGCTTCATATTCTAGCCATGTACATTTGATCAACCAAGACTTCTGAAATGATCTTCCCTTACCAGATTGTTCAGGTTTTGGCCTGAAGACGATGAAGCAATTGATGACACAATAATTGTTGGAGGCTGACTTGCAGTATCGTCAACTTCCAAGAGCGCCTTTTTGGTAACAAATTTAACCATTGCAAACTTGATTCACAATACACTAAAAGATTAAAGTAAACGGATGAAATATAGTCATATAAAGTAGTCCACTAGACACTAAAGTCGGAACACTAAACATGTCTACAGCATGCACTGAACGGAACTATCCATACTGAATGACTGCAACAGCAGGTTGGGCTTTATATAGGCGCAGCATCGTCATGTCTCGAAGCATCAAGGCGACGCAAGGCGGAGGGTTCCAGGCGCTTCTGCTCCAGTCCTTTCGATGTCGCCACAGCTGCAGCTCTGGCCTGCTGGCGCCAGATTTTACCCGAAGGCTCGCGCACCGGGAAAAATTCTAAGTGTGCCCACAGCATCGTAACACTAACATGGTTCACACCAATCGTTTTCAATTAACCTGCTTACTACCATAATAATTATTTGTTTTAACTCATTACTTAATGTATATTAAAAGGTAACTATCGTTAAACAAGGAAAATAAAAACTTGCAACATAATTTTGTGATTTTACATAGCATAATTATTTAACAAATATTTTTCTTAAATTATTGAGGGGGCTCCGCCACCTTCCCCCCCCCCCCCCCCCCCCGCCAAAGGAATTTTTGAGGGGGGCTCGGGCCCCCTCAAACCCCATGGAGTCGGAGCCTGTGATAATTAACGACATACAGAAGTTTGGTGCTGGCCGTGAGTCTTGCACGGATAGCCAAATGGTAAGGCAACAGCTCGTGATAAGCGGGGAAGTAGGGTTCGAGTCACGGTTTGGCACAAATTTTCAGTGCCGTCATTCTAATCTAGAGCTGATGGTAGTCATTATTCGCAATTTCGAATTCATCTGATGTGTTTAGTAACGGCTGCGGTCACCGTAATGCATTGTCATCAGAATAACACCAGCACTGGAATATCTTATTTAACACCTTTGGTTGATTAATATTTGTAAACAAACATCTATGGATACAGTTGATACCCATACCAATGTGGCACATTTGAAAATCGTGGTAAAAGTGGAATTTGGTGCAATTTGTTGCGTAACTGATGACTCCTGAGCTGCAAAACAAATTTATCCACCCGTGTTTTTGGGGTAACTGGCTGCGTTATCGGACAGGCGTGTATTATATATAGGATGTTATTTCCTGATTTGAAAAGTTTATTTGCCACAACAGCGGCGACGTCTGGTATTATTCAGTTTTTATCTGGAATGTGAGTGAACTGTTATTTTACAAAATTTTCGGTAATATTAAGCGCATGAACATTACAGGGAGTCGTTATTAGTTGGTGAAAAGGATTTCTAATCGACATACACTTGTAATTGTGAGTAGTGTCTGAGGGGGCTTTACATACAAACAAATTGTCATTTCAAGAAGTTCGCGGTTTCCCTATGTGTTTGGAGCACATCAAAAATCTAACAGTCTCTCTTAACGCAAAATGCGTTGAATATGACGCGAGGACATAGACATCTGCCAAACTTACAGATCAGTTTGTTACCACAACCTTTACTTTGCACCCACACTCGTTGGCTGCGCAACTCACAGTAAAATTGCCATCTTCCAACCTTACGTAGATTTATTGTTGCAGTACAGATCAATCTGTTACCATAACCAAGATTTCAGCGTGACCCACTATTGCATTCTAGGCCTGTGTAAGGCCCGTGTATTTTATATATTATTTATTTCAGACAGGGATATCGCATGAAACAAAAGAAATAATTATTCTGAGTTTGTACCCTTTTGCATTCCAAATGTTGATCAAAGATTGTAAAGGTTTCTCACTCCTTGTTCTCAAACAGCATGATTGCGTGTTACCTCTTGTCATTTCACGTGACTCGTGCATTAACTATTGCAGGTGTATAGTTTGTAACAAAAATGTACGGCACAAATTGCAAGACACATTCCTCACACATAGACGAAGAAATTATGTCAAATGAACATGGGTCTGAAAACGCATTTTTTCCATGTTACAACTCATTTTCTCTAACTCATTAATAATCACTTTTTGATGATGCCTGTTTATGTTGTGTACTGCTAGTGTTTGGTTTTACATGTCCCTGTTGCCATGCAGCGTATGTCATTGCTTGTTTGCAGCTAACATTAAGTTTTCCAGTGATCAATACAATTGTTGCAAGCACACAGGTTACTAGATAGAGATTTGGCTTGTGCAATGGCAGTGTACTCAGCTGCAGAGAAGGCAGATGCTCATTTAGTATGTGGATTAGCTGATAGCAATGGTGCCCACACTCAAATGTTATAATTTCGTATTGAAGGTGCCCCGATAGGAAAATGTTTGAAGGCGTTGATCGTTGACTTAGGGAGCATGGGGCATTTAAATCTGATACTTGTGACCGGGGGATGCCTAGAAAGATGAGGACACCACAATGGGAGGAGGCAGTTCTTCACGTAGTTGATGATGACCCTAATGTCAATACAAGACATGTAGCTGCAACACTGAATGTTGACCACATGGCTGTCTGGCTAGTGTTACAAGAGGTGCAGCTATATCCATATCATTTAAGTTACAGTGTGTGCAGGCACTATCAGCAGCTGATTTTCCTGCATGGGTGCTCTTCTGCGAATGGTTTATTCAACAAAGTGTCAACCCTATGGTTGAGACATCGTCTCAGTGATATCAGATAGTAAAGTTTCAAAATGTGCATGCAAGGGCAATGTCAATCCGCACGCAACTGTCGAAGCAAGTCATCAGTGAAGATTTTCTGTCTGTATTTGGGCCATCATTGTTGATGACTTTGGTTTGTTTCATTCACCCAGGCTCAATGGACAAAGTTATCATAATTTCGTAGAGAATGTTCTACCTGATGTGTCAAGAGATGTGCCTTTAGCTGTGCAACAAAACATGCTTCATGCACGCTGGAGGACCTCCTCAGTTTATTGTTAATGTCTGTCAGCTTCTAAATAACAATTTGTTGACAGGTGGATAGACTGAGATGGACCAATTGCCTGGCCTCCACTTCCTCTGGACCTAAACCTGCTGGACTTTTTTGTGGGGACATTTGAAAGCTCTTGTGTATGGAACCCCTTACAAGATGTTCAATCTCTGAACCTGTATTATGGAAGGCTGCAAAACCACAGGCAGTATTCCAGGGAGATTCAAAACGAAGGGCTGATGCGTATTCTCAATGGCCACAGATGGCGTATTGAACATCTCCTGTGAGAAAGAGTTGCATGCTGTTTCCTAGCGTGTTCTGGTCATGTGTATTACCCGTGATTAATGAATTTGAGAAAATGAGTTATAACATGGAAACAAAGTGCTTCCAGACCTATGTTCATACAACATTTACAATTTCTTCAGCTACATGTGAGGAATGTGTCCTGCTTTTTGTGCTGTACATTTTTATTACATCTGCTAATTTAATTACTCCTGTATGTGGTGATATAGTATCATGGTGCTATCTAAATGTTTTGTGGAAGTTATTGTAGTTTTCTGCTAGTGTTTCTTCTCATTCCGGTAATTATCTTGCCACAATCAGCTGTTTTCAGTTGTGTGTATTGCTGTATATTGTGCTTTTAAACTTCAGTAGTTTGATTGATGTAGTGTTTTGGAGTGTAGATGCGTACTTGTTTCAAGGAGAAATTGGTTGGGTTGGTTGTGATGATTAAACATGCAGTTTCTCCACAGTCTCTAAATAACCTGCCTCTTGTGCAGTATCATAAACCAATAGTAGCAAACAGTGGTTACATTTATGTATTTACATTACATAAATCCTGAAGACAGAAAGCTTTTTAATATGGAAAAAATGTTGGAGAAACACAGTAGAATAAAATAATACAAATTTTTGAAATATAAAATGCTAAAATGAGCTTCACTAGAGTATACCTAAATAAATTAGGTCTCACAATTCTTCGAAAGATATCCTTCAGTGCAGTTGAAGTAGGCCTACTTGGAACAAAATAATTTTTATTTTTAATTCTAAATTCTGCTGTATGAATCACTAGACACTATAATACATTGTGATAGATTGTTGAATATGTATCCATTTATGTAGTTTATTGCTATCTTGAAAGACTTGTAAAGATGGCTTTGGTGTAGTATTGCAATCACGCTTTGTTATTTTTATAAAAGAAAAGGGATTTTGTTGACAAGACATTAACGAGTGTTTGTACAGTGTCACAGTTCTCAAACTATCCATGCTATAGGACATTCTGGGCTAGCACCAGATACGAATGTTATAATACACTTTTGCATTTTGAAGATGTTTCTTCTGTAAGTCAATGTTACCTGAAAAATGGTTCTATAAACTTGTTACTAACTGTAAAAATGCAGGATAAATTAATTTCTTCATTTTTAAATTGCCTACAACCACCGTTAAGTGTATTGCAGCTATAGCTGAACTAATTAGACTGTAGTTAACTAATTAATGGAAAATCTCATATAAAGATGTGAAACAATTACTAACAAAGAGATAGAGGGGCTGGCCAGTACTTACCTCAGCTCAGTACAGCCGATAGAAACACAAAAAACAACCGAAAATTTAAGCTCCTAGCTTTCGGAATAAATGTTCCTTCATCAGGGAGGAGAGAGGGGAAAGAAAGGGAAGAAGGGAAAGTGGATTTAGTTACTCACAACCCAGGTTATGAAGCAACAGGGAAAGGAAAACAGGGAAGGTAGCAAGGATGGAGGCATGGTTGTCAGAGGGAAGCCAAAGATATTCTACTGCAGGTACTGTGCCAGCTTCAAACCAAAGAGGATGCATACAGAAGTAAAGAGGTGTATAGTATAAAGATGTAGGATGGAAAGATGCATGAATGGCTAAAGAGGAAAGGGAAAGAGGAGAAGACTGAAAAGTAAATGGGAGTGAGGTTGTTTAACGTAGGTTTAGTCCAGGGGGATGGCGGGATGAAAGGATGTGCTGGAGTGCAAGTTCCCATCTCCGCAGTTCAGAGGGACTGGTGTTGGGTGGGAGAATCCAAATGGCACATACAGTGTAGCAGGTTCCTAGGTCCCTAGAATTATGCTGGAGGGCATGCTCCGCTACTGGGTATTGGACATCTCCTAGGCGGACAGTTCGTCTGTGTCCGTTCATGCGCTCAGCCAGTTTAGTTGTTGTCATACCGATGTAAAAGGCTGTGCAGTGCAGGCATGTCAGCTGATAAATGACATGTGTAGTCTCACACGTGGCCCTGCCTTGAATTGTGTATGTTTTCCTAGTAGCGGGGCTGGAGTAGGTGGTTGTGGGGGGATGCATGGGGCAGGTTTTGCAGTGGGGTCGGTTACAGGGGTAGGAACCGCTGGGTAGAGAAGGTAGTCTGGGAATATTGCAGGGTTTAACAAGGATGTTACGGAGGTTAGGGGGACCACGAAAGGCAACTCTGGGTGGTGTGGGGAGAATTTTGTCAAGGGATGATCTCATTTCAGGGGTTGACTTGAGAAAGTCATATCCCTGGCGGAGTAATTTATTGATGTATTCGAGGCCAGGATAATATTGGGTGACAAGGGGGATGCTTCTGTGTGGTCTGAGGGTAGGAATATTGTTGCTGGACGGGGAGGAATGTATTGCTCGGGAGATCTGTTTGTGGACAATGTCTGCAGGATAGTTGCGGGAGAGGAAAGCACTGGTCAGGTTATTGGTGTAATTGTTGAGGGATTCGTCACTGGAGCAGATACGTTTGCCACGAATACCTAGGCTGTAGGGAAGGGAGCGTTTGATGTGGAATGGATGGCAGCTATCAAAGTGAAGGTACTGTTGTTTGTTGGTGGGTTTGATATGGACAGAGGTGTGGATGTGAGCTTCAACAAGATGAAGGTCAACATCCAGGAAGGTGGCTTTGGTTTTGGAGAAGGACCAGGTGAAATTCAGATTCGAAAAGGAGTTGAGGTTATGGAGAAAATTAAGGAGTGTTTCTTCACCATGAGTCCAGACCACAAAGATGTCATCTATAAACCTATATCAGGCCAGGGGAAGCAGCTGTTGGGTCTTCAGGAAAGCCTCCTCCATGCGGCCCATGAAGAGGTTGGCATAGGATGGAGCCATCCTGGTTCCCATGGCAGTTCCCCTGATTTGTTTGTAGGTCTGGCCTTCAAAACACTATACACCTCTTTACTTCTGTATGCATCCTCTTTGGTTTGAAGCTGGCACAGTACCTGCAGTAGAATATCTTTGGCTTCCCTCTGACAACCATGCCTCCATCCTTGCTACCTTCCCTGTTTTCCTTTCCCTGTTGCTTCATAACCTGGGTTGTGAGTAACTAAATCCACTTTCCCTTCTTCCCTTTCTTTCCCCTCTCTCCTCCCTGATGAAGGAACATTTATTCCGAAAGCTAGGAGCTTAAATTTTCGGTTGTTTTTTGTGTTTCTATCGGCTGTACTGAGCTGAGGTAAGTACTGGCCAGCCCCTCTATCTCTTTGTTAGACTGTAGTTAGTCAAACGAACAATATTTTTTTCTCAATTAACTCGCCAGTATGTTAAAATGCTTCATTAGCTGCTCATTTATTAAGTGAACTAGTATTATACACTCCTGGAAATTGAAATAAGAACACCGTGAATTCATTGTCCCAGGAAGGGGAAACTTTATTGACACATTCCTGGGGTCAGATACATCACATGATCAGACTGACAGAGCCACAGGCACATAGACACAGGCAACAGAGCATGCACAATGTCGGCACTAGTACAGTGTATATCCACCTTTCGCAGCAATGCAGGCTGCTATTCTCCCATGGAGACGATAGTAGAGGTGCTGGATGTAGTCCTGTGGAACGCTTGCCATGCCATTTCCACCTGGCGCCTTAGTTGGACCAGCGTTCGTGCTGGACGTGCAGACCGCGTGAGACGACGCTTCATCCAGTCCCAAACATGCTCAATGGGGGACAGATCCGGAGGCCTTGCTGGCCAGGGTAGTTGACTTACACCTTCTAGAGCACGTTGGGTGGCACAGGATACATGCGCACGTGCATTGTCCTGTTGGAACAGCAAGTTCCCTTGCCGGTCTAGGAATGGTAGAACGATGGGTTCGATGACGGTTTGGATGTACCGTGCACTATTCAGTGTCCCGTCGACGATCACCAGAGGTGTACGGCCAGTGTAGGAGATCGCTCCCCACACCATGATACCGGGTGTTGGCCCTGTGTGCCTCGGTCGTATGCAGTCCTGATTGTGGCGCTCACCTGCACGGCGCCAAACATGCATATGACCATCATTGCTACCAAGGCAGAAGCGACTCTCATCGCTGAAGACGACACGTCTCCATTCGTCCCTCCATTCACGCCTGTCGCGACACCACTGGAGGCGGGCTGCACGATGTTGGGGCGTGAGCGGAAGACGGCCTAACGGTGTGCGGGACCGTAGCCCAGCTTCATGGAGACGGTTGCGAATGGTTCTCGCCGATACCCCACGAGCAACAGTGTCCCTAATTTCCTGAGAAGTGGCGGTGCGGTCCCCTACGGCACTGTGTAGGATCCTACGGTCTTGGCGTGCATCCGTGCGTCGCTGCGGTCCGGTCCCAGGTCGACGGGCACGTGCACCTTCCGCCGACCACTGGCGACAACATCGATGTACTGTGGAGACCTCACGCCTCACGTGTTGAGCAATTCGGCGGTACGTCCACCCGGCCTCCCGCAAGCCCACTATACGCCCTCGCTCAAAGTCCGTCAACTGCACATACGGTTCACGTCCACGCTGTCGCGGCATGCTACCAGTGTTAAAGACTGCGATGGAGCTCCGTATGCCACGGCAAACTGGCTGACACTGACGGCGGCGGTGCACAAATGCTGCGCAGCTAGCGCCATTCGACGGCCAACACCGCGGTTCCTGGTGTGTCCACTGTGCCGTGCGTGTGATCATTGCTTCTACAGCCCTCTCGCAGTGTCCGGAGCAAGTATGGTGGGTCTGACACACCGGTGTCAATGTGTTCTTTTTTCCGTTTCCAGGAGTGTATTTTATTTACTATACTTCTGTTGTTTGAAAAAAAGGACAAATTTTGCATCATGTGGCAGTGCATTTTGTAGATCATTGTTGTGTGCTGGAGAAAACAAATGAGACAAGAGCAAACTTAGTGGTACCTTGTGTCTGATTACTTCAACTTTAGTGTTCTCATTGTTATGTGATGGACATGGAACTGATACCCACTGTGTACACATAAGAGAAAAATCATGGATTTACTGTGTCAAGTTTCCTGCAGTATTTTACCTTTTGCATGAAGACAATGTGGTTCACACAGTCAAAAGCTGTAATATAGTTAACAATGTGGGGTGATATTGGGTGGAGGGAGGGGGGGTGGAGGTGTGATCTCTTCTGCAGCTGGTTCATGTGCGGTCAGAGACTTAGAGCTTGTGTGGTTATGGCACCAACAATCTGTTTTCAGGCTGGGTATGCAGGAGGAAGGGGAGGAGAAGGTCAGTAGTACCTCTCTGTGAAGACCTTAGGAAGATCTTAGCATACTGGGAAAGGGGTTGCTCATGTGCTTCAGATGTACCACCCATAGATGCCCATACTGCAGGGGAGAGACCTTTTACTGTAGAAGTGATGGTAACTATCAGAATGCAGGTACTATTAATGGTTAGTGCACTCATTATGACAGAAGTTTGTATGGCACCATTGGAAAGGTGGAGACTAGATCCCAGGAAGGTGGGACGGTAGGCTGAGGAGGACCAGGTAAAGCAGATGGGAGAAAAGGTGTTGAGGCTGTGAAGGATGGAACATACTTTGGTCCTGTGTTCAGATCATGAAGACATTGTCAACAAACCTTAGCCAAAAAGGGGCTTGGCGAGTTTGCATGGCTAGAAAGATTTCCTCTGGATTCCCTGTGAACAGATTTCCATAAGGGGATACCATGTGGGTGCTGTGAATGAGCTGCATATTTGATAAATATCTTCTCCTCTAAGGGGTAGTAGTTTGCCTAACAATGTGGTTTGTCAGATGTATAAGGAGTGAAATGGTGGGTTTGGAGTTCGTAGGACATAGGGACAGGTAGTGTTCAGTATGATAGTGGCTAGGCCATGGTTAGCAGCAATGTTGGTGGTGTATAGGGAGGTGGCCTCAACAGTGTTAAGTGTTAAGTAGCAATACAGGTGAAGGAAGTGGTTCATATCTCTGATATGGGAAACAACTGTGGACGGTGTATTGGAGTCATTGGGTAACAAAAGCCAATATTCTTTCTGTGGGAGTACAGCAGTCAGCTTCAGTGGGGCATCTAGGATTGCTATATTTATGAATTTTGAGAAGCTTGTAGAAGGTTGATGTGCTGGCAGTTGGGTAATCACTGTGGTTAACACAACAGTAGCAGAGTTTGCAGGGAGGATACATAAAGTGTCTCAAATTTGTGGTCAAATGTTCTTTCCTCAATGGAGAGTTTTTATTCTTGGAAAGGAATGAAGGGTGGAGGCCAAGTTGGATGTAAGGAATTCCCGGAAAGTAACCAGGTGAAAGTTATCTGAGACTGATGCAGTGTTCCATAAGGAATGAGAGGACAGCGGGTCTTTGAGTCCAGCAAGATTGAACTAGGGTGTGGGGCTGAAGTTGAGACATTTGGATAGGACTAAAACTTCTTTTGGATTCCAACTTCTAGTAGGAAGGGTGGCAACCGTAACCCCACAGTGGCTATGAATACTTATCATCATGCCTGGAAATGAGGAACTTTCTAATTACAGTCCTTTCCATCCCTTCTAAAGTGGTATACCACCAGCTGCTCAACCTGTGAAATATCCAGTTCATCCTTGTGCCACACCTGCTCCCAATCCATTGGCAAATGGATCATATCCATGTGGAAGACCCAGGTGCGATACCTGTTCAGTGCATCCACCATGACATCCTACTCCAGTTCTGTCAAATGTCCATTTTATCCTATCAATGTGAAAGCAGTCATATCATACACCAGCTCTACCATAAGTTCTGCATGGCATCCACCAAACTGATTATTATGCCACAACTATGCAGTGAGCCATTGCCCATACTACTCCTATTATTAATACTGTGCTAAGGGCTTTCCATTAGCAAACTGCAGTGAGAACTAGGTGGACTAGACCTTATGTTTACTTATTTAGTAATAAGAATGAGACAGTTAGTGGCAGGGCACAAAAGTCTCATAATCTGTTTTCAATTATGTAGAGAAAAGATGCGATTTGAAATGTTTATCGTCTACACTCAAGAAGGATGTGGAACAATTAACTGGAATTCTTAAATCTATAAGAGACTTCATAATGGTAGCCTTTCAGATGAGACAGCCACAGCATGTCAAGCATTAACCCTTTTAATCTGCAAAACCTTAATGGAGTTTGCACTATTAGTTTGAAAGGCTTAAAAAAGTGCAAGGGATAAGTCCTTTGAACAAGATGTGGCTGATGTTCTCTAATGACCTTGTTGTCAATGTGATTTAATCGTTAGCTATTATGGAACATCTCTCAGATAGCCATGATTTTTTTCTCTTATGATATTTTGCACATCCCTGTGAAGTGAAGAGAACTCATCTGTGTACCTTCCTGTTGGATTGCAAGCTGCACATATCAGGCCTCTTGCATTGTTGCTGTCCTTTTTTCTTATTTGTGGGCTTTGAGAGATCTCACAGACGTATTATAATACTTGTGCATTGTGTTTTTGTTGAATAGTACTCTTTCTCCGTGGTGGGGAAAGCTGGATTTTCTATTCAGTGTATTTTACATGAGATAGATGTGGATATTCAAGAATGGCTCAGTGAATTCTCATATGAAAACTTTTCCGATAATGACCCTGGTTTTGAGATAAATGACACAATTCAGACCAAGAAACTGAAAGTAAGAAAAAGGCAACATAACATCATCTTGCAGCTACCTGGACTTTGACAGATGGTGAAAAGTCCTGGTGAAAACCCTGCTGTTTTGAGTGGATGGAGTCAGTTCTCTACCCGATATATTAAGATAAAATCATTCTATGGACAAATCTTAAAATGTAGGAACTTGGAGCATGGTGTGCTAATGATTGCTTATCATATCTATGAGATGTTGATGTCTTTGGATTGAAGTCATTAATAAGACTATTAACTATTCAGATGTTTTCAAATTGGGGAAGAAATCAGTTTACAACTTGTTTGCAGCCTAAGGAACAAACAAATGCATTTTAAATTGTGCTGTTAGTGAAGAAAGATTATCGTTTTTAGTATCTGGATTATGATATGACAACCAAAATAATCAAGTGGCTAGGAAGTAATTAGACAAGTCGGCTACATTTTCACAAATCTTTGTGCATTTCATTGAAAATAGTAAACCTTTCTGCTCTTGTACCTTTCTCTGGAAGGCATAGGTTTAGAATGTATATGCCAAAAAACCAGCAAAATATAGCATGAAAATTCAGTGCTTGACTGACACACAAACAAATTACTTATATAATGCATGCATTCATTCTGAAAAAGACAGCAATACTCAAACCTTTTTATCAAAGCATAAGAATGGTCACTGTGTTCCCGTTTAGTGTTCTTCGATTGGTGTAACCTTTGGAAAACGCATGGAGAAATATTACGGTAACAGCTGGTACTCATTAGTGAGACAAGTCAATGAACTTCCATTAGTATGCTTAAAAGAAACAAAAAGAAGATTCCACAGTAATTTCTACCTAATAAGAATCCAGGTGTTAAGACAACTGTTTATAGTTTTGCTGAAGAAGTGATCCTGGTTCCATTTTTGTCAAAAAAGTCCAAAGTTGCAATATTAGTATCTTCCATGCACCGTTCAGTAAGCAATGGTCCTGGCTCAGGAAAACCTGAGATCATCATGTTTTATAACACACGAAAATGTGGTAAGGGCTGTCTCAACCAATGGTGTACAGCCTTATAAAGTTTCTGACCAGCAAGATGGTCTTTGGCCATTTTCTTCAAAGGCAGAAGTAATGAGGACATTGATCTTCATGAAGACTCCAGCAAGAGACCTTGTTGAGCTACATATAAAGTGCATACTTTCTGTTGGACACTTGCCATGAGAGTTGAATGACACCATCAGAAGAATGCTTCACATACAAAATGAGCTTCAAACATAGAAAAAATTGTTTGAAAAACATGCCTTTCCCTTCATTTGAAGAGGGAAACAAGATATCCATGTCAACAGTGTAGTGTCTCAGTTTGTTTGGAGTGTTCTAGGAACATCTCTGTGAAATGCATGTAAGTTGAAAGTGATTAAAATATGAGCCAGGGCCTCATAAGAAGCGTAATATTACTTTCTATTTGATCTTTTAAAATTACAATTTGTCAAAGTTTGCCTTTTCATAGAATAGTGGAGTGCAGTTGTTGGTCTACACTGAAACAGTGAGTAATAAACTCAAAACTGATTTTGCATACAATTTCTCATAAATGTGTAGTGGTGCAGTAGTATGGATAGTTGCGTGTCCCATGTTTGGTACCAGACTGAAATGGGTAGGTGGTGCCATGACCACTATGGAGGATGGAAAGGCTGCCCTTCTAATGCTCTTCAGGATGGAGCTCGTTCTCCCACCTTGGTGTTGTGGACTTGGAAGGAAGAGCTATGAGAATCCATTGGAGGTGAAGGTGACTGCAGCACGACGAGACTGTGTATATAATCTCTTTATTACTCCAACAAAATAGAGCAGTTCAGGTGGGTGCCCTTGTCTGAAAATGCAGCCTAGCATTGACCCCTGTGTTCCACAGGCGTGGCTAGGGGTCGATCTTGTGTCACGTGGCGTCAAGAAGCTGTGTCACAAGGACAGCAGTTCCTGCTGCTTCAGTAGTGCCAAGGCCTTGCATGGTTGGCATATCTCAGTAGTGCTGCATCAAATGCAGTGTCTTTGTTGGTATTACACTGCTGGCGGGACAGCTTTGTCCCCTGCCCAAGACATGTGTGATTAGGAGTGTGTTGGTTCGATCCGTGCTCCATCTGGTGGCAGCCTGCAGCTGGAAGAATGTTGGGGGCCTTATGGTGCAGTCAGCGCACAACACACACTGATTTGAAGTTCGGCTGCATTGACACTCCAGCCTGGCCAGAAGTGCACTGCTCATTGCCCCAGCAGCTGAGCATGAGTTGCAGAGCTGCTGGTATGGTCTAGTTACTGAATTTGCAGGTTTCGGCAATCTTTCGGTTTCTGGCGTAGAGGTCCCACCTTGTGCCCACAGTGCTACACTCATCTCTTCCTAGAATAATTCAGCCAACCATGTTCTTGAATGTGTAAGGCCTGACTGCAACAAAGAAGCTGTTTACAGTTCATATTTTACAGAGCACTAGTACAAGAGTACAGGAGGGTAATATTGTAGCGTGCGTAACGAGGTGTAGTTCCGACCAGAGCACGGAAGTTCACAGCCCGTTGCTAAAGGGCATGCGTGCACGTCACGTGACTATGCATCAATCATCCAGTGCTGCCAGTCGCATTGCAAATAATGACATGAAGGCATCAAACAAAGAGCAAAAAGGTGTTGTTTGTTTTCTGACAGTGGAAGGCGTAGGAGGAACAGACATTCATTGACGAATGTCACAAGTGTACGGCGAACACTGAATGTCCCTTGCAAGGGTTAACGCATGGCACAAGCACTCCAGGGAAGGACAGGTGTCGTAAGCCAATGATACATGGTCTGGAGCACCACACTGCATTACTGATGACATCGTCCGGCTGGTGGATGCACTCATTGCCCAACACCACCGAGTGACAGTGAAAGCCATAGCCGCCATGGCCGCATTGAGCATCAGGTGTGTTCACATCTTCATGAAGGAACGACTGCATGTGTGCAAAGTGTGTGCCCGTTGGTTGCCCCCACAGCTTTCAACCACACCAGGAAGCATGTCGAATGGCCCACTGTCTTGCTCATCTGCAGCACTATGCTTGGGAAGGGAATGCATTCCAGGCACGAGTGGTGGATGGAGATGAGTCATGGTATCATCGCTTTGAACCAGAAGTGAAAAGACAAAGTCTCCAGTGGAAGCATCCAGGGTCACCATCACCAAAAAACGCCAAGGCCATCCACATGAGTGCAGGAAAGGTAATGCTGGTGTTCTTCTTTGACCAGGATGGCTACCTTCTGATTCACTTCCTACAGTGTGGGACAACAGTGAATGCCTAGCGTTACTTGCAAACCTTGACCAATCTTCATCAAGTGATCAAATCAAAATGACCACGCAATCTCACCAGTCGGGTCATTCTGCCCCACGACAATGAAAAGCGTCATATGGCCGACACAGTCAAGGCACTCGTGCAGAAATTCAAATGGGTGGTTCTCGGCCACCCTCCGCACAGTCCAGACCTCTCTCCCCGTGATTACATCATTTTTGGTCCCCTTAAAAAGGCTCTGAGAGGCAAACAATTCATCTTGGATGACGATGTCCAGCTGTACATGCAGAACTGGTTAACATCACATCCCCAGGAATTTTATGAGACAGCCATTCACTGCCTTGTGTCACAGTGGGACAAGTGTCTCAACAGCCAAGGTCATTACATGTAACATACAGGTACTGGTTTCTGTAATTATGCCTCTGGCTCATTTCTTTTTGAATGCCCATTATAGTTTAAACAACCTTATAGGTGAGATTTCTGTTTTTGAGGAATATGTAGTGTAATGTGTACAGTAGAAACTTAGCATGCTTAAGTTAATGTGCTAACATTTTGATCATTTTGCGAGGTGTGACAACTAGGTTAGGGTAAGTGATGCAATTCTAAGGTTAAGTGTCAAGTAGGACAGCAGTTGAGCAAGAGTGGGTAGATAGCTTTGTAATGTTGGGGGATGCCTTCTGGAATCTCAAATGGGTTAATACTGTTGTCAAATGAATGCGGGAATATAGTGGACTGTAAGACTGTGGGCTTTACCTACAGACCCCATGACACAACTTAGAAAAATTTTCAGGAAGCAGTGAGTGGATTGTGAAAGTGCACCAAAGAGAAAATGATGTGGACAAAAGCAAGCATTAAAGTACAGTGGTATATAGTGTCCATGTCACAGGATGTCTGCATAGTGTACAGAAACTTCTCATTCATAACTAGGTCTCAATATCGGAGCCCAAGAAGGTGGAATGGTGAAGACAGTTTAAGTATAAATAAAGGAACAAAGAATACATACATACAATAGCGAAAATAGAAGTTGTATTCTTGTTTGCACATTCCAGACTCCGGCTCATTTCTTTTTTAACGCCCCTTATACTTCCTAATCACTTGCTTTAACTACAGCAAACCATCCCCTTTACACTCGTACGCAGGGCTCTTTCATAAATGCAACACCTTCTATAATTTGAATCTCGGCATTCCTAAATGCATTCAAACATAATCGTAACATATACATGCAGTTTTTTGGAAGAAGAGCTTAACATAAACTATCTTCAAAAAGAAACTAAGCTGTGGTAGTGTTACTAGAGTCACATTGTATTGACCTCAAGAACTGGGGAACTATCACTTAAACTTTAAACTGTATCTCTCACCCCTAGAGACATGTCCAGTGTATCATGCTGCATAGGTTCCTAGATCTTACTGACTTATTTAACTACATGTGCTTTCCCAGCTTCAGCCTGTCTCTCTTAGTACACCTATGATACTCTGTGCATCTTATAGTTACTGGTATATTTCCCCTTATACTGACTCTAACATTTATCCTAGGTATGAAATTTTAATGAAATCCAGACCTGCTTACAGACATTGATAAATACCAACAGGAACAGTTGAAAAATGTGTGCCCCAACTGGGACTCAAACCCAGGACCTCCTGATTACATGGCAGGCGCTCCATCCGACTGAGCCACCGAGGTCACAGTTGATAGTACGACTACAGGGATTTATCTCTGGCACGCTGTCTGTGAGATCCACACTTTCCAACTTTCTGTCCACGCACTACATTTGTAGTGCCCCTGTCCACTATACTCATTACTTGTGGCAGTCAATCTACTGATTCCCATTACAGTTTGGGCAATGTGAGTGCATCCAGACTGAAGAAGTTCATTGGCTGGTAAGCCTTATCTATATGAAGATGGTATTTGTTCTTTCGGACATGTCTGAAAGAAGAGATACCATCTTCATGTAGATAAGGCTAACCACCCAATGATCTTCTTCAGTGTGGATGCACTCAAATTGCCCGAACTCTTAAGGAAATCGGTAGATTGACTGACACGAGTAATGAGTATAGTGAGCAGGGGCACTACAAATGTAGTGTGTGGACTGTAAGTTGGGAATTTGGGTCTCACGGGGAGTGTGCCAGAGATAGGTCCCTGCAGTAGCACTGTAGTCTGCGTCCTCGATGGCTCAGTCAGATAGTGTGTCTGCCATGTAAGCAGGAGGTCCTGGGTTCGAGTCCCAGTAGGGGCACATATTTTTCTGCTGTCCCCATTGATATTTATCAATGCCTGTAAGCAGCTAAGGTCTGGATTTCATTATCATTTCATTCTTCCAGAGCTGCAACGTCGCCAATGATATATCTACAGATACCAGCTTCATATATTTATCCTAGGTGGATTTTCTGCTTCTAGGGTGTGGTTTTTCCAGCAAACCTGGAGTGGTTTAATTGACAAAATCTGGACCAATGACTTGCTTCACATCCGTGTGATGCTTCCAGTGTATTGCTACCTTTAGTCACTGCCACTTGATGCAGAGACAAATAACCCAAAGTATGGGATACTGTTGCGGCACTGATTTCCATTTCAGTTTTTCAGCCCCCACTCCCACCCCAATATTTACAACTACCTTACTGGAAAGTAGAATGACGCAGAAACAAAACAAGAAAAGTAAAGTTCCACACACAACTCTGGCACCTTGAATGTCAAATCACTTATCTACTAGCTTTCTTTTGTCATCAGTCTGACTGATTGTGATGTGGCTGACCATGAACTCCTCTCCTGGGCTAATTTTATCATCTCAGAGTAGTCCGCCTGCGTGGTGTAGCAGTAGTGTTACTGCCTACCACGCAGGGGGCCCGGTTTTGATTCCTGACAGGTAACTGGGTGTTGTGTGTCCTTCATCATTCTTCCTCCCCCCCCCCCTCCCACCCCCGCCCCCATTGCGGGTCCAGGGGTCAGAATAGGCCCAAGGTATTCCTGCCTGGTGTATGAGGCAACTAAAAGGAGTTTCACATGTTTTGGCCTTTATGTGATGGTCCCCTGTAGGTTTTGACCTCCATTCTTCAAAATTTTCCTGAAGAGCGACCCAATTGGGGAAGGGCGCCTTACAAGGTGCATCGTGTCCATCGCACATTGAGATCAGTAGCCCACTTTCTAATCATCGCATTGCAGTCTTGCTCATTCTCCATTTCTTGGGCGAGGACTTCTTCCTGGGTGCGTTTTCCACCATGCACTATGCAGTGCCGATTTCTGCGTCGAGAATGGCCGTGAACTTCTTTGCACCTGATATCCAGCATGGTAGCCAGTCCGTTGTGATGGGACCGCCATGTACCCTGTCGGTTGTAGCTCCCTGAACAAACAGGGATCGCTCTGCTGATGCCTGTGCCGTTAACTCCCCTTGTAATTCAAGGGGTAGATGCCCATCCTCCTGGGGCATTGGGACTCCCATTAATGGCAATCCTACCAGGTGACCTTTGCTGTAGCTGGGTGGCACCTGTGGGGAGGGCCCCTGGTTGGAGTGGGTAGTATCAGGGTGGATGACACGCCATGAAGCGTAGTCCATCATCTCTTGCTGGTGATGAAACACCAGCAGTCTCTAAGTGATAATGAGCTCAATTCAACGCACAGAAGTATGACCCCAAATCGTTCCCCTCTCTGGCCACACCATGGGAGGAACGTCAGGCTAAGGATGGCAGTGGATCTTATTCGCCCTGGTACCTTGTATGTTCGAGAGCTGATGGGGAATCTTTCATGACGATGTAGCTTCAGTTTTTTGTTGAGCATTTAGAGGACAAGTTCGGGGAGGTGGAGGGCTTGTCCAAAATGAGATCTGGGTCAGTCTTGATCAAAACAGCATTCTCTGCCCAGCCTTGGGAGTTACTCACTTATGACAAGCTGGGGGATGTTTCTATAACCATAAGAGCTTAAATATGGTCCAGGGTATCATATTTCACAGAGACCTTCTTTTGCAGTCCGACAATGAGCTGTGCCCCAATTTAGAGCGGCGAGGTGTACATTTCGTCTGGTCTGTCCACCCTGGTCCGAAGGATAATCAGGTTGCTACCGGTGCCTTCATCTTGGCCTTTGAGGGCGATAAGGTCAAGGTGATGGTCTACCGGTGTGATGTGAAGCTCTATATCCCTCCCCCAATGCGGTGCTTTAAGTGCTGGAAGTTTGGCCATGTGTCTTCCCGCTGTACTTTCAGCGTCACAGGCCGAGATTGCGGATGCCCATCACATCCGAATACTCCATGTGCCCCGCCCCCCCCCCCCATCTGTGGCAACTGCGGAGAGAACCATTCACCTTGCTCGCCTAACTGCAGGATTCTCCAGAAAGAAAGGAACATTGTACAAGATCCTGGACAGACTGACCTACCCTGAGGCTAAGAGAAAATTTGAATGCCTGCATTCTGTGCGTATGACATCATCTTAAGCCGCTGCTACAACAGTTGTGGCACCATCAGCTCCTCCAACCCAGGTCACCTCTCAGAGCCAGAAGACTACACCTGCCCCCTTGATAGTTGCTCCTGCACCACCTACTTCAGGAGCAGCACCCCCCCCCCCCCCCCCCCCCCCCCACACCAACCATTGGGGACGTCAGCCCCCACTTCTAAGCCAGAGAAGCGTAAGTCTTCTTTAGCTTCTCTCGCTAAGAAGGGGACCATTGGGTCACTCCCTTCCCAGGTTTCTTCTAGTGGGAAAGATGACACCCGCCAGTGGCTGAAGAGCCCAAAAGCAGCTGGTCGCAGGGCTTCACACTCATCCTCAGTCCCAGAGACTGAGCCAGTGAAGTCCTCCCAGCCAGGGAAACCCAAGGGGTGGCGAGAGACGTCCAAAAAAATAAAAAAAACCCTAAGACCAAGAACATTGCAGTGGCACCCACACCACCGCTACCTACAAGTTCTGCGGCTGAGGATAGAGTGGAGATTTTGGCATCTGCTGAGGGCCTAGATCTTGCCAGACCCTCAGACACAATGAATATAGACTGCTCAGGCAATAAATCGGTGGCAGCAGCTGACTCTGCTGCATAAACTGCTTCATTGAATGTTCCATGCCTTCCCAGTCTCACGATGTCATCCTCCAGTGGAATTGCGGCGGTTTTTTCCACTGCCTGGCTGAGCTATGACAACTGTTAAGCTTTACACCTGCTATCTGCATTGCCCTCTAGGAAACCTGGTCACTACCACATCTTCTTGTCACTGTCCCAGCGTCAAGCACATGGACTCCTGCCCAGATGGGCTTTGAACAAGGCGGACTGGGGAACTTTCACCTCTGCTGTCACCACTGAATCTTCCCCACACGGTAACATCGATGTGATGGTTGAACAGGTGACCAGCACAATTGTTTCTGCAGCGGGAAACATGATCCCTCCCTCTTTAGGATGCTCAAGGCATAAGTCAGTCAATTGGTGGTCGCCGGAAGTCACTGAAGCAATTAAGGAGCGTCGGCGAGCTCTACAACGACATAAGTGGCACCCTTCCCTGGAGCACCTCATAGCCTTTAAATGGTTCTGTGCCCGTGTTCGCTACTTTATCAGACAGCGGAAGAAGGAGTGTTGCGAGAGAAACGTCTCCACCATTGGGAGCTACGCGGCACCTTCCCAAGTCTGTGCAAAGTTCAAATGTCTTTTCGGGTACCAGGCCCAAACAGCTGTCCCTGGTGTTACTATAAATGGTGAGTTATGTACCGATCCAAATGTGATTGATGAGCACTTTGCTCGAGCCTCTGCATCGGAGAATTATCCCCCAGCCTTTTGCACACACTCAAACGGCAGCTGGAATGGAACGTCCTCTCATTCACTACACGCTACAGTGAATCCTATTTACAGAGTGGGAGCTCCTCAGTGCCCTTGCACATTTTGTCATCTTCAACCGGATCTGGTGCGATGACGTCTTTCCAGCGCAATGGCAGGAGAGCACCATCATTCTGGTTCTCAAACCTGGTAACAACCCGCTTGATGTGGACAGCTATCAGCCCATCAGCCTCACCAACATTTTTTGTAAGCTACTGGAAAATATGGTATGCCGGCAGTTGGGTTGGGTTCTGGAGTCATGTGGCTTTCTGGCTCCATGTCAGGGCAGCTTCCGCCAGGGTCGCTCACCACTGATAATCTTGTATCCATCGGGTCTGCCATCCGAACAGCCTTTCCCAGATGGCAACACCTGATTGCCGTCTTTTTTGACTTGCATAAAGCATACGACATGACTTGGCGACATTGTATCCTTGCCACATTCTATGAGTGGAGTCTCCAGGGACCACTCCCGATTTTTATCCAAAACTTCCTGCCGCTCCATATTTTATGTCTCCAAGTTGGTGACTCCCATAGTTCCATCCATATCCAGGAGAACGGAGTCCCGCAGGCCTCTGTGTTTGAGTGTGTCTATTTTTAGTGGCCATTAATGGCCTACCAGCAGCTGTTGGACCCTCCGTATCACTTTCTCTCTATGCAGACAACTTCTGTATTTTGTACTGCTGCTCCAGTACTGTTGTTGCTGAGCGGCGCCTCCAGGGAGCCATCCACAAGGCACAGTCGTGGGCTCTAGCCCACGGCTTCCAGTTTTCAGCCGCAAAGTTGTGTGTCATGCACTTCTGTCAGTGTCGTACCGTTCATCTGGAATCCATACATTACCTTAATGACGATCCACTCACTGTAGTAGAGACATATGAATTCCTAGGACTGGTTTTCGACGCTCGATTGACTTGGCTCCCTCATCTTCGTCAGCTTAAGCAGAAGTGCCGGCAGCACCTCAGTCCATTGCCTGAGCAAGAGCAATTGGGGTGCAGATCGCTCTACGCTGCTGCAGCTCTACAGAGCCCTTGTCCAACCCCGAAATGACTATGGGAGTGTGGTTTATGGTTCGGCAGTGCCTTCAACATTGCATTTGCTTGACCCTGTGCACCACTGCTGGGTTCGATTAGCAACAGGAGTTTATAGGACAAGTCCGGTGACCAGCATATTGGTGGAGGCTGGTGTCCCTCCACTGCAGATCAGACGTGTGCAACTGCTCGCCAGTTATGCTGCACTCATTCATTGTTCCCCGGAGCATCTGAATTAACCGTCTCCTTTTCCCACCCACTGCAGTCCATCTCCCGCATCAGTGGCCGAGATCAGGGCTAATGATTGCGGTTCGCGTGCAGTCCCTTCTCTCCGAACTGGAGTCCTTCCCTTTATCACCTCTACTTGTGGTCTGTTCACATACGCCTCCATGGTGTACGCCTCGGCCGCAGCTTCGTCTGGACCTTGTGAATGGCCCTAAGCACTCCGTTAACCCCGCCGCTCTCTGCTGCCAGTTCCTCTCGATTCTTGACGTGTTCCAGGGCTCTGAAGTGGTTTACATTGATGGCTCAGTGGCTGATGGTCACGTAGGCTTAGCATATGTTTGTGGAGGACATATTGAGCAGCACTCCTTGCCAGTTGGCTGCAGTGTTTTCGCTGCATAGCTGGTGGTCATATCTCATGCTCTTAGTATATCCGATCATGCCCTGGGGAGTCATTTCTCCTGTGTACTGACTCTTTGAGCAGCCTACAAGCTATCGACCAGTGCTACCCTCGCCACCCTCTGGTATCATCCAGTCAGGAGTCCATCTATGGCCTGGAACAGTCCCGCCGTTCCGTGGTGTTTGTGTGGACCCCAGGACACGTCGGAATCCCCGGCAATGAACTTGCTGACAGGCTGGCCAAACAAGCGATGCGGAAACCGCTTCTGGAGATAGGCACCTCTGAAGCTGACCTGCGTTCTGTCTTACACCGCAGGGTTTTCCGACTTTGGGAGACGGAATGGAATAAGAGCATACACAACAAACTGCATGTCATTATGGAGACTATGATTGTGTGGAAGTCTTCCATGCAGGCCTCTCGCAGGGAATCAGTTGTCCTCTGCCGGCTCTGCATTGGCCATATGTGGCTAACGCATGGTTACCTACTCTGTCGCGAGGACCCACCTCAGTGTCGCTGTTGCTCCCAAATGACAGTCATCCACCTCTTGCTGGACTGCCCACTTTTAGCCGCTCTGTGGCGTACTTTTAACTTTCCCAGAACTCTGCCTTCGGTGTTGCGTGGCAATGCCTCCACAGCAGCTTTAGTTTTATGTTTTATCCATTATAGTGGGTTTTATACTTGTATCTAGGTTTTAGCGCATGTCGTTTGTCCCTCTGTGGCCTCCAATGTAGTGCTTTTAGGGTGGACGTTTTAATGTATTGCAGAGTGGCTGGCTTTCCATTTTGATTCTCGTGGTTGGCCAGCCACTGTAATGTGCTTTCACGTTTTACTCTCTCCTGTTTCTAGTGTCTCTCTGTTGTTTTCTTGACCTCTTTTGTTCCTTTTAGTGTTCGTTGCTTTCCCTTCGTTCTTGTGGCTTTTCCTTTCTTTCTGTTTTGGATTATATGTTTCATCCGTTTTGTTCTCACACTTGTGACATTGTTTTATTAGGACCAAGGGACCGATGACCTTGTAGTTTGGTCCCGTCTTCCGCCTCTAAACCAACCAACCAACCAACCATCTCAGAGTAGCACTTGCAACCTACATCCTCAATTATTTGCTGGATTCATCCAAATCTCTTGTCTTCCTCCCCAGCTTTTATCCTCTACAGTTCCCTCTACTTCCATGGAAGTTATTCCCTGAGGCCTTAACAGTGTCCTATCATCCTGTCCCTTCTTCTTGTTGGTGTTTACCATATATTCCTTTACTCGCTGTTTCTGCGGAGAACTTCCTCATTCCTTACCTTTGTCGACCAACTAATTTTCAACATTCTTCTGTAGCAGCACATCTCAAATGCTTTTATTCTCTTCTATACCGGTTTTCCTACAGTCCATGTCTCACTGTCATACAACACTGTGATCAAAATGTAAATTCTCAGAAATTTCTTCCTCAAATTAAGACCTATGTTTGATATTAATTAGCTTCTCTTGGCCAGGAATACGATTGTTGCCATTGGTGTTCTGCTTTTTGCACCTTCCATGTTCCGTCCATCAAGGGTTATTCTGCCACGTAAGTAGCAGAGTTCCTAATTTACATCTACTTTGTAATCACCAATTGTGATGTTAAGTTTCTTCCTGCTCTTATTGCTGCTACTTTTCATTACTTCTGTCTTTCTTCAAGTTACTCTCAATCCATATTTTATACACATTAGACGGTTCATTTCTTTCAACAGATCCTGTAATTCTTCTTCACTTTCACTGAGGATAGTACTGTCATCAGCAAATCTTAACACTGATATCCATTCACCTTGAATTTTAAACCCATTCTTAAACCTGTCTTTTATTTTCGTTATTGCTTCTTCGACATATGAATTGAGCAGCGGGGGTAAAAGACTACATCCCTGTCATACGTGCTTTTTAATCCATGAACATCATGCTTGGTCTTCCATTCTTATTGTTCCCCCTTGGTTTCTTGTACATACAGTATATTACAACATATTGTATATTACCCATCTTTCTTTATAGCTTACTGTTATTTTTCTCAGGATTTCGAACATCTTGTACCCATTTAAATTGTCGAATGCTTTTTTCAGGTCGACAGATTGTATGGACGTGCCTTGATTTTTCATCAGACTAGCTTCCATTATCAACCACAATGTCAGAACTGCTTCTGTGGTGCCTTTTCCCTTCACAAAGCCAAAATGATCATTATTTCACAGATTGTCAATTTTCTTTCCCATTCTTCTGTATATTATTCTTGTCAGCAACTTGGATGCATGAGCTCTTAAGCTGATTCTGCAATAATTCTCACATGTGTCAGGTCTTGCAGTCTTTAGAATTGTGAGGGTGATGTTTTTCTGAAAGTCTGATGGTATATCGCCAGTCTCATACATAATCAATATTATGAGAAGGAAAGTTGCCTCACCATATAGCGGAGACACTGGGTCACAGATAGGCACAACAAAAAGACTCTCACAATTATAGCTTTTGGCCTTTAAGGCCTTTGTCAACAATAGACACACACATGCATAAGTACAAACAATCACACAAACACAACTCACACACACGACTGCAGTTTCAGGCAACTGAAACCACACTGCACACTGCCTCTCATAATATAGTTACATTCCATCCTGGAATTTCCATTGTTTAACATCAATAATCACTTTGTTACCACTTCCCCAACGATTTTGGAAATTCCTATGGGATGTTGTCTATCCCTTGTGTCTTATTTGATTTTAAATCTTTCAAAGTTCTTATAAATTTTGAATCTAATATTGGATCCCCTATCTCTTGTATATCAACTCCTGTTTCTTTTTCTATCACATCATAAGTCCTCCCCCTCATAGAGGCCCTCAGTGTGCTCTTTCCACCTATCTGTTCTCTCCTCTGCATTTAACAGTGGAATTCCAATTCCACTCTTGATGTACCACATCATCATTCATTCATCATTGGCGCAATGGCTTTCTGTGAGAAGCTTTTTCCATTATTCCCTGTTTAGTGTTGAACTGCTCCAATTTTGAATTTGAGTTTCCATTATGTGCTCTGTGACACTTGCCTCCCATCTTAGCCTCATCTCTTCCTGCTCTCCTGGTTCCTTCAGGCACTGCGCTGAATATCTTCATATTCATTCTGTTGTTTGTTCTCAGTAAATGTCGTGCCCATTCCATCCTTTTAATCTTAATGTAGCTGACAATGTTCATAGTTGAATCTTTCTCTCAAATACGCCCAATTTCCTTTCATAAAATTTTGTTAATGTCCATGTTTCAGCACTGTGTGTTAGCACTGGCCTTACTAAAACTTGATACGTCATAACTTAAGTCTTTCTGAATAGCAACTTAGATTTCAGATATTTTCTGAGGCCATAGTAGCACTCGTTGGTGGAGAGCATTTTGGATCTCAGAGCTGACAGTGCTCTTATATTTTACTTCCGATCCAAGGTAAGTGAGACTACTCATGACATCAGAGTAATATGAACCAATTTCTATGGATAGGGTCTCATTTGGATAATGTTTATTAGTTACAGGCTACTTTGTTTTCCCTTCATTTATCTGTAGGTTCATCTTTTTAGCAGCTCTTTCAAGACTTGTAAAGGCCCCTTTTATCACTCTTGGTGTTCTATCAATTATGTCATTTGCATATGCCAGCACCTGAACTGATTTGTAGAGGATAGTCAATCTTGTATTAATACTCACATCTCTGATAACCTTTTCCGAGGCTGTATTAAACAGAAAGCAGGATAATGTGTCTCCTTGTCTTATTCCATTTTCGTGATCACATCACTTGATAACATTTTTTGTATCTTAATTTGACCCTATTTATTTTCCACAGTAGCTTTCACAAAGACAATTAATGTACTAGGAATGTCTAACTGTGTGTTTCGTCAGAGATGATCTACTGTTGATCAGATCTTCACTGTATGGTGAATACTAGAAAAATGCGAAGAATTTGGGATTGATACATGTCACTTCTTTATAGACTTCGGATCAGCCTGTGACAGTATTGACAGAAGGGAACTGTATTCAACAATGGAAGAGTTAGATATTCCTGATAAATTGATTGCCTTAGTGAAAGCTTTAATGTATCATCCTTGCTTTTAATTTCACTGAAGGTTGTTTCAACTTTTCTGTACGCCCCTGGATTTCCTGTTTGTTTCATTCCTTAGTGACTTGTAATTGTGAATTCTTGAATTTCCCTGAATGTTTTTGTTCTTCTTTCTTTCATTGACCACCCGAAGTACTTCTGCTGTTACTCATGGTTTCTTTGCAGTTACCTTCCTTGAATCTATGTGACTCTCTCCAACTTTTGGGATTATCCATTTTAGAGATATCAATTCCTCTTCAACTAAACTGCCTACTGAGCAGTTCATTATTGCATTATTTATAGTCATGGAGAACTTCAAGTGTCTCTCTTCATTCCTCAGTACTTCAATATCAGACTTTTTTGCACACTGATTCTTCTTGAGTAGTCTCTTAAACTTCAGCCTGCTGTTCATCATAACCAAATTGTGATCTGAGTCTATACAGAATGGAGAAAAATTGTCTCAAAATTTTAAGCCTGGTTAGCTGATGCCAGTAGGAACCAAAATTACTAATATTGTGTAGGTCAAAGATGCACCATTTTTAAACTACGGAAACTTGGCACCACACACACTGATTGGCTGTGGGATTGCTCTGTTGCCATTCGTCTGTTGATGGGCAGCGCTATAGTTGTCAGTTCACACATACAAACGTCCCTCGCCCAGTCACTTCCCCAACGTGATATGCACTTGCCTTGGATACATCATGATCTCCAGTGGGCAAAACATTTGTGGTCATGCATTGTCCAGAGCATCTGGCAACAGGACAATCCCGTGGCCAATCGGAGTGCATGGTGTTAAGTTTCCATTAATCAGCGAGGAGGAAACATTACGTGGTAAATTCACAAAAACAAGGAAAGAAAGGAATACATAGAGCAAGCATAAAAAAAAAACCAGTGCCTCTGGTGGCTGTGCGTGGAACTGCTTTGACGACCACAGTTCACTTAGCTACATCACATTACACTGCACCGCCAACACTAGGTGAACACTTAATTCTGCACTAGCACGTGATGACACTCATGGCAGGTGTTGTATCAGCCCCATTGTCTAAAGTGGAATTTCTGTAACAAGGAGAAATGAACATGCCATCCAGAACGAGTTGTGCTCGCTGGTAATCATTCTGCATCAGGCGTTTGCAGCAGCTGCGGTACTTGTGGCTGGGTTTCAGGTTGTGGAAGATTTTGATGTTTCCATATGGCTGTGTACAGTGATGTCTCTTGGATTACATTCCCAGGATCGATACTGTTGAGGGAAACAGTTATTGTCTTGCTGTTCACCAAGATGTCGAACGTCAGCATACCTCTTCGTAACACGCGGTATAGGCCAGTGTACAGATGTTGCAAGATGGTTTCATGCTGTCAGTATGGAGCATGACATGAGAACAGCTGTCTAGGTATTGATGCACTTAACAATTGGTGTGTCAAACGGGAAGCTTTTGAAGGCTAGATCTGAGTGACATGGCCCTGCAGCTGATGTAAAAGTTCCGGCCGGTCTTGTGTGGATGTATGCAGGGCATTGGCATCAGTTAATTCACCTGGAAGATGCAATGTGTCTCCCTAGACCGGCTTTGCAGCTGAAGAACCAGTGTTGGGTTTATATGTATTTCGCAAGCTGAGGGGGACAGTAGCATGAGCCAATGTCCAAGTTTTGTCGTGGCACATGAGTGCTGCTTGCAGAGAGCAATGCCAGTGCTCACTTAAGCCATTCCCAGTGAAATGGTAACTGGTAGTCTTGTGATAAACATAACTGCAAAACTTGGCAAGCTGTCTGAAAAAATCTGACTCAAGTTGCCGACTGTGATCAGTAGTGGTATGCAGAGGGCAACAAATCTCACTAAGCATGCTGATACAAATTCAGAGGCCAATGTTTCAGTGGTAGTGTTTTTGATTGGCACTGCCTCTGGCCGGCATGTGATACAATCTTTCATGGTCAATAAATAATGTTGACCATTCAATGGAGGAAGTACAATTACATTTGGAAGACCACTAATCAGAACTTTCAAGGATGCTTCACATGTTAGCACTATAGACATGTTTGTGCCCATCCTCAACAATTTTTTTCCATCCTCGGACAAACAAAATGTTGAGACATCAGAAGGAAGGTGGGATGGACTCCTGGAAGGCACATGTTGCGGATGCTGTTGAAAGCTTGTCTTCTCAATGCTGATGGAAGAAACAGGTGAGGTCTTCCTTGGGAGGTGTCGCTGAACAGCCTGTCATCTTCTTCCGGAAGTCAATGACTTGCAGTTGTAATGCTGACATAGCATAACTGACGAATGTTCAGAGATCTCCATCTTTTTGTGCTCAATCCAGTGCAGAACAGTCAGTAGGGCTTGTCACACTGCTGATGCGCGAAAAGCAGTCAGCCACCATGTTTTGAATGTCCGAAATGTGCTTGATGTTACTACTGAATTACACAGTAAATTTGAGATGGTTTTATTGGTGAAAAGAGTAGTTAAACATGTTCTGCTCAATTGCATAGGTCAACAGTTTATGGTCCATGAACAATGCAGATACTTGTGCTTTAATCTATGATTGAAAGTATATAGTTGCATCTTATACGACCAGGAACTTGGGATTATAGGCACTCCACTTTCTTTGAGGTGTGGACAGTTTTTGAGAGAAATATGCCAGCGGTTCCTGTGAGCCCTCTGACCATTGATATAGCACTATGCCAATAGCTTTTTGGCTTGTGTCCATTATTAATACTACAGGTGCATAGAGCTTGGCACATGCAGGGAGTGCTGTATCAGCCATGCTCTGTTTTGTGTCTTTGAATGCGGAGCCTCAGTCCACTGCATTGGGGAACTGCCTTTCACTTTAGGTCTTGCCAGCACTGCACTCAAAAGTTCCTGCCATTCTGCTGCTTGAGAAAGGTGACAACAATAAAAGTTCAGCATGCCTAGGAACAGCCACGGTTCGTTGATTGTGGTTGGCCTAGGCAGCTGCAAAATTGCTTTGACCTTTGACCAGCAGGAGATTGTAATGTGCCAAGAGACCTGCGCAGATTATAGCATCCATGATGTCTGCAACAGTAAAATCCCAGGTGAGTGGACGGCGTAATCTTAAGTTCAAGTCCATCTTCTGAGTGCTGCAGGTCACAATAGTCAAATTGTTGGTTGCTGATAGAGAGCCTGAAAATGAAATTACATGTCCTAAGAAGGTAACCTCAGGTTGCCCGAAAATGCAGCTCCTTGTTGTAAGAAGGTAACCTCAGGTCGCCTGAAAATGCACTTAGCAACTTTCAACACAACTCTGTAATGCTCCAAATGCTTAAACGCTTCCTCTAGGTGTTGTCAGTGTTGTTCCAGGGTATCTGAAAATACAAGCATTTCATACAGTTAAGCAAAACAGAACAGAAGGTCTTGAAGGACACAGTCAATAAACCTTCACCACGTCTGCATTGTGTTCTATAATTCGAATGTCATAGACATGCTTTCAGTTAGCCCAAATGGCGTTATGATTGCTGTGTTCAGAATGACTCCCTTTGTCAGTGGATCTGCTTATAGGCTTTCACACAGTCCAATACACTGAATATTGTTGTACTGTGTATTGCATAATTGTACTTCCATAACAGTGGCACAGGATAACAGTCAGGCACTGTTCTCACATTAAGTGTATGATAATCTCTGCAGGGCTCCAGGCTCCACCTTTCTTAGGCACCGGGTGCGGCAGGGAGAACCACGGACTGATTTATGGTCTATTAATGCCCTCTCATAGCATAATGTGATTCCACTTTAGCAATAGCTAGACGATCCGGTGTCAGACATCTAGGTCTGCTCCGCACTGGTGATCCGGCAATCATTTCGATATGATGCACCATATTGTACGATATTTGCTTAGGTGCTCCTGGTGGTCCCGTCAAATTCAAAAACTGGTGTAGTAGAGGAGCATACTCACCCTCTTGTGCCTGTATCGGCTTTTCATTGAGAATGGTTGTACTGGGATGAAATCCAATGCAAGTTAACCCAATAATGTGTTTGCCACATCCGGCAGGAGATTGTAATGTGCCAAGAGACCTGCGCAGACTATAGCATCCATGATGTCTGCAACAGTAAAATCCCAGGTGAGTGGACGGCGTAATCTTAAGTTCAAGTCCATCTTCTGAGTGCTGCAGGTCACAATAGTCAAATTGTTGGTTGCTGATAGACAGGAGGCAGTTGGCAAACCAGCCTCCATCAGGTATTCCAAGCAGAACTTGCGTTGTTAATGAACAGGTGATGAGATGGGGATGGGCAGTCGGTTGTGTCTACGACCTTCTGAGCTGACATTTAGGTGAAAGTCAACAGTGCTGTACATTTTTGTGGCTGCTAACAATAGCTCCATTGATACCAGCACACAGGTTGCTCACCCTGAGAAGACAATGTTGCTAGCAGACTGGCTCCTCGAACATCTGCGGTAGACCCCTCTGCTGTTTCCAGTGCAGCCTCATGACAGTAGTGTGCTGACCTGCATGTATAACATTTCCACCTTTGCTCTGAATTAGTTGTAACCAGTACACAAGACTGTCGCCGTGGCCATCATAATGCTGCACTGTGCCACATCTGTGTTGATCTGGACCAGGCTGATGGCATTTGTTATTTGGTCTATAGTTTCTGCCATGGTGTCCAATGACAGGCTCGTTTGAGGTTCCATTATTGTTTTTCACTGTGGTAGTAATCTAGTGGCCCACAGAGAGTGCAATAAGTTGTCTAGCACAGTGACTCTATCCATGTTGCTGTGTAGATGTTTTAGAAACTGTGATATCTTACGATCTCCAATATCCTCCTGTGTGAGAACTTGGCATATTATATCCTCCTTTGAGGCACTGACTGTCTGTATCAGTTCTGTATTGAGCTTCTCATTGGTTCCAACACGTGTGGCCCTCCAGATTTAGGTTTTCCCATGATATCCCATAGCCACTAAAGGCAAATGCCGGAATGGTTCCTTCGAGAGGGCACGTCCGATTTCCTTCCCCATCCTTGACAGAATCCGAGCTTGTGCTCCATCTCTAATAACCATGAAGTCGATGGGACATCTTCCTTCCTTCCTTTCTTCCTTCCTTCCTTGAGCTTCTTGTAAAGTAAGAATTTACCTTTGGAGGGTTGGGGGACAGTGATGACATCTTGCACTTGAGGTGCGAAATGGCGACCCAGTTGGCTCACTGCAAGGGGTAACTTTGTTGTTGGACGTGATTCCAGCATAGCAGAAGCTTGCTTCCACCTGTCCAAACCACAGCATTTGATTATTGGGCCAAAACGGAAGCATGCGGACCACTAGTCTTGACACTGTTGGTTCTTCCAACATGTTGTAAACCCGATACAAATCAGTTGCAGTTCCGTTCCTTCCACATCCAAATCACATTGCAGTCACCATTTGTTGGTTTTGGCTTGACTTCAGCCAAAACTTTTGCTTTGTGTGCTCATAACCAGAACCAACCAGCAATCGTGTGGAAGTGTAAGAGCTTTATTTTGAGTACCGTGTGCACCTGAATTGTGCATTTTAAACATGAAGCATGGTGTGGACTCCATCACTTACCATGGTTATTCTTTGCCATCAGTCTGCCTTCATGCTTTCTGACCCTTGCTCATACATACATCATTTGCTGAGAACCTCAAAGCATTTCAGGCTTGCACTCATTTACAGAAATCACATAGTTAGATCTCTTCATAAGACAATAACATCAGCAATGACAAAATCAAAGCAGGAGTGCTTTATAACAACACACAAAGATCTACTACAATAACTGATAATTTTGCTAACAGAAGAATAACAACAAACTAAGCACCATCTTTCTCTCACACCATGCTGGTGTGGAAAGCTGCAATTGTGACATATATTCCTCCATAAATGAAATACGCACTCCATTTTTTTCGTAATAGGGAATTGAATGTCTGATGTACAAGATATGGCAATCAATGACAAGTATAAACATTGTAGTATCTTATAGGTAGGTTAAAAGACATTGTCCTTAAACGTTGTAAGAGGGTTTTCCAGACAGGATCCTTCTCTCACAGTGTGGGAAGAGGCAATTTTAATTACATTTTCAAAACTGAGAAAGAACTGTATTCACTCATTGAGCTACCACAGTGTGCCAGCTACTTAAATGACAAAATATTGCCAACTGATATTTTCCGTATCTTATCCAAAGTATTTTCCTATAAAGTTCATAATGTTCTCCTAGAAAAGTTAAGATATTAATGACATCAGAGATCTTGCTGGTAACTACTTCTCAAAATATCTAATTAAAAGGATGTAGGATGTCATATTTAGAAACTCGTATTCATAAATAATTTTGCAGATGTCTTTAATGACATATTTCCACCTAGACTCTCATGCAATAAAGTGAGAATAAATTAAAGTGTATCACTCATGCCATAAAAATTTCCAGTGTGAGGACCACATAAACACACTGAGAATAAAAACAGAATAGAAATACTGATTTCATTGACTATATTAGACTTTATAAAATTGTATTTAAGAGAGTTGTCAAGGCAGCAAAACTATTGGCAAATAACAGGATAGTTTTAAATCATAGAGGAATGAGACAAAGGCTGTGTAGTCAGTCATTAAATTTGTATTAGGTGTTAAAATATGTAACCAAGAAATTTCAAAAAGCAATCTTAAAGCTGATGTTATTTTAAGCTCAAATCTAATACTAGAGTACTTACATGAATTCTTCAAAAATGTGACACAATCTGATGTCAGTGTAACAGATTATCACAAGAAACTAAATCCTTTTGGCTTTGATGAAAATTCTGAGCACCTTACAAATTTTTTTGAAGTCTGCATGAAGAATGTAGAAAATGTTATCTTAGCATTAAAAACAAATGGAATGCCTACTAAAGTTATTGCCCACCAACTAGCTCAAGTAATTAATCAGCCTTTTGAAGAGGGCAGCTTATCAGAAGTAGTGAAATATGCCAAAGTTAAAACTCTTTTCAAAAAGGGGTCAAAACAGGCCAAGAGAAATAATCGTCCAATTTCAATTCTTACAGTCGTATCAAAAATACCTGAAAACGATGTTGTTACCCAAATTCAAAACTTCATTGGAAAATATTCTACTGTTCTTAACAGTTTGGCTTTCAACAAAGGAAAACATCGTAGATATAATAAACAGTTGTGTTGGAAAAGTAAGCACATTGTTAGGTAAGAGCAGTAATGTGGCAGGAATCTTGTGAGACCTCACAAAGGCATTTGATTCTGTAAATGATGCCTTGAATGCTTTAATGGTTCATGGGCATTGCGTCAGAAAGCGTTGTGTAAACTGCACAGTATTTCCATGTCACAGCTGCTTGTCCTCTTTAGATGCTACTGATGCGTTGGTGTTTCATGGCTCGCCAATTAATGTGCAGGCCTGATAAAGTGCAGGCACCTGGGGCAGGACTGTAATGTCATCATAGATAGTGCTAGGGGTAGCATCTCTGGTTGGTAATCAAAACGTCCTTGGTCCCAGTTTTGAAACCCACCACCGCTTAAATTTTGATCACTAATCAGCATTGGCGGCCGAAGACTTCTGGAATAAGAAGTCACCCTCATTCTGCCAACAGCCTTGTTGAAGAGGGCAGGGGAGCAGGCAGAGGTTCAGTGCAGTCTCTTGTTCTAGGGGTGGAAAACTGTCCGTAAAGGCAGAAGAATCAGCAATGGCCAACGGAATGAGGATGCGAAGGCAATGGAAACAACTTCATTAAAGACACATAACATGTATTGACAGGACGTGTGGCCTATAATTGAAAAAGTGTCATGGTGATCTCTCCTTTGGCTAAAGATTTTGGAATAATGCCCCATTCACATCTCCAGGTGGGGATTACCAAGAAGGAAGTGACCATGAGGAAAAGATTGAAAACCAATTCAAGGACAACGTTCTGTTAGTAGAGGTGTGGAATGTGAGAAGCCAGAACGTGTTGGGAAAGCTAGAAAATCTGCAAAGGGAAATGCAAAGGCTCAATCTAGATACAGTAGAGCTCAGTGAAGTGAAATTGGAAGAAGATAAGGACTTCTGGTCAGATGAGTATAGGGTAATATCAACAGCAGCAGAAAATGGTCTAATGGGTGTAGGATTTGTTTTTAATAGGAAGATAGTGCAAAGGACCTGTTACTGTGAACAGTTCAGTGATAGGGTTGTTCTTATCGGAATCGACAGCAAACCAACGCACATGCCAACATCGCAGGCTGAAGATGAAGGGATAGAGAAAGTATATGAGGATATTGAAAGGGTAATAATACAGTATGTAAAAAGGAGGGGGGGGGGGCTGGAATGCAGTTGTAGGGGTGTAGGGGAATTCCACTGTTAAATACAGAGGAGCGAGCAGATAGGTGGGGCAACAAAACGACTATGGTGTTGGTGAAGTGAATGAGTATGGTTACATTCCATCTGGCTTTCAGAGGAATAGCTTCCATGCAATTATGAAGACTGCAAGAGCTGACAGGTGTGTGAATTATCACTTAGTCAGCTTAACACCTCATGCATCCAAGTTGCTGACAGAATAATATACAGAAGAAAGAAAAAGAAAATTGAGTATGTACTAGATGATGATCAGTTTGGCTTCGGAAAAGGTAAAGGCACCAGAGAGACAGTTCTGACATTGCAGTTGACAATGGAAACAAGACTAAAGAAAAATCAGGACACGTTCATAGAGTTTGACGACCCGGAAAAAACATTCGACAATGTAAAATGGTGTAGGATGTCCACTGTTCTAGAAAAATAGGGGTGGGTAATATACAATATGTAGAAGAGCCAAGAGGGAGTAATAAAAGTGGATGACCAAGAAAGAAGTGCTCAGATTAAAAAGGGTGTAAGACAAGGATGTGGTCTTTCCCTGCTGCTGTTCAATCTGTACATTGAAAAAGCAATGATGGAAATAAAAGTTTGGGGGAAGAATTAAAATTCAAGGTGAAAGGATATCAGTGACACGATTGGTTGATGACATTGCTATCTAGAGTGAAAATGAAGAAGATTTACATGATCTGCTGAATGGAATGAACAATCTAATGAGTACAGAACATGGACTGAGAGTAAATTGAAGAAAGGTGAAAGTAAGAGAAGAGGCAGAAATGAGATCAGGAAGAAACTTATCATCAGAATTTACGATGGTCATGAACTAGTTGAAGTTACGGAATTCTGCTACCTAGACAGCAAAATAACCAACAACAGACAGAGCAAGGGTGGACATCAAAAGCAGCCTGGCTCTGGCAAAAAGGGCATACCTGGTCAAGAGAAGTCTACTAGTATCAAACACAGGCCTTAAATTGAGGAAGAAATTTCTGAAAATATTCATCTGGAATACAGTATTGTACGGTCGTAAAACATAGGCTGTGGGAAAACCAGAACAGAAGACAATTGAAGCATTAGAGATGTGGTGCTACAGGCAAATGTAAAAAATTAGGTGCACTGATAAGGTAAGGAATAAGGTGGTCTACGTAGAATCGGAGAGGAAAGGAATATGTGGAAAACACTGACAAGGAGAAGGGAGAGGATGAGAGGACATCTGTTAAGACATCAGGGAATGACTTCCATGGTACTAGAGGGAGCTGTACAGGGTAAAAACTGTAGTGGTAAACAGAGACTGGGATGAATCCCAGCAAATGATATAGATGTAAGCTACTGTGAGCTGCGAACCTGTCGTGTGTGCGCGTGTGTGCACGTGTGCGCTTGTGCACAGCCTGGTATTGATAGCCAGCTTATTTGTCATGGCTTCCATTCCCATCTGTACTAACTCATTGCATTTAATTGTCTGTGTTTGACAATGCCGGTGCTGGTTATCATGCAATCCTGATTTGAAATCCTGTGTGCCTGTTAATTTAGTCATTGGTTATACATATTTTGATTGCTTCTTAAATGGTGGAGTCCCAGTACCTGGAGGCCAGTGGGAGGATTTTGGTATCTCTGTAGTTCATGACATGTTCTGTGTCAAATCAGTGTTCAGTAAGAGCAGATTTTTCTGGGTGGCACAAAATGGTGTGACATCTATGCTCATAACACCTGTCTCTAACAGTGTGACATGTCTGGTCAGTGTAAGATTTGTCACACTTTCAAGGGAAGCTATATATTCCTGTTCTCCTTAGATGTAGGTCATCTTTCGTGGAACCTAGCATGTTGTGAACTTGAGTTAGGGGGCAGAAAACATATTTTATTTGATGTTTCTTAAACAGCTTGCCAATCTTAGGAGGAAACTGGCTGGATTTGAGGAGGGCATTTGTTTGATGCTTCCGTAGACAATGTCAGTAGCCCATGAAGGTGACTGGCATCTGTCTCATGGAAATATTGTGCAGATTACACAACACTATTTGGCACAATGCCTGTTAACCATCCAAGCAGTTATGAAGTTGGGAAAGCCTCAAAGAGCACATGCATTGCTTATTTACAAACTTGAAAATGTGGTACTAGGGGCAGAACCCTATAATGCTTAAATGTTATTTAATAAACAGAAAGCAAAGATGCAGGTTTCCTTTGAGTAGGGAAATTATTATTCTGACTGGAAAATATCTCAGGTTGTGCCGTAAGGCTCCATACTAGGCTCAGTCATATTTCTGTTCTTTGTTGATGATTTCCCATTTAATATCTGCCCCACATCAATTCTTTTTACAGACAGTACTCCTGTGTTTGTTTAAAATCAAGACATAGGAAAAATTCCTGAATCATTGATCAGTATTCCAACTAGAAACAAAGTTTCTAAGACAAAGAGGTTGCATGCAGACATATCTGAGACTCGCAGATGCAATTCAAATCCAAACAGTCAAAATTTGAATGGTTTAATGTTATTCACAACAACCAAGATTGGAAGAAGCTGATTCAGTCTAATTCAATGAAAAATTAACATAGTTTTCATGTTCCACTTGCATGGCTGTTGAGATACTGCTAGTCAACCAGCAGGAATTCCTTGTTGTATGTGACAAGTGTCTTTACTGGATCGCCAGTGTACTGTATTGTTTCATGCCTGTGCATGGAATGCAATTTCATTATAGTTCGATTCATGAACATGGCAGTTCGTGCAGGTCAGCAGACAGAAGGGGATTGCATTGTTGCTGGTTCCAGGTAACAGTTCCAGCTTGCCCATACACATGCTTTGTGCTTGAATAAAGTGTGTATCTGGAAAATTATGTCTCTCCTTTGCTTATGTAGAATTTGTCTCTTACCAACACCATCAGTCACAACAAATGGAATAAAAATTCACTAAATATGAGGGTAATCCCTAAAGTAAGATCTCCTATTTTTTATAACTACAGAACTCTGTGTGGCAGATGGTCACACTGTTGTGAAGAGTGTTTCATGTGCTGTGTGTAAACATGCGCACGCTGCGCTGAGGTGCTCAATCTTGGCTTAGCAGCCGTTGAGAATGGAGCTCCCATTGGATGTTACCGCCAGGTGCAAATTGCGCACAGTTATTCGGTTTTTGAATGCAAAGGGCACTGTGCTGATTGAAATCTATTGCCAATTGATGGAAGTGTATATGGTCAGTCGTGCATGGATGTCAAAAATGTTCGTAAGTGGTGTAGAGAGTTTGCAGCTGGTTGGACCGAAATTCACGATGAACAAAGGAGTGGGAGACCTTTAATTTTTAAGAAGACAGTGTTGAAGGTTGAGCAAAGCTTGCGTAAAGATCGGCAAATCATCCTGGATGATCTTTGCATGTTGGTTCTTGCGGTTTCCCGAAGCACCGCTCACAGAATTTTAACAGAAACATTTAACTACTGGAAGGTGTGTGCAAGATGGGTGCCACGCATGCTGGCATGTTGACTAAGGACCACATGCGGCAACGAGTTGATGCTTCCCGCGCAGTTCTTCACCACCTTGCAGCTGAACAGGACAATTTTCTGGACTCAATTGTCACAGGTGACAAAACCTGGGCTTACCACTTTACACCTGAGACCAAGCAACAATCATGCCAGTGGTGGCATCCTTCTTCATCAAAGCTGCGGAGCTGGTGGCAAGCTGGTATGACATGGGCATACAGAAACTGCCACAGAATCTACAAAAATGCATCAACAGAAATGGTGATTATGTCAAAAAATAGCTAAATGTTAAAGCTGTAAACTGATGTAAACCATTGTAGAAATAAACAGTTTTATGTACTTATTAAAAAATAGGAGACCTTATTTTTGGGATTACCCTCGTAATTTGGTACAATCGCATTTAATGCTTGTATTGGCTACGACATTTACAGCAGAGTGCTCAGAAGAATTGTCAATGGCTGTTGGGGAATGCATGACGTAGGTGCACAGAACAAGCCTAAAAGTATGTGTGGGGAAAAATATGCTCCAAACTGCTACCTTTATTGTCTCATTTGCCCAAGTGTTACTGTTTTCATTGTGAAATGCATACTGGTAGGTTTTATATAGCCAAAAGATACTGTCAGTCTTAAGTAGGTAAACTTCGATTTATCTGTGTATAGCTTATAGGATAAAATGTACATCCTTAATGAGAATTTTATGGTAATCTTTTGATAGTTCTATTAACCCTAGGACACCTAAGCTGGTTTCTTTCTTTCCCTCTTTTTTTTCCCTTTGTTTGGCATTACAGTAGTCTACCGATAAAAAAATTCAACTGTTGAATAGGTTTATGTATTTTAATGAAAGCAGTAACCTATAAATGTTGTCACTAGTTTTAAATATTGGGCTGAGTCAATAAAATGATTGGCATATTACAATATAAAATACAGATGTGTTGATGTACAGTGGAACTTCAGTTACGTGGATGAGTCAGAACCAAACCCCATTTGGATAATCAAAAATCAGAATAATTGGAAAAATCATGAAAACAGATAATTTCTTAACAACAACAAAAAAGCGTATTAATTTAATGACTACAGAACAATGTTGTTTAGATTTCATACAGTACTGTACATACATACATACAGTGTTGGATCAATCAAGTCAGTTGTTTTACTCAATTATTTTCAAGCAACCAAGTCTTTACACCCCTTTGATTGTGAGCAGCTGTATATGGTCATACTCAGGCTGCCGCTCCATCTGTGTTAGCACAGTCTCAAGACAAGCAAAACTTCACCTGCTGATGGTCCCACATTAGTGCAGTAACAGTATTACTCTCCTGGCCATCAGTCTTTTCTCTCACACTTTGATTTCGTCCTCACCGAGAATTTGGAATCCAGGGTCCAAAGAATCACAAGCAAGCCATTCACCAGTATCCTCTTCACTGCAATCGGAATGTCCAAAAATTTTCAAAAGGATCTTTCTTATGAAACTTCCTGGCAGATTAAAACTGCGTGCCGGACCAAGATTCAAACTCTGGGACCTTTGCCTTTCACGGGGCAAGTGCTCTACCAACTGAGCTATCCAAGCACGACTCACGCCCTGTCCTCACAGCTTTACTTCCGCCAGTACCTCGTCTCCTACCTTCCAAACTTTACAGAAGCTCTCCTGCGAACCTTGCAGAACTAGCACTCCTGAAAGAAAGGAGCTTCTGTAAAGTTTGGAAGGTAGGAGATGAGGTACTGGCGAAAGTAAAGCTGTGAGGACAGGGCGTGAGTTGTGCTTGGGTAGCTCATTTGGTAGAGCACTTGCCCGCGAAAGGCAAAGGTCCCGAGTTCGAGTCTTGGTCCGGCATGCAGTTGGGCCAGGTAGTTTCATATCAGCACACACTCCGCTGCAGAGTGATAATCTCATTCTGGGGCTTTCTTATGTTCTCAAGCGATATTTCATCCTCTACTGCTTCTCTTTCTTCCTCTTCCTTTTCGTGCTTCTTCTTCTCATCTTTGTCTTTCTATACCTCATCTTTGGTTGAAATGCCTTTCAGTATATTCCAAGCCCTTTTTAATGTGGTTGTCTTAACCAAATTCCTTGCTTCCACCACTGTATAAGAGCAGCCTTTTAAATTCAATTTTGTTGATGAGCCACATTGTCTTTTTCATTTCCATCTTCTATTAAAAGCTTCCTCAACAGTTGTGTTCTGTAATATCGCATCTTATTGTTGATGAATGATTGGTACATTGACTGCAGCAATCTCATTAAATTTGGCAGCAGGAAGAGTGTATTAAAATGTTCATCTTCTCTATTACGAAGGCTTTCTATGATGGGTGCATTGTCCAGAATTATCATCACACTACTCCCTTTTTCCCTAGGACCTTTCGGTATTTTTTAAAATTCAGATATGAAAATTGAATCATACTATTCACAAAACAAAACAAAACTTGTGGAGGCCTTTGGTTGATCCTTAAAAAGATGGAAAGTTTTTTAATATTTTTGAAAGCCCAGGATTTTTCAAGTTTCCTATCAACAGAATGGTTATTTGTGGTTTCCTTAGAATTAGTGTGGTTCAGCATGGTAACACATTCCTTACTAATCTTACACCCAGGAGCAAGAGTTTGCCTTTCAGAAGCTAAATTTTTTCAGGCAAAGCCTTCCAAATGGGCTCGTCTCATCTGCATTGTATAAAAATTCAAAGTCTACATCTACATTTATACTCTGCAAGCCACCCAATGGTGTGTGGCGGAGGGCACTTTACGTGCCACTGTCATTACCTCACTTTCCTGTTCCAGTCGCGTATGGTTCGCGGGAGAACGACTGTCTGAAAGCCTCCGTGCGCACTCTAATCTCTCTAATTTTACATTCGTGATCTCCTCGGGAGGTATAAATCGAGGGAAGCAATATATTCTATACCTCATCCAGAAACGCATCCTCTCGAAACCTGGACAGCAAGCTACACTGCGATGCAGAGCGCCTCTCTTGCAGAGTTTGCCACTTGAGTTTGTTAATCATCTTCGTAACGTTATCATGCTTATCAGATAACCCTATGACAAAATGCACCGCTATTCTTTGGATCTTCTCTATCTCCTCTGTCAACCCGACCTGGTACGGATCCCACACTGATGAGCAATACTCAAGTATAGGTCGAACGAGTGTTTTGTAAGCCACCTCCTTTGTTGATGGACTACATTTTCTAAGGACTCTCCCAATGGATCTCAACCTGGTACCCGCCTTACCAACAATTAATTTTATATGATCATTCCACTTCAAATCGTTCCGCACGCATACTCCCAGATATTTTACAGAAGTAACTGCTACCAGTGTTTGTTCCACTATCATATAATCATACAATAAAGGATCCTTCTTTCTATGTATCAGCAATACATTACATTTGTCTATGTTAAGTTTCAGTTGCCACTCCCTGCACCAAGTGCCTATCCACTGCAGATCTTCCTGCATTTCACTACAATTTTCTAATGCTGCGACTTCTCTGTATACTACAGCATCATCCGTGAAAAGCCGCATGGAACTTCCGACACTATCTATTAGGTCATTTATATATATTGTGAAAAGCAATGGTCCCATAACACTCCCCTGAGGCACGCCAGAGGTTACTTTAAGGTCTGTAGACATCTCTCCATTGATAACAACATGCTGTATTCTGTTTGCTAAAAACTGTTCAATCCAGCCACACAGCTGGGGTGATATTCCGTAGGCTCTGCTCTTACTTTGTTTATCAGGCGACAGTGCGGAACTGTATCGAACGCCTTCCGGAAGTCAAGAAAAATAGCATCTACCTGGGAGTCTTGTGTCTAATATTTTCTGGGTCTCATGAACAAATAAAGCGAGTTGAGTCTCACACAATCGCTGTTTCCGGAATCCATGTTGATTCCTACAGAGTAGATTCTGCGTTTCCAAAAATGACATGATACTCGAGCAAAAAACATGTTCTAAAATTCTACAACAGATCGATGTCAGAGATATAGGTCTATAGTTTTGCGCATCTGATCGACGACCCTTCTTGAAGACTGGGACTACCTGTGCTCTTTTCCAATCATTTGGAACCTTCCGTTCCTCTAGAGACTTGTGGTACACAGCTGTTAGAAGGGGGGCAAGTTCTTTCGCGTACTCTGCGTAGAATCGAATTGGTATCCCGTCAGGTCCAGTGGACTTTCCTCTGTTGAGTGATTCCAGTTGCTTTTCTATTCCTTGGACACTTATTTCGATGTCAGCCATTTTTTCGTTTGTGCAAGGATTTAGAGAAGGAACTGCAGTGCGGTCTTCCTCTGTGAAACAGATTTGGAAAAAGGTGTTTAGTATTTCAGCTTTACGCGTGTCATCCTCTGTTTCAATGTCATCATCATCCCGGAGTGTCTGGATATGCTGTTTCAAGTCACTTACTGATTTAACGTAAGACCAGAACTTCCTACGATTTTCTGTCAAGTCGGTACATGGAATTTTACTTTCGAATTCACTGAACGCTTCACACATAGCCCTCCTTACGCTAACTTTGACATTGTTCAGCTTCTGTTTGTCTGAGAGGTTTTGGCTGCATTTAAACTTGGAGTGAAGCTCTCTTTGCTTTCGCGGTAGTTTCCTAACTTTGTTGTTGTACCATGGTGGGTTTTTACCGTTCCTCACAGTTTTACTCGACACTTACCTGAATAAAATGCATTTTACGATTGCCTTGAACTTTTTCCAGAAACACTCAACGTTGTCAGTGTCGGAACAGAAATTTTTGTTTCGATCTGTTAGGTAGTCTGAAATCTGCCTTCTATTACTCTTGCTAAACAGATAAACCTTCCTCCCTTTTTCAATATTCCTATTAACTTCCATATTCAGGGATGCTGCAACGGCCTTATGATCACTGATTCCCTGTTCTGCACATACAGATTCGGAAAGTTCGGGTCTGTTTGTTATCAGTAGGTCCAAGATGTTATCTCCACGAGTCGGTTCGCTGTTTAATTGCTCGAGGTAATTTTCAGCTAGTACACTCAGTAAAATGTCACTCGATGTTCTGTCCCTACCACCCGTTCTAAACATCTGAGTGTCCCAGTCTATATCTGGTAAATTGAAATCTCCACCTAAGACTATAACATGGTGAGAAAATTTATGTGAAATGTATTCCAAATTTTCTCTCAGTTGTTCTGCCACTAATGCTGCTGAGTCGGGAGGTCGGTAAAAGGAGACAATTACTAACTTAGCTCGGTTGTTGAGTGTAACCTCCACCCATAATAATTCACAAGAACTATCCATTTTTACTTCACTAAAGGATAAACTACTACTAGCAGCAACGAACACTCCACGACCGCTTGCATACAATCTATCTTTTCTAAACACCGTCTGTACCTTTGTAAAAATTTCGGCAGAATTTATCTCTGGCTTCAGCCAGCTTTCTGTACCTATAACGATTTCAGCTTCGGTGTTTTCTATCAGCGCTTGAAGTTTCGGCACTTTACCAACGCAGCTTCGACACTTTACAATTACAATACCGATTGCTGCTTGGTCCCCGCATGTTCTGACTTTGCCCCGCACCCGTTCAGGCTGTTGCCCTTTCGGTACTTGCCCAAGGCCATCTAACCTAAAAAACTGCCCAGCCCACGCCACACAACCCCTGCTACCCGTGTAGCCGCTTGTTGCGTGTAGTGGTCTCCTGACCTATCCAGCGGAACCCGAAACCCCACCACCCTATGGCGCAAGTCGAGGATCTGCAGCCCACACGGTCGCAGAACCGACTCATCCTCTGATTCAGACCCTCCACTCGGCTCTGTACCAAAGGTCCGCAGTCAGTCCTGTCGGCGATGCTGCAGATGGTGAGCTCTGCTTTCATCCCGCTAGTGAGACTGGCAGTCTTCACCAAATCAGATAGCCGCCGGAAGCCAGAGAGGATTTCCCCCGATCTATAGCGACACACATCATTGGTGCCGACATGAGCGACCACCTGCAGATGAGTGCACCCTGTACCCTTCATGGCATCCGGAAGGTCCCTTTCCACATCTGGAATGACTCCCCCCGGTATGCACATGGAGTGCACATTGGTTTTCTTCCCCTTCTCCTTCATAAGATTATGCTTCAGTTTTGAATTTTTCAATAAAATGTTTAGCTGCTAATGGGTCTGCTGATAGTTCTGCTTCATTTAAATCCAATTCGTGAGTACTGTGCCTTGTCTTGAAATTCCATAGCCAGCCACTGCTTGCCTTAGATAAAGGCCAATCATCAATATTCGCAGCCAAAAGTTTTAATTTTTTGGCAAACAGCTTTTTTGCAGTCAGCCCTAAAAAAGGTTTTCTCAGTGGTCTCTGCTGCAAAAACCACTTGAACAGCCACTTCAAGCTCTTTGTTTTCTGCTGTTTTCATCGCTTTTCTTGATGAACTCCCTTCTTCTGTCTTGGTGCCAGATGCAGCAGTCATCCTGTATGAGCAGGAAACAGTGCCAGGTGTGGAGTCAATGGTTTTTACTCCTGACAACGATGGTGGAGATGGCCATCAAAAGCTCAAGAATTTTATTTGAATTGATGTGGCTTGAAACTGGAGATGGTTTTATTGTTCAAGGACTTTTATTTTCTCTGTCAATGATAATACAACACATTTCCTCTTGGAAGACGTATACTGCACAGTAACTTAAAATACGTGCCCAAGACATGGAAGACGGAATGCATAGTGACAAATAAGTGTATACTTTAAGGTCACAACACAGACTGATGAAGGCCCCATTGAATGACGGGCACCAGAAACACAATAATGTGCATACAACAGTTTGTGTACTGTGTTCATTGTTCACTAGAAGATTTTGTATTTTAATACATTTCTGTGGGTCGGTTTTAGAGTGATTAAAAACGTACAGTGTACTGTATACTGAAATAATTATCAAACAAAACCAACAGTTTTAGTGATACAGCACAAATTTCTACAGTACAAATTTCTTTTTCCTCAAAGTGATCTTGGTAACTGGTGATCCAGTTAGTTGGATTTCAGGTAATTGGAATTCTACTATATTACACAAACTACTCCACGTCCTCAACTTCAAGACAGGAGTCACACTTACCAGTTCTTTCTGAATTTGTTACATACATGATTATTACGCTGCCCACAATATTGTTTCGGTTTACTTAGATTATAGTTCTGCTGCTTTCTTTTGGCTTCTTTTATAACATGCCACCGATGTTTCCTTGCAGGAGACTGATCTACATGAGTTATCACTTCTTTGAATTTCTTTTGTAGAACAGTTTCCATTGACTAAACAATTCCATTAGATAACCTTCTTACAAGTACTCCTTTCTGCTACCTGCAGTTTCAGGAGTTCCAATTCAGCTTGCAATTCTCATTCCATCTTGCATGTTGGTGGATAAATATGGTCATTGCACTGATAGCACAGATGTCAATGAGAGAGTAAAATACTGATAGAGGCCATCTCTTTTTACCCCTTTTGCTTGTGTACATGTGAAACAATCAATGGTATCAATTCCAACTTATAGTGGAATTATAATATGTATTTACGTGGGTTTTATTTTTGTGTCCTCCTTAGTATCTTCATCTGTTAGTGCATTGTTGATAACAACAGCGAGTATTTACTTGGTTTTGTTTTAACTATGTAGGATACCAAAATAACTGGTTGCCCACCTCTAATTGGGTCTGTGAATAAGAACAGCTCTCAATCTGATGTGTTCTTCATTATGTGTGAAATATGATTCCTGTATGATTGGAGAGTCCACACTTAGTAACTTAGTAATCTTTGTATAATTCTTCTTACAAATCCATCAATACAAAAATCAATTTGTAGCAATACGAGGTATGTTCAAAAAATAAGGTGACTTCATATTTTGGTAAAAAATATTTATTCATCAATATTAATGTTGTCCTCTTCAAATTAATCCCCCTCAGACACAATAAGCTTGTGTCAACACTTCTTCTAGTCCTCGAAGTACTTCTCATAAGTACTTTTTGGTACAGCCTTGAGTACTTCCAGCAGTGCACTTTTTATTTCCTCACTCATTGAAAATCTTTATCCTTTCATAGGTCTATTCAGTTTTTGGAACAGGAAAAAGTTGCAGGGGGCCATATACGGTGAATATGGTTACTGAGGTTTGATTGTCGTGTTGTTTTTGGCCAAAAAATATCTCAAAAGAAACGATGAATGAGCAGGTGCATTGTCGTGATGCAAAAGCCATGAATTGTTTTTCCACAATTCCGGATGTTTTTTGCTTATTGCTTCTTGCAAACAGCACATAATGTCAAGGAAATAATCCTTATTGACTATATGACTTTGGGGCAAAACTTCGTGATGCACTATGCCAGGGTAACTGAAAAAAAAGGTGTGTATGAACTTTTGACTTTTAATTGAATTTGTTGTGCTTTTTTTGGTCTTGGCTGTCCGGGATGCTTCCATTGGAATGATTGAGCTTTGGTTTTGACATCATAACTGTAAACCCATGTTTTGTCACCAGTTACAACCATTTTGAGTAAATCAGGGTCATCATTGATGTCATGCAAGAGATCCTGAACGATGCTCATGTGACGGTTCTTCTGATCAAAATTAAGAAGTTTTGGTACAAACTTCGCTGACACATGTCTCATGCCCAAAACGACCCAAATAATTGCATGACATAATTCGACCTATATGCCAACTCCTCAGCAACCAATGATTTTTCAGAACAATTTTCTTAACAGCTTCGACATTATCATCTGTTGTTGATGTGCTGGGCGTCCCGAGTGAGGTTCGTCATTGGCATCTCCTCGACCATCTTGGAAAAGCTTGTACCACTTTTTTATATAATAGACCTTTCTATCTGTTGAAACCAAGTGAAGTATGCTGTACATGTGAAACTGTGAACATATGTTTGGGACATGTGTACCAACAAAAAGAAAAAAGAAAAAAACAGAAAAGATGATCGATAATCGAATGTACATTGCCCCCGCAATTTGAAAAGTCACATTACTTTTTGAACAGCCCTTGTATTTCAGAGGTACTGCCAGATGTTTTAATGACAACTTCTGATCCTTGTTCTTCCTACGGCAAACTTTGTACTTTTCTGCGTAGGCTTCCATGTTCATGACGTTACTGTTTGTTGCATCTGACACCTTGCATATGAGGTTGCCATATATGCTTTGCTCCGTCACAAATGCTTTGAAGGGACAGCCTCCTCTATATAAGATGAGTGTCTCATCAATAGTTTCTACAGTTGTGGAAACTTGCTGTTCACTTTGTTGAAAACTTCATGGATTGCTGTGAACTTGTCTGCTGGCTTTCCTTGCTGGCAGGTAGTTTTGACATCATTGTAGTCTCAATTCTGATAAGTTATTTGAAATGTTTTCTTGACCTTATAACAGGCTGACCCATTAGGTTCGACCAGAGATTGATTACACTGACAGTATTGTCCTTATTTGCACTCTTTACTATCAGTTTTCCTATAAAGACATACAGTTCTTCCTTGTTAGTAGAAGAAACATTTAGCCTAACTGCCTATTCTCTTGAATGACATCCAGGATGTCAGGTGTAAAAAGTAGGCTTCTCTAAGAGAGATTCACGTATCATTTTAGACATTTCTGAGTCTCGATATGAACAACAGCGAACTGAACTAACTCACTGGAAGTATACAAGATAAATAACAAGTGAACGTAATCAACAATCACTTCTTCTGAAAATAAAGTGGTTTTTGAGGACATCAAGAATGCTAACCATCAAGAAACATAGATTTGCATTGTTGTATAGGTGGGAAATGAAAAATCTTAAACAGAAAATTTTTTTGTAGCTTGGAAATCTAAAGGGGATTTGTTGTACCCATATTATAAATTTCATTTTTATCTTTCAAAGGAAGAGTTTTCTACAGATTGGTTGACAAAAATACTTCCTACAATATTCAATAAAGAGTAACTCAAAGGGAAAATGTTGTTTCGACATTTACTTAGCCAAGAACTATGTTCAAATAGTTGTGGGTTCAACCACTCTCCCCCCTTCTTCTTAGGTGTCCTAGGGTCAACATAATGAAAGTTCAAGGTTTGTAGCCGTATTTAAAAACTAATTTTTGATGTGAATGTAAAATGACTCATTCTACATCATTACAATTACCTTCCAGCGCCCCCCCCCCCCCCCCCCCCCCCCCCCCAAGGGGCACACATCTCTTTTGTGAGTACGCATTTGGCCAACACAGGGCCCCAGCCCTTACAGCACTACTTCCCTTTTTGTGTTGTAAGTCTTTCTTTCTCCTATTCCTTTTTCCCTCACTACCTTTCAGTTGGATGGTCTCCTTGGTGCCAATTGTGCTTCGATATGGTTTATGTTTTGGACACTAGTTTTCTTACCTTCTTATTAATTATATGGGCCCCTTGTTGAGTGTGACTGGCAACTGCTTTTCTAGATTTTACAGAAGTGTGGATCGTGCAGGGAAGGTCACCCAGTGCAGTGTGTACTCTACCTTTTGTGCCTCCCTATCTTTGCACTATTCTTTCTTGCAACGGTAATGTGCCCAAAGCATGGTAGCAGACCCATTGTGGGGGTGTTATCAAGTACCTGCATAGTGGAAGTTCCCTGACTATGCAGCGATCACACTGTTGGTGCTTGAGCTGGAAACTCCCCACATAAGCTAACAAGAATATAGCCATCATGGCTGGGGCTTGGAGGCTCTGGGCAGCATTGTAAAGGTCAGGTAGCCACTGCTGTGGCCCGTTGAAACCTGTGGGAAGATCCTCCATTCAGAGTGTGTGGCATCATGGCAGAAGATTTGCACTTGAAGTGAATTAAACTTTCTTCTGCTGGTGACCACGCAGCCTTAGCATCCTCTTCTGAAGGTAAGACGTATTACAGTGTCGAGAAGTATGACTCCAAAATGTTCCCTTTCCTGGGTATGCCAAGGGAGGAACATAAGGCACAGACACAAGGCAAGAAATACTCCCTCCAAAACAAAGTTTGTTCTAGAATGGATGGGGATTCCTTTTTAACTACAAAGCTATTGATCTTTGATGAACACCTTGAGAACAGGAAGTGGCTCTGTTCTGCTGAAAGAACAGGAAGTGGCTCTGTTCTGCTTGAAATCGACTCACCTGCTTAGTTATAGGCACTGCTTGCCTACAACAATTTGGGTGACGTGCATGTCACCACAAGCCTCATAAAAATCTGAATATGGTACAGAGCATCTTTTTCCATGGAGATCTCCTCTTATAGGCTGACGATGAGTTGTACGCTAATTTTGAGCAACGAGGTGTGCATTTTATCCAGCATGTCCAGTGGGGACTGAAAGACAACAGAGTGGGTACTGGAGCTGTCATCTTGTCCTTTGAAGGTGGCTTACTGCCAGAGAAGGTCAGAGTGATGGTGCATCACTGCAATATCAAGCCATATATTCCTCCTCCCATGCAGTGCTACAAATGATGCAATATAGACACATGTCTGTGTTGTAACAGCAGCCCTGTATGTAGGGATTGTGGCAGTCATTTGCATATGAACACTCCTCATGCCGCCCCCCCCCCCCCACCCCCCCCCAATCTGTGTCAATACATCAACTGCAGTTAGCACCATTCCTCTTGTTCACCAGAGTGCACCATTTTCAAATGAGAAATGAAACTCCATGAATAAAAGACCAGTTGACTGCCTCTCATATCAAGAGGCTGCAAGATCACCTCACTTCTAAACTGGTACTGTTATTACTCAACTTAACTGCAGGTCCATGTGACGTACAGTATAACTGCTCAGCATTTACACCCAGAATTTGCGAGTGTAAGTCGGACCTTCCTTGATCCGCCTTGGTGGGTTGTGTCATCAGATTTCCTCCTACCTGTGCACAGTGCAGCTCTTGTAAATGTTGTCCCGTGCAGGTTCTTCATTGGCGCATTGGATGTCTCTGTCGGTGGAAGCTAATTATCTGAAATTGCTGTCGATCAACTTTGGGGTATCTATTTACTCGAAATTTACATTCAGAATGCCGTAATATCACTTTTATTCCTATTAGATCAATAATGAAACACTGTCACAACCTACCCGTACCCGAGAGCATGGCTACCATCGAACAAGACAGGGAGAGCTCTTAACACAGACTGTGGTGTACAGTCTGTGTCTCTTACAAGTTTTGTCACAGTTTGTGGATTTCCAATCAAGTTCGTACTTACTAAGATATGCATTTGTTAATGAATGGGTGTGAATTTTAACGAGGAAAAATTATGATAAATAGTTTTAAACATCCAGAGGCTCCTCCTAGTATTACCCCCTGCGGGTTCGGGGGTTAGAATAGGCCCGCGGTATTCCTGCCTGTCGTAAGAGGCGACTAAAAGGAGTCTCAAACTTTTCGGCCTTATATGTTGGTCCCCTGTTGGGTTTGACCTCCATCTCTCAAAATTTTCCGAAGAGCGAGCCGATTGGGGAAGGGCACCTTACTTGGTGCATTGTGTCCATCTTGCGATCAGACCTTTCGCCAGCTTATACACTGTTGAACTGCAGTCCTGTCCGCTCTCCATCTCTTGGGCATGACTCTTTTTCTGCATGCAGATAACACCTTGCACCGTGCAGTACCTCTTTCTGCACCGACGGCGACCACGGACCACATGTTACCTCACATCCAGCATGGTAGCCAGTCCGTTGTGGTGGGGCCGCCATGTACCCTGTTGGTTGTAGCCCCCTGACAACACAGGGATCGCTCTACTGATGCCTGCGCCGTTAACTCCCCATGTATGCCAAGGAGTAGATGCCTATCCTCCTGGGGTATCGGGACTCCCGGCAACGGGCATCCTGCCAGGTGGCTCTTGCCGTGGCTGGGTGACGCCCGTGGGGAGGGCCCTTGGTCGGAGTAGTTGGCATCAGGGCGGATGACCCGCAATGAAGTGTGGTACATCGTCTCTCGCTGGTGGCCAGCCGCCAGCAGTCTCTAAACGTTCTCGGGCTCAGTTTAACGCTCAGAAGTACGATCTGAAAATGTTCCCCTCCCTGGCCACACCGTGGGAGGAACGTAAGTCTCAGGATGGCAGTAGCAGTTAGTCGCCCCGCTTCTTAGTTTGTACGAGGGTTGATGGGGAGTCTTTTCTCTCCACAAAGCCTCAGTTCTTCGTTGAGCATTCAGAGGACAAGTTTGGGGAGGTGGAGGGCTTGTCAAAAATGCGCTCTGGGTCAGTTCTGATACAAATGGCATCCTCTGCCCAGTCACGACGGTTACTCGCTTGTGACAAGTTGGGGGATGTTGCCGTTACGATCACACCCCATAAGAGTTTAAATATGGTCCAGGGAGTTATTTACCATAGGGATCTTCTTTTGCAGTCTGATGAAGAGCCGATTGGGGATACATTATCAGAAAAAGTCAAGGTGATGGTCTACCAATGTGACGTTAAGCCCTATATCCCTCCCCCGATGCGGTGCTTTAAGTGCTGGAAGTTCGGCCATATGTCTTCTCGCTGCACTTCCAGCCTCACATGTCGAGATTGCGGACGCCCATCACATCCCAATACTCCATGTGCCCCGCCTCCCATCTGTGTCAACTGCGGGGAGCACCATTCACCTTGCTCGCCAGACTGCCGAATTTTCCAGAAAGAGCGTAAAATCATGGAATACAAGACCCTGGACTGACTAACCAATACTGAGGCCAAGAGGAAATACGACCGACTGCATCCTGTGAGAATGACATCTTCCTACGCTGCTGCTACAACACCTGTGCTAGCCCCGTCTGTTTCTCCAATTTTGGCCAGATCGACGAGTAGTAAAACTCCTCCTGCCCCTTTGCCAGTGGGGGGCTCTACCCACTGGGTTGCTCCTGCGCCGCCTACTTCAGGAGCAACACCTTCCCACCCATCGGGGATGTCTGTCCCCACTTCTAAGCCGGAGAAGTGTCCAACTTCTTCGGCTTCTCATGCTCGCAAGGGGTCCCTTGGGTCCCTCCCTTCCCAGGTTTTCGCCAGTGAGAAGCCTGACGACCAACAATGGCGTAAGTGCCCGCAATCAGCTGGTCGTAGGGCTTCACGATCCTCCTCCGTCCCGGAGACTGAATCGGTGAAGCCCTCCCAGCCGGTGCGACCCAAGGAACGGCATGAGAAACCCAAGAAGAGCTCTCAGCCCAAGGAACTCGCGCGGTGGCAGCCATCCCACCGCAACCTTCCAGGTCTGCGTCTGAGGATGCGGTGGAGATTCTGGCGTCCGCTGAGGACCTCGATCTCGCCGGTCCATCAGACGCCATGGAAAGCACTATCACAGGTGCTAAATCGGAGGCAGCAGGTGACCCAGCGGCATAATCTCCCTTCCCAGTCCCGTCAAGCCTTTCTCAGCCATGGACAACACCATCCTCCAGTGGAACTGCAGCGGTTTCTTCCACCATCTAGCTGAGCTCCGCCAACTTATCAGCCTTCACCCTTTCCTCTGCATTGCTTTGCAGGAAACTTGGTTTCTGGCAATGCGAACCCCCGCCCTCCGTGGCTATCGGTGTTATTATAAGAACCGGGCAGCTTATGAAAGGGTGTCTGGTGGCGTCTGCATCTATGTCCTGAACTCTCTTCACAGCGAGTCTGTACCTCTCCACCCACCTTTAGAGGCTCTCGCTGTTCGGGTGTGGACGCCACAGGCTGTTACCATCTGCAGTCTTTACCTTCCAGCGGATGGTGATGTCGCGCAGCATGTCCTGGTGCTCTGATAGCTCAATTGCCTCCACCTTTCCTGTTACTGGGCGACTTTAACGCCCATAACCATCTGTGGGGTGGGTCAGTGGCAACAGGTCGTGGTGCAATCGTTGAGCATTTATTGGCGCAGCTCGATCTCTCGATCTTAAATGATGGTGCCTTCACACACTTCAGTGTGGCGCATGGCACATACTCCGCCATTGACCTTTCCATCTGTAGCCCTAGCCTCTTACCATCTGTCCAGTGGAGAGTGCAGGACGACCTGTGTGGTAGTGACCACTTTCCGATCTTTCTGTCACTGCCACAGCATCAGTCTTCTGGGTGCCCTAGCAGATGGGCTATGAATCAGGCTGACTGGGACCTGTTCTCCTCCACTGCCACTATTGAGCCTCTCTCTAACGATGCCATTGATGCAGTGGTTCAATCGGTCACCACCAGCATCGTTACTGCCGCCGAATCTGCCATTGCCCGTTCTTCTGAGTCCCTTCGGCGGCCTTTGTGGTCGCCTGAGATCGCTGAAGCGATTAAAGCTCGCCAGTGGGTGCTCCAGCGTCACAAGCGACATCCCTCAATCGACCACCTTATCGCCTTCAAATGGCTGCGTGCGCGAGCCCGTTGCATTATCCGCCAACGCAAGCAGGAGAGCTGGGAGCGGTATGTGTCCACCATTGGCCTCCATGTCACTCCATCGCAGGTCTGGACCAAGATTCGCCGCCTCTATGGCTATAGGACCCCTGTCAGTGTCCCTGCACTCTCACTGAATGGAGCAGTTTGTACTGACTCCGACGTCATTGCAAACCGCTTGGCAGAGCACTTTGCGATGAATTCCACTTCTGCCAACTACCCCTTGGGCTTCCGCTCCATTAAGGAGCGGATAGAACGTCGGAGTCTTTCTTTTCGCATTCACCATCCTGAATTGTACAATGTTCCATTCTGTGAGTGGGAATTTCGAAGTGCCCTCACTGCTTGTCCTGATACCGCTCCTGGGCCAGATAGCATCCACTCTCAGATGCTGAAACACCTTTCAGTGGACTGCCAACGACGCCTCCTCAATCTTTACAACCGCATGTGGGTCGAGGGTGAGTTTCCGTCGCAATGGCGGGAAAGTCTTGTTGTCCTCATTCTGAAACCAGGGAAGAACCCTTTGGAGGTGGACAGCTACCGTCCCGTTAACCTCACCAACGTTCTTTGCAAGTTGCTTGAACGGATGGTGAGCCGGCGCTTGAATCGGGTATTGGAGTCTCGAGGCCTTCTGGCTCTGTCTCAGGGTGGGTTCCGTAAAGGCCGCTCTGCTGCCGACAATCTGGTGAGCCTGGAGTCGGCCATCCGTACTGCCTTTGCCCGCCGTCAGCATCTGGTTGCTGTCTTTTTCGACATGCAGAAGGCGTATGATACGACATGGCATCATCACATCCTTTCTACGCTTCAGAGATGGGGTCTTCGGGGCCCTCTGCCAATCTATATCCGCAATTTTCTGTCGTATCGTACCTTCCGCGTGCACGTCGCGGCCTCATATAGTTCCTCCCAAGTCCAGGAGAACGGTGTGCCACAGGGTTCTGTACTCAGTGTGTGTCTGTTTTTAATAGCCATTAACGGGCTCGCTGCGGCTGTGGGAAATACTGTCTCCGCTTCCCTGTATGCTGACGACTTCTGCCTTTACTACAGCTCTATTGGCATTGCAGCTGCTGAACGTCAGCTACAGGGCGCAATCCGCAAGGCGCAGTCTTGGGCTGTAGCGCATGGTTTTCAGTTGTCCGCAGCCAAGACCTGCGTTATGCATTTCTGCCGGCGACGCACTGTTCACCCGGAGCCGCGGCTTTATCTTGACGGTGAGCTTCTTAAAGTGGTGGAGTCACATAGGTTTTTGGGGATGGTTTTTGATGCCCGGTTGACTTGGCTGCCTCATATTCGGCAGCTTAAACAGGCGTGTTGGCGGCATCTAATGTTATGCGATGCCTGAGCCACACCAGGTGGGGTGCTGACCGATCTACTCTCCTACGGCTTTACCAGGCGTTAATCCAGTCCCGTCTGGACTACGGGAGTCTGGCTTATGGCTCAGCATCCCCATCTGCGTTGTGGGTGCTGGACTCAATCCTCCACAGCGGGATATGCCTTTCCACTGGTGCCTTCCGAACCAGCCCTGTGGACAGCATACTTGTGCAGGCAGGTGTCCCTCCACTGCGGTTACGACGCCAACAATTACTGGCTGCTTATGCTGCCCATGTTTTTAGCTTGGCCGGGCATCCAAATTATCATGTCCTCTTCCCGCAGTCAGTCGTTCATCTGCCAGAACGTCGGCTCCGGTTGGGTTGTCCGATCGCCGTACGTGTCAAACAGCTTCTTTCCTGGCTTGGGTATTTCCCTGTTCCACCTCCTTTCCGGGCCCTCTGCGTACACCCTCATGGTGTGTGCCTCGCTCTTGCCTTCGGCTCGACTTGGCACATGGCCCGAAGGACTCAGTCCCTCCGGAGGCCTTCCGACGCTGTTTTAATTCCATCCTGGCCACGTATCAGGGCTCTGGCGTTGTCTACACCGACGGTTCGATGGTTGCTGGTCTAGTCGGTTATGCACTAACTCTAGGGGACCATTCTGAACAACGTTCGTTGCCGGCTGGCTGCAGTGTTTACACTGCTGAGCTGGTCGCCATCTTTCGCGCCCTAGTGTATATCCGCTCTTGCTCAGGTGAGTCCTTCGTTATCTGTAGCGATTCCCTGTGCGGTTTACGAGCTCTCGACCAGTGTTTCCCTCATTCTCGTCTGGTGATGGCTATCCAGGAGTCCCTGCATACTCTCGCCCGTAGCGGCAGGTCTGTGGTATTTGTTTGGACCCCAGGCCATGTTGGTATACCCGGCAATGTAACTGTTGACCGCCTGGCGAAAGAGGCCACCAGTGCGCCATCTCTGGAGATTGGCCTCCTGGCTGCTGATTTGCGGGCAGTCTTACGCCGCAAAGTTCTCTCGTTTTGGGGTGCTGAATGGCGCGGTCTGACCACCCCTAACAAACTTCGTGCCGTCAAGGACACGACGACTGTGTGGCGGTCATCCATGCGAGCCAACCGCAGGGACTCATTCGTCCTTTGTCGGCTCCGCATTGGCCACACCCGACTCACGCACAGTTATTTACTGCGTCGTGAGGATCCCCCTCTTTGTCGTTGTGGGGCGTCCTTGACGGTGGTCCATATTCTGTCGGAGTGCGCCCTTTTAACCGTGCTCAGGCAAACTTTTGCAATGCCTGACATGCTCTCTGCTCTTTTATCAGATGACTCTGCCATGGTGGACTTGGTTTTGTGTTTTATTCGGGCAGGGGTTTTATATCCTTTAATCTGAGTTTTTTTTTTTGGTGTTGATTCTGACTTTTAGCCTCTGATTTTAAACTGAGTTTTTAAAGTGTTCTTGGTGGTTCGCTTTTCCTCTTTTTCTCTACTGTCGGCCAACCACCGTCACACTGTGTGTTTTAATTTGTTTTGTCTGGTCTCTGACAGAGTATTTCATGTCCTGTTTCGTCTGCTGTCTTTCCTGTTGTTTGTTTTTTATTCTCTTCAGGTGGTTTTAGTCTTTATGGAACAAGGGACCGATGACCATAGTAGTCTGGTCCCTTTAATCCCACAAACCAACCAACCTCCTAGTATTCATGTTGTCATAAATGACTTTAATTATTAAATATAAATAAACAAAGTCGGTGACTTTGGCGCTAAGATGGCGGGCTACTCGTCACGTGTATTTCCCAGGCTTACGCTTGTTGATACAGTCCAGCGCCTAGCCCCACCCCACCCCACTACACGTGACATATGATCGCATCCTCACCTAGCCGGCCAGCGTGGGAAATGCTCTATGACTCATGGCCGGCTACGGACTACATCACTTTCTAACTATGGTGAATACATCAATAAGAAGCAGTAATTTATTAAAACTGGTAAAAATGTCTTCCTCATGTAAGAGACACCTTACAAGGCCAAGAAGAAATGTAGTTGCCTACCGATTGTACACATTTGATGATGACATATGCTTCTGCTACAATGACGTCATCGTCTTTCGTGACTGTGCCATTGCCCTGCGTGTCATCTACATCTGGTCCTCGGGGCCAGTTGACTTCATCTGCTCCCCTAGTGGTTTGGGGGGTTCTCTTCCTACTGCTTTCCTTACAGAGCGGAGCATCGACTACCTATCCAGTGGGGACATCAGTTCCCAAACCCCAGCTGGAGAAGCAAAAGCCCTCATCTGGCACCCCTTACCCAGAATCTGGGTCAGACAAGTCCTCATAGACATCTAAATTCTGTAAGGTCAGGAAGAATTCCTTAAAAAGAGAGAGATTCTGGTGACGTGCCCCTGTGCTGCCAGATCCATGTTCTGCCTCTGTATGTGAGGCAGTGTTCCTGGTGGACCCTATGGCCCTGGACACCCCCCTACCTGTGCAGTATGATTTGAAACACACGCATATTGATGATGTATCTTCATAATCAGTGACAACAGGTGGCCCTGAGGCATAACCTGCCTCCGTGATCCCATCATGACCCCGCAGGATGCTTTTGCTCGTATGAGCCCTCAGTGGAACTTCTGTGGTTTTTTTCTGCCACTTCGCTGAGCCCCAACATCTTTTGTGGGAACATGTTTCCCAGATATGTGGACCCCTACCCTCTGTGTTTATTGGGACTGACTGTGAAAGGGTGTCAGGTGGTGTTTGCATGTACATTCTGGACTCGGTCTACAGCAGACACATGCGGCTCAGGATGCCTTTGGAGGGTGTGGCTGTTCATGTTAAGATGTCTCCGGAGTTTAATATTTGTAATATTTATCTCTATTCCAATGAACCCCATCATGAACCATGGACCTTGCCGTTGGTTGGGAGGCTTGTGTGCCTCAACAATACAGATAGCCGTACCGTAGATGCAACCACAACGGAGGGGTATCTGTTGAGAGGCCAGACAAACGTGTGGTTCCTGAAGAGGGGCAGCAGCCTTTTCAGTAGTTGCAGGGGCAACAGTCTGGATGATAGACTGATCTGGCCTTGTAACACTAACCAAAATGGCCTTGTTGTGCTGGTACTGCAAACGGCTGAAAGCAAGGGGAACTACGGCCGTAATCTTTCCCTAGGGCGTGCAGCTTTACTGTATGATTAAATGATGATGGCATCCTCTTGGGTAAAATATTCCGGAGGTAAAATAGTCCCCCCTTCAGATCTCTGGGTGGAGACTACTCAAGACGATGTCGTTATCAGGACAAAGAAAACTGGCATTCTACGGATCGGAGCTTGGAATGTTGGATCCCTTAATTGGACAGCTAGGTTAGAAAATTTAAAAAGGGTAATGGATAGGTTAAAGTTAGATATAGTGGGAATTAGTGAAGTTCGGTGGCAGAAGGAACAAGACTTTTGGTCAGGTGAATACAGGGTTATAAATACAAAATAAAATAGGGTAATGCAGAAGTAGGTTTAAAAATGAATAAAAAAAATAGGAGTATGTGTAAGCTACTACCAACAGCATAGTGAACGCATTATTGTGACCAAGATAGACATGAAGCCCACGCCTACTACAGTAGTACAAGTTTATATGCCAACTAGCTCTGCAGATGAAGAAATTGATGAAATGTATGATGCGATAAAAGAAATTATTCAGGTAGTGAAGGGAGACGAAAATTTAATAGTCATGGGTGACTGGAATTCAAGAGTAGGAAAAGGGAGAGAAGGAAACACAGTAGGTGAAAATGGATTGGGGCTAAGAAATGAAAGAGAAAGCCGCCTGGTAGAATTTTGCGCAGAGCGTAACTTAATCATAGCTACACTTGGTTTAAGAATAATGAAAGAAGGTTGTATACATCAAAGAACCCTGGAGATACGAAAAGGTTACAGATAGATTATATAATGGTAAGACAGAGATTTAGGAACCAGGTTTTAAATTGTAAGACATTTCCAGAGGCAGATGTGGACTCTGACCACAGTCTATTGGTTATGAACTGTAGATTAAAACTGAAGAAACTGCAAAAAGGTGGGAATTTAAGGAGATGGGACCTGGATAAGCAGATTAAAACTGTGTGCCGGACCGAGACTCGAACTCGAGACCTTTGCCTTTCGCAGGCAAGTGCTCTACCAACTGAGCTACCCAAGCATGACTCATGCCCCGTCCTCACAGCTTTAATTCCACCAGTACCTCTTCTCTTACCTTCCAAACTTCACAGAAGCTATCTTTGCAGGAGAGCTTCTGTGAAGTTTGGAAGGTAGGAGACGAGGTGCTGGTGGAATTAAAGCTGTGAGGACGGTGCATGAGTCGTGCTTGGGTAGCTCAGTCGGTAGAGCACTTGCCCATGAAAGGCAAAGGTCCAGAGTTCGAGTCTCGGTCTGGCACACAGTTTTAATCTACCAGGAAGTTAGACATCTCAGTAAGTGTCAGCAATGATTGTTACACCTCAGGGAAGCAATTCATAGTACACTACACTGTCGGTGTGCCACCAGAGGCATAATATTCTTTTTTGTGAATGCAAACAGATCTTTGTATGGGGAGTTGTTCTTTTTATTTGGGCTCAACCATTCCTTTCTTTTTCTTATGTTATCATAAAGACCCCATTTCTTGTCAGCAGTAATGACACAGGATAGGAATGGTCAGTCTTGTTCACAAATGCGCATAGGGCCACGTGCTGATTTTTGTGATTTTGGCTTAGAGCATGTGGCACCCTTACACCTGATTTTTGAACCTTGCATGCAAATGTCACATGGTAGTGGAATGATCACATTTGCTGGTTCTTGAGTTCACTGGCTTGGATCATTGTGGATTAACGTGTTTAAATGATCATCAGTCCCTGAAGGTCTTCCTGAATCTGGAGAATCCCTAATGTTAAAACGATCACCCTTAAAATGAGAAAACCATTTTCATGCCATGCTCTGCCCAATGGCATTAACCCCATACACATTGTAAATGTTTCTGACTGCTGCTGCTGTCACCATTTATTGAATGCAAACAGAAGAATATTTTGGAAATGTTCCACTTTCTCCACTTGGTGCACCATTGTCTACCATCTGCATCTCCATTCTCTGTCTCTAAATGACAAAATGGCAATATGTAAACTTAAATAGTAACGATGAACTACAAGTAAAAAATAACAACCAATAAATAAACCAGAATGCCAGCTTGTGAAACAAAAGTGCTTTGCACTTGTGCACCAATCTAATCTATATTCTGTAACTGGTATGTTCTAGCAGACGATACAGTTGAAGGGAGCTATTTGATAATAGTTTCCGTCATACATGCATAGAAGTTTGCACTGCTTTGGACACACACCAACCCCTTGTTGGAAATAAAAGTAAAAACTATTTCCACAATGTATTTTTAAGTTTAGATTGTATTTTGTTTTAAGTGAGCATACATTGCAGTCTAATGTGGTGGATCTATGCAAGGAAACTCTCATGCATGCTTTGTTGTATTCTCAGAATGTCTTGCCCAGCAGTTTCTTGTTGATACAGAACCAGATGCTATCTTGGAGGCTTCATAGCAGATGAGATTAAACGGTGCTGAGGAGTTTTCCATCCGCTCCAACTCCCTAAGCTCCCTTCAAGCCATTCAACATATGTTAACATCAGAGAAGAACCTTCAAAATATGTATGAGTCTCTTCTCCACATTCAAAGCCACATGAATTTAGCAGTATTCTATTAGTTACCAGAGCACATATGAATTCAGGGAAATGAATGTATTGACACAACTGTTGATTAGTCCCTCCAGGTTCACTGTTTGTGTATTTTCTATTGAATGGAAATACGGAGAAAGCATTCATTCATCCTAGTTCCATAGATCCTACCAAGAAAGAGAACCCTTAGGGGTGTGTACACTAGCAAATGACAAAAGAAATCAGAGAAATGTAATCTGTGTATTTTATTAATAATAATTAATAATAAACTATCACTATACTTTATAACGCTACTTGCACTCTTGTCATTTAAATTTCCTAAATATTTACACCGTTAGAGTAGTATTTTTCAAAGAAAATAAGTACTTGCATTTGAAAATACTGAGTCCTATTTACAGCACATTACTATTTGTCACACATCTTACAAACAAACACTGTTACTTGCCACGTAATCAACAGAACTTTCCAATTCTTGAATCTAGGTATATAGACAGTTCATAGAAAGAATGGTTATTGAAGTATGTTTGTAAATGTCTTTTGAGTTGGTATGGATTTCCAGTTTCTTGCTTTATATTAGGTGGATTGTGTTGAATATCTTTCCACCAGAGTACACAACTACATTCAAACCAGGAGGCAGAGTGTATGTAGAAATTATTTTTATGTCTTGTATTGTACTGGTAACTGTATAAATCACAGTTCAGCTGAAACTAATCATTATTATAAGCAACAAAAGCCATTAAGGAATAAACGTATTTGGAAGTGAGTGTTAGAGTTCCAAGATCCTTAAAAAGCCATGTGCAAAATGTACAGTTATTTATATTGAACAATATTCTCACTGATCACTCCTGTGGGACGGTAGGAAAACACTTTATTTACTGTAGACCTACTGCATAGAAGAAAATTATATAACATGACAGGGACCGAGAATGTGCCAAAGAAACAAACAATTGTCCTTAGGTTAATGCAATAAGAGAAGCTTTAAAGGGCATAACATGCTAAACTGAGCTTATTGATTAATTTATCTGTGTGTTGACTTGATTTTAACTTGTTATCCAGTTTGAAATGGAATTTGGTTAGTTTTTAGTGTGTTATCACTGTTACATTTCCTATGCAAGCGATATGTTACCCTCCTATGTATGATGTCAGTAGCATTACGAGATATCATCAAAAAGTGATAGGAATTTTGTAATTTCATGGGCTTGTTAAAGCCATCCAAGAAGAAATTTTGGGAAGGCTTTTGAAACAGGTTGTAGACTATGGGTCAAGCTGCTGGAAAACCACTCTGGAGTGTAATTAGCAGTCTTCGAAAGGTAGGTAAGAAGGGAAGTATTTTTGACAGGTCAGGAAAACTGCTGGTGAATCCTGTGGATGCCTTGGGCAGATGGAGGGAATATTTTGAAGAGTTGCTCAATGTAGGTGAAAATACAATCAGTAATATTTCAGATTTCGAGGGAAAATGGGATAGGAACGATGATGGAAATAGGATCACATTTGAGGAAGTGGAGAAAATGGTCAGTAGATTGCAGAGCAATAAAGCAGCTGGGGTGGATGAAATTAAGTTGGAACTCATCAAATACAGTGGAATGTCAGGTCTTAAAAGGCTACACAGGAAAATTGAAATGGCATGGGAGTCGAGACAGGTTCCATCAGACTGGACGAAAACAGTAATCACACCAATCTTTAAACATGGAAACAGAAAACATTGTAACAACTACACAGGTATCTCTTTAATCAGTGTTGTGGATAAAATCTTCTCAGGTATTGTTGAAAGGAAACTGCGAGTATTAGTTCAGGACCAATTGGATGAAAATCAGTGTGGGTTTAGGCCTCTTAGAGGTTGTCAGGACCAGATCTTTAGCTTACGGCAAATAATGGAGAAGTGTTATGAGTGGAACAGGGAATTGTATCTATGCTTTATAGATCTAGAAAAGGCATATGACCGGGTTCCTAGGAGGAAGTTATTGACTGTTCTGCGAGATTATGGAATAGGAGGCAAACTTTTGCAAGCAATTAAAGGTCTTTACATGGATAGTCAGGCAGCAGTTAGAGTTGACAGTAAATTGTTCATGGTTCATAGTAGTTTCAGGGGTAAGACAAGGCTGCAACCTGTCTCCACTGTTGTTCATATTATTTATGGATCATATGTCGAAAACAATAGACTGGCTGGGTGAGATTAAGATATGTGAACACAAAATAAGCAGTCTGGCATATGCAGATGACTTAGTTGTGATGGCAGATTCGATTGAAAGTTTGCAAATTAATATTTCAGAGCTAGATCAGAAATGTAAGGACTATGGTATGAAGATTAGCATCTCCAAAACGAAAGTAATGTCAGTGGGAAAGAAATATAAACGGATTGAGTGCCAAATAGGAGGACCAAAGTTAGAACAAGTGGACAGTTTCAAGTACTTAGGATGCATATTCTCACATGATGGCAACATAGTGAAAGAACTGGAAGCAAGTTGTAGCAAAGCTAATGCAGTGAGCGCTCAGCTACAATCTACTCTCTTCTGCAAGAAGGAAGTCAGTACCAAGACTAAGTTATCTGTACGCCGCTCAATCTTTCGACCAACTTTGTTGTATGGGAGCGAAAGCTGGGTGGATTCAGGTTACTTTATCAACAAGGTTGAGGTTACGGATATGAAAGTTGCTAGGATGATTGCAGGTTCTAGTAGGTGGGAACAATGGCAGGAGGGTGTCCACAATGAGGAAATCAAAGAAAAACTGGGAATGAACTCTATAGATGTAGCAGTGAGGGCGAACAGGCTTAGATGGTGGGGTCATGTTACACGCGTGGGAGAAGCAAGGTTACCCAAGAGACTCATGGGTTCAGCAGTAGAGGGTAGGAGGAGTCGGGGCAGACCAAGGAGAAGGTACCTGGATTCGGTTAAGAATGATTTTGAAGTAATAGCTTTAACATCAGAAGAGGCACCAATGTTAGCACTGATTAAGGGATCATGGGGGAATTTTTTAAGGGGGGCTATGCTCCAGACTGAACGCTGAAAGGCATAATCAGTCTTAAATGATGATGATGATGATGATGTTGTAAAGCCAACTTTCAATTCTTCTTTTTTTTTTTTTTTTTTTTTTTTTTTTTTTTTTTTTTTTTTTTTTTTTGTTCGTACACATGTTGTTTATAGTTTTGAACATTTAGTTTACTGTTGATTTTCAAAAAGGTTATATGTTTCTTGAGTGCTTCGTGAATCTTTACTTTCAAAAGCAAACGAGGATAATGGAATGTACTAAAAAACTAAAAACTCGCCTCAATTGCGAAAAAAGCACCTAGTGTTAAGTGTTCACCCAGGTTTCGGTGTAGATAACTACACCTTCTTCAGAACAACAATAAAACCCACAAGTGCCTAAGAAGACCTTTGTCAATGATTAAAAGAACACCATAGCTGTACATTTATAAACAAAAAAAGAAAAGGAAAACACAAACAGTACATATGTACAAAGTCAAAACCACTACTTAACTTAATGGTCTATGCTCGATGGGCCATGACATACTGTTTCTGAACATTTTTGAAATGGCTTGAACATTGGTGGCCATTCATGTGCTCACATGCTGCTAATGCCAGTGTTTTACTGACTAGTAACTATAATTGAACAGTGTATGTAATCTTGGAGTTTGCAGTAAATAGTTGTGCTGAACATACAGGTTATATCAAATTCTCATGATTATTAAATCCTCTTATCTTTCATTATCATCAATTCATTACTGCCACCACTAGTGATTCCTCAGATGAAGTATGTAAAGAGGTAAAAATGAGTGGGAAGGTATCGGACTGTTTAAGATAGAATTATTTTCATAATATTATGTAACTGATAATCATCTTTGTTAAATACGAAGTGTCTTGGCCTTCACTGGATTTCCATGATGTTACCTACATTCATTGAAGGTGCTTTTAGGTTTAGTGAGCAGTACTCATTTCATATGACTGCATTTATTGTTACAGTGAATTCCATATTAGAACTTTTCTCTTATCGTATGCTGTATGATTATGTTTTACAGTGCATGGAATTAATTTTATCTTGATCTAATTTACTTTCTTGACAGCTTTTGAAAGTAATATTGCCAGTATTGAAATAATATTATTTGCTACCAGCTTCAAAACTATATTCAAAAGGGGCTTCTATGGTATTCTTCTGTTACAAATATTTTTTTAAAAAAAGTATATTTATGACTGTATGTTTATCTTTATTTTCAGACCAATATGCAAGGGTTTTATTGATACTGGCACAACAGGAGAGTGTGAACCAACAACGTTCGTTGCTGCACTGTTGTCGTAAGTGTAACGATAGTTTTCTGCCTGGCCCGTTAATATGTACACGTGATGTATTGAATTTCAGTTGTATGTTTAGCTTAAAAAAGTGAATTAGCTTTCCACTGATGGCAGGTTCTCCTGAAAGGAAAGTAACCAAAGAAGCACTAAAATCATCTTATGCGATCTACACTAGTTGAAATAGATGTGTAAATAGAGATAAGTGGACTTGCAAAGGTATTGGGGTCTAACAATGCCTGGTGTAAACTGGTATTAACATTGAATTTCAACTTACAATACCTTTTAAATGCCAAACTCAAATCTTTCGATTTTTCTCATTCTGGTAAACCTTTTCATTTTCTGATGGTGGACTTCGTCTCCTATGCAGGCTGTGCTGGAAATGACAGGTGCTTGTCTGTTTCTTCAGCCAACTACTGAATAATAAAACGAGCACATCTTCTAGTATGTAAATATATTGTACCAGCAGTTACAATTTGTTACCCCTCATACAGCTTTGTATTCATGAAATGTGGTTGTAATGTCAGACAGTTATTACCATTAGTTGGACTGTTCTTTACCAAGCATAGCATAGATATCTAATCAAACATAACAGCAGCTTCAACTTTTGTTCCTGTGAAACTACTGCTGATGTCACAATCTACTCTTCCACGGCCCACTGTGCTCTTCCCAGGTGAGGTGATGGTGGCACAGAGTAATCAGCTGAACAGCAAGTACCACTACATGTGGAAAGACTGCTTCTGGTGCCCAGGCCAGCAAATACACTGTATTCATCTCAAGTCATGTTCACTCACTTAAGGAACACACAAACATTCCAAAAGTATGCTATTGGATATGCAGTACTTAACAAACAAAAAAACTGTATTCACAAAGGTCATGATCGTCATTCATAGGTTACAAAGACATGGGAATAACACATCACTTTACCTAATGTGATATGCTACATCTCATATCCCCCCACTGATATGATTAATGCCATGATAATTCTATAATTTAAATAAATAGAGTTATCTGAATTAATAACAAACTTTTTATGTTTATGATTGTGAATATGGGCAGCATTTACTTCTCAAATATTTCCCCTTGCAACAGTATCAACTAAAGCAATCAATATTTCCTTTAAGAACATTACATGTCATTTTCAGCACTAAGGTTTTAAAGACTGTAGCTGTCATCATCATTCTGCCTTACCATTATTTATGTTCTACATTGGATTGCCATATAGAGTGCTGTTCATAAATCCCTGCAATGTACTTATTGAGTAACTTTGGTGTAATTCATGTAAATGTGTTTGTGAAACATTCATTTCTTCATTATAGATTGACATTTGCATCTTAAGTTATTGCCACAACTATGCATTATCTACAAACCAGTTCTTCATTCCCTCGTCTAACTTTATGATTTGTCATTTGTGAAATGCATTACAATGAAAACCGATGCTATATTGCTTCTCTTTCAAGATAAATCTTGCGACATTTATCATGTTCCTTGTGCTGCTGTGCTTCCTTGTACTCAACACCAGGTGTAACACCATCTTCTCTTTAGCTGGTTGAAAGTACGATATGTTAACACTGGATTTACAGTTGCCTTTGATAATGGTTATGAGTTGGATCTGCTAATCAGTTCCAGCTTGACTTCTTGCCATGCTTGATAACTTTTTTTGCAAAGTGCAAGTTCGTCACTGAAAGAGAGCAGGTTTTCTGCTGCGTTTAGCTATGTATATTATTTTTGACAGTGAATTTCTTTAAACACTGTATTTTCTTTTACCTTCACCCAAAGGTCAACCATTCTCTTTCATGTGTTTAATACTACTGATGTTCTTGGAGTGATCTGCTTGCATATTCCATGGCAGCCCCCCCCCCCCCCCCCCCCATAGCACCTTCAACTAGCACCAGCATGGAATAGTGCAGTCCGTCGGAAAATTCAGATGCCTGTTCACCTCTCAGGCTGCACATTCAGTTGGTGCCTTATCTCGGTTGACTCTTTACAAAGAGAGACCTCTCATTGGTGTGCTATTTTTAGAAAGTATATCTTAGCTATGTGTAATTTTTAGTATTTTGTTCACATGGCTGTCCTCCATACATTGAAGAGACTAACGACGTGCCACGGCCTTTCCCTCGGATATGTTACACTATCTCGCATGGCCAACAATAAGACTACTAATCAAGTAATAATCTTAGGGAACTTATTTGCACTTGTACATGTTCTTCGGACATGTACAGCTTTTTTCATTATTTCCTTACTTACGTCCCTACATCCTCTGGAGGGTATCTGAGGTCTTCCCTCAGCAAGTAAGGCAGATAAGTCAGTAGAATTAGTATTTAATATCAGTTGAACTAACATTCCCTCCAGAACTTTGCATCAGCCCAACAGTAATGCCTATCTAATTACAAAAGCTATATAGATTTCCAATACAAATCCTTTAGCAAACAAGCGTACTCTTACTCATGTAAAAATTATATGAAAACTGCTATAAACATGTGAAGGTATATTTGCAGATTGCTCTTACTTAAAGCACTGTAAAGATCCTGCATCACTGTATTGTTGAGCTGGTACTTTACCAGACATTGATATTTTAGGGATGTGCTACAGCATCTCTACAGGCAATAATACCTTAGTTTGTTACTGCAGTGCCATTCACCCAAGGTAATCTGCATTACAACGTTGTAGTAGTAAGGTCCAAATCACCATAGCTGATCGAATGTCATGCAAACATTGAAGCATGCACATGCACATGGGCTCCCAACATGCATTGCTCGTCAAACAACACCATTTTCATTGGTACTGTCAACCAGTGTGATTCTGATCCCCTGAGGGTAACAGTGACACTGGGATCAGTTTCACCCTTTTTTTTCCATTTCCGTATAAACTTATATATCTTCTTGAGAATAAAAATTATAATACAAGGGAATATGTTGAAATGAATTTAAACACTTTACAATAAAATTTAAAAACTATTATAGTTCAAAACAATTTTTTAAGCAAGCCATACATATCTTATAAATTCAAATGAGAGAAACTTTCTTGGTCCAGAAGAAGTGTTTAATCCTATCATCAGAGTCTCTTATGTTCAAATTCACATGATTTAATGGAGTTGTCTGGCGCTGTTAACAGAACAAACAATTTTAAAAATTCACATTTCTTTAAAAAAAGATAACATTGATCCCCTAACTTTTTTCTTCAGGGGTAACATTGACTTCCTATATATTATCACTGAATTTTCAATTATCCATATGTATTTGCTTAATTATGGTGTGAAACAAATTAAGATTGGGGCAACAATGACTTTATAATCGGTCTTGGACAATCTCTGTCGTTTTAGGTGTTGCGTTAATTGCGGAAGTTTTGGAGTGAGATTCATGTTTTGTTTTAACTGTAAAGAATGGACACAAAATGCTATAACATTATTAGACAGTGGAGTTAAAGAATAAAGTGTCAGTTTGAGTAGATAAAGTAAAGCCATAACTAAATTAAAAGTCGTATTGCAATGCCTAGTACTTCCAGGTGCAAGATGGTACATATATGTGGATAAGGAAACATTAGAGGAAGTGATCTTATTAATTAAAAATAAGCTGTACATTCTAAACTCCCAGATGAACAGGATATGGCAGAGAAAATGGAAGCTGTAGCTGAATCTCTGGTTTCTTATTTAAAGAATCTATATGAAAAGGACAAAAAATAGCTGTTTCAAACTAAAATAATTGTAATACCTAGGCATTACAATTACGAACAACTTAAATTGGAAGGAACACACAGAAAATGTCGTGGGAAAGACTGCGTTTTATTGGCAGGACACTTAGAAAATGTAACAGACCTACTAAGGAGACTGCCTACACTACACTTGTCCATTCTCTTTTAGAATACTGCTGCATGGTGTGGTATCCTTACCAGATAGGTCTGATGGAGTACATTGAAAAAGTTCAAAGAAAGGCAGCATGTTTTGTATTATCGCGAAATATGCGAGAGAGTGTCACAGAAATGATACAGGATTTGGGCTCTGGGCATCATTAAAAGAAAGGTTGTTTTTGTTCTTACGGATTCTTCTCACAAAATTCCAATCACCAACTTTCTCCTCCGAATACTAAAATATTTTGTTGGTACCGACGTACATAGGGAAGAATGATCACCACCATAAAATAAGGGAAATTAGAGCTCATACGGAAAGATATTTGTGTTCATTCTTTCCACGCGCTATACGAGATTGGAATACTAGAGAATTGTGCAGATGGTTCGATGAACCCTCTGTCAGGCACTTAAATGTGATTTGCAGAGTATCCATGTAGATGTAGAAATACAAAAAGAAAGAAAATCGATGTGAGCCCTGTTAAAGCTGGTTTAGCTGTTCATGCATTGATCATTTGTCCAAGATCATTCAAATGAAAATGTGTCTGCACTACATAAAAGGTTCAAGTAGTCTGCATGTACAACTGATCAGCCCATCAACTGTGAAATACTGTCAGTAAATCAGTTTCTGACAGCAAGGAACATTGCAGCAATCGAAATTCATCGACAGATAAGTGAGGTGTATGGCCCCAAAGCAATGAATGTCAGCAAAATTTGTAAGTGGGTGAGAGCTTTCAAAGATGGGTGGGAAACTGTCTACGATGAACTGTTATCAGGCTGACTGTCCCTGAGCTCAGAACATTTGGTCTAAGATTCGTTAAGACTGGTGATTCGCAATTTCAACATTAACTTGGAATTTCTGAATGTGGGTAGAACAACTTTGCACAAATCTGTGTCTGAAAAGTTGCAGTTTTCCTGATAGTGTGCACATTGGATTCTCAAGTACTGAGAAATACAAAATGGAAAGAATAGCTTGTGTTCTTTATTTTTTAGACTGATATCTTAAGGAAGGTGATCAATTTTTACAGAATATTATCACAGGGGCGAGACGTGGGTTTCTCACTTGGCCCCAGGGTTGCGACAGAACTCACCTGCTTTGTTTCTTCGTCTGTCCTCAGTGTCGACGTACTGGCTGAAAAATGCGTTACATGTGACACCATTCCATTGGTAAATGATGTAGCTGACAGATGCACAGTTGCATTTCGCAGTCTTTTGCTTTCACTGTAAACCCCCCTCCCCCTGCAGTATTAAACTGTTACATGGCCAGTGCATTATTGTTTAACTTTTGATAAGCCTCATTAATAGGTTGCAGGCAAACCTCCACATACTGCTACAATAGTTTACTATTGAAAATCTACGAGCAGTAAAAACCTAACCACAAAGTTCACAGTTCTTGAAGAATAGAAAGGTACGTATGGAGCAGACACTGTCATTGTTTTAACACATGTCCTAATTGTTAACACTTATTCCACAGTTAGGTTGAAGCATTTTTGTTCTAACCAACACAGGCTTCTCATCTGATACTCATCCGTGGACTAACTGTCTCGGGATAAAAAAATTGGGCCCTTATATATCCTCACAGTAATAGGTACTGAAACTTCACATTTTTCTATGTTTAATTTACAGAAATCACAATTAAAACTTAACTCATTAAATTAACTGAATACATAAAAAATAGCACCTTTTTAACAGTTTCTTCTCCTGCAAGAGTTAGGCCGAATTATTTGTTTAAATCGTGAAATTAACAGATGTTATACTTTTGATAAAACTGTTACTTGCTATAGAATTAATGAAGGGCTGGTTTTGCTAACATGTTTTCAAACAGAACCAAATAGATCCTTTAAGGATACTAGTATTTCATCTTCCAAATGTTTACAGTTATTACAGGCTTTATTTTTGTTTATACTTCAACAATAGAATTTTAAGTTGTGACACAATAATAGATTTCATCCTATAATGAAAGTATTAACTACGGATAGTCGAAATAAATTGGTAAATCAATTACATATCAAAAACTAAGTACAAAATTAGATCTGGTGTTAAACTCTTTAAAACTGAAGGCCAACCTCTCTTATATGAAAATGCAGATTATACTCATGTTTGTTAATGGTAATTAGTTAAAAGTGAAAAAACATATTTAAGGAGGCAGATGGCAAAAGAAGAGGGGAAGTAAAAATACCCAACTTGCTTCATCACAGAGTCTAATTATCAGCCAATGGAATAGTGTCACACGTAACCAATCAAAGTCAAGGCCAAGCAACCTCAACACACAAGTTTATGGCAACTGTGTTTTGGAATAGAAGTGGAATCTTATTAGTTGAGTTTCTGAAGCAAGGGACAACAATAAACGCAGCCTCTTACTGTGCCAACCTGACTCGCCTTCAACATGCAATACAGAATAAGGGATGTGACCTTCTGATGTATGGAGTATTGTTGCTGCACAACAGTGTCAGACCCCATTCTGCCATTCACACCCAAATTCTGATTAGATCTTTTGGATGTGAGCAGACTGCTCACCCATTGTACATTCTAGATCTAGTGCTGAACGATTTTGATTTGTTCGTGTACTGAAAGGAGTTTTCAGCAGCAAGCACTTCGCCACAGATAATGAGGTGGAAGAAGCAGTTAAAAACTGGTCATCCTCACAGGCGACAGATGTCTGTGAATTTGGGATGCAAGAGCTTGTAAAATGTTATGACAAACATTTAAAGAAATGTGGAAAATATGTAGAAAAATAGAGAGCCATGTAAGGAATTAAATAAAACAATTTTTGAAAAATCTGTAATGGTTGATGTAATAACTTAACACACTTCCTTTATAGAACTGTCAAATACCTCCAATTCCACAGAAAGATACTCTCAGATAATACTTAATTTTCACAGCTATAGTGCCCCAGAATATAACCTTGTACTCCTTATTTTGGTGTGGGTTATCCTTCTACTGAGCCACTTGTACACCCAATCATTACACCAGTTTATATACATAGGTACATTATCCTATCCAGTATGAAACGTAAATGGTTCCAATGTCCCATGACTTTAAATAATTATGTCTCTAGTTTCAGTTTTGGTCAGCGTTGTATTTGTATTCTCTGCCTGAAAGACTCACCTGCGAGGAAGGTGATGGATAGTTAATGTACCATTGATAGCATATTCACCTTACTTCCATTTAGAGTTTTTGTAATTCCCTGTTACATGATATTCATATCTGCCATATGTTCTGTGGAACTAAGAGGCAATGGAAAATTTCTGGATTATCCCTTCTTGATATAGGTTGTGTAAATTAGCTGGTATGACTTCACTCATTCCACTTCATTAAGACATCAGGTAAATGATACTACTCACCAAATATTGCCCACTTTGTGTTGCACTAATGGTAGAAAACACCTATATGAGACAACATGCATAACACTGCATCACTGAAAGACTTTAAGGTGAAATAGTCAAAGGAAAACTTACTCACAGAAAACAGGATAGGAGGAGGAAAAGTAACTAATATGTTGAATAATGAAATATGAAGTAATATAGTAGCTAGGTTGGAAAGTGGTGGTTGTCACCTCGCCTTGTGTGCACAGATTGCTGGATCTGCTTGGTACTCATCTTTAGGTGATTGTGGTTTTTTATCGTGTCTACATTGTAAAGGTTTTTCATTTCTTTTGGACTGGCCAACAAGAAATACTCCTTTTGCATGTGGGTTATTGTTATTTTATTCGGACCTTCATACTGATGAAAAAATTTACTAGTCTCTTATTTGAGATTTGAACTCAGGTGGTGTGCTAGTACTAACACTAGCTCATTCAGTTTAAAGTCTGGCATTATGGCATTCCCATTATGTTGTTGCACTAGGAATTCCACATGACTCCTTGATTATCTTTCTACATCTTCTTATACCTCTTCTGCATCTAATTGTTTTTGATCTGGCCAAGTAAAAATCTTTCGTGAAGGTTCTCTAATGATTATTTTGTTCATTTTTTCCACCAAGATAACCCCATCAATAAGTGAGGTATCTCATTTAGTATTTCTTGAAATTCTTGTATCGTTTGAGCCCTGCCTAGTATGCCTTCTAGAGCAATGTGTATGATACAACCTCCCAATCTCCTTCACTATACATTCAGATGGCTTCAATTTTGGATAGTGCTTTGAAATAGTAATACGTGTCATATCTTCCTCTAGTAAAAATTCTTCAAAGCCATGACTTATGAATTGCGAAGCATTGTCTGTGAGTAAGCACTTTGGTTTTCCCACATAATCAAAATATTATTTTAAACTGTTGATCGCAGTATTGATATTTGCTGACTTGATAGGATGTAGTTTCACTCATTTTTACCAGTATAACACAAAAACATACATAACTCCGCCACTACCTCTTGAAAAAGATTCATATAAATGTGTGACTGTCAAATTGAGTAGACCTTTAGGTACCACCAGATACAATTTCCTCCCGTTCTCTCACTCCGCTGCCCCCCCCCCCCCCCCCCCCAAACTCACGACCCCACATCACCTGCAGTATGCGCTGTTCCCACCTGGCTCCAACAGTCATGCATCACATGCCTTCCCTGTACACCTTGCCTTCCCTCCCACACTGCTAGCCATCAAACCGGCTGTCTCCCTTGGAGCTGCTAGCTACCCATTCACAACTCGTCTCCCTTTCCCTCTATCCACCCAACCTGACACTACCCTCTCCACAACCAGTACACCTACCAAAATGCAGCACTGTGACTGTTAGTTCAGCTGTTACCATGTATAGTCACAGGAGCATGCACATGTGTGTGTGTGTGTGTGTGTGTGTGTGTGTGTGTGTGTGTGTGTAATTTCTCTCTCTCTCTCTCTCTCTCTCTTTGTGTGTGTGTGTTTGTGTGTATTTTACTCTAGCTCGTGAAAGGATTACTCTGAAAGGTAGCAAGTTTTCTTCCTTTTTTATATGTGCCTATCTACAACACAATGCTTCTGCTTTTCAGTGACTGGTCTCCTGTATTTACATTCTACCTTTATTTCCATTCTATCAGAACTTTTGCACAACATTTATTTCTATCTGGAACTCTTGTAAAAAGGTGACCCATCATATTAAGTTCTGTGTAGCAGTATATTTTCCATTAGAAAGGAAAGTGCCTGGTAATCTGTTTATAGTATAATTTTTGAGCCCCAAATGAGTGTTTGAAATTTCTACAGACTCCATACTGTTGCCAGCAATTCTTTCTCCATGTGTGTGACTGCTGTCAGTGAAGGCTATGGTAATATGGTTCCTCTTTTGGGGACTCCTACTCCCTTGAAAAATTCTGTCCAAAGGTCATATTCATATGCAACAGTGGTTAGTTTGAATGCTTGGTGCACACTGGATGACCTAAAATTTTGACATCTTCTAGGGCTAGCTTTACATTATTAAACACTTCAGTTTTGCCATCATCCCAAATCCATTTTGACTGATGCCTCAATAGGCTGAGTAGTACGTGAGTCATTCCTACACAGTCCTTTTGCAAAATTCCTATAGAAAGCAGCAAGGCCTAAGAATAAACATAATTGTTCCACTCTGCAAGGTTCCAGGCATTCCTTTATTGCTCATATTCCTTCTGGGTCTGACTTTATGACCTTCTCACCTACCATGGCCTACCTTGGCCAAAATGAGATTTGATCAGCTTTATGATTATTCCCTTTCTAATAGCTGCTGTTAGGTTTTAAGAATAATCCACAATGGTCATACAGATTCTTTGAAACTAGTAGGAGATCATCAATGTACATGATTAACTCTTGTAGTAGGTCTGCCTTGAAAGATCTGACTAGTGCTCACATGAAACCAGCTACTGTTATGTTTAGTCCAAAGCATGGCACCTTAAATTGAAATGATTTACCTCCTAACAGGAATCCGTATGAGGTTGGAGTCCTTACGCATGGGCACCTCCCAGTAGTCTGCATTAGATCCGTAGAATTGACAGCATGAGCTTCCTCAAATTTTGATAACACCTCATTATTTACGGTTATATCCCTCTCAGTCTCAGTATGCTTGTTTTGAATCCATGCATCTGACACAAGATGAATGCATCTGGTGGGCTTTTCCACTACCAGCAAAGCGTTATCATATACAATTTTACTGCATTAAGTGGTACCATTTTCAAACATATTTTGTACTACTTCACAGACAATGATATGTAGACCATAGGAATGGCTTAAGGTCTACCAAAAATGCTTTTCATTCTTTATTTTAAATTCACACATGTAATCAACAATTACTCCTGGTTTATTGAAAAAATCCTTATATTTGAGAAGGAAAGTTGTTACTCACTATATATCGGAGATGCTGAGTTGCGATAGGTACAGCAAAAAGATTCACACAGTTATAGCTTTTGGCCATAAGGCCTTTGTCAACAATACACACACATACACACACGGACACATACACTCTCGCAAACACAACTTACACAAATACCTGCGGTCTCAGATAACTGAAACCACACTGCGAGCAGCCACCAGTGCATGATGAGAGTGGCAGCCGTACCAGTGCATGATGAGAGTGGCTACTGGGTGGGGGTAGGAGGAGGCTGGGGCAGGGAGGGGGAGGGGTGGATGGTGGGGGTGGCAGACAGTGAAGTGTTGCAGTTTAGATGGTAGGCAGGAGAGAAGGTGGGGGGGGGGGGGGGGAAGTAGCAGAAAGGAGAGAAATAAAAAGAAATTAAGACTTGGTGCGGCACTGAAATGACGGCCGTGTAGTGCGGGAATGGGTACAGGGAGGGGGCTGGAGGGGTGAGGACAGTGACTAACGAAGGTTGAGGCCAGGAGGGTTACGGGAACGTAGGATGTGTTACAGGGTAAGTTCCCACCTGCGCAATTCAGAATAGCTGGCGTTGGTGGGAAGGATCCGTATATGACTGTGAAGCAGTCATTGAGATGAGGGATATCATGTTTGGCAGCATGTTCAGCAACAGGGCGGTCCACATGTTTTTTGGCCACAGTTTGTCGGTGGCCATTCATACGGACAGACAGCTTGTTGGTTGTCATGCCTACATAGAATGCAGCACAGTGGTTGCAGCTTAGCTTGTAAATCACATGACTGGCCCCACAGGTAGCCCCACATTTCATGGTATATGTGATGTTCGTGACCGGACTGGAGTAGGTGGTGGTAGGAGGATGTATGGGATAGGTCTTGCATCTAAGTCTATTACAGGGGTATGAGCCATGAGGTAAGGGATTGGGAGCAGGGGTTGTGTAAGGATGGACAAGTATATTGTGAAGGTTTGGTGGACGGAGGAATACCACTGTAGGAGGGGTGGGAAGGATAGTGGGCTGGACATTTCTCATTTCAGGGCATGACGAGAGGTAATCGAAACCTTGGTGGAGAATGTAGTTCAGTTGCTTCCATCCCGGATGGTACTGAGTTACAAAGGGAATGCTCCTCTGAGGCTGGACTGTGGGACTTTGAGAGGTGTTGGGAGACTGGAAAGATAAGGCACGGGAGGTCTGTTTTTGTCATAGGTTGGGAGGATAATTATGGTCAGTAAAGGCTTCAGTGAGACCCTCGGTATATTTTGAGAGGGACTGCTCGTCACTGCAGATGCGACAACCACTACACAGCTGTCAGTTCACCTGCACACCCAGTCTTTTAATTTCTTTTTATTTCTGTCCTTTCTGCTACTTCCCCCCCTCCTCCCCCTCCCCACATTCTCACCTGTTCTCTGTCTAAACTACGACACTCCACTGTTCACCACCCCCAGCACCTATGCCTCCCCCTCTCCGCCCCAGCCTCCTCCTACCTCCACCCAGTCGCCACTTCTATCGTGGACTGGTGCAGCTGCACGCGGTGTGGTTTCAGTTATCTAGGACCGCAAACGTATGTGAGTGTGTGTGTGTGCATGTGTGTATGTGTGTCTATTGCTGACAAAGGCCTCATTGGTTGAAGGCTATAATTGTGTGAATCTTTTTGCTGTGCCTATTGCAACTCAGCATCTCCGCTATATGGTGAGTAGCAACTTTCCTTCTCTAATATTGTTACATTCCATCCTGGCTTTTCCATTGTTTGAAATCCTCATATTTAAGTAATATGCTTTATGGCTCAACAACCTGTCTAAACCCAGCAACACATCTAAATTTGCCACCACCAATGAAGTTTCTTGAGAAGTGCAACTATTAATTATTATAGGGAATTGTGTCTACTCCTTTATAAGTTTTCCCTTACCACCGCATAAGCTTCAGTCACAGGTAGTATAGGGCATAAGTATCAGCATTGTATGATTGATATTAGCTCATTCGATATTGTCCAAATTTCACTGCCTGAATCTAAATTAAGATCAACACTTATGTCAAAGATTATGTCTAGAACTATAGCTCTGATTGGGTCTTCTTTATCTGTTCTTTCTTCTCCCAACAAACATTCCCATGTATGTATTTGCTGTGTGTATGCTGGTAGCTTTTCTGTATGGGGCCTATACTTTCATTGTTACTTCCTGGAGTCTGGTCCCAGCTCCAGTTCATTCACTATTCCCATGTCAGGTTTGAAAAATTACCTACTTGCTGGCATATAATTACATGAATTATTTATGGTAATGGAAGTAACAGCCTGTGACTGACTTTCTTTGATTGTTTCTGTTATTGTTGCTTTGATTTCTTCAATCGTGTCACCTTCTGATGGTGGACTATTAATCCTTTACAGCCTATGGCTCATGTATTTCTTAAGTTAACTTCTGAATAAGAAGAAGAGCACTACTTGTATGTGATATATTGTAGTATCTGTTACAATTCATCACCCCTCCTACGATTTAGTGTACACTTAATGTCCTTGTAAGTCAGACAGTTATCACTTGCTTTACAGTTCTCTACCAAGCATAATATAGACATTTAATTGAATGTAATGACAGCTTCAGCTTTTGTTCCTGTGACATTAGTGCTAACACTATGATCTAATTTTCCATGTCACAGAGTAATCCACTGAACAACAAGCGCTGCTATATGTAGAAAGACAGCCTCTGGTGCCCGGACCAGAAAATACACTGTGTCCATCTCAAGTCATGAACGTGCTTTTAAGAAATAAAAATTTTTACCACAGTATGCTGTTCAAAATGCAGTATTTGACAAACACAAAATAATACTCACAAAGCTCATGATCATTATTCATCAGTTAGAAAGACATGGGAGTAATACTTTGTTTTCTTTGATGTGATATGTTACACCTCAGTATGACATATATGACATATGCAAGTGTGTAATTGAACCATTGATTCACAGTATATATTTTGTGGGTAAACAAACCAGTTGTAAAACAAAACAATTCCCAGATACAATTACATCTGTGCAGTGCAGTGCATCTTAAGTGGTCCTCACACATTCAATATTTATTGAACAATGCTAAATATTGCACAGTAATATTGATTGTGATTGTGGTATTGGTGTTTACTCAGATTATTGAAGGAGTCTACTTCTACTTCTACATGACTACTCTGCAATTCACATTTAAGTGCTTGGCAGAGGGTTCATCGAACCACAATCATGCTATCTCTCTACTATTCCACTCCCGAACAGCGAGCGGGAAAAACGAACACCTAAACCTTTCTGTTCGATCTCTGATTTCTCTTATTTTATTTTGATAATCATTCCTACCTATGTAGGTTGGGCTCAAGAAAATATTTTCGCATTCGGAAGAGAAAGTTGGTGACGAAATTTCGTAAAAAGGTCTCGCCACGACGAAAAACGTCAATGCTGTAATGACTTCCATCCGAACTCGTGTATCATATCTGCCACACTCTCTCCCCTATAATGTGATAATACAAAATGAGCTGCCCTTTTTTTGCACCCTTTCGTTGTCCTCCGTCAATCCCACCTGGTAAGGATCCCACACTGCGCAGCAATATTCTAACAGAGGACGAATGAGTGTAGTGTAAGCTGTCTCTTTAGTGGACTTGTTGCATCTTCTAAGTGTCCTGCCAATGAAACGCAACCTTTGGCTCGCCTTCCCGGCAATATTATCTATGTGGTCCTTCCAACTGAAGTTGTTCGTAATTTTAACACCCAGGTACTTAGTTGAATTGACAGCCTTGAGAATTGTACTATTTATCGAGTAATCGAATTCCAACGGATTTCTTTTGGAACTCATGTGGATCATCTCTCACTTTTCGTTATTTAGCGTCAACTGCCACCTGACACACCATACAGCAATCTTTTCTAAATCACTTTGCAACTGATACTGGTCTTCGGATGACCTTACTAGATGGTAAATTACAGCATCATCTGCGAACAATCTAAGAGAACTGCTCAGATTGTCACCCAGGTCATTTATATAGATCAGGAACAGCAGAGGTCCCAGGACGCTTCCCTGGGGAACACCTGATATCACTTCAGTTTTACTCGATGATTTGCCGTCTATTACTACGAACTGCGACCTTCCTGACAGGAAATCACGAATCCAGTCACACAGCTGAGACGATACCCCATAGCTCCGCAACTTGATTAGAAGTCGCTTGTGACGAACGGTGTCAAAAGCTTTCCGGAAATCTAGAAATACGGAATCAACTTGAGATCCCCTGTCGATAGCGGCCATTACTTCGTGCGAATAAAGAGCTAGCTGCGTTGCACAAGAGCAATGTTTTCTGAAGCCATGCTGATTACGTGTCAATAGATCGTTCCCTTTGAAGTGATTCATAATGTTTGAATACAGTATATGCTCCAAAACCCTACTGCAAACCGACGTCAATAATGTAGGTCTGTTGTTAAATGGATTACTCCTACTACCCTTCTTGAACACTGGTGCGACCTGCGCAATTATCTAATCTGTAGGTACAGATCTATCGGTGAGCGAGCGGTTGTATATGAGTGCTAAGTAGGGAGCTATAGTATCAGCGTAATCTGAAAGGAACCTAATCGGTATACAATCTGGACCTGAAGACTTACCCGTATCAAGCGATTTGAGTTGCTTCGCAACCCCTAAGGTATCTACTTCTAAGAAACTCATGCTAGCAGATGTTCGTGTTTCAAATTCTGGAATATTCCATTCGTCTTCCCTGGTGAAGGAATTTCGGAAAACTGTGTTCAATAACTCCGCTTTAGCGGCACAGTCGTTGGTAACAGTATCATCGGCACTGCGCAGCGAAGGTATTGACTGCGTCTTGCCGCTTGTGTACTTTACATACGACCAGAATTTCTTCGGATTTTCTACAAAATTTTGAGACAATGTTTCGTTGTGGAACCTATTAAAGGCGTCTCGCATCGAAGTACGTGCCAAATTTCGCGCGTCTGTAAATTTTAGCCCATCTTCGGGATTTCGCGTTCTTCTGAACTTCGCATGCTTTTTCCTTTGCCTCTGCAACAGCGTTTGGACCTTTTTTGTGTACCACGGGGGATCCGTTCCATCTCTTACCAATTTATGAGGTATGAATATCTCAATTGCTGTTGCTACTATATCTTTGAATTTGAGCCACATCTCATCTACATTCGCATAGCCAGTTCGGAAGGAATGGAAATTGTCTTTTAGGAAGGCTTCTAGTGACACTTTATCCGCTTTTTTAAATAAAATTATTTTGCGTTTGTTTCTGATGGATTTGGAAGAAATGGTATTGAGCCTAGCTACAATGACCTTGTGATCATTAATCCCTGTATCAGTCATGATGCTCTCTATCAGCTCTGGATTGTTTGTGGCTAAGACGTCAAGTGTGTTTTCGCAACCATTTACAATTCGCGTGGGTTCGTGGACTAACTGCTCAAAATAATTTTCGGAGAAAGCATTTAGGACAATCTCGGAAGACTTTTCTGCCTACCACCGGTTTTGAACAAGTATTTTTGCCAACATACCGAGGGTAGGTTGAAGTCCCCACCAACTGTAACCGTATGAGTGGGGTATTTATTTGTTACGAGACTCAAACTTTCTCTGAACTCATAGCGTGTAGGCTTTCACGGCCGGCATCGTCAGTAGTTAAAACTTCCGGGCTGAGAGGCCGTGGTCGAACAGTAGAACTTCTTCTCCCTGACGTTTCGTTGCCAGCTGTGGACAACATCTTCCGAGGCGAGTCTATGACTGGCTACCAAGCCGCGGAGGTCCGGTATATATAGAGCGGGTAGAGGGCACCACCACTCGTCACGTGATGTCAACAGTAAAACTATCTCTGATTGGCGTCATTACTCTTGATCGAAGGTAATCGATTGTCACATCATCGCCATATTTTATCTAACTTCAAACCTTCTTCTTTCTTGTTAAAATTATTGTGGTGTTTAAAAAATCTCTATCGCCTCTCTATACATACGTGCATGATAATGCGATGTCTTAGCTAGCACGCTTGTCTCGCTAAATTTTATCTCATGGTCTCCGTCTTCGAAAACATGTTCTGCTACAGCTGACTTATCCGTGTGTCCCAATTGGCAGTTCCTCTTGTGTTCAGTCAGGCGAGTATTGATACTTCTTTTAGTTGTTCCAATGTAAACTTTCCCACAACTACACGGAATTTTGTAAACACCCGGAGTAGCTAAAGGGTGTCGTGCATCCTTCGCCGATCTTAAACATTCACTAATCTTCTTAGTTGCTCTGTAGATTGTTTCAATTCTAAACTTGGCTAGCACTTTTCCGATACGGTCCGTAATATTATGGATGTAAGGAAGAAAAACTTTCCCTGCTGAAGGTTGTTGTTTTTGCATGTTTTCGGACATTTTCTTTCTGGGGTGGAGTGCACGATGTATCTCCTTATCAGTATATCCATTTTTCCGAAAAACTGTCCGCAAATGATTTAGTTCCTCTTGTAAATACGCTGGCTCACAAATTCTATTGGCCCTGTCCACCAGTGTTTTGATGACACCTCTCTTCTGCCTGGGATGATGATTTGAACTCTTATGAAGATAACAGTCGGTATGCGTATCTTTTCTGTATACTTTGTGACCAAGAGTACCATCTGCTCGTTTAATTACTGAAACGTCCAGAAAATTAATCTGTCCATTACTCTCTGTCTCCATGGTAAATTGAATTTTTGAATTAATGCTGTTCAAATGCTTCAGAAATTCGTTCAGTTGCTCTTCTCCGTGATTCCATATCACAAAAGTATCGTCCACATTCCGCAACTGTATCATCGGAGTCTGGGGGTCGGTAGAAGGAGCCAATTATTAACTTAATTCGGCTGTTATGTATAACCTCCACCCATACCAATTCGCACGGAGTATCTACTTCGACTTCACTACAAGATAAACCACTATTGACAGACACAAACACTTCACCACCAATTCTGCCTAATCTATCTTTCCTGAACACCGTCTGAGACTTCGTAAAAATTTCTGCAGAACTTATTTCAGGCTTTAGCCAGCATTCTGTACCTATAACGATATCAGCTTCTGTGCTTTCTATTAGCGCTTGAAGCTCATGGACTTTTCCAGTGCAACTACAACAATTTACAACTATAATTCCGACTGTTCCTTGATCCAAGCACGTCCTGTAATTGCCAAGCACCTTTTGACATTGCAGCCCATCCCGCACTTTCCCGAGGCCTTCTAACCTAAAAAACCGCCCAGTCCACGCCACACAGCCTCCGCTACCCGTGTAGCCGCCAGTTGAGTGTAGTGAACTCCTGACCTATTCAGCGGAACCCGAAACCCCACCACCCTATGGCGCAAGTCAAGGAATCTGCAGCCAATACGGTCGCAAAACCGTCTGAGCCTCTGATTCAGACCCTCCACCCGGCTCTGCACCAAAGGTCCGCAGTCGGTTCTGTCAACGATGCTGCAGATGGTGAGCTCTGCCTTCATCTCGTAAGCAAGATCGGCAGCCTTCACCAAATCAGATAGCCGCTGGAATCCAGAGAGAATTTCCTCAGATCCAAAACAACACACGTCATTAGTGCCGACATGTGCCACCACCTGCAGCTGGCTGCACCCTGTGCTCTTCATGGCATCCGGAAGGACCCTTTCCACATCAGGAATGACTCCTCCCGGAATGCACACTGGATTTCTTCCCCTCCTTAGCCGCCGTATCCGTAAGGGGCCCCTTTATGCGCCTAACATTGGAGCTCCCAACTACCAGTAAGCCCACCCTCTGTGATTGCCCGGACCTTGAAGGCTGAGAATGATCCTCTGAAACAGGGCAGGCAGCTGCATCTGGCTCAGCCAGAGACAGTGCCTGAAACCGGTTTGTCAGACGCACCGGGGAGGCTTTCTGATCAGCCTCTGGGGACGCCTTTCGCTGCCTGCCACGCCTTGGAACGACCTCCCAATCAACCACAGGCGAGGGCTCAGCCCCACTGCGGGCAGCAACCGGGGCAAGCACAGCGGCAGACCGATCTGGGGACAGACGGGACGAGGTTGACAACCCCGTGATACCAAAGTCCGGCTCCCCACAGTGGCGCCCATTGGCAACAGCCTCAAGCTGCGCGACCGAAGTCAGCGCCGATTGCAGCTGTGAGCGAAGGGATGCCAAGTCAGCCCTCATCCGAACACAGCAATCGCAGTCCCTGTCCATTCTAATCGATGTTGAACAACAGTTACTGAAACACGAGTCCGTGCCTAGATAACGCAAGCGAAACATGCAAAGAATGTATCAACTAACCTGTACAAATGCTTAACGACTGCGCTACAATCTGCTGAATTTACGATTACAGTAACTAAAACTCGAAATTGCACCTCCTATACGAAACTCACACGCAGTTTAAATAAGAATCTACTAAGTAAAAACTATTCTTTAAAAAGATTGTCTCACTCCATATACTGTGCAGTTTATTGTTCTGCGTAGTGATAGTATTGCTCAATAAATGGCAGTTCCTGCAGAGAACAAGGCAAATTCTGTTTGCTGTGAATGATTTTCTGCTCAGAACTGAAAAAAGTAAATTACAAAATATCATATAATGCGCTGGAGAGTGTATATTAAGGTACCATGGTGTGTTGTGAGAAATGAAATTCCTGACTTCAGGAAGCTCCAGATACCTTTGCACAATAGCAGAGGAAACTGAAGATTATAGTGTTGTGCAGTATGTAGTAATGATTAATTTACTTGTAGCAATTTTCAGAATTGGCCACTAATATGAGGTGAGCATACTTATTTTTCTTATCCCTTCCCCCATCCCCCACCTCTTTGCAACAGTTGTCACACCACAGGCATAAGCTCATGCATGCTTTCAATCAGTAATTGGTAGATAATTATTTTATTTCACTTGTAACAGTTGTTACAGCTGAGAAATATGTAGAAAACAGCACATGTACACAATAATTTACGCATTTCACTTGTTTAATTTGTAAATAGTTATTGTGGTTTATGAATCTGTGCTGCAGCAAATGAGCCCCTGGTCCTTTGAAATGTTTACTGGAAGCTGTTCAGATTTATTTCATCCTTCCTGCATAATTTCTAATACTATTGTGCAATAAATATTAAGCCTGTAAGGGCCCTTTTAAAAGAATGTGGTGATGAAAAACTTGTGGCTGTTTTTGAAATTGGTGAATGGCATGCGAAGCTTGGTCACTGCACTCCATTGTTTCTGTTGATAAAGTTGATAGAAACTGCGTAATTATGTTCTGCTGTTTCTTATTATTTAGTGTGTGAGGAGTTGAGAAAGCAACTCTACTCTACACAAAGTCTGTCTGGAGGGTCCATGCCCTGCCTTCTTCGTGTAGTGATGATACTACATGTGTGCTATGTACAGAGTATCTTTAATAATAATAATAATAATAATAATAATAATAATAATAATAATAATAATAATAAAATAATAATAGAAGCGATGGAAGAAACAGATGCCTATAAATATCTAGGATACAGACAAAAAATAGAAATAGATAATACAAATATTAAAGAAGAACTAGAAGAAAAATATAGTCAAAGACTTACAAAAATACTGAAAACAGAATTGACAGCAAGAAATAAGACAAAAGCTATAAATACCTATGCTATACCAATATTGACCTACTCATTTGGTGTAGTGAAATGGAGTAACACGGACCTAGAAGCACTCAATACACTTACACGCTCACAATGCCACAAATATAGAATACATAACATACATTCGGCAACAGAAAGATTCACATTAAGCAGAAAGAAAGGAGGAAGGGGATTTATCGAGATAAAAAAAAAGCTACATTATGGACAGGTAGACAATTTAAGAAAATTTTTTCTAGAACAAGCAGAAACTAGTAAAATACACAAAGCAATCACTCATATAAATACATCGGCTACACCATATATATAAGTTTGGATGTAGCTCTATTGCGTTGATGCAACCAATTTCATAGCCACTTCTACAACCCTTTAGATCACATAACATCAACAGATACGAAGAAAGTAAATTGGAAAAAGAAAACACTACATGGCAAGCACCCGTATCATCTCACACAGCCACACATCGATCAAGACGCATCCAACACATGGCTAAGAAAAGGCAATACATACAGTGAGATGGAAGGATTCATGATTGCAATACAGGATCAAACAATAAACACCAGATATTACAGCAAGCATATTATTAAAGATCCCAATACCACAACAGATAAATGCAGACTTTTCAAACAACAAATAGAAACAGTAGATCACATCACAAGCGGATGTACAATACTAGCAAATACAGAATACCCCAGAAGACATGACAATGTAGCAAAAATAATACATCAACAACTTGCCATACAACATAAACTAATAAAACAACATGTTCCCACATAAAAGTATATAAGTATGCACCACAAAATGTACTGGAGAATGATGAATACAAATTATACTGGAACAGAACCATTATAACAGATAAAACAACACCACATAACAATCCTGACATCATTCTCACCAATAATAATAAGAAGAAATTAACACAACTAATCGAAATATCCGTACCCAATACAACAAATATACAGAAGAAAACAGGAGAAAAATTGAAAAATACATCCAACTGGCTGAGGAAGTCAAAGACATGTGGCATCAGGAGAAAGTTGACATCATACCAATTATACTATCAACTACAGAAGTCATACCATACAGTATCCACCAGTACATCAACGCAATAGAGCTACATCCAAACTTATATATACAACTACAGAAATCAGTAATTATTGATACATGTTCAATTACCCGAAAGTTCCTAAATGCAATGTAATGGAATATAATAGAGGGAAACATTCCATGTGGGAAAAATATATCTAAAAACAAAGATGATGTGACTTACCAAACGAAAGCGCTGGCAGGTTGATAGACACAAACATACACAAAAAATTCAAGCTTTCGCAACCAATGGTTGCTTCATCAGGAAAGAGGGAAGGAGAGGGAAAGACGAAAGGATGTGGGTTTTAAGGGAGAGGTTAAGGAGTCATTCAAACCCTGGGAGCGGAAAGACTTACCTTAGGGACAAAAAAAGGACAGGTAAACACTCTCTCTCTCTCTCTCTCTCTCTCTCTCTCTCTCTCTCTCTCTCTCTCTCTCTCTCTCTCTCGCGCACACACACACACACACACACACACATATCCATCTGCACATACACAGACACAAGCAGACATTTGTAAAGGCAAAGAGTTGGGGCAGAGATGTCAGTCGAGGCGGAAGTACAGAGGCAAAGATATTGTTGAAAGGCAGGTGAGGTATGGGCAACGGTAACTTGAAATTAGCGGAGGTTGAGGCTTGGCGGATAACAAGAAGAGAGGATATACTGAAGGGCAAGTTCCCATCTCTGGAGTTCTGACAGGTTGGTGTTGGTGGGAAGTATCCAGATAACTCGGACGGTGTAACACTGTGCCAAGATGTGCTGGCCGTGCACCGAGGCATGTTTAGCCACAGGGTGATCCTCATTACCAACAAGCACTGTTTGCCTGTGTCCATTCATGCGAATGGACAGTTGGTTGCTGGTCAGTCTCACATAGAAAGCTTCACAGTGTAGGCAGGTCATTTGGTAAATTACGTGGGTGCTTTCACACGTGGCTCTGCCTTTGATCGTGTACACTTTCCGGGTTACAGGAATGGAGTAGGTGGTGGTGGGAGGCTGCATGGGACAGGTTTTACACCGGGGGCGGTTACAAGGGTAGGAGCCAGAGGGTAGGGAAGGTGGTTTGAGGATTTCATAGGGATGAAGTAAGAGGTTACGAAGGTTAGGTGGACAGCGGAAAGAAACTCTTGGTGGAGTGGGGAGGATTTCATGAAGGATGGATATCATTTCAGGGAGGATTTAAGGAAGTCGTATCCCTGCTGGAGAGCCACATTCAGAGTCTGATCCAGTCCCAGAAAGTATCCTGTCACAAGTGGGGCACTTTTGGGGTTCTTCTGTGGGAGGTTCTGGGTTTGAGGGGATGAGGAAGTGGCTGTGGTTATTTGCTTCTTTATCCAAGTCAGGGGGGTAGTTGCGGGATGCGAAAGCTGTTTTAATGTTGTTGGTGTAATGGTTCAGGGATTCCGGACTGGAGCAGATTCGTTCGCCACGAAGACCTAGGCTGTAGGGAAGGGACCGTTTGATGTAGAATGGGTGGCAGCTGTCATAATGGAGGTACTGTTGCTTATTGGGGGGTTTGATGTGGACGGACATGTGAAGCTGTCCATTGGACAGATGGAGGTCAATGTCAAGGAAAGTGGTATGGGATTAGGAGTAGGACCAGGTGAATTTGATGGAACCAAAGGAGTTGAGGTTGGAGAGGAAATTCTGGAGTTCTTCTTCACTGTGAGTCCAGATCATGAAGATGTCATCAATAAATCTGTACCAAACTTTGGGTTGGCAGGCCTTGGTAACCAAGAAGGCTTTCTCTAAGCGGCCCATGAATAGGTTGGCTTACGAGGGGGCCATCCTGGTACCCATGGCTGTTCCCTTTAATTGTTGGCGTGTCTGGCCTTCGAAAGTGAAGAAGTTGTGGGTCAGGATGAAGCTGGCTAAGGTAATGAAGAAAGAGGTTTTAGGTAGGGTGGCAGGTGATCGGCATGAAAGGAAGTGCTCCATCGCAGCAAGGCCCTGGACGTGCGGAATATTTGTGTATAAGGAAGTGGCATCAATGGTTATAAGGATGGTTTCCACGGGTAACAAATTGGGTAAGGATTTCAGGTGATCGAGAAAGTGGTGGTGTCTTTAATGAAGGATGGGAGACTGCATGTAATGGGTTGAAGGTGTTGATCTACGGAGGCATAGATACATTTTGTGGGGGTTTGGTAACCAGCTACAATGGGGTGGCTGGGATGATTGGATTTGTGAATTTTAGGAAGAAGGTAGAAGGTAGGGGTGCGGGGTGTCGGTGGGGTCAGGAGGTTGATGGAGTCAGGTGAAAGGTTTTGTAGGGGCCTAAGGTTTTGAGGATTCCTTGAAGCTCCGCCTGGACATCAGGAATGGGATTACCTTGGCAAACTTTGTATGTAGTGTTGTCTGAAAGCTGACACTGTCCCTCAGCCACATACTCCCGACAATCAAGTACCACGATCGTGGAACCCTTGTCCGCCGGAAGAATGACGATGGATAGGTCAGCCTTCAAATCACGGATAGCCTGTTCTTCAGTAATGGAGATGCTGGGAGTAGTATTAAGGTTTTCTTAAGAAGGATTAAGAGGCAAGGCTGGAAGTCTGAAATTCCTGGAAGGTTTGAAGAGGGTGATTTTGAGGAAGAGTAGGTGGGCCCCACTGTGACAGAGGACGGAACTGTTCCAGGCAGGGTTCAATTTGGATAGTGTCTTGGGGAGTTGGATCATTAGGAGTAGGATTAGGATCAGGATCATTTTTCTGTGTGGCAAGTGATATTTCCAGCACAGAGTAAGAGTGTAGGACAGTAAATCTTTGACGAGGGCTGTTTGGTTCAATCTGGGAGTGGGGCTGAAGGTGAGGCCTTTGGACAGGACAGAGGTTTCGGATTGGGAGAGAGTTTGGAGGAAAGGTTAACTACTGAATTAGGGTGTTGTTGTTCCAGATTGTGTTGATTGGAATTTTGAGGGTTTGGGGGGAGTGGAGCTGGAAGTGGGAGATTGAGTAGATGGGAGAGACACATGCAATGAGAGGAGGTTGAGGTTTGTTGGAAAGGTTGTGAAGGGTGAGTGAGTTGCCTTTCAGGAGGTGGGAAACCAGGAGATTGGATAATTTTTTGAGGTGGAGGGTGGCATGCTGTTCTAATTTGCGGTTGGCCTGTAGGAGGATGCTCTGAACAGCCGGTGTGGATGTGGGAGAGGAAAGATTTAGGACTTTTATGAAGGATAGGAGTTGAAGGGTGTGTTCATTGACTGAGTTGGTGTGTAGGTGAAGGATTAGGTGGGTGAGGGCAATGGATTTTTCAGTTTGGAACTGGTAAAGGGACTGATGGAAAGAAGGGTTACAGCCAGAAATGGGAACTTGAAGTGTGAGGCCTTTGGGGGTAATGCCAAATGTCAGACAAGCCTGAGAAAATAAAATAGGGGAGTGTAATCTGGCTAGGGCGAAGGCATGTTTGCGGAGGGAATGTAAATAAAACTGAATGGGGTCGTTGTGGGGGGTGTTGTGAGGGTGACATGGTATTAGAAGGTGGAAAGTGTAACATGAGGTTGAAATGAAAATGAAAATAAAAATATGTGGTGCGAGATTAAGGTGAACTAGAAAACAACTGGAGATCTGGTGTGAAAAAAGGCAAAAAATTGTTGGTTAAAGCTGGGCTATGTTGACCCTGTGGTGAACTTCAGTTGGTAGACAACGATGTGCACAAAGGTTAGGTGGTTGTGTTGCCACCGAAACACGTTAAAGGGTGGAGAAATTCGGGAAAATTTTGAAAAAACTGCATGTATTAAAAGGAGTGGTTTTGTGGTGGCAGATTATGAAAATGACACTAACAATTAATTGTCTGACGAAGAAATAATGACGTTAAAACCTGTGGGAAGCGGCTAAAAATGATCAGTGATGTGGGAAAAACGGAAATGGAAATAAAGTGAAAGTTATTAGAACTAGCCAAAATGGTTGTTTAATAGGTGAAAGGAACTGTTTGGGAACTGGAAACGGTGGATTTTATAGCAGCGGTAGTGTTGAAAGCAGAAAAAAAAATTTTTGGTTATGCTTTGGAAGTGAGTTACGTATTATTGAGTATATACAGGCGGGATAAAATTGTGTGGTAGATTACGGTAAAAAGGAGAAGGTGAATACAAAGTCAAACTACTTGCAAAAACAGAAAGAGAAAATAAGATGACAGAAAAGATTTCGAAATGCAACAGTGACAATAACAAACGTAATTGTTGGGATTAAATTAATGATATGAATATGATAGAGGGAAACATTCCACGTGGGAAAAATATATCTAAACACAAAGATGATGTGACTTACCAAACGAAAGCGCTGGCAGGTTGATAGACACGCAAACATAGTTGTGGGATGCAAAAGCTGTTTTCAGGTTGTTGGTGTAATGGTTCAGGGATTCCGGACTGGAGCAGATTCATTTGCCACGAAGACTTAGGCTGTAGGGAAGGGACCATTTGATGTGGAATGGGTGGCAGCTGTCATAATGGAGGTACTGTTGCTTGTTGGTGGGTTTGATGTGGACGGACGTATGAAGCTGGCCATTGGACAGATGGAGGTCAACGTGGGGAAAGTGGCATGGGATTTGAAGTAGGACCAGGTGAATCTGATGGAACCAAAGGAGTTGAGGTTGGAGAGGAAATTCTGGAGTTCTTCTTCACTGTGTTTCCAGATCATGAAGATGTCATCAATAAATCTGTACCAAACTTTGGGTTGGCAGGCCTGGGTAACCAAGAAGGCTTCCTCTAAGCGGCCCATGAATAGGTTGGCGTACGAGGGGGCGATCCTGGTACCCATGGCTGTTCCCTTTAATTGTTGGTATGTCTGGCCTTCGAAAGTGAAGAAGTTGTGGGTCGGGATGAAGCTGGCTAAGGTAATGAGGAAAGAGGTTTTAGGTAGGGTGGCAGGTGATCGGCGTGAAAGGAAGTGCTCCATTGCAGCAAGGCCCTGGACGTGCGGAATATTTGTGTATAAGGAAGTGGCATCAATGGTTACAAGGATGGTTTCCAGGGGTAAAAGATTGGGTAAGGATTCCAGGCGTTCGAGAAAGTGGTTGGTGTCTTTGATGAAGGGTGGGATACTGCATGTAATGGGTTGAAGATGTTGACCTGCGAAGCCAGAGATACATTCTGTGGGGGCTTGGTAACCAGGTGTGAAAGCACCCACATGATTTACCAACTGACCTGCCTACACTGTGAAGCTTTCTATGTGGGAATGACCAGCAACAAACTGGACACAGGCAAACAGTGTATGTTGGTAATGAGGATCACCCTGTGGCCAAACATCCCTTGGTGCACGGTCAGCTCATCTTGGCACAGTGTTACACCGTCCGGGTTATCTGGATACTTCCCACTAACACCAACCTGTTAGAACTCCAGAGAAGGGACTTGGCCTTCTGTATATCCTCTTTTCTCGCTATCCACCAGCCCTCAACCTCTGCTAATGTCAAGTTGCCACCACTGATACCTCACCTGTCTTTCAACAACATCTTTGCCTCTGTACTTCTGCCTCGACTGACATATCTGCCCAAACTCTTTGCCTTTACAAATGTCTGCTTGTGTCTGTGTGGATGGGTATGTGTGTGTGTGCGCGAGTGTATACCTGTCCTTTTTTCCCCCTAAGGTAAGTCTTTCCGCTCCCAGGATTGGAATGACTCCTTACCCTCTCCCTTAAAACCCACATCCTTTCGTCTTTCCCTCTCCTTCCCTCTTTCCTGATGAAGCAACCGTTGGTTGCGAAAGCTTGAATTTTTTGTGTATGTTCATGTTTGTTTGTGTGTCTATCAACCTGCCAGCACTTTTGTTTGGTAAGTCACAACATCTTTGTTTTTAGATATATAAATGCAATGTAACATATACCATACAGTAAAAAGGAAGTCATGCTTGATCAAGGTCTGTGTCACTTTCCATTTTTAACCAGACATAACGTCTGAGACAGGAAAGAGAAATCACAATAATAATAATATTGATAATAATAATGATAATAATAATAATAATAATAATAATAGTAATTTTATTGTCATTTAGCCATTACAGCAATGGACAACGTCAGGCATATAATACAATATAACTGTTAATTCAAGCAACTAGTCATTCGTATAGTTTTGTTTGAATGCTTGTTCAGGTAGTTCTTGTACATATTGTGAAAGATTATTAAATAATTTGTGCCCCATCAGTTCATAGCTGTTAAGAGACATTGACAGTCTGTGGTAAGGAATATAAATGCATTTGCTCCTTCTTGTGTTGTAGAAATGTATATTTTCTCTACCTTTTACTTCCGGTAACTTCTTTTTTGTGTGGAGTAAAATATAGTAAATATACAGGTTTATTACAGTCATGATTTTTTTTTCATTCACAGAACAATGCTTTGCAGTGTGCTTATATGGGGAACCAATAATTATCCTAATGGCTTTGTTTTGTAGTATTAGGAAGTCGTGCACTGAACTTGATTTCCCCCATAAAATAATACTGTATATTAGGATGCCTTTGGAAAAATGCAAAATATGACGTTCTAATGTAATTTTGAGGGACACAATCCATAAGTCATTGTAGCAAATAAATCACTCCAGACAATTTACCACTCATACATTGTACATGTTGACCCAGGATAGTTTTTCATCTATGTATATCTCTAGAAACTTAACACAACTAGTGTCATCTGATGGAGGCTTGTATTTTACACTAAAAATAATCTGCTGTGTTTTGTTATCATTCAGTAGTAAGCCATTTGCTTTAAACCAATAGGATGCTTGAGCCATTGTCTCTGCAACACAAACTTTGAGGCTACTGAAATCATTACTACAATGAAGGAAAGTTGTATCATCTGCATCTAGTACTGTCATGGACTCGATGAATGATGGCAGATCATTAATCATTATTAGGAACTTAAAAGGCCCCAGTACAATCCCAGTGGTACACCTATTTTAACTAAGTCAATACTGGAGTTTTCTTTACCTACACAAACGGCTTGCTTGCGATCCTGTAGGTATGACTTTAATAGTTTAAGGCTGTTACCTCAAATGCCATAGTACTCCATTTTGTCTAGGAGTATTTTATGCTCTACACAGTCAAAAGCCTTACTTAGATCACAAAAGGTGACTTGAGGAAATCCTTTATCCTCAAACACTTGATGTATGTGTTTGACTACTGAGTCTATAGCATCAACAGTTGACAAGTTTTTCCTAAAACCGTACTGTGATTTGCTAATTATTCCTGCATTTTCAAAGTACATGGATAACTGTTCGTATATTACACATTGAAACACTTTAGAGAGAGGTGGGACTATGGAAATTGGTCTGTAACTTGAAGGTGAGTCAGTGTCTCCTTTTTTATACATTGGGACTGTCCTAGACACTTTTAGCTCATCCGGAAAATATCCATCATATAAACACTTATTTATGCAGTATGTTAAAGGATACACAATACAGTCTATCTTATTTTTAGAATGTTACAAGAAATGTCATATATGTCTACACCCTCTGATGATTTCAGATGTTTAACAATTTGTGGGAGGAGACTAGGTGGGATCTCAGAGAAAGTAAACATACTTGTATTCACTAGTTGTTTACAGACATTGTTTAAAAGAATCTCAGAGAGCTAATGACAGGCTTGGTAATAGTATTTCCTACTTATTGTACTGATTTAATAAAGAAATCATTGTTTTTTTTATTCCTTTCATCATCTTTAGTAACATTGTTTATTAGTTTCCATGCAGCTTTTCGTGGAATTCTCAATACTGCTGAAGTTGTGTACTCTTTTGGCTTCCACAATGTTTTTTTTTTTTTTTTAAATTGAACATAGGCTGATCTGGCATTATCGGTCTTCGGATTTTTTAGTATACTGTGCAACAACATAACTTGGTTTTTCAGATTTGTTAGTTGTGCAGTATACCATGGGTTTTGTTGGGTTATACCCTTGCCTCTGTTAGTAAGGGAGTTACAAAACCTGTCAATTTTATCATTTGTTACTGATCTAGTGATTACTGTTTTTGGGACAGACTTACCAATCTTACTCTTATCAGCACAGTACCTACTTATGTAACTTAATGATACAGAATCATGATCTGAGAATGGGGATACCGTCACATCACGATTCTTTTGTAGTATTAAAACTGACAAAGATATTGTCAAGACACGCTTCATCTCTTGTGAGTCTATATTTGATAAAGTGGAGATTGTACTGTCTTAGAAGATATTTGATCTCAATGACACTGTTTGGCTGTTGTTACATCAGAATCATTCAAATCTCCACCTATTACAATGTCATGTAAATGTAAATGTCAATGTCGCGTGACTAGGGCCTCTCGCTGGGTAGACCGTTCGCTGGGTGCGAGTCTTTCAATTTGACGCCACTCCGGCGACTTGCTCGTCGATGGGGATGAAATGATGATGGTTAGGAGAACACAACACTCAGTCTTTGAGCGGAGAAAATCTCTGACCCAGCCGGGAATCGAACCCAGGCCCTTAGGATTGGCATTCTGTTACGCTGACCACTCAGCTACCAGGGGTGGACATTACAGTGTCGTGATGTAACCATTGTGTCTTCAAAATACATCTAACAGCATTTCCAGTTTTTCTAAAAATACACTAATGTTACCCTTAGGTGATCTGTATTAGGCTATTATCACTAACTTAAAATTGTCAGTAACTATACTAGAGGCTTCAAAATTTTGTTCACCACATGAATAGTCTAGATCCAACCTATTGATGGAATGGCTGAGTGACTGGTTAGTATGTAATGCCACACCATCCCTTTTATGCACTTTTCTACAGTAACCATTTGCTATTTTATAGCTATCAAATTTGATAGCTGTAAATTCACTCTCTGTTGTCCAGTGTTCACTCAGACAAAAAATATCAAATTTTTTCTCTAGTCCAAAATTATTTACCATAAATTCTTTGTCTTTTTACTCCTTGAATATTCAGGTAGCAAATTTTGAGATCAGAATTGTTACTGTCTTTAGAATGAACAGTTTGGTTAGGAGCTATAATATCTCTTACACTACCTATTTTATGGGCTTCTTCATCTTGCTGTGATCCACTAAAAAATCATGTAGACAGAGAGGAGGCACTGTTTCCCGCTTACCCACAACACTTGATACTGCTTCTTCTGCTATAGTTCTCTTCCCTCCTTTTGGTGGGGATGTAGTTATTGTTCCTGGTGTTAACTTCTGCTGCAGTTTGTGGAGGTGCTTCTATAGCTGATACATTTTCTACTACTGCTTCTGATGATGCCAATGGTAAAAATGATGGTTCCCTTTCTGATGCTGATGAAGGCCTAATTTCTTCTAGATATGTAGCCAGATATGTTTCTTCCTCATGTACTGTTGGTGCATTCTACATTTGCTGTGTCATTGGCAAAGAACCTATTACTGGTAGTACAAGTTTTTTGTGCATGTCTACCCCTACTGCTTTTATTGATAGGAGAATTTCTTTGGCCAGCACTTTCTTGCCTAGCTGATTGCTGTGCATTCCATGTCTTGAAAATACTCTCTGACAGACCTGGTTGTCTCAGTGAAGGTTGTGTGCACAAAACTGCTGCAGACCTTTATGAGTTTTTGGTTTGTTGCAATGATTTCACTATTTAAACATGGGTTTTAAATTAAGTCATGTCGGTGAGGAATGCTTACAACAAATACTTTGGCTTGTGACATTTTTCCTAGTGATTCTTTCAGTGCTTTTACAGCAAGGCTCCTCTCATATTTATACACATTGTTATCTCCTCCCATTACAACACATTTCACACCACCTTTTACTGCAGTTTCACAATTTTTCAGCACTTCTCATAAAGGAGCTCCAGGTTTTGTAATTCCAGTGACTTTATAGTCTGACTGGGTATTGGACATGATTGTAGCTAGTCCCTTACCACGACTCGATAGAACGTCAATTTTGTCTTTTTCCTTCACTGTTTGTTTTTCTGTCTTCCATTCCTTGTTGTCACGTATTGTATTAACACCGTGTCTGTGTTTAACAAGACATAATGGTAACAAGTTGCCACAGGCAGTTTTTTGGTCAATAGATGTGTATGAGCAGTTGTAGATGTGTATGAGCAGTTGCCTGCAGCACTGAGATTATTATTATTATTATTATTATTATTATTATTTTTTTACTGTTTGAATTTAACGCCTCATATCTGTTCATTAGCAGAACACGATAAACATTCGTATTTAACACAGGCCAGGAGCATTTCTTAGGCCTAATTAACACACACTCCTGTTCACAGCTTTGTGTGTCTGTCGGTTTGTCCACATACTGAATCAAGCTTTTCAGCATATTGTCTGGCTTTAGTTAAGTCGTTTTGTAGTTCTTCCCTCTCACTTATTTTGAGTCTTGCATTACACATTTCTAACACAGCTTCAGGACTGTTGCACTCAGTTCCGCAATCACACAAATTTGTACTAAGATTTGCTTCTTGAAATAACATGAATGATACCATTTATGTGGTGGTTCACATGTTCTGACACCTTTTATCACTTTTTTTCACATAGTAGACAATTAACTGGTGGTAATTTAATGACATTTACCGCCATGCACGTAATGTATTAGAATAACAGAAGTAACACAAGGAAGTAATGACTGCTTGAATGTTTGTGAAAGTAACTTATTGACATTTTCATTTTCATTAACTCTACTTGTTACTACAAATTTAATATTAGATCTTACAAACAGCATACAGTTCCATTTTTAATTATTTTGCTTGTTCAGTCCACATTGCAGATAAGCTGTATCTGAGAAGTTGTAGGTTGCTACTATGTTGGGCCCAGAATTGCTTCATTGCAGTTTTGAAAACAAACAAGCACAACAGTACAAAACAATGTACACTATCTACTGTAATGCCTACCACAACTCTGTGTTCAGTATTTTTACTTTTCGACCTTTAATGTTGGCTCTGGACAGCCATGAAACATTAGTGGCGTGAAGTGTTTCAGTTACTACTGGCTCCTATCTATTTAGATCTAAGAAACGTGACAAACGGGAAAAGTGTGACAAACGGCACCCCCAATACAGGCCCAAATGCTGCACTTTCAGCAAGCGGGATTTATTGTGTTGTGCGATTTTCAACATAATTGTTCCCTACACTTGGTTTGCATTAATTCATCAGCCCCGTGGTGTTTTCCCTCTCTTTGAACATCCTGTGAACTGGAAATGTTCTTACACTCTCACTAATCAATCTGTTCTCTGAGGTACACTGGGCAGAGATAAACATGTAGGGCTGTGATTTCTGTATCCCATGGAAAGAAATCTGGATTGTAATATGCTGTTCACTGGCTGTTGTCAAGCATTGCTGCACTGCGACCTGTCTACCAATATTTTACAATCTTCAGTAAATCAATGGGAACCCCTGACATTTCATGCTGCACTCCAGAATTTAACATTGGTACAAGCAATTTTCTCAGTGACATGTGAAAAGCCCAGTGCACGCTTGTCCTTGTCAATTGATTGTCCTGTATATCAGGACCTCACAGTGTGACTTATAAAATATACTGATATTCCACATATTGCTCGTCCTATCTTGGCGGTCATACTGACGGTCAGTACTAGGTCAGACAGCTCCCCAGCCCCAAACACACCAAACTGTTTCATTTACTGTGGTGACAAGAGAACTCTCCCTTCACTTCTACGCAGCAGATATCTCTAGTTATGGACTTGCAGTAGTAGTGTTTTTCCCATCCACTTCTCCACATTTAGGCTTATATACAGACCGATGTACTGATCTTTTTTTGCATGTTGTTGGAAAGTACAGGGATGTGAGTTCCTCAGTTTTGGCAGAAGACATGTTTCATTCTTTTCCTTCACCTATGTTTGTTGGTGTTAATTTCACATGCTGCTGATTTGAAACCTAGGTAGCTTCATCTTCAGGTGCCTGGATAGGAAACAGGAATCGACTGACATTTTCAAATGTGCTATGCCTCATATAAACATTGCATTTAATTCCCGGTCTGCATGTATCAATTTGGCTGGAATGAAAGTTGCATTGAATGTCAAGAAGAGAAAGAAGTGTTACAGGCACTTATGGCTATTTTTGTGGGGGTTGTTTCACATATTTTGTTTCATTCTAATTTGTTGGTTTTATAGGAAGATATTAAGGTGGGCGACTTTCAATTTTTTCAGTGCATATATAAAAACTAATATTAAGGACGATATAATCTGTGCTAAAGGATTGTAAAAGGGCAGGAGGAACTTTCTGGAAGTGCCCCCTCTCCATTTCTCCTGATGTAAACCGTTGTGAAAATCTGAGCTGAGATTCACAGGATAGTAATCTCCTGGAACTTTATGTTTGTAAAAATACTACAAGTTCAAGAAGGCATGTGTCAATAGGTAAAGTGATCAGATGGAAATTGACTAGAACTTTCATGCATAGTTTAATATTGATAAAATGTAAAACAATAAAGAATATCAGATGTTATATTTGTACAGAGTTTCTGCTACCATTTTGGGTAAAGTGTTAGTTATGCTGGAGAACCCTCTCCTGGAGGTGTAACATTACTGCTCTCTACAGGGTGGGATATGCTGTAGCAGCCTGCCAGATGGGGCCTTCTATGTGGGTGTAGGATAATTAAGTGTGAGTTGTGAATGTGTAGTCTTTTAGTTTATGGGAGGTGCTATGATTTGTCAAGGTAGCTTGTAGGTGGAAGACCCTACAGTGATATGGCGGACAGCCCCCGGAGGTGGCCCCAGCATACAGTCATATGGTGGTACTTTCACTGGCCAGGAGTGGTGGTACAGGTGCCCTGCTTCCAAGATGCACAGCTTGAAGATGGGCAGATGTGGGTTCTTCATTCATGGATGGCCCTCATCCTCGGGTACTCACGGGTGTGACAGGCAGGAATGCAGCTTCTAAAGTTGAAGTTTCCTTGACAGCCATGCAGACATGTAGCAGTGGCTGGTGACACTTCATCATATTCACCAGGTCATCCTGCACCTAGTGGAGTAGGCCTTTCATCAGTACCATGATGGAGTGGCCAGACTCTGAGAATGATTAGAGGGAAGGTGAGGGTTTTATAGCAGTCAATGACAAGGTGTCTCTTTGCTGGTGTCTGAATGTACTCCAGTTTTTTGAGCCTGTCAATGCTTTTGGCTAGCCTAATGTCTAACATCAGGCCTTCAGAGTTCTTCTTTATAAAAATTTTGCCACCTGAAAGGTGTTCTTGTAATTTTTAGGTGTAATTACTACAAGTGTCCCCTATTATGTCTGCTCTGCACTATTGTCTAAATGCTGGCTCAGGTGTTCCTGACATTCCCTCTCATACAGTGTAAGGCAGCGAGCTCCCTGCTTGTTTGTACTGAGGCTAATCCGAGAGCTGACATTGTTTATGCCATTGTTGTGTGTTCTACAGCTGTGCTGCATTTAGTGCTGTCACAGTGAAGGCAAATTTTATTCCTGCATTTAAGTACTATTTTGCTGTGCAACAATATAGAGAGCTCAGAAAATATTTCCTTAAATCCTTCTCACAAACTATTATTTTGTTAACAGGATGAGAGGAAGATTTAAATAATGTTTATTTTAAGAAAATGACCATACTGCTGTATAACATGATTAAAACATTTTTTTTTTTTTCTAAGTGGCAGGGTGAAGTGATAGGTAGTGGAGTAGGCACAAAATCCACACATTGCACTGTACTAATTTAGTCAGGAATTGCACACTGACTGTGAGCAAATTGAAATGTAGCTTTAGCTGATATGATTGCTGATTAGTGACGTTTCAGATAATCACCAGGTTGGTGATTTCAGATTATGCACAGTATTTATACAACTGTCTGCTGTATAGTTCAGGTGTTGCAATCTCTAGTCTAACGTTTGAATGTTCGTTAGTGTGAGAGCTGCACATGCACATGTTAACTCAGGGCTTTTAGCATCTGAAGTTGATGATTGGGTTGGTTATTGAAACATTGTGTATACATATGGATTTGTCAGTTTGAACAGACACCTACAAATGTGCTCACTTACTCTTTTTATTATATTAGGGGAAATGGCAGCAGCAGTACTCATTGTGACATAGGTTTTAATTATATTTTACATATTATACATAGGTGTAGTATTCTGATTGTTTTCCAAAGTTTGGATTTGGCTTATTTTAATCAGTAAATATTAAATATTTTTCTGGTTTTCTTTTTGTTTTTAGTTGGCTGTAACATTAGATGCAGCAATCTAGGACTTTTTCATCTAACAATTTCAACTTTCTTCAATAATTTTTCTGACCCTTTTGTAACATATATTCCATTTGCAGTGTCAATGAAATAACAAGAGACTTCAATAATTGCATCTAACTTGAAAACACTACATGCTAGTTCAGAATGCAGAATGACAAATCAATTCATATTTTCCAATGTTATGTTTGATTTAATTTACTCTGGAGCTGATATGCTTCTACAGGGCAATTAAAGGAGCTTTTATGCAACACTCCCCAGGTCTTCTGCTCGTGAAGTTACTGTGATTTACGTCCCATCTTAAAGACATGCGTAGTCCCTTGGCGTGTTTCTCCACATGAAAATAGAGCAACAAATCCACATAGTTTTGCTCTCTCATCTAACAGTTTTATCATTCTTTGTTTGTTTGTTTGTTTGTTTGTATCTCTTGTCACTAAGAATATGCAGGGAGACACATCACTCTTCTGGCATGATATGTGATACCACACAGGACACACACAAAATAATAAGAAAAACAAATTAACTTCATTGAATGAAATGCCATAGACAAAAATCCCATGTATGTATGCACAGTCTGTAACTTGAGCGCACAACTGGTATAATTAGTATAAGATCGTACATCTTGGGTTATGTCAAAGTTATTCATTTATTTATTAATATCAACATTTCCTGACATTGTAAAATTATTGAAAGATAGTATTTATGACCCATGGACTCCTCCTAATGTCTGAGAGGCAAAAGGCAACTATTTATTAATAACGATTACTTGATTCATGCCAGAATAAATTTACTTTCCCACATATCTCTTTGCTGATGCCACAAGTGATTTCTGGATCAGCACATCATCCCACTTGCTCTGAAAGCAACAGATGGCCAACTACCTTTGGGGAACCTACCGCTCACTCCTTATTCTGTATATACTGCAGCGCTGATACATTTACTTCACGTATGTGAAATAGCACAACTGGAAATAAAGTAAAATGGGCTCTTATCTGCAAATAAGGGTTACCTTACACATCCCTTTTGTTAATTTTTTATCAGCATTTCTTTTTCTCTCTCTCTCTCTCCCCCCCCCCCCCCCCCCCCCCTCAGACAAAATGTAACTTGGGAAATGTTTGAAATGTGATACCTCAATTCTTAGGAGCAACCTTTACACCATATGTCATTTTGTTTTATGCTAGTTATTTTAAAAAGTCTTTTTCTCTTCAAATACAATTTTAGTAGTTTGACAAAAATCTTTAACATGAAAAATCTACTGGTTTATGAAATCATATTACATTTGCACCTACTGAAACAGTGTTCCTAGCTTCCAATTATTGGAATTTGCATAATTTTTTAGGTTTGGTTACCATGCCATATATTTTAACTACCAAAATTCTTTGAAAATACCACATTAATATACGTATAACAGAAAGTATTAGAAAACACTTCATGTATGCTCACAAAGACAAGTAAACATTAGCTTTTGAAACATTTATTGAGAATGTAAAATTTGTTTAGAAACTATCATAATAGTACAATTTGTTTAACTTTAACAGAAATCTAGAGAAATTATTACAAACATTTAGCTCACATTTCTAAGCAGCTGGTTGGCTGTCCCACAGAAGTCCATTGCAGCATAATTTTCCAGAATTTTTGTAAATACATATCACATACAAAATATAAAACACATTTTATAAAATTACACAAGAAGGTTTTTCTTTTTACATTCCTATAGTGTTTCACTGACCACCATTGAAGTTTATGGAGCACTTATGACTCAAGGTCATTCTTTGATAAATTACTGCATTGACACACTTATTTGACGAGAGGCACTATTATTTGCCAGCTGAAATTTTTGGTCCTAGGGATGATTGTAGCCATAATTCATGCATATGCCTACAGTGTCTCTGCTACTTCATCTGGTAGGTGTGTACTGAATTCCCCATGTTCCCATCATCAAGACATCAAGTGTGGATGCATGAAACAAAGACATGTATGTTATAACTTCAAGTTGAACACGTATTAGTTAAAACGACACAACACATGTAAGTCACTGAGCAATTTGACAAAGCAAGACATGTGAACAAGGTAACATTCGGATGAACACTGAGTCCAAGTCTAGTGGCCGTTGCCTGGCTGGCTGCTTAGGTGGCGCAGCTGCTGCATGGCTGGTAGACAGCGCTGCATGTAGAGGATGCGCGTAATTGCGCAGTGGCACTTTGAATGATCGGTGAGTCACAACACTTTTCCTCCCTTTGAAAAGTCCATAGGGGTTGTTTGACTGGCTGCAAATTTTCGAGGAGGAGGCTTCCCGTATAAATGGAAGTGTCCCCGATGATAACAGGTCGAGATGACAGGAGACGTAGGGGTCGAATCTGTTGGGGCCCCGTGCACCAATCTGCCCATTGCGGCAAGTCCAGTTGATATAACAGGAGACATGGGCGATGTGTCGGCATCTGTAGGAAGAGGAGGCAAGTAGATTGGCTCCGACAGATGATGGTCATCCGGTTCCGGCATGGGCACGTCTCCTGGTGGTGTCCGTTCTTGTGCTGGCACCGAGATGACGGTGAGAGGGCTGCGTTGTGAGTATTGAGAGATGCCAAGATGCTGAGTGTCAGGTAGAGCCGAAGTTGGTGTAGGGGCATTCGGAACAGGTATTGCTGGCACACGAGGCCGAAGCTGGTCCAAATGACGCACTTCAACACCCGTGTCCATCTGGATTTCATTCAAGTGTCAGCCACGGTGTTGTAAGATGCAGCCAGGACTCCATTTTGGCCGCCTGCCATATCCCCGTACCCAGACGAGGTCGTCGGCGGTGAACCGGCCAAGTGAAGGCACCCGCAGCCGTGAGGGGGAAGGCTGCAGAAGATGAAGTAGTGTGCGGTGCTGTCGGCCATGTAAGAGCTAAGCCATGGGGGTGAAACGGTAAGAAGCCAGAAACTGGAGAAGCACATCATCAGCAGCAGAAGAAGTCAGAAGTTTCCGCATCTGAGCCTTAAATGTGTGGACGAGTCGTTCAGCCTCACTTGTGGTTGTCGCGGTGGTAGGCGACGTGCAACAGACAATGAAAGGAAAGTTATAGTAGGCGTCAATAACGAGAAGCCAATAAGTACCTAAAAAAGGTCCCGTGAAGCCAGCATGAATACGTTCCCAGGGCTTCTCAGGCGAAGGCCACGGTGACAAAGATGACTTCGGGGCGGTGGCCTGTGATGCACAAGGGCTGCAGGCAGCGACCATGTGTGCTATTTCAGAGTCGATGCCGGGCCAGTACACATGACGGCACACCAGAGATTTTGTGCGAGAGCACCCCAGTGCCCTTGGTGAAGGAGGCGCAAGACGAAGCACGCAAAGACGCAGGTACGACAACACGCGGTGAAACATTGTCGGTGGAAAGGGGATAACACCATCCCTAGCCGTGAGGTGATAGCGCAAAGTGTAGTAGTTCCACAATGGATCAGAAGTCTTAGTGGACGGACGATGTGGCCAACCCTTCTGAATACAGCGTAAAACCCGGGAGGGGGTAGAGTCAGAACCCTTAGCAGCCACCAGCCAGTCCCCGGTGATGGGAACCTGCCCACAACCCGTTGCCCGACAACATCCAGGTGGAAACACAGAAGTTCGTCCCTATCGAATGCCGGATAGGACCCATGGGAAGATGAGACAATGCATCAGCATTCGCCTGTTGAGCCGTCGGCCGGAAATGAATCTCATAATTGAAACGAGACAAGTGAAGAGCCCAACGCTGGCAGCTGTGTGCAGCCTTGTCGGGAAGTGACGATGATGGATGAAACAAGGAAACAAGTGGTTTGTGATTCGTAACAAGATCAAATTTGGAGCCATAGAGAAAAACACCAAACTTACGAAGAGCATAAATAATGGCCAAAGCTTCTTTTTCAATTTGAGAATACTTTTTTGGGCATCCGTGAGCGTTTTGGAGGCATAAGCAATGGGTTGTTCAGAGCCGTCCGAAAAACAGTGCGCAAGGACTGCACCGACCCCACATTGAGAGGTGTCCGTGGCAAGAACAAGATGTTGGCCAGATCGATAAGTAGCCAGGCATAGGGCCTGTTGCAGCATAGCCTTCAATTCGTGGAAAGCCACATCGCATGACGCGGACCAGTGAAAAGGCACGTTTTTTATGCAACAGGCAATGCAACGGCTGAGCTACCGACGCAAATTTGGGTACTACTGTGAACTGGTAAAATCCTCAGTTGAAGATGTGGCTTTGAGAACCATGAAGGAAGCAGTGGAGGAATCTGTAGAAATGAACGGTGGTTCTAGGGATTTGGTAGTGGCATTAGAGGGTTCCTGGCAAAAGAGGGGTCAGAAATCCCTGAATACGTTTGTAACTGCTACTTGGGGTGATAGTGCAAAAGTGATAGATGTTGCAATATTATCAAAACATTGTAGGTGCAGAAATATAATCAAGGAGAGCACAGTGGAACCTCTGAGGCAAATTTTAGTGGATCAAGTGGAGCAATGGAAGTGGATGGAGTGAAACAAATTTTTGAACGTTCAGTTCCCATATACAACGTTAGGTACAAATACTACCTTGGGGATGGTGACTCCAAAGGTTTCAAGACTATAGAGAAACTGAAACCATATGGAAATGAATTTGTAGTTGAAAAGTTAGAATGTTTTGGGCATGTGCAAAAGCGTATGGGTGCACGGCTTCGAAGGCTCAAACAAACTTTTGGTTCAAGTTAGCTCAGTGATGGAAAGACAAAGGAAGGAGAGGCAGGCTTACTGATGAGGTGATTGAACGTCTACAGAGATACTATGGGTATGCTATAAGGCAAAATACTAGTAATGTTAGTGACTGCCTCTTCCAATGAATACCCTCAACACAGCCTGTGCCCAAAAGATTCCTGGTGCAAATATAATGTAAAAAAGGACTATGATCACAAACATGGTTTGCCAGCAGCTGTGATACACGCAATAAAACCAATTTTTCATGACTTAGCACAGCCGGAATTGTTACACAAATGTCTACACGGAAAGATGCAGATTCCTAATGAGAGCGTAAACAATTTCATTTGGAAAGTGATTCATAAAAGGGTGTTTGTAAGCATAAAAATACTGCACTTTGGCATTTATGATGCAATAGCAACATACAACCTAGGGAACAGTGTGAAGTATGAAGTTCTGAAGGCATTAGGATTTACAGCTGGGGTGAACACTGTACAAGCACTAAGAAATATTGACAGAGAAAGGGTAAGAGGAGCAGAAAGAAGAGAAAGGCATATGAAGTATGATGGAACAACAGGCCAGAAAAGAAGACAGAAGATGAAGCTTTTGGAGGATGAAGAAGAAGACCCTGATAATCCATCCTATAGTGCAGGAATGGATTGAGAAACTTTGATAGCCATTTCCCGTAAATTAGAATTTTTCGAATATGAGGAACATTTTCTCAAAATCCACTCAAGCTAGAGAGATGAAATTTTTATATAGCACTCATAGTGCTCAAACTTACATTGTAACACAGCCATTTGGCAATATGTTCAGTAGTTTCATTTAAGTTTAATTATAAAGTAATTATCTGTAAAAAAAATTTGGGTCATTAATAATAAAAATAATTGGAAGGAAACTAGAAAAGATACTCCAAAATCCCTCTGTCATAACTGCAAATACTAAACCACTCTACAAATACTAAACCACTCTACATGCAAAAAAAAAAAAATAATTTCTATTTGGTAGTTTATTCATAAACGTTCCTCAAACTTAGTGATTTTAACATGGGCAGCATAGGCACCTCCGGCTCCCCTTAACAGATATAGGGTGAGGAAGGGCATCGATTGCCGCGACTGTTTGCTGAAGAGGATGAATACCATCCCGAGAGAGTTGAAACCCCAAGTTCGTGGTAGATGCCTGAAAAAATTGTGATTTCGGAAGATTACACTTAAGACCGGCAGCCTGTAAGACATGAAAAAGTGTGCAGAGGTTCTGAAGATGTTCTTCGGTGGTGGAGCCAGTGACATCAATGTCGTCCATGTAATTTATACACCCAGGGACAGGGAGCAATAATTGTTCCAAGATTCGTTGAAAGAGAGCATGGGCGCTGGCAACCCCGATTGGCGATTGGCAATCGTTGGTATTGATATAGGCCGAAAGGCGTGTTAAGGACTAGAAACTGCCGGGAAGCAGCGTCGAGAGGAAGTTGATGATAAGCTTCTGACAGGTCAGTTTTAGAAAAATACTGGCCACCCGCAAGTATAGTGAACAGTTCTTCAGGTCGGTGCATAGGATAAGTGTCGATGAGGTATTGTGCATTTACAGTGGCTTTAAAATCGCTACAGAGACGAATATCACCATTGGGCTTAGCAACAACGACAGGAGAGGACCACTCACTGGAAGTTACAGGAAGCAAGACCCTGGAAGTAGTGAGACAATCCAGCTCCTGTTTTACCCAATAACGAAGGGCCACTGGAATGGGCCGAGCCCAAAAAAACTTAGGCCGAGCAGTGGGTTTGAGCATGATATGAGCTTCAAAGTCGTTTGCACGGCCTAACCCAGGAGAAAAAGGGGACGAAAATGTCGTCAACAAGGAATCCAATTAAGCATAAGGAATAGCATCAGAGACGATATTGACAGAGTCATCTATAGAGAACCCAAAAACGTGAAAGGCATTGAAACCTAAAAGATTTTCTGCACTGCGCTGGTCGACCACAAATATGGGAAAAGTGCAAATGACGGATTTGTAAGATACCTCAGCATTAAATTGTCCCAAGAGAGAAATCTTCTGTTTATTGTACATCCGTAATTGCCGAGTGACAGGTGATAGGAGTGGAGAACCCAACTGAAGATACGTCTGAGAATTAATTATAGTGGCAGCAGAACTGGTATCCACCTGCTTGCGAACATCCTGACCAAGGATTTGGACAGTAAGAAATAACTTCCCTGAAAGGGAAGAAGTGCAGTTGACAGACAACACAGAAGCAGAATCAGTGTCATGGTCATGAACATCATGTATGTCGTCAGATTTGCAAATGGCAGACATATGACCCTTCTTTTTGCAGTTGTGACACATGGCCCAACGTTGGGGACAGTCCTCCTGTGAATGTTTCGTAAAACACCTCGGACATGAATGAAGTTGCCGTCTGTTTTGCTGCAGTTTCTGAGAGGGTTGTTTACGGTTAGGCCGAGGCTGCGCGTGGGAGCGTACTGTGGCTACATCGGTCGGCGGGGACGCACCACACGCGTCGTCAACAGCGCACAGTGGTTGTATTTCCCCGACGTCACCCCACACCTCTATTTGCACCACAGCAGCGCGAGAAATTTCAGAAGACTGCGCGATGGATAGGACTTCATCTACAATCAGATTTGCCAACTGAAGGGCACGTTGCCGAACTTCCTTGTCGGGCACCGACCGGATAATAGCATCCCGTACCATGGAATCGGCATAGGATTCTTTGTGAACGTCAGTAACAAATTGACACTTTGACTGAGGCCGTGAAGTTCAGCAGCCCAAATGCGATAGGATTGATGCAGATATTTTTGACAATGATAAAAGGCAACACGAGAGGCTACCGCATGCGTTTGCTTTTGAAAATAGACAGACAGAAGTGAGCACATTTCAGCAAAGGACAAAGACGCAGGATCTTTCAAAGGAGCCAATTGCGTCAACAACCGATACATTTGAGGTGAATTCCATGAAAGGAACAGAGACTTACATGTTTGTTCATCCGTGACATGAAATGCCAAGAAGTGCTGTCGAAGACATTTTTCGTAATCAGACCAGTCTTCCGCCGTCTCGTCGTAAGGAGGAAAAGGAGGTATAGACGATGACGAGAAATGCCCCGCATTTGATGCCGCGATGAAATCGCGAATCACCGATGTTAGAAGCGTTTGCTGTTCAATGAGACCTTGCAATAGTTGCTCGACAGTAGCCATGGAAACATGTGGGTCAACGATGAAAAGGAAAAATCCACTACCTCGTCGCCAATTGTTATGTCAAGTTGAACACACATATTTCAAAACAACACAACAACACAACAAACTAACTTTCACATTAAGGGTTTTTATTTTCTTAAAGCATTGTTATAGTTATTAATTCACTGCTTTGTTAGCTTGGCTGTGTAATTTATATGCAAACCAATAAATACAAGAAAAGTTGGGTGCATAGACAGCACTATTCCATCCTCTTTGCAAGCCATTCATATTTAATTTAGTGATCTTATTAATGTAGAGATGTAGAAGAGATGTGGCTCAAATTCAAAGATATAGTAGCAACAGCAATTGAGAGATTCATACCTCATAAACTGGTAAGAGATGAAACTGATCCCCAATGGGACACAAAACAAACAAAACAAAGCAAGACATGTGAACAGGGTAACATTCGAATGAAGACTGAGTCCAAGTCTAGCGGCCGCTGCCTGACTGGCCACTTAGGTGGCGCAGCTGCTGCATGGCTGGAAGACAGTGCCGCGTAATTGTGTGGCGGCACTTTGAATGATTGGTGAGTCACAACAATGTATTTTAGAACCAACATACAATAATAAGTTATATTTCCCAAACACTGGATTGTTTGTTCTGACTAACTCTACTCGTTGTGCCCAAGTGGCCATAACTACTACGTTCATGAATTAGTGAATTATTTTCAAATAATCATTATAAAATAAACAATACTAAATTTATATGACAGTCTTTTAATTTCGTTAATTCTTGAAAAATTATCATCTTGTAATTATTTTATTCTTCACTTAATGGATCATTTAATAACAAATATTAAATCTTGGTTTAAAATTATTTAGTTTTACATTGTTGATTTATCTGTACTTCATAAACGGATCTCTATGTTTACCATTGTAGCGGTCGTGAGATGTCTGCTTACGTGATGCCGACCATATAACATAATCATCTGGCTAAGCTGTTTCAGCAACCAGCTATGCTCTGCATGTCATTAGCCTCTCACTGCCTGTGCAATCCCTTTAATGGCCTTGCTGACATCACAATAAGCCAACACACCACGCCCTCACGAGGTTCATTCAGTCCCTGCTTTTGCTTACAAACTCATGAACTGGGCACATGTTATTTCAATATTCTTAGAACTACTTTCTCTCTCGGTGATTTAATAGAACTATTATTTACAATGCATCTCATGGTTGTGTCTATACCTTTCACAATGTGTAGTCAATATTATCTTACTAGAGGGATGTTCTATCTTGTAACCGATACTCAGGTACTCAAGAGTTTGGAGGCTTCCCTTCAATTACCACAGAATCTCTCAAGATCTACTACATTGTATATGACGTACTCTGTGGGACTCTCGATGTGCTATTTCCACTACATTAGGGTGCTAACCTCATTTTTATCTTTTCAAAATCTTTAACATACATTCCGAAAGTGGTATGCTGGTCACAGCAAAAAGCTCTACATAGTCTTGCAACCCATGATCATTAAGTATTTGTTTATGCCTGCATGCTGTATGGACATCATAATCTTGCCCCAGTTTACTAGCTATTACTTTTCCGGTACATTTCCTCATAGGGTACAATCTTAAAAATTTAGAAAATACACCCATTATTCTCTTTTGGTGTTTGGGAGAGGCATGAGCACATCAGCTGCAGCTATCTCACCTACCTCGTTTGGTATTATGCATTACATTTGCCCTTTACTGCTGGTTGTAGGTGTTTTCGTCCTCTGACACTTTTGACATCTTTCTAGTATTCTCCTAGCTCTCATTACCATATTGTTAAAAATGCTGGATTCTTTCAACTTTTCCACACACTTTTTGGGTCCTAAATAACCACATATCATTTGTATATGCCATATGAATTCCTCTGTGGTATGTTCAGGGAAACATAATTTCCAGTCTTCCTGCACTAAATTAGTGCTGCAGTACAATACCCATTTTTCCACCAAATAATATTCATTTATTTTGGGCTCCTGATTTTCTTCCCACTTTTGCTTGGGCGTAGCCAAAAATTCAGAAAAAACAGTGAGCAAAACTTTGACATTTGATCAAATTTGGCGTGCTTTTTTGTCTTGGCTCTCCAGGATGCTTCCATTGGGATAAGTGGGCTTGGGTATTGATGTCATAACAGTAGACCCATATTTCTACACCAGTTATGACTTTTTTGAACACATCAAGATCATCATTGACATCATTCAAGAGCTCCTGAGCGATTCTCATGCGATGGTTCTTCTGATCAAAATTGAGAAGTTTTGGGACAAACTTCACTGACACACACCTCATGCCCAAAACAACCTAAATAATTGCATGATGCATGTCAACTGATATGCCAACATCATTAGCATCTCCTCTTACAGTAATTCCACAATTTTCCAAAACAATTTTCTTCACAGCTTTGACATTATCATGTGTTGGGGTGTCCGGAATGAGGTTTGTCACTGGCATCTTCTCAGTCATCTTGGAAGAGCTTGTAACACTTCTAAACACTATATATGCACTTCTGAAAGCAAGGGGAAACTAAAGCCGTAATTTTTCCCGAGGGCATGCAGCTTTACTGTATGATTAAATGATGATGGCGTCCTTTTGGGTAAAATATTCTGGAGGTAAAATAGTCCCCCATTCGGATCTCCGGCCGGGGACTACTCAAGAGGATGTCGTTATCAGGAGAAAGAGAACTGGCGTTCTACGGATCGGAGCGTGGAATGTCAGATCCCTTAATCGGGCAGGTAGGTTAGAAATTTTAAAATTGGAAAGGGAGAGGTTAAAGTTAGATATATTGGGAATTAGTGAAGTTTGGTGAAAGGAGCAACAAGACTTTTGGTCAGGTGAATGCAGGGTTATAAATACAAAATCAAATGGGGGTAATGCAGCAGTAGGTTTAATAATGAATAAAAAAATAGGAGTGCGGGTAAGCTACTACAAACAGCATAGTGAACACATTATCGTGGCCAAGATAGACACGAAGCCCACACCTACTACAGTAGTACAAGTTTATATGCCGACGAGCTCTGTAGATAACGGAGAAATTGATGAAATATATGATGAGATAAAAGAAATTATTCAGGTAGTGAAGGGAGACGAAAATTTAATAGTCATGGGTGACTGGAATTTGACAGTAGGAAAAGGAAGAGAGGAAACATAGTAGGTGAATATGGATTGGGGGTAAGAAATGAAAAAGGAAGCTGATGTTTTAAATTGTAAGACATTTCCAGGAGCAGATGTGGACTCTGACCACAACCTATTGGTTATGAACTGTTGATTAAAACTGAAGAGACTGCAAAAAGGAGGGAATTTAAGGAGATGGGACCTGGATAAACTGAAAGAACCATAGGTTGTACAGAGTTTCAGGGAGAGTATAAGGGAACAATTGACAGGAATGGGGGAAAGAAATACAGCAGAAGAAGAAATACAGTAGAAGAAAAATGGTTAGTTTTGAGAAATGAAATAGTGAAGGCAGCAGAGGATCAAGTAGGTAAAAAGATGAGGGCTAGTAGAAATCCTTGTGTAACAGAAGAGATACTGAATTTTATTGATGAAATGAGAAAATACAGAAATGCAGTAAGTGAAGCAGGCAAAAAGGAATACCAACGTCTCAAAAATGAGATCAACAGGAAGTGCAAAATGGCTAAGCAGGGATGGCTAGAGGACAAATGTAAGGATGTAGAGGTGTATCTCACTAGGGGTAAGATAGATACTGCCTATAGGAAAATTAAAGAGATCTTTGGAGAAAAGAGAACCACTTGCATGAACATAAAGAGCTCAGATGGAAACCCAGTTCTAAGCATAGAAGGGAAAGCAGAAAGGTGGAAGGAGTATATAGAGGGTCTATACCAGGGCGATTTTCTTGAGGACAATATCATGGAAATGGAACAGGATGTAGATGAAGATGAAATGGGAGATATACTGCGTGAAGAGTTTGACAGAGCACTGAAAGACCTAAGTCGAAACAAGGCCGCTGGAGTAGACAACATTCCATTAGAACTACTGACAGCCTTGGGAGAGCCAGTCCTGACAAAACTTTACCATCCTGGTGAGCAAGATGTATGAGACAGGCGAAATACCCTCAGACTTCAAGAAGAATATAATAATTGCAATCCCAAAGAAAGCAGGTGTTGACAGATGTGAAAATTAACGAACTAACAGTTTAATAAATCACAGCTGCAAAATACTAATGCAAATTATTTACAGACAAATGGGAAAACTGGTAGAAGCCAACCTCGAGGAAGATCAGTTTGCATTCCGTAGATATGTTGGAACACTTGAGGCAATACTGACCCTACGACTTATCTTAGAAGCTAGATTAAGAAAAGGCAAACCTACATTTCTAGCATTTGTAGACTTAGAGAAAGCTTTTGACAATGCTGACTGGAATACTCTCTTTCAAATTTTGGAGGTGGCAGGGGTAAAATACAGGGAGCGAAAGGCTATTTACAATTTGTACAGAAACCATATGGCAGTTATAAGAGTCAAGGGACACAAAAGGGGAGCAGTGTTTGTGAAGGTAATGAGACAAGATTGTAGCCTCTCCCCGATGTTATTCAATCTGTATATTGAGCAAGCAGTAGATTCAACAAAAGAAAAGTTTGGAGTAGGTATTAAAATCCATGGAGAAGAAATAAAAACCTTGAGGTTCGCCGATGACATTGTAATTCTGTCAGAGACAGCAAAGGACTTGGAAGAGTAGTTGAACGGAATGGATAGTGTCTTGAAAGTAGGATATAAGATGAACATCAACAAAAGGAAAACGAGGATAATGGAATGTAGTCGAATTAAGTCGGGTGATGCTGAGGGAATTAGATTAGGATATGAGACACTTAAAGTAGTAAAGGAGATTTGCTATTTGGGGAGCAAAATAACTGATGATGGTCAACGTAGAGAGGATGTAAAATGTAGACTGGCTATGGCAAGGAAAGCATTTCTGAAGAAGAAAAATTTGTTAACATCGAGTATTGATTTAAGTTTTAGGATGTCGTTTCTGAAAGTATTTGTGTTGAGTGTAGCCATGTATGGAAGTGAAACATGGACGATAAATAGTTTGGACAAGAAGAGAATAGAAACATTCGAAATGTGGTGTTACAGAAGAATGCTGAAGATTAGATGGGTAGATCACGTAACTAATGAGGAGGTATTGAATAGAATTGGGGAGAAGAGAAGTTTGTGGCACAACTTGACTAGAAGAAGGGATCGGTTGGTAGGACTTGTTCTAAGGCATCAAGGGATCACCAATTTAGTACTGGAGGGCAGTGTGGAGGGTAAAAATCGTAGAGTGAGATCAAGAGATGAGTACACTAAGCAGATTCAGAAGGATGTAGGCTGCAGTAGGTACTGGGAGATGAAGCAGCTTGCACAGGATAGAGTAGCATGGAGAGCTGCATCAAACCAGTCTCAGGACTGAAGACCCCAACAACAACAATATGCACTTGTGTCTGTATATGTGCGGATGGATATGTGTGTGTGTGCGAGTGTATACCTGCCCCTTTTTCCCCCTATGACTAGTCTTTCCGCTCCCGGGATTGGAATGACTCCTTACCCTCTCCCATAAAACCCACATCCTTTTGTCTTTCCCTCTCCTTCCCCCTTTCCTGGTGAAGCAACCATGGGTTGCAACAGCTTGGTATTTGTATGTGTGTTTGTGTGTTTTTTATTGTGTCTATCTACCAGCACTTTCCTGTTTAGTAATATTTATATAAAAGAGGGAAACATTCCACGTGCGAAGAATATATCTAAAGACAAAGATGATGTAACTTACCAAACCAAAGCATTGGTATGTTGATAGACACACACACACACACACACACACACACACACACACACACACATACAAAATCCAAGCTTTCAAAACCCACTTTTGCTTCATTAGGAAAGAGGGAAGGAGAGGGAAAGACGAAAGGATGTGGGTTTTAAGGGAGAGGGTAAGGAGTCATTCCAATCCCGGGAGCGGAAAGACTTACCTTAGGGGAAAAAATGATAGGTTCACACACACACACACACACACACACACACACACACATATATCCTTCTGCACATATACAGACACAAGCAGACATATTTAAAAGAGAGTTTTCAGGTTGTTGGTGTATTGGTTGCTTTCGCATCCGCAACTACCCTCCCGCCCTGGTACAGAAGCAAATAACCAGAGCCACTTCCTCATCCCCTCAAACCCAGAACCTCCCACAGAAGAACCCCAAAAGTGTCCCACTTGTGACAGGATACTTTCCGGGACTGGATCAGACTGAATGTGGCTCTCCAGCAGGGATACGACTTCCTCAAATCCTCCCTGAAATGATATCCATCTTTCATGAAATCCATCCCACTCCACCAAGAGAGTCTTTCCACCATCCAGCTAACCTTTGTAACCTCTTGGTTCATCCCTATGAAATCCCCAAACCACTTTCCCTACCCTCTGGCTCCTACCCCTGTAACGGCCCCCGGGGTAAAACCTGTCCCATGCACTCTCCCACCACTACCTACTCCAGTCCTGTAACCTGGAAGGTGTACACGATCAAAGGCAGAGCCTTGTGTGAAAGCACCCACGTAATTTAACAACTTTCCTGCCTACACTGTGAAGCTTTCTATGTGGGAATGACCAGCAACAAACTGTCCATTCACATCAATGGACACAGGCAGGCAGTGTTTGTTGGTAATGAGGATCACCCTGTGGCTAAACATGCCTTGGTGCACGGCCAACACATCTTGGCACAGTGTTACACTGTCTGGGCCATCTGGATACTTCCCACTAACACGTGTGTGTGTGTGTTTATATATAATCTCAAAAACAAATGAAGTATGCTGTACACTTGAAACTGTGAACATATGTTTGGGACATGTGTGCCAACATAACATAAAAAAGATCAATAATTGAATGTACATTGCCCCCAATTTCAAAAGTCATCTTACTTTTTTAACTTACATTTGAGATCAACACATTACGTTTTTCAGTCTCCTTACCAAAATTATGATCTAAAATTTTAACATTCTGTAGTAATTCTTTAACAAATTTACTGTGATTTACTGTGGCTACTTCCCCAGTGATGACTTTTTTCCCAATTTTGAGCTGCCCACTGTTCCTTGATTATATTATCATATACTCAATTTTTTCCTCTACCACTATCCGCCGTGTTCTTGTTGATTTCTTTTATAATTTTCCATCAACTGTTCTTTAGTGTCTCTAGCACTTTCCTCTGTTCTCTTACTGGTTGCTTCAAGATTTGGTTATTTTCTTCTGGTTCTTTTTTTTTTTAATTTCCCTAGCAGTTTCTTCTATTTCCAGTTTTTGTTTTAATTGTTTAGCTTCCCTAGCATTTTCCTGTAAGTTACTCATCATAGCTGAAAACATGGCTTGCATATTAAATTCTGAACCATTAATTTTGTTAGGTTCAAGGTTCATTTTCGTCGTCATACTTCCCTTAACCACTGTCTGAGTGTCTGACGCAGATGCATATTCTGTGGTACCTAAAGCATGTAAGGGAACTTCCTGTCCCTTGTTACCTACAATATCATTCACCCTGACTACAGGGCCTTCTTTTGATTTTGCAAGTAAAAACACATCATGGATCTCTGACCAGTCAGAGGTCTCCTGACCCAAATTCTCACTAATATCTGGGTCGTTCATTTTACTTTTGGTTGCCCTACCACTTTTAAGTAACATTAATTATACACAATGCCATTTATCACTTTAACTTACTTTGAAAATACACTCCTGGAAATTGAAATAAGAACACCGTGAATTCATTGTCCCAGGAAGGGGAAACTTTATTGACACATTCCTGGGGTCAGATACATCACATGATCACACTGACAGAACCACAGGCACATAGACACAGGCAACAGAGCATGCACGATGTCGGCACTAGTACAGTGTATATCCACCTTTCGCAGCAATGCAGGCTGCTATTCTCCCATGGAGACGATCGTAGAGATGCTGGATGTAGTCCTGTGGAACGGCTTGCCATGCCATTTCCACCTGGCGCCTCAGTTGGACCAGCGTTCGTGCTGAACGTGCACACCGCGTGAGACGACGCTTCATCCAGTCCCAAACATGCTCAATGGGGGACAGATCCGGAGATCTTGCTGGCCAGGGTAGTTGACTTACACCTTCTAGAGCACGTTGGGTGGCACGGGATACATGCGGACGTGCATTGTCCTGTTGGAAAAGCAAGTTCCCTTGCCGGTCTAGGAATGGTAGAACGATGGGTTCGATGACGGTTTGGATGTACCGTGCACTATTCAGTGTCCCCTCGACGATCACCAGAGGTGTACGGCCAGTGTAGGAGATCGCTCCCCACACCATGATGCCAGGTGTTGGCCCTGTGTGCCTCGCTCGTATGCAGTCCTGATTGTGGCGCTCACCTGCACGGCGCCAAACACGCATACGACCATCATTGGCACCAAGGCAGAAGCGACTCTCATCGCTGAAGATGACACGTCTCCATTCGTCCCTCCATTCACGCCTGTCGCGATACCACTGGAGGCGGGCTGCACGATGTTGGGGCGTGAGCGGAAGACGGCCTAACGGTGTGCGGGACCGTAGCCCAGCTTCATGGAGACGGTTGCGAATGGTCCTCGCCGATACCCCAGGAGCAACAGTGTCCCTAATTTGCTGGGAAGTGGCGGTGCGGTCCCCTACGGCACTGCGTAGGATCCTACGGTCTTGGCGTGCATCCGTGCGTCGCTGCGGTCCGGTCCCAGGTCGACGGGCACGTGCACCTTCCGCCGACCACTGGCGACAACATCGATGCACTGTGGAGACCTCACGCCCCACGTGTTGAGCAATTCGGCGGTACGTCCACCCGGCCTCCCGCATGCCCACTATACGCCCTCGCTCAAAGTCCGTCAACTGCACATACGGTTCACGTCCACGCTGTCGCGGCATGCTACCAGTGTTAAAGACTACGATGGAGCTCCGTATGCCACGGCAAATTGGCTGACACTGACGGCGGCGGTGCACAAATGCTGCGCAGCTAGCGCCATTCGACGGCCAACACCGTGGTTCCTGGTGTGTCCGCTGTGCCGTGCGTGTGATCATTGCTTGTACAGCCCTCTCGCAGTGTCCGGAGCAAGTATGGTGGGTCTGACACACCGGTGTCAATGTGTTCTTTTTTACATTTCCAGGAGTGTAGTATATTTTACGGGTCACATTAGTGCTCCACTGCCTCACTGTGCATTGAACTCCAGACCTCAGCTAGAGTGCCTCCAGTGCATCCCTTTTCTGCTGCTGTGCTGTGTTTCGCTGTGCTGTGCTGTGTTTCGCTGTTCTGTGCTGTGCTGTGTTTCGCTGTGCTGTGTTTCGCTGTGCTGTGCTGTGCTGTGCTGTGCTCTGCTCTGCTCTGCTCTGCTCTGCTCTGCTCTGCTGTGATGTGATGTGATGTGATGTGATGTGATGTGATGTGATGTGATGTGATGTGATGTGATGTGATGTGATGTGATGTGATGTGATGTGATGTGATGTGATGTGCTGAGTTGCTATCCATATTGTTTCCCCTGATTACACAGTTTGCCTTACCACGGTGGATGTCACTGTCTACTTTCTTCTGCTACGATTTCTTTTCGACGATCATTGCTACTTTTCACTTACAAAATGTTAATACTCCAGTGATGTGAACTGTATTTTTCACTTTGCGAAACTTACCACTTCATGCGACATACTTCCTGCATTACTTAACTCACACAGTTTTAATGTTACACATTGCATTCACTTTTAACAGTTAATGTTCACTACCCACTTCTTTTCTCGTCGCATTGTGCATTGAAATTCCACTTGCCGTTTTCCCCGTAAATCTGCAATAAAAAGTTTTCTCTATCACAAGTTATTTGTCTACAGTCGTATTTCACTCACAAGGTGCCAAGTGCAAGACGCATCTACTGCGAATCATCCAAATTGCAGTGACATACAAGAAACATCCTATGTAATCTATCAAGATTTGCAAGAAATTCATCTTCGTAATAGGTGCCAAATTCAAAAGTCCCCCACTCGTACTAAATCAACAGAAATGTGTATCAGTTTAGCTGGTGAGTCCAGTTTAGGTGGTGATTGAATAGGTGATGGTATAAGGGGCATATATGAGGGTGGTTTGAAAAGTTCTTAGAATCACCATGAGAGGTCAGCGCTAGCGCAAAGAGTTATTCACCTGATATTCATTAATCTGTTTCCTGTAAACAAGTGCCATGTCAGTGCTCTCGGAAGAGAGTTGTGGCAGTGATGTGGCTCTGTTGTTCTCGCACAGTGATTTGCGAAGATGGAATAAATCGAGATTCGAGCAGTGATTAAGTACTTCATTAAGAAAGATATGAAAGCAAAGGACATTCATGCTGATTTCTAGAATACACTGGGGGACTCTGCACCTTCATCTTCAACTGTTGCCAAGTGGACAAATGAATTTAAATTTGGTTGGGAGAGCTTAGATGATTATCTGCACAGTGGTCAGCCAAAATGTGTCACTACTCCAGAAGTCATTGCAAAAGTGCACAAAATGCTCATGGAGGATCACCAATTGAAAGTGTGTGAAATTTCTAATGCTTGCCAGATGTCATATGAAAGAGTATATCACATTTTAACTGAAGAATTAAAAATGAAAAAATTATCTGCAAGATGGGTGCCGCGACTCTTGACGCTGGATCGAAAACGTTTGAGACTGGACATATAACAATGTTTGGTCCATTTTTGGAGAAACAAACAACATGTTTTGTGCTGGTTTATGATCACAGATGAAACTTGGGTGCACTACTATACACCAGAGACAAAACAACAGTCAAACCAGTTGAAACATGCTGATTCTCCACCACCAAAGAAAGTATTTTATTGTTTTGTTTTTCAGACGCTTTCAATGAAATATTGGCAAGGTCTTCAAAATGTGAATAATGGTGAAAAGTGTATTTTTTCATATAAGTAATGTTTAATTTATGTCATTGAATCTGCAAACATACATTTGTGTTTCAGGTCCTCTTTATGGCTTTTGTATGGCATTGCAATATCTGACACTTCTACAATTATTGTCAACTCAATTGGTGCTTTACTACAGTTCAGTTATGTAGTAACATACTACATATACGCTATCAGGAAGGTAAGCTTCATAAGTATGTAGTAGCATGAAGCTATAATTTTTAAAAGTGACTAAAGCATTGGCTAATTGTTTTAGTAATTTGTTAGATTTCTCAAAGATTTTGTATGGTGCATATCCTAGTGAGATGAATGATGTGTATTAATTAAACTGTTTCTATGCAAATCCACTCTGAACTCCACAGATAAGCAAACAGGTGATATAAAAAAAAATGATATAGTTTTGTGTTTCACGTGAATACTGTTGCCGTTCAGAATTACAGAATTTCATAGAACATCTATTGTATGTTGTATTTGTTCAGAGTACTGTGCATACAGTTTTACTTGGAGCTGAGATTTAAGAATAGTATCCTAGCCATTAGATGTGTTTTATCTCTGGAGCTAGGCAGATGCGCTTATACGACGCTCTCGCTAAGTTAAGTGATTAATATTGAAATAAAAGGTAATTTGGTTAATATTACATTTTAGGTTAGTGTATATATTTCTTCTCTAGGTTATCTATTGAAGGTTTTGCTTTTCTGACCGTATTTAGATCAAAAAGGAAGTCTTTCGTAAAAGGCTGGTAGTCGCTAGTTTTGTTTATGTTTTTTAGGTGTAAATTTCATGGGAGTGTAGATTTTCATTTTTGACTCAAATTATTGCTTCAAAGTCAAATTAATTTGTGTTGGTCATACAGAAGTTAGGTAGTTAAAACATTCGGAAGTAAGTTTAAAAGTTTGTTCACATGTGTTTGTTTACAGATTAGTAGGCTACAGGTTACGAAACTACTGTGGTCTTGTGCCAACTTATTCTCTGCTTTTGTGTTAAGTTTGTCTATCAGACCATGTGTGACAAATGTGGTGGTTGCCGCAGAAATTTGAAAGAGGGGATGTTCTGTGTAGATTGTAAGTTACGGTTTCATTGGGGTGAAAGTAGCAGCGAGGAAACAAGGGTAGAAAATGAGGCTCTTCCATGGCAGTGTAGGTTATGTAGAAAGGACAGAAAAATCGCTGAACAGGAGGCAAAAATTTGTGCCCTTAAGGCTGAATTAGAAAACGCGAACTTGGAATTGTGTTGGTTATGGGAGGAAAAAGAGACTGGGAACTGGGAAAAGGTAGCAAGCAAAGGGCAAAAAAGGGAAACACTGGGAAAAACTCCAGAAATTCAGTTAGTAAATCAGTTTGGCTTGCTATATGAAGTGGAGGAAGGGCCTCATCCGGATGTAGTTGAAAGTAGCTTGAAGCAGAATATTAGCTTAAAAAAAGACAGGTCGGGATCAAACCAGAATAGGACAAGAAGAATTCTGCTTATAGGCAGCAATCATGGGAGGGGTGTGGGCCAGCAGCTTCAGGAGAAATTAGGTGCAGGGTACCAGGTCACAAGTTTTGTGAAATCAAATGCTAGCCTTAGCCATGTTACAGAAAACTTAGATCAGCTATGCAGGGACTTTGAGAAGGAAGATCAAGTAATTATAGTTGGGGAAGCAGGAAATAGCCTGGCTATGAATCCAAGATACAGTACTAGGAGTAACCTGGATAAAATAGGGGCAGAAACTGAGCACACAAATGTGGGGTTTGTGGAAGTCTTTCAGTGCCATTATCAGCCCTGGGTAAACACTACTGTAAGGCATGTTAACGCTGAGCTGAACAGGACGCTCCAGACACCGGCAAAATCTCACATAAGTGTTGTTTCAGTAAATGCTATTAGTAGGCGGGGATACACTACATATGGCCTGCACCTGAATAGGATGGGGAAAAATAAGTTAGCTTCTCTATTAGTAGAAACTGTAAGGGGGTCCACAGTCACACAAGGGATGATCCCTGTGGTTAATGTGTCCAGGCAGACAGGTGTTTTAGGTTAAGGCCAAAGTCCAGACAGATGACAATCAAGATAAATAGAATAAAAGAAACTTCATGCACAGTAAATAGAGGTAAAGCTAAGGGCAATATGAACTTACTTCATCAAAAATCAAGAGAACAAAAAATAAAGTAGATGAGCTATTAGTGTGTTTAGGTGATCTCGAAAATAAGAATGAGATTGATATACTTGTCTGTCTGAAACCATGTGTCTGCAGGCATGGATAGTGTCAGTATAAGTGGGCATAATTTAGCATCTTACACTTGTAGATTTATGGTGGATAAAGGAGGAGTTGCCATTTTCATAAAACAAGGGTGTAAATGCAAAATTGTAGAAGTAAGCAAATTTTATGTTGATCAGCACTTTGAGGTTTGTGCATGTGAACTTCAGCTAGATAATGTGGTACTGATATTAACAACAGTGTACAGGTCCCCATTAGGAGACTGGGAGCTGTTCATAAAAAAGTTTGACTCCCTATTGTGCTGTCTGTCAGAAAAAAGAAGTAGTTATTAATTTATGGTGATTTCAATGTACACTTTCTAACTAATTCTGATAGGAAAAGTGAACTAGAAGTGTTATTAACAACATATAACATAGAATCAGTGATAAATTTCCCTACACGTATAGCTCAAGACAGTAGCACACTAATAGGTAACGTATTTGAACTGAAAGAGGATGTAAAACAAACACATGATTCACAACTGATTAACTTACAAAGCCTAACAGGGTGTACAGTTCGGAAACTGTTAAGTAAACGTCTGAGGTCGGTCAACCCGGTATCTATAAAGCACTTCAAAGAAAGCTTAAGAAATGTTAATCGGGGAGATGTATATGATGAGCCAAATACTAATGATAAATGCAACATATTTCTTGATAAATTTATATCCCTTTTTGAACATTGTTTCCCAAAGAAAATTACTAAATGTAACACCACACACTTTTCAAAGAAACCTTGGATTACTACAGGTATTGAAGTGTCTTCAGAAAGAAAAAGGAAACTGTATGAGACAGCAAGAACTAGTAAAGATCCAGAAGTAGTTTTACACTATAAAATCATTGCAACATACTGAGAAAAGTTGTAAGGAAATCAAGAAATATGTATGTTAGAGAAGAAATTAACAACTCTGGCAATAAAATTAAAATCGATATGAAATGTTGTTAGAAGGGAGACAGGAAAAGTAACCACCGGGGTAGGTCATATTGCTATTAAAGAGAACAAGACCATCCTAACGAACAGTACACAAGTAGCTAATGTATTTAACAACCATCCCTTAAGTGTAGGAGAAAAAATTGGTGAGAACAGTTCAAAAGAAAAAGCCAGGCAGTACATGGAAGAGTCTATTTTCAAAAAAATTAGTCAGATTGTTTCACCTAACAACCTCTTGTGAAATAAGTAAAATTATGAAATCTTTGAAAAATAAATATTCTGTTGGAGTAGATGACATCTCTAATAAGATATTAAAACAATGTGGAGCAATTACAGCTGATGTTCTGAGTCACATCTGTGATGTATATCACTAACTCAAGGTATTTTCCCAGACAGGTTAAAATATGCTATTGTCAGGCCTCTCTACAAAGAGGGGGAAACCACAGATGTCAATAACTATCGGCCAGTTTCCTTGCTTACAGCATTGTCAAAAATCTTCGAGAAAGTAATGTCCTCTAGTGGTTAGCCGTCTCAACAATAATGGGATACTTAGTAAATCACAGTTCGGATTTCAAAAATGCTGCTCCACTTAGACATAAATATACAATTTCACTGTCCACATAATAGAGTTTTTAAATAGTAAAATGTCACCAATAGGAATTTTCTGTGGCTTGTCCAAAGCATTTCATTGTGTGAACCATGACATTATATTACAGAATAAGTGGAATAGCATATGAGTAGTTTAAGTCATACCTACAGAACAGGAACCAAAAAGTTTCCTTATATGGGTCAAGTGATTTAATTAAGTTTGCCGCTTAATCTAACTGGGGTGAAATTACATTAGGTGTTCTACAGGGTTCAATCATGGGTCCCCTTCTGTTCTTGATGTGAACGACCTCCCTTCCCATCTGAAACATGAAGCTGAACTGACACTGTTTGCTGATGATACATGCGTCATTATTAATCCAGTAAAAGAAACTCCAATTGAAAATGATACAAATAAGATCTTTGGAAAAGTCATTAATTGGTTTTCTGCAAATGGGCTTGCTTTAAACTTTGGGGAAAAAAAAACAGTACATCCAATTTTCTGCTGCAAAAAGTATAGTTCCTTCAATGAATATAACACATCAACAAAAGTCAGTAGACAAGGTAGAGCATACTAAGTTTTTGTGTGTACATATACATCGGAATCTTAATTGAAAAATTCATATGTTGGATCTTCCAAAGCGACTAGGTTAAGCAATTTTTGTAACCAGAATAATTGCCAATTTTGATGATATAGAAATTAGTAAGCTAACATACTTTGCATACTTTCACTCTGATGTCATACAGAATAATATTTTGGGGTAACTCAACATTTAGACAAAAAGTATTCACTGCTCAAAAGAAAGTGGTTAGAATAATGTGTGTGTGGTTCATAGTCTCACATCTTATAGCCATCTTTTTAAAAGATTGGGCATTCTTACAACAGCCTCACAGTACATTTACTCACTAATGAAATTTGTTCTCAACAACATGGACCAGTATAAAAACAACAGTGACATTCATGATTATAACATCAGAAAAAAGAAAGACTTACACTATCCTTTACTCAACCTATCTTTGGCACAGAAAGGGGTAAAATATGTTGCTATAAATTTTTTGACAAATTAGCAGATGAAATAAAATGTCTGATAGACAGCAGTAATAGCTTCAAAAATAAACTGAAATCATATCTCCTTGACTACTCCTTCTATACCATAGTTGAATTCTTGAATAGGAATAAATAAATCTATAAATATAGTATATGCATTTTGCGCCATTTAAGGGAACGGGGGAAATAACAGAAATATTAATCATATTTAAAAAATCTTGTTTCATATGTGCATTTCTTGTGCACTTGACACTTTCCACATCGTAACGGTCACTGTACTGTGCGATTGATCAACGGAACATGCAACCAACTAACTAAATAACTTACTAACTTAATTATTTTTTTCAATTAAGTTAATTGTGCAGTTGTATGTGTCTCACACTATAATACCTAAAATATAGGATTGGCAGAGAAAGACTCCAACTACTGAAACAGCCTCCTTTGTGCCGTAAAATGAGGTTAATCCAGTAAATAATGGCAGTTAAAAAAAAAAAAAAAAAATTGTCCATTTACTGTTGTGATGTTGGGAAAAAAATCAGTATGTTAATTTCACAACCTTGATAATGATATATACATGTATTACATTATTTTTAGTTTATAATTGCAGTTATTATTGGTTTCACCTCCTCAGTTGGGGAAATCCGATGACCATTGTATTTTGTATGCAGGAACGGAATCAGACTTCCAGTGGAGTGAATCAGATCACTATTTTCATTTTTTTAAATATATTGCTATATTTGCAACAAAATTTTACAATATATAGACAAAAAAAATTTACAGGCACATTAAACTGGAGATTTTTGCTATAAAAACACTTCCATTCACGAAATGTGACAAACATATATTAATTTTTAGTTATTGTATGCCATAATCAATGTAAAAAGTATTTACTCAATGACATAATCATTCATCCCTTCCAAAAATAAATTTACCTCGCCTTCTGTTTTGTGGAACAACTTTTTTAATAACTTGGGCTCTTTCTACCTCAGCTGCATCAATAATTTCTGGAAAGACCAAACAAATGTTACTATCCAGAACTTTCTTTCTCAGAAATGTCATTTCATAGGAGTCATTAGAGATGCTTTCAATTTTACCTATAAAAAACCTGAACCTTTTCTTGGTAGGAAATTTTGCTATTGTGAAATCATTTTCTTATAATTAATGCCAATCTGTACCATCTCCTTGTCCATTTCTTCATTTTCGTTTGATTTGGGCTGTTCTAGATCACTTTTAGATGTTCCGTATAGGGACTCACTGCTTGCAGCCTGTCACTATCATTTTCATTGAAGTCACTGATAACAATTTCTTTCCATGGAGTTAATGCTAATCACTTTGCTTCGCACAGCTTTCGTTTTCTTTGTTTAAAGCGAACCTATTTCAGTTCGAAGGCTGCTGCCCAAGAAACTTCTGATGAGCTGGTGCCATATGCATTGTTGTCAGCTGCTTCTGGAATCTGTGAAATGACTTTATCATGATTGAAAGGAAAAATTTCTGCTTTTCTGAACCAAGATACTATGTTTGATTCAGATGTGATAGCTATATTTTCAAAGGGTTTTTACAACAACCTAGGAAATTCTTCCTTTTCCAATCATCTAGCACATGTCTCCAAGCAAATTTTAAAGATCTAAAAAAGGCCACATCATATGGCCAACACAAATGAATAGGATTAAGTGGTAGAAGCACAAATTTAATGTCCTGTACCTGGCACAGTTCAATCACATTTTATGACAGATGAGTCGAGAGGCTGTCACCTATAATCACTTTAGGTCCCTCTAATTACCGGGCATCAGTCAAGACAATTTCAACAAACCATGATTCAAACATTGTTAAGTCAGACCAACCACTCTGATTCCTATTATAACCTTCACCAGTCACACTGTTGTTGTTGTTGTTGTGGTCTTCAGTCCTGAGACTGGTTTGATGCAGCTCTCCATGCTACTCTATCCCGTGCAGGATGCTTCATCTCCCAGTACCTACCGCAACCTACATCCTTCTGAATTTGCTTAGTGTATTCATCTCTTGGTCTCCATCTACGATTTTTACCCTCCACGCTGCCCTCCAATACTAAATTGGTGATTCCTTGATGCCTCAGAACATGTCCTACCAATCGATCCCTTCTTCTAGTCAAGTTATGCCACAAACATCTCTTCTCCCCAATCCAATTCAATACTTGAGGAAGTATTAATTATGTGATCTACCCACCTAATCTTCAGCATTCTTCTGTAGCACCACATTTCAAAAGCTTCTATTCTCTTCTTGTCCATCCTATTTATCGTCCATGTTTCACTTCCATACATGGCTACACTCCATACAAATATTTTCAGAAATGATATCCTGACACTTAAATCAATACTTGATGTTAACAAATTTTTCTTCTTCAGAAACGCTTTCCTTGCCGTAGCCAGTCTACATTTTACATCCTCTCTACTTTGACCATCATCAGTTATTTTGCTCCCCAAATAGCAAAACTCCTTTACTACTTTGTGTCTCATTTCCTAATCTAATTCCCTCAGCATCACCCGACTTAATTCGACTACATTCCATTATCCTCGTTTTGCTTTTGTTGATGTTCATCTTATATCCTCCTTTCAAGACACTATCCATTCCATTCAGCTGCTCTTCCAAGTCCTTTGCTGTCTCAGACAGAATTATAATGTCATCAGCGAACCTCAAAGTTTTTATTTCATCTCCATGGATTTTAATACCTACACCAAATTTTTCTTTTGTTTCCTTTACTGCTTGCTCAATATACAGATTGAATAACATCGGGGAGAGGCTACAACTCTGTCTCACTCCCTTCGCAGCCACTGCTTCCCTTTCATGCACTTTCGACTCTTATAACTGCCATCTGGTTTCTGTACAAATTGTAAATAGCCTTTCGCTCCCTGTATGTTACCCCTGCCATCTTCAGAATTTGGAAGAGAGTATTCCAGTCATTATTGTCAAAAGCTTTCTCTAAGTCAACAAATGCTAGAAACGTAGGTTTGCCCTTCCTTAATCTAGCTTCTAAGATAAGTCGTAGGGTCAGTATTGCCTCACGTGTTCCAACAGTTCTACAGAATCCAAACTGATCTTCCCCGAGGTCGGCTTCTACTATTTTTTCCATTCGTCTGTAAAGAATTCGCATTAGTATTTTGCAGCTGTGACTTATTAAACTGTTAGTTCGGTAATTTTCACATCTGTCAACACCTGCTTCCTTTGGGATTGGAATTATTATATTCTTCTTGAAGTCTGAGGGTATTTCGCCTGTCTCATACATCTTGCTCACCAGATGGTAGAGTTCTGTCAGGACTGGCTCTCCCAAGGCTGTCAGTTATTCTAATGGAATGTTGTCTACTCTGAGGGCCTTGTTTCGACTCAGGTCTTTCAGTGCTCTGACAAACCCTTCATGCAGTATCATATCTCCCATTTCATCTTCATCTACATCCTCTTCCATTTCCATAATATTGTCCTCAAGTAAATTGCCCTTGTATAGACCCTCTATATACTCCTTCCACCTCTCTGCTTTCCCTTCTATACTTAGAACTGGGTTTCCATCTGAGCTCTTGATGTTCATGCAAGTGGTTCTCTTCTCTCCAAAGATCTCTTTAATTTTCCTGTAGGCAGGGTATCTATCTTACCCCTAGTAATACTGGCTTCTACATCCTTACATTTGTCCTCTAGCCATCCCTGCTTAGCAATTTTGCACTTCCTGTCGATCTCATTTTTGAGACGTTTGTATTCCTTTTTGCCTGCTTAACTTACTACATTTTTGTATTTTCTCCTTTCATCAATTAAATTCAATATATCTTCTGTTACCCAAGGATTTCTACTAACCCTCGTCTTTTTATCTGCTTGGTCCTCTGCTGCCGTCACTAATTCATCCTTCAGAGCTACCCATTCTTCTTCTACTGTATTTCTTTCCCCCATTCCTATCAATTGTTCCCTTATACTCTCCCTGAAACTCTGTACAACCTCTAGTCTAGTCAGTTTATCCAGGTCCCATCTACTTAAATTCCCACCTTTTTGCAATTTCTTCAGTTTCAATCTACAGATCATAACCAATAGATTGTGGTCAGAGTCCACATCGGCTCCTGGAAATGTCTTACAATTTAAAACCTGGTTCCTAAATCTCTGTCTTACCATTACATAATCTATCTGATACCTTCTAGTATGTCCAGGATTCTTCCATGTATACAACCTTCTTTTATGATTCTTGAACCAAGTGTTAGCTATGATTAAGTTATGCTCTGTGCAAAATTCTACCAGACGGTTTCCTCTTTCATTTCTTAGCCCCAATCCATATTCACCTACTACATTTCCTTCTCTCCCTTTTCCTACTACCGAATTCCAGTCACCCATGACTATTAAATTTTCGTCACCTTTCACTACCTGAATAATTTCTTTTATTTCATCATACATTTCTTAAATTTCCTCGTCATCTGCAGAGCTAGTTGGAATATAAACTTGTACTATTGTAGTAGGAGTCTGCTTCGTATCTATCTTTTCCACAATGATGCATTCACTATGCTGTTTGTAGTAGCTTACCTGCATTCCTATTTTCCTATTCATTATTAAACCCTGCATTACCCCTATTTGATTTTGTATTTATAACCATGTAGTCACCTGACCAGAAGTCTTGTTCCTCCTGCCACCGAACTTCACTAATCCCCACTATATCTAACTTTAACCTATCCATTTCCCTTTTTAAATTTTCTAACCTACCTGCCCGATTAAGGGATCTGACATTCCACGCTCGGATCCGTAGAACGCCAGTTTCCTTCCTCCTGATAACGACATCCTCCTGAGTAGTCCCCGCCCGGAGATCCGATTGGGGGACTATTTTACCTCCGGAATATTTTACCCAAGAGGATGCCATCATCATTTAATCATACAGTAAAGCTGCATGTCCTCGGAAAAAATTACGGTTGTAGTTTCCCCTTGCTTTCAGCCGTTCGCAGTACCAGAGCAGCAAGGCCGTTTTGGTTAATGTTGCAAGGCCAGATCAGTCAATCTTCCAGACTGTTGCCCTTGCAACTACTGAAAAGGCTGCTGCCCCTCTTCAGGAACCACATGTTTGTCTGACATCTCTACAGATACCCCTCCGTTGTGGTTGCACCTACAGTACGGCTATCTGTATCGCTGAGGCACGCAAGCCTCCCCACCAGCGGCAAGGTCCATGGATTGTGTGGGGGGGGGGGGGGGGTCACACTATGTGATCAAAAGTATCTAGACACTTGGCTGAAAATGACTTAAAAGTTCATGGCATCCTCCATTGGTAATGCTGGAATTCAATACAGTGTTGGCCCACCCTCAACCTTGATGACAGCCTACACTCTTGCAGGGATACATTCAATCAAGTGCCGGAATGTTTCTTGGAGAATGGCAGCCCATTCTTCACGGAAGGCTGCACTGAGGAGAGGTATCAATGTTGGTCGGTGAGGCCTGGCACAAAGTCAGTCTTCTAAAACATACCAAAGGTGTTCTATAGGATTCAGGTCAGGACTCTGTGCAGACCAGTGCATTACAGAGATCTTGTTATCTTGTAACAACTCCCTTCACAGGCTGTGCATAATGAATACGTGCTCGATCATGTTGAAAGATGCAATCCCAAAATTGTTCTTCAACGGTGGGAAGCAAGAAGGTGCTTAAAACATCAATGTAGGCCTGTGCTGTGATAGTGCCATGCAAAACAACAAGGGGTGCAAGCCCCCTCCATGATAAACACGACCGCACCATAGCACCACTGCCTCTGAATTTCACTGTTGGCACTACGCTGGCAGATGCCATTAACTGGGCATTCGCCATAGCCACATCCTGCCATCGGATCACCACATTGTGTACTGTGATTCGTCACACCATAGAATGTTTTTCCACTGTTCAGTTGTCCAATGTTTATGCTTCTTGCACCAAATGAGGTGTTTGGCATTTACCAGCGTGATGTGCAGCGTATGAGCAGCCGCTCAACCATGACATCCAAGTTTTCTCACCTCCCGCCTAACTGTCATAGTACTTGCAGTGGATGTTGATGCAGTTTGGAATTCCTGTTATAACATTACAGGTCAGGATTGATCTATGAGGTCTTGAATATCTTATTTGTATCTGTCAGTTGGTATGGAGAAATTGAGATTTGTGGGATTTCTTTATATAGTTTTGTGTGATTAAGTACCGACGCTATGCAAAGCTGTCATTTAGTTACGTGCGATTTGCAATCTGTTATGCATTATTTTTCCGATAATAAATCATATTTTTTAGAATTACTATTAAAATACAATGCCAATAAATGTTTGAAATCATTTGGAATAATATTTTAATAACTATGTAGATGACGTGATGTCATTCGTTTACTCTTAGAAGGAAAAAAAAAAAAAGAAAGAGAGAGAGATAGGGTTAATTGTGCGTTTATGGACGGTCAGTGTCGAGATCAGTGATTATGATTCCAGAAATGCTTGATTGGACGAAGTTCAATTGCACACAGTCTTGTAGGGCGAATTATGACCTTGAAATTGGTTGTAGATGTATGCAGGTCAATTTTGTGACAGGCTAGTAAGCGTCGCGAGTGTGTCGCGTTATCAAGACTGTTTTCGCGCCGCCCATGGTTTGCTTTAAACTTGCGAAAATACAATTTACGCAAATTCTTACTGATTGTGAAAGAGTAGAATATTTGATAAGCCATTGTGGAGGACATTAGTTTGTATAGAAAGATCATTTTCAAAATCCAATATAAATCCTGTTGATTGAAGTAGCCTAGCAACCCAGAAGCTCATACGTGGTTATCAGCAGAAACAGTGTACTATTTTCAATGCACACGTTTACACTCTTCATCAAGGTGTGAATGATTTGTGGGTGCAAAATAAACATTTGAAAGCATTTGATTAAATAAAAAGGAAAAATATAAAGAAGTTTGTTCGTATATTTTGTTATTTCATGAACAGTGATATTTTCTTATAGTGGTGTAGAGCCTTAGTATTATTAATATTGTGACAGACTTATCGCAAGTGCTCTCATTACAAGTCGAGTTTTGGTCCTGATTAAGAGTAGCTGGTTCTTAAAGTCCCAAAGTGAAGAATAATATCACACTTAAATAACACAGCATCAAAACCCACTATCTTTATATTATATTAAGCTAGCTATTCTGGAATCAATGGCCGTGTAGTTGTGTGTTGTCGAGAACAAATAGGTAAAAACTAACATAAACATTTCTCGTGCTATGTTATTGACTAGGGAAAGAAGAGACAATGGCGACGACATAAACATATACATATACAAGCAGTATAAGTGGCGCCTTACAATACAATAAGACAACGGACATGATGTGTGATGATCTGGTTTGATGTCTACTTATTATGCATTATGACCCCCTCAATTGTTGGCGGTCTTTATCAGTCAAGACGAGCTCGGCATGTACGCTTTTGTGCTGCATGTGTCCCTTCACATTTCCACTTCACTATCGCATCGGCAACAGTGGGCCTAGGGATGTTTAGGAGTGTGGAAATCTTGCGTACAGACATATGACGCAAGTGACACCCAATTAGCTGACCACGCTCGTAGTCCACGAGTTGTGCGGAGTGTCCCATTCTGCTCTCTCATGATGTCTAATGACTACTGAAGTTGTTGATATGTAGTACCTGGCAGTAGGTGGCAGCACAATGCACCTAATATAAAAAAACACATTTTTTTGGGAGTGTCTGCATACTTTTGATCACATAGTATTTGCCTCATTCAGTCCAAGTATCACAGAGGTGTTTTGCCTTATAAATATGGTGAGAGGACTGAGCTGTCGGCAGCTGCTGTTATCATCACACTGATACTTGACTTAAAACTATCCACTATCCTTTCAGGATGTCTTGTGCCTTGCTTCACTATTACTTTCATTTGCCCAGGATTGTGACAAAAGTCTGTCTCATCATAGTGTATGATGTTGCGGGGAAGGACACCACTGAAGGTCACTTCAAAGTTTTTAAAAATAATCAATCACTGTTTCTCGGGTAACTTCTGCCGTTGCCCTTTTCACACTTTCACTTATTCTAACTGTTAGTTCTCTATTTCTTTTCAGAAAAGATTTTACCCACTCGTGCCCAGGCTGATTGTCACAAAATCTTTTTACAATCCTCCCTGCTCGATGGAGATACGCCTGTACACTGTCCTGGGTTAATGCTGGATGGCCGCCTATTTTATATTTGTACCTTTCCTTGGGCTTGTCATTTAATTTGGTATATGGAACAGGTGCTTAATTTTCTTGATTTGACATCTTTAACTGCATTAACAAGAAATTCTGGTTTGTAGTTAGATTTCTGTGTTGGTCCCAGAACCTTTTGGTATACTCGCATGATCAGATTCACCATACAAAAATGTAGTTTTGTAATTAGGCCTGCATAGTGACTAAGCAGTATTAGCAAGGAAAAAAAAAACTGTATCACTTAATACGTTCATATGCAAGCAATAATATTGTAACTTATCAGTTACACTTCGGTAGTAACAGGTGCCAGCAGAAGCCCTCGCACAGTTGTGTTGACTACACGAGTGTAGCACAAGAATCACACACCTACTGACAATGCGATTTGCTGGTTGTGTGCACTCCAGCATGCCATTGTTGTTGATAGATCACTCAATGATACAAACAGTACACCGGTCATTGTCAGAGAAATTATAAATATGATCACTCAATGAGCACCTTGATTAGTATCTAGTTACCCAGTTTTCTCTAGACAAAGTGGTTCACTCTCTGATGTTTGCGAGCAGCAAATTCGTATAAATTACTCTTGTAGTAACTCTTACTTCTTTAGTCTGGACTACTTTAGTAAATTACTTCTGTAGTACTATACTCTTTTAATAGCTGTTGGAGAGCTCAATTTCTATTTACTTGTTTAGTTGTAACTAAAGCAGTAACACCTTTTTACTAAAGAAGCAAGTCATTTCTCCACACTGTTGGCACAGGCGTTACATTCCCTCTCAGAAAATATTGATCTTCGGCAGACATTATTGCATCACCTTTTGTGTAATTTATGTTCATCACTATAATTTTAAAAGCTAGAATGGATTATTATATTGAATTATTGAAGCTGGAAAATCTAAATGCTATTGTGCTAATTAATGATGAGATCTGTGTATTATGAGAAACAAACATGCTATTAATGAATGAATGCACTGTTAACTCCGCCATCTACAGCTACCAACGTCCATTGTTGGTTGGTGACATGTATTAATTTAAGCGCCAGTTTGAGGTATGAGCTAGCAGGCAACATGGAGGTAGCCAAGAAATGTTCAAAAACATACCAGAAAATTAAAAAAGAGCAGTTTGCTGAAATAATGAAAAATACATAACTATTATTGAATCTAAAAAGCACAATGTCAACATGCTAAAAAGGAGAAAGAATGCTTGGGAAAAAATACATGTTGAATACAATGCTGAAGCTCTTACACAAAGGTCACAAGAGCAGCTTAAAGTAATTTGGAAGGACATGAAAGTGAAAGCAAGGAAAATGAAAGCTAAATGTAATCAAGAACAATTTCAAACTGGTGGTGGAGTAGGTGAGATGAAGATCGACAACATAAGCCAAATGCTTGGTTTTCAAGGGGATAGCTGGAGTTAATGACAATGACACGTCTGAAGATACTGTGATACTTTCAAGCAACTTCAATGATGATAACTGATCTGAAGGCATTAATGAAACTGCTGAAGATGTAACTTTACCCCATAGTCATGAACCTTGGCCTGTGTTCTCTGGTGGGAGCTTATCAGAAGACGAGCCCTGCAAAAGAGGGAGAGAACATGTGGTTGTAGTGAAGAACTGAGAGTTATTGACAAAATTAGACGAATTTCACTCCTTAAAAATGTGTTTAATATGAGGGGAATACAATGCAAAACTGTTATTAATAGAAAGACGAAGAGAAATCATGGAAGAAGAGCATAAAATTAAAATGGAAATTATGAATAAGTTCAAGAACATATTTTTACTTCGCCTCTTGTTTTGCCATCTGCCTCCTTAAATTTGTTTTTTCATTTTTGACTAATTACTGTTAACATACATGAGTATAATCTGCATTGCCATAAAAGAGAAAAGTTAGCCCTCAGTTTTAAAGAATATAACACCAGATTTAATTTTGTTCTTAGTTTTATGTATGTAATTGATTTTCTAATTTATTTCAACTATGCAGACAAATAGAAATTCTGTACTAATTCTAAACATTTGGAGGAACAACTAATAGCTTCCTTTAAGCATTTATTTGGCTCTATTCGAAAACATGTTAGCAAAGTTAATTAATTGCAAAGCAATTAACAGTTTTGTCAGAAGTATTGTTTGTGTAACGATATTTGTTAATTTCATCATTTACACAAACAATTCGGCCTAACGGTTGTAGTAGAAGAAACTATTAAAAAGACAGAATTTTTTGATGTCTTCAGTTAATTAATGAGCTAAGTTTTAATTGTAATTTCTGTAAATTAAACTTTGAACAATGTGTAGTTTCAGCACCTATTACAGTGAGGATATATAAGGGCCTGATTTTTGATACCAAGACAGTCAGTCCATGACCGAGTTTCACACAAGAACCTGTGTTGGTTAGGACAACAACAGTGCATCAAATTAACTTGAAATAAGTTTAACATAGTTAGGCCATGTATTAAAACAATGACAGTGTCTGTTCAATACGTACCACAATATTCTGCATTACTTGCCAACTGTGTGGTTAGGATTTTACTGCTTGTAGTACAATGGTAAACTAAGCAGTATGTGGATGTTCGCCTGCAACCTATTAATGAGGCTTATTGAAAGTTAAACAATAGTGCACTGGTCATATATCTGTTTATTATTGGGGTGTTGTGAACAGTGAAACTAAAGTACTGTGAAACGCAAATGTGCACCTGATGACTACATCATTTGGTTCGCAGCTCATGGTCATGCGGTTGCGCTCTTGCTTCCCGCGTCCGGGTTCCCAGGTTCGATTCCCGCCGGGGTCAGGGATTTTCTCTGCCTCGTGATGACTGGGTGTTGTGTGCTGTCCTTAGGTTAGTTAGGTTTAAGTAGTTCTAAGTTCTAGGGGACTGATGACCATAGATGTTAAGTCAGTGCTCAGAGCCATTTTGACTACATCATTTAAAGTAGTCAGTGTTGTACTTCCACAACCCATTTTTGGACAGTGTAGCAATGCAGTGTGTTGACACTGACAACAAATGAAGAAATAAAAGTGGGTGGACCATCACAATGTAATGGAGCAAATCTTTATTTCCTTGATTTTTTTTTCAAATGGTTAATATGTTCTTGTTTCTTGTGTGGTATAATATTTGTGTTTTATCATTTCAGCATTGGTACTAATTTTTGTTAATACTTCTAATATTTATCTGAATTTGCAATATTATAAAAGAAGTTTATATACAAGAAATAATCGAAACGTTGTATGACTTTGCATACTCCATTAAGAAATAAAATGGGTCACTTTTCACTGCAGTAGTGACAATCCGGTGGTTTAGGTATTAATTTAAGGAGAGAAAGTCTTTACACTAACATCTAATTTTACTAGCAAACGAGGTACAATTTTAATTAAAAGTAATTAAGTATAAAAGACCTTCTGACAGCTTGGCCTGCAGCATCTGCTTCTGGCTGAAGTGCAAATTCGATGTCATTCACCTCCACAGCATCAGGGTGAAACACATTACTAACTTCTATTCTGAAGCTATGTTGAACTGCAGCAGCCACAATAACATTCCCGCACTTGCTCGGTTTAAATCACATTGTTTTAGTGAGAATTTGAAAATGTTGCTTCCAAACACCAAACGCTAGCTCTATTACACATCTTGTAGCAATATGGGCTCTATTGGAGCGCTGTTCGGCTCCTGTGTGGGCTCTGAACACAGGCATCGTAAGATATTTGGAGAAGGCATATCCACTATCTCCAACAAGCAACTCATCATATTGTCCATTTTCAAATTCTACAGCAATTCTACTATTGTCCCAAATCACGCGTGAAACCCGGCCATCGCCTTAGCACATTCAAGATTTGTATATTGGCATCACAGATGGTGTATATATTGATAGAAAAGAAATTCTTGCCACTTCTGTATAGTTCTGCTTGTACTCTAGGACAAAGTATGGGTATATGTACACAATCTAGGGCCCATATGACACTTGGAAATCTGCCAGTTCAATAGAATTACCTTTTGTTCTTTCATATATTTTCTTGGCTCTGTGGCATGGACACATACAGTGGCTTTAAAGCTATCAAACTGTTAATCACATTGTTAAAAGTTCTTCTAGCAGTATGACGATGGATATTAAATGGATATTAATAAGCTCCCTTGCTACGATTTGATAAGTACCTGTGAGAACGATTTGCAGTCCACAAAGAAAGTTGGGGGCAAAGCACAGGTCCTGTCAGAATCATGCTGCAGTAATGGCTCCAGCATACCAAGCAGCAAGTCTTTGATTCGTTACGAAATGCAAACCGCTCTTTGAAATCACTGTCGCTAGGCATCACAAATGAGTCTCTCCTCTCCATTACAACTCTCATTCTTGGGATGTTCACCTCTTCCTCCCTCTCAATCTAGGTAATCTATAGAATTCGACACTAAAAATACAGGACTCAAAGATTGCACCTTACTCTCTTACTTTACTGCTACTACTGCGTAGGAGTAGGTTTTGGCCTTATTTCCTCCTTAAGCTACTAACGTAGTAGCATACTCTTCAATGGTGTTCTTCACCTGTAATGGAATAAATAAATTTACCTTGGAAGTAAATGAAAAATTTAGTCCACATGTAAATCTGTGGAACTGGCACTCACTGAAGCTGGATGCGTGCATTTTATCATTGTATGCCACAGTTAATGTTTCTACAGGACTAGGTGATGCATCATTTGTAACCAGCATCACAACAAGGTGAGCCCAGTGATGTGTAGCCCAAAACAGCTTGCAATTAATCTACAGACTAAACATTTGCATAAGTCATTTCTAGTGGCTGTTCCTCTTGTGTATAGGGAAAAATATGGTCGTCTAGTTTTGGGTGCACATGCAATATCATTCTAAATTTTTGTTGTTTGTAATAAATACATTGTTGTGTTCTGTTCAGTATGTCAAGTGATGTGCTTTAATTGTGTATACATGTGCAGTTCATTAAACTGTATAATCTTTAGGCACATATATGTATAGTTACACATCAAATGATGCAACACATACTAAAGTGATAACACAACTTATCATTGGCAAATTACACAGCCTTTTTTATGGAAATATTATTTGAAAGTTTAATGCTCGCAATATGAAATACATAAAGAGTGGTGTGAAGCACCATACTAGCTCATGTGCCTAAAAAAACATCTCAGGTTCTTTCTTCATTGCAATTTCATTGAAATTGATACTGCTTTAATGTCATGGGTTTCCATAAAGAAGTATTATTGTATAACATGTTTATCACTAATCAATTTGGAGTAAGTTAATTTCTGTGAATTTACATAGCCAAGATGAAAGATAGCCATTGCATGGCAGCCACAAGAATTGAATGAAACTACTATTAATCTTTGCAAATAACTGAAAATTACACTGAAGTTAAATCATATAATCAAAATGCAAACTGTGTAAGCTATTGCTGCAGCTCTTTACCATTTAATATTGGCAATATTCAAATAAGATGTTGTGGCCGTGCAAATGGCCGAAAACATTCATTTGTAGGCTCGCGCTGTATTGTGCATTCAGATATTCTGAAAAAATAAGTCATTATTTTCATAACATGTAGGGGTACTAAAGATAACACAAATAAAGGTTGTAAGAGCACATAATCACACATATTTAACCAAAGTGCAAAGTAAGTACACTTACAAAGTGTCTCGTGTCTATTTTCATCCAAGATCAAGACCAGTGTAGCTAATTACATAAAATCATTTGACTGTTTCACAGCTATTAATATTTGTAACATAGAACAAAGAATAATATACATAGTAAATCGATTTTTAAATACAATTATGTGGAATGGTGATTTTTTTCTGTACATTTTTTCAAAAGCCTTCCAAGAATTAGAAAAGTCATAATTCATGGCTCTGTTCATAATTCCATATGAGTAAATATTGTCCTCCTCAGGCAACCAGTAAAGGCCTTGCTGCAGTGGTAACACCAGTTCCTGTCAGATCACTGAAGTTAAGCACTGTCGGGCTGGGCCAGCATTTGGATGGGGGCCATGTGGTCTGCCGAGTGCTGTTGGCAAGCAGGGTGGATTCCGCCCTTGTGAGACAAACTGAGGAGCTCCAATCTCATAAACTTTCATATGGCATGGAGAGTGGTGTGCTGACCACATGGCCCTCCGTATCTGAGTCCAATGAAGCCTGTGGGCCGAGGATGACACAGCGGCTAGTCAGTACCGTTGGGCGTTGGGCCTTCCAAGTCCTGTTAGGGTGGCTTTTTTTCCCCAGGGCAGCCAGTACTATTTGTTAAATTTTTCTGAGTTTTTATTAATTTGGTCTGTTCCTTCTTGGTGTTGCAATTTTAGAAGATATTACTGGTAGGTTTTAGACAAGTTACTCAGCAGTGCTTATAAGAACGATTGAGACAATGTTAAGAAAGACAATGATCTTTACTGATCCACAGAACTTTGAGTTTATCTAACCACAGTGTCTGATTACACTAGGCTGTGAATGTTGTTGTTGTGGTCTTCAGTCCTGAGACTGGTTTTATGCAGCTCTCCATGCTACTCTATCCTGTGCAAGCTGCTTCATCTCCCAATTTATACTGCAGCCTACATCCTTCTGAATCTGTTTAGTGTATTCATCTCTTGGGCTCCCTCTACGATTTTTACCCTCCACGCTGCCCTCCAATACTAAATTGGTGATCCTTGATGCCTCAGAACATGTCCTACCAACCGATCCCTTCTTCTAGTTAAGTTGTGCCACAAACTCCTCTTCTCCCCAATTCTGTTCAATATCTCCTCATTTGTTATGCAATCTAGCCGTCTAATCTTCAGCATTCTTCTGTAGCACCACATTTCGAAAGCTTCTATTCTCTTCTTGTCCGAACTATTTATCATCCGTGTTTCACTTCCGTACATGGCTACACTCCGTACAAATACTTTCAGAAACAACTTCCTGACACTTAAATCTTTACTCGATGTTACAAATTTCTCTTCTTCAGAAATACTTTCATTGCCATTGCCAGTCTGCATTTTATATCCTCTCTACTTCGACCATCATCAGTTATTTTGCCCCGCAAATAGCAAATCTCCTTTACTACTTTAAGTGTCTCATTTCCTAATCTAATTCCCTCAGCATCACCCGAGTTAACTCGAGTACATTCTGTTATCCTCATTTTGCTTTTGTTGATGTTCATCTTATATCCTCCTTTTAAGACACTATCCATTCTGTTCAACTGCTCTTCCAAGTCCTTTGCTGTCTCTGACAAAATTACAATGTCATTAGCGAACCTCAAAGTTTTATATCTTCTCCATGGATTTTAATACCTACTCCGAATGTTTCCTTTACAACCCTGTCTCACTCCCTTCCCAACCACTGCTTCCCTTTAATGTCCCTAGACTCTTGTAAATGCCATCTGGTTTCTGTACAAATTGTAAATACCATTTTGCTCCCTGTATTTTACCCCTGCCACCTTGAATTTGAAAAAAATTGAATATGAAAGAATTTGAATTTGGCTACGAATAACATACCAAAATTACCACTAGTTACTGTCATCTGTGCCATTTATTTACATATTCATTTATTAAAGAATAGGAAAGGTTCTTGCAGAAAAAATTGAAGCTTTTCATAACAATCAGCCAACTCTCTAGTTTTCAAGAGTCCCAAATTCTTTTTACTTTGAAGTAATGTGAAATCCTCTCAAAGGACAGCTGCATTTTCATAGGAAACTCATTCAGATGCCCGCAGTGAGACACCAAGTTCAGTTGCTTGACCATAAATTGTGAAACTGTAATGTATCTTCGGGAGAGTTGTTGTTGTTGTTGTTGTCTTCAGTCCTGAGACTGGTTTGATGCAGCTCTCCATGCTACTCTATCCTGTGCAAGCTGCTTCATCTCCCAGTACCTACTGCAACCTACATCCTTCTGAATCTGCTTAGTGTACTCATCTCTCGGTCTCCCTCTACGATTTTTACCCTCCACGCTGCCCTCCAATGCTAAATTTGTGATCCCTTGATGCCTCAAAACATGTCCTACCAACCGATCCCTTCTTCTAGTCAAGTTGTGCCACAAACTTCTCTTCTCCCCAATCCTATTCAATACCTCCTCATTAGTTACGTGATCTATCCACCTTATCTTCAGTATTCTTCTGTAGCACCACATTTCGAAAGCTTCTATTCTCTTCTTGTCCAAACTAGTTATCGTCCATGTTTCACTTCCATACATGGCTACACTCCAAACAAATACTTTCAGAAACGACTTCCTGATACATAAATCTATATTCGATGTTAACAAATTTCTCTTCTTCAGAAACGCTTTCCTTGCCATTGCCAGTCTACATTTTATATCCTCTCTACTTCGACCATCATCAGTTATTTTACTTCCTAAATAGCAAAACTCCTTTACTACTTTAAGTGTCTCATTTCCTAATCTAATTCCCTCAGCATCACCCGATTTAATTTGACTACATTCCATTATCCTCGTTTTGCTTTTGTTAATGTTCATCTTATATCCTCCTTTCAAGACACTGTCCATTCCGTTCAACTGCTCTTCCAAGTCCTTTGCTGTCTCTGACAGAATTACAATGTCATCGGCGAACCTCAAAGTTTTTACTTCGTCTCCATGAATTTTAATACCTACTCCAAATTTTTCTTTTGTTTCCTTTACTGCTTGCTCAATATACAGATTGAATAACATCGGGGAGAGGCTACAACCCTGTCTCACTCCTTTCCCAACCACTGCTTCCCTTTCATGCCCCTCGACTCTTATTACTGCCATCTGGTTTCTGTACAAATTATAGATAGCCTTTCGCTCCCTGTATTTTACCCCTGCCACCTTTAGAATTTGAAAAAGAGTATTCCAGTCAACATTGTCAAAAGCTTTCTCTAAGTCTACAAATGCTAGAAACGTAGGTTTGCCTTTTCTTAATCTTTCTTCTAAGATAAGTCGTAAGGTCAGTATTGCCTCACGTGTTCCAACATTTCGACGGAATCCAAACTGATCCTCCCCGAGGTCTGCATCTACCAGTTTTTCCATTCGTCTGTAAAGAATTCGCGTTAGTATTTTGCAGCCGTGGCTTATTAAACTGATAGTTCGGTAATTTTCACATCTGTCAGCACCTGCTTTCTTTGGGATTGGAATTATTATATTCTTCTTGAAGTCTGAGGGTATTTCGCCTGTCTCATACATCTTGCTCACCAGCTGGTAGAGTTTTGTCATGACTGGCTCTCCCAAGGCCTTCAGTAGTTCTAATGGAATGTTGTCTACTCCGGGGGCCTTGTTTCGACTCAGGTCTTTCAGTGCTCTGTCAAACACTTCACGCAGTATCGTATCTCCCATTTCGTCTTCATCTACATCCTCTTCTATTTCCATAACATTGTCCTCAAGTACATCGCCCTTGTATAAGCCTTCTATATACTCCTTCCACCTTTCTGCCTTCCCTTCTTTGCTTAGAACTGGGCTGCCATCTGAGCTCTTGATATTCATACACGTGGTTCTCTTCTCTCCAAAGGTCTCTCTAATTTTCCTGTAGGCAGTATCTATCTTACCCCTAGTGAGATAAGCTTCTACATCCTTACATTTGTCCTCTAGCCATCCCTGTTTAGCCATTTTGCACTTCCTGTCGATCTCATTTTTGAGACGTTTGTATTCCTTTTTGCCTGCTTCATTTACTGCATTTTTATATTTTCTCCTTTCATCAATTAAATTCAATATTTCTTCTGTTACCCAAGGATTTCTAACAGCCCTCGTCTTTTTACCTACTTTATCCTCTGCTGCCTTCACTACTACATCCCTCAGAGCTACCCATTCTTCTTCTACTGTATTTCTTTCCCCTATTCCTGTCAATTGTTCCCTTATGCTCTCTCTGAAACTCTGTACAACCTCTGGTTCTTTCAGTTTATCCAGGTCCCATCTCCTTAATTTCTCACATTTTTGCAGTTTCTTCAGTTTTAATCTACAGGTCATAACCAATAGATTGTGGTCAGAGTCCACATCTGCCCCTGGAAATGTCTTACAACTTAAAACCTGGTTCCTAAATCTCTGTCTTACCATTATATAATCTATCTGATACCTTTTAGTATCTCCAGGGTTCTTCCACGTATACAACCTTCTTTCATGATTCTTAAACCAAGTGTTAGCTATGATCAAGTTGTGCTCTGTGCAAAATTCTACTAGGCGGCTTCCTCTTTCATTTCTTAGCCCCAATCCATATTCACCTACTATGTTTCCTTCTCTCCGTTTTCCTACACTCGAATTCCAGTCACCCATTACTATTAAATTTTCGTCTCCCTTCACTATCTGAATAATTTCTTTTATTTCATCGTACATTTCTTCAATTTCTTCATCATCTGCAGAGCTAGTTGGCATATAAACTTGTACTATTGTAGTAGGTGTGGGCTTCGTATCTATCTTGGCCACAATAATGCGTTCACTATGCTGTTTGTAGTAGCTTACCCGCATTCCTATTTTCCTATTCATTATTAAACCTACTCCTGCATTACCCCTATTTGATTTTGTGTTTATAACCCTGTAGTCACCTGACCAGAAGTCTTGTTCCTCCTGCCACCGAACCTCACTAATTCCCACTATATCTAACTTTAACCTATCCATTTCCCTTTTTAAATTTTCTAACCTACCTGCCCGATTAAGGGATCTGACATTCCACGCTCCGATCCGTAGAATGGCAGTTTTCTTTCTCCTGATAACGACATCCTCCTGAGTAGTCCCCGCCCGGAGATCCGAATGGGGGACTATTTTACCTCCGGAATATTTTACCCAAGAGGATGCCATCATCATTTAATCATACAGTAAAGCTGAATGTCCTCGGGAAAAATTACGGCTGTAGTTTCCCCTTGCTTTCAGCCGTTCGCAGTACCAGCACAGCAAGGCCGTTTTGGTTAATGTTGCAAGGCCAGATCAGTCAATCATCCAGACTGTTGCCCCTGCAACTACTGAAAAGGCTGCTGCCCCTCTTCAGGAACCACATGTTTGTCTGGCCTCTCAACAGATACCCCTCCGTTGTGGTTGCACCTACGGTACGGCCATCTGTATCGCTGAGGCACGCAAGCCTCCCCACCAACGGCAAGGTCCATGGTTCATGGGGGGGTTCGGGAGAGTACCCTGTAATAAATATTACACTTTTTTTTTTTTTTTTTTGATATGTACTTTAAAAATTCAGTAACAATCTGATTTGCCGGCCATGGTGGTCTCGTGGTTCTAGGCGCTCAGTCCGGAACCGTGCGACTGCTACGGTCGCAGGTTCGAATCCTGCCTCGGGCATGGATGTGTGTGATGTCCTTAGGTTAGTTAGGTTGAAGTAGTTCTAAGTTATAGGGGCTGATGACCACAGATGTTAAGTCCCATAGTGCTCAGAGCCAGCCAACAATCTGATTTACTCTTTTCGGGCCGCCTCGACCATTGTTTTGGTATTCAAAACAGACTGATGTTGGTAATTACCTGTGCAGGTTTCTTCATCTGTGCCGGGCTACTGCAGCTTACGTCATTTTGAGCTTATGTACTATACTTCCTTTAAAATTTTAAGCTTGACATCCCCCCACTTCTTTTGTCCATTACCAAATTAATCATTCCTCGCTGGCTCCTTACACACACAAACACTCGGAATGGGGCAGTCTTGAGAACTTAGGGACTGTAAACATGGATTTGTCATTGGACATCACCCGAGTTACAAATATATCAGGGACATTTTAGCCCTTCTAAAGTTGCCTTGTATACTGATGATAACATGATTGTGAAGTGGAAACATGAAGAAACAACTACAGCTGACTCAAGGCCAGGCAGGCCTCACTGTCTGACAGACAGGCACCTCCAAGCACTGCGGAGTTTGGTTGTAAACAGTCTCAGGCAATCAGCAGAAGAAATCATTTATGAGTTACAAAGTGCTACCAACAGTCCAGTTAGAACAGTGGTATGTGGTTCCCTTACTATACCTAAGAAAAACACTCAATGTAGAAGGATAGTAACACATTTTACAGTGTTGTGTACTGTGTACAGTAGAGGAACAGTTCGAGATGATGATTTTTCTTTTCTCCCTCCCCCTTTCTCCAGATGTCTCACTCATGTCTCTTGCCACACATTGCCAAAAGACTGGCATGACACAACTCACCAGCCACTGTGAGTGATGAAGTCTAACAGCGAGTTGAAGCAACATGATGGAGTGAAGTACCCATATCTGTCATCCAAGTCAGGTTTGACTTTATGCTTAGCTGGGTTACATTGTTGCTGCTAGAGGTCTCTGCTAAATCTCTCCCCTTGAATACTCACAAATCATCCACAAATTTAATCATGTATTCTACTATGCTGTTCAAGATGATATTTTCCATCCTTCCTGGCGTTGAAGTTTCAATGGCTGACAGTGTGTTTTCTTTGCTTTACTAAGAGTGAGTGAATAAATTAAAAACTGGAAACTTGAAACATCAGGCTGCACTCAGTTAATATGCTTGTGGCTACTAATTGCAGAAATTAATGCATCTCAAGTAGCACTCTATGCATACAGTCTCTGCCAGATTTGTGAAGCAGCAACTGCTTGGCACTGTCTCAGCATATTGCTGCTAGTGCAGGGTTCCATGCCAAACTTAGTTGGTAGCCATCATCACTGTTGATGATATTGTCATGGAGCCTTATTTCAATTGATTCTCTAATGAGAGGGCTGCTGTCCCACAAGCCAGCAGCTCCGCACAATATTTTCTCAAATTTGAACACATTTCCTTCACTGAGGCTTTGCTCTGCCATTGCTGTATAATCTTCATTCCACGAGAAGTACACATCCAATGTGTTGCATGCAATGCTGTGAGATAAAGTGCTGTATTTGTCTGGTGTACTAGAGGCTAGTCATGTAAGGGATGCTGTATATCCCAGGTATTTGATAACTTGGTTTGCCCTTTACTGAGCCAAGTTTTTTTTTTTTTGTCCGAAGATGGATTCATAACAGTTTTTCTGAGGTTTTTGGCTGAAGGAGACCCAATGTAGGTGATACAGGCAAGTCCCTCTTTTACTCTCTTCTTTTCTGTAGCTGTATCACTTGTTTTCTGCAGTGCACTTATAATAAGCACTCTGCTGTACCAATTTCGTTGAAACACATCTTTAAGGTATTGCAGCTCAACTGGGAGATGGTCTTGTCACAAATTACACATACCCTGTGAAACAGAGTTGTTAGAACAGTGTACCAATGTGCCAGACGATGACAACTCATTGCATGGAGGTACAAATCTGTGTGATTCTTCTTTCTGTAGACTGCATGTCCATGGGTACTGGCTGTTTTTCTTTTTATTAGACTGTAAAAATGCAAAACATCCACTCTGTTCTACCACCAACATTACCTGCTGTTTTGACGGAAATTGTTCAGGTGATCTAGGAACTCATTCATGTCATATTCCCGTGCAAGTGTTACCCATGTAATTTAAAAAGTATCTAGGTTTGAGCTGTGCAGTTTTTGTTGACATCTCCTCATAGTGCACCATATAGCGATTGTCAATCTCAGAGGCAAGTGATGAGCTTGTGGTTATACCATCAACTTATTCTTAGAACTTCCCATCACATTTAAAATAGGTTGTGGTGAGTAAATGTTCAGAGAGCTTTACTGTTTGGGAATTAAAATAATCTGCTAAGAGTACTAAGTAATCTTGATGTGCTCGTATTGTACGTTGAAGCTCATAAGCAGATCATCCTTTTTCAGTTGCTTATCTTTCAATATGTTCATGAATTTGTCAGAGATTTTTATGTGGTGACTGCAGTGTCCCACCATTTATTTCATAAGTGAGGCTAGACACTTGGCCACTCCATACATGGGTGCATTAATGGTGTTGACCGTAGGTCACAGTCATACCCTTTCTGTGTGGATCTTAGGCAGTTCAGAGAGGCGGCGTGACGCTGGAACCTGTGGGTAAATGTGCTTCATATCCACCTTTTTAAGAGCTGAATCCTTAAGCAAAACTATTGCATTTCTTGTCATCTTCAGTGTTGGGATCTTCTGTAGCTGCTTGTAGGCCAGATCCTGTAGGACAGTGTTTACTTTCTGGTGGTAGTCATCAACACACAATGGAACTGTCACATTTCCTTTGGTAGCAAGTAGTACTATCATATTCTCACTTTCTCTTAGCAATCTTAGTGCCGCCCTCCATTGTGCTGTTGTCACATTTGACTTCCGAAGTTGGGATTTGTCAATGATCCTGCATGTTTCTTGTCTAATTTCCTACATGTTTTCTGGCAGCAGGCCACAATGTACTTCTTCAACAGCTCTAATAATGTCCTGTTTCAGTATACTGTTTGGAACAGAAGTGAAATTCAGCCTCTTGGAGAGGGCTGAGGTTGTGGTGGCATCTCGTTCCTGGTTGACAGTTGTTCTGGCATTATTTACATCCTGGGTCTTCACCTGAGCTGCTGCCAACCTCTTGAATGTTCTCTGTTTCCTCATATTAGCACACTTTCGTTGTATTTTGGCTGCTGGCTTATGAGTTGCAGTCTGCCCTTTTCCAGGTTATGGTGATACTGTACCAGCAGTATGTAGGAGGCTTGTGAGTAGAGTTCGTACAATCTTGTCTAGTGCTCTTTCTGTGCCACTGATGTGTTTCTTTGCTATGGCCCTGGCTTGCTTATAGAATCCATTCTGTTGTCTGTAATTTTACTGGATACTGCAGTTCTGCAAAGTGTGATAGGGTGACCTTGACTCAGCTCTGTTGGAAGGATGCTAATGTCTTAAACAGTTTTGCATTCTTTCTGCAGCTGTTTGAACCTGCAGAACATTTCCTCCCCATAGAGGCGCTTTAAATATGAATGCAGACTTTTTCTGCACATACTGCAGACAAAATCTTCTGGGCTTTCACACAGGTGGCTAAGTGGAATTCTGGGGCATTTCAATGAATATCACTCTAATCATCATCTGGCAAAGTGTTAAAATTTTGCGAACATCCTTTATACAATGCTAAGTGGCCACCACCTCTCCCAACCCATTCTTCCTGGCAGTGCGAGGGTTGGCTACCTGTAATGGGGCTGGACGACTGATCGAGTCTTGGCGTGTTCAGTCTTGCCTATACTCGTGACATGCCAACTGCTGGGTGCAGTCTTCGCATATAGCTGCTAATATGTCCTATGAATTTAAACAAAAATTTTGCTCACTGATCTGAGGAAAAGTCGTAAGAGATTTTGATGTTACATAAAGGCTGTTAGTGCCTTAACCCAGTCTGTGGCCAGAAAATTATTAGTATTCAGCAAAGACAAGGAGAAGTAGCATTGAAGCACCATATAGTGTTAGTGTGTTTCGTTAACAGCTGGGGGTCAGCAGCCACAAGTGTGGCAGCATGTGGGTTACAGTAACAGATACACCAATGAATTGTGCAGCAAGGATAGCTCAGTGGTAAATGGTGCTGCACAGCTGTAACCGTGTAGCAAGTGGGGAGTGTCACCACACCAGGGCAAGTCTCTTGTTTCAGTAGCATGACTAGGACACCATGTTTTAGTGAAACAAATGGGCACTGGAGGCACATAAATAAGTCTGGGTTTTAAAGCAGAGATCACTCATTATTGCTGGAAGCCAATTGTACCACCACTACAGCAGAATGATGCTGGGCTGCAAGGTGACTTGGTTCTGCCACCTGCAGCTATGGGTTCGAGACTGAGCTTTGCCTGCTGTCTGCACTAAGTCCTTCACGGGACTTCGTGTCTCAGCCCTGCTGATCTACCATCTTCGCCTTCCAACTCCAATGCTGAGTTTCTAGTGGGACTTGCCACCACAACACCAGCCAACTGCTGTCCAATGGCAGCAGTTTTTACATTCCATAACAGTGATGTGAGCAGAGTGAGGGGCCACCAGCTCTACGCGACACCATGGGAAATAACCCACACAGCATCATCACAGCTGTGTGTGGAGCCCAGAGCTGCCGCCCAAGTGGTGTACCGTTGCAACACAACACAATGCTCTGCTGATGTCAATGAATGGTGCCTACCAGGGCTACTGGCCTCAGCAACACAAGGTGCCAACCTGGTAGCCTCAGGTAGATGCCACTACCCATTCATTGGCCCAGCCAAGGTCAGTGAGGAGGAGCATGCCTGCCTCACTATACCCTGTACTAAGATCCACAAAACTCTTTTGCCCATGGACACCCTTATCTCTATCACCTCTCCTCGCATTCCTCATTGGTGTCAGCAGGGAATATTTGAGCCCATCACCATGCTGGTTGGTAACAACAGAAGGAACAACACCGTACAGTATCTTCATTGTTGAGTGAGTGCAGTCTTTTTGTTTTGTTTTTGTTTGACTGTGAGTGTCATGGCAAGTCAGTGGATTTTGTCAGTGGGTGAGTTGTACTTGCAAGTTCAGTGGAAGACAGGCAATGCAGCCTGGTGGCTTTTGAGAGAGCATCAGTAAGGAATCAACTGAGATAAGGCACTACAACAATATCGTCAAGAGGGTTGAGGCTACCAGCATGGAACTCTGCATTAGCAGCTATATGTGAGAACTGCACCCAGCAGTCACCATGTCATGAGTCTAGGCAAGACCGAACATGCCAAGAGTTGAACAGCTGTCAGGCCACATCACAGGTAGCCAACCCTCGCGCTGCTAGGAGGAATGGGTTGGGAGAAGTGGTGGCCGCTTAGCGTTGTATAAGTGATGTTCGCAAAATCTCAACACTTTGCCAGATGATGATTAGAGTGATATTCATTGAAATATCACAGATTTCCACTTAGCCGCCTGTGTGAAAGCCCAGGAAGATTTTGTCTGCAGTATGTGCAGAAAAAGTCTGCGGACGTGTTTGGTATGGGCAACATGGATGTCATGAGCAAAAGATGTGGATCATTGTTCAGTAGTATATAAGCTGCTAACCATGAATAGTGATTCCAGAGGTGAAGCTAAGTCACCATTTAAATGTATAATAATAATAATAATAATAATAATAATAATAAGAGTATGAGCAGCCATTCAGGCAATAGTAATTAAGTTGTGGTGAGAAGTAATATGTTGCTGTTATCCTCAGTATTTTAACATATAAGGTAGTGAGGAGTATTGGAATAGAGGTATTTTTAGTGTTCTTTTTTTCTTATAATTGTATAACTTATAAGAGGTAATTACATCATGGTCACAGGTGTCTTGGGTAGCAGGGTTGTCAATATCACGAGGAGTCACCAAGGAGTAGGTGTTGAGAATTTTGAATGACAAAATAGATAAATTGGAAGCAGAAAAGGTGTGAAGTGTTACCTGTGTTTGGCCTCAGCTAATTGTAGACAGACTAAAAGTGATACTGAAAGGATACAGGAATCATAGTACAATCACCTGAGATCCTATTTTGCTTTGCTGTGTGTAATCCTTCTTGTTGATTTCATCTCCATGGATTGAAATCTTAAGGCTGAAAACTATCTCTCGAATCCACAAAATAACAAATATAGCTTCTTAATGAAACATTATATTTTAACTGAATAGGAAAAGAAACACGTCTTTTAGTACATTTCTGTTGATAAACATTAACATCTGTTACACTAATTGAACAATCTTTCTACTTCATGGGATGGAGACAAAATGAAACTTTTTGTTGTCTTATGACTGACATCATTCTTTTTGTTGTCACAAGCTTCAGGATTTTCTGGAGTGTTGCATGTCTCTGAGAACGAGTACACCTCCATGGAGCAACCACTGACCAGCAAGTGTTTTGTGGCGGTAATTAGCTGTCAGAACCACCCATCTTGGAGAAATGTGGCGTTCAGCCTCCCAATTTAAAGCACAAACAAATGAATTCTTGCACAACTTGCGGATTCATATTTATTACCCACAAAATTTTCTGTGTGCAGATGATCATCATTCATTGGTAACAGATACAGGTAGTAGCTTTTTACTTTTATGAAGTATTATGTCACACTTTAGGTGGAGAAAGATAAGGAGTTAAAAGCACTTGATGCTGAGTTGATTAGGAAGAGGAGGAAGAAGCAGTAAGAAGCTGAAAGGAAGAGGAGCAAGCTAGTGGGTAATTTTTTCTCTACGCGCAGAATGTCTTGCAGAATGTCTATCATAGTTGAATGTTATGAATAGCAGGGCAGAATGCCTTAGGCGGTTAGACAATTTTTTTAAGTGGGAAGATTGGGTTTTGTAGATGGTGTCAGATTATTACATCCTGGGAATTTAAGCAAAACAGAGTAATGGCACTACTGAAGTGAAACAAGAGTAGTGTAGAAGTACCAGCTCTGATATCCACTGCAATTTTAGAATCTGAGGTAAGTGTAGTGCCAGCACAATAAGCAACATTGATGTTTTAAGTGCAGTAGTATCTGCCCCATTGGGTAATAGAAGATGATGTGTTGAGGCCAGTGAGCCTGGGCATGATGCACAGGGGAGTGAAATTTTTGTGTCATTCAGTGTGAAACTGCAGACAATTTAGTTGTTTTAGTGACTACAAGAAATTCTCCATAGTTGTGTTGCAGATGTTGCAAAAGATATGATACAGGTGCATATGTTTCCTGAAAAACAGGGTAAATGGAGGAAAGGAAGAGGAGACAAGTTTGTAAAGTTAGTGAATAGGCTGACTATGAGGCGAGCTCATGAAGTGAAGTGGATGTTGATATGTTAAGGGTAATTAAGACAGATAGTCATTTTAATTTGTACGTGTGGAATGGAGAATTAGAAATTGTTTTTTTGGTAAGGAGGGCAATAAGCGTACCAGTGAAATCTCTTTTATAATATTTGAGTTAATTATCAGGGCAGGGGACCCTAGAGAGATGGTGCGAGGTTACGCAATATGAGCAAGATATGAAAGATAAATTTATGGAGCCAGGGATGATACACTAATTCGTGCAGCAGTTGAGAAAAGCTGATTTGGTGTTAGGTACTAGTTTTACGGATTAAGAGCTGAAGTAATTACAATAGAGATCTGGGCCAGAGTAAGACTTGAGGGTCTGGGTCTTTTCTATATGGGAGGATAGTGTAGTGCCAAGACCCAGTCTTTGGTTGGAAAAGTAAAGTTTCTGCATTGGGGGAAAAAGTTGGTGAAAGTGAATTGTTTGCTGTGTATGTTCTTGCTCTATTACTGTTGAGGAAACAGGTTCGGGTAGTTTTTAACAACTCACATTCACCAAAACATAAATGTAACTTTGAAATTAAATGTGGATCACATCAGTTACATTTAGAACTTTCAGATCAGACACAACATTAAAGTTTGTATGTGTGCCAGCAATACGGATGTTCAGTACCAAGGATAGTTCCACTACTGCTGATTTGATTTGGGTAATGAAATCAATGCTTTCCTATTACTCTATGGATTCACCAAATTATATTCATAATATCCTTAAGATGATGTTCCCTGATAGTGTTTCCGAACATTTTTACTTTTGTCTAAAAGTGTGAGGTACCTAATAACTGATGGACTGGCACAACTTTTCTGGGAATATATGTTAGAAGAAGCATTTTCATCATATTACCCGTTCATTTTCAGTGAAACTATAATAAATGTTAAAGATAAAAAAAAAGAAGAATTACAATCAGCCATTACATTTTGATCAGAAAGTAAGCATCGCATAGTATTGCACCACCTAAAAACTTTCTTTGTTGACAAAGCAGACGGTGAAACTTCACATCAGGAATTATGTGAAGCACTTTCTCCTGAAGCCAACTTCTCCCTAAATAAATGACTTATTCCAGGATCAGATGGACCTGACATTAATAAAAAAAAATAAATAAAAAAGTGTCTGGGCTTTTAGATAGTGATGTCTAGGAGACCTGAGACAGGCAACTTATAAATACTGGAACTTGCAACATTCATACAATGTATAATGCCCCGACGGTTGGCCTGTTTGCTGGGAAGAATTTGAAGGAATTTAGTCTAAGTTTAGTATCCCACATCACAAGTTTTTCAGGCATACAGTCATAAGGTGGCTTACTTAGGACCTTCGGCCAAGAGGATTTTGGAACAGTGGGATGGCATTGCATTCAGTATTACCCCCCCCCCCCCCCCCCCCCAAGCATATACATCTAAAACAGAATTCTGCTACTCTTCAGTCCAAATTGTGCAATGCCAATGTTTAAATGAAAGCAGAACTTCATTTCATAATTTGATCTGCAGAACTATTCATTAAGTTCACATAATACACTCCTGGAAATGGAAAAAAGAACACATTGACACCGGTGTGTCAGACCCACCATACTTGCTCCGGAAACTGCGAGAGGGCTGTACAAGCAATGATCACACGCACGGCACAGCGGACACACCAGGAACCGCGGTGTTGGCCGTCGAATGGCGCTAGCTGCGCAGCATTTGTGCACCGCCGCCGTCAGTGTCAGCCAGTTTGCCGTGGCATACGGAGCTCCATCGCAGTCTTTAACACTGGTAGCATGCCGCGACAGCGTGGACGTGATCTGTATGTGCAGTTGACGGACTTTGAGCGAGGGCGTATAGTGGGCATGCGGGAGGCCGGGTGGATGTACCACCGAATTGCTCAACACGTGGGGCGTGAGGTCTCCACAGTACATCGATGTTGTCGCCAGTGGTCGGTGGAAGGTGCACGTGCCCGTCGACCTGGGACCGGACCGCAGCGACGCATGGATGCACGCCAAGACCATAGGATCCTACGCAGTGCCGTAGGGGACCGCACCGCCACTTCCCAGCAAATTAGGGACAGTGTTGCTCCTGGGGTATCGGCGAGGACCATTCGCAACCGTCTCCATGAAGCTAGGCTACGGTCCCGCACACCGTTAGGCCGTCTTCCGCTCACGCCCCAACATCGTGCAGCCTGCCTCCAGTGGTGTCGCGACAGGCGTGAATGGAGGGACGAATGGAGACGTGTCGTCTTCAGCGATGGGAGTCGCTTCTGCCTTGGTGCCAATGATGGTCGTATGCGTGTTTGGCGCCGTGCAGGTGAGCGCCACAATCAGGACTGCATACGACCGAGGCACACAGGGCCAACATCCGGCATCATGGTGTGGGGAGCGATCTCCTACACTGGCCATACACCTCTGGTGATCGTCAAGGGGACACTGAATAGTGCACGGTACATCCAAACCGTCATCGAACCCATCGTTCTACCATTCCTAGACCGGCAAGGGAACTTGCTGTCCCAACAGGACAATGCGTCCGCATGTATCCCGTGCCACCCAACGTGCTCTAGAAGGTATAAGTCAACTACCCTGGCCAGCAAGATCTCCGGATCTGTCCCCCATTGAGCATGTTTGGGACTGGATGAAGCGTCGTCTCACGCGGTCTGCACGTCCAGCACGAACGCTGGTCCAAGTGAGGCGCCAGGTGGAAATGGCATGGCAAGCCGTTCCACAGGACTACATCCAGCATCTCTACGATCGTCTCCATGGGAGAATAGCAGCCTGCATTGCTGCGAAAGGTGGATATACACTGTACTAGTGCCGACATTGTGCATGCTCTGTTGCCTGTGTCTATGTGCCTGTGGTTCTGTCAGTGTGATCATGTGATGTATCTGACCCCAGGAATGTGTCAATAAAGTTTCCTCTTCCTGGGACAATGAATTCACGGTGTTCTTATTTCAATTTCCAGGAGTGTATTTTCCAAGCCAAACACCTTTGATTCACAAGCTGCATACAGAAATAGAAAAGAAATAGAAAACAATACTTTACACTGTTTTGGCTCATTTTTTGAAGGTTTCTGGTTTGAGAGAAATTGAAAGTATTTTTGAAGTTTTTCATAACAAACTCTTTATACTGCTTTCCTCACTTTTGAACAAGGAGTTGTTAGCATGTAACTGAAGAGCTTAGTACGTAAGCTGAAAGAGACAAGCCATGGTTCCTGAAGAATGCCCAAAAACATTACATTGCAGCATGCAAACATGTGATGCAAAGGAGGTATTTATGGAGTGCAGCACAGAAAATTTTTAGCTTTTACTCCAAAGAAAGAGCAAAGAGCAGAAGCTGCAATGACTTGTTAAAGGTTTCAAAAGTTATTGTGTTTGATGTCCAGCAAGATTACTTATTAGCCAAGAGTGGAAGGTTCTACAGTTTGTAAAAGATAACCCAACTTTAGATAACAAAAGTGCAATTACTGACAGCAGCATATCAAAAACGGGTGTCATCACTTAATAGAGTTAAAGTATTCAGATGTTTCAAAACTTATTAAGGCTTTTACTACATTATCCCATGGAAATGTGGGCATAGAGAGAAGATATTTCATTTTGAAGTACTCATGAAGGTGACCTAAGGTTTTTAAACAGTTTTCTGACTAAGGGATGTTTTGGGGTGATACCTCCATTCTCTTTCTGTGCTCGTTGACTCGCAGCTCATTAGGTATGGACAGAAAGCATGTGCAAATTATACTGCTTATAAAGAGTAATGTGAAAAGAAAGAAAGCTTGAATTAGAAGAAAAGCAAATTGAGGAACAAAACAAAGGCTCCTTAAAGAGGCGATTAAAATGATGAGCAAAGAAAAGGAAAAGAAAAATGAAGGCTGGAAATCTTTCAGAAGAATCTTTAGAAAAGAAAATAGAGTATGATTATTTCAGTTTTTGCTAAAGTTTCTAAGAAACAGTAATCAAAAATATTTTGTTGATGTTTCTACAGTATTAAAATATTTTATCACCTTTTAATCATCTCCTTCAAATATTTTGTCACCTTTTTCAAATACCACCATGGCTTTTCACACTGAATTGGGGAACATTTTAATGCTTTTTGGAGTCAGAAAATCTCCTCAACACTGAGTCTGAAAAAAGCAATTTTGTGAAATTCGCCTAACTCTGCGAATGAGGTGCAATATAGCCGGCAGAGGCACAGTTGCGTTTTACTGTCTTTTACTTTCGCTTTTCACAACCCCAATCAGGGTGTATACGACCCGGGAGATCCGTGAAAAACCCGGGAATTTTTTTGAATTCCGGGAATTTTTCATTTTTTAGTTTTTAGTTAAATTTTTGTATCTTTGACTGGTAAGAACCAATACTCTAACAAAGAATATTACTGTATCTCGCAACTGCAGAATAATACTGCAGCAACAAAACACGAACAAGAGAAGAAAAAAAAACGGAAATAAAAATTAAGTTGTAAAGGGAATGCACCATATACAAGAACAAAACACCGTGCTCATACAAGCGTCTACCAACAGCAAAATGTGTCAAAGGCATTAGGAAAGGCTATGCAATGTTTCATAACAACAAATCGCCTCTGATGAGCGTGACGTCACAACTGTTTACATTAAATTCGTTGCAGCAGTTGCGAGCGAGCTTATGAGCATGTGCAGATGAGTCGCGTATGAGTAGTACCTTCTCCCGCTTCTGGCTACAGAAGTGTGGCAGTTAGCTGTGGAAGCAATAGCAGCAAGCAGCCAGATGCTATCCGGAAAAATTTTACTGGTACGCCTAAGCGCCAGATTCACGTATGCGCAACAGGCCCGGAACTGGGGAGGGGGGGGGGGGGGAGGCTAAAATATATTATTACTTTCAGATTTTATTTTTTTTCCACCTTTCTGACATTCAAGCGTTAATTGCCTTGCAGAACAACGAAGTTATTTTGTCGGTTTGTTAAAGAAATTTGACTTTTATGAATCTTTTCTGCTGAGGCCAATTTATTTGAAACAAAGTGTTTAATTCCACACTATTGGCCAGTTTCGACTGTTCGCTGCATTTCAAGTTCACGTTTTCATCTTGTAGCACTTATGGTATTATGCCATAAAAAAGAAACCAAGCATGAGATAATACGGTACTGCTACTCCAAGAAAATTTACGTCTGAATCTAGACAAACGAATGTGCACTTTAAACCAAATTATGCATTTTAGTATGGTTCACAAAATTCCCATGCTCTTGCAGTATCCTCTAATGTCTTGTTTCTTTTATGACATAATGTACGATCTTTTAATATTTTACACGTATGAACGTACGGGCGTCATCGGAGCTGCCGCAAGTCCGGCGACACTTGTCATCTGGTGCAACTGTTGAATTGAATGTATTTCTACCAGGTCATGGAAAAATATTCCGAATGGTTGTTTGGAAAGCATTATTTTCAAGTGAAATAAATATCCTTTTACACAAGATGAATTCTGTGCGTGACTGTCCGATGAATTTCTTAAATCACAGAGCGTTTGACTCTCATTCACAAATCAGATCTTTGAAGACGACCATTTAGAATATTTTCGAGCCCAGATCAGACATTTATGTCGTTTTTAAAAATTTTACTGGCAGATTTGTGTGATGTTTACACGAGCAAAAAAGATCATTATGTGTGAAAGCTTAGCTTCTCTTGCAGCTTATTAATCTTAGATACCAACATTATACGTGAAAGCTTTTCTTTTCTTATAGCAACACTATGTATATAATTTAAACAATTACCTTTTCCTATTTGTGTGTTCGCGTTACTTAACAGTGTTGTTGCTATTGGCTGACTGATCACGTGTTCTTTGCTCTGAATATCCGCTGTCATCGGTTGGCAAGATCGCTTGACATGAGCTACGACTGACCTACAAAAGGCAATCGTAAACTCGATTTCAATCCTTCGGAAAGTACCATGCAGTATACATGTTACTGCACATCAGATATCGTTCCAAAACGTGTTTCATCCCCTGAATTCGTTTTCTAAAGTGCCGGGAAATTCTACGCCGGTGTATAAAATCACAACCATTGAAATGATTGATAAGTTTTACAGTTCCGAGGAAAGGTATACTGTTACTTAACACGGAAAAAGTGTATTTTCATCCGGGAGATAGTGCATTTTCAACCAGGAATTTTTTTTCCTCGTCCACGTATACACCCTGCCCAATATTACCTAGTTATATGGCCAGTGCACAATTGTTTTAACTTTCGATAAGCCTCATTAATAGGTCACAGGCGAATATCGACATACTGCTACAATACTATTACTGTTGAACATTTATGAGTAGTGAAAACCTAACCATAGTGTTCACTATTCTTGAAGAATAGACCGGTACGTATGTAAGCAGACAATGTCATTGTTGTTACACACAGCCTATTGGTATGACACTTTTTTCACTGTTAATTTGATGCATTGTTGCCGTTCTAACCAACACAGGTTCCTCGTCTGAAACTCGGCTGTGGAGTGACTGTCTTGGGACCCACAGTTGGGCCCTTATATATCCTCAGAATAATAGGTGCTGAAGCTACACATTGCTGAAAGTTAAATTTACAGAAATTACAATTAAAACTTAACCAATTAAATTAACTGAATACATAGAAAAATTGCATCTTTTCAACAGTTTCTTCTACTACAAGAGTTAGACTGAATTATTTGTTTAAATCATAAAATTAACAAATAAAGTACCACAAAGAATACGTTTGAAAAAACTGTTAATTAATTTTGAATTAATTAAGGTCTGTCTTTGCCAACATGTTTTCGAATTATATCCAAATATATACTTAATAAGATTACTAGTATTTCGTCTTCCAATTGTTTATAATTAGTACAGAATTTATATTTGTTTATATGTGTTCAGTAGAATTTAAGTTGCAAAACGATTACTGATTTCGTCCTATAATAAAAGCTACTAACTAGGAATAGTCAAAATAAATAATAAAATCAATTACATACATAAAACTGAGGGCCAACCTCTCTCTTTTATGAAAATACAGTCTACTCGCATATGTTAAAGTAATTAGCTCAAATTGAAAAAAAACGATGTTAAGGAGTCAGATGGCAAAATAAGAGGGGAAGTAAAATTATCCCAGCTTGGATCATAACATCACCCCTTCCTTCGGTTGACCAGATACATGTTTCAAATGGCTAACTGGGCAATGCAATGACTACAAATGATGCCAGAAATAGGGTTTAAAATATTCACACAAAGAATATTACATAAGAAATCCTATCAAAAGCTACAGTACATATATTTTTCAAATTCCTGCTTATATTAACTGGCCATATGAAAATCCACATACAAAATATCTACATACAGTGTATTATAAAATTGCATGAAACGTGTACAAGTTATACTTTTAATAAAAATTAGGCATCTTCATCATAAGTGATGTCCTTTTTGGGTAAGTGAAGATAACATTTAAAGATAAAAAAACATTTGATACAAGTTCTGTCTTGCTTCAAATTATAAGTCCTCATGGGTTGCAATGGACAGAAAACTTCACTTGCTCAATATTCAGTATTTTTCTCAAGCACTTTCACACGTTTAATGAGCTTTTTCACATTTTCTCACCAAGTTGTCAACACCTTCAACTGGTCTAAGTGGCAGTTAGCAAGGAAATGCACTGCTATCAGTTCCCTTGGAGATGATAATAATAATAATAATAATAATAATAATAATAATAATAATAATAATAATTTCATTGTCATTCAGCTGGTTACAGCTGGTTACCGCCACGGTACATGAGAAAATCAAACAAAATACCCTACTTAGTACACTTATTGTTTAACACTAATAGGAAATAATAGTCATTACTACACACACACACACACACACACACACACACACACACACACACACACACACACACACACACACACACACACATTACATAGTTCTCATAACATTAAAATAATTATCACTAAAACTGACTATAGTACAAAAGGTGTGAACTCTTAAAAATTTAAAATCAAGTGCACATTACACTAAAGAACATTATTCTTAAATCATAACTGTCTGAAACTGATTAAACTTGAAAGACTTTTGTTTCTTCCCCACTTGCAAAAATCACCTAAGGTATGTACATTACCTCTAGTAAAAACTCAAGATGTGCAGTAGCATAGCTTTACTACTCACTATGCTATGAAAAAAATTAGTCACCATCACATAATTACTATTCAGATCAAAATTAAGGGGATGGAAGTTGTACCAAATCATTGCCCTATTTCCCCACTCTTGAGTACTACTCTCATTCAAGCAGAAAATTAAATGCTCACAAAGTCACAAAATGTTACCAAGTAGTTTACCTGTCAGAATATTCACATCAGTCTATTGCCTCAGTTATGAGTTAATTACCTCAGTTACCAGTTAATCAGTGAAATTATTGTTCTTTCTTCCACTATTACCACCTCAAGCTCCTAATTCCTCAGAGCACAAGTAGAAGTTTTCAGATAACCTGTTGATCTGATAATGCAGAGTTATATGACTTGTACCTCACAAAAATATTGCTCTTTCCATTAAGCTCTCATTCCCAGCTACAGTGTCATGAATTGCACAATACACTCGCCAATGTTGCCTAGTTCACAGATAGATCATCAATACAGTTACACCACAATTATTTGTATATAGTTATCTTTTCCATTACTCAATTCTGTCTATCAGTTTCATTATTTTATGTACCTTTCTCACTAAGTTAACTAGTGGAGTGCATTCTCAAAAAATATCCCTGCTGCAGAGACAGGCTCCCTAACCATTAACACCGTAGCATTATTCATTATTTTATTATTTCATTATTGTTTAATTATCTAATAAATAAACACCTGCTTGGCTTATCCAATGCAAACTTGACTCTACTGGAAAACACTCCACAGTAACAGATCCTTACGCTAAGGCAAACAACTCTCATTACTGGTCAGGCAAAATTATCACTTAAAAAGACTATTATTTGTTTTTTTTATTTCCACACACTTTACCCCAGGCAACTGTGTCTAAAGTTGGAATTCCTTAATGTTAGAAAATGCTGTACCATTACACACTTCTGTGGGTACACAGTTATCTCCATATACTGACTTCACTGAACACCAACACTTCTATTATACCACAATTAATATTAAGATTGAGTATTCAAGACAGTTTTTATTGCATATTGTCTGCTCTGCTACTGCTGCTGTTGTTGTCATCTGGATCTGAAAGGCTGTGGCAAGTTGTAATTATCTCAGCAAGGTATCTTGTTTATCCCGATCAGCTGTGTCCAACTGCATGCTGATTGGCTGCTCCTGTACTCAGTGGCTGCTTGAGGGTGCTCAACCCGGTATCTATAGATCAATTCAGAGAAAGTTTAGGAAATGTAAACTGGGAAGATGTATAAAATGAGATAAATGCTAATGATAAATGCATCATATTTCTTGATAAATTTATATCCCTTTTTGAACATTGTTTCCCATAGAAAAATACTAAATGTAATACCACAAACTTTTCAAAGAAACTTTGGATTAGTATAGGTGTTAAAGTGTCTTTAGAAAGAAAAAGAAAACTGTATGAGACTGCAAGAACTAGTAAAGATTCAGAAGTAGTTTTACACTATACAAATTATTGTAACATATTGAGAAAAGTTGTAAGGAAATAAAGAAATATGAATGCTAGAGAAGAAATTAACAAGTCAAGCAATAAAATAAAATCAGTGTGGAATGTTGTTAGAAGGGAGACAGGAAAAGTAACCACTGGGGTAGGTAGTAGTACTGTTAAAGAGATTAAGACTGTCTTAACCAACAGTATACAGGTAGCCAATGTATTTAACAATCACTTCTTAAGTGTAGGAGAAAAAATTGGTGAGAATAGTTCAAAAGATAAAGGCAAGCAGTACATGGAAGAGTCAGTTTTTGAAAAATTTTAGTCACGTTAAGTTTCATCTAAAAACCTCTTGTGAAATAAGGAAAATTATGAAATCTTTGAAAAATAAATGTTCTGTTGGAGTAGATGACATCTCTGATAAGATATTAAAACAATGTGGATTAATTACAGCTGATGTTTTGAGTCACATATGTAATGCATCATTATTTTCAACAATCTTTGAGAAAGTAATGTACTGAAGAGTGGTTAGACATCTCAACAGTAATGGGGTACTTAATAAATCACAGTTTGGATTTCAGAAATGCTGTTCCACCGAGACAGTAATACATAATTTCACTGTCCACATAATAGAGTCTTTAAATAGTAAAATGTCACCAGTAGGAATATTCTGTGACTTATCCAAAGCATATGATTGTGTGAACCATGAAATTATGTTAGAGAAATTACAATTCTATGGTATAAATTGAACAGCATATGAGTGGTTTAAGTCATATCTACAGAACAGGAAGCAAAAAGTCTGTTTATATGCTTCAAGTGATTCAAAGGAGTTTGCCACTTCATCTAACTGGGATGAAATTACATTAGGTGTTCCACAAGGTTTGATCATGGGTCCCCTCCTGTTGTTGATCTATGTGAATGACCTCCCTTCTTATGTGAAACAAGATGCTGAACTGATACTGTCTTCTGATGATACAAGCATAATTATTAATCCAGTAAAAGAAAGTCCGACAGAAAATGATACAAATAAGGTCTTTGGAAAAGTTATTAATTGGTTTTCTGTGAACAGTCTTCCTCAGAACTTTGAAAAAACACAGGACATCCATTTTTCTGCTGCAAAAAGTGTAATTCCTTCAATAAGCATAAACCATCAAAAGAAGTCAGTAGCCAGGGTAGAGCATACTAAGTTTTGGATGTACATATAGATGAGAATCTTAATTGGAAAAGTCATATTTTGGGTCTTCTAAAGCGACTAGGTTCAGCAACTTTTGCTATCAGAATAATTGCCAATTTTGAGGATGTACAAAATAATAAGCTAACATACTTTGCATACTTCCTCTCTCCGATGTCTTACGGAATAATATTCTGGGGGCAACTCAACACTTAGGCAAAAGAAAGTGGTTAGAATAATGTGTGTGGGGTTCATAGTCTCACATCTTGTAGCCATCTTTCTAAAATATTGGGCATTCTTACAACTGCTTCACAGTACATTTACTCAGTAATGAAATTTTTTCTCAACAACATGGACCAGTTTAAAATCAACAGCGACATTCATGATTACAATACCAGAAAAAAGAAAGACCTACACTATCCTTTACTTAACCTATCTTTGGCACAGAAAGGGGTAAAACATGCTTACGTAAACTTTTCGATAAATTACCAGATGAAATAAAACGTCTGATAGACAGCAGCAATAGTTTCAAAAACAAATTGAAATCATACCACCTTGACTACTCCTTCTTTACCATAGATGAATTCTTGAATATGAGTAAATAAATCTGGAGATATAATATATCCCCCCCCCCCCCCCCCCCCCTTGATTTCAGTGCTCAAAGTTTGCGAGTCCTAGTTTATTGTGGCTGCATACAATATTCCTCACCCCGGGCACAATATGTAGCAGTTCTGCCTGCTTTATTTATTTGTTCATTTCTTGTTCTTGGTGTCGACGTACTGTGTTGCTACATTGGCTGAAAAATGGGTTGTGGAAGTACAACACAGACTTCTTTAAATGATGTAGCCAACAGAGGCACAATTGTGTTTCATTGTCTTTTACTTTCACTTTTCACAACCCCCAATATTATACAGTTATATGGCCAGTGCACTATTGTTTAACTTTTGATAAGTATCATTAATAGGTTGCAGGTGAACATCCACATACTGCTACATTAGTTTACTGTTGAACCTCTATGAGCAGTAAAAATCTAACCACAATGTTCACAGTCCTTGAACAATAAACAGGTACATATAGAAACAGACAATGTCATGGTTTTTACACATGGCCTATTGGTCTAACATTTATTTCACTGTTAATTCAATGCATTGTTGTTGTTCTAACCAACGCAGATTTCTCGTCTGAAACTCGGATGTGGACTGACTGTCTCAGGGCCAAAAATCGGGTCCTTATATATCCTCACAATAATAGGTGCTGAAACTACACATTGCTTAAAGTTAAATTTACAGAAATTACAATTAAAGCTTAACCAATTAAATTAGCTGAATACATAGAAAAATTCCATCTTTTCAAGTTTCTTGTATTACAAGAGTTAGACTGAATTATTTGCTTAAATTGTGAAATTAACAAATATAGTTCCACAAAGAATACTTTTGACAAAACTGTTAATTACTTTTAAATTAATTAAGGGCTGGCTTCGTTAACATGTTTTCGAATAGAAACAAATAGATACTTTAAGATTACTAGTATTTTGTCTTCCAAATGTTTATAATTAGTTCTGAATTTATATTTGTTTATGTGTCAACAATAGAATTTAAGTTACAAAACAATTACTGATTTCGCCCTATAATGAAAGCTACTAACTAGGAATAGTCAAAATAAGTAATAAAATCAATTACATACATAAAACTAAGCACAAAATTAGATCAGGTATTATATTCTTTAAAACTGAGGCCCAATCTCTCTCTCTTATGAAAATACAGATACTACTCGTGTATGTTAATGGTAAATAGTTCAAATCGAAAAAACAAATTTAAGGAGTCAGATGGCAAAACAAGAGGGGAAGTAAAATTATCGCAGCTTGCTTCGTCACACAGTGAGCAGGTATTCTGCATAAGCACTAAGAGTAACCATTTGATATTGAAAAATATTTTTTTTTCAAAAGGTTGTAAATTGAAATGTTCCATTTTCTATGAAGAAGCATCTTTATGATATTGTGCAGAACATTATTTTTACTGTGTAATTTTTTCATGTAAGACACGAACAAAGAACTGATAATAACACAATATTCCAGCTTTGTCTTATTTGCTTCTTTCAGTGTAGAAGCTCACCAGGCAACTTTTACAATACTCTGCAGTCTGCCTATCTTACTCTCTACCAAATTAATTTTCTTCATTTATGGCTGGTAGTTCAACTGTTTCAGATAAAATGTGGATATTAATTGTCTCCATTACATTAAGATAAGTGACCATTTTACACATTTTTGTGCTATGATGTAACTGTCATATAAAAGAATTCCCTACGTCAAACAGTGGAGATCCCAGCTAGGAATGTAAGTGCCTTTTAATTGTGCCTGTCTCCAATGTGATGTGTCTTCTTTACAGTAAGTATAATTCCCAATGTTATTGAAATGAGGATTTTTAGCCAGTTATAGCCATACACACATGGCCTTGTAATTTATTCTGTAGGGCTTTGGCACTTACATTCTCAAGGCAATCATATCTATAAGCACAACAGTTCTTGTAGTTTCAGTTTATAATTATTGAAAAATGTTACAATTGCTGCAATGATGAGAATGTGTGACTAATGTGAACAGAAACTTAAAGTAGTTAATAGTTCTAAAAGGCTTTAGAGCAAGATGTTCTTTTTTGTGGCTTGAAAAATGGAAACAGAGAAATGTGGAAAACAAGATAGGGACAAAACACTCATTAAACCGCCAATAGATAGGGAAAAGAGTCTAGCATAATGAAAATACAACAGGACAATACATGTACATTGTAGTGCAGCATGTGAGATTCAGGTTGTTGGAGGGCTGCCCAGAGGGGATAAACTAATTCAGTGTAGATGTTGATTTACAGGATAGAGGTGGGAGATCTAGCAATTATTTGGCTAAGGGACCATATATAGAAGTAATATAGTAACCCATCAGTCACTACACCTATCATTTGTGGACAGTGTAGTGCGCACTGACATACAAGTGGCACATCTGCATCTACACAAGGCAGTCATCAGGGGCAATCTGGTCACTGAGCGCCATCATCAGTTCTGTTGAGTGTTCGCAGGACTTCATCAGCGACACCTGACATGAATAGTATCTTTATGAGGACATGCGTGATTCTCTGGGCCTTTGATTGTTAAATGTGGTTGAGACATGTAAACTCGTTTTGTCCTTATTAACATCGCTCCATGACCCAATAAATTGTATTTCTTTCATGGCCATGTGTTTTCTTATGTTCCTAGTTACAACACAAGTTGTGACTTTGAGACTTGAATTTTCGTGTGTTTCTGATTTTGTGGTTCTGCTACCATTTGGCCCTTCTATGAAAGCTTTACTCCAGGAATTACTGCAATAACATCTGGGACATACAGCTGTGTTAGTACTTGTTGGCTATGTTGACTTAGGCTCTGGCTCTACCACCAGTTGTTTTCCTGCTGCCATTCTCCCCTGTTGCCCCCCCCCCCCCCCCCTCCCCCGCTCGTGATGAACCCAATGTTTGTATAACTGCAGCTGTTAATTTCATGATTTAAACAAATAATTTGGCCTAACCTTTGTAGTAGAAGAAACTGTTAAAAAGAACCAATTTTTCTATGTATTCAGCTAATTTAATGAGTTATGTTTTAAATGTGATTTCTGTAAATTAAACATCAAACAATGTATACTTTCAGTACCTATTATTGTGAGGATATATAAAGGCTCGATTTTTGGGCCCAAGACAGTCAGTCCACGGCCGATTTTTCAGACAAGGAATCTGTGCTGGTTAGAACAATACGTACTGTATTAGTCTCCAAGGACTGTGAATTGTGTGGTTAGGTTTTTACTGCTCATAGATATTCAACAGTAAACTATTGTAGCAGTATGCTGATGTTCGCTTGCAACCTATTAATGAGACTTACCAAAAAGTTAGCCAAAAGCGAACTGGCCGTATTAACTGGGAAATACTGGGGGGTTGTGACCAGTGAAAGTAAAGAATTGTGAAACGCAAATGTGCACCTGTCAACTACATCATTTACAGTAGTTTTGAACTTCCATCCCCATTTTTCAGCCAGTATAAGAATGCAACAATGCAGTACGTCGACACCAAGACTATCAATGAATAAATAAAGCAGGTGAACGTCACAAGGTGTGTCAAATGTGCCCTTCAGTTTGAAGACGCTACATTAGAAGAGGTTTTGAATATTGCACACTTGTTTGAGGTGTCCCGCACTGTGGGCTGCCAATTAGAGGTTTGGAGTGAGGCCACATTTGTTGGTAGTGATCAGCCCCAGTCCTTGGAGCGGAGGTTGCTGAGGGAAGAGGACATAACCACAGTATAAACAAGCCAACTAGGCTACCATGGACAAACATGTCATTGGCAGCAGGAAGAGCGAACGACACTTTCTTCATGCCCCTTTTGCCCCTTTTGTTTCGTACAGCGTGAGCAGACAGCCTGCCCCAAATGGTGGGCCTCTTGCCACAAATTTAAGAAGACGTCTCAAGCAGCAGTACGTCAAACTCTACAGCCCCCCCTCTCCCCCCTCCTCCTTTTCCAGCAGTCATCATTGAAGCAACCAGCAATCTACATCTACATCCATACTCCGCAAGCCACCTGACGGTGTGTGGCAGAGGGTACCTTGAGTACCTCTATCGGTTCTCCCTTCTATTCCAGTCTCGTATTGTTTGTGGAAAGAAGGATTGTCAGTATGCTTCTGCGTGGGCTCTAATCTCTATGATTTTATCTTCATGGTCTCTTCGCGAGATATATGTAGGAGGGAGCAATATACTGCTTGACTCTTCGGTGAAGGTATGTTCTCGAAACTTTAACAAAAGCTCGTACCAAGCCACTGAGTGTCTCTCCTGCAGAGTCTTCCACTGGAGTTAATCTATCATCTCCGTAACGCTTTCGCGATTACTAAATGATCCTGTAACGAAGCGCGTTGCTCCCCGTTGGCTCTTCTCTATCTCTTCTATCAACCCTATCTGGTACGGATCCCACACTGCTGAGCAGTATTCAAGCAGTGGGCGAACAAGTGTACTGTAACCTACTTCCTTTGTTTTCAGATTGCATTTCCTTAGGATTCTTCCAATGAATCTCAGTCTGGCATCTGCTTTACCAATGATCAACTTTATATGATCATTCCATTTTAAATCACTCCTAATGTGTACTCCCAGATAATTTATGGAATTAACTGCTTCCAGTTGCTGACCTGCTATTTTGTAGCTAAATGACAAGGGATCTATCTTTCTATGTATTCGCAGCACGTTACACTTGTCTACATTGAGATTCAATTGCCATTCCCTGCACCATGCGTCAATGCGTTGCAGATCCTCCTGCATTTCAGTACAATTTTCCATTGTTACAACCTCGCGATACACCACAGCATCATCTGCAAAAAGCCTCAGTGAACTTCCGATGTCATCCACAAGGTCATTTATGTATATTGTGAATAGCAAAGGTCCTATGACATTCCCCTGCGGCGCACCTGAAATCACTCTTACTTCGGAAGACTTCTCTCCATTGAGAATGGCATGCTGCATTCTTCATCATCAGTCCTCATTGAAGCATGGATGGTAGATAAGCCATTAATCCTACTAGTCAACTTGCGGGCTTCCGTGTCTCTCCTCAACTAACAGATGTCCGCCAAGCCAGGATTCCCACCATTGGTACGTTTCGGCTATCAGCTGCTGAGTTATAACAAACAGTGGATTCCTTTGCTTGGCCAGTATACGGCCAACACAGTTTATAAGTCAGTTGTTTATTGTGTTATATACTTGGTGGTTAATGAAGTGAGTACTGAAATTTTTTTTGGATTAGATGCCTTTGCTACGTTTGGTTTTTCTCTTGCGGATGTGGAGCATCTGATGTCAGGCCAAGAGCCTTATCATGAACTAGATTCCTTGTGTTGTGAGTTTTTGGATCTGTTTGCGTCAGTGTTAGGTTGTGTAAACAGTCTCACAGCACACTTCACCCTCAAACCCTGCACTCAACCTCCCATTTTTTGGGAACAGGCAGGGCCAGTAGCTTTACGTGCCCAGGTTAAAATGGAGCTGGATCGCTTAACATCATTGTGAATGATTTACCGATTTCCTCAAGTGAGTAGGCTAAGCCCATAGTGGTTGTAAAGAAGCCATCCAGTCAGCTTCGGCTCTGTGACAGCTTCAAGATAAATATTAATGTATAGGCAGCCACAAACACTTACCGCCTACCTCTCCCAGAGGAGTTGTGCACAAAGTTGTCTGGTGGTAAATTCTTTTCAAAACTTGACTTGGCCAAAGTCTCTGTGGTTAAGGTACCTGTTGGCCTCTGTCAGTATCAACGGCTAATGTTCTGGGTTACTAGTGTGCCTGCTATCTTTTGACATTTTTTAGAAAAGGATACGATGGTTGTCATGATAGTTGCTACCATGGAGTATCACCTAAGTGACCTCTGTTCGTTTACTGTTCTATAGGCCATGGGCCTCAAATGTAATCTCTAATCTCGATAAGTCTCACTTTCCCCAACATCCCAGTGTTTATTAGGGGCATGAAACTCCCCAATAGGGCGTGCACCCCATGGAGCAACAGGTTACCACCATTATGGCTTTTCCTGATTCATCTAATCTACAAGAATTTCAGGCATTCTTTAACCAAGTGGCATACTATCACTAGTTTATTCTTAGAGCAGCTACTATCACCCATCCCTTTCATATAATGCTTTGGAAAAGCGCTTCTTTTGTTTGATCTACAACCTGGGTGCATGTATTTGTGTGGCTTAAGGGTAGTCTTTGCTGTGCCATGTTGTAACATTTCAAAACAGGAAGCATCTGGTCCTGGCCACAGACATGTCCCAATAAGGGATGAGTCTGTCCTGGGGATTGTCATCCAGGTGGTTACTAATAGCCCTTTGCCTTCGCATCAGAAACACTCAACTCAGCTGAGCAACTTTATTCTCAGGTGGTACAAAGAAGCTCTTGCTGTTGTCTGTGCCATATGCAAACATTCATTAAGTTAGCACCCATAAGCCCATGGTTTTCCCATTTAGCCCATTGGTGCCCATACCGGACAAAGACACTAGATATCATCAGTTTTGGGCCTTATTTTTGTCCTGCTACAATTGTGTAATCCATGTTTGTCCTGTGCCAAATGTGGATGATCTGTTCTGGCTTTTTATGGGCTCTGACCCCTTGTTCGACTAGGAGGAACTGCTTTGTTTTCAACTGGATTGAAGGCAAAGCTTCTCCGTCACCAGTTCCCTTATTGTCTCTGCTGTGATGGTGGATCCTGTGCTGCAGCAAGTCATACACGTGATCCAACGTGGTTGCCTGTCCGTCTGCCAGACCGAGCATTGGACACACTTCAGAATTTTTATGCATTGCACCATTGCCTCTCCTTCTTCAACAACATCATCCTCCTGTTGACAGAATTGTTTACTCCCTGCATTGTTGTTCCAGTGGCCCTGCGAGAGGAGGTCCTTTGCTTATTACGTTAGTTTCACTGGCAGATCTCTCACACAATACTATAGGCCCTTCACTATGGGTTCTTGTGGGGGATTGATTGGGAGATCTTCTTGTGGCCTGGTGCAAATGATCAGGTCAGCAGGTGGCACCACACACTGTTTTTGCCATGGGCAGTCTCTACACAGCCTTAGTCCTTTTTTTTTTTTTTAAGGTACTTTCTGGTTATTGGCAATTGATGCTTTTTTCGTTTTCCTTGTTGTTTGTTGTCCATATGTGACAGCAGATGCAACCGTCAAGGCCCTGTTGAAGATATTCTCCATAGAATGCTTGCCTTGCACCCTAGTTTCGAACATTGGTTCATGGCAGTCTTTCAAGAACTTGTACACACTATGACATTTGTCACGTCATGTCGCCTTCCTTCCATCTTCAGTTGAACAGTGAGGTGGAATGCATTATCTGAACATTTTAGGTGCAGGTGCACAAGTGCATAGAAGATTTACTGGCAAAGGAGACACCAATTGGGACTAGGAGTCACACTGAGGTCCTGCACGATCATTGGCCACAGGTGCTGATCAACATTTTACTGCCGGGTAGGCATCATCTAATGCCACTGGTTGTGCCAACATTCGCATCTGACACGCCAGTCTGGGCAAGGATGTTTGGACAGTGCCCTCCCTGGATTCCGACTGTCATACAGTGCCAGTGCGATTGCCATATCTTCATGGTCCACAATGAAGGTGAACTTGTGGCATGTTACTGGAACCAGTAGCACCCCAGGATTGGTGCAGTTCCCCTCCTTGGGCCATGGGCGTGACACCTCTTGCTTCATCTGTCCTGATTGCTCCAAGGTGTTTGCTAACTGTGGCTAGTGCTGGCACCTCCCACTGCGCTGAGTGGATGCTGCCATCATCAGGGATGAAAGTGGTGTCTCCATCACCAGAGTCTCTCCTTTCCAGTCTGCTGTCATCACTGCCTGTGCTGGCACACATCATTGTGGTCTCCTACATCTAGATGGCTCCCGCTCGTGTCGTCAATCTTGTTGACCGGTCACGGGCATGATCTCGTTCCACTCACTTTCGTCCATACGCTTTAGATTGTGATCTTCTCACACCTTTGGCTGCCATGCCCTGGCACCATGATGGTTGCTGTGGATGTCCCTTCAGTCACAGCATCGTGGGTGGTGACAACTGGTCCCTCCCCACAAAGTATGAGGAGTGTAGTAACCTGCCAGTTACTACAACTACTGCCCACAGCGGTTGTAAGTCACGCCTCTGTGGCAAGTGTAGTGTACACTGACGGTGAAACAGTGTGCCCACAACTACCTGAAGCAGCTTCCAGGGCAGTCTGGTCACATAAAAAGGAATTGCTCATTAAGGTCAGTCAATAATTAAATACATTGTATATGGCCTATTCTAGCTCAGAGCATCTCAGTTGAACTGTTTGGTAGTTTTCAACAAAAGTTGTATTTTAAATGTTTCATCTCCCAGTTTTCCCCTCATTGACCTCAACACAATATCCCCTACACTGACAAATCTCTACAGATGTACTAGTTGGTGTACTTGTATTATATTTAAGAAAGAGGATCTTGATTCTGGGAAACACATTGAGCATCCGCATATCTGTCGAAGAATTTAGTAAAAATTGTTAAAGATCTTGTTCAGCGTAAGAAGTATATGTATTTTCTCTCTCAAACCAGGAGAAACCTTTCTCCTTGTCCTCGGGTGCTTCTCCTTCCTCCTTGGCAGTGACTCTTAAAGTTGTTTGCAGCATGACTTCTAGAATATGATCATTGGCTGCACAGGCATGTGGGTGACCCATCCAGTTGGTTTTGAATTTTGGGTGGAAGCCTGCTGACAGGATAAGTTCTTTATTTTCAAATGCTTGTTCAAACCTCATTTGCAAGGCCAAAGAACTGCATCAGGCTGAGGTCTGCAAAGTGTCAGCTTAGTGGATAAATCATTCAGCTTTTGTTTCAAAACACTCAAAATTGGGACAAGGAAACCCATGAACATGTGTTCACATAGTAGCAAGTTCAGAGCCTGCCCCAGTGGACTCATCAGTTAACAATATTCTCTCAAGAAAGTAACTTCTTCAAGGGTTATTTTTAGCAATAGATAAAAATTTGTGCAGCTATAAATTTTTCCACTGTCACTATCAATCAATTTGCTTATCTGTTGGACAGCCTTATTCAGTGTCTTCCATCTTGGAATTACAGCCATTAACAAACAGACACCAGAAGTATTTTTGGTAAGGTCTGCAACTTGTGCTGACTGATGGTGTTTGTTCCAAAGCTTGGAGCACTTTGCCATGGTTCATGAAACTTCTTTGAATTTTATATTTTCAAATGCACATTCAGAGACAGTGATATTTAATGTATTACTTGCACAGTGGTGATGAGGAGCCAATAGAATATTTTCTTCAACTGTTTCAGTTCCACTTACTGATTGTAACAAACTGAAGATGTTTATCATAATCATCAACACTTTCATTATTGACTTCTTTCTCATCAATAATATTTGCCTCAGGTACAGTGTAAAAGCCTTACAAAAGTTTTTGCCATTGTCTGTTGTTGTGGTACACACTTTCTTTTGAATATGATATTATAGCAATGTGTTACTTATTACCTTGGCCAGAGCCTTGTGTGTTTGCGTCCCTTTGATTGTCTTCACTCCAACACTGCCATATTTCTTTTAAATGTGACTAGATCATTTCAGTGACCAGTTATTCCAGTGAAGCTCCTAAAACACAATAACAGAATGTAGTTAAAAATCAATGAATAGAAAATATAAGGAAAGTATTGAGAACTGTATTAATTTCCACAGTAAATTATAAAACAGACTAAGTAAATAAATAAATAAATCAATAAAGTAAAAAACAATGTAATTTAAAGTATTTGAGATTTATGAGAGTATATTTTGCCTTTATGCCATATATCAGTAGTAGTTGCCACCACATCCAACTTCTTAAGTTCACCTTGAATATGATTTTTCATTCTCTCTGATTCCTTATTTAATCTTTTGCTTTTGCAGTTTTTCTTGACACAACTGATAGAAACTTTGGTGAACCAGACATACAAGGTCTTTAAACGAGGGCTACTTTATTAATTGTTCATTACTGCTTTATCAACCATACTTTGAGTTACATAATGTGAAGTTGAAGGACTGCTCCATGAGTTAAGTGTTGTTTGTTTTGAGGTTTAACCTGTAATGCTACTGCTCTGTTTTCTTTTTGTGCTTTGCAGTTTATTTTGCTAAATGCCTTGAGTGTGGATATTTGCTCTGAGTGAAAGTGAGAATTGAATATATTAGCTTTTTCAGGTTTGTAGTTATAAATGTTGAGAATATTTCACATTTAAATAAAATGACAGTATCAATCACACTTTTATTTAAATACCTAATGCTAGCAGTAAGCAGAGAACTTCCTTGCATATGTTTTTTTAAGTTTTCTGTTCAGCTCCAATTTCTTTGTCTTCTTTTCCCACTGGTGCAAAATTTGCAATGAAAGGAAGCATTTTTTCCATCCAGCATCAAAAATTCAAACACTTCAGTATAAGACGGCCAAGACATGGATGTGTCTTCCTCCGCATCCAAGTTCAAGGGATCTGGAAATGAATTTAACATCTTTTTCGTGCATAATGTGTCATGTGACTGCAGTATTTCTCATTGGTGTGTGTGTGATTTTCAGATAAAAATGTTGTGAATGAATGAAAAAGAATTAAGTGCAATAGTGACACTAAAAATTATAATCCAGGCTTAGTATTTGTATGTATGTTTTAGAATACTGTGCACAGGTGATAATATTTAATAACTAGCATACACATTGTTGACCAAGTGATGTCAGAAAGAAAACATCTGCCGAAATAAAAATGCTGATATAACACAGTGTTCAACAGGGCTGCAAGAAGGAAATGTGTCAGCAGCAGCTGAGGCTTAGTATTTGTATGTATGTTTTAGAATACTGTGCACAGGTGATAATATTTAATAACTAGCATACACATTGTTGACCAAGTGATGTCAGAAAGAAAACATCTGCCGAAATAAAAATGCTGATATAACACAGTGTTCAACAGGGCTGCAAGAAGGAAATGTGTCAGCAGCAGCTGCAACGAATTCAAAGGTTTTCAGTAAACATAACATGCTCGCTGTTGAAAAGGTTTAATTTTGAAACAAATATGGTTTTTCGTCCAAATAAATGCCAGTATTGCATTGTCTTGAGTTGCGCACACCAAAATATGTTACGTATGATTAAACAATGGAAAATCCAGTAACAGTTTCATCAAATTGTTGCCAATAAAAGTAAATTGCTTAGAGTTAAAGTTACTTTTTGGAAATAATAACGCGGTTACCAACCATTATCTTTGAAAAGAAACTGTTCGTAGTAATGGTGTTACAAGTAAGGCATTACTCCCCAACTTTGGTTTTTATAGTTGACATTATTTTGAGTAAGAATTTCCAAGTGGCTACTGGTATGGTGGAAAAGACTTCCCCTTTATGCACTGAAATGTACATGGAATGTCAGAAGTGAGTCTGTTACTTCATATTCCCTACTTCTCCTTCAAACCCTCCCCCCTCCCCCCCCCCCCCCCCTGTGATATAAAATTTGTGCACACCATCAGATGCAGAATTCCCCCCCCCCCCCTCCCCGTCCCTCCTCACCTTCCCCTTTCGAAAGGGTATTTCACTTTTTTTCATATTTTGTATTCAACACTTTTTGTTTCATAATTTGGTTAATCCATTTCATTTTTTCATATGTTAGCTTGTTTTTTTTTCTGTTACTAATCTCATCACTGTTAACTTTTTCCTATCTATTAGTTTAATGATGATACACAAAATATAAATGTCGGATGTATTAGCTACTCTATCCCCAAAAACCCCAGTGAATGATTTATACTTCTGTCATTATTTTCTACTTTCAGTGCCATTATCTTTTCATTTTTTTTTGGTTTGTTACAAATAAATACATTTACCATCATAATTATTTCTATTGTTTTACTTCTATGTGTAGAATTTGTTTGAAAGTGTTGATATCTTATTTATTTGTTTTTCTCAGAGTGTTGAAATTTAAATTAACTGTACATTGATTAACAATATGGCCAAAAAAGCTATGTATAATTACTATAAATTAATTTCTATAAATTAATTTCTGTTGCAGTCACAGGTACTGAAGTACATGGCTACTTTCATTGTGGTGTTGCTATTAACACTTCTGTATTTATACTTTGACACAAATCCAGACAGAAAGAGATATCACATGGGTCTCATATGTACATTCGTGACCATCATGTTCTTTGCTGCACCATTGGTTACCTTGGTGTGTATACAAGTTTTTATGCAACTGGTAATATGTCTCTTAGTTGTTATTTATCATTTTTGCCTTGTTTTAGCTCCTAATAGCATTCCTTCTATAAATAAATATGCTAGTTAATAAACTGATGCTCAGATAAGCTATTACGTATCTCCTCCACTAAAAAAAGCTGTTCACTTTAATATGAACTAAGTTATCAAAATTTTATGTACTTTGACTCTGCTGTATCTCTCAGTTCTCACTTTTATCTTCAGCAAGCTTTGTCTTGTTCTTGTGGATAATCAATAATAATGATTTACCTGTATATTTAATTCTACTTTCAACACTTAAATATTAATAGTCTGCAAAAGTGAATGTTGCTGCTGCTGCATGATTCAAGACACTTGTTGAATTGAAATATTAACTAAACTTCTGGGATCTGCATTGTTGCCTTCAGATATCTGTTACTCTCTTACATAATTAATGGGTTATAATATGTGGTAACGCATAATTTTAAAAAAAGGACTCTTATTTTCTCATTTAAGATACAACTCTGTCTCACATAGAACTGAGCTTTCCCAAGACTCAAACTTCTGCAAAAAATTGACAGTAGCAATCTTTTGAATATCACACAATGTCAGTCAAAAGCTGCCTCTTTTACTTCGAGAGCAGTCATTATATAGTTGTGAGAAGCTGCCATTGCCAAATGCAGGCAGGGGCTTAGCAGTGTCTGTGACAGCCTCTTTACCACATTTCTATTGCAGTCTTAGCCTAATATAAAAAGAAATAAGATTAACTTCAACAATAATTTCAACCTGGAGCTCCATTTACTTTGGTTTCAGGGGTGGGAAAGGGGGGGGGGGGGGGGGGGAGGTGTTGCTCGTCAGCCTGTGTGGATAAATTAAGGAACAGGTTTCTGCAACATTTCAAAGTTTGCTGGTGTTATATAGATAGCATGCACTATCCTTAAATACTAAGAAACCAAAAACTTCCTGGCAGATTAAAACTGTGTGCCGGACCAAGACACAAACTCGGGACCTTCACCTTTCGCGGGCAAGTGCTCTACCAATTTAGCTATCTGCTGCAGAGTGAAAATCTCATTCTGGAAACACTCCCCACGCTGTGGCTAAGCCATGTCTCCTCAATATCCTTTCTTTCAGGAGTGCTAGTTCTGCAAGGTTCACAGGAGAGCTTCTGCAAAGTTTGTAAGGTAGGAGACGAGATACTGGCAGAAGTAAAGCTGTGGGGACGAGGCGTGAGTCGTGCTTGAGTAGCTCAGTTGGTAGTGCACTTGCCCGCGATAGGCAAAGGTCCCGAGTTTGAGTCTCGGTCCGGCACACAGTTTTAATCTGCCAGGAAGTTTCATATCAGCGCCACACTCCGCTGCAGAGTGAAAATCACATTTCTACTAAGAAACCACATTGCATTAGTACCCACCTATGTATGATGAACCAGAAGCTTTCTGCTGGGCATATTTCAAAAGTAAACTGGCTTCCAAATCCATTTGCTATTCATCCCTTGCAATGGGCTCAGTGAAAGATCATAGACTGAGTGGCTTTTCTGCATCATATTGTGATGGAGCATTTTGACTGTGTGTGGGTAAGCATGAAATGTACTGTTTCAGTGTTAGTTGTTTTTAAGATTTAAGTGACTATATGCACTTTAGTGGGCAGTAGCAAGCAACTATGTGAAAAATATAATATATGCCTGCTGCAGAAATGGAATTCAGATACATTACAATTTGTGTTACTTAACCAAAGCCTCTGCAAAGCAGGTGCTGCATGTTAACTTTGGCACTTTGTACTGGTGATAATGTCCTGTCTTTTAACTTATACAAGCCAGCTTTTTCATAAAAATCATTAATTCTGGCTGTTTCAAGTACCACTTTCAGTATAGGAAGAAAAAAGATGGTGTTAGTGTATGAGTGCAGGTCTGGATACCGGATAACTGTGGATCTCATTTAACTTGGCATTTGTCTTCTTCTTCTTCTTCTTCTCCTCCTCTCCTCCTCCTCCTCCTCCTCCTCCTCCTCCTCCTCCTCCTCATGTCCTTCATATCCCTCTCACAGCTGAACTATGTGGTACAAAGTTACTTTTTTCCTGCAAGGAGTCCTCATTAATTTTTCTTTGCTTTCTAAAATAATGTTCGTGGCAAAACATAAATTGGAAAAATGCAGTTGCACACAGACATATGTTTCTAGCAACTGAGAATTGACAAATCAACAACATTAAAGATGATTGATAGACCCTATATTTTAAAATCTAATTTGAAAGGCGTGACTGTGGGAAACACATTTAACTATGTGTAGAAATAAATCACAATAATTTAGTGAGTTGCTAATTGTTTACTGAACACAATGTTTAAAATCATTTCAGTTTATTTTTTAATATTTTAGTGTTCTTTATTGCTGTTTAAATTTTCTCTTTACCTTTTTGTGAATCATTTAGTGATTAGTTCCATGACCAAATAGCTTTTCTGGCTTGTTTATGGAACCTGATAAATTTAGTCAAATTAAAAGTGTCTTTACTTCTGTATAAGTAGTGTGCCCTACTGCTTATAGTATTCAAATCTTGGCCTTTCTCTACGTTTTTTTAACCAAATTATCTATCTTTTGGTGCCTCAGGAGGTGCCATATCAGTCTAGCCCTCCTAGTTGGTTGTACCATAATGGTTTTTTCGTCCCAGATTGATTCGGTACCTCTTTATTAGTTATCTTATCTTCCTATCTAATCTTCAGCATTTGTCTGTAGCACCATATTTCAAAGAGCTTCCTTCTATTCTTTTCTTGTTTGTACTGTTTATTGTCCATGTTACACTTCCAGACACTAGACAAATACCTTCAGAAAAAATTCTATGAAACTTATATTTTTTCTCTTTTACAGAAAGGCTTTTCTTGCTACTGCCAGTTGATGTTTTATTTCCTCTTTACTCTTGCCATAGTCAGCTGCCAAAAGGCTTTTCTTGCTACTGCCAGTTGATGTTTTATTTCCTCTTTACTCTTGCCATAGTCAGCTGCCTTTCTGCCAAAATAGGAGAACTACTCTAGTGTTCTACACATCTTATTTCCTGATCCAGTTTCCCCAGTATCATGTTGATGTACACCTTTTTCAAAGGCATTATACATTCTCTTTAACAGTCTTTGTAACTTCCAAATTCTTAACATACGACACCAACAGCAAAATAGTGCATTATCACATACATCAAATGGAAGCACGAATTATTAGAAAAAAGTACTTACCTGCTGTACTCATTCAGATCAGTCATCATTGTATGTTTTCCACTATAGTGTTCTCTCTCTCTCTCTCTCTCTCTCTCTCTCTCTCTCTCGCCCCCCCCCCCCTCTCTCTCTCTCTCTCTCTCTCTCTCTCTCTCTCTCTCTCCCTCCCCCCCCCCTCTCCCTCGTTCTCCCTCGCTCTCTCTCTCCCCCCCCCCTCTCCCTCGTTCTCCCTCGCTCTCTCTCCCGCCCCCCTCTCCCTCCCTTTCCCCCCCTCTTCCTCCCTTTCCCCCCTTCTTCGTCTCTTCCCCCCCTCCCCCCAGGGCCCATCTTTAAATTTTCAATTATGATTTCAATTTGAGCTTGTAGCCAAATAAAATATGACTTCCTTCATGTCAGTCATCAAAGTATTTGTTTTATTCTCTTCTTGGTTCATCCCTATGAAATCCTCAAACCACCTTCCCTACCCTCTGGCTCCTACCCTTGCAACCGCCCCCGGTGTAAAACCTGTCCTATGCACCCTCCCACCACCACCTACTCCAGTCCTGTAACCAGGAAGGTGTACACGATCAAAGGCAGAGCCACGTGTGAAAGCACCCACGTGATTTACCAACTGACCTGCCTACACTGTGACGCTTTCTATGTGGGAATTACCAGCAACAAACTGTCCATTTGCATGAATGGACACAGGCAGACAGTGTTTGTTGGTAATGAGGATCACCCTGTGGCTAAACATGCCTTGGTGCACATCTTGACACAGTGTTACACCATCCGAGTTATCTGGATACCTCCCACCAACACCAACCTATCCGAACTCCGGAGATGGGAACTTGCCCTTCAATATATCCTCTCTTCTCGTTATCCACCAGGCCTCAATCTCCGCTAATTTCAAGTTGCCGCCACTCATACCTCACCTGTCATTCAACATCATCTTTGCCTCCACACTTCTGCCTCGACTGACATCTCTGCCCATACTCTTTGCCTTTAAATATGTCTGCTTGTGTCTGTGTATGTATGGATGGATGTGTGTGTGTGTGTGTGTGTGTGTGTGTGTGTGTGTGTGTGTGTGTGTGTGTGTGTGTGGGCGCGGGCGCATACCTATCCTTTTTTCCCCCTAAGGTAAGTCTTTCCGCTCCCGGGATTGGAATGACTCCGTACCCTCTCCCTTAAAACCCACATCCTTTCATCTTTCCTGACGAAGCAGCCGGCGGTTGCGAAAGCTCGAAATTCTGTGTGTGTGTGTTTTATTAATTGTGCCTATCTACCGGTGCTTTCCCGCTTGGTAAGTCTTGGAATCTTTGTTTTTAATATATTTTATTATCTTCAAAGAGAAATACATGTCTATTGTAGTTACGCTTGCCTTGCTTGTCTCACTTTCAACTCCATTTGCCTACTACTTGTCACTTTCTATGAACACTACATAATACTGCTTGCCATGAGGTCTTACTAAACACCACTACTTTACAAACTTGTGACTGGCTATGACAATGCCAAACAAACAAATCTCTACAAAATAGCAACTTATTAAAACATTGATTTTTGAATGTTACAAGTGTGTGGTGTTTTTCCATATTTGTGTTTTTACTAATATTTTAAATTACTTACAATTTAGAAATTACGATTTTATAACACTATAAAATTTTTATGTGTATATTTTCATGATTTTTGACAGTATGGTCATGTGCGTCAATATAATTTCTGAATGTGGAATGAAAAAGTACAAAATTATAATTCAAAATAATCTTTATTCAGAGCTCTTCAAAATAACCCACACATCTTGGATGCGTGAAACGTAGCAAAGCTTTCTACAAAGGAGCATAATTTATACATCTCCTACCAAAAACTGTTTTATGTCAGAACAGTGTCACAATAACAGTCATGTCCGTTTAAGCATGTTCCCACAGCATAGAATGACAATTTTGTAATACGTGTTTACTAATTTTTGACTCATTGTGCAAAGCTAAACTAGTCAGTTACATTGCATCTTCCAGGTCCATTGCTGTCTCTGAAACAATTACAATATTATTAGCAACTGCAAAGTTTTTATTTGTTTTTCCTGAACAATTTTTTTTCTAACGTTTTTCTTGGTTTCTTTTACTTCCTGCTGTATGTACAGATTGAAGAACATGATGGATAGGCTAACCTTGTTCCATGCTCTTCTCAACTACAGCCTCAACTGTTGTAACTGCAGCCTGGTTTCTGCACAAACTGTGGATAATCCTGTATTGTGTTCATAATAACTTCAGAATTCTCTAATTATTTACATTTTAACAGGTGCCATATGCTATCAAAAAATAAATATATTTTCTCTTGTAAGATACAGCTTTTACTTAAAAATTATGAGACTGAACTGCTGACCAGTGCTTACCTTGAGAACATGAGTTATTGGTATTAGTCGAACACAATATTATTACACTTTGGAGTCACTGAATAGTACAAGTTTGTTCGCAAACAAGACACACACACACACACACACACACATACACACACACACACACACACCAGCATATGCACAGCTGAGCTGAAAGCATTGACGTTTTCCTTAGTCACAGTTGTATTGTTTGCTGTAATGTCACCATGTATTACTGATAAAAGTCCAAGTGAAATAATATTGTGGTTGGGTAGTACTGCCAAAGGCAGAGAGAAAAATGCACAACACTATCCTAGCTTTCAGAAGTAACAGTTCTCTCCTCAGGGTATGTGGGGAAGGTTAAAAAAGGAAGGACAGGTCGCTCATACCTAGGATGCAAGGGACTCACCTCTTGTGAGGATGAACAGACACAAAACTTTGGCTTAGAATTGAACCCATCTGACGCACTGTCAAGAGAAAACAACAGAAAACGGAACATTGTGAATTCCACATAACTAAAATCAGAGGCTCTTTCCATTATTTCAAAGGCATTGTTAAACAGTTCTGAAAAGTATATTGTACAATAGAATTCTGCTACTTAATGCACTCACTAATAATGTGTATATACAGGGTGATTATAAAGTTAAACTTTCAAAACGTTGTAGAAGTAACACCACTGGTCAGAATGACATCAAATTTCAATGGAATATTATCAGATAAGGGGGAAAACATTGAGGCAGAAGAAAAAAAAATGCAGTGTGAAAATTGATCAATAGATGGTGCTGTATGCATCAGAATACGTAAATTAAAACACCTGTCATGCGCACGACCCATTGCAGTTGGTATAAACACACTGGGTACACAGCTTTTCCTCCTTTCATGTCTGCGACATTCGCCATGACTGTCTCAATGCAGGATCGTGCTCTACTTGTAAAGCTGTATTACAAGAATGATGGCTGTGCACACGTCATTCTGCAGAAGTTCTGGACACCGAAGGGCTTGAAAAAAAGGCATTGGTCTGATGACTGCTGTGGGCCTGGAGAAAATTATTCAGAAATTCGAAAAGGCGGGTTCTTTTGGTGTGCAACCTGGTAGAAGGAGGAAACAAATTGATTCAACGTCAGTGGAAACTGTGGCCACATCAATGCAGGAGAAGGCGAATGGTGGTGTGCAAAAGTGTAGTGTACGGAAAATTGTCTGAACATTGGACATACCCATGAGGGCAGTGCATAAAATCCAATGAAACATCCTTCTTTGCTATGCATTCAAAATTAAATATGTGCACGAGTTGCTTCCTGTTGACCAGCCTTTGCTTTAGAATTTCTTGCCCACATGGAGGTGGACAATGATTGGTCGAGGAAGATTTTGTGGACAGATGAAGCCCACTTCCATCTAACAGGATATGTCAATACACAGAATTGTTGAATATGGGCAACAAAAAGTCCACATACAAGTCAACATACCACTTCATCCTGAAAAGGTCAGTGTGTATGCGAGTTTACGGCATCATTTATCAAAGGGCCATATTTTTCCTAAGAGACTGGTGCTTCCGGTCATGTTACCTGTACCGCAACTGGTAAGCACTATGAGTGTCTTTTGCGCAACAATGTCATTCCAACTCTCCAATGGCGTGGATGTGTGGATGGGGTCATTTTTATGCAGGATGACACACCTCTGCTCATTGAAAATCCAGATAAGCATGTGCTGAAGTGCCATTTCGGAAATGTTAGAATTATCAGCCACCATTTCTCTATAGCCTGGCCATCCGGATCGCCTGATCTTAATCTGTGTGACTTCTGGCTGTGGGACTATCTGAAAGATTTTGTGTTCAGTATTCCAATTGCAAACTTAGCTGCATCGAAGGCACCCATTGCACAACACATTCTGAATGTGATCCAGGAAACACTTCGATCAATTGTGGAACATGCTGTTTCTTGATTTTAACTTGCAGAAAACAGTGGACAGCATATTGAACGTGTTGTGCCAGTCACATGGAAAATAATAATTCAATTTGATTTTGGTCGATGCTTTTTATGTGGTTTTTGTCCCCAGGACAATTAAAAACCAGCCAGTTGCTGTGGCCAAGCGGTTCTAGGCACTTCAGTCTGGAACCGCACTGCTGCTACGGTCGCAGGTTCAAATCCTGCCTTGGGCATGGATGTGTGTGATGTCCTTAGGTTAGTTGGGTTTAAGTACTTCTATGTCTAGCGGACTGATGACCTCGGATGTCAAAGTCCCATAGTGCTTAGAGCCATTTGAACCATTTTTGAATTAAAAACTGATGTGACTGATGCTTTTTATGCAGTTTTTGACCTCGGGGCAATTAAAAACCGATTTTTCCCATCCGATGTGATATAGCCTTGCCGTGGTGGGTGGGCTTAGGTAACTAACAGTATCACACCTGTACACCCATGTGCTGTGACTCACCAATCTTTCAAAGTGCCGCCACGCAGTTACGCGTGTCCTCTACATGTGGCGCTGTCTGCCAGCCACGCAGCAGCAGTGCCACCTAAGCAGCCAACCAGCCAGCGGCCGCTAGACTCGGACTCAGTTATGATATGACTGTTAAAGTGTACACACATCTAACTCTGTTTACTTGATCTGTGACTTTCATGATTGCGTCTTCCTTGAAATATATTTGTTCAACTTGAAGTTATAACAACTGGCGACGAGGATGGGATTTTTCTTTTCCATCGTTGACCCACATGTTTCCATGGCTGCTTTACAGCAACTATTGCAAGGTCTCATAGAACAGCAAATGCTTCTCACAAATGCAATTCGTGATTTCGTCGCAGCATCAAATGCTCGTTGTTGTCTCTACCTCCTTTTCCTCCTTACGACGAGACGGCGGAAGACTGGTCTGATTACAAAAAACGGCTTCGACAGCACTTCTTGTTTCATGTCGCGGATGAACAAACATGTAAGTCTCTGTGCCTTGCATGTATTTCACCTCAAATGTATCGGTTGTTGTCGCAATTGGCTCCTTTGAAATATCCTGCATCTTTGTCCTTTGCTGAAATGTGCTCACTTCTGTCCGTCTATTTTCAAAAGCAAACACATGTGGTAGGCTCTTGTGTTGCCTTTTATCATTGTCAAAAACAACCGAATCAATCCTATCGTGTTTGGGCTGCTGAACTTCATGGCCTCAGTAGAAAGTGTCAATTTGTTACTGAAGTTCAAAAAGAATCCAATGCCGATTCCATGGTACGGGATGCTATTATCCAATTGGTGTCTGTCAAAGAAGTTAGCCAACATGCCCTTCAGTTGACAAATATGACTCTAGATGAAGTCCTATCCATCACTCAGTCTTTTGAAATTTCTCGTTCCACTGGAGTGCAAATAGAGGCATGGGGCGACGTCGGGGAAATATAACCTTTGTGCGAGTTGACGTAGCATGTGGCCTGTCCCCGCCGGCCGAAGTGGCCGCAGTAGGCTCCCAAGCGCAACCCTGGCCTAACCGTGAACAAACCTCTAAGAAACTGCAGCAAAACCCATGGCAACTTCCTTCATGTCTGCGGTGTTTTACGAAACATTCACGTGAAGAATGTGCACAACTTTGAGCCGTGTGTCACAAATACAAAAAAAAAAGGGTCATGTGTCATCCGTTTGCAAATCCGACCGCATACATGATGTTCATGAACATGATGCTGATTCTGATTCTGTGTTGTCTGTCAATTGTACTTCTTCCCTTTCAGGGAAGTTATTCCTCACTGACCAAATACTTGGTCGAGATGTTTGCATGCAGATGGATACCAGTTCTGCTGCCACTATCATCAGTTCTCAGACGTATCTTCAGTTGGGTTCTCCAATCCTGTCACCTGACACTAGGCAATTATGGACTTACAATAAACAGAAGATTTCCCTCTTGGGACAATTTGATGCTGAGGTATCTTACAAATCTGTTGTTCACACTGTTCCCATATTTGTGGTCGACCATAGCAACATGGAGAATCTTTTTGGTTTCAGTGCCTTTCACATTTTTGGGTTCTCCATAGATGACTCTGTCAGCATCTTCTCTGTGCTATTCCTTTTGCTCAATTGGATTCCATGTCGACAATGTTTTCGTCCCTTTTTACTCCTGGGTTAGGTCGTGCAAACAACTTTGAAGCTCATATCATGCTCAAACCCACTGCTCGGCCTAAGTTTTTTCGGGCTCGGCCCATTCCAGTGGCCCTTCGTTATTGGGTAAAACAGGAGCTGGATTGTCTCACTACTTCCGGGGTCTTGCTTCCTGTGACTTCCAGTGAGTGGTCCTCTCCTGTCGTTGTTGTTGCTAAGCCCAATGGTGATATTCGTCTCTGTGGCGATTTTAAAGCCACTGTAAATGCACAATACCTCATCGACACTTATCCTATGCACCGACCTGAAGAACTGTTCACTATACTTGCGGGTGGCCAGTATTTTTCTAAAACTGACCTGTCAGAAGCTTATCATCAACTTCCTCTCAACACTGCTTCCCGGCAGTTTCTAGTCCTTAACACGCCTTTCGGCCTATATCAACACCAACAATTGCCAATCGCCAATCGGGGTTGCCAGTGCCCATGTTCTCTTTCAACGAATCTTGGAACAATTATTGCTCCCTGTCCCTGGGTGTATAAATTACATGGACGACATTGATGTCACTGTCTCCACCACTGAAGAACATCTTCAGAACCTCCGCACACTTTTTCATGTCTTACAGACTTCCGGTCTTAAGTGTAATCTTCAGAAATCAAAATTTTTTCATGCATCTATCACGTATTTGGGGTTTCAACTCTCTCGGGATGGTATTCGTCTGCTTCAGCAAACTGTCGCGGAGATCGATGCTCTTCCTCGCCCTACATCTGTTAAGGAACAGCAGGCCTTCTTGGGGAAAATAGCTTACTATCACAAGTTTTTACCATCTGCTGCTTTGGTGGCTCAGCCGTTGCATCACCTGTTGCATGAAAACGTGCCTTTTCACTGGTCCACATCATGCGATGTGGCTTTCCAGAAATTGAAGACTATGCTGAAACAGGCCCCGTGCCTGGCTACTTATTGACCTGGCCAACATCTTGTTCTTGCCACGGATGCCTCTCAATATTGGATTGGTGCAGTCCTTGCGCACCATTTTTCTGACCGTTCTTGACAACCCATTGCTTATGCCTCCAAAACGCTCACGGATGCCCAACAAAAGTATTCTCAAATTGAAAAAGAAACTTTGGACATTATCTAAGCTCTTCATAAGTTTGGTGTTTTTCCCTATGGGTCCAAATTTCATCTTGTTACAGATCACAAACCTCTTCTTTCCTTGTTCCTTCCATCAGCAGCACTTCTCGACAAGGCTGCACACCGCCTCCAGCGTTGGGCTCTTTACTTGTCTCGTTTCAATTATGAGATTCATTTCCGGTCGACGGCTCAACATGCGAATGCTGATGCATTGTCTCGCCTTCCCATGGGTCCTGATCTGGCATTTGATAGGGACGAACTTTTGTGTTTACACCTGGATGTTGCCAAGCAGCGGGTTGTGTACGGGTTCCCCATCACCGGGGACCGGCTGGCTGCTGCTACGGGTTCTGACCCTACCCTCTCCCAGGTTTTACGCTGTATTCAGAAAGGTTGGCCAGATCGTCCATCCACTAAGACTTCTGATCCGTTGCGGAACTACTACGCATTACTGCCTCACGGGTAGGGATGGTGTTTTCCTCCTTTCCACCAAAATTGCTTAGCCACCTGTAGTGGTACCTGCGTCTTTGCATGCTTCGGTTTTGCGCCTCCTTCATCAAGGGCACTGGGGTGTCTCTCGCACAAAATCTCTGGCACGCCGTCATGTGTACTGGCGCGCCATCAAGCCCTTGTGCATCACAGGCCGCCCCCCGAAGTCATCTTTGTCACCGTGGCCTTCGCCTGAAAAGCCCTGGGAACGTATTCATGCTGACTTCGCGGCGGGACCTTTTTAAGTACTTATTGGCTTATCGTTATTGACGCCTACTCTTTCCTTTCATTGTCCGTTGCACATCACCTACCACTGCGGCAACCACCAATGCTCTAGCTCACATGTTCTTTTTGGAAGGCCTCCCTCTACTCTCATTACTGATAATGGTCCACAGTTTGACTCTTCCGATTTTGCGGATTTTTGTGCCCGTCACGGCGTCATGCATGTCACGGCCCCTCCGTTCCATCCACAGTCAAACAATGAGGGTGAACGACTGGTCCGCACATTTAAGGCTCAGATGAGGCAACTCCTGACTTCTTCTGCTGCTGATGATGGGCTTCTCCAATTTCTACCTTCTTACTGTTTCACCCTCATGGGCGACTACAGCCTGGCTGAGCTCATACGTGGCGACAACCTCGCACGCTACTTCATCTTCTGCGGCCCTCCACCTCACATTCGCGGATGCCTTCGCCTGCCCGGTTCACCGCTGACGACCTTGTATGGGTACGGGGATATGGCAGGTGGCCAAAATGGAGTACTGGCCGCATCTTACGACACAGTGGCAAACGCCTGTATGAAATCCAGACAGACACGGGTGTTGCAATGCGTCATTTGGACCAGCTTCGGTCTCGTGTGCCGGCAACGCCTGTTCCGGATGCAGCTGCACCACCTTCGGCTTTACCTGAAGCTCGGGATACTGGAATCTCTCATTACTCACAACGCAGTCCTCTCACCATCATTTCGGTGCCAGCACAAGAACTGACACCACCAGGAGACGTGCCCATGCAAGAACCAGATGACCACCATCTGTCGAAGCAACTCTACTCGCCTCCTTCTCCTACGGACCGGGACACATCGCCCATGTCTCCTCTTATAACAACCGGACTTGCCACAATGGGCAGATTGGTGCACGGGACCCCAGCAGATTCGACCCCCACGTCTCCTGTCATCTCGACCCGTTATCATCGGGGGCACTTCCGTCCGTACGGGAAGCCTCCTCCTTGAGACTTTATGGCCAGTCAAACAGCACCTATGGGCATTAGCAATCTACAGGCCACCTCCATCAAGACCTGTGCAAGAACTTCAAAGGGGGTAAAAGTGTTGTGACTCACTGATCTTTGAAAGTGCTGCCGTGCAGTTACGCGCGTCCTCTACATGTGGCGCTGTCTGCCAGCCATGCAGCAGCAGTGCCACCTAAGTGCCCAGCCAGCCAGCGGCTGCCAGACTCGGACTCAGTTATGATTTGACTGTTAAAGTGTACACACATTTTACTCAGTTTACTTGGACTGTGACTTTCATGTATTGCATCTTCCCTGAAATGTATTTGTTCAACTTGAAGTTACAACACCATGCACACTCAGTAGTACAGTTTGTTTAATGTCAGATGTACACCTTACACATTGTTGTATGATTCATTTGTCATTTCTTGTTGACCACTATTAAATTATGGTGCTTACAACGCCATCTGTTGTTGCATTTTGTAGCTATTTATTTTTCTTCTGTCATACGTTTCCCCCCTTATCCGATAATATTTGACTTCATTCTTTCCAGTGGTGTTGTTTCTACAGCAGTTTTAAAGATTAACTTTAATTATAATCACCCTGTATTTTGCAATCTGTCACATTAGTGTGAAAATTTTGTGTTTGGTGAAAGTATTATACAGCTGAACTTACACTGGGACATTTGTCGCTTTATTTGTGTTCTATAAACTGTGTTGCACTGTTTGATGAACATGTTTCATCACATGATCATTCTACAACTATTAAATGTGAATTTAATGTTTCTTCGCGGTGTTGATTTTAGTTTTGGCTCTGTACTCTTCTAGCTTATTATTAAGGTTAGTCTGTCTTGTCAGAATACTTCTTTTTTATCTAACTTGTCCTGAATGTTTCATTGATATGAGCATACATTGTAAAAGGGATCTTTCTGCATTTCAGGAGAAATAATATTTTAAATTATTTGTGTTGAGACTACTTGATATTTATCATCTTTTTGGTCTTATTTTGTAGACCTTAGTATTCCTCTAGCATTTGCTTTACTTTTATTTAAAACATGTGTTTTTCAGCTTCAGTTTGTATCCACAGCTAATTTTCCTGTAAAACAGTAGACATATCATTTTATGTCACCTGAAGCCAAAAGTGGCAGATGTATTGCATATTGTGTTATATCATCCAAACGATGCTGTACTGAGTGATTCATGACTACCTTAATTTGTATGTTGTGTCTGTTGTTTGACACAACAGCTGCTGTTTTTCATGCCCCAGTATAACTTGTTTTGCAGTATTTTGATTTATGTTGCAGACCACCATCAACACTATTTCTAACATAAATAATACTGTACTAATTTACAGTCAACATCAAAACTAGCTCCTTTTCTTCTGATGGATTCCCAAAAGCTACCATTCAGCTACAAAAAAGGTCAGCTGTGAGATCTAAAACAAAGCACCATGTCTGCTGTTTGTAGAAAACACATTTCACTGCACCTATTTTACACAGTTTTGGTTTCTTCTTCATTTCATGGCCAGTTTTGGGCTATGAGATCATAATCAGATTGTCTGCCTCGCTAAATTACTTGCAGGTAAGAATTAAGAATTTGAGTCCAAGTCTTGCACTTCCCCCACAGTGCCAGTGTTTTTCTGTTGTTGAAATTCTTGGCATAAAGATTATGAAGAGGCAGCATTTCATAAATTTGTTCATTTTTAGTAAAAGGAAGAAAAGAACTGATTAAAAGTGAATAAAGTATATGCAGTGGGTTGAGAGAGGCTTTAACTCTTGCATCACAATTGTCCTCTTTTGCCAAACCACCTTACTTTCATGTATACAGTTGGTAATTATGTCAACAATCAGTGTGTGTTGGAAGTCCTTGCCGTACATTCCATCAAATTGGAGTGTAATTAAAAGTAATCATCTTTGAAGCTGTATACTTACAGTTGCGTGTTCAATGTATCATTACTAAATTAATCTGAAATTGTCACATTGTATGTGGCATTAATGATACTTTACATTTAGTCTTTTTGAAGCCAAACACTGTTCCTTCTGGATGAGTACATGCTTAGAGTATATGCAAACTTCCTGACTTCACTTGAATGTGCATTCCAATGCTCACTTGATAGCAAATTCTGAATTAAGTAAGCTGTTGAAGTGGTAACACTGTATATCTATGGGCTTTGTTGTTGCAAGACCATGTAACATACTGCTGTGGGACTCACCCACTGCTGATGAGAATGAGAAGTAGAGAGTAGAAGGCTCTAGTATCTTAAAATTATACTAGCAGTGAATTATACAATCTGAATTGTTAAGTAACAAAACTGTCCAGAGAAAATCCCCCCCCCCCCCCCCCCGCCCCCCGCTCTCTCTCTCTCTCTCTCTCTCTCTCTCTCTCTCTCTCTCTCTCTCTCACACGCACACACACACACACACACACACACTGCTTGATGTTGACAGACAGTTGAAGTTGTAATGTTCCTTCCTTGCAGAAAGCAGAAATAGAGCAGTGCAGCAGTGATGAGCAGTCTGGCTTTAATGTAGGAAAGTTTGTTTTGTCTGAAGAATATAGTGTCTTTAGGCGACTTCTTCTCAGCTAACAATATAAAGGATTATAACTATGATTTATGAAGAAATTATTAATTAATTACAACTATCAAAAATTTAGGTATATCACTGCACATGTTATATGAATCGTTCAGATTTAATTTGATTTTCTAATTTTTTATTTTTTCCACATTAGCGCAAGGTTATAAGATCAAGAAGTACACGTTCTCTTCCATTTCCAATTATATTAATGACGTTTTTGTCATCAGTACAATGGTTAATATATGGAATTCTATTGGGGGATCCATTCATGAAGGTAAGCCACACTTGGTGTTTGTTAATTTCTACTGTCGTGTTCAAACTGCAATATTTTTTACGTTTATTGTTTCAATAAGATTTGTCCACCTGTGAAGTATGTCACTGTGATAAATATCACTAACGAGGAAAACTACGTTAATTTTATACAGAACACAAAAGTGTTTACATAAAGAGATTAGCTTCTTTATATCTGAATTCTGTCTGTGCATTTAAATAAATGCTCTTTTTAGAACTTCACAGAAACTATCATGGATATCTATTGGGTCTAGCACTCCTGTAAGAGAGGCTATTGTGGAGAAATGCCGTAGGCACAAGCTAGAGGAGTGTTTCCAGAATGAATTTTTCACTCTACAGCAGGGTGTACTGTACGTTGTGACAACCATTCCCCTGCAGTATCCTTTCTTTCAGGAGTGCTATTCGTGCGTGCAGTAGTTTCAGTATTTCTCCTTTCTGAGTGTGTGTTATTGTCAAGCATTGTTCTGGTAGTATCCTCATCTGTGAATACATTTTGTTATGTGAAATTTAACATATTGACTTGATATCTGTTGTCTTCTGTTTTAATCCACGAGAGACTGGATGGAAAGTTGGAATCCATTCAAAGACTTATATCACAAAAATTAACAAGAACTTCCTGGTGGTTAACTTCCTGGTGGTTAACTTCCTGGTGGTTAACTTCCTGGTGGTTAACTTCCTGGTGGTTAACTTCCTGGTGGTTAACTTCCTGGTGGTTAACTTCCTGGTGGTTAACTTCCTGGTGGTTAACTTCCTGGTGGTTAACTTCCTGGTGGGACACTCTGGAAAATATTGTATGTTTTACGCATAGTCCTTTTTACTGAAGCGTGAGAGGTGACTTAAGAGTTCTCTGGTAATTTCCCAGCATTCAGTAACAACAATATTACAAAAAGGGTAGTGTATTACTCACCATACAGGGGACATGAAGAGTTGCAGACAGGCACAATGGAATTTGTTATACATTTTACCTTTGTGGTGTGTAACAGTTTTTTCGTTGTGCCTTACTGTGACTCAGTATCTCTTCTCTTTCTTTAGTAGCAATATATTCTTTCCATAATACTGTTGTTTTTCCAACCTTGATTTTCCATTCACATTTATAACAAGAGTGCATTAGTCTCTTGTTTGTACAACACTCTGCAAAAGCCTCCATTAACTCCTTAACTTAAAACCCGAAATTATCTTTTATTATTATATTGACAGAAACTTAAAATCTTGAGTATACTTGGGCAACTTAAGAACAGATATTCGAAAAATAAAACCCTGCTCCATCCGTTTCAGTCTTACATTTATAGCCTGGATATTGTGTTATGTTTGCAGTGCTTGCCTCTAGGCATCATCTTTACTGTGTGTAGGTTTGGATACTTGAGAACAAAACATGTGCTCCCTGCCTCTGTCTTGTATAGTTGTTTAGATAGTGCTTTCAAAAAAGGATGGCTGTATGGATCTTGAGTTTGACACCAAATTGAGCCGCTCAAAAAGTGAAGAAGACTGTTATGTAATGGTTCTTCATTAGAGACTGAAAGTGATGACAGTTTGTCATTAAGTAACATGTGCTTGCCAATGGTACAAGATAAATACTTTCACTGTGCTCCAGCCAGGTCCTCCAAGATTTATGATCACAGGAAACCACCATGAAATACATGGTTAAACACCAAGCTATGCAGAGACAAGAAAATGACTTCAAGTTTCAGGATTTTTTAGTTTAAAGTCCAATGCATGAGTTTATTATTGGTGATCTTCCAACTTTTGTAACTCATTATTTTCAGCTAATCTTTGTATGTTCATATATAATTTTATTCATTATAGGAGGTTGTGGTTAAAATGTAGGATCAGTTGGAGATGACACACACAAGGTATCGAATATGCATTTATTAATCACTGATACGTAACAAACAAACAAACATGACAGTAGAACAAGTTACACGCCAGAAGGTGCACTAGAACAAAGAAGCCAAAGTCACAAAGATAGGGCACTAAGTGCCAGAGACGCCACAGAACCCCCCCCCCCCCCTCCCTCCCCCATTGCCCTGGTAGTGTGGAGCACTTCGGAGGGAAACTTCAACTACACGAATTCATAATCTTGGTGTCTGCGTGGCGGTTGTAGGCGGCGGCCAGTGTGGGAAGTGGGGGTGTCAGTGTCGGCAGTGCAGGCGTCCCATGGTTCCAACAGCTCCACAGGCAGAGACGTTTCAGCCGAAGGCAGGTCGGCAGCGTTGGGAGGCAAATCAGTGAGTGACCATGCCAGTTTCAATTGATTAACACACACTGTCTGCGGCCATCCATGTAGGTGGATGATGAACGTGTTCATATTGCAATGTAGCTCATGGTAAGGGCCCGAATAAGGTGCCTGCAGGGCTGCCCACAGTGTTGTCCCGCAGCATCACAAAGATGCACGAAGCAAGGTTTTTGTGGATGAACACAGGCGGTGTGGTGTGGGGACAGCGAAGGGGAATGTGGAGGCGTGCAATGTGCATACGAATCCGCTCGACCAGGGTGAGAAGGCCCTTAGTTACGGCTGACGGTGAATTCTCAACAAATTCGGCGGGAAGAAAGAGGGGTTTGCCGTATGGAATCTCAGCGAGTGAGGCATTCAGATCTTCTTTACGGGCCAAGTGAATACCCAGCAGGACCCATGGGAGAACGTCTGACCATAAGCCACCGTGGCACATTAACGCAGCCTTGAGTGTGCGATGCCACCACTCGACTTGGCCGTTCACCTGCTGGTGGTAAGCTGAGGTGTGAAATTTGGCTACACTGTAGAGTTCGCAGAGTCGTGCAAAGAGGGTGGACTCAAACTGGCGTCCCTGGTCAGTTGTGAGAGACAGGGGACAGCCGAAGTGAACAACCCACACTGAGATGCCATGCAAGGCAGTAAAGACCCTATGACGAAGGGCAGTAGGAACCAGGGAGTGAAGTGTGCATGTAGAGGTGTCACAAAGGACAGGGATCATCGATCCAGGTGGTATATGGGACAGGGCAGAGTTTGATCATCATTGGCTTGTAGTTGGGTGAGCTCCTCCAGATTCAGTGGTGCGGTTAGCACACAGATGCGGGAAAGATAGTCTGCCACAACATTCCCTGTGCCACGGATATAGCCCACGTCGGAAGAGTGCTGACAGATGCAGTCCATATGGCAGAAACGCCTTAGCGGAAGGTCCTTAGCTGGATTACAAATAGAGCCCATGAGTGGCTTGTGATATGTATAGATTGTGGATGGTCATTCCTTGAGGTCAGTATGGAAGTGTTTAATTGCCTCGTACACAGCGAGGAGCTCACGGCCGAAAGTCGATCACTTGCACTGGCTCTTAGTCACTTCTTGGAAAAGAAGCGGAGGGATTGGGTGGAGCTGGCAGTGTGTTGTTGTAAAACAGCGCCCACAGCTGAGTCACTGGCATCAGTCGTGATCGAGACATGGGCCACAGGGTCAGGGTGGGTGAGTGTGATGGCATTACTGAGGGCAGTTTTAAGGTTACCAAAGGCGTTGCGCATGGGTTTGGTCCTCTCCAACTTCCTTTCCCTCGTGGTGTTTTTGTCAGAAAGAGCATTGGTGAGGGCCATTTGGACAGAGGGAGCTTGAGGAATGTGGCAGCAGTAAAAGTTTGCCATACTCAGAAAATGACGGAGCTGAGCATAATCCTCAGGGAGACGAAGATCAAGTAGGGTTTCGAGATGAGAACTTGTCGGTCACAGGCCGTTCGCAGAGACAGTATGGCCTAGGAAAGTAACTGATGTGGAACACAGTGGAGATTCATCGTGGTTGATCATTAGGCCATTGGCAGTAAGGGCTCAACGGACTGGGTGAACTTGATGCTCCTCAGCGGAGGAGGAAAAGATCAATATATCATCTAAGTATAAGCAAATGGAACAAAATAGAATCAATCAGCAGCTGCCATTTCTACGCAGAACTTTTCAATTCATAAGGCACATAACAGTATTCAAATAGGCCGAAGGGTGTTACGATGGCCATCTTCGGAATATCCAGTGGATGCATAAGGATGTGATGATAGGCCTTGGAACAGTCTAAAATGGAGAAAAAATTAGAACCGTGGAGTAATTGCATGAAATCCTGGATATGTGGGGTGCAGTAGTTATCGATAATGGTGCAAGCATTAAGGGATCTGTAGTCCCCACAAATGCGTAAGGTGCCGTCCTTTTTGGGAACAAGGTGAATACCAGTTGCTATCAGAGGGGCAGAGGACGCCCGAAGTCGACAGATCCTGAACAATCTCTTTCGCGTGCAGAAGTTTGGAAGTGTTAAGGCGCCTGGCCTTATTATAATGAACAGGTGGGCTGTCGGTGGTGCGATTATGACAAGTGCCATTACTGATGGCTGATGCTTGCTGAGGAGGGTCAGCAATAGAGGTCAAGAAGCTATCTGCAGGCAACGTAGGTTCACTGACCTTGGGGAACTGGGGCAGCGTAGGCTGAAGTCGGCAATGGAAGATGTGGTGCAGGAGTAGAGCTCAGATGCGTCTTGTAGATTCGTCCACAGCGGTGAGAAAATGACAGCAGGTGATGGAATGTTCAACACAGGGGTAGATTGGTGAGAAGATGCTGTAGGGGCATGTGGTGAACCACCTCGTTGTGGATGTGCAGATAGGCGATGTATGATATGCCATGCATGTGACAATTCAGCAGAGGTAGAGGCGTTGCGGGTGTATAAGGCATCATTCTGGGTGCGGAGTTTGTCGATTTGAGAGCGCATGTCCGACAGGTCAGAGAGCCATGTAGCAATGTGCTCGACCAGGGACTCACATGTGGAAAGCATAGCCAAGAAGACAGGGAACGGAGTTATGCTGAACTCGAGTGAGCACGGAACTGTAGAGCTGGACGCGTGGTGGCCTGCAGGTCTGGTGAAAGTTTGTAATGGTGTAGAAAATCCAAGCCGATCACAGGTTCATTCACGTGACAATGTGGATTGCCCAAGAGTAGGTGTGACTAGTTGTAGGTGAAGCAACATCTTGGTGGTGATCAAGGTGAGGGTGGAAGTGATAGTGTATCAGCAGCATGCTTGACCGGAATTACACTAATGTTGGTGCCAGTGCCGATGAGAAATCGGATGTCCGTTGACAAGTCTGTGGCATAGAGGGGTTGCTTGAAGCGAATGGTGCAGTGTCATCTGATAGGTGCCGCAAAGGAATGTGGCACCTAAACATGCCCATTGGTCTTGTTTGGGTAGGCGCAAGGCATGCTTCAGTTGCAGGTGGCATCCCCTTAAGTAGCGTGGAACCAGCACAGTGGGTAGGCCAGTTGGCGGGGTGGTGTAGTGTGGGAAGGGGCCGCAGCTGACTGCATCTGGGCCAGTAGCCGATCAGGTTGCTGCTCGGGCAAGGTCAGTGGCTGTTGGGAGCCTGCTGGCAGTACCTCCTGTAGGCCGCTAGGTGGCAGCTCCTGACTGTCAGCTGAGGCGCCAAGGTTAGTGCTCTAGGCTCTGCCAGCAGGGTGCGGAACCAAAGGTGCAGGCATGCCAACTGAGGGTGATAGGGATGTCATTCGTGACAGGTGGTGTCGGTGATGAATGATAGTGTAAGCCTGATCCGCCACACATAACCAAACCTTCAGTGGGTCGGTGACGTGAGACGGTAGATGAAGTTGCAGATCCAGAGGCATTTCGACCATCCACAACATCCAAAGGACGACATCAGGTCATTCTGGATTGTTGATTAATGCATAAAGGCGCACCAAAGCTGCAAAGGGGTTGATGAGGTGCTCCTCATGAATAATGTGATGGATAGCCTCCGCCAGAGGGCAGTAAAGGTGCTCGATAATTAGTTCTTTGGCTGTTGAATATTTGTGTGAGATGGGCAGTGAGAGAATCAAGTCATTGATGAGGTCCGTATGTGCGTGTAGGTGGCTCACCAGGCAGACAAAACAGACGTCGTCATCTGAAATGCTAACCAAGTTTTTGGATTGTCTTTTTGCAAAGCAGGTAGCTTAGGGAACCTGCCAGGTAACATGTTGAAGCAGCACCAGCACATGGAGATTGGTGCATGCAGAGCAGGATGCTTCCTACTCCGGAAGTCCGGTAGCGGTGAACGATGCACCACCTAAGTTCTGTTTGGGGCGGTTGCTGCATGCAGCACATGGTGTGGAGGGAGTGGGTGTATAAGTTGGCATGGTGCGTCCAATCTGCAAGCCCGATGAAGAACCTGGTGCGGGTGTGTAATGGCCGGTGCCGTTGCAACAGCGGACGGACTGCAGTCGCGGCGAAGCCATGGGGTGGGGGGGGAGGAGGGAGGGTGGTTGCTGCTGACTCAGTAACCAGTGCAGGTGGAACAGCTGGTGCCATTAAGAAAGTTGGCGGAAGACAGTCATGGTGCAACCACAGTGTGGCGTCGTGGAAACTGATGTGGTCAAAGCGACCAGCTTCCCCGAAACAGAGTGCTGCGACACTACGTATATTAGAATGTGCTACCCTGTGCTTATAAATGTTCAATTCACAGTTCTGGAACTTCGTTGGTGCATCAAACCATCCCAAAGGTAATGATGTAGATGAAGGATAAACCACAATGTCGTTAAGGGGAAGGTTGTCCACATTGTTGTTAAGCGATGTGCACTGTCCGTGTTGTGGCTGTTGTTGTGCTGCCACGCTAGGCAGTGGCCATATTGTGCCGGGTAAGGTTAGGTGGCCACCGGCATGGGAGGGCATAAATAATTGTTCACTTTTAACCAAATTCAAATCAGGTACACTTGTCCACTCATGGTGGAAAGCCACATAGTTAATGGGGCCCGTTACACTTGCACTGAAAGACAATGGTAGATCCACTGTGGCAGAAACAATGTGGGCTAGCACACGAAGTTCCTAGATGACGAAAACAAGCACAAAATAACTGGCGATAAGACAGTGACGAAGTCGGGGTCACCATTGTGGTTATCACATAGGATCGGTTGGAGATAACACATACTAAACATTAAATATGCATTTATTAATCACTGATATGTAACAGACAAACATGGCAGTAGAACAAGTTACGCACCGAAAGGTGCACTAGAACAAAGCAGTTCAAAGAAGCCAAAGTCACTAAGATAGGGTGCTCTGTGCCAGAAACGCCACAAGGTTATTCATTAATAAAAAATCTATATATTTCAAACATAATTTGAAAAAAAAAATTATGTTAAGGGGCTAAAGCAAGATGGGTCTTTCTCATCTTTTATTACTTTAATTGCTGTGGATTTATGTAGACTGCTGTTTATAATGTCTTGGACCACTAACCATTGTTTCTCTTCATTTGTTGGGTTTGATCTAAATGTTTACAGATGTTAGTGACTGTCTTATCAGTTCCACCAACCATGACTACTTTCCTAGCTTTCTTGATCATTGTTTTGCCACTAATCTGTCTCCCGTCAGTTAACACTCTCCAAAAGATCGGTTTATCTGTGTCCAGAAGATCGAAAGAATTCTAGTTGTTTGATGCAGTTGTCTGACCATGGGTTTTGTACTGCATCACAAGATTGTTTGTCCTCACTGATGGTAATGTAAGTTTAATTTTCCCAAATGACACTGGGCAAATTAAAGTTGTCACCTAGTACTATCAAACGTTTAGGGAATTTCTGTGGAATTTAGGCCATCTTGGACTGACTGGCTGATATGTATGATATGGTTTTTGGTAGAAACATCTAATTATTAACCAAGTCCACCATCCCTTGTTACTCTTGTCCCCATGAGTTCACAATCAGATTCATTTGGGACCTTGTTATTTAAACCTAGTCCTGTAAAGATTTCCACTTCTTGATGTTTTTAATCTATTTTTTTCTTGGTGTTTCTAATCTATTTTTCTGATTTACGATCGTCTACATCTACATTTAAATCTACATTTTGTAAACCAGCTTGCAATACTTCTTCCATTACTCTCCCCCTCCACCCATCTGTTCCATTTGCAAATACTGCATGGTAAGAACAACTGCCAGTAAGATGCCATATGAATTCAAATTGTTCTGATTTTCCTTTTGTGGTCATTTTGTAAGATACATGGGAGAAAGCAGTATGTTACCTGGTGCTTCTTAAAATGTGTGCTCTCAGAATTTTAACAACAAATGTCCACATTCTGCACTACGCCTCTCATGTAACATGTGGTGCAATCTGAGTTGGATGAACGTCTCAGTGATATTCTCACATTTACTAAGTGAATCTATGACAAAATGTGCTGCTGTTCTGTGGACCTTCTCTATCTCCTGTACTAATCATGACTAGTAAGGGTCCCTGGGCTGACAAACACTACTGAAGAATCATTCCAATGAGAGTTTTGAATGCTGCTTCTTTCCTAATGGTTCTTCTGTCGAATCTCAGCCTCTCACCTGGTTTCCAACTAGGTTTGGGGAAAAATAGCTTAGATAGTCATTGACTTTTAATTCTTCACTTAATAATTTCTTGGATGCAATCACAGATGTTAATCTGCCAGGAAGTGTCACAGGTTTGTATGGCTATTCTACTGTAGGTTACACTGGACTAGACATTCTGTATTTGTTCCTCTTTCCAGTAATAAATTTGTGTCAACATTGGTTTCTTGTTTTGAGATGAAAGACTTCGAATGTTTATGAACATTTTGAATTTCAGAATAAACATTTTCAAAGGCATTTTTGTTTGTCTCCCTATCAGAATATACACCCCCCCCCCCTCCCAATTTCATTACTCAGCTTTGAATACATTTCTCCGGTTATTGTTTCAAGACTTATAAATTCTTTTTCCAAGTTTGTTAACTTCACTCTGTACTGTTTGTACATATAGACTCAAATTTGAAATTTTTGTGTCAAGGTGTTCTACAGCATCTTGATTTTCTTCACTCTTAACTGTAATTGATTGTTCCAAATTCAAAACCATTGATTTTGAGCATTCTTTGTTTCTTTGTTCCATAATTCCTAACAAATTTTCACAGATTCAACAACTGCAGCTTGAACTGATTGACCCACCTATAACATCATTCTTTTTATGTCTGAAACTCCTTCTTCTGCCGGTTCAAATGATTCATCCTCCTCCTTCGCCATTACATTAAAGTTCCCCACATGCAACACATCCTCACTATCCCTCACTTGTTCTGATTCAACCTTTGGCTTGCAAATAAGTCATTTTTAATAACTGTTCTTATATAGTTTCATAAACAAAAAACAAAAAAAATCACACAAATATGTCGTCTTTCATACAAATATGTTGATCAAAATATTGTATCACTTTTTCAACCTCATTACGGAGACTTGGAAACTATCTGAGGAAAGAAATGTAGATATCCTAAAGAGTTTTAATATAAAAAGTTTTGTTATTAAAACTGGAATTAACTTGCAGGTCGACAGTTACATCTGCACATGCACAGGGGTGCTTTTAACTGAAACGGCAAATGGTCTCAAAAACAGTTGCAAGATTGACAGTGTCCTAAAAACCTTTGTAAAATTATCCTTGTACGTAATTCTTTCAAGGCCACAATGAATTCTTAAAACCTTGCCTTTCCTCTAACACCAGTCAGCTTAGGGAATTGGATTGTCTTTGTCAGAATTGGTCCCTTCTACAACTTTGTTTTTTTCTTTTTTAAAGTCATACCCATCAAATCAGAAAGAATTTACCTTGCAATGTCTTACTGTGGACAAGTGTCAAGTTGTAGTTTTTGTTGTCTTCAGTCCTGAGACTGGTTTGATGCAGCTCTCCATGCTACTCTATCCTGTGCAAGCTTCTTCATCTCTCAGTACCTACTGCAACCTACATCCTTCTGAATCTGCTTAGTGTATTCATCTCTTGGCCTCCCTCTACGATTTTTACCCTCCATGCTGCCCTCCAATATTAAATTGGTGATCCCTTGATGCCTCAGAACATGTTCTACCAACTGATCCCTTCTTCTGGTCAAGTTGTGCCACAAACTTCTATTCTCCCCAATCCTATTCAATACTTCCTCATTAATTATGTGATCTACCCATCTAATCTTCAGCATTCTTCTGTAGCACCACATTTTGGAAGCTTCTATTCTCTTCTTGTCCAAATTATTTATCGTCCATGTTTCACTTCGATACATGGCTACACTCCATACAAATACTTTCATAAACGACTTGCTGATACATAAATCTATATTCGATGTTAACAAATTTCTCTTCTTTATAAACGCTTTTCTTGCCATTGCCAGTCTACATTTTATATCCTCTCTACCTCGACCGTCATCAGTTATTTTGCTCCCCAAATAGCAAAACTCCTTTACTACTTTAAGTGTGTCATTTCCTAATCTAATTCCCTCAGCATCACCCGGCTTAATTCGACTACATTCCACTATTCTTGTTTTGCTTTTGTTGATGTTCATCCTATATCCTGCTTTCAAGACACTGTCCATTCCGTTCAACTGCTCTTCCAAGTTCTCTGCTGTCTCTGACAGAATTACAATGTCATCAGCGAACCTCAAAGTTTTTATTTCTTCTCCATGGATTTTAATACCTACTCTGAATTTTTCTTTTGTTTCCTTTACTGCTTGCTCAATATACAGATTGAATAACATCGGGGAGAGGCTGCAACCCTGTCTTAGTCCCTTCCCAACCACTGCTTCCCTTTCATGTCCCTCGACTCTTACAACTGCCATCTGGTTTCCGTACAAATTGTAAATAGCCTTTCACTCCCTGTATTTTATCCCTGCCACCTTTAGAATTTGAAAGAGAGTATTCCAGTCAACATTGTCAAAAGCTTTCTCTAAGTCTACAAATGCTAGAAACGTAGGTTTGCCTTTCCTTAATCTTTCTTCTAAGATAAGTCGTAAGGTCAGTATTGCCTCACATGTTCCAACATTTCTACAGAATCCAAACTGATCTTCCCCGAGGTCAGCTTCTACCAGTTTTCCCATTCGTCTGTAAAGATTTTGCGTTAGTATTTTGCAGCTGTGACTTATTAAACTGATAATTCGGTAATTTTCACTTCTGTCAGCACCTGCTTTCTTTGGGATCGGAATTATTATATTCTTCTTGAAGTCTGAGGGTATTTCGCCTGTCTCATACATCTTGCTCACCAGCTGGTAGAGTTTTGATAGGACTGGCTCTCCCAAGGCCATCAGTAGTTCCAATGGAATGTTGTCTACTCCGGGGGCCTTGTTTCGACTTAGGTCTTTCCGTGCTCTGTCATACTCTTCACGTAGTATCGTATCTCCCATTTCATTTTCATCTACATCCTCTTCCATTTCCATAATATTGTCCTCAAGTACATCGCCCTTGTATAGACCCTCTATATACTCCTTCCACCTTTCTGCTTTCCCCTCTTTGCTTAGAACTGGGTTTCCATCTGAGCTCTTGACATTCATACAAGTGGTTCTCTTTTCTCCAAAGATCTCTTTAATTTTCCTATAGGTAGTATCTATCTTACCCCTAGTGAGATACACCTCTACATCCTTACATTTGTCCTCTAGCCATCCCTGCTTAGCCATTTTGCACTTCTTGTCGATCTCATTTTTGAGACGTTTGTATTCCTTTTTGCCTGCTTCATTTACTGCATTTTTATATTTTCTCCTTTCATCAATTAAATTCATTTCTTAAATTTCTTCGTCATCTGCAGAGCTAGTTGGCATATAAACTTGTACTACTGTAGTAGGTGTGGGCTTCGTATCTATCTTGGCCACAATAATGCGTTCACTATTCTGTTTGTAGTAGCTTACCCGCATTCCTATTTTCCTATTCATTATTAAACCTACTCCTGCATTACCCCTATTTGATTTTGTGTTTATAACCCTGTAGTCACCTGACCAAAAGCCTTGTTCCTCCTGCCACCGAACTTCACTAATTCCCACTATATCTAACTTTAACCTATCCATTTCCCTTTTTAAATTTTCTAACCTACCTGCCCGATTAAGGGATCTGACATTCCACGCTCCGATCCGTAGAACGCCAGTTTTCTTTCTCCTGATAAACGGCATCCTCTTGAGTAGTCCCCGCCCGGAGATCCGAATGGGGGACTATTTTACCTCCGGAATATTTTACCCAAGAGGACGCCATAATCATTTAAGCATAGAGTAAAGCTGCATGCCCTCGGGAAAAATTACGGCCGTAGTTTCCCCTTGCTTTCAGCCGTTCGCAGTACCAGCACAGCCAGGCCGTTTTGGTTATTGTTACAAGGCCAGATCAGTCAATCATCCAAACTGTTGCCCTTGCAACTACTGAAAAGGCTGCTGCCCCTCTTCAAGAACCACACGTTTGTCTGGCCTCTCAACAGATACCCCTCCGTTGTGGTTGTACCTACGGTACGGCTATCTGTATCGCTGAGGCACGCAAGCCTCCCCACCAACGACAAGGTTCATGGTTCATGGGGAGGAGTGTCAAGTTGAGTCCACTTAAAATATGAGGTCTGCCGTCAATCCCGGGTATTCTAATTTTCATTCCTACACTTCTTTTTCCTTCATAAATTCAACAGAGTGAGTTTTAAACCAAAAAATAATTCCAGACATACTTTACAGTAATATGTGATGTCTCCACACTCTTCGTTCAGTTCCATCAAAAACTGATTCAGATGACAATGGCAGAATGCGTGTGACATCAGAAATTTTAATATTTGTACCACCAATTTCTTCACATACAAATGCCTGCAAATTCAGCACACATTGCTTCTTAATGTAGAGAATTTATTTATATCTGCCTGAATAGTTTCTAGGGTCCTTTGTTTACATTTAATCAGTTTATACGATTTCTGTTTTTACCACGAGTGAGAATTGTGTGACATGCTGTAGGATCATTAGTTCCAGGGTTTGGTATGATGGGTGCTGTAGTTTCTTTCATTGGGGTGAATGTAATGGCGTGGGAAATGGGGACATAAATGAGGCTCACCAGTGGTTTTGCAGGATCTGCAGTAGAGATAGGAAAATACTGAAACAGGAAGGGAAAATTGCAGCTCTTCAAGCTGACCTAGACAAGGCAAGGGAGGATCTGGACAGGTTAAAGAGGGAGAAGGGTGAACATAGGTGGCAAGTGGCAACAGGTAATAGGGGGAACAGGCAAAGCAGAGCATCAGACAGCTTTGTCATAAATCTTGAAAATAGATTTGGCCTGTTGCCTCAGTCAGAATCAGATGAACCTCATGTAGCAGAAGCTGTAGAAAGGGCACAACAAGCTCTCAAGGACTTGAAAAAAGTACAAAAATTTGTAAAGAGAAAGAAAGTTCTGTTAGGGGACTCTGAATATTCCATAGAGAGTGACCTGGTGAATATAGCATCAGCAACGAAGCATACGGGTGTGGGATTTGTGTCTGTCTTGAGACCATGATCGGCCTCATTTGAACTCTTCCATAGGAAGGGTGAACTTGGAGTTGGAGTGGCTGCTTAGGACGGATATAGTGTATACCTTATTGGTTTGATTCCTGTAGATGCTATCGATAGGTGGGACTACACACTAGGCACGGCCTTCACCTCAATAGGAAAGGGAAGGGAAAATTGTCTGGGTTGATTGCAGAAAACGTAAGGGGGGACACTGTCACAAGTGGTAATATACCAGTGGTCACAGGTGTCAGAAGGATGCCTTTTTTAGGATAGGGAAGGGGGAAAGAAAACGAGTTTTAAGAGAGATTGGCAGACATGCTCAGTTTGAGAAAACAGATGAACAGGAGTCAGATTTTAGCATACAGCTTCCATTTAAACAACGTTTAACAGAAAGTAATCAGAAAATGCCAGTTCATCTTCACCAAAGCAGTTATAATCCCATTAGTGTGCAAAATAAGTTATCTTTATTACACCAGAACATTCCGAGACTCAGAAATAAAGTTGATGAACTACTCATTTGTATCGATGAAATGAATTCATCTAATGAAATTGACATAATCTGCCTCTCTGAACATCAAGTGACGACTGGTATAGATATGTTAGACATTTCAGGATTTAAGCTAGCTTCCTACTTCTGCGGAGTACATATGAATGGAGGAGGAGTTGCCACATTTATTAAAAACTGCCATAAATTCAAGAACGTTGATATTAATAAATTCTGTTTAGAGCAGCATCTAGAAGCATGTGCAACAGAAGTAGAGTTCCATAACAGATCCTATATAATAGTAACTATTTACCGAGCACCTGCAGGAAATTATAGTCTATTCATAAATCATCCAGAAGCTCTTTTGGGTTATTTAACAGGAATAAACAAAGAAATTTTGATTGCTGGTGACTTTAATACAGATTTTCTAATGCAATCTTCCAGTAAACTTTCCAACTAGGATCACTAAATCCTCAAGGACAGCCATTGATAACATTTTTATAGACAAATCAAAGGAACAAAATCATATCATAAAACCTGTTATAAATGGACTATCAGGTCATGACATGCAGCTCCTTGTTTTAGATGTCAATTCTAAGCAGATTATCAAGACTGCCAAATCTGAGTACAGGAGAGTAGTCAATCAACCAAAAATTGAGTGTTTTAGAAGAGTGCTCTAAGATATGAACTGGAAAGATGTTTATAGTGCTCATGACATGAATGAAAAATATAACACATTCATGAACAATGTCAGTACCATGTTTGAAAACTGTTTTCCTCGAAAAGTTATTCAAATTAAACAGAAGCCTATAATAAAACCATGGATTACACAAGGAATAAAGATTTCCTGCAAGACAAAAAGGAAAATGTTTCTGTCGACCAAGGATAGCTCCATTGCTGATGATTTAGCTAAATACAAGGAATACTGTAACATATTAAAAAAAAGTAATTCAGACATCTAAAAAAAATGCACTATGAGAAGAAGATAGCAATGTCAGGGAACAAAATAAAAACAATATGGGTTGGCTGTGATGGCTGGCAGCTGTCCTGCCCAGTTTGTCGTTCTGCCCTTTCTCAGTTGCAATTGAGGTATTTTATCTCAGGCACTACTTCGATTGGTATGCATGACCGCTACCCTCTAATACTGAATGTACTAATTGAGAAATGCATAGCAAAAGTCTGCTTCCAGGAAGAAACATGTGGTGCACTTTGTGACACTTGTGTTGTCAGAGAGTCAGAATGCTGATGCTTTGTAGTTGTTGGTCTGTAAATACATGGTACAGTTATTATTATTATTATTATTATTATTATTATTATTATTATTATTATTATTATTATTATTATTGGGGGGGGGGGTGAGTGGCAAGTCATGTATATTTGGGGAAATATCATGTGAACAGTACAGCAAAAAATGCCTAGATGGAATAAATGTAGTTTAGTGTTAATCCTCTTGCATTTCATTTCTATGCAAGACAAGTGTGAGAAAAGAATGGTTACAGGTAGTGAACAACAATTTGTGAAAAGTGTTCTTGGTATTTTATGACAATTGTTAATCAATGGCCAGGAGGTGAATGACAATGTGGACATTTTCAGCAAAATGGACTAACAGTGAAAATAGCATTATTGGCAAGAATTCTCGAGGTATTTGATGCGGAGAGGTCAGTCAGCAAAGGTAGTAAAATTTCCTGGCCTAAAATATTACATGATCACCCTCCACATGATTCTTACCGGTGTGGTAAGTTAGATGATTAAGCATACACAAATAATTGCCACACATTGTGAGAACTACAGCAGAACAAGCAGAATGCTATTGCTACTCTCTGTCAGGCAAAGTGCAACATGGGCCTCACAATTTCATAAATAGTGATCAACACAGTGCCAATATCAGTGGTTGCCATTTCTGGTAACATTGTGAAAAGTAACTCTCCTGTTCATTAACTTGGGCAATGTATTTTGTGTCAAATTTATAATAATTTTTTTATGTATTGTCAAGAATTCGTAAAACAACAAGAGGCCTGTCATTCTTCCTAACTGTTGTGTGATCAGCAAGCAAACCACATACATAAAAGCATTTACTTTTGCCTTTTGCTTTTGTTTGCAATGTTCAGTGGTTTAGGGTATATTTTTAAATATGGTGGAACTGTGTTATTAGTGGTCAGTGAAATTACAGTTTGCACAACATAAATTTTAAGTATTTTGACTGCATTCGTTCCAAATTGTTCAAGCGTAGACCATGATGACTTCACTGTCAAGTTCCCCGCAACACAGTTATGACAACATATTGTGTAGAACTTACAAGATGGAAAAAGTGTGTTTTAATGTGTATAAAAGATGATGAACTAACATTTTTTACATGTTAATTCAGCTGATAGTTGAGAGCTGTGAATACACTATGTTTTGCAGCAAGATATATTGTGGTTAAGCATTTGTAGACCAGTTCCAGTAAATCAAGTATAATATTATATTACTGTTAAACAATGCTCATTATTAGTAATTTTTCACGTAATTTGTAATTTTTACAGTGTGGTTCTAACAATCTCTCTCATTTTTGCAGGTTGTAAATATAATCGGTACACTATTGAGCACATTTCAGCTCTCGCTTTTTGTTATATACCGTGACCAGCCTGTGCAGGCAGAGTGAAGAGATCGCAGTGAAAGGACACCATCTTTGCACCAAAGAGAAGTGCAATGTATTTATTATTGCTTGTTTATTTTTTGTGTTAGGAGGAGAAAAGAATGAAATGATTGTGCATGATACTTACGACTGAGAAACTTACATCCATGACTGTTTTGTGATAAGATTTTAAATTGACGTACCTGAGGAAAACTAGACATTCTGTTGAAATGGGAAAAAATCTTCCTTCAAATATATGTAATTTTTAAAGGCTTCATGTAAATGGCTGTGAGATAATTATATTTTATATGAGACTATATTTTACTTGTGATTAATAAATTTGGCTTTTATATCTTATGTAGAGAATTATGCTTTTGTTTCTGATAATTTTTTACTTTACAACTTCAGTTTTCTTGTGTATATGTGGTTCACAAAGTATGAAACTCCATTTGAAAGTCACAGTGATTGTTCAGTTCAGAAGATTTTATAAAGGCAATTGACAGCTATTGGTCTTCTCATTGGTTTTAACATTTTCAGATAACTTAATTCTCAAAGAAAAGGGCGATGAGTCATAAACGAAGTGGAAATTCTGTAATGCCACGACAAGATGATGATGGGGGATTCTAATGTCAGAGATGGGAAATAGCTAAAAACATATTCTGCAATGGAAGGCTTTGGTTGTCGTACCAGGAATGACAAGGGTCATACTTTAATAGAATTTGCCGAAAATTACAGCATGTTTACTCTTGTGAGATTTCTGTTCGGTTATAGCCCAAGCAAACACACTCTTTTCTGTAAGACTGTATATTTCAGTACAGACGTCCACATTACAAAAAGTCGTACAGCCTTCTGAACAAGCAAGATGGCATGGGTCGTTAGGTTAACAGAGTCAAAGAACTTGCGACGGTGGAGATGTGTCGTTCGTACTTGAGACGCTCATTCCCTCCCCCCACAGTGTGGAACACAGTGGCAGGAGGGATGTGATGGGGATGCCCAGATCCAGAGGCTGTTGCGGTGGGTACCACACTGAGACGTCCATGTGGAATTCCTGTAGGTGATGTGGGTGGACGAGGTACCGGCCTACGCGTGAGGATGGAGTGGTGTGGAAGGACTGTGTTTCGTGCGTGATTGGCTGGCAACATTTGAACTGTAACCCTCCCTAAGGGGGTTACCATAGCTCAGAGGAGCATGTGGTTGACCCCGCACAGGAGCGGGCAGGAGTGGGCGATCGACTGACGAACGGGTTGCTCGGTTTGGTGAGGTGAGTTATCGTGCAAGCAGGATGAAGATGATGATGTCGTCAATGAGGATGGTGACATCCTCCACACGTTTGGGCGGAATGTTGGTTTGCAGAACGACTAGAGGGGGCAGGGGGAGGAGGTAGAGAGAGAGGGTGAGAACCTGAGGAATGGCGTTGGTGGTGATGCAGGCGCATGTTCAGGATAGGGCTGCAGCAGCATCTCTGAGGGGTTATAGCTTGAACGCAAGTCCTTAGTGCTGGGAGGCTGCATAATGTCGTTGAGCATGAAAGATGCTGCTGGGTCGAGGCGTGCCGGTTTCACGCGGTGGAGGGAAACCGTGGGCGGCGAACCTTTAACCCAGATGTCCATCATGTTAGCAGTGCGATTCATGACCTTGTATGGGCCTGAATATGGTGGGGCAAGTGGGGCCCAGACGATGTCATTGGGGAGAAAAAAGAACTTGCATGAAAGGAGATCGGAGGGCATGTAGGAGCGAGGCTAGATGGGGGTCAGGGAAATGATTGCAAAATGCATTCAGATCTGGCTTATGAAGTAGGTAAGGCGGATGGGATTGCACGGGGGGTAGGTTGTAAAAGCTCCCCAGGGAGGATAGGGTTTTCACCATTGTATTAAAGTGCTTTTATATACCACCAGCATCCACAACAAATGTCGCAGAACATTTCAGGGAAAGTCTTGAGTACATAGGAAGTAAATATCCAAATTATCCATTAGTTATAAGTGGAGACTTTAATCTGGCATCCACACATTTATCGCAGGGGGCAGAAGCAAGGACTCGTGTGAAGTTATTCTAGGAGTGCTCTCAACATACAACCTTGAGCAATTGCTTAGAAAACCAATTCGCGATGGGAACATATTAGATATTTTGGCGACAAACAGACTTGATCTTTTTGAGGAAGTTAATCTAGAAGAAGGTATTAGCGACCATAATGTCGTTGTGGGCTTCTATGTCACTGGAAGAAGAAGAAAAAAGAGAGAGAGAGAGAGAGAGAGAGAGAGAGAGAGAGAGAGAGAGAGAGAGAGAGAAACTAAACCCAAAGATACAGCGTAGAGTTTTATTGTTTGGAAAAGTAAATAAAAGTGTCATTAATGAATATCTTCATAGCCAGCTCCAAGCATTCACTGTGGGACACAAAGATATTGAGCATCTTTGGTCGGAATTTAAAGATATTGTCCACCATGTGCTAGAAAAGTATGTGCCTAGCGAAAATATAAGGGAGGGAAAGGATCCACCTTGGTACAACAAACATATTAGGAAGTTGCTGAGAAAGCAGAGAATTTTGCACAGTCGTTTTAAATGTAGCCACTGCCCCGCTGACAAACAGAAATTATGTGAAATGAAAGCAGCTGTCAGAAGGACAATGAGAGGTACACATTTGAAAGCAATATTTTACCTGCAGATTCTAAAAATAGCCCCAAAAAATTTTTGTCATACATAAATCTATGAATGCTACAAATAATTCAATAACTTCTCTTGCTGACAGTTGGGTAATGTAACATGATGATAAACAGAAACCTGAAATTCTAAACCTAAATGCCAGGAAGTCATCTGACCTAGATGGTATGCCTGTAAGATTATATGTTGACCATGCTACAAATATAGCACCACTCTTATCCATCATCTATCAGAGATCATTGGAACAGCAAAAAGTTCCACGGACCTGGAAGAAGGCCCAGGTCATAGCAATCTATAAAAAGGGTAGAAAACCGGATGTATATAATTACCGGCCAATTTCTCTGACATTGATTTGTTGTAGAATCATGGAATATATTTCGTGTTCAGAGATAATGAACTTTCTAGACTCTAAAAGCTCATCTGCAGAAACCAGTACAGTTTTAGGAAACAGCGGTCATGCGAGACACAGCTGGCCCTCTTTGTGCACGATATACAACAGCCTCTAGATACCGGCTCCCAGGTTGATGCCATATTTCTCGACTTTCGAAAGGTGTTCGACTCAGTTGTGCACTGTCGCTTGCTCCAAAAAGTGCGCGCTTACGGTCTATCTGATGACATTTGTGGTTCAGTAGAAAGTTTTCTAACAGACAGGGAGCAGTATGTCGTCCTGAATGGGGTGACTTCAACAGAAGCTTGACCTCAGGTGTGCCCCAGGGCAGTGTAATAGGTCTGCTGCTTTTTACAATTTACAGAAATGATCTGGTTGATGGTATTGAAAGCGGCATTAGACTGTTTGCCGATGATGCTGTAGTCTACAGGAAAGTAGTATCACACGAAAGTTGTGAACAAATCAATGAGGATTTGCAGAAAATAAATGCGTGGTATAATGACTGGCAGTTATCTCTCAATATTAGTAAGTGTAACCTACTGCGCATAACAAGGCGAAAATCCCCATTGATGTATGAGTACGAAATAAATGCCCAGTCGTTGGAAGCGGTAACATCCATCAAGTATCTGGGTGTGACTATTTGAAATGATCTCAAATGGAATGATCAGATTACACAAGTAATGGGTAAGGGGAACTCTAGATTGTGGTTTATTGGTAGAATCCTGAAGTGATGCAGTCCTTCAACAAAGTAAATAGTTTACAATACATTAGTTCATCCAGTCTTAGAGTATTGTTTGTCTGTATGGGACCGTTACCAGTTGGGTCTGATTCAAGAGATTGAGAAGGTCCAAAGAAGAGCAGCAAGATTCGTGACTGGTACATTTAGCCATCGTGAAAGGTTACAAATCTCATAGAAAGTTAGATAGATGGCTCACTAAACGGAAGGGGCTGCTCACTGAATTTCGAAATCCGCTCTTCACCAAGGATGTAGAGCATATATTATTACCATCAACTTTCAAATCACGCAATGATCACCATTCAAAGATAAGGGAAATTAGAGCTTGTACTGAAGTGTTCAGACAGTCGTTTTTCCCTCACGCGATCTGCGCGAGAGGAACAGGGCGGGGGGGGGGGGGGGGGGGGGGGGGGAGGCGGGGGGGGGGGGGGAGAATATGATTTTGGCGCAAATTGTGCTCTCCGCCACACACCGCTTGGTGGCTAGCAGAGTATATATGTAGATAGACAAATTCACTCACTCATGGCGCCCTCGATATCTGGCTTGTACGATGACCGTGGCCAAGTAGTACCCACAGGAGGGCCTGCTGCAGGTAAATGACGACGGTAGTAGTTTATCATTCCCAGGAACCGCGACAGAGCTCTTTGTATGTGGTAGGGAGTGGCATGGATAAGATTGCACCTTCAATTCAGGGGGGTGTATATCAGCCGAGACTGCGTATTCCAAGAATTGGACAGATTCTTGGTGCAGTTGCAGTTTGTGGGTGTTGATCTCGACTTTGTTTGATGAGAGAGTGTCCTTTACTATCATGATGTGGCGTTCGTGATCTTGGGCGGATATGCTGACGATCAGGAATTGTCGAGATATGTGAAACAGATGTCGAACTGGAGCAAGAGAGAGTCAGTAAAGTGTTGCCACATCTAGATGGTGTTTTGTAACAAGAATGGCATGAAATGGTACTTGTACAATAATTGTCGTTTTCAGAATGTCTTTGGGTGCGACTGGAATTTGGTGATAATCACGTTGCAACCCAGTACACTGAAAATTTTAGCATCCAGAAGATGAGTGAAATTGGAAATATTCAGTATAGGAAATGTGCGGGTGACAACCAGTTACTATTGGAAGGCTGTAAAATTTCCACCTCAAGAAGTTCTTGTATTTGCTGGTGAGCCGAGTAAAACTTGAGTGGAATTATCGATGACTGCGCGCATACAGAGCGTGGTGTCGGTTGATTTATTAGGGGCAAATGGCTTGGAACTAGCATAGTTGTCTGCTTGAGAGGGGGAGGGTAGCAAAATAGTCACATTTTTGTTATGTTTTCGTCGGCACGGATGGCAGTTTGCAAGAGCCGAGTGTGAGGTGGTGGCGATCGGTGCGGGTAGAGGCTGTCTATTATCCGTAGTGCACAAGAGAGATGCACTCGGTGATGGCAGTACTGCTGGCATTCGTGGAGCTATTGAGCAAGCCGTGTGAGGAGGTGTGAGAGGTGGGGAATGTTATCAACACACTGGGCGGGCACGCAGGTGGCGGCGGGGAGCATGGTCGGAGCCCAGAAGGCTGGATTGTCATGAGGGTCGCAAGTGTCAGTTTGTGAAACAGGTGAGAGAGACGTTGAATAGAACACACTTGGAGGTGGAGGCAACACTGTGGAGTCACACGAGATAGGTGTGGTGTTGCTAACCAGTGTGCTGTTGTCGGCAAAGCAGGTAGGTGCAGCAGATGAAGGCTCGTGTGTCGACACTGCCGAGTCGTGTGAATTGACTTATTGTTAAGAAATTCTCATATCTACTTGACCTTTCGTATTTTATAGCTAATTTATTTAAAAAGTATGACATCACTGTGTTCTTTACCACCAATCCTGCCACCATGTTACTGTTTATACACAATGAGAAACCTCCAACTGACAAATTTCTCAAATCTGGAGTATATAAAATACAAGTCTGAGTTTTTATATAGGACAGGCAGGTAAAGCATTTAAGACTCGCTTTCATGAGCACTTACTCAACAAAGTTGGAAAGAATTCATATAAGTAAACTTTTGCATAACATCTGAAAATAAAGAAATACACACTTCCTCCACCTTCCTTGCTAAATGTGGAAGTTTTACATATAATTGGCAACGGCTACAAAATGAACTTTTTAGAAGAACTAAATTCAAATGATTTGTTGAATGAATCAACTTTCATAAAAAAAGACAGTATTTTGATTGGATATCACCTCTTACAAAATGTGAAAATTAGCCCATTCCTTTTATATATTAGAACTATGTGCCATGGGTCAGCAGATGTTGGCGTGTTGAGGTGTGCATCACTGGTTGTGCCATGGCGGTCATAAGAGCGAGACGTAACTGGACGATTTATCATGGTATTGTACGATGTGGTGATACTGTACAAGTGGTACAGTGCCTCCAGATGTTGCAGAGGACATGTGAGACAGCCGTATTATGACTGAGATAGTGTGACAGGAGGAAAGGGTGGCGGCGATAGCTTGTTGAAATCCAAGGATGGGCGTGATGTGCAACATGATTGTGGTCATTGTTCTCATTGACCAGTGTATCAGCATCCAGTTGTGTTAAGGCGGAGTTATCCTGGAGTATCCAGGAAGGTTTAAGATGGGTGAGTGAGATGGTCACAAGTTTGCTATTCACTAGGATCTTGAATGTCTGTGGACAGCATTAGAGCACCCTATACAGGCCTGAATTAGGGGGCTATAGAGCTTCTCATATGGAATCATCTCACCTCATCACAAAGCCCTGGAGGCCAGGCCCTTGTGTATAAACACTGAGGTCAAGTGAGGTGAGGGCATTAGAATGTGCTTGTTCTGGATATGTTGCTGAACATGATGCAATAATGTAGGTAAGTACATCTGATATGTGTCATCTGTAGGCTGCATGAAGTCTCTAGGTAAGACCAGTGGCTATCTGTAAATGATCTCTGCCAGCTGTGCCCATAGGTCACCCTTGTGTGTAGAGCGAATTCCAGGCATGACCCCCAGGGGTTCATTGGTCCAGGAATTGCAGGGGTTCATTGGTCCAGAATTGCTGTGACATATCAGAGCCGCTGCCTTTGCTGCTGCCTCTCAACAAGGCTATTACTGTGGTAGTCTGCATTTGAGTGATAACTGCAGAGGTGACCCTGGGCATTGAAGAGGACTGACTCCAATTGATGGCACTGATCATTAGTAACCAGTTCTGGTGTCAAAGTGAGAAATCCACACCTTGACAAAGGAATGAATAATTGTCTTGGTTTTGATCTCATGGGTATGTATAGCTTCTACCCATAACAACATTCTGCTGATAACCAACAGGAGATAATGAAATCTTTATAACTCCAACTGGGGTCTTAGATGATTAGATTAGATTAAATTAGTTTTTCATTCCATAGATCCGTGCTGAGGAGATCCTCGTGGATGTGGAACATGTCCTTTTTTTTGAAGCTGAAATAACAATACTAATAGTATGAATATATACATCATTTGTTTCTATTAAAAAATTCGGCAATGGAGTAGGAGGAGTTGGCCATGTCTGGAGGACATGCTGGAACAGAGTCTTCAGGATGGGGAAGCAGCTGAGGTGAGGCTGAGAATGCAGTGTTACTTGAGACATGCGAAAAGACTGATGTTTGATATGAAGGTTTGTGTCCCAGTTGTTACGGAGGTCTGCAGTGCTTGGCTCATTCACCATGTGCTCATAGTCATATGGAAGGGAAATTGCATTGATTCATGAAAGTTAGTCTTCATTGATTTTGTCTGCACTGTGGATGTGACATATGTCAGTGGTGTACCTTGAAATCAGGTCTGGGTGTCTGAATTGGCACAGACTGGTATCTGGAGATAGTTTCTTGATGGCATCCACCAGCACTTTGCGATCTGTGTAGAACCAAAGTGGTTCAGGCACCTTGCTGACCACTTGCTGAAGTGTCGCCCCTACATGGTGTCGCTCACATAAGTCGTAAGGGTGAGTTGTGCTTTCAGGTTGAGGGTGTGTCCAAGTAAAGGCTTATGTTGAACACTTCTTCACTCAATAGAATGCTTCAGTCATCTCCATAGTCCACTTGACTTTCTTTTTCCTGTGTTGTCTTTGCCAGCCAAGTCATTTATGAGAGGAGACTGCAATGTGGCTGCATGGAGAAGGCCTCGTGCACCAGTGTGAACTGCCTCTGTCTCCCTGATGCAATGCCAGAGGTCTGTGTTTTCAATACATAGTGCCTGTGCTTGGGTGTTACAGTTGACATATCACTGGTGGGTAGCGAGAATGACATCTAACAACCAGGTACACTTGCAGAGTGCATCAGAAGAGGAGTCATTAGTGGTGAGGTATTCAGGTGAACAGGTCTCAGTGGGTATGATTAGTGCCATAGACTGGTATTTGTGAGTTATTCGCCGAGTGAAGCAAGAACGATGGTGTCAATTCGAAAGTTGATGTGCTGTTGTGTTGTGAGGATCTGATGTCGAAACCATTTCCACTAAAAAGTGTTGTTGAGTAATGAGGTCAGGCACGAAGAGGCAACATGAGTTAACACTATATGTGTTTAAGATAGATGACTTTGTTCTTTGGAATGCGCCAATGTGTCTATTTTGGTCCACTGACATTTGGGAACTTGTAAGGAGCTCGATATTTCCGAGGGGTTGCTGTAAATTGACAATGGCACCAGCAGATCAACAGCCATGGGCCAGCTGTAATGGCATGTGATGGTGCACCAACGGATGCCAGGGGCATGTGATGTCACCCTTGTGTAGGGTTGAAAGGGCTCGGCTGGGAGAATGGGCAGTACGTGAGAAGTTGTTGCCACACAGTCTCGTGGGGTGACGTCCATCTGTCTGTTTAACAGATGCTGGTGATGTATCGCCAAGGACACACAGCCAACCAGTTCGGGTTTGGATTCATGCGATCACCACCAGTTGCACCTCAGTCAGTAACTTGATGATCGATAGGGTCCATAAGGGTATTTCCAGCACAAGAGTGTGAGTCATAGTTGTGCAGATGTGACAGCAAAGTTGTGAGGCCATGTTGTCATGGAGATGCTGTTTGTAGACAACTTCTTGCAGCTGTTGTTTCAGGGTTTGAGAAATTATCTGCAAGAGAACAGTCTTCGCTGTGCTGTACTTTTGCTTGGCAACAACAGTATAAGATAGCTGATTAGTTCAGCCAGTCCTGCCAGATGGAAAAGCTAGTTAACGTATTTTGAATCATCGCCTAAAATTTCAGCTGCTTCGAAAATGTTGCCCACAGTCACAAACTACAAAGCCAGGTGAGCGGTGTTGAATTGTGGCAGTTTGAAGTTTGAACTGAACCTTGGGAGTGAGGCTGAAGAGGTACTGCCATATTTTTCAGTGTAGGAGGCAACATGGCTACTGATTATTCACTGGTTGTGACAACAACATAAGCAGTAGCTCATATACAGTTCAAGGCATGGGAGGCATGGTAGATGCAAAGCTGGTGGTATGATCGTGTTGCAGACTTGACTTTGTTGGGTAAAAACACGTCCACGGTAACATTGTCCTCAAAGTCAAAGAGTAGATCTGTTGTTGGCCTCCATTTTTGGGGCATAGTTAGGTCCGTTTTGTCTGTAGGTATGAGATATGAATAGTCAATGAATGCGATTTTCATTATTGAATTCACACAATGACAGCACTGAAAATCCTCCACTGCAGTCCTGTTGGCACTGTTATCCAGATGTTGTGTGATAGATGATTCATTGTGTAGTGACCACATTGTCGTGATGTAATACACTGGGCTGGGTTACATGAAGTAACAAATTTATTCCGCATTTGATGATAGACATGGGGTCAACAGTGTAGAAAGAGATGGCCACTCATGGTGGTCCAGCCATAAATGGTATAATAAACGTAATGTATTTTATTCACGAGAGCAAATATACTTGTCTGTCTCAAACATTAGTTTAGAACACACTCTTTCCTTTTGCTTTGTCCAAAGATTGTCCACTCCGTGCCAACCAGAGACATTTGAGTCTTGCATAGTGGTCACTATCCCCTTGAGTGTAAATAAACATTTCGTCATGGATTCCTAGAGTTTGAGAAATATTATGACTAGTTCCAATCAAATGTGTTCTAACAGCCCTTGCGAAACAGTGAACTGACATCCATGTTAATATACTGAAGAATGTGTTCATTATACAGCTTCAAATATTAGACTTTAACATCATTGTGGGAAATTAAGAACTGAAAGGTAAATTGGACCAGGAGATTCCACAGTGCTCATAATGTTCTCAGCAGTCCTAAGGAAGCCTTTGTAATCCTTAACAGATAAAACAAAGAGAGTATATGTAGTGACGGAACATACCTGAATACCTTCATTTTGCTGCTGATGTTTTGCCTCTAGTGCAAATAAACCTCAACATTGAATAGAGCTAGTTTGATAGTATGGCTGAAAATCAACAAAAGGCAGTGATTGGATGGACAGGAAAAGAAATGAACAGGAAAATAAAAACAGCCTGTAGAGCTTTTGGTAAATTAAATAGAGTTTTCAAAATGAAGCTCCCATTGCATCTGAAATGGAAAATTTGCATTGTGTGCTACCAAACTGACTTACAGCAGTGAGACATGGACTGTTAATGTGAAAACTGTGTTATTTGTTCGAACCTGGTAGAAGAGGCAGGAAAAGGAGACAAGAAAACTCTGAAATGAATACCTAATGGAATGTGGCTAGATGACAGTAGAAAACAATACAAGTGGCGGCATGAATTTCTGTTACTGGTGGCCATAATGCATGGAAAAGCCTGGGGTATTATTATCCAGCAGTGGATTCCAAAAGGTTACGGTACAGATTAGTAGATGGTATAATACTTAATCTGTGTCAACATCTTAATCCCTCAAGCCACCTTCTGGTGTGTTTAAGTGCGTATTTTTTTTTACCTTTGTCACTTCCCCTGTTTCCTATTCCAGTCGTGAATGGTTCAAGAGAAGAACAATTACTGGTAAGCCTCCATGTGATCTCGAATCCCTGTAATTTGACCTTCATGGTCTTTTCGCAATATATTTATACAGGAGGCACCAATATACTGGTTTACTCTTCTAGGAATGTATGCTCTCGGAACTTTAACAGTAAAACACACTATATTGCAGAAAGTCTCTTGCGAAGCGTGCACTGGATTTGGTTGAGCAACTCCCTCATGCTTTCATGATTACAAAATGAACTGTAATGAAATGCACTGCTCTTATTTGGATTTCCTCCATCAATACTCCCTTCTGTCAATTTCAGACTGACAAGTAACATTCATGTATTGGTTGAGGAAGGTTTTGTAAGCTACCTCCTTTGTGGATGGACTACATTTCCTGAGGATTCTTCCAATAAATCTTAGTGTGGAATCTGTCATTCCTGTGACTCATCTGCTCCATGTGCATACTCCTAGATATTTTATAGAAGTGACTGCTACCAGTGATTGTTCTGCAATCACGTAATCATACAGTAATGTCTCTTTCTGCCTATTTATGTGCAAAATGTTACATTTGTTTATATTGAGAATCAGCTGCTAATCCCTGTACCAAGTTTTGAACCCTCTGTAGGCCTTCTTAAATTTTGTTAGTTTTCTAGCACTGCAGCTTTTGTGCATACGACAGCATCATCCAGGAAAATCCTCATGGAACTTCCGATGTTATCCACTATGTCATTTACCCATTTTGTGAAAGTAACATCCGATAACACTCCTTTGGGGTATGCCCAAAGTTACTTTCTCATTTGAAAATTTCTCTCTATTGACAACTGACATGCTGTGTTCTGTTTACTAGAAACCCTTAAATCCAGTTACACAGTTGGTCTGATATTCTGTACACTTATATTTTGTTCATTAGGCAATAGTGTGGAACTGTATCAAACACCTTCCAGAAGCCAAGGAACATTACATCAACCTGAGTGTGGGGTATCTAGTGCTTTCTGGATCTCATGGATGAACAAGTTGATCTGGGTTTAATTCAATCATTGTTTTCGAAACCCAAATTTATTCACAAAGAGAAGATTTATGGTCTCCAGAAATGGCATAATACATTAGCATAAAACATGTCAACAATCCTCCTTGAAAATGGGAGCGATCTGCACTTTTCTCCAGCCATTAGGAACACTTCCTCCAGTGACCTACGGTACACTGCTGCTAGAAGAGGAACAAGTTCTTCTGCATATGCTCTGTGAAACAGTAGTGGTACCCCATTATGTCTAGCGGCCTTACCTCTGTTGAACAGTTGTATTTGCTTTTGTATCTCATGGTCACTTATTTCCATACCTGTGATTTTGATATTTGTGTGAAAATTTAAAGGAGGGACTACAGTACGATCTTCCTCTGTGAAACAATTTTGGAAAAAAAAAATGCCTTTCTCCATGTCATCCTCTGTTTTGATGCCATTGTGGTCATAATCTGTTTATTGATTTAAGGGAAGCACACTGTGGTTCAGGTTGAAAAAAATTGATTTTCGGTTTTCATCATATTTTGATAGATTAAGGTTTTATTTAAGTACTTTGAAAAGGATTTATTTATTTATTTATTTATTTTTTCACCTAAGCATTTAAAGAGCATTTTCCTACCACGTGTGTTTATGTGCCACGGCCACTTTTCTGCCTATATTTTAGATCATTATATCCCCTACATTGCACATTAGGGATCGTTTTCTTTTTTTACTTCCGGGTGTGTTGGCTATCCTTGGAATGCAACAGTCGGTATTCTTTTGTTTCTGCTGTTTGTAAACAACACGCTTTCAAACATGCAGTTAGTTTTGTTGAAGTGTGATTGCGAATAGTTGTTGTACTTAAGTTTGCAGTGCTTGTTTACATGTGTTTTGTTGTGTTTATTTTAAGATGGCGAAATGTAAAGGCATTTTCAAGAAACGACGTTTTAGAGGAAATAAGTTTAGAAAGCTTTCTGTACAAGAGGTTATTTCACCTGGCAACGATGTTTCTAATTGTAATTATTCAACAAGGCATCATCAAAGAAGCTCTCACCATTTCAAGAGAGTTACAACAAATTTACTGTAAGTGACAAGAGTTGCAGTAACATTATTATAAATTTGAGAAGATTGTCAGATGTAATTTCTAAATTTGTACAATGTAGAGAGTGTGGCAAGTCACAAAGTGTAAAAATTTGTGAGAGTGCCAGTGGGAGAAAAGGCCTAGCAATTGCTTTGGATTTAATTTGCACTGAATGCTCAGCTGTGATTTCATTTATGAGCTCTTCAAAATCAGATGCAAGTGGCCCTTATGAACTCAATACCAGATTAGTTTATGCCTTACGATCCATTGGCAAGGGAATGGCTGCAGGGAGAACATTTTGTTCAGTGATGAACTTACATCAACCACCAAATAAATTTGAAAAACTGACAAATATTAGAGAAAGCTGTATGTGAGATCAGTGAGGAAAGCATGAAACTGACTGCTAGGGAAGTGGAAGAAAATGATGGATGTTCGAATATTGCAGTTGCATTTGATGGAAGTTGGCAAAAAAGAGGACATACTTCAGCAAATGGAGTAGTGACTGCCACGAGAGTTGACTCCCATAAAGTGTTAGATGTGGAGACAATGTCTAAATATTGCAAATGTTGTAAAGTCAATGAACATAAATAACACAACAATGTGGCTAATTTAGAGGAACATGTGATGGTGTGGAAGTTCATGGAGTGCAACAAATATTTCATTGCTCCGTAGAAACAAGAGGCGTATGGTACACCAAATATTTGAGTGATGGTGACAGTAAAGCATACAACAATGTGGTGAACTCTTAAGCCATATGGAGATGCCATTATTAGCAAAATATAATATGTAGGCCATATTCAAAAACGTTTGGGAACAAAGCTGAGAAAATTAACTGTTGGTATGAGAGAAAAAATATTAGAAGATGGAAAATTGTTGACCGGACAGGATCAGTTAACTAAAACTGAAATAGAAAACTTGCAGGTATACTATGGGCAGGCAATTAGGAGGCAATGAAGAGAGATGTTTGGGCCATATTCTTCCACAAGTCCTCTACTGATGATAAGCCATGTCATGGATTGTGTCCATCAGGAGAAAATTCATGGTGCAAAACAGTAGGGTTCAGGCAACTGGAGAATCTTATTCACAACAGCATTCTCCTCCTGCTGCTGTTATACAAAAATTAAACCTATTTTCAGAGACTTGGCTCATCCTGTCCTTCTGAGTAAATTTCTGCGTGGGCAGACACAGAACCCAAATTAATTTTTCAACAGCATAATTTGGAACTGCATTCCTAAAACTGTATTTATAGGCATGCATACAATGAAACTAGGAGTTCGTGATGCTGTTATTATATTCAATTGCGGTAATATTGGAAAGTGTTGGGTACTGAAGAAGCTGGGAATTAATCCTGGTAAGAATATGATCTCTGGGCTACAACACTGCAATAAAATGAGGATAGCCGCTGCAGACATGTCTGCATGTAACATGGCCAAGAAAGCAAGACAAACATCCAGGAAGGTGAAAAAGAAGCTGGAAGACCTGCTAAAGGCCAAAGAAGGGCCATCATATGCAGCAGGATAGTTTTAATTAATTTCTCGCAAACTAAAATTTTCAGTTAATGTGCCCCATTATATCAGAAACTATCATAGATAAATGAATGAAATTTTCAGAGACCCTGCATAACATAAAAAGCCACCTCTGGTACTACATTCATTAATATTTCCTCATTAGCAAGTTCACACAAAATATTTTCTGCAGGAAAAAGTTAATATTTTTTGTTAATAAATTTTAAAAAAAGAATTTCCTAAAAAGTATAAAATGGAAAGTAGATTTTAGTACAGTTGACTATTAGCATCATGTAACATACAATAAAAATATTAAGGTCCTGCATCAAATAGTTTTTTCAGAAATGGTTCAAATACTTACCTAAATTGACTGAATCGAGAATTTACTTTCCAAACATTTTCCTAAGAATTTACTTTATTTACTAGCGATTCATTAAGAACATTAACACATTTAATCACATTATGTGAGTCTGGAAGTAGTTGCCAGTGGGTAACTGATGAAAACAAATGAAATTTCTTTCAACAAATGTAAATTTTATTCCAAAAACCCGTTTTTTTTTTTTTTTTAGAAACGAATTTAAAATTATAATCAGAAAGCACCCTCTAAATATCAAGTTACAATTTATTCAGAGGCAGACAGAACAAATTTTTGACTGTATGAGCTTTCAGGTTGAGAACCTTGCCACTCCCTTTTGACACGGCCGTAGTCATGACCGCTCACAACAACCTCTGAAAGACTACACTGGTGCAAATCTGCAACACACCAGATTACTTTAGACTAAAAATTTTAATAACTCACACAAGCAGATAAACTATGCACCCCGTAGGAGGGATGGAAATGGTACAAAACACTAACATTAACAGATTAACTTGCCACCGAAGGCACAACTTGATTTAAAAAAAAAAAAAAAATCCTCTCACGGTGGAAGGGTGGCAACTTTATATACTAAAATGACCATTTAAATAAAACCCATGAAATGCAGTCTTACATAAAATATACAATGTTGGCCAATCATGCTCTACATTACACACATACTGCCTCTCAAGATGATAGGCAAGATAAAAACATATTTCAGGAATTTGGCCGTTACACTTCAAGCAATAAATTTGTTAACACCGAATCCGACAAACCTGACAGAGGCAACTATTAATGTATGGCAGACCAACAGACAGACATACACTAACTGCCTAACAAATGCGGGCAAGAGACACACGAGCAAGCTGGGGACGAGAGACTGACCAAGAAAACATGTAGAATTTAACAAGTAAATGAAGCAACATATCACAAATCACTTAACTTTTAATAAACTGCGAAGACATGGTGCAGCACCCGCAAAACGCTCTCCCAAACTGTCCGCTGCCAGCCGCTTCAACGGACACAGGACGGTGCGCCGATCTCCTGTCTCACGGCGTCGCAGCTCTCACTGGCCAGACCGATGTTGTGGGTTGACTGCTGTTGCTCTCATGTCAGCCGAAAAAGCCACTACCCCTCGCTATACGGCGTGGCCCACTGGACTGAGATGGCGACCTCACATGCGCCGACACTCAAGACGGATAAGGTATCTTGTGTGTCAGTGCGCGCCCGACCAACCAATCGATCCAACCGGCCTTAAGGGTCAATCCGAATGACAGACATACTGGCACTCCAGATGACAGACAGACAGACACTAACTGCCCCACAAATTCGGACGAGAGACGGACTAGCAAGATGGGGACGAGAGACTGACCCAGACTCACTCCAACTGACTGTCTGGCTTATAGCGCTCCTTAAATGCACATGAACAGTTAACCTTTCCCCTTTCCCACGAGAGGGAGACAACAAAGCTGAGATTGCCACAGCGGCGCCACCGCCAGAAATGGAGCGCGACTGCTTCACACTACGCACTGCGGTGTGCTGTTCAAAATAGCAATTTTTACCAAGGTTCATTAATGTGGGTTAGATATGGAGGGTGTGGTCCCTTACGTTAAGACCAGAACATCTTGTACTGTCCATCAAGTCAGTAGATACATTATGTGATCCAAAGTATCTGAACAACTGGCTGAAAATGAGTTACAAGTTTGTGTTGCCTTCCATCAGTAATCCTGGAATCTGATACGGTGTTGGTCCACCCTTAACCTTGATGACAGCTTACACACTCGCAGGCATACATTCAAATCAGGTGCTGGAAGGTTTCTTGGGAAACGGCAACCCATTCTTCACAGAGTGCTGCACTAAAGAGAGGTACTGATGTCGGTCGGTGAGGCCAGCCTGTCACGAAGTCGGCATTCCAAAACATCCCAATGGTATTCTATAGGATTCCAGTCACAACTCTGTGCAGGCCAGTCCATTACAGGGATGCTATTGTTGTGTAACCACTCCGCCACAGGCCGTGCATTACGAACAGGTGCCTGATAGTTTTGAAAGATGCAATACCAATCCCTGAATTGCTCTTCAACAGTAGGAAGCAAGAAGGTGCTTATACCTCCAGTGTAGGTCTGTGCTGTGATAATGCCACACAAAACAACAAGGGGTACAAGCCCTTTTCATGAAAAATACAACCACACAGCAACACCGCCGCCTCTGAGTTTTACTTTTGGCATTACACATGCTGGCAGATGACGTTCATCAGGCATTCACTATAGCCACAATCTGCTATCAGATCGCCACATTTTGTACCATGATTTGTCACACCACAAAACGTTTTTCCATTGTTCAATCGTCCAATGTTTATGCTCCTTGCACCAAGCGAGGCGTCGTTTGGCATTTACTGGCGTGATGTGTGGCTTATGAGCAGCTGCTCGACCATGAAATCCAAGTTTTCTCACATCTCACCTAACTGTCATAGCACTTGCAGTGGATCCTGATGCTGTTTGGAATTCCTGTTTGATGATCTGGATAGATGTCTGCCTATTACGCATTATGACCCTCTTCAATTGTTGACGGTCTCTGTCAGTCCTCAGAGGAGGTCGGCCTGTATGCTTTTGTGCTGTATGTGTCCCTTCATGTTTCCACCTTACTATCGCAGCGGAAACAGTGGACCTAGGGATGTTTAGGAGTGTGGAAATCTTGTGTGCAGATGCATGATGCAAGTGACACCCAATCACCTGGCCAGAGTTCCGTGGAGAGCTCCATTCTGCTCTCTCATGATGTCTAATGACTAATGAGGTTGCTGATATGGAGTACCTGGCCGTAGGTAGCAGCACAATGCACCTAATATGAAAAATGTATGTTTTGGGGGGCGTCCGGGTACTTTTGATCACATAGTGTACACTTTTACTTTTGAATTCATTGAATGTTTCACACACAATTCTTTTTACAGTGAACACAAATTAATCATTTTTTGTGACCTATATTTATTCATAATAATAATAATAATAATGTACGTGGTTTTATGATTTTGTCCAAACATCAGTGAGACTTTGCAACAACATAAAATAACAAACATCATTTGGAAATCAAGTATCATTTTCAATGTATAGCAGGCATTGATTGTCAACATTTATGGAGTGAGCTGGTGTTACATGTCTGACAACAGTGTCATTGAACAGGTGCAGCAACTACACACACAAATGTGTATTTTGTGGAGGTACTGCAGCTCCATGAGCAGCTCTGGGTTAATACTGCTGCGACATGTGGTTTGAGCAGGCTGCTACTGACTGAAATGAAATTTCATACCAGTGCAGTGCATGTTGCTGAAAGATGGGGTTATATTAGATACAACTTACACCTGAAGAGGAGAGGGAAAGTAGGCTGGCTGAGCTTCTTGCAGAAATGTACAGGAGGCCACCATCAAATGAAGGAAGATGTCATTACTAGTGTCATAGAGATCCCTTTTTCAGATTAGGATCAAGATTTAGGTACATTTTAATGAAAGAAGTTAAAATAACAAAAGAGCCACACAAAATGCTTAAGAATCCACAGAAAAGTAAGGTTAGCTTATTTCTTTAGAATATTTGTGCATTTAGTGATAAGGTAGAACCGCTTCTTGTCTGTTTAGAAAATTTAGAGTGCTTTGAAAAGGTAGAGGCCCTGTGTCAATCTGAGCACCTATTAACACAGGGTTAGATAAGTTAACATATAAAAGATTACGCTCTAGAATCCTACTCATATAGTTCTAGTATGGGAAAAGAGAGGAGTTATTACATATATTAAGACAGAACATGAGTTCAAGAACATTGAGACAAATAGATTTTGTAGTGATCAGCACATAAAAATGTGTGCTTCTGAATTAATACTGAAAAATAGTTCACTTTTAATTGTAACTGTATACGGAAATCACTGGGAAATTTTGAACTGTTTATGAGAAATTTGGATTCCTTACTGCGCCCTCTCTGACAGCAGCAACCTGAGGTGATTTCGAAGTAGATTTTATAAAGGATTCTGATAGGATAAATGATCTAGAAATCTTACTTGGATCCTACATTTTGATCTGAGTAACTAACTTTGTAACATAGGTAGATACAGACAGTAGGATTCTAATTGATAATGTTTTCTTTGATGAAGCTCAAAACAAGAAAATAACTGTATACCCAGTAACAAATGCTCTCTCTGATCACGATGCACAGAATTAGGATAAATTAGACTTGCAGTGTTGATACTTCTCATTTGATTTTTATTTGGTCATTTTTTAAATTACATTATATACAAAAATTGAACTGTAATGTAGTAAAGTCAATGAAAACAATATTTCGTGGGCAAAGAGAGAAGACAAACAAGAAACAATTCTGTGAACAATATAAATTCAAGGTTTCAATAAAAGCAACATTATAATGTAATACATATTTCACAAACCTTACATCTACAGCAATTCATTTAAACTGTATACAGTATGGTTTAAGAGGAATTGTTTCAGTTTTCTCTTGAATACATGAGGGTTGTCAATGTCCTTTTTTATATCCAGTGAGAGCTTACTGTAAATCCTTATTCCAACCTGCATAATTCATTTTGTACCATTTTGAGAGTTACTGATCCTTTGCGTAGGCTTTGCTTCTGTCTTGTCCTGATTGTGAACTTCATAGATACTTTGGAAAATTTTTTATTGTCAGTTACAAATATCGTCAACGATTAGATGACTTGTGAGTCCAAGTATCGCAAGCATCTTGAATAGGTGTGCACAGGATGTCTGATTTGAAACACCAAAACTCATTTTTATATTTTAAAAACTTTTTCCACTTTTGCAGCATTTCCCCTGAATGTTACACCACACAAATTCAGAGAATGGGAATAAGCAAAATATGACAAAATTATTATTTCCCTCTCAACATATAGCTCTTAGTTAAAGCATACTGATCTTAGTTTCTTGTGCAGGTAATCAATATGGTATTTCCTTTTAATTTATTATACATTTGTATTCCTAGAAATCTTTTGTTTCGTTTATTTTCTGACCATTGATATCTATTTAAAGACCTTGTAGCTTGTTATTTGCTGTCTGAAACTGTATTAAATTTGTTTGTGAGAGGTTGAATGATAGACTATACACTGTGAACCGTTTGTATACTTGCTGTGTTATTGTAACAATTGTGAAAATGAAAGACTGCTACTCACTGTAAAGATGTCATGTTAAGTTGCAGACAACACACTAAGCTTTCGGCCAAAGCCTTCTTCAGAAAAGAAAGAAAAACACACACCACCTTCACACCTCACAAACTGCCATCTCTGGCCACTCTAGCTGACTACAACTGTCGCGTTGAACAATAGCAGCAGTAAGGAGTGGTGCAGGGATAGCAAAGGGTGAGAAATGGGAAGAAGTGCTGTCTGGCAGAAAATGCAGGGACTACTGTAGAAGACAGCAGGACAAGGCTGCCAATGGCAGTGTTGGGAGGTGTGGGGGTGGTGAGGGGGAGTGGAAAAGTAGAGGAGCAGGGAGGGGATTATACTGGTGGGTCATTGGCAGAGAGTGAGCACGATGATGGTGAGAGGATGTGAACTGGGAGGTGATTGCAGGAAAAAGGGTGCAGAAACAGTTGAGTGCAGGGAGTGGGTACAGTTTTAATAGACTGAGGCTATAATAATTTCAGGAGCAGAGAATGTGTTGTAAGGATAACTCCCATCTGCGCAGTTCAGAAAAGCTGGTGGTGGAGGGGAGGATCCATATCACCCAGTTTGTGAAGCAGCCACTGAAGTCAAGCATATGTTCAGCTGCATCTTGTGCCACAGGGTGGCCCACTTTCCCAATGGGTGGAATTTGTCAGTGGCCATTCAACCTGGCAGACAGCTGGATGGTAGTCATACCAACATTTAAAAAAAGCCAGAACAATTATTTCAGCAGAGCTGGTATATGATATAGTTACGTCCATAGGTGGTCTGACCTCTGATAGGGTAAGATAAGCCTTTGACAGAATTGAAATAGCAAGTGCTGGATGTGTGGATTGGACAGGTCTTGCACTTGCGTCTCCACAGGATTATGATCCCTGTTACAAGGACTTGGGATTGAGAAGACCAGGTGAAGTGGATGGGAGAAAAGGTTTTGACGTTGTGAAGGAATGAGGATAGGGCATTCTGGCCCTGAGTCCAGATCATCAAGATATCATCAATGAACCTGAATCATACCAGGGTTTTCAGATGCTAGGAAGGTTCCCTTTAGATGCTCATTAACAGATTGGCATAGGAGGATGCCCTGGGGGTGCCCATGGCTGTTCTGCAGATTTTTGTTTATACCTTCCCTTCAAAAGTGGAAGCAGTTGTGTATTAGGATAAAGTTGATACAATGTGTAAGGAATGAAGTGATGGGTTTAGGGTCTGAAGGACATTGGGAGAGGTATTGTTCAACAGTGGCAAGACCATCGGCATGAGGGATGTTTGTGTATAGAGAACTGGCATCAACAGTGATGAGTAGGATCCAGTAGTTAAAGGGACAGAGATGGTGAAGAGTCAGTGAAGGAAGTGGTTGGTATCTTTGACATAGGAGGATAGGTGTTGGACAATTTGTTGGAGTAGTTGGTAAATTCTTTCAGTAGGGTCACAATAATAAGCCACAATGTGTCATCCAAAATTGTTGGGTTTGTGGACTTTGGGAGCATGTAGAACCATTAAACATCTTTTTACATTGGTATGACTACCAATCAGATGCCTTCCAGGGTGAATAGCCACTTGCAAATGTGGCAAAGAGCAGAATAGACCACCCTGTGGCACAACATACTGATTTTAGTGGCTGCTTCACAACCTGGGCCATCTCTATCCTCCCCTCCACCATCAGTTTTTTTGGACCATGCAGATGGGAGTTATCCATACAACACATACTCCACTCCCAAAGTTATCCCATCCTCAACTTACAATAACTTACTGTCCCCACATTGCCCTCTCTGTTCTATAATCATCTCCCATTTCATGTCCCCCTCACCCACATTGTGCTTGCTCTCTGCCAATGTACTCATCAGCCTCTGTTTCTCTGCTCTTCTCCTTTTCTGTTTCCCATCGCCTCCCTCCTGCCCACAGCCCACCGACATTGTCCCTGGCAGCCTTGTCCTGCTGCTTTCTACAGTAGTCCTTGCATGCTCCACCAGGCAGCACTTCTCTCCTCCCATCCTTTGCTGTCCCCCTCCCTCCCCCCTTCCCTACCCCACTCCCAACTGCTGCTTTCATTCAATGGAATATATGCAGTCTGGCTAGAGCAGGTGGAGATACAGGCATGTGCTTATCAGGTGTGCCTGCTTCTATACATGTATGTGTGTGTCTTCCATTCTTTTCCGAATAAGGCTTTGGCCGAAAGCTTAGTGGGTGATAATGTTTTTGTTGTGCCTGTCTGCAACTCGGTGGACCGTCTTTATGGTGAGTAGCAATCTATCCTTTTCATATTAGTTGTTGTTTTTGTTTCAGTTGTAATCTGCAGTTAGAAATTTTTCATTTTCGTGATCAACATACTTGTACCATCAGTCATTAATGTACACTAAGAAGATCAGTGGTCCAAGGATTGAGCCATGGGGAACACCGTACTCAATAGTTCCCCACTCTGATTTTATTATTTTGCCTGTACCTGTTATGGAGGCTCTTTGTTTCCTATTATATGTGTAGGATTCTAGTCAAGCTAATAGTTTGTTTTCGATTCCATAGTGTGGGAATTTTTGTGGAAATCAATTAGAATAATTAAGACTCCACAACAAAGGTTTTTTAACAATGGCTTGCAAGATACAACATGAGGTAAATTTTATAATGAACCAAATGCTGATATAAAATTTAATCTGTTCAGTGATAAAGTCATATCATTATTTGAAAATAGCCTCCCAATCAATTTAATAAGAACGGACATTAATCAGCCATGTAAAAAACCATGATGACTTAGAGGGATTGAAGTATCTTGCGAAAGAAAAAAGGAAATGATCTGTTAGCAAGAACAGGTAGAGATCCTACACTACAAAAACTACTCAAAATTACTAACAAAAGTTACTAAAAAACAAGGAACATACACATACTGTCAGAAATCAGTAGTTATGATGATAGTCTTAGTGAAACAAGAGACAGGACAACCAACCACAGAACATAATAACATCACTATTGAACTGAATGGGAGAACTATAAATGACGAGCCACAGATAACAAATATATTTAATTACCTTTTTCAAATATAGTAGAAAGTATACAGACAAACAGGTAAAGCAATATGTTGATGAAACAACTCTCATAAAATTCAATCATAACAACAATATGAAAAGGAAAAATTGCTACTTACCATATAGACGAGACATTGGGTCACAGATAGGCATAATGAAAAGACTGCTATACATTCTAGCTTTTGGTCAAAAGACCTGTCAAAGACAAGGATCCCAGAAATACCTTAAAGACAAAAAGTAGAAGACAAAGCCAATACTGCACTAGCACTAGTGTTTGATAATATGGGGACTACAAAAGAAAGTTTACTGTATGCATCTGCCACCAACAACCATTGCATGAGGTCATTTGCTGAGTCTGGGCATCCATGTCCCACCAAGTACAATACCACTGGGCGTGTTGCTTTCTGCAAACTACATCCCAGTGACAATAAACAAAAAACTTCCCACTGGAGGGAATGAAGGAACACAACCAGTACATAGTCATTCTCTGCATGCAACAGCAGGACACCTGATCATGTGGATATCATATGACAATGCGAAAAGTAGTGATGTGTCACTGAGTGGAGAACTTCTTTCAAACTATGCAAACCCCCCCCCCCCCCCCCCCCCCCTGTGGCATATGTATTGCAGAACTAACTGAATGTCTGGATCGAAAGCAGTTGCAACTTATAATGTTTAAGCATCTGCAAACACTTGTAATCATTGCTAATGATGGCAGTATTGTCTTAGCACAGATCCAGCTGCATGTGAATAGAAAAGTTATTCTAAACTTTATATGTAGTTAAAGACAATTGTATTCTGATATGAAACTATCATTCTGCAATTAACAAAGTGCTAATGTTACAGGTTCCAGCGACAGCCTCAAATACATGTCATCTGTGTGGATGACAAGTGTTTACAAAGTTAAATATTTACCATGCCCTTTTTTTTAATAAATTACTAATAAATTGTGTGTTTGTTGAAGTATCTGCTCAAACTTCTCCTAAAGTCCTTATATTAGTTGCTACAATACACCACAATTCCCAATTCTCCCTGCTGCTACAGTGGTCTACCATCATTGGATGTGATGATGTTGATCCACCAATGCTAGCCACAAGAATTTTAGCCAGTAAACCCAGTTTTTCAGTATTAGCACAGGAAACTTTGCTTACTATCCAGTGATGATATCCCACCAATGCCAGCCACAGGAATTTCACCCAATAACACCACTTCTCCAGCATAAGCGTGGGAAAATCCTATTGTATAAAAGCATACAGCACTGGTCTTTGTCAGTGTTCAGTTAACTGTGGACACCACAGAATCCTGAAGAAGATCCCAGCAGAGGGGTCAAAATGTTGATCATACAGAAGAAACATGATGCAGCCTAACAATCCAAAAGATTTTACCTGCTGAGACAGTGGCCACAAAAGCCTGCAAACTTACGTAGTATCGAAAGCCTCGCTGAAATTAAGGTATTAAAATGGGCACTTCGTGCCTGTATGTTGACTGTTGAAGATCTAACGTTTTCGGACACCAAGAGAGAGTGTGGTGTTGGGCACACAACGTCTCTCAGTTCAGTTAACTTGCATGTTTTTAAAACATTGTTTTGTGGAGCCGATCCTCTTCTCTGGTTAATCAACTACGCCGATCTTCCACAAGCTTCTTCTCTGAACTACTGATGTAGCGCCACATGTGGCGTGATTTGCAAGTACATACTCGCCAACAAGTAAAACGAATATCCAAAATATGTAACATAATAAGTGAATATGACGAAATAAACAGCATGAAAAAAAGCGCCGTACGTGGTGTGGTCAAATTACATGTCGAGGATGTCATACAAAGCGCTCAGAGGTGAAACAAATTTCAGATATACAATGAAATAAACCATGTTCGTTGCAGAGTAAACATTTGCATCTTTGTGCACACCGTTAATAGCGGCCTCTGTTGATTACTTGTAGGCTTATATATATGCATTTCATAGATAACATTTCTATGTAACGACGTGAAATATGGTGGCTGTAAAAATGAAATAATCCTTACAAATGTTATCGTACTTTATGTTATGCCAGTGGTAAGAGCATACGGCCTGTGTAAACACATGGGGACGTTGATGTATTTTGTTATTTATCATTGTTTATTTCACTGTATTTTTGTGTTTTTTAACCTGCGAGTCTTTTGTACGGTATCATGTACATGCAGTTCAAACTATGCCGCGTGTGGAGCTACAATTTCAAGTAGTTTGTTATTTTTTAATGTTTGTTTATTATATACATATTTTGAATATTCGTTTCACTTGTCGGCGATTTGTGGTGTAACCCGAGTATGTACTTGCAAATCACTGCGTAATTGTCACTACATATTATGCAGCGTGCTATTATTTTGATTGAGCTTGGTTTGGTTGCTTCCGATTGGTGATTGTAGTCTTTTTCAATTATTGTTACATAATTTGTAACGATAACATTACGGTATTAGATCTGTTTATTAGATAACAACATTATGCCCTATGCGCCCACAGCCACTAGCAGCCTCGGGCACTGTCCCTTGATAGCTGCTGGCGATCAACGCCTGCTCTCTTGACGTCGCTTATTGTAACTTGTCTACCTATACGCGTTAAGTATCAGCATTGCCATATATTGTGGCTGTTCCAAGCATACACGAACAACTGTATTCAGCCACTTGCAAAGACGGTATGAAACCTTATCTGTATCATGAATTACACTGGGGCGATAAAAGTCATTGGATAGCGACATGCACTTGCAGAAATGTCAGAAGTATTGCGTACACAAGGTATAAATGGGCAGTGCATTGGCAGAGCAGTCATTTGTACTCAGATGGTCCGTGTGAACGGGTTTCCGAGGTGATTATGGCCGCGTGATAAGAAGTAACAGACTTTGAACGCGGAATGGTAGTTGGAGCTAGAGCAATGGTATATTCCATTTCGGAAATCGTTAGGGAACTCGGTATTACGAGATCTACAGTGTCAAGAGTGTGCCGAAAATAATTTGCGTAGAGTTGTCTGTGCTAACAACGAAGCAACACTGCTTGCTCAATATACAGATTGAATAACATCGGGGAGAGGCTACAACCCTGTCTTACTCCCTTCCCAACCACTGCTCCCCTTTCATGTCCCTCGACTCTTATAACTGCCATCTGGTTTCTGTACAAAGTGTAAATAGCCTTTCGCTCCCTGTATTTTACCCCTGCTACCTTCAGAATTTGAAAGAGAGTATTCCAATCAAAATTGTCAAAATCTTTCTCTAAGTCTACAAATGCTAGAAACGTAGGTTTGTCTTTCCTTAATCTTTCTTCTAAGATAAGTCGTAAGGTCAGTATTGCCTCACATGTTCCAACATTTCTACAGAATCCAAACTGATCTTCCCCGAGGTCGGCTTCTACTAGTTTTCCCATTCGTCTGTAAAGTTCGGTAATTTTCACATCTGTCAACACCTGCTTTCTTTAGGATTGGAATTATTATATTCTTCTTGAAGTCTGAGGGTATTTCGCCTGTTTCATACATCTTGCTCACCAGATGGTAGAGTTTTGTCAGGACTGGCTCTCCCAAGGCCGTCAGTAGTTCCAATGGAATGTTGTCTACTCCGGGGGCCTTGTTTCGACTGAGGTCTTTTAGTGCTCTGTCAAACTCTTCACGCAGTATTGATAAATAACTCTCCCATTTCATCTTCATCTACATTCTCTTCCATTTCCATAATATTGTCCTCAAGTACATCGCCCTTGTACAGACCCTCTATATACTCCTTCCACCTTTCTGCTTTCCCTTCTTTGCTTAGAACTGGGTTTCCATCTGAGCTCTTGATATCATACAAGTGGTTCTCTTATCTCCAAAGGTCTCTTTAATTTTCCTGTAGGCAATATCTACCTTACCCTTAGTGAGATAAGCTTAATGTTTCCAAATAACGCTGGAATTTTTATAGATGACAATGCACCCCATGTCACAGAGCCACAGTTTTTCGCGATTGGTCTGAAGAACATTAATTCCAAGTTCGTGTTAAGGTGTTTTTCGTTAATTTGTGAATACTCTGTTAGATAACATGATGAACTTTGACATGATGTCCATAAGGCGCGCCTTCGACGTCGACAAACCAACATACAGGATGGCAGAGTAGTTTAGTATGAACCTGAAGGTGTCTTCACATCATTCTGATAAGTCACACATTGTAAGGGATAAGTGAATTGCGCAAAACTGGCCGTAGACAGTGCGGCATTTACTGCGCTAGTGGACGCCCGTCAGTGGTATGTAGAGTGTCGCTGGAGATAAGTTCATCCAGTATAACATTTTATAGAGCTTCTGCTGTGTCTACCATTACGCACAGTACACACTGATGTACAGTGAAGGGTCACATGCCAGGCCAATCTCCAACATAATGCCACATAGTTATTACCACTGGCCAACAGAGGGTGCACGTAACAGGAACCTTACCATGCTTCCGCCACAAGACGTGGAAGTTCGCCGATCCATACACCATAGATATGTCTGCCCCCACAGAGGCTGCGAGTAGAGGCACTACATCCTACTTCCGGCTGAGGCCAGACAATTAGTTTGGTAATGAAAACTCATCCACCATCTGCAGATTTAACCAACCGCACAGCTTCACTTGGCCAGTTACCGCTCAATGAAGTAAGTGATTGGAGTACCCGTCGTAAGTTGCATTAAGAAGTCTCCTTAATTTATTTATGCTGACTAATTTCAGACTTGCGTCCATTTTCAATTACCAATACACCATCAATGTGACAATATCCTGAGGTGACAAAAGTCATGATATTCCTCTTAACATGGTGTCGGATCTCCTTTCGCCGGTGCAGTACAGTAACTGAACGTGGCACTGACTCAACAAATCGTCGGAAGTGGCCTGTACAAATATTGAGCCATGCAGACTCTATAGCTGAACGTAACTGCGAAAGGGTTGCCAATGCAGGATTTTGTGCGCGAACTGACCTCTCGATTACGTCCCATAAATGTTCGATGGAATTCAGGTCGGGCTATCTGGGGGACCAAATCATTCGCTCGAATTGTCCAGTATGTTCTTCAGACCAATCGCGAAAAACTGTGGCTCTGTGACATGGGGTGCATTGTCATCTATAAAAATTCCAGCGTTATTTGGAAACATTAAGCTTATCTCACTAGGGGTAAGATAGATACTGCCTACAGGAAAATTAAAGAGACCTTTGGAGATAAGAGAACCACTTGCATGAACATCAAGAGCTCAGATGGAAACCCAGTTCTAAGCAAAGAAGGGAAAGCAGAAAGGTGTAAGGAGTATATAGAGGGTCTATAGAAGGGCAATGTACTTGAGGACAATATTATGGAAATGGAAGAGGATGTAGATGAAGATGAAATGGGAGATACGATACTGCGTGAAGAGTTTGACAGAGCACTGAAAGACCTGAGTCGAAACAAGGCCCCCGGAGTAGACAACATTCCATTGGAACTACTGACGGCCTTGGGAGAGCCAGTCCTGACAAAACTCTACCATCTGGTGAGCAAGATGTATGAAACAGGCGAAATACCTTCAGACTTCAAGAAGAATATAATAATTCCAATCCCAAAGAAAGCAGGTGTTGACAGATATGAAGATTACCGAAGTCAGTTTAATAAGTCACAGCTGCAAAATACTAACGCGAATTCTTTACAGACGAATGGAAAAAAATGGCCACATGGTTTTAGAATTTCTTATGAGCCCAAAATTAACATGTGGCCGGATTTATCATTGGACAGTATATCTCGAAAAATTTATATTCTGCATCGAGTATATACACTCCTGGAAATTGAAATAAGAACACCGTGAATTCATTGTCCCAGGAAGGAGAAACTTTATTGACACATTCCTGGGGTCAGATACATCACATGATCACACTGACAGAACCACAGGCACATAGACACAGGCAACAGAGCATGCACAATGTCGGCACTAGTACAGTGTATATCCACCTTTCGCAGCAATGCAGGCTGCTATTCTCCCATGGAGACGATCATAGAGATGCTGGATGTAGTCCTGTGGAACGGCTTGCCATGCCATTTTCACCTGGCGCCTCAGTTGGACCAGCGTTCGTGCTGGACGTGCAGACCGCGTGAGACGACGCTTCATCCAGTCCCAAACATGTTCAATGGGGGACAGATCCGGAGATCTTGCTGGCCAGGTTAGTTGACTTACACCTTCTAGAGCACGTTGGGTGGCACGGGATACATGCGGACGTGCATTGTCCTGTTGGAACAGCAAGTTCCCTTGCCGGTCTAGGAATGGTAGAACGGTGGGTTCGATGACGGTTTGGATGCACCTTGCACTATTCAGTGTCCCCTCGACGATCACCAGAGGTGTACGGCCAGTGTAGGAGATCGCTCCCCACACCATGAGGCCGGGTGTTGGCCCTGTGTGCCTCGGTCGTATGCAGTCCTGTTTGTGGCGCTCACCTGCACGGTGCCAAACATGCATACGACCATCATTGGCACCAAGGCAGAAGCGACTCTCATCGCTGAAGACGACACGTCTCCATTCGTCCCTCCATTCACGCCTGTCGCGACACCACTGGAGGCGGGCTGCACGATGTTGGGGCGTGAGCTTAAGACGGCCTAACGGTGTGCGGTACCGTAGCCCAGCTTCATGGAGACTGTTGAGAATGGTCCTCGCCGATACCCCAGGAGCAACAGTGTCCCTAATTTGCTGGGAAGTGGCGGTGCGGTCCCCTACGGCACTGCGTAGGATCCTACGGTCTTGGCGTGCATCCGTGCGTCGCTGCGGTGCGGTCCCAGGTCGACGGGCACGTGCACCTTCCGCCGACCACTGGCGACAACATCGATGTACTGTGGAGACCTGACGCCCCATGTGTTGAGCAATTCGGCGGTACGTCCACCCGGCCTCCCGCATGCCCACTATACGCCCTCGCTCAAAGTCCGTCAACTGCACATACGGTTCACGTCCACGCTGTCGCGGCATGCTACCAGTGTTAAAGACTGCGATGGAGCTCCGTATGCCACGGCAAACTGGCTGACACTGACGGCGGCGGTGCACAAATGCTGCGCAGCTAGAGCCATTCGACGGCCAACACCGCGGTTCCTGGTGTGTCCGCTGTGCCGTGCGTGTGATCATTACTTGTACAGCCCTCTCGCAGTGTCCGGAGCAAGTATGGTGGGTCTGACACACCGGTGTCAATGTGTTCTTTTTTCCATTTCCAGGAGTGTATCAGAAAAAGACAACGTTGTGGCAGAAGGTTGGGCTTTAAGTCAAAATTCATTAAGAAAATGATTAAACATTGTACTGTTCAGCTTCTCTGCTTTTCTGAAAATGAAACAATTTAAATCATTGCAGGTCATACGCCTTTCGCACAGTTAGTTTAAGTTTATATTTGCCGCATAATAGCATCAGCTGGAACTCGCCACTGATGATGCTCGAGCAACTAAAAATGCTAAATGCTGAAAACTCTATATGAATTTGACAACTGTAGGTAGTACTTAAATAATCCCAACAAATGCTTTATAATCATATATTGAAATATACATCCAAAGCTCCGCACCCCCCCTCCCCCTCCACACACACACCTAATTACTCAAACAGATACATCCGACCATTAACATCAAAAGCAAACAGAAGAGATCAAATCTCTAATGTTGCTCGTTTTTTAATAACCAAAACTTAACACAACCCCAGATATTGTTATAATGTAGCTGTAAGATTCACATTTTTAAACATATAGTCATTCTTTAGTGATTACATTAATTATGAAATATAATTTTTGTAGAAATAAAACAAATATTACATTTTCAGTACACAATGAGTCTTAGTGTTGTATGGATGTTTGTTAGAAAAATGTTTATGTTATTGTTTATTAACCATCATTCGTAAGGATATCTTATATAGACTCCATTCTAATTTAGAAATGCAATTTGCCTCTGAAGAAAAATATTACCCACTAATCCTTCGACGCTTCAGTATCGGAAGCACGTAACAGACGTCCAAAACGACTGTTAGGGCTGTTTGAGAACTGTTATGCTGTGTAGAGCACACTCTTCTAAAATTAGCAAATCTTCGATTGAAACTAAAGTCTTCCATACCATATACATCCCGTACTGATTTCTGAAATGTACTTTCGTATCACTAGCATTTAGACAGGATTAAATTCAGTTTCCGTAGTTCCAAATCAGGAGCTTAAAAACCAGGCTCATTTTAGTGGAGGGATCTTCCTATAAGATTCCTACAGAAGTGGAAAGGGTTTGCTGCACAGTCACTGCCAGGAACGTAGATTTCCGATGAGATGTTTGACATTCTAAGAAAATAAGCATGAGCTATAGGAAAAAGATTGTGAGAACTGGTAGCTACTGCGATATTCCAGACAGCTGCTTCATCAGAATATCAATTTTAACCTCAAGAATTTCCAGCCTGTATTGTTTGATCACGGCTCTTTAGATGTGTTCCCACTACCACATTCTACACGAGGCGGAATTTAATAGTCCAGCTGTTACAATGGAAGAAAGAGTTACTGCTTTTTCTAGCATGCTATTCATATGCAGCATTCCAAGTACTTAGACGAAGCATGCGGTTACTGACCTATATTCACCCCTATATCTCTACCCTTGAAAGGTATAGAGTTATATTTTATGGTATGGCTTCTCACCGTTTCTTCCAGCATATGACTTAACAAGGATCTTCCTGTCGGCCTCCTATAGAAATGGGAAGAGTCTGCAACACAGTCGCTGCCATGAAGGTAGATTTCTAAGAGGAAGTGAACAGAAGTTTGAAATTCTAAGAAAAAAAAAAAAAACAAGCTGTAGGAAAAAGATTTGTAAGAACTGGCAGCTAATGCGATATTCCAGGCAGGTGCTACATCGGAACAGCACTTTTTAATGTCAGCCATTCCAACTTATATGGTCTGATTATGAGTCTTGAGATGCTATCTTGCAGTTTTTACCTAGAGTTCTTACTGCTGTCACATTTTTGTCATCCCCATGTAGGATATGTTGTATCTTAGCCCTGACAGAGATGAACTTGACAAATTTAGCAAGTAGATGGCTGCTGAAGGCACCACACACATTGAAAAGTGCTCATCAGTTGGTCTCTTCTTTCTGCCAAGAAGCTGAAGGCTGCTAGTCTCTTAAGAACAGAACAAGTGCTGTGGGTGATGCCTTGTTGGCCAGGAACTTTACACCACCATCAAGCGGGCCGAGGTTTGTGAGCCAGCGGTGGCAGTGGCAGATGTTTGCATGCAACCCATGGCGGAGGTGGGGCTGGGGATGGATGTGTCAGAGGGGTGGAGAAGAATGAAACATCCTACTGCCCCCATAGATCGACAGGTCTCACGAGGATTAGTTTGGGAGCAGTATACCGGAATTCTAAGTGACTTACTTCCACAAGCATAACAAAGCAACCAACATACAAAACATAGATATGGTTAGATATCTTCAGCTATTTGACGGTGACTACAACTCATTTTGGTATTAGAGGAAGTGAGTGCCTAGTGTGTGGGAAGCCCCTAGAGACGCCACAGAAGTGTCTGCAACAGGTACCTGACGAGTGTAATCTGAATGCAGGGAAAAAATTACTCATCGTGCAAAGGGACTCCGTGATCAGTTTCATTAATTAGGCAATCAATCTGATATTAATGACGTGCCGCCGGGCGGATGAAATTGAGGACAAGAGTACCACGGATATGACTCGCGAGTAGGAGTAGTAATCAGGCTTGTTCTTTTAACGAAATTTTGTTATCCTACATTCGTAGGAAGAGATGGCCATTGTAATAAAACCAGATGTATTACCGAATTTATAAAGTGATACATAGTATTAATCTGATACTTACAACTTCGCTGTTGTGTTATTCAGTTACCATAAGAGACTTTTTAGATGACGAGGCATTTGGCTTCCTTGCGAGATTCGAAAGTGAGGAAGCATCCTGTGACAGGTAGAGCAAGATCTTAGCACTCCATCATGAGCCGAAAATGAGATTAATGTTCTATTGTTGTGATATAGGACGTAACAGATACTGAGCTGATAAGAACAGATGTTTTACCTGATTGGTGTATACTTAGAAGAAATATAGCATGTGCCATGATGTTGTACAGGATTTTCACAATAAGTAACGATACTTTAGCGATGTGGAAACTCATGTATGCTCCGGTTTCTCCTGTCTTCGAAAATAGCTCATATAAAAAGGAGGAATCTAAATATATCTGTCTAGGATTGGAAAAAGTGGATTTTTTTTTAACTCGCCCCTACTTGTCTTACAGTGTGCCGCAGCCAGCAGCAGTTGTGATCACGAGGTGTCAGCTGACTGGAAGCTGCGGTTCAGCCTGTGCTCTTTCCTGCAGTTGTGAGGGAAAGTTCCAGCAGCAGCAGATTAGATTAGATTAGATTAGATTAGATTAGATTAGATTAGTACTTGTTCCATAGATCATGAATACCACACTTTGTAATGATGTGGAACGTGTCAGGTTAATAAAAGGCGTCTATACAAGATATTACAATAGACAAAATATTACATGACATTCAATTTTTTGTGGATGTTAGGAAATTACCCACTTACTATATCCAAAAAATCCTCTAATGAGTAGAAGGAGTTGCCATTAAGAAATCCTTTTAATTTCCTTTTAAATGGTATATGACTATCTGTCAGACTTTTGATGCTATTAGGTAAGTGACCAAAGACTTTTGTGGCAGCATAATTTACCCCCTTCTGTTCCAAAGTTAGATTTAACCTTGAGTAGTGAAGATCATCCTCTCTCCTAGTGTTGTAGCCATGTACACTGCTGTTACTTTTGAAATCGTTTGGATTGTTAATAACAAATTTCATAAGTGAAATTATGTATTGTGAGGATACAGTGAAGATATCTAGCTCTTTAAATAAGTGTCTGCAGGGTGATCTTGGATGAGCTCCAGCAATTATTCTGATTACATGCTTGTGTGCAATGAATACTCTTTTACTCAATGATGAGTTACCCCAGAATATGATGCCATACGAAAGCAGAGAATGAAAATAGGCGTGGTAAGCCAATTTACTCAGATGTATATCGCCAAAATTTGCAATGACCCTAATAGCATAAGTAGCTGAACTCAAACGTTTCAGCAGATCCTCAGTGTGTTTTTCCAGTTCAACCCCTCATCAATGCATACACCTAGAAATTTTGAATATTCTACCTCAGATACCGATTTCTGATCGAAGTCTATATTTATTAATGGTGTCATTCCATTTACTGTGTGGAACTGTATATACTGTGTTTTGTCAAAGTTTAATGAGAGCCCATTTGCAGAGAATCACTTAATGATTTTCTGAAAAACATCATTTACAATTTCATCAGTTAATTCTTGTCTGTCGGGTGTGATAGTTATACTTGTATCATCGGCAAAAAGTACCAGCTTTGCATCTTCGTGAATATACACTCCTGGAAATTGAAATAAGAACACCGTGAATTCATTGTCCCAGGAAGAGGAAACTTTATTGACACATTCCTGGGGTCAGATACATCACATGATCACACTGACAGAACCACAGGCACATAGACACAGGCAACAGAGCATGCACAATGCCGGCACTAATACAGTGTATATCCACCTTTCGCACCAATGCAGGCTGCTATTCAACCATGGAGACGATCGTAGAGATGCTGGATGTAGTCCTGTGGAACGGCTTGCCATGTCATTTCCACCTGGCGCCTCAGTTGGACCAGCGTTCGTGCTGGACGTGCACACCGCGTGAGACGACGCTTCATCCAGTCCCAAACATGCTCAATGGGGGACAGATCCGGAGATCTTGCTGGCCAGGGTAGTTGACTTACACCTTCTAGAGCACGTTGGGTGGCACAGGATACATGCGGACGTGCATTGTCCTGTTGGAACAGCAAGTTCCCTTGCCGGTCTAGGAATGGTAGAACGGTGGGTTCGATGACGGTTTGGATGTACCGTGCACTATTCAGTGTCCCCTCGACGATCACCAGAGGTGTACGGCCAGTGTAGGAGATTGCTCCCCACACCATGATGCTGGGTGTTGGCCCTGTGTGCCTCAGTCGTATGCAGTCCTGATTGTGGCACTCACCTGCACGGCGCCAAACACGCATACGACCATCATTGGCACCAAGGCAGAAGCGACTCTCATCGCTGAAGACGACACGTCTCCATTCGTCCCTCCATTCACGCCTGTCGCGACACCACTGGAGGCGGGCTGCACGATGTTGGGGCGTGAGCGGAAGACGGCCTAACGGTGTGCGGGACCGTAGCCCAGCTTCATGGAGACGGTTGCGAATGGTCCTCGCCGATACACCAGGAGCAACAGTGTCCCTAATTTGCTGGGAAGTGGCGGTGCAGTCCCCTATGGCACTGCATAGGATCCTACGGTCTTGGTGTGCATCCATGTGTCGCTGCGGTCCGGTCCCAGGTCGACGGGCACGTGCACCTTCCGCCGACCACTGGCGACAACATCGATGTACTGTGGAGACCTCACGCCTCACGTGTTGAGCAATTCGGAGGTACGTCCAACTGGCCTCCCGCATGCCCACTATACGCCCTCGCTCAAAGTCCGTCAACTGCACATACGGTTCACGTCCACGCTGTCGCGGCATGATACCAGTGTTAAAGACTGCGATGGAGCTCCGTATGCCACGGCAAACTGGCTGACACTGACGGCAGCGGTGCACAAATGCTGCGCAGCTAGCGCCATTCGACGGCCAACACCGCGGTTCCTGGTGTGTCTGCTGTGCCGTGCGTGTGATCATTGCTTGTACAGCCCTCTCGCAATGTCCGGAGCAAGTATGGTGAGTCTGACACACCGGTGTCAATGTGTTCTTTTTTCCATTTCCAGGAGTGTAGAATGACAAGTCATTAATATATATTAAGAACAGCAGAGGACCCAAGACCGAACCTTGCGGCACCCCATTCTTGGTTGTCCCCCATTGTGAGAAGTCACCCGTTTTTTGCATATTATGTGAACTGTTTATTTCAACTTCCTGCACTCTTCCACTTAGGTACGATTTTAAACCATTTGAGCACTGTCCCATTCATACCACAGTACTTGAGCTTATGTAGAAGTATTCTATGATTTAGACAATCAAAAGCTTTTGATAGATAAAAAAATCGCAACGCGTGACTTCTGGTTACTCAGAGCTTTTAATATTTCATTAGTGAAAGTATATATAGCATTTTCCGTTGAAAAACCCTTCTGGAAACCAAACTGACATTTTGTTAAAACTTTATTTTTACAAAGGTGTGAAGCTACTGTACAATACATTATTTTTTCAAGAATTTTGGATAAGGCAGTCAGAAGACTGGGCAGTCGTTGTTGACATCAGATTTATCCCCTTTTTTATGCAGTGGTATAACAATGGCATACTTCAGTCTATCTGGGAAAATGCCCTGCTTCAGAGAGCTATTACATATGTGGCTAAGAATCCCACTTATTGCTTGGGAACAAGCTTTTATTATCCTGCTGGAAATGCCATCAATCCAGCAGTCGCTATCAATCCAGCAGTCGCAGTACCCTTTGGGTGGCTGAATATGCTGGTTGAGCTGCTACAGAAGCGATGAATGTTTGCACTGGGCAATTATTTTTCGCATGTAAGTCGATCGACTGGTGACTTGGTGGTCATGGTGACAGTCTCTCCGGACTCTGAGTGTTGGTATGGCCAGCATGTGTATACTGGGAGATAGACAGTTTCTGCTGCGGCCAGTGTCCATGTTGGTTTCTAGTCATCTCCCAGTTGGCGTGGCTGTTGCTCCCAGCACCCCTGCAGTCGTGGATGGTGTACTTCAGTATCAGTAGTGTGTGCAATCGGAAGGTTTTTTTTCGCCAGATTTGTTTAGTGTAAGGTGGAAATGTTGTGATGGTGGTAAGTAGGGCAGCGCATGGAGGAGGGTGCTTATGTTCTCAAACATCAATGCCTACAAGACCACGGTTATATTTAGCACTAGATCTATTCGTGGTGGAAATTTAATTACCTTATTCGCAAAATGAATGTGTGTGATTCCCAAAAGTTGAAAATATGTTTCATTATGCAGAGGACTCATCATTAGGTGGTGGTGAGTGTTTTAAGCGATCTGTTTGACTTACACCTTCCCGGTGCTTTTTTTCCCTACCTTGCATTCTGTAAACTGTTAAATTGTTAAACAGTTAATTTGATGCCGGCAGGTGTGGCAGAGCTGTTCTAAGCGCTTCAGTCTGGAACCGCGCGACCGCTACGGCCGCAGGTCCGAATCCTGCCTCAGGCATGGATGTGTGTGATGTCCTTATGTTACTTAAGTTTAACTTGATCTAAGTTTTAGGAGACTGATGATCTCACATGTTAAGTCCCATAGTGCTCAGTGTCATTTGAACCAAGCTAATTTGATAGGGTAGTGCAAATGGAAGTAGCCACTCAGAGGGAAAGAGAGAGAGAGAGAGAGAGAGAGAGAGAGAGAGAGAGAGAGAGAGAGAGAGACGAAGTGAGTCAAAAATCTCCTAGTCAAAGGAGTGCTGCCACCTGACGCTTTGCTCAAGGCTGTGAGAATAAAGGGAGGTCCCTCAGGCAGGTAGGTACAGATGTCTATTCAGATCTGTATCGGCACATGTGACACTCTTTGGCGGACTGTGGGGCCCCTGACAGCAGTTTCTCTGCAGTCCCGAAGCGAGTGGAGGAAGGTGCTTACTTTCACCTTGCTCCTGCAAATTAGTAGTCAATAAATCAATTTGATGTACTAAGTTCCTAGAGTGGGATGAATTTGTGGCCAGTTTTATTTGTCTGAGTGGAATGACATAAGGTAGGATATTGACTAACTATTTTATGGATGTATCAGATACCCCCTCACTACTTAACAGAAGAATAGGCGATCATAAATCATCAGATTGACTGGTACCTGTCAAAATAGAGCTCATGCTGTGGGAGGAGAAGGGGGAGGCGTGTGAAACACTCATGCTGGGGGGAAAGGAGTGGGGGAGGGGTGGTGGTTTCTCAGAAAGACGAAATATCCATTGTTGTTGTTGTGGTCTTCAGTCCTGAGACTGGTTTGATGCAGCTCTCCATGCTACTCTATCCTGTGCAAGCTTCTTCATCTCCCAGTATCTACTGCAACCTACATGCTTCTGAATCTGCTTAGTGTATTCATCTCTTGGTCTCGATCTACGATTTTTACCCTCCACGCTGCCCTCCAATACTAAATTGGTGATCCCTTGATGCCTCAGAACATGTCCTGCCAACCGATCCCTTCTTCTAGTCAAGTTGTGCCACAAATTTCTCTTCTCTCCAACTCTTTTCAATACCTCCTCATTTGTTATGTGATCTACCCATCTAATCTTCAGCATTCTTCTGTAGCACCACATTTCGGAAGCTTCTATTCTCTTTTTGTCCAAACTATTTATCGTCCACGTTTCACTTCCATACGTAGCTACACTCCATACAAATACTTTCAGAAACGACTTCCTGACACTTAAATTAGTACTCGATGTTAACAAATTTCTGATTTTCAGAAACGCTTTCCTTGCCATTGCCAGTCTACATTTTATATCTTCTCTACTTCGACCATCATCAGTTATTTTGCTCCCCAAATAGCACAACAACAAATGTCCATAGGAGCTCATAAATCAATAATTCTGATTGAGAACTGTCAAAACTGGACTTTTAGACCCTTTGCTCCACTACTAACGCCTTGCCTTAGTGCTAGCGATGGCGGCGTAGCTCCGCAACGTTCTTGTCTCGCGTAAATCTCCGATGTGTTTACGCCTTTTAGTGCGTCTTCATGACAGTAAATGAAATCGTCGAGGGCCTCCGGATCGCTACATATAACGTAAAATGCTATTAGGTGAATTTTTGTGAGTCGTGTAACAACGCGTGACACTGGCGTAGAAGGATTAAGGTTTGTCCCCTTCTGTTCTGGTGCGAGGCACAGTTTGAAGGGGGGCAAATATTGCAGAAACATGGAAAACTATAGTTATCGTAACATAAAGCAGATGTAATGAATGCCGTATTTTTGCATGTCCATAGGTTTTTTCAGTGTATCTATTGCAAAACGAATATACTTTAAAATCTTAACGGTCCTCAGTCGTCACACAATATCGAAGCATAGCACCGATTACTGGTATAGGTAACTTACAGAAAGAAGTAGCACCGCCATCAAGGTTCCATCCAAAGACGTCGCGCTCATGAAACTAAGCGCTTACGAGCTGAGCTGCGAATCCCGTGAACGCTAGCGGCCCTACAAAGTATACGGCACACGCACGCCAATGATATTCAAACTATTTTCTCAAAGACGGGTCGGAATTGCGTCTTCCTGTGCACACATGTTGAAGTCCTAGTCGTGTCGTCCACACCCCGTCATTACGAATCAAACCGGTGAGGGGAAGTTCGTAAGGTCACCTTGTCAGCCTACCGCACAGTATGAACAGCGCTATGGTGCAAAATCTCCAGTTCTAATCAACGGCAGTGAGATATGGAAATGGTGAGAATAGTGAGAAGAGACAGCAAAATAAATGAAAAAGAGATTCAGCCAACTGCACTATCATCTAACGAACAGGAGCAAGGGAAAGAAGACAAGGATTTCTGGTCAGATGAGTATAGGGTAGTACCAAAAGCAGAAGAAAATGGTATAACGGGTGTAGGATTCGTTATGAATAGGAAGGTAGGGCAGAGATTGTGTTACGGTGAACAGTTCAGTGGTAGGGTTATTCTTGTCAGAATCGTCAGCAGACTAACACCGACAACGATAGTTCAGGTATACATGCCGATGTCGCAAGCTGAAGATGAAGAGCTAGAAAGTATATAAAGATACTGAAGGGGTAATACAGTACATACAGGGAAATGAAAATGTTATATTCATAGGGGACTGGAATGCAGTTGTAGATGAAGGAATAGAAGAAAGGGTTACCGGGGAATATGGCCTTGAGACAAGGAATAATGGAGGGGAAAGACTAATTGTGTTCTTTAATAAATTTCAGCTAGTAATAGCGAATACTCTGTTCAAGAACCACAAGAAGAGGAGGCGTATTTGGAAAAGACTGGGGGATACGGGAAGATTTCAGGCTGATTACATCATGGTCAGATAGAAATTCCGAAATCAGATATTGGACTGTAAGGTGGTACCAAGGAGCAGATACAGACTCAGATCACAATGTAGTAGTGATGAAGAGTAGGCTGAACTTCAAGAGATTAGTCAGAAACAATCAATACGCAAAGAAGTGGGATTCAGAAGCACTAAGAGATGACGAGAAAATGTTGGCTGTAGATTCAGCAATAAGGAATACCTCAGTACGCAGTACAGTTGAAGAGGAATGGACATCTCTAAAAAGGGCAGTAACAGAAGTTGGAAAGAAAACAATGGGTCGCTACAGTCGCACGTTCGAATCCTGCCTCGGGCAAGGATGTGCGTGTGTCCTTAGCTTAGTTAGGATTAATAGTTCTAAGTTCTAGGAGACTGATGACCTCAGAAGTTAAGTCCCATAGTGCTCAGAGCCATTTGAACCAAAACAATAGGTACAAAGAAATTAACTGTGAAGAAACCATGGGTAACAGAAGAAATACTTCAGTTGATCGATGAAAGAAGGAAGGACAAAAATATTCAGGGAAATTCAGGTATACAGAAATACAAGTCGCTGAGAAATGAAATAAATAGGAAGTGCATGGAATCTAAGACGAAATGGCTGCATGAGAAACGTGAAGTGTCGGAAGGACTGGATCAACATACAGGAAACTCAAAACAATTTTCGGTGACACAAAACGCTAGGATGGTAATATTAAGAGCGCAACGGGAATTCCACTGTTAAATGCAGAGGAGAAAGCAAATAGGTGGAAAGAGTACATTGAAAGCTTCTATGAGGGGGAAGATTTGTCTGTCGTGATAGAAGAAGGAAGAGGAGCCAATTTAGAAGAGATAAGGGATCAAATCGTAGAGGGAGACCGAGAGATGAGTACACTAAGCAGATTCAGAAGGATGTAGGTTGCAGTAGGTACTGGGAGATGAAGCAGCTTGCACAGGATAGAGTAGCATGGAGAGCTGCATCAAACCAGTCTCAGGACTGAAGACAACAACAACAACACAAGGGATCAAATATTAGAATCAGAATTTCAGAGAGCTTTGGAAGACTTAAGATCAAATAAGTCTGAAGGGATAGATAAAATTCCATCAGAATTTCTAAGATCATTGGGAGAAGTGGCAACATAGTCGTATTCACATTGGTGTGTAGAATGTACGAATCTGCGGACATACCATCTGACTTTCGGAAAAATATCATCCACACAATTCCGAAGACTGCAAGAGCTGACAAGTGTGAGAATTATCGTACAATCATCTTAGCAACTCTTGCATCCAAGTTGCTTACAAGAATAACATAAAGAAGAATGGAAATGAAAATTGAGGATGCGCTAGATGACGATCACTTTGGCTTTAGGAAAGGTAAAGGCACGAGAGAGGCAATTTTGACGTTGTGGTTGATAACGGAAGCAAGTCTACAGAAAAATAAAGACACGTTCATAGGATCTGTCGACCTGGAAAAAGCGTTCGGCCATGTAAAATGGTGCAAGATGTCCGAAATTCTGAGAAAAATAGGGGTAAGCTATAGGGAGAGACGGGTAATATATAAAATGTACAGAGCCAAGAAGGAATAATAAGAGGACAACCAAGAACGAAGTGCTTCAGATTCAAGGTGAAAGGATATCAATGAAACGATTCGCTGATGACATTGCTATCCTGAGTGAAAGTGAAGAAGAATTACATGATATGCTGTATGGAATGAGCAATCTAATGAATATTGAATATGTATTGAGAATAAATCAAAGACAGACGGAAGTAATGAGAATTAGCAGAAATGAGAACAGCGTGAAACTTATCAGGATTGATGGTCACGAAGTATACGAAGTTAAGGAATTCTGATACCTGGACAGCAAAATAATCAATGACGGACGGAGCAAGGACGACATCAAAAGCAGACTGGCCCCGGCAAAAATGGCATTTCTGGCCAAGAGAAGTTTGCTAGTATCAAACATAGGCCTTAATTTTAGGAACAGATTTCTGAGAATGTACGTCTGGAGCACAACACTGTATGGTAGTGGAACATGAACTGTGGGAAAACCGGAACAGAAGAGAATAGAAGCATTTGAGATGTGGTGCTACAGGCGAATGTTGAAAATTAAATGGACTGATAACGTAAGGAATGAGGAGATTCTGCACAGAATCGGAGAGTGTAACCTCCCCCTCACTTATTGACCTAAATGACAGTGAAAAATTAAACAGCGTGTACCTAATGGAAATTTGGGAAAAGCAATCGTCACCGAAATTAATCTGTCGGTAAAGAGGGAGGAAAGGGTTACATGTAAATGAAAGGAAAAATGCAAATGAAACAGGTGGAAATTAATTTTGAAAAGGGGTAAAGTTAATAAAGAAAGTAAATGTGCGGCCGTAACGTTAACAATTAACTAGCGGTAATTAGATATTTGAGATTTGGGGGAAATTACAGTCGCCAGTACTATGGACAATTACTATAGTAACTGAAAAAGAAAGATTATTACACATATAATTAGCATTAGAAGCGTGGCAACTGAAGGTTGACACGTGTAGTGTGAAAACTGAAAGTTTGTCAGAAGTAATAAATTTCGCTACACTCTGACTTAATTTAGCAGAAGAATTAATAAAACCGGAAAACTGAAAGTTAATTTAGTGACTGAAATTAATAGTGAGCTTTGTTTCTGAAGCACTACGAAATTCAGTAAACTAATGTTAGTCTTGGGCTACCTCAACAATCATTTCAAAAGCTACTTGAGTCTACGCAATTTAGAAATAAGAGATTTAACTTTGAACTTCAATTAAAAGATTCTGAACAATTAACAATAGTTGAATTTAGTACGTACCAAGCTGAGCTGCAGTCACAGGTAAGATAAAATATGCTAACAAAACTCGCACACTTAATTTGTGCTTGTGTAATCTAAATATTGTAGCCAGCAATAAATACCTTAACTGAACTTTGAAATTAAAGCAGTGAAATTGAATGATATTACTTTAATGCTGGCGTATGAATTTCAACGACACTCGGGTTCATTCCGGAAAAGGAAGGGACCCTGCTTGGTAATGTAATTGGGACAATGAGCAACAAAGGTTCATGCTACGTTGCTGTAATTTTGTGATGCAACAGTTTTAAAAGCTGAGGTCTGCCATACAGTTCTAAAACTTTACGTGCTTCCAGTCTTATTTGTTGGTTGATTGAAGGTTTGAAGTCGTCGATCGAGGAGGTAGCGACAGTCACTCATTGTCGGCCGTCGCTGTTGCAGAAGCTGGATGTTGGCGCGCCGTCCTGTCGACACGGTCTCCAGCCAAAACGCGCTCTTGATGTGTGCCAGCTAACGCTTCCCGTCCGCGACACCGTGTCAGAAACTTTCATAGCAAGTCGAGCGCAATTACATGCTGCCAAACCCCGAATGCACGGCAACTCGCGGGAGCGTCACACAACACACCTGCTGCACCGCCCCACTCCAGCCAGACTCCGCTCTGCCCGCGCTCCACGCGGCAGAGTTAACACTACCAAAGATCCTAAACACTTTGCTTCTCCACACGGCCTATCGATGTAGTTGTTCGATAGCATAGTTTTCCCTAGGCCAGACCCAGCGTAAAAATACAAATAATATTTACAAAACATACCAATTATACATCGACATAAATTAAGACATCAGGGAATGACTTCCATGGTACTAGAGGGGGCTGTAGATAGCAAAACCTGTAGAGGAAGACAGAGATTGGAATATATACAGCAGTTAACTGAGGACGCAGTTTTCAAGTGCTACACTGAGATGAAGAGATTAGCACAAGAGAGGAATTCGCGGAGGGCCTCATCAAACCAGTCAGAAGTCTGATAAAAGAATAATAAAAAATAGATTCTGTAGCTTGGTTTTAGGGCGGACGCTGTCGTGAAATGTGTATGACAGCAAAGGAAAATATGAGTCGACGAGTCGCCTTGGTACTCGTAAGTGGTTATTTATAGACTCACAGTCGGGAGCCATCTCAGACGCATAATTTCCAGGGACAAGGTTGCGATAAAGGAGCCACACTTAATACAGTTTGTAGCTTTACATGCACCGGAAGAAAAGTAGTTTGAACAACGAATGTCTGCTTTCTTTCGCGCGTAAATTCTTCTGAGATATTTGGCAATTTAAGTGTAGCAGAATAGTAGCTAGTAGATTTGAGGATCATGCAATAGAAAGGTAGGAGGGAGGACGGGTGAGAGTGAGGGGGAAGAGAGAGAAAGAAAGAGAGAGAGAGAGAGAAGAGTTTAGCATTACTAGAACCGGTAGTGTGAGGATGACAAGTAACAAACGAGCTATTTTCTGCACCTGGTGGTCTCATTTGCCTTTTACTTCAGAGAGATGAACCCTGACGTGTCTTCCACGTCTTTTGTTGTGAGGATCCTTGGTAATATGTCGACTCTTGGTTGTGAATTATTTTATTACTTATTACTACATCGTATGTTCTTAAATTATGCCTCTTTGTATGACATTGTCTTGCACTTGAACATTGCCTTCAAAAAATTTTCTTATTTTGTGTAGATGATTCCATTTTGTATTAGTACAACATATGCCTAGACAAGTGTGAGGAAGACTGATGAACTAGGCCAAAAATCACGATTACTATTTAGGCATTGGATCCATATCTGAGTCAAGTCCCTCTTTCTCAAGCTGGCAAACAGCGCGTACTGTTTAATGAACAGGTCACACAAGTGAATGATCACTACAGCTCATTTATACAAGTTTCCAGTTTGCTAATATCATTGGCCAAAATCGTTTTGTGCTGTCTACGTATACGCGAACTTGTGTGGGCTTAGATTCAATGGCAGCAGGGAACGATAAAATAAGGAATGATCGAGTAAAGGGTGACTAAATAAGCCTAATGAAACTAAAAAAAGCACCGTGAAATGAAAGCAAAATAACACTAAAAAAGGCAGTAATTTTGAAACGGCGCATCTAGGAAATCAAAATTTGCTGCTGGATAACATAAATATTGTTTTCTTGGAACCAGTGTATTGTAACATGCTTGGATCCTCTTTTGTCAAGCTGTCTGCAAGGTAATCGGATCGTTGCTCCTTAAATCCGTCCTAATTTCGACGTCGACGCTTCTGAGATCAACTAAGGTGTGCAGGACATTTCCGTGATGACACGCTATGAGTTACAACCGATTATAAGCAAGTTCACTAGGCTACATGTAGGTAGATACAGGGCGACAATTATTGAACTATATGAAATAAAATCGTCCTAAGTTCTGAACGGTTTGTGTTGGGACGTTCAAACTGCATGGTTGGTCGCGGGGCATGTCGGGAATTAGTATGCGCATGTATGGTTTAAGCGCGAAGCCCACATTCATTTGGATGAGTTCGTCAATAAGCAAAATTGGCGCATTTGGGGACTAGGAATCCGCATTTCACGATCGAGAAGTCTCTTCACCATCAACGGCTGACTGTGTGGTGTGCAATGTCCAGTCACTGAATAATCGAGGCGATATTCCTCGATGGCATGGTGACTACCGGACGGTACGTGAAGGTTTTGGAAGATGATTTCATCCCCATTACCGAAAGTGACCCTGATTTCGACAAGGTGTGGTTCGTGCAAGACGGAGCTCGACCCCTTCGAAGCAGGAGACAGTTTGATGTCCTGGAGGAGTAGTCTGTGGACCGCATTCTGGCTCTGATGTACCCAGAGGCCATGAGCATGGGCCTCGATTGGCCGCCGGCTCTGAACACATGCGACTCCTTTTTGTGGGGCTATATTAAAGACAAGGTGTCCGGCAATAACCCAAAAACCATTGCTGAGCTGGAATCAGCCATTCAGGGGGTCATCGACAACATCGATATTCCGACATTTCAGAGGGTCGTGAAGATTTCGCTATTCGTCTTCACCACATCACCGCCAATGATGGCAGACATATATAACGTGTCATAACCTATATACGAATACCTGTAATGACTTTTACATGTTGAATAAACTGTGTGCATGCCGTAGTTTGTAACTAGTTTACGTTTTTTCTTGCACAGTTCAATAAATGTCACCCTGTACATTTCGATTCCGATGGTTCACATCTCCACATCTCCTGGAGAAAGGTTCTCATGACGTGGCTGAGGTGCAGCCCTTAATAACCATGTTAAACGACTAAACCGTTGTCAGAATGTTCCCCGTAATTTGGAGGACTTAATCCAGCATTTCACAATCCTTAAGTTCACGACGATAGAGACATACATGACACTGACCCAAATTATGACTGACCCATCTCCCTTCTAAACCCACGTGATAACATACTTGACATGTGCCTTGGTTCCTGGCTGCGTCTACACTCTTTAACGACAATCATCAGGCGTCAGAAAACTCCTACACTTGTCATTGTAGGGGACCAGGTAGCACTAATCCATCTTCGTCTTTGTGTCCTTGGCCTTTTTATTTTTCCCTACTGTTCATAGCAGACACGCACAGGCCAAGTTCTACTCCTACATACGTACTCAGCAAGCCACCGTACAGTGCCTGGCGGTGGATATCTTGTACCAGTACTAGCCATTTCCTTTTCTGTTCCACTCGCAGGCAGAGCGAGGGGAAAACAAATGTATACTCCAATACATGCCTCCGTACGAAACCTAAAGTGACTAATCTTATCTTCATGGTCCTCATGCTACATGTACATTGGCGGCAGTAGAATCTTTCTGCAGCGAGCCTCAAATGCCAGTTCTCTAAATTTTCTTAATAGCGCTCCTCGAAAAGAACGTCGCCTTCTTTCTAGTGATTCCCATTTGAGTTCCCGAAGCACCTCGGTAATACTTGCGTGTTATTCGAACCTGCTGGTAAAAATTTAGCTGCTGCCTCTGAGTTTCTTCGATGTCTTTCATTAGTCCGACCTGGTGCGGATCCTAAAAACCCTAACAATGGACCACATTAGTGTCCTACATGCGGCCTCCTTTCCCAAAATGCTCCCAATAAACCGAAGTCGACCATTCGTCTTCCCTACTACAATCCTTACATGCTAATTCCATTTCGTATTGTTTTGAAACGATAGGCTTAGATATTTTAATCGATGTGACTGTATCAAGCAGCATACTACTAGTACTGTATTCGAATATAATGCGCTAGTTTCTCCTAGTCACCTGCGTTAATTTACATTTTCCTACATTTAGAGCTAGCTGCCATCATCACACCGACTAGAGAAATTTTGTCTAAATCGTCTTGTATCCTCCTAGAGTCACTCAACGCTGAAACCTTCACGTACACCACAGCATCATCAGCAAACACCAGCAGACTGCTGTTTACCCTGTCCGCCAGATCATTTATGTGTATAGAAAATAATAGTGGTCCTATCTCACATCCATGGAACGTTCTTGACTATACCCTTGTCTGATGAATACTCGCAATCGAGGAAAACTTACTGGGTTCTGTTACGTAAGAAATTCTCACGCCATTCGCATACCTGGGAACCTATTCCGTATGCTTGTACCTTCGTTAACAATCGGCACTATGGCTCGTGTCAAATCTAGGAATATGGAATCTGTCTGCTGCCCTTACCCCACGGTTCCCAAGATCTCACGTGAGAAAAGGGCAAGCTGAGTTTTACACGAGCGATGATTTATAAAATCGTGCTGGTTTATGGACAGAAGCTTTAGTCTCTCAAGGAATTTTATTATATTCGAACTGTGAATATGTTGAAAGGTTATGCAGGAAGCTTATGTTAAAAGTATTGGTAGGGGAACTGGGGGCAGAACGGGATAGCGGGGTACAATTGGAAACGGCTCTTTTCTAGACTACACAGTGCTGCATCCTGTTGTATGGGCATGTAACTACACTCCTGGAAATGGAAAAAAGAACACATTGACACCGGTGTGTCAGACCCACCATACTTGCTCCGGACACTGCGAGAGGGCTGTACAAGCAATGATCACACGCACGGCACAGCGGACACACCAGGAACCGCGGTGTTGGCCGTCGAATGGCGCTAGCTGCGCAGCATTTGTGCACCGCCGCCGTCAGTGTCAGCCAGTTTGCCGTGGCATACGGAGCTCCATCGCAGTCTTTAACACTGGTAGCCTGCCGCGACAGCGTGGACGTGAACCGTATGTGCAGTTGACGGACTTTGAGCGAGGGCGTATAGTGGGCATGCGGGAGGCCGGGTGGACGTACCGCCGAATTGCTCAGCACATGGGGCGTGAGGTCTCCACATTACATCGATGTTGTCGCCAGTGGTCGGCGGAAGGTGCACGTGCCCGTCGACCTGGGACCGGACCGCAGCGACGCACGGATGCACGCCAAGACCGTAGGATCCTATGCAGTGCCGTAGGGGACCGCACCGCCACTTCCCAGCAAATTAGGGACACTGTTGCTCCTGGGGTATCGGCGAGGACCACTCGCAACCGTCTCCATGAAGCTGGGCTACGGTCCCGCACACCGTTAGGCCGTCTTCCGCTCACGCCCCAACATCGTGCAGCCCTCCTCCAGTGGTGTCGCGACAGGCGTGAATGGAGGGACGAATGGAGACGTGTCGTCTTCAGCGATGAGAGTCGCTTCTGCCTTGGTGCCAATGATGGTCGTATGCGTGTTTGGCGCCGTGCAGGTGAGCGCCACAATCAGGACTGCATACGACCGAGGCACACAGGGCCAACACCCGGCATCATGGTGTGGGGCGCGATCTCCTACACTGGCCGTACACCTCTGGTGATCGTCGAGGGGACACTGAATAGTGCAAGGTACATCCAAAACGTCATCGAACCCACCGTTCTACCATTCCTAGACCGGCAAGGGAACTTGCTGTTCCAACAGGACAATGCACGTCCGCGTGTATCCCGTGCCACCCAAAGTGCTCTAGAAGGTGTAAGTCAACTACCCTGGCCAGCAAGATCTCCGGATCTGTCCCCCATTGAGCATGTTTGGGACTGGATGAAGCATCGTCTCACGCGGTGTGCACGTCCAGCACGAACGCTGGTCCAACTGAGGCGCCAGGTGGAAATGGCATGGCAAGCCGTTCCACAGGACTACATCCAGCATCTCTACGATCGTCTCCATGGGAGAATAGCAGCCTGCATTGCTGCGAAAGGTGGATATACACTGTACTAGTGCCGCCATTGTGCATGCTCTTATGTGCCTGTGGTTCTGTCAGTGTGATCATGTGATGTATCTGACCCCAGGAATGTGTCAATAAAGTTTCCCCTTCCTGGGACAATGAATTCACGGTGTTCTTATTTCAGTTTCCAGGAGTGTATTTCTCCGAATGGAAGGGAAGTTAGGCCAGCCATTTTTATTTAGTTTGAAGTGCCGAGATCTAAGCGAATTGTTGTCCGTCACGTTACCGCTTGCGTTGTTCTCACGTTTGGTGAATTTCAACGCCAGGTAAGCTGTTAATTGTTAATTGTATACCCTAAAATGACACATTCCCTTAAAGTGCATGGCATTTGTTATACTTTAGTTATTTAATGCGTTTAAATACGTCATTTACTACACTCCATAGAAGTTGTTAACCTCAAAAGTGCTCCTGGGATGGAACGGGACGCGTCAGAATGGGATAGTGTCCCGTTCTGCCACGTCATATTTTGCTGCAAGTAGAAAGCAAACTGTATTCTTTTTTCTTTCCCCTTGCTGTTCCAGATGGTGTTAACGTACTTGAAAAAGACTGATAGAGAGCAATGGGACGTAGAAGCATCTAAGCAATTCAACGTACCGATATCAACATTGGAAAGATATGTGCCTAAAGCTACGAATAATCCTGACTACATAATTGACAAATCAGATGGGAAATTTAAAAAGATGTTCACTGCAGAACAAGAACATGTGCTGGTACCATATCTCAAGCAATGGAAAGCAGACTTTTTGGTCTAACAATGAAAGATCTCAGATTACTAGCCTATCAACTAGCCGAAAGAAATGGCTTACCACACAGATTTGACAAACAAACTTGTCTAGCTGGACAAGACTGGGTTAAAGGATTTATTACGAGGCATCCTACACTATCTATTCGCAAGCCAGAAAATACTTCTGGTGCTCGTGCAATGGGTTTCAACAAAGTAGCAGTTTCACAGCTTAACTCTCCCAACCAGCTACGTTCGCCGAACAATTCAGCTTTCCAGATATCGCTCGAGGGTGTCATTGCAATCCCTCTAATCTGTCAAAATACTTGGCGGACTACAAGACTAAAAGGAAAAACCGTCGTATTAACAGATTCTCCTTACAAGCAGGAACTGCAGAATTCTGTCGCACGTCATGTAGGCCTACAGAAAGGAGGAGGGTGCACAAATATGAACAATGTCAGGACAGAGACGTCAGGTGTAATGCAACTTAAGGCAAAAATATCAAACTGTACACCCAAAAAAACCAAAACAGAGGACATCAAAGACCTCAAGAAAAATGAAAGGGAGAAGATGATGGATAAGAGACAATCAGAGAGAGGGAGAGAGGGTGCTGAGTGCCTCTACTGTGGGGACTTCTGCTCCGTTTCTAATGAGGGCTGGGTCGCATGCCAGAGGTGTTTCAAGTGGGCACACAATTCATGTGCTGGCATAGACAGTGAAGATGAAGACGAAATACTGATTTGTGGCTATTATCGAAAGGACTAGTAGTTAGTGTTTTGGTGGTTATTAAGCATTATACATGTTTCAGAATGACATTAAAATATTCTCTTATTTTGAAGAATGACTTTTTAATTGTTTAAATTACACATTCCCTAGTCTGAATTGCCTTTTATACAACATTTTGTCATAGTTTAATACGATATTCGTAATTCAAATTCAACGTTTATGCAATAATTTAACAAGAAATAGCCTTATCACATTATGCCCCGTGGGTGGGGCGGAACGGGAAATATGCAAGACTTCCTTTGAAAAATAGTAAAAAATGCAAAATGTATTGTTTTAAGTGTTTTTAAAATAAGGTACATTAGGTTACACTACACGGTAGTTTTTTTATAACTTTATGAAGTGTTTCCTTGTGTTCCCTTATTTTATACAAATTGTTAAACATTAAGTATCGCGTTCCGCCTCGAGTTCCCCTATGTGATTTTGTGGGTCCGCTCTTTTACCCTTCTAATATACAGGATATGCGTGTGTTTTTTTTCCAGTCGCCTGGGAATCATATTGCGATAGTTGCATATTGTCCGCGTCTATACCACCCTATTAGTTGTCTCTAAGCAGGCTGGACAAGGTTATGCTGCATTCTCCACGGGGTGGTTCTTCGTACCGCAAAAGTTAGTAACTTCAGCATAAAAAAATACTTGCATTGCGCCTTGGTAGAAAAATTGTGGCAATGCATTCCTTCCGGTGTATTCTGCCTATGTGAAAAATTTCGCATGTCGGATTGGACCATTCCTTTGTCAGATTTGATGCCCAGCGAGGGCAAACCTGTGTACTAAATTTCGCATCCTATGTACCCGTCAACTCAGTTACTAATATAATCATGTGTATATAGATACAATACGCAACGAGTCGCTTTTTGAATTTGGTACGATTTATTGTGCTGTTAATCAATTTTCGAGCCCTTGCAGGCTCCTCTCACGAGATAGGGTCTAACAGGAACGTTATACTCCAGACCATTTGCTGGTAGACGCTAGAGTAGTGGTGATATTTAGTCCTGAATTGTCTCTGAAGTGAAGTAACGGATTAGGATTCATGAAATAATAAACAACAGTGCACACGCTCTGCCATGATAACTATTGGAATAACTCATTCGCGCATGCCACCAGGCAGGGACGTCGGGAAGCAACGGTGTTAGGCGGGAATAAAACTTAAAGATAATATTGCGTTCATTCTTGTATCAAACATTTAGGTAAGTTATTTATCCTTTTCACAATTAAATGTTACTTTTGTATTAATGACTTGTAAATACCCTGTACTGAAAGCGTATTAACCATGATTGATGGGGAGCAGACGGCACTTGTCTGTTCCAGTTACACAAAGCCTTCATGCTATCTCGGCTAGTTTACGAGTGCGCGGTGTAAGGGTCTTGTAGACTTGGTGCACCATGAAGGAATTACATTGGCCACCGGTGACTTTACAACCGGACCGACACCAACCCTCTGCATTGAGGTTGGTGAGCCGCTGCGTAACGATAGGCTTCAAGTCTTTAGAGTCCGACAGGTCTCTAACACGATATCCATGAACATCTGCATACTGCACCGTTGCTTAACCACCAATGGAAACGCTGTTTAGTAATCGACAGCGAGCAAGAAGGCCCTATGGGATTTGTGGGGAGGACTGCCTTTTAGAGACGAGTGTGGCTTATTTGAAGTTTGGCACTTAAAGAGGCCAAGAATTGTTTTAGACTGACAAATTTTAAAGAAGATTGCACTCTAGATTGTACTTTTTAATCTTTGTTCAATAACAGTATAGATAAGAGTCACTGTTTTAAAATAGTGTGGACTGACTTTTCGATGCAAAATGACTCCCATGGCTGTTCAATAGAGCTCCTTAACCATACCTTCAGGATTCATCTTCCCAGTGAATACACTTATTTAAGGCAGTCCTGAAGGCACTAGAGCATATGAGGCGCATCTAGGGCTTATCTGCTCCGTTCCCCTTAGCGCACTATAAGCGTTGCAACAAATGTTGCCAGAAGACAAAATGATACAAACGGTTCAGGATAATCAGTTACTTATTCAGCAGCAAGAGAAACTCTTTATCATTGTGCTGGCATATTGGACTGGAGAAACGAGGCTGCCAAGAAGGCCTGTAGGAAATATGTCGTGTCAGTCTGCCGTACCCCTGCACGTTGTCATTTCGCTGCTGAGCACAGCCAACTATCTGGCCGTACTTTACACTAGCCACTAGCTAGGGATGAAGTACCCCTGTCATGTCTCTGAACAGGGAACTGTCCCGCTAGCACATGGCTTCCTCCTCCGACCGAGAGCATCCCCGTCTGTGGTGCTTATGGCGTGTAAATCACTGCACGCTGCATTTTAAATGAGTGCCTTCTACATTGTGATGAAGGAGCAAAAGCAAATTTTGAGAGGGATCTGCCGTCTATTTTGGCGAGACGAGCGGGGCAAAGCTTTCAACTTTTGTACAGTGTCTGGACTCCATCCTAAGCTTGTATCCTGGAGATTTTAGTGTGTTGCAGAGAGGCTGTCTCATCCTTTTTATTCCAGTGACAGCCAGCCACAGCTACAACATGAGCTATGTTATTTTAAATCTTTCCACTACTTTTCTATAAGATGTAGACCTGATAAAATACATGGTGTGCGTATTTTACGGAGCTTTTTAATTTTTAATTGTAGCTGAAGTTTTACTACTCTGTTGCTTACTTTATCAACACTCGTCTCATAAAAGTTTAGTATTGCCATTAAAGACCTTGTCGTTATGCGCCCTAAAAACACCATTATCATCGATATTTAATGAACTGTGGCATACATAGCCTTGCTTCCGTTTTGAATATAAAACATGAAGAATTTCGTTGTTCAATACTTACTTAGCTTTTCTACATAGGGATGAAATTTATTAAACATAATGAATACCTGTTTCGCAGTAGTCTACCGATTTTCATGGAGTTGCTGTACATCTTTTTGCTCCCATGTTAAATAACACCACTAGGAAAAATCTGTGGACCTCTTAGTTCATGGCAGACTTGGATTGAGATTGCTCAAACAATTTTTCGCTCTGGGTGACCAAACAACAAATGCATGTTCTTGTATAGAAAAAATACTTTTTTACTCCAACTTGGAAAGTTTTAATGACTTTCAATCAATAGGCGTCGTTTACACGATCGCCAACTTAGGCCATCCTGACCTGTAGACACGTCCGACTGGTGTTCAGATTATTATCTAATTATTATCACGTTTCGTTGCCGATATACGAGCCGAGGACATTTTCTGCAACTGATACTGTCGTACGGTGCCAGTTATTGTTCGATGGCATAAATTGCTCAAAGAATTTTTTGTTCTGTGTGTACAGACAACAAACGTATCAACTAAATATAAAAAAAAACTATTTTACTTGAATTTGGAAAGTTTTAGTGACTCTCATAAAAAGGAGTTCTTTAAACGTTCATCAGCATTCCGGCTTTGTTGATCTGTAGACGCACCCGACTGGTCTTCAGCTTATTATCTAATTACAATCACGTTACGTTATTGATACTCGAGCCGCGATCCATTTCGATATTATGTGAACATTTTCAGCTGCTGATAGGGGATTGCGGTCATTACTCTTTCTGTTGCAGACAAGCGGGACGATTTTGCTGTTTGAAACGGCTATCTGATTTCCGTACAAACTGTTGTGGGATGCTGTCAAGTCCGACAGCAATAACAGAAAAACGTTGCACACCAGGATAGCCCCCCCCCCCCCCCCCCTCTCCCAAGCCCCGGGTTCTGCAAGTGTCTAGAACTCCGGAGCGATTACAAAATAAGTAGCAAATGATAGGTCTTTTAGCATACGTTGAGGATTTATGTACAAGAACGAAGTGCTTGGATTAAAAAGATGCAGTGTTTCGTAGCTACTCTTCAATCTATAGATGTAAGGAGTAATGACGGAAATAAAAGAAAGGTTCCAGGATGGGATTAAAGTGTAGGGTAAAATGATGTCTGTCTCCTTGAAGGTAAAGAAGAATTACAGAATCACCAGTATAATGAGTAAGTGTTATGGTATTATGTATTGATAGTGAAAAGGAAGTATTCTGCTACTTTCTAAGTAAAATAATTCATAACGAACGATGCAAGGACATAAGCAGACTAGCTCAGGCAAACAGGGCGTTCCTGACCAAAAGAGATCTGTTGGTATCAAACTCACGCATTTATTTTAAGAACTTTCTGAGAATGTACGTCTGGAGCACAGCATTGTAAGGTAGTGAATTCTCGACTGTTGGAAAACTGGAGCAGAAGAGAGTAGAAGCGTTTCACATGTGATGTTTCAGAAGAATGTTGAAAATTAGGTGGACTGATAGAAGATTCAGAATCGGCGACAATGGAACATATGCGAAACACCGACAAGAAGAAGGGACAGGAGGGTAGGACGTGCGTTAAGACCTCAAGAAATAACTTCCATGGTACTAGCGGGAGCTGTAGGGGATAAAACCTGTAGAGGAAGGCAGACTGGAATAAACCCAGCAAATAATTGAGGGCGTTGGGTGCAAGAGCTGCTGTGAGTGTGATGTGGAAAGGGCCACATCAAACCAGACAGACGGCTAACGAATAAAAACGACTGAAGAATGAGGAATAAAAATAAATAAATAAAACGGATTTGATACTTCCGGTTCAGGCAGTCAAATTACGCTAGAAAAATAGCTGTAGCAAAGTCCTAGAAATATTATGCGAATTGAGCACACAGATGAGGATCTGGGTAGGGAAACAAAAACTGACGTATGTACTACTTAAATGAAAACTAGTAGAGGAGCCAAGAATCAAAACAAGACAAATAATACTTCTAAGGCACAAGATCGACTGGTATTTGCGTTTGTACCTGCACGTTTAACGGACAAATGTAAATATGTGACAAGAAAAAGTAGTCGATCACAGTTACAATTTGAGGAAAGATACCATTCCACCGAGCTACATTTTAAAATCTTGTTTTAATGAACACTGCTAGTTCCGTGTATGACCCATTTCCAGTTGCATCTAAAAACAATACACCATAACGAAAAGAAAATTAGATTATAGAAACCATACAGATACACTGATAGTAGTGTTTACGCAAACATAGTAACTACCTGTAATAAATATGGACACATCGTCCTCGACCCATCATCCAAAACCCTCGTTCCGTCCGTAATATTACGTATAGCACGATCATTAAAGCGCATGATCTAAAATATAAAGTGCACGGAATGATAATGTCAGTCAAAAAGCATAAACGTAAAGGATCTTGCAGCACTATCGATACACAACAATTTCTAAGTACGTCTTGTGTCTTTTAGTAATAGTTACAGGACGACACGAGGACATACATTAGTATTTACGAAACGGCATCGAAGCTATGTGTAGGTGTGTATTATAGCTAAGCATCTCGAGATTTGTCTTTTTGTTACTGTTAGACATGACGTTCTATTACGAGGGTTGCAACTTCTAAGTTGTTCATTTTTGGAACACAGGCTGCGATTAGATTAGATTTGTGCACTTTCGGTCGTGTATTGCAGCGTACCAACTGAAGCAAACGTACCGAAGTAATTTTCTATCGTTGTAGGAAAGCTGTATCTTTCCAGTGACGAGTAAATGGATTGTATGTGTTGGTGATACACCGCACATAATATGTTTCTGCACGACGTGAAAGAGTGCAGCGTGACAAGTCACTAAACATAAATAGCTGAAGATACTGAAACAAGGTTTTCAGCAAATAATAGTACGCGAAGAGGTGAATATTTCTCTGTACGACAAATATAAAGTTAGTTTTATCTACCATAACGTGGAAGCATACTAAGGCCATTCGTTAGTTTCTGAAAGGTAAAGTACAGTGCTATAATGCAACTCAATGTTTACAACAAAATTTGTAGCAAAAACAGATGCAGGTTAAAATATAAAGTCGCTTCTGGCAACAAGTTTTGATACTGCGAGTGGGCTAAACTTTCTGCAGGACCCGGCCATCATTTTGCTGGACAATGCTCGAGCGCATATGACATTAAGCTGTGACTGATTTGTTCGAACGATGGGGCTCAGAAGTGCTGTAGGAGCTATATAGTTCTCACAACCACTAAAATTCCGTTACTATATGTTTTAGTTTATGAGCTATGACGACCATAAATTCTTTACCTTCCCCACCTCATCTCCCATCATCTGAATAAACGGAAATTAACTGTATTGTTTCCCTTTCTACCCGAAAAGCCTGTGACCGGGAGTGGCATTCTGGGCCGCTCTTCAAGCTACAAATTTAAATGCAGCATGATTGTCCATGACTGACATTTCATCTTTTAATAAGTGATTGGGCTTAATTCAGGGTGTAATCAAGTACTTCTTGAGTAAAGCTCGTTTTATCGTTATTAATATAAATGGTATACCTGCCACAGTACTAACATATAGATTGGCATTCCATCATTTCAGTTTAGTATCCTGGTTCACTGGTCTGGTGTGGGCTAAACCCACTGGAATTACCCGAGAACACCCTAGGGCTGTCTGATTTACCTGCGCGCTTTTGTTAAAATTATCCAAGGCTGTTTGTTCACGGAGTCCGCCTCTTGGAACCTTGAATGGGGTCGGTGGAGCGGCGACATACGGCATTTTTGCTGCTTCAGAACGCTAGTGAATGTCAGAGCCTGAGCCCCGAGCATCTCACTTACGAGCGCAGTCTGTAGTGTTGCCGACAACCCAGGGCAAAGTGCGGAAAGCAACCGGATGAAGCACAAGGCAGACACAGTTAAGTTGTGCAAACTGCTGGTTGACATTTTAGCCTGCTCATGGGAATGTAGCTTACAGTTGCCAGTTAGGTGTTTGATGTTTCCCGATTCACCTGGTTGTTGCCACGTCTGGGAAGTTTACTCCAGGCCATACTGAACCGATAGCTCAGCAGCGATTGGCCGTCATTATTGAAAAGTCTCTGGTGAAAGAGAAAGCCAGCAGCCTTCTGTTCATTGCTCAGAGTTCTAATACTGTAGAATTAGTTCATATTTTTGAACTTAAATTCACTGATTGGCGGAGGGGCGACGCAAGTTTTATAAATGGGTGGAGTGGAGAGCCTTTGAGTTGAGCTCGTGAGTTGCCATTCTGAGGCATACTCTGATTCTGACCCGGATTAGGAGTCTGACGGGCAGTCTTTTGATGCGAGGATACAGGCGTGAGCTTTCGAGTACCTGCCTTCGGTGCTAAGATTTGCGGACTTCGATTTTTATTAGTAAGGAATGATGTCCTGTCGACTATGCTTGCTTCATTCATTAGGGACTGTAAGACGTCTTGGTCTCCTGAACTTCATTGCTTACATATTCCGCCCTCACAATCATATTCCGCACATCAAGACGCTTCATTCGAACCCGAACTCGATAAGATAAAGTCAATGCTCTATGAATTCATGTAAACGATATGCAAATAACTAATAAACCGCAAGTGCGCATCGTGGTTGAAACACTCGAGGCTGGCGTACACACATACACATTCAAGACACGACAGTCACTAAAGCTTTTACTTCGGCAGAGCAACCGCACGCCAGGAGGCCGGTCCCGAGCTATCTACATCGGTCAGTGACCGCCCGTAGAGCAAAGAGCGTTAGCCCTAGTGAAAGGACGACCCCGTGTTCGGCTTAAAAGCAAATTCCGCTACATTGTGTGGGAGCGAGAAGCCTATGCATTCTTTACAAACAGAGCACACAGTTTCAGAGGCTTTAACAGGGAGACAGCAAACGCCAAACGCCGATGTTACAAATTTCCGGAATGGTCGCCTTAAACGTCATTCTCCAGTTTTAGAAGAGCGATGCTTATTGGCAGACGATATTTCTGACGCCTTCAGCTGAAGGAGTAACGGAAGAGACCGAAAGATATACCCCTTCACGTCTGGCGTGGAGAGGGGCCATTCCATTGTCGCTCTTGGAGCGAGAACATGTAACGAGAGCATGCGCAAACGTACGTGTACTCAAAGAGCGAGGAACAAGTCTCTCCTCAGTACTTCACTGGGAGAGCACCTCTGTCGAGAGCGAATCGTAGTGCGACCCTATATTCAGTCCTTGCGATTAAGTGTTGTTCACTGTGTTGGCCGCCACACTCATTGTGCGGTGTGAACGGACAGAGTTATAGTTAAACGCCTGCGAGCGAATTTTTGAGTGGCATCGCAGTGGACTGGTTATCTGACCGGTGTACCACACCGATAGTTAGACTAGGGGCGAATAGGAGTCCTTGACTTCATCATGGCGTAGGGAGAGTTTTATTGGCGAATCCAGATAGAACGAGAGTTATCTTATTTGTCAGCAGCGTGCGGCGCAAACAGCAGTCATCGGAGCTTACGGTATTGTGCGCTACAGCTCTTGTGAGCTGCATATTTCCTCCACAACACTACACTTCACTGAATTCCACACGCGACAGTCTTGACCGTACCTAGCAACAGTCTAAGGGATAATTATTCAAGTTGAATAGGCGCGTCTCTTAGCCATTCTGCCAAGTCAATAACAATCTAAAACTTTGTACAGAAATTTCATTAGCGAATCCTATCCTTAAGAGGTAATTTCACATTCCGAAAAGAACCCGGAAATAACGTGTTCGGTTCATATTTAAAAGTGCCATTGTGATTTTCTCAGGATTTTTGCAAAATAAACAATAATTTTCGTTAGTTTCATGTTTTTCTTACACTGACTAGCACTACTCCAGTACCCAAGTATCCCACTAGTTACGTAAGAAATTTTGTGAATTTTTGTGTAATTTCCTTAGAGCAGACGACTCCAGAAGACATTTATTGCTGAAAGTTTTTCAGGCATTTCTCTTTAGAACGTTACGAGCGTCTGTCTGAGTTCTGTAGTAGTGTGAGGGTGGAAATTGCATCTTGCAGGAGCCACAGGGTAAAGAGTACATCTCAGATTAATCCGTTGTGCAGAATGACAGAATAGCACACACACGCTCACAGGGCGTTTAACTCCTTATTTCAGCGAGTAAGGCAGAGGCGCAATTCAGTATTCACTGGCTCTGGCACAGTACAGTTATCCAATTTCTTCCCACAAGAGTTGCATTATAATAAAGCTTGCAGCAACCATCAATCTTGTTAAGGGATCGCGGGTTCTACATGCTTGTATTTTTCGTGTAATGGTCACCAGCATACGCTCCTATCCCAACACTGCAGATGTTTATTTGATTAATCTTGTTGCTGCTGGCATAATTTCGTATTTCTTATGTGAACGATATATAATTTCCGAGAGAGAAGAGTGGAAATCAGCTTGTCTTTTATGCTATTTATTTCTATGTTTTTCTATACTAAATTCTGATTCAGAACTCCATCTTTAATGTAATACTAGTTTCACGAGCCTGGTGCACTTTTGTTTCTAATAACATGTATAGGAGCACACGATGACTCATTTCAGTTTCCATTGCGTACACTTATTAGGATCACATTTGAGTCAGTGGGAGGGTAAATCATCCAAATTGATCCGCGTCCCCTTGCAAAATCTACACAATCCCAGTTAACTGCGCCTTAAGGCGTCCTTACTTCACTGCCGTCCTACGTATGTCACTTTCAAACATCTGTTCCTTCGTATTTCACCCCACTGTAGGCATTCTTCAAGGCTCTGTCCTTTGACCCCTTATTTCCATCCTGTACACTGCTGATTTTCCAAACCACCACCTTGCCTACCTCCTGAAAGATGCTGACCACTCGGCCTACCTAGCTACTCGCCAATCCTTTCAGTTTTCCCGTGCTTCCTTGCAATGTCACTTCAGGCTTATGATCGAGTGTTGTACTACATGGAAAGTCAAAGTAAATCCACAGCAAAGCTAAGCCCCCGTCTTTGCTCGCAGCACTCGGCGTTTCAGTCTTCCAAATTTCCATCTGTCTACAACCAACCTATCCCTCCGACTAAGACAGTTAAGCGGTTAGCAGAGACCTTGCATAGAAAACTAACGTGTACTGCATATCTCCTCACCGTCCAACAAAAAGCCCGAAACCAATGAAAACTACTGAAACTACTAACAGGCCCCATCTCTGGCCTATATCCTATCATTATCCTCACCTATAAATCCTTCATCCACTCCAATCTCACCTCCGTCAACACTGCCTGTACTTACATCTCCCCAAAATTCTATCAGTCCCTTGAAATCCTGGAAAGATATGCACTCTGGCTCCCCTTCCACATCCACCTACCTTTCTCACCTCGCATCCAGTAGCATCTCTTCCACTTCCCACACATTATCTTCCTAGAGCACCTTAGAGTTCAATAGATTGATGGCAAAACCCAGGCACAGCACCCAATACCCCACCGAGTAATAGCCTATACAGGTACCCTGCTGCAATAATTCATCTATATTCCACCTCAGAATGAAATTTTCACTCTACAGCGGAGAGTGCCCTGACAGATTAAAACTGGCAGATTAAAACTGTGTGCCGGACCATCATGTCTTATCCATCCTCTCCCGCCGGAATGTCAACCAACTCCCTCACCCCAGCAATGAAATCCCTCCGGAGATATACCACCTCACACCATCCTTTCATTTCACTCCCTCCCCCATCCTCCACTTGGCTGCTTGATCGCTGCCTGCGGTTCCACAGGTTCCCATAGTCGTTCTCATCATGCCCTGACATGAAACTTCCTGGCAGATTAAAACTGTGTGCCGGACCATCATGTCTTATCCATCCTCTCCCGCTGGAATGTCAACCAACTCCCACACCCCAGCAATGAAATCGGAAGTTCACTGAGGCTTTTTCCAGATGATGCTGTGGTGTATCGAGAGGTTGCAACAATGGAAAATTGTACTGAAATGCAGGAGGATCTGCAGCGAATTGACGCATGCTGCACGGAATGGCAATTGAATCTCAATGTAGACAAGTGTAATGTGATGCGAATACATAGAAAGATAGGTCCCTTATCATTTAGCTACAAAATAGCAGGTCAGCAACTGGAAGCAGTTAATTCCATAAATTATCTGGGAGTACGCATTAGGAGTGATTTAAAATGGAAAGATCATATAAAGTTGAACGTCGGTAAAGCAGATGCCAGACTGAGATTCATTGGAAGAATCCTAAGGAAATGCAATCCGACAACAAAAGAAGTAGGTTACAGTACGCTTGTTCGCCCACTGCTTGAATACTGCTCAGCAGTGTGGGATCCGCACCAGATAGGGTTGATAGAAGAGATAGAGAAGATCCAACGGAGAGCAGCGCGCTTCGTTACAGGATCATTTAGTAATCGCGAAAGCGTTACGGAGATAATAGATAAACTCCAGTGGAAGACTCTGCAGGAGAGACGCTCAGTAGCTCGGTACGGGCTTTTGTTAAAGTTTCGAGAACATACCTTCACCGAAGAGTCAAGCAGTATATTGCTCCCTCCTACGTATATCTCGCGAAGAGACCATGAGGATAAAATCAGAGAGATTAGAGCCCACACAGAAGTATACCGACAATCCTTCTTTCCACGTACAATACGAGACTGGAATAGAAGGGAGAACCGATAGAGGTACTCAGGGTACCCTCCGCCACACACCGTCAGGTGGCTTGCGGAGTATGGATGTAGATGTAGATGTAGATCATTCCACGCCCGTCATGTTCATTTTCATGCATCGCCAGTGTCACCATTACAGCACTGCTTCGTTCACATTATCATCAGTGACTATATTTTAATTACAATAAAAAATCATCTATAAAGTTTTAAAAATATCAATATTGTCCAATATGTTTTCTAGAATATCTTTGTTTATTATCATCCATTTTCATGTAAAAACTGTAAGCACTGCCTAGCAATAAATCATCGTTCTTGTCAGGTGTTTTTATTCATTTTAAACCATTATTTTCTGTTTGCATAAACTTCAGCTGCAATGTGGTTTCTTCCGTTGCAAGCGCGCTCCTTCGTGGGGAACTGAAATAATAAGGAAAAAAATGACGATCGTGTTATGCACGCTTACGCAGGGCATGTGATTTTTGTATGACGAGTCGAGGACGATGCATCCACACCTATGGGTATTATATGATACTGCAGTGCCTGTGTTGTTCAGAAGTACGATGCATATGCGAAGGAACAGGCATTGTGGCGATCAGAGCTGTTACGGAATACATGAAATGTAGTCGCAGTTGCGAATATGGACATCAGCTGTATGTGTGCATGTCTGAAGGAACATAGCATCTTACTTCTGAACACGTGCACTGCAATATAGTATGTATCCATCGACACCGGGCAAGCGATTTTGAATTAAAATCTCGCTCCTGTACGACAATTTACGTAATGGATTTAGAGTGCCGGCTGTAGACACACGATCGACGTCTGGAAAGGTGGGTCCGACCTCGAAGCTTGCTAAGGTAGCCTAACGACAAAGCGGCCGCTCACTATAAGCGGCGAACCCGGGTTCTAGTCCCCGCCCAGCGCAAATTTTCCATCGTACAGCTGATGGTTGTCCGTATTCGCAACTGCGAATACATTTCATGTACGTATATTGCAGGTAGTTATACATCTGCGTAAACAGTACGTCAAGTGTAGTTCCATTGTTTTTATGTTATAACATTCTTTCGATTGTGGTATTTCGTGGTTTTAGATGCATTTGCAATGGGCTATGTCGGAAATAAGTAACGCTGAAAAGCACGATCTTAAAGTAAAGTCCGGTGGAATGACGTCTTTCCTGAAGTTAATCGAGGCTACTGGGCCCTCCGAGAGGAAGAAGAGTTTTAATTATTGAATAATTGAAGATTACCATGAGTTTACATGTATGGCAATTGTGGGAAAGGAAGACTGTATTTTAATGGACAGGTTATAACATTAACGCTTATAGTAAATTAGCAATACACCGATATTATTACTTCTACGAAACGAATTTTGATTTGGCCGTGACTGTGTGTGATGGATAAGTTATCGAACTAAATTTCGTTTCTTGAAAGAATTGTAATGAAATGAGTCAGTACCAGAGCAAACAGGACTCAAACCAAGGTTCTGTTAGTTACAAAGTAAACTGGAATTACGTAAAAGAAAACGGTCGCCAGCCTAGTTAGACAAAGTTGTGCCATGTACTAGCAATGTTCATAAAGAAAGTTAACTATTAGGAAAGACTTTACTTGATACTGAAGTTCTGTTCAGCAAATAGGTTACGAGACAGTAGCACACTTTAGCAAGCAGTGTACCAGTGGTGTTGCATGAATGATACAGAAGGAATATAAAAACGTTTTGGCAACAACTGAATCTCGGTAACACTATCTGTATGTTAAAGCAAAGAATATATGCCCTGAATAAAAAACCGAAATTTTTCACGTCCGAGGCTATATTAAATTATCTTTCCTCGCTCAGCGCGCAAGATGCGATAAGTTTGCGTGCTAGCCACCTGACAGTGACCACAAATCAGCCTTGCACCTCGACCGCCAAATCCACCTTTTCTATTCCTGCCAAGCCAGTTTCGTTGCAGAGGGGCTTCCCTCCAGGTTTTACGTTATTACAAACCTACTTTCCCTATGCTTGAACCAGTACTACAAAGATAGTTTTAACAATCCAATAACTTTACAAAACATTGCTTTTAAAATTACATACATTAACTGTTGTGTCATAAATGAACATAAATACTGAATGAACCTCATACACAGTTGTTACATCAAAGAGATTGGTTATACAGAGGTCGCACTTAACAAAGTAGACAAGGAAGTTATACGAGGTAAGTACAGCTACTATCGACAATGGTGTTAATTACGGCTGGTCAAACCCACCGCTGTTGTGAGGAGAATACGGAGATGTAATCTCTCTGGACACAGTATTAATCACTACTTTAAAAGAGCACTCTGGTCACTTTGGAGTGTTGTAGAAGGTGTGTATAATTGGTGGCAGGCCATCATGTTATGCTCTACGCTGACGTAAGCCATGGCAGCGAAAAGATATTGAACCATCGCAATAAGATGATTCGACGTGCAAAAGTGGTAGAGTGACAGGAAGGTACTATCTTGTTTGGAAGAGCCTATTACCACACCCTGGATGAATTTGCCTGATTTGCGGTGTACCAACGCGTACCGCCCAAGGGTTCTACAAGGAGCTACTGACAGTCACTTAACATAGCGTAAGAACAATGTCACAGGAAGATCCTGCCAGGAATGTGAGTCGGGTCTCACACCGTGTCAATAACGGTTGGTTCCAAACCAGCCAAGAATTGTTGCTGTCAGTGAATGTACGTCCTTCTCAACCAGTTTTCGATGGAACATTGCGAAGAGAACTCCACGCAATGGACATTCAGAGCACGGCACCTCGTAAGGGTCCATTGCTCGCAGCAGCAGGTAAAGTTCCACGCCTTCAACACTGAAACTGGACACTAGCTTACAGCTTGCTTGTGGTGTGGTCTGACGAGGCACGATTTTGCCTCCTTTTTAAAATTATACAGTGTCGAGTGCACGGACGATCTAAAGAAACGTTTAACACGCAGTATGTGTAAAGTGCAGCTGAGATAGGAGTTGCTTCTGCGATGTTTTTGAGTGTTTATTATACATAACTTGGGCACCATTTATTCACGTTGCCGTAAATATAAACAAGGATATTTATTTCCACGTTCTTGGTGACGAGGAGTTGTCCTTTTTTCTAAAACTTTATGATGAGTATGCAGACACTCCTCTCTTCCAAGAGGCTGTGTTAGGATGTTACTTCTCTGATGAACACTCAGTCACCCCTTCGCACATTGTGTGGACGCTACATCATGCGATTTTAATCCCTTACAAAATGTCTGAGACTATTTGGAGCAGCAAGTGAAATGTAGCAATCGGCGTACTGGAATTTGGTAGCTCTAATATGTCCAATCATTAATAAGTGACTAAAGCAGGACGTGGCACCTGAAGGAACTAGTGGTCTCTCTTCCTCGTCGAACTGGGGCTATTATCAAGAGTTGTGATGGTGTCACTGGGTGACAACGTGATGCCCCTGTGGGTGACCAATTCTTTGTCTGGTGTGCTAAAATTGATACCCTGTTGCAGAGGTTTTAGTACCGCATCTAAAGACGCCATGACTGTACTAATGAGCGTATGTTCTTAGAAGTAAGAAAAAAGGCTGCTATATATCGCTTTAGGACAAACCACTGCAGAACAGTACACGAAATTGTTGACGAACCAGTAACTAGGCCAGTATATATATACACAATGAGAGTAGAGACGGAATTCGTCATGCACATGAAGGACAATATTTAAATTTTTTACTCACACGAAAGAGAGGCTTCAGCTAACTCATTTTAATCCAAGGCAGACTATATCCGGCCGATTGTGGCTGTGGTTAACAGTAAGCACGAGGTTATGACGCTTCGGTATGCCCTGGAGGAGGCAAGTTTTAAGAGGCCTTAATGAAAGAGGATGTAAACCGATTCTTTCTTAGAAAATGAAGGTCTTCAATTTACAGTGAAAACGAATAAAGTCACTAGACTAGGCCAGCGGGCAAAGAAGAAGACAACAGGAATAGTGAAGGGAAAATGTCACAACGTGGCGCGGAAGGCTTGGTTCAAAATGAAGTGACGCGTTCTGATCTGTCGCCGTGTAGTCTGGAGCCAGCAAGATAGTAGGCCTGACAACATTTCTAGTCTACTAAGAAATATCTACTGATACTGTTTACAATACTGTAATAAGAAATTGTACTGATCTTCCTCACGTTAAAGTGAACCAAAATGAGGAGAGATAATACATCTCTAACTGCAGTATCAGCGTCAGTGAGCAAACCAGTATCAAAGCAAAACAAACACTAGCGCAAAATCAGTCACAGTTGCTGTTGCTTGCGAGCTAACATCTCATAGATGTTCGGGCTCACATGCAGTTCCTGTTCGTCGAAATGTCTTGGCTCAAACTCGTCTAGGGGCTGAACCTCGTCTAGGGGCTGAACCGCACATTGTCGTATTACAGGCCATAAATTAGACACTTGTGACCCTTTGGTTAAATTGTCTGGCTGATGGCAAGTCTGTGAAATACAAAATTAACGTAACATATAATAACAGTAATAACAATATCGGTAACTAAATTAACGACCCATAAATGATGTAGGCCACACAGTTGCGATTTGGTTAGATTAATGTTTACGCAGAAAGCAAACTAATAGCGAAAGTGGTCGTATTTAGAGTTACTGTTACACTCGAGCGCATGTCCATTTGACACAGTTTGATCATTCACAATCTCATCGTGAATTAAAAGTATAACACTCCATCTCGTTAACTACGCGAAACGTTTAACACCAGGCGCGTGGCTGCTCACCGCTCAGAGACTTATTTAAGTCCCACGATACCACACAACGCGGAATTCTCTAAGTCGTTTCACTTCCTAGCTGCCTAAAGACCGACTGTCCGCTTTCGCGTCCAATCCGAACTGTTCACTTTGGTGTCTCCAGCCGAACTGTCTGCTTTCGCGCCTGCACCAGCACTGCCTCTGCCTGTCCCCGGCCGCATTTCCCGCGCGCCGAATATCCTCGCTCAACTGACTAGGGCAGTTCCCTTTCCTGAAGCCGTCCATCTGATTGGCTACAGTTTATTCTACATTATTTTACGTTTTAACATATTTAAATACTCAAAGCTTGACCACTTTCACGTTCTAAATAAAGTAACAATAATATCCATTACATAATACGCGTTAAATTATTTTACATAAAACCAATACAATTTCCTTCTTAGCTTTGAATGCCACGGTCAGTAGCCTTGCACCAATGTGGTTTCTGATAAATAAATAAAGAACAAAAGTAACCATTATGCTCTAAACTTTACAACAAATATTCTGTTACCTAATGATTCAATAAGGAGTCATCTTTCAATGTGTTTTGTGTGGAGGAAATGGTGATCTGATGCTTAACAGTCAATACTGATTATTTAAATTTACTATATCTTTTAAACAAATAAAGTTACAGGGTTGATATTTACAACGTTTATCATTTTAATGGTGCGCTTCTACATGAAATGTCGATCATTAAGATCGACAAAAGCGTTCAGATTTTAGCATTCAGGTCTTTGTTACAAAATTTGTTAATTTCACTTTAACAGTAAATCCTAAACTATTATAAATACGATCAATATTCAAGTTTTATTGGGATCACCACGAAAATTTATGGCGGATGGCAGATTAAAATTACTGTGTCTTTATTCCCTGCATTACTACAGAATTAAATAGTTTTCATAAATGTTTGCCTTTATGGCCGGTCTTAGGTCTGCCATATTTAACACTGCTACGTCTCCTGTCTCCTTGGCTTCTACTGGTTTTCTCTGTGACATAGGTTCTCGTCTGTCTCACTCGCACACTACGGTGCTTAGGCCTCAATAGACAATAGGCCTCAATAGACAATAGGCGCCTGTGAGTTTCCCCATTTCGTGGTGAATCTGCGCCCTCTGTGGAACGCGGTCCTGGACACAGGTTTTGTTTCACAGTTCCTGTAGGCTGACTCTTTCGGTCATATATTTAAATGAGGGCGCAATGCTCGTTAACTCACAAGCTGTACGAACACGGCCTAACGACAGGTCTAGCAGTTGTAGTAATAGTGGGAGATTTCAGCTTTTATTGCCCTAACAACACAAGCAGTCGCTGCTGAAAAAAAAAAGAAGAGATAATATGTGAAGCAGACTTTTTTGTGGTAGGAAAGGAACACGAAACTGGGAACAGGAAGCGGTGCTGTCGAAAGACTACGTATGGAGTAGCGAGTAGCAACCGTAAAAAACATACGAGTGATTGTGCTGCACGGAAAAGAAAGCAGGACCAATATGAATACTGAAGGTTTCGATTAATTTTCTAGTAGATCAGACAAATGATTAGATTCAATCTGAGTCATTTATTGTTCCGCAGACCTTAGAGAGAAGATCCTCAAAGATGTGTAACATGTTAGAAAAACAGAAATATATTATGCATATTTACAAAAGAACTGATATTTTGATGTTCCTTCCACAGATCTTTAGTTAGATGGTCCTCAAGGATATGGTTCAAATGGCTCTAAGCACTACGAGACTTAACATCTGAGGTCGTCAGTACCCTAGAATTAGAACTACTTAAACCTAACTAACCCAAGGACATCACACACATCCATGCCCTAGACAGGATTCGAACCTGCGACCGTAGCAAAGGATATGGAAAACGGTATATACATACCCAGGTGGGTTGCTAATCCCACTCCGGGCACCTCCCCAGGTGGCGGATAGGGGAACGCCAATCAGGTATGAAGGGTGCCGTGGAAATAAAATACTCGGGGCGGACCAAAAATAGCGCAGCACATCTAGTATCGACGGCATCCAGAGTGGGAGGCGTCCTTGTCAGGGTCTGTCCACCCAGAGGTGCGGCTGCAAATGAACGCTCCAGGAACTAACAATCCCTGGTTCTAACCTTTCAGTGGAAACGCTGGACCAACAAGGTTACAAGCAACCAGGACTCATGCGAGGAATAACAAGAATACCCCAGGTGGGTAACCAATCCACCCGTCAGCAGACGGCAACCAGCAACTCGGATTCTGGAGAACCTTGACTTACACGATCACAGAGAAAGTCGGAGTTCTCTGGCAAACTTCCACACAACACATTTATATTTCTTGGGTACTTCAACATAAACATACTGATCCAACCAGGAAAACTGCACAACCTAACATTAGAATTCAACAAACAGAAGATAATGATACTTGCCCTGCAGGGAACCCGCATGACAGTCGAAGATACAATGGACTATGGAGACTAGTGTATCTTCAAGAGCAAGACAGGCAAACGAACCGCCAACGGTGCTCGGCTTCTTGGCGTGGTCTTCATGGTACATAAGAAGATAATCAGTTCAATTAGAGAAGCCAATCTAATAAACAAGAGGTTAATGACAATGCGCTTATAGTGTGCAAACAAAAAATACATCATGATCAATGTACATGTCCCCAAAACCGGGGATAACAAAAAAGACCCCATACCAACAAAGAAATTCTAGGTAACTCTAGAGACAGTGATGACCAAGATCTCAAAAGACGATACAAAAATTTTGTTAGATGATTTCAACGCACAAGTCGGCTGAGAAAAACGTCATCAAAGAACAGTGGGAAAGTTTCTGGCGAACAAATATACAAACAGAAATGGCATGAGACTCATCTAACGCTGTCAGCACAATAACGTAAAGATAATGTCAACATCCCTCAGGAAACCTCCACGACAACGGAAAACATGGAGGTCACCTATACAAGAGATGGGAGAATTCAAATGGTTCAAATGGCTCTAAGCACTATGGGACTTAACATCTGAGGGCATCAGTCCCCTAGACTTAGAACTACTTAAACCTAACTAACCTCAGGATATCACACACTTACATGCCCGTGGCAGGATTCGAACCTGCGACCGTAGCAGCAGCGTCGTTCCGAACTGAAGCGCCTAGAACCGTTCGGCCACATCAGACGGCTGGGAGAATACCAAATAGACTGTGTAGCGATTTCCTACCCCGTGACGTTCAAGTACGCAGAGGTGCCAATATTGATTCAGACTACTAACTCGAACCAAGATAAAATTTACATCGTAGAAAATACATCAGAACACAATGTACATAGAAAAGTTTGACACGAAAGAGGTCATGGAATATAAGGTAAAACAATAATGGGAAAAACAACCAGAAAACATATGGGAAGAATTCCACAGAAAGATCATACAAGAAGCAAACCAAGGTAAAGAGACACAAAACACCCTTGGTGGGACTCAGAGTGTGCAAGGCACTAGAAATACGCAAACAAGCTTTTCAGGATTAGATAGTAACAAATTCCCACAAAGCCTACGTTGTTACCAAGAATCAAAAAACAGGCTGCAAAACTTATTAGGCAAGCGAAGCGAAAGTACATGAAGGAGCAACTATGTGCTATAGAGGTAAACTTCCGCAACAACAACACGAGAGAATTCTACAGGCCTTCTCAAGGATCTGCGGGTACACATCTCAAACTAGCACTAACTAGCCAAGAGAATTTTCAAGAACTGCCATGTTATTTCTCCGATCTCCTTAACTGCTCTGAACCTGTAGCAAGATTTCCAGTACAGAGGTGTAACTTCACCCACCCAGAATCACTCCCACTGTAATGTCGCGAGTCAATATGCAATAGCATGTTATTGCAGTAAGCTACTTTGAAGTACGGGCTCGTAGCTTTGGAGCCGTTGGCGGTAGCAATATACAGCCTCTTGTATCTTAGCGTGACTCACTCGCACCTGTCGCTAACCTAGCCGTGGGAAGAGCAGCCTGTGTTAATTCGAGCGACAGAATATTCAAGCCCCTAAGAATCTAAATAAACAGTATTAAATATTATTCAGTTTTGTTAAAAGTCAATATACAGCCCTTTATTATTAAAAGGAAGGTTGTGTTAAAATCACAGCTATCTAGCTAAGATACTTTCAGATTTAGAGACAAATACCTAAAACAACCAAAAACCGACACTTGTAAGATTAAAATCAGTTAGGATTCATATCAATTTGTCTTTTAGTGTCATGTGGAATTATTACTGAAGTTCACTAAATATCAGGGCAACTTATTTAGATTTTTGTAATTACAAACGTTCACTATTTTTCATTTTCGTAACATAGAATTCAGAAAGGATTAATATTTATTTAATAACTATTTCATTTGTAGTGTGAATAAATGAGAGTGAGTGAGAGTGCACATGTGGGACACGTAAAGATTCAATATTACCTTATGTTAAAGATTACGTAACCATGTCATGGAAAAGAGTGAAGCAAGCAGTTGCAATGAAAGCTCAGATTTCCCTACCTTGCTGATGAAGTATGTCCAAGAGTACTTGCTTTTGTAAGAAGGCAGCCACAATAGTCATTTGCAGAGTAATGATTTTCTAAAATCATTTCAAGATTAGTTTTCTTTTCGTTTGGTTTTGTTAAGCATTTTATTAAGATTTGCATGATGAAGTGACGTAAATGCAGCTGTGAATATTGATTGGCGTAGGACAGTTTTGGCGAGAGAAAGAACTCGGATTGTTTTGAATGGCTTGTCATTTTGAACAACCATTCAGAGCTAAGCATTTCCCGCTCTCTATCAAGTAGTTACAGACCCGGGAAGGAATAGCAGGGAGTCAGTCGTTGGCTAGCTATCGGACTTACAGGACATCTTGGACGTGTCCGTCTACGTTATGAGTAAAATGAAGAACTTACTGGTATTTTGCGTGCGGATTGTATAGCCGTGAAAACAGCTGCATATACGGACAGATTGTGGAAATTTGAGCTTTGTGAAGTGTTTAGTTGGAAAGATAAACGCGTGTGAACTTACGGCCTTGTAGAATACCGCGTAGCATGTTTCACATTCATCTATGGAATAGCTGGCGAGCAGTTTTTCTTATTAGAAATCCATTTATAAAAAAAGACCGAATGTGAAACTCATATATTGTAGCAGAGCATCGACTGTAGATCACGTAATAATTCGGGTCGGACTTAAGTACATTATTGGCTGTCTTGCGTGTATACTGGGTTGTATTAATTGTAAGCTGAGGACATTGATATTAGTCGTTTAAATAAATACGGGCTGATGGCTAATTCTTTAATTTTGAACCCAAAAAAATAAAGAACTTGTTGCGGAATTTTGTCATTTTTTCTAAAAGAATGAAGCAATCGCCCTCCACTCGGAAATCGTTATAATAATATTACAGGATAGCTTGCTAGCAGACTTTAGGCTGACTTTGCAAACGTAAGTATTGAAGAGGTTTTTCTTCAACGCTACTTTTAACATCGTCTGAACAGTATCTACGTATGCAGAGAATCGGGCTGGTGACCAGACGCCGTACTGAGGTAGGTGGAACTGTTTGTAGGAGCTTACGCAAATAGTCTCTATCACTTGGCAAACAGAAAAACTTCCTGACGACTGTAAATGTGCACTTATCCATCTAATACACAAGAAAAAAGATAGGACGAATGTGAACAACTACAGAGGAATCTCCCTGCTACGTCACCTACAAAATTTTCTCAGCATGCTTACTCCAGAAAACACAAGAACAATTAGAACAAAAAATTGGTGTACACCAGGCAGGCTTTTGCCCCGGTCGTTCATGTACAGAACAAATCCTCAACCTGAAAACAATTCTAAAATTCAAGGCCATCATGAATGCGCCAATCATTAGCACCGTCATAGATTTCAAGAAACATGTGATTCTGTCGACTGACAATCCTTGTTCAACGTCTTAGATGACCAGGGACTCGACCCAAAAATTCTACCATTATTCAGACAGACATTAGCTGACACAACATTTAAAATTAAATTCATGGGTGAAATCTCTGAACCGTTCATGATCAATACTGCAGTGCACCAAGATGACGAATTATCGCCACTATTATTCATCCTAGTCCTGGACAAAGTAATGAGGGAACGGGAAGATGAACTGAAAACTCAAGGGCACTGGTAAGCAGCACGACTGGGAAGCTGCTGGGGAAAAATAGAAATGTCAAACCTGGCTTCCGCACACGACCTGGCCATACTATCAGACAACGAAGCAAAAGCAACGAAACAAATAGAGGCACTAAACAAAATTAGACACAGAATACCGCAAAATAAACAGAGCTTCACACGTCAAGTATCCATGTGAAATCCTTGAACCTACAGGAGGAGAAAAGATCGCACAGAAGACCCGATTACAAAAAATGGAGAGCGTTCGGCAAGACACAGTAATCATATGCAAGTGAGACGCTAACACTCCATACAAAAAGTGACATAGAAAGCATTCTGAAAGAAAAAAGGAAAATCGTGAGGAAAATTCTCAGCCCAAAGCTGACAGAAGAGGGATACAGATTACACTCTAGGAAAATTGCAGAGACGATGTAAAAAATAGGAGCTGATGTCAGAAAAAGAAGGTTGAAGTTTTATGGGCACATTCTCAGCAAGAGGATTCTAACATACATACAAGGGATCAAATCAACAATACCATGGATTACACAAGTCAAATTGGAACTAGAAGCAGCAAAAATCGATCCAATAGAAACTGAGGACAGAAAGGTGTATAGAGACAAGATACACAAGTGGAATGTAAGATCAGAGAATGAAGTCCCAAGGAAAGCAGCGACAAAGTGGACTGAAGATAGAAAGAAACTCCATGCAGAAAAAAATGAGAGAGTCGTGGAAGATCAGAAAGAACTCTCAAATGAGACCGAATGCTTTGCGTGTTCGTACAGAGTGTCGACGCAAATAATAATAATATGTATAGCTGAAATGTATACATATTGTGCTGCATTGTTTAGATAGAAAGGTGCCGTAGACAAGCATCCTCAAAAACAAACATTTTGACACCCATCGCATTACTGGAATGAAGCAATGCAGATGTTACATACTACAGAGTATTACTGTTTTGAGACACTGTTGATAAGAAGTACCTCAGTTGATTCTGCTAACAAACTCATCAGTGGGGTAGGAGATGGGGCATGAATAGAACTTTTGGGCTCAGCTTAAACTTTATTATTACCTAAAAATTTTATGCTTGCATTGAAGCTACTCAGAATCTGTGTTTCTAAATAATGGACACATATCTGGCTTTAAACTAGAAATATTTTAAGTATTCATAAACATTGTCCTTGCCCTCGGAATTGATTCGGTAATCTGAGCCCTTGATTTGAAAGAAATACATTTTATGGAACATCAGATCCTCCTGTTGTGAAAAACAACAAATCTCTTTATTCTCCAAACGTGTTTCGCTGCATTTGTGCAATCATAAGTGTGTATTTTTATTCATCTCTGTAAAATACTTGCATTTTTGAGTAATAATCGTTGCCCGTCGAAACACTTCGTGGGTAAACTGCCGGATGTCAGTGTCCAAGAGGCACAATCCAAGAGGTACAATATTTCGGCAAACTATCACGTTGCTATCATCAGGTGCGCTGATGCACTGTTCATCAGCGCACTTGATGACAACGTGGTCGTTTGCCGAAATATTGTGCCTCTTGGACACTGACATCCGGCAGTTCATCCATGAAATACTTCGACATGAAGTATGCTGGGAATGGCTGAAGAATCACAATTATTGGATGGAAATTAGACTTCAGACATTTTATGTCTATTGCAGTTATCACCTTATTCTCTGGAATGACAAGTTCTCTAGGAGCTTCTTAAAATTATCCTGTAGCTTACGATATACAACGGAATTATATTTTTGTGAGGTGGTCTGGGGGGTTGATTTTGTCCCACGAAAGTACTAAAGATAAAATGATTTGCTGTCTCTTCAATCTACTTCATTAAAACATTATTTTGTTGTAGATGGCAAGCTATACAATAATTTAAAAAGATTACTATAAGTAGATTGTAACATTCTAGAGAGTAGTGCTATAATCAACAGGTAAAACACTGTTTAGGGCCTAATTTTCGTTCCAGCAATTATCACTAAAAATGTTTGGCTTTTACATCCCACAAGAGAACTACCTATTGATGATAGTACAAGTGTGTCGAAACGCATTTGAGCAATAGAGATATGAGTGGACCTGAATTCCCATAATTTAGTCTGAGAGCACAACTGCTGTTTGAGCTTCAAAACCACAAGAGAGAAGTACTGCTTACGACAAATATAAATAACGGAAAAATTTACTGCGAAGCAGTAGTTTGTATATGAAGGTGATTAAACAGCCTTATGAATTTGCAGCTCAGATAATTCATATTACGTGCTCTTGGACGTGCAACACTTTAGCCTGGCCAAACTGATGATGTCGGTCACATCTTTTTCTTTAATTGTATATTTGAACTGTTACAGGCCATTTTTGGTTCACAGGAAATTGGAAACTAATGTATAATTAAAAAAAACATTTATAATGTACATAATCAAATATATAATTAACCATGGCTCCAGATATCAATAAAAGACGTCTTCATCATTTTGTCTACTCACACATGGAGCAGCGTATTAACAAGACGCTTATCCTTGCTTGACGCGGCGCACGTGAGATGGTTTCACTTAACAGCATTCTTTATCGCTGACACGGTATGCGAAGTAAGCATTTTACTCGCATCGAGAATTAGTTCCCTGGGTTTTCCAGTCGTAACTCAGTGGACCAATGGAATTATGGATGCCGTCTAGCGTACTGATACGAGTGTAAACTTTATGATTTGCTAATCTAAACTGAGCTTTGGGAAAATACTCTGTGCGTGACCTTCTTGATCTCTGTGGAATAAGCGCCCACGACGTAGAGTCTCTCATAAAGATAACGACACATTGCCCTTGATTGCGTAGCCGTGTAGAGATTGTCGTCAAGAAGTCACTGGAGACGGGGAGGGGGGACACAGATAGGTCGCCACGTCCGGATGGGCTCCAGTTCGGTTTTACAAAGGTTATCTGCGGCGCTGACCCCTTACTTAGCTTGACTTTATCGCGAATGCTAACAGTAAGAGCCCGGGTTCGATTCCAGCCGGGTAAGAGACTTTCTCCTCTCGGGGAGTGGGTGTCCTGCTGTCCTTGCGTTCATATCGTTATAATTAACAGTTCACTGTTGAGACAGCACACGTTCCAAAAACCAATAACTTAAACAAAAATTATTGAGACTCTCTCGCCCAGCGCTAAGTCCCAAGCGACTGGAAACACGCAGGTGACTCGTGTATTTATAAAGGGTAAAATAATGGACCCGCAGAATTACTAACCGGTATCCGTAACGTTGGTTGGCTGCAGGATTCTTTAACATATTCTCAGTTTGAATATATTAAATTTCCTAGATGGCGAAAAGCTTCAGTCCACACAGATCTGCACGCATTTAGAAAGCATCGCTCGTGCGAAACTCAGCTTGCTCTTTTCTCACATGATATCCTGGGAAATATGGATGAAGGGCAACAAGCAGATACCATATTCCTATATTTCAGAAAAGCGTTTGACACGGTGCTCCACTGCAGAATGTTAATGAAGCACACGGAATAGCTTCCCAAATATGTGAGTGGCTCGATGACTTCTTAAGTACCAGCACCCAGTACGTTGTCGTCGTCGGCGAGTGTTCAGAGACAAGGGTGACGTCAAAAGTGCCACAGAGGAGTGAGACAGAACCGCCTATATTTTTTATATACATAAATGATCTGACGGGCAGGATGAGTTGCAATCTGCGGCGGTTTACTGACGATGTCGCGATGTACGAGAAGATGTTGTTGAGTGACTGTAGGAGTATACACGATGACTTCGACAAAATTTATAATTGGTGTGGTGAATGGCATCTTACTTTAAATGTAGAAATAGGTAAGTTAATGCAGATGAACAGGAAAAACAATCCCGTAATTTTTTGAATACAGCATAAGTAGTGTCTACTACAAAGTCGCGTCGATGAAATATCTACGCATAACGTTGGAGAGCGATACGAAATGAATCGAGCGTGTAAGGGTTTGTTGGGAGAGTTTTAGGAAAATATAGTTCATAGGTAAATGGTACCACGTAGGACACTAGTGCTACCAGTTCGTGAGTATTGTTCGATTGTTTGCGATCCGGGCCAGGTCCGATTAAACGAAGACATTGAAGCAATTCATAGGCGGGCTACTAGCTTTGTTACCAGTAGAAACAACATGGAAGTATTACGGAGATGCTTCGGTACTGAAACGGGAATCCCTGAAGGGAAGAAGACGTTCTTTTCGAGGATTATTCTACTGCCGACAAAGCACATTTCGCGTAATGACTACGAAGGTAAGGAATATTACGGCTCGTACAGAGGCAGCTCGAACAGACCATGTCACATCGAAGAGGATCATCCCAGTAGTCACGTTTATCGATTTAGAGAAGCCATTAAAAACGGTAGCTAAGGCCGGCCGCTGTGGCCGAGCGGTCCTAGGCGCTACAGTCCGGAACCACGCGGCTGCTACGATCACAGGTTCGAATCCTTCCTCGGGCATGGATGTGTGTGATGTGCTTAGGTTAGTTAGGTTTAAGTAGTTCTAGGTCTAGGGGACTGATGACCTCAGCTGTTAAGTCCCATAGTGCTTAGAGCCATTTTGAACGACAGCTAAACGGAGATATGAACCACCCTCCTTCACTCGATGAACAATTCAGGGGGTGGGTGGAGGTGGAAGGCAGGGTGGTAGGGGGGGGGCGTGGAGAAATTATACCAGTACGACTCATTCGGTGAGTTTAAAGAAGGTCCATGCCCAAGTAAGCAATGAAATTGTCCAGTAACACACGATACTCCTTACAGTTTAGAGATTGACGTTATAAACACAGCACAGTTAAAGTAAATTAATTGAATTCTAAAAGGTAAGCACATTTCGTTAGTATATGCAAAGACATCTTTTTATTATTATTATTAGTCGGAAAGCTCCCAGAGTGGAAGACGCTAAGTAAAGATGGTTCATTTTCCGTTCTTCTTGTTCTTATTATTTACGCACCAGTTTTGCATTGTTTGCGAGAAATGAGCTCTTCTTTCTTCGCTCCATTTTGTTCCGGTTCTTCGGGCTTTTGTCTCTGACTTAACCTCCCATTTTTCTGCTTTTATTCTAAAATAGTTCCTTACGTCTATTTCTTCTTTGGTGACTTTGGATAATTCCATGTCTTTTTTAACATTTTGAATCCATTCTCCTCCATTAGCGAGGGGACCTACGTGTTATACTATTTTTTTTTTGTTAGTCTGTGTTCGGGAAGCTTCAGTTCGTGGCCATAGAATTTTAGGCGTCTTTTCCTCATGTCTGTCTCTATGTCAGAATATTCTTAAATTTTGGATGTTTTCTGTAGTCTGTATCCATTCTCGGTCCATCTTGGTTCCAACATTTTCCTAATTATTTTTCTTTCTTCTTTCCTTAGATTTTCTATATCAGTTTTCCTTTCACCCATGAGCCATGGACCTTGCCGTTGGTGGGAAGGCTTGCGTGCCTCAACGATACAGACTGCCGGACCGTAGGTGCAACCACAACGGAAGGGTATCTGTTGAGAGGCCAGACAAACGTGTTGTCCTTGAAGAGGGGCAGCAGCCTTTTTAGTATTTTCAGGGGCAACAGTCTGGATGATTGACTGATCTGGCCTTGTAACACTAACCAAAACGGCATTGCTATGCTGGTACTGCGAACGGTTGAAAGCAAGAGGAAACTACGGTCGTAATTTTTCCCGGGGGCATGCAGCTTTACTGTATGGTTAAATGATTATGGCATCCTCTTGGGTAAAATATTCCGGAGGTAAAATGGTCCCCCATTCGGATCCCCGGGCGGGGACTACTAAGGAGGACGTCGTTATTAGGAGAAAGAAAACTGGCGTTCTACGGATCGGAGCGTGGAATATCAGAGCTCTTAATTGGGCAGGTAGGTTAGAAAATTTAAAAAGGGAAATGGATAGGTTAAAGTTAGGTATAGTGGGAATTAGTGAAGTTCGGTGGCAGGACGAACAAGATTTTTGTTCAGGTGAATACAGGGTTATAAATACAAAATCAAATAGGGGCAATGCAGCAGTAGGTTTAATAATGAATAAAAAATAGGAGTACGAGTAAGCTACTACAAACAGCGTAGTGAACGCATTATTGTGACCAAGATAGTCACAAAGCCCACGCCTGCTACAGTAGTACAAGTTTATATGCCAACTAGTTCTGCAGATGACGAAGAAATTTAAGAAATGTATGATGAAATAAAAGAAATTATTTAGGTAGTGAAGCGAGACGAAAATTTAATAGTCATGGGTGACTGGAATTCAAGAGTAGGAAAAGGGAGAGAAGGAAACACAGTAGGTGAAAATGGATTGGGGCTAAGAAATTAAAGAGAAAGCCGCCTGGCAGAATTTTGCACAGAGCATAACTTAATCATAACTAACACTTGGTTCAAGATTCATGAAAGAATGTTGTATACATGGAAGAACCCTGGAGATACTAGAATGTTTCAGATAGATTATATAATGGTAAGACAGAGATATAGGAACCAGGTTTTAAATTGTAAGATATTTCCAGGGACAGATGTGGACTCTGACCACAATCTATTGGTTATGAAGTGTAGATTAAAACTGAAGAAACTGCAAAAAGGTGGGAATTTAAGGAGATGGGACCTCGATAAACTGACTAAACAAGACCTTTTACAGAGTTTCAGCGAGAGCATAAGGGAACAGTTGACAGGAACGGGGGAAAGAAATACAGTAGAAGAAGAATGGGTAGCTTTGAGGGATGAAATAGTGAAGGCAGCAGAGGATCAAGTAGGTAAAAAGACGAGGGCTAGTAGAAATCCTTGGGTAACAGAAGAGATACTGCATTTAATTGATGAAAGGAGAAAATACAAAATTGCAGTAAATGAAGCAGACAAAAAGGAATACAAACGTCTCAAAAATGAGATCGACAGGAAGTGCAAAATGGCTAAGCAGGGATGGCTAGAGGACAAATATAAGGACGTAGAGGCTTATCTCAAGAGGGGTAAGATAGATACTGCCTACAGGAAAAATAAAGAGACCTTTGGAGAAAAGAGAACCACTTGTATTAATATCAAGAGCTCAGATGGAAACCCAGTTCTAAGCAAAGAAGGGAAAGCAGAAAGGTGGAAACAATATATAGAAGGTCTATACAAGGGAAGTGTTCTTGAGGACAATATAATGTAAATGGAAGAGGATGTAAATGAAGATGAAATGGGAGATATGATACTGCGTGAAGAGTTTGACAGAGCACTGAAAGACCTAAGTAGAAACAAGGCCCCGGGAGTCGACAACATTCCATTAGAACTACTGACAGCCTTGGGAGAGCCAGTCCTGACGAAACTCTACCATCTGGTGAGCAAGATGTACGAGACAGGCGAAATTCCCTCAGACTTCAAAAAGAATATAATAATTCCAATCCCAAAGAAAGCAGGTGTTGACAGTTATGAAAATTACCGAACTATCTGTTTAATAAGTCACAGCTGCAAAATACTAACGCGAATTCTTTACAGACGAATGGGAAAACTGGTAGAAGCCGACCTCTGGGAAGATCAGTTTGGATTCCGTAGAAATGTTGGAACATGTGAGGCAATACTGACCTTACGACTTATCTTAGAAGAAAGATTAAGGAAAGGCAAACCTACGTTTCTAGCATTTGTAGACTTAGAGAAAGCTGTTGACTCTGTTGACTGGAATACTCTCTTTCAAATACTGAAGGTGGCAGGGGTAAAATACAGGAAGCGAAAGGCTATTTACCTTTTGTACAGAAACCAGATGGCAGTTATAAGAGTCGAGGGACATGAAAGGGAAGCAGTGGTTGAGAAGGGAGTGAGACAGGGTTGTACCCTCTCCTCGATGCTATTCAATCTGCATATTGAGCAAGTAGTAAAGGAAACAAAAGAAATGTTTGGAGTAGGAATTAAAATCCTTGGAGAAGAAATAAAAATTTTGAAGTTCGCCGATGACATTGTAATTCTGTCAGAGACAGCAGAGGACTTGGAACAGCAGTTGAATGGAATGGACAGTGTCTTGAATGGAGGGTATAAGATGAACATCAACAAAAGCAAAATGAGAATAATGGAATGTAGTTGAATTATGTCGGGTGATGCTGAGGAAATTAGATTAGGAAATGATACACTTAAAGTAGTAAAGGAGTTTTGCTATTTGGGGAGCAAAATTACTGATGATGGTCAAAGTAGAGAGGATATAAATTGTAGACTGGCAGTGGCAAGGAAAGCGTTTCTGAAGAGAAATTTCTTTACATCGAGTTTAGATTTAGGTGTCAGGAAGTCGTATCTGAAAGTATTTGTACATCTACATCTACATTTATACTCCGCAAGCCACCCAACGTTGTGTAGCGGAGGACACACGTGCCACTGTCATTACCTTCCTTTTCTGTTCCAGTCGCGTATGGTTCACGGGAAGAACGACTGTCTGAAGGCCTCCGTGAGCGCTCGAATCTCTCTAATTTTCGATTCGCGATCTCCTCGGGAGGTATAAGTAGGGGGAAGCAATATATTCGATACTTCATCCAGAAACGCACCTTCTCGAAACCTGGCGAGCAAGCTACACCGCGATGCAGAGCGCCTCTCTTGCAGAGTCTGTCACTTGAGTTTGCTAAACATCTCCATAACGCTATCACGGTTACCAAACAACCCTGTAACGAAACGCACCGCTCTTCTTTGTCTCTTCTCTATCTCCTCCGTCAACCCGATCTGACACGGATCCCACACTGGCGAGCAATTCTTAAGTATAGGTCGAACGAGTGTTTTGTAAGCCACCTCCTTTGTTGGTGGACTACATTTTCTAAGGACTCTCCAAATGAATCTCAACCTGATACCCGCCTTACAAACAATTAATTTTATATGATCATTCCACTTCAAATCGTTCCGCACGCATACTCCCAGATATTTTACAGAAGTAACTGCTACCAGTGTTTGTTCCGCTATCATATAAATACAATAAAGGATCCTTCTTGCTATGTATTCGCAATACATTACATTTGTCTCTGTTAAGGGTCAGTTGCCACTCCCTGCACCAAGTGCCTATCCACTGCAGATCTTCCTGCATTTCGCTACAATTTTCTAATGCAGCAACTTCTCTGTATACTACAGCATCATCCGCGAAAAGCCGCATGGAACTTCCGACGCTATTTGTATGGAGTGTAGCCATGTATTGTAGTGAAACATGGACGATAAATAGTTTGGACAAGAAGAGAATAGAAGCTTTCAAAATGTGCTACAGAAGAATGCTGAAGATTAGATGGGTAGATCACATAACTAATGAGGAGGTATTGGGGAGAAGAGGAATTCGTGGCACAACTTGACTACATGAAGGGATCGGTTGGTAGGACATGTTCTGAGGCATCAAGGGATCACCAGTTTAGTAATGGAGGACAGCATGGAGGCTAAAAATCGTAGAGAGAGACCAAGAGATGAATACACTAAGCAGATTCAGAAGGATATAGGCTGCAGTAGGTACTGGGAGATGAAGAAGCTTGCACAGGGTAGAGTAGCATGAAGAGCTGCAACAAACCAGTCTCAGGACTGAAAACCACAACAACACATATCAGTTTTCCTGTTTAGTGCAAAGGTTTCGCTGGCATATAACATTGATGGTTTAATTACTGTTTTGTAATGTCTAATTTTGGCATTTAAAGACAAGCATATGTATAATTTTGACATTTAAAGACAAACATTTTTTATCATAGAGGCTTCGCACTAATCCTTAACCTTTAAGAGCTTTTTGTGTTCTTTCTTGTTGTGTATATTTTCAGAGATAATTTCTCCTAGATATTTAAAGTGTGATACTCTGTTAATTTCTCCATATTTGGCTTGTAATCTGAAAATTTCTAAATTTGTTGTTGTAAACCTGTTTTATAGTAGTCTCACAAGAATCTTCCATTATTGTGAGATCGTCCGCAAGTAGGGGATTCGAAGGTTTTTTTTTTTCTTTTGGTCCCTAGTGAAAGTGGTTTCCAGCAATTTTCTTCGTCAAGTTTCTTTTCTCGTTCTTCCAGGACTATCTGGAATTATATTGAATAACAAAGGCAATAACCCATCACCTTATCTAACCCCAGTTTTTATCTCGAATGGGTTTGAAGGTTTTCCCATAAATTTCAGTTTGGATGTTATATTTGTTAATGTCTCCTCAATGATTTTCTGTATTTTCCGATCCAATCCTTTTTCTTCAAGAATCCTAAATAGGTCTGTGGACTGACCCACAGGCCTTTTTGAAGTCGACAAAGACGTATACTATAGGCTTGCCTCGCATTTTCTTTATTCTTGTGATTAACTTTAGGTTTAAAATTTGCTCTGGGCACTATCGGTTTGGCCTGAAACCAGCTTGCAAATCTGAGATTTTGGGTGCTAGCAGTTGTTGTACTCTTTCAAGACACAAACTGATAATTTCTTATGTGTGACAGGGAGTAGAGGAATTCCTCCAATTATGCACATCATGTTTGTCCCCATTTTTATGTAATGGCTGTATTTAAGGCACACTTCCAATCTTCAGGGATTTCTCCGGTGAGCCACACATTTTGAATAATTCTTACTAGCCCCTCTCTTGAATTAAGTCCTAGACTTTTTCAGAAATTAGGCTACAATTCCATCCTCCCCAGAAGCTTTATTATTTTTGAGTTTCTTTATGAGTTTGATAATTTCTTCTTCTGTTAGCGGTGTAGAATCTTTTTGTTGCGGGGCTTGGGTGTTGGTTATTGGGAGGATATCTGTTGGTTCCGGACAGATTGGTAGTTTTTCAAAATATTCGCCTAATATTTCCCAATTTCCTTCATCGCTTAGTGCTAAATTCCCATCTGGTTTTCGGAAGCAAACATTTTGAGAGTTATACCCTTCAATTTGGTTTACAAAGGTCTTGAAGAATCCATGTGTATTATAATTTTTAAAATCTGTTTCTATTGATACTAGATGCTGGATTACATATTTTCTCTTCTCTTGTATGATAGTTTTATTCGAAACCTTTCGGGTTTCTAGAAAGTTTTGGTGATTCTTCTCATTCTTATTCGAGTTGTCTTTTGCGAAGGCTTTTTTGCGTAGTTCAACTGCCTTTTCACATTCTGTATTCCACCATGGATGTTTATCTTGAATTTTTCTCAATTATTTGCAGGAGTATTTTCCCATTTTTTAAAATATAATTAATATTTTTGTGAGTGTCATCTATTTTGAGTTAAAGATCTGAATCACATCTGCATATAATAGAATATTTATTTTAATTATATTATTGAATTTAATTGGCAACAGGATAAATGTAAAAATGTAGAATATGAAGCAAGCGAAAGGGAATACAGAAGTCTATAAAATAAGATTGAAACAGTGAAAAATAGATAAGCAAGCCTGTAGAAGGAAGCATAACAAAGGGGAAAATAGATGCCGCCTGAAGGAAATTTAAAGATAGCTTTGGAGAAAAGAAGCATCTATGAATATCAGTACTTCAGATGGTAAGCCAGTTCCAAGCAAATAAGGAAGTCTGAAAAGTTGAAGCGATATATTGAAGGGCCAAGCAAAGCAAATAAACTTGAAGGCTCTGTTATGATAAGGCTGAAAAAATTATTCCAACAGACGTGCAAGATACACGAGACAGGTGGAATACCCTTATATTTCGAGAAGAATGTAATAATTCCAAACCCAAGACAGGTATCTATAAGTGTAAATGATACCGAACTATCATTTAATAAGTCATGGGAGCAAAATACTGACACGAAAACTGATTGAAGTCGACCTCTGGGAAGATCAGTCTTGGTTCCAGAGAAGTGTAGGAGTGCATGAGATAGATTACAAAAAAGGAAACGTACGTGTGTAGCATTTATGGATTTAGAGACAGAATTCTTTGTTTTTTAATTCGTAAGGGAGCAAACTGTTGAGGTCATCGCTCCCTAGACTTACACACCACTTAAACTAACTTATGCGCGGTAGAGAAAGGTTTTGACGGCGTTGACTAGTATACACTCTTTAAAATTGTGAAAGTAGCAGCAATAAATTACAGGAAGCGAAAAGTTATTTACAGCTTGTACACAAACCTTACTGCAGCTAGAAGAGTTTAAGGATACGTAAGAGAAGCTGTGGTTGAGAAAGGAAAGAGATACTGTTGCATCCTATCCTCGATGTCATCAGTCTGCCCGCGATGCTATTCGCTCTGTACATTCAGCAAGCGGCGAAAGAAACCAATGTCTCCCCGCCTTATTCAGGCACCCTGGGGAGGGGGGAGGAGGGGGGTTGAATGATGTGAGGACAGCCAGTCATTCCCGTGCTTACCCGCTTCTTTAACATTTACCATGAAAGTGTTACCAGTGGTCGTGTTCTGCTGTGAAAGGTAACTGGAGTCAATACTTCAACTTTATAGGGACCAATAAAACCTGGCAACATTTTCGAAAAAATCTTATTCACGGTCTTACTCTGAACCAAAAAACTTCATAAATACTAGGTCTCCGATCTTTCAGCGAGGTAGGCCTCCTTCCCCGATTATACGTTTCAGTGTCGCTGCGATGAGCAAGCTGAATATTTTTTTCATAAGCTCTGAGTCTACTTTCTCGGAAAGTGAATCACTGATATTTCATATTAGTCATGAGCGAATTGATCGGATATTCTAACGTTAATTTAGCGTGGGTGCACTTCGTGGACTGCGGAGTTGAAGGCACAGTTCACCCAACCCAGGGACTTGTAGCAGTTAGATTGAGAGTCACCATGATAAAACAATCAATTTATATTTCAAACTCCTGTTTACTTTTTCCTCCAAGGAAGGTTGCGAATAATAAGGGACAGTAGTGACGTGTAGAACGCCGTTTCTGAACCAAAACCTGTGTAATTCTTAGACCTAAACACAGGAGCATTATCGCTTAAAAGGTGTAAGAGGTCCATGATTAAGGAATTTGTTGCTAGCGCACTCGAGCAGATGTAATTTGGATTGATTGCTCACGTGCTGCCTGCAATATGTAAGCTATAAGAGAATCTCAGAACAGAGTGCAGTGTTGGTCAGCAGTAGGAACTATGAAGCAGTAGGAGTAAGAAGTAGCTTGCAGTCTGGTGTATCGTGTTGGCTGGGCTGGTCGTGTGGAGCGATGGCGGAGCCTGAGCGTTGTAGTATAAGGTAAAAGCAGCCTCGCGCATATGTAGTATTGTCATATCAAGTCCCATGTAAATGCTTTTAAAAAAATCTCTTAATAATAATCTTGCACTGAACTGCGCCAGAAAAATTTGTCATGTGTAAAAAAAAACAACTGATTTTTCCTTTCAATAATCGGGATGACCAAGGATTGGAGAAATTAGTAAATTCTTTAAATTGAGATGAATGATTGTCAAAAGTTATTTTTTATGAGAAAGATTTTTCTGGCGCAGTTCAGTGCAAGAGTATTATCAAGAGATTTTTTTAAAAGCATTTACATGGGACTTGATATGACAATACTACATATGCGCGAGGCTGCTTTTACCTTATACTACAACGCTCAGGCTCCGTCATCGCTCCACACGACCTGCCCAGCCAACACGATACACCAGACTGCAAGCTACTTCTTACTCCTACTGCTACATAGTTCCTACTGCTGACCAACACTGCTCTCTGCTCTGAGATTCTCTTATAGCTTACACATTGCAGGCAGCACGTGAGCAAACCATCGAAATTACATCTGCTCGTGTGCGCCAGCAACAAATTCCTTAATCATGGACCTCTTACAATGGATCTTAGGCGGCACAAACCAGGATGATTGATGATGATGATTATGTGGTTAAAGGGACTAAACTAATGGGTCATCAGTCCCTCCATTTCATGAGAAAAACGTGTAAAAAAGTGGGGACTTGGCGGCTCCAACTACATAAGCAAGTCAAAGAGTTTAAAAAAGAGCGTGACAGTAGTTGTAACACGATGGGGGGAAAATTGGGTTAACCTAGGCATCATTGTGCCCTAGACGGTCTAAACGCACAACAAGGCGGGGGTGGAAGAAAGTAACCTGTGGTCCTATGGGGGATACACGCCGCAGTGGGAGGCTCTCTCCCCAACAACCACCCCGGACGCTGAAAGTGGGCGCATACTATAGTCGGGTGTAAAACTCGAGCTCTCTTAGGAGATGCAATACTCTGCTATTGGTTATCTCGTCATCTAGGTAGTGAGGTATGTAAGCTGAGAGCATGCCGCAGACCGACCAGCAGGGCGCACTCAGCAAGAGCGTGCGCTGTCGTCGGTAGACTACCCCAGCTGCAGTGAGGACGCTCCACCCAATGTAGAAGGAACTCGTGTATGAGTTTCGTGTGGCCGATGTCTAGTCGGCACAGCACAATGGCATCTTTCCGAGATGCCTGGGAAGATGTATGCCATACCTTAGTGGACCCCTTCATCGCTCTTAACTTGTTTTTGGGCCGTAATAGCCTGCCATTCTAATTCCCAGAGCCTTAAAGTATTGCATCGAAGTCGTAATCCTAAATCTGTGCCCGGTATTCTGATGTCAAGATGATCTCCTTCTAACATTCTGCGTGGTGTCTGTTTGCTCTATATCGTGTCTCCCTACCACTTTCACGCAACCATGCTCTGAGCTTGTTTCTTAGGAAATTGAGTAGTTTGAACCTGGGACCTGTTGCTGGTAAGGAGACGCCAGACCAAACATGACATGTAGAATTCAGAAGAGTTCAGTGAGACTACCGATGATATAACCAAATACTTAATGATCTCAGCCTCAGCTACACTGCACTACCTGTAAAAGAATCTTAATACTAACTAAATTTAGTGGAAGGGGTTCAAGGCTTTCCTGTTTTTAGTTAGCTGGTAAAATAACGTCGAAAAAGCAGTTAGGTTTAACACTGGAAATTTTATTCTACTCACAAAACATTGTTTATAAATTGCACTATTGATAAAAGGAGATGTTTTAATACAGGATGGTAAAAACCAACTGCGTCCAACAAAAATGTGAACGAACATTCCCTGAATGGGTTTCCAAGTTCTACAATGGATCAAAGGATGACCTATGCCATATCACATCTATAATCTAGGTTTAAATTAAGTTTCACAAAAGATAAAACTATCAAAATGGTCTACAGTGACCCTTAATTATCTTTAATTACTTATCTAACTTGTCGTAAATTACAGTGGCTGATGTGGATTCTCAATAACTATATAACAGAAAAATCATCGCGTTTCAGATTTTTACTTCAAGTGGCAAATGTGAACACCATGAGCTTTAATTGACGATCGACACTAGTATTACGCAAAAAGGGGGTGTAACAGATGAGACTTCTGCAGTTCTGAGTGAATCATTATGCGCTGTTATGCGGCATCGCGTGCGTTCATTACCTTGTCGGTGTTCGTCAGGGGGCGGCGGGCAGCACAGCTCTGCTCACCTCGCTGTCTCGGAAGCAACTCTCTCCTAACTTCTCCTTACTACAATTTACCGAAGTTGGTTTAAAAATCTATCTGGCAGTGTTTTCATCTGACCAATCAGGGTCTCAATGTTAACCTTAAGCTCTGCCTACAAAAATTCTGTCTATCCAATGAGAAACGTTATACCTTTCGTGGTGGGGCAATGTTTTTAAAGTTTGCAACGTAACAGAGACGCGAAAAAGTCTCACGCTAAAACTTGCAGCTGGTGTGGTCCTTTTAGCGTTATCGTAAGATCTATACTGTTCTTCTGGAGGGCTCTATCTTTTAACTTGAGCTGGGGGGTGGTTCTTGACGTAACAAAGACGCGAAAAGTCTCACGCTACAACTTGCGGGTGGTGTGGTCCTCTTTGTGTTATCGTAAGATCTATTTTGTTCTTCTGGAGGGCTCTAGCTTTTAACATGGGCTGGGGGGTGGACCTAGCGGTTAGCTGGCGACATGGGTGTCCGTCCCTTATCGTAGGGCCTTCAGCTTAACACGCTTCTGCTCTCGGCTTCTGTTCTCGTTTCTCCCATCGGAACTGTGTCTGTCTCACGGTGGGAAGGTATGACATGCATTTAGGCATTCTTGTGTTAGTCTGTGGTATTCCATTTGCTCACTCGTTATTCGTATTACTTTGGTTAATTTAATGTCACGATTTATTCGGAGCTATATGACGTACTACTGGATTTGCTTATCATGTCAAGGTTTTCATGGAAGGTGTTGGATTTGCCTGACACCTTACATACTGTAGTTGTGGCGTTGACCAGACGGTCGGCGAATTCATTTCCAGCAGTACCTATGTGGCTCGGTGTTCAGACGAAGGTCACTGACTTTACAGAGATGTAGAGGTCAACCAGTACACCCTGGATGTTGACAACCAAAATATTTTTGGAATACCACATGCATATGCCTTTTAAGCTACTCATGGAATCGCTACAGATCAGAAAGTTCGTCGTGGCCGGGGATTTGACGTACCACAAAGCCTGAGATATGGCAATCAACTGTGTAGTGTATACAGTTCAGGCACTCAGCAAAGAGTGCTTCTCATGTCCCCTCGATGCGCAAAAGAGTAACCAACGCTGTCGTTGACTTTCGATCCATCCTTCTAGATGCATAACGAATTAGAATAATCGTGAAGCATCGAACGAAACAGTTGTCGGAGAGGGCTAGGATCAGCGTCCTTATTAGGCCACAAAAGAGGTCCATCCATATACAGGACAATACAGGACAGGGTACAGACCACAGGAGGATGTTGGAGGTAGTTTAGTAGAGTATCAAGCCAGATCCTAGCTGGTCTACCCAGTTTTAGGCGATACGCAAACAGTGTGAAATGTTGGTCATGGAACAGAGTTGAGTGACATGGGGAAGTAGGCATCTGCAGACTGTGACTGCATAATTTGCTCTCCTAAGTGTGTGTCCTAACCATCTCCACTTCCTGATTCTTATACGCAGGTTAACTGGCTTCTGGCTGGTTCTTTCCCAGAGTGTTTCGTTAAAGATAACGTTTGGCCAACGTACCGCCAGGATGTACCTCAGACAGCTCTTGTTGAATGTCTGCAGCTTGTAGACTAGCTGCTTTGTCACTCTCCATGTTCCACATCCATACAGAAGCTCAGATTATACATTACTTTCAAATATCCGAAGTTTGGTCCTCAATGTCATTTCCTTCTATCTCCAGATACAGCGGAGAGTTGTAAAAGGGCCTTTGGCTTTGTTGACGCGGCTGTTAATGTCCTTTGTTGCACCACCATATGGTATAATCATGCTTCCAAGATAGCAAAACTTACCCATCTCTCGACCAGCTGGCTCCCAAGCTTAATATCAGCGGTGTTATTATTTGCCTGTATGTTTTTTGTCATTAATTTTCAAACCGACTTTCTTCGCCACAGGTTTCAGATCTTTTAGTTTCTCTTTCACGTCTTTGAGTCTGTGGGATAGAATACAAAGGTCATATGCAAAATCTAGGTCTTCTGGATGTGTTCCATTGCCCCATTTTATACCTCTCACTTTATCCAATGCTTGCATCATTACAAGATTCACTACTGTGTTAAATAATATCGGTGGAAGCATGCACCCTTGCTTAGCTCCTGTTTACACTGCTACTGAATCTGAAAGCAGACCTCTATGTTGAACCTTGCACATGTAGTTTTCATACATGCAGTTGATAAGAGTAATTTTTTTTGTTGGGAATTCCAAAAGTTTGCAGTGAGCTCCATATTTTTGTTCTAATTATACTGTCGAAGGCCTTTTCAAAGTCTACAAACAGCATGTAAAGCGGCGATTGGTATTCATTTGAATGTTCAGCTATTATTCTCAAGGTATTTATCTGGCCGATGCAAGAGCGACCTTCCCTGACTCCTGCTTCTTCTCTTCTGTTTCTTGTCTACATATGCTTTTATCCTATTTAGGATTATTCGCGAGAAGATATTGCTTGGGATTGACAGCAGGGTGATGCCTCTCCAATTATCACAAACCGATAGGTCTCCTTTCTTGGAGAGCTTGATCAGCAAGTCTCTGTTCCAACCATTCGGTACTTCTTCATTCATACATATGGCTGTCAGCAGTGGGTCGTCCGCGGTGGTCAAGCGGTTCTAGGCGCTCAGTCCGGAACCGCGCGACTGCTATGGTCGCAGGTTCGAATCCTGCCTCGGGCATGGATGTGTGTGATGTCCTTAGGTTAGTTAGGTTTAAGTAGTTCTAAGTGCTAGGGGACTGATGACCTAAGATGTTAAGTCCCATAGTGCTCAGAGCCATTTTTGTCAGCAGTAGTTGCAAAATTTCTGCTGTTATAGAGGGATCTACTTTACGTAACTCTGGACTGATGTTGTCCAGGCCCGGAGCTTTTCCTCAATTTATTTGTTGGAATGCTTTAGCGTTTTTGTCTTTGGGTTGAAGCTCTACGTCAATTGACATATCCTGTGGGAGTCCTTCCCCATCCACATACATTTGAACTACATTGTCATTGTGGTTTCACGGTTCAGAACGTTCTCAAAATGTTCCTTCCACCTCTGCACTAGATCTTCTCGATTTGAGAGTAGTTTTCCTTACTTGTCCTTGATTGACATATCACCCCATTATTTTTCAGTTTCCTTGTGATGTTATATAGTGTCTTATTATTGCCTCTGTTAGCTGCCGCCTCCGCCTTAGCTGTGAGATTATTGATGAAGGTTCTCTTATCTTTCCTGAAACCCCTCTTCAACATCTTATTTAATATGTAGAACTCCTGTTGAATTTCTTCTTTTACTTCGCTTGTCTGTGCGCAATTTATCCGGAGATCTGCCTTCCACCTCTGCTGTATTGCATCCCAAGTATGGTCAGAGATCCAGTCTTGTCTGCCGTGGTCCTTTGTTCCCAGAATTTCTTCAGTAGTGCATGCATAGGTTGTTTTCACTGCATCCCATTGACCCTCAATGTCGTTCTCCTCGATTCCTCCGCTAAGCCTTTCGAAACGATTTCTTAGTTGGATCTAGATCTCCTTTGGGAATTTTGTATTGTCTAACTTTTCAAAATTAAACTTAATCCTCTTCTGCCCGCAGTGTCTCTTGTGTACAGATATTTTTAGACGGACTGTTGCTAGCAGAAGGTGGTGGTCGCTACCGACATCTGCTCCTCTTTTATTCCCCACATCTAGGAGTGATCTTCGCCATGTCCTGCTGATTGCTAAGTTGTCTATCTGTTTCTCTGTTCTGCCATGTGGTGAAACCCACGACACTTTGTGACACTGTTTATGGGGGTAAATGGGACCTCCAATGATCAGCTTAAACATGCCGCACAAGTCTGTGAGACGTTCTCCATTGTAATTTCTGGTGCACAATCCATGTTACCCGATAACCTGCTCTATCTCATGGTTGTCATTCCCAAAGTTTGCATTAAAGTCACCCATCAGCAGGAGGATATCGATTTTTTGGCTCTTTTGCAGTGTTTCTTGGAGTTTGCTATAAAACGTGTCTTTCTCTTCATCCTGTCAATTTTGCGTAATGGTAAGTAGGACAAGATACGTCTAAATTACATTCCTGGAAATGGAAAAAAGAACACATTGACACCGGTGTGTCAGACCCACCATAGTTGCTCCGGACACTGCGAGAGGGCTGTACAAGCAATGATCACACACACGGCACAGCGGACACACCAGGAACCGCGGTGTTGGCCGTCGAATGGCGCTAGCTGCGCAGCATTTGTGCACCGCCGCCGTCAGTGTCAGCCAGTTTGCCGTGGCACACGGAGCTCCATCGCAGTCTTTAACACTGGTAGCATGCCGCGACAGCGTGGACGTGAACCGTATGTGCAGTTGACGGACTTTGAGCGAGGGCGTATAGTGGGCATGCGGGAGGTCGGGTGGACGTACCGCCGAATTGCTCAACACATGGGGCGCGAGGTCTCCACAGTACATCGATGTTGTCGCCAGTGATCGGCGGAAGGTGCACGTGCCCGTCGACCTGGGACCGGACCGCAGCGACGCACGGATGCACGCCAAGACCGTAGGATCCTACGCAGTGCTGTAGAGGACCGCACCGCCACTTCCCAGCAAATTAGGGACACTGTTGCTCCTGGGGTATCGGCGAGGACCATTCGCAACCGTCTCCATGAAGCTGGGCTACGGTCCCGCACACCGTTAGGCCGTCTTCCGCTCACGCCCCAACATCGTGCAGCCCGCCTCCAGTGGTGTCGCGACAGGCGTGAATGGAGGGACGAATGGAGACGTGTCGTCTTCAGCGATGAGAGTCGCTTCTGCCTTGGTGCCAATGATGGTCGTATGCGTGTTTGGCGCCGTGCAGGTGAGCGCCACAATCAGGACTGCATACGACCGAGGCACACAGGGCCAACACCCGGCATCATGGTGTGGGGCGCGATCTCCTACACTGGCCGTACACCTATGGTGATCGTCGAGGGGACACTGAATAGTGCACGGTACATCCAAACCGTCATCGAACCCATCGTTCTACCATTCCTAGACCGGCAAGGGAACTTGCTGTTCCAACAGGAGAATGCACGTCCGCATGTATCCCGTGCCACCCAACGTGCTCTAGAAGGTGTAAGTCAACTACCCTGGCCAGCAAGATCTCCGGATCTGTCCCCCCATTGAGCATGTTTGGGACTGGATGAAGCGTCGTCTCACGCGGTCTGCACGTCCAGCACGAACGCTGGTCCAACTGAGGCGCCAGGTGGAAATTGCATGGCAAGCCGTTCCATAGGACTACATCCAGCATCTCTACGATCGTCTCCATGGGAGAATAGCAGCCTGCATTGCTGCGAAAGTTGGATATACACTGTCTAGTGCCGACATTGTGCATGCTCTGTTGCCTGTGTCTATGTGCCTGTGGTCCTGTCAGTGTGATCATGTGATGTATCTGACCCCAGGAATGTGTCAATAAAGTTTCCCCTTCCTGGGACAATGAATTCACGGTGTTCTTATTTCAATTTCCAGGAGTGTACATTTGTTGAATGGTGAATCGGTAATAACTGTGACGGGAGAGCCAAAGTCTAAAACTACGTTTAAAGTTTGTGCGTTCCTGTTTGTATGCTGAGGACTGGGTGGTATAAGTGTTAAAGTGGTTCTTTTTTCTCTCGTAACTGCAAACCTCTAATGTCTTCTAAACATATCATATTTTCAATAATATTGTGTGAATGGGTAGTATCCTGTGTTATCTCGTCGAGCGCATCTTCTGGCTCTTGCCCTTCTAGTCATTGTCGATCTCCGCTGTCGTGTCTCTGTGCGTCAGCTGACGAAACTTCAAGTATCTGTACTGTTCTTTAGTGTTCCACATTACCCGGATGATGTTGTTGTGGATGAAAACAGCTATCTGGTTTATTTAAAGAAATATTTTGTTGGTTACTGTAGTTTCCTTTACTCCAGTTTTCGTTATTCTTGTTTCCATAACTGTTACTTTGATTCTGACAGCGTTGTCTGCTGTCGTGTGAGTTCTGATGGTGTGGTCGTTGGCTGTAATTACACGAACTGCTGTTTCTCTGTACGTCGTTATTTCCTGAATTATTATTGTGTGTATGTATGTGTGTGTGTGTGTGTGTGTGTGTGTGTGTGTGTGACACCATGATTGTTGCTGTGAGTAATGGTTCATGTATGTGTGTGTGTGTGTGTGTGTGTGTGTGTGTGTGTGTGTGTGTGTGTGACACCATGATTGTTGCTGTGAGTAATGGTTCATGTTGCCTCTGAATGTCTGCTGGTTGTTGCGATGAAAATTATGATTCTGCTGGTAATTGTTCTGATATGCTCCGTTAAAGTTCTAGTTGTTATTATTTTTGTTTCGAAATCGTCTGTCGTTACCAGAATTGTAATTAAATGACCCTGACTGACCTCTGTTTTTTCTGTCTTCGTAGTTGCGGTTTCTGTCTGAAAAATTGTTATTCCTGGACTGAGTTTAGGATTCCTCAATCTCTAGTAATTGCAAAACGGTTCGGAATGCGTGAATATTGCTTTTCTGGCATTCTGTCAGTAGGGAAATGCGTTTGTTCTTGATAATTTCGAAATGCAATGTTGGGTTAACGCTGGTGGACTGTAAGGTTCTAACAAATGTTGGTTTTGTTGTACCATGTGTTCAAAAAATTGTGTGATCGTTTCAAATTGCGAGTTCTCAAAGTGTAATAAATTTAGAAAATTTGACATCACGCTGTATTGTCTCAGACCAATGTGCTGCAAGGAATGCGCTCTAAAATTCTTCAACTGGAAAACATTGTCGTGCAATCGGTCTCATTGTCATTACTAGATCTTCTGCCAAAAAACTGCAAATAAATTCTAATTTGTGTGTGACTAGCCAAGTAGATGATAATGAAAGGCTAAGCTGCTCGACCCAGTCTTAACAGATGTAAATTGATTGCTCCATTTCGAAAAACTTTAAATTTCCTTACTGTTAAAACGTGTTTGTAGTCAAAACTGTCGTGTCCCTGTGTGTCGTTAGAATGTTGTCTATTGCAGTAAGTGCGAGAATGTTCGTGTATTTGTACAAAGTCTCTTTCTCTCAAAGATTTGCTTAAATGTTGCTGTCGAATATTTTCCATTTTGCATTAGTTAAAGTTTTCTCTGCGCTTGTGAGTACAATCCTGAGAAGTTAATCTCTTTTCAATTTCTGCAAGATGAGCGAGAATTTTGTTCACTTCTTTCTTGTGTTGTCTGTCAAGTGTACCAGTTGGGTTTCATTTGACTGATTATCGCCATTTAACTGTAACTGAATTACTGCACTTGAAAGATCATTTTTGTGGCTGTTTCTGTTGTATCTTTTCTGAATGTGTGCATGACTTCTTTTGCAATGTGGTTAAGACTGCACTAGAAATTTCCTTTTTGATCTTAGCAATAATTAAACGCTTTGTCTTGGCGGTAAGTGCCAGTGACTGCTTTAATCATTTTGTCTACCTCAGCCTCTGTTTGTGAAAAACCTTGTTCTAACTATGTGCGTTGCTGTAGTTTCCTCGAGCCTAGAAGTTACATTCTGAATTTCTGTTTTAATTTTTTGGGTTAAATTCCTTTCAAGTAATTCTGTTTTCATTTTGGAGTTTTGCTAGTTCCTTTTGACCAGATTTGAGTGAAGTGTCAAATTATTTTGCCATTGTTTTGTTATTTTCTTGTAATAACTGCTGAAGCGGAAGACCAAGGTCATTTTTCTGCAGAGAGTTCGTAATGTCTGTTGTGTGTTGAACCGATATTATGAATTTAGTATTTGAAAATTTTTGCATTGTTGAAGTGTATGTGGCTTTCAAAGAAGCTGAATTGGCAACATGTAATCTCGAATTTTGATTACCCTCAGAGAAGGGAATGTTCAGATTTGCAAAACCGTTGTTATCTGGATTCCGAATCGTGTCTGATTCATGAGTGTCGTTATTAATTGTACTTTGACTTCCGGGCAGAACACAACAGCTTCCTGCATTATTGTATCTAAATTGAACTGGCTGTTATTAGCAACTACATGATCCGAAATCACATTATTGTTATGTTTGAATGCATGATTTCCCGGCGATATGAATTAACAATTTTTTTTCCTCGGGCTTCCAGCCGCGTCAGGTGGTTAAAACCCCACGAGCTTTCGGCCGAGCTCTCCTCAGTCATTGTCAAGTGGTAAGAATGACTGCTGTGCCGGCGTGGCCGCACTGCTGGCTGTGACGTCACTGGTGCAACATTATTGTTGTCTGCTGCATTTAGCTAATAAGTTTTCTGCGACTTGATTGCGGTATGCCGCTTACTACTTGCAATGTTGCTCGTCGTGTTAGCAAATAATTAATACAGTGTTCAGATCAAATCAAATGATCAAAAATATAACAGTCAGCTTCTCCAATATGGAGAGAAATACAATTTTGTGTAAACGGCGCAGGAATAAAGCACAATTATTATTAAGAATAACGTGAGATCAGAGCAGTGCACTTACCTGATTTCACAAAAATACCTCCCTGTCACCTTATTCTTGCAGGAAAGTTGACATGTGGAAGTTATCTCAATAAAATGATAAGATTATTGTTATACACTCCTGGAAATTGAAATAAGAACACCGTGAATTCATTGTCCCAGGAAGGGGAAACTTTATTGACACATTCCTGGGGTCAGATACATGATCACACTGACAGAACCACAGGCACATAGACACAGGCAACAGAGCATGCACAATGTAGGCACTAGTACAGTGTATATCCACCTTTCGCTGCAATGCAGGCTGCTATTCTCCCATGGAGACGATCGTAGAGATGCTTGATGTAGTCCTGTGGAACGGCTTGCGATGCCATTTCCACCTGGCGCCTCAGTTGGACCAGCGTTCGTGCTGGACGTGCACACCACGTGAGACGACGCTTCATCCAGTCCCAAACATGCTCAATGGGGGACAGATCCGGAGATCTTGCTGGCCAGGGTAGTTGACTTACACCTTCTAGAGCACGTTGGGTGGCACGGGATACATGCGGACGTGCATTGTCCTGTTGGAACAGCAAGTTCCCTTGCCAGTCTAGGAATGGTAGAACGATGGGTTCGATGACGGTTTGGATGTACCTTGCACTATTCAGTGTCACCTAGACGATCACCAGAGGTGTACGGCCAGTGTAGGAGATCGCTCCCCACACCGTGATGCCGGGTGTTAGCCCTGTGTGCCTCGGTCGTATGCAGTCCTGATTGTGGCGCTCACCTGCACGGCGCCAAACACGCATACGACCATCATTGGCACCAAGGCAGAAGCGACTCTCATCGCTGAAGACGACACGTCTCCATTCATCCCTCCATTCACGCCTGTCGCGACACCACTGGAGGCGGGCTGCACGATATTGGGGCGTGAGCGGAAGACGGCCTAACGGTGCGGGACCGTAGCCCAGCTTCTTGAAGACGGTTGCAAATGGTCCTCGCCGATACCCCAGGAGCAACAGTGTCCCTAATTTGCTGGGAAGTGGCGGTGCGGTCCCCTACGGCACTGCGTAGGATCCTACGGTCTTGGCGTGCATCCATGCGTCGCTGCGGTCCGGTCCCAGGTCGACGGGCACGTGCACCTTCCGCCGACCACTGGCGACAACATCGATGTACTGTGGAGACCTCACGCCCCACGTGTTGAGCAATTCGGCGGTACGTCCACCCGGCCTCCCGCATGCCCACCATACGCCCTCGCTCAAAGTCCGTCAACTGCACATACGGTTCACGTCCACGCTGTCGCGGCATGCTACCAGTGTTAAAGACTGCGATGGAGCTCCGTATGCCACGGCAAACTGGCTGACACTGACGGCGGCGGTGCACAAATGCTGCGCAGCTAGCGCCATTCGACGGCCAACACCGCGGTTCCTGGTGTGTCCGCTGTGCCGTGCGTGTGATCATTGCTTGTACAGCCCTCTCGCAGTGTCCGGAGCAAGTACGGTAGGTCTGACACACCGGTGTCAATGTGTTCTTTTTTCCATTTCCAGGAGTGTATGTTAAAGTTCGCTCGCTGTGAGTGTAAGCTACCTGTAAGCTTACGTAAACTTTGATCATAAGAATTCGCAAACTTTTAACTTATGAATGCGACTGCGAGAATGTACTGTCAAATTTTACTGCGAGAAGGTAACTTGAAAGTACCTATCTGGTTCCTAGTCTGTTTAAACATTCGTAATGGCAAGAATACTGTCTGAATTCAACACTGTGATTCATTAAACTTTTAAACTGATAAATTGGCCCTGGAAAAACGCAGTGTTCCGTTTTTTCATCATTTAATTTTGGCTTACGCTTTGCATCATAGAAACACCTTGACACTGCTCTCGTCTTGAAAGCGTGTCGCATTTGCTGAGCTACAACTAACTACTGAGGTATGACTTGTGCAATGCTCTCTCTTTTATAACAACTCTTATTTTAGCATGGACTTTGTATGCGGACAGTGATTTGAGATAAATTATAACATCAAATGTAATTAGTTTTCTGATTAGAAAAGTACTACATTGAAAAATTATATCTTTTACTGCTTCACAAAAATTAATACACAAAAAATACAGCTATTAAGTGGACAAACGTAAGCAGTCTTTAACATCAAATGAGATCTTTTCAGAAATGCGACTTGTAAAAAGACATTAAATATTCAACGGTTATTCCTAGCCCCAGATTCAAATTGAAAATTATTCACGGCTGTTTATCTTTACCTATGCTCCAGTCTCTGAAGGTCTGAATCAAGACTGCATAACTACAAGCTGCCGCAATAAAACGTAAAATCTGAAATGAATTACCTTAAGCCAAATCCTCTTCTAGTACACCTCAAAATAATCATAATAAAATATTCTACTCAAAATGTTTCAACCTCTTCCCTCATCTCAAATAATTAAACAATAAATCAACACGTTCCACTGGAAGTTTGGAAGGTAGGAGGTGAGGAACTGGCGGAAGCAAAGCTGTGAGGATGGGGCGTGAGTCGTGCTTGGGAGCTCAGTTGGTAGAGCATTTGCCCGCGAAAGGCAAAGGTCCTGAGTTCGAGTCTCGGTCCGGCACTCAGTTTTAATTTGCCAGGAAGTTTCTTAACATGTTTCACTTCCTCAAACTATAACTGCAGCCGTACTACTTGGCTTATGACACATCGCTGCCAACAGCTGTGTCTTCTCATCTCACGATTAAAAGCGCTCATCATATCCCGCGCATCTTGCAGCGCACAGATGGTCCAACCAAGCCTCCAGACGACACAGCATCTCTGATGACATTGCGTGCTTATAATTTCAAACAGTACAGAGACGTTCATGACAGCCAAATACTAGATAAATGTCCAAAGTGATCTACAGCCCCCTATCAACAAATCTGGGAGAAGTGCTAGGAATTCAGGAACTGGTTCCTAGTAACATTTGTACATTTCTCAAAGGCTTATGATAGTACACACAGATTAAATATGTACAACACCTTGAGCCAGCCTGGCATACCAAGGAAGTTAACGAACTTGGTGAAGGTTTGCGCAGTGGAGACAAAATCCAAGGTGAAATATCAGGGAGAACTATCCAAGGAATTCAGCATCAGAATAGGTGTGAGACAAGGTGATGCCATTTCACCGTTGGTTTCCAATTTGGTCTTGGGAAAAGTAATTCTGGAAATGAAAAGAGAAGGCAAAGAAGAGAAACTAAGTGGAAGGACACAGCTGTTGGGATATGTAGAAGAAATTGCAGCCACAGGGCTGTCAGAGAAAGAGATGACAGAGACTGTAGAGGACTTATCAGAGAATATCAGTGAGACCGGGCTGAGAGTTAATACGAATAAGACTGAATGATAGAAGTATCTAAAGACGCCCCTAATAATGACCCATTAGAGGTTGGAATATGGAACATAGCCTAAGTGAAAATTTTAAATACCTTGACACATCTTTCAATGGGCGTAATAACCTAAAATAAGAAATTAATCACAACACTGTCAATGGGTCAAAAACTTATTTCAATATGAGGCAGACAATGTCAATAAAATGTCGCAATTAAGAGCAAACCTAAAGACTATAACACATTGAGAGTAACAGTGCTGTTATGGGGTAGAAATTTCAAGCATCACAAAAAGGGTGGAGAGAAACGGTCGATCTTTGAACGGAAAATCACGAGAAAGATTTTTGGACCAATCTGCGAAGACAACACCTGGAGAAGTAGAAAGAACCAGGAACTGCACCACCCGATGAAACAGCCAAACATCGTGCAGAAAATGGAGCGGCGTACACTATCCCTGGCAGGGCACGTTACCAGGAGACCAGAGGAGTGCCATGCTACAGCTGTGCATGCAGGAAGACCTGGTGGAACCTGTTCGATTGGAAGACGAAGGAGGAGTATGAACTACAGAAGGGTCTTCAACAGCTGTGTTTCCGTCAGGACTGGATCCAAAGCGCACAAGATAGCGATCTATGGAGGAACAATGTAAGGTCGGCGGGTCATCTTGATGGTTCGTGATCGCCAATATGTATGTATGTATATAGAATGGATGGCCACAAGAGAGTGCTCGAGAGTGGAGAGTGACTCAAGTGCATTTGCTATGAAGTGATTATAGCGCGCACGGGATTCAATTTTAAAAAAATGCAGTTATCTAGATAGACTTATTCCCTTTATCAGTGAGTGTGCTGAGTCATACCCCGCATTAGGAATTATCTTTCGTTCTCTGTCGTTGCGACGGGCTAAGTTTATTAGCTGAAAATTTTCAGTTTATGGAAAGACGGGTCTATCCTTTGTCCATCGGCGAGAAGTTATGAGATTTACGCGTTACAAGTAGTCGATATATACTTACAGGACGTAACATCAGAACTTAATTTTACGTGAACATTGATACTGCACGTGTAAAGACATATTGCAAACAGATACGCTGCAGGGTTCGAATACCTGTGGTTGACATAGGAACCGAATCAACTGCGCTTATTAATCGCCACATGTTACGTGGTCATATTGATTATACCTCTCTAAGAATTAGTACCCACAGTGTGACCTCTCGAGGAGAAAGATCCTGCTTTAATATACACATATAATTCATCGGAAGTAATTTAGGTGCAATCCCCGGAAGCGGGAGGTGAAATTCGATCTGGAATAGGCGATAAGTAAGACATGTACGCTGCTATCCCTAAACAGAAGTTCGCATCGCTGCACTAAACCGGTGAACTGTTATTTCAAGTCTTTTTCTGTCTCTGACGGGCTTATAATGCCATCGGAAAACATCAAAGTTTTTATTTCATCTCCCTGAATGTTATTTCCTTACCAAATTTCTCCTTCGTTTCCTTTACTGCTTGCTTAATGTACATATTGAGCAGTTTCGGGGATAGGCTACAAATTCGTCTCACTCCGTTTTCAACTACTGCATTCGTTTCATGCCCTACCACTTTCAAAACCGCAGTTTTTTCTTTGCAGGCTGTATGTAACCTTTCGATCCCTGCCTTGTATACCTGCTACGTTCAGAATTTTAAAGAATGTATTCCAGTTAATATTTTCAAACGTTTTGTCTAAGCCTACTATAAACTTGAGTTTGCAGTTCTCCAACCTACCTACTAAGATAAATTGCCAGTATTGCCTCGGCTATTCGCATATTTCTCCGGAACCAAGACTGATTTTTCCATGTGGTTAGCTTCTACAAGTTTTCCCATTCTTCTGTAAATAATTAGTGCCAATATTCTGCAACTATGAATAATTCAACTACTAGTTTGGTAATATTAACACCTGTCGGCAACTGCAATATTTGGGAATAGGAATTATTAAATCGTTCTGAAGTATGAGAATATTCCACCTCACTCAAATATCTTGCACAACAGGTGGAATAGTGTTAGGCTAGCTCTGCCAACGACCTCAGCAGTTGTGAGGGAATGTCGTCTACTCCAGCGGCCTTGTTTTCGCTTAGATCTTTTAGCGCTCTGTCAAATCCTTCTCGTAGTATCATATAACCCATATGATTTTTATCTACTTCCCCCGCCCTTTCTATAATGCTGCCGAAAGCTGCGGCGCAAGCAATGAGGCGTAGTCATTTACGTCACTGGCTGGCGTACTGAGGTCGCCAGTTCAAAAAATGGTTCAAGTGGCTCTGAGCGCTATTGGACTTAACTTCTGAGGTCATCAGTCCCCTAGAACTTAGAACTACTTAAATATAACTAATCTAAGGACATCACACACATCCATGCCCGAGACAGGATTCGAACCTGCGACTGTAGCGGTCGCACGGTTCCAGACTGTAGCGCCCAGAACCGCTCGGCCACTCCAGCACTTATTTTTTATTTAGAAGTCAACATTTCTGGAAGCTTCTTGCAATCTCTTTTGTTTGTAAGTTTTGTAAATTTTGAAATATTTGATGTTTGTGTAAATAACATCCTGGAATATCCGATGTTTTGCCTGCCGCAGTGGTCTCGCGGTTCTAGGCTCTCAGTCCGGAACGGCGCGACCGCTACGGTCGCAGGTTCGAATCCTGCCTCGGGCATGGATGTATGTGATGTCCTTAGGTTAGTTAAGTTTAAGTAGTTCTAAGTTCTAGGGGACTGATGACCACAGATGTTTAGTCCCATTGTGCTCAGAGCCATTTGAACCATTTTATCCGATGTTTGTATAAACAGGTGCACTGTCCGTGCAGGAGGTCAGTGCTGTTCTGGCTGTAGTTTAGTGTTAGACAAAAACGAGCTTTTAGTACTAGATGTTGAACTTCAGTGACGATCCTGTCTTCGGATTTGGACTTGATTGTGATTTAGAACATTATGACTGACCTTAAAGAAAACGATTTATTGACAAATGGCAAGGATTCAGAAAATATCATTCTTGTGAGACACAACTAGCTCCTTATTCTCATGAAGTAATGAGTGCTGTCGACAGGAGATGTTAAACTGATTCCACATGTTTAGATTTCCAGAAGGCTTTTGGCACTGTTCCTCACAGCGTCTTCGGATCATGTTGCTTGCCTATTGAGTATCGCCTCAGATGAGCAACTAGATTCCTATCCGAAGGGTCACTGTTCGTAGTAACTGATGGTAAGTCTTCGAGTAAAACAGAAGTAATGTCTGGCGTTCCCCAGGGAAGTGTTCTAGGCCTTTTTCTGTTCCTGATCTACATAAACGACATAGGAGACAATATGAGCAGCATCTCAGATTGTTTGCAGATGACGCTGTCATTTACCGTCTTGTAAAGCCATCAGATGATCAAAACCAATTGCAAAGCGATTTAGACAAGATATCTGTGTGGGGCGAAAAGTGACAGTTGACTCTAAATAATGAAAAGTGGAAGTCATTCACATGAGTCCTAAGAGAAAGTCGCTAAATTTCGTTTAGATGATAAATCACACAAATCTAAAGGCTCTAAAGTCAACTAAGTACTTAGGGATTAAAATTACGTATAATTTAAAATGGAACGATCACACAGATAATGGTATTTGGAAAGCAAACCAAAGACTGCGATTAATTGGCAGAACACTTAGGCAGTGCAACAACTCTACTTACAACACGCTTGCAGGTCCTCTTCTGGAGTGTTGCTGTGCGCAGTGGGATCTGCATCACATGGGACTGGCGGGGGACATCGAGAAAGTTCAAAGAAGGGCAGCTCGCTTTGATATCGCGAAATAGGGGAGAGAGTGCCACAGACATGATACGTGTATTGTGGCGGCAATCATTAAAACAAAGGCGTTTATCGTTGTGGCAGGAGCTTCTTGTGAAATTCCAATCACCAACTTTCTCCCCCGATTGCGAAAATATTCTGTTAGCGACCACCTGTATATGAAGAAATCAGCGTGGCCCTTATTATATAAGGTAAAAACCGTTGCCTATACAAACAGGAACCAGAATACAAGCAGTACATCGTTTGTAAGATCAGTATATACAGAAGACCTGAAGCATCAGTAAGTCAGCTGCACATGAAGCATCCGTCAGTGTTTTCCGGGGACACAAGTCAGAGCCGGACAAGGTGGCTGAAAGGATTTGACCGAGTCGCCAAATGCAGTTGGTGGGATGATGGGCTATGACACATTCGGCAAATGTGCACTTTTATTGAGACGTCATAGCCCATCAGTGGTTAGAGAACAACGAAGAGAAGCTCAACAGCAGATACCAGTTCCATGCCGAACTGAAGAAAACGTTTGGTGGCGGACCATCAAAAAGTTCGCTTAGCGGAAATACAATTGAATAACAGCGCCCAGCATTATGCGAAAACGACACAGTCGCACACACATAATGTTTTAGCTCTACGTCTCGAAATATAGCAGAAAATCCAAAGAGATTTTGATCATGTGCAAAGCACAGCAGCTGCAAGTTGCAATCAATATCTTCTCTGCGCGATTCCAATGGTAATATTACTGGTGATAGTGAGACTAAAGCGAGTTGCTGAACATATTTTTCTGAAGGTCCTTCAGCAAGAAGACGAAATAAATACTCCAGACTCTGAATTAAAAACAGCTATCAACACGATTAACTTAGAAACACATATCGTTGGTGTAGCGAAGCAGATTAAATCACTTAATAAAGGGAAGTTCAAATGGTTCAAATGGCTCTGAGCACTATGGGACTTAACATCTGAGGTCATTAGTCCCCTACACTTAGAACTGCTTACACCTAACTAACCTAAAGACATCACACACATCCATGCCCGAGGCAGGATTCGAACCTGCGACCGTAGCAGCAGCGCGGTTCCGGACTAAGGCGCCTATAACCGCTCGGCCACAGCGGCCGGCTAAAGGCAAGTCTTCCAGTCCAGGTTGTATAACATTTACGTTTGTTTCAGAGTATATTGATACAACAGCTTCATACTTGCCGTCATATATAATCGTTCATTCGTCGAAAGATCCGTACCTAAAGACTGTAAAATTCCACAGGGCACACCAACACTCAAGAAAGAAAATAGAAGTAATCCGATAAAGTACAGACCTTTAACACTGAATCCTCTTTGCAGCAGATTATGGAACGGACAATGTTTTCGAACATTATGAATTACTTCGAAAAAAAAAAAAAGGAACGGTCTGTTGACACACAGTCAGCACGGATTCAAAAAATATCGTTCTTGTGAAACACAAATGCCTCATTCTTCGCACGAAGTGATGAGTGATATCGACAAGGGATCTTAAATTGATTCCATATTTATAGATTTCCAGAAGGCTTTTGGCATCGTTTCTTACAAGCGACTTCCAATCAAATTGCTTGCCTATGAAGTATCGTCTCAGTTGTGCGACTGTATTTGTGAGTCCCTGTCAGAAAGGAAAGTCATCGACTAAAACAAAAGTGATATCTGGCGTTCCCCAAGGAAATGTTATAGGATCCCTGCTGCTCCTAATCTACATAAATGTTTTAGGAGATAATCTGAGCTGCCCTCTTAGCTAATTTTCAAATGATGCTGTCATTTACCACCTAGAAGAGTAATCAAAAGATCAAAACAAATTGCAAAATGACTTACACACGATTTCGGTACGGTGCGAAAAGAGGTAGTTGATTGTAAATAACAAAAATGGTGAAGTCTTTCTTGTGAGTAGGGGAGGCCGGGTAATAGTTGGCATAGGCTTTGGTTTTTGATTTTTCTCGCATTTTATGGCGCAATATTTGCAGTGATTCTGGTGAATGTGGTGGAGAGCTTGAATTTTTGACTACAAAATCGTGTAAGACCCATTAACTTCGTATTTAGGTAATCTCAAACACACTTTTCCTAAAAGATTGTAACCATGCCAACTAATCCCAGGTGCGGAGTTGGTTGGCATACACCTAGTGGTGAGCTGACATAATCTGATATGGACAGGAAATTTAGAGGCCATACAGCAGTTTTTCAGGAAAAATATTTTATTTTATGAGAACTTGGGTTATCGCTCTGTTCAGAGAAAACATTATTCAGAACTTAAATTCCACACGAAGAAATAATTTGAGACCAAAAATAAATTCCGCTTACATATATAAGCAACAGCATGAACTTTGCGTAAACAAACAAGGCATAATTCAAGAAAAATGTTCTGCTTATTAATATAGCTACCTGTAGGAATCCAAATAAAATTAGTTCAATGCTTTAAATCAACCTCGAATGTAGGAGTTGGACGCTTGTTTATTTGTAAAGGTTGGTCAATTTTTCGCACTATTTTATGTTGGTCGTACCAAAATGAATTATTCTCATCTGGCTATCTTCAGGTTTTCCCCTTTTTGACCGTGGTGGACAAGTGATATTTGTCACCGACGGTTTCGACAGTCTTTCCATTTCACTGACGTGCATGATACTTCATTGAAGCAAAGCCGTGTAAAAATACTCAGGGTGATCAGGAGGCCCTTGAGATCATGGGGCATTCTTTATTTGTCTTGTTCATTGTTATCTGTTGGTATATGCACGCCAGTTGACACCATACCTCATTATACCAACTAGCTCAAATGGGATATCGAAAACAAAATGGATACCACACAATCCCATACATCAGGAACAAAAGATTGCGACACATGAATGCAACCACAGTAAACCACTCTTTTCAAAATCGCCAGCATTCGATCTTCAGGTTCATCAAAACAAAAATTTAACGAACAAGAACATTACTAGCCCGTCAGAGAAACGACGAAACAGGGGTCCTTCCTTCATGACGTTTCCAACCAGACTGAAGATACGGTGGATGGTGGTCCTGTATCCCCCACTAACAGGCTGTCTGCGTTCTAGTTAAACTGTGTCAGGTAGTAGAAGCTGCGTGTCAATTAGCCCTTTACACCAGCTAACCCCGGTACGCCCAACTAAAAGAAATACGTTAAATTAAGTTATACTTACGAAGGAGACAGCCTACACTACAGTTGTCCGCCCTCTGCTAGAGTACTGTTGTGCAGCAGGGGATCCTTACCAAATAGGACTGACGGAGCACATCGAAAAAGTCCAAATAAGGGCAATTCGTTTTGTATTATCGCGAAACAGGGGAGAGAGTATCGTGGATATGATAAGCGAGATGGGGTGGCAATCATTAAAATGAAGGCGTTTTTCGTTGGCACGAGATCTTTTCAGGAAATTTCAGGCCTAACTTTTTCCTCTGAATGCGCAAATATTTCACTGATGTCGATTTACATAGGCAGAAAATATCAGTGTAATAAAGTAAGAGGAATGAGACATCGCATGGAAAAATTTAAGCGTTCGTTTTCCCTGCGAGCTATTCGAGAAGGGAACGGTAGAGAAATAGTGTGGAGGTCGTTCGATGTGTCGTCTGGCAGGCACTTAAGTGCAGATGGCAGAGTAGTCATGTAGATGCGGAAACGTCACATAGTGAGTCCTGATGTGACAAAATCCGACAAAAAGCCATACTTGATTAAACTAGTCGCAGAAGGCATTTACCAGGCTCTTCTGGTAAAGGACATCACAGCGATTGAGGAATTCGTCAGGTGGTGCCAGTAAAATCGAGGAAATGCAGCAGAAAAGCCCCAAACAAACAGATATGAGCGACTGGTGAAAGCGATCTCTGTGGCAATTTTGGAATGTAACCATGCGCTTGCATTTCTCATACACGATATGGCAAGAGAAGAAATACAGCAGTGCACCGCAGCCAGAAATGTTGTACCGAGTACACAATAGCAACCCTGAATGTCGGCCCTATACATCAGGCGGTAAAAGAGAATGTTGAAGAAGAGGTGTATGAGTCTTTAGCAACATTCTCGGTCACCAGCCGGATGTTCCAGGAAGAATGAGTTTGTTCTACCTCGATGACACTGCAGCTGTCAAAGGACAACGTAACACCTCATCTACGTAGGCACAACCAACGTCCATGCCAAGTGGATGCCCCGTCGAAAAAATGCATTTGGAGGAATGAGGACAATGCACATCAGAGTGTTCTCGCTGTGGGCTCTCTGGACACGCACTCTACTGCAGAGAAAGAAGGTGAGGTGTCGATGACTGCTTTCATCGCTAGACGTCAACCGTCAAACGCTAGTCAGCTGCTGGCGATGATAGTCGACGAAGCCCATTGTCACTCTCCAACACGCCACAGCTGTTCCCCATTATCCTACAGGGGAACCAGTCTCTCGCCTATCGGCCGACTTCAGGAAAATTAAGTGAGGAGATCATCTATGGGGGTGAAGCTGTCACAGATGAAAATACTCCATGCACGACACCAAGATGTCAGGAAATCTCATCGACTTCACCATCGACGGCCAACCTTCCTGAACGATCAGGTGCTTCCATATCTCTACTATCGGGTGCTTATCAGCGCCAGCTAAAGAAGATTACGTTTCACGATACGAAAGCGATTGTCGCATATGGGAAATACGTCTAGCCGACAGGAATATTTATTGCAAGAATAACTGTCAATAACAGAACACAGCCCTTCGAAATTGGCGTTCTGACAGAATGTAGTCATGATGATATTCTCAGGTAGGACTCCTTGCAAATGGTTCAAATGGCTCTGAGCACTATGGGACTTAACTTCTAAGATCATCACTCCCCTAGAACTTAAGAGCTACGTAAACCTAACTAACCTAAGGACATCACACACAGCCATGTCCGAGGCAGGATTCGAACCTGCGACCGTATCGGTCGCGCGGTTCCAGACTGTAGCTCCTAGAACCGCTCGGCCACACTGGGCGGCCACTCCTTGCAGGCATCACAAGCAGTTTGTGGGTGATCAGAAATCCAGATTAACGAAGCTATTCCAACATACACACACAAGAAAGAATGCTCTGGGTGGTTTTTTGCCATTGGAGACGCTGTTACCCTGCAGTCATCAAAGAGACAAATTACAGTCGTCGATCGAGATGCTCAGTTAAATTTTGAAGCTTTTGTCCGCTGCAAAAAGCTACTCTGGTTCACAAGAGAAATCTACAGACCAGCGACGATCATAAGCATCATAGGTGGTCAAGGAAATCTTTCGATCACTAATTCTCACAGGCAGCAACAAATAATCCCTTAAGGTATGAGTGGAAGAACAGCCGAATCACTCCAGGAGGGACAGCTCAGTTCCATCGGAGAAGAATCGTGTTTTTCTGCCACTACAGACAATGCAGTAAAGGAAACTATTGTCAAACTACCAATGGGCTCTGGCCTGACCGAGGAACAACGTCAGCGCCTCTTAGCCATTCTGCAATAATTTTCGTATTATTTCAGACTTGGGATGGAGGAAAAACAGACAAAGTGACCATCGGTGAAACACTTTATCAACTCTGGGAATCATCCACCAATTAGTCAGCATCCACATAGTGTATCACTGGCTGTATGACGCACAATTCGGGAGGAAGTTGAGATGACGCTGCTGGATGGCATCATTGAATCTTCAGAGAGTCCTTGATCCTCTCACGATGTTTTTCTGAAGAAGAAGGACTGTACACGACGTTTCTGTGTCGACTACCCACTGATCAAAATCCTGAAGAACGATGTGTCTATGAATTGCCGTGCATTGTCGATACATTAAGAGTACTAGAAAAGAGCAAAGTATTTCTCATCTAAGGGAATGCAAGCAGACTAATGCCAAAGAAGCTACGAGGCTGACCGTGAATTGACTGTTTTCATAACCCCTGATGGCCTCAATTAATTTAAAGTTATGCTAATTGGACTGTGTAATATTCCAGTCACTTTCGAACACATGACGGAGCACGTCTTTTGACACCTTAAATTGATGACATGTCTTTGCTATCTGGATGACATTGCCATTTTTTCAGAGACATTTGGTGAACGTCTATACCATTCGAAGACCTTTTTTGAGGTGTGTACAGACTAGAAGCCTCTACCTGAACCCAAAGAAGTGCATCTTCAAGGCTCAATAAATAAAAATCTTAGGGAACCTAACTAATGGCGATGGAGTTCGTCCCAGTCCAGACTCTTTAGCACATTCATAATCTGAGAAGTTTCTTTGGAATGTGCTTGTATCATCAGTGATTGTTAAAGAACTTCTGTACCAAGGCATGTCCCCTGCACGATCTAATGGAGGTAGAGGCCAAATTTTCCTGGACTGAGGTGCAAGAAAGATATTTCCGTGTCCTTTAGGATATGCTAATATCTTCTTCAGTCCTAGCATTGTATGACGAGAATCCCAAGACAGAACCGATGGCAGGGGTTTTGGGATAGGGGCGGTTCTACTACAAATTCAGGAAGGTTCTGAGAAGATAACTTCTCTACAAACTGAGAAAGAGTGCCTTGCAGTTGTCTGGCCACCAACAAGCTCCAGCCGTATTTATTTGGTAAACCATTCATGATTTTGATGGATCACCATGGTCTGTGGTGGCAGACTAGCCTGAAGAAACTGTCAAGTCGACTGGTGAGATGGGCACTGAGGCTTCATGCAAGGACGCTGACTGCCTTTTAAGGAATGCTTTGGTAGATAACTGCTCAACAGAAAGAAGATCCAGCATGGCTGAAAATCATAAACGCTTTAAAGAAGAGGGAACCAACCAAAGGAGAATTCCATTTAATAAATGGAGCATTATATAAGAAGCACTTTGATCCAGTGGGGTGAAATGGTAGCTCGTCATTCCCGCACATCTACAGCCAGTTATCCTGAAGTATTTCCATGATGCTCCAACATCTGGTCACCTGGGATTTGTGAATATTCCATACAAGATCAGGAGCAGGCTTCACTGGCCAGGTCTCTACTGATTCTTTAGATACTATGCGAGCTACTTTAAGGAACGCCAACAGTAGAAACATGTACCACAGTTACCTCTGGGGCGTCTGGTGCCAATCTCTCCTGCAGCAGCGCCATTCCATCTAACTGGATTGGACCTCTTGGGGAGGTTCCTGGAGAGGACAAATGGGCATCGTCTGCGCTGACCACCTCAACTGCTTCGCTGTCACTAAGGTTGAGCCGGTTGCTGAAAATCCGGAAATTGTAAAACTGATTGTAAAACACTCCTTTCTGAAGTATGTGCACCTTATGTGATGATCTCTGATTGGGGAAAACTCTTTTAGTGAAGACTACTATCATAGATAATTTCACATTAGCAGATTACTCACAGAACTACAAATATGTACCATCCACAGCCAAATGGCCTCACAGAACGCTTTAATAAGACACTGGCAAGTATGCTGTCGATGTACATTGACATCGAACACGGAGATTGAGATATAACACAGTCTGTAATGTAAAGCAGTACACTATAGGCTTCAACACCATTTTTTCTGCTCCACTGTCGTGAGGCCGATGGGACAATGGATAAACTACTTCCGTTTCAACTGTCCAATTGTTATTCACAGACACCTCTGAAAGATCCAGAACAACCGCCAGGAACACCTTCAATTGTTCCACTGTGAGCCATCTTGTTTTTACACCTTCAACTGTTCCACTGCCCAATTTGATTTCTTAAAAGGCGAAAGGCGTCTGGAAGCATAAATAAAAATAAAAATTTCGATGTGCAGCATGCAAAAGGCATTTTCTTTGAAACAACTTCAATTTATTTAGAGTTGCTGCGAAAATGGCCACTACAATAAACGTGCTATATTTCCACATTGGCCCCTACCACAGATTCAGAAGACTCAACATCTATAAAACCATGGACACATAAAGTTCAACAATATTTGTCAATCCAATAACCTTGTACCTAACTACATCAATGTAAAGATTAAAAACAGTTCGTCTAGTGCTAAAAAAGCGAAAGAAACAGCTCAGAAAGTTTGGCTAAAATAGGAAATCAAAGCTCTACACTCGAAAAAACAAACTTTATCTCGAAAACTATATGAAACACATGTACAAATTACAAATAACATTAACAATCCTGCTGTTTTTCCTGATCTGGTCAAAAAGGTTGAAAGTTACGCAGACACTATCTTGAAAGAAATTGAAGAAAAACATAAGAAAAAGACAACATAGCTCGTGAGACAACAAACACAACAAAGAAACATAAACAATAAACAACCAAAACACACAAAGCATTTTATCCACAGTTGATAGATCTCACAGGCACACAATTAGACAATAAAGAAAAAGAGCTCTTAGAAAAAGGACTGAAATATAACGTCAATACGAAAGTAGATGAAGAATACATAGAAAACTTCATAATATAATCAGAAGCCATTTTAAAGAAAGAGGAGAAAAGTGAAAACAGCAATGTAAACACTGGGCTAACAAGGGAATTGACAAAAAACGAAATACATAAAATTATTACAGATACAAAAAAGCAGACTGACAAAAACAGTAAAAACATAGAATCCGAAACACACAGAGAACTCAGAAAGGAACTGCAAAATGAAAACATCATTATTACTGAAGCAGACAAAGGAAATACAGTAGTTCTTATGCCCAAACAGCAATACATTGAGAAAACACAGGAGTTCATTTCACAAAATAATATTAAAAAATTGAAATCAGACCCAACAAACAGATTTCAGACTAAGGTAAAGAATATGTTAAAAATAGAGACTACACACTGGATGACCCATTGTAAACTTCAAAAAAGATCCCACTTACAAACTTGCAGGACACATGTTGAGATTACTAACAGAAACTTATAAAATAGAAGATGACAGAACTATAATGACCACGTGACAGTTAATACAACTTATAAAATATGTAAAAATCTCAGACCCAGCCACTTTTGACATAGAAAACATGTACTCTAACATAGCAATAGCAGAAACAATAAATATCATAGAACAAAACCTGAAAGACAACAACCAGCTACCAGATGAACACATCAAAGAAATACACAAGTTACTGGAACTGATAACTCAACAGAACTACTTTCATTTCAATAATGAATACTATTTACAGGAAGATAGGTTACCAATGGGATCCCCAGTATCAGGTGCGACAGCAAACATTTTCATAAACCATGTAGAAAACTTAATTTTCAAAAATGTTATCAAAAAGAATTACAACATACTTTATTGGGTCAGATACGTGGATGACATCCTTTGTTTAATAGATGAGCCTCAGGCAAAAATTGACCAGTTGCATACAGATATAAACGCAATACACAGAAAGATAAGATTCATAATGGAAAAAGAACATAACAACCAAATAAACTTTTTAGATATAACCATTAAAAAAGAAAACAATCAGCGTAGCTTTGAAATCTACCGTAAACCTACAACAAATGACAAAATCCTACATCAGACTTCTAATCACTCACACTCACAGAAACAATCAACACTCAGGTACATGCTTAGTAGACTCAACACAGTTCCACTCATCACAGAAAATTACCAGAAAGAACTAGACATCATCACACAAATAGTGAAAAACAATGGGTACAATAGGGAACTAGTCACCAAATTAAACATATTTGCTGTGTTACACTCCATAGATTTCGATATGATGCCATCTTCCGATGTTGACATCTTTTTCGGCCTTCCTTTATTCTGTTCCCTGCCGCAGAATTTTATTTTCTGTTTCCCACGGTTGCATTTTGGATCTACAGTTGAAACACAGATGACGAAATCTACAGTACAAAATGGGGGTGATCTTCAGGATTCACAAAAATCTCTCTACCGCGTAAAACTGCGTATAGTTTCAACCGAGACACCACTGACCTGAGTACGATAGGAGGGCAGAGAAGGTCAAAATAAATTCAAAGAGCTTAGGGTCAGCTTTCAACGGATGTGACGTTAAAAACTTGGCATCATGAACTCACTTACCAGTCCGGCGTTCCGCTGCCTGTGGCCTGGATGTATGCACTCATTCGGTTGTGAAGGGCGTCGTAAAGTCGTTGTATCTGCGACTGTTCAACTCCGTCACGGACGCTGATAGACTTGAACGCTGGCCCAACCGCGCCGCCGCCCACATCTGTCGAGAGGGCGCTCCGCGGCGGCTTCGAAGCTGCTGCCTTCTCGTGTGGCGGCCAGCAGGTGTACACGGCAGGCACAAGTTGGACTGCATGGACACCTCTTGTTGGATGTACCAACCTGAAGCGAGATCGGAATCGTTAACGGATCCTCCATGCAGGATATGATGACTGGATATTAGCCCCTCTGTTGCTCTTGTCTATATGCAATGTCTGGCTTGCTGAGAAGTTGTACAGTGGCAAACTAAGCTGCGGTGGGCTACTGACACTGGCGTTTAATCACCAAGGTGAATGAGCACTGTACAAACTGTGGCCATTCATCATTTTCTGACGTTAAGAGACTCGCTTTATCTTGCGTTGTCTGACGGATGGCCGCCACTGTGCGTTAATGCAAGAACATTAGGTGCGTCAGTTGTTTTATTTAAACTGAGGAGGTGTCACTTTGTACATGGGGGGCCGATTTAAAGGGATTGGTGTAGTTGTTAACTTGATATTTAAACTATATCTGAGGGTTACGTGCCGTTATTGTTTCAAGGCAGTGGGAGCGTCAGCTTATTTCTTTCATTTCTTTCTTGCCTTGAGCTTCATAAATTTTGAAAGGGTTGAGCAGCCTCCTAAGTAATGGAATTTTCTACTGTTTAAATCATTGTACATTTGGGGGACGTTTATGAGCTCATTGTAAAATTCCTAGCCCGCAGCTCGTGGTCGTGCGGAAGCGTTCTCGCTTCCCGCGCCCGGGTTCCCGTGTTCGATTCCCGGCGGGGTCAGGGATTTTCTCTGCCTCGTGATGACTGGGTGTTGTGTGATGTCCTTAGGTTAGTTAGGTTTAAGTAGTTTTAAGTTGTAGGGGACTGATGACCATACATGTTAAGTCCCATAGTGCTCGGAGCCATTCGAATCATTTAAAATTCCTATGGGCTATTATTAGTGTTGTTTTAATCATCGGAATGCAGGCGCAACGTGATAGTTTACGATGTGCTTGGTACACAATATGACGATCCGCCCATGCGGTGGTCAGACGTGGTCGTCCCGAAACTGGACGAGTATGCTCGCCTTCACGATCCTTTGCAGTGAAAAATCTGGCCGCTGACACATCCGAATGGAACACAAATGTGGATAACGCACGACTCCAGTAGGAGGCCATAAGGCCATATGGAGACCCACAATGAAGTCCCTTTCAAACTTTGTCGGGTGCTAATAACGCTGTCGCAAACGAATATTTGGCATTTCCGGATCCTTCACAGTGATAATTCAACATCTGCTGCTGTTCATGCCCCATGAATACCCTACAATACCTAGCAACAATACTAAGCATGAACAACACTAACGCACTCTGCTGACAATTCTTCCTGTCGTAGAGTATTGTTATATACCCACCGATCGCGTGTAGGTGTGCGATATTACATTGACATCCGACGATGTCTTTTGGATCCTTCACATTTTACGTCATGGAGTGTAGTAAAACTGGTAGACACTAGAAAAGTGGTAGTACCACGCAAAAGGTCAGAATTCTGTGAACTTTTAGTATGTTATATATATAGATGGTCTGTAGTTTAGAATCCAAGAAACCAAGTTATCGAGCTCAAGAACTCTGTGCAGACTTATGAGAAGGTAAATGCGCGAAATTTTGGCACTTTTTCAATGTTTTATCTATAACTGTTTTTCCTTGCACCATACGGCAAAAGCGTTTAGATAGTTCTTGTAGATCGTCATATTTGCTACAGTTCCTGCTAATTAAACGTAGTTTTACAACACACACTAACCAAAATAACGAACTCGAAACGAGCGGCAGATTTCTCTACTTATCTAAAACGTGCAAAAAATGCAAGTTTTAACATTATAACTTTAGCTTTACTGCTTCTTAAAGTACAATGGGAGATACCTCTAGCAGTCCACGTTTATCATTCCCAAGAAGTCCCTCATCTGTCAGTAGGATGTTCGCTTCAGCTTGTGTTGGAGAACAAGGTGTTCAGACACGCCTGTGTCTTTGGAGACCCAGAAGCGGTCATCACCTTCCACCCACCATCCACCTCCCTCCATCATTGTCTGTGCTTTTACTGAGCACAAGGCTTCTTCACGTAGTATCATGGTCCTAATGCTACTCTATGGATTCAGGACTTTCCCTTGTGTATCCCAGTGAAAAATATCATTAAAGCTGATTTCATGACTGATATGAACCTGCTCTCGCAAAGAAATTATTCCCTGCTCCCATGAAGCAGGCCATTTGAACTATGCTAAGAGTGAACACCTGTACTAACAGTCGTGATCAACATAAAAGACAAAATGGATCGTCAGGTACACAAATGCTACTCCACTATCCGCTGTAGTGAAAAATTCTGGTCGAGCGTCTCAGCAAATATGACCAAAGAGCAGTTTCTAGCAATGGCCATGAAAGGCTATGGAGAGCTGACTTATGATTGTGATGTAACGTGTAGTGTACTGTCTCGATGTACTTTGGGTATGCTATGCCTCCCATCACGACAGTGACCAGATAGAGATATTCACTGGCGTAAGTTCAGGAACATCTGAACAACTTGTAAACATGAACCGTTCCTATGTAGCAAGGGGTTATACTAATATTCAGAAGCATGGTTCCATGACCATTCGCCAGTCCTTAAAGCTGAGATTTAGCACACGAATAATGGGTATCAGCAGCATGAGGAAAATGGTGGGAAAAATTTGACGACGTGAAGTTCAAAGGAAAGAACAAGGCTGTTACTCCAGCCACAGTTTCATGTATCCTGAAATTGCAAACAAAAGAGTTGCAATCGATCCTCGTTCGTAAAACAAGTTCGCAATGCCCACTAATCTGATGTTGACCTGAGAGAATTGTTCAAATTTGAGTTTACGACCTTCCATTGCTTCTCTTCACTTAGGACGATAGACGATACGGACAGCACCACGAAGATTGCGCTGTGTGCAGCGTTCACTTAGAGAAGAGCTCGTTGGCATGCTTAAAAAGTGAGTTTTATGAAGAGCTGGGAAGAATAGTGGCTAGCATTGGTACCATAAATATTAAAAAAAATTTATTTTAGGAGATTTCAACGCCAAATTTGGACAGGGAGTGTATGATCGATAGTAGATTCTACAGAGGGGCTGATGCAGGCACGGACCGTCACCCAGTAATCGACAAACTACAGCTACAGCTGTGTCATAAAAGAGAGAGGAACAAAACGGTTTAGAGAGACAATCTGATGTTGAGTAGTGTGCCACCAGTATAAGATCAGAGTACATAACAAATTTTAAGTCCTGGTCTCAAACCATAGTAACGAAAGAAGTGTTAATTACCGATGGGAAGACATAAAGACCGCTGTAACTGAAACAGTGAAGAAAATTCTAGGAGAAATAAAACCAAGAAGAAATTGTTCAATAATAAATCTGAACATGCAGTGAAGGCGAGAAAGAGAGCCAGGGACACACCCATACTGGACAGAAATTGTGCTGAGAAGCCAGAAGCAGTCGAGAACATAAAAAGAGCAAGAAACAGGATTCTGAGGACAGAGAACAGTTAAATTAATTAATAACATGATCAATGAAATAGAGAGGGCAAATACAATATTTGACAGCTGAAAAATGTTTCAGATGATGAAATACGTGAGGAGATGAAACATGTGAGGAACAGACAATGAAGGATGGAAATACGCTAAAGGATAAGGAAATGATTATTGACATGTGGAGGGAATATGTTGAGGTTGAATGTTCAAGAACCTGAAAATATCTTCCCAGAAGGAAGTATTGCAGAGGGTGTAGATAAGGGAAAATTGAAACAGGATGCAGACAGATAAATTGAGAAATTGAGGAATAATAAGGCACAAAGAGAAGATAACGACAGAGATGTTGAAGGCCGGAGGCGAAACACTTCAGAGAGAGAAGTTGGAGAAATGAATAGATCTCGAAATAGTGGAAGTTAGCTTCCATTGTCCTTCTGCACTAAAAGAACAGCGAAAGGAGCTGTGGTGATTATAGAGGTATTTCTTTGCTAAGCGTACCATACCAAGTGATATCATTAATAATTCCTGAAAAACTGAAACCTGTTGATGAAGTTATTGTTGGAGAATACCAGGAAAGTTTTAGGACAGGACGATCAAACGTGGATCAAATTTTCACCACGACACGGGAGAAGTACTGGGAATTCAACCACCTGTTTCTGGTGACATTTGTAGGTTTCTCAAACGCTTATAATAATGTACACCGATTAAGTATGTACAACGTTTTGAAGGAGCCTGGTTTCCGAAAGAAGTTAATCAACTTCAACGGTGACAAAAGCCAAAGTGAAGTAACAGTAGAAACTATCGAAGGAATAAGTTAACCAACCTGGTGGAGGTGTGTACAACGGAGACAAAAGTCAAAGTGAAATAGCAGTGGAAACTATCGAAGGAATTTAGGATCGCAACAGATATGAGATACAATTTCATCATTGCCTTTTTTTGGGTCCTTGAGAAAGTAGTTTGGGAAATGAAATGAGAAGACTAAGGGATAAAGCTACGTGGAAGACCACAGTTATTGGGATATGCAGACGACATTGCAGCTATAGCGGTCGGAGGAAGAATAACTGGAGTACGATTGGGCTGAGGATTAAAATGGAGAAGACTGAATGGATGGAAGTATCCAAAGAAGTCCCTAATAGCGCTCGATAACAGGCGGGGCTATCGGATATAGCCATGCGGGAAAATAACTATGGCACTTGGTTCAACAGGCATCATAACCTAAAACAAGAAATTAATCAATATATTGTAAATGAGTCTGAGACGTATTTCACTTCTTAAGCAGATAAGGTCAAATGGTTCAAATGGGTCTGAGCACGATGAGACTTAACTTCTGAAGTCATCAGTCCCCTAGAACTCAGAACTACTTAAACCTTACCAACCCAAGGACATCACACACATCCATGCCCAAGGCAGGATTAGAACCTTCGACCGTAGCGCTCTCGCGGTTCTAGACTGTAGTGGCTAGAACCAGATAAGGTCATCAATAACATCTGTCAGCAAAGACCAATATTAAAGCCTATATTTCAGAGATAGTACCAGTGTTGTTATATGAGACGAAAACCTTAATCACAACAAAAAAGGCTGAAGCGAATCTGTTGATCTTTGAATGGAAAATAATGAGAAAGCTCTTTGGATCAACCCGCGAAGAGAAGACCTGCAGACGTAGAAAGGACCAGGAACAGTACGACGTGATGAAATAGCCGAACATCGTACGGAAAGCGTAAAGAATAAGCTTGCCAGGGTACATTGTTAGGTGGCCAGGCACTTACTGGTATAGAGCTATGCTTACGGGAAAACTGGATGGAAGTCGTCGAATTGTAAGACCAGGGAAGCTTTGGGAGGATGAACTAAAGAAGGACCTTCAGCAGCTGGCTGAACGTGAGAACTGGGTGCAAAGTGCACAAGATCGCTGGCAATGGAGCAACATTGTAAGATCGATGCATGATTTTCAGGGTCCGTGATCGTCAATATGTGTGTGTGTGTGTGTGTGATGACTGAGATAGGAGCAAAGGGCAGTTTGGCTAACCAGGTAATAGAACACGCCGACGCGCTGATTTCGATAATGTTACCGTCACAGGTGAAGATGTAAATGTCCTGCTACTATTGATAACGTTCGACTTCCCCATTATACACTATCTGATCAAAAGTATCCTCAGACCGCTACATAGTGCGGAATTGACCTCCAAATCTCACGTGAGGTGGACTCGCCAGTACAAAAGGAGGGAGGTGGAGGTATTGTGCTAACAGCAGAAAAGCGGTAACAGCAGAATGGGTCGGCCAGAAGAGCTCAGTGGCTTCGAACATGGATGACATCTGAGTAACAAATCCTCTAGGGACATTTCAACCCATCTGAAGGTTTCGACTGATGCTGATGTGATTGTGAAGTAGAACCGTCAAGGAACAACCAAAGCTAAACCGAGACCTGGGAGACCTCATGCATTGACGAACAGGAACCGTCGAGAATTCCTGAGGATGATAACAAAAATCACATGAAACCAGCCAAAGGAATTAGTCGTAAGTTCCAAAGTGCCATCAGTAGTCCAGCTAGTACAATAACTGTGCGTAGGTAGCTGAAAAGAATAGGATATAATGGTCGAGGAGCCCCTTATGGGCCACACATTTCTGTAATTAAACCTAAGCGACGGTTGAGGTGGCGTAAAAAGATACGCCACTGAGTAGGGGATGACTGGTAATTTGGAACGATGAATCGCGCATCTCCCTTTGGCAATCGGATGGAAGGGTTTGAGTTTGGCGAACGCCTGGGTAACGTTGCAACCTATCACGTGTAGTACCAACAGCGAAGTACGGCAGATGTGCTCTTATGGTATAGGTGTGTTATTTGTGGTTAGGAAATGAGGAAGGATATCAAAACAATTTGCAGCCGTGTGCACTGCCTGCAATAGAGGAACGGTACGAAGTCGATGGTTGTAATATTGAATCTACAGGATTTTTTTTTCTTTCATGCGAAAATTGGTATGTGACAGTACTTCAACCCACTTCGGACAAAACTGGCTCTAAGCACTATGGGACTTAACATCTGAGGTCATCAGTCCGCTAGACTTAGAACTACTTAGACCTAACTAACCTAAGGACATCACACACATCCATGCCCGAAGCAGGATTCGAACCTGCAACCACAGCAGCAGCGCGGTCTCGAACTGAAGCGCCTAGAACCACTCGACCACAGCGTTCGGCTCCAATTGGAACATGAGAAGAGAGAACTCAGCATGTTTTACGACATAAGCCTCGCCGCGTCTGATTTAGTTGGTGTTTTCGTCAACCAGACGCAACAACGCGACAAATTCGTAAAGCAAGTAAAAGCTTTCTTATAGTACTGTACGCTGGTGAAATGTTCAGAGATACACTGGCTAGTCTATGCTACTGATTATTCTCTAAATCTAAAGGAAAGTTCAAATTTCAACTAGCGAGACTACCACACATTCCGAATGCCACCCAGTATCACTCTTTTCGTACTTACCTACAAGTACAGAAAGAGCTGGGTAAAAACAAGATTCCAGCGTCTTCATGCTGGACGTTATCAGTCAAGAGGGGAGGAGAAGAGGGGCGATTCGTACGACGAAAAATGAGCTCCAGAATCCTTAAGAAAATTATTTCTCGCAAATGTACGAAACAGTGAGGTGAGGTACAGGGGCTGAAGCGGCAAGAAAGGACATTCTCATTATCGTTTTTTGTGTCAGACACTTCGTCTTAGAGTAGCACTAGCATCCAACGGCCCATGTTATTTGTTGGATGTATTCCCACCTTTGTCCTTAATGCTTCGTCCGTCTTGTGTTATCTTGCTTCCAAGGGAGAAGAACGCTTTAACTTTATCTGTTTTGTGGTCGCCAATTTTTATTTCAAGTTTATCGGTAATCTTATTTCTGTTACTCTTGGTTACTGACGTCTTTGTTTAGTTTTCTCTTGGTGCATATTCTATACTGATTAGACTGTCCCTCCCACTCAACACGTCCTGTGATTCTTCTTCGCTTTCACTGAGGCTAAAAATGTCATCAGCGAATCTTATCATTGATATCCTTTCACAATGAATTTTAGTTGCACTCTAGAGTCATTTTTTTATTTCCGTTATTGATTCTTCGACATTTACATTGAGCATTAGTCGCGAAAGACAACATCCATGTTTCACACTCTTTGTAATCCAGGCACCTCGTTCTTGCTTTTCGATTGTTACAGTTTCCTCTTGTTCTTTTACCTACTGTATAGTACCCTCCTTTACCTGTTGCTCAGATCTATTTTTCTCATAACATCTTGCACAACTTTGTGTTTCGAATTCTTTCTCTAGTTTGACATATTCTATGAACGGGTCTTGATTTTTCTTCAGTCTTGCTACCATTATGCGTCACAACGTCTGAAGCGCCGTTTTGGTGCCTTCAGTCTTCAGAAATCCAAACTGATTATCATCTAACAGATAGGTCATGACGCCGATTGGACGATAATTCTTATCTGCTCTTGCTACCTTCCGGGTATTGTGGATGATGTCTGAGGGCTTGTCTCCAATTTCATAAATTATAAACACACCAACTTGAAAAGTTGCCTGGTTGCCACTTCCCATAATGATTTTATACATGCTGAAGGAATGTTATCTACCCCTTGTGTCTTCTTTGATCACAAGTCTTCCAAAGACATATTAAACACTGATTCCTGCACTAGAGACCCTAGGTCATGCTTGTCAACTATCATTTCTTCCCAGTCACGTCGTCAGACAAGTCCTGCCCCTGACAGAGGCCTCTACTCTACTGTTTCCGTCTATCCACTGTCTCCACTGCGTTTAATAGTGGAGTTCCCATTTCACTATTACTGTTGACTCTCTGGACTTCCATTTCACCAGAATTTGTTTTGACTCTTGGATATGCTGAATCAGCCCTTCCGACGATCATTTCTTTTTCAACTTTTTCAAATGTTCCCTGCAGCCATTCCGCCTTGGCTTACTTGCACTTCCTTTTATTTGAAACCCATGTGACATATTTCTGCATTTCTCAATTTTTTTGACATTTTTGTACTTCTTTTTCGACTAGTTCTTCGCTATTCCTTCCTTGCAAACTGTGTTTATGTGTCCAACTTTTGTAACTGTCCTTTTTACGGATGTCCATTCCCTTCTGCTGAACTGCCTACTGCGCCATTCGTTATCACAGTATCTACTGCCTCAGAGAACTTCACACACACCTCATCATTTCTCAGTACTGCAGTTTGCCACTTCTTTACACACTGATTCTTCTGAACGCTTCTCTTAAACTCCTCCTCCCCCCCCCCCTCCACATCATTACTATATTGTGATCGGGGTCTATATCTGCTCTTGGTTACGCCTGACATTGTGGCGTAATGATAAGTGCCTACACGACGATGAAGAACGGAGGAGAAGAGAGGGCTGTGAGACGAGGTCAGCCAACAGCACGATGACTAGGACGACACCAAGACAGGAGCGGCCTCTACCCGAAGAGAATACGTATAAGCGCCGCGCCGCATAGCCACTGCCGGAGTGGTCAAAGAGATGTCATACAAACGCCACAGCAGTGACTTATCAACTGTATTGTTTTGCTTGCTTTGACATTGTATATACCGAAGAACACTGATTTTCTGCCAGTCGCCATCTGCTTGCGACACACCTTTGTGAATATGCAAACTTAAGTTGTCAATTTGAATTTAAAAAATTCCGTTAATATGATTTGCTTGAATTGTTGTCTAGTGATCCGAGAAAACAGCTTCCAAGGCATCCTATATTAGATAAGTGGTCAGGATGCTACATATACCTTCTCCTTTTATGATTTATGAGCAGTGCATTCAATGTGAATTTTAAAATTTTCCCGGCGGATTGACTGTTCAAACAAATTTGGGCTCGCAACCGGTCGTCGTTCAATACCTCGCACGATATGTCAACTGGGCACCTGCCAGTCCTCTTCAGGTGAGCCGTCGCAGAATGGTGAAAACGTCCTCCGTTCCGCAATATATAGCGCGCTGTAACTATTCTGCACATGCGTCGAAAACTTGACAGAAGGGCCACACTGCCCGCCGGCATCGCCCTCGCTGGTGGAATAGCGGAACTCAGTCGCCCTCTGCGTTGCTGTTTGCCGCGGCCGTCGACGCCCTCTGCCGTCTTCGATTTGAGCAAATTGTGGACATGATGGGATTCCATGAACTGTCCAACTGGTAGCCGCAGGCACGGTTCAACAGATTTTCCGTCAGGCGTATTTCTACGAATTCTTTAACAATGAAGTCCCAGAAAGGTGTTGCTGTGGACAAAATCATTGTTTTCTCCATACTACATAGAATACCCAGTGGAAACACAATGTTCAGCAACAGCGGAGTTGCTTGGCTGCAAAAGGCTGGTGTAACGTTGATGTTCAGTGCAGCGTTCTTTCACAGTGCGCGTGGTTTGACCTATGTAAGCCATACCACATTGGCACGGCATCTTGTAAATTCCGGCATTTCGTAGTAACACATTGTCCTTTACTGATCCCATGAGGTCCACAGTCTTCGATAGTGGGCGGAAAACCACTTTTACCTGAAATTTTCGGAGGATTCTTTTTATTTCAAACGAAGTGTTGCCAACGAAAGGAAGGAAAGCTAAAGATTGTTTCGGCATGTTCTCCTCTTTATCCACTTCCTGCTTCTTAGTTTTAACTGTTAGTGCCCTGTTCACCTGCTGGATAGAATACCCATTTTCGCTGAATACTGTCTTTATATGGGCGAGTTCTTGAGGCACGCTATCTAGATCTGAGACAGTATGAGCTCTATGAACAAGTGTTTTAAGCACACTCATGGTTTGCGACGGGTGGTGGCAACTCGATGCTTGCAGGTACAAATCAGTATGAGTGTGCTCCCGATATACTGAGTTCCCTAGAGAACCATCATTTTTCCTTCGAACCAGGACATCCAAGAAAGGCAAACAACCATCTTCCGCTATTTCCAAGGTGAACCGGTTGTTGCTATGAATGGAGTTGAGGTGATGTACACTCATGGAAATTGAAATAAGAACACCGTGAATTCATTGTCCCAGGAAGGGGAAACTTTATTGACACATTCCTGGGGTCAGATACATCACATGATCACACTGACAGAACCACAGGCACATAGACACAGGCAACAGAGCATGCACAATGTCGGCACTAGTACAGTGTATATCCAACTTTCGCAGCAATGCAGGCTGCTATTCTCCCATGGAGACGATCGTAGAGATGCTGGATGTAGTCCTATGGAACGGCTTGCCATGCCATTTCCACCTGGCGCCTCAGTTGGACCAGCGTTCGTGCTGGACGTGCAGACCGCGTGAGACGACGCTTCATCCAGTCCCAAACATGCTAAATGGAGGACAGATCCGGAGATCTTGCTGGCCAGGGTAGTTGACTTACACCTTCTAGAGCACGTTGGGTGGCACGGGATACATGCGGACGTGCGTTGTCCTGTTGGAACAGCAAGTTCCCTTGCCGGTCTAGGAATGGTAGAACGATGGGTTCGATGACGGTTAGGATGTACCGTGCACTATTCAGTGTCCCCTCGACGATCACCAGAGGTGTACGGCCAGTGTAGGAGATCGCTCCCCACACCATGATGCCGGGTGTTGGCCCTGTGTGCCTCGGTCGTATGCAGTCCTGATTGTGGCGCTCACCTGCACGGCGCCAAACACGCATACGACCATCACTGGCACCAAGGCAGAAGCGACTCTCATCGCTGAAGACAACACGTCTCCATTCGTCCCTCCATTAACGCCTGTCGCGACACCACTGGAGGCGGGCTGCACGATGTTGGGGCGTGAGCGGAAGACGGCCTAACGGTGTGCGGGACCGTAGCCCAGCTTCATGGAGACGGTTGCGAATGGTCCTCGCCGATACCCCAGGAGCAACAGTGTCCCTAATTCGCTGGGAAGTGGCGGTGCGGTCCCCTACGGCACTGCGTAGGATCCTACGGTCTTGGCGTGCATCCGTGCGTCGCTGCGGTCCGGTTCCAGGTCGACGGGCACGTGCACCTTCCGCCGACCACTGTCGACAACATCGATGTACTGTGGAAACCTCACGCCCCACGTGTTGAGCAATTCGGCGGTACGTCCACCCGGCCTCCCGCATGCCCACTATACGCCCTCGCTCAAAGTCCCTCAACTGCACATAAGGTTCACGTCCACGCTGTCGCGGCATGCTACCAGTGTTAAAGACTGCGATGGAGCTCCGTATGCCACGGCAAACTGGCTGACACTGACGGCGGCGGTGCACAAATGCTGCGCAGCTAGCGCCATTCGACGGCCAACACCGCTGTTCCTGGTGTGTCCGCTGTGCCGTGCGTGTGATCATTGCTTGTACAGCCCTCTCGCAGTGTCCGGAGCAAGTATGGCGGGTCTGACACACCGGTGTCAATGTGTTCTTTTTTCCATTTCCAGGAGTGTAGAAACTCCATTAATTTGTCCTCTCCATGAGGCCACACTATGAAAGCATCATCAACATACCTCCACAAAACAGGTGGTTTTAGGGCAGCTGATTCAAGCGCTCTCCCTTCGAAATCCTCCATAAAGAGGTTGGCCACCAGGGAAGACAAGGGGCTACCCATGGCGACACCGTCAGTATGTTCAAAATATTCTTGATTAAACATAAAATAAGTTGAGAAAAGAGCGTGCCTAAACAAAGCAGTGATATCAACAGGAAATATGTTACCAACCAGTGTCAAAGCATCTGCAAGAGGAACTTTTGTAAAAAGTAAGACCACATCAAAACTTACTAGAATATCTGCACTGCAAATACGAAGAGCCCCCAGTCTATTGATAAAATCAGCTGAGTTTCGTATGTGATGTGAGCACTTGCCCACGAAAGGTCTCAGCAAGGAAGCGAGATGTTTCGCTAAATCATATGTAGGAGCTCCAATGTTGCCCTATTATTAAACGGACTAATGGCTGCTGGGATAGCGTGATAAACGAGGCCATAGAGATTAGAATTGCTGACAACATCTTCAGTAGAGACCGTGGATTGCAGCTGAGTACAGCGTGGGATCCGGTGTTGAGGGAGCTGAAGCGGGCCCGGCGGTCGCGTGGCCAAACATTGCCATATATGGTGCGGGACCGAGCACCAGTTCACGAACGACGGCGCGGATATATAAGCACGGCAATGACAACCACACGACAGTCATCCACTTGACAATGGCAAAGAAGATCTCTGCCGAAAGCTCGTGGATAGTAAACCATTTGATGCGGCTTGAACCCCGAGAATGTTTCATTAACATAATGGATTCTGCTTCCGCTCTACAATTTTCTGCTGTTGTTTAAATTATCTTATATTCGTCTCACCAGAAATACACCGGGCGAGGTGGCGCAGTGGTTAGCACACTGGACTCGCATTCGGGAGGACGACGGTTCAACCCCGCGTCCAGCCATCCATGATTTCCCTAAATCGTTTCAGGTAAATGCCGGGATGGTTCCTTCGACAGGGTACGGCCGACTTCCTTCCCTAATCCGATGAGACCGATGACCTCGCTGTTTGGTCTCTTCCCCCAAACCAACCCAACCCAACCATAAATACTTCATTTCTTTCTCACTTCACAGACCTCCCCCCCCCCCCCCCCCCCACCATGTCTAGACTGAGCTAGCTTCCCTACGACATTCCAACTTCTGACATTTCACGCTCCGGCTCGTAGTGTGTTACGCTTCTATACGTTACTCAGGTTTTTTCTCATGATTACGTTTGCCTTGGCAGACCCCACCCACAGATCCAAATGTGGGACTAATATAGAATCTTATGTCTATGGACAGATCGCCATACTCTTTTACAATTACAGGCGACATGTCATGTGGTAAGATTGTGTGTCTTTGACGCAGTGATTTTCCCCGCCTTATGAATTCTCATGGCGTTGACCGCTGCTGAGTCTTCCGCCTTTTAAGGGCAGCTATCCGTCCCAAGGTCAAGAAGTTGCTATGGCACTCTGTCCTCTCCTCCAGTCTCTGTGACAACGCTTTTGGCAGAACGTGGATAACTGCTTATACCAGAAGTCTTCGGCCACCAGTGCTGATGATTTTTGTTCAGAATGTAAACAGTCGCTGGATCATGCATGCGATGACTCGACCCAGCCTTACTTCAATGTGGAGGATGCTATAGGAGAGTGCAACGATGGAGACACCCTAACCGATGACATCATTACTGAGGAAGAAGCAGCAGGTGTCCAATTTTTATAGCCATTTGGACCAAAGAGCACAAATCGTTAAATTTCACGAATGATTTTGCCATCTGTTACATGTTTTAGCATTCGCAATAATTTTCATTTTTAGATAAATATTTAGCTGGCGAGAAATTACATAGTATTAGATGTTATGCAAATTTTTATCAAATACATATTGCATAGTGATACGTTATGGTCTGTTGTTTGACTGAGACAACTCATGTTTAATTTCCATAGTTTATTTAAATTCATTTGATGTGAGTTCGATCAGTATCAACTGAGGAATCTTCAGCAAGGAACCGCAGTGACTGTGGAGATTGGAACGTCAATTAATATCTTACTTCTCTCTGAATATACTGGTTGACTTGCATGTTATTCTTTCTGTAATTTTTTTGGAATTGATGGACCCCAGATGGGAAATATGCCTGTGAACAGCGAAGCCGAAAGGCAAAAAGGTCCATGGAAATGAGCATCCTTTCAGGATAAGAACCAGGAGGTAGGACAACTCAGTGTAGCCGACCACTAATCCTGATGAACCACGGCTTTGTCTGGACCTTGAGTCCATCTTGCTACTGGGTCCACGGTGGTTTCACTAAGTACACTTCATGCTGTATGTCGTCTGGCCACCTTGTTAAGAAAATCAGATAACGCAGTGGACAAACACTTGACTTTGAACCGAGTCGCAGATTTAGCAAGCTGAGGCAGCCGATCGTAACTGTTGACGAAAGGACTTTGTTTTCATGATGGGAAGCACTTCCCAGAAGAGAGTGGAGTGGAACAGCAGTCACCTTGCGGTACTGTGACAAATTAGGAAGCCCTGCTCATATGCCGGGGAGGAGGGGGAAGCCGGGACATTTGTTGACAATTTGGTATGCAGCTGCCTCTTGGTCGACAGCAACCATATAGCAAAGGAGAGGAGCTGAACACTAGTTTCCGGAAAAACCAAACGTGGACTCCATCGGATTGACTGGCAAGAAAAAATTGGAGAGGAAGAACGTCAGACAGAATTGTTAAGAGCTGCATCCTTCGATGGGTTAATACTGAAAATCTGTTGTTAACTTGGGAATTTTCTGCCTTACTTACCACTGTACCGTTGTTGAGAATATTGTAAGGCCATGTCAGAGAGTCACAGAAAGTTGTGCAGGTTATAATATATTAATAAAGTAACAATAATGGAAAAGGTTGGTAATGAGTGTATCACAGAAGAGGTCCTCGGTCCCTGGGTCGAAACTCGCCACCTAGCGTAAGAAGTCATCCTCAACCTGCCAACGAACTTGTCAAAGAGAGAGGAGATGCGGACAGAGGTTCAGAGCAGTCTCTTGTACTTAGGATGAGAAACTGCTCCTAAAGGCGGAAGAATCAGCAAAGATCAACGGTATGAGGATGCAGAGGGAAATGGAAACCATTGCATTACAGACACATAACGTGTATCCACAGGACATCGGGCCTGTAATTGAAAAAGTTTCATGATGATTTCTCCACTGACAAAAGATTCCGGAATAGCTGATTTATTAGATGTTCACGTTATCTTTTGCTCTTCTTCAAGAAATTCGTATCTGTTAATGTTAGGCGGTTATGGATTCCGTGTTCTTGGTGTTCCTGAACGTCAGTTAGATCTTTTGATCAAAACTACATCCATGTACTTAAACAGCAGAACTACAGCAATAAATTAATTTCATTTAGAGTCCTATTTCATTTTATAATCCCATGCTCTTCTCCTTTTATTAACTGTTTATGTATTTATTTCCCAGTTACTTTAATCTGTTATGCATAATTTTAATTAAGGTTGCAATTAGTTAAAGTTTACAATTAAGAAACGAACACTAGCAGTAAAATAAAAAAATGTGTTTTCTACGTACTTACGTACATTCCACTGAAGGCTGGTACGGGGCGGAGATGTTCTTGGAGTTATTAATCGTTGACAATTAGGAGCATCTACCATGGATAGTTGGAGTTTCTTGCTTTTTAAAATGTAAAATTTATCCAAACAATTCTAATTTTCCGTTTATTTCGTAATTGAAGAAATTTCCTGTTTCTTTGAAGTCTTGGTAAGCACATGTTGTAACAATACTTTTAATTAGTGAATTATGTAAGAAATTTTCACGATTTGCAAGAAAGGTCCAAGTGCTTTTTGTCTTGTGACCCTAAGAAAAAAGATTCTCAATGAAATTTCGAGATTTTTCGCTTGTCTCAAGCTAGCAAAGGGTTCTCGAGGCCAAAAACTTGGTTTCTACAAAGCAGACCATCCACATAGAACACAGTAAAAACTGAGAAAATCCGAACTTTTTCTGAGATCCAATGTACCTGAGACGGGACTAAAAAGGCGAAGAACTGGGGAGAAGTATAAGGGAACACCATACTGACAGATTGCAGAGAAAGGTGACTGAAGTGGAGTGGCTCCACAACACGTGATGACAATATCGACCTCGTGTCTTTCCAGAAGCCATAAACCGCGAGGAGGACGTAGGATTGCTCGACTGACGCTGTCGAATGACAGCAGCTGAAATCTTGACAGATGTTACAGACGGTGTCACCGCTAGCAATCGGCGACGGATTACTGGAAGCTGGGTTGAGTTATAGAGTTAGCATGCGTTGTTAACCATTGTCTCTTTGTCACAGGCAACACTGTCTTGCGTGGTTTAAAGTGAAAGTCAACTGAGACAATGAGTGTCTAACGAAACGGCTCTGAATAAAATTGAAGTATTGAGTTTCCCCCAATAATGTGCTCAAATATTAAACTCAGAAACGCAATGAAATAAAATTCAAAGAATTTAGACTCGGAAGAACTTGGTTTACTATCCAGAGTTACCGTAAAGAACCCGTCCGAATTTAGTAAACAAAACCCCAAGGCAACGCAGATTACAAAAATCTCGAGACTACTTTTGAGAATGACGATCAAAAAATAAAAATATTGTTCAATGATGTCTACAATAGAAGTGAGCTCACTCATGGCTGCGATGTGTCGAGTTCCAGAACGTAAATATAACCTCCTGTCATTCGGCAGCTGTCAGTTTCAAACTGATTTATTATGATTGGCTGGAACTTGGAAACTAATAGCGGAAGACATACATTAAATTATCTAAAAAATTGCTACACACACATATTTGGAAGCACATCTCAACCCCCACCCCCGAAAAAAAGGAAAGATACATAGCATTGCTACCAAAAATAAAAGACGGAGGCAGAGTTATGAAACTGTACCGATAGAGAAATAATGATGCGGCACACAACGAAAATATAAAATTTTGATTCCTCTTTCTCTAACGACGTTTGTTCAAAAAATGCTCGTTTAGTAAGTGAAATTACATTCGAAAACTTTTTTTAATGTATTCCCAGTCTTTACGGAGTGAAAGCTTATTTCTGTGTGGTAGGTGATGCGCGATGTCAACAACCAGGCGGCGTCGGCGTAATCACAGTAGATCCGTCACTGGTAATCCGCAACTGTTACATCCTCTTGTAGGATGATAAGCCACTTGACGCTGATATCATTCCTCCGTTGTCCTCCTCTGCGCATAGGCTGATCGGAAACAACTGTTCTATACTGATCGAAGTTTGTATGTCTACGACGATAACACTTCGGGCACACTGTGTCAAGTATATGGTTTTTTGAAGGAGTACAAAATTCACTTCGATACGCAGACCATGAGGTTATAGCGCGTCTGTTTTGCCACAGGAGGCACATTCCCGAATTCAAAGTCTGATGAATGACTTTCAAATGTAGAGAATTGCGTAATTGTTTTTATAGCAACTGTTGATGTTTTAAGGCGCGAGTAACTTCATTGAGTTGCATATGAGAGATTTTGGAATACATTAGTTGCTCGGTCCAGTCTGAACAGTTTAACAGTTGTTTCGCAATGGTCATGCCAGTGTTAACTCTAAGTCCAATTCGGAAGGTAAGTGTCCAGCAGTATTAGGTATGTTTTATTCGGACGCGAGCACTATCCGTTATTCACTGCAAATACCCGTCACTCGCAGCGGCACTCTTTTTTTCTGTTCGACTTTCGCACTATCGATACGACTCTCGCGCTCTGTTCGTATGGCAGTTTCTTTTTACACATTAAATTTATCAGAATTAGCGCAAAAATTATCATAAAACAGAAATAATTGCAGGCCCAAAAAACTAAAATAAAATTTTAATAAGTCATTCTTGTCTTAGGGTAATAAAAGTGATGTGAGACTCCACTTTACATTATACAACAAGATATATGAATCAACAAAAATGTGTATAAAATGAAATGATGGAAAAAAGTTCCACTCATAATTAGCAGTGTGTAATGTTCCCGATGTTGTTGATTCATTTGTCGTGAGCTGTGATTACCTGATATTATGTAACTCATCTTTTTCTTCTCACTGAACGTGGATACTAGGGGCTTCAGACTACTTCGTATTCTGCAGCAGATGCTGGAAGTATGGAATTTGGCATAACGTGCAACTGCGTAAATAAACACGTCGCTTCTCAAATTAAAGTGGCGTATATTATCGCAATACTATGAAGTTCTCTTCTTGATGAACGGTGCTTTATCGAGAAATATTACCAATTACTTGACCTCAATCTCAATGTAAAATGTCAAGTTGACAGACAAAAATACAACAAAAGAATGAATACATATTTGTTCGCTTTAACTGATTTCCTTATTGTCATTTGTGGCTGTTATTTCAGAACCAATGAGCTTCTCCGACGTGGGCCTTGCGATTCCTGGAACGTGCACTAACGACCCCACAAGTACAACCGCGTCGCTTCGTAGACTCGCGTCGACCCTGCCGATTACTCGTCACAAATTATCCACTATAGCAAAGATGACCGACGTGAAACAAAATACAAGGCGTAGAAAAATTGTTCAAACCAGTTCTGATACTCAACCTTTAAAATTGCCTACGTTACCACGGTCGTAGACTTTTGGATATCGGAAATCGTGTCGAAAGCCTTTCTTTCACTGCAATTTTCCATTTTTGGGAAAGATCAAAAACACATAGATCAAGTACCACGATACATTTCTGATCCAGGAAATCCCTACGATGTTACTTTTAAATTGCGTCTGTACATTGTCGTGTAACATATACCATGGTCTATTATTCCGGTGTTCAAGTCAAACTCCAACAGTCCTCACCCATAAACGATATACAACAGGTAGGTAGTGATCTGCATTCAGAATTTGACCTTCTGGAGCGAATTCTTTAGCGATAATTCCTTTTGAATCAAATAAAATAGTGAGCAGAGTCTGCCTGCCGGAGTGGCCGAGTGGTTCTAGGCGCTACAGTCTGGAACGGCGCGACCGCTACGGTCGAAGGTTCGAATCCTGCCTCGGGCATGGATGTGTGTGATGTCCTTAGGTTAGTTAGGTTTATGTAGTTCTAAGTTCTGGTAGACTGATGACCTCGGAAGTTAAGTCCCATAGTGCTCAGAGCCATGTTTGAGCAGAGTCTTGGCACGGCTTCTACGCATGCGCTCTTTTTACAGGCTCGGAGATGATGTATCTTTCTATTCCGAGTTTTGGACCTTGTGAGTAGCTCTTACTGGAAAGCCATGTTTCATAAGCGATTGCTATGCAAGAAATTAAGCCTACTTCCCTGGTGGCCGATCTTTTCATGTCAGTGCAGTGTTTCGTTCTTCAACTGTTTAAGCGTCAGTGAGTGAGTGGGGCAGATCTATATTTTGGCGAAATTTTCGGTTAGAATGCGATGCCCAGTTTTTTGAAGGAATTACGTAAGCTCCTCAGTTTACTTCGTGGATGCACAAGTGTCCAGGCGTCTCGGAGTGAGCCAAAGCGATGTTGTTCGGACATGGAGGCGATACAGAGAGACAGGAACTGTCGATGATATGCCTCGCTCAGGCCGCCCAAGGGCTTCTACTGCAGTGGACGACCGCTACCTACGGATTATGACTCGGAGGAACCCTGACAGCAGCGCCACCATGTTGACTAATGCTTTTCGTGCAGCCACAGGACGTCGTGTAACGACTCGAACTGAGCCCAATAGACTGCATGTAGCGCAACTTCACTCCCGACGTCCATGACGAGGTCCTCCTTTGCAGCCACGACACCATGCAGTGCGTTACAGATAGGCCCAACAATATGCCGAATGGACCGCTCAGGAGTGGCATCACGTTCTCTTCACCGATGAGTGTCGCACATGCCTTCAACCAGACAATCATCGAGACGTGTCTGGAGGCGACCTGGTCAGGCTGAACGCCTTAGATACACTGTTCATGTAGTGCAGCAAGGTGGATGCTCCCTGACGTTTTGGGGAGGCATTACGCGGTGCTGACGTACGCCGCTGGTAGTCATGGAAGGCGCCGTAACGGTTGTACGAGACGTGAATGCCATCCTCCGACCGATAGTGCAACCATAGCGTCAGCGTATCGGCGAGGCACTCGTCTTCATGGACGACAATTCGCGACCTAGTCGTGCACATCTTGTGAATGACTTACTTCAAAATAACGACAACGCTCGACTAGAGTGGCCACCATGTTCTCCAGATATGAACCCTATCGAACATGCCTGAGATAGGTTGAAAAGGGGTGTTTATGGACGACTTGACACACCAACCACTCTGAGGGATCTATGTCGAATCGCCGTTGAAGAGTGGGACAATCTGGAGCAACAGTGCCTTGATGAACTTGTGTATAGCGTGCCAGGACGAATACCGGCATGCACCAATGCAAGAGGACGTGTTACTTGGTATTAGAGGTATCGGTATGTACAGAAATCTGGACCACCACCTCTGAAGGTCTTGTTGTATGGTGGTACAACATGCAATGTGTGGTTTTCATGAGTGTGTATGTTAATGACATAAACTCAATCATTTGAAAATGGCGTAAAAGCCGAAGTCTGGGTCGCAATTAAAGAAACGACAATACAGTCAAATGGCGGTTTGTTCATTTAAAAATAAAATTGGTGAGTATGGAAGACTTGGATGGGGACTGCCGAAAGGTAGCTCTAAATGGAAGTGAGAGTCGACCGAGGAGCAAGGCGACATATTCAGCTCATTTCCTAGAAACATTGTAGGTGGTGCAGTTATTAAGGAAACTGCCTAGGTGTTCGTTCTTTCCGCGCGCTATACGAGATAGGCATAATAGAGAATGTGAAGGTGGTTCGATGAAGCCTCTGCCAGGCATTTAAATGTGATTTGCAGGGTATCTATGTAGATGTAGATATAGATGTAGTAGGCAGGAGACCCAGGGTTCGACTCCCGGTCCAGCACACCTTTCACTCGTCGCCGGTGAATCCGTATGCAACTGAAATCATTACCGTAGTATCTTTCCTTTCTCCCCCACCCACCTTCAGTTCCGCATAATGTCTGTTCTTTCGGATACGTTCGAGAGAAGAGACTCCACGCATTGATATTAAAAGTTTCTGTTATTACGAGCAAACTGTCATGTTAACGTTCTTAAATTTAAAACATAAGGTAGTCAAAATGCCAACCCAGTTAATTTATGCATCCGTTCACAGATGGCGCTAGTAGCTACGCGAATGTAAAATCAGTCACCTTACGCGTGGTGTGGTCTGTGTATAACAAAAACGCTCACAGCCTTTGCACTCTCTAAATATTAAATTATGAGACCGTTTCATAATTCATAAGCATCATTCTTCGGCAAGGTGGAGGTAGGGCTACACGAAACCCTTCCAGAGTGACATGTAACACACAAGTGTCTTTACAAAATGGTTCAAATGGCTCTGAGCACTATGAGACTTAACTTCAGAGGTCATCAGTCCCCTAGAACTTAGAACTACTTAAACCTAACTAATCTAAGGACAGCACACACATCCAAGCCAGAGGCAGAATTCGAGCCTGCGACCGTAGCGGTCGCGCTGTTCCAGACTGTAGCGCCAAGCCGGCCGCGGTGGTCTCGCGGTTCTAGGCGCTCAGTCCGGAACCGCGCGACCGCTACGGTCGCAGGTTGGAATCCTGCCTCGGGCATGGATGTGTGTGATGTCCTTAGGTTAGTTAGGTTTAAGTAGTTCTAAGTTCTAGGGGACTGATGACCACAGATGTTAAGTCCCATAGTGCTCAGAGCCATTTGAACCATTTTTTGTAGCGCCTAGAACCGCTCGGCCACTCCAACCGGCAGTGTCTTTACATGTGGCATTTTTAAATGAATATTGCAATAAAGGTATAAAAAATTTTACTTTGGAACTTCTATGCATTTCCAAGCATATAAGCAATGTAAGTTTATTTTTATGCTACATATCTCCTTAATTCCTTTTCCTAGCTGATATAATGTTAGGATAAATAGATAACCATGCAACGTCAGGCATTCAGCTGATAAATAAATAAAATTTAATAAATAAACATAGGTTCGAGAAGTACATTTCCTTATTTGCCAACAGAGTAAATTCCTCCCTACACAGGAAGACCTGGAAAATTGTCCAGCAGTCGTCCAGAGCTATAGTCACGTCAGATTTTCGATCACTGAAACCAGCAATAGGTTCAGCAATGTCCGAATCACACTAAAATACACTCCTGGAAATGGAAAAAAGAACACATTGACACCGGTGTGTCAGACCCACCATACTTGCTCCGGACACTGCGAGAGGGCTGTACAAGCAATGATCACACGCACGGCACAGCGGACACACCAGGAACCGCGGTGTTGGCCGTCGAATGGCGCTAGCTGCGCAGCATTTGTGCACCGCCGCCGTCAGTGTCAGCCAGTTTGCCGTGGCATACGGAGCTCCATCGCACTCTTTAACACTGGTAGCATGCCGCGACAGCGTGGACGTGAACCGTATGTGCAGTTGACGGACTTTGAGCGAGGGCGTATAGTGGGCATGCGGGAGGCCGGGTGGACGTACCGCCGAATTGCTCAACACGTGGGGCGTGAGGTCTCCACAGTACATCGATGTTGTCGCCAGTGGTCGGCGGAAGGTGCACGTGCCCGTCGACCTGGGACCGGACCGCAGCGACGCACGGATGCACGCCAAGACCGTAGGATCCTACGCAGTGCCGTAGGGGACCGCACCGCCACTTCCCAGCAAATTAGGGACACTGTTGCTCCTGGGGTATCGGCGAGGACCATTCGCAACCGTCTCCATTAAGCTGGGCTGCGGTCCCGCACACCGTTAGGCCGTCTTCCGCTCACGCCCCAACACCGTGGAGCCCGCCTCCAGTGGTGTCGCGACAGGCGTGAATGGAGGGACGAATGGAGACGTGTCGTCTTCAGCGATGAGAGTCGCTTCTGCCTTGGTGCCAATGATGGTCGTATGCGTGTTTGGCGCCGTGCAGGTGAGCGCCACAATCAGGACTGCATACGACCGAGGCACACAGGGCCAACACCCGGCATCATGGTGTGGGGAGCGATCTCCTACACTGGCCGTACACCTCTGGTGATAGTCGAGGGGACACTGAATAGTGCACGGTACATCCAAACCGTCATCGAACCCAACGTTCTACCATTCCTAGACCGGCAAGGGAACTTGCTGTTCCAACAGGACAATGCACGTCCGCATGTATCTCGTGCCACCCAACGTGCTCTAGAAGGTGTAAGTCAACTACCCTGGCCAGCAAGATCTCCGGATCTGTCCCCCATTGAGCATGTTTGGGACTGGATGAAGCGTCGTCTCACGCGGTGTGCACGTCCAGCACGAACGCTGGTCCAACTGAGGCGCCAGGTGGAAATGGCATGGCAAGCCGTTCTACAGGACTACATCCAGCATCTCTACGATCGTCTCCATGGGAGAATAGCAGCCTGCATTGCTGCGAAAGTTGGATATACACTGTACTAGTGGCGACATTGTGCATGCTCTGTTGCCTGTGTCTATGTGCCTGTGGTTCTGTCAGTGTGATCATGTGATGTATCTGACCCCAGGAATGTGTCAATAAAGTTTCCCCTTCCTGGGACAATGAATTCACGGTGTTCTTATTTCAATTTCCAGGAGTGTATTAACGTGTCTCACAGACTGACCACCGCTGACCACTTCTGTATGGAATGGCCATCAAGACCGTCCGCCAAAGACTGAACCCCACTGATGACTCGCGCCATTTTTCCAGACCTTCTACAGGGTGTCTCAGACCTTCTGGGTCAAACTGAAAGAGGTAATAGTGGTTTCACAAGCGATTACGTGGAGACAGGTAACCAATGGTCGGAAATGCATAGTTATTGTGCTATGGACATACACCACCGAACACGGCATAACAACGACGCAGCTCATAGTAACTGTTCAAAGTGACGAGCGCCAGTCTCAATGCGTGCATGGCAACGGTGCATGTAATTCTGCCGCACTCTCTCAAAGATCCCTGGTGTCTGTTGTACCAGGAGACAGGACAGGCAGCTTGGAACCTAGCAAGCGGGTCTTCATACGTTGCTACGGGGGTTTCATACACCAACATCTCGACGTAAACCCAGAGGAAAAACTCCTGGGCACTACACCACTGCCATAAAGAACGTTTGCAAGCACTGGGACCAACGGATTTTGAGCCCCTCGTTCACTTCTTTTAATGGATTATCCACGGCAGTGTTGTAGTGGCGATCTTCGTACAGTTGTTCACGCATGACGCATTTGTCATCCGTGATAGTGTTTTCAACAGCCGCAACAGCTATGTCTGAGGTGAGGACAATCCATACTCTACCCACATCGGTGGCCACCAGCACCTTTTCTCTCTCAACAAATGGGCGGGCATTGTTCAGGATACCCTAATCTGATTTTATTTGCTGCCTCCCCGTTTGACTACTCCACGTTGCCTTGTGTTCTTGCGAGATGTGGTGCCATAGCTCTTGGAGACAGTACCCCTTATCGTCCGCGAAAGGATGTGGTTTCAACGTTAAGGTGCACCGGCCCATCTCCATATTAATGTCTGCGATCACCTGAACAATACGTACCACATCACTGGATTGTAAGGGAAGCTTCTGTACCGTGGACAGCACTTTCGTCGTAACTCAAACCTTGGACACTTTCCTCTGGGGTTACATTAAAATTTTGGTGTATGAAAGGCCCGTAGAAATGGTTGAAGACCTCCTTGCTAGCGTCCAAGTTGCTTTTCTCCTGGTACAACAGACATCAGGGAACTTTGCCATGCCGTTGCCATGAACGCATTGAGACTCGTGGTCGTCATTTTGAACAATTACTATGAGCTACGTTGTTGTTACGCGGTGTACGCAGTGTACGTCCATAAGAAAATAAATATACATTTCCGACCATTGGTTCTCAATCTGAATACTAAGGTTATTTCATGTTTAATGGTCTATAAATAAAATATGATGTTGCTACTTACCATTACAACAGTACCTCTCTTCTTTGCGTGCACAAAAAGTTAGGTGGAAACTGCAACAAATTCTAAGCCGTCTTCAGACAATTTGTTCCTCAACACACGGAGCTCACACCTGAAAATATGGCTCCAAGAGACACGTAGTTAACGCTACAGTCATGGTCCACATTAAGAGGCGATACAATATAGGAAGCTGTCCCCTAAGTGTTTTTATTTATTTTCAGGACTCCTATACATAGCCCAGTTTCCGCAATATTGGTTGTACATAGGAATTTCCGATGACTTTATCTCGTAGATTTTCTGATAGTTTTTATGTAGATCGTCCGGAACAAGTAGATGAATTTTACAATAAATAATCTGCTGTTCGTATGCGGCCGACACTTGCCACTTTTTCATAAATTTCCATAGCCTCGACCTACACTATGTGATCAGAAGTATCCGGACACCCCCAAAAATATACGTTTTTCATTTTAGGTGCGTTGTGCTGCCACCTACTGCCAGCTACTCCATATCAGTGACCTCAGTAGTCTTTAGACATCGTGATAGAGCAGAATGGGGCGCTCCGCGGAACTCACAGACTTCAAACGTGCTCAGGTGCTTTGGTGTCACTTGTGACATAGGTCTGTACGCAACATTTCCACACTCCCAAACATCCATAGATCCACTGTTTCCTATGTGATAGTGAAGTACACGTACAGCACAAAAGCGTACAAATCGAAATTGTCTGTTGACTCACAGAGATCGAGAACAGTCGAAGAGAGTCGTAATGTGTAATAGGCAGACATCTCTCCAGACCATCACGCAGGAATTTCAGACTCCATCAGGATCCACTGGAAGTAGTATGACAGTTAAGCGGGAGGTGAGAAAACTTGGATTTCCTGGTCCAGCGGCTGCTGATAAGCCATACATCACGCCGGTAAATGCCAAACGACGGCTTGCTTGGTGTAAGGAGAGTAAACATCGAGCGATTGAACAGTGGAAAACGTTGTATGGAGTAACGAATCATTGTACACAATGTGGCGATCCGATGGCAGGGTGTGAGTATGGCGAATGCCCGGTGAACGTCATTTGCCGGAGTGTGTAGTGCCAACAGTAAAATTCGGAGGCGATGGTGTTGTGGTGTGGTCATGTTTTTCATGGAGGGGGCTTGCACCCCTTGTTTTGCGTAGCACTATCACAGTGCAGGCCTACATTTATGTTTTAAGCACCCTCTTCCTTCCCAGTGTTGAAGAGCAATTAGGGGATGGCGATTGCACCTTTCAACACGATCGAGTACCTGTTCATAATGCACGGCCTGTGGCGGAGTGGTTACATGACAATAACATCCCTGTAATGGACTGGGTTGCACAGAGACCTGACCTGAATCCTACAGAACACCTTTAGGAAGTTTTAGAACGCCCACAATGTGCCAGGCCTCACCGACCGACATCGACACCTCTTCCCAGTGCAGCACTCCGTGAACAATGGGCTGCAATTCACCAAGAAACCTTCCAGCACCTGATTGTGCGTATGCCTGCAAGAGTGGAAGCTGTCATCAAGGCTAAGGGTGGGCCAAAACCACATTGAATTCCAGCATTACCGATGGAGGGCACAACGAACTTGTAAGTCATTTTCCACCCAGGTGTCCAGATACTTTTGATCATATGGTGTATCTGGTCAATTTAAGCAGAAACTGACAAGCGGCCCAATGTGTGCAAACTCACGACGTTTTTCGTTCAACACTCGGGTGGTCCTCCTTACTAGTCTACAGCACAGATTTTGACAGCCTAATCCTCTTGTACTGCATTTGTTTGTACATCCGGTAACATAAATCTCCAGTAAGGAGACTACTGCCAGACTGTCCGTCAAGACACGAGACTGCTACCACTTACGGTCCCTCATTCATTGGATCCACTGAGCTGTCGCCTTGCAATGCCTCCATTAAAAACCTTTCAAAGTTCTACATCTACGTCTACATCTGTACTCCACAAACCATTTTATAGTGTATGGCGGAGGGTGCTTTGTGTATCACTCTCACTCTCCCCACCCGTTTGCTGTTACAGTCACGAGTGGTTAGCCGGAAGGATGGTTCTTGGTGGTAACCCTCTAATTGAGCTCGAATCTCTCTAATTGTACCTTCGTGGCCACTTCTATGAAAATACTCTCTCGAAACTTTAACAGCAAACCACACTATAATACAGCACTTCTTACTTATATACAGCTTCAACACGTAATACTAATAATGATGAAAAATCTTGCTATAGCTGTAAATTTAAACATTCGTTTGTTTTTCAATTCACTGTACTACATACGAGGGCATGCTGTAAAGTAATGCCTCCCAATTTTTTATTTTGTTCTCAATATCGGGTGAGGTTTCCACACCACACACATTACTCCGTTGACTTTCTCGCTTCTTTGTGACCCAAGATGCAACGCTCTGCCCCTAGAGGGCTCCGAATTCTAACGTGTAACAGGCGGTGTGTAACGCAATTACGTCGGTACTTGCTAAATAGCGTACTGGATCTAGTTTCTAACCGCAGAAAATTCCATCCACACCCTCTTCTTCTGCATGACAATACCAGACCACAAATAAGCCCTGCGACATCTGCAACAATCCGACGCCTTGAGTTCACTGTCATCGGCCATCCTCCATACTGCCTCAGCCTGGCCCCATCCGACTTTTACCTGTTTCCAAAACTTAAAGAATGCTTTCGAGGACTTCACTTTGATAGTAATGAAGCGGTACATGCAGAGGTGAGGTATGGCTCCGTGAACAAAGTCAAATATTCCACAATTATAATACAGAAACTGGTCTCTTGTTGGTAGAAATATGTTCGTCGCCAGGGTGGCTGTGGTGAAAAATAAATATGTAGACGTGAAGGATAAAGATGTAGAGTGTCAATCATGTTTACTTTATTTAAAAAGCTTTAAGAGTTTTCAAATAAAAAATTCGGAGACATTACTTTTAATCACGCTCTCGTATTATCGTAAGCTGAAAAACCTGCAGTATTAAAATTCAAGGAAACCTTCCATACCGCAACCGGTAATATTGCATGTCCTTTGTTCTGTAAGTTAGAGGTTCAATACTCAACAATGATATGAATGCATAACAAATAATGTTGCTTGCTGATAATTTAAAAAAAAAGCATAGGTTCCTCATTTCAGTTCTCAGGGAATTCCTGGGGCGGTCATGCAGTTCTAACAACCCTCTTCCGTTAGGCGTCACAGTCAGCCTTGAATAATATCTGTGATATGTGAACGCCTGGGTGTTATCCGAAACGTACCGCTGGAGGCCAGGGGCGTTCATTTGCTCGGAGTAAAGTAGTACCAGTCTTACTGGGTCCCTTCCATAGATATCAAGCAACATAAGGTGCTGTATATTCAGAACTTCTCCACTTTTCTGGTTCGTACGGTTGACTAAATACGCAAAACGGACTACAATGGCTGTAAGTTGACCGGCTCTTTAGGACCCCTTTGCTCCGATCACTGAATCATGAGTGCCTCAGTTCTCGGAACACTGTCCGTTGTAAATTCAAATGGCTTTGCGTAGTTTAAAATGTGGATTGTGCTGATGGAATCAATGTGTTAATATCGGTTTAGCAATCAGCAAACGTTTTTGGTGAGGATCTCATTTTATTCCAATAAAATTGGTGTGTAGTTCATGTACTTGTGAATGTGCTGCGTTCGTAGTCCAGATCAGATTGGGTGCCTTCAACATGTCCTTTTTCATCGTTTTTACCTGTGTCTAATAATTAATGCATGCTAGTTTGCGGAGTGTGTTTAATAACAACGAAATTTATCGGAAATGGCGTGTTTCTCTTATTATGAGTGTTGAGCTCGTGCACTGGTTTCCACTAATGAAAAGTTCGCTACTAATGCCGTTAATGAATTGCCTTCTGCGACGTACCCTCAATACTTGCACATGATCACCGTTGGTGTATCATGTTTTCTCTCTCATATGCCCTCTAGGATGAACTGGTACTATGTGTGGCGCTGAACACCAGCTACAACTGAATCCATGATTTGTCATTAGGGAACATTCCAGTTAGACTGAGATAAATTTACTGAATAAAATTAACCCCTATAAGCATGGTAACATTTAGATGAAACGCTTTTTATTGAACTTTTCTTATTGTGTTTTTAGGGGTTGTCTCTGAATTCGATTTCTATCTTCATTCATCCCCTCTGATCGCAAAATGCTAATTTTCATTAAAAAAAAAGAAACCCCTATATCTATAGCAGTCTTCCCATACAAGGAGATTTGTCAAAATTAATGTCTTTTTTGTAATTGACTTCAGTTTCCATCTTCTGTGATCAAATAGCCTTCTTTCATTCCTACAGTGTGTAATAATATCCCATACTTTTCTGCTGTGTGGATAATCACTCGAGGTGCGGTACAGAACTATTCATTCACCAAAAATTTCCAGAAGTTGCATCCTAGTCCTCTAGCGAGGTGCCCACCGCCGATGATTATGCTACGAAGTTTCATTAATTCTTCCCCGTCTTTATGTGTATGTACAGGACATATATAACTCATATTTATCCATTGATGTACCCACTGTGTTTTGAATAAAAGTAGAGTATCAATGTAATAAATGTTCATAGTATATGATCTACACTCTCCCACACTACTCTATCCTTTATAATTTTTGTAAATTCAGAGATAACAGCCAACAAGCCCCGAAAATATTTTATTGTGAAACAGAATTAAGAAAGGGTTAATTACTCCGCTGTGTGTCACGAGTCCTTAAAGAACCACTGCGTAGTAGCACTGAAGCCATTTATGTTGAGTGTTTTAAAGCTGCGTTATCAGTTTGCCAGGGCTTTGCGCACACAGTGAGTGAGCTAGAGAACAAGAGAGACGAATAAAAATTCTTTCCCTGTCTACCGAGAGATTCGAGTCCTCAAAAAAGTCCACTTTATATGGCGAAAGAGGTAATTTATTGAATGACAACAGTTGGTGTAAAGGAAGAAACGAATTCCACACCCACTTTGCTGACCCCCTGTCAAGTTATAATCACCAAAACAAAGGCAGGGATCTAAGCCGAACATTTGCTACAGTATGACTAGCTTCGATTACACAAAATCATCCTCAGATCTGTATACCTAAGTAACTTATTGTGTCATTATCGGTTCGGTACATCAGAATACTGAATAGTGAAGTGTATTGATTTTACTACTTATAATGAGGTGAATGAATATTAGAAACTACATGCAGTCTATACTAGTACGAAATAAAGTAGCATAGCACGAGGACAGATAAATTATTGAGCATCACAATTACCTGCCAGTTGAATCTATATATAGTAACAAAATACTAAATGGTAGTACTGCTTACAACCACTTCTTACAGGAAAAGCTAAAATAAATCTTAGATATCTACGCAAAATATATAGAAATAATTTCAGTTATATTTAAGGTGAAGAGAATATCAAAATGTGAGGACACCATTGCTGCATTTTCATCGATATGTGAACAAATACAATCTCACAAAAGAGAACAACAGAATCACAAATGTATAATGGAAGCATCTTAGAAATGGTGAACACGTTAATTATGTGATATTACTGTCACATTTAGCTAAGCGAATTTGATTCATTTTTGTTACCATTTCTTGGCTGAATTTATTTACAGTGTACTGAACACGTCTGCTTCGGGGAAAGCTTCACGTTTTTCCCACGGGGAAGGTGTTCTCCTGATGTCGTCTCTGGATCCTCTTTGTCGGCAGAGGGTGGTCAGTGAATCTTATTAAGAACCACAAAGGTCCCTGGGAGCTAGGCAATTTTCAATTACGTAAGGCTGCGGCCAGCTTTGAGCTTTTGTCGGTAAAGCCGGTGCCTCTTTTAGCCCTGAGCGGAAGGTACTGTGCCACCACTGTCATTCTCGAAAAAAAAAAGTAACCGATGTGATGTTTCCTTCTATTCTATGTGGAGATCAAAGGACAAGACGGCGAGACGCCACCCAGTCAGTCTGGGAAGTTCTGTCTGTTTCGCTCCAAGAATCGAACTGAACCTCCCTGCCACTCCACTGGGTGGAAAGGAGCCGACCAGTCGATGGTACGTTGTTCCATACCAATACGATACTCTTATTTGATAAGATGCATTTTGTATGTAAAGAGTGGGCAGTTTCTGCCGCGTCTCCCACTTTTTCTTGAAATTAGCGCTATTCTCGTCCATCACAGTGGCAACAGCATTGAGCCATTCCTTACACAGGAAGATGTTTTTGGAAGTAAGGAGTTGTGGAGGGAGTCCTACGTTTCGGTGATCATTCAATCGCCGATTTCACTTTTGCCAGCATTCTCAAAAATTTTAGAAAAAGTAATGTACAGGCAGCTGCTCAACCATCTGACCACAAATAACATACTATCAATAACACAGTTTGGATTTCTGAAGGGTTCTGATATCGAGAAGGCTATTTACACCTATAGTGAAAATGTACTTAATTCAGTAAATAACAAATTACAAGCTGCAGGTATTTTCTGTGATTTGTCAAAGGCATGTGATTGTGTGAACCACAACGTCCTTTTAAGTAAATTAGAATTCTGTGGTGTCACGGGCAGTGCTGCAAAATGGTTCAAGTCAAACCACACTAACAGGAAACAAAGGGTGTCAGTGGAAGGGACTAGTGAATAAGTCAACAGTCATCATCAGAATGGGAAGAAATTACATGTGGTGTCCCACAAGGATCCATCTTAGGGCCATTGCTTTTTCTTGTGTACATTAATGATCTCTCATCGGTTACACTGCCAGAAGCAGAGTTCGTTTTGTTTGCAGATGACACAAGTATTGCAATAAATAGTATGTCGAGTGTAGTTCTAGAAAGATCTGCTAATGATCTAATGATATTTTCATGGATATTAATAAATGGTTTAAAGCCAACTCACTGACATGAAACTTCGAAAAGACTCACTATATCCAATTCAGAACCTGTAAGAGGTTTCCGCCCAGCTTATGCATAAAGTACGAAGGAGAGCAGATAGAAGAGGTCAACAGTCTTAAATTCCTGGGATTACAACTTGATAATAAATTCAGCTGGGAGGAGCACACCACAGAACTGCAGAAACGCCTTAACAAATCTGTATTTGCAATTCGAGTGTTAGCAGACATAGGCCACATAAAAATGAAAAAGCTTGCATACTTTTGCCTACTTTCATTCCATTATGTCATATGGTATAATATTTTGGGGTAACTCTTCAAGTCAAACAAAAGTTTTCAGAGTCCAAAAGCGTGTAATACGTATTATTTGTGGAGTAAATTCACTGACGTTCTGTAGAAACCTCTTCAAAGAACTGGGTATACTAACTACTGCTTCTCAGTATATTTACTCCTTAACGAAATTAGTCCTAAATAATGTATCTCTTTTTCCAACAAATAGCTTAGTTCATACATACAATACCAGGAACAAAAAATATCTGAACAAGGGCTTAAAAGCACTTACTTTAGTTCAAAAAGGGGACCACTACTCAGGAACACTCATCTTCAATAATTTGCCAGTAAACATAAAAAATTTAGTTACAAATAGAGCTCAGTTTAAAAGGACCCTGAAAGACTTACTAGTGGCCAGCTCCTTCTCCTCCATTGACGAATTTTTTAATAGAAACAAATGATGTATTGTATATGTTCATACTATTAGTATTGTTATTTCAGCTTCAAATTTCTTTGACATGTTCCACATCCACGAGGATCTCCTCAGCATGGATCTATGGAACGAACAACTAATCTAATCAGGGTTACTCTTCTCTTTGCCACTGTTTGGTGCTGAGGGAGGCACAGTTTGGTGATTTTGGGGAAATGTAAGGATCACAATTGCGTCAGCACGATCCATATTCCAAGCGGCTCGTTACTTGCTTACGTTGCCACGCTACCTGTCTTGCTTGGTCTGGTTATCATTTGTGGTATCTTGTTGTACCGTTATCTTTGAATTCGCAAAGATCTTGTTGTGTGCTTCCTCCACACAGTCTTCTACACTATCTGGTACCTTCCCACAGTGGTGTCTCTTTTTTTAAGTTGTTCTGAGTTTTAGAGAGAATTCTTGTCAGTTAATTTTTAATCCGATTTTTGTCAGTCATTACAGCGAATAGGTATCTGTTAATCTCAGTTCTGACATAGATTTGAAGATCCTTTTTTTATGGTTGGGAGACCCACTAATAATAAATATAACCCGGTGTACACCTAAGCTTGTTCTCCTCGCTGTGACGACATTATCGTTATGCACAGTGGCCAAATTCAACGATAAATTGTGTTAAGAATTCAAAGAAAAGATCTAACATTGCGCTCGGTTATCTTTCATGATCCAAGATATGTTTTATTACGAGTGTTGCACGTAGGCCCCTCGACCCTAATCCAGAACTGTTAGACGACTTTCAACATTTTTACTCCCCTGTCTTCCTTTTGTATTCTGAGCCTTAGCAGTTCTATTGAGGAGTTAGAATAGTGATGTTCTTTTGTAATTGCCAACGAGTTAGTATATGTTAATGCAGAGTAAATGTAAACTTTTTCATTGTTATTGCCACTAAAATCACCATTTCAGAAACTCTGCAATATGTCATAACTGGGAGTATTAACCCTTCCACACTCGCATGTCTCTGACTATCTTCAAGCACTATATACACTCCTGGAAATGGAAAAAAGAACACATTGACACCGGTGTGTCAGACCCACCATACTTGCTCCGGACACTGCGAGAGGGCTGTACAAGCAATGATCACACGCACGGCACAGCGGACACACCAGGAACCGCGGTGTTGGCCGTCGAATGGCGCTAGCTGCGCAGCATTTGTGCACCGCCGCCGTCAGTGTCAGCCAGTTTGCCGTGGCATACGGAGCTCCATCGCAGTCTTTAACACTGGTAGCATGCCGCGACAGCGTGGACGTGAACCGTATGTGCAGTTGAAGGACTTTGAGCGAGGGCGTATAGTGGGCATGCGGGAGGCCGGGTGGACTTACCGCCGAATTGCTCAACACGTGGGGCGTGAGGTCTCCACAGTACATCGATGTTGTCGCCAGTGGTCGGCGGAAGGTGCACGTGCCCGTCGACCTGGGACCGGACCGCAGCGACGCATGGATGCACGCCAAGACCGTAGGATCCTACGCAGTGCCGTAGGGGACCGCACCGCCACTTCCCAGCGAATTAGGGACACTGTTGCTCCTGGGGTATCGGCGAGGACCATTTGCAACCGTCTCCATGAAGCTGGGCTACGGTCCCGCACACCGTTAGGCTGTCTTCCGCTCACGCCCCAACATCGTGCAGCCCGCCTCCAGTGGTGTCGCGACAGGCGTGAATGGAGGGACGAATGGAGACGTGTCGTCTTCAGCGATGAGAGTCGCTTCTGCCTTGGTGCCAATGATGATCGTATGCGTGTTTGGCGCCGTGCAGGTGAGCGCCACAATCAGGACTGCATACGACCGAGGCACACAGGGCCAACACCCGGCATCATGGTGTGGGGAGCGATCTCCTACACTGGCCGTACACCTCTGGTGATCGTCGAGGGGACACTGAATAGTGCACGGTACATCCAAACCGTCATCGAAGCCATCGTTCTACCATTCCTAGACCGGCAAGGGAACTTGTTGTTCCAACAGGACAATGCACGTCCGCATGTATCACGTGGCACCCAGAAGGTGTAAGTCAACGACCCTGGCCAGCAAGATCTCCAGATCTGTCCCCCATTGAGCATGTTTGGGACTGGATGAAGCGTCGTCTCACGCGGTCTGCATGTCCAGCACGAACGCTGGTCCAACTGAGGCGCCAGGTGGAAATGGCATGGCAAGCCGTTCCACAGGACTACATCCAGCATCTCTACGATCGTCTCCATGGGAGAATAGCAGCCTGCATTGCTGCGAAAGTTGGATATACACTGTACTAGTGCCGACATTGTGCATGCTCTGTTGCCTGTGTCTATGTGCCTGTGGTTCTGTCAGTGTGATCATGTGATGTATCTGACCCCAGGAATGTGTCAATAAAGTTTCCCCTTCCTGGGACAATGAATTCACGGTGTTCTTATTTCAATTTCCAGGAGTGTAGATAAACACTACATGGGCCACGTGTTTTGTCATGATTAACAAGAAAAGCAACAACATAGAATCGGCACACATTAGAATGGCTAAGTGAAACTGTTCTGCATTTTTTCGAATAAAATAGAATTTTATTCACACTACCCTGTGAAGCAAATTTCACTTGATTATCCCAAAGAGTAGACCAGACAACTTGCACAGTATTGATTCAAATGGCTCTGAGCACTATGGGACTTAACATCTGAGGTCGTCAGTCCCCTAGACTTAGAAACTACTTAAAACTAACTAACCTAAGGACATCACACACATCCATGCCGAAGCAGGGTTCGAACCTGCGAATGTAGCGCACAGTCTTGACAAACGTTTTGTATAAGGAAGAGATGCTGATGCCACTAGTCGCGGTCGCAAACAAGGCCATCTTCAGCTTAACCTTGCCCTTTCAAAACCGTCCTTTGATTCCGAGGACGATGACCTTGGGCAGACACAGGCAGCGGCGACACTTGCTTGCTAGCGGCCTTGTCTCGTGGACAAGGTGCGGCTGTCGGAACGATCACAGTGGTGGCGGGACACTAGTTACACCATGTCGCTCTATAAAATTCAGAGATAACAGCTACCAAGCCCCGAAAGTATTTTCTTGTGAAACAGAATTAAGGAAGGGTTAATTACCCTGCTGTGTGTCGTGAGTCCACAAAGATCCACTGCATAGCAGCACTGAAGCCATTTCTGTTGCGCATTTTAAAACTTCACTATCAGCAGGGCTTTGCACACGCATTGAGTGAGGAAGAGAACAAGGAAGATGAATAAAATTCTTTCCCTGTCTACCGGGAAATCCGCGTCTTCAAAAAAGTCCACGTTATATGGCGAAAGAGGTAATTTATTGAATAACAACAGTTGGTGTAGAGGAAGAAGCGAATCCCACACCCACGTTGTTGACCCCTATCAAAGTATAATCACCAAAATAAAGGCAGGTAGCTCTTTTAAGTTGAACATTTGTTACAGTATGACTAGCTTCGATTACACAACACTATCCTCAGATCTGTATCGTTGCACAAGTAACTTATTGTGTCAGTATCGGAATGGTGCAGCAGAACACTGAATGGTGAAGTGTATTAATTTTACTATGTATAATGAGGTGATGTGGGTAGATCACATAACTAATGAGGAGGTATTGAATAGGATTGGGGAGAAGAGAAGTTTGAGGCACAACTTGACTAGAAGAAGGGATCGGTTGGTAGGACATATTCTGAGGCATGAAGGGGTCACCAATTTAGTATTGGAGAGCAGCGTGGAGCGTAAAAATCGTAGAGGGAGACCAAGAGATGAATACACTAAGTAGATTCAGAAGGATGTGTATTGCAGTAGTTACTGGGAGATGAAGAAGCTAGCACAGGATAGAGTAGCATGGAGAGCTGCATCAAACCAGTCTCTGGACTGAAGACCACCACAACAACAATGAGGTGATGAATACTAGAAACTACATATAGTCTATACTAGTACTAAATGAAGTAGCATAGCACGAGGATAGACGAACTGTTGAGAATCTCAATTATCTGCTAGTTGAATCCATATATTGTAACAAAATACTAAATGGCAGTACTGCTTACAACCACGTCTTGCAGGAAAAACTAAAATAAATCTAAGATACCTCCGCAAAATATATAGAAATAATTTCAGCTTTCCTAAACCTTTCAGAAGCATTGTTCGTACCCACGAATAAATGCACACATTTTATATGACAGAGCAATAAAAAAACACATATGAAGGAAAAAAAGAGCACAGCTCCACTGCAGACTAAAACATTCTTTCTGCTATACTTCAGTTTCATTTCTTCGTGCATTTCGTAAATATGTCGGCCAGTGTCCTTAATGTATAAAAGATCTTGCGAACTTTTAGTCCTCGTGTGCTTTAACACAGTTTTACTCGTGGTTTGGAGTCAATCCTCTCAATATCACCTTCATGTAACCAACGGCAAGCAGCACTGTACCAGATAGAATTACAGAATAAATTTACAGAATTAACATGCCTCTGCGAGTGTGGTTCTACATATTCTACTTAGAAGCAGAGAAGATCAAGGAGCTGCGATGGTTTGACATGTTGTGGTTACGAGAATATTTTAGAGAAATGTAGGATGGAGAGTTCCAAAATATAGAACACCAGGAATAAAGCAAATAAAACGCTGAAAGTTAAAATTTGTCATTACGTTACTTTAAATAGTTAGTCACTAAGCATACAGATATCTACAACCTCATAGGAATTTAAAATTTACTATTCTGAGGTATTAGTCCCGCGAATAACTCCACCTAATTTGAAGAAAAAAGACTAAAAATAACTTTAAAGAACGTAAGCAGCACAAGCACAACAAAATGACATACAGTGACCTACCATAGTAAACTCACACACTGAATAGGCGATATATTAAAGGAATAGCGGATAGCATTGTTTACAAGACGAACAATACAGTACAGAAATACATTCCAAAACAAAAATTAAAGTCAGACAGATAGCGATAGCTTGGCAGCTACCAACTCAACTGAATGGAGAAAATCTACATCGGGATGACAAGCAGAACCTTTCAGGCAAGATACAAAGAACACACCAGGGCATCGAAATACAGCATAACCCACGCAAACATTTGCAGACCGCATTATAAAGGAATAACATAGGCAAAGTGAAATAGAAAAAGATATGAGCACCATGAAAAATCAACAAAAACAAATATCTCCTTAGTTTTCAAGTAAGCTGGCACAAACAAAGAGCACTAACATATAGCAAAAAGCTACTCACCATATATATATATTGATGCAGCTCTCCATGCTACTCTATCCTGTGCAAGCTGCTTCATCTCCCAGTACCTACTGCAACCTACATACTTCTGAAACTGCTTAGTGTATTCATCTCTTGGTCTCCCTCTACGATTTTTACCCTCCACTCTGCCCTCCAATGCTAAATTTGTGATCCCTTGATGCCTCAAAACATGTCCTACCAACCGATCCCTTCTTCTAGTCAAGTTGTGCCACAAACTTCTCTTCTCCCCAATCCTATTCAATACCTCCTCATTAGTTACATGATCTACCCATCTAATCTTCAGCATTCTTATATATATGAAACGAGACACTACGCAAAATCGTTCAAGACGTGACATAAAAAAATTATTTCTCTCTCTCCCTCTCTCTCTCCTTCTTTTCATCTCTGCTTCCTACCACTTTTTCTCCATCTCAGTACCGATACAGTCTGGCTTCCCCCACTTCGAATTCGCTGTTCACTACCTGTGCTTGTCTTTGACCCTTCCACATCCCCGATCCACTCCCTACAGCAACTCTCCATTTAAATCTTCAACCTCCTCGCAACTCCCTAAATTTAACTTTCATACTAAATAAATACATATTAACATAACTAAAACAACATACTACAGATTTGAAAAGCGGTAGATGAAGAGATCGTTTTTACGTAAAATGAAAAAAAAAATACAAAGCTGGCGGCACAGTCAGTAACAATATGAACAGGAAACACACCGTAGGAACAAGCGACAGTAGCACAATAGTACGACGTATTTCACATCAAGAATTGCGTAATGTCGCAAATCAGCAAGAGAGTAGGCAAAAAACGTCGGTATCAGACAAAAGAATAACTCTTAAATGTGGAAGCAGAGAACACTTGATTAAGCGAAAATCGGACTTAAAACGACTTACGACAAAATCTCAGCTCAGTATCTGTTCTTAGATCGCGAATGCAAAGCAAAACTGGAAACACGCTTTATTGCAGGCCACAGACGATGTTTCATATTAATAAAAAGATAAAATGTATGGTGATATTAACACGTGTTTCCTAGTTGCAAAGACGGAATTTTAATACCTTTAATAAAATCGTCAGAAGGGGATTTTCTTCCTCCGCGCACAACGGCACTACCACGCGATGTAATATGAGTGTTTTAAGTGTACCCGTTGATTGTAGGTGACTATAACGTTTATTTGTGTGGATGGTGCCATGTTTGTGTTGTATGTTGATGAGGAAAAGGAGAGGTTAAAAACTGATACTGGCCCATTTCCTACTCCTCTCGATTAACACCAAGGGGACCGTCGGACTTAAAAAACATCCCCATCCGACGGACGAGTCACCAAAATACTCTCAAATTCCACTTGCTGTGAAATATAGTCATAAACTTCTTGAACTGCCGATATATTTAACCCTGGAATACTAGTGGTAATCGATTTGAAGAACACATTCCCCCTCAATAACACTCCCTCCTCCTCACTGTTGTGGGTGGGAGGGGTGCGCCGTGCTCGCAGCAGTGCCTGGGGGGAGGGGGTCTAGTTGACTCTTCGATCAGGTAAACCGTATTTCATCCCGAAGATACAGCGTCGAATCGAGGATGGTATAGGTGCACACATAAATGTTGATTCGCTGAAACAACTAAAGTGTAGTACTTACGAACAAAATTCACTCGTCGATTCGACGAACGTTTGGTAATGAGCGACTTATTTGCAATAGGTATCTGATCGGATGTTAGTTGAAATGAACGTTTTGGTTTCAACTGGATTGTGGTACCTACTCCATAAATTTTCATTTTCTTTTTAGGTTCTGATGCGTTACCCAAAGCCAAGAGTTATGGATTCAATGGAATCAAATACTGACATATCATCAGCTGATGATTTTGACGAAGACCACAACGTCGAAGAAGAAGACATAGTTTCCGATGACACTATCGACTCTGCATTAGATTGGAATAAAGAAACACTCAACGCAACGGTGGCGCAAATTGAGAAGGAACCATCTGTTGGGAAAATTAAGAAGGCGACAAAACAGTCAACTATTCGCTCCGAAAACACTGCCTGAAAAATGAGCAGAACGCAAGTAACGAGAATTGTTCAAGGAAGAAGAGTTCCTCAGCAGCTTTCCAGTCGTCAGCCACAATGTCTTCCTCTGGAGACAACTTCCAATACATCTTGGTGCCATCTAAAGGAAACTAATGTCCAAGACCGAACTGGCCTGGAAAACGAAAAGTCTGCGTGAAACCATTGGTAAACTGCCAGCAATGAACATGGTCAATATTTGCCAAGGACCGACTGCTTCCACTGGATATACGTGTGACACTCTAAATTGTTTTGAGTTATTTTTATCAGTTGACATTCTTCTTCTTTTGTTTATGTAACTATTATTTGTATTTAATACTCCTGGCATTTGATCGCCCAAATTATCGTGTAAGAGTTGATGCAATTTCTTTTGGGTACTTCTTCCACAGTGTTCCCGGCGGGTGAAAAATATGTATGATACAATTTTCTTTTGGGTACTTCTTCCACAGTGTTCCCAGGGGGTGAAAAATATATATCAACGTCCTTATGTTTGTGAGTCTTGGCGATGTGAGTTTTTGTGATTTATTGCAATGGAAAGACGGTGCAAACCGTGAGGTGAGTATTTTTCTTTAAGTTTCCTACGATAAAGGGTTTGTAATTCTACCGTTACGTCGCTTTTAGTAATTTTCTTGGCCAAACCTAGGTGTGGTAGTGGAATCGACGAACGTATAGGTACGGAAGGGTTCGAAATTGGTATAGTATTCTAGGGTTAAATAATATGATCCTCTTCACTGATCTTTTATTTGCCAACGAGGTGTAAAGTAGTGAAAAATTACTACCAACGTAGAACTAAGCGCTGAAGAATCATAAAAATACATACTTAGTTTGCAAAGCCTCGAGTGATAAAAAAGAATACCTTGGTATCGCATCCTCTTAGTTGTATTTGCTACAGAATACTTTCACCCTGCAAGGAAAATTAGCCAGTTTGCTTCAAGTTTGTTTCTTCCTTCTTTAAAACTTTTGAATTTGTTTGATAAAATATCACCGAATCTATATTACCTTTTCGGCATTTCAGTAGGTACGTTCAAGAAACAGGCTTCTCGGCACTGAGTGTACGGCGTTCCAGTACTGAGAGTAACAGCCAGCAAACGTATGCTGCGATTAAATATCAATACATTTTCCTCTCCATTAGCCCAAGGACTACACTTTGACTCAAAACCTGTCAATCTTGAACAGTGAGAGCTAAGCTGCCGCCGATAGGAATAACTGATAGATTCGCTCGTACTCTCCTTAACACAGATTTTAGGCACATTAATCAAAATTGGTTGCTATATGAAAAAATACTTTTCCACGAATGTGTTATTACTACTACTATTAACACTACTAACTTAAACTAATAATAATAATATAAATATTAATAATTATAAAATTATTATATAGACAAAATATCTGAGGTAATGGCCAAACGACGATTAACCTTTTTCGGACACCTCTACCGAATGGATGGAAATAGACTAACAAAAGAAATACCCCCATATTTCCTGAAGAAGAAATTGACAATAGCATGTATTACAGAAGTAAGGAAAGATCTGGAAAGAAACAACATCAAAGAATCAGAAATAGCAGAAAGAAACCGTTTTAAAAATAAAATACTAAATTTGGAAGGTTTTCAAAGCAGAAGAAATAAAAAATCGGGAACAACATGGACAGATGAAAGGAAGAGACTTCATGGGGAGAAAATGACGGAATACTGGAAAAATAGGAAACAACAGCAAAAGGAAGAAGATTAACTGAAGTTGTTAACGTGATCCTGGTTGGTCAATAGGTTTGTAAAAAATGTAATAATACAATATAAAAGCTAAGTTCATATGTAAGATTTCTAAGACTTGTAAAATACTAAACTATAAGACAAATTGATCACTTATCTCCAGTACTTTTCAAAATTAGAAAAAAATTGGAATGAAAAATTAGGAGACTATCAAATATCACAAAGAAGGGATGAAAGAAACAATGTGTTGTAATAAACTGATCGGCATTTACAGACGATGTTTCTCTACTACCTGAAATCTACGTAGTAGATGCAAAAACATACAGGTCATTCTTGTCACAGACAGTCTGGGCAACAAGAATGAGAATCTCTACAAAAAAAATCAAATTTACCACTAAAATACAAAAAAATATCAAAATGCTTACTGACAGATATTGGTTAAATAGAAGAAGTCAAACACTTCAAGTATCTATGAGAAGTGATTAAAGGAAGTGGGTTAATAAAATCTGTCTTAAATGAAAGAATACACAGAATAGAATGGGCAAATGAAATAACAAAGCAGGACGGGGTGGCCGAGCGGTTCTAGGTGCTACAGTCTGGAACCGCGCGACCGCTACGGTCGCAGATTTGAATCCTGCCTCGGGCATCGATGTGTGTGATGTCCTTAGGTTAGTTAGGTTTAAGTAGTTCTAAGTTCTAGGGGACTGATGACCTCAGCAGTTAAGTCCCATAGGACTCAGAGCCAATTTTTAAAAAAAAATAATAAAAAAATATTTTTTTCAAAAACACTTTATTTAAGAAATATAACAATAATGTATTACGGTTTGGCAGTGAATGCCTTGCAGTGAAATATACATTAGGGAAATTAGAAATATTAAGAAGAGGAAACATCAGATAAGGTTTAGACCCAATAGAAAACAAACAATCCTGGAAACTAAGAATCAGTAATGAAATGTGTCAAAATATTGAAAAAAATAAAAGAAACAATAAGAAAGTAAAGAGTGATATTTGGATATATATAAAGGATGAGTGACAAAAGACTGACAAAAGAGATCTTCAGGTACTTCTGGGAAAGGAAAGTAACTTTAAACTGGGTCCGAGAAATTAGAAAAGATTTAGTACTACACAACAAAAAGCAGAAGAAGCAGCAGAAAGAGATGTTTTTAAAAGGAAAGAAATTTAGGATTCCATGGGAGAAGAAGTAACCAGCGTTGTGTTGAGATATGACGAAATAAGAAAGAGATATGGCGAAAATGTGGAAGAATTAGAGGAAAAGGAAAGAGAAAAAGAGGAGGAATTGAAATTGTGTTGTTCCTAGCTGGCAAAAACAAAGGAAAAGTAACTTCACAACGAAGGGCATTCGGGATATTTCTTAAATTCTTGTCAGGCAATGGACAGAAGCGATTTCTCAAGCGTCTGGTAAGACGAGGTAAGGATACATTTATGTAGTGTGACAAGCAGCTGCAACCGGCGTGTAGTGCAAGCTACGTCAGAGAACAGGGTACGTGTGTTATGTCATCCGCAGTGCACTCTCGGCCGTTGACGTCCTCTGCCAGCTCCCGCCTGCTTGCTGAACCAATAGCGTTCCGCGTCGGGCTTGGCTGCTGCTGCTGCTGTTTCTCGTCGTCCGTGAAAGACGCGCGACCCGAAGTCAGAGGCGTCTGAGTGCGCTTTCATGCAGGAGAAAAGATCTGAGCATGTTTCCGTTCTCAGAGTACTTCCGTCTTTATGCAACTAAAATATGCTTATTTGGTGGTTGTGCGTGATTTTCTGCGAACACTGCATGGGAAACTTCATGACAGTGATACGTAGTGTAGCAGACAAAAGAAGAATATTGTGGTAAGAACCTCCACACAGATTAAATTTTGAGTATATTAAATATAATATTCTTATTGAATGATTTGTGAGTAGGGCCTGCATATTTTTCGTGTGCTGCGAAATCCAATACAAATCCTATATATTAGTTTATATTGTGTGATATAAATTTATATACAAGCTAGGCGCTGTAATTATGTGATAACTAGAACTTATATGATGTCAATCATTGCGACATATTTAGTCGTAAAGACAGACGCCACATAAAATGAAAACCACAGTTTCCTTTTTTGGAGGAACTATGAAATCCACATAGACATATAATGATTATAACAAAGCCTGCAACATACGTGTTGATCGATTTATGCTTCATTGCTTTCGATATATAGTTGGAAAACACAGAGAAATGATTTAAATGCAAATTTTGGCTCAAATGGCTCTGAGCACTATGCGACTTAACTTCTAAGGTCATCAGTGGCCTAAAACTTAGAACTAATTAAACCTAACTAACCTAAGGACATCAAACACATCCATGTCCGAGGATGGATTCGAACTTGCGACGGGAGTGGTCGCTCGGCTCCAGACTGTAGCGCCTAGAACCGCACGGCCACTCCGGCCGGCAAATGCAAATTTGCCTCACCTCGTTTCCTTATTAGTGATTGTGGTATACCGTTGTACACTTATTAAAATGTGAAAGAAAAGTTAAACAGTTTATTTCTAAGAACGTCCTGCAATTAGACACACATTCTGCATAGTGGTACGCTCGTAGTTTTGAACGTTCGTATAGAACTAATAACGACGTTACATAGTGCTACGCACTAACTGTTAAAGTCTGCCTCAGTTTGTGAAGCATAGCTCTGTTGTTCAAGAGCAACAAATAAGCTCACGTTGTCATAGTTACTGTAATTGAATCATTGAAGACCAGTCTGCATGCAAAGGGGAAGAATGTGTTAGGCGAAAACGTTCGGTGCAAGCGAGATAAGAGCGAGTGAAACCTTGGGAAGTTCTTAACGAAGACAACCTGCTAACTTGGAATGAATACCTTTAAATCCAGTCCGCATATCAAGAAGCATTAAGTGCAGTTACAGTAGGTGTTTCATTATGGCAACAACCAAAAAAGTCGTTACGGTTTACTAGTCGTTCTACGAGGATCCGAATGAGAATAATGTTACGAAGATTTGTTTTAGTGACTCATAAATCTATGTCTCTGCTAAGGTTATTTGTTGCGGTTTTCGAACTAAAGGGGGTAAAACGTTAGGATCGCTAACAAACGTAAATGAAACTTTCCCTGTGCTAGCGTATTTACGTTGTTATTTGACATAGTCAAACATGGAGACAGGCTGTCTGTTATGTCAAAACATAAAAAGGCTAAGTCAATATCACAAAAGTTCCTTCACTGAAAACTAGGAGATCTTCATATAAATAAAAACTGTTACTTATTTCAAAGTGTATCAGCCACCAGCCGTGTAACAGGTACTTCCTTTTTTGTAACTGTTACGGCTGTCGATCGCCATGTATTAAAAAGCAAGTGTGGCAGTATGACCACTATATATATGGCTAGCGTTATAAATTATGACGACCCTACCGTGTACTTATAATTACTACTGGCCATTAAAATTGGTACACCAAGAAGAAATGCAGATGATAAACGGGTATTCATTGCACAAATATATTAAACTAGAACGGACATGAGATTATATTTTCACGCAATTTGGGTACATGGATCCTGAAAAAAAAGTACCCAGAACAACCACCTCTGCCGGTAATAACAGGCTTCATACACCCGGGCATTGATTCAAACAGAACTTGGATGGCATGTACAGGTACAGCTGTCCATGCAGCTTCAACACGATACCACAGTTCATCAAGAGTAGTGACTGGCGTATTGTGACGAGCCACTTGCTCGGCCACCATTGACCAGACGTTTTCAATTGGTGAGAGAAATGGAGAATGTGCTGGCCAGGGCAACAGTCGAATATTTTCTGTATCCAGAAACGCCCGTACAGGACCTGCAACATGCGGTCATGCATCATCCTGCTGAAATGTAGGGTTTCGCAGGGATCGAATGAAGGGTAGAGCCAGGGGTCGTAAAACATGTGAAATGTAACGTCCACTATTCAAACTGCCGTCAGTGCGAACAAAAGGTGACCAAGACGTGTAACCAGTGGCACCCCATACCATCACGCCGGGTGCTACACCAGTATGACGATGACGAATACACGCTTCGAATGTGCGTTCACCGCGATGATGCCAAACACGGATGCGACCATCACGATGCTGTAAACAGAACCTGGATTCATCCGAAAAAATGACGTTTTGCCATTCGTGCACGCAGGATCGGCGTTGAGTACACCATCGTAGGAGCTCCTATCTGTGATGCAGCGTCAACGGTAACCGCAACCGTGGTCTTTGAGCTGATAGTGCATGCTGCTGCAAACGTCGTCGAACTGTTCGTGCAGATGGTTGTTGTCTTGCAAACGTCCCCACCTGTTGACTCAGCGATAGAGACGTGGATGCACGATCCGTTACAGCCATGCGGGTTAGATGCCTGTCATCTTGACTGCTAGTGATACGAGGCCGTTGGGATCCAACACGGCGTTTCATATTACCCTCCTGCACCGAGCGATTCCATATTCTGCTAACAGTCATTGGATCTCGACCAACGCGAGCAGCAATGTCGCGATACGATAAACCGCAATCGCGATAGGCTACAATCAGACCTCTATCAAAGTCGGAAACGTGATGGTACGCACTTCTTCTCCTTACACGAGTCATCACAACAACGTTTCACCAGGCAACGCCGGTCAACTGCTGTTTGTGTATGAGAAATCGGTTGGAAACTTTCCTCGTGTCAGCACGTTGTAGGTGTTGCCACCAGCGCTAACCTTGTATGAATACCCTGAAAAGCTAATCATATACATATCAAAGCATGTTCTTCCTGTCGTTTAAATTTCGCGTGTGTAGCACGTCATCTTCGTGGTGTAGCAATTTTAATGGCCAGTAGTGTACTTCCGGGTCGTCGTGTGTCTGGCGGTCAGTTGGAGAAGGACCAGGACGGTGGTCGGGACGCACCAGCAGTGCAGTCGGGGACGGAGCCCCAGTGAGGTCCGCACAGCCAGTACCAGCGGGAACGGCAGTTAGTTGGTCGTTCGGTCGCTCGCCTCATCGACGACGTGTATTTTGGGTGGTTCCTTCCTGTGCAGCGATGTCGTTTCTGTTCCCTCTGCATGGCTGGGTCCGAACCAGTGTCTCAGGGACGTAGTCTGTCCGAAGGAAGTCAGTTCAGTAGGAGACGGACCAGGAGCGCAGTCGGGCACGGAGCAGTGAGCCAGCAGTCAGTCGGAAGGCACACAGTGCGAGTACGCGCCTTGACCGAGGCCGACGCAGACGGAAAGCCGTTGGTCGGTCGATCGGCTGGTCGTCGCATGACGACACGTGGTCTGCTGAGCACTGACGCCAGTGTCAGCCGGGGAAGAGTTCGCGGTTGGCAGCCAGCAACAATCGGGTCCGCATGGTGTTGGTATTCGCCGGGACCGCTGTCGGCGAAGGTGGGCTGCCGTTCGTCTTTTGCTCGGCCGGTCGTCTCAGTCCACGACGTTTGGATCCTCAGGACGAACACCATTTTCCGAGTTGTGATGTAGTTGGATCTTGTTGGTTTGTTGGAACCGAGCAGCGACGCAGTCTCCACAGCGCGAAGCCCGCCTGGGGCTTTTGGCTCGGGCGAGCGCTGTTTCATCTGGAGGCGCTAGCTGCGCGAGCGATTTTTCGCTTTCTTCCGAAGCAGGATCCGCAAGTTGAGTAATTAGTTACCTGTTATTCAAACTCGACTGTTACGATTTCTTCGTTATTTGTGGATTGTTGTTTTCTCAGCTCATAGCACGTGTGATATCAAACAAGTTGTGTGTTTTCTTGCCTAGAATCTGCTGTGTCCGGTAGTGACTTGACAGTTGTTCGGATTCTTTTAAACTCGTCTTGGGTGATGTTTGATGCCTTGATCTTGGTGAGGCCCAGTTGAACTCATTGGTATCTCGGTTTATTCTTCATCGGCCGGTATTTCCATTATCTGTGCAGTTGGATCTGACCGTTGGAAATTGGTGTTCGGTAGGTCGTGAACCGTCCCTTGGTTGTGTTGCATTCCGATTAAGAAGTTGTCTGTCTGGCTGCCTGTCTCACCTAAACGTGCGTTAGTGTTACTTCCCAAGCCGACCTTTGGAACCTTCTGAGCGCCGTTCCTTGTGTTTTACATAGTGCTCTCCTTTTAGTCTTAACTACTCTGTGTGGCCTTCAGCCGAGTTTTAGCTTATTTAAATTGTAAGTTTTTTTTAGGCTTTAAACCGTGAAATTGTTTTCTCCATGGTGTGTGGCCTTCACCCGAGTTTTAACCTCTCTTAAACTGAAAATTAAAAATTTTGTTCTTGCCCTTAAGTCATAACATTGTTTTATTTTGGGGGGGTGGGGGGGGTGGGGGGTGTAAGGCCTTCAGCCGAGTTTCCATGAAACGTTTTAAGCTAAGGCCCTCAGCCTTTTCAAATTGAAAGCTCTTCTTCCTAGGCCTTAAACCGTAAAGTTGTTTTGACGTGGTGTGTGGCTTTCAGCCGATTTAAATCAAATCAAAGGAGCTCTTTCGTTAAAACTTTGAGAGTTTTTAATTCTTGCTTATGTTATGTGTGTTTTAACTAGTAAAATTTATATGTTCAGTGTAATTGATAGCAACTTATTTTGGCGCCTTTCCACAAATATAACCTCATCCCGTCTGTCCTGCTAGTCCAGGGACCTCAAAGACATCTTTAGATTTCAGGAAAAGAAAAATGTAACAAGGACTCAGATCAGGTGAATAAGAGGGCTGTGCAATAACAGCAGTGCCCTTTGAGGTCAAAACTCCCGTGATAGAAGTGGCCGTGTAACATGAGGCTTTGTCATGACGCATCCACTTGTCTGCAATTTCCATTCCCATTCGATTCAACCTTTGCCTCAGCCTTTCGAGTACATCTTTCTAGAACACTTGCTTGATACTTTGTTGTGGAGGTCTGGTATCACAAGAGCAGGTGCACTTCGACGTTTCCGTCGGTTTTTGAAGTTGAAGGTCAGCCTGAGCGAGGTTTACCTTCAATGTGCTCTCGGCCTTCCAAAAATTATTTGTGCCAGCGAAAAACTAGTCCTCTTGGTAAAAGATGTTCTCTATAGGCCTGTTTCAAGTTTTTAAAGGTCACGCTGACGGATTGCCCAAGTTTAAAACAGAACTTGATGATATAACGTTGATCTAAATTTCGCTGTTCCATTTTCGTAACACATGGCGAAAGCAAATGTTCAGTGACTGAGCTTTCAAAAATCACTTGATAGCCGTATGGACCTAAAACACAGACTGAACAGCTGGAAGGGATGAACATATCGGACTACACAGGAACAACACTGCCTTTCCAGATCGCTCGTGGTGTTGTCAGTCTTATTAATTTTCTTACTCACCTCAAATTCTGTATCTAGGTTAGTCAGACAAGCGCGGACAACACGAGGACCACTGCGACTGTGATAAATAAAAGTTTCTTAAAATTATTGCAAATAGTTGCCTTTTGTTTTGTTCTTCAATTATTTTTATTATTCCGTTACCGGTTTCGAACCTTCTAGCAATTCATCATCAGATGGTACATATTTATTAATTGTCTACAGTAGTTTGTATGAGCAGTCGTGTAGAAAGATTAGTATATACATTACTGGCCATTAAAATTACTACACCACGAAGATGACGTGCTACAGACTCGAAATTTAACCGACAGTAAGAAGATGCTGTGATAAGCAAATGATTAGCTTTTCAGAGCATTCACACAAGGATTCACACAAAGTTGGCGCCGGTGGCGACACCTACAACGTGCTGACATGAGGAAAGTTTCGAACCGATTTCTCATACACAAACGGCAGTTGACCGGCATTGCCTGGTGAAACGTTGTTGTGATGCCTCGTGTAAGGAGGAGAAATGCGTACCATCACGTTTCCGACTGCGGTTTATCGTATCGCGTTAGTCGAGATCCAATGACTGTTAGCAGAACATGGAATCGACGGGTTCAGGAGGGTAATACGGAACGCCGTGCTGGATCCCAACGGCCTCGTATCACTAGCAGTCGAGATGACAGACATCTTATCCGCATGGCTGCAACGGACCGTGCAGCCACTTCTCGATCCATGAGTCAACAGATGGGGACGTTTGCAAGACAACAACCATCTGCACGAACAGTTCGACGACGTTTGCAGCAGCATGGACTATCAGACCATGGCTGCGGTTACCCTTGACTCTGCAGCACAGACAGGAGCGCCTGCGATGGCGTACTCAATGACGAACCTGGGTGCACGAATGGCAAAACGTCATTTTTTCGGATGAATCCAGGTTCTGTTTACAGCATCAGGATGGTCGCATCCGTGTTTGGCGACATCGCGGTGAACGCACATTGGAAGCGTCTATTCGTCATCGCCATACTGGCGTATCACCCGGCGTGGTGGTATGGGGTGCCACTGGTTACACGTCTCGGTCACCTCTTGTTGGCATTGACGGCACTTTGAACAGTGGACGCTACATTTCAGATGTGTTACCACCCGTGGCTCTACCCTACATTCGATCCCTACGAAACCCTACATTTCAGCAGGATAATGCACGACTGAATGTTGCAGTCCTGTACGGACCTTTCTGGATACAGAAAATGTTCAACTGCTGCCCTGGCCAGCACATTGTCCAGACCTCCCAAAAAAAGGTTCAAATGGCTCTGAGCACTATGCGACTCAACTTCTGAGGTCAGCAGTCGCCTAGAACGTCGAACTAATTAAACGTAAGTAACCTAAGGACATCACACACATCCATGCCCGAGGCAGGATTCGAACCTGCGACCGTAGCGGCCGTACGGCTCCAGACTGTTGCGCCTAGAACCGCACGGCCACTCTGGCCGGCCAGATCTCCCACCAATTGAATACGTCTGGTCAATGGTGGCCGAGCAACTGTCTCGTTACAATACGCCACTCACTATTCTTGATGAACTGTGGTATCTTGTTGAAGCTGCATGGCAGCTGTACCTGTGCACGCCATCCAAACTCTGTTTGACTCAATGCCCAGGCGTATCAAGGTCGGTATTACGGCCAGAGATGGTTGTTCTGGGTACTGATTTCGCAGGAACTATGCACCCAAATTGCGTGAAAATGTAATCACAGGTGCCGGCCGGTGTGGCCGAGCGGTTCTGGGCGCTTCAGTCTGGAACCGCGTGACCGCTACGGTCGCAGGTTTGAATCCCGCCTTGGGCATGGATGTGTGTGACGTCATTCGGTTAGTATGGTTTAAGTAGTTCTAAGTTCTACGGGACTGATGACCTCAGATGTTAAGTCCCATAGTGCTCAGAGCCATTTGAACCATTTTGTAATCACATGTCAGTTCTAGTATAATATATTTGTCCACTGAATACCCGTTTATCATCTGCATTTCTTCTTGGTGTAGCAATTTTAATGGGCAGTAGTGTAGTATCCGTTGGTTGGATGTTAGTGTACACAGTATTCTGGGAAACATAAAGAATGTTTTCCAGTGACGTTAATTGTACTGCACTACACACGCTCCACATGCCTTAGAATCCGTAAATAATTGATGTTCTTTAAACCATGTGGATCGTGTTACATGTGGCTAAGTGCGTAAAGTGCAGTACAATTAATGTCCCTAGAAAACATTCTATACTGTGTACAGCAACATATAACCAACGGATACTAATCACGCTACACAGGTCCTCCCCCACTGCTGCAGACAGTTAATAAATATGTACCATCTGATGATGAATTGCTAGACGGTTAGAATCCGGTAATTTAACAATAAAATAATTTAAGAACAAAACAAAAGGCGACTCGCTGCAGTAATTCCAAGAAACCTTTAGTCTTGCGTTACTTGTTGAAATATAATGTCGCAGAGGCCTGAAGATGGGATCTAACCACCTGGTTCAAGGCTTCAAAAATTAAGACGTCCAAAATAAGGCTATGCACAACAGATGTGGCTGTATTGTGTACGCAGGGTACCCCATACCATCACAGCAGTTCAAAAATGGTTCAAATGGCTCTGAGCACTATGGGACTCAACATCTTAGGTCATAAGTCCCCTAGAACTTAGAACTACTTAAACCTAACCAACCTAAGGACATCACACACATCCATGCCCGAGGCAGGATTCGAACCTGCGGCCGTAGCAGTCCCGCGGTTCCGGACTGCAGGGCCACAGCCGCACGGCCACCGCGGCCGGCATCACAGCAGTTGGTGAGCCTGTGCTACGGTGACGGATGCAATCTGCCAACGGTCGTGCTCCTCAGAACTTGAACACACAGATGAATCCCCTCGTGATACCGTACTAGAACTGGAGCTCGTCCGAAAACAATATGTGATATCTTCTTGTGTCCAGTGTCGCCGCTAGGAGCGCCATTGGTGGTGCGACTCTTCCTGCGGCCTCCTCAAGGGGATCCGGAGCCACAGCGGTGTGCTGACCGCCCACTGTATTCCAGACGTCGTCTTGCAATGCGTGTGGCTGGTCGTCTTGCTGAAAAGAAGCCCATTTCCTGACTGAAGGTGCGTAACTTGTCTGTACGATCGTGCACGTCTGAGTGAAAAATACACTGCCGGAAAAGAAACAGCAACGCCGAAGAATATTTAATGTAGAGCAATGAAATTTCTGGAATACATTTGTCTGGGTAACATATTTAAGGGATTAACATAGCAAGATCAAAGGCAAATGTAAGCGCTAGATGTTGTTGTGGTCTTCAGTCCTGAGACTGTTTTGATGCAGCTCTCCATGCTACTCTATTCTGTGCAAGCTTCTTCATCTCCCAGTACCTACTGCAACCTACATCCTTCTGAATCTGCTTCGTGTATTCACCTCTTGGTCTCCATCTACGATTTTTACCCTCCACGCTGTCCTCCAATACTAAGTTGGTGATCCCTTGATGCCTCAGAACATGTCCTACCAACCGATCCCTTCTTCTAGTCAAGTTGTGACACAAACGTCTCTTCTCCCCAGTCCTATTCAACACCTCCTCATTAGTTATGTGATCTACCCATCTAATCCTCAGCATTCTTCTGTAGTACCACATTTCGAAAGCTTCTATTCTCTTCTTGTCCGAACTATTTATCATCCGTGTTTCACTTCCGTACATGGCTATACTCCGTACAAATACTTTCAGAAACGACTTCCTGGCACTTAAATCTATACTCGATGTTAACAAATTTCTCTTCATCAGAGACGCTTTCCTTCCCATTGCCAGTATACATTTTATATCCTCTCTACTTCGACCATCATCAGTTATTTTGCTCCCGAAATAGTAAACCTCCTTTACTACTTTAAGTGTCTCATTTCCAAATCTAATACCCTCAGCATCACCCAACTTAATTCGACTACATTCCATTATCCCCGTTTTGCTTTTGTTGATGTTCATCTTATATCCTCCTTTCAAGACACAAGCGCTAGAAAAACCATTGCAAATGCGAAATGCTGGTACATTAACAACCGGTGTAACCTCCAGAATGTTAAATGAAATCATGCAAATGCTCATGCATTGAGTTTTGAAAGCGTCGGATGTCAGTTTGGGGAATGGAGTTCCATGCCTGTTCCAATTGGTCGTTCAATACAGGGACGGTTAATACTGTTTGTGGATGGTGCTCGAGTTGTCGTCAGGTGATGTCCCATATGCACTCCATTCCATACGGATGTGGTGACTGAGCAGACCAAGACAATATGTCGACACTCTATAGAGCACGTTGCGTTACCATAGCGATATGTGGACGAGCGTTATTCTGTTGGAAACACCCTGTGGAATGCTGTTCATGAACGGCTGGTCAACAAGTCCAATCACCCGATTGACGTACAAATTTGCAGTCAGATTGCGTGGGATAACGACGAGAGTGGTCTCGCTGTCATAAGAAGTCACCCCCAGACCATAACTGCAAATATAGATACAGACAGGTTGGTTGCACGTCCGCAACTGGCCTCCTTTTAACCAACAGACGGCTATCAATGGCACCGAGGCGGAACCAGCTTTCATCAGTAAACACAACAGACCTCCAACCTGCGCTCCAATGAGCTTTGGTTTGATACTACCGATGTCGCAAATGGTGGTGGTGGAATGCACGCTGCAGGATGTCTTGGTCAGAGCTTTCCTCGAAGTAACCGATTTGTAGCAGTTCGTTGCGTCGCTTTGGTGCCAACTGCTGCTGATATTGCTCCTGCAGATTCAGTAAGATGCACCAGAACTATACGCAGAACATGATGGTCTCGCGTGACCACCATGACCACCACTACTAGTAATCTTGTACAGTAGCTAATTGCTAGCAAGTCTTTCTGCAGTGTCTCAGGAGGAACATCCAACTTCTAGTGGCAATATTGCTACACAACCTCGTTCAAACTCAGTGTGGTGTTGATAACAGCGTGTTTGTCGCCTTAAAGGAATTCTTGACTGGCATCAACTCACCACGTCCAGTCTCAAAGGTGACCGTTACAGCGTGTATTTAAACCGAACCTGATTTGCAGCCTCATAGTGACGCTGCTATCTCCACTCTTATGCACCTGGCGCGAAATCTGAGTAGTCATCAGACGTGGGAACACGTCAACCATTTTTCGTTTATGTCGCACAACTACTTCTTGGTGACAAACAAGGAACGGCAAGGAATGGGATTGTTGCAGATGTCGAAGTGCTCCTGTGTGGTCTGGTATTGTCATGCTGAAGCAGGCGATGATGCATGTGTCGACGAAGGGCTTCTGAGATTACAGCAGGCTGTTTCTCACGCACCGACATAGTTACGTTACGCACCGCCAAGCTACAATTCGGAGCCCTCTGGCCGCAGAGGGTTGCAACTTCCATCAGCGAAGCGGGAAAGTCGACCGAGTAATGTTTGTAACACGTAATAGCTCACCGAATATTGAGAAGGGAATAAAAAATTCGGAGGCATTACTTTTCAGCACGACCTCGTACTTCGGACATTTGCTGACAACCTCCACATGTCAAAAAAAGTTTTGCATCAACCCGGTTCTCAGAACTCCTGAATATAGACGTTGACTGGATATTGTATCACAGACACAGTCCCTTTGATTGTTCAGAAATGTCACTAAACCTGCCCAAAGATGTAAACAGCCCTGCATGAGCAGCGCCTATGAGACGGAGGGGGTCCGACAGCCGATCAGTTCCAGTCACTCCACCAGGAAGGAGGTACAAGGTTCGTGTTGTCTGTAGTTCAACCATGTCTAGACGGCCAGTACCGCGGTTCGATCGCTTCCGCATTGTTACTTTATGCCAGGAAGGGCTCTCAACAAGGGAAATGTCCAGGCGTCTTGGAGTGAACCAAAGCGATGTTGTTCGGACATGGAGAAGATACAGAGAGACAGGAACTGTCGATGGCATGCCTCGCTCAGGCCGCCCAAGGGCTGCTGCTGCAGTGTATGACCGCTACCCACGGATTATGACTCGGAGGAACCCTGACAGCAGCGCCACTATGTTGAATAATGCTTTTCGTGCAGCCACAGGACGACGTATTACGACTCAAACTGTGCGCAATAGGCTGCGTGATGAGCAACTTCTCTCCCGACGTCTATGGCGAGGTCCATCTTTGCAACCACGACACCATGCAGCGCGAAACAGACGGGTCCAATAACATGCAAATGGACCGCTCAGGATTGGCATCATGTTCTCTTCACCGATGAATGTCGCATATGTCTTCAACCAAACAATCGTTGGAGACTTGTTTGGAGGCAGCCCATTCAGGCTGAACGCCTTAGACAGACTGTCCAGCGAGGGCAGCAACGTGGAGGTTCCCTGATGTTTTGGGGTAGCGTTAAGTGGGGCAGACGTACGCCGCTGCTGGTTAAGGAGGGTGCCGAACGGCTGTACAATACGTGAAAGCCATCCTCCGACCGATAGTGCAACCATTTCGGCAGCGTATTGGCGAGGCATTCGCCTTCATGGACGACAATTTGCGCATCCATCGCGCACAGGTTAACGACATTGCTCGACTAGAGTGGCCAGCATGTTCTCCAGACGTGAACCCTATCAAACATGCCTGGGATAGATTGAAAATGGCTGTTTATCTACGTTGTCACCCACCAACCACTCTGAGGGATATACTACAAATCGCCGTTGAGGAGTGGGACAAATGGACCATCAGTGCCTTGATCAAGTTGTGGACAGTATGGATGCCACGACGAATACAGGCATGCATCAATGCAAAAGGACGTGTTACTGGGTATTAGAGGCACCGGTGTGTACATCAATCTGGACCACCACCACTGAAGGTCTCGCTATATGGTAGTACAACACGCATAGTGTGGTTTTCAAGAGCAGTAAAAAGGGCGGAAATGATGGTTTTGTTTATCTCTATTCCAATTTTCTCTACAGGTTCCGAATCTCTCGGAACCGAGGGAATGCAAAACTTTTCTTGATGTGTGTATTATCATGTTACTCCCTGGCTGGACGCCAAAATAATACACTATTTTCGCCCCGCAAATCACTCGATCACTGCAGCACATTATGCATCAGTCCCGTCTATTTTCAGAATTTTACAGCTTACAAAGACCTTGCGACCAGACAGACGTTTATCACTCAATTTGGAATCTGCAAGACTCCTATATGCCGATTTTATTGCTTGCCTTATAGGTCAGGCAATAAATATCCGTTATTATGTTCCACGGCTGGAGCATCACTAGTCCACTTGCAGAGTAATATCTCCCCTTTCGGGCACAGTCCGCTCGGCAGATTCTGTTCTACAGAAATTTTAGCGTACCAAGGTGCCAAGACAATCCTTCTCATGTTCTTCCTCTTGTTGCTAGTCTATAATACAATGTCAAATTGTTTATTTTGCTTACATAAGGCGATCAGGCCTTGCTATTCACTTTCCGTCTTACGTTTCTTCTATTAATGTCGTTAGATAGCATCCTCAGCCATGCTCCCCCTTGGTGTTGCAAATGTCTTAAATGCTCCAGTTCCGGCACTTTAACATTATCGTATGGTCTGTCATTGATCACACTTGCATGATCTTGCCATGCGGGGTAGCGGCTGGCTCCCCCCGTCGGAGGTTCGAGTCCTCCCTCGGGCATGGGTGTGTGTGTTGTTCTTAGCGTAAGTTAGTTTAAGTTAGATTAAGTAGTGTGTAAGCTTAGGGACCGATGACCTCAGCAGTTTGGTCCCATAAGACTTTACCACAAATTTCCAAATTTTTGTGCATGGTCTTCACAGTCCCCGTGTTTAAGAAGATTTGTGTTTGGAATTATGGAGAAATCATCCTTGGAGTCTCTGGTGACTGCTAGAATTTTATGTTTGCCCAGGTCTGGTGTTAAATTTTGTTCTTTCTTGCTCTTTTGAGCACCACAGACAGAGAAATAAAATCGGGAAAAGCAAAGTCACACTCGGCAGATGTTCACAACAGAACCTTAACTTGCAAAGAATAAGATAACTTGGATGTAGCCTTGTGAGTAGTTGCCGCCTTCTTGGAAAATGTCTGTGGAAAGGTGCGGTCATTTTGACTGACAGAACTCGAGAGGAATCAATTTGCCATACATCGTCACTGAACGCTTTGTTTTATTTAAAGTTCTTTCAACACCAAATAGATATTGCAAATTGTAGTAAACTATACATTCTAGTGAGAAGAAATTGTTTATTCTCTCATTAGTCATGGTTTAGCACATAACATCACTCATAAAATGCGTAAATTTCGCAAAGTATCTGCAATATGGGTGCCACGGCAGCTCACTCCAGAACTGAAAGAGTGACACGTTGGCATCTGTGAAGAACTTTTCCGGTGATCTGAAGCAAGAGTTGACAGCGAGTGATTACCGGATGTCGGGACCACACAAATAGACGATGGGAGGAAAGAAATGTCGTTCCGATGAAGAGTTACAGTAGGCGGCACGAGGGGCTGCGCACAAGACCGAAATGGTTTTTTTTCTTTTTTCAAAGGAATCTCCGGACTTCCCACGCGCTGCAGGAAGTCTGTCGAACGACAGGGAGATAATGTGAAAAAATTATACATTAGTGTTCCACATTTGTTGAATGAAAAAAATTCAAAAATATTTAGTAATCATTATACTCCCCCTCGTAAAAAAAAACAAATTTTTTCGCTCATATTGAAGCCCACGTTCCCTCAGCTTGAGTGTCCTAACAACCGATCATTTCTTTTAGACACGTTAATCCGTAAATTTCTTTTCCATCCAATTAGATTTAATCAGGACGAAAAAACACTAGAAAATGAGCCTCATATCGTGTTTGAAAACCTAAAAACCTATAATGTATCGCAAATGCAACCAATATATACACACGAAAAAGATTTTCAATTCTGTAGTCACAAGTTACTGATATGACTCAATTACAGCCCGTTCTTCCAATTCATTTCCTTGTAAAGCAGTGGGAACGTTCGTTATCGCCTCCTTATGCGAGTGAATGTGTAACATACTACTACTACTACTACTACTAACTACTACTGCTAGGCTCTACAGCCCTTGGAGGGCCTTGGCTTGCATCACAATATCCTGCCATTCAATCCGGTCCATGGCTTTCCGTCTCCATCCTCTGACACCCAGCTTTTTCATGTCTTATTCAGTTCTGTCCATCCATCTCTTTCTGGGACGTCCCTTCCGTCGTCTGCCTCCAGCCCTGCCATCAAAAATCTTCTTACATGTTCTGTCTTCCTCCATTATGACCACGTGTCGTCCGCCCCCGGTAGCTGAGTGGTCAGCGTGGCAGACTGTCAATCCTAAGGGATGCCGGCACGATAGCTCAGCGTGTTCGGTCAGAGGGTTACGTGCCCTCTGTAATAAAAAAAAACTGAGATAATCGATCAACAACGAACATAAATGGATGTCTTACAACGTCCGCCCCGAGCAGATGCAACGAACAAAAGCGACCAAAATGAGATTAAAAAAAAAAAAAGGCCCGGGTTCGATTCCCGGCTGGGTCGGAGATTTTCTTCTTTCAGGGACTGGGTGTTGTGTTGTCCTAATCATCATCATTTCATACCCATCGACGCGCAGGTCGCCGAAGTGGCGTCAAATCGAAAGAGCTGCACCCGGCGAACGGTCTACCCGACGGGAGGCCCTAGCCACACGACATTTATTTACTACGTGTCCTGCCCATCGCAGTCTTCTTATTTTAATGGTGGTGACAATGTCAGGCTCTTCAGATAGTTGTTCTAATTCTGCATTCGTACGGATGCGCCCACCTTCTTGATCGTACATTGAGCCGTATATTTTTCGCAGAACCTTTCTCTTCCAAACGCTAAGGATCCTTTCCTCAGTTGCAGTCATGGTACACGTCTCGGCACCACACGTAACAACTGGTCTTATAATTGTTTTGTAAATGAGAATTTTAGATTTTCGTGCTAGACGTGAGCTCCTAAGCATGGGTAGTGTGGTAAAGTAGCATCTGTTGCCTGCTGCTATTCTAGCTTTCACCTGCTGATGCATTTTGTCTCTATGATAGTCGATCCGAGGTACTTGAAGTCTCTCACCCTTTCAAGCTCCTTGTCGGCTATCCTGAGATCTGGTAGGTTTCGCTGGTTGGTCATTGCCATGTATTTGGTCTCTTCGACATTGACCACCAGGCCAAGTTCGCTTGCATCTCTCTCCAGTTGTTGATAGGCATCAGCCAGCACAGTAGTGTTTCGTGCGAGTAATGCCACATCATCTGCGTAGCCCAGGTACTGCAGTAAACGATTAAAAGTGGTTCCTCCTCTATTTATCTCTAGCTGACTTATGACTTTTTCTAGGCAGAGGTTGAGAAGCAGTGAAGAGATATTGTCACCCTGTCTCAGTCCCTTCTTTACTTCCACTTCTCTGGAGATTTCGCCCCGTATTTTTACTTTACCGTTGCTTTAACTGAGGGTCATCATAGTACGTTTAATGAGCTTCTTAGGTATTCCTGCGTCTTCCATCACATTCCACAATGTCACTCTTGAGATACCATCATAGGTTTATTTAAAATCGATTTAAAGCTGATGTATGTTTATTTGATGTTTGTAACATTTTTCAAGTAGTATGCGAATATTAGGTCAGTTGTTGACCTATTTCTTATAAGGCCACTCTGATAGTCTCCAATTCTCTCTTCCACATAGAGAGTAAGCCTCTTAGTTGGAGAACACTTTATATTTAGTATTTAGCAGGGATATTCCTCGGTAATTCTGGCAGTTTAATTTATCTCTTTTTTATGTATGAGGCACATAATAGCCGTTTTCCACTCCATAGGCATGCTCACCTTCTGCTAGACGTTCAGAATTACTTTATGTATTGCTTTCCACAATACTTCCCCACCATATTTGAGAAGTTCCGCCTGGATCTGATCTTCTCCAGGTGTACTATTATTTTTTAAGGTCTTAATGACTTGTATCACTTCCTCCAGTGTGGGTTATGGTGTTAAGACCTCTGGTCCATAATAAGTTATTTCCACCAGTTCTTCTTGTTCTAACACTTCTAGTTCTGGGTTCTACATCTACATGACTACTCTGCAATTCACATTTAAGTGCTTGGCAGAGGGTTCATCGAACCACAATCATACTATCTCTCTACTATTCCACTCCCGAACAGCGAGCGGGAAAAACGAACACCTAAACCTTTCTGTTCGAGCTCTGATTTCTCTTATTTTATTTTGATGATCATTCCTACCTATGTAGGTTGGGCTCAACAAAATATTTTCGCATTCGGAAGAGAAAGTTGGTAACTGAAATTTCGTAAAAAGGTCTCGCCGCGACGAAAAACGTCTATGCTGTAATGACTTCCATCCCAACTCGTGTATCATATCTGCCACACTCTCTCCCCTATAACGTGATAATACAAAACGAGCTGCCCTTTTTTGCACCCTTTCGATGTCCTCCGTCAATCCCACCTGGTAAGGATCCCACACCGCGCAGCAATATTCTAACAGAGGACGAACGAGTGTAGTGTAAGCTGTCTCTTTAGTGGACTTGTTGCATCTTCTAAGTGTCCTGCCAATGAAACGCAACCTTTGGCTCGCCTTCCCGACAATATTATCTATGTGGTCCTTCCAACTGAAGTTGTTAGTAATTTTAACACCCAGGTACTTAGTTGAATTGACAGCCTTGAGAATTGTACTATTTATCGAGTAATCGAATTCCAACGGATTTCTTTTGGAACTCATGTGGATCATCTCACACTTTTCGTTATTTAGCGTCAACTGCCACCTGACACACCATACAGCAATCTTTTCTAAATCGCTTTGCAACTGATACTGGTCTTCGGATGACCTTACTTATCAGTAACTTTTCGAAGTATTCTGCCCATCTGTCGCGTATTTTATTACTCTCCCCTATCAAATTCTCCTCTTCATTTCTACAAATATTTGTTCTTGCTTGAAACCTAACCATTCCTTCTTTAATCTTTTGGTACATTCCACGTTCTTGCTTAATTTGGGAATATGTATTTGATGGGGCAAAATGGCTTTTCCCAAGAGCGATTATGAAGCTGCTAAACTAACCGTCAAATACAAAATTGAAGCTTGCCCATTGAGAGTCCTGATTGGTGACCGTTTCGAATTCTTGCACCTAGCGAAATGGCAGTAGAATACATCAGTGATGTGGACATTTGGCTGTGGTTATGTTCCTGTAAATTTTGTTGTTATATAAGTCGGTGAAATTAAAAGCAAGGGTGGTATCATTAAGAGTGTAATAGGAATTCCACTGTTAAACGCAGGGGTGAGACGGGTAAGAGGAAAGAGCACATTGAAGGCCTCTATTAGGGGGAAGAATCGTCTGGTGACGTTATGAGGAAAAGTGGACGAGAGGGAGAAGATAGGGGATCCAGTATCAGAAACAGAACTTAAAAGAGCTTGGAACGACTTAAGATCAAATAAGGGAGAAGAGACAGACAACATTCCGTCGAATTTCTAAAATCATTGGGGGAACTGGCAACAAAACGACTGATGACTAATCAAATTGGTGTGTAGAATGTATAAAAAGAGCATCCACAGAATTCCGAATACAGCAGGAGCCGACAAGTGCGAGAATTATCGAACGGTCAGCTTAGTAGCCCATGCTTCCAAGTTGTTGACAAAAATAATTTACAGAAGAATGGAGAAGAAAATTGAGGATCTGTTAGATGACTATCAGTTAAGCTTTAGGAAAGGTCAAGGCACCAGGGGTGCAGTTCTAGCGTTGTATTTGATAATGCAAGCAAGAATGAAGATAAATTACAGCACCTTCACAGGATTTACAGATCTGGAAACAGCATTCGACAATGGAAAAAGTACAAGAATTTCGGTTTGACGAGAGGCATGCTAGGGTAGACCGAGCGTTTCTGGCGACCACTGCGTCCGGATGGCGTAGTGGTTCACGCATCTGCCTAGTATGCAGCCGTTCCGTGTTCGAATCCCGGTCCTGCACAAATTTTCAGCTTGCCCCATTAATATAAATCAATGCTCAGTGACAGATAATGCCTTTAACTCCTCTGTGTCTTAATTGGGAATGTTTGACAGAAAGATGATATTGTTCTCATGGAATTTAGAGAATCCGTATTCGAGGAAGTCTGAGCTGTCGCTATTGTACATCTAGAATAGTGATATTATATATGAAGATACCATCTGTGACCATGCAGCTCGTTAGAATGAAATTACAATGAAATGAATACCCACAGCTGGATACAGGCGTTGATATAAGGCAACGGGGATAGTTGAAAATGTGTGCCCCGACCGGGACTCTAACCCGGGATCTCTTGCTTACATGACAGACGCTCTATCCATCTGAGCCACCGAGTTAAGGCTCACTGGCTATTTGACCATCTTTTTCTGTGCGGATGCACAAACAGTGACGAACTCTTACGGGAATCGGCGACAAAGCCGTGAGTAATGAGTATAATGGGAAGGGACACTATGAATATAGTGCGGGACAATAAGTTGCGAATGTGGGTCTCACGGGGAGCGTGCCAGAGTTATGTCCCTGCAGTCGCACAATCCTCTGTGTCCTCGGTGGCTTAGATGGATGCCGGCACGGTAACTCAGCGTGTTCGGTCAGAGAGTTAGCTACACTCTGTGACAAAAAAACTGGGTGAATGGATCAGCGAAGAACCTACATGGGTGTCATCGGACGTCCGCCTCGAACAAACTCAACGAATAATATCGAACAAAATGACATAAAAAAAGATGGATAGATAAAAGCAGGAGATCCCGGGTTCGAGTTCCTGTCGGGGCACACATTTTCAACTGTCCCGGTTGACTTATATCAACACCTGTATGCAGCTTGGGGTATTAATTTCATTGTAATAGCATAGTGATCATTGGAATAAGAAAATAAAGCTTCGAGCGCGAACTGAATCAAGTGGATAGTCTCTTTTTTTCCCCTAACACAATACGCGAACGGAACACGACAGCAGATCTTCAACATTGGTACGAAGTTCCCCCTAAGCGCTATGCAGTGGTTGGCGAGTAGATGTCGACCGATTTGGTGCCTTTGGGACAGTGAATCAGAAATAACATTCTAAGAGCGAAATGGAACTTTTCTGTTCGACTGTTACTAATAAAAACCGTTTATTCACCTATTATAGTACAGAAGGATGTGGCCGAACTGGTAGCAGAATAGAATGTAACGAAGTACGATCGGTAGACTGTAATTGTGGAACTGCTTTTGACGAACTGGGATGTTTTAGTGGAGATAACATCTTTGGCAATGATTAAAATGCCGGCGACGCCCTACGCCAGTAACAGCCCATGTGACTGAAAACAACACTCAGTGTTTACGAAACAGGTTAGCTTGCATGAAGGACAAGAGGCTGTAAACGCAGTATGTTGTGAAAGGTTTTCAGATATCATTTGCTCTTCATTTCAGAAGAAAGGAATACTAGAGTTTAACGTCCCGTCCACAACGAGGTCACTAGCCACCGTCCAGAACTCGTCTTGAGCAATTTAAGGACCCAAACTAAAACTAAATCTGGACGTCCAGACGAAGAGTTGAACCACCGTCCTTGTCAATGGGCGTACAGTGTCATGACATTGCGCAACTCGCTCCGTTTCCTCCACAGACATCAGCCACGAGAATAATAAGGTGTGGAACGTCTGTATTGATCAATATAGCGTTCGAGGAAGGCTTTCTGTGTTGCGTTTATCCAAAATGACAGTTACAATTGCATTATTTATTTTGCCGCCAATCGGTTTCAGCCTGCGATGGGGTCATCTTCAAGGCAATTTACACTGTAGAGATATAATAATATTAAGTAATCATGTACGTAACCTACAAGCAATTAGTCGAAGTTACATAAATAAACAGAGCTTTATACCCATCTAGTCGCTCACTGGAGTCGTCACCCTGTCTGTGCACGGTTGGTAATTATGCATGGTTGGCTTTCTGCATGAACTTAAATCTGTTTATCTCCATACAACTATGTTGTTTAAAAATTTTCCGGAAGTTTCTCTGAAGCGGGTGGCAGAATAGTTCACTCTCCCCAAAATTTAGCGAAGAACTACGGAAAGGTGCTAAAAAAGGATGATTGGGGTTTAACATTATAAAAGACAAGGGTATCGTCAGGATCCGCCAGGGAAGTTACAATTGCATTCTTTATGCCGTGTGTACCTCCTCAGAGCCGTCATTTGCTCAAGTGTTTCTCCAGACATTTGCAACTTCGTTTTCACACTGTGTACGTGGAGTCAGCCCAGTGTCAACAGAAGGCATTGGTTGTTTCCCGTTACAAAGAAAAATTTTTTAACTCTAAATTTCATGTGTCCTTTCGATAGGGCGCACCTAAATTAATCTCTATTGGTCCAACAAGGCCAGGGGTCATCGGCTGGTAAGTACTTTTCAATGTCAATAAACCTCACCTACAGCCGTATAATTTACGATATTTCATTTTATTCTGAAAGCAACCAGTTTCGGCATTTTATTTTGCCGTCTGCAGGCCCCTGCATAATAAAAGAATATACATTTCGTATATAAGGGTGTACAAAGCAATCTTACAGGAAGTTAGGGTAATCATAATAACGCTTGAGCTTAAAAATGAATGTAGTAGCGTTAAATCAAATCTTTGTGTACATCCAGTACATAGACTAAAACCATGTCTACATATTTGTTAGGTATAAAACTCCACAGATATACAAGGGAACATGTAAATTCATTAAAAAGATCAGAAATAGTGTACAATCAAAAGCTCCGTTGAGTAAAAGCTGGTCTGTTTTTTGTATTTTTTATATATAATATTTATAAAATTCTTTTAGATGAAGAACCGCCTAGTATTTATGAGTAATAATCTTCATTTAAAGTAAAATGCCACCCAGTAAGCTAAGGAATACAATAGTATGCATATTTACAGCCTAGACCTTATCACGGATGGCAAGACAAGTAGTTGTCACAGCATCAAAGATAACTTGACGCAAAACCCAACGGCAGTCGACATATTAAGAGAAAATAGCAAGCATAGCGAACGTAAGAATATTCACAATTATCTTGTGGTCTAGGTTATACAGCAAATTGGAATAAAAAGATATGATTTGGTTTTCTTTATATCACGTAACAGGTCGGCATTACCACAGTGAAACAAACCAACAAGAATGTCAAATCGTACGTATGCAAGGCGAGTCCTCTAAGTTGTCGGCTGTGTGTCTGCAGCGTAGTTTGGAACTGATTGTGTTGCGTTGCACTGATTCTGTTACGTACTGCAAATATGTCTACTTCGTCCATACGTAAAACAGTTGGTCATTTGTGGATTGCGCCATCTTTAGTTTGATAAAGGCTAGCCTTTGTCAGAAACAAATGCCAAAAATATGGCATTTACTTCTTTAACAGGAGCATTTTTAGTCATTGTGTGTGACAGAAATAAGTAAATCCTTCTCTTGCACCAGACTTGATTAGCGAGGTGATTGTTCTAATGCTCCGTATTTTTGTCGTGGATAGAAGGAACTCAAACATTTGTGCTGTCATCCCGTTTTATGTCTCCTTAAATCATCTTAGGGGCCACTGGTTTGATGGAAACGGTACCAGTGTGCACAGAATAATAATAATAATAATAATAATTATTATTATTATTATTATTATTATGTACTGCCTCAGATTTATGACTCTTTCTACACAGCTGTGACTGTTGTAAGTCACAATTGAAAGAGGTTATGCCTATTTAAAGACTTAGGCGTTTAAAAAAATTGGTGTTCGGCCTTTTAATACGTAGTCTGGTGTTGCACAGACAACAGTTTCAGGATTTAAATCACAATTCGAAAGGGCAAACTGTGATTTTTCTTGTCGGTAGCGTATCTTGATGACGTTAGTAGCGGCGTTGCTATCTTGCAAGGAATACTTTCGCGATAGCAAAATCGTGGGTGTGAATTTTTCATCGTACAAACGCCGCCTTCCCGCGCTTCATCGCTCAGATAGTACCGCTAAATCCCGCATAAAGCTGTTGTAAATCACTTTTGATCCGTTTATCTTGGCCCAGTCGGTATTGCTAATTGTATGATGAGGCGGTGGACTTAAATCGTCTTTTGTGTCCAGAGGATCAGGAATGCATTTGTTCGATTACGAAACAGTCACAGCGCGGTCCATAGTTTCGAAAGTGTTGTGGGTATAAAACTGGACGGGCCGTGACGGCACGGGGGTCTGTCTCACACAGTATCTGCGTGAGTGTGGATGCGGAGGGCAGCTTGGCGTTTGATATTAAAAATAAGACTGCTGTCTTTTGTTGAAGGCCGTAGCCACTGTGCTTTCGTGCCACCGACTGCAACCGTTTGAAGAGCGGCCTGCTGTACTTCGCTACTCAACCTGAAAGATGGGAGCGGCAAGGGAACCAGGAAATGAAGAGAAAGGCCACGGATGCCTGACAGAAGCCGAGCTGGATCTCATTGACACTACAGGTAAGTTGGAGTGGAACAACAACTTAAATTTTTATTTCAATTACGAGGGGAAGATTGTGTGCGTCTGGTTATGTTGAAAAATTGAATGCCGGCTTGGCGGACACATTGTGAGTGTTACAGGCAGCGTTCTAAACATGGTCAGACAGCTGCTAGGTTTTTAAATAAGGAACATGCTGTGGTTGCAAGGTATAACTTCATTTGTGGTGACTGAAAGTTGTCAGCGACTGCATTTTACGTCTTCAAAATTCTTTCTTGTGTCGGGACACATGCCCATTTTCAAATGCACACTAACCAATGGCCCTGCTTCGTTGAATATACCTGTTTTCGTCTTATCATCGAGTTAAGAGATGTTGGGCATGGCCACTACTTGGATGGATAAGCGCCTGGGTACGTCAGGAGCTCTTGGCAGGAGGGATGGTACTGCAGAGTCGCTGATCAGCAGTCTTTGCGCCAATGTCCTGGATTCAGTCCCAAACGTCTTTGCGGTGACTAATGGAACGAGGGCATGTGACACAGTTGATTATGATCCGTCCGTCATATGTGGACGTTAATTTCGGTGGCCTCCTTGGTGCTATTCGAGAGGAATGAGGAGGCTATGTGCCGGTACCGGGTTTCACCCTCTTCCTTCTCTCACCATCATCCAACATCGGGATGACACTGCACTGCACACACACACACACACACACACATACACACACAGACACACACACACACACACACACACACACACACACACACACACACACACACAACACACACGCATACAGCCGGCCCTTACACACACACACACACACACACACACACACACACACACACGCATACAGCCGGCCCCTGTGGCCGAGTCGTTCTACGCGCTCCAGCACTGGAACCGCGTGTGTGTGTGTGTGTGTGTGTGTGTGTGTGTGTGTGTGTGTGTGTGTGTGTGTGCAGTGCAGCGTCATCCTGATATTAGATGACGATGAGAGAAGGAAGAGGGTGAAACCTGTTCTCAGCAAACGGACTCTTTTTAAATTTTGATAAAACACAGTATATACAGTTCCGTACAGTAAATGGCATAACTCCAGTAATAAATATAGACTTTGAGTAGAAGTCTGTAGCTAAGGTGGAATTTTCAAAATTTTTAGGTGTGTCCATTGATGAGAGGTTAAAAGGGAAGCAACACATTGATGGTCTGCTGAAACGTCTGAGTTCAGCTATTAGGGTTATTGGAAATTTTGGTGATGAGAATCTCAGTAAATTAGCTTACTATGCCTACTTTCATTCACTGCTTTCGTATGGCATCACATTCTGGGGTAATTCATCGTTGAGTAGAAAAGTATTAATTGCTCAAAAACGTGTAATCAGAATAATTGCTGGAGCCCACCCACGGTCATCTTGCAGACATCTATTTAAGGATCTAGGGATCCTCACAGTAACCTCACAGTATATATATTCACTTATGAAATTTGTTGTTAATAATCCAGCCCAGTTCAAAAGTAATAGCAGTGTGCATAGCTATAACACCAAGAGACAGGATGATCTTCAATATGCAGGGTTAAATCTGACTTTGGCACAGAAAGGGGTGAAGTATGCTGCCACAAAGGTCTTTGGTCACCTACCAAACAGCATCAAAAGCCTGACAGATAGTCAACCAACATTTAAAAATAAATTAAAAGAATTTCTAGATGGCAACTCCTACTCATTGGCTGAATTTTTAGATATAAAGTAAGGGAGGAAAAAAAACGAAAAAAAGAAAACTAACTTAAACATTAGTGTCATGCAATATTTTATGTAATGTAGTGTCTTGTACAGACATCTTTTATTAACCTGACACGTTCCACATCATTACGAAGTTTCGTATTCATAATCTATGGAACAAGTATTAATCTAATCTAATCTAACCGCTACGGTCGCAGGTTCGAATCCTGCCTCGGGCATGGGTGTGTGTGATGCCCTTAGGTTAGTTAGGTTCAAGTAGTTCTAAGTTCTAGGCGACTGATGACCTCAGATGTTAAGCCCCATAGTGCTCAGAGCCATTTGAACCATTTTTGAACACACATTACAGTCAACGACACTTACGTGATACATTTAAACACAAAAAAATCACACTTTTCAAAGGAAAGGTGCCATTGTGCGCGAAGGAATCGTAAAGCCTTTCTGGTAGTATAGCCAATCACGACACACGAATTTACATACTAGAGGCACGTTGTGGAAATTTTTACTTCATCTGAACAGACTTTAAGAAACACCCTACAAACGATGGTATATACGTGTATGGCAGTATACATAATCGTTTTTACACAACTGTTTGCGAAAACGGTAACACTAAGACTAAAACATGTGATTATAATGAAATTTATACAAACGACCGGAATTTTAGACCTATAAATGTGTGTTAATTCCTAAGGGACCAAACTGCTGAGGTCATCGGTCCTTAGACTTACGCACTACTTAAGTAACTTAAAGTAACTTATGCTAAGAACAACACACACACACACACACACACACACACACACACACACACACACACACACACAAATGCCCGAGGGAGGACTCGAACCTCTGTCAGGAGGGGCCACGCAATCCGTGACATGGCGCCTTAAACCGCGCGGCCACTCCGCGCGGCTCAAAACTATACACTGAGCTGCCAGAATATTATGACTACAGACCTACTATCGATATAAACCCGTCCAGGCGACAGCAGCTCACCTGGCGAGGAATGACTGCTAGTCAGACACACGCACTCTGTATGTAGTATTATTGAGCGTGCTGTCTGTGTGTAGAAGGTGCGAGATCTGTCTGCGTTGGTCTGAGGCGCCTCATTACAGATGTAGGATGTCGAAGGCTGGGCAGACTGATACAACAGGAGAGGCGGCGAATGTGGCGGAACTGACATCAGACTTTAATACTGGGTAGAGTACAAGTACGTCTGAGCACACAGTGCACCGAACATTTCTAATGAGGGCCTCTGCAGGCGACGTCCCATACATGTGCCAATGTTAACACCACGACATCGGCAACTACGACTGAACTTGGCACGTGACCATCGGCACTGGTCGCTGCCGATGTGAGGCGTGAGTCCGTCGTCTTCCAGGGGAACAGCTCCCGGACCCCTATGCTATGTAACGGAGACAAGCTGGCGGCGGCTGCATTACGCTCTGGGGAACATTCACGTGGGCATCCATCGGTCCAGTGGAGCTCGTGCAAGGCAAGGAGTATCATACACTGGTTGCAGACCACGTAAGCCCCTTCATGACGATCCTGTTCCCCGATGGCAGTGGAAATTTTCAACAAGACAATGCACTATGCCCAAGGCCAGGAGTGTGGTGTAGTGTTTCGAGGAACACAATGGAGAGTTCCAGTTATTGTGCTGGCTCCCCATCTGGCCAGATCTGAACCCGATCGAACACATCTGGGATGTGATTGAATGTTGTGTCAGAGCTCATCGCCCACCCCTCCCCGGAATTTACAGGAATTAGGTGACTTGTGTTTGAAGACGTGGTGCCAACTCCCTCCAGCGACCTACTAAGCCCTCATTGCTTCCATGCCAATATGCGTCGCCACTGTTATCCATGCCAAAGGTGGACGTACAGGGTATTAGGTAGGTGTTATTAATGTTCTGTCAAATCAGTGTATACGCGCTTTGACCGTGCAAATCTAGTATACTGTGAAGCTGGCATGTGCTGTTATCAGAGATACTAAGACTCCATGGCATGGAATCAAAGAGGGCCTGGTTAAGCTATGGGGAACACATTGCCACACGATTTGTGGGAGCGTCCACAAAGCACCGACGGTGGTTACTGCAGGACCAGAACAAGCAAGCTGGTGACCGACCATACACCAAACATGTTCCATGGGTGAGGTGCCAGGCAAACGAGTAGGTTAGGATAAAAGCGGTACCTCGTTCTTCGAACAAGGCTTGCATATTCCTCGCCATATGTGGATGGACATTTTCCATCTAAAATGTGGAATGTGGAGATACCTGCAGGAGGGGAAGTGGCTCAGGGTCTAAAACCTTCCTGATGTAGCTGTTGCTATGCATACTGTCCTCGATACGTAGGACGTGGGATCGCAAGTTACAGCTAATGGCGATCCAAAACATCATATTAGACCTTCGGCCGCTATACCACTCAACAATGCAGTCTGTCCGACTGTGTTCACCAAGGTGATGTCCAACATGTACAGGGCCATTGTTGTAGGACAGACGGAAGCGGGACTCCTCCGAAAACACTACACTTCTCCATTCAGTACGCCACTGACGGCGTCCAGTGCAGTTTGAGATATTGGTGGTTTTTGGTCAGTGGAAACCGACACAGTACGATGCGTCCCACAAGTACAGCCCTCAGCAGATGGTTGCAAACCTTCGAAGTAGACATGTCCACACCTGCTGCCGTGCTCCAACGTCAAGCTGACACTGTACACAAAGCAACTCTGTGGGTTACAGCTATCCAAACAAGATGGCAGTCATCCTGTGCTGTGGTCGCAATGTGTGTTCCAGTACCCGCTTATTGATGTTTGACTTTCCTCTTCTATCAACTGGTTCTATACAAGCATCACTGTCATAGCTGATGAACAACAAGAGCACAAATTTGCTGGGACCTTCTACGCTCGTCTCCTTACGTGACCCAAGTGACAGTGGGTTGGAACCCTACATGGCACTAGGGTGAGGTGAAGAGACCTCATGTCTGCCTACCATGGAGGGTACCTGTGGTCCGTTGCTGGTACTGTTGGAGATTTTTCCTTGGTTGAGGATTGGAACTTTGTACACTCAGCCTGATGAGGCCAACTGAGGAGCTACCTGAATGAAGGCATAACGGTGCCAAGGTATGACAACGGGCCACCCTGTGCCCCTCCACACCATATCCAAGTGATGCCAGTGGTAGAGGAACACAACGGCTCATTAGCGTAGTGTTGGTCTTTGACGCCTGCTCATGTAGTATTGGTCCTAGTTAGATAAAGGCATTCACATCCTATCTCCCATCAGAACAACCATACGTTTTGCATCATAAGTATGAGTACTGTGGAGTTAATGAGCAACAAAAAAATACTTGCAGAATGATATCACTTTACTTCTCAGTAATTGTCCCAAAGGCATTAACTATGGAAAGAAAAGTAGGAAAAATAAGGTGGGGTAACAGATTATGAGTTCGAATTTTTTGGTGAAGTGAGATTTTTAGAAAGGAATTCCTTATTGCAAAAGATGAAAATTTTGCTTTCTTATGAAAAAAGGAAGTGTACAAATTTTCTAATGTTAAGCCGAAAGTTGTCCCAGAGTCAAGCGCATTTAAAATCGGAGGACTTCCCATGAGAGAGATACTTACTTGTATAATATGTCTTGAGGACTGAGCGTTGGTAAATTGATTGAATTGACCCAATCTCATCAGATGACGAGAAATAGTAGCGTTAAGTTATTGCTGGCTTTTCATCGTGGGGCGAACTGAGGCTCACAAATCCACACTTCACTATATAAAGGCACAATAGGAAGCACAGGCCATGTGTGTCACGTGGTAGCTGATTTTAGTAAACAAAGTGAAAAGCCGGATGAGTAGCCTACGTGTGCAAGACCAGATAACGCCTCTCCTCTCAGTCACACGTCGCCCAGTGATGGTATGTAGAAGGATATTTTGTATCTTGTTGATATGTTTATTTTCAACCCCTTCATTGTGAATCACAATATCAGTGGGAAGAAGAAAACCCGCTGCATCGACTTCAGGACCAATATTGCACAGTAGTTGTTAGAGAGTGCACAGCTACCTAAGTACTCTGATCGTGGGTGACCAACAGCGAGTACCACCACTATGTGACTTCAGGCGAAAACATGGTCTCATTTTCCGAGACACACACCACCAACTGAGAATTAAAAAATTCACAAAGTCATAAAAAAGTGTGTTTTGTGTTACTCAAGAGGAACATGAAGTGAAAGTGCGGCAGTGAAGAAGTGTGGTGCTCTATATATACAAGGGGCTGTCAAATGAAGACGAAGCTTGTGGGAAAAAGGTATGTAAACTCTTAATTTCTTCAGAAGAAATTGTAGCAACTGTTAATATCCAATGCCTTCATTCAAAAATGTTTGTATTTGATTACTGAGCTATGTTTGTACCCTAGATGGGCACTTTTTCGTCCAAAGCATATCGAAGCACATTACTCTCTTTCTTCATGCCTTCAAAAATATGGCAATTGCATGGAAAAAGAGCGGGACTGTGTGGACGATGTGTAAGGGCTTCCCACCAAAACTTCTGAAACACACTCGGAACAGCCTTGGAAACAACATAATGGCGCAGTTTGTCAAAATGTCTGGGCGTTTGGACTTGATAGCGCGCTTTAATTTTTGCGAAGTGTTCACATCCGGTGAGTTAGTAGTGCCACCGTGATGCGTTAAGTCAACCGGTGAGCGGGTCCTTTCAGTCAGATATATATCATCACCAGTTTCCCAGAACTGGCTCGCCTGTTGCTGTCACTACCCTCCAGAAGATTTTCTGGGAAGCCCTTAGACATCCTCCATGAAAACTGTGTCCCTCCTCATGCGATTTTGTAGGAAAGGATGTTATGATCATAAAGACACATAACAGGTACGAATATCACGCAGAAATTTGAAATGGTATTGCAGTAATGAAATGAATATAATTTTGGACTCCATTTTTGATATCTCCTGCAAATAAAACTGGTTGTTTTTGTAAGATACGAAATCACAAATGTGCTTTCAGCTAGAGGAAATTGCATTTTCAGTACAGCTATACTGCAAAACTCCAATACAGGCATAACTTCTGTGTTTCCTCGTACGATGTGTGTGGTTCACACAAGCTTGAATGTGATAAACCTATTAAAAATGTGAGAGTGGTTTGGAACTTATCAAGGGCCTAGTTTAAATCTTACAAGATCGGCTTATTTATAAATTACTTTGATTGGGCCACTCATGGGTTTTTATGGTTGTAGTTAGTTTTATGGGATGGCACTTAGTTGCAGATAAGTACGTCTTACGAAATCGCGTTTACCAATCATATAATTAACAAGTGATAGGAGTAGTAAATCTACTTCGAAACTCACTCACTTTGACCTTCAACTGTCTGCTGAAGGTCATCATATGCTTATCATGTACCCTACGCCATGTGTTAGTTGAGAGAGTTCCCCTTATCTAATATGTGGCAAGCCACATCACCCTTATCAATGATGCCATCATCATCATGTAACAAACTGTACCCACCCTCTCCCTCCCATTCTCTTCCCTATCTCCCATCGCCTGCCAATCAGAGTGTGGTATTTGGGTGTCCATTAAAATAAAAAAATCGCACTGTTGCCTCAGAACAGTTGTCTTGGCTGTGCTCAAAAATCTCTGACCGATAAAAGTTTTGCCTCATGTTCAAAAGTATTTCCGAAAAACAGCTTAACAGGTGTAACCTGTAGAATTTTTACATGTAAAACATGTCATAAACTTACAGGTTTAACAAAGCTTGTGAATGTCCATAGTTCGATCTCTGTACCAAACTTCGTGGAAGACACAATAAATCCACAAATTAAATATTTTCTGCATCTAGATTGTTCTTTAATGCTTGTTAAGTGTGACAATGTTACTTCCACCTAAAATATCTGAAAAATAGGTCAATAACGCAAGAATACAATACTTAGGTCAGTTACTGCATTGTTATTTTGGCACACACACACACACACACACACACACACACACACACACACACACACACACACACACACACACCTGTAGAAAGTGATGCCTAACACTTGATTTGGACTCTCATACTAAGTGCTCCAATGATATTTCCATGTCTAAATTGTTACAAAACACGCATGCTAAAAATGACTTCCTAAGCATGTAGCTAATACTCCACTTTTAGTTCTAAATGATATGAAGTTCCAAAATGGACATGACCATATCCATAACTGTAGAGACACATGTTGGCTAAAATACTATGTTAACCAGGCAGACACCCAAACAAGGAGATAATCTGTTTAGTGGTATCTATTGGAAGAATCTAGTTTATTTCATTTTTGCCAAAGTGACACATCTTCCTTTAGTCATGTTGGATCTACATGAAGACTCAGCTAATTTCAGAATGAGTTTTTCACTCTGATATGTTAATTAGTTACATGTTTAATAGGTCATTTGAACAATTCTTTTATAAAAAAAATGATATGAAATAGATCAGTTTATAGGATAAGTATATGTGCTTAGTGTTAACATTAACGAACAAATTGTTTTATTTCTGTCTGAGGCAGACAACTTAAAAACAAAGTACCAAACTTGTTGTCAGTTATTAAGTAGAAATTCGTCAATGAAATAGAAGGGGTTGCTTTACTACCTGCCAGACATTTTGTGTTATTGGGAAAATGATTAAATATTTTTGTTGCTGCATATTGAACTCCTTTCTGAGCCACTGACAGCTTTAATAATGTATAAGGTAGGTAATTTTTCCCTCGCATTCTAGACATGGATATCACTGCTCTCCTCAAATTGTGACAGACTATTTAAGACAAAATTCATTAGCGAATATATGTATTGTGATGGCGCGATATAAATACCTAGTTCCTTGAAGAGGTGACTACATGATGTCTGTGGATGAACACCACATATTATTCCATAAAACATTACTGAGTGGAAGTATGGAAAGTAAGTCAGCAGGTTGATACGTTTGTTTCCAAGATTAGTAGTTAAACGAAGAGCAAAAGTAGCTGAGCTTAATTGCTTGAGGAACTCAGTGATATGCTTCTTCAAGTATTCATCAAAGAAACCTAAAAATTTGGATCATTGGACCCTAATTACTGACTCCTGCTCTTGTGCCACAAAAATTGTTGGTATGACCCTATTTCTTGTAAAGGACTGAATACTGTGTTTCTTTTTCTTTTTTTTTTTTAACTTCAGGGAGAGTCCATTTTCTGAGCACCATTTCATAATTCTTCAGAATGTGTCATTTACCAGCTTCTCTGTTACATCTCTCTAATGAGATTTATTATAGGACTAGTATTGTCAGCAAAAAGTATCAGATCTCCTTATTGAATGTAAAGTGATAGGTGATTCAAATGTATATATAGGAGTGGACCAAAAATTGAACCCTGTGGGCCCCCCTTTGTGATTTCTCTCCACTCTACCCTTCCAACATTGTATTAATTATTCAGTACAACTTATTACATTGTGTTTGCTAAGTACAATTCTAACCAGCTATGTGTAAAGCTGTTAATTCCATAAAACTTCAGTTTTTCTAAGATAGTAACATGATCTAAACAATCAAACACCTTGAAAAAATCACAAACATAGGAACTGGAAACATTTTGTTATTTTCGGCTTTTACTATTTGATGAGTGAATGTTAAAATAGCATTCTCAGTCGAGCAGCCCTCCTGGAATCCAAACTATGTTAAGTAAATTGTTTCCACTGCAGTGTGAAAGTACTCTTGAGTACATTAATTTTTCGTATATTTTGGAAAAATATATCAGTAAAGAAACTGGACGACAATTGTTTAATTCTATCTTGTCACCTTTAATATGAAGCGGTTTCTTATGAAGCTTTCTGATGGATTAAAACCTTGTGCTGGATTGCGACTCTAATCTAGACCTTTGCCTTCCATGGGCAAATGCTCTACCTACTGAGCCATCCAAGCACGACACATGACACGTTCCTGAAACAGATATTAGTAAGTCCTGACGATAGATCGATAAACCTGAGTGGTTTTCGATATTATCACTTACAAGATGTCCTTCATTGATGTGTTTCGATATGTACTCATAGGGATGTCATCCTAAGTAAAAAATTCATCGAACCATGTAACTTTCTGAATATTAGTCTTATATGCACCGGAACAAAATTTGGAACACACATAAACACATATTGTTGACCTCTGACAACTTTTTTTATTATTGTGGACTTACTATGTTGCATCGCCATACAGATATAACTAGGGCTTATATCCTGCAAAAACGAATTAAAATCATCATGTGAGATGTCCTGGTGAGCTTGAGTAATTCGAATCAGAGTCGTATAATGAAATATCCTTTATGTGAGATGTACAGAGTGACTCATAACACTTCTTAAGGAATGAGTAGAGCAGTAATAAAAGAACTGGTGTAATAAGTCGCAGATGTCCTTTTGGGCTAGCGATACAACTTGACTATAAATAGTATGGGAGACTCATTACAGTTTGTAATGGGACTCCCATCTGATTTTGTAATATTCAGAAATGCATTATTATGAGAGTTTCAGGGTTGCACAAAAAATACAAATGCTATGAAATGCCCCTATTATTTCTTTACGCAGTTTATAGACATGCATTCGAGTAGATAATTTGAAATACACACGTAAATGCGTTTCGTTACTGAAGGATACTTTTCCTCGCTTACGCAACGCTCGGCGCATTTGGTATTTCAGATAAGATCAAGGCTCGGTACATCCTGGTGGCGCTGGGTATGAGCGGAATCGCCATCCTGTACTCGCTGCGAGTCAACCTGTCGGTGGCCATCGTGTCCATGGTGAACAACACGGCCATCTCCAGCAGCAGCTCCAGCAGCGACAACGCCACGTATGGTGAGGACACCTGCCCGCCAGCAGGCGGCGCCGACGTGGTCTACCGAGAGGTGAGTTCCTTGGCTCCCCTGCCAGCAGGGGTGTCCAGGCACGCTCATTTGAGAAGCATACCAACCTGAACCATGCAAGCAGTACGTTTGGGTTGACCTCAAGGGCTCGGTACGAGGAAGGATGGAGGATTGAGTGTAACGCCCCATTGACATGGAGGTCCTTAGAGGCGGAGAGCAAGCTCGGATTGAGTCATGGGTGGGGAAGGAAATCGGCCGCGCCCTTTCAAAGAAACCATCCCGGCCCAATGCAAGGGGAGAGGTGTTGAACCTATAGCTCAACTCTTGTAGCAGATTTTAGGCATTTTGTTAATTGCATGTATATGAATATTATTTGCGGTAACTCACTGTCATGTCGTGCATCTCACGAGGCTTAGAAATGAGATGCATTTGTTTGAAATAAGTCACTTTGCTTTAGGGGCTATTTTTTATTTGAAGTCACGACGGTCGCATTTCTTTATCCTTTGATTTTGAAACTCTGGCAGCAGCAGTGTATTCAAATAAAATAGTGGAATCGGCAGTATAAACAAGATGTGAAATAGTCCACGGTCGCTTCATAAATAATGAAAACCAAAGTAAATATCTTACTATAAAAGAAAACACTCGCGAGATTTACGAGTGTCGTTCAGTAAGTAATGCCCCACATGCCTTGTTGGTCACATGATTCTGTGCGCCGGAGAAGTTTCGAACCGTTCTGGCAGATGGCAGAGCCGTAGTACAGCGTCAAAATAGCTTCGACATACGACTCACGTTAAAAGCAGCGTGCTGTTTTTGAATTATTGCGGACAGCAAAAGAAACCGTGGTTTGGGTGTGCAGTCTACAGCGATGCTGCAGTTTATAGGAGTACAGTTGGGTGATGGGTAAAGAAAATTACAGCCTCAGGAGATGCACAAACAGAGCTCCATGATCAGCCACGCTCGGGACGTCCTGTCACAGCCATTGCTCCAGACGTGCTGAACCGTGCGGATGCCATTATTCGTGCCGACCGGCGCATCACAACTCGACAATTGGCTCTGCAGTTACTGGTCAGCATTGGAAGTGCGTCTGCAATGATCTAGACTCTCGGATATTCAAAGAGGTGCTCACTGTGGGTTCCACGAATGCTCACAGCGGACCACAAGATTCAAAGAAAGGTAATTTCGTCTGAATTGTTGGAATGTTTTGAGACCGATGGAGAGAACTTTCTGTCACGGATCGTTACGGGGATGAAAGCTGGGTGCACCACTTTGTGCTTTTACCAGCAGGGAATACATACTCTTCCACATCGTTGACGTACGGCCATAGAACCTGATGGAGACTACGTAGAAAAATAGGACATGTACAAGAGATGTTGATAGATATTCTCACCAAATTCCGACTCTTAACAGTAAGTATGTTCTGAGAAAAAAAGTGAAGTATTAGTTATTGAACGACTGTCGTAAAAGTTTTCTTGAATACAAAATGACTTCTTGCAGCTCAATTCTTGATGAGCTAAGTCTTTTTCTGTTTATTCGCTGTTTTTATTTTGTTAATATGTATTGACAGCGATCCGCCCCGGCTTCGAACAGGTTACACTAAGTGTCTACGAATTGTGTGGTGTAGCGGTAATAGATTACGCACGTACACAAACCTTCCTTATGAATCTATCTGTTCGTTAATACCGTATCAAAATATCCACAGTAGTTCCTGATTTTATCCTTCACATACAGACAAAAAAATAAGGTATGCCCTGTGAAAAAAATTCAGTTCAAACAACGAGGGTAGTAACGCTCTTCTCGAAGTTCCGTTTCTTTGATAAGTGTGAATAACTTCGTCGTTCAAACTGTAGGTTTTTGTTTACTAGGGAGGTCTTATTTCACGCGGGGCAGTAATGTATATTATTAAAGCAGTCAGTGACTGAAAAGAAAAAGACTTAGCTGCTCATCGGTAATTTAACGGCAAAAAGTGTTTTTCAGTTTTCAGGAAAAGAAGATATGTATTTAGCTTTTTATTACGAAGCCATGCTAGAACGTAATGCCTGCCAATTTTTCGTAAGAAAACTCTTACAGCTTTGTAAATGAAACAAATGTTGTTAACATTCCGCATCTTTATTCTTCGTTTCTTCATACATGCAGCCCTCTGCCGCTTGCGTGTAACTTTATAGTGTGTAATGTAACAAGTCGGTGTGTGAAGAAACAGTGTGGATAAACCGAGTTTCGAATTCGTAGAGTTCGTCCACACATGTAGCTGCCTCTGCTTTAGCATGATAACGCCAGAACACACATGAACACTGCGACATTTGCAACAATCCGACACCTTGGGTTTACTGTCATCGATTATCTTCCATGCAGTCCCTACTTCGGCCCCATCAGGTTTTCATCTGTTTCTACAACTTAATGAACACCTTCGAGGACTTCACGTTGATAAAGATGAAGCGATGCAAGAAAAGGTGAAGTTGTGGCACCATCAACGAAGTGCAACAGTTTGTTTGTGTGGCCATCCTCCGCAGCAAGCATATAAATACTTGTTTTGTAAATACATTCCTGGAAATTGAAATAAGAACACCGTGAATTCATTGTCCCAGGAAGGGGAAACTTTATTGACACATTCCTGGGGTCAGATACATCACATGATCACACTGACAGAACCACAGGCACATAGACACAGCAACAGAGCATGCACAATGTCGGCACTAGTACAGTGTATAGCCACCTTTCGCAGCAATGCAGGCTGCTATTCTCCCATGGAGACGATCGTAGAGATGCTGGATGTAGTCCTGTGGAACGGCTTGCCATGCCATTTCCACCTGGCGCCTCAGTTGCACCAGCGTTCGTGCTGGACGTGCAGACCGCGTGAGACGACGCTTCATCCAGTCCCAAAGATGCTCAATGGGGGACAGATCCGGAGATCTTGCTGGCCAGGGTAGTTGACTTACACCTTCTAGAGCACGTTGAGTGGCACGTGATACATGCGGACGTGCGTTGTCCTGTTGGAACAGCAAGTTCCCTTGCCGGTCTAGGAATGGTAGAACGATGGGTTCGATGACGGTTTGGATGTACCGTGCACTATTCAGTGTCCCCTCGACGATCACCAGAGGTGTACGGCCAGTGTAGGAGATCGCTCCCCACACCATGATGCCGGGTGTTGGCCCTGTGTGCCTCGGTCGTATGCAGTCCTGATTGTGGCGCTCACCTGCACGGCGCCAAACACGCATACGACCATCATTGGCACCAAGGCAGAAGCGACTCTCATCGCTGAAGACGACACGTCTCCATTCGTCCCTCCATTCACGCCTGTCGCGACACCACTGGAGGCGGGCTGCACGATGTTGGGGCGTGAGCGGAAGACGGCCTAACGGTGTGCGGGACCGTAGCCCAGCTTCATGGAGACGGTTGCGAATGGTCCTCGCCGATACCCCAGGAGCAACAGTGTCCCTAATTTGCTGGGAAGTGGCACTGCGTAGGATCCTACGGTCTTGGCGTGCATCCGTGCGTCGCTGCGGTCCGGTCCCAGGTCGACGGGCACGTGCACCTTCCGCCGACCACTGGTGACAACATCGATGTACTGTGGAGACCTCACGCCCCACGTGTTGAGCAATTCGGCGGTACGTCCACCCGGCCTCCCGCATGCCCACTATACGCCCTCGCTCAAAGTCCGTCAACTGCAGATTCGGTTCACGTCCACGCTGTCGAGGCATGCTACCAGTGTTAACGACTGCGATGGAGCTCCGTATGCCACGGCAAACTGGCTGACACTGACGGCGGCGGTGCACAAATGCTGCGCAGCTAGCGCCATTCGACGGCCAACACCGCGGTTCCTGGTGTGTCCGCTGTGCCGTGCGTGTGATCATTGCTTGTACAGCCCTCTCGCAGTGTCCGGAGCAAGTATGGTGGGTCTGACACATCGGTGTCAATGTTTTTTTTTTTCCATTTCCAGGAGTGTAAAAACAAAACTGTACCGTTATAGATCCCACTGATGATGCCTTAGACCAGGAGAAGGCGAAACGCGCATGGGATAAAATAAGTAACTAGCTGCAGGAAAAGGCAGTTTTATTTACAAAACAAGAAACATTCAATACTGATCGTATCAGTAAACTGGTCTCTCGATGGGAGAAAGGTGTTCGTCGCCGGAGTGGCTATGTTGAGAAATAAACAAACAAGCACGACGAATGAAGATGTAGACCCTTTAAAAACTTAACGAGCTTCCACACGAAAAATTCGGAGTCATTACGTTTGAGCACTACCTCGTATTTGTGTTTCACTCGTACAAGCAGAACCCTCAACGGACTATTTAATACGTCATTACTATCGTTATCAGAAAGATAAACGTCACGAGAAGAGCATTATTTTAGACAGGAAATAACGCCGAAGAAGGCGATTTATGATAGATGGGCCACAAGGAGATGGAGGCCTATATAAAATAACTATATGATAAATAAAAAATAATATATACTAAGGTGAAGACGTTCGGTTCGACATTCGGTAAACATTTTAGGTTTTTGTTATGATGCCAACAACGTATATCTCACGTTAGGAACACATGAATTGGATAGTAGCGGTAAGAGTGTGTAATTTTTCCTCCGACCTACGAGATTATAAATTCGTTAAAGCAATCAGTCATTCATGATAGGAAACACAGTCACTCAAAATGATTCAGAAATTTTACTTGTTAGAATGAAATCAGGGGATGATTCTTCTTCTCTGCAGGCTCGTGCTTTGCGGCAGTCTGCTAATCTGTACAAATAAAATGTCTCGTAATTTTGGGAGCGTTGTATAATCAGTCGGGAAACCTCAGATCAAGCGGATATTTGGCTTTGATGAAGTTTAACCTTCCGAAGAAGTAATGGAGCTCTTGGATTATTAAATGCAGGTTCGTATCAAGCCTTTCGGAAGTTCCCTTCATATTAACAACCACACAATATTTCGATGAATGTCATTAATTCTCAATTGTCAAATACACACCGTTGTATGAAGGAGCAATATATATGTTTCCCTTTTAATCTTACAGTTCGTATCAGTTATCTTCTGTCATAAATCTCAATAATCAGATTATAGTTCTTCAAAACAAAAACTCAGGCTAATCGGCACGAGGACCATCTCGGAAGCTTTTTTCCTCTAACCACCACCAGAGAGAGTACTACAAAGAATAATTATGCACTCATGGCAAAGCTATTGAATGAAACTATTTTGCGCATGGATTCTGCGAGTATGAAGATAGAAATTTTGTAAACGTCATTCAAGGGTAGAATTGTATCAGAATAATTCATCGAATATAAAGAGATATTACGAACAGACGCGTATGGACAGTCACTTTCCCTCGCTCAGTACGAGAGTGGAGTAGGGAAGAAGACCAATAATGTTGGTAGGATGTAGTCCCTGTCATTCACTGTGCAGTGGCTCGTGGAATAAATATGTATTGCAGAGGTAAACGACTCACTACGTTAGTATCTAAAGAAGCTTCATTGAAGTTCCATGTCGTGCAACTCAGCCACCTTCTGCATCATGTTCAGAGCTGCATGCCGTCCCTTCACATTCATTGGAGTGTTGGAAGCTGACAATAGTGAGTTGGATGTGATCAAGATCGTCTTCAGCCAAAGCATTCTGAAGGAGTGGTAAACTTGGATGATAGACACTGTCTATGAAAAGAGCACTAGCTAAGAGGGCTTAACCAGAAACGTGGCTGATGGCGGAGTCTAGGAGAGTGACTGTCAGCAAATGTCTGGCGGACCGCTATAGCGACTGGTCGGTGCGCACCGTGTTGCAGGACGGCTCGTTCGTGTGGGACGAGGAGATGCAGGGGATGATGCTGGCGGGCTTCTTCTACGGCTACACGGTGGGCCAGGTGCCGGGCGGGCTGCTCGCCGAGCGCTTCGGCGGCAAGCTGGTGTTCGGCCTGGGCGCGCTCGTGCCCGCCATCCTCACCGTGGTCAGCCCCTTCACCGCCTGGGTCAACGAGTACTTCTTCTTCGCCATGAGAATCCTCGAGGGGCTCGTCGAGGTAAGTCAGCGTCAAGCGCGGTGCCACGAACGCACCGGCAACGACAGCAGCGCAAACCTGCCTCACTGGAGTAAGTTGGAAGTATCGGTCCATCAGGGCCCGCCCGGTTGGCCGTGCGCTCTAACGTACGGCTTTCCGGGCGGGAAGGAGCGTCGGTGAACCGGCCAGTCTGTGGATAAGTTTTTAGGCGGTTTTCCGTCTGCCTCGGCGAATGCTGGCTGGTTCCTCTTATTCTGCCTCAGTTACGCTACGTCGGCGATTGCTGCGCAAACAAGTTCTCCACGTACGCGTACATCACCATTACTCTACCACGCAAACATAGGGGTGACACTCGTCTGGTGTGAGACGTTCCCTGGGGGGTCCACCGGGGGCCGAACAACACAATAACCCTGGGTTCGGCGTGGGGTGGCGGAGGGGTGAAGTGGACTGCGGTAGTCGTCGTGGGGTTGTGGACCACTGCGGCTGCGGCGGGGACGGAGCCTCTCGTTCGTTTCTAGGTCCCCGGTTCACGTACAATATATACAATACAATCATCCGCCGTTGAAGGTCTTGTCTAGACTTTTAGATGCATTATGGCCTTCATCTGTGAGCTTCCACACTGCTCCTACATTTTGTCATCATCTTCTTTTTTCTGTTAGCATCATCTTTTAAGTCTTTCTTATATCCGAATGATTGAATGAATGAATGAATTTTAACTATTTTACTTCGGTATTACGTGCTAAAATTGTAAGAGTTGCCTAATTAAATTTAAATTAGTTGTAGTAGTAATCTGGTAATAAAAACTCTGCATTCACACATAAACACGTGAAACATACGCCAGACACACAACAGAAATATCATTTTCGTCGTTGCTAACACATACAGTAAGAAAAAAAAAATAATTGGAAAGTGTCACTAATCTGTGCAGCAGAAAACTGTAATAAACCCGGAGACGAATAAAGTAATATCTGCAGTCAGCGAGTTCTCAGATGGAACTGTTTTCAATATTTTTTCATTAAAGATAGCATCATCTCCAGTGACACATTAACCCTCGATTACTGAACCCTTGTAAAATCAAAGATTGCAGTAGGGTATAAAACAGCACATTTTGTACTTAATTTGGTATACAACATACCATTGGAGATTTAATAATTGTGATTAACTGAAGCATAAACTACAAATTATGACTTTCTGTGAATAAATTGTGGAATAGTAAACCTTAGGATGGTTTAGTAGCAATGTAGCATTTTCCCCCTTTAATGTTCTAGCGTTGAACAGAGCCACTCTCTTTCTTTTACCAAATACGTCTCTACTTCACGCCAGAAGGTCCCACAGCCAGACAAACCCTACTCATTTTTATCTTTTCAGCACTCATACCTCTCACAACAAAGAAAGGTAATGAGTAAAAAGGGCTTGTCGCCTTTTAAAACACACTAATTTTCTCATTTCCTACCATACACTTTACCGCAGTTTCGTTATCAATGTTTTTTCTTTAACGCAATGAAATGGGCAATAATGGTAACAAATACCTAACTACAATTAAACATGAAGATAAACTGAAAAATGAAAAGAAAATGTGGTTGTGGTGCAGCATATATCAATTTCCAAATTCCTCAGCCAACTGTTCGAGAATAAAATAACATGAAAATTAGGTGTCTCGAAAACGACAAGGAATTTTAGAAATTACAAGCCATATTTAACACCGGAACACTTGTCACTCGTTCGTGTGAGAGCCTTGTTATCTGACTGCCACCCGGCCGCGGTGGTCTCGCGGTTCTAGGCGCGCAGTCCGGAACCGTGCGACTGCTACGATCGCAGGTTCGAATCCTGCTTCGGGCATGGGTGTGTGTGATGTCCTTAGGTTAGTTTTTAAGTAGTTCTAAGTTCTAGGGGACTAATGACCATAGCAGTTGAGTACCATAGTGCTCAGAGCCATTTGAACCATTTGACTGCCCTCCCAGAGAACAACACCGCCAGCACCGTCAGGGAAAAGCTTGCACATTTACAGGTTTTTTCTTTTCTTTTTTTTAAAAAAAAGAGAGAGGGAGAGAGAGGGGGAGAGGGAGAGAGACTGACTTATGGAAGTATACAGAAATGACGGAAGAAACAATATTACCATGTTTTACACGATCGCACAGCGATATTCTGCAGGTTTGAGGTCATAATCGTAATGTTCAGTGGCATACTAATAATGGTGAGTGCAAACTTCGAATTTCGATTTTACACTTAATTAAAAAATAAAAGAAACACGAAGGAATTATCTGAATGTGTCGGAAATTGGTAGACGTGATGTACACTATGTGATCAAAAGTATCGGGACATCTGGCTGAAAATGACTGACAAGTTCGTGGCGCCTCCCATCGGTGTTGCTTGAAATCAGTATGGTGTTGTTCCAAACTTAGCCTTGATGACAGCTTCCACTCTCGCAGGCATTTGTTCAATCAGGTGCTTGGGGAATGGCAGCTCATTCTTCACGGAGTGCTGCATTGAAGAGAGGTAGCGATGTCGGTAGGTGAAGCCTGGCACGAAGTCGGCGTTCCAAAACATCCCATACGTGTTCTGCAGGATTCCGGTCAGAACTATGTGCAGGTCAGTCCATTACAGGGGTGTTATTGTCGTTTAACCATTCCGCCACAGGCCGTGCATTATGAACAGGTGCTCTATCGTGTTGAAAGATGCAATTGCCATCCACGAATTGCTCTCCAACAGTGAGAAGCAAGAAGGTGCTTAAAACATCAGCGCAGACCTGTGCTGTGATAGTGCCACGCAAAACAACAAAGGGAGCAAACCCCCTTCATGAAAAACACGACCACACCACAACACCACCGCCTCCGAATTTTACTGTTGGCACTACACACGCTGGCAGATGATGTTCATCGGGCGTTCGTCGAAGCCACACCGTGCCATCGGATCGCCACATCGTCACTCCACGTAACTTTTTTCCACTGTTCAATCGTCCAATGTTTACGCTCTTTACACCAATCGAGGCGTCGTTTGGCATTTACCGGCGGGATGTGGCATTTACCGGCGGGATGTGTGGCTTATGAGCAACCACTCGACCATGGAATCCAAGTTTTCTCACCTCCCGCCTAACTGTCATAGTACTTGCAGTTGATCCTCATGGAGTTTGGAATTCCTGTGCGATGCTCTGGATAGATGTATGCCTATTAAACATTACGAACCTCTTCAACAGACGGCGGTCTCTGTCAGTCAGCAGACGAGGCCGGCCTGTATTGTTTTGTGCTGTATGTGCCCCTTTGCGTTTCCGCTTCACTATCTCATCGGAAACAGTGGACCTATGGATTTTTAGGAATGTGAAAATCTTGCGTACAGACGTATGCCACAAGTAACACCCATTACCTGACCACGTTCGAAGTCCGTGAGTTCCGCGGAGCTCCCCATTCTGGTCTCTGACGATGTATAATGACTACTGAGATCAGTGATATGGAGACTGGAAGTAGGTGGCAGCACAAAGCACCTAATATGAAAAACGTAGGTTTTTGGTGGTGTCCGGATACTTTTGATCTCATAGTGTACATGTATAGACAAACAAATGATTATAATTTCAGAAAAAATTGGATAATTTATTCAGGAGAAAAAGCTTCACGACGCCACCTCTGGCTGTTATTCAAACGGTTATTTGGTTTGGCATTGATCGGTAGAGTGGTTGGATGTCCTCCTGGGAGATATAACGCAAAAATTATGTCTGTTTGACTCTCTAGATTGTCAAAATCCCGAGCTGGTTGGAGGGCCCTTCCCATAACGCTCCAAACCTTCTCAATTGGGGAAAGTTCCGGCGACCTTGCTGGTTAAGCATTAGAAACTCTCCGCATGTGCGGGCGGGAATCACTTTCTGAAATGTTGCCTTGAAGGGTAACAAAACAGGGCGTAGAATATCGTCGACGCCCCACTGTTCTGTAAGAGTTGCGCGGAAGACAACCAAAGGAAACTTTCTATGAAAGAAAAGACACTGCAGACCATTTCTTGTGGTTGTCGGACCGTACTGCGGGTCACAGACAGGTTGGTAGACCACTGCTCTCAGGGGTGTTCCCAGAAACGTCTTTGGCGTTGTATCTCACTGAACAGAGTAGAATTGTCATCAGTGATGAATCCGTTTCGAACTGAGCCGTGATGACCAGTGAAGGCGAGAGTGGTGCAGGACTCAGCGCATGCCCATACCATAGACCAGATTTTGCCAGACGTTTACATTGTTCGCTGATCTATTATGGATATGAGTATTACTTAACGGAGCATATGCATTTCCGCGACATGAAGGTGCCTGCCAGTGGGGACCGTTTTCGCCCAGCGCTTTCTGCCATACAGTGCTACAGTTTCGTGATCTTCAAGTGCATCCTCATTTGGTTGCAACACAGCATTTCAGTGAGCTCCCGTCCTAGCTTCCTCATGTCGACTGATGCTGTCATCACTTTGCACACTGTCTAAGGTATTGGAATAAGCCAACATTCCTTACATGCCCATCTTTAATTTGAAACGTTCCATCAGTAGAAAATGTTTCTAGGTACTCTACTGGAGCTCAGACTTACGTAGACGATGATATTGCACTTGGGTCTGCCACTGCAGTTCCGGTCTTACTGAAGCAACAGTCGTCACATTATTAGCACAGAGCAAAGACCGATGTATGTTCTGGTGGAGGTGGTGTGTACAAGACCCAGCAGAAAGTCATCCTTTGTCAGATTTGATAAAACGCAGGGTGCAAGTGTTATACAACTCCACATCCACAGGCGCGAGACATCTGGGTGCAGAGTTGGCAAAGTTTACTGTAATGGCTTGATTAATAATTGCCTTTAATTAAAAGATGTTGTAAAAAGTTCATAAAAACGAATGCCTTTACGAACGAGTTCTACAAGAAGCTTAAAAACGAGTGTAATACATGGATGAGTTCGGATGTTAAAAACAATATCTGTAAACGTCAAGGTAAAATGCCGTGAGCTAAGCTTTTATGAAAGTTAAAGGAATTTAAACAAACAAACAAAAGAAACCACAAGGAAGTTACTCATTAGTACTATCAGCTACACTCCTGGAAATTGAAATAGGAACACCGTGAATTCATTGTCCCAGGAAGGGGAAACTTTAGTGAAACATTCTTTGGGTCAGATACATCACATGATCACACTGACAGAACCACAGGCACATAGACACAGGCAACAGAGCATGCACAATGTCGGCATTAGTACAGTGTATATCCACCTTTCGCAGCAATGCAGGCTGCTATTCTCCAATGGAGACGATCGTAGAGATGCTGGATGTAGTCCTGTGGAACGGCTTGCCATGCCATTTCCTCCTGGCGCATCTGTTGGACCAGCGTTCGTGCTCGACGTGCAGACCGCGTGAGACGACGCTTCATCCAGTCCCAAACATGCCCAACGGGGGACAGATCCGGAGATCTTGCTGGCCATGGTAGTTGACCTTCACCTTCTAGAGCACGTTGGGTGGCACGGGATACGTGCGGACGTGCATTGTCCTGTTGGAACAGCAAGTTCCCTTGCCGGTCTAGGAATGGTAGAACGATGGGTTCGATGACGGTTTGGATGTAACGTGCACTATTCAGTGTCCCCTCGACGATCACCAGAGGTGTACGGCCAGTGTAGGAGATCGCTCCCCACACCATGACGCCGTGTGTTGGCCCTGTGTGCCTCGGTCGTATGCAGTCCTGATTGCGGCGCTCACCTTCACGGCGCCAAACACGCATACGACCATCATTGGCACCAAGGCAGAAGCGACTCTCATCGCTGAAGACGACACGTCTCCATTCGTCTCTCCATTCACGCCTGTCGCGACACCACTGGAGGCGGGCTGCACGATGTTGGGGCGTGAGCGGAAGACGGCCTAACGGTGTGCGGGACCGTAGCCCAGCTTCATGGAGACGGTTGCGAATGGTCCTCGCCGATACCCCAGGAGCAACAGTGTCCCTAATTTGCTGGGAAGTGGCGGTGCGGTCCCCTACGGCACTGCGTAGGATCCTACGGTCTTGGCGTGCATCCGTGCGTCGCTGCGGTCCGGTCCCAGGTCGACGGGCACGTGTACCTTCCGCCGACCACTGGCGACAACATCGATGTACTGTGGAAACCTCACGCCCCACGTGTTGAGCAATTCGGCGGTACGTCCACCCGGCCTCCCGCATGCCCACTATACGCCCTCGCTCAAAGTCCGTCAACTGCACATACGGTTCACGTCCACGCTGTCGCGGCACGCTACCAGTGTTAAAGAGTGCGATGGAGCTCCGTATGCCACGGCAAACTGGCTGACACTGACGGCGGCGGTGCACAAATGCTGCGCAGCTAGCGCCATTCGACGGCCAACACCGCGGTTCCTGGTGTGTCCGCTGTGCCGTGCGTGTGATCATTGCTTGTACAGCCCTCTCGCAGTGTCCGGAGCATGTATGGTGGGTCTGACACACCGGTGTCAATGTGTTCTTTTTTCCATTTCCAGGAGTGTATTAATTGTATCATGTGCTTTAAAGAAACCACACTGACATGTAGCTGTGAAGGATTAATGTAAGGTGAAAATATGGCATTTTAGGATAGACAGCTCGACCGGTTGGCCGTTCGGTCTAATGCACAGCTTTCCGGGCGGGAAGGAGTGCCGATCCACGGCACGAATCCGCCCGGCGGATTTGTGTCGAGGTCCGGTAAGCCGACCAGTCTGTGGATGGTTTTTAGGTGGTTTTCCATATGCCTCGGCCAATGCGGGCTGGTTCCCCTTATTCCGCCTCAGCTACACTATGTCGGCAGTTGCTACGCAAACAAGTTCTCCACGTACATATACACCACCATTGTTCTACCGCGCAAACATAGGGGCTATACTCGTCTGGTGTGAAACGTTCCCAGTGGGGTCCACCGGGGGCCGAAGCGCAGAATAACCCTGGGTTCAGTGTGGGACGGCGGAGGCGTGAAGTGGACTGCGGTAGTCGTCGGGTTGCGGACCACTGCGGCTGCCGGCGGGGACGGAGCCTCTCCGTCGTTTCTAGGTCCCTGGTTAACATAACAGAGGATATACATGTGTTACAAAAACCTTTGAGCTGATGTAATTAGTAAATAGCAACTGAAGCAGGAAACTATGTTTAATATATTTAAGAGATTATGCAGCACGCAGATGTTTACTCCTACATCGAAGAAAGCCAAAAATAACACCAACATTGTTTACGAGTTATCGATAGCTTAATATATACTCAAACTGAGAAAGTAATGTTTATGAATTTCAACAGGAATGCAGCTACTTGTCAAACATTAAGTTTAAGAAATGTTTTTAAATAAAGATCAAGATCCATTTATGATTAGATCATGTCTCCTTGAAACGGCTGTCCCAAACATATCTATTCCGTTATCGTATTGTAGCCTTTAACTACTATAATAATGTGCGGCATGTCTCTGAATGAGAAATTGGTCATACACTGATGGGAAAAAAATCGCAATACCAAGACGAAGTTGTGCGAAATAAAAGAAATTTGGTTGGCGTGTTTCTGCTCTGAAAGGTGATGTCTATTCTAATTTCTCGCCAGTTTGCATAAGGGTGGCGCTAGCAGCGCCACTATGAAGACGAAAGTAATGTTACGTTTAAATACGTGCTGTAGCGGTCGTGAACGTGTTACCTTTGAAATGGGATGTGGAGAGTTGTGTTCGTCAAGAATGCCTATAAGGCAACAAAGACGAATTATCAACACATCAATGAGTTTGGAAGAGGTAGTGTAACAGAGCTGCTGATTTCTTCTGACATATTGCATAAAGACTTGACAGGAGCGTATTCACTGTACATTACTGCTGGCAGCGGTGGTCACGTGAATGTAGGGTCCAGGCAGACCAGACTCCAGGCGGGCACGTGGCACTACCGGGATGGAAGACCGTCGTGTTTAGCGTGTGGTTGTGGCACATCTTACTGCATCCGCAGCAGCAATTTCAGCGGCAGTTGGCGCCACAGTGCCACAACGAACCGCTACAACTCGGTTGCTTCGAGGACAGCTACGAACCAAACATCCTGTCGCTTGCATTACACTGACTCCAAACCACCGCCACTGGCGACTTTAGTGGTGCCAAGCGAGAGCTCACTGGAGGGTAGGATGGAGGTCTGTGTCTGATGAAAGCTGCCCAGGTGTTAGTGTTGACAGTGTATTGGTTAGAAGGAGGCTATTTGACGGCCTGCAATCAGTCTGTCAGTGTGCTAGACACATTGGACCAACAACTCGAATAATGGTCTAAGGTGCGATTATGCATGACAGCAGGAGCACGCTCTTGGCTATCGAACGCATCCTGACTACAAATTTGTGCGTCAGTATGGTGATTCGACCTGCTCAGCTGCCACTCACAAACAACACTCCAGAGGATGTTTCTCAGATGGGTAACGGTCGCCCACATACCGCTGTTGTGACCAAAGATGGTCTACAGAGCGTCGACGTGTTGTCCCAGCCCGCTAGACCACCAGATCTGTCTCCAGTCGAGCACATACGGTACATCATCGGACTACAACTCCAGAGTCATCCACAAACAGCATTAACTGTTCCTCTTTGACCGACCAAGCGGAACAGGCAGGGACTCGATGCTACAAATTGATATCCGGCATCTGTACAACAACAATACATGCACGTTTGCGTGCTTGCATTCAGTATTCTTGCGGTTGCACTGTTTATTAATGTGCCAGCATTTCACATTTGCAATGACTTATCTCGCGCTTACACTAACCTGTGATCATGCGTCGGATAATAAAATGTCTTTGTACAAAAATGAACAAAGTGCTAGGGAACTCTTATTGGAATAAGTCACATTAAGCAAATCGCACAAGGAAATCTGCTGGGATTCTTTTATCCTTGGGATAATTGAAGAACGAGATAATTTTACAGTACACCGAATCACGGGGTTCCTAGTATAATCAGTTTTCAAATTCCGCCTCCAGATGTATCAGTCTTCCACAGAAAGGCGGACATCTTTCTTGAATTTATACGGCAAGGGATCCTCGTTTCCTTAGAACCACTTAGACACTGAATAATAATTCCCAGTTCACACCTGATATTCTCACCACAAGGTTAGTGTAGTTAGCTAGTGGGCGCTAATATTCGCATCCAGAATACTTCCCGGTGTTTGTTTTCAATTTATCTTTGCGCGTCTCACGTCTTAGCTCCTACTCGTCGGCTGTACTGACGCCTGCGCTTTAACAGCGCTAAACCGAAGAGAAATGAGGATGACGAGTTTGTTTAGTAGAGCAATCACTAGTCGCACGTCCCAGGAGTTCATCTCGTTACATCTCGGAGATAAAGTTCAAACTTGAAAGTTATTCATTCAATCATTAACCTATTTTTTGTTGATCTTGTGAATAATACACTACTGGTCATTAAAATTGCTACACCACGAAGACGAATTGATACAGACGCGAAATTTAACCGACAGGAAGAAGATGGTGTGATATGCAAATGATTAGCTTTTCAGAGCATTCACACAAGGTTGGCGCCGGTGGCGACACCTACAACGTTCTGACATGAGGAGAGCTTCCAACCGATTTCTCATACACAAACAGCAGTTGACCGGCGTTGCCTGGTGAAACATTGTTGTGATGCCTTGTGTAAGGAGGAGAAATGTGTACTATCACGTTCCCGACTTTGACAAAGGTCGGATTGTAGCCTATCGCGGTTGCTGTTTATCGTATCTCGACACTGCTGCTCGCTTTGGTCGAGATCCAATGACTGTTAGCAGAATATGGAATCGGTGGGTTCAGTAGGGTAATACGGAACGCCGTGTTTGATCCCAACGGCCTCGTATCACTAGCAGTCGAGATGACAGGTGTCTTATCCGCATGGCTGTAACTTAACGTGCAGCCACGTCTCGATCCCTGAGTCAACAGATGGGGACGTTTGCAAGACAACAACCATCTGAACGAACAGTTCGACGACGTTCCCAGCAGCATGGACTATCAGCTCGGACACCATGGCTGCGGTTATCCTTGACGCTGCATCACAGACAGGAGCGCCTGAGATGGTGTACTCAACGACGAACCTGGGTGCACGAATGGCAAAACGTAATTTTTTCGGATGAATCCAGGTTCTGTTTACAACATCATGATGGTCGCATCCGTGTTTGGTGACATCGCGGTGAACGCACATTGGAAGATTGTATTCGTCATCGCCATACTGGCGTATCACCCGGCGTGATGGTATGGTGTGCTACTGGTTACACATCTCCCACCAATTGAAAACGTCTGGTCAATGGTGGCCGAGCATCTGGCTCGTCCCCAATACGCCAGTCAATACTCTTGATGAACTGTGGTATCGTATCAAAGCTGCATGGGCAGCTGTAACTGTGCACGCCATCCAAGCTCTGTTTGACTCAATGCCCAGGCGTATCAAGGCCGTTATTACAGCCAGAGGTTGTTGTTCTGGGTACTGATTTCTCAGGATCTATTCACCCAAATTGCGTGAACATGTAATCACATGTCAGTTCTAGTATAATATATTTGTCCAATGAATACCCGTGTATCATCTGCATTTCTTCTTGGTGTAGCAATTTTAATGGGTAGTAGTGTAGTTTAGTTTTGGCTTATGTGTAAGCATAGGAGTTGTTTAGTTATACTACAGGACACGCATTGAAAAAGCATGTGTGTAAGTTCGTTCACGGTTTTTCTCATTTCTCAGGGCGTGACTTTCCCAGCGATACAGCTGATGATCTCCAAGTGGGCGCCTCCACAGGAGCGCAGCCGCTTCTCAATCATCTACTCTGGTAAGCCATGCCGACAGCTTTACAATGACTCTTTTGTAAGCAGAAGAAAATCTCTAGTCACATCACATATAGCGTGCTGTATATATGAGAGCATAAATTTATGTACAAATTTTTCCTTCAAATAGCTATTTATGTCACTACTGGAACAATGACCTTTTCTGATGGGGCCTTTTCTGATGAGACACCCGGTACTTTTTATTAAAGTTACAGCTTGACAATGACACTGAAAGTACCGGAAAATTACATGGACCAGAGATAATTTCCTGTTAAGCTTTACAAGCATGATTTAGTCTCCTGCGCTCATATCGTCATCACAGAATATCATTATCATCCTTCGACCTCAATTATTTGTTGTATGTATCCCAAACTGTTACTTCTCGTCTAATTTTTGTCCATCACAGTTCCCTCACACCGAGCGAAGTGGCGCAGTATTTAGAACACTGGAGTCGCACTCGGCAGGAAGACAGTTCCGGCCATCCAGATATAAGTTTTCAGTGATTTCCTTAACTAGCTCCAGCTCAATGCCAGGATGGTTCCTTTGACAGGGCACGGCCGATTTCCTTCCCCATCCTTGAAACATTCCGAGCTTATGCTCCGTCTATAATGACCTCGATGTCGACGGGACGTTAACCTTAGCCAGCCGGTGTGGCCGAGTCGTTCTAGGAGCTTTAGTCTGGAACTCAGCGACCGCTAGGGACGCAGGTTCGAATCCTGCCTCGGGCATGAAAGTGTGTCATGTCCTTCGCTTAGTTAGGCTTAAGTAGTTCTAAGTTCTAGATGACTTATAAGCTCAGATGTTAAATCCCATAGTGCTCAGAGCCATTTCAACCATTTTCAACGTTAACCTTAAATTTTCTTCCTTCTCTCTACGGCTTCCTTTAATAGCATATAAGTTTTCCCTCGATGTCTTTACCCATGTCCTGTCGTCCTATTCCTTGTTCTAGCTAGTGTTTTCCACATACTCCTTTTGTCACCGATTCTACGAATTAAGTCCTCAATCTTACCTTATCAGTCCACTTCGTTTTCCAATGTGCACTTCACAAAGGCGTCTTTGTTATGAAAAACATACGGCGTACAGGCTAGAGGTAAACAAAAACGTTTGTTCATATTTCAGTATCTATCAAGTTTTATAAATGTATTCGTCCAACGTTGTACACAAGAGCTCAAACATTTTTATTCTTTTTGGATCAGTTTAGTGTGGGCATCGTATGCAGCTTGGCAGATTTCGAAACGATACTCCACTTCTCCCCACATATTCATAAACATGACAAGTGTTATGGCCTCTACTGCGACGTAGATTTGTTGTCTTAAATCTACCAGATCTCGAACCTTTGTTCTGCAACAGTGTCCTTGACACTGCACTGTACTGAAATCTAGCTGAGTCAGATCGGGAGACCGAGGTACCAGGCAATGGGAGACCCCTCTCCCCTCCCCCTTCCGATCCAACGCTCCGGAAATGTTTCATGAAGAGATGTGGTTCGTGGCCAAATACAACAGCTCAAGTTATAGGCTTGGCTAACATCTGCATTTATGTTGGAGCATGCATTGGCAGACGCCGGGATGGTTCCTTTCAGAGGGCACAGCCGATTCCCTTCCCATCCTTGAAACAATACAAGGATGTGCTCCGTCTCTAATGATCTCGATGTCGACGGGACGTAAAACCCTAATTTTTCATCCTTCTTCGTACGTATCGCTCTAGTACCATGGAAGTTTCTCCCAAATGTCTTTACTTATGTTCTGTCGTCCTACCTCTTACTCTAGATAATGTTTTCCACATATTCTTTTTGTCGCTTATTCTACGAAGCATGTCCTCACATCTCATCAGTCCACTTCTTTGTTCGAAGTGATATAAAGTTGACAACTTGTTTTAACTGTTCAAAAATGTAAAACTGTGTACTTCACAATAAGCTGAAAAATACAGGGTATCCAGGATGGAGATATACAAAAACATTTGTTCATATTTCAGTACCTATTAAGTTTTATAACTTCATTTGACCAACGATGTACATAGGAGCTCAAACATTTTTTTTCATATTGGTACAGTTCATTGTGGGGACCGGACCGTTTGTAGTTCGAAAGATATCGAAACGGTACTCGACTTCTCGCCCCATGTTCATATGCATGGCAAGAGTTATGGCCTCTACTACGGCATAAATCCTTTCTCTCAAATCTGCCACGTCTCTAAACCTAATTCCGCAAACAGTGTCCTTGGCGAACCCCAATACACACTGAAAATCCAGCAGAGGCAGATCGGAGGTCCGAGAGGCCAGGCAATACCCCCACCCCCCTTACCATCCAATTTCTCAGGAAATGTCTCATGGAGACGTGTGGTAAAATCTCCATCGAGCACCATACTGTTGGAAAATAACGTCGGGAGGCGTCTGTGGAACTGTGTAGTTCGCTAGCAAGTCGAAATAAGTGTGCCCTACCACTGTAGACTCCATAAAAAGAAAGTCGCCCAATCACAGAATGTTTATATAATCCGAACCACACATTAACTTCTGAGGTATCCCTTGCGTACTCAGTCACCTCTCCTAGTGTCTCACTTACTCATATTTGACAGTTATGTCGGTTAACTTTGCCACAGATGTGGAAGGTAGCTTCATCACTAAACAGGATTGCACTTAGGTAGTCGGTGTTTTCGTTTGTACGATGCAACATTTCAACAGCAAAATCACGCCGTCTGCAGTGATCCTCAGGCTTAAAATGAAACAAAAGTTTGAGTTTGTGGACATGCAATAGGAGACGTTTGTACGCAATGTCGTGCTAGTTCCCTACTGGCTTGTCTAATGTATTTGGTTCAAATGGTTCTGAGCACTATGGGACTTAACAACTCAGGTCATCAGTCCCGTAGAACTTAGAACTACTTAAACCTGACTAACCTAAGGACATCACACACATCCATGCCCGAGGCAGGAATCGAACCTGCGCCTAGAACCGCTCGGACACTAGCGGCCGGCTGTAATGTATTTACGTGGCCGTGTAGCTAATGCTTCACGAACACGTTCCACGGTCTCTTACGTTTTAGGACGTTTTCCAGCATTTGAAATCACACTTCGCGTTTCTCAAAGAGTTATATCCTATTGATAAATGGATTTACATGTGGGGGGAGCCACGTTTCATTTCCTTCTTGCACGCGACTGAACATGTGTTACAGATTTTAGCTCTGCATCTTTCGTTGTTGCGTCTACATGAAGTAAATATTTGAGCGCATGAGCCATACGACACAGCGATTTTGATGAAATGGTGAGAATCGCATTTTGGAGTGTGTCTCTGTCAACTAGATATTTACTCAAAACATAAAATATCGAGTTTTTTCGTTATAAGCATTTATTTGTGTATACCTCTAGCCCGGACACCCTGTAGTATCCCACGACTACAGCAGCAATGCGTCACAGCAGATATCAGTCGACTCGTAGAAATACCTATATGTAACAGTTCATTGTCGTATAAAATGAAAGGATCACCTAGGACCATTCGTAGGTGAGGCAGGTGGTAAATTTCGATACATTGGTACGATACTGTGAAAACCTACGTATAACGATTTGTTGACATATATAATGAAACGATCACTCGCAAGTGACACATTTGGTAGATTTTGATTAATTGGTATGATACTGTGGGAATAGAGTCTCACGAGGATCTGCAGCGAATTGACGCATGGTGCAGGGAATGACAATTGAATTTCAATGTAGACAAGTGTAACGTGCTGCAAATACATAGAAAGAAAGACCCCTTATCATTTAGCTACAATGTAGCAGGTCAGCAACTGGAAGCAGTTAATTCCATAAATTATCTGGGAGTACGCATTAGGAGTCATTTAAAATAGAATGATCATATAAAGTTGATAGTCGGTAAAGCAGGAGCCAGACTGAGATGCATTGGAAGAATCCTAAGGAAATGCAATCGGAAAACAAAGGAAGTATGTTACAGTACGCTTGTTCGCCCCCTGCTTGAATACTGCTCAGTAGTGTGGGATCCGTACCAGATAGGATTGATAGAAGAGATAGAGAAGATCCAACGGAGAGCAGCGCGCTTCGTTACAGTATCATTTAGTAATCGCGAAAGCGTTACGGAGATGATAGATAAACTCCAGTGGAAGACTCTGCAAGAGAGAGACTCAGTAGCTCGGTACGGGCTTTTGTTGAAGTTTCGAGAACATACCTTCACTGAGGAGTCAGGCAGTATATTGCTCTCTCCTACGTATATCTCGCGAAGAGACCATGAGGATAAAATCAGAGAGATTAGAGCCCACACCGAGGCATACCGACAACCCTTTTTTCCACGAACAATACGAGACTCGAATAGAAGGGAGAACCGATAGAGGTACACAAGGTACTCTCCGCCACACACCGTCAGGTGGCTTGCGGAGTATGGATGTAGATGTAGATGCAGTGTTCAAGTGCGCGTGACCCATACCAGGTAGGACTAGCAGGAGATAATGAGCGTATGTAAAGTAACGCGGCACGAATGGCCACTCACGGGAGAGCGGCAAGTATGGTTTGAATAACATGAACTGACAAACGATTGAAGATAGACATTCACTATCACAAGGAAACCCACTTACAAAGTTTCAAAAATCAGTATTAAGTTAAGAGTCAAGAGACATTATTCAGGCCCTCATTTATTAAACCCAGAGGAACCACGCCAACAGGATTATTACAACGTAGACATAGGCATTGTACCAGTCATTGTTGCTGTGCTTCTTGCGCGAACGCGCTTCTGAGTAATTTGCAAAGTATTTACAGACGCGGGCAAAAATATGGAAATACGAAGAACGTAGCACATTACAATGCCTCAGTCAGTGTAAGATAATCATTGGCTTTCAAAACAGATTCCTGTCATCTCGGAATGGGTAAATACGGATTTTCAAGGAAATCTTATACCATTCTTTCTGCAAAATACAGGAAAGTTCAGGTAATGGTGATGGAGCTAAACAGCGATCACGCTCACTTCTCTCCAAAGTAGACCACAAAGGCTCAATAATACTGAGATGTGGTGACGGTGATGGCTAGGGGAGTGGCGACGATTCGTCCTCGTTCTCACGAAACCAGTTGTCGACGGTGCGTAGTGTGTGAAAAGGGGACCTGTCGTCTAGGAAGACAGCATCACGATTGGGGAACAAACATTGTATGATAATGTTATTATATACGTTGGCAGTAATGTCCCCTTGCAAAGTACCAATGTGGCCCACGGAATAATACGATATGGCTGCCCAAACAGCTACCGGGGGCGGACATGACAGCAGTGAACTACGTCAACATTATCGAGGACCATCTGCATCGCTTCATGCTTGAAGTCTCCACACACAGCGACAGTATGATGGCTGTTCGATACACGTCCCTAAAGACACACCACGGAACACTCACTGGGAAACACACACTGTAAAACACTGCACGTAAAACGGTGGCACAAATACGACACTCCCGAGCCAAAGGCAGATGGGGGGCGAGACCTGGAGGAGGGGAAAAAAAAACAAGGAGGGAGGAGAGGAGAAAACGAAAGGGGGGAACTCAGAGACGAGCTGCTGCTCCTAATATGACTTCCTGACTGTGAGGAGGTTCGGGTGGAAGTTTGTGGCCTGTTGGCCTTTACTCCACTGGGAATTTTGTAGGATTTTCTGTCTATACTGTTGGATTGAATCTGGACTGGCAAGGAGTGCCGGTGGCCTATTTCTTGGTCTAGTCGATATGACGACTTTTCTTCTTCTTCTTGCTGGTTGCAGAGGGCTCTGTCTCGGTTGGGGTCCCGTGCATACGGATTCCCTCTTTATCATACTCTCCGTTGACCAGAGAGCTGATGATGCAGCCCATTTGCAGCTCTGTGAATATAGGGTAGGAATCAATCAGGTTGAATTCCTCCCTAGAAAGACCTAAAAGGCCTTCCGGATACCCAGTTGGGTGATGTGGGAGTGGAGGTTTGGGATGGTTGGGAGGAACGAAGGGATAAGGGTTGTCGTGGTGGGGGTATGTGCCATCGCGAAGCGACCCAGCGATCTTCTTCGTTACAGCACTTGCGCTGTACATATCTGGGAGCGGGAGGAATGGAGCTTGTTCCCACTCTTCTTCTTGCGCTGCTACTTCGGTGACCTCCTTGTGCTGTGTCGCCTCCCCTTCGGCAGGCTCGTCGGTCTGCGTGGCCACCGTCGCGAACTCCCTCTCACGTGAAGGAGTCGTCTGGGTGGCGGTGTCTTCAGTTGTGGCGGGAACTTCTTTGGCTGAGCGAAGCTCCTGCGTCAGCACAGCAATCTGACGCCGAGCCTCGCCCAGTTCCGCCAGCATGGCCGCCCTCTCTTCCGCCATGGCAGATTTGAAGGCGGACGTCGCTTCTTGTACGGCGTCGTTAAGGCGCCTGGTGACGACGTCTTCCGTGCAAGTGACCGCCTCTTCGTGTGTGGTGGGCACTTGCTTCTGCGTCTTCTTCTCCGGCCCGCGCCAATTTCTTCTGTAGGCGCAGGAACGAGCGTTGGCCGCATGTGCGCCGCCGCAGTTGTCGCAGGTACTGCTTTTTGCAGTCGCGTGTGTCGTGTGCTTGCGCACACTTCAAGCACGCAACTGCTCCGCTGCAGGGCTTGGCGACGTGGCCAAGCTTTTGGCAACGAAAGCACTGCGCTGCAGTCTTCCTCTTCTTCTTGCCGGGTGTCCCTGCTAGCGTGAGCAGCAACTCCGCCAAGGCGGCAGCTTTGCGTCCCCTTCCGCGTCCCGACATCACGAGTGGCAACAGCGACAATCAGCTATGCGTACCTCACCGCAGCGTGAGCGGGAATGACTCAGAGACGAGTGTCGCGTCCTCTTATAAAAGGGAGTTCTCTCGCATTTGTGCTGGAGAAGTGAAGGTATTGGTTGAAATTCATATGGCTACCATTGGTGGACCACAGTCATAGGCTAATATTCCCGCTCCGATGCAGAAGAAGGGGCGTTGTTGGCTAATCTCCTGTGGATACCATTGGCGGCCCATTGTCATTGGATAGAAAGGCACTATTCCACACTTACGCTGGAGAAGGGGTATTGGTTGAAATTCCTGCTACTGCTATTGGTTGGTCGTCATCACTGGCTAGATTCGAAACGGACAGCGCAATAGAGGGGGAATGTTTACCCAAAATATTATTGTCTGCCGAGGTGACTTGCAGCGCGTTGTTTATGTCGCTCGCAAACCTCGGCCGCGTATTCAATTCCTTAATGGCGAGGAGCCACGATGCTGGAAGCCCGTATCCGTCCTCTCTATTGAAATTATATGCATTCCTGGAAATTTCAACCTCTTCTTGGACTTTTCTTCTACAAATATTTGTTTCCTTAGCCAATACACGTACGTTATTAAAATTGATGTCAGAGCCACAGTTCTCATTATGTTCCACTACTGCTGATTGTGCGCTTTGTTTTAGCGGCTTATGCCGTTCAGTTCCTTAATGCGTTCCTTAACAGTTCTTCCAGTTTCGCATATACAGGGTGTTACAAAAAGGTACGGCCAAACTTTCAGGAAACATTCCTCACACACACAGAAAGAAAATATGTTATGTGGACATGTGTCCGGAAACGCTTAATTTCCATGTTAGAGCTCATTTTATTACTTCTCTTCAAATCACATTAATCATGCAATGGAAACACACAGCAACAGAACGTACCAGCGTGACTTCAAACACTTTGTTACACGAAATGTTCAAAATGTCCTCCGTTAGCAAGGATACATGCATCCACCCTCTGACGCATGGAATCCCTGATGCGCTGATGCAGCCCTGGAGAATGGCGTATTGTATGACAGCCGTCCACAATACGAGCACGAGGAGTCTTTACATTTGGTACCGGGATTGCGTAGACAATAGCTTTCAAATGCCCCCATAAATGAAAGTCAAGAAGGTTGAGGTCAGGAGAGAGTGGAGGCCATGGAATCGGTCCGCCTCTACCAATCCATCGGTCACCGAATCTGTTGTTAAGAAGCGTACGAACACTTCGACTGTAATGTGCAGGAGTTCCATCGTGCATGAACCACATGTTGTGTCGTACTTGTAAAGGCACATGTTCTAGCAGCACAGGTAGAGTATACCGTATGAAATCATGACAACGTGCTCCATTGAGCGTAGGTGGAAGAACATGGGGCCCAATCAAGACATCACCAACAATGCCTGCCCAAACGTTCACAGAAGATCTGTGTTGATGACGTGATTGCACAATTGCGTGCGGATTCTCGTCAGCCCACACATGTTGATTGTCAAAATTTACAATTTGATCACGTTGGAATGAAGCCTCATCCGTAAAGAGAACATTTGCACTGAAATGAGGATTGACGCATTGTTGGATGAACCATTTGCAGAAGTGTACCCGTGGAGGCCAATCAGCTGCTGATAGTGCCTGCACACGCTGTACATGGTAAGGAAATAACTGTTTCTCCCGTAGCACTCTCCATACAGTGACGTGGTCAACGTTACCTTGTGCAGCAGTAACTTCTCTGACGCTGACATTAAGGTTATCGTCAACTGCACGAACAATTGCCTCGTCCATTGCAGGTGTCCTCGTCGTTCTATGTCTTCCCCAGTCGCGAGACATAGGCTGGAATGTTCCGTGCTCCCTAAGACGCCGATCAATTGCTTCGAACGTCTTTCTGTGGGGACACCTTCGTTCTGGAAATCTGTCTCGATGCAGATGTACATCGCCACGGCTATTGCCCCGTGCTAATCCATACATCAAATGGTCATCTGTCAACTCCGCATTTGTAAACATTGCACTGACTGCAAAACCACGTTCGTGATGAACACTAACCTGTTGATGCTACGTACTGATGTGCTTGATGCTAGTACTGTAGAGCAATGAGTCGCATGTCAACACAAGCACCGAAGTCAACATTACCTTCCTTCCATTGGGCCAACTGGCGGTGAATCGAGGAAGTACAGTACATATTGACGAAATTAAATGAGCTCTAACATGGAAATTAAGAATTTCCGGACACATGTCCACATAACATCTTTTCTTTATTTGTGTGTGAGGAATGTTTCCTGACAGTTTGGCCGTACCTTTTTGTAACAGCCTGTGTACACTTTGCCGCATCCACATGTCACTTGATAGACGCCTGACGATGGGCCGCCAATGTTATCCACAGGAGATTAGCCAACAACGCCCCTTCTGCTGCATCAGAGCGGGAATATTAGCTTATGGCTATGGGCCACCAATGGTAGCCATACAAATTTCAACCAATACCATAACTTCTCCAGCACGAACGAGAGAAAACAGCCGTTTATAAGAGGACGCTACACTCGTCTCTGCCAGTGTTCTAGCAGTAGTAGACACCAGAAGATCCTGAGGAAGATCCCAGCAGAGAGGTCGAAACGTCGATCATTTTAGAAGGAATATGACGCGGCGTAATAACCCAGAAAGTTTTACCTACAGGCGGTCATAATGTTTTGGCTCAGCGGTGCGTGTACGTGTGTGTATGTGAGTGCACGCGACCTGGTGCAGTGACGAGCATGAGTCACTGGACTGAGCGTACTTGTTTGTTGTGGACAGGCGGCTACCTGGGCACGGTGATCACGATGGCGCTGTCGGGCGTGATGTGCGACAGCGAGGTGGGCTGGCCGCTGGTGTTCTACGTGTTCGGCGGCCTGGGCGTCCTCTGGAGCATCCCCTGGTTCCTGCTCGCCTACGACACGCCGGCCAAGCACCCGCGCATCGACCCCGCCGAGCGGCGATTCATCGAGGCTTCGCTGGGCAAGGTGCCCGCCAAGGTGAGTCCAGTTCCCATCGCGCAGCTCGTTCCTTTGTCTACTGGCACAGTGGAGGAGATACACTATGGTGGAGTGCAGTGTATACTGTGCGCCAGACATGCTCATCTCACTGCCGTCAGTTGTGTGACAGCAACAAAAGCGAAAGTAACCGAAAACTGAGTCAAACGAGGAGATTCTATTTCCCCAAAACAATTCTTGACAGTCATGCAGGAAGTTTTTATAAGGTGCTTGTGAAACGTTCGGTGACAGGTCTCCTAAAATGAAGAAAACTAGAGTTACAAACGCCGGCCGCTGTGGCCGAGCGGTTGTAGGCGCTTCAGTCTGGAAATGCGCTGCTGCTACGGTCAGAGGTTCGATACTTGCCTCGGGCATGAATGTGTGTGATGTCCTTAGGTTAGTTAGGTTAAAGTAGTTCTAAGTCTAGGGGACTGATGACCTCAGATGTTAAGTCCCATACTGCTTAGAGCCTTTTGAACCATTTCTAAGAGCTACAAACAAAATACATATAATGGCCTTCGTTGTAATCACTGTTAGCTAAAACACACTTCTGATGCCGGGCGCTGTGGCCGAGCGGTTATAGGCGCTTCAGTCTGGAACGACGAGACCACTACGGTCGCAGGTTCGAATCCTGCCTCTGGCATGGATGTGTGTGATGTCCTTAGGTTAGTTAGGTTTAAGCAGTTCTAAGTAACAGGGGACTGATGATCTCAGATGTTAAGTCCCATAGTGCTCAAAGCCATTTAAACCATTTTGAACGCTCCTGATAATGTTTATAAAGCTGTTGGTAGCTGTCAGCAAATATTTTCTAGTGGAATCGATCGAAACAGCGTGGTCACGCGCAACGTCTGCGAAACGTAGTCATTTCAGGACTAATGTAAAGCGAGGGAACAAAATAAGTCTGCCGGCACCAAATCCGTAGAATAAGGAGTGTGTTGACGAACAGTCACCTTGAGTTTCTGTGAGGAAGTTGAGCACACAGACATTGCGGAAATCCAACAATGCGTGACCAAAGCGCTTCGAGAAACTACACAAGAAGCGTTTACTGACAGTTTCCAACAGCTTTTCAAGAGAGGTGAGAAGTGTGTTGTACCCATGGTGATTACTTTGAATGCCAGTGAAGCTATTTTGTTTGTAACTCCCGTTTCCTACATTCACTGAGGCCATGAACTTTTCAGATGGATCATACCATAATCATCATTGTTCTGCTGGTGACATTGTATTTGATGGAAATGGAGTTTTTCTCGATGAATTACATTGATGAAGTCATCTTGGATTTTTAGCCGAGTAGTGCAGTCGTGTGCTCGCCATCTTCAGGCGAAGTGTCGGGCTTACGTCTTTTTTTTTCACTTTTAATTCCCTTCCTTTAGGGAGAAGAGTGGACTGTTTGAATGCATGCTCACTATCCTTTCCAGCTTTATGGATTGCCTATTTGTTTATTTTTCTTTGTCATATTTATCTCCCGATTGGGAATCTATTTGGAGCAGTTTCTGGACAATTTTCCGGTATTCACCTTACAAGCAAGGAAAACCACGAAAACCAGGCCAGAAGTGCTGGTGCTGCCATCTTACTTTTGTGTGCTTCTTTCTTTCGAGGTGCATTTTACGTGTCATCGTAATACTTCCCTGACATCAGTTGTTATCAGGGACCTTTGGGCCCCGCCAACTTCATATGTCTGCGCGCTGTGTCTCTTCGTCTCTGGGCGACCTTTGCGAGGCTCAGTTGGAAACCACTGTCCCGCTTGACAAGATGCCATGTACTCTCATTCCCAATCCCTCTCTGATAACCGAATGCTTGAATACGTTGGCGCAGTACAGCACCTTTGCTGTTCAAAAACAAACATGTGTCCATCTTTGATGCCGAGGTGAACGCTCCTCACATTTGTCACACAGTGCTGTGAGATGCAAAGCTCCGCCTGGCCGATGTACTGCGCGCACGAGCTAGTCCCGCACCTGATGCTGCACACACAAGGAGCCCGAAGTCCTATTTGGTCTTTGACTGATGGAGGCATTATCTTTTATTTATTTATCGAACATGCCCAATTGCAATGTACTGTTACATGTTTGAAGGTTAGCTTAAAATATTAACCGTACAATTTTAGATTAACAAACATTATACAACTGTCGTGGTTGCTCAAGGTACCTTACAAAATTAGAATGTACCAAACTTAGCAGTTAATTTAAATATTACATTTATACCTACAAGTAGAGATTTGAGTCTTGTAGATATGAACAATTTATATGAATGTTGCAGTTTGGGCATGTCCACTTCGTTTTGCGTAACAATGTAACGGCTTTTTTGTTACGGTACACCACTGTTCTGTCCATTTTGGCTGCGAGCCCCATCACCAGCACGATCATCCGCAACATCTCTACCGGAGGCACGCGACTGAGCCACCCGTGTGGCCGTAGGTAGAGGAGTCTGTCACCCAGCATATAAGAACCCAACAATTCGCCTAAAAATTACCAGAAGAAAACTCGTCGAAAGGTTGCGATAACACGGCTGCATGACTCGGCTGATAACTTGGGAAGATTTCAGCTTTGTAATAATACATCGAATGGAAAAATTACCAAATGAAATATGAATTAGGCTAGAAAATCAACTACAGTAAGACTAAAATAACGTGTAAGGAGTATATCGAAAGGAGCATTGTAGGTATTAACAGTGAAGTCATAAAACCACTTTTAGTTGTTGTTTTTATTTAATGCTGCTGAGTGCAATGATTGTCTGGACAGCGAAAGAAATAAACATATGTTTCACAGGCAGTGTGCATTACCAATGTAGATGTGGACATTCAGTGTGAAAACACTCAAAAAACTGGGAGCTGTTGAGAGAGCAATGGAGAAATGAGTTTTGGGAGTTAGTGGAAGGGACAGGATTACAAACAAAAGGGAAAGAAACAGAAGCGTTTATGCCTGTAATGGGAATGAATCGGACCCAGACGCGACATGTATCCAAGCTAATGGACCGTAAATGTACCGAAGAAGTTCTCTGGTAGATCAAAAAAGACAACAAAAGACCGAATGGAGTACCGAATGGAAGGTGGGTAGACTGCATTAGAAGACGCCCCGGAGGAACGCCAAGACCCTAATGGTTGTGAACGTCTAGAGAAGACATTCATGCAGCAGTGGATTGCTGCTGATAATTATGAATTCACGTCCTGCCACCCCTCCTCCACCCCCCCTCCCTCTGCCTCCCTCCCCCCACCGGTCTCCCCAGACACATACACCTGCAGCGAATAGTAGTCCTTCCTACTTGTCTCACGGTTATTTCAGGTAAGGCATATTTGTTTGATTCTTATCTCTGACCTCACCACTGTGATTTGTGCAAAATAAGTAAACGCATTTAATAGAGAGTAATACTTCCATGGAATATTTTGTGAGGAACAGATTATTAAAATTTTGAAAGAAATCCTCCACATGATGAACGATGTCTTTCTTGGAGTTTCCCTTTAGACCCTCTCGACGAAGTCCGCCTAAACCAGCTAATCAAATGAATCCATCGCAATTTACATATAACTTTTGTACGTTTTACATGTGTATTTTACTTGAATCACATTCCAGTGGTCCCACGAAGAGAACTCTTTAGGATGTAGAAAGTCTTCCAAGCCAGTGAGTTCGACCTTTCAATCTCGAAATTACAAAAGGCAGTCTATGATGAATATGGTATAGAACTTCCGTTTCACAGAAAGAGTAATCACTAGAGCTGCAAAAATGAATAAAAGAATAATTACCATTCAAGTGAAGACTTTTTAAATAATTGTTAGCTTGACATTGGCACTTTGGCAGCTGATCGATTACGTTGATGCGCAGTAGCGCAGTCCCTGTGCAGACTATAGAATGCATCTTTAAGATATATCATTATCTACCGAAAAGTTGTTAAAATTCAACAGTTATAATAAAGCCGATGAGATGAAATCTGTGCATTATTTACAACATTTGTCACACCAAAAACAACTGTTGGCTGCTTGGGCTACACGCATGTGAAATATGGAAGGCATGCCAGAAGGTTGCTGAATTTGTTCTTGCTACGTTACCTCAGTACTTGTTGTACTTTCAGAATTTCCGTTGAAGCCAAATAAACTTTGTGGCTGTTTATGACTTTCTTACCACATTTGTGCAGCAGTGAAGTGTGAAAGAGTGAGCCATCTATCATTGCGGAGTGACTAAGTATGGTGCCATGTTTACAGAGGAAGCTGCCCATCCCCTGGAAGAAGCTGCTGTCTACGCCCGGTCTTTGGGGGTGCGCCTCTATGCACTTCGGCATCGGGTGGACATTCTTCGCGCTGCTCACATGCGGACCCACCTATCTGGCCAACATCCTGCATTTCAACATCTCTAGTGTGAGTCTGCCCTCTCTCTCATATAAAGACACACACACGCACACATGCTCTGTGTCTACACATTAGTCTTAAATCTCTTTTAGTTTACAGAGGACGTTTCCTCAGTTAGTGTAAGACTATGTTAAATTTTTACTGCTAGATGTTTAAACCTTTGTCAGTTAACTAAGGAGCGTCCGTCCCCGGAAGCTGAGTGGTCAGCGCGACAGAAAGTTAATCCTAAGGGCCCTGGATCGTTTCCCGGCTGGACTGAGTGTTATGTTGTTCTAATCATCATCATTTAATCCCCGTCGACGCGCAAGTCACCGAAGTGGCGTCAAATCGAAAGACTGGCACCCAGCGAATGGTCTACCCAACGGGAGGCCCTGGTCACACGACATTTTTTTAGCTAAGGAGCGGGATGTCGAGACATCCATACTCCGACTAGAAGAAAATGCATCCTGGCAGACGATGAAGGCTGTTCTCCGTCGACGCCATAAGATACAATCGCTTCAAGGTGGATGTTTTAAGAGGAGCCATATGGCTAGGCCAACGCTCTGGCCGACGTCTTCACCGCAAATTTACGCTTTCCGCAAAATCAGCTCACTTACAAGTGGTCGAGGAGCCGCTGCATCGTTGCCTGTACAGGCTGTAGGCGACCTGATGGACACAGTCATTCTTGATGACGTGGATCATCAGCTTCGCTCCGTCAGTGCCAGAAAAGCTCCAGGAAGTGATTAGCAACATCTGAAGTAGCTGCCTCCCAACGAAACTACCTACACTGTAGCTCTTTTCAATGGAGCAATCTGTACAAATCACTATCCAATGGCAGGGAAACCTGCCGCTATAGTGGCCCCACCAAAGGCGAGCAACTAACTGCGCCTTCCAAGGAATTATTGAACAAAAAGTTTACTGATGATGATCTCAAAAGTATTTGAGAGGCTATTCATATAGAGATTGTTGAGGCACATGCAAGTGCAATACATTATTCCAGGTTGATTGGTTGATGTTGAGGGGACCAAACAGCGAGGTCATCGGTCCCATCGGATTAGGGAAGCATGGGGAAGGAAGTCGGCCGTACCCTTTGAAAGGAACCATCCCAGCATTTGCTTGAACCGATTTAGGAAAATTACGAAAAACCTAAATCAGGATGCCCGGACCATCGTCTTCCCGAATGCTAGCCCACTGTTCTAACCACTGCACCACCTCTCTCGGTACATTATTCCTGGGAGTAGAGTTTCAGTGCAGCGACTCCACAACCAAACAACTTCTGTGGCTCCTTGAATTCTCAGGATTCGATGTATCCCTTTCTTTAAATACTGTGTGAAATGGCAGCCTCCTCCTCAATCTATATTAATCGTGGGACCCCTGCGTTTCACGTCAGTGTGCTTGATACATGCCTCCAAGAAAAATGCTCCACAAGAAGTCTCCGCTGACTACCATATCAGTTGTGGCGTGCCACAAGGTTCAATGCTAGGGCCAATCCTCTAGACTCTTTCCACAGCCGACGTGACAATTGCAGACTGCATGTAGCTCGCACTATATGTAGACGACACGGCTGTCATCTGTTGGAGGATTAACATCCTGCATATTCACTATGCCCAAGGAGGCAGTTATCGCATAACTACATGGGCACTAAACTGGCGTCGGGTTTCAAATTACAGTCTGTGCACAATCATGGAAACACAATGTGAAGGAGCAGAACTATGCGTTATCTCGAAGCAACGTTGTGCACTCGCATCAAAGAAAGTGACGGATCTCCCCTTTGCTCCCCTACGTGGAAGCCAACAGAACACTTCGGCATCATTCTGTTTAATTTGTTGCCACGACTGGTCCTCTAGTGCGTCGCCCTAGTGTGGCGTAATGGAGCGAACTCACACATCTAGTTCCCACTAACATAAGATATCAACCAAGGGACCTTCTCGCAGCGCAATTTGATCATGTCCTCCGTCTCTCTCGTCTCACCAGATGGGTGGGTTTTCAGTGGAAAGCACGATTGTCTTCATTAGAAAGTGTGGCAGTCCGATAGTCGTCATATCCAGGCACGTGGGGCCAAAATCCATCGTAGTAACCATATACGATAGCCAGATTTGGTGACAAGACCACCAGCAACTAACGACTGGACTGGTTAAGGGAACCACAACAAGTCATAGACTGGTCAAAATGGAAACACAAGCAGGAATGTTACGATTTTCAGAACAATCAGAGCATACAGACGAATTTTTGCAATGATTCAGCCACTAATCCTACCCTTGTGAATGTAGGTTAAAGAAGGGAAAATGTGCCGTTTCTCGCAAATTGTTGAGCTTCTAATTCAAATAACAGTGCTACCTCAAGGCCATTCGTGATAGCTGAAACTGTACGTCACATGTATCACGGTTACCGCACTTGCAGTAGAGAATCAGCGGTAGATGATTGAGTCAGTCTGTGTAAAATGCTCAGGTTCCTCAATCAGGAAGACAGTTATCAGAGTTCGAGGCCAATTAAATAGCACCATCTGTGACCGCTCTGACAAGGAATGGTCCAATTCGACATGTCGAAACCTACTCTGAAATTTTTGGCACAGCAAGAATACACGCAAAGAAATGCACTGCCAGAATTTTAGCTGCTAAGCCGTACTGCAAGTATTTAAAAAAAATTTCGAAGTTACTGATTTCTGCTGCAAGAAGAACCGCTTATAACAGCGATTCGTATAGCCCTTCCTGTCCAGCGCGAGAGTAAGCAGACGTAGCGCCCAGTAGCGCGAAGTCCGAAGTTCAGATACGCAAAATTTAAGCACTTAAACCACACCAAAAATGTATCAAATCATTAATTGTTTTGAATAACTTACTGTTCATATAGACAATTAAGCTTCTGCAGATGTCACTGTTACATAACTGATTAGAAAATCAAGGCGGTGTGTGATGTTACATTACAGACGAATTTCATCTATGGAGACTTTAATTTGCTGCCAGGAAATATTTTTTGACGATTCCTGTAGCATAGTTATTAAGACAACTTTGGAATAATGTATATTTTACTAACAATGAAACAGTTCCTTTTTTTGTTTCCTGCAGTCGTCACTTAGGGCTACGAAGTGTCTATTGAATGACGAAAACAAATACTTTCCTTACATCAGGCGCATCTGATAAAGGAAACATTAATGCTTTAAGACATCCACTATAATTATTAGTTATATTTAGACAGCACAGAGATGGAGTAAGAAATGGCCGAGGCCATTCTGCATGTAGTGTTGCGTACCAGGCATACTTGATCTAATTCGTAAAATGTGGAGGTGCAAACTGACAATGCACAAAAGACACGTTTACAATACTATCAGAATTTATATGTGCCCGATAGTTTTTTTAAAAACACTGTGGAAATATTTCTTTATCGAGAGGCTGAATCACACTATTAGTTCCAGGTCTTTTCGTCGTCTTCCTAAAGAGAGAGATGCTGCTATGTCCAGGTCAAGAGTCCAACAAACCAATGAATCAATTTCTGGAGCTATATGAAAACGTTTCCGATGTAACATTGAAAATTATTCTCCATTTTTCTAGACTTTGCTACGTCGATTACAAGATTTTTGCCACTAAACAGTTTTTCGTTTAAAACTTCTAGTCCTAATGTACCTTGAGGTTCGTGAAGACAGATATAAATCTTGCAAACATTAATCCACCGAAACAACTGCACAGGTGATTCTTTTTTTCGCTCGAAATGATAAAGTGCATTCGCACTTAGATCTTGCATGAAACCTTACTAACTGCTTTTATTCACAACATTTTAAGGGATAAGAAGAAGCTTCATCTTCACGACCGCTACAAATTTCTGTACAGAATTACCTGTTTATGACATCCTTACACATTTACATTAAAAAAACTAGGTAATTTTGCGACTTCCTTTTCCATGTAATTTCCTTAATCTGTTTAACCAGAGGGCACAATCTCATAGATCTCCCTCGGTAAGTGCAACGAGTATCGTGAGCCGTTCTAATTCTTTCTAATAGCTTTTCTTTCACACTTTCAAGAATTTCATTTTGTCGCAATATTTTATACTTTACAGTGTTTCTTCCATTTGTACAAAGCACGTTCAGATTTTACGAAACGAAACTGGTTTTGCACATTACTCAACTTCTTGCCCTTTCTCTCTCCTTTATTTAACCAAAAAATTTTCAGCCCCTGTATTTTTGTTCTGGAGTTCAGTTAGCACAACAATCATCATTCGAGCCATAATTCAAGGAAGCGTCAGAATTACTTCCTGTTTTTTCTAACCTTTACGCAACTTCGAACGAAATGTCGACACAATTAGAATGAATTGTCAAGAAATTGGCTAATGAATAACACATTTAGGTCTTCAGGAGAAATTTGATTGTGTACCATATTCTTCATATTTCATTTTTCCAAAGTTTAGAACATTGATGGATTTCACATTACTGTGAAACTCTGGAACCTTCACAATGACAGATGCTATTAGCAAGCATATCCGAAAAAAACAGAAAGGAAACTGATAGTTTTGTCACCATTCTTAACACTTAGCGATACCGCAAAGGGACTCCTAATTACTACGATTTAAATTAGTTGTGAATTCTGGTGAATAGTAACTATGAACAAATGTGACAGAGAACCAACGAAAACTGAAATTCTCTTTACAAATTACGATCGCATAGTTTAACAATGAGCAGACAACCAAGGATGTGCGGCTGCCTTGTTGAGCATGCACTGTCTGCTACAACTATGGTTGGAGTGTGCATTCCTCAATCCGCCTGGAGAGCACGAATCTGTCAATTGTCTGCGGTTTATATTTGCAGCTAAATTTTTTTCATTGCGTTTCCTTCTGCATATTCTGCCTGTGTAAAAAAATTCAATTAGGTTTCGTGATATCGGATTGGACCATACTCTTGTGAGTGTGTTCGTGCTGCTTCCCACGAGGGTCATGCTTTTTAGTAAGAGATGTTAGAATTTTCACCGCCGAAGCTATTGATATCAAAACCGCAGTATGTACTGCATTAGAAATTGGGAAGATTCCCTTTAATTGCTCGTTATCTATGGCGTTAACGTCATAGAATTTGTGGGACCGCATTGATGCAAACACTTTGTTTGTATCTCAAAACTACTACGATGACGCTGCTGAAATGTTGTAATTTTAGTTGAGATGAATTTGATAAAACCCTTTTGTTAAAAGACAGTACACTTCCTGCTATGAATTAAAATATATTGTCTATATTTTACAAAATTTTCTATAACACGAACTGTCAGCGAAGCTATGCAAATTTGTTGGAAATATATTTTATACTACAGACAATAAATTTTAGAAGGTACTTTGTGATTCTCAATAATTTCCTCTCAGGAGAAACAACAGATGTATTCAGCGTAACCAGGTCTACTGCCTACGATCTGAAAGCAGATAGTGTGGCTCATGATCACCACGTTCAATAAAAGTTACGGCACTTTATACCTCAAACAATGTTGGTGTTGTTGTGGTCTTCAGTCCTGAGACTGGTTTGATGCAGCTCTCCTTGCTACTCTATCCTGTGCAAGCTTCTTCATCTCCCAGTACTTACTGCAATCTACTTCCTTCTGAATCTGCTTAGTGTATTCATCTCTTGGCCTCCCTCTACGATTGTTACCCTCCACGCTGCCCTCCAGTGCTAAATTTGTGGTCCCTTGATGCCTCACACATGCCCTACCAACCGATCCCTTCTTCTTGTCAAGTTGTGCTACAAACTACTACCCTATTCTGTTCAATACCTCCTCATTAGTTATGTGATCTATCCATCTAATATTCAGCATTCTTCTGTAGCACCACAATTCGAAAGCTTCTATTCTCTTCTTGTCCAAACTATTTATCGTCCATGTTTCACTTCCATACATGGCTACGCTCCATACGAATACTTTCAGAAACGACTTCCTGACAACTAAATCAATACTCGATGTTAACAAATTTCTCTTCTTCAGAAACGCTTTCCTTGCCATTGCCAGTCTACATTTGATATCCTCTCTACTTCGACCATCATCAGTTATTTTGCTCCCCAAATAGCAAAACTCCTTTACTACTTTAAGTGTCTCATTTCCTGATCTAATTCCCTCAGCATCACCCGGCTTAATTAGACCACATTCCATTATCCTCGTTTTGCTTTTGTTGATGTTCTTCTTATACCCTCCTTTCAAGACACTGTCCATTCCGTTCAACTACTCTTCCAAGTCCTGTCTCTGACAGGATTACAATATCATCGGCGAACCTCAAATTTTTTATTTCTTCTCCATGGATTTTAATACCTACTCCGAATTTTTCTTTTGTTTCCTTCACTGCTTGCTCAATATACAGATTGAATAACATTGGGGATAGGCTACAAACCTGTCTCGCCCCCTTCCCAACCACTGCTTCCATTTCGTGCCCCTCGACTCTTAAAACTGCCATCTGGTTTCTGTACAAATTGTAAATAGACTTTCGCTCCCTGTACTTTATCCCTGACACCTTTAGAATTTGAAACAGAGTATTCCAGTCAACATTGTCAAAAGCTTTCTCTAAGTCTACAAATGCTAGAAACGTAGGTTTGCCTTTCCTTAATCTTTCTTCTAAGATAAGTCGTAGGGGCAGTATTGCCTCACGTGTTCCAGTGTTTCTACGGAATCCAAACTGTTCTTCCCCGAGGTCTGCTTCTACTAGTTTTCCCATTCGTCTGTGGAGAATAGGCGTTAGTATTTTAGATCCGTGACTTATTAGACTGACTGTTTGGTAATTTTCACATCTGTCAGCACCTGCTTTCTTTGGGATCGGAATTATTATATTCTTCTTGAAGTCTGAGGGTATTTCGCCTGTCTCATACATCTTGCTCATCAGATGGTAGAGTTTTGTCAGGACTGGCTCTCCCAAGGCCGTCAGTAGTTCTAATGGAATGTTGTCTACTCCCGGGGCCTTGTTTCGACTCAGGTCTTTCAGTGCCCCGTCAAATTCCCACCTTTTTGCAGTTTCTTAAGTTTTAATCTATAGTTCATAACCAATAGATTGCGGGCAGAGTCCACATCTGCCCCTGGAAATGTCTTACAATTTAAAACCTGGTTCCTAAATCTCTGTCTTACAATTATATAGTATATCTGATACCTTTTAGCATCTCCAGGATTCTTCCATGTATACAACTTTCTTTCATGATTCTTGAACCAAGTGTTAGCTATGATTAATTTATGCTCTGTGCAAAATTCTACCAGATGGCTTCGTCCTTCATTTCTTACCCCCAATCCATATTCACCTACTATGTTTCCTTCTCTCCCTTTTCCTACTGTTGAATTCCATTCACCCATGACTATTAAATTTTCGTCTCCCTTCACTACCTGAATAATTTCTTTATCTCATCATACATTTCATCAAATCGTATGTTGGATAAAAAATGACAGTAAAATGTTACAATTTAACTGCCTCTTATTACCTATTTTCACTGTTTAGTATCTAATGCAGTGAGGAAGATATTCTTTTTGAATGCTAATGACACTGTAAGTTGAAATTCCATCCATGACTTACTATACGAAAGTATTGTTCCCAAGAATAAACTTACAGAAATGATGTAGCACTTAATGAAGTACAGAAACTCCGAGCCTACAAAGGAAGCATGGTTTCATGTTACTGATTGTGTTTGGTGTTTGAGGGAACACCTTACGCTAAGGATAAATGCTAATGTATAAACCACTATGTTTCGGATAGGTAGCCATACAGTTTATTAACTTTCTTGGAATGTTTCTCCGTATTTAATGGTTACGCGGTTGGCCGACTCTTTCTATTGAATGCAGACATAAACGGACGCTTCTCGAAACGTTAAGTACATGGTTCTGGCAGCTAAAATACAAGTCTATCAGTTGATAGTATTTGGATGTTTTGTTGCTTTGCAGAATGCCGCCCTGTCTGCGATCCCCTACATAATGGGAGGCTCCGCCAGCGTCGTTTTCAGCTGGATACTCGACTACCTGATCAGCAACAAGATTGTCTCCAAGATGAACGGCTACCGCATCTTCAACGGAATCAGTGAGTGAAATGAATATTTCCTTCAATCAAAAATGTTGTTTTGAAGTTCTATTCTGGCCTTGCCAACTGGTTGTCTCTAGTGACTTTACTCTTTCATTCACTGCAATTTGTTTATCTACACTTGTCAGTGTACCTCATTTCTAATAATGTCACATTTCCTGTTTCTCCCGAGGAAGACTTCATAAATATATCTTTTTTTTCAGGTGATCCATTCTGACCCCACTTAAAATTCATTTCAAGCTGTCTGTATCATGGAACCCTAATTACTCTTGTTCTCACATCATACCTAATTCCTCTTCTACTCTTTTCTTCCATAAGTTCTCCGATAGCTTAAACATTTCATTTGCAATCTAGAACACTTTTCTTCCAGATGATTTCTGAATTTCTTTGAACTGATTTTACGCCTAATCTGTCTCTGTCTTAAAACATAACTTAAAGTTACCTAGCTATAAATTAGAGGCCTTTTTTTGTCCGCTTTACCTCTGCCTTATCGGACTCGGCGTAATTTTCAACAATAGGTGACCCTTCTTCATTGTGTTTTACTGGTGTTATTAACTATTTTTAACTAGTCTGTTATGAAGGTTATCATTACATTCATTTTTGCGTTATGTGGTTCCTATTGTAGTTACCCCTTGACATGAGTCAAGAAATGTCTCAACTTTCACAGCTCCTGAACTGCAGTGCCCATAACACTTGGATGCTTTTCCTCTTGTTAATTTCTGTACTAACCTGATACAGCCCTAGAACACTGCATTTGTCATTAGCCACTTTCCATGTTCTCTGTACGCTACGTGATCTGAATGAAAGCAAACTTTGCTCACACTACAGTACGTCTATTGCACGGTTTTCATAGCACAACGATCTTCTCCTCTGTATTGATATTGTTGTCGTTGTTGATTTGCTTGTTACTGTCTCTCGTCATACCTAACTCCCTATTTTCTTATTTATCTCTTATTGTCAGAATTTTCCATCCTATTTTAAACCGATGTAAGCACATTTCGATAAAAACCCCTTACTACCTCATATTAACTTGCAAATATGATTTCCTCCTATTGACAACGTCGAAGCAATAAAGCGTAAGATTATATTCTTTTTTTGTGTTTCTTGAAGTTTTTTCCAGCGTGTTGGGAATTCCAGGAGATTTTGTGATTTCAGCCAGATGCTATAGACATCTAGCTTTGATGCTGCGACAGACCACCAACCAACTGTCTCCAGGTGAACTTCATGACTGATGTCAATAAGGGGACGCATGCTAGTAACCTCCAGTTAAATTCTTCCATAGCTCACCTGATGACTCGCAGGTGCCCAGATGAAATATCGTGGTATGTATCGAACGACAACCGGCAGAAAGCCCGAAATTTGCCTGAACATCCAGTCGTAAAATTCACCTGAAGAGGACTGCCTGGTTGTCAGCCGAAACAACGAGGCAAAAAGTTAACGTCACGCTGCCGGAATAGCAAAATTCCACGGAACATATTTCTTCTGTTTAGTTTGTTTATTTTGGTACATTCATTAGAAACACAAACAAAATACTGTCAAAGTCATTCCACTCCCTTGTCACAAAAGAATATTAAGAGAATCCACCTTTCGTATCTGCTGTTTTCACAGACCTACCAGTACAAAACGTGCACATGATAGAGCCACGGGCGTACGTGCTCCCTGCAAACGTCGTTTATGTTTTTGCTAAAGGCTAGGCAATTACAGTACTGAAACTGCTGTGCTGAAATTGCTTCAACATCTTCAGATAATTCGTAAAATACATTGTTTTCCTTTCTAAAAAAATACTGTCAATTTCAGACAGGGGCTCAACTTGATGATGTGTGACCCTGCCCACACGTCTCTTATAGGGTGCCTAGGAAGCTGTTTTTTCGGCTAGCTAGAAAACATACAAGCAGACCATAGTAATGGAGTTTATTGTAGTAATTGAACTGACAATTCTTAACTTTTCGTTGCTACATGATGGGTCGCAAGCATTTGGCGACATGCAAATAATCAAAGTACTTTGATAGATACAATTTCCATGCAAGCTAATCACACAAGTTCCTATGTTTTTCTATTGGTAAGATCACTGCAGCTCTTCTAGTGCGGCCGAGGCTAGGCTAGGCGGAGCGTCGCTTTTATTCTCTTCATGTAGTGGGCGCTCCTGCCTGGTGACGTCTTACTAAGCGTGCTATTGGCTGACGTCGTCTCACAGCCCTTTCTGCTGTATCGTTCTGATCTCCGTGTCGGCACTTTTCGTTAACTGGAACACACGAGCCTGAACAAAGCAAGATGATCAAATTAATTACTCGTACTTAAACATAAAAGCACGTCCAACAGCAGAATTTGCTGTTATGAACCATAATCCACACTAAAAAACGAGCAAAATTGTCGGCAGAAGACAAATTTCAAAATATGACGATTCGTCACATTCACTAAAAACCTGTGTAACGATATTTAAGAAAACATATAATATAACTTAGGAACAAGGTTTTAAATTGTAAGACATTTCCATGGGCAGATGTGGAAACACGAGGGCTAGTAGAAAACTTTGGGTAACAGAAGAAATACTAAATTTAATTAATGAAAGGAGAAAACATATAAAAATGCAGTAAAAGAAGCAGGCAAAAAGGGATACCAACGTCTCAAAAATGAGATCGACAGGAAGTGCAAAATGGCTAAGCAGGGATGGCTAGAGGACAAATGTAAGGATGTAGAGGCTTATCACACTAGGGTAAGATAATTACTGCCTACAGGAAAATTAAAGAGACCTTTTGAGAACAGAGAACCACTTGTATGAAAATCAAGAGCTCAGATGGAAACCCAGTTCTAAGCAAATAAGGGAAAGCAGAAAGGTGGAAGGAGTATATAGAGGGCCTATACAAGGGCAATGTACTTCAGGACAATATTATGGAAGAGGATATAGATGAAGATGGAATGGGAGATACGATACTGCGTGAAGAATTTGACGGAGCACTGAAAGACCTGAGTCGAAACAAGGCCCCGGGAGTAGGCAACATTCCATTAGAACTACTGACGGCCTTGGGAGAGCCAGTCCTGACAAAACTCTACCATCTGATGAGCAAAATGTATGAGACAGGCGAAATACCCTCAGACTTCAAGAAGAATATAATAATTCCGATCCCAAAGAAAGCAAGTGCTGACAGATGTGAAAATTACCGAACAATCAGTCTAATAAGTCACGGATCTAAAATACTAACGCCTATTCTCTACAGACGAATGGGAAAACTAGTAGAAGCAGACCTCGGGGAAGATCAATTTGGATTCCGTAGAAATGTTGGAACACGTGAGGCAATACTGACCCTACGACTTATCTTAGAAGCTAGATTTTGGAAAGGCAAACCTACATTTATAGTATTTGTAGACTTAGAGAAAGCTTTTGACAATGTTGACTGGAATACTCTGTTTCAAATTCTGAAGGTGGCAGGGGTAAAATACAGGGAGCGAAAGGCTATTTACAATTTGTACAGAAACCATATGGCAGTTACAAGAGTCGAGGGTTACGAAAGGGAAGCAGTGGTTGGGAAGGGAGTGAGACAGGGTTGTAGGCTATCCCCGATGTTATTCAATCTGTATATTGAGCAAGCAGCGAAGGAAACAAAAGATAAATTTGGAGTAGGTATTAAAATCCTTGGAGAAGAAATAAAACCTTTGAGGATCGCCGATGACATTGTAATTCTGTCAGAGACAACAAAGGCTTGGAAGAGCAATTGAACGGAATGGATAGTGTCTTGAAAGGAGGATACAAGATGAACATCAACAAAAGCAAAACGAGGATAATGGAATGTAGTCGAATTAAGCAGGGTGATGCTGAGGGAATTAGATTCGGAAATGAGACACTTAAAGTAGTAAAGGAGTTTTGCTCTTTGGGAGCAAAATAACTGATGATGGTCGAAGTAGAGAGGATATCAAATGTAGACTGGCAATGGCAAGGAAAGCGTTTCTGAAGAAGAGAAATTTGTTAACATCGAGTATTGATTTAGGTGCCAGGAAGTCGTTTCTGAAAGTATTCGTATGGAGCGTAGCCATGTATGGAAGTGAAACATGGACGATAACTAGTTTGGACAAGAAGAGAATAGAAGCTTTCGAAATGTTGTGCTACAGAAGAATGCTGAAGATTAGATGGGTAGATCATATAACTAATAAGGAGGTATTGAATAGGATTGGGGAGAAGAGAAGTTTGTGGCACAACTTAACTAGAAGAAGGGATCGGTTGGCAGGACATGTTCTGAGGCATCAAGGGATCACCAATTTAGTATTGGAGGGCAGCGTGGAAGGTAAAAATAATAGAGGGAGACCAAGAGATGAATACACCAAGCAGATTCAGAAGGATGTAGGTTGCAGTAGGTACTGGGAGATGAAGAAGCTTGCACAGGATAGAGTAGCATGGAGAGCTGCATCAAACCAGTCTCAGGACTGAAGTCCACAACAGCAACAGCGAAAACTAACTCAGCGAAGTTGGTACAGGCCAGACGAATTATCTTAGGTTATTAAAAACAAAAATAACATGCCTCGACAGACTGCAAACTTAGTTATTTCCTATTATTTTGCAGCAAAGTAAGACAAAGGGATTGAAATCAATCGCCCGAAATACCGACAGTAGTAACACAGAGCTTGTATAGTAACATACATGGAAAATTTTGGTTATTAACCAACGAAAGCAACTTAAGATCGATTACGACGTAACAACCAAGTCTAAGAAACATCAAAATATCATAAACCGAAATACATCGAACATTTTCTACACTGCAGTACAGACGGCAGTTTCATAACAAAGTTCTGTTGCCGCAATACGCGTGCTTCGTTGCATCAGAAATGGAGATAACACACAGCAAAGGTAGGGCAGTTACTCGAAGCAAGTAGTAATTTCTGTTATCTGTATGGAGTCTCGTCGTGTGGCACTTATCCCTGGCAACGTTGCGTCTTACAGCGTGACCAGAGCACACAGGTGTTGTGTGTATTTCATGTTCATAATGAGATACTATGAAAGCTATATCGTCGCCATTCTTCATGAAAGAAAAATTTGCATGATGTTCTGTAGTAGCAATTCTACACACTGACGACTGAATGTTTAAATTACCGGAATTTGCTGCTCCACGAACTAAATAAACCTCCGTTGCTCTTAACTCTCTTTCCGTCTACATCTGCAAATCACGTTCAAAATGCCTGGCAGAGGGTTCATCGAACCACCTTCACATTTCTCGCGCGGAAAGAATGAACACCTATATCTTTCCGTACAAGCTCTGATTTCTCTTATTTTATCGTGGTGATCGTTCCTCCTGATGTGCGTCGGTGTCAACAAAATATTTTCCCATTCGGAGGAAAAAGTTGGTGATTGGAATTTCATGAGAATATTCCGTCGCATCGAAAAACTCCTGATTTCCAGCCCAAATCCCGTATCATTTCTGTGACTCTCTCTCCCATATTTCTCGATAGTACAAAACGTGCTGCCTTTCTCTGAACTTTTTCAATGTACTCCGTCAGTCCGATCTGGTAAGGATCCCACACCGCGCAGCAGTCTTCTAAAAGAGGACGGACAAGCGTAGTGTAGGCAGTCTCCTTAGTAGGTCTGTTACATTTTCCTGTCATCTGTCCTGCCAGTAAAACGCAGTCTTTGGTTAGCCTTCGCCACAACATGTTCTTTGTGTTCCTTCCAATTTAAGTTTTTCGTAATTGTAATACCTAGGTATTTAGCTGAATTTACGGCTTTTAGATTAGACTGATTTATCGTGTAAGCGAAGTTTGACGAGTTCCTTTTAGCACTCATGTGGATGACCTCACACTTTTCATTATTTAGGGTCAACTGCCACTTTTCACACCATTCAGATATCTTTTCTAAATCGTTTTGCAGTTTGTTTTGATCTTCTGATGGCTTTATTTGTCGATAAACGACGGCATCATCTGCAAGCAGCCGAAGACGGCGGCTCAGATGGTCTCAAAAATCGTTTATATAGATAAGGAACAGCAAAGGGCCTATAACACTACCTTGGGGAACGGCAGAAATCACTTCTGTTTTACTAGATGACTTTCCGTCAATTACCACTTCTCCGACCATCCTGATTTAGGTTTTCCGTGATTTCCCTAAATCGCTTCAGGCAAATGCAGGCATGGTTCCTTTGAAAGGGCACGGTCGATTTCCTTCCCCATCCTTCCCTCACCCGAGCTTGCGCTCCGTCTCTAATGCCCTCGTTGTCGACGGGACGTTAAACAATACTCTCCTCCAATTACCACGAATTGTGACTTCTCTGACAGGAAATCTGTACGTTACCCTGAGCTCCAAGTCATGTCCCGTGTCTCTTCGTATTTATTACAACTATGTGCTTTTAACCACAACAACCCTGTAACTTTTTTCATATGTAACTACAAAATTATTACTATTGGTATTTGCAGTGTCTGTGTTTAACTATCTAGACTTGGTACGCAATCCTTCATTCATGCATGTCTGAAGGAACAGACACTGCTACGGTCGACATCTTAATGAAATGGAAGAAACGTATTCGGAATTGTGAAAATGATTATTGCCACACAATTTATGAGTGACAAGTGAAAATTGCTTTACTGGGACTGGAACCTGGATTTTCCGCTTTACGCTAGTGGTAGCCTTAACCGCGTCGGCCACCTGAACACGCTTTCAGGGCCGACGCAAATCTCCTGACGTCACTAAATGTCTACGTCTTGCATTCACACAGTTGCCGTTATTCCCGGACAGGGAGATACCTTTTATGATTTTCGCAGCTTGTCTGGGCGTGCAGCTCTATTTGTATTGTCTGTGTTTAACGATGTACTATGTAATAAATTGTGCAGCAGCAGTCTGATCGTATTCGCAACTTCGAATAGATTTCTTCAATTTCGTTAAGATGTCAATCGAAGCAATGTTTGTTACCCCTGACATGCATGCATATCTGAAGAACATTGCGTAGTATAAAATTTCCACCTGACGTTTCGCCTCCATCTGCGGGATACATCTTCTGCGGTCGTCCGGACGACCTCAGAAGATATCTCCCGCAGATGGAGACGAAACGCCAGGTGGAAATATTATACATCGACCACGGCCGCTCAGCCCGGAAGATTCAACTGAAGACAACACCGGCTGAGAAAGCCTACATTGTATGATTGCATAGTACATCGGTAAGCAATAACACTGCGAATAATGCTACATGACTAGACAGGCTGCGATAGTAATAATAAAATGTCTTCGTGGGCGGGAATCACAGCAACTAACTGTGCGAGGGCAGGACGCACTCTCTCAGTAACGCATGGAGATTTCGGTCGGCTCTGGAGGCGTGCTCGGATGCCCGATGCGGCTAAGACGACCGCTCGTGTAGAGCAAGAAATCCGAGTCCCAGTCCACGTCCGACACAAATTTTCATTTGTCGCTAATAAATTGTGAAGCAGTAGTGTAATCACATACACAGTTCTGAACACATTTCTTCCATAGAAAATTATTCTGCTCTATGTGGCTTTAAGTGGCTAAGCCCGTGGCAGATTGCTAATCCCTAGCCGACCGTGTCCACTTTAAGAGAAAGATTTTAGGTAAGGAACGAGAAACCAAAATCTTGACGACAAGGCAGGGAAACGAACACCGTTCTTGCTACTGTGTGGTCAGTGCAATACCTCTCCTCGGCCGACCCACAGTGGCCGAGCAGTTCTAGGCGCTACAGTCTGGAAACGCGCAATCGCTACGGTCACAGGTTCGAATCCTGCCTCGGGCATGGATGTGTGTAACGTCCTTAGGTTAGTTAGGTTTAACTGGTTCTAAGTTGTAGGGGACTGGTGACCTCAGAACGTGAGTCGCATAGTGCCCAGAGCCATTTGAACCTCTCCTTGTTCTGTTACTCCAGTGAGTTAGTGTCCTTCTCTAATGACAATAAAGTCGACAGAACGATCACTTGCTTTGAACTGTCGGCTCGTTCTTTAAAAGAACATTACAGCAAATGTTTGTTTGACATTTACACAATTTCCAATCATCTGGATGATTGTAAATGAATGTACAACGAGTTTTACACTTGGTGTACTAGATGACAGCCGTCTTTAAACGTTAATCAGTGCACAGCAATACCTGCAAACAAGAGAAAGTACTATATTGTTTACGACTGCGAGATACGTGGTTAAGTTCTGACACCCCTAACATTGCTTAAATATCTTGCAGCATTACTATGAAGGTGTGAGGGGCGGTCAAAACGTATCTTGTCGAAGGCTGTACAATCCAGAATCGGTACGCCAATCAGGTGAAACCATTGTGAGCAATGACACAACCATCCCACCGACGCACCAAGTTGAAGATGTCCGTATGGTAAAACACCAGGTCCTGTTGCGTGAAAAAGTCTGTAACTGCCTGCTGTAGAATCTCGTGGGACGAGAGTCGTCGACCCTTCAAGGCCCCTTCTAGCGGACGGAAGGCGAAACAATTACGCGAGGGGGAAGGGGGGAGGAGGCACTATGTATAGTCTCCCACACGAGTTGATGTAACTTCTGCCTTATGACATTTATGATGTGAGGACGTGCATTGTCATGAAGCAGCACCGTTCTTTGTCGCACCACCGTTTGTCGCCTACAAGAATGCGGTCAAGGAATGTGTAGCCTTCAACATTGAAGCACATCAGGTGATTTAGGCAAAACAACCATGATTGAGGCTGGCCTCCCAGATCGACCGTCGCCTTGTGTTGAACCCCAACCGGCACGGAACGTGACTCACCATTACTCAACGGTGGTTTTCGACAGACATGCTATTCCAGACACATTCCTCATTTTACGATGGATGTTACCGGCAAGCCGAGACTAATCAAGAAAAGAAAAACAGCACTTTGGCCCTGTTTGTACGCATTTGGCAATAACGTCACCATAGTTCAAGGTTCCGCATTTACAGCACACACGTCGGAAAGACACGAATGCCACACTAATGCTCTGCCTACATGTCGATGGTTAAATAATGGCATTGGAGCCACACTGGGTTCGTATAAGCTGCAGCAGTGCCCTCAAACGGAAACTTTTTGTTAACTTCTTATACATGAAATGAAGCCAACTCGTTAAACCAACAGCAGGGGTGGTGAATGAAAGTCTTCGATTTGTTGGTAGGATTCTGGGAAACTGCGTTGCGTCCATTGACGACACCATATACAAGGCACCAATGCGACCTGTTCTATAATTATGTTCTTATGTTTAGAGTCCTTATCAAGCCGGATTGACAGCAGATACCAAAGATATCGCAGTAAATCTGAGGCGTATTGCTGGGATCGTGAAATGGTTATATAGCCCATTAGGAAATGTAACGGAAATGGACAGAAAAGGAAAAATGTATTCGTTGTCTTTCCTGCCATTCTAAATTGTCCTTATTTGTCTTCCAAGAAAGACGGTACAAACTGGACAATCAGGAATACTCGTTTCGGCCACAGAGCTACCATCCTAACATTACTTCGTTAATTATAGTTATTTTCACGATTAAATTAAATTACATTTAGTAACTTCTGAATTCAACCTTGAGAACTGTACTATGGCTTTTCTCTTTCTTCTTTTAGCCGTTTAATTAATCAGGAATTACGTTTAGTCTTACACTAGTTTCATGAGAGTCCAACCGTATCATTGTCATGTCTTGGTTTCCACCCTGCGTTTGATCGTAGTTGGTTCCAGCAAGCCTCGCCCTCTCTACAGCACCGTACCAAATACCGTATGACAGCTGGCGCCATCTTTACCGCTCCTCCGGAACATTGGCTCTTACATCCACTGTGGGATCCTCTGAATAACCTACCTAGATCACCTTAGTGAAATCGGTAATGCTGTGAATGTAGCTTACATTGCCCTGTTATTTCGCGATTCGCCTAAGAATAAATTAGGTGAGGAAGGATGACATCAGCTAATATTATGTTGTGTTATGTTGCAGTGGATGACTATTGGCTGGTAAAATTTGTGTTTGCCTGATAATAATTCCAAAATAGTATCAGGGAGTCCGTGCTCATAGATGAAGAATTTTGGACATTACACGTAAACGTCGTTCTTTTTTTCGGAGTTTTTAACTATAGCAGCTATGATCGTAGTTTACTAGTACGTCCATATTTCATCTGAAGTGAACTCATTTAAGTAGATGCCGCAACTGTGCAACTGAAAAGGACTCGTCCAGTTCCGTTTCCCATCCTTCCCCAGTCTCAACTTGTCATTAACGTCCTAACCTCCATAACTTCGAAGAGAGCAATAAACTTCTTTTATATAAACATTGGTGACCCTATGAGGTGGTGCATCGGGGTCGTATTAGGGAGGGCAAAACTTTGATCTGGTCATATAGATTTAAGTTTTCCATATCATATGGGAAGCATTTGGTTTACTGACAAAGCTTATTTTTTACCTGGACGGCTTCGTCAATAAACAGAACTGGCGCATATGGGGAACCGAAAAGCCCCATGTTGCAGTCACATCGTCCCTGCATCCTCAAAAAGTACTGGTCTGGGCCGCCATTTCTTCCAAAGGAATCATTGGCCCATTTTTCAAATCCGAAACGATTACTGCATCACGCTATCTGGACATTCTTCGTGAATTTGTGGCGGTACAAACTGCCTTGGACGACACTGCGAACACCTCGTGATTTATGCAAGATGGTGCCCGGCCACATCGCACTGCCGACGTCTTTAATTTCCTGAATGAATATTTCGATGATCGTGTGATTGCTTTGGGCTATCCGAAACATACAGGAGGTGGCGTGGATTGGCTTCCCTATTCGCCAGACATGAACCCCTGTGACTTCTTTCTGTGGGGACACTTGAAAGACCAGGTGTACCGCCAGAATCCAGAAACAATTGAACAGCTGAAGCAGTACATGTCATCTGCATGTGAAGCCATTCCGCCAGACACGTTGTGAAAGGTTTCGGGTAATTTCATTCAGAGACTACGCCATATTATTGCTACGCATGGTGGATATGTGGAAAATATCATACTATAGAGTTTCCCAGACCGCAGCGCCATCTGTTGTTGACAATTGTAACTACTGTAATTTCGAAAGTTTGTCTGCCTGAAAATGTACTGTTGTCCCAAGCATATTGCAACAAACGGTGTCTTTCTATCGCTGCTCGTTTAGTTTGTATTGCCGTTTCAAATATACCGGTCATTTTTGAAACACCCTGTATCTAAGAGCAGAGAATTGAGAAAGCGCTTAACCGTGTCTGCAGCGAACGTGGGTCCGGCGCTTACGCTGCTCATCATCACAGCGGTGGGTTGCGATCACGTGGCCATCCTTGTGCTGCTGGCCATCAACGGTCTGTGCCTGGGAGCCCAGTACACCAGTAACTCCATCAACCTGCTGGGCATCGCGCCCAACTTCGCGGGCACCATGCTCGGCATCTCCAACACGTTCGCCAACGCCGCCGGTATCCTGGCGCCATACGCCGTCGGCTGGATCACCAGCGGCAACGTAAGTACCCCACCACTGGCTACGAGGCTTCCGAATGCGACCCTGAGACGTGCCCGTTACTGAGAAATAACTCTTATCTGCTGAGATTATTGTGTCTGAGAAGTTAAGAGTTTGTGACAGACAGGGTCTGGAACCCAACTCCCTGCATTTCGTGGACGGTATACTACACATTACCAGCTGTACCATACTTCTCTTTTCTGGGTGCCCCTCCTCTCCTGACGACAGAGGCACTCATCAAAAGTTGGCTTCCACAACAAAAGCTCTAATCTTAAACTAAAATTTTGTCTCTATGTTTGTACTTCTGCAACCAGATAATCAGAGAAATTACATAACAAATCCACAGTTATACCTGACTCTATCACACTACAGCGACGTACTGGCAGCTGGAAAAAGCATGCGCCCTCGAATCAAAAACACCGCATCGTGGGAACTACAATACCCAACGGTTCTCTGTCTGGCTATGGAAGACCTTGGTTTCTGTAGATATGCTACAGTTACACTTTTGAACTGCCGCCTGCTGTTAAAGGGGACTGGTCGAAGCTTGGTCTGGGGCACGATCATTTCGCTTAATAAGATGGAGGTTAGGTAACTTGGGCGACAACATGACACACAGGTGTTATCATGCCTATGCAGTGTTCGTCAGACCTGTACACATTTCTGTGGTGGAGAGGTGGATCTGTTGTCATGCTGAAGGTGCAGGTTACCTGTAGAGTGCTATAGGCAAATAAATTACCTCTTGGTTGCAGTGCACATTTTACTTTATTGACTAGAGAATACTTACTGGGATCTTCAATTTTCATCGGTTAGTGGCGGTGTGTTGAAAAATATTATGTCATGGAAATTCAGTAAATGGAAGATTCAGTTGGGACAAGTGGACATGATTGTGAAGCAGGTTCCTGTAGCAATCGCAAGAGTCACTAGAATATGTATCACGGCGCATTTAATCTTACCTAAATAACCCCTCTGCTCCCGCCCCCCTCCCCCCGGGAGATAATATGCATCCCCCTCCTGAATGGCGCCAATGTTGGCAAACGGGATACTGTCCGCCACAAACTAAGATGACACTCGGCACGGTGGTTGATGGGAGTGACCGTAAAGGCATTTCCCAGTTACCGTCGCTCCGGACAGTAGATAGCCTTGCGTAGTTTTCGACATACTCATATCCTGCCAAATGTACCAACGTGTAGCATGTCTTGTTCGTTCAGGCTTCTTCTCATACTTCTATGACCAACTAATCTCTGTGCACGGTGACTTATGGTGGCGCACAAATACACGTCCGGTTGCGGATGATATGGCCGATCTCTGATTGTTGTTATCCAGCACTGAACTGGCGTAGAATTGCTGCTCTATTTTCTGCTGCGATCTACAATAGTCGATCACGACACCTGTCATCATTACGTTGTGGTTCGTGTAAGTCGATTCTGGCGGTTGTAATTTCACTCGAATCGAGCCACTCATAGTACACCCTTGAGATAGTGGCATATGAAGCACCCAGTGCTGCCACACTTCGAAACTGGAGTTTCCCTGTATCGGTCAACCATGACATGAACACAGTCAGAAGACTTGTAAGGAAATACGTGATGAAGTATTCAGTAGAACGACACATCCCACCCGAACACAAACTTTGGCCATTCCAAAGTTCGTCATTATTTCTGTCACCAACTAACAACAAGCAATATTGTATGAAAATGACTTTTCCTGAAAATATTCCCTGTCATATCTCAAACTGGGATTCAGCAGATTAACGTGAATAATTAATAATCACAAAAATTAAGTTATCGCCTTTAAAAAGAGAATTCAGCATAGCATAATATGACCAACATTTTATTTAGAGTTGCTCGGAACGAAAAGGATACAAATGTAAATTTACTACTTACAGTACGTGTTGACTGGCGCCATTCACTGTGTTACTGATGACTATTCCATATCTGTAAATATATGACTTTGCTGGGTAATTTCAGATATAAAGTTGTGTAAAAAATTGATTTAATATAGTACACTTATAGTTTTAATTCAGTCACACTGTCCTCAAACCTTTTGCAGTAGTAGCAAAAAAAAAAAAATCTCATAAGGATAGCTGCTTAACAAATTCCATTTTATTATTATGTTGTCGTCCATACGTCCATACATGCAATTATGGTACACAGATCTCCAAAGTTAAATAGATTTTCGATCTACAGTCTTCATAAAACTTAAACAAAATGTCACACTTTATGCAAATTCATGCAAAGTAACAAATCGAAATTATTATTCATGCAGTTTCTCTTTTCGTCATTTCGGTCCACTCCATTAGACTGACCCTTCCTCTCCTCTCGATAGACGCGATACAAAACTTTTTTTGATGTGTGTATTTTCGAAGGAGAAAGTCAAATAATGTGCATTGAAAAAATGACCTCTCGTCATTCTGAAGAGGATAAGTCATTGTATAAACTCTCATAATTCCTTAGGGTGGCTCATAGTTTCACAATAGCAGGTTAGTCTATGTCTCTGGAAACATACTCACCGTATGTGGTGTAGCTAATGGTGTACTTTGTTTTTCTGCCACAGCAAACGAGAACTGCGTGGAACACGGTGTTCTACGTGTCGGCAGGCATCGGAGTGGCGACGTACCTCATCTGGCTGGTTCTGGGCACGGACAAGGTGCAGCCCTGGAACGATCCTCCCCCAGGTGAGGGCTGACAACAGTCTCTGGCACTCGCTACTCGAATTTTTACAGTTTTGGGGCACATTGATACAGTTTTGGAGGCAAGCTGACACAGTTTATTAATTGCCACTCTCAATCAAAGCAAATCAATATTCAAACAATTTGAGTAGCTTACTTTCAACACTGCTATCTACATCTCATGGTGGTGTTTCAGGCAGATCCATTAAGGGGTAAAGAGCTTGGAACGTAAGGTAGTACTGAAATTTGAGACTGATACTAGATACTTGAATATTTTAACTATTGATAATTTGGTTCTGTTATGGTAGACATCACCATCGACTAGGCTGGGTCTAGTGGTGTCTAAATTGCATGGCACACGTTTTGTTATAGCTCTGCTGATACACAAATATCAATTTATAATGCTTCTCTCCACTGCTTCGAGGTCTCAAGAACTTATTATTTATCTTTGATACTAAAAAAGAAATTCATGAGGCCTTGGAGCAGTGGAGAGAAGCGTAAGAGAGTACTGGAACATGTATCAACACAACAATGTCAGAATCCATGCTGTGCAGATTATAAAGGTAGCTCGTATTTCTTTCCATTTATGACAGTTGGGTAGCATTGCAGAATCTTGACTACCTCACTTTCAACTAAAAAGGAGAGGTTGAATCTTGCAGTGCACTAGTTTTGGCGAGCTTTGGGGTACACGTTTTGGGGTGAGGGAGCACGGTAGAAGGCAGTAACTCTTGTAAAAGGATTTGGGTCGCTGTGTTTTCGATTTAGTGAATTCAAAGTCAAAGGACAAGAAGCAGGACGCTTTCAGTACGTGAAATCTTTCTAACACTCCCAAATAAGGAAATTTTATTGTATACAGCCTAATAAAAACGAAGAATTACTGATTTTATTTCATTATAGATATTCTTGAGAACGAAATACCTAGCTAACCAGTGTGTTGAACAAGGAAACAGTACTTTCAGTCTTAAATAACAGGCGTAGATCAGATTAGCTGGTTCGAATATAAGTTCAAATAGTAAGGCGTAAGCTTAATTTCTACATCTACATGACTACTCTGCAATTCACATTTAAGTGCTTGGCAGAGGGTTCATCGAACCACAATCATACTATCTCTCTACTATTCCACTCCCGAACAGCGAGCGGGAAAAACGAACACCTAAACCTTTCTGTTCGAGCTCTGATTTCTCTTATTTTATTTTGATGATCATTCCTACCTATGTAGGTTGGGCTCAACAAAATATTTTCGCATTCGGAAGAGAAAGTTGGTGACTGAAATTTCGTAAAAAGGTCTCGCCGCGACAAAAAACGTCTATGCTGTAATGACTTCCATCCCAACTCGTGTATCATATCTGCCATACTCTCTCCCCTATAACGCGATAATACAAAACGAGCTGCCCTTTTTTGCACCCTTTCGATGTCCTCCGTCAATCCCACCTGGTAAGGATCCCACACCGCGCAGCAATATTCTAACAGAGGACGAACGAGCGTAGTCTAAGCTGTCTCTTTAGTGGACTTGTTGCATCTTCTAAGTGTCCTGCCAATGAAACGCAACCTTTGGCTCGCCTTCCCGACAATATTATCTATGTGGTCCTTCCAACTGAAGTTGTTCGTAATTTTAACACCCAGGTACTTAGTTGAATTGACAGCCTTGAGAATTGTACTATTTATCGAGAAATCGAATTCCAACGGATTTCTTTTGGAACTCATGTGGAACATCTCACACTTTTCGTTATTTAGCGTCAACTGCCACCTGACACACCATACAGCAATCTTTTCTAAATCGCTTTGCAGCTGATACTGGTCTTCGGATGACCTTACTAGACGGTAAATTACAGCATCATCTGCGAACAGTCTAAGAGAACTGCTCAGATTGTCACCCAGGTCATTTATATAGATCAGGAACAGTAGAGGTCCCAGGACGCTTCCCTGGGGAACACCTGATATCACTTCAGTTTTACTCGATGATTTGCCGTCTATTACTACGAACTGCGACCTTCCTGACAGGAAATCACGAATCCAGTCGCACAACTGAGACGATACCCCATAGCTCCGCAACTTGATTAGAAGTCGCTTGTGAGGAACGGTGTCAAAAGCTTTCCGGAAATCTAGAAATACGGAATCAACTTGAGATCCCCTGTCGATAGCGGCCATTACTTCGTGCGAATAAAGAGCTAGCTGCGTTCCACAAGAGCGATGTTTTCTGAAGCCATGCTGATTACGTGTCAATAGATCGTTCCCTTCGAGGTGATTCATAATGTTTGAATACAGTATATGCTCCAAAACCCTACTGCAAACCGACGTCAATGATATAGGTCTGTAGTTAAATGGATTACTCCTACTACCCTTCTTGGACACTGGTGCGACCTGCGCAATTTTCCAATCTGTAGGTACAGATCTATCGGTGAGCGAGCGGTTGTATATGAGTGCTAAGTAGGGAGCTATAATATCAGCGTAATCTGAAAGGAACCTAATCGGTATACAATCTGGACCTGAAGACCTGCCCGTATCAAGCGATTTGAGTTGCTTCGCAACCCCTAAGGTATCTACTTCTAAGAAACTCATGCTAGCAGATGTTCGTGTTTCAAATTCTGGAATATTCCATTCGTCCTCCCTGGTGAAGGAATTTCGGAAAACTGCGTTCAATAACTCCGCTTTAGCGGCACAGTCGTCGATAACAGTACCATCGGCACTGCGCAGCGAAGGTATTGACTGCGTCTTGCCGCTTGTGTACTTTACATACGACCAGAATTTCTTCGGATTTTCTACCAAATTTCGAGACAATGTTTCGTTGTGGAACCTATTAAAGGCATCTCGCATCGAAGTACGTGCCAAATTTCGCGCGTCTGTAAATTTTAGCCCATCTTCGGGATTTCGCGTTCTTCTGAACTTCGCATGCTTTTTCCGTTGCCTCTGCAACAGCGTTCGGACCTTTTTTGTGTACCACGGGGGATCCGTTCCATCTCTTACCAATTTATGAGGTATGAATATCTCAATTGCTGTTGCTACTATATCTTTGAATTTGAGCCACATCTCGTCTACATTCGCATAGTCAGTTCGGAAGGAATGGAAGTTGTCTTTTAGGAAGGCTTCCAGTGGCACTTTATCCGCTTTTTAAATAAAATTATTTTGCGTTTGTTTCTGATGGATTTGGAAGAAATGGTATTGAGCCTAGCTACAATGACCTTGTGATCACTAATCCCTGTATCAGTCATGATGCTCTCTATCAGATCTGGATTGTTTGTGGGTAAGAGGTCAAGTGTGTTTTCGCAACCATTTACAATTCGCGTGGGTTTGTGGACTAACTGCTCGAAATAATTTTCGGAGAAAGCGTTTAGGACAATCTCGGAAGACGTTTTCTGCCTACCACCGGTTTTGAACAAGTATTTTTGCCAACATACCGAGGGTAGGTTGAAGTCCCCACCAACTATAACCGTATGAGTGGGGTATTTATTTGTTACGAGACTCAAACTTTCTCTGAACTGTTCCGCAATTTCAGTTAAAAATGTGTGCCTGTAGTATATTTATGTTGGCTCTGACCTACAGTTCAAGTTTCCACCATTAGTCAACACTGTTGTCGCAGCAGTGAAGACACTGTTAATGCTGAGTAACTCATAAATCCAAGGTGGTAGCAGGCCATGCTTCCTGATGTGTCATGTGACAAGGCCCGCCCCTTTATCAACGACCTGATCATTATAATGCAAGAGCCCACATATTTCTCCCACCCTCCACCCCTTCCTCCCTCCACCACCTTTTCTCTGCTTCTCGCCACTCATCCACTCAGATCCCAGTACCTTGAAGTTCATTACAGTGAAATAGCCAACCACACTGTAGCCCCAGATCAGCAATCTGACTGTGCTCAAATGTATCCCAAGGATTTGAAATTTTGCACCATGTTAGAAAGCATTTATACAAAAACTTATGCAAAGCCCGTATCTTGCAATATTTACACATCTGAAATATGTTGTGAACTCTCAAATGAAGCATCCCTAAGCGATTTTCATCCCTAAAATCCAACGTTATGAAACACATGTGAATGAACAAATACACTACAGGTAATTTATAGGCCTGCACTTGGTGTAAGACACAATGGAGCTTCAAATTAAATATTTCGAATCACAATTGTTCTCTGATGCTTTTCAACTGTTACAGTGGTAGATGTTTGTCTAAAATATGTAAAGGGTGCTACCATTCAATTGAGGATACGTTACTGTGGTTTACAGACCGAACCGACAACATATATCATTTTTACAAATTTTTCTGTAACGGTTCGTCTTAGGAAGTACGACTTTAGGTGGGTCAAAAATAATGCATCACGTTCTGCTCGAGAAAATAAAACTGATTTTATTAACAACTGAATACAGCGTTTTAATTGCATTTGAACTAGATGTACTAGATATTATGTCCCGACTGAACATCCAAGGAATGCTGTACTATTTACTACAGTGCCAAGTCTCTCTAAAATGTTTAGAGACTATATTTTCTATAATAAACTACTAAAAAACGCCAAAAACTAGTTAAAATTATTTATCTTAATAATTAATGTTTTAGAGTAGAAATAGACACACAAACACACACTCATTTATTGTTCTCTAATTGTGGCTGTTAATTCGACTTTTGTATCAAACTAAAATTATTTCTCGAAATATGGAATACATAGAGCACAATAAACATGTGGCACTATTGTTGAAATTTAATTGTTCTATAAGATTAAACAATATTCATTGCTTACATATGGCACTATTGATAAAACTTATAGCTTAAGTAGCACTTGTTGATGGCCGAAATCGGAGTATCACACCACCATTTGCAAGCGCAGTGATTCTTTAAATTAAGTATTTTCACATCTGAATTGTTTTTATTACTTATTAAAATACTTGTGACTCACTTACTGGCACTACTGAAACAAATTAGGTAAGTAGCAGTACCAACATACCCGAATACTTACCAGCTTGTCCTCAAAACAGTAACAACTTGTCCTGGAAGCTGTATAGTTTGGACCACAACTGTATCAATTTACCCTGAAACTCTAACAACTTTCTCCCTGCAAGTGTATTGACTTGCTCTCCCCAAACTATAGCAACTTGCCCTCCAAACTGGAACAACTTGCCCACTAAACTGTAACAACTTGCCCTCACAACTGTGACAACTTGCCTTGAAACTATAAGAATTTGATCTAAAATTGTAACGTTCTGCTGTCATTACCTCTAACCTCCACATATATTGTTGGGGAAGGGCAATGATGTTCAGTTCTATGGCCAGTTGTCAAAGTTTCAGGGAAAAGTTTTACAGTTTTGGGGCACATTGATACAGTTTTGGAGGCAAGCTGACACAGTTTCAAGGACCAAGTTGATACAGTTTTGGCACAAATTGATACAGTATTGGAGTAATCTGATGCACTTTCGCTACAAGTAATACAGTTTTCTGTGGAAAATGGGTACAGTTTTGGGGAAAAGCTATTACAGTTTTGAGGGCAAGTTGTTTCTGCTTTGGGGGAAGTTATTGCAGTTGCAGAGACTAGTTTGTACAGTTTCAGAGCAACTTGTTATAGTTTCAGGGCGGGTTGATACTGTTTTATGGACAAGTTGATAATGTTTCAGAACGAGCTAATACAGATTTAGGTTACAAGTGGTTTATTTCAGGGTAAGTTGTTCTAGTTCCCAGGAAAGTTACTATAGTTCCAGGGACATGCTGTTACAGTTTGAGGGCACGTTGTTAGCAGTTTTGGGGGCAATCTATTACAGTTTTGTGGCAAGTTGTTACAGTTTTTGGGCAAGCTCATAGAATTTCTGGGGCAAGCTGACAATGTTTTGAGTGGCAAGTTGATACAGTATATGTATATACACAATAACAAAATGTTTTGTACGGTATATCTACATCCTTCTCATCATCATCCTTCTGATTTACACACCTCAGTAAATTTTCTGAGTCTCTCCCTCTTTATCACTCTTTCTCTATCACTTTAATGAGGCAGTAACATAATAAATTACAGAAGACATATAAATATAGTTTTCCTTCAGTAGCTGATGCCCACAGTAGCTGAAACTTCTTCAATCCCAGTTGCACAGATCCACTGCCCATACACACTGTTAACTTGTCATGGAAACAAGTGTTGACCTGATAACTCTTAGCTTGGTAACTAACCACTTTTGGTTATGGGAACAAGTCACAGCTTGTCAAAACAAGTCCCATCTTGCAAGAACAATTTGGAACTTTCTTAGTTGACATCATGATTAGTCTTTCTGAGTCTGAACATATGCATTGATACTATCTCTAAGCATATCATATTTCATGGGTCGAGATAAGTGTACATGTTAGGTATGCACAAGTGGGATAATGGCCATCACTCTATAAACTGACCATAATTGACACCCACTAGAAGCTGGGGGGGGGGGGGGCTAATGGCAGTCACCTTGTCAACTGACCATCATCACCCCAACCCAACAGCATCTGAATACAATTACAGCACTTTGTCAATTGAAAATAACTGCCTGATGCAATATTACCTAGGCAGTTGCCGAAAATATTGTTGCATCTTGGTAATGCGACAGAGCTAGTTGGACTAGTCAGATATAGTCAAAACTACACGACACTATTTGAAAGTATTCGGAACTTGCTTTAAGGAAGACCATTGTAAGATGTCTGCGTGTGCTTATCTGGGGTAGTGGTAGTCACCCATAAATTGACCACTACCCCACCCCCTTGGAAGCTGGTTTACGCCAACTATCATTGCCTTGCCTGCTTAGCATCATCAGTGTAAGATGACAAACATTTTGCACTATAAGAAAAATTAATACCCTTGTGTGCAATCACTATAATGTTTGGGTTACTTTAAAAGTGTAGCAACCCTCCTTTCAAATTATACGAATGTGTATTACTACTTTTCCGTATGTTATTTAATCAAAGTATCATGTAGTTTCCACTGTGTAACAACAGAAAATGACTAATATTTTGAACTGTAAGATGAAGTAAATATTCTAGCAAAAAGTCACTATAATGTTTGGCTGACTCTGATTTCGACGTGTTTTTGACTGATTTAGACATGGGAATAATATAGTTTCCTTTAGTAATTCTCATCAATAAGTCCACTTTAAGCTCTAAGTTAGATCAGCAGTTGGGCTCATGTATGTTTTCCATTGTTATAGAAACAATTTTTATGTTTTTGACAATTTAATGCATTGTACAAAGATTGTACTATGCTAATCTAGTAGCCTATAACTTATAAGTGAGTTACATGTATTTCCTTAAGTATTACAGACAATTTGGATGTGGATTTGAAGGTCCAAAGTGCCTGAAAAGTGTGGTACAACAATGGAACTCTGGTCATTAACAAGATTATCAATGGTGCCTATATGCAAGACATACATATTTTTAAGTGTGATAGAACAATTAAATCATGACAGTTTGCAGGTGTGTATTGTGGTCAAAGTCTACTGTGTTTTGGAAATAATTTTATTTCGCTGAAACTCGAATTTTCATTCACAAGCATATATCAATAATCATACTTGTGTATTACGGTAAGCAACCTGTGTGTGTGTTTGAGGAGGTGGGCGGGGGGCTATTTAAGTTTTTATATTCGAATTTTGATGGCAAAGATTGTGTTGCAAAGACATCGACCCTCCGTCCCTCTCCTGTCCCACCACCACCACATTTGATCGTTTTGTGATTAATGTGTACAATACAGAAGTTCTTGTAGTACACTACGAAATTATGCAGTGCTATATCGCAATAAAAATCACATAAACAACCTTCTTCCTTTTTTTCTAAAATCGTGTCTGGTCACTTCATTTGTCTTTTTGTTATGTTGTGTGTGTGTGTGTGTGTGTGTGTGTGTGTGTGTGTGTGTGTGTGTGAGAGAGAGAGAGAGAGAGAGAGAGAGAGAGAGAGAGAGAGAGAGAGAGAGAGCATGCTTAAATCATGTATTTTATGTAGATTTTGGTGTTACTTAGTGGTTGAATATAGAAAACGTTTTAGAGCCGCTTGGCACCATTGTTCCAGTCAGTAAATATTACAGCATTTCCTGAGTGTTCATTTTGTACAACTACATAACGTCTAGTACACTTAGCTCAAATCTAATAAAATGCATTATTTGCTGTTTATAACATCATTTATGATTTCTAGCGTAGAGCGTAATGCATTATCTTTGTCCCCCCTACAATGGTGCTCGCTAAGGTAAAAAATTACTGAAAAACTTACAAAAACGATAAGTGAAGGCAGTCTGGTGTATGAACCAACCATAACATCCTTTACGTATTTTAGATGAGGAGATACCATTGTAATACCTGAGAAGCATCACAAAACAGTTTACATGTGGAAATATTTAATATGGCTAAATTGAAGATGTGTTGTATTGTACATTAAGTATAAGCCTAAAAATTACCTGTTTAGGGTGCCATTTTTTATCCACATGTGTTTCATAACGATTCAGAATGGAAATAACTTGGGACACGCATTCTGAGAATTTACAATCATATTTTAGGAAGTAATTTTGAATGATGTGTGTGTGTGTGTGTGTGTGTGTGTGTGTGTGTGTGTGTGTGTGTGTATAAAATGAGATTTCAAGACTTAACTTAAACATTTCTTTTATTGTGTTGTGGACGTATTTTTCAGACATTTTAGTCACTGAACTAACATTGTGGCACTTGAAAAGCACCATAATACAATTTATCTGTGAAAATATTTAGTTTGTAACTTCATTGTGTCTTATACGAAGTGTACGCCTGAAAGCTACCTGCTTAGGGTGTTATTTTCGCCAGATGTGTTTTATAACTATTTAAATGGAGCGCTTAACTTGATAGTTACTCGTTCTAAAATATACAAAAAGGAATGAGCAATTAACATCTCAATTTGTTGTATCGTAAGGCAGACACACAGTCATTATTACACGAATCCTTCCAACTTCCCACCATAAAAAATAAAAGAGAATAAAGAATAACTATCTGAATCGAGTCAGTTTAATAATAAAATATGACTTAATTTAACTAGCTCATCAACTGAGCTTAGTAGTTTATTGTCACAATGGTAAATAAAATATGGGTTAAATAGGCGCCAAGACAGACAACAGGGGAAAATGGGGTCTTTACAAAGATGAAATTTCTCTTACATATTTCGTAATGGAGCGAGGGTTAAAAGAAGCGCTCAGAACTTTTTGGGATAAGGTCGCGACGACAGATTAATACGACCACAGATTCAGAGATTTCGGTCAAGTGATGTTACACACTGTGCCAGTAATAATTTGAACCAACAGTTTCGTAACTCATGTGTTAAAATAGTGACTGGGATTGTTTATAGAACAGTTCACAAAGTAATAGAGGCTGACCTAAGGTAAGATCATTTTGGGTTCCAGACAAACGTAGGAACACATGAAGCATTACCGTCACTGTGACTTATTTTAGAAGATAGAGTTAAGAAAGACAAACCAGCCTTTCTGAAACGTATATATTTAGAGAAAGCTGTTAAAAACGTTGACTGAAATACACTCTTTGAAATTTTGAAGGTAACAAGGATAAAATACGGGGACTGAAAAGTTACTTACAACTTGTACAAAAACCAGACAGCAATCAGTAGAGTCAAGGACATGAAAGGAAGCAGTTGCTGAGAATGGAGTGAGGCAGGATGGTAGACTAACCATGATGTTATTCAGGAGCTATAGTATTTCGAGCAACCAGTAACAGAAACTATGAGAACTTAGGAAATAATTAAAGTTAAGAGAAAAGGAACAAAAACATTGATGTTTACCAACAACATTGTAAATTTGTCAGAAATGGCAAAGGACTTGGAAGCACAGCTGAACGGAATGGTTAGTGCCTTGACAACAGAAGTAAAACAGGAGAAATGGAATGTAGTCGAATTAAATCAAGTGATGCTCAGGTAATTAGATTGGGAAATGAGGCACTAAAAGGAGCAAATAAGTTTTGTTAGTTGGACAGCAAATAAAAGACGATGTCCGATGTAGAGAGGATGTAAAATGCAGGCTGTCAAAAGCGAGAAAAGCATTTCTGAGAAAGAAATTCGTTGACGTCGTACATAAATTTAAGTGTTAGAAAGTCCTTTCTGAAAGTATTTGTATGGATTGGAACCTTGTGCATAAGTGAATCAGAAGAGGAACAGACAAGAAGGTATTGATACTTTTGACATGTGATGCTGCAGAAGGATACTCAAGAGTAGAGGGGTACGGTAGATCGAATTAACAATGAGAAAATACTGAATCTACGTGAGAAAAAAAGAAATTTATGGTGAAACTTGACCAAAAGTAGGTCTCCGTTAATAGGACATATTCTGAGCTATTAAGCAATAGCCAATTTGGTGCAAGCCTGCAGGCTTTCGTGGCCATTCTCACTGAAGTTAAAATCTTCTGGGTTGTTAGGCCACGTCTTTCTTCTAAACGGTTGACGTTTCAATCCGTCTGCAGGCATCTTCTTCAGGATATTCTTGTGGTAGCCACTGTTGACTGAACCAGTGTCGCACTCCCTTAAAAAGCGGAGTTTTTCCACGCTTGTACTGGAGAAATAGGATTGTTAAATAAAATCCTTGTGGCTACCACTGGAGGACCCTTCGTCATTGGATAGTAAGTGAAGTATTCCTTCGCTAAAGGCGAAGGAGTGGACACTTCAAGATCCTGAAGAAGATCCCAGCAGAGTGGTTGAAACGTCGATCATTTGGGAGATTTTAACTTCAGTCCATTTGGTGTTGGACACATGTGTGACAGTTGAATGACGTAGAGGGAGACGATGGCTTGACTACAGAAAACAGGTTCAAATAGATGTATGCTGCAATAGCTGAAAAGTGTTGTACAGGGCAGACTATAATAGAGAGATACACAGATCAGTCTTTAGTGTGAGGACCACAACAACAAAACAACAACAACAACAACGTTTTGATGATAATTCAGATACGTCATTAACTTGTGAACTTCCAAAGAAAGCGTTACATCTAAGCTACATTCTAAATTAATCGAAATAATTGGTGAAGTGGTTTAGAGATAATTTTACGGAGTTTTATTTAGAGAGTTGCACCACGTCTAAACTCTGATTCTGTATTAGTTGCTGTATCTGTAATAATTTACGTTACGTGGACTCCTCACTTCAGGGCATCGCTTTCTTCTCCAAATGCATAAAGGTAGAACACAGCACAGATATATACGCTTGTGTGATTACTCACGGCAGCTTTACGTTGTTTTGATTATGTACTTTCTTCATGAATGTAGATTAGTTTTATACTGTGCTCTTTATTCAGTGTGTGCATAAGGTGCACTTAATGAGAGGAATGTGTAGAAGGTACCCTGTCTCTTTGCATTCGATGTTGTTGCGCTGAATGGTTTATAACTTAAAAGTCCGTTACGATTGTTGCAGAGGCGGTTCCTAAAGATGCAGACAAACCTGACGACCACGCCTCTGTCTTCGGCAAGGGCGTTGACGACAAGGGATTCAACGGAGAGTACTGAGGACGCTGATGACTCTGCGAATGATGTTCGCCCTTCAACTGGGACACTTCTACAAGTAGTTATCAGCGCAATAAACTCGCCTGCTACACTTTGGAATCCCTGCAGTGTACGTGTGTAGTAAATGTCCAACGAGCTAGTGGATCGCTGAAAAGTTCAAATTAAGGTGCAATAGTTTCCCTTTTAACGAGTGCCAATGTTGCTTGACAAGGTGTTTTTCCAAGCGTGTCACACTGACCTGTGAAAGCTAATACAGTTTGAATTCTATTAGGAGATTTAAGGGCGTATTGTGCTCAAAATACGTTGATTTGTTTAGGTACTAAGAGAGATGTGACTATTGTGCCAAAATCGGCTAAAAAGGCCTACACTTTAAGTCTGAGACTAGCTCTTATACATGTATTGGCTTCTCTGTAAACTGACGAAACGATACCTATTACGCATACGGCACCGACTTGGATATTTCTCCAACGGACTGGCAGGTAGGGTGATCCGCCAACAGAGTACGTAGGAGGCGTTACTCTTTATTCTATATTAAGTGTGTGTTTCCATTGTCTTTCATTACACACGGGTGATTTTCAGTCTGTATTAAGAACTTCACACTGTGGAACTTCGATATGTGAAAAGTCTTTAGTTGCTGTTCGTCTGAAATGAGCTGTAATTAACGCAGATTACATAATTAACGCAGATTACAACCACTGGAACAGTTTTATAAGACTGATGTAATGCCTTACCGTGATACAAAGTGGTCAAATGTCCGCCGTGCAGAAGGTAACACATTTTGCTACGTGGTAGAATCTCAAGAACAACTGCAGCTAGCAGGAAGCAGTTAACCGCAGATGCAAGATCGTCGCCAGTAACGCAAGCTAGTGTCACTGAAACAGGAGCCATCGACAGCTCTCGCCTCCAGTGGGCGAATATTCCTTTTGACATGTGTCTGAGACTTTATATTGTATGATAACATAGTTTAATGCAACAATAAAGAAAACAAATGTTTCATAAAACATTGTTTTTCTATCCTATCGTGTACTGTGACATAGTTGTTTGTCGTAAGTGAGAGTATCTAGGCCAAGATTGTAGTAGGTTTAAAATTTTAAAGGGACTACCTGGTTTATTGATAAATAGTTAAGGTGCAATAGTTGTAATTTGTCGGTCTATTGGTTCTCCAGTACCCGTTCCGGTTGTCGGTATTCCCTCTATAATACACTCCTGGAAATGGAAAAAAGAACACATTGACACCGGTGTGTCAGACCCACCATACTTGCTCCAGACACTGCGAGAGGGCTGTACAAGTAATGATCACACGCACGGCACAGCGGACACACCAGGAACCGCGGTGTTGGCCGTCAAATGGCGCTAGCTGCGCAGCATTTGTGCGCCGCTGCCGTCAGTGTCAGCCAGTTTGCCGTGGCATACGGAGCTCCATCGCAGTCTTTAACACTGGTAGCATGCCGCGACAGCGTGGACGTGAACCGTATGTGCAGTTGACGGACTTTGAGCGAGGGCGTATAGTGGGCATGCGGGAGGTCGGGTGGAACTACCACCGAATTGCTCAACACGTGGGGCGTGAGGTCTCCACATTACATCGATGTTGTCGCCAGTGGTCGGCGGAAGGTGCACGTGCCCGTCGACCTGGGACCGGACTGCAGCGACGCACGGATGCACGCCAAGACCGTAGGATCCTACACAGTGCCGTAGGGGACCGCACCGCCACTTCCCAGCAAATTAGGGACACTGTTGCTCCTGGGGTCTCGGCGAGGACCATTCGCAACCGTCTCCATGAAGCTGGGCTACGGTCCCACACACTGTTAGGCCGTCTTCCGCTCACACCCCAACATCGTGCAGCCCGCTTCCAGTGGTGTCGCGACAGGCGTGAATGGAGGGACGAATGGAGACGTGTCGTCTTCAGCGATGAGAGTCGCTTCTGCCTTGGTGCCAATGATGGTCGTATGCGTGTTTGGCGCCGTGCAGGTGAGCGCCACAATCAGGACTGCATACGACCGAGGCACACAGGGCCAACACCCGGCATCATGGTGTGGGGAGCGATCTCCTACACTGGCCGTACACCTCTGGTGATCGTCGAGGGGCACTGAATAGTGCACGGTACATCCAAACCGTAATTGAACCCATCGTTCTACCATTCCTAGACTGGCAAGGGAACTTGCTGTTCCAACAGGACAATGCACGTCCGCATGTATCCCGTGCCACCCAACGTGCTCTAGAAGGTGTAAGTCAACTACCCTGGCCAGCCAGATCTCCGGATCTGTCCCCCATTGAGCATGTTTGGGACTGGATGAAGCGTCGTCTCATGCGGTGTGCACGTCCAGCACGAACGCTGGTCCAACTGAGGCGCCAGGTGGAAATGGCATGGCAAGCCGTTCCACAGGACTACATCCAGCATCTCTACGATCGTCTCCATGGGAGAATAGCAGCCTGCGTTGCTGCGAAAGGTAGATATACACTGTACTAGTGCCGACATTGTGCATGCTTTGTTGCCTGTTTCTATGTGCCTGTTGTTCTGTCAGTGTGATCATGTGATGTATCTGACCCCAGGAATGTGTCAATAAAGTTTCCCCTTCCTGGGACAATGAATTCACGGTGTTCTTATTTCAATTTCCAGGAGTGTAGTTGTTTCCATTCCTAGGTGAATTATAGTTATTGCCATATTCTCTTCCAAATCCATAACCAGTTCTCTGTTGAAATCTATTCTGGTTTCTTGGTGCGAAGTTATCACGTGGTTCGTAATTGTTTCTTCGTACTGTGTCTTGTGGATTCCACTGCTTTTTGCTTTCGTTCTCACGTGCGCTTCGTCTTTTTCTTGCGTCATCTTCCGAAAATATGAACTCTAGTTCCCTTAGAATACCTTTAAATGCTTCGATGTCATTGCCTCCGCGACCTACTAATGATTGCTGGTATTTCAATGGTAGCTTCATCGTGCGTAACTAATCAACTCTCCGTCACTGTATGGTACATCTAAGCATTGATTTTTGTTTGCCATTACTTCGAAAAATTTCACGGGACTCTTCTCTCCTGAATTTTCAAAATATGGGTTCTGTTATAATTCGTACTTCACTCTGTTCTGTGCTTCCCTTGACCAATATCGTGAGAGAAACTTCTCTCTGAAATCTTCGTACGATCGGCATGTCGCTGCAACGTTCTGCATGATTTCTGCGACTGTTCCTGACATGTGTGCACATATAAAGTCTAATTTGTGTGCTAGTGTCCAGTGTTCTGGTAATCCTACTCGGAATTGATCAATAAAAGTTCGTGGATGTAATGAGTTTCCTTCGCGAAAGTGTTGAAATTTTCTGACTGTGAGGAAATGATATTTGTCGTACTTCGTCATAGTTCCATATGAAATTCGCGATTCTTCGCCACTTTTGTTTCTGATCATTTCTCTCGTCGTTCTTTCCTGTTGTGGTAGATCCATTGGATATTGTCCACTGTAACTTTCGCGTACCCGCGGTGCAGGCTGTCTGATTTCACGTATGTTACTTTCCGTCTGTGATTGGAATCGCAAATGCGTAATATCTTCGTTAATTTCTTGTTTCTCCGGTGGTGTTACAGATACGGATGTGGTTGCAGACTCTGTGCTTGTTCGATCCTGTTCACTACGCTCTTCAGTGGTTTGCAACAACTCTGTTCGCAATTTCTGAAATTGTCCCTTCGTTTGCGCTTCTATTTTGACTATGCGGCTATCATATCTTTTCAGCGCTGCTTTTGTGATACGTTTGTGTAACACACTGTTTTCAACAATTTCACGCGCTGTACCTGCTGCTTGCCTAGTAATTTCGTTTATCTGTTTCTTTACTTTCTTGAATTCTCCGTGGGTGTTGTTACGTAATGTTTTGATCTCGTCCTCAGTGTCATTACGCAATGTTTGTATGTCCGCTTGTACCTTATCAATGTCTGTTCTCAATTGATTGTGACCTATTATTAAGTTTCCTATCACTTCTCGAGATTCTTTTGCTTCGTCTTCAATATGACTTAGGTGTAACTGAATTTTTTTGTTTTGTTCTTTAATCTCACGCATTTGTCTCGTGGTTTCCGCATTCTGAATTTTAATTTGGTTCGCAATTTCTTTATTTTGCCTTGTCATGATTTCCGTAATTTGTTGTAATAATTCTGCCAGATTGGTGGGTCCTATTGCGTTTTCTTCCGACGTCCTACGCTCTGTGTTTTCGCCCAAGTGTTGGTTCGCAACCGATTGCATTGAACTGTGCTGTGACACGTTTCTGCTCGCATTCCTTGTACTCTGTGGTGAGGGAGCTCTGATTACATGTGCTATGGGTTCTACATATTCAAGACGCAAGTTAGAATCCTCATCGACTGCCTCTCTACTTTCCTGCTCCTCTGTCGTATGCTGACTCATGTTTTCTGTGCCTTGGCGTACATTATCCTCGTTATGGTGCGTTATCTGTCCTACTTCTCGCGATACTGCATCGTCTGTTGTACTGTCCTCTATTCTCTGTTCATTTTCATGCTGGGTCTCTACCTCAATTCTGTAAAGGTCTCGATTTGCCATTGCTAATCTTTCTGAATCCCTATTTTCTGTTTTAAAAGCAATTCACGCGCCCTACTTCGCGTCAAAATGCGCTCATACGATCTCACGCGTTTCATAAACTTTTTGTTCACAAGGCGCTCATACGATCTCACGAATTTCATAAATTTTTTGTTCACACGACTTCACACTACAAAAACTGACAATCCATTCACTTACTTGTTGGGTCAGAACCAACTTGTCAACGACGTATCCGCCACCTGTGCGCTTGCATTGGAGAGAAAACTTAATTCTAACAATTTTCAAAATTCATAACTTAATTATGCTATTGCCACTGTTAGAATTCTCACTTTTACTTGAACACTTTTACTATCTATCGCTGCAGCTACCGTTTTTGACTATGTATAACTTTAGAAAAAAAAATTTTTACAAAAAATTTTCAACAAGATATTTTTCTGACCTAGTTAGGCATGTGGTCGACCTTCAATTATGGTATTTTACCATCCTGGCAAGGTCGCCATTTTCTAAACATTCATGGTGGTGTCTGATTGTACTATATCGTGTCTCCCTACCACTTTCGCGCAACGACGCTCTGAGCGTGTTTTTTTAGGGAATTAAGTAGTTTGAACCTGGGACCTGCTGCTGGTAAGGAGACGCCAGACCACACATGACATGTAGAATTCAGAAGAGTTCAATGAGACTAGCGATGATATAACCAAATACTAAATGATCTCAGCGTCAGCTCCACTGCACTCCCTGTAAAAGAATCTTAATTCTAACTAAATATAGTGGAAAGGGTTCAAGGCTTTCCTATTTTTAGTTAGCTGGTAAAATAACGTCGAAAAAGCAGTTAAGTTTACCATTGGAAATTTATTCTAATCACAAAACATCGTTTATAAATTGCACTATTGATAAAAGGAAATGTTTTAATACAGGATGGTAAAAACCAACAGCGTTCAACAAAAATGTGAACGAATATTCCCTAAATGGGTTTCCAAGTTCTACAATCGATCGAAGGATGACCTATGCCATATCACATTTATAATCTAGGTTTAATTTAAGTTTCACAAAAGAGAAAACTATCAAAATGGTCTACAGTGACCCTCAATTATCTTTAATAACTTATCTAACTTGTCGTAAATTACAGTGGCTGATGTGGCTTCTCAATAACTATATAAAAGAAAAATCATCGCGTTTCAGATCTGTTCTTCAAGTGCCAAATGTGAACACCTTGAGTTTTAATTAACGATCACCATTAGTTTTACGGAAAAAAGGGGTGTAACAGATGAGACTTCTGCAGTTCTGAGTGAAGCTTTATGCGCTCAAAAATGCGGCATCGCGTGCGTTCATTACCTTGTCGGTGTCTAAGCAGCGTCAGGGCGGCAGCGGCTGGCGCAGCAGCCATCCAGCCCGCCGTCTCGGAACTAACTCTCGAACTTCTCCTTACTACAATTTACCGAAGTTAGTTTAAAGAAAGCTATCTGGCTGTGTTTTCATCTGACCAATCAGGGTCTCAATGTTAACCTTACGCTCCGCCTACAAAAATTCTGTCTATCCAATGAGAGACGTTATACTTTTCGTGGTGCGGCAATGTTTTTAAAGTTTGCAACGTAACAGAGACGCTAAAAAGTCTCACGCTAAAACCTGCAGCTAGTGTGGTCCTTTTAGCGTTATCGTAAGATCTATACTGCTCTTCTGGAGGGCTCTATCTTTTAACATGGGCTGGGGAGTGATCCTAATGTAACAGACACGCGAAAAAGTCTCACGCTAAAACTTGCGGGTGGTAGTGGCCCTTTTTGTGTTATCGTAAGATCTATACTGCTTTTCTGGAGGGCTCTAACTTTTAACATGGGCTGGGGGTTGTCCTTGACATACCTGAGACGCGAAAAAGCCTCACGCTAAAACGTGCGGGTTGTATAGTTGTACAGGTAGGCTCGCGGCGTGGGTGCCCAGCCCCTCCCCACGGTTCTGCTCTCGGCTTCTGTCCTCGTTTCTCCCCTCGGAACTGCGTCTGCCTCACGGTGGGAAGGTACGACATGCATTTAGGCATTCTTGCGTTAGTCTGTGGTATTCCATTTGCTCACTCGTTACTCGTATTACTTTGGTTAATTTAATGTCACGATTTATTCGGAGCTATGTGACATTCTAGTAGATTTGCTTATTATGTCAGGGTTTTCATGTAAGGTGTTGGATTTGCCTGACACCTTACAATGTTTTGACGCTATATGGTAACTATGAACCATGGACCTTGCCGTTGGTGTGGAGGCTTGCGCGCCTCAGCGATACAGATAGCCGTGCCATAGGTGCAACCACAACGGAGGGGTATCTGTTGAGAGGCCAGACAAACGTGTGGTTCCTGAAGAGGGGCAGCAGCCTTTTGAGTAGTTGCAAGGGCAACAGTGTGGATGATTGATCTGGCCGTGTAACATTAACCAAAACGGCCTTGCTGTGCTGGTACTGCGAACGGCTGAAAGCAAGGGGAAAATAAGGCCGTAATTTTTCCCGAGAGCATGCAACATTACTGTATGATTAAATAATGATGGTGTCCTCTGGGATAAAATTTGCCGGAGGTAAAATAGTCCCCCATTCGGATCTCCGGGCGGGGACTACTCAAGAGGAAGTCGTTATCAGGAGAAAGAAAACTGGCGTTCTACGGATCGGAGCGTGGATTGTCAGATCGCTTAATCGGGCAGGTAGGTTAGAAAATTTAAAAAGGGAAATGGATAGGTTAAAGTTAGATATAGTGGGAACTAGTGAAGTTCGGTGACAGGAAGAACAAGACTTCTGGTCAGGTGAATACAGGGTCATAAACACAAAATCAAATAGGGGTAATGAAGGAGTAGGTTTAATAATGAATAGGAAAATAGGAATGCGAGTAAGCTACTACAAACAGCATAGTGAACGCATTATTGTGGCCAAGATAGATACGAATCCCACGCCTACTCCAGTAGTACAAGTTTATATGACGAAGAAATTGAAGAAATGTATGGTGAAATAAAAGTGGTTGGTAAGGGAGTGAGACAGGGTTGTAGTCTCTCCCCGATGTTATTCAATCTGTATATTGAGCAAGCAGTGAAGGAAACAAAAGAAAATTTCGGAATAGGTATTAAAATCCAGGGACAAGAAATAAAAACTTTGAGGTTTGCTGATGACATTGTAATTCTGTCAGAGACAGCAAAGGACTTGGAAGAGTAGTTGACGGAATGGACAGTGTCTTGAAACGAGGATATAAGATGAACATCAACAAAAGCAAAACAAGGGTAATGGAATGTAGTCGAATTAAGTCGAGTGATGCTGAGGGAATTAGATTAGGAAATGAGACACTTAAGGTTGTAAAGGAGTTTTGCTATTTGGGGAGCAAAATAACTGATGATGGTCGAAGTAGAGAGGATATAAAATGTAGACTGGCAATGGCACGGAAAGCGTTTCTGAAGAAGTGAAATTTGTTAACATCGAGTATAGGTTTAAGTGTCAGGAAGTCGTTTCTGAAAGTATTTGTATGGAGTGTAGCCATGTGTGGAAGTGAAACATGGAAAGTAAATAGTTTGGACAAGAAGAGAATAGAAGCTTTCGAAATGTGGTGCTACAGAAGAATGCTGAAGATTAGATGGGTGGATCACATAACTAATGAAGAGGTACTGAATAGGATTGGGGAGAAGAGAAGTTTGTGGCACAGCTTGACTAGAAGAAGAGATCGGTTGGTAGGACATGTTAAGAGGCATCAAGGGATCACCAATTTAGTATTCGAGGGCAGCGTTGAGGGTAAAAATCGTAGAGGGAGACCAAGAGATGAATACACTAAGCAGATTCAGAAGGATGTAAGTTGCAGTAAGTACTGGGAGATGAAGCAGCTTGCACAGGATAGAGTAGCATGGAGAGCTGCATCAAACCAGTCTCAGGACTGAAGACCACAACAACAACAACAACAACATGTTAAGTTATCTGTTCCCAATCGGTCACTAGGTCAATGCAACAAGGAAACCAGATTATGTGTGCTCTGCTGTGAATAAGATTCCATAGCAAAAAATTGATGTATAAAATCCCAGAGTCAACACTAACAATGATTCCAGAATGAATAAACTAATGATGATAATAATATATATGTAGTGTCCTTTCTTTCAGACATGCGCGGAAGAACAGACCATTTAAATCATTGAGACGGGACATACAATGAGCTCTTCAGTGCAGATGCACACTGGGCTTGATCTCTTACGGGAATCGGCGAAATGGCGCGTGTAATGAGGATGGTGGGCAGCGGCAGCACGTTAGTGGCGTGTAGATAATTTGAAAGTTTGGGAGGTGTGCTAGGGTAGAACGCACAGTTCTAGTGACCACAAATGGCTTAGTGGTCCGAGTATCTGCCTAGTACGCAGGAGACCTGGATTCGAATTGCGGTTCGGCTCAAATTTTCAACTTTTCTCATTGATTTCAATCAATACCCACTTGCAGTCAATGTCTGTAGTTCCTTCGTGATGATAATAATGCTGAGTTCGCCTGTTAGTAGCAACCAACATGGTATTTTCCAGGTATAATGAGAGACAACTGACTAGGTAATTTATGTTTTTTTTTTCATATGCTGTTTACTGTTTGATTTGTTCAGTGAATTGCGTTACCATAATAGAATCAAATGGATCTAAGAAGTCAATTTGAGTTCACCAACGGAAAAATCTTGATGATGTGTTTGAAACGATGCATTCCAAATTGCTACATACTTTCTGGAAAAATAGTTAAATATATTTTAACTGTCGAAAAACACAGATTATTTTGAATGAACTTGAGTATCTTGCAGTGTCCACGTATTAAAGTTTCAAAAGACCTTACACATACACAATTTATATTTATTATAATAATATTTGGTAATGTTCAGTGATAACGTTAACTTGATGCAAGCAGCTGAGAATTTACATTTAAATCACAGAAGACGACATTAAGAGTTTTCTCGACAAAACTAGAAATTAACAGCGACTTCTTACTGGTGCGTATTTTCTGGTAACATACCCTTGGTGCTGTCCACACCTTTGGGAATATACGTGGAGAACCAAAATATATTTATAACAGTTGGTATTGAACATGTATAAAATTGTGAGTGTATTCAATATGGTGATTAAATAATAACACACAAGAAATGCTGTATTTGTCTCATATTTTCTCTGTGTCTTTCAGTAACTGCATTCAGCAAAATTAGTTCATCGGTGGCTGTGCTTCTGGCTTAGAAGTACCAGCACTTAAAGTCCAACATTTTCTCAGTCTAGTTGTAACGTAGAGCAACAGAGGTTTCTGTCCTATTTGCTCAGATCCTCTAAAAGAAGGACGAGGAGACATTGAAAACTGTACATCAGATAAAATAAGTGAAGAACGAAATTATTTCAGTGCCTACTTAGAAATACCTCCCCCCATGAACCATGGACCTTGCCGTTGGTGGGGAGGCTTGCGTGCCTCAGCGATACAGATGGCCGTACCGTAGGTGCAACCACAACGGAGGGGTATCTGTTGAGAGGCCAGACAAACGTGTGGTTCCTGAAGAGGGGCAGCAGCCTTTTCAGTAGTTGCAGGGGCAACAGTCTGGATGATTGACTGATCTGGCCTTGCAACATTAACCAAAACGGCCTTGCTGTGCTGGTACTGCGAACGGCTGAAAGCAAGGGGAAACTACAGCCGTAATTTTTCCCGAGGACATGCAGCTTTACTGTATGATTAAAAAAAAAAACTTAGAAATGGGACAAATGTCTGTTATATCTGAGAGTAAGTCTCCGGGCATAGAACTAAGTTTAATTATTTTTATGGGTCTGACGTCACAGTGCCCCTAAGTCCTATAGGAATCATATGTGTAATGCACATCGAACTTCAACCTAAAGTCAGCACAGGAAGTTCGATGGGTAACGTTAATATCTTCTGATTAGTAAATAACAATAGTACAAGACTAATCACATTCACATTATTATAGTATTCGCATACATTCGTTTATCCTGCAGGTAAATCGAAGGCATTACACATCATAGTCATCAATATAGTGAGTGATCTGTTCTGTAGTGTATCTGTCTGAGCACCTCGATAATTATACATGTTCAATACTACACTCCTGGAAATTTAAATAAGAACACCGTGAATTCATTGTCCCAGGAAGGGGAAACTTTATTGACACATTCCTGGGGTCAGATACATCACATGATCACACTGACAGAACCACAGGCACATAGACACAGGCAACAGAGCATGCACAATGTCGGCACTAGTACAGTGTATATCCACCTTTCGCAGCAATGCAGGCTGCTATTCTCCCATGGAGACGATCGTAGAGATGCTGGATGTAGTCCTGTGGAACGGCTTGCCATGCCATTTCCACCTGGCGCCTCAGTTGGACCAGCGTTCGTGCTGGACGTGCAGACCGCGTGAGACGACGCTTCATCCAGTCCCAAACATGCCCAATGGGGGACAGATCCGGAGATGTTGCTGGACAGGGTAGTTGACTTACACCTTCTAGAGCACGTTGGGTGGCACGGGATACATGCGGACGTGCATTGTCCTGTTGGAACAGCAAGTTCCCTTGCCGGTCTAGGAATGGTAGAACGATGGGTTCGATGACGGTTTGGATGTACCTTGCACTATTCAGTGTCCCCTCGACGATCACCAGAGGTGTACGGCCAGTGTAGGAGATCGCTCCCCACAGCATGATGCCGGGTGTTGGCCCTGTGTGCCTCGGTCGTATGCAGTCCTGATTGTGGCGCTCACCTGCACGGCGCCAAACACGCATACGACCATCATTGGCACCAAGGCAGAAGCGACTCTCATCGCTGAAGACGACACATCTCCATTCGTCCCTCCATTCACGCCTGTCGCGACCCCACTGGAGGCGGGCTGCACGATGTTGGGGCGTGAGCGGAAGACAGCCTAACGGTGTGCGGGACCATAGCCCAGCTTCATGGAGCAACAGTGTCCCTAATTTGCTGGGAAGTGGCGGTGCGGTCCCCTACGGCACTGCGTAGGATCCTACGGTCTTGGCGTGCATCCGTGCGTCGCTGCGGTCCGGCCCGGTCCCAGGTCGACGGGCACGTGCACCTTCCGCCGACCACTGGCGACAACATCGATGTACTGTGGAGACCTCACGCCCCACGTGTTGAGCAATTCGGCGGTACGTCCACCCGGCCTCCCGCATGCCCACTATACGCCCTCGCTCAAAGTCCGTCAACTGCACATATCGTTCACGTCCACGCTGTCGCGGCATGCTACCAGTGTTAAAGACTGCGATGGAGCTCCGTATGCCACGGCAAACTGGCTGACACTGACGGCGGCGGTGCTCAAATGCTGCGCGGCTAGCGCCATTCGATGGCCAACACCGCGGTTCCTGGTGTGTCCGCTGTGCCGTGCGTGTGATCATTGCTTGTACAGCCCTCTCGCAGTGTCCGGAGCAAGTATGGTGGGTCTGACACACCGGTGTCAATGTGTTCTTTTTTCCATTTCCAGGAGTGTATTTGCATACCGAAAACATTTACTTTTGTACAATATAGAAACAGCTTAAATAGTAAGCAATAATATTTGTGTTATGCAGACAGCGTATCGTGGCAGTCGGCCTTGGCCGTAAACAAACGAGAACTTGGACCGTCCGAGGGAAGAGGAGCGGTGAGCAGAAATAATAAGCTTCCATTATACACACGCGTTCTGTGCTTCGACGAAAACAGAACTGACAAAACGATCATAGGAATCGCTGATTCCTTTTCTTACGATAGTCTCATTCGAATCCCTTTATCACCAGGAGTGAAATGGCGCATTATCTTCTTGAAAAATGCCGCTGCCTTCGGGAAATGTCAAGAAGGAGTGTACATGGTCTGCAATCCGGATACGATGACAGTCTTCGGCCGTCACGGTGACTGGCACGAGCCCCACTGGACCCATGGATGCCCTTGTGAATGTTCCCCATTTTATTAAGGAGCCACCGCAACCTTATCTCCATCCAGCAGTAATGGTGTCCAGAAGCTGTTACCTGGAAGACGACGGATTCGCGCCTTCCCATCGGCATGATGAAGAAGGTATCAGGATTCATCACAGAATGCAACGCTCTGCCACTGCGCCAACACCCAGTACCAATGGTCGCATACTCATTTCAGTCATAGCTGCCGATATCATGATGTTAACATTGGCACATGCTTGTGTTGTCGGCTGCGGAAGCCCATCGTTAGGAGTGTTTGGTGTAGTGTGTACACACACACTTGTACTCTGTCCAGCATTAAAGTCTGATGTTAGTTCCGCCACAGTTCGCCGCCTGTCCTGTTTTACCAGTCTGTCAAGTCTTCGACGTCCGACATCTGTAATAATAACTGGCCATCGAAATCCACGTCACCTAGGGCCCTATTCTGTAATTTTTCCGCCATTTTGCCTATCGGTTCGGTACGCGAGAGCGCTGAGCGGTCTTGTTTTCGAAACAGAGCCTCAACATTATTAAGTAAGCATTTCGAAAGCGATGGCGATAGGTCCTAGCGAACCGATACGCTATTGTCAGTTCTCCTCGAGCCTACCAATGAAAAGCAATCTGCCTCAGATCCGCCACAGTGGCACGAACTCGAAGCGGCTCGCAGGCGGCACAGGCATGCCGTTCTTCACAGTACCGAAAAGTGTGGTTAGAATACGTAATACTGTTCAAATTCCATTGACCATGGGCTTCCATGAATGCATGCTGATGATAGAGTATCGACTGTGTTCTGGAAACTGTCGTAAATGTCACATTTTGTCTTTTTATTCTCATTCTCATCGACGTCTTGTTTTGGATTTTACGTTTCGGAATATAGGTTAGGAACGGAGCGTAGTACCACATTGTACAAATACATGTATAGAAACACCCGAAAAATTCGTCACTTTTTCTGTTTTCTGTTATTCTCTAGTTACTTCAAAATTATGGAGGTTCGTTCCGTCTATGCAAATAATTGAAGGCATTTTGTTTCTTGCCATACGCGTTTCGCTTCCTTTATTCGTGATGATGCTTCACAAATAAAAGAATCGAAACAAGTATAGGAATATTTCAGAAAAATGCTTAACTTCGACGATTAACGAATTCTGAGAATGTGTTGCAAACACGAAGAGGAAAAAAGTATTTTAGTAATAAGGGATCTACGAACCTACGCCCTTCGCCATAGCAGTTAGTCGCCTTACCAACTACGCTATTACAATTCGCGTGCTGAGGGCACTTTATTTATTAATTCCATACGAGAGTGAGACGCAGGCTGACCTCGTTGCCGAATGATGCAGGCATAAGCCGTAAATGCATAAAATTTTCGAAGGTTTCCTCTACCAGACTTCACAAAAGTCCTTTGCACTGTTACTTAAAAGTTTTAAATGCGGTTCGATAATTAATAAGTGTACCATTTGCGGAAAAGGGTACACGAAGTCACTAGTAATTTCAGCTAACACTCATGTAATACACGTAAGCAGAGCTGATGTCTTCATATTTAATCATCTTTAAACTCTTAATTGAAAAAAATAACAGGTATTTTGAGAGAATATTGACTGAAAACGTTTCTTTTTCTATGTTGCAATCATTCACAGTAAGAACCTAACCTAACTATATTTCTAACAAAGGACAACAGTCTATTATGAAGTCACTTTCCACCCGGTGCGTCCTGTGGTGATTCTTCAGTAGCACATTTACTAAATCCAAAGCTGAAATCTCTCAGTATGTTTAAAATAACAAATTATAGGTGCAAATAAACCACAGCTAAATAAACGACAGAGCCATACCTAAATCCAAAACCTCTCGGTACAGTTGTCGAAAAATCGGCGGGAGGTCCGTTCAGTAACAGATCTCAGAAGCTTACTGAATAAGAAATTCGGATAAAGAACCGAAAATGGCGTCATTACATAGACTAACCTACTGCACCGATCGGTCGAACGATATAGAATAGGGCCCCTGGAATTGGATTCACCTCGATTTCGCCATGTGTTGAAGACACTCACTACAGCACCCAAGGGCGTACCCAGGGTCTAAACTAGGGGGATTGGGGGGGGGGGGGGGCAGGTCATACTAGTCCCAGGAAACAACGACTCGAGATAACATACAGCACTTCTTATTAAATAAAACAGTAAACTAGCGAAAAACTGCTTTCCATAAACATTTTAAGTATAAGAATGCACTTGTTTAAAAATACAACTTTTTAATTCAGTAATAATCTTCTAGGATTTGCCGACAGTAACGTGCCGAAGACGAAAAAATTACTCCCGGATCTGCGCGAACGAGTTCAAATATCTTCTAGGGGATACGCCCATGACAGCCCATGACAACACCCCTCGACCATCCAAAAAGTCGTGCACTTACAGAAAGCTCGTTCCGAGCCTCTTGACCATCACAATTTGTCCTCAGTCAGATACATGACGCGCCTTCTCCGTTCTACACACAGCCAGCACTCTCACTGATACTGCATGCACCGTGCGCCTGTCTGACCAGCAGGCATTCGTCGCCAGGTGACGCTGCTATCGCCTGGACGGGTGTATACCGATAGGAGGTCGGTGGTCATAATGTTCTGCTCTATCTGTCAATGCAGACTGTGGCTGCCTTACTACAAAGTCCTCCGCATACCTTTTTAGTTGTTTTAATAAATTCATCTCTATATGCAGGAAATTTTGAGTTTTATTGTAGCAGGAAAAAGGATGTACAGTGTAAACGATTACATCAGCAGAGACTTGTAAATTCAGAGAGAAAGCGGGTAGGTTGGGTGAAGAGGCCACAGCACTGCTTTCGCGTACGTGCTGCGTCACCCACTGCTGCACTTTTCTCACTGTATGTGCTGCATTATCCAGTCAACATAGGAGGCGACACGAGTGAAGACGGCAGGGAAGTTGCGCCGGGCGCAGCCATATGAGAATGACGTCAGCCCCACCAGCACGCCATCCACGAACAGCGGGCCGCCCGAGTCGCCCTGTAAACAGAACAGTTTTATCTGGAACCTGCAAACAAGTGGCAAGACACGTAACTCGATTCAGCTAGTACCAATACAGAGTACGGCACATTACTTAACAGCGTATAGTCCATATCAAGTGTATCTGTATAGATTAAACAGTTAACACAACGATATCTGTTCGTGCAGTCATGTGGGAACAGCTGATCTCAACGTTATAAACTGTAATACGTATCGAAACGAATCAACCGCCATAAAAATTTTAAAATATCACTGACGGGGGACGACAATACACAATGTCATCAGTTCTTGTACAGTGTTCGGCCATGGTGTTAAAAGACCTGTTGCTTCAAACTGCTGCGTGCTGAGCAAGCAGGCATTGCTCTCTAGCGTTACCAGGGGAACGTTGGCGACATCCCAGCGGACAGGTAGCCGTGAGTCGGATGGAGCTTTCCCGATGGTGTGTGCGGTGGGCCATCGACACTGTTGTCTTTGAGAGCTGCTGTCAGTCGTTACATTTTCTTTTGTTTTTGGTTGCCGTCCTTGGAAGAATTGTGTAGTCAGGGATCGTTGACTACCCCCATTAGCTTCCAGCTCTTGTTGTTTTCAAGGTCAATGATATTGTGGCTGTGTTAGCTGTTATTGGACTATGGGCAGGGACGAAGAATTTGTCCCTGTTGGTGATATGTTGGTATGTTAATGTTGTTCAAATGTGTGTGAAATCTTATGGGACTTAACTGCTAAGGTCATCAGTCCCTAGGCTTACACACTACTTAACCTAAATTATCGTAAGGACAAACACACTCACCCATGCCCGAGGGAAGACTCGAGCCTCCGCCGGGACCAGCCGCACAGTCCGGTACTGCAGCGCCTTAGACCGCTCGGCTGGTGTGTCTATATATTTTTCCTTGAGAGGAATACATTAGGCATCTGTTGCGCTGTGGTTAGCGATGCTGTAGTTTTTAAATAATCATGTGGTTTAATTTCGGTGTCAATTAGCCTGGGACCTATTAAGTCTGGAGTGCTGATGATACGTCGTTGTCATTTCACCGTGTACAAGTCTGTCGTTGTGAGTAATATTCACAAGGACCAGATTACATCCCTGTAGAAGCATATCTGTCAAAGGGGTTTGCTTTTTGCTGCAAGTATCTCCTTAAACTGCGTATTAATAAATAGAAATAGTGAGACATTGATAGTGATCAGATTTCAGTGCATTCAGAATTGAGAGGGCTTAGTTCACCAATTTTTTCTAATAGACCGATAGCTGTTGGTGCTCATATTTACCGTTTTATCACTAAGTTTGAGCAACTTTTTTGCTTCAGTAGGTTTTCCAGATTAGGTTTAACAGGGGTCATTGGTTTTTTAAAGTTTTAAGTTGGAGAATCAGTCAGGTATGCAGCTGAAGATGAGTTCTGTTGCAATCTTAGTGTTGTTGTGATAGTTTTTTTCTCTTTTTAATGTGTCAATGGTTGTTATTTGTAGTTCATGTTTACTGTTTTTAAGAGAATTCTGAATTGTAGTGGAGCTAATGCCCAAAATATATTACGGTGGTTGAAGTGGCTCAGTTACTGTATTTTGTTGTTGGTCTCCACATGAGATTATACTTCATTGTACATGAAAATGACCAGAGTCCGCACTTCTAAGTACGAGAGTGGTAATTGGTGTATGCCTTAATGGCTCTAGTTGGTTATTGGTTCTGGTTCCTGAGTCACATGTTGTAAACGTAGGTCGTTTAAGCATCACAGAAGGTTCCTGACTCAGGTGTTGTAACCATAGGTCGTTTAAGTATCACGGAAGGGATACCCCACAGCCCTCCACTACAGTACTGATCATGGGACCTAGCAGAGTGCCAGGTGCTACGCCGTAGAGTGTGGTTACTGGGTCATGCCTTGATGCTACAACAAAAATTGGCAGTTATTGTTGCAGCCGATTTTTATTGTGTAGTTAGTCGAATTAGTCAAATTCAGAAGACTGAACCAAGGTTGATTCGTGACCCTAAATATGTCGGCAAGATGGAGTCGATGTGTGTTGTTACAATTAGAGTGGCTACATCTTTGGGAAATGTCTTGGAGTTATTGTAGCAGCTGAAGGAGGTTGGATCGAATCCGCTCGTAGCGTTGTCCAAGGAGGAATAAGAGATAGAATCTGCACTTTCAATCATACATAAGGCATTGGAAGAGATTGATATTTGCTGGGATGTTTTGGCTAATAGTGTTCCATCTGCAGGTCAATATCGGAAGCTTGTGTCAAGTTGGAACTTTACAGAAATCGAATTAAGGATTTGATGTTTGTGATCAGCACAACATCTAAGAGAACAGAGTTGGTGGAATTGCAAGAGAGGTGCTTTATGTTGGCATTGGGTTGGCTAGTTTTAGCAGGTGGGCTTCCACTCAGTTCTGTTACACAAGCAGTTAAGTTTCAATAGTTTTGGGTGAACTGGAAGAGAAGAATTGTTTCAAGTAGCAGCTGCAAAGGTTAATGGCCACTTGTTGGGGAAGGTGTAAGATACCACTAGCCAGGGAAAAAACTTGTACGAATTTCATAAGAGGACATGGAAGGAATCCATATTACATAGGGCCGTACAGGATCTCATTGATTTTCATTACGGTGCACGAGTTAGGTCTTCAAGAGCAGTTTGCCTTCTTTGTAGATAGAGTTAAATGGTGTGGGAGGTTGTACGTATAATTTAATTAGTTGGAAGTTGCACGACAATCCCACAGTCCCAGACGTTATGCGGCTGGAGGAGCGATAGAGAGCGGTGTTTTGTAAAGAACTGTACGATTTTGTTACCTTGAGTGATACGATTGGCCACATGCAGGGGGTTGCTTCTATCGATTGGCGAGGGAAGAACGGGGGGGGGGGGGGGACAACAGAAGTCAAATCGACGTGGGAATAGCATTTATACAGTGCAAGATAACTTGTGGTGTTTTGCCTATAGTGGTACTGGTCATATACTTTGGAGCTGTCCTGCAGGTCAAGGTATGGGATTTTTTTTTCTTTATTGAGATTCGATTCTCCCCGAAGGGGGTGGGCTGGCAGCAGCTTAGTACGCCGCTCTTCAGCCTACAGAATTCGTTGTAAAAAAATGAAGATAATAAATAATAAAACCAGGCGATAAAATCGGTGACTGAAATGGTAAAATGGTAGAAATTTGTGGAACTTAAAACATAAAACAAAGGGTTGGCGATGCCAATAAAATACACAGGAATCAGACATGTAAAATAATAGACAAACAATTAAAAAACATGGCGACAGTCTGGTTTCTGTTCGGAAGAGATACAAAAATTACACCCAGCGACAGCATGATTTCTGTTCGCAACACTCTGGAAAAGACGCACAAATACTGAACACTCACTTGAACACTGCACTAAAAAGTTGGCACAAATATGACACACCACAACTGAGGGCAGATGGGGGGAACCTGGACAGATGATGGGAAAGAAAAGGGGGAAGGAGAGGAAAAACGAAGTGGGAGGGAGGGGAGGAAGGAAACGATGGAGGACGAGGACTCATAAGAGGGGTGTGGGGCTGGGCAGATGCAAGAGGGAGTGGGGAAAGACAGAGGAGGGGAATGCAAAGGGACTCAGGAGGGGGAGAAGGGAGGCAGAGAGAGGGGAGACGGGGAAAAAAAACAGGATGAAAGGAGGGAAGAGGGAGCCTGGGGAAAGGACAGAGGAAAGGAGCGGGAGGTGAGGATCAGAGTTGATAAGAGGAATAAATGGAGGGAGAGAGGGCATCATCTGGGAGGGGGAGTTGACGGAAGCCACCTTGGGAAAGGAGATGAAGGGTGTAGAGATGGAGATAAGGGGGACACAACATGGAAGGTGCAGCAGAGGGTAGGGATTGGGTCAAGGTATGGGAGTGGAACAATGATATTTGAAAGACTCGTCCCATGTCATGGCTACTGGAGAAGTTCAATTGGGTCAATTTCAACCATTAAGCAGAGACAGCTTCCATATATATGCTGTTACTGCAACTAGTATTTTAAGGAATACAACATAGCGACTTCAGCTCAGCGTCCATTACAATTTGTCACAATTGTATACAGATGTTGCAGAAGGCAGCACAGTTTTGTATATAACACAGGAGGTACTAATTTTCCCACCTACACCAAATGTCCTTGTTAACCTTTTGTGTTATTCGAAAATCCTTGGCAAGATCCCTCCTGGTTGTTGGTTCTGGTACACATGGAATGGTTACTAGTTTGTCATCCTTTAGGAGGTGAGCTGGCATCAATGCTGTATCACTCTCTCCTTGAGTGAAGGGTCACGAGTTTGTTGTGGCTTCTGTTTCCATCAAAATGGTGTTATGACGCTCTTCATCCATCTGAGAACGACCAAGTACCTTTCTCATGCAACGCTCACAGAGCCTACCATGCGTACCCGCCAGCCTTCCAACCAAGCCGCCTGCAGTAGTGTGTAATTGCAGGTGATTCCATGGTAGGCATAGTAGTAATATACGGATCTCCACATGGTGGAGATTTTTGAAGAACTCAAGCAGCTTTGTGTTTGCTGCGTGCCATATTGTGACATTGTCTGAGTAAACAGTGAGTGGTAGACTTCTGCGTCCTTTAAAGCGTTGCATGGCCATCATAAGCTCAAAAAATGGCTCTGAGCACTATGGGACTTAACATCTAAGGTCATCAGTCCCTTAGACTTAGAACTACTTAAACCTGACTAACCTAAGGACATCACACACATCCATGCCTGAAGCAGGATTTGAACCTGTGACCGTAGCAGCCGCGTGGTTCCGGACTGAAGCGCCTAGAACCGCTCGGTCACAGCAGCCGGCCCATCATAAGTCTATCGGTGGAAATATCAGTGATAAGTTCAACGTGAATTGCACATGTTACGCCGCACTTGGGACCATGTACGACTTTTTGATTTGGTGGCCAATTTCATTCTACAAAGGTCTAACAAAATCAATTTCTGTTGCTGCAAACGGTCTTATGTTTGAACTCCGTGTAGTGTTAGTGGAGCCTCCATTTCTTCATATTGACGACTGTGTATTATCTTCCAGGGCAGGCAAGAGTGAAGAACTCTCTGAACAGCTTGTCCTCAGGAAATCCATACAAAGGCGGTTATGAGAAGTTTTCGTAAGCAGGAACTAAAGTTTGCAATGATGAGCAGGGTTTCGGTGACGCTGAGCAGAGTGATATTTTGGCTCAGGTGGATCTGGGATGTCCAGTGGCCGTAGCTGCCTGTCTTGTGAAAGCCGTAGACCACACCGCCAGATGCCAAGTGTTACTAGCAGGCTTGGCTCCAATCCCCATTTGAGATGATCTGCAGAGTTTTGAGTTCCAAGACAGTGCCTCGATTGATTGGGTGTAGTGTACATCAGTATGTCTGTCAGTCAACTGCAAACGAAGGTTTTCCATTCGTTTAGATCATTTCGTATCTATTTCAAGATGAGTGTTGACTCCACAACGAAGCCTTGTTGCCGTCAGACCCTTTTCCTGGCAAAAGTAACGAAGGAGTCGTGAGCCAAGCAATTCGGAAAGCAATTCCAACGAAGGTAATGTTACTTTTCGGATTGTTGCCAAACTGTTCTTGCTGGAAACAATATATGCTATGTATCCGAATTCAACAGTTGTCCGTAATATAGAACAGCACCATAGGCTCTTCCAGATGCATCGCAGAACACATGCACCTCTGCAGAGTCACTTGTGTCTATCATACCTACCCATCTGGGAATGTGTAGCGATGAAAAGCGATGAAGCTTTGAGACCCAAGAAAGCCAACAATGTATAAGATCTGTGGACAAAACTTCCTCTGTGAATATAGAATTGTCAGTGAGTGCTGAGACCAGTAGGTGTTTGTAGCTATTTAGTACTGCTAACTCCCTTATAGCAACTAACAAAAGTAATAGGCTTGGTGTAAGTTCAAATGGTAAACGAGAGAAGCGTTATGTTATCATGTCACCTCTAATGGTGTAGACATCATTCTCAGTTTGTTCAAACAATACCAAAAAACCTAGTGACATCTCTCTCCTGTTCGTTCAAGGTCAACCATAAGGGGGCTTAGTTTACATCGCAAACCAGCGCCATCGGTAGACTGCGGAATCGTATCAAAGTTGGGAGTACGTCTGCCAGTAAATACGGTGTTGTTTTGAGGGCGTCGTTCAAAGACGGAGAGTCTGATTCGTGTGACGATGCATCTGTAGCATGACAAGACTGGACAGGAAACCTCAGGCTGCTGTTGAGAGCTGTGTAGCTATAAGTTAAAGCTGGGGAAACCAGGTAAGGTTCCACTGCTGCTGTAATGCCCAGAAGCAATAACAGACTGTCAATAACAAGTGTTGTGGAAAGGCTGGAAGTGCAGAGGAACATAACCACTAGTTGAGGCTGCTGAAGAACGCCAGGAATAGTTCCCCTTTGGCAAACGCTTCCAGCACGGAGTTACTACAGAAAACTGTTCGTTGTGCTATGTATACAGGGTGAGTCACCTAACGTTACCGCTGGATATATTTCGTAAACCACATCAAATATGACGAATCGATTCCACAGACCGAACGTGAGGAGAGGGGCTAGTGTAATTGGTTAATAAAAACCACGAAAAAAATGCACGGAAGTATGTTTTTTTAACACAAACCTACGTTTTTTTAAATGGAACCCCGTTAGTTTTGTTAGAACATCTGGACATATAAACAAATATGTAGTCAGTGCCGTTTGTTGCATTGTAAAATGTTAATTACATCCGGAGATATTGTAACTTAGAAGCTGACGCTTGAGTACCACTCCTCCGCTGTTCGATCGTGTGTATCGGAGAGCACCGAATTACGCAGGGATCCAAAGGGAACGGTGATGGAGCTTAGGTACAGACGAGACTGGAACAGCACATTACGTCCACATGCTAACACCTTTTTATTGGTCTTTTTCACTGACGCACATGTACATTACCATGAGGGGTGAGGTACACGTACAACGTGGTTTCCGTTTTCAATTACGGAGAGGAATAGAGTATGTCCCGACATGTCAGGCCAAAATATGTTCAATGTGGTGGCCATCATTTGCTGCACACAATTGCTATCTCTGGCGTAATGAATGTCGTACACGCCGCAGTACATCTGGTGTAATGTCGCCGCACGCTGTCACAATACGTTGTTTCATATCCTCTGGGGTTGTAGGCACATCACGGTACACATTCTCCTTTAACGTACCCCACAGAAAGAAGTCCATAGATGTAAGATCAGGAGAACAGGCTGGCCAGTTTGTGCGTCCTCCACGTCCTATGAAAATCTCATCGAACATCCTGTCAAGGATCAGCCTAGTGTTAATTGCGTAATGTGTAGGTGCACCATCATGCTGATACCACATACGTTGACGCGTTTCCAGTGGGACATTTTCGAGCAACATTGGCAGACCATTCTGTAGAAACGCGATTTATGTTGCAGTGCTCTCCGATACACACGATCGAACAGCGGAATGGTACTCAAGCGTCAACTTTAGGTTACAATACCTCCGGATGTAATTAACATTATACAATGCAACAAACGGCACTGATTACGTATTTGTTTATATGTTCAGATGTACTAACAAAACTAACGTGGTTCCATTTAAAGAAACGTAGGTTTGTGTTAAAAAAACATACTACCGTGCATTTTTGTATGATTTGTATTAAACAATTACACTAGCCCCTCTCCTCACGTTCGGTCTGTGGAATCGGTTCGACAGTATTTGATGTGGTTTACGGAATATATCCAGCGGTAACGTTAGGTGACTCACCCTGTATATGAATGGAGGCTAGGAAAACAGCAATGAGTTCTACCGAGGCAGGCACGATGAGGGCCTACAGACAAAGGAGAAGTTAGCCGGAGTGTGTGGCCTTAAGTGGTAGGCAGCTACAGGTAAAAGCTGAGAGTGACACTAACAGCTGCATATGGCCAAAGCTATGGGTTGTTCGGCACTACCAAGACTCTGAAGATAACTAACACTCTAATAACTTAAAATAAGACGAGAAACATTGATGCAGTAAGTTTAAGGATTATTTGGAGTCCAAGAAATGCAGACTTACGTACACAAGCATAAACTTCATGACAAATGTAACTAGACTCTACACCACAAATGTTTACTTACTATAAATATCAAACATGGCTGTCTTACAAGATAGGCATAATATCAGACAATGGCATTGCACAGTAGTCATTATATCGAGTAGCAATGCAGATTATATTATTATTAAATATGCCATGATGATAAACTTATACATTACGTTTGTCATACCAGATACTCTACACTTATAAATGAAGCAGTACAGTTATTAGTATATCAAATTAATGTAACATATTAACCTTGTTGGTGGTGTCTTATTGAAAGTGCGATAAACGCACATTCTTGTCAATGCAATTCACACCTCTACGTTTAAAAGAATAATAATCAGTGTCAGAAGACAAAGTATCAAATAAAGTTGCATGTAACACATATAAATTAATTGTAGATCTATTAGTGTATACATTGTGGTCCAGTTGCTATTAAATTTACAGTTCCAGTTTATTTCCATAAAATTTCAGTTGCACACGATGTGTCAAAGTGTTGTAAGAAGTGATTGATGTGGTGGGGAGCTACTTGAGATCCCATTGCCTAAAGTTTGGGACGTTGGTAAAGGTGGTAGTTGAAGATGCGCGCTTGGGAGTTGGTGAAATACATGGGTGGAGCGTCATGAGGTGGCTATTGCAGATGGAAATTTGGTGCTCCCCATACATTTCACACAAGTTTCAATTTCCCGTTCAAAGCTCTGATTTTTGTTGTGGACACTTCTAAGACATAAGAAGCAGCGATCCATTTTCTTCAGGGTATCTACTGTATTCTACCCTTTAAACTTGTTACCTTTCTGCAACATTGGCCCCAGTGCTATCTTTCTTCGCAGTATACACAGAAAGTGTCTGAATTTTGTTGTATCTTCTTCTTGCCAGCCTTCGTTTTAATTTTGACATGTAAGGCAGTTGCGGGGCGTACATGATTCTCTCGTGGACCAATATATTCACGTATTTTGTCTGTGGTGCTGGCTCCCTCCCCCTCTTCGCTGAGAAACTCCATAAGCTATATGAGATTTCCGTCTTGGAACTTTTGTCTTCGTGTGTGGACAAACCAGTTTGTGGAAATTTCTCATAGAAATGCATGTAGGAGTTATGGGGTAAGCACCCTCCCATAAGAATTCAAATACTCGTCTGGTGCTCTTAGCGCCTGAACCCATTTGTGACACTCAACGTAGGTGGTGTTAAGAGCATCTGGGCTGCTTGAAATAGAAGCATTAATGTTCTCCAAGAAGTCAAGGTGGCTTTGTATAATCGTTTCTTGTCGTCGTATTTGGTTTTCAAAATTTGCTTCGCTGTAATAGCAATCCCATCGACCAAACCGCTGGGTTCCCAGTCTAGAGACCCACGGAGGAGTCTGTGCTTATTCACAAGCGACACCACTGGGTTTTCATATGTGAAGTCTGTGAACTGCTAGCAGAATCGTGGCCATGCTTCTGTGTCACCTGAGAAAGTATGTAGTTTGATAGAAGGTGACTTGATGTCCACGTAGGGCCGTTGGCGAGCTGTTGAGGTTGACAAATGGTTATCATCTGTATTTTTATCCCCTGAACGTGCTCCTCCTAAAATCCCTTTCGCCTGTCGGATAGCAAGCTTACATTTGACGGCCTTGTACTCGGTACTGATCAGCTCTTATACTGTTTCTGCAGGCGCTCCTGACAGAATCCAACTTCTTCTGATCAAAAGCTTTTATCTGGCCTACCAAGTGAGTGACGCTTAAGGATAGAGTTTGAGCAGAATCGTAGCTGCTGCCTCCGCCATGGCAAGTTTTGCTTGGTTGCCGCGACCTTGCATCTGGCCTTGCCGTCCCAATAACGAGACGTCTGATGTTGCTAAGAAATAGCTGTTGTGCAGTATTTACCATTATCCACGCTCGGGAATGCCAGGTCTTGTTGGCAGATGGCGCTGCAGTCTACTAACTTTAACAGCTTCTTTGTATTGTTTAAATAGAACGCCAAATTAATAGTATTGCTCTGCCACGAAGAAGCATGAATCAAGTGACGCCATAAACAACAGGACCAATCAGTAATGTCCTTGTGAGTGTAGTACAGCAATGCTGTGACATACCTGCGTGTGCTGAACGTAGCGTGTTGTGACGTATTTCGAGATTTAAGTCGCTCAAAATCTTCTATGTCGACTTGAACGTATAATAGCACCTAGTCTCCTTATATACTCCTGGGTTTCGGCACTAACATATTGTTACTGACTAATATTTTAAGGAATTTAACGCAGCAACTTCAACTCACACATTTATTCACAGTGTCCATCACGGTTCGTTACAACAATACACATAAGCTGCAGAAGGCAGCACAGTCCACAGCTCTGTATGAACACCTACAGATGGCGTACGAGTCTCTTATTCCCCAAAATTTACGTTGAGAACGAGCCAGTTTGTGAGTTAGTGGACTCTGGTAGCTTCGTAACGACGTTGATTCAGGAGAGGGTTATTAGAAATAATGAACAGGAATCAATGCAAAAGCAGCAGCTAACAACAACTAAATGGAGATCAGAGGAATGTTGTTTGTCTGTTTGGGAATGCAACATCTTACGTGGAAGGTTAAAGCTAGCTCAGAATGGTTCAAATGGTTCTGAGCACTATGGGACTTAACATCTGAGGTCATCAGTCCCCTAGAATTTAGAACTACTTAAACCTGACTAACCTAAGGACATCACACACATCCATGTACGAGGCAGGATTCGATCCTGCGACTGTAGCGGTAGCGCGGTTCCAGACTGAAGCCTAGAACTGCTCGGCCACACCTGTCGGCTGTTAAAGCTAGCGTTATCGATAATTTGTCAGTTCCTTCTATTATTGGCTCGGACATTATAAGGAAGATCGGGGTAGTTGTTGACTAGGCAGAAAGAATTTATTATTTTAGATTTCCTCAAAAATGTCAGGCTTTCTTGTATGAGCATGATCGCGATGAAAATGAGTAAATACAAGGATATATTCCAGAGGTGATGGGAAGGCAACACTGAGAAATTTGGAGCATTTGTTTAATCAGCAGAGCCTGCAGGGTCACAACCTTTGTGCAGGCTTTAGTGACGTCTTTATCGCGGTATTGGGAATCACTTGGCTTTTGGAAAATAAAATAGAACTCGAAGGTCAAGTTCTCGTTAGGAAGACAATGTATCCATTATCACCAACACTAAAGGAGCTTTAAATGCACACTGAGAAGATGTTTGAGAAAGGGTCATTACACTGTCACCCATTAAGTGGCCGATATTTTTAGTCCTCAAGCCAGGCTCAATACCCGTTGCAGATTATAGAAGATAGAAAAAGTAGTTTTTGGATGTATTTCCTTTCCTGGTCTCCATTCGTGTTTTGCCTGCTTCAAGGTCACAGTGGTGTTTACAGTACTTAATATGACCCAAGTTTACAATCAGATCCCCCCACATAAGAACTCTAGGGAAGCCACTGCATTTAGTACAGAATGAAATTTATTTAAATTTTTAAATTTTATAAGGTTGCCTTTTGGTTTAGCCAGTGCAGCGTCAGTCTTGTCACAACTCATGGATTCTATTTTTTCAGATATTGAGTTTATGTTCCACTGTCTTGATATTCTGGTTGCGTATAGTGGGATTATGGATGAACATTGGGATCATTTGAAACAAGTCTTTGACAGAGTCGGCCGCTGTGGCCGAGGGGTTCTAGGCGCTGCAGTCCGGAACCGCGGTGCTGCTGCGGTCGCACGCTCGAAACCTGTCTCGGGCAAGGATGTGTGTGGTGATGTCCTTAGGTTAGTTAGGTTTAAGTAGTTCTAAGTCTAGGGGACTGATGACCTCAGATGTTAAGTCCCATAGTGCTAGGAGCCATTTGAACCATATTTTCTTCTTGGACAGATTACGAGTGCTGAGTTGATGGTCAATCCAGATATGGTCAACATTACACAAATATCGATTCTGTTTTGTGGTTACACAGTCTCTGCGGAGGGAGTAATCATTGTTCCAGAGAGAGTGCTAGTAGTTCTCAATTGTTCTAGGCCTATAGATGACAAAGCCGTTGCCAGTTTCATTGGTATGAGAATTTTTTGGGGGAACGTTTTCCCTAATTTTCCCAAAAGCCATGGCCACTGAAACACGTTAGGTGGAAGGGACAGAAATTTGAATGGGTTAATCACGAGAAGCTGCCTTTCAGGCATTGAAGGGAGTGTTGGTTTCTGCTCCAGTTTTAGCATCACCGAATGTTGATTAAAAAAATTCATTGTACAGATGGATACATGCATGTCTGGCCTAGGAGCTGTGTTACTGACGGAAGGAGATCAAGGTAAATCAGTGGTTGCGTAAGCATCATGGGGATTCTACATCTACATCTACATCCATACTCCGCAAGCCACCTGACGGTGTGTGGCGGAGGGTACCCTGAGTACCTCTATCGGTTCTCCGTTCTATTCCAGTTTCGTATTGTTCGTGGAAAGAAGGATTGTGGGTATGCTTCTGTGTGGGCTCTAATCTCTCTGATTTTATCCTCATGGTCTCTTCGCGAGATATACGTAGGAGGGAGCAATATACTGCTTGACTCTTCGGTGAAGGTATATTCTCGAAACTTTAACAAAAGCCCGTACCGAGCTACTGAGCGTCTCTCCTGCAGAGTCTTCCACTGGAGTTTATCTATCATCTCCGATTATCTTATGCACAGATGAAATGTTCAGTTTATGACCTGTAGACTTTGGTGGTTCCTTTAGCTCTGGAAAGTGTTCTTTATTATATTGAACATCCCACCATTTAGCTTGGGACTGATAACCAGGAGCTGGACTGGGTACTAGGCATGCCTGGTAAGACCAGGGGACTAGCATGATTGGCTACCCAAATAGTGGCATCTAGTTTTGAGGTTGTGCACATTAAGGGCATTGACAACTGTGTTGAAAATGATCTTAATAGAATGGTTAATCAGTGAAATACTGCACAACAGGATATGTTCCCAAACAAATCTCATCCTGAGTGAGTTAATTTAATTTTAACGGATTTTCCATCACTGTATAAACAGATGAGGCAGTATCAAGAGCAATATGCAGTCGTTAAGGTCATCAAGGATCGACTAAATAGAGACGAGATGGTGCCCCATATTCACTTAAGGACTGAGGTTTATGTTGTACAGTGAAAGTTGATGGAAAACCTAAAGTGGTGGCACCAATGGAGCTAATTTCGTATATATTTAAATAGTTTCTTGACTGCCTGTGTTATCTAAGAATCTAGGAATAATTTGCAGGAAGCTTATTTGGAAGGGTATATATAGGCACTAGTATGGAGCCAGAATGTAGGTCGAGCGGAAGCACTTAGACCACGAAAATATTAAACAAAACTAAACAATCTCGTTATTGACCCTTAAAAATATTTTATACAACCAGCTCACGTGAATCAATGAACAAGACTGCAACATCTAATTACAAAATTTAGCGTTTCATAACGGGAAGAACACTTCAAATTTAGTTTCATAATGACAAATTTCCGACCAGCAGGGAACACATTGTCAACGTGGCCCCTTCGACAGTAAAAGCACAACTAAACCAAAGAGTAGGTGCTAAACATAAAATCTTAAGGCCAACCAGAATTAGGCACAAATAAACTGCATAAAAAGTTCTTAGGATTTCTTTTAACATTTGAGCAACAAGACCATGAATAGTGAAACCTTTAAGTTTAGTACTAGATAGAAAATTCTTTGAAAACAAGAAACTTTAAAAAACTAGGCAACAACTAAAATTTAAGACTTATGATCTTAACTGTAGCTATCGAACTCTTTAAGAATATTTAAATAACATTGACATACTGGAAAGTTTCAACTTCATGACTTTAACTGAGCTTCACTTTACAGCAAACTCAATAACTCTGTTGCTGCACCACAACAGACAAATGATTTATAGCAAACAGCTTACATACTTATGACAGTGCATAACATTGCACAATGAGATAAACAAATTACACTTCGTGGTAAGATTAGCGGCCAACAACTTAGAAGTTAAGCAGAGAGGAAAATTGACATTACAAATGGATAATTAAAACCACAATAAAATATATAAATGTTAAATAAATCTGTTGCTTCACCGCAGCAAACAAATGATTTAAGGCAACCAGCTTACGTTCTTCTTATATTGCACAACAGTTCACAGTGAGGTAAAAAAGGAATTACAATTTAGAAGTTAAGCAGAGAGCAAATGTGTGTCGGAAACTGACAACTAAAACCACAATAAAATTTAAAAGTGGTATTCAAGGTGATTATTAAGGACAATAACAGCTCATGGATCGAAAATGCGCGATGCTCGTCCACCTTTTGCAAAACGCATCCTGTCAAACGATGAGTCCAGAGGTTTGGGTCAACAGTTTCCGCAAAAGACCCCCTCATCTGCAGCCACCATACTGCAGAGTATACCAGGTCCCACCTCGTCCCAAAACAGCGAAGTACGCTCGAAATAACTCAGCACTTGTGCCTAGCGGGCTCGGACAGCGTTACCACGGCTGCGCCTACATTCCTCACGGAATCTGCGTGCAACTCCGCTGATAAACACTGACTGGCGCCGACAAGTCAGAACCATGGAGTACAACTTCACTGTTTCGCGTCCTGGGCCAACTTGTCGCAAGCTCCTCCTCTCGCCGCTAGAAGAAACCTCGCCAAAATCCACCACGGAACTACCAGAGCGGCCGCTGCCAACATTAGGCGAATGATAGCACACGTAAAATCAAATTAAGCTGTCACACTCGAGATCGTGGTCAGTGACATTATGGATAGGGTACACTGTTGTCAATTTTGTGCTGTGAGTAAGCCAGCGTAAAACACTAAGATCGGTCACCTGACATCCAGCCCAATAGACTCCCTCTGAAAAATTATGTGCTGACTTTGCAGGAGCGTAGCCTAGAACTTAATTTTCACAAGTGTATTGTGGTCTGGGATGACATGTTTTCCAAATTTGCTTGGTTGTTTTACATTCGGGATTCTACTGCACAAGCAGAGGTGCAGGGTTTACAACAAATGTATGCTGTGTTTGGACCTGGCAAAGCTATCGTTAGTGGTAAAGCAGCTTTCTTTTGCTCCAAATTATTCAGGAATTTTTATTTTGTTTTGGGCATTAATCACACTGCACCCAAATGGATTGATACAATTTTAGAGACTTTACTGGTCTCATATAGATATGATTTCTTGTATATTGACTGAAGCGGCGAATGAAAATTCGTACCAAGGACAGGAATCGAACTCATGAATCCTGCTTACTAAACAGGTGCGTTAGCCACTAAGCCACTTTGGCAAAGCGGTTCACACTACTGCACAGATTACTCTGGCACACATTCCTCCTCGATCCAAATTCTCACGGCCGCCCCAATCTACTTTAAATTCCTCCTTATACATGAACAGAACTGCAGGGGCTCTGCATGTTCTCGAATAGCAGCTTAGCATCGACAGTAATCTGTATGAGACCAATAAAGTCTCTGAAATTGTGTCATTTCATTTGTATAAGTACCTGGAACCTTCGTGTGCATTAGATTCCGAGGTGGTTTTCTAGAACATGGAGAACCTTGGCAATTCATGTGTAAGGCAGAATTTAAATTAGACTGGGATGACAGAAAGAATTGAGATCGACGAAGGAGGCATGGCAGGGTAATCCGTATAGTTGTGTGAAACGCTGTGTCAACGTGGCTTAGTGGGTAACGCAACTGTCTAATAAACAGGAGAACCAGGTTCGATTCTCCGCACTGGTACAAATTTTCATCCGCCACTTCAGTCTATGTACATAAATAATCACTTCCTAATACTAAGACTCATTATAAGCCAGAAGACTTAACCAGAATATTTAGGCGGCATTGATTGCTTATCGTCAGGATAGTGAAAGTAAGTGGGATGAGATGCTGCACTGCCTCATATTTGCCTTTGACACTGTCAGGCGTCAAGCCCATAAGGCTACTCATTCTCAACTGCTTTTTACTTTTGCAGTCAACTCAGTCCTCAGTAATCTCTGGGGGATACAGAATTGTTGCCCAATCAGATTAGTGTCGACAGAGTCCACAGCAGTTGAAGACAGCTAAGGCCAACTTTTATAGAGAGCATCGACAGCGAGCTAAGAAATTCAGGGTGGGACGACATGTAAATCTGTAGCGTGTGCGAGACGTGGTGCTCGTTAAGAATTATCAGGCAATAACTAACTGTTAACTGTCGTATGACTAGGGCTTCTCGTCGGGTAGACCGTTCGCCGGGTGCAAGTCTTTCGATTTGACTCCACTTCGGCGACTTGAGCTTTAATGGGTATGATATGATGATCATTAGGACTACATCCAGTCCCTGAGCGGAGAAAATCTCCGACCCAGCCGGGCATCGAACCCGGGCCCTTAGGACTGACATGCTGTCGCGCTCATCACTCAGCTACCTGGAGCGGACATCAGGCTATGAGTAGAGCTGTCAACAAGACCACGAAGTACTACTACTAAGGGTCAAGGGACTATTTGACATAATCGGGTTCTTGACACCTATCATAGTTCAGTTGATTGGATTAAAACAAGGTGATGTAGTTAGCGTCCATATTACATAGCTTGAAGTGGATGCGAAATCAGTCAAGTTGAGGATCCTTGACAATTGTGTGACCAGTGGCCACATAAATAGCGAGAGGGGTTTGTGCCGTATGTCACTACCCACAAGTTTTCCTTTCACCTTCAGCTATGGTGGCCCACAGTTAAGGCCCACTGCTTCAAACTGTGACATACTGGGTAAGCGAGCGATGCTCTCTAGCATAACCCAGAGGAGCGCTGGTGAGTTGGACGGAGCCTCCGTAGTGGTAAGAGTGGTGGGTCATCGAGACGTTACTGTTTTTGAGAGTTTCTGCGAGTGGAATTTTTTTAGAGTCCTTGAAGAAATGTGTCGTTAGAGATCACCTCGTTTAGCTATCGGCTATCGATGTTCGGAAGTTCAGTGATGTGATTTTCTGCTGGTGTTAGGTTTTGTAGGTTTTGTTAGGGGACTACAAGGAGGATCTAAGCATTTATCTCTTGATAATATGTTGTTGTGCATACATATTTTTCTTTGATAGGAATTCACGTCATGTTTGCTAAGCTTGGTAGGTGTTGCTCTATTTGTTCTTAAAATACTGAGTGCTGCGCCGATTAGCCTGGACTTATTAAGTCTCATGTACTGCTGATACATCATTGTCATTTTACGGAGTATAAGACCATTGTTGTCAGTATTATTCACTAGGAGCAGCTTTGATTTCTGTATAAGGATATCAGTTGAAGGCAATTATATCCTTAAACTACGTGTTAGTAAGCAGAAATATGGTCACATTGCTCGTGGTTATATTGCAGCACATTCGGATTCGAGTGGGCTCAGTTCTCCAATTTTTTCGAATACTCGTACATCACGAGGCTTTGTTGATCATATTTATTGTTTTATAACTAAGTTTGCCTTTTTTTTTTGGTTCTGTGGGTTTCCAGATTAGTTTTAACTGGGCATCGCTGGTTTTTGAAGTTTTCAATTATGTCACTGTGGTATCCAGATGAAGTCTGTTATAGTATTTGTATTGTTACGATTGTTTACCTATTTTTAATCTGTCAATGGCTATTATTTAAAGTTCATATTTTGGGGACGTAAGAAAATTCTGAACTATAGTGGAGCTAATGCCCGGTATATCATGTCAGTTAAAGCGACTCACTTGTTGTATTTGGTTGTTGGTCTCTGTACCTCTATCTACTTCACAGTAAATGAAGCTGACCAGTGTTGCATTTCTAAGTATGTTGTGAAACACATATGCATCCTATCGGCTGAGGATCACACGAGGGTCAATCGGTATTGTGGACCTTATGAGGCGTGTTCGGATGGAGTTGAGTTTTAGTTCAGTTTGTGAAACACATATAACCTTAAGCCTTGGAGAGCGATAACTGCTGTGTGCCTTACTTGCCAGGTCCGTATCTTGAGAGCGATAAGCCCCAGCCTCCCACTCAAGAATTATTCATTACTCATGGGACTGAGCAGAGATTTCATCACCTAAGTAGCTAAGCCACACGGGCATCTCAAATCTGCTAAACTGCCTAAGTCGACTGTCTGTGATGTGACTGTCAAGTGGAAACACAAAGAAACCACCACAGCCAAACCAAGACCGGGCAGGCCTGTTGTACTGACGGACAGAGACAGTCGAGCACTGCGGAGGGCGGCTCTAAAAATTCTGCCTAAAATCACCGGAAGGAATCATCCGTGAGGTCCACAGCGCCCCCAGTGGTCAAGCTAACATAATGACTGCTCAGGGAGTTAAAAAGAATGGGGTGCAACGGTAGAGCAACGCACCATAAGCCACACGTTTCCTCGGTCAGTGCTGAGCAAACTTGACGTAGCGTAAAGAGTGATGCCACTGATCAGTGGCTGATTATAAACTAGTGAGTTGGAGTGCTGATTCAAGATATACCCTGTGGCGATACGGTGGCATGGTTTGGGTCTGGCGAATGACTGGAGAACAATACCTGCCATTATGTGGAGGGTCAATAGTGAAGTATGGTGTACGTTGCGTTAAAGTATGGGGGTGTTTTTCGTAATTAGGGTGTGGACTTTTATGGCGCATAAGGCAATGGCTAAATACGAAAGGAAATGAACACACTTTACTGTGTAGTGTAATGCATACAGCAAATAAACTGTTCGGAGATGATGATATTTTGTATCAGCATGACAAGGCACGCTGTCAAAACGCAGCAACTGTGAGGCAATGGTTTGCGGACAATAAAATGCCTGAACTGGACTGTCCTGCCCAGGGTCTGAACTTCAACCGTGGCAACACATTAGCGATGAGACGACAGGTCCACTTCACTCCAGACCGCAACATCACTGTCGTCTCTTGAGAAAGAATAGGCGACCATTCCTCCACAGAAGACACCACGTCAGAAGTGTCAGCTGGTAGTGACTGAGCGAACTCAGACAGCACAATCGTATGCTGCTATCCTCCCACCAATGGTGCGGAACAGCACAGAATGTTACAGGAAGTCCATTACTTGCTCTCAGATGGTGTGTGAAGATGAGGAGGGGTTTCAATGTGCTTGATGCACAATATGGCGATACTCCATTGTGGTGATCAGATATGGTCAGCTGGAACCTTGACAAAGATTATGCCTGCCCTCTTGCATTACACCATAGCGCCACTGTAGTATACTAATGCCCCATACATATGGATATTGCATCATTCGACTAGATGGACAAATGGAGACCCACAATGACGCCCCTTTCAATCTCAGTCATACGCATATAACGGTGTCTCTCACCAGTACACAGCATTTACGTATCCTTCGTAGTAATCACTGAACATCTGATGCTGCTCATGCTCCGTATACACCCTATCATGCCTGGTAAAAACACTAAACATGGATAATACTTATGCATTCTGATGACCATCCTATCTGTCTCAACACACCTGTTGATGGCATGTACTTGTACAAAGTTACATTGACATCCACTCACGTGTTCTGGTCGTTTCACTATTTCTGTCAGGCAGTGTATATCACGCACTTGTTATGTGTATTCCTTGTGTGAGATGCTGGTTAAGCTATTTTGTGTGTCCCTAAGATACTACACATCTGATCCCTGGAGACCAACAAGCCGGAGAATCTCCCATAAGATAATTCAAATTTAAGAGGGACTATGTCACACATCATATAACGTCTTATTAAATAAAAATTACCAGAAATGGTCCAATTAAACTTGAGAGTATGGGCACCGCACTTAACTTGCATATACTATTTAAGGGATCTATCAGACTAGTAAGGAAACTACTGGCCAAAATAACAATTTGATTTACTGCCGTAAGACATCAAACAAAGATTGAACCAACTACACAGACATTTAATTAGTGGACAAGAGATTGCATTTTCGAATTATCACCTTGTCACAGGAGGGTGTGTTCATAAAAGCAGTGTGAAACTATGTCACAAGTATGGTTAGTGACTGTGGAGAGAGGTTATTGATTTAAAGAAAAGTCATCAAAAAAGAAAGCATGAACACCACATTTTCTCGGAATATCAGATCTGCTAAATGAAACCCTGATGGAAATGAAGAAGCTTCGTGTCCGCCTCACATTGGTGGCGGCCTCAGCAGAGCATAATTATCACTCTTAAGGTGTGCGAGTGTGGAAGATGGCTGCAGTAGCTGCTTGAAATTGTGGCTCCAGCTCGCCCTCTGCAGTTTTCTCTAAGTCAGTGACATCTCTCTCTGAAAATGTCCTCAGCAGCTGTGTCTCCCTCAATCTCTCTGCCGCAAACATTCTTTGACTTTACTCTAAGAAACATAGAGGGTTCTGCCAGTGTCAGAAGCTTGCCATCCAATTGCAGCATATTTTGCAAGTTCTGACCAGAATAAGGTGAGGTGTGGGGAAGAAGGCAGAAAATCTTTCCCATTACATGACAGACTTCTAGCCATGGCAAACCAAAAGATTTGTACATATCCATGCGTGAGAATTCGCCCCTTCTATCGATATAATTACTGTGAGGCAATTACAAAACCTCTTACTAGCATTTGAACAAGCATTCCTGTGCGACACAGCAGTGCTCAACGGTTTGTCCCACATTCTGAAGCAATGTGTTTTCACCTGGCCTTCATGTCTTATCTAGCTAAAAAAGATTCCTTTCGACTTCTCGCACATCAGTTTTTAAGGTACACAGCACGGCCTGTTTGATGCTCCTGCTGTGCTCCCAGAGATGGATTTCAGCACCTAACAACATTAAAATGGTTCTGAGCACTATGGGACTTAACTTCTATGGTCATCAGTCCCCTAGCACTTAGAACTACTTAAACCTAACTAACCTAAGGACATCACACAACACCAAGCCATCACGAGCCCTGACCCCGCCGGGAATCGAACCCGGGAACCCGGGCGTGGGAAGCGAGAACGCTACCGCACGACCACGAGATGCGGGCCAAACAACATTAGGACACTCCGGTTCACCTAAGTTAACTTCCCTGTCATGAGCCAGCTAAAAAATCGCCAAGGCTGCAGAAATAACAGATCTCCCTCACCGTATTAAGAGGAAAACAGGATGAGGTGTAAGTACCAGTGGAGTCATTGGCAGAAGTGAATACGGACTGCATTTTTCGAGCTACGATAAAGGATTGACTATAATGACTATCCAGATCTGCATATCACATTATAAAAATTGTTTATGTCTCAGTTTGGGCGTACACTGCTACTTAACATTTGACAGCAATGTTTTCTGTTGACCACAGTATGCCGTTGTACGTTTAGTAGATTCTGAATCATTCAGTTGAAATTCAGTCGGTTGTATCGGTCAAGTCACCGTATCGGCGAAACATTTGATCAGCTGGGTGAGCCAATACAACGTCTCGACTCGCGCTTTGTCTAAACATAAACTACAAACATTCTTCTTCTAATATCTTGCCCAAGAAGTGCGCAGACCTAGTTTTGTTTCTCACAACACTTTTTATTGCTTTTCGCTTGATAATGTCTTCTGTCAATGAATCCACCGTCTTGATCACTGCTGCCTCAAACCCACCCATCAGTACATATAACAATGGCTGTGCATATTTTCCGGTTTCTGACAAGGCTAGATGCGTCAAAACCCACTCATCAGTACATATAACAATGGATGTGCGTATTTTCCGGTTTTCTGACAAGGCTAGATGCGTCCAACGACGATTTAGACTCATGTGAAAATTTTTTCTTCTGAGGATAGTATTTACACTAACGTCCCCAATTAGTAGCTGAATATTATCCAGTCTTTGCCTTTCAATACAATTTTTTGCCTCTGTGGCACTCTGTAGCACCATGGAAGTTATTCCCTAATGTGGTGACAGATGTTCTATCATCGTCTAGTTCTAGTTGTTCTGTTTAAGTGTTTTCCATGAATTATTTCCCTTACCAAATCTGTGGTTCAGTTCCTTTTTTTTTTTCAAACTACTTAATATTTGAGATCGTTCTGTAGCACCATATTTCATGTGACTTCCTCATAATTCGTAAGTTACCCACGTTCCGAAATAGCGCTTGAACTTGGAACAAAATCAACTAACCTTGGTAAACACATGACTTAGTACCAGTAGACAGTTACCATAAGGATGAGATACTGCTACTGCCCCTATGTCTGGGAAGGTAATGTGGTGACATGTGAGAGTGACATTTTGACGCCTAGAGCAGTCATGAAGAAATCTGCTATGTGTGTGATCTACTGAAAAGAAACAAAATGTTGAGAATTGACATCCCTAGCTCCTGAATGGCTGCGAAGCAGATCTGAAGTGTGTGACGTAGAGAAACAATCAAAACGAGCGACATTAGAGTCGAATCCATTGTTTTCTGAGGCACTAGGTTGATTGGTGATATCCTGATGACATTTTACACCAAGGGCCGGAGGGATGGGGTGGCGGTAGGAGAGAGTAATATCTACAGCATGGGTCTGGAATATTTGGAGAATCGTCAAACATGCAAACAAACCAAGTTTGTTTTTGTACTACAGACAAATTCAGTTTCTTTTTCTGTCTAACGTACCGAGGGTTATTCATAAATTAACCTCGTACTGACTATTAAAAATAAACAAATGCTTGCATCTTCATTGCAAGTGTGTGGCTGGAAACGGAGACTGAAGGTCACGTTCCGTCAGTCAGCGCTATCTTGCGATCGTCCGTGTGTAAGCAGCAAGTCAGTGAAGTGGACCGTGTTGTTGCGTCTCCCGACAGTTGAGATATACGGTCTGTCATTCCCTTCCTGCAAGCAAGAAGGAGGCAGTGCCACCAAGATTCAACGACGGTTCTTTCGTGCGTTTAGGATTGGTTTATGGGTAATAGCGTTGTCCGAGGTTTAGCAAAAAAATTGAATCTGGTCGCACATACCAGGTGATCAAAAAGTCAGTATAAATTTGAAAACTTAATAAAACACGGAATAATGTAGATAGAGAGGTAAAAATTGACAGACATGCTTGGAATGACATGGGGTTTTATTAGAACAAAAAAATTGCTAGGCGCGTGAAAGATCTCTTGAGCGCGACGTTTTGTGATGATCGTGTGCTCAGCCGCCACTTTTGTTATGCTTGGACTCCCAGGTCCCTAGACCTCAGTCCGTGCGATTATTGGCTTTGGGGTTACCTGAAGTCGCAAGTGTGTCGTGATCGACCGACATCTCTAGGGATGCTGAAAGACAACATCCGACGCCAATGTCTCACCTTAACTCCGGACATGCTTTACAGTGCTGTTCACAACATTATCCCTTGACTACAGCTATTGTTGAGGAATGATGGTGGACAAATTGAGCATTTCCTGTACAGAACATCATCTTTGCTTTGTCTTACTTTGTTATGCTAATTATTGCTATTCTGATCAGATGAAGCGCCACCTGTCGGACATTTTGTGAACTTTTGTATTTGTTTGGTTCTAATAAAACCCCACGTCATTCCAAGCATGTGTGTCAGTTTGTACCTCTCTATCTACGTTATTCCGTGATTTATTCAGTTTTCAAATTTATACTAACTTTTTGATCACCCGGTATGTGACTGATAAAAATGGTAGAGGGAGAGATTCGCAAGTGACTGATGGAGTTGTGCAACATACTGACGAAACTGAGCGTGAGAGATGCTGGTTCACAATTTCCGAACTTTCTGAATGTGTGCCTCATATTTCGAGGACAACACTGTCACAGAGATGTTAGGTATCCATAAGTTTTGTGCATGATGAATACCAAAATATCTGAACAATGTTCACAAAACTGAAAGAAAGTGTTTGCCCGTGTCATTCCTTAAGCACTAGGATGAAGAGGGGGAGGAAATTTTGGTCAGAATCGTGACTAGGGACAAGACAGGGGTGTAGTACTTGAACTCTGAAACTGTGGAACAGTCTAAATAGTGGATGGTCACTCATTTCCCCAATAAACCCAAAAAAGTCCAAGCAGGCGCTGGCAAAGAGCAAAATGGTGGTTACATTTTTCTGAAATCACAAAGGAATTCTAACAGAAATTTAATGGGAGTAACGCGTGCTACAGAAGAATGCTGAAGATTAGATGGGTAGATCAAATAACTAATGAGGAAGTATTGAATAGGATTGGGGAGAAGATAAGTTTGTGGCATAACGCGACTAGAAGAAGGGATCGGTTGGTAGGACATGCTCTGAGGCATCAAGGGATCACCAATTTAGTACTGGAGGGCAGTGTGGAGTGTGAAAACCGTAGAGGGAGACCAAGAGGAAGCAGATTCCGAAGGATGTAGGTTGCGATAGGCACTGGGAGATGAAGAGGCTTGCACAGGATAGAGTAGCATGGAGAGCTGCATCAAACCAGTCTCAGGACTGAAGACCACAACAACAACAACGCATGAAAATACTATGGCTTTACATGTTTATTGTGAGCCTCTTGCGAAATACGTAGGTCTCCTTTACGACAGTGCCGATCCCATACTGTGGATCGAACGATGGAAAAACACAGACTTTTCTGCTGGAAGAGTTTTCAACATCCTCAGTATAGACGGTACTTGGCTTCAGCGGCTTTCATCTCTTCCCCACGACGAGGGCTCGGCTAGCTACCCGGTACTTCGAGACGGACGACGAGCTCGGGGGCGCGGTCAGCAAGTGGCTGAAGAGCGGGGCTGACCTGGCAAGCGCCGACGCCGCCCTGCGCCACGCCGGCGCACAGGTTGGTGTCGTGCACTCGGTCGCCCACGCTCTTGTAGGCGCGCCGGCACTCCTCCTGGTTCACGATGCGCAGCTCCGCCTTCTGCAGCCGCTCCGACGGCTGCGTGTCCGTCTCCTGCGGCCAAAGCATTTATTGTCTGTAGTAACCATTATCTACGTCTATGAACCCCCCCCCCCTCATGAACCATGGACCTTGTCGTTGGTGCGGAGGTTTGCGTGCCTCAACGATATAGATAGCCGTACCGTAGGTGCAACCACAACGGAGGGGTATCTGTTGAGAGGCCAGACAAACGTGTGGTTTCTGCAGAGGGGCAGCAGCCTTTTCAGTAGTTGCAGGGGCAACAGACTGGATGATTGACTGATCTGGCCTTGTAACACTAACCAAAACGGCCTTGCTGTGCCGGCTGAAGGCAAGGGGAAACTAAAGTCGTAATTTTTCCCGAGGGCATGTAGCTTTACTCTATGGTTAAATGATGATGGCGTCCTCTTGGGTAAAATATTCCGGAGGTAAAATAGTCCCCCATTCGGATCTCCGGGCGGGGACTACTCAAGAGGACGTCGTTATCAGGAGAAAGAAAACTGGCGTTCTACGGATCGGAGCTTGAAATGTCAGATCCCTTAATCGGGCAGGTAGGTTAGAAAATTTAAAAAGGAAAATGGATAGGTTCAAGTTAGATTTATTGGCAATTAGTGAAGTTCGGTGGCAGGAGGAACAAGACTTTTGGTCAGGTGAATGCAGGGTCATAAACACAAAATCAAATAGGGGTAATGCAGGAGTAGGTTTAATAATGAATGGGAAAATAGGAGTGCGGGTAAGGTACTACAAACAGCATAGTAACCGCATCATTGTGGCCAAGATAGACACAAAGCCCACGCCTACTACAGTAGTACAAGTTTATACGCCAACTAGTTCTGCAGATGATGGAGAAATTGATGAAATGTATTATGACATAAAAGAAATTATTCAGGTACTGAACGAAGACGCAAATTTAATACTCATGGGTGACTGGAATTCGAGAGTACGAAAAGGAAGAGAAGGAAATGTAGTAGGTGAATATGGATTGGGACTAAGAAATGCAAGAGGAAGCCGTCTGGTAGAATTTTGTACAGAGCATAACTTAATCATAGCTAACACTTGGTTCACGAATCATGAAAGACGTTTGTATACATGGAAGAATCCTGGAGATACTGGAAGGTTTCAGATAGATTATATCATGGTGATACAGAGATTTAGGAACCAGATTTTAAATTGTAAGACATTTCCAGGGGCAGATGCGGACTCTGACCACAATCAATTGGTTATGACCTGTAGGTTAAAACTGAAGAAACTGCAAAAAGTGGGAATTTAAGGAGATGGGACCTAGATAAACTGACTAAACCAGAGGTTGTACAGTGTTTCAATGAGAGCATAAGGGAACAATTGACAGGAATGGGGGAAAGAAATGCAGTAGAAGAATAATGGGTAGCTTTGAGGGATGAAATAGTGAAGGCAACAGACGATCAAGTAGGTAAAAAGACGAGGGCTAGTGGAAATCCTTGGGTAACAGAAGAGATACCGAATTTAATTGATAAAAGGAAAAAATACAAAAATTCAGTAAGTGAAGGAGGTAAAAAAGAATACAAACGTCTCAAAAATGAGATCGACAGGAAGTGCAAAATGGCTAAGCAGGGATGGCTAGAGAACAAATGTAAGGATGTAGAGGCTTATCTCACGAGGGATAAGATAGATACTGCCTACAGGAAATTTAAAGAGACCTTTGGAGAAAAGATAACCACTTGCATGAATATCAAGAGCTCAGATGGAAACTCAGTTCTAAGCAAAGAAGGGAAAGCAGAAAGGTGGAAGGAGTATATAGAGGGTCTATACAGGGGCGATGTTCTTGATGACAATATTATGGAAATGGAAGAGGATGTAGATGAAGATGAAATGGGAGATATGTTACTGAGTGAAGAGTTTGACAGAGCACTGAAAGGCCTAAGTCGAAAAAAGGCCACGGGAGTAGACAACATTCCATTAGAACTACTGACATCCTTGGGAGAGCCAGTCCTGACAAAACTGTACCATCTGGTGAGCAAAATGGATGAGACAGGCGAAATTCCTTCAGACTTCAAGAAGAATATAATAATTCCAATCCCAAAGAAAGCAGGTGTTGACAGATGTGAAAATCACCGAAGTATCAGTTTAATAAGTCACATATGCAAAATACTAACGCGAATTCTTTACAGACGAATGGAAAAACTGGTAGAAGTCGACCTCGGGGTCGGAACACGTGAGGCAATACTGACCCTACGACTTATCTTAGAAGATAGACTAAGGAAGGGCAAACCTACGTTTCTAGCATTTGTAGACTTGGAGAAAGCTTTTGACAATGTTGACTGGAATACTCTATTTCAAATTCTGAAGGTGGCAGGGGTAAAATAAAGGGAGCGAATGGCTATTTACAATTTCTATATAAACCAGATGGCAGTTATAAGAGTCGAGTGGCATGAAAGGGAAGCAGTTGTTGGGAAGGGAGTGAGACAGGGTTGTAGCCTCTCCCCGATGCTATTCAATCTATATATTGAACAAGCAGTAAAGGAAACAAAAGAAAAGTTCGGAGTAGGTATTAAAATCCATGGAGAAGCAATAAAAATTTTGAGGTTCGCCGATGACATCCTAATTCTATGAGAGACAGCAAAGGACTTGGAAGAGCAGTTGAACGGAATGGGAAGTGTCTTGAAAGGAGGATATAAGATGAACATCAACAAAAGCAAAACGAGGATAATGGAATGTAGTCGAATTAAGTCGGGTGATGCTGAGGGAATTAGATTAGGAAATGAGACACTTAAAGTAGTAAAGGAGTTTTGGGAAGCAAAATAACGGATGATGGTCGAAGTAGAGAGGAAATAAAATGTAGACTGGCAATGGCAAGGAAAGCGTTTCTTAAGAAGATAAATTTGTTAACATCGTGTATAGACTTAAGTGTCAGGAAGTCGTTTCTGAAAGTATTTATATGGAGTGTAGCCATGTATGGAAGTGAAACATGGGCGATAAATAGTTTAGACAAGAAGAGAATAGAAGCTTTCGAAATGTGGTGCTACAGAAGAATGCTGAAATTAGATGGGTAGATCACATAACTAATGAGGAGATATTGAATAGAATTGGTGAGAAGAGGCGTTTGTGGCACAATTTGACCAGAAGAAGGGATCGGTTGGTAGGACATGTTCTGAGGCATCAAGGGATCACAAATTTAGTACTGGAGGTCAGCGTGGAGGGTAGAAATCGTAGAGGGAGACAAAGAGGTGAATACACTAAGCAGATTCAGAAGGATGTAGGCTGCAGTAGGTACTGGGAGATGAAGAATCTTGCACAGGATAGAGTAGCATGGAGAGCTGCATCAAACCAGTCTCTGGACTGAAGACCACAACAACAACAACAACAACAACTTCTATGAAAAGGAACACACTAAATACGCCGCGATCGCGGTGTAGACGCTTTTATTGATTCAAGATGATTGGTTTCAACAGCCTTTTGCCACCAACATCTAATATTCTGGAACTTGCTATAAAATTGCCATGTTATATTACATGAAGCCAAAGCATAAATGGGACTCCCCACGTATACATGTCTTGATGAAAATCCAGTCGATCAGATATGCACAGCTCTATATCTATATCTAGATCCATACTCCGCAAGCCACCTGGCGGTGTGTGGCGGGAAGGTACCTTGAGTACCTCCATCGGTTCTCCCTTCTGTTCCAGTCTCGTATTGTTCGTGGACAGAAAGATTTTCGGTATGCCTTTGTGTGGGCTCTAATCTCTCTGATTTTATCCCCATGGTCTCTTCGCGAGATATACGTAGGAGGGAACAATATACTGCTTGACTCCTCGGTGAAGGTATGTTCTCGAAACTTCAACAAAAGCCCGTAGCGAGCCACTGAGCGTCTCTCTTGCAGAGTCATCCACTGGAGTTAACCTATCATCTCCGTAACGCTTTCACGATTGGTAACTGATCCTGTAACGAAGCGCTCTGCTATCCGTTGGATCTTCTCTATCTCCTCTATCAACCCTATCTGCTACGAATTCCACACCGGTGAGCAGTATTCAAGCAGTGGGTGAACAAGTGTACTGTACCCTAGTTCCATTGTTTTCGGACTGCATTTCCTTGGAATTATTCCAATGAAACTCAGTCTGGCATCTGCTTTACTGACGATTAATTTTATAAGGTCATTCCATTTTAAATCACTCCTAATGCCTACTCCCAGATAATTTATGGAATTAACTGCTTCCAGTTTCTGACCTGCTAAATTGTAGCTAAATGATAAAGGATCTCCTTTCTATGTATTCGCAGCACATTACACTTGTCTACATTGAGATTCAATTGCCATTCCCTGCACCATGCGTCAATTCGTTGCAGATCCTCCTGTATTTCAATACAATTTTCCATTGTTACAAACTCTCGGATATATTTCAGCATCATCCGCAAAAAGCCTCAGTGAACTTCCGATGTTATCCACACGGTCATTTATGTATATTGTGAACAACAACGGTCCTATGACACTCCCCTACGGCACACCTGAAATCACTCTTACTTCGGAAGACTTCTCTCCATTGAGAATGACATGCTGCGTTCTGTTACCTAGGAACTCTTCAATCCAATCACACAATTGGTCTGATAGTCCATATTCTCTTAATTTCATTGGTGAAATGCACGCAATTGATGAAAAGTACACAGTTAAAATCCTCCTATCGTCCATGCAAGCTGGTGGCGAACATGGCTTTTGAATTTTCTACCGGTTTGTCCTATACAGAAGTTGTGGCATGTGTTACATGGAATTTTGTAAACGCCGTGGTTGTTGTATCCGGGAATTTTCGAGCTGCCTTTGTGGATTTTGTGTTTGAGGCCGTGTGTGTTTTGAAATGCGGAGGGCATGTCGGTTTTGTTGAATAATTTGTTGATTTTGTTTGAGATGTTTCCTAGATAAGGTGTGGCTAAGTTTTATTTCCTTCTTTGTTTCGTCTTCTCGTGGCAAATTAATTAATCTGTTAAGTATTCTTCCACACAACGGACTAATATACACTCCTGGAAATGGAAAAAAGAACACATTGACACCGGTGTGTCAGACCCACCATACTTGCTCCGGACACTGCGAGAGGGCTGTACAAGCAATGATCACACGCACGGCACAGCGGACACACCAGCAACCGCGGTGTTGGCCGTCGAATGGCGCTAGCTGCGCAGCATTTGTGCATCGCCGCCGTCAGTGTCAGCCAGTTTGCCGTGGCATACGGAGCTCCATCGCAGTCTTTAACACTCGTAGCATGCCGCGACAGCGTGGACGTGAACCGTATGTGCAATTGACGGACTTTGAGCGAGGGCGTATAGTGGGCATGCGGGAGGCCGGGTGGACGTACCGCCGAATTGCTCAACACGTGGGGCGTGAGGTCTCCACAGTACATCGATGTTGTCGCCAGTGGTCGGCGGAAGGTGCATGTGCCCGTTGACCTGGGACCGGACCGCAGCGACGCACGGATGCACGCCAAGACCGTAGGATCCTACGCAGTGCCGTAAGGGACCGCACCGCCACTTCCCAGCAAATTAGGGACACTGTTGCTCCTGGGGTATCGGCGAGGACCATTCGTAACCGTCTCCATGAAGCTGGGCTACGGTCCCGCACACCGTTAGGCCGTCTTCCGCTCACGCCCCAACATCGTGCAGCCCGCCTCCAGTGGTGTCGTGACAGGCGTGAATGGAGGGACGAATGGAGACGTGTCGTCTTCAGCGATGAGAGTCGCTTCTGCCTTGGTGCCAATGATGGTTGTATGCGTGTTTGGTGCCGTGCAGGTGAGCGCCACAATCAGGACTGCATACGACCGAGGCACACAGGGCCAACACCCGGCATCATGGTGTGGGGAGCGATCTCCTACACTGGCCGTACACCTCTGGTGATCGTCGAGAGGACACTGAATAGTTCACGGTACATCCAAACCGTCATCGAACCCATCGTTGTACCATTCCTAGACCGGCAAGGGAACTTGCTGTTCCAACAGGACAATGCACGTCCGCATGTATCCCGTGCCACCCAACGTGCTCTAGAAGGTGTAAGTCAACTACCCTGGCCAGCAAGATCTCCGGATCTGTCCCCCATTGAGCATGTTTGGGACTGGATGAAGCGTCGTCTAACGCGGTCTGCACGTCCAGCACGAACGCTGGTCCAACTTAGGCGCCAGGTGGAAATGGCATGGCAAGCCGTTCCACAGGACTACATCCAGCATCTCTACGATCGTCTCCATGGGAGAATAGCAGCCTGCATTGCTGCGAAAGGTGGATATACACTGTACTAGTGCCGGCATTGTGCATGCTCTGTTGCCTGTGTCTATGTGCCTGTGGTTCTGTCAGTGTGATCATGTGATGTATCTGACCCCAGGAATGTGTCAATAAAGTTTCCCCTTCCTGGGACAATGAATTCACGGTGTTCTTATTTCAATTTCCAGGAGTGTATTTTGCTGTAATTGTCGTGTTCCAGAATGCAGCGACTGAAAAAAAGGAAGAGTTTCGTCCGGTAAGTAACAGAATAAAGGAGACCCATTCTCCCCATGCTGTGCAATAGACAACAGAAGTTGCAAGCTTTTCTAAATACCAAGGTGTCAAATACGTTGTAGTGCTTCGAGAATTTCCGTGTAAATTCTAGATCCACTTGGCCTTCCTGCATCTCGAACCCACGAAATGTTAAATAGAAGTGTCAGAGAGACGAATCCGAACTACTGCGCAGTGCATGTTTATGTGTGCAAGTCTAGAAACATTCACCGACAAAATGTGGACGCTGCGCCGGAGCGGCGGCCGCCAAGCACCTACTGTACGATCCACAGAACTTCAGTGTATGTGTAGAGAGGAACCTGTGCTATTCTTTGCTGGTTTGGCGACTGTGATGATTGTTAAGGACAAATGAAGGAATGAGATTAGACTTTTAAGTAATTCATGTGTTGGACTTACTATAAGCAAGATATGTTCATATATTCTGGTGGTTATTAAACCAGCCCTGTATCCTAATAGAGTCTAATGTTTGACGACTTGGTTGACTTGCACAAGTTCGAATATTTATATGAGAAGTGGTGAATTTGTTTTTTGTGGAAGTAAAAATACACCATGACTGAACCAAAAGTATTCTTCGAGTACCAAATTATTCAAAAGTAGAGGGAGAGTCTGATAAATTCCCTTAACCAGCGTTAGTCTTCGGAGAAGAAGATTTGGAGATCGTCGTGGCCTGAGAAAAAGATTGGCTGTGCATACCAAGTAAGTCAACCTATGGGAGAGAGGTAGGTAGTTCGCAAACCAGCTCCACATCTCTTCTTGTCGTGAAAAACGTTAGAGCGACCACACGTCTGTTCTTGCAAGGTCACCTGATCTCTCGGTATGTGACTTGTGTGTGTGAGTATGTGTGTGTGAGTGTGTGTGTTTGTGGGAGGGAGTGGTAAGCGAGATTGTGAAAAACTCCGTCCATGTTCCTCCATTTCCAAAAACTTTCAGTGAACTGCAACACTACACGGCAAACTACAGTTTAACATGGACTCTGAACCACGGTGCAACTCGACATTTTTAATACAAACACTGGCAGAGGTCCAAGAAGTGACAGACAAAAATCCTGAATCCGAAGGGGATCGAACGCTCCGTCATTAGGTTTTGTTTTCTGGTATTTAACCATTCAGCCAAAAAACCACATCTGGAACACATATACTGGAAGTAAAAATTTTTAGCTAGGAAAACCAAAGGGAGATCAAGGAATAAAATAATAGGTCATCTGGAGATAAGGAAAGGTCACAAACTTGAAGAAATGAAGAGGATGGCACGTAGTAGAAAAGAGTGGCTGCAGCGAGACATTATGTTTAGGCGTAAACGGTGATGTTAATCAAAACACGAATTGAAATAGTGAGTGGAGGAAAAGAGAAACCAATAAACCTGTGATGTGATGTGAACGACGCTGCAGTGCACCAGAGCATTCTAATCTATTGCAATGTTTAAAAGCGAGCACGCTGTACTCGTTTAGGTGTTATGCTCTTCCGTCCGAAGTCTGATTTTATAGAGATTTCCACAACAGTCTACTCTGTGCCGGCCAGCGCTGCGCGTCTCTGCACAACTACTGCAGCCTATATAGGTCGGAACCTGCTTGCTGTAGCCAAGCCTTGCTCTGCCTCTACAATTTGTTGCCGCACGCAGCATGCCATTACCAGATGGACGACTGATTGAAGTCTCAGGATGTGTCCTATCAATAGTCCGTTCTTTTAGTCAAGTTCTGCAATAAAATTCTTTTTTCAGCGATTTGGTTCAGTGCAAGACATTCCAAAGGATACAGGCACCACCGCAAAATTAATTACAACTTCCGGGCTGAATTGCCGTGGTCCATATATAAAACTACTTCTCCTTCGTGACGTTTCGTTGCCAACTGCGGGCAACATCTTCCGAGGTGAGTCGGCGACAGGCTGCTAGGCAGCAACCGTCGGCTGGAAAAGTTTTTCTTCCATTTATTCATAAGATCACGGACCGTATTGGGAAAGTTTTGGCCAAGTTTCAAGTGGAGGCAATCTTTTGACCTACCAAGAAAATTAGTGAAAGTTTAAGATCGGTGAAAGACGCACGACACTCCTTAGCTACCCTAGGTGTGTATAAAATTCCGTGTAGCTGCGGCATGATTTGTATTGGAACAATTAAAAGGAGTGTTAATTCCTGCCTAATGGAACACAAAAGGAACTGTAGATAGGGGCAGATTAAGAAATAAGCTGTAGCGGAACACGTTTTCAAAGACGGTGATCACGAAATAAAATTTAGTGAGACAAATGTAATAGCTAGGACCTCACATTATTATACCTGCATGTACAGAGAAGCTATAGAGATTTAGAAGCACGAAAATAATTTTAATAAAAAAGGATTAAAACTAGACAAGATATGGCGCTCGTCTTTGCACCAACGAAGTGACAATCGATTACCTGTAATCGAGAGAGATGGAACTAGACAGAGATAGTTTTAAAGTCGAAAGCACGTGAAGAGTGGCGGCGCCATCTAAGCGCTTTATACACTCCTGGAAATGGAAAAAATAACACATTGACACCGGTGTGTCAGACCCACCATACTTGCTCCGGACACTGCGAGAGGGCTGTACAAGCAATGATCACACGCACGGCACAGCGGACACACCAGCAACCGCGGTGTTGGCCGTCGAATGGCGCTAGCTGCGCAGCATTTGTGCACCGCCGCCGTCAGTGTCAGCCAGTTTGCCATGGCATACGGAGCTCCATCGCAGTCTTTAACACTGGTAGCATGCCGCGACAGCGTGGACGTGAACCGTATGTGCAGTTGACGGACTTTGAGCGAGGGCGTATAGTGGGCATGCGGGAGGCCGGGTGGACGTACCGCTGATTTGCTCAACACGTGGGGCGTGAGGTCTCCACAGTACATCGATGTTGTCGCCAGTGGTCGGCGGAAGGTGCACGTGCCCGTCGATCTGGGACCGGACCGCAGCGACGCACGGATGCACGCCAAGACCGTAGGATCCTACGCAGTGCCGTAGGGGACCGCACCGCCACTTCCCACAAATTAGGGACACTGTTGCTCCTGGGGTATTGGCGAGGACCATTCGCAACCGTCTCCATGAAGCTGGGCTACGGTCCCGCACACCGTTAGGCCGTCTTCCGCTTACGCCCCAACATCGTGCAGCCCGCCTCCAGTGGTGTCGCGACAGGCGTGAATGGAGGGACGAATGGAGACGTGTCGTCTTCAGCGATGAGAGTCGCTTCTGCCTTGGTGCCAATGATGGTCGTATGCGTGTTTGGTGCCGTGCAGGTGAGCGCCACAATCAGGACTGCATACGATCGAGGCACACAGGGCCAACACCCGGCATCATGGTGTGGGGAGCGATCTCCTACACTGGCCGTACACCTCTGGTGATCGTCGAGGGGACACTGAATAGTTCACGGTACATCCAAACCGTCATCGAACCCATCGTTCTACCATTCCTAGACCGGCAAGGGAACTTGCTGTTCCAACAGGACAATGCACGTCCGCATGTATCCCGTGCCACCCAACGTGCTCTAGAAGGTGTAAGTTAACTACCCTGGCCAGCAAGATCTCCGGATCTGTCCCCCATTGAGCATGTTTGGGACTGGATGAAGCGTCGTCTCACGCGGTCTGCACGTCCAGCACGAACGCTGGTCCAAGTGAGGCGCCAGGTGGAAATGGCATGGCAAGCCGTTCCACAGGACTACATCCAGCATCTCTACGATCGTCTCCATGGGAGAATAGCAGCCTGCATAGCTGCGAAAGGTAGATATACACTGTACTAGTGCCGACATTGTGCATGCTCTGTTGCCTGTGTCTATGTGCCTGTGGTTCTGTCAGTGTGATCATGTGATGTATCTGACCTCAGGAATGTGTCAATAAAGTTTCCCCTTAATGGGACAATGAATTCACGGTGTTCTTATTTCAATTTCCAGGAGTATATAAGCGGGACCACCAGCACCTAGCAGCCAGTCGCCGACTCACCTCGGAAGATATTGCCCGCAGAAGGCAACGAAACGTCAAGAAGGAGAAGAAGTTTTAAATATGGACCATGGCAATTCAGCCCGGAAGTTTTAATTAATGAAGACCCCGGTCGTGAAAGCTTACATGTTATGATCGGAGCAGTTATCGTCTTAACAACACGCAGCTGCTCAGCAAGTAGCTAGCACCAGCGAACGGTGCAATCCATCTGTATGTGGCGAAAACGTTCATTGTGAGTAAATAGTATTTTGCTATCGTAACTGGTCGTTCATAAGAATTATCACAAGTAAGATCGCTGACACTGTAATCCATGTTGGTTAAAAATTCAGAAAACCTTTCCGAACACTTACATTTAACATTCGATGTTAACAAATTAAAGATTTTCAGGAACCCTTTTCTTGCAAGTCTGTACACTGAGGTGACTAAAGGCATGGGATGCCTCCTAATATCCAGCCGAACCTCCTTTTGCCCTACGTAGTGCAGCAGTTCGACGTGGCATGGACTCAACAAGCTATTGGAAGTCCGCTGCAGAAACACTGAGCCCCTCTGCCTCTATAACAGTCCATAACTGCGAAAGTGTTGCCGGTGCAGTATTTTGTGCACGAACTGACCTCTCGATTACATCCCATAAATTTTCGACGGGATTCCATGTCAGGCGATCTGGGTGGCCCTATCGCTCCCTCGAATTGTCCAGAACGTTCTTCAAACCAATCCCGAGCAATTGCGGCTCGGTGACGTAGCGCACTGTCACCAACAAAAACTCCATTTTTGTTTGGGTACGTGAAGTGCATGAATGGCTGCAAATGGTTTCCAAGTAGAAAAAAAAAAAACATTTTCCTGTCAGTTATTGGCTAATATCGAGCAGAAGACCTAGTATAATACACATAAAGACAACCCACACCAATATGGAGCCACACCACCAGCTTTCGCTGTGTCTCGTTGACAACTTGAGCCCATAGTCGCATGGGTCTACAGCACACTTGAACGCTATCATGAGTTGTTACCGTCGGAAATCGACACTCATCTGACCAGGCCATGGTTCTCCAGTTGTCCAGGGTCCAACCGATACAGACACGAGCCCAGGAGAGGCTCTGCAGGCGATGTCGTGCTGTTAGCAAAGACACTTGCGTCAGTCGTCAGGTGCCATGCTCATTAACGGCAAATTTTGCCTCACTGTTCCTAACGAATACGTTCGTCGTAAATTGCCATTCCTTTGTGTGGTTATTTCCCGCACTGTTGCTTGTTTGTTAGCACTGACAACTCAACGCAAGCGTCGCTGCTCTCGGTCGATAAGTGAAGGCCATCGGCCACTCCACTGTCGACACTGTGGGTCTAGGAATATTGAATTCCCTAACGACTTCCGGAACGGAATGTCCCATACATCTAGCTCCAACTACAATTTCGCGTTCATACTCTACTAAATCCTGTCGTGCGGCCATAATCATGCCGGAAACCTTTTCGCGTGAATCACCTGAGTATAAATGACAGCTCCACCAATTGAAAATGGAAATGAGCGTATGGCGTCAGTGGCCGGGAGTTCCCAGGCGGGAAGTTCGGCCGCCAAGTGCCAGTCTTACTGAGTGCGACGGCGCACTGAGCGACTTGCACGTCAACAATGGGGATGAAATGAAGATGAGGACAGCACAACACCCAGTCCCTGAGGGGAGATAATCTCCCACCCCAGCCGGGAATCGAACCTGGGCCCCCGTGCGTGGCAGTCCAACGCGCTGACTATTCAGCTAATGGGGCGGACAGCTCCACGACTGCATTACCCTTTTATAACATGTGTTCGCGATCTACCACCGTCTGTATATGTGTATATCGCTATCCCATACCTTTTTTTCACCTCAGTAGTTTCCACTTCGCCCACCGTCTGTTATTTTCGGGCTGAAACAGCTTAACTTACCTGCAGTGTTTAGTGTTTCATATCCTACTCAAATTCCCTCAACATTACCTATTATAATTCTACTACACTTGTAAATTCTGTCTGTATGTTAAAAAAAGCAATTAACTACTTCTATAAGGAGTGACAGGTAAGCCCTGGAACTCTAAGCTATGCAATACCTGCAAATTTTATGCTCCAGAAAACAATTTGGGAACGCAATCTGACCTTCTGTTCAGCCGAAGTAGTCACACAAACAGACACACAGTTACATAATATAGCGCAACTGAAAACCGGCGTACCATAGGTATCATTTTCCTAATAACAGTAAGCAATGATTCATCAAGACAGTGATCGCAAGATTGAATAAGTGTTAGCTTTGTGGTTGTAGCATCCAGTTGTGCAGTTGGGGATGTTTCTTCAGTTTTGTTAATAACGACTTTAAGTCCAAAGAGTAATCAAATCATAAGAATTAATACACAGTTTGTCAATGTCACTTCCAACTAACTTCACAGCAATGCGCGAGACCACTACACACAACTTTTAGCAAGCAGCGTCCATCGAAATAGCGCCCTTCGACCTACCTTACCTGAGCCTGTAATCTGATATCATCCACAGAAAAGTTCGTTATCGCTAGCGTTATGTGACTGCAACTCAATATGTGGTTTCAGATAAGCGAGACTACTCCTGGACCGTTATACAAGTCTACGACATACAACTAGGTGGCAGCCGTGCAGCGCGGCTCTATGTTATACATAAATAACCAATAATGATTTGGGTTTTGATCGAAAAATTATGGAAGAAATTAGATAACAAGCAGATACATGACATTATTTCCAAACAGAACTAATTGATTTATAGGGAAGAGTTTGACAGAGCACTGAAAGACCTGAGTCGAAACAAAGCCCCGGGAGTAGACAACATTCCATTAGAACTACTGACGGCCTTGGGAGAGCCAGTCATGACAAAACTCTACCATCTGGTGAGCAAGACTTATGAGACAGGCGAAATACCCTCAGACTTCAAAAAGAATATAATAATTCCAATCCCAAAGAAAGCAGGTGTTGACAGATGTGAAAATTACCGAACTATCAGTTTAATAAGTCACAGCTGCAAAATAGTAACACGAATTATTTACAGACGAGTGGAAAAACTGGTAGAAGCGGACCTTGCGGAAGATCAGTTTGGATTCCGCAGAAATGTTGGAACACGTGAGGCAATACTAACCTTACGACTTATCTTAGAAGAAAGATTAAGAAAAGGCAAACCTACGTTTCTAGCATTTGTAGACTTAGAGAAAGCTTTTGACAATGCTGACTGGAATACTCTATTTCAAATTCTGAAGGTGGCAGGGGTAAAATAAAGGGAGCGAAAGGCTATTTACAATTTCTATATAAACCAGATGGCAGTTATAAGAGTCGAGTGGCATGAAAGGGAAGCAGTGGTTGGGAAAGGAGTGAGACAGGGTTGTAGCCTCTCCCCGATGCTATTCAATCTATATATTGAACAAGCAGTAAAGGAAACAAAAGAAAAGTTCGGAGTAGGTATTAAAATCCATGGAGAAGCAATAAAAATTTTGAGGTTCGCCGATGACATCCTAATTCTATGAGAGACAGCAAAGGACTTGGAAGAGCAGTTGAACGGAATGGGAAGTGTCTTGAAAGGAGGATATAAGATGAACATCAACAAAAGCAAAACGAGGATAATGGAATGTAGTCGAATTAAGTCGGGTGATGCTGAGGGAATTAGATTAGGAAATGAGACACTTAAAGTAGTAAAGGAGTTTTGGGAAGCAAAATAACGGATGATGGTCGAAGTAGAGAGGATATAAAATGTAGACTGGCAATGGCAAGGAAAGCGTTTCTTAAGAAGAGAAATTTGTTAACATCGAGTATAGACTTAAGTATCAGGAAGTCGTTTCTGAAAGTATTTATATGGAGTGTAGCCATGTATGGAAGTGAAACATGGGCGATAAATAGTTTAGACAAGAAGAGAATAGAAGCTTTCGAAATGTGGTGTTACAGAAGAATGCTGAAGATTAGATGGGTAGATCACATATCTAATGAAGAGGTATTGAATAGAATTGGGGAGAAGAGGAGTTTGTGGCACAACTTGACAAAAAGAAGGGACCGGTTGGTAGGGCATGTTTTGAGGCATCAAGGGATCACAAGTTTAGCATTGTAGGGCAGCGTGGAGGGTAAAAATCGTAGAGGGAGACAAAGAGATGAATACACTAAGCAGATTCAGAAGGATGTAGGTTGCAGCAAGTACTGGGAGATGAAGAAGCTTGCACAGGATTGAGTAGCATGCAGAGCTGCATCAAACCAGTCTCAGGACTGAAGACCACAACATCAAACAACAGGCCCCCATAAGTCGTCAAAGCAGCAGATATATAATTCAAATGGTTCAAATGGCTCTGAGCGCTATGGGATTTAACATCTGAGGTCATCAGTCCCCTATAATTTAGAACTACTTAAACCTAAATAACCTAAGGACGTCACACACATCCATCCCCGTGGCAGGATTCGTACCTGCGACCGTAGCAGTAAAGCGGTTCCGGACAAAAGCGCCTAGAACCGCTCGGCCACCGCGGCCGGCGATATATAATTCAATTTCACATTGATACCTAGGAGTACTACGATCCTATTTCCCGATTTTAAGCCGGACAATAACTCTTTCATAATTTTAAGATAGGATGATAATTATGAATCTACAGCACAACGAACTGAAACGATAATATATCTCACTATAATCAGATTACATTCAATCAAGAAGGAGCAACTACAAGTTTGCATTTTACCACACTTAAGTATATTGCCGCGTTCTTAATCGCGGAATAATCGTGAACAAGTAACACCAAATTAACCTAACCACTTTACCCGAGCTACACCATGACAAGCAACTGAAATGATCTCACACAATTCTTTCATCACTGTCGAATCTCCACATAAGCGACCTCCCAAGTCGGAACACAGAACAGGACTCATCGATATCAGAACTCAGAACAGAAGAGCAACAGTACCAGAAACAGACTGGCGAAAGCTATTTCAAACAAGAACTACCCACAAACCTTCCCATTTGTCGAAAAAACAAAATGACCCCCCAAAGATGCGATATCGCCTTAGCGGCCACGCAAAGGGGTTGCTCCACATAGCTTACATCGATTAATCTAGGCTGAGAATAGCCGATACGCCTAAAGTACTGCAGAGACAAATACCGGGGTAACTAACATCAAAATGTAATGGTATGAAACGTCCCCTTTGAATAATTATACATGACTGTGCTTAAACTGACACACAATATTTTTAGCGCAACGCAATCTGACTTTCAAAAATCCCTACAAAAGAATGGCCCTGACTAACATTAACCTATACCTTTCGCAAATAATTTATCTCACCAAAAATCTTCGTTACTCGAACTACTGCAATACAGCGAGCGCCACTACTGCCAGCTAAATAAAAGATTGTAACTACTGAAGGCACTAACTACTGATAGGCATAGGTAGCAAATGAAAGATTTTGATAGAGAACAAACAATGTATTTACCTTAATAGTCTTCAAAAGTCATAATATATATAGCAGTTCATGGCATCCAGTCTTAGAAATTTAAAAACTCCGCGATTTCTCTCCTCACATCCATCACTGCTGGCGGCTCGCCTCCAACTGCGCAACGCTACGCGCTGTTAACAGCCAACAACCCAACACTACAATGACAGACAACAATGCAAACTAGCCCCAGACTGCACACAGCACAGCCAGTGATTTTCATACAGAGCGCTACGTGGTGTTACCATTAAAAAAAACCTAAACAGCCTACTTACAATGGGACGAAATGAAAGCGCCAAATTAATAGGCAACTTACATGTTCCGTTGTTCTTGCCTTGGGGAATAGGCTACAGCCCGATCTCACTCACTTTTTAGCTGCTACTCCCCTATCAGAAATGCTGTCTAGGGAGTTTCTCAACACATTACGAGACAAAGAACCACCACATAATGCCAACGAGTACTGGAATATGCTGAAAGAAGGACTCATTAAAGCAGGAAAGCAAAATATAGGATATGTAACAGGGAAAAGGGGAAAAAAACCCATGGGTCACACAAGAAATGATTTCGAAGATGGAGGAGAGAAGGAAATTGATAAACAAGAGCACTGAAGATGCAAGAAAGACATACCGAAGGTTAAATAATGAACTGCGAAGAGAAACAGAGCAGGCTGGGAAAATATGGCTAAAAGAGGAATGTGATGAAATTGAAGAACTGGACAGGAAGGGAAGATCGACCTACTATACAACAGAGTAAAGATTATGACATGTGAGCAAAACAGAGCAGGAAGTGCTACCATGGAAATTTTGAGTAAAGACGAAGAGGTAGTGTACAAAGATCGTGACGATGTCCTCCAGAGATGGGAAGAATATCTAAAAGAGCTATATGACACAAACAGGAAACCAGAAAGTCTGGAACCTGAATCACACAACAGTGTAAGTGATGACGAGGAAGGACCAACCATCATAATGGAAGAAGTAAAGTCTGCCATAGCTGCAATGAAAAATGGCAAAGCGTTAGGTACAGATACGATACCGGGAGAAATATTAAAATGCTTGAACCAAGATGGAATAAGAGAAATATTGAGATTATGTAATAAAATATATGACAGTGGTGAATGGCCTGAGGACTTTTTGATAACAGTAATGATTCCATTATCGAAAAACACAAGGACCCAAGAAATGCTGCGAGCACAGGACAGTCAGCCTCATTTCACATGCAGCCAAAGTGCTGTTAAGAATAATTAATATAAAAGATTTGAAAAACTAATGGAGGAGAATCTTGGCGAGCAACAGTTTGGCTTTAGACGGAATACGGGCACCAGAGATGCAACAGGACTCCTAAGAATCTTGGGAGAAAGGTTTATTGAAAAAGGACGAGACCTATATATCTACTTCATCGATCTAGAAAAGGCATTTGACAATGTGGTTTGGGACAAGCTGGCGACTATAATGAGGGAAAAGAGAGTGGACTGGAAAACCAGAACACTTGTAAACTCATTATATCTCAATCAAAAAGTTTCAATTAAAGTGAGAGGAGAAAAGGAGTAAGACAAAGATGCTGTCAATCACCTACTCTTTTCAGCCTCTACTTGGAAAATATGATTGGCCAATGCTCATTAGATGACAATGGCCTAGAAATTGGAGGAAGAAGAGTAGGGTGTTTGAGGTTTGCTGATGACATGGTCCTGCTTTCCACAGGGGAAAAAGAATTACAGGATTTGGTGGACACAATTGAAACTAACGGAAAAAATATGGAATGAAAATTAACACAAATAAAAGAAAAGTATTGGCACTAAGAGCCAATAAGGAAATAAAAATTATACTGAATGGAGAAATACTAGAACAGGTACAACATTTTTAGTATCTTGGAAGCAGGATAGAGACCGACTGGAAGTGCACCACAGAAATTAAAACAAGGATAACAATGGCAAGAGAGGCGTTTTATAAGAAAAGGAGAAATTTATGCAGCAGTCTGGCCAGAGAACTCAGGAAGACACTCATAAAATGTCTTGTGTGGAGTGTTCTTCTATATGGCGCTGAAACATGGACTATGAGGAAGAAAAACAGAGAAAGGCTGGAGGCTTTTGAGATCTGGGCATGGCGGAGGATGGAAACAATAAGTTGGATGGACAGAGTAAAAAATGAAGAGGTATTGAGAAGAGTGAGAGATTAAAGACAGTTACTAGATATAATAAAGAGAAGAAAAAGGAAATGGATTGGGCGTATATTAAGAAAGAATGACGGACTGGTCAAAATAGTTTTAGAAGGTTGTATAGAAGGGAAAAGAAGGCGAGGAAGGAAGAGATTCCAGATACTGGATGACATGATGGACGGTACAACATACAGCAGCCTTAAGAACGAAGCAATGGATCGCAGAAAATGGAGAGGCAAAGGACCTGATAATATAGCAGATAACTGATGATGATGACTCCCCTATCGTAGCTCGTAGCATTTATAATTACAGCCTGGTTTCTGTACACAAGTGATAGATGAGCTTTCGCTCCTTGTACTCTATTCCTGCTGCCCTCAGAATCTCAGAGTGTATTTCAGTCAACATAACCGGAAGCTTTCTTGAAACCTCGGAGAACAGAGGGTCGCAGACCTTGTCGGCTTACCTGCAAGAGCCCCCAACCGACGACGGTGGCGGCGGCGCCGTCTTGTACGGGCTGCCCCTGCTGTGGGAGCGTCGCTGCGGCCACCTTCACGCCGTCCAGAGGGAACGGCTCCACAACCTGCAGAACATGCGGCGTTTGCCTCCGCTCCAGCCATTTATACTTTCCCAAATGGAGTTCCGTAGATCTCATCTTAAGCACCCTCCATATAGTCATGAAAAGCCCCGATCATCCTCAGGAGTTTTTGAGGACATGCTATCTTCGCTAATAAACTAATCAGTCCCTCCCTGCTTAATGTATCAAATGCCTTATTTAGGCTGGTGAAAGCAAGAAGCAGTGGGCTCTTCTGGTCGCGCCTCTTTCCATGAATTTAACACAGTGTGAAGAGCATATGAACAGTAGATCGCTGAACTCGAAACCCACGTTGAGACTCAGTGTACACACACTGAGCAAGCCTCTCCAGTCCGCCCACTACCACACAGGAAAACACTCTGACCGGCCGGTGTGACCGAGCGGTTCTAGGCGCTTCAGTCTGGAACCGCGCGACCGCTACGGTCGCAGGTTCGAATCCTGCCTCGGGCATGGATGTGTGTGGTGTCCTTAGCTTAGTTAGGTTTAAGTAGTTCTAAGTTCTAGGGGACTGATGACCTCAGAAGTTTAGTCCCATAGTGCTTAGAGCCATTTGAACCAAAACACTCTGCCTCCTGGCCGTTGTCGATTTTCTTGACCTTGGAGCTGCTATGAGTAACTCCTCATCTGGCATCACGAGATTGACAAGGGGAAAGCCACGGACATAGCCTCCAGCGCAGGAAACAGAAAAACCTCAAGGAGGGGGCGCTAAAGATATCTTAAGCTACGTTTACTTTTACCGTAACAAAAAATAATTAAGTCACATGCAATGTTTAAGGAAGTTTTATTTGAACTGATTATACACATATACAAGACACTGACATCTTATGATATAAAAAAGCTACAATTGTGATTCTCTCCCTTAAATGAAGAATTCTATGAGCCTATTCCTCCTGGCAAATTGGTTAATTACATCGTCAATAGCACAATCAATGTCAGCGTGAGTGTTCAACAGAGCTAAATCATTAAGTCGATCCTCCTTCATTGTCAACCTAGCCATGTTGAAAAACTTCTTTCTACTGAACCAATAGATGCAGGTGGACAAGCAAATATTTTTTTACAGCGTGTGCAAAGTAGGATAGTCAGATCTAGGACAGACAGAAGAGGCTTTCATTACAGAATCACGATCATTAGCGGCGTTTATGGTCGTTTGCTTGTATTGAAGAATCTCTCCCATTTTTAATCACTTTCCTATTTAACACGGACGCCCTTGCTACATAGGAAAGTACAACTACTCGATAACTCGATTCTGTCGTGTCGACTGGCGAAAGAAACGAACAAACGAACGAACAGCGTACGGGCTGACTGGCGGGGGTGCCGCGGGTAACAATGCGGCCGAGCCCGCAAGGGGGGAGGGGGGGGGGGGGGGAAGGGGGCCACTGCTGTGCTTAAGCTATAACGTTACCAACCTCAAAAAGTAAGTCCTACATTATTATGGAACGCCAATGAACTTTTATTTAGTGCTGCACTACACGTCAAAGGAACACAGATACACCATGTGATCGTAAGTATCTGGAAACCTGGCTGAAAATGACTTACAAGTTCATGGCGCTCTCCATCAGTAATTCTGGAATTCAATACGGTCTTGGCACATCCTTAGCCTTGATGACAGTTTCCACTATCGCATTCATACGTTCAATCAGGTTCAAAAATGGTTCAAATGGCTCTGAGCACTATGGGACTCAACTGCTATGGTCATCAGCCCCCTAGAACTTAGAACTACGTAAACCTAACTAACCTAAGGACATCACACACATCCATGCCCGAGGCAGGATTCGAACCTGCGACCGTAGCAGTCCCACGGTTCCGGACTGCGCGCTTAGAACCGCGAGACCACCGCGGCCGGCTTCAATCAGGTGCTGGAAGGTTTCTTGTGTAATGGCAGCCATTCTTCACGGAGTGCTGCACTGCGGAGAGGTATCGATGTCGGTCCGTGAGGCCTGGATCGAAGTCGGTGTTCCAAAACATCCCAAATGTGTTATACAGGACTCAGGTCAGGACGCTGTGCAGGCCAGTCCATTACAGGGATGTTATTGTCGGGTAACCACTCTGGCACAGGCCGTGCATTTTTAACAGGTGCTCGATCGTGTTGAAAGATGCAATCACCGTACCCAATTGCTCTTCAAGAAGGTGCTTAAAACGTCAATGTAGGCCTGTGCTGTGATAGTGCCACGCAAAACAACAAGTGGTGCAAGCCCCCTCCATGAAAAACACTACCACACCATAACACCACTGCCTCCGAATTTTACTGTTGGCACTACACACGCTGGCAGATGACGTTCACCAGGCATTCGCTAATACGACACCCTGCCATCGGATCGCCACATTGCGTACCGAGATTCGTCACTCCACACAAGTTTTTTCACTGTTTAATGGTCCAATGTTTACGCTCCTTGCACCGAGCGAGGCGTCGTTTGGTATTTACTGGCGGGACGTGCGTCTTATGAGCAGCCGTTCCTTCATGAAATCCAAGTTTTCTCACCTCCCGCCTACCTGTCATAGTACTTGCAGTGGATCCTGATGCAGTTTGAAATTCCTGTGTGATTATCTGGATATATATCTGCCTATTACGCATTACGACCCTCTTCAGCTGTCGGCGGTCTTTGTCAGTCAACATACGAGATCAGTCCATACGCTTTTGTGCCGTGCGTGTCCCTTCACGTTTCCATTTTACTATCATATCGGAACAGTGGACATAGGGGTGTTTAGGAGTGTGGAAATCTAGCGTACAGACGTAAGACACAAGTAACGCCCAATCACCTGACCGCGTTCCAAGTCCGTGAGTTCCGCGGAGCGCCGCATTCTGCTCTCTCACGATGCCTAATGACTACTGAGGTCGTTGATATGGAGTACCTGGCAATAGGTGGCAGCACAATGCACCTAATATGAAAAACATATGTTTTGTGGGTGTCCGGATTCTTTTGATCACATTGTGTACATGACAACAACTCTCTGCATCTGCAAAACAACCGTCGGTACTTTCTACGAACCGTTCAAATTCTCGACGACAGAAATCCGCTCGCTGGTCACGGGGCTATTCGAGAATCGTTGAGTGAACGTCTTCCTCGTTGGAGTATTCCTTTATCCCCCCCAAGGTGTTCTTCTAGCTTGCCGAAGAGATGGATTTCCTTCGGTGCAAGATCTCGAGTGTATGGCGGTTGTTCCCAAACTTTTCATCTAAACAGTTGAAGTAACGGTTGTTGGCGGGCGCCGCGTGGGTCGTTGCATTGTCGTGCAAGAGAACAATGCCTTTGCTTAATTTTTCCACGCCTCTTCCTTATGCCGTTGCTCACCGTTGGTAGTATTGCACAGTACGAATCGGCACTGATGGCTATGCTTTTTGACATAAAAATCTGTGTACACATCTCCTTCACAGTAAAAGAAAGAGGTGGTCGTCACCTTCCTCGCTGAAGCGGCTGCTTTTCATTTCTTCCACATAGACACTGTCTTCGTCTTGCAGGCGTGACATAATGGAACCCTATGTCATCGCACGTAGTGATGTGGATCAGGAAATGATTGCTTTCTACGGAGTAACGCTCAAGGAAGTCCAGAGACACCATAAATCTGGCACCTTTGTGTGCAGATGACGGTGACCGCCAAACCCAACGAACTCAATTTCTGCTATTGCAGGCGACCTCGAATGATGGAATGAGGACTGACTATTGAGATACACATCAGTTAGATTGCCTGGACATTTTCGTCTGTGGTGGATATCAGTGACCTTTCTTCCCAGTCTGCATCGTCCACTTCTGTGTGGCCTTGGTCAATTTATTGACACCATTTCACGGTGGCTGGACGTGGCATTGCCTCTGAACCATAATACCACCAGAATTTCATGGTGAATCTTTGGGGTATTTAGAGACTTTGCCTATAAAAGTCGTACTGTCGAGCGTTCTTCACATTTAGTCGCAGGCCCATTTCAGTCGCACGCTGAAGCCCCTGGTACCAGTACTGCAGCAGAACTGTGTCTGCAGGAGACCCCAATGATGTAGGTGAGTGTGTTGTACATTGGAACGTTTCTCAGACTTTCACCTGTAGCCACTCGTATAATAGAAGTTTAATGTGGCTTGGGTGGGACGAACTCTTTGTGCACAATCCTCTTGGTCTCAAAGAAAATTATGATCATGCTCTTCACTTTGCTCTTCACTTGTCTTGCTCTTTTGGGTCTTGGAGAGCCCTGGCTCTTCCACTCAGACAATTGTTGCTTTGTCTCTGGGTCATAATGGTAAATCCAGCTCTCGTCACTGGTGATAACACATGACAAGAAGGTTGGATCATCAGATGCGGTCCGACAAAGGTCCGTGCACACTTCAACACGCTGTGCCTTCTGATCGGCAGTCAAACTCCTCGGCGCAAATTTTGTGGCGACACAATGCATGTCCAATTCATCAGTCAATATTTGTTAATATGTCTCATAACCAATACCCACTTCATTCGCTACGTCTTGAATGGTTCAACGTCGATCCGCACAAACCAATTGTTTAAGGCTATCAGCCATCATCCAACTGGAAACTAATTACATGTGGGGTCCCACAAGGTTTCATTTCAGGGCCCCTACTTTTTCTTGTGTATATCAATGACCTTTCATCAGTAACATTACCAGATGCCAAGTTCATTTTGTTTGTTGATGATACAGACATGCAATAAATAGCAAATCAAGTGTAGTCTTAGAAATATCAGTTAATAAAATATTTGTGGACATTAATCACTGGTTCCTAGCCAATTCCTTGTCACTAAACTTTGAAAAAACACACTACATGCAGTTCAGAACTTGTAAGGGGTGTACCAAGAGTATGTGCCTAACATATGATGACAAGCAGATAGAGGAAGTGGACGGTGTTAAATTCTTGGGATTACAGCTTTATAATAAATTCAACTGGGAAAAGCACACCACAGAACTGCTGAAGCGTCTTAAAAAATCTCTATTTGCAATGCGAATTGTGTCAGACATAGGGGATATAAAAATGAACCGAATTCACTTTATGTCTGCTGTAATCCTCCTAAAATTACGAAAATTACTCTGGAAAAGTAAGGTTTTTCCAAATGTGAAAAACAGTTCCGAGGTACAACATGGTCAAATATCTAAGAAAATATGCGAGTATACTATTCAAATGTAAAAGTGTTACAATGGAGAAAATATGATCAGTACTGTATTTGACAGTGTATATGTTACATTATTACTCTACTGCACGCTAATAATCAATAAGTGAAACAAATTAAGAAGAAGTATGATCAAGACCCAGTTACAAGCTAAAAACGTTTTGAAAGAGAGGCCACTGGCTAGTAACAAAGATTTCCTGTTTCGAGACAGGGAGTATTGTTAAGACATTTAATCAGTTCACTCATCTGCTAATATCTAGCGTTCCATGGGAAAATAGCGTCCATTTCGAGGTGCAAGGTGGTACACGACTGACGAAGTGTGGCTTAACCGCCCAAACGTTATGTAACTAGTTTTAAAAATACACAGAATTTTACTCACTTTATAAGTAGTGAAGAATTAACAGAATTCTCAAAATAGATTTAATATAGTATACATCACCAGTGGCAATTCTCAACTGTGGGGGGGGGGCTAAAGGTGGGGTGGGGGGTTGGGAAAATGGAATATCGCTTAACAAAAGGACAGTTGGGGTCCTCTACCGACAAATTGGTAAAATTTGGTGTCGCTTAAAGTAGTTTTCGGTAACTGTTTTGGAGTTCAGGGTAAAAACACGTCTACAGATAGTGTGTGCAAGGGAAAAAAGTACGATTTGATCCAGATGTCCGGCGATTTCGAAGTTTTTGTCTGAGGTCGCAATTTATGTGTTGGTAGGCATACTTGGCATATTTAGCTTTCTTGATTATTGTAAGTGGTACTACATCCAATGTACACTACTGGCCATTAAAATTGCTACACCAAGAAGAAAGGCAGATGATAAACCGATATTCATTGGACAAATATATTATGCTAGAACTGACATGTGATTACATTTTCACGCAATTTGGGTGCATAGATCCTGAGAAACCAGTACCCAGAACAACCAGCTCTGGCCATAATAACGGCCTTGATACGCCTGCGCATTAAGTCAAACAGAGCTTGGATGGCGTGCACAGGTACAACTGCCCATGCAGCTTCAACACGATACCACAGTTCATCAAGAGTAGTGACTGGCGTATTGTGACGAGCCGGTTGCTCGGCCACCATTACCAGACGTTTTCAATTGGTGAGAGATCTGGAGAATGTGCTGGCCATGGCAGCAGTTGAACATTTTCTGTATCCAGAAAGGCCCGTACAGGACCTGCAACATGTGGTCGTGCATTATCCTGCTGAAATGTAGATTTTCGCAGGGAATGAACGAAGAGTAGAACCACGTGTTGTAACACATCTGAAATGTAATGTCCACTGTTCAAAGTGCCGTCAATGCGAACAAGGGGTGACTGAGACGTGTAACCAGTGGCACCCCATACCACCACGCCGGGTGATACGCCAGTATGGCGATAACGAATACACGCTTCCAATGTGCGTTCACCGCGATGTCGCCAAACACGGATGCGACCATCATGATGCTGTAAACACAGCCTGGATTCATCCGAAAAAGTGACGTTTTGTCATTCCTGCACCCAGGTTCGTCTCTGAGTACACCATAGCATCCGCTATTGTGTGTGATGCAGCGTCAAGGGTAACCGCAGCCATGGTCTCCGAGCTGATAGTCCATGCTGCTGAAAACGTCGTCGAACTGTTCGTGCAAATGGTTGTTATCTTGCAAATGTCCCCATCTGTTGACTCAGGGACCGAGACGTGGCTGCACGATCTGTTACAGCCATACGGATAAGATGCCTATCATCTCGACTGCAAGTGATACGAGGCCGTGGGGATCCAGCACGGCGTTCCGTATTACCCTCCTGTACCCATCGATTCCATATTCTGCTAACAGTCATTGATTCTCGACCAACGGGAGCAGCAGTGTCGGGATATGATAAACCACAATCGTGATAGTCTACAATCCGACCTTTATCAAAGTAGGAATCGTGTTGGTACGCATTTCTCCTCCCTACACGAGGTATCACAACAACTTCTCACCAGGAAACGCCGGTCAACAGCTGTTTGTGTATGAGAAATCGTTGTAGGTGTCGCCACCGGCGCCAGACTTCTGTGAATGCTATGAAAAGCTTATTATTTGCATATCACAGCATCTTCTTCTTGTCGGTTAAATTTCACATCTGTAGAACGTCATTTTCGTCGTGTAGCAATTTTAATGGCCAGTACTGATATATTAATAAATAATAAGATTCCCATTTTAAGTTAAATGATATTTATTGGTTTAGATAGTAAGCTATTTGCGCTCTTATTATTTTGTTAAGATGTATTTGAAACACATTGCAACCTATATTGCTACATAATTATAAAAATATGATTGAATCTGTTGAAATAATATATTCGCTGATTTCAGAAGTCATATTATCCAGTGTAATGTGATACTCTATTGGGGGGGGGCTATAGCCCCCATAGTTCCCCTCCCCTTGCCACCACCCCTGTACAGCATTAAATATACCAATGTGACAAAATTCATGGGATACCTCCTACTGTCGTGTCAGACATTCTTTTCCCCAGCGTAGGGAGGGAACTCAACGTGGCAGAGATTCAATGGCCCCTGCAGAAATATTTAGCCCTGCTGCCTTTATATCCGTCCATAATTGCTAAAGTGTTGCCGGTGCAGTATTATTTGCCCGAACTCGTTTATGATCCATAAATGTTCGATGGAATTCATGTTGGGCGATTTGTGTGGCCAAATCATTCCCTCGAATTGTGCAGAATGTTCTTCAAACCAATCGCAAACAATTGCGATCCGATGACATGGAGCATTGTCATTCACAAAAACTCCGGCTTTGTTCGGGTACATGAAGTCGATGAATGGCTGCAAGTGGTCTCCAAGTAGGCGAACATAACCTTTTCTAGTCAATGGACGGTTTTACTGGACCAGTAGACCCAGTCAGTTCCATGTAAACACAGCATGCGCCATTATGGAGTCACCAACAACTTCCACATTGCCTTGTTGACAGTTCCGGTTCAAGGCTTCGCGAGGTCTGCAACTCACTCGAACCTTTCCACCAGCTCTTACTAACTGAAATCGAGGCTCATCTGACCAGAGCACGGTTTTCCTGCCGTCAAGTCTCTAACCTATATGGTCACGAGTCCCGGAGAGGCGCTGCAGGCGATGTCGTACCGTTAGCAAAGGCCATTAACGCAAACTTTCGCCGCACTGTCCGAACAGATACGTCCCTCGTACGTCGACAGTGATTTCTGTTTGAACTGACAGCTCTACAAAAACGTCGCTGCTCTCGCTCATTGAGAGAACGGTCGCTGCTCTCGCTCTTTAAGGGCATTGTCCGTGGTGAGAGATAATGCCTCAAATGTCATATTCACGGCACATTCTTGACACTGTGGATCTCGGAATATTGATTTCTGAAATGGGATATGCCATGCGTCTAGCTCCAACTGCCATTCCGTGTTCAAAGTCTGCTAACTCCTGTCATGTGGCTCTAATCACGTCAGAAACCTTTTCACACGAATCACTTCAGAACAAAGGACAGCTCGGCCTATACAGTGTCATTTTATAGCTTGTGTACGCGATACTACCGCCATCTCCATATTTGCATATCGCTGTCCCACGATTTGTCACCTCAGTGTATGTGGAAGTCGTAATATTTATAAACGCTGCACAAAACACAACCCCGTGTCACAGAACAGCAAAAACAGTAGAAAATACTGGAAACTGATTATGGTCGGCCGCTGTGGCCAAGCGGTTCTAAGCGCTTCAGTCCGGAACCGCGCTGCTGCTACGGTCGCAGGTTCGAATCCTGCCTCGGGCATGGATGTGTGTGATGTCCTAACGTTAGTTAGGTTTAAGTAGTTCAAAGTCTAGGGGAATGATGACCTCAGATGTTAAGTCCCATAGTGCTTAGAACCATTTTCTGATCTTATGATGGCCATGCAACGCTTTAAAGGACGCAGAAGTCTACCACTCACTGTTCCCTCAAGTGATTGTAAAATGTTTCGCTAGATTGAGACATCAACCAGCAAACATGATATGTTCCTAGGTACACTATGCTCCAGGGACAACACTCTCCCCGACTATCTCCTGACGGTGTTCCAACCTGGCTGCGTAATGATTCAAATGACTCTGAGCACTATGTGACTTAACATGTGAGGTCATCAGTCCCCTATAACTTAGAACTGCTTAAATCTAACTAACCTAAGGATGTTTCCAGAATGAGATCTTCACTCTGCAGCGGAGTGTGCGCTGATATGAAACTTCCTGGCACATTAAAACTGTGTGCCGGGCCGAGACTCGAACTCGGGATCTTTGCCTTTCGAGGGAAAGTGCTTTACTAACTGAGCTACCCAAGCACGACTAACGCCCCGTTCTCACAGCTTTACTTCTGGCAGTATCTCGTCTCCTACCTTCCTCCTTTCAGGAGTGCTAGTTCTGCAAGTTTCGCAGGAGAGCTTCTGTTAAGTTTGGAAGGTAGGAGACGAGATACTGGCAGAAGTAAAGCTGTAAGGACGAGGCGTGAGTCGTGCTTGGGTAGCTCAGTTGGTAGAGCACTTGCCCGCGAAAGGCAAAGGTCCCGAGTTCGAGTCTCGGTCCGGCACACTGTTTTAATATGCCAGGAAATTTCATAACCTAAGGACATCACACACATCCATGCCCGAGGCAGGATTCGAGCCTGCTGTGTAATGTTCGTAGCGTTGGACGGCATGTGTACCTTAATTCTTGAAACTCCTACGTATGTAGATAATAAATCAGTTTAGATCTCTTTCGAAAAACTATTCAAATTTTCCAGAGGAACGTTAGCTCACAACACATTTCGTGGATTTTGACTCACATGGAGAACACGGCAAATGCCATTACCCAATTTCCCAGAAACTTCACTCAGTGGAAGATGACTCAAAATAAGCGACGTGTCTCGGATTATCTGTAGATGCCGGACGGAGCGGCCGAGCGGTTCTAGGCGCTACACTCTGCAACAGCGCGACTGCTGCCGTCGCAGGTTCGAATCCTGCCTCGGGCATGGATGTGTGTGATGTCCTTAGGTTAGTTAGGTTTAAGTAGTTCTATGTTCTAGGGGACTGATGATCTCAGCAGTTAAGTGCCATGCTGCTCAGGGCCATTTGAACCATTTTTTTTTTTACCTGTAGACATCGTCATTTTCTTCTGTTTTCTTTCTCAGCTTATCCGTAGATACTTGACCGTTTCTTAGAAACGTTTTCGACGGTATTTAGATGCCTTTTAGAGCTCGTTAATATCCGGCGAAATGATGACACATTGGATAGTGTCGTGGACTCTCACTTTCTGCGTCCCGTGTTCGAAGACCGATTATTGTTTCATTTTTTTCCATTAATCTACGCATGTTCGTACAGGTTTACAATACTAATGTTTCTTATGACGTCAGGGGATATAAGGCCGTTATATTAATTGTAAAAACACAACGGGGTTTCACAGTGACTGTCAAATATATCATACAATATATGTGTTTACGGTGTTTTCTGGGGTTATAATCATTTTAAATTCTCATGTCTTATATTTCATTCTTATATAAATTTTCTATTAATTCATATATTTTATTTATTTTGTTTATTCTCGAGGAAGATTTGGTGCATTCTCTTCGATAATACCGATAGGAAATTCCGAACACCTCTACAACCGCTCGGAGGCAGGTTAACCGCAGTGACTTTCTTTGTATGAATCTGACCCAGGAAAGCAATGTCGTTCACATTGTTCAAGATTTCACGCTTTGGCAATAATTTAGTGTCAAATCATGCATCACGGATCACTTTACCTAAACACTGTGAATCAAGATACATTACAGGAGTTTCACCGAAAATAATTTACTATAATTTTCTCGTTCATCTAATTTTTTTAAATTCATACACGAGAAATAAAGTTAGTAGACGAATAAAGGCAACGGTATTTTAATACACATTGCAAAAGGATCATTTAGTAATCTTCTACAGACATGGGTAGATGAAAGAGAAAAGCCGGCCGGAGTAGCCATGCTACAGTCGCAGGTTCGAATCGTGCCTCGGGCATGGATGTGTGTCATGTCCTTATGTTAGTTAGGTTTAAGTAGTTCTAAGTTTTAGGGGACTGATGACCCCAGAAGTTAAGTCCCATAGTGCTCAGAGCCATTTGCACCATTTTTGAAAGAGAAAATAATAATAATAACAATAATAATGCGACTTAGAACACGGGACGCAAAATGGTGAGTTCGCGAAGCTGGTCACTGTGCCACCATTACAATGGAACTTCTACATCGGCACATAAATTATGTCGAAAAATTTGTCCGTCGTTTTCTCAGTCAGGTATCTACGGAAAAACCGAGACACACGTTCTTTTATTTTAACCCCTCTTCCACTGAGCCAGGTTTCTGAGAAATCAGAGTATGGAAATTGCAGTGTCCTCCTCATCTTTCGTTTTTTGATCTGGGTCCCTCATGTCAGACTGATACATATGCGCTTCAAGATCATCATAGAAAGACACCGTATAAAGAAATTAAGTATGAACTTGCCATTATTTTGTCAGAAATTTGCAAATTGCTCCGGAAGAAGCGCGCAGTGTGTAGCGGGCACATCACGCCGCAGGGCAGGCCTACCTTGAGGATGCATATGTCGTGCAGCAGTGAGTCGCCGTCGTAGCCCGGGTGGACGACGGCCGCCTGCAGCTTGTGTCGCGTGCCGCCCTCGTGAAGCCGTGTCGTGCCGGACACCACTGACAACAAGCTCATGTCCCTGTGGTCAAAATCACGCTCAGCATTCATCACACTTTCCGCTAGCAAAAAATAATCCTACTCATGTCTATAGTCACGTTTTACTATTTTCCCTATTCACTAAAAGAATCAATTAATGGATGTCCGGCAAGCAAACACAAATTTGAACTTCGCGCCATTTTATTATATGACGGTTGGCAGCCGTGGTTTTTTTTCATGTCTCTTATCTGCGATACTTCCCATTAGTAGCCTGATAGCTTTTGTGTGGTGAGCATTGTGATAAAAAGTTATTACAACAACAGTGAAAGTCCCACGGCAACCGTTCGTGAATAAGTGTGACACTCGGAACTAACGCTGTTACAACCGAGTCATAAGTTCGGAAGTTGATTCGGAAGTTTGAGACACGGGCCCTGTTTCAAACGTTAAGAAAACATTCAACATCCGCAAGAGTTGATGGATCATAGAAAGAGACATCGATTTGCTCAATGGATCTTGGTTTGTCAAGTGGAGAACGATAACTTCACGAAGAGAATAATTTTCTCAGATGAGGGGCATTTCTGTCTCAGTGGGTGCGTTAACAAGCAGAACTGCAGAATTTGGGGTAACGAAAATCCGCGAGTGACTGTGGAAGATGAGATGCATCCACAACGGACGACAGTGTGGTGCGAGTTTTGGGAAGAAGGAGTGATCGGCCAGTACTTTTTTGAAAATAATGAGAGAGCTATCGTCACTGTGGACGGCGAGCGTTACCGAAACATGCTTTCCGATTGGTTTTTCCCTCTTACTGATGAAATGCGACATGTCACACATCCCATGAAACTATTGCTCTCCTGAATGAAAAGTTTCCTCAAAAAAATTATCTATTTGCGTGGCAACGAGAAATGGCCTGCCAGATCATGCGCTCTCAAGCATTGTGACTTTTTGGTGGGGATTTGTGAAATCAAAAGTGTACGTGAACAAACCACAAACAATACACCAATTGAAGGATGAAATTAAAAGGCTTTAATCCAACCAGATATCTGTGAACGCCTCATCGAGAACTTCAATGAGCATATTACTTGTTGGCGACCGCATTGGCTGGCCATATGTAGAATATAATTTTTCATACAAAAATGGGAGAAATTACCTAATGTGTTTATAAAAAAATATTACATTTTCAACAAATTTGGTATGTTCTATAGCACTTTAATATTCGTCCCTACTGCTCAGACACCCTCTAAATAAAGTGTATAGGAGTATGTACACTATGTGATCAAAAGTATCTGGACACCTGCCTGGAAACGACTTACAAGTTCGTGGTGCCCTCCATCGGTAACGCTGGAATTCAAAATGGTGTTTTCCCACCATTTGCCTTGATGACAGCTTCCACTCGCGCAGGCATACGTTCAGTCAGGTCCTGGAAGGTTTCTTGGGTAATGGTAGTCCATTCTTCACGGAGTGCTGCACTGAGGAGAGGTATCGACGTCGATCGATGAGGGCTGGCACGAAGTCGGCTGGCCATCCCAAAGGTTTTCTATAGGATTCAGGTCAGGACTATGTGCAGCCCAGTCCATTACAGGGATGTTATTGTCGTGTAAGCATTCCGCAACAGGCCGTACATTATGAACAGGTTCTCGATCGTGTTGAAAGATATAATCGCCATCCTAGAATTGCTCTTCAACAGTGGCAAGCAAGAAGGTGCTTAAAACATCAATGTAGGCCTATGCTGTGATAGTGCCACGCCAAACAACAAGGGATACAAGGCCCCCCCCCCCTATGAAAAACACGACCACACCATAACACCATCGCCTCCGAATTTCACTGTTGGCACTACACACCCTGGCACATGACGTTCACCGGGCATTCACCATACCCACGCCCTGACATCGGATCATCACATTGTGTACCGTGATTCGTCACTCCACACAACGTTTTTCCACTGTTCAATAGCCCAATGTTTATGTTCCTTATATCAAGCGAGGCGCCGTTCGGCATTTACCTGTGTTATATGTGGCATCCGAGCAGCCTCTCGGCCATGAAATCGAAGTTTTCTCATCTACGGTCTAACTGCCACAGTATTTGCAGTATGTGTTGATGCAGTTTGGAATTCCTGTGTGATGCTCTGGATAGATGTCTGCCTATTACACATTACGACCCTCTTCAACTGTCGGCGGTGTCTGTCAGTCAACAGACGAGGTCGGCCTTCACGTTTTTGTGCTGTACGTATCCCTTCCAGTTTCCACTCCACTATCACATCAGAAACAGTGGACTTAGGGGTGTTTAGGAGTGTGGAAATCTTGCTTACAGACCTATGACACAAGTGACACCCAATCACCTGACCTCATTCGAAGTCCCTGAGTTCCGAGGTGCGCCCCATTCTCCTCCCTCACGATATCTAATGACTACTGAGGTCGATGATATGGAGTAACTGGCAGTAGGTGGCAGCACAATGCACCTAATATGAAAAACGCTTGTGTTTGGGGGTGTTCGCACACTTTTGATCACATAGTGTAGGTGCACGTACAGGCACAGTCGGTGACAGAATTTGTGAGATCCCTCGCCTCATCGTTATGCCGAACTGCATATTATTTTTAGATAATATGGGAGACTATACTGCTAAATTCTTTTTGAATAAATAAAAGTATCCAAAATTGTCACTATTTAGCAGGATAATACGTGCTTTCGGCTTCCAAACGGTCTGTGTCTACATTCCGTCCACAGCGATACTGAAGTAGATTGCAGGATGGATTACAATAAAAGTATTAACATGTAGAAGTATGGATGGATACACAACGAAACCCAGTTAATTATCATTCACCGCAACAGTCACTACAGCTGACAGAAGAAAAAAGCAGGCATTAAGAATTGTTCAATTCTAAAACTTTTTCATCCTTAGATCCAAAGGGTACAACATCAAGTTAGCGACAAAACTTATGGGGTAGAAGTTTTCTTATGATTTCTTTAACGATAGTCACTCTGCCTGCTAGTGGCTCTTTCACAGAAGAGGTAAAAATCTTGTCTCCAGCGAGATTAAAACAGAAAACTAATGCATTCTTTTATCTGAAGTGAGGACACTTTAACTCTAAACTAGCATACATATGCGTAGAACCAATGCATCGTTGTTGCCCAAGAGATAAGACAGAGAATCCACAACGTAAATGGTGAAGTCAGCAGGAGTTCCTGTTGGAACGAGCTTTCTGGACAGAGTAAAATAAATGCTATCTCTGTGTCATCTTTTGAGCAAGAATAATTCAGAATATTTAACCTAAATGACAAGAAAATATCGGGTGAATTTACCAGAATGATTCTGAACCAAACCAAGAAGTAAACCAACTGTCACATAGTGGCCAAACGTGTTCTATAATGTTGCCAATTCTCCATTAGGATAGCGTTAGGCGGAGGAATACGGCAGCTCAGCCGATGTGAATCTCGAGCTGGCCGGGATCGGCAAAGCTCACTCTACGAAACAGCGATGTAACTTGCTACCAAATGGTTCAAATGGCTCTGAGCACTATGGGACTTAATTTCTAAGGTGGTCAGTCCCCTAGAACTTAGAACTACTTAAACCTATCTGACCTAAGGACATCACACACACCCATGTCCGAGGCGGGATTCGCCCCTGCGACCGCAGCGGTCGCGCGGTTCCACACTGTAGCGCCTAGAACTACTCAGCCACTCCGGCGGGCACTTGCTGCCAGACCATCGACAGAGAGCAGATACACCTAGTTTATTTCAATGAGTTTTATTCTTATTTCTGTTACTATGATTTGGATCTAAAGCGTAGTTACGAATAATATCCAAATGTACCGACTGCAATTCGAACATAGTAAATAAAGAACAGGAAAACTTATTTTGACAGTTCTCTTTTTCGGTATCGACGTAGGTATTTTTCTTATTCTGTCTTAAGCAAACTGCACGCTAAGAACCTCATTCACATGCATTAGATCCGCTTTTTTAGCATCAGCAGACGCTCTTAAAATTACAAGTAAATGACATTTATTTTAATATTATATACTTAAACAAAATTCATTCATTCTATAAAAACCAAAGAGATGAAAAGTATATTCTAATCGTAATGATTACAGTACAGCCACTTTGTAAATAACAGTGAACAGCACCTGATAAATTAGCTTTGCGATTTTCAGAAACTTAAGACAGGGAGGAACCAAAGTAACAAGAAAAGTACGATAATACTGTGTTTGTATTTGTAAGAAGTACCACGCAATGTTGCTTCGAACATGCCTGCAACGTACGTCTTACAAACAGAGGCACAGCAATATCGTACTTATCGGCTAAAACCAGGCTAGCAAATTTCGATGAAAACATCTCTCCTGCAAGGGATTTACAGAAAGTGTACGAGCTCTTGATAATGACGCATGAACGATAACATACGGGAATTTGTGTCTGGCTCTGAAACGTGCACTGATGCGTAGCTGAAATCGTTAAGACGAACGTTCTTGAAAAGCATAAAATCTGGGTACGAGTTCCGGTTCAGCAAAAATTTTCAACCTTGTTATTCCATTGGACTTTGCCCACATTCACAGCTGTGAATGCATATGGTTGCTCTAGGCGGGTATGGGACAATTTCTTTGTTATCTCGCAGATAGTGGATTTTACTCGTGGTTTATTTCTCAGTTGTTTGTTCGAGGCTATCACAACATTCATATCTACACTGTGGAGGTGTAATTGTTAAAACGCTAGGCTATTTTAAATGTCACCACACTTGTGGCCACATGTAACTCACTGGAGAAAGCTAACTGCAATTTCATTTCATTTTGAAGGTAATTGGAAACGATAAACAACGCTCTCAATATACTTACTGCGCACATCAATTTGTCTAATGAGACAATTTCTCATCGGCCCTTCTTAATTAAAAAGCTGAGGGTCACATAAATAGGGTAAGACCAGAAGGACAAATCAGCATAAAGACTAGACACCTCACCCTTTATACTACAATGGAATAACTTGAAAAATTTTACCATTGATAAGGCAACGGATTAGATGAAATGATGTTGATGAAACAAATCAAACAGTTGGAGACGAAACGTATATCATTTCTTCATAAGGTATTTCGGAAAGAGATCACCCCTACACAGCTAACAAACAGCAAATACGTATAATACAAAATTTCTCCGAGTCGTTTTAAACAATTTGGCAACTCTAGCTCGCAGAGGGGAATGTCCGTCCCCTGATACTGTCGTTATACCAGTCCCCGTGCGATGCAGCACCCCACTAGCATCAGTCTAACTACTCAGCAATGATGTAGTTTCAGGAAAAGATTAAAATGAGAACTAAGGAGTCCACGGCTTTCAGGACGTTAATCATGACAGTTTCCATAGAATCAGTACAGTTTAATCTTAGTTTGACAAGCCTTGTTACGTGGTACTTGTCCAGAGGGACAGTGGTTAATTTCGATAGCATATTACTTTCTCAAGACTGACATTTGGGGCGGGGCGGAAACATTGCAAGAACTCCGTGTTCCATATGTGGGCATTGAGTTACATCAGCACTTCCCTGAATCTGTATCTTACAACAAAGAGCCACAATAGTTCGCTCTCTGACACAATCGAAGCTTCGCTTGCTTGTGTTTTATGTGTGTCAAATGTATTTCGCACTTAGCGAGTCCTGGTGTACAGGTTGAATTTTGCGAGTACGTTTCGTTTATGTGTGTGCCTATGAGTACCAACATGATTTCCACATTTGCTTGATTGTGGAAACCTGTGTTGCCAGTACACTTTGCTTTTGACTGACTGTCGTCTGCCAACGGACACACGGTTTCTCTTTTTATATGGGCTGCTTACCACCCTATGGCTAACAGAGTTATCTCTGTTTTGAAAATGTTATTATCGACTGCTTTATATTAAACGAGGTCAGGGTGACGTGCAGGAATGGGCATCAGTTTCAGTTGAGGAATTTTTTTTTCATTTTTTTCCTTTCTTTCTTTTTCTTTTTCAGGAACGCCCACAACGAGACTGAGGTAAAAATGTCGTATATCCTGTCCTTACATTACTGTTATGTTTGGTATCTTCACACATGTATCGTATAGTCAAACCCGTTTGTGAATTTACTTTTTATTTTCTGTGAGGAGTATGTAATACTTCAGTAGTAGGAGACAGTTTAGTCTCCAGGGGGTCTTTGCTTTCAGAAAGGTACGAGATGGAAGCGATTCTTAACGGGAGAATGTTTTGGTATTCAGGCCATTGTAGCGAAGATGGTAAATGCCTCACTGGACAAAACTTTAGAGTTCTAGTTCGAAATTGCCGCTTGCATTTTCTTCTTTTGCATTCAGTTTTTGTTGTTTTGTTTTGTCAGCAGCTGGTTTAAGACACTGAGCTATCCAGACGGGATCCCTTTCGATGTGTTTATTTCGGAATACTGTAACTCTCGCTATGATCTTTGTGTTTTTATCGTGTAGTTTGCGTGATGGAGGTTCGATGTCCCCACTGAAGCACAGAGAATTTCCTTCTCACAAATGTCAATTACATGATTTTAAAGGTAAAAAATTGGAAATATCAAATACGCTCTTAACTGAATTTCTTCTCAGGGAATTTAATAGCATTTGATTGTTCCTGAATTTATCAGTCCGGTTGTTGTCTTATCATTGCATTGCTCTATATTTATATTTAAGTGTCTATCATTATTCGTGAACACCGTGAATAATTTTCAAATTAGATTTGAAATAATTTTAAAGAAGATACTGTCATTTCATTCCACATATTCACTATTTCAGTAAAAGTATTAATAATAGAGTCTAAGAATAAATTCATGCGTAGGAACTTGCATTAAAACAGTTTCAGTGTCTATCATTATTCGTGAACACCGTGAATAATTTTCAAATTTGATTTGAAATAATTTTAAAGAAGATACTGTCATTTCATTCCACATATTCACTATTTGACTAAAAGTATTAATAATAGAGTACAATAATAGAGTCTAAGAATAAATTCATGCCTAGGAACTTGCATTAAAGCTTTTTTTATGTATTTGTGAAGAGATTTGCAGAATGGGGTTTACAGAAGCACTTTCGGTATTCCAATTTTGCCTGCACCAGTTTACAGTTATAATCGCGGTGGTACCATAACCACCTGAATAGCGTCAAGCACGTAGCAGGCGTTTCGAGATAATCCCTCCGACAGACTCAAGACTGCGCTTCCAGCCTGTAATCCGTATTTTATCTAAGAGTATCGGCGGTTGCTTTCAGTGGCACCGCCAGCCAGTTTGTTCAAAGGCCTCCGCGGCTGCCCACACCTGTATCGAGCGAGTGTTTCAGCACAAGCGAGAAGCTTGGAAGCGCTGATGTATATTTAATCAAACCACTGACACATACAACACTCGAGACGGAAACATGATCACTGAATACAGGCAATATAATTTTGTGGTTTTCCATTCTATGGTTCTTTATGTTTCTTTTTAACTAATGACAAAAATTCTTATCTATTTTTGCTCTGTGCACTTTTTATAAGTCATCGTAGACCTTTTTATGTTAGTAAGTATTTTACACCAGTTTTGTAAACGCTTTACAAACACAAATGTGATGCCAGTTTTCGCTCAGAAGCAAGCCTACAATGTCATACACAGACTCATCAATAAGTAATACTTCGTTATTAATTCAGAAACAAAGTTTCCCAGTAGTTATTTTGTTGCCTGCAAAAGTCCAGATTTCTTTCAAAGAAGAGTTTACTTCTTTTAGTGTGCCTATGCTTTGAGAAAAGAAGATCACTACCAAGGGAGCACTGTTAAAAAGATGACTGGCATGTTACATGTCTCTAGAAAACCTTTGTTCCGTCTGAAAATATCTGTGTTTTCTTAACTGTGCTGAGAGAACGAGTAACTTATATGTAATGACTTTTGTAGCCAAGTACAATATTTTTCTCTTCTGTGAAACAGCTCAGGTATTCAGAGTTGTGCCTGGGAGAACTGGTCGCTTCACAGCACTGGGTGCTTTCCCTGATCTATCTTATGTAAAAACTCACACGATCCGTGTTGTTTTACGGCAGGGCAGAGTGCGCCCTTTGAATTCAGGAAGATCCGTTGAGTCCCGGAAGTGCTTGCAAGCGTGACGAATCTACTCTCCTGTAGTTCACTGAAGCATGCAACTCCGCCACTAAGTGCTTCCGCAGTGTGAGAACGCTTCGTATTCTGGGAGCTCCAGCAGTCGCCCCCTTCTTTCTGCTTTACCCAATGAGCGGCGAGATACCAATCGCTGTGCCAACCTTCAGACAACTAAGGAATACACAGCGGGTGCTATTTCAGAATTTTGTCAGTTTATCCCCTGCAACTGTGCTGGAAAGAGTAAACCTCGGTTGTCATTACGGTAGACTCTTACCTGGTATCCTGGAGAGAGAGAGAGCGTAGTTGCAATGAGGACAGCGTGCTGCGCGTGGGCACACGAGGTCCGATTTTCGTTCGCCGAGACGCTGGTCTCCAGCCTCGGAAGGGTTTACTGTTTCAGTAAATGTAGCAATTTCGCAGCAGTGCAGTACTTTTTACCTCTGAGCAACTCGCATCTGCGTGCACTTTAAATCGCATCTTGCATTGCATTTATGTTAATTCAGAATTGGGATGTAGCATTCAACAGTTTCCTTCAACTGCATTTATGGGCTGCTCAGACCTATGGGAACGCTACCTGCACTAGAGCTAGCAGTCTTCCTTCTTATTAGTTTCAATTGCTCATAAATAATTGGGATAATGTCCCCCCCCCCCCCCCCCCCCGATAGCTGAATGGTCAGTGTGACGGACTGCTGTCCTAAGGGGCCCGGGTTCAACTCCCTACTGGGTCGGGGATTTTCTCCTCTCAGGGACTGAGTGTTGTGTTGTCTTCATCATCATTTCATCCCCATCCGGCGTGCAGGTGGCCCAATGTGGCGTCGAATGTAATAAGACCTGCACCAAGATGGCCGGACCTGCCCCATAAGGGGCCTCCAGGCCAATACGCCAAACGCTCATTTCATTTCATTGGGATAATATCCACAACGATTTGTGTGTTATTCAAATAATCACAGGTAATTGCCCCCCGGGGTAGCCGCGCGGTCTAGGGCGCCTTGTGACGCTCCATGCGACTCCCCCCGTCGGAGTTTCGAGTCCTCCCTCGGGATGGGTGTTTGTGTTGTCCTTACCATAAGTCAAGTAGTGCGTAAGCTTAGAGACCGATGATCTCAGCAGTTTGGTCCCATTAAGACCTTGCCGCAAATTTCCACAGTTAATTGTCTGGCTTGTGAAGAGTCTTGGTTAATAATTAGTTTAGCGGTATAGCACACCCAGCTTCATGACTCTTTGTGAATTTCGTCTATAGTTAAGATCCCACGATTTTTATTTCAAGCTAGCTTTTCCTTATTATACCATTCTTGCCACAAACCATATTTTTTATTGGTATCGTTGACCTCAGATTACACTCTATCTTCTACATCAATGAAATAAACTGGATTGATTAAAAGTGTTCCATTGAACGTACTTCGCTCAACTGCTTGTCGTTAAACAGGTGACCCTTTATTATTGAAAATTTTATAAATATGCTCTGTCACTTTCATTTATTTTAATCTGCGCTTTCATTGTGCTGGTGATCCTTTGCAAAACAGGTACCCCCTCTGAGAGCAATGTGAGGACTTTTCAGTGGAAAGATTTGAGTGTTATATTCTATATGAATGGTTTTTCAACGAGCAGAGATCTGTCTTTTTTCATTTCGTTTTTTTTATGAGTTCGTGAGAGTGGCAGGCACGTTGCACGACCGCTGCTGAACTCCAGAACGTTTCATTGCAAAATAATATCAGTATAAAAAGATCGAATAGCATTACATGTCAGGTATTTCTCGCTTTTATACAGGGTGTTACAAAAAGGTACGGCCAAACTCTCAGGAAACACTCCTCACACACAAAGAAAGAAAATATGTTATGTGGAGATGTGTCCGGAAACGCTTACTTTCCATGTTAGAGCAAATTTTATTAGTTTTTTTCAGATCACATTAATCATGGAATGGAAACACACAGCAAGAGAACGCGCCAGCGTGACTTCAAACACTTGTTGGATGAACCATTCGCAGAAGTGTACCCGTGGAGGCCAATTAGCTGCTGATAGTGCCTGCACACGCTATACGGTACGGAAATATCTGGTTCTCCCGTAGCACTCTCCATGCAGTGACGTGGTCAACGTTACCTTGTACAGCAGCAACTTCTCTGACGCTGACATTAGGGTTATCGTCAACTGCACGAAGAATTGCCTCGTCCATTGCAGGTATCCTCGTCGTTTTAGGTCTTCCCCAGTCGCGAGTCATAGGCTGGAATATTCCGTGCTCCCTAAGACGCCGATCAATTGCTTCGAACGTCTTCCTGTCGGGACACCTTCGTTCTGGATATCTGTCTCGATACAAACGTATCGCCCCACGGCTATTGCCCCGTGCTAATCCATACACCAAATGGGCATCTGCCAACTCCGCATTTGTAAACATTGCACTGACTGCAAAACCACGTTCGTGATGAGCACTAACCTGTTGATGCTACGTACCGATGTGCTTGATGCTAGTACCGTAGAGCAATGAGTCGCATGTCAACACAAGCACCGCAGTCAACATTACTTTCCTTCAATTGGGCCAACTGGCGGTGAATCGAGGCAGCACAGTACATACTGCCGAAACTAAAATGAGCTCTAACATGGAAGTTAAGCGTTTCCGGGAACATGCCCACATAACATCTTTCCTTTATTTGTGTGTGAGGAATGTTTCCTGAAAGTTTGGCCGTACCTTTTTGTAACACCCTGCATACGAAGCGTCACCAGATGTTAAATTGCAGTGGTTACGATCAGAAGATACTTCTCATCTCTTTGGTTTTTACAGAACGAATAACAGTTTTGCTGAAGTATATAATATTAAAATAAATGTTGTTTACTCACAACGTTATAGGGTCTGGGAATCGCTCCCAATGGATCAGTTTTTTAGTTTGCAGTTTTCTGAAGATAGAAAAACAAAAATACTTAAGGAGCTCTGTAAGTGGAGAACTGCCGAAATAATTTTCCCTGCTCTTTATTTGTGATTTTCGAGTTGCAGTGGATGCATGCGGATTTTATTCGTATCTACCCTTTAGACGCAGATCATAGTTACAGAGATACGAATAAAACTCATTGGCCCTACGCTAGGTATTTCTGTTCCTAGTCAATGCACTTCTTCGTAGGGTCAGCTCCCCAGTAGCAGCCAGCTCGAGATTCACATCGTCTGAGCAGCCCTATTCCGCCTGCCGCTAGTCCAGTAGAGAAATGGAGAAATTATAGAACACGTTTGACAACTAAATGGCTCCCGATTTATTTCCTGGTTTGGTTTAAAATTATCCCGACAAATTCACTCGATATTTTCTTGTTATTGAGAATAAATATTCTGAATTATTCTTACATCAGGGATCACGTAGAGGTAGCAAAGTTATGGTGTTGAGTCTAGGAAGCTCGTACCATCACAAATTGCAGCTTACTTTGCCATTTACGTTGCGAATTCTCTTTTTTGGCCATCATTGGATCGACAAAAGGGCACTGTTTAACACAGTTGTATGTCAGTTTAGTGGTAAAATCTTCACCTTTCAGGCGTTAGTCTTCAGTTTTGCTCTCGCTAGAGACGAGATTTTTACCTCTTCTGTGAAAGAGCTACTTTCAGGAAGATCTAAAATACGTCAAAAAGTCCTAAGACTACTTCTCTCCCATAAGTTGTGTCGGTAACTGAATTCTTTTGCGTTTGAATCTAAGGTTGAAAGGCTTCCAGAATCGCACTCGTAAATGCCAACTTATTTTGTTTCTGCGTAATTGTAACACAAAATGTTTTTTGAACTGGATTTCCTAATCTATCTATCAAAAAAGCTACATTTCTATACTTTCTTGATAGTCCTTCCTGTAATGCTACTTCAGTATGGCCGTGGATTGAAGATAGACACAGATCGTATGGAAGTCGAAAGCGCGTATTAGCCTGCTAATTCGAGACAATTTGGAATACTTTGTTTTATTGAAAACAATTTTTTCGTAACGTTATCATGATCAGTTGTAATTTATTTGTATTAGCACAGTACATACTAAATTGCGTTGTTCGTTAGTTTATTGAACACAACAGATAAGCATAAGAGATAAGTAAAACAAGAGCAGTATAGTTTCCATACTACCAAAAGAGTCTGCAATGTCCGGTCAGTTTTTCGAGTTCACGTCTATAGACAATATGTTGGCAGTATTACGTTTCGTTCCATGTTATGCTGTGTTAATAGACTATATACAAGGGTGACTCAAATGAAAACCTTAAATTTGTGATAACAAATCGAAATACCCCGCTGTTATCCTGTACGTTGGTGAGCGTGCTACAAAAAGCGTGCAGAACGGCCTGTAGGTGGCAGCTTAGTGCAGATGCACACATACCGTCGCAGTATCAGTATAAAGATGGCCGCACCACTCGCGACTTGCACCAGGGAAGAACAGCGTTCAGTTATTCGCTTTTTACGTAGTGATGGTCTGAAACCTATTGAAATTCATCGACGAATGACGGTTCAGAACGGTGATGCACGTTTGTCACAGGAGCAAGTCTACTAATGGAGTAGGAAGTTCGCAAATTGTGTGACTTCAGTGAAAGATGCTCCTCGTCCAGGTCAGGCACAACGAGTTGTGACTCCACAGAACGTTGCAGCAGTTGAAGCCATAGTGAAGGAAAACCGCCGAGTGACACTGAATGACATTGCAGCATGCTTACAGATTAGTCATGGGTCAGCACACCACATTGTGAATGATGTGCTCCAGTTTCACAAAGTGTCTTCAAGAAGGGCTCCGCGGCAGTTGACTCCTGAAATGAGAGAACGAGGTGTTGATGCTTGTGAAGAACTTCTTCGACGCTTTGAACGAGAAGGTGATGGCTTCCTTGCAAGAATCGTTACTGGGGACGAAACTTGGGTTCACTTCCACCAACCGGAAACGAAGAGAGCGAGCAAGGGATGGCGCCATCAGCAAAACCAAAGAAGTTTCGAACAGAACCATCAACAGGGAAGGCTACGCTGACTCTCTTTTGGGACGAAAAAGGCGTCATTTTGGAGCAATACATGCCTAGAGGGACCACTGTCACCAGTGCATCATACACAGATCTCCTAAAACACCATCTGCGGCCTGCAATCAAATCAAAGCGACGTGGATTGCTGTCAGCAGGTGTTCTTCTGCAGCATGACAGTGCAAGGCCCCACACTGCCCGTACAACAGTTGCAACAATCACCGACCTGCATTTTGAGTGTCTTCCTCATCCACCATACTCATCAGACCTTGCCCCAAGTGATTTCCATATGTTTGGACCTCTCAAAAACGCAATGGGAGGAAAGAATTTCCGTTCTGATAAAGAGGTACGCCACGCGGTACATGAGTGGTTGCGCGCACTACCAAAATAATTTTTTTCTAAATGAATTTATGCACTTTGTAAGCGCTGGAGAACTTGAATTGAGCGTGGAGGATATTATGTTGAAAAGTAATACAGCTTTGTACCACTTCTGCACAATAGATAATATTTAAGGTTTTCATTTGACTCACTCTCGTATATGGGTCGAGGGCTTAATATTATTATTGAACTCAAAACAAAAACAAGAGTGTGGTCACTATAACGTGGCTGTTGCCCACGAGCATAAACAAACGAGGCCGTAGACCGGGAGATGAGTGAAGCGGGTTGAACAATCTCGCCTAGTATTGCAGCCGTAGCAGGCAGCCCATTTTCTGTGGTCCAAGGAAAGCGCAATGGATGTAACAGTCATAATGATCGCCGATGCCTTCTGAAGTTTCTGACGTTGTGAGGATCATACTCGAGCAATGTAGTGGACCACCATTAATCTCTCCACCCATTTCAGACTAAGGAAAGGAAATAATGATCCATGAACAACCTAAGGTAACGCGAAACCCACACAGCATTTGGTAGCGTCTACAGCGCATTTTATTGCTGAAATAGGCAGTGTCGTAAACTTGGAAGTTCAGGCTCTATCTCTGCATGTTTCTTACGCCACCATAATTCAAAAACTGCAGCGTTAAAAAGTCCGCTTCGAAGCTCCAGTTCAGCATCGCGTCGTCAGTGTTGCCATCACAACGTTTAGTGGAACCAAATCATATGAAATGCTTGTTCCCTTGACTCTGCTGGCATCTGACCTCACACACTGAAAACTGTCCACAGCTGCCCACAACTTCCCACCTTCATCTGAGGCGTTTCATTTTATAGTGCTGGCGTGTGACGTCGTTCATACGGCGTCAGCCAAATCCTGCGTCAGTATTACGAAGTGTCTTATGAATCAAACGATCATATGCACAGTCTGCAATGGCACTGAAGGCTAATTTCTAATATGATTCAATGACTAGATGGAGAATTCGGCGACTCTCATTTGCTGGCACAGTTTGCATGGAAATCATTATTATAATGTATGGATTAGACATGAGTAGACACGGAAACAGATATAAACCGACAAACACGGACATATTTGCAACAATGTTAAAATCGGAATCAAACAGAATGTGGTTAATATATACAATTGATTCTTTTGTATCGATGTTTTAATTAATTCATATCAATTGAAATATCGTCTTTTCGATGAAATAAATTATCCATAGCGACATATTTCGCCTTTATATATCGATTGTGGTACTTCACTTGTGTCAGAATGCTTTTCAAAGAAAAATTTTGGTAAATAAGTTGAGCAGTATTTTCTCAAAACGCTTTGCAGAACTGATTCATAGAAGCTATTGCTTACAAATACCATTATGTCGCTGCGAAAAAGAGGTGATTGTAACTGCCTTCTGAAGCAATGACTTGTAGTGGATGTCGTGGGTCCATGTTTCAGACTATGGTGATATTCAGAACAATGTACAATGAATTTGAATCGTAGATAGGCGTATATACAATGCATGACAAAAAAAGTGAAGTACCCAGAAAGGAAGGAGGAAACGAAGTGAAACTTCGCGATTCGAGAGGGTATATGATAATATTCCAGTGATAACACGGCCGAGTTAAGTTTACGAACAACTTGGAAGTATGACCCAGCTAATCACTATGACGTTGCAGCCCCTTTCACCTGGATGCATGCATTGACTGGGTTGGTAAGGCTTTCATCAACCAGTTGTATCCTCTTCTGAGACAAGCTGAACAACAAATGTTGTAACTGGTTCTTGACATCGTCGATACTAGGGCTAGAGTTGATGTCCGAGCTGGTCCCATAAATGCTTTATTGGGGACAAATCTGGCTATTTTGCTGACCATGGGTGTGTCTCAGTATTAGACGGACGGATCATAGAGACATATCCTATGTGTGGACGAGCACAGAGCTGTTGAAAAATAGCACCACGATACTGCCACATGAGAGATAGGGCACGCGGAAGCAGGAGGCCCGTGACATACCGCTGTACCGTCAGAATTCCCTCAACTTTTACCAGCTACGCCTAGAAGTCATACACTATTCTCAAAAATGGTTCAAATAGCTCTGAGCACTATGGGACTTAACATCTGTGGCCATCAGTCACTAGAACTTAGAACTACTTAAACCTAACTAACCTAAGGACATCACACACATCCATGCCCGAGGCAGGATTCGAACCTGCGACCGTAGCAGTCACGCGGTTCCGGACTGATTGGTTAAAACAGTTGTTTATACTATTAGGGTTGAAATATAAATTTGTAAGGTGAAATGTTAAAATTTATTTGTGGCACTTTTTATGAATCTGTGAAATTTAAATAATAAACTAGGATTAGATACCCTATAGCGCCTTTACCGCGAGACCACCGCGGCCGGCATACACTATGCCTTCCCACACCATGTCGCCAGGAGTGACGACGCTGTGCCTCTTCAAATCATTGGAATGTTGAGATCCCTCCCTAGACCGCCACTATACTCGCCGACTAGTACTGCATCACTACCATTCGTCACTGAACACAATGTGGCATCATTCATTAGCAGGCCATGCTTGCCGGACACGATACCACTTCGAATGCAGCAGATAGCGTTCTGTTAACGGCAGCATACTCATGGGACAGTAATTCACCAGTCCAGCTGCTCGTAGTCTCCGAGCAATGATGGTGGTTGACACTGATTGTTGAAGGAAGTCCACTACTTGTTCTCGGATGACAGGCGCGTATGTGAAATGATTACGACGTGCTTTGTGCACAGTGCTGCGATCTCCCTTGTGGTCGTTCGAAGTGGTCGCCCGGAATCTTGACGACGAGTATTCCTGCGCTCACGTTTCCATGCAGTCCAACGTCGGCCCACTGTCGTATCCGAATGCCCTTCAATTCTGAGGATGATGTTCCAACGATTACGCAGCATCTCCGTGTTCTTCAAAGTGGTCGGCCACTGTGGACGAGCGGTTCTAGGCGCTTCAGTGCGGAACCGCGCTGTTGCTACGGTCGCAGGTTCGAGACCTGCCTCGGGCATGGATGTGCGTGATGTCCTTAGGTTAGTTAGGTTCAAGTAATTCTAAGTCTAGGGGACTGATTACCTCAGATGTTAAGTCCCATAGTGCTTAGAGCCATTTGAACCATTTTAAACCTTAAGAGTGATCATTCAGCACCTCACGCTGTACGCGCCCCTTTTATACCCAACCTGGCCTGGTAACAACACTAAACACGACAATGCAAGTGCACTCTGCTGGCCGTTCCGCGTGTCACAGAGAGCCGAAGCTATGTACTTCCGACCGTGACTTCTGGATGCTTCACTATTTTTTTGTTACGCAGTGAAAGAGCCGCAGCAGGCTGCGAGATGCACGGTACTCACTGAAGGCGAGAAGCGATGCAATGGGCCGCGGTGAGCGCCCAGTACTGGTTGAGCACGACCCCTCCGCACCCGTGGCGGTAAGAAGGCGGCTCTCCGGGGCGCAGCAGCTGCACCGACAGCTGCAGACATAGCCACAGTTTACTCTGACATCCGGGACAACAGCATGTAACACTCCCTAGGCCACTTAGTATCATACCCTCCGCGGAATGACAAACCCCAACTTATAATGTACTGGACCGCGCGGGGTTAGCCGAGCGGTCGGGGGCGCTGCAGTCATGGACTGTGCGGCTGATCCCGGCGGAGGTTCGAGTCCTCCCTCGGACATGGGTGTGTGTGTTTGTCCTTAGGATAATTTAGGTTCTGAAATAAGTTCTGCAGAAATTTTTACGAATCTCAGACGGTGTTCAGGAAAGATAGATTAGGCAGAATTGGTGGTGGAGTGCTTGTGTCTGTCAGTAGTGGTTTATCTTGTAATGAAGTCGAAGTAGATACTCAGTGCGAATTGGTATGGGTGGAGGTTATACTTAACAGCCGATCTAAGTTAATAATTGGCTCCTTCTACCGACCCCCAGAGTCCGATGATATAGTTGCTGAACAGTTCAGAGAAAATTTGAGTCTCGTAACAAATAAATACCCCACTCATACGGTTATAGTTGGTGGGGACTTCAACCTTCCCTCGATATGTTGGCAAAAATACTTGTTCAAAACCGGTGGTAGGCAGAAAACATCTTCCGAGATTGTCCTACATGCTTTTTCCGAAAATTATTCCGAGCAGTTAGTCCACGAACCCACGCGAATTGTAAATGGTTGCGAAAACACACTTGACCTCTTAGCCACAAACAATCCAGAGCTAATAGAGAGCATCATGACTGATACAGGGATTAGTGATCACAAGCAAAATAATTTTATTTTAAAAAACGGATTAAGTGTCACTAGAAGCCTTCCTAAGAGAGAATCTCCATTCCTTCCGAACTAACTATGCAAATGTAGACGAGATGTGGCTCAAATTCAAATATATAGTAGCAACAGCAATTGAGAGATTCATACCTCATAAATTGGTAAGAGATGGAACTGACCCCGCACGGTACACAAAATAGGTCTGAACGCTGTTGCAGAGGCAACGGAAAAAGCATGCGAAGTTCAGAAGAACGCGAAATCCCGAAGATTGGCTAAAATTTACAGACGCTCGGAATTTGGCACGGACTTCAGTGCGAGATGCCTTTAATAGGTTCCATAACAAAACATTGTCTCGAAATTTGGTAGAAAATCCGAAAAAATTCTGGTCGTATGTAAAGTACACAAGCGGCAAGACGCAGTCAATACCTTCGCTGCGCAGTGCCGATGGTACTGTTACCGACGACTGTGCCGCTAAAGCGGAGTTATTGAACCAAGTTTTCCGAAATTCCTTCACCAGAGAAGACAAACGGAGTATTCCAGAATTTGAAACACGAACAGCTGCTAGCATGAGTTTCTTAGAAGTAGACACCTTAGGGGTTGCGAAGCAACTCGAATTGCTTGATACGGGCAAGTCTTCAGGTCCAGATTGTATACCGATTAGGTTCCTTTCAGATTACGCTGATACAATAGCTCCCTACTTAGCAATCATATGCAACCGCTCGCTCACCGATAGATCTGTACCTACAGATTGGAAAATTGCGCAGGTCGCACCAGTGTTTAAAAAGTGTAGTAGGAGTAATCCATCGAACTACAGACCTATATCACTGACGTCCGTTTGCAGTAGGGTTTTGGAGCATATACTCTATTCAAACATTATGAATCACCTCGAAGGGAACGATCTATTGACACGTAATCAGCATGGTTTCAGAAAACATCGTTCTTGTGCAACGCAGCTAGCTCTTTATTCGCACGAAGTAATGGCCGCTAACGACAGGGGATCTCAGGTTGATTCCGTATTTCTGGATTTCCGGAAAGCTTTTGACACCGTTCCTCACAAGCGACTTCTAATCAAGGTGCGGAGTTATGGGGTATCGTCTCAGCTGTGCGACTGGATTCGCGATTTCCTGTCAGGAAGGTCGCAGTTCGTAGTAATAGACGGCATATCATCGAGTAAAACTGAAGGGAAGTGTCCTGGGACCTCTGCTGTTCCTGATATATATAAATGACCTGGGTGACAATCTGAGCAGTTCTCTTAGGTTGTTCGCAGATGATGCTGTAATTTACCGTCTAGTAAGGTCATCCGAAGACCGGTATCAGTTGCAAAGCGATTTAGAAAAGATTGCTGTATGGTGTGGCAGGTGGCAGTTGACGCTAAATAACAAAAAGTGTGAGGTGATCCACATGAGTTCCAAAAGAAATCACTTGGAATTCGATTACTCGATAAATAGTACAATTCTCAAGGCTGTCAATTCAACTAAGTACCTGGGTGTTAAAATCACGAACAACTTCAGTTGGAAAGACCACATAGATAATATTGTGGGGAAGCCGAGCCAAAGGTTGCGTTTCATTGGCAGGACACTTAGAAGATGCAACAAGTCCACTAAAGAGACAGCTTACACTACGCTCGTTCGTCCTTTGTTAGAATATTGCTGCGCGGTGTGGTATCCTTACCAGGTGGCATTGACGGAGGACATCGAAAGGGTGCATCGTTTTGTATTGTCACGTAATAGGGGAGAGAGTGTGGCAGAGATGATACGCGAGTTGGGATGGAAGTCATTAAAGCAAAGACGTTTTTCGTCGCGGCGTGATCTATTTACGAAATTTTAGTCACCAACTTTCTCTTCCGAATGCGAAAATATTTTGTTGAGCCCAACCTACATCATCGAAATAAAATAAGAGAAATCAGAGCTCGAACAGAAAGGTTTAGGTGTTCGTTTTTCCCGAGCGCTGTTCGGGAGTGGAATGGTAGAGAGATAGTATGATTGTGTTTCGATGAACCCTCTGCCAAGCACTTAAATGTGAATTGCAGAGTAGTGATGTAGATGTAGATGTAGGGTAAGTAGTGTGTAAGCTTAGGGACTGATGACCTTAGCAGTTAAGTCCCATAATATTTCACACACATTTGGACATATAAGGTACTGGACCCCTTGGACGGTCTGGTACTGTAAGCGGTAGATTTACAGGGATGCGTGGCAGGTCGTCTTTGTGACTTACCTGCTCGGTCGCATTGCAGTCAGCCTCTGCAATTTCTCGACTATAATATTACCTGCCCTTACCTGCAGCTCAGCTGCTCGTATGTTATTCGGCACCCTGTGGATTCTGAACTTAGCAAATACGTAGAACTAAGGTTCTGCAGAGGAATTCCGGTGCTACTAAATAATGCAACGCAGCTCTGATAAAAGCAATTATATTCTAGAGACACGTTGGTCTCACAATCCTTTGATACGGTTTATCAAAAACCACTTGCTAAATCGTAGCTTGCCCGCCAGAATGCAGCCAGATAACAGTCAGACGGATATGCCCCTCTACGTGGGTTTAAGACCACTGTCAGATACCGATTGCCTTTGGATGTCGTCTCAATGAGGCTAATCCCAACTGTGATCGTATTAATATAATTCACTCAGCTGTCATGCAGGTCTTTTAGTGCACAAGGCAAGGATCTTGTACTACCGGATGCCACGGAATTCAGTCTTTACTTACACTTGATACCCCACCAAAAAAAAAAAAAAAAGCACGATTGTAACCAATTGGTCATAATGATCATTGGCAAAAAACAACAACATAATTGCAACAGCAGGAGCGAGCACAGCAGCTGACTTACCGTGTTCAATGACTGTCGTGTTGTTGCATGCACTAAGTTTGCTCAAGTAACTATTTGCGTCTATACCTCAGTAATTGTCACATGCTAAGATAAACATTCATTCAGACTAAATATAACTTCACCACCTACGCAATTGTTACTTTGTCATAGTCTTATGCAGATTTAGCCAAAAAGCAAAGTTTTTTGGTGATCACGCGGGAGCGCAAATGCCGGCCATCCGTACTGCTTCCCGGTCTAGCCGCTAGTCCTCAACAATGGCGCCCTGTGCGCTCCTTCTACCCCATTAAAACGCTTGTGACGTCAGCCACTTTTATCTTATACTTTCCTGTTGCTTTATGCGCAAATACACTTTTGATTTACGCTCTTCTGGCTTTTCTGTGTGCTTCCGCCTTCACGTTCTTGCAAGTGACCGTGCTGGCCTACCGCGGCCGACTCGGCTCTTATCGTAACCCTTCGGCACGCTACGTCCGCTCTGACCGTCCGTCTGTCTGACATCCCGCTGCATTCTAATCGCCGCTCGCTTAATTAAAAAGACTACAACTGTAGTTTTATTGCCCGTACAACAACCGGGTTTCTTTCTGAAGCCACCTCATATTCTTAGCTATCACATGACGTTCTTAAGAGAATTGCTTATCTCATGCGTGGTCATTCGTGCACAGCACAGTGCGACGTTTCACGCAGGTCTGTCACAACAGCACGCAACAAGCGCAGACCACAGCATCGCTTACGCATTTAATTTCCAATAAACTTTCCTCACTTCACAGGTAGCTCTGTCACTATTAAAATCACCGTGTCCTTACGTGAGCGGTAGAACAAACTGTTAACAATCCTACAATATTATTTATTCATTTCCTGCGAGAAATGTATAGTGCGTAGTACATTACATTGAATTAATGACACACCTAATAATCATACGAGGGCGTGCTGAAATGTTTTTAAATAAAGCAAACGTTAACATTCTACATCTGTATTCTTCAGATCCGTATATTTATTTCTCAACATAGTCAGCCTGACGACGAACACGTTTCTCTCAACGAAAGGCCAGTTTGTTGGTACCGTCACTGTAGAACGTTCGGCTTTGTTGACGGACCCACAGCCTCACCTCTGCTTGCACCAGTCAGTCACTATTAAAGTGAAGTGTCCTAAGGCGTTCTTTAATTTATGGAATCAGATGGGACTGTGTTGGGTATGTATACAGGATGATCGATGGCAGCGAACGTAAGGTCTAGGATTGTTGCAGATGTCGCAGCACTTTGTGTGATCTGGCGTTCACATGCTGAAAGAGAGGTTGGACGAACTCTTCAAATTCGAACATCGATTACAGCATGGTGTTTTTCAAGCAACGACATAGTTACGTTACACGCCGCCACGTTACACGCTACAACTTGGAGCCCTCTAGCGGCAGAGGGCTGAAAATATTTAGGTACGACAAATAAACAACGTAGAATGTTAATAACGTTTATTTTATTTAAAGACCTTTAAGATTTTTCTCATAAAAATGCAGAGGAACTACTTTTCAGCAAGCCCTCATAGGTACAACAACAAATTCATATACAATTGTGGCAGTCGGCACTATTTGTACGAATACAAATCCTTTGAATGAACAACATTGATGTGAGCAATCACAGTTCTACTGGTGCTTTGGTTGGAGACTAAAAGTAGACAAATTAGAGAATTACTGTCTCATGGGTAGACTGCCGTTAATACCCCAACTCAAATAGCAGCGCCTGAAGTGGTGACTTGGCTAGGAAGCAATGACTGCTAATGAATCGCATCGTATTGTGTTCTGATCATTGTCAGAGAGTACTGCGACGAGCTGAGGAGAATACCCATGCTTCGAGTGTTTTGAAGAGGCCCAGCAGTGTCACTCCCGGTGTCACGATATGGGGAGCCATCGGGTATGAATTCAAATCACAGCTGGTAGCGATTGAGGGAAGTCCGCCGGTATGACAGTATGTCACAGACATCCTGCATGGTGCCTTTTTTCAGTAGGATAATGCTTCTCTTCGTATATCTCAAAAACCAGGGCAAGGCCGATCACGTGTGGCATAGAAAAGAGAGAACCGTTATTTGTCTGTAAGGGGACCACGGTAGCGCCTTAATACTGCACGGCAATTGGCATCCGACGTCGCAGCATCCACTGGATGTGTTTCATCGAGGCAAACGGTGTGCAGAAGGTTTCGGCAAAACGGCCTTTATTTTCGGAGACATGCTGAGTATATACGTACGACGCGTCTTCACAGAAGGGAACGTCTAGAGTGGAACCGTCAACATGCCACCTGGATGGTCGAATAGTGGGCCGATGTTCTTTTCACAGATGAGCCCCGATTTGGTCATGGGAACGATTCTCGACGGATTCATATCTGGAGTAACGTAGAACACGATTTCGGGATCCAAACGTTGTGAAAGAGACTGATATAGAGAAGAATCACTAACAAAGAGGTCAGGGATTATGTTGACCACTCGAACACCTCTTCATGAAATTGTAAAAGTGTATCGGCAAGGTTTAACTGCTACCAGGTATCATGACGAGATCTTGGGACCTCCTGTGCGGTTGTTGCGAGGTTCTGTGGGCCCATACTTCGTATTGATAGGCGATAGTGGTCGACCTCAAAGAACCAACACCTGAGAACAGCTCTGCAGGAAGAATGGGCGCTACTGCCTGAACATGAGATTCATGGCATCATTCACATTAGGCCAGTGGTGTTGCTAGAGGTGCTCAAACCCCATATAAGCACATTAACCATCTGTCGAAATATGAGTGCAAATTCTTTAAGATGGAAAAAACAACAACATTTTTATCTACCGTTTTGCACGTTGCATTTGCTTGCGTTCTGTATTCTTTGCATTGTTCATACTTTACTACCAACTACTTATACTGTTTTGTGGCAAAATAAACGCAACGTTGGAAAATTCCAGTTTGGTGTTTTAGCTTTGTACATCTGTATATTATGTTTGAAAGTCCCTGTATCAAACGTTAGCACTAGCAGATCACGTCGGAGGGAACAATGTTTCTCAGCGACGTTAGGCTTCCTTTAGTATTCCCCTATCCTTGAGCGACGAGATTTCACGAAACTAGCAGGGTCTTGTAATCTGATGTGCTGCATTTGAATTCTACCTACCCTGATAATTTGATAGAAGGATTTTCAACAAAAAAAACCTTAAGAATGATTGTCTCTAAGAGAAGAAATATATTTCAGAAGCGAATCAGCAACCGTAATTGGCACGGTCTTCCCCGTTTCGCAAGGAGCATACCTATGACCGGAACATATGCAAGATAGAGTCGGACCTAGAAAAAGTCAAGTCTTGGACGTCATGTTGGAAGGACGCATATTGCAGTCAGCTTATAAAATGTGAACTTTAACAGTAACTGTGAGGAAGATGTTTTCAAGTATATTTTGTATTGTGAAGTGATGTTTTATGTGTTACGTGATATTGCAATAAAAGGAATTAAAAGGAAGTGTAACTTAAATTCGGAGTGCTGATTATTTTTTTACATCACTATTGTACTAACTTTGAATGTTTTAATCTTCAAGAATGGTTTGTGAAGCGCATCTACAAAACTTTTGAATATAACAGAATAAAACCTAGGCCTTTTTGCATCGGAGCTTCGAATCATCACCACCTAGATTTTCGATGATTGGGCCATGATTTTACAACGAGACCAGCGTTGGAAACACGAAAAGATGAGTTCCTAGTTTATTCATTATTACATGGAATGACTTTATTAACTGTGCTCTAATGACACCTGCTACATAATAACTTAGTTGTAGCCCGAAAATGCAGTATTTAGCAGCGTGAGCAACACCACAATCGGTATTAAATTTTGGCCTTTGTTGTGGTAGGGTTGTTAGAAGATGCAAGCAAATCGGATTCACTGTGACCAACCCTGAGGGTGAATGAGAGATTGATGAGCTTAAGTAGTCTCTTTAAACCCAAAATCAGTAGGAGCAGCAGCAGCATCAAGACAGTCTCGGTAAGCATGATGATGTGTTTTTGCCATGAAAGAATTTGTGTACGAAGAGACTGCGAAAACATTTGTCTATGCTGAAGGGCAGGTGGGCTGCCATACTGCAGATTCTTACATACAACACCAACATTCACAAGCGATTTCTGAAAGACAGAAACAGAGGACATTACTCCTATCTACAACAAAGCTGAGACTGATTTTTTCACAGATTTTTATGTTTAATTTTAATGCAATGTTGAAATAAGCCAGAAACAGAAAGACTTGATTTACCACGTAAGGCCGCGCATTGTCATGATAAAGTCACCACCCAGTCTGGGAAAGTTCTGGTCATTTCACTGCGATGTGCTTCCACAGTTTATCCGATACTGACGTGTAGTGTGCTGTTGTAACGGTAGTGTGAGGGGGAACTGCATGCTGGTAAATCATTCTATGACAGTCAAAAATTGTGATCACCATCACTTTCCCTGCAGATGAAACAATTTTTGACTTTTTGGTGTAGAAGAACATGACGATTTCCACAGTTTTCTGGCTCGTTCTTCTTGACGATCATAATGCTGCAGTCATGACTCATCATAGGTAATAACTGATACCAAAAACGTATCCCCTCCATCAGCAAAGATATGCAGCACCTCACGGCTTGTCTCCATTCGCCACAGACACGTTACTCATGGGCACAAATATGGATCATATGGAGATGATCATGTATAATCGTAAATACACTGTCATATAAAATTCTCAACGCTTCACTGAGGTTGCGTAATTTTATCCTCTGATCATCACGGTCAATCGCGGCAGCTGTGTTGATGTTTACTTCAGCCACAACAGACATGTAAGCCTTCTTTGACGTCCTTGAACCGCCTAAACACCGGTGCACGAGATAGTGCATCACCGTCCACTTGCTGCAGCTTTCCGTAAGTTTCAGTGGCCGTATGGTGTAAATGAACACAAAATTTCATTGCGCCGCACTGCTCCTCTCGCGTCACCTCCATTGTTTGGTGTGCAAAATGCAAAGAACGTCTACAAAATAGAGCATTACTACGAACCTACCGGTACGAGAGTGCTGCCGCCTATGGACATTATGTAAGGTGTCAGGTAAATCCAACACCTTCCATGAAAACCCTGACATGATAGCAAATCCGGCAGTATGTGACATAGCTCCAAATAAATCCTGACATTAAATTAACCAAAGTAATACGATCAACGAGATAGCAAATGGAATACCACAGACTAACACAAGAACGGCTAAATGCATGTCATACCTCCCCACCGTGAAACAGACACAGTTCCGGAGAAACGAGAACAGAAGCCGAGAGCAAAATCGTATAGGCTTGGAGGCCCTACGGCAAGGGACAGACACCCACTTCCCAAGCCAACCTCCAAAACCACCCCCTAGCTCATGTTAAAAGATAGAGCCCTCCAGAAGAACAGTATAGATATTACGATAACACTAAAAGGGCCACACCAGCTGCAAGTTTTAGCGTGAGACTTTTTCTCGTCTAAGTTATGTTGCAAACGTTAAAAACATTGCTCCACCGCCAAAAGTATAACGTTTCTCATTGGACAGACAGAATTCTGTAGGCAGAGCTTAAGGTTAACATTGAGACCCTGATTGGTCAGTTGAAAACACAGCCAGATAGCTTTTTCTAAACCAACTTCGGTAAATTGTAGTCAGGAGAAGTTAGAGTTAGTACCAAGACGGCGAGCTGGATGACTGCTGCGCCGGCCGCTGCCGCCCTGACGGTGCCTAAACACCGACAAGGTAATGAACGCACGCGATGCCGCATTTTTGAGCGCATAAGGCTTCACTCAGAACTGCAGAAGACTCATCTGTTACACCCCTTTTTTGCGTAATACTAGTGTCGATCGTTAATTAAAACTCATGGTGTTCACATTTGCCACTTGAAGAACAGATCTGAAACGCGATGATTTTTCTTTTATATAGTTACTGAGAAGCCACATCAGCCACTGTAATTTACGACAAGTTAGATCAGTAATTAAAGATAATTGAGTGTCACTGTAGACCATTTTGATAGTTTTCTCTTTTATGAAACTTCATTTAAACCTAGATTATAGATATGATATTGCATAGGTCATCCTTCGATCCATTTTAGAACTTGGAAACTCATTCAGGGAATGTTCGTTCACATTTTTGTTGAACGCAGTTGGTTTTTACCATCCTGTATTAAAACATCTCCTTTTATCAATAGTGCAATTTATAAATAATGTTTTGTGAGTAGAATAAAATTTCCAGTGGTAAACCTAACTGCTTTTTCGACGTTATTTTACCAGCTAACTAAAAACAGGAAAGCCTTGAACCCCTTCCACTATATTTAGTTAGTATTAAGATTCTTTTACAGGGAGTGCAGTGGAGCTGACGCTGAAATCATTAAGTATTTCATTACATCATCGTTAGTCTCACTGAACTCTTCTGAACTCTACATGTTATGTGTGGTCTGTCGTCTCCTTACCAGCAACAGGTCCCAGGTTCAAACTAGTCAATTCCCTAAAAAACACGCTCAGAGCGTCGTTGCGCGAAAGTGGTAGGGAGACACGACTTAGAACAAACAGACACCACGCAGAATGTTAGAATTATGCGTAGTTACCAGTTCCTTTCGAATATTCGTGGTACGGATGGGGAACTATTACGGTAGCTACAGGAAAGAATCGGTCTCGGCCTTTGTTGATCAGTCCTCGTACTATATGTGGTAACACTGAAATGCTAACAATCTGCATATCCAAGCATGCATTACACTTGGTGCCAGCTTGACAGTTCATGGTGTTGCAGTTTTGATGGCCAGCAATGTAGTTACAGAGAGGACCACCAGTTGGTGCCGGAGGAGCGCCGCATCCGCCATGTACTCACCTGGCTGGGGAACTCGTTCTCTGCGGCGTCCTGGCCGCCCACCACGAGCCCCCGCACCGGCAGCGACGCGTCGCCCACCATCTCGCCGCCGCACCGTCGCCCTCCTCAGACGCGTGGGCGGCAGGCGACACCTGCCGGCACAGCCGACGGCCGTTACGCTCTCACTCATCTGGCGACTCTCCCTCTGGCACAGCGACAACGATGGCATTCGTCAGTGCGTCAGCACCAGTCGCTACTCGTATCGTCAAATTAGACACACTGTGACTTTCCCTTGTCTAGATAGGAGGACTTTGGTTGAATTTCATACAGATCACCACATAAAAGAGTCGTCGGCGCATGAGAAAGGATTAGGGCCTGGTAAAGGATCGTCTATCTGACTGAATAAAAAATATCCACCACGATCAAACAAAATGGTTCAAATGGCTCTGAGCACTATGAGACTAAACGTCTGAGGTCATCAGTCCCCTAGAACGTAGAACTACTTAAACCTAACTAACCGAAGGACATGCCCGAGGCAGGACTCGAACCTGCGACCGTAGCGGTCGCGCGGTTCCAGACTGAAGCGTCTAGAACCGCTCGGCCGCCAGCGGCCGGCGATCAAACAAAAACTACTCATTGAATTTACAATTAATTTTATCATCTCCGAGCTAGCAATGAAATGGGGATTTTTCCGTTCGACAATTTCACGAATGTACCGTGAATGTCAGGAACCGGTAAAACATCAAACCTCCGCTGAAGCCGGAAAAAGTTCCTGCAAGAACGGAACCAACGACGCCTGAAGAGAATCGTTCCACGTGATAGAAGTGCAACCATTCCAGAAATTCTGCTGATTTCAGTGCTAGGCCTTCAAAAAGTGTCAGCGTGCGAACGATTCAACGAAACATCATCGATATGGGCTTTCGGAACCGGAGGTCCACTCGTGTACCCTTGATGGCTGCACCACACAAAGCCTTACACCTCGCCTGGGCTCGTCAACACCGACATTGGACTGTTGATGACTGGAAACATGTTGCCGGGCCTGACAAGTCTCGTTCCAAATTGTATTGAGTGGATGACGTGTAGGGGTATGCAGGTAACCTTATGAACCTATGGACCTGCATGTCAGCAGGGGACTGTTCAAGGTGTAATGGTAGGGGGTATGTGCAGTTGTAGTTATATGGGACCCCTCATACGTCTAGATATGGTTCTGACAGGTAACACGTATGTAAGCATCCTGTCTGATCACCTGCATCCATTTATGTCTACTGTGAATTCCGACAGACTTGGGCAAATCCAGCAGTACAATGCGACATCCCACACGTCCAAAATTGCTACAGAGAGGCTCCAGGAACACTCAAGTGAGTTGACACACTTCTGCTGGCCACCAAGCTCCCTGGCCATGAATGTTATTGAGCATATCTGGGATACCTTGCGACGTGCTGTTCAGTAGAGATATCCACCCTCTCGTACTCTTACGGAATTATGGACAGACGTACAGGATTCATGGTGTCAGTTCCCTCCTGCACTACTTCAGACGTTAGTCGAGTCCACACCACGTCCTATTGCGGCAATACTGCGTGCTGGCGGGGGCCCTACACGATATTAGGCAGATGTACCAAACCATCATACTTTCACAGCAATGGACAGGCTTTTCAGGGAATATAGCATCAATGGTGCGCCACAATTAGATCCGCCTCCGCTGGATGGAGTGAGTGTTGAGAACGTCCTGTAAATGGTAATTTTTTTCTTTCTTTTTTTTTAAAGTCATGTTTTCTGACTACTTTGACGCGACCCTACACAGTTTGCTCTCCTGTGTCAGTCTCTTCATCTCAGAGTAGCACCTGCAACATAAGTCGACAATTATTTGCAGGATGTATTACAATCTCTGTTTTCCTGTATAGTTTTCACCCTGTTTCAGCTCCCTCTAGAACCATGGAAGTTATTCCCTGATGTCTTAATGGATGTTGTTTTATCCTGCCCCTTCTTCTTGTTAATGTTTTCCGTGTGTTCCTTTCCTCGTCAATTTTCCAGAGGATCTCCTTATTCCTTACCTCATCAGTCCAGCTAATTTTCAACATCACCTGTAGCACCACATCTTAAATGCTTCGATTGTCTTTTTTTCTGCTTTCCCGCAGTCCACGTTTCGGTCCATACAATGCCGTGCTCCAGACGCACATTCTCACAAAATTTCTTCCTCAAATAAAGGTCTATGTTTGATACTAATGCTTTTGCCATGTCCTCCTTCCTCCTCCACTCATATGTTATTTTGCTGTCTAGGTAACAGAATTCCTTAACTTCGTATATTTCGAGATCACCAATCCTGATGAGACTGTATCGCAGTTCTCATTGCAGCTACGGCTCATTACTTTTGTCTTTCTTCGATTTACTGTCAATCTGTTTCTGTACTCATTACACTATTCATTCCATTTAGCAGATCATGTAAGGCTTCTTCACTTTCACCGAGGACAGCAATGTCATCAGCGAATCTTGTCATTCATATTCTTTCACCTCGAATTTTAATTCCGTTCTTGAACCTTTCTTTTTTTTTCCATCATTGCTTCTTCACTGTACAGACTGAACAGAAAGGGGAAAAGATTACAGCTCTGTCTTACACACATTTTAATCCGAGCACTTTGTTCCACTCTTACTGTTCCCTCTTGGATTTTTAACACGCCGTGTATTACCCTTCTTTATCTGTAGGCTACCTCTGTTTTTCTCAGGAATTCGAACATCTTGCACCATTTGACATTGGTGAACGTTTTTTCCCAGTTCGACGAATCCTATAGACGTGTCTTGATTTTTCTTTAGTCCTGCTTCCACTAGAAGTCAGTATTGCCTCTGTGGTGCCTTTAACTTTCCTAAAGCTAAACTGATCGTCATCTAACACATCCTCAATTTTCTTTTCCGTTCTTCTCCAAGTTATTCCTGAGTTGGGAGGCAAGAGCCTATCTCATTGTTGCTTATCTCTGTTAGTGAGTCGGTTGTTCGGCCCACCAGATCTCAGGATCTTAACCTCCTGCATTTCTACCTTTGGGGCCACCTGAAGGAGCTCGTATATAGTGTTGCGACTAAGGATGGCCGGCCGGAGTGACCGAGCGGTTCTGGGCGCTACAGTCTGGAACCGCGCGACCGCTACGGTCGCAGGTTCGAATCCTGCCTCGGCCATGGGTGTGTGTGATGTCCTTAGGTTAGTTAGGTTTAAGTAGTTCTAAGTTCTAGGGGACTGATGACCACAGCAGTTAAGTTCCATAGCGCTCAGAGCCATATGAACCATTTGACTAAGGATGTAGAATAACTACAGTAGCGAACTGAAATTGGCTGTGCGGTATGGGGTGAGCGAAGCCTGCAACATTCCGGGAGCGATAAGACGTCGAGCACATCACTGCTTTCATCTTTATGGACATCATTCTGAACAAGTTCTGAGGGAAATATACAGTTCGTAGTTGTGTTTAATTTCGGGTCCCTCCGCGTTGTTGCTTTGTGAGAAGAATTAATTTTGTATTGTTTGTGTTGCATTTGTGAGCCATACTCTGCTGCGTAACTCTGAAATAAAGCAATTTCAGACAAAACTTTATTTAACATCAGTTTCTTTTGAATCCCCTTTATACATCAGTGTGTGTGTGTGTGTGTGTGTGTGTGTGTGTGTGTGTGTGTGTGTGTGTGTGTGTGTGTGGTGTGTTCCACATTTCCTCTTAAACAATTGGATCGATGTCAGCCAAACTTGGGATGCATATCACTCATTATCTGGAAAGAAACTCGGTGGGGTAAGAACAATCTACCTCTGAAAGGGATAGGGGCGGGTGTCAAACAGAAGCGTAACTAACCGCTCGTATATATACAGGCTACATATTATCCAGAATTTGATAATGAGAACACTTAGTGACTTTATTTCGCTCACATCCGCAGGAAAAAGATGAAAGAAAAAAATTAACGCGTCACTACATTTTCGCTGCTCATTTCAATTTATTTCTACTTTACTACTGACTCTATTCGTAACACATTTTGTATACAGTATCCACACATTTCACCGAATATACCTGCAAAATTATATCTTTTTTAACACCCAACGCAACAGATGGGTGTTATAAGTTTAACGTGTGTATCTATATATGTTTGGCTACGTAGCTCAACGAAAAGTTAGATTTTGATGCAGTTTCTTTTTCATTTTTTTATTTGAAAGCTGGTTTAATAGGGAATGTTCTTAGCTACGTTCTACGAAAGTCTGTTCAGTCGTTTAAATTTCATCAGCTAAATTAAGTAAAAATGCTTTCCGCCAGCGTGCTCTCTTGGTGAACGTTACGTGGTGCATAGGAGCAACGTAAGTTATCAGTACCAGATTCGAGAGCTCAGGAAGACTGAAATAAACGTCCGCGAGAACATATGTTTATCTGTTACGGTTGACCAACAATGATGATTTTTGTCGTTTAAACATGCAACAACACGACAGTCATTGAAGACAGTAAGTCAGCTGCTGTGTTCGCTCCTGCTGTTGCAATTCTGTTTTTGTTTTCTGCCAATGACCATTATGACGAATTGGTTATGATCATGCTTATTTTTATGTGGGGTATCAAGTGTAAGTAAAGACTGAGTTCCGTGACATCCGGTATTACAAGATTGTGCATTAAAAGACCTGCGTGACACCTTAGTGAATTACATTAATACGATCACAATTTGGATTAGCGTGGTTGAGATAACAATCGAATGCAATAGGTATCCGACAGTGGTCTTAAACCCACTTAGAGGGGTATAGCCATCTGACCGCTATCTGGCTGGATTCTGGCGGGCAAACTACGATGTTGCAACTGTATCAAAAGATACTGAGGCGAACATGTCTCTAGCATATAATTGCTTTTATCAGAGCTGCGTTGCATTATTTAGTAGCACCGGAATTCCTCTCCAAAACCTTACTTCTACGTATTTGCTAAGTTCAGAACCCACAGGGTGCCGAATAACGCACGAGCGGCTTAACTGCAGGTAATTGCAGGTAAGATTACAGTCGAGAAAGCGCGGAGGCTGACTACACTGCCACCGCGCAGGTAAGTCTCAAAGAGGACCTGCGACTCACCCCTATAAATCTACCGCTTACAGTACCAGACAGAACAAGAGGTCCAGTATGAGTTAGGGTTTGTCATTCCGCAGAGGGGATGTTAGAAGTTGGTACATCGACCTAGGGAATGTTACAAAATGGTACATCGGCCCAGGGAATGTTACAAAATGGTAGATCGGCCTAGGGAATGTTACAGCCCGATAGCTGCCCATACCGTGACGACAGGAGTGACGCTTCTATTCTTCTTCAGAACAGTGGAAGGACGGAACATTAAGTCAGGTCGCCATCATACTCGCCGGCAACAGTCATCCGTGGTAGTGCAAACCGCTATTCATAGTGAAACACAGTGTTAAGCCGTTCATCAGCAGTCCGTGCTCTCTGGTCACGGCACCACTCGAAACGTAGCTGTTTACATTGTGGTGCTAACAGCAAACACCCCATGGGACGGTAGTGCCCAGTCCGGCACTTGATACTGTTCGAAATGGCATGCGATGACACAGAATTTGCAGTGAGAATATTATTTGCTCTCGGATGGCAGACTGAATGTCCCATAAAGCTTGATATTTCATGTTTAGACCATTTGGCCAAATGGAGACCTGCAATGAAGTTTCAAACTCTGTCTCAAAGGAGTATGTGGCATCTCCATGTCCTCAGCAGCGATCACTCACCAGGCATATTAAAAAACACGAACAACACTCAGATACTCTAGTGGTCGTTCCGCTAGTGAGAGAGCATTGCAGTTCAAATGATTTCCGTACCTACCAATGTGTGTATAAGTACGAAATGTCTTCTGGTAGCTTTGCCTGTTTTGTCAGGGACAGTGTATTCGGAAGTGTGTATCGTAGACTGCACTTTATAACTAAAGTTTATTTTGTGATACTAGCATTGATTAATCGCCGTCAGACTTGTTTTTTAGTTTTATCTCTCTACATCATGGTTTCCAATCCAGCCAGAGAGCTTTTAATGACAATCGAATCTTTCTTATCCGGCAAATAAGTTGAACTTCTTTTTGCGAGAACAGGTTGGACTTATTCCTAATACGTACATGCAGAAGGTGGAAAAAAATATGGAAAAGCATTACCGTGCCTAATACGATACTGCAACCACGTTGGCATTCAAAACAGCTTCCAGTCGTCTCGGAATGGATAAATACAGTTACTTGATCGTTTTCAAGGGAATCTCGTACCATCCTTACTGCAGGATAAAAGCAAGCTGAGGTAAAGATGATAGAGATGGATAGCGATCAGGCAACCTTCTCTCCAAAGTAAACCACAAAATCTCAATAATATCGAGATCTGGTGATTGTGGTGGCCAGAGATGATGGGGCAATTGATCCTCGTGCTCGCAAAACCAGCCTTGTATGGTGCAAGCTACGTGAAAAGGGCGTTGTCATCTTGGAACACAGCACCACCGCTGGGGTACAGACAGAGTACCGTGGAATGAACTGGATCAGCCAGAATGGTCACGAATCCATGGCAGTAATGTGGCCTTGCATATTAATCACGGGGCCATGGAATAGCACGATATAGCTTCCCAAATTGTCACAGAGTGCCTACCATGCTTCACTCTTGGAGCATAAACTCGGCCAGAAGTTGGAAACAGTGTGAAACGAGACTCATCCTACGAAATGGATTTCTTTCTTTGCTACATAGTCCCGGTTTTATCGTTTCGGCACCACGTTTTCCTATTATGGGCACTTAGGCAGACAGGAAAAGGTGTGGACTCAGTTACGGTTGGTTGCTCAGTAAACATGTACACTTTATTTAAGGAAATCATATTTTAAAAACAATCATTTAAAAAAAATGACTGTAATACAAGCTACACTGATGGCTGAAGGCCTTATTAAGAAAGAATTCAAAATTATTTGTCGGCTGAAGGCCACAAGCAATAGGGACAATTTAAACAAAATATTGTTTTTAAACAATTGATACAAGCAGACCGAATGAAGAAGGGAGTGATACACAGACAGTGCTCCAAGGATCGACCTCAGGAAAGTCCCTACAGCTGTGTAAGCGGTGAGACAGGCTGCCAAGAGTTATGCTCACTTAACAGGATGGCAGCTCAAACTAGGGACAGCTTAAACGCCGACCAGCACACTCACAAAATCCACCTAAGATGTGATATACAATACCACGATAGAATAACAGTTAACGTCATCAAAAGACAAGCATTTAATTACACAAGTTGGCTCCACCAAATCCTAGTACGCAGACATGGTCAAGACCAAACTGCCTATTAAAAATCTAACTAGGTGCACATGGAACCGCAAAAGACAATTCCAAAAACAACTCAAACAATGTGATGTTTAAAGCTTTCCCGGCGTACTGATTGTTCCATAAAAAGACGGGAGAACTGCCGGATATCAGTAATGTTCTGCCACGATATTTCGGCGCAGAGTCTTCTGGCCATCTTCAGGTGAATGCCACTGTAGTAGTTGTGGCGAGTACGCTTTTTTTTCTTTATTGTGATTTCATTCCCCTGCCCCATATGGGCAGGGGAGGGCTGTCAGCGGCACAATCTGCCACTCTTCAGCCGAGTGACACTACAACTAAAACAAGAATAAAATGATACAAACACAAGGAGACAAAAAAGGGGAACATAAAACAAAGTAAGGGGGAGAAAATGGAGGTAAAATATACACTGACATGGAGATGTTCATGGGGGACAGTTAAAAAAAAGTCACCTGAAAGTTAAAAAAACGCAATTGGCAATTCTTAAAACACAGAGAAGACACTGAATACGCAGCCACAGGTTAAAAGTCGGCCACAGTAGTAAAAACACTCCAGAACAACACACTTAAAACCCACTTGGAGCACACACGGCGAACAATAAAACTGCCAGGCGGGACCTGTCAAGGGAAAAGGTCAGAGAGTATGGAAAAGGAGGGGAGAGCAAGGGGCAGCTGGGGAAGCGGTGGGATAAAGAGAGGAGGGGCATCAATGGATTCACGAAGAGGCAGGAGACACGTGGGGCGGGAGAGGAAGAGGGAAGACAGGGCAGGAGGGAGTGCAGAGACACTGGAAGGAGACACAAGAGATGGAGGGGGAATAGGAGGGGGAAGCCGCTCAGGAGGAGGGAGGGGGGAGGAAAGGGAAGGGGTTAGAGTTGTTAGGAAGGGTAGATGTCAGGGCGAAGCTCATCATCCGGGAGGGGTAGATGGTGGAAGTTGTGTCGGGAAAGGAGATGGAAGTGTGGAGATGGAGAGAGTGTGGGACACAACGGTAAAGGCGCGGCAACTGGTTGAGGGTTGAGAGGATGGAGAAACCAGGGGTTGAGGGGATCAAGGCAGTGGACAATATAGAGTGTGCAGATGTGTTCAAGGAAAAGGAGAAGGTAGGGGAAGGGGAGGAGGTCGTAGACGATGCACATGGGGGACGGAAGGCGGATGCGGAAGGCAAGGCAGAGTGCATGGCGTTCGAGGATTAGGAGGGCGTGATAAAACTAGGGAGGGGCGGAAATACAAGCGACGCTGGCATAACAGAGGATGGGGCAGATCAAGGATTTGTAGGTGTGAAGGATGGCGGAAGGATGCAGACCCCACGTCTGGCCGGACAGGAGTTTCAGGAGGCGGAGGCGGTTGTGAGCTTTGTTTTGGATGGTAAGGAGATGGGGAGTCCAGGTGAGGTAGCAGTCGAGTGTGAGGCCAAGGTATTTGTGGGTAGGAGTGAGGTGGATAGGACGGCCATAAATGGTGAGGTAGGAATCATGGAGGTGGAAGGAGCGGGTGGTGTGGCCTAAGATGATCGCCTGGGTCTTGGAGGGATTAACACGGAGGAACCACTGGTTGCACCAGTGGTGAGTTGGTCAGGGTGGGTTTGGAGGATACGTTGGGACCGTTGAAGGGTAGGATAAAGAGCTAGGAAGGCAGTGTCATCAGCGAACTGGAGAAGATGAACAGGAGTGGGAGGTTTGGGCGTATCAGTGGTGTATAGGAGATATAGGAGAGGGGAAAGGACAGAACCTTGGGGCACGCCGGCAGAAGGGTAGAAAGTACAGGAGTTTGAATTGTGGATAGTCACATAGGAGGGACGATAGGAGAGGAAGCAAGCAATGAGACGGAAGAAGTTAATGGGGAGAGCATAGGTCTGAAGTTTGAAGAGGAGCCCGGGATGCCAGACACGGTCATAGGCGTTCTGGATATCAAGGGAAACAAAGATAGTGGAGCGATGGGAGTTAAGTTGGAGGGAAAGAAGATTGGTAAGGTTAAGGAGCTGGTCGTCGGTGGAGAAAGAAGGCCTGAAGTTACATTGGGTAAGAGGAAGGAGGCCGTGCTGGTTAAGGTGGCAGTGAATACGGCAAGAGAGGATGGCCTCGAAGACCTTACTGAACACGGAGATGAAGCAGATTGGACAATAGGAAGAGGTATCAGAGGGGGGTTTTTTAGGTTTAGGGAACAGCATAACACGGGAAGTCTTCCACAGGTCAGGGTAAAATCCAGTGGAGAGGAGGACATTGTACAGGGTAGCAAAGACAGACAGGAAGGATGGAGGGGATTCTTTGAGGTGACGGTAGGTGACGCCATCATGACCTGGGGCGGTGTTGCGTTTGGAGTGGAGGACAAGTGTGATGTCTTGTGCAGTGATGGGAGTGTTGATGTCTGAGGAGGGCAACCGATCTAATTACTGGAAGCTAGGAGCGAGCAGGGGGACAGAGGTGTCAGTGCGGTCAAGGACAGTGGGGAAGAGAGAGTAATCAAAATGGGGATCGTCAGGAATGGAGAAGACCTGAGGTTGTCAGGAAAGGGTCGATCGTCATGAAGGATGGGGTAATGTGGAGTGGGATGGCTACCAGTAAGGCGGTGGAAGGCTGACCAGTACCTTGAGGAGGAGTTGACAGGGAGGCTGGAGTTGACGCGTGTGCATGTCCGGCGCCAGTTCCGGCGTTTCTTTGCTGTAAGGAGGTTCCAGATATGTCGCTGTAATTGCCGGTGGTGGGTGAGAGTATCCCGCTCAGGAGTGCGGAGGAAGGAGCGGTAGAGCCTGTGGGATTCACGCAGAAGAAGGACGGCCTGTGGAGGAAGCATAGGGTGGTGAGGGTGGATGAGTTTGGTAGGGACATGAGCCTCCACAGAGTCAGTGATGGTCTTCTGAAGGAAGGAAGACGCATGGGTGATGTCATAAGGGTGGTGAAACCAGACCTGTAAGGCAATGGATTCCCGGTAGGCATCCCAATTGGCATGGTGGTAGTTGTGGACAGACTTTGGTGGGGCAGCTGGGCAGGTGGCTGCAGTGGCGGAACGGGTAGAGGAGATGGTGAGAAGGACAGGAAGATGGTCACTACCGACAGGATCGAGGACATCAACTGCGATGCGACCAAGGAGGTTGGGGGAAGCGAGGATAACATCAGGGGTGGAGTTACTTTCAGGACGGGTGTGCTGTGGGAGAGGAACAAGGTCACCATGGAGGGTGGCAAGGAACTGATGCCACTGCCGAAGGGTGGCAGGGTCACGGCTGTGGATGTTGAGGTCAGCGGCGATCACATAGGTGTATAAGGTACGGTCAACATGGGAAATGAAGTCAAAGGGGAGAGGAGCTGTGGGGCGGATAAAGATAGTGGCACAGGTGACGGTGAGGGAGAGGGAGAGAAAAAATAGGCTGAGGAGAAGGTGTTCAGTTGGGTCATTGAGGAGGGGTTGTGGCTGGACAGGGAGATGCTGGAGGTGGCCTATAGCGACGTCGCCTTGGGCTAGGGGAAGGGGATTGTCAGTGCGGTGAAGGAGATACGGGGAGGTGCAGACAACATGGTGGGGTTGGAGGAAGGTTTCATTAAGGATGAAGGAGTCAAGCTGGTGCTGGGAGAGGGTAGGCATGAAGAGATATTTGTTTGTAGGGAGGGAGCGAATGTTGAAGTAGAGGAGATGATACTGTTGACGCGTGGAGGTGGGAAGGGTGCGGGAAGGGGAGAGAGGGGCTTAAACGAGGGTGTCGAGGTGAGTGAAGGTAAAGTGGGCCTGGTTGTGGGAGTACGTGGCGTAGGTGTTTAAGTGGAAAACAGAGTGGGCAGCAAGAGAAATCTGCTGGAGTGTGTGGGGGCGCTGGAAGGGGTGGATGTTCTGCAGGACGATGGTGAGGAACCAGATGATATCTTCTGCCGTAGGGGGAGGGCGGAGGGACTTGTTAGGGTGAATGGGTGGGTCAATGGGGCGAACGGGGACAGTGAGTTCAGGGTTTTGCATTTGGAGGAATAGGTGGGGTGAGGTTCATTGCAGGTGTTGCAGGATGGGGGGGAGGGGGGGGCGGGAGGCGAGGTTGGGACACTGTTTAAGGAGGCTTTACAATGGGGGCAGGTGGGTGGGTTCTTGCAGTTTTGGGTGAGGTGGTCGTTGTACAGAAGGCAGCACTGGCAGCGGTAGGATTGAGGAGGGGAACGGGACGGGTCAACAGGGTGGCGGCAGTTCAAAATCAGGGCTCCCTGCGTGAGGAGGTGGTCGATGGAGGAGGTGGACTCTGTAAAGATACACATGAGGAAAATAGGGCCAGAGGAGTTGTAAATACGGCAGGCGGAGTGGACTTCCAGGGCGGGGTGGGCATTCAGTTCCGGCAACACCTCAGCCTCTGTGACCACAGGGCTGAGTTTTGTGATGATGGCTGTGAGAGTTGGCGGACGATGAGGCAGTTGGGGCTGATGAGGAGGGGAGGATGTAAGGAACAGGGTGACGGATGCATGGGGCCCAAAGGTGATGTGGGGAAGGCGCCGGAGGAGATCAGTATGGAAGGAGGGTGAGGGAGACTTGATGAGAACAGAGTCTCTGCGAGGGATAAGTTGGGTGATGGGTGCACTGGGGATGTACTTCCGGATTTCAAGGGTGAGGGTGCGGGCATCCAGGAATTTTGGATCAGGGTTGGCTAGGACAAAGGTATACAGGGAGGGGGTTGGAGAGGAGGGAAGTGGGGTGGTATCCATAGCGGGGTCAGTGGGAGAGGGGTGGGCAGTGACTTTTTGGATGAGGGGGTAGAGGAGTGGTCGCCACTGGGCCGTTTGGAAGATTTTTTGGCGAGTGTGGCCTGGGAGGAGGGATGAGGGACTGGATAGATGGGGAGTTGGAGGGAGGCAGGGCCCTCCTGTGAGGCAGTAGCACCGGATGAGAGGGCAGGCGCTCTGTGGCGGCGACTGTGGCGCGGCGAGTGGTGACTCGGGCTGGGGAAGCAGTGGTAGTTGCAGGGGGGAGGGGGGGAAAGTCGTCTCGGCGGGCGACAGGAGCTGGAGGGGGGGGGGGTGGGAGCAGGGGCAGGGGCAGAGGCAGGAGCAGGAGCAGGGACAGAGGCAGGAGCAGGAGCAGCAGCAGGTGCAGTAGCAGGGTTAGGAGCGGGAGTGACATACAGGTGGGGATACAGTGCTGGAGAGGAGGCGGTGAGTAGGGGAGGTGGATGAGACGGGTTAATCCCAGAGGAAGCACTCCATGACGTTACAATGGGGGCAGGTGAAGGGGAGGTGTAGATGATGGTGGCAGTTGGGGCGTCGATGACTGCAGGCGACAGCGAACACCGAGTGACGGCGGCAGCGGCGGCGGCAGAAGCGGCGAGCGGGCAGCAGTGAGGGCGTGCAGACGGGCAACAACGCGACAGACACGGTTGGGGCTCTTCCACATCGAAGATACACCCTGAGAGTAGCCCAGGCAGTGCGAGTCCTCGATGAGGAAGTGAGGGAATCCAACCCTCGAAATGACGAGTACGCGCTGAGCTCCGCTATTTAAAGCCGTACTGAGGTGACACTGCGCATGCGCTGCTCAGCGTGCGCGTTCATAACGGCTCCGTGCGCTGCGCCTCGCGCCCTCCACTGTGAAAGCCTGGCGTATCGATGTCAGATCGATTTCCATCTTTATGCAGATAACTACGTCGACTACGAAGTTTCTCTATAACAGGATTCCAAGCAGAGTTGAGCTGATAACCGCTATCTCGATTGATGAGAGTCTCGTTGTCAGACAATCTTATTTCCACAGATTCATTGATATTGGAGATCCAAAAGTTTGATGTATGGGCCAAAATTTTTGTGTCGTTATAATTCATGGAGTGGTCTGTGGAAATACAATGTTCGGCGATTGCGGACTTGGTGGGTTGGAGAAGGCGAGTATGCCGTTGGTGTTCCACAATGCGTTCCTGCACAGTTCGTGTCGTTTGCCCTATATACGATTTGCCGCATTCACACGGAATTTTGTAAACACCTGGATTACGCAGGCCCAGGTCGTCTTTAACGGATCCCACCAATGATGAAATTTTGGAAGGAGGACGAAAGATGATTCTCACTTGATACTTTCTCAATATTCTGCCTATCTGTGAAGAAATATTCCCAATAAATGGTAGATAAACAGTCGAAATGAAGGCGTCTCCCTCTTCCTTGTTCCGTCGTTTGTAGGTCTTCATCACTCTGTTCACTTGCCTAGGTGAAAAGCCATTCTTCAAAACTACTTTTTGCAGGTGTTCCAGTTCCGCTTGAAGACCGTCGGCGTCAGATATAGTATGGGCACGGTGGACCAAGGTTTTGAGAACGCCCATTATTTGTCCTAGATGGTGGCAACTAGTAGCTTGTAGATACAGGTCTGTATGAGTGGGCTTTCTGTACACCGAGTGACCAAGTGTGCCATCACTCTTCCGTTGCACCAAGACGTCTTAAAATAGCAGACAACCATCTTTCTCTATCTCCATGGTAAAGTTTATGTTTTCATGTATGGAGTTCATGTGACGTAAAAATTCTTGGAGACGGTCCAGACCATGAGGACACACTATAAAAGTGTCGTCAACGTACCGCCAAAATACTGTCGGTTTAAAAGTGGCAGAGTCGAGTGCTCTCTCCTCAAAATCCTCCATAAAAAGATTGGCCACCAGGGGAAACAAAGGACTCCCAAGGCGACACCATCAGATTGTTCGTAAAATTCGTTGTTAAATATAAAATATGTAGAGGAGAGAGTGTGCTCAAACAACGATGTAATGTCTGCACCAAACATATTGCCAATGAGGTGTAGTGAGTCCACCAGACGCACCTTTGTGAACAGTGAAACCACATCAAGACTGACCAACAAGTCAGTACTTTGCAGTTGTAGTGACTGAAGTCGACTGATAAAATCACCAGAATTCTTTACGTTATGTGCTTTGGTTTGAGCAAAGATGCCAAGAATTTTGCTAGGTCGTAGGTGGCTGCTCCAATGTTACTCACAATTGGACGTAATGGCACATTTTCCTTGTGGATCTTAGACAGTCCATATAGCCTAGGTGGAACTGAACTGCTTCAGTCTCTTGATAACCTCCTTCGGTAGAGAACTATTTGATAAAAGTTCTGCTGTTTTTCGCACTACTCGGCTCGTGCGATCCTTATCGATTTTGCGATACGTTGAATCACACAATAAAACATTCATCTTATTAATATAGTCATCCCTTGGCATGAGGACAGTAGCGTTTCCTTTGTCAGATTTTAAGACTACTGTATCCACATCTGCTCGTAAGTTACGGAGGGCTATCCTCTCCATGGGCAAGACTCTCGACGAACTTCCTCCGCTTCATCTGTATGAAGACGGCGTACAGTTTCTTCGATGGCACTGATGAAATTCACTAGTGGCGGTGAAACAGGCGTGGGAGCAAAATTCAGTCCTTTTGCTAGCACAGACACAGTCGCATAATCTAAAGTTTTCTCTGTCAAATTAACAACAGATCGTCGAGTTGGAACTTCCTGCTGCATCTGTTTAGAAAGTCTGTCAATCTTGGCAGTTTGCCTCGTCACAGCTTTATCATGGCTCCAGTTTGCTATAGCCCATGTCACACCATCCACCTAGTCCCACGACAGAGAAGATAGTCTTGCTGACAATTCCAAATGTATGTGGAACATGTCCTTTGACACAGAATCCAATTCACGCCGAGTAAAACGAATCCTTTCTCTCACCAAAGCCATGCTTGCTTTACGTTTGATGTTGTTTGCAGCAGTGGTGTTTATGAAATGCACAATTTTGGCAAACGTTGGAATAATGCCTTTGTCTCAGCAACTTAATAAGAATATCAACGAGTTCAGCAGCCTCGCTCTTCTTTCACGTAATTTGTCGAATCTTCGAATACATTCCATCACTTCCTCCCCGTAGAGTTGCTTGATGTGATGTTTAAAGCTTTCCCGGCGTACTGATTGTTCCATGAATTACAACGACACAAAAATTTTGGCCCATACTTCAGACTTTTGGAGCTCGATTATCAATGAATCTGTGGAAATAAGATTGTCTGACAACGAGACTCTCATCAATCGAGATAGAGGTTATCAGCTCAACTCTGCTTGGAATCCTGTTATAGAGAAACTTCGTATTCGACGTAGTTATCTGCATAAAGATGGAAATCGACCTGACACCGATACGCCAGGCTTTCACAGTGGAGGTTATCAGCTCAACTCTGCTTGGAATCCTGTTACAGAGAAACTTCGTAGACGGCGTAGTTATCTGCATAAAGATGGAAATCGACCTGACACCGATACGCCAGGCTTACACAGTGGAGGTTATCAGCTCAACTCTGCTTGGAATCCTGTTACAGAGAAACTTCGTAGACGGCGTAGTTATCTGCATAAAGATGGAAATCGACCTGACACCGATACGCCAGGCTTACACAGTGGAGGTTATCAGCTCAACTCTGCTTGGAATCCTGTTACAGAGAAACTTCGTAGACGGCGTAGTTATCTGCATAAAGATGGAAATCGACCTGACACCGATACGCCAGGCTTTCACAGTGGAGGTTATCTGCTCAAATCTGCTTGGAATCCTGTTACAGAGAAACTTCGTAGACGGCGTAGTTATCTGCATAAAGATGGAAATCGACCTGACACCGATACGCCAGGCTTTCACAGTGGAGGTTATCAGCTCAAATCTGCTTGGAATCCTGTTACAGAGAAACTTCGTAGACGGCGTAGTTATCTGCATAAAGATGGAAATCGACCTGACACCGATACGCCAGGCTTTCACAGTGGAGGGCGCGAGGCGCAGCGCACGGAGCCGTTATGAACGCGCAAGCTGAGCAGCGCATGCCCAGTGTCTCCTCAGTACGGCTTTAAATAGCGGAGCTCAACGCGTACTCGCTAGTAATACTACAGTGGCACTCACCTGAAGATGGCCAGAACACTCTGCGCCGAAATATCGTGGCAGCACGTTACTGATATTCGGCAGTTCTCCCGTGTTTTTATGGAACAACTCAAACAATGCTAAGACAGTCACTATACAGCAACATGAATTGCACGTAGACACGAACGCTAAAAACACAGAAACGGTCGAAAAATCAGATACACGTAGTTCACTGAGACGACCGATAGAACGACCAACCATCGGTCGTTGCCAATCACGTCAGGCAAAGGAAACGCCGGAGTCGGATTATAAAACCTCCATCTGACAGCGTGATGGCATGAGGTCACTTCGACGGACGGACACACACACAAGTGAAAGTTGCACCTACTCCAATATATCGATCCATTCAACTTAAACTCGCTGAATCCAGACCTCGACGTGGTCGTGAACTCTCGCGACCTCATCCTTCCATCGGGCAGTGCACACATCGCCAGCTCCCTCGGCGAGTACTGGCGCTGTGCGGACCTCACTGCTGCTCCTCCATAACTCAACTGAACCCCGACACACGACGATCCGGAAATACTTGAGGTCGCTCCAAAGATAGTACCACAGTACTCGCTATCGATAAACGCCGATGCTGCCACTCATGGACAGACAAAGCGAGCAAACGTAGTGGCGCCAGCGAACGCACTAAGAAAACGACAGGTCACAATTCGAATACACGACGCACAAACGCGAGCCGGGGCACGGCTCAAGCACTTACATCACTGATGAATGGTTTTGCAATTACAGCTTGTCCCGCAGTTCCCTGCTTATGCACCTCCCTTCGCGTTGTTTTGATGCTGACAGTGTCAGCAAGGGCGACACTCAGTTCTTCACTAATTTTTTCATCTGTCGTCCCCTTATTTTCCGTCATAATCTTCTTCATTGACTGTTTGTCACGATCACTCAATAAGCAGTTTCGTCCTCGTTGTGACTTAGCGGATCACTATTTTCCGCTTTCCCTTTATGCGCTGTAAATCTCCGATGTGGTGCCTTTTGAAACACCGATACACCTCGCCCGTTTTGATTACGAAAGCACCTACGATACGAGCACTAACGATTTGCACACGCTCGAATTGGCTTAGCTGATGCATAATGCACTCGTAACTACACAGAACACCATTCTGCCCCACAACAAACACTTGAGACGTATTGAGGGCACTGCATAAGTGCTGTTCGTGGACAAAATACAAAAGCGGAACCCGCGGCCTTGCCTAGCATCTGCAATTATGTTAAAGCACGTTTTCTCGCGTTGTTTCCATGGTTTTGTCCAACCTCTGTATATTAGTTAGCGTGTATCTTCTCTTGAGCTACATAGGTAAAGTTTATTTTATATTCTAATTTAGAGTATTCTATGACAAATATCATAGCCTTCGCACCAGCTGTAGAATTTTTGTTACGGTACTCGATTCCGCGAAATGAACATTTGCTGTCTCATTTATGATTCAAAATATGGGAACGTTATGTGGATATAAAATCCATATTGACAACCTAGTTTGGCATATAGTCACTTATTCATTACCTCACTGATCGGACTTAACTCGCAGTATACCGCTCTTCACTTGATCATGTAGCTTTAACTCATCAGGGACTGATGACCCTGTTGTTAGTCTCTTAAACAAGGAACCATCTAACTCATTCAAAACACTTTAATTAATTCGGTTAGCAGCAGGTGAATGTACCAGTTTTGATTTAGAAAAACATCCATATTCTTCCAGGATATATCAGAGACCCTTTTTTAAAAATTTAGCACTTATTTGTCAATAGAAGACGCGTATTACTGTCTTTTAACGTCACTTGAATGAAAACACAAAATCAGTTCGCATACAGCCGGGAACCTATTATTCCAAGCAACACTTCTGCTTGCCTTACATATAATTACTTAATTCAGTTACCAAATACGTGAAAGATACCGACAGTTAAGCCTGCCGTTTCAAAAGCGCGAACTCTGTAGCAGAGAAGACCTACCTGGCTTGCTGTGGAGACTGCGAACGGAGGCAACGTGGGAGGGACACACAAGCGCCGTTTCTCGGCGACAGGCAGCCACTGTTGCTTAGCAACAGAGAACACAGCACGCCGAGAGCTACAGATCTGTGAAGGGCAGCCACCTCCGCTTAACGTAATAACCATCCGGATCCTCAAAGTGTCAAGTGATAACTTGGCAGTTATCTCAGTCGATATTACGTTTACCATAATTTGGAGAGCAGAATATAAAAGAAAGGTACCTATTATACTTCCTAATTTCGGTACTTCTCCTATCGCACAATGAAGAGAGAAAGAAGAGATCAATATATTCTGAGAGATACACAATAATTGTCCAACTCCTTAAATAACTAATATCAATATTTATGTCTTGTGTTTTGAGTCATCAATCTTCTCATTGGTTTGAAGCGACCTGCAAGGAATTCCTCCATTGCGGTAACCTCTTCACCTCTCAGAAGCACTTGCACCCTGTTGTTGTACCTGTTGTGGTCTTCAGTCCTGAGACTGGTTTGATGCAGCTCTCCATACTATCCTATCCTGCGCAAGCTTCTTCATCCCCCAGTACCTACTGCAACCTACAGCCTTCTGAATCTGTTCAGAGTACTCATGCCTTGATCTCCCTCTACGATTTTTATCCTCCGCGCTTCCCTCCAATACTAAATTGGTGATCCCTTGATGCCTCAAAACATGTCCTACCAACCGATCTCTCTTCTAGTCAAGTTGTGCCACAAATTCCTACGTGATCTACCCATCTAACCTTCAACATTCTTCTGTAGCACCATGTTTAGAACACTTTTATTCTCTTCTTGTCTATACTATCTATCGTCCATGTTTCACTTCCATACATAGCTACACTCCATACAAATACATTTAGAAAGGACTTCATGACACTTAAATCATTACTCGATGTAAAACAAATTTATCTTTGTCAGAAACTCTTTCCTTGCCATTGCCAGTCTACATTTTATATCCTCTCTAATTCCACCATCATCCGTTATTTTGCTCCCCAAATAGCAAAATCCATCTACTACTTTAAGTGTCTCATTTCCCAATCTAATTCCCTTGGCATCTCCTGATTTAATGCGTTTACATTCCATTATCCTCCTTTTGTTTTTGTTAATGTTCATCTTCTGTCTTCCTTTCAAGACACTATTCATTCCGTTCAATTGCTCTTCCAGGCCCTTTGCTGTCTCTGACAGAATTACAATGTCGACAGAAAACGTGAAAGTTTTTATTTCTTCACCGTGACTTTCAATTCCTACTCCAATTTTTTCCCTATTTTCCTTTACCGCTTGCTCAATATACAAATTGAGTAACACCGGGGATAAGCTACAACCCTGTCTCACTCCCTTCCCAACCACTGCTTCCCATTCATGCACTTCGACTTTTACAACTGCCATCTCGTTTCTGTACAAACTGTAAATAGCCTTTCGATGCCTGTATTTGACTCCTGTCACCTTCAGAATTTGAAAGAAAGTATTCCGTTCAACATTATCGAAAGCTTTCTTTAACTCTACATATGATATAAAAGTAGGTTTGCCTTTCCTTAATCTATCTTCTAAGATATTTCGTAGGGTTATTATTGGCTCACGTGTTCCAACATTTGTACGGAATCCAACCTGATCTGCCCCGAGGTCGGCTTCTACCAGTATTTCCATTCGTCTGTACAGAATTCGTATCAGTATTTTGCAGCCGTGGCTTATTAAACTGATAGTTCGGTAATTTTCACACTTGTCAACATCTCCTTTCCTTGGGACTGGAATTATTACATTCTTCTTGAAGTCTGAGTGTATTTCGCCTGTCTCATACATCTTGCGCACCAGATGGTAGAGTTTTGTCAGGGCCGGCTCTCCCAAGGCTGTCAGTAGTTCCAATGGAATGTTGTCTACTCCCAGGCCCTTGTTTCGACTTTGATCTATCACTGCTCTGTCAAATTCTTCACGCAGTATCATACCTCCCATTTCATCTTGATCTACGTCCTCCTCCATTTCCATATTATTACCCTCAAGTACATCGTCCATGTATAGATCCTCTATATACTCCTTCGAACTTTCTGCTTTCGTTCCTTTGCTTATAAACGGTTTTCCACATGAGCTCTTGATATTCATACAGGTAAATCTCTTTTCTCCATAGGTCTCTTTAATTTTTCTGTAGGCTGTATCTATCTTACTCCTAGTGATATATGCCTCTACATCCTTACATTTGTCCTCTAGCCATCACTGCTTAGCCGTTTTGCACTTCCTGTCGATCTCCGTTTTTGAGAAGTTTGTATTCCTTTTTGCCTGCTTCATTTAATGCATTTTTATATTTTTTCCAATCATCAATTAAATTCAGTATCTCTACTGTTACCCAAAGAATTTTACCTTCTTGATCTTCTGCTGCCTTTACTATTTCATCTCTCGTTGCTACCCATTCTTCTTCTACTATATTTCTTTCCCCCGTTCTTGTCAATCGTTCCCTAATACTCTGTCTGAACCTCTCTACAACCCCTGGTTCTTTCAGTTACTCCATGTTTCATCGCCTTAAATTCCAACCTTTTGCAGTTTCTTCAGTTTTAATCTACATTTCATAACCAATAGATTGTGGTCCACATCTGCCCCTGGAAATGTCTTACAATTTAAAACCTGGTTCCTAAATCTATGTCTAACCATGATATAATCTATCTGAAATCTTCCAGTGTCTCCAGGCGTCTTCCATGTATACATCCTTCTTTCGTGATTCTTAAACCAAGTGTTAGCTGTGATTAAGTTATGCTCTGTGCAAATTTCTACCAGGCGTCTTCTTCTTTAATTCCTTATCCTCATTCCATATTAACCTACTACTTTTCCTTCTATTCCTTTTCCTACTATCGAATTCCAGTCCCCCAGGGCTATTAAATTTTCGTCTCCCTTCACTATCTGAATAATTTCTTTTATCGCATCATAGATTTCTTCACCCCACCATGAACCATGGACCTTGTCTTTGGTGGGGAGGCTTGCGTGCCTGAGCGATACAGATGGCCGTACCGTAGGTGCAACCACCTCGGAGGGGTATCTGTTGAAAGGCCAGACACGCGTGTGGTTCTTGAAGAGGGGCAGCAGCCTTTTCAGTAGTTGCAGGGGGCAACAGTCTGGATGATTCACTGATCTGGCCTTGTAACACTAACCAAAACGGCCTTGCTGTGCTGGTACTGCGAACGGCTGAAAGCAAGGGGAAACTAAAGCCGTAATTTTTTCAGAGGTCATGCAGCTTTACTGTATGGTTAAATGATGATGACGTCCTCTTGGGTAAAATATTCCGGAGGTAAAATAGTCCCCCATTCGGATCTCTGGGCGGGGACTACTCAAGAGGAAGTCGTTATCAGGATAAAGGAAACTGGCGTTCTAGGGATCGGAGCGTGGAATATCAGATCCCTTAATCGCGCACGCAGATTAGAAAATTTAAAAAGGGAAATGTATAGGTTTAAGTTACATATAGTGGGAATTAGTGTAGTTCGGTGGCAGGAGGAACAAGACTTTTGGTCAGGTGAATACAGGGTTATAAATACAAAATCAAATAGAGGTAATGCAGGAGTAGGTTTTATAATGAATAAAAAATAGGAGTGCGGGTAAGCTACTACAAACAGCATAGTGAACGCATTATTGTGGCCAAGACAGACACAAAGCCCACGCCTACTACAGTAGTAAAAGTTTATATGCCAACTAGCTCTGCTGATGATTAAGAAATTAATCAAATATATGATGAGATAAAAGAAATTATTCAGGTAGTGAAGGGAGACGAAAATTTAGTAGTCATGGGTGACATGAATTCTAGAGTAGGAAGAGGGAGAGAAGGAAACATAGTAGGTGAATATGGATTGGGGGTACGAAATGAAAGAGGAAGCCGTCTGGTAGAATTTTGCACAGAGCATAACTTAATCATAACTAACAATTGGTTCAAGAGTCATGAAAGAAGGTATTGTACATGGAAGAATCCTGGAGGTACTAGAAGGTATCAGGTAGATTATATAATGGTAAGACAGAGATTTAGGAACGGGTTTTAAATTGTAAGACATTTCCAGGGGTAGATGTGGACTCTGGCCACAATCTATTAGTTATGAACTGTAGATCAGAACTGAGGAAACTGCAAATTGGGGGAATTTAAGGAGATGGGACCTGGATAAACTGACTAAACCAGAGGTCGTACGAGTTTCAGGTAGAGCATAAGGGAACAATTGACAAGAATGGGGGAAAGAAGTACAGTAGAAGAAGAATGGGTTCCTCTAAGGGATGAAGTAGTGAAGGCAGCAGAGGATCAAGTAGGTAAAAAGACGAGGACTAGTAGAAATCCTTGGGTAACACAAGAAATATTGAATTTAATTGATGAAAGGACAAAATCTAAAAATACAGTAAATGAAGCAAGCAAAAAAGAATACAAACGTCTCAAAAATGAGATCGACAGGAAGTGCAAAATCGCTAAGCAGGGATGGCTAGAGGACAAATGTAAGGATGTTGAGGCTTATCTCACTAAGGATAAGACAGATACTGCCAAAAGGAAAAATAAAGAGACCTTTCGAGAAAAGAGAACCACTTGTGTGGATATCAAGAGCTCAGATGGAAACACAGTTCTAAGGAAAGATGGGAAAGCAGGAAGGTGGAAGGTGTATATAGAGGGTCTGTACAAGGGCGATGTACTTGAGGACAATATTATGGAAATGGGAAAGAATGTAGATGAGGATGAAATGAGAGATACGATACTGCGTAAAGAGTTTGACAGAGCACTGAAAGACCTAAGTCGAAACAAGGCCCCCGGAGTAGACAACATTCCATTAGAACTACTGGCGGCCTTGGGAGAGCCAGTCATAACAAAACTCTACAACCTGGTGAGCAAGATGTATGAGACAGGCGAAATATACTCAGACTTCAAGAAGCATGTAATAATTCCAATCCCAAATAAAGTACGGTCTGACAGATGTGAAAATTACCGAACTATCAGTTTAATAAGTCATAGCTGCAAAATACTAACGCGAATTCTTTACAGACGAATGGAAGAACTAGTAGAAGCCGACCTTGGGGAAGATCAGTTTGGATTCCGTAGAAATGTTGGAACACGTGAAGCAATACTGTCCCTACGACTTATCTTAGAAGCTAGATTAAGGAAGGGCAAACCTACGTTTCTAGCATTTGTAGACTTAGGAAAAGCTTTTGACAATGTTGATTGGAATACTCTCTTTCAAATTCTGAGGGTGTCAGGTGTAAAATACAGGTACCGAAAGGCTATTTACAATTTGTACAGAAACCAGATGGCACTTATAAGTGTCGAGGGACATGAAAGGGAAGCAGTGGTTGGGAAGGGAGTGAGAGAGGGTTGCAGTCTCTCTCCGATGTTATTCAAACTGTATATTGAGCAAGCAGTGAAGGAAACAAAAGAAAAATTCGGAGTAGGTATTAAAATCCATGGAGAAGAAATAAAAATGTTGAGGTTCGCTGATGACATTGTAATTCTGTCACAGACAGCAAAGGACTTGGAAGAGCAGTTTAATGGAATGGATAGCGTCTTGGAAGGGGGATATAAGATGAACATCAACAAAATCAAAACTAGGATAATGGAATGTAGTCGAATTAAGTCGGGTGATGCTGAGCGAATTAGATTAGGAAATGAGACACTTAAAGTAGTAAAGGAGTTTTGCTGTTTGGGGAGCAAAATAACTGCTGATGGTCGAAGTAGAGAGGATATAAAATGTAGACTGGCAATGGCAAGGAAAGCATTTCTAAAGAAGAGAAATTTGTTAACATCGAGTATAGTTTAAAGTGTCAGGAAGTCATTTCTGAAAGTATTTGTATGGAGTGTAGCCATGTATGGAAGTGAAACATGGACGATAAATAGTTTGGACAAGAAGAGAATAGAAGCTTTCGAAATGTGGTGCTACAGAAGAATGCTGAAAATTAGATGGGTTGATCACATAACTAATGAGGAAGTAAGTATTGAATAGGATTGGGGAGAAGAGAAGTTTGTGTCACAACTTGACCAGAAGAAGGGATCGGTTGGTAGGACATGTTCTGAGGCATCAAGGCGTCACCAATTTAGTATTGGATGGCAGAGTGGAGGGTAAAAATCGTAGAGGGTGACCAAGAGATGAATACACTAAGCAGATTCAGAAGGATGTAGGTTGTAGTAGTTACTGGGAGATGAAGAAGCTTGCACAGGATAGAGTAGAATGGAGAGCTGAATCAAACCAGTCTCAGGACTGAAGACCACAACAACAACAGCCATCTATCAAAGCTTTTTCACAGAATGCCTATAGATTTATTTGTTACTTGTAAAGTAGTCAGTTACAGTAGCTGTTTTATGTGTCATAATGTCATTTGGAGTCGTCATTTATGTTCTAAAAGCCTAGACGTATTGAGAATTTCTTCGGGCAATAAATTCATAGTTGAGCTCACAAAAGATTGCGTAAGTGAATTCTAATTTTTTATTTTAATATTCTGTTTTCTGCCTGTTGGCTGATAATTTTGAATATCTGTCTCTGGAAGCACTGTTGCTATGATAGCTTCCACATCGTCACAATAAGCTATCTGACGTCCAGTGCTCGATAAAGGCCTCCTTTAAGCTTTTACATGCATAATGTATTCTACCTATGCACATACATGTCGTTCCTGCTCGCTTTTTGAAATCGTCCAACCACCTTCCATATACTACCGAGTGTCCAAATATTCAAGCAAGATTAATTTTGCACCATTTTTGTGTTAAAGTATTCTCAGCTAAAGAAAAAAGACTGTGTGAAAGCTGACATTTATTTGTTATTGAAAATGGAGCGCTACACGAAAAGACAACGCTTTTAGTTGTGCAATGTTTTACAAATAATGATGTTTTGGCAGCTGCAGTCCGCAATTATGATGCAAAACATGGTTGGTATGATAGTTTAGTTTCATCAGCTGTGAAGAGATTGTTTAGGAAGACTGAAAAAGATAGTGACCTTGAACACTCTGGCTGTCCTTCAACAAGTCGTTCAACGGAAAAAATCGAAGCAGTTCGTGAGAGTGTTGCTGAGAATCCACGGGCATAAATTTGGCACCTTGGTCAAGTAGTGGACATTTCAAGAAGCTCTGTTCAGTGCATTCCGAGGATCATGCTTATAAACCTTCATGCTTACAAAGTTCAACTGACTCAAGAACACAAGCCTATTGGCCACACACAGCTAACACATTCCTTTGAATTAATTATGGATCAACACGTTGATTCTGATATTTCTAACAAAATCATCATTGACGATGAGGCTGATTTTCATCTTTATAACCTTGATAATCGAAAAAAATTGTTGCATTTGGAGTTCAGAAAATTTAGGAGTGATTTCTGAGAAATAAATGTATCCACAATGTGTCACTGCTTGGTGCAGAATTAGGAATGATGGCATCATCGAACCATTCTTCTTCAAGAATGGGGCTGGTGAGGCAATAAAAGTTCATGGTGCCCACTGCAAGTATATGATAATGCCGTTCTTTGCGCCTAAATTGCAAGATACATATGTGGATGGCATGTGATTTCAACAAAACGGTGTCACATGCCTTATAGCCAGAGAAACAGGTCAATTAATGCGTGACTCATTTCCTGGTCGTGTAATTTCCAGTTTTGATGATGAGAATTGGTGGCCTATATCATGCGATTTAACGTCGTTGGACTTTTTTCTAGTGTTTTTGGAAGTCTAAGTTTTATGTCAACAAGCCCACGACAACTCACGCACTGAAGGAGTAAATTATGTGCTGTATCAACAAAATTCAGAAATAAATGTGCAAAACGGCCACGGAAAATTTCAACAAGAGAGTGAGTATGCACCAGTAAAGTCGTAGAGGCCATTTTCCGGATATGCTATTCAGTACATAATCCTACACTAAATAAGACCTGGCATGTAAGACACCCATAACTGAGAAGCATGATTAATTAATTTAAAGGTAACTGTTTCAGTTGTACTAATGATTTATTCACACCACAACCGGTTTCGGAATGTTAAAATCCCGTCTTCGGTTGTACAGAATTGCTATATTTCCTAATGCACAACATGCGGGTCAGTCAGTGCAAGGGCTCCAAATTACTGCATCCTAGGCGGAAACTGGCCACCGTCGGGCAGCCGCACGTACGAACGCCAACCACGACTAAGTGGTGTGGCACGCCGGAGCTGACAGTCTTTCGAATAAATCAGTCGCACAACTGAAGCGGATCTCTTTAAATTAATTAACTATACTGTATACGTTACGAATCAACAAGAAAATTACAATATCTAAAAATAAACCTGCGTTTTCAATTAAAATTACTCCTTGCGTGGATTATGGAACACCCTTTAGAGCAATTAAGTTTACAACCTTTGACCCGCTATTTTCTACCAAATCAAGCTCATATACCAAATTTCACGCTACGTTTTGATGCAGTGTATCACAGAAACTGGAACGTTTCTATGATGGAAAATCACTAAACGTACCGGGGCTTCGTATAACACGAGTGAACTCCAGAACTATAATTTTGAATAATTTTGAATGAAATTTTAATTAGTTACTACAAACTGTTTCACGAAGAGTCTTCCTCGAAGTTAAGAATATTGTAGTTTACTTTCGCAGTAATATCCTCAGGAATAAAACATTTGGTGAAAAGATACCTGGATAAAAATATAGAACAGAAACATCTACAGGTATCAACTAGGAACGTTCAGTGTTATGTAGGCTGAATAAATAAGATTAGCACAAAAGTGTTTTGTGCATTTCATAATTATGTAATTAGGTTCTTTTCAAATTCTGCGACAGGGTCACACTTCGATATTTAGAAAAAGCACTATCTTGCCGAAAGATGACATTGTGGGCTGTGGCTCTGTTATACGACTGTTGATTTCTTACAGAAAGGATACATATGCAAAAACGGTTCTAATATCTGTTCTTGCTACAGGGTAGTCAAAACTGGAAGGCACCTAGAAAACTGGAGGAAAATGCTCTCTGATCACCAGCACAATACAGACGACACAAAATAAATCGTGTTGAGCCAGCTGTTATTGAATCTAACAGTTTAGAATCAATAACCGTTCTACTTTGAATGAGCTGGTTTATTAATTGTGGCTTGTACTGTAATTTTTTTGTTTTTATTAGCCAATCACTTGGATAAAAATTAGCTTTCGGGATATAAAATAGCACATTCTTCGATTCTGGTCGTGAAGTAAATTGTATTTAAAAATTCCCTCCAAATTATAACTTCATTGCGAAACGGGATGGCAGACCTGAGGCAATGTGACTAGTTCTGGCACAGTTTTACGTTGATGCTTCTGTAGCTTTGATAATGAATGTCTATAAGTGAGCGGGAGGTCACGTTAGTGAGCTAAGAATATTGATCTCTAGTGGACAAATATTTCGAGACGATAATCAGTCTGACATCTGATCGATCTCTAACTACGCAGAAACAAAGAAAACTTGCTCTCTCTACACCTTCAAGACGATGAAATGGTGTATCAACAAAGAGTAACCACGACGTGCCCTACTACAAATCATTGACCCTCTACAGACGTCCTTCTTCGAGTATCAGCCAGACATAACATTTAGGTCTTTACCATAACAGGTCTCGAGTACAGTGATAGAAAAGGTTTAGTGAACAATAATAGGCTTAGAATAACTGATGCATCCTCCCCGTATCATGATCACCATCCATGTCTCTTTTCTCGGTTTTCATAAATCAAGTTCCTCTAAGAGTGCATAGAATTGGGGTTAATGAATGTGATTATCAACAGAATAAACTCGAAACAAGTGGTTTGGTAAGTGTTTTATATGACTGAAGAGGTGCATGAGTGTGATAGAGATAATTTTGTGGAAGTGCAATACTTGAACCTTTATTGTATGACGGTGATGATATCCGTGATGAGTCAATAAAGGCAGAAACGTGGTCAGGCTCTTGGAGGTAACTACGCCTCACATTTATTTGCATAAGATCCATTAAGATTCAACAAGGATTTTTATATCGTTTGACGATGACGAGAATAGCATATTATCTGATTAAAAATATGTGACCGGCGGGACCTCCAACCCGAAATTTTTGCGTTCAATAGTCTTAGCGGCTGAGCTATCCATACGGTGTCCACGACATGCTCTCATAGCCTTAGTTCTGCTACGAAGTTTGAAACCAGCACACACTCTTCAGCAGAGGGAATGATGTGTTCTGGAAACGCCTGGGCTGTGACTAAGTTATTTGTCTGCAATAACCTTTCTTCCGACAGTGCAACTCCAATAGTCCATGCATGAGAGCTCCTTTGAAGACTGGAAGACACGGGAGAGCCATCAGAAGAAGTACAGCTGCGAGAGAAGGTCAGTCGGTAAGGGCATCGCTCACGAAAGGCAAGGTTTCGAGTTCGACTGCCAGTCGAGTAGACAGCTTTTAGCTGCCGGAGAGTTTCAAATGGTTCAAATGGCTCTGAGCACTATTTATTTATTTATTTATTTAACCTGATCAGATTAGGGCCATCAGGCCCTCTCTTACATCGGACCAGTGTTCCACACATGCAGCATTTCACACATCAGATTTACATCATGACAATAGTTTAAATGAGAATGTTAGCTTACTCTAGTGACAATATGAATAAAGAGTAGTGACTAAGGCCTAATTAAGTAAATGCGGCAGTATTTTTACAACAGGTGCTATACATACAGATTATGATAAACTATGGGATTCAACTGCTGAGGTCATAAGTCCCCTAGAACTTAGAACTACTTAAACCTAACTAACCTAAAGACAACACACACATCCATGCCCGAGGCAGGATTCGAACCTGCGACCGTAGCGGTCGCGCGGTTCCAGACTGTAGTGCCAGAACCGCTCGGCCACCAGCGGCTGGCGCCGGAGAGTTTCAAAACTATGCACACAGCACTGAAGAGTGAAAAATTTATTCTTCAAGAGATAAATCATACATCAAAGAACAATAGAAATAACAGGACAAAACCACTGAAATAGACATATTATCTACGTTATACGTAATCTTCAGTAGAAAAGGCAGTTATTACGTAGGGAATAAGAGCCATTGATGAAAATTCAGTTACCAGCAAAGTACTATGTGACCTTTTGTGCACTGAGTGCCACCAATCTGTGATGAATGTAGATGAAAGGCTGACTGTTTCTAACTTCTTTTACCTTAAATTTTCTGGTTAATGATGTGCTGGGGATAGTATCTTAACACCTTGGTTGCCACAACAGGACCACTTTATCATATCCCAGAAGAAACAGTACGAAAGAGGTAATCATGTGCTCTCTGAGGCACAAAAAACGCGATAATGTCGTAAGTATACAGAGCAAACACTGTAAAGGTCGATGTTCACCGGCGATCTTTGTTGACATTGTGGGTAAAATTACCTTAGTCCAGTTCTGTTCATTTGTTTTCTTCCATTGCTTCAACGCTTTCCATAGATTCTATCAAGCGGAAGAAACGCTAAGGATTTTGAATAAGTCTGGGCATACATTAATAAAAGGTAAGCACTTCGTGGAATGCTGCATACGGTATTAACAATATGCTGTCAGTATACTTTGTCATACCATATGTGCCTGCGCCAGCTAAATGAGATCAGGTAAATTAGAGGAAAAACCTTTACCGCGAGAGCACTATTTCCTTAGTTGCACACCGCCTGTGCCAGTGTGCACGAGAGACTCGGTAGCCGTCTCGAAAGATGTCTATGTCCTGTTGGATGCTTAATACCTACTTGATTACACTGATGTTTTTGAAAGATATTAGGTATCTTTGTCTGTACAAATGGTTCAAATGGCTCTGAGCACTATGGGACTTAACGTCTGAGCTCATCAGTCTCCTAGAACTTAGAACGACTTAACCTAACTAACCTAAGGAGATCACACACATCCATGCCCCAGACAGGATTCGAACCTGCGACCGTAGCGGTCGGGCGGTTCCAGATTGTAGCGCCTAGAACCGCTCGGCCACCCTGGTCGCCTTTCGTCTGTACAGCAGCTGCCTGTTTTCAATACACTGTATGTGATATATCTTTACAAAGACAACTGCTACTCGTCAAGTAGCTAACAGGAAAGACAGATGCTGCTTATATGAATTTTAAAGTGTCCTTTGGAGGAAAGAGAAACGTCCATATGAGTACTAAGAGCTCAGATGACAGGCATGTGCTAGGCAAAAAAGGGAATGATGAAAGGTGGAAGGAATATATAGAGGATCTATATAAGATTAACATAATTAAAAATATTGTTATAGAAAGAGAAGACGTAGTAAATGACACTGCGAGGAAATTTGACTAGGCAATGAAAAGCGTGTGGAGTAGATAACATTTCCTCAGAATTACTGACAACATAAGGAGAGACAGCTATGACAGAACTAATCCATCTGGTGTATAAGATATATGAGAATACAAAGTACACGTATACTTCAAGACGAATTTATTCAATTCCTATTATAAAGAGCGCAGGTATTAACAGGTGTAAATATCAACTAACCATCTCTCGGTAAGTCATCATTGCAAAATACTAACACGATTACAGAAAAAAGAAGTTATGAAGCTGACCTCGAGGGAGATCAGTTTGAGTTGCAGAGAAATGTACGAACTACTCTGACCCGACGAGTTATCTCAGAAGATAGATTAAGGGAAGGCAAACCTACGTCTATAGCATTTTTATATTCAGAGAATGATTTTGACAACACTGTCCAGAATACACTTTTGTAAATAATGAAGGTAGCACGGACAAAATGCAGGGAGCGCAAAGTTATCCACAAACTCTACAGAAACCAGACTGAATTTGCAAGAGTTGAAAGATATGACGGGAAAGCAGTGATTGAGGTAAGGTTGTAACCACTCCGTAATATTATTCAGTCTGTACATTGAGCAAATAGTAAGGAAAGCCGAGGGGAAATCTGGAAAGGGAATTAAATTTCTCGGGGAAGAAATATTAAATTAAGGTTTCACGATGGCGTTGTAATTTTGTCATATAAGGGACATGGCTTAGAACAGCAATTGAATGGAATAGATAGTGTCTTGAACAGGGATTATTAGAATATCAACAAAGAAAAACAAAGGTGATGCAATGTAATCGAATTAACCAAGATGATTCTGAGGGAAGTGAATCAGAAAATGAAGTACTAGAAGTAGTAGATAATTTTTGCTACTTGTCCAGCAAAATAACTGACGATGAGAGAAGTAGGGAGGATATAAAATGTACATTGGCAATAGCAAGAATAGCATATCTAGAAAAAGAATTTGTTGATATGGAATTCAAATTAAATGTTAGCAAGTCCTTCCTGAAGATATTTGTCTGGGATGTAGTCTTATACGGCAGTGAAACGTGGACGATAAGCAGTTTAGGCATGAAGAGAGTAGGGTCTTTTGAAATGTGGTACTATAGAAGATTGCTGAAGATTAGATTGGTGGATCGAATAATTAATGAGATAAAGAACCAAACCGAGGAGAAAATTAATTCATAGTACAGCTTGACCAACGGAAAGGAACGATTAATAAAACACACTTTGACGCATCAAGGAACCGTCAATTTGATAATGCAACCAAGTGTTGACTGTTGTAATCGGGTTGAAATGGATGTAGGTTATAGTAGTTACGTGGGACTGTTGTTGTTGTTGTGGTCTTCAGTTCTGAGACTGGTTTGATGCAGCTCTCCATGCTAATCTATCTTGTGCAAGCTTCTTCATCCCCCAGTACCTACTGCAACCTGCATCCTTCTGAATCTGCTTAATGTAGTCATCTCTTGGTCTCCCTCTACGATTTTTACCCTCCACGCTGCCCTCTAATACTAAACTGGTGATCCCTTGGTGCCTCATAACATGTCCTACCAACCGATCCCTTCTTCTTGTCAAGTTGTGCCACAAACGTCTCTTCTCTCCAATCCTATTCAATACTTCCTCATTAGTTATGTGATCTACCCATCTAATCTTCAGCATTCTTCTGTAGCACCACATTTCGAAAGCTTCTATTCTCTTCTTGTCCAAACTAGTTATCGTCCATGTTTCACTTCCATACATGTCTACACTCCATACAAATACTTTCAGGAACGACTTCCTGACACTTAAATCTATACTCAATGTTAACAAATTTCTCTTCTTCAGAAACGCTTTCCTTGCCATTGCCAGTCTACGTTTTATATCTTCTCTACTTCGACCATCATCAGTTATTTTGCTCCCCAAATAGCAAAATTCCTTTACTACTTTAATTGTCTCATTTCCTAATCTAATTCCCTCAGCCTCACCCGACTTTATTCGACTACATTCCATTATCCTCGTTTTGCTTTTGTTGATGTTCATCTTTTATCCTCCTTTCAAGACACTATCCATTCCGTTCAACTGCTCTTCCAAGTCCTTTGCTGTCTCTGACAGAATTACGATGTCATCGGCGAACCTCAACATTTTTATTTCTTCTCCATGGATTTTAATACCTACTCCGAATTTTTCTTTTGTTTCCTTCACTGCTTGCTCAATATACAGTTTGAATAACATCGGAGAGAGACTGCAACCCTCTCTCACTCCCTTCCCAACCACTGCTTCCCTTTCATGTCCCTCGACACTTATAAGTGCCATCTGGTTTCTGTACAAATTGTAAATAGCCTTTCGGTACCTGTATTTTACACCTGACACCCTCAGAATTTGAAAGAGAGTATTCCAATCAACATTGTCAAAAGCTTTTCCTAAGTCTACAAATGCTAGAAACGTAGGTTTGCCCTTCCTTAATCTAGCTTCTAAGATAAGTCGTAGGGACAGTATTGCTTCACGTGTTCCAACATTTCTACGGAATCCAAACTGATCTTCCCCAAGGTCGGCTTCTACTAGTTCTTCCATTCGTCTGTAAAGAATTCGCGTTAGTATTTTGCAGCTATGACTTATTAAACTGATAGTTCGGTAATTTTCACATCTGTCAATACCTGCTTTCTTTGGGATTGGAATTATTATATTCTTCTTGAAGTCTGAGGGTATTTCGAGTGTCTCATACATCTTGCTCACCAGATGGTAGAGTTTTGTCAGGACTGGCTCTCCCAAGGCCGTCAGTAGTTCCAATGGAATGTTGTCTACTCCGGGGGCTTTGTTTCGACTCAGGTCTTTCAGTGCTCTGTCAAACTCTTCACGCAGTATCTTATCTCCCATTTCATCTTCATCTACATTCTCTTCCATTTCCATAATATTGTCCTCAAGTACATCGCCCTTGTATAGACCCTCTATGTACTCCTTCCATCTTTCTGCTTTCCCTTCTTTGCTTAGAACTGGGTTTCCATCTGCGCTCTTGATATTCATACAAGTGGTTCTCTTTTCTCCAGAGATCTCTTTAATTTTCCTGTAGGCAGTATCTACCTTACCCCTAGTGAGACAAGCCTCTACATCCTTACATTTGTCCTCTAGCCATCCCTGCTTAGCCATTTTGCACTTCCTGTCGATCTCATTTTTGATACGTCTGTATTCCTTTTTGCGTGCTTCATTTACTGCATTTATATATTTTCTCCTTTCATCAATTAAATTCAATATTTCTTCTGTTAGCCAAGGATTTCTACTAGCCTTCATCCTTTTACCTATTTGATCCTCTGCTGCCTTCACTACTTTATCCCTCAAAGCTACCCATTCTTCTTCTACCGTATTTCTTTCCCACATTCCTGTCAATTGCTCCCTTATGCTCTCCCTGAAACTCTGTACAACCTCTGGTTCTTTTAGTTTATCCAGGTCTCATCTCCTTAAATTCCCACCTTTTTGCAGTTTCTTTAGTTTTAATCTATAGGTCATAACCAATAGATTGTGGTCAGAGTGCACATCTGCCCCTGGAAATGTCTTACAATTTAAAACCTGGTTCCTAAATCTCTGACTTACCATTATATAATCTATCTGAAACCTGTCAGTATCTCCAGGCTTTTTCCATGTATACAGCCTTCTTTTATGGTTCTTGAACCAAGTGTTAGCTATGATTAAGTTGTGCTCTGTGCAAAATTCTACCAGGCGGCTTCCTCTTTCATTTCTTACCCCTAATCCATATTCACCTACTACGTTTCCTTCTCCCCCTTTTCCTACTACCGAATTCCAGTCACCCATGATTATTAAATATTCGTCACCCTTCACTATCTGAATAATTTCTTTTATTTGATCATACATTTCTTCAATTTCTTCGTCATCTGCAGAGCTACTGTAGTAGGTGTGGGCTTCGTATCTATCTTGGCCACAATAATGCGTTCACTATGCTGTTTGTAGTAGCTTACCCGCATTCCTATTTTCCTATTCATTATTAAACCTACTCCTGCATTTCCCCTATTTGATTTTGTGTTTATAACCCTGTAGTCACCCGACCAAAAGTCTTGTTCCTCCTGCCACCGCACTTCACTAATTCCTACTATATCTAACCTTAACCTATCCATTTCCCTTTTTAAATTTTCTAACTTACCTGCCCGATTAAGGGATCTGACATTCCACGCTCCGATCCATAGAACGCCAGTTTTCTTTCTCCTGATAACGACATCCTCTTGAATAGTCCCCGCCCGGAGATCCGAATGGCGGACTATTTTACCTCCGGAATATTTTACCCAAGAGGACGCCATCATCATTTAATCATACAGTAAAGCTGCATGCCCTCGGGAAAGATTACGGCTGTAGTTTCCCCTTGCTTTCAGCCGTTCGCAGTACCAGCACAGCAAGGCCGTTTTAAATAGACTTTTTCGGGATAGTCTGCTTACTGAAGACTACAACTACAACCACGCAGTTAATGGGATATTTTGTTCAAGAAGTTGTATGTTGTATTTAAATTGGTGAGGATTCGCAATTTCTTGCTTTATATTACATGGGAAATTGTTGGATGTGTTTGTACAACACTGCATATATAACTCCAAAGTAAACTCTAGTCAAGAACGTAAAATCTAAATAAAAATTGTTCTTGTATCTTATATTGTGAGTCTACGAATCAGAGTTCTGCTGCAGCTGGCTGTTATTAATCAGCAACGAAAACTAGTGCCGAGTAAATGTGCCGTGAAGTGAATAAGAATTTTGTTTTCTATGTGTTGGTGCGTTCCGATGGAAGAAGGATTTGCGTGGCTACTCCCTATTACTGGTTAATTTACAAGCAAACTGCGGGTAGACTACTACAGTATACCTCGTAATTTTTTGTGTGAGAGTGTGGAGCATGAGTCTGGGGAGCGTCGGTCCATACCAGGCATGTGAACGTGACCTCAAACTAGTCAATCGGCTCAGTTGTCTCAGAACAGTCCCCAGTCCCAAAGATCTGCCGTTTGGCCGACATTGCACCCTCACTAATAAAGCTCGTAACAAACACAGGGTGCCCCAGGAGGAATGGTCAATATTCAAGGAAATGACAGAAACGATCGTTCGATGCAAAAATGGCTAGTAAACCTGTGCTCTAACGCGGATAACGTGTCGTCTATGAGCACTTCTCCGTCTTCGATACTGTGAAACTATTCTCTTCTACTGCAAGCGCCTTTCTTTCCATATTTTATGGGAAGGTAGTATGGACCACAACAAGAGAAATTATCTACTAAACATGGGCTCTAAAATGCGTATCTTAAGAGCTATGAGCACATGTTCAGTGCAAGATATGTGTTTCGCAGGAGCTAAGATACTAAGTGCTCATAGATCGTAAGATAGGCAAATTAGAGAGCATATTTACTGGGCTTTTGTTTTGTTTTGATCCACCTTTCACCTCTCAATACACGGAAATTAAAGAGCTTGCAGCGGAAGAGATTTGTTTCACAGTATGGAAGATGAAAAAGTGCCTATAGCTCTTAAGTACGTATTTTAGAGCCCATCTTTACTACACATTTTTTGCTACGAATGATTATTCCTATCATATCCCTGAAAACTGCTCATTCCTTCTGCGACACTGAAGAAAGGAAGAAGCAGACTGAAAAACCAATTCACATGAATACATTTATACATCTACAACACTTCACCTCAAGTCCAAGAAACATTTCTGCTATAGCTACATTTATATATATATATATATATATATATATATATATATATATATATATATATATATATATATATATACTCCGCTAGACTCCAAGCGGTATGTGGCGGAGGGTATAATTCGAGCCAAAGTCATATTTCTCCCCGTCTGTTCCACTCGCGGACCGCGCGAGGGAAAAACGACTGTCTGAACGTCTCAGTACGAGAATAATTACCTTTATCTTTGAATGGTGATCATTGCGCGATTTTAAAGTTGGTAGTAGTAATATATGTTCTACATCCTCGGCGAAGATCGGATTTCGGAATTTAGTGAGCACCCCCTTCTGCTTAGCGCGCCGTCTGTCTGCAAGTGTGTCCCACTTCAAACTTTCTATGAGATTTGTAACGCTCTCGCTATGGCTAAATGTACTAGTCACGAATCTTGCCGCTCTTCTTTGGACCTTCTCAATCTATTGAATCAGACCCAATTGGTAAGGGTCCCATACATACGAACAATACTCTAAGACAGGACGAACTAACGTATTGTAAGCTATTTCCTTTGTTGAAGGTCTGCATAACTTCAGGACTCTAGCAATAAACTGCAATCTGGAGTTCGCCTTGCCCGTTACATGTGTAATCTGATTATTCGATTTGAGATCATTTGGAATAGTCACACCCAGATACTTGAAGGATGTTACCGCTTTCAAAGACTGGACATTTATTTTGTACTCGTACATTAATGGGGATTTTCGACTTGTTATAAGCAGCAGGTTACACTCACTAATATTGAGAGATAACTGCCAGTCATTACACCACGCATTTATTTTCAGCAAATCCTCATTGATTTGCTCACAACTTTGGTGTGATACTACTTTCCTGTAGACTACAGCATCATCGGCAAACAGTCTAATGCCGCTGTCAACACCATCAACCAGATCGTTTATGTAAATAATAAAAAGCAGCGGACCTATTACACTGCCCTGGGGCACACCCGAAGTTAGGCTTGTTTCTGTTGAAGTCACCCGGTTCAGCACGACATACTGCTTCCTGTCTGTTAGAAAACTATTTATCCAACCGCATATGTCATTGAATAGGCCGTAAGCGCGCACTTTTTGGAGCAAGCGACAGTGCGGAACTAAGTCGAATGCCTCTCGAAAGTCGAAAATTCTTGCAGCAGGTGTTACCATTAGAAGGCAAGCCAAATATTAGACGACTAGGAAGTGCTTCTAAACAAGAAGGCTTCACTCCAAGGGAAGAAATAAGCTGCAGTTACCATCTACGCTACAGTTCTTTATACGATACGGACAGGAATCTAAAGATGCAGAACAAATTTGGTCCCATAGGGACATGAGGTGGGCGTTACGTGCAGCTGCGGAGCTGTCCAAACAACTAAACACCTACTGCTAGTAGTATCCCAAAATATGGACGAGTCCTGCACTCAGTACTGTGTGTTAAATGCCACTGTAAAGCACATAAAATCTGTAAAATTCTGGAGAAAAATAGTGTGATTTCTTTCTCCAGGACACGGAAAATAAGTATATGTAAAGAGTATATAGTTTTCTATGTTACACAACAATATTATTGGGCATTTCTATTGAATAATTATTATATTAAGATTGTGTACTTTCCTCTAGAGATAATTCCGTAAGACCAGCGCCGACACAAAAGGAGCATACATTCCTTTCTTTACGAACACACAGTTCATTATCTCATCTACAGCAAGCTGGAAAAATGCCAAAGGATGCGACTGTAACAACGTACGTTAACTCGGTCAAACTGATTAAAACTTGATATGCCGCCATGTTAGAGATGAAACGAGAAGTTTTTAAATACCATTAAAGAAGAAAGAATGCATTCGGAAAATGTTGTTGTAGAAACAGGTTAGTATCAGTAAAGTGGTCTGGGCTTGTTATTTTGATAAATGGAGAAACATAAAATCTGTTAGTGAATTATCTAGCGTTATAAACAGAGGTTCAATCATAGTTTTTGCAGTGTTTGCATAGATGTATTTTTGGAGTTTAAGTCCGCCTTCTGTAAAAATACTTTCATTCACTTCTCACCTAAATATATTTCGGTACTGCTGTACCATCATTGGCGGGTATATCTTTTTGTCCCCTTACTGACCAAATGCAATTCCTCTTCTTTCTTGGTTGTTTCCAGTTTTCGTCCCGCACTTTGTTTTCTCTCCATGTTCTCTTTTTCATTTCCTCTATCCGTGTTCGATATTTCTTACTTCCTCCGGCTTGGAAGACTTCTAAATTTAGTATTTTACTCTTAAAGAGATTTCTTTTTGCTTTCCCGATTCTTTGTAGATCTTTTCATGTTTCTGCAATCCATACTGCTGTCGGATGAAACTTGCTGGCAGATTAAAACTGTATGACGGAGCGAGACTTGAAATCGGGACCTTTGCCTTTCGCGGGCAAGTGCTCTACCATCTGAGATACCCAAGCTCCTTTCTGCCAAGAGTGTTAGTTCTGCAAGGTTCGCAGAAGAACTTCCGTGAAGTTTGGAAGGTAGGAGACGAGGTACTGGCAGAACTGAAGCTGTGATGGCGGGTTGTGAGTTGTGCTTGGGTAGCTACGATGGTAGAGCACTTGCCCGCAATAGGTAAAAGGTCTCGAGTTCGAGTCTCGGTCTGGCATACAGTTTTAATGTGGCAGGAAGTTTCGTAGCGTGAAAATCTCATCCTTTTGTCTATTTATTTTATCAAGAATATAGGAGTATTTGTTATGTTACCCTGTTCTTAATAGGTCTTCGAAGAAAATTATTCTTCACTTTGTTATTACTTCTGATGTTTTCTCTATATTTTCGTGATACCATTACTTCTTATTTTTCAGCCAGCTGTCCACCATATAGTTAACCGTTAAGAACCCACAAGTTTGCAAACATACAGGTTTCAGCACTGTGATATAGTGTTTTAATTTTATCTTTCTAATTATGCATTTCTGGTTGTAGATATTTTTTATCAAAGGGCATGCTCTTTCCAGTTTATTAGATCTTTCAACTGCTGGAAATTTTTCTACTGCATTGTTTCCTCAAGACACTGAAATTTACTACTTCTATCTATTTTAATCATTTGTGTTTCTATGTATTTTCATGCATTTTTGTATTAATCGATATTTTCTTTCAGTTGAAATATTGGGTAACTACACGATTGAAGAACAATCACTGGAAGCAGTTACTTCCATAAAGTACTTAGGAGTATGCGTACGGAGCGATTTTAAGTTGAACAACCACATGGAACTAATAGCAGAATAGACAGAGACCAGACTGAGATCCAGTGGAAGAACTCTCCTTTGACCAGTACTTGAATATTGGTCGTCAAGAATAGGATAAGTGCCAGATAGGATTGATAACGGAAATAGAGGAAATCCAAAGAAGAGCGGCATCTTCCGTTACAGACTCATCACATAAGCGTCAAAGGGATTACCAATCAACTTCAGTGGCAGAAGGTGCTTCGCATAACGGTGTGGTTTACTGTTAAAGTTACGAGAGCGTACGTTTCTAGAAAAATCAACAAAAGCATTGCTTCCTCCTACGTATAAGTAACAGTCAAATGAGAACGAGATGGAAGGAAGGAAGTAAGCTGTTTATTATTCTAAAAGTAATCCCATATCTGTTAATACACATACAGCTCTGCGAGGCATGCCTGTAAACGCCTTCATGGAAAAATGAGTCTACCCAGGCGTGCACTTCTTCGTCCGGAGAAAATTGACGGTTACGAAGTCTTTTTTCAATGCTCTGAAAATATGGAAACCGCTTAGAAAGAGATCGGGATTTAACGGAGGAAGCGTAAGGGTTTTCCAGCGAAACTTCAGCAGCGTACTCTAAACCCCTTTACAACCTGATATTACTGAGGAACGCACCAAATAGCACATAAAAGTGCTTTATACTAGTGCTAAGCAAATTTACTCACTTTTCCTCAACACAACACGTTAAAAACGTGAGTTACTAAACTTCGTCTCTTTATCATGCTTATATTTAAATTTCGGTATTGTGTAGAATAAATTACGAAATGTGCATGCCTTAAATGGCAGAGATAGACTAAGAAACGTAAGCTATTGTTAGGTTCCGACGAAGCGCAACGGAAAAGGTGACTACGACCACTAAAAATCTGTGGCAAAAGAATTTGAATTTTCGAGTACCTTTGCCAAAACATGTGTTTCGTTTTGGAAATGGAAGGTACTGCATCCTTGCCGCTTCTAATCGGCCTACTGGACTGCGATATAAATGACTGTGGTCGCTTATGCCTAATAAAATTTTACAGTGAGTAAGGCTATCGTTAACAAAGGAAAATAATATCGGTTAGTAGGAGAAAAGTGTACAACAGAACCCTCTGGAAGAAGAATCTATTCTAAACCTAATCTAAATATTGATAATAATTTCGAAATGGGCAAAATTTAATGCAGTTGCTGACGAACTACGTTTGGGGAAAAAGGATACCACATAATATTCAATACAAAAAGATACTGATTAGCAAAGAAGAAAAGGATAATTAAACGGACGCCAGGTCAGTAGGGCAATTAATATCCAGAATCCTAAGAAAGGAAATAGCAAAGGAAATTGGCAGATAATCACTGACTTGGCAAAAGAAGGTAGTCACGATTACCCACAATACAACAATCCACGAGAAAATAAAGGAATCAGAAATTAATGAGTTTGCAATTACTGAATCTGAAATACTAGCTTTTAAAAGCAAAGTTAAACGAAGTTGCTGGTTAAAAAGTTACTGAGTACGATAAAAACTTTGTTACGTAAACAAATGATTTCAGTAACCTCACCGTAACGTAATGCAAAACTGTTTCAGGTAAGCAGATTACTTTTAATTGAAAGACTGGATTGAATCTACTTTAAACAAATGAGCAACTGATTTTACTTGTAATATAAGAACAATAAGGTGCATACCAAGCCAGCAGATGTCACTCGCTAAGCTAAATACAGAATAAATGAATTGCACACTCTTAATTTGTGTTGTATCTTTACTTATTAGTTTAGCCAATGAAATTTAACTTTACTTTAAATGAATGAAGTTAATACCCAAAATTGCAAATTCGCTAAGCGTCTGTTATGCAATACAAGAATGAACAGTTACTGAGGCAGAAAATATAGCCTGAAACTGGTCATTAGCAAACAAACAAAACTGGAAGTAAACGGTTAATCAATTTTCATACTTTTATGACACTCGGTGACTGAATGGAAAGGAAAGGAACCCAGCTTGGTAATAATGTCTGAGGACAATGACAACACAGTAGCCCTTTAAGTTTTAACTATTGCAGGTTATTAATCGTGAAAGTTAGTCCAACTTTGTGAATGACATGCCAGTGGGTAATGCATGTACAATATTAGTTATAATCTGTCATTAACGGTCTTACGATGTTGCAGCTGTGCGGATGACGAAGAATGTAAGCAAAGACAATGCTCAACTGTTGCTGGTTGAGAAACTCGAGTGGTCTCCAGAGCTACGGATAATTATGGGAGAGGCAACTGCAGCTTTCTGAGCCTGTCCACTCCTACCGTGATCCAAATAGTCGCGGGTTAACATTGGCGCAATCATAGCTGCACACCGCATCTGCAGGGTGCGTAAGAAACACTTCCGCACTCTTTCATTACTCAAGCAGAGATAAGCAATGGCACAGGTACTGCCATTTCGTCTTTGCTATCGATACATTTAAATAGAGTTCTCTTGGGTATTATCCAGAAATTTACAATATTTACATTATAGTTACACTCAATTATATACACTCCTGGAAATGCAAAAAAAGAACACATTCAATTTCCAGGAGTGTAAATTCACAAATAAATACACAATTACGTCCATTACATGTTAAATACACTCCTGGAAATTGAAATAAGAACACCGTGAATTCATTGTCCCAGGAAGGGGAAACTTTATTGACACATTCCTGGGGTCAGATACATCACATGATCACACTGACAGAACCACAGGCACATAGACACAGGCAACAGAGCATGCACAATGTCGGCACTAGTACAGTGTATATCCACCTTTCACAGCAATGCAGGCTGCTATTCTCCCATGGAGACGATTGTAGAGATGCTGGATGTAGTCCTGTGGAACGGCTTGCCATGCCATTTCCACCTGGCGCCTCAGTTGGACCAGCGTTCGTGCTGGACGTGCAGACCGCGTGAGACGACGCTTCATCCAGTCCCAAACATGCTCAATGGGGGACAGATCCGGAGATCTTGCTGGCCAGGGTAGTTGACTTACACCTTCTAGAGCACGTTGGGTGGCACGGGATACATGCGGACGTGCATTGTCCTGTTGGAACAGCAAGTTCCCTTGTCGGTCTAGGAATGGTAGAACGATGGGTTCGATGACGGTTTGGATGTACCGTGCACTATTCAGTGTCCCCTCGACGATCACCAGAGGTGTACGGCCAGTGTAGGAGATCGCTCCCCACACCATGATGCCGGGTGTTGGCCCTGTGTGCCTCGGTCGTATGCTGTCCTGATTGTGGCGCTCATCTGCACGGCGCCAAACACGCATACGACCATCATTGGCACCAAGGCACCTCCATTCACGCCTGTCGCGACACCACTGCAGGCGGGCTGCACGATGTTGGGGCGTGAGCGGAAGACGGCCTAACGGTGTGCGGGACCGTAGCCCAGCTTCATGGAGACGGTTGCGAATGGTCCTCGCCGATACCCCAGGAGCAACAGTGTCCGTAATTTGCTGGGAAGTGGCGGTGCGGTCCCCTACGGCACTGCGTAGGATCCTACGGTCTTGGCGTGCATCCGTGCGTCGCTGCGGTCCGGTCCCAGGTCGACGGGCACGTGCACCTTCCGCCGACCACTGGCGACAACATCGATGTACTGTGGAGACCTCACGCCCCACGTGTTGAGCAATTCGGCGGTACGTCCACCCGGCCTCCCGCATGCCCACTATACGCCCTCGCTCAAAGTCCGTCAACTGCACATACGATTCACGTCCACGCTGTCGCGGCATGCTACCAGTGTTAAAGACTGCGATGGAGCTCCGTATGCCACGGCAAACTGGCTGACACTGACGGCGGCGGTGCACAAATGCTGCGCAGCTAGCGCCATTCGACGGCCAACAACGCGGTTCCTGGTGTGTCCGCTGTGCCGTGCGTGTGATCATTGCTTGTATAGCCCTCTCGCAGTGTCCGGAGCAAGTATGGTGGGTCTGACACACCGGTGTCAATGTGTTCTTTTTTCCATTTCCTGGAGTGTATATATGTTCTGTAATAAAACTTACAGATTCAGAATTAGAAGTATAGTACAAGATATCAATAGATCTGAAACGGCGGAAAATTGCGGATAATGCAGAAAGTATATTATCTGTATTTTCGTTGTTACATCTGTCCACATTGTATGAGGTTTTTCCTGAAGGGAAACAGAATCAGAGAATTTCCGAAGAAATACAAACGGTAATGTAGATGCACAAATGCATTCATTTTTGTGTATGTAAATTTTGTTAATCACTCGTTAAGCTTCTGATTAATTATCAAAGGTATGTGTGGGCACCCAAATAGCATGACAACACTGTGTCGTTATAGCTCAAAACTTATAGTGTACCATGACATATTTTAAACAACAAAATTACATCCTTCAAAAAATCATTACATTTGAAACGGTTAATGGTTAAAATGGCTCCAAGCACTACGGGACTTAACATCTGAGGTCATCAGTCTCTAGAACTTAGAACTACTTAAACATAACTAACCTAAGGACAGCACACACATCCATGCCCGAGGCAGGTTTCGAACTTGCGGCCGTAGCAGTCGCGCGGTTCCGGACTGAAGCGACTAGAACCGCTCGGCCACAGCAATCGGCGAAAAGGTTCATGTGTTACGAAATTGTTATGTCAGTTCTGTATAAGAAAACGGAAGTAACATAGTTAATGGTACACGAAAGGATAAGAAACAAGATAAGAAATCTCGAATTAGAAGGTTTACTTCACAAAAATTTTTATAAGTATCTTAACCATTAACAGATTTTATTTCTCATTATGAGAGCTCATGTGTTTCAAACAAGCGTGGAGATAAAATTTAAATGCTTACAATAAAGCATCGCACTGGTTGTGCTGAAAATGGAAACGTCGCCTTCCACAGGCGTATTTACAAAGAACGCCGCAGCGTTCTAAGGAGCCATATTGGCTCAATCCAGACATGGCATTGTTGCGTGGCCACAACGGCACGCTTGATCTCTCTATCTGTCTGTGCAGTGACATACCAGAATGTCCACTCGACTTGCATTCTTTGGAAACTCACCCCTGAATATTTCTGTCCTAGTGGATAACTCAACACTATCCACATTCACACGCATACACAGGCGTGAAACTTATACATTGTCTGAGTGCATCGGTCTTACTTAAGTAACACATGCTATAACATAATTTTTTTCAACATACTATTTACAAAACTAAAAATGATACGTACAACATTGTGACGTTTCTACAGATTGGTTATGGTTTGGGTTTTTCTTTCATTTCAGTTGGTTTTAGAACATTTATTCTTTAAGTTAAATTTCTCGTTACACTTTTCGCAAATTCGTTGATGACTGTCTGCTCCGAGAGATAAATTTGGAATAAATTTTGGAAATTACACTAATAACTAAGCTTATACTCGAAATTCTTTCTCAGATTAATCAGTTCTTGACTGATACAATTCCAAGTTACCAATGTTACATACGCCTAACAGCTTGCCAGAATTAGGGAAAGCTAAACAGTAAGCGTTAATGTGAGGTATACCGTCAATCTTAAATGGTCCATTATAACTGAATTTAAATTCAGAAATCTCATTCTCAGTGTCACTCGATTTCTCGTTCACTTGAACGAGAACGAAGTCACCAGTCGCAAATTTAGGAAACCTGGCTCTCGCATCATGACACAGTATTCGCGCCTCAACTTTCTTTTTCATGACCTTTCGTAAACGCTCTGTATTCACCTCAATGTCAATACTAACTTGTGGGGGGAATAAGTTACCTGTTCCACCAAAGTCTTAGACTTGTAATCTAACAGGATTTCCTCTGGATTGAATCCTGTAGATTCCTGTGTCAAAGCATTCATCATCTTTTCAAAATCGTTTGTATATTTGCCACACGTCCTGTGTCTGTGGTGACAATACATTCGGCAATGTCGCCGCAGCTCACTCATCTACCATTCCGGCCGGCAATAGGCCGAGATGTGTATCACTTCAACCCCATTGCTTTCCATACCTTCATTCCATAACTTGGAAGTAAACTGTGCCCCATTATCGGACAAAATCACTTTTGGTTTGCTGATACGCACAAAGTAATGGTTTGCAAGTTTGTTATAAACCGCTTTAGCTGCTGCCTTTATTATCGGGTATAACTTAATGGACTTTGAAAAGGCTTTCAGGGCCACTAATAATTAGGCAGAATTACCTGAGAGCTTTGGCAGGCGTTCATATAGGTCTGTACACACTAACTCTAGCACATCATCAGGTCTTATGCTCTGCATAGCACCAAGATTTGTGGAGTTGGTCACTTTCACACTCTGATACTTATTGCAAGTCTTTATCAAATGGTTCAAATGGCTCTGAGCACTATGGGACCTAACATCTATGGTCATCAGTCCTCTAGAACTTAGAACTACTTAAACCTAACTAACCTAAGGACATCACACACAACCATGCCCGAGGCAGGATTCGAACTTGCGGCCGTAGCAGTCGCGCGGCTCCGGACTGAGCCCCTAGAACCGCTAGACCATCGCAGCCGGCGCAAGTCTTTATCCTATCTGTTATTCTCGTTAACATGTTGTTAAGATTAACAACTTCAGCCATTTTCTCTGTACGTTTCTTTGGTCCGCAATGACCATAGGCTAAGTGATAACAGTCTACTATTTCGGTGATGTACTTGGTGGGCTAGCATACCCGGTAAGTGTCGTGTACATATAGAGTATTGTTGTAGATCCTGTAACACTGCCTCAATTTTTCTCCGTCTATACTCTTTTCGTCGTACTTGATCTTCACTATTTTCAGGCATTCGTCCTCGCCTTGATGACGACCCATATTTTTACAAATACTCTCTGTCTTCTTTCTACGTCTTGAAAGTAATACAATTTCAGTGCACCATCGGATTCGTCTTCCACTACTCGCTGACTGCTTTCAGGAAAACGCGACAGCGCATCCACTATGCAGTTGTCTGTACATTTTACGTAGCATACATCGTAATTAGACTGCTGTAAATAAAGAGGCAATATTGTCAATCTTCCGTGCAGTAACCGACAATATTTGAGGCAAGTGAGCGCCTTATGGTGTATGCGAATTGTCACTTTTCGCTCCGACAAGAAATTTTTAAATTTCTTAAAACCCCATACGATTGCGAGATGTTCCTTCTCAGAAATGGTATAGTTTCGCCCACGATTCGTCAACGTTCGACCTGCGAACGCAACCGTCCGGTGTTCCTTGTTCTCTCCTGTGCTCACTTCCTGAAACAGTTCCACACCTAAACCCTTATCTGAAGAATCCGTCCCCAAGTGAAATAGTAATGAAAGGTCAGGATGGTAATACATGTTACTCTGTTACATCTCGTTTTTCAGTCTCTCAGATGCTTCCTGGCATTCGGTAGTCCATGCAAACGGTGTATTCTTGCGTAACAAGTTGTTTAGGTTTGGATCATTGAACACTTGCTCTTACACGTACTTGCAGTAAAATCCTGTTAATCCTAGAAGACTTTTTAATTGTTTTTTAGTCTTCGAAGTTGGACAATTCTTTATTGGCTCTATCTGTTTTTGATCTTTAGCGATTTCTGAGTGCCAAGAAAATTCAATTCTTGCTTCACAAACTCACGATTTTTCAGTTTCAGAGTTATTCCACCTTTCTGCAACGCCCTGAAAACCTCGTCTAAAGGATCGCAATGTTCTTGTCAGGTCGCATTCGCCAGCAGAAAGTCGTCCACATACACTGTTAGTCTGTTAACTTAGGACCGCGCCTCGTACTTTATCGAGCGCCCTGATAAAGACAAACACTGATATCTTCAGTCGGAATGGCACTATCTTAAACTGGAAACACCTGCCTGCATACAAAAACGCAGTGTATTTCCTAGATTCTTCCACAAGAGCGATCCGCCAGTAGCCAGCCATGAGGTCGAGGCCGTTAATAAATTGTACACTATGAAATATTTGCAGTATCTCTTCCATAATTTCTGGCCTATCCGTTCCACGTTGAACAACTTTGTTCAGCGTACGTGTATCTACCACGATTCTGAGACTACGATCTCTTTTTCCTACCACGATCAGGTGATTGTTGTAGGGATTGGTAGTCCTCTCTATAACGTTCCATTCCAGCATTCGATCTATTTCTTGTTGTACAGCCTCTTTTTTGGACAGCGGTACGGGATACAGTGGTACAAAGAACTGTTCGTGACCCGTTATATTTAATTTGCACTGATATCCGGTAACAAGCTCCGGTTTATTTGAAAACATGTTTTTATTTCTCATAATTACGTTATACAAGTATGATTTCTGTTCAGGTGTAGGTAGTATTTGGTACTCCGTCCACTATACTCTCTAACTCGTCTTCCAAACTATTGTCAACATTTAGTATCCATATACTGTAGTAGTGCATATTTCTGATTAAACCAATGTTCTCAGGCCAAGTAATAATGTGAATAGTTTGGTATAGACTACACACATTTTCATCAGCTTCATTAAAACTCACAACTAATTTAGGACTCATCTTATGGAATGCACATTATTGTTTTATTGTTGCAGTCGATTATTGTCTATTGTCTCGGTGATCAAATCTGGTACGACGATAAATTCACATTCAAATTGTTCCCCTGGAATTTCCAAACAGACAAATATTTAATGGGATATAGGTTTGCTACTCTTTCCCATAGCACTGATTATTTTAACTCCTAGTATGGGCATTGCTACTACTCCTGGTCTTTCTTTTAACAAAAAGAAAATTTTGCAGGACATAGGACTTAGCTGTGCCGTGGTATCTATTACAACTTACAGTTGTAGGCCGTGCATATCTACGGGCAATATTATTTGTCTACAGTTATCTGTGTCTAGTTCTTGGCTTTCCCATAATAAGTCCTCATCCACATCAAGGTCATTCCAGAAAAATTCGTCCGGTTCTGACACCGATTGCGGTCTATCTGGTAGTTTTTGAATTTTCTTTTCTTGGACATTCGTAATTTCTATGTCTGTTGTGCGGTTGTTGAAGCCGTTTTGGTCCCAACTCTGTAACGTTTTTATCAATTTCTTCGATTAACGAACCTTGTATTACCAACAATTCGCTAACTGTCAAATCAGGAAAATTCTCTTAGAAAAGCTGGCTATCATCTTCCACACTACTTGGAAAAATGTGCTCTGTTTCTGCTTTAATTCTTCTCTCGGCCCCCATAAAACCCTTACCACTCTCGTCTGACTGTATGACGTCAGCTTTAACCTCGTAGATGATGTAATCTATGTGGTTTTCAATTAATCGTACCTGGTGATCATCGGCAAACTCGTCTTGCACCTCTTCAGATATTTCGCCTCGGTTTTCTTTAGGACAAGCTTCGTTGGGGATGGCTACTTCAGTTACTACAACATTTGGACAAGCCTGCCTCTTCGGTACAGAACTTTCCGTTTCTTCAATAACGCTCATTTCATGAGGGTTGAGCAGCGTCAAATATATCCGCTCTCCCTTTAGCACACTTCCTACAAAATCGTCTGTAACTCTTCAGTTCGTCATGTATCAGACCGAAGTGACCTAGCTACACCTCCTCACGTTCCGCGTTTTCCTGAGCGATAACGAAAGTTTTTTCCGACGTCAGCTTGTTTAATTCCGCCGGCGAGACAGACTGTATTGGAGTCTGCGGTACCGTTGTTGCTTTAATAGCGGCCGCCACTTCCTTAATGATTCATACTCAATTTTCATCGTTATTAGGGACAGTAATCGTTTTATCGACTGCCATATCAAATTCAGTTCTGTTACCGCGGACGCGTTACTTGCACTATCTTCTTGCACATTCTCCCGTCGCCGATTTATCCATTCGCATCAGTCACAGCGACGCTGGCTATGCTTTCCTGGGCCGCCAACGTCTTCCCACGCCCAGTGGCCCCCAAGCCGGCGCGGCGAACGGTTTCCTTGATTAAGTACGACAAGCCCGTTTCTATCCATCTGTCGCAATTGCTGATTTTGCTCTTGCCCGCAATCATTCTGCTGAGAACCACGAACCATATTCACTTGATACTGGCCTCTATCTTTTTTAATTATTGTTCCCACTATGACTGTTACTGTTATGGTGGTTATTAATACACTCCTGGAAATGGAAAAAAGAACACATTGACACCGGTGTGTCAGACCCACCATACTTGCTCCGGACACTGCGAGAGGGCTGTACAAGCAATGATCACACGCACGGCACAGCGGAACACACCAGGAACCGCGGTGTTGGCCGTCGAATGGCGCTAGCTGCGCAGCATTTATGCACCGCCGCCGTCAGTGTCAGCCTTTAACACTGGTAGCATGCCGCGACAGCGTGGACGTGAACCGTATGTGCAGTTGACGGACTTTGAGCGAGGGCGTATAGTGGGCATGCGGGAGGCCGGGTGGGCGTACCGCCGAATTGCTCAACACGTGGGGCGTGAGGTCTCCACAGTACATCGATGTTGTCGCCAGTGGTCGGCGGAAGGTGCACGTGCCCGTCGACCTGGGACCGGACCGCAGCGACGCACGGATGTACGCCAAGACCGTAGGATCCTACGCAGTGCCGTAGGGGACCGCACCGCCACTTCCCAGCAAATTACGGACACTGTTGCTCCTGGGGTATCGGCGAGGACCATTCGCAACCGTCTCCATGAAGCTGGGCTACGGTCCCGCACACCGTTAGGCCGTCTTCCGCTCACGCCCCAACATCGTGCAGCCCGCCTCCAGTGGTGTCGCGACAGGCGTGAATGGAGAGACGAATGGAAACGTGTCGTCTTCAGCGATGAGAGTCGCTTCTGCCTTGGAGCCAATGATGGTCATATGCGTGTTTGGCGCCGTGCAGGTGAGCGCCACAATCAGGACTGCATACGACCGAGGCACACACGGCCAACACCCAGCATCATGGTGTGGGGAGCGATCTCCTACACTGGCCGTACACCTCTGGTGATCGTCGAGGGGACACTGAATAGTGCACGGTACATCCAAACCGTCATCGAACCCATCGTTCTACCATTCCTAGACCGGCAAGGGAACTTGCTGTTCCAACAAGACAATGCACGTCCGCATGCATCCCGTGCCACCCAACGTGCTCTAGAAGGTGTAAGTCAACTACCCTGGCCAGCAAGATCTCCGGATCTGTCCCCCATTGAGAATGTTTGGGACTGGATGAAGCGTCGTCTCACGTGGTCTGCACGTCCAGCACGAACGCTGGTCCAACTGAGGCGCCAGGTGGAAATGGCATGGCAAGCCGTTCCACAGGACTACATCCAGCATCTCTACGATCGTCTCCATGGGAGAAAAGCAGCCTGCATTGCTGCGAAAGGTGGATATACACTGTACTAGTGCCGACATTGTGCATGCTCTGTTGCCTGTGTCTATGTGCCTGTGGTTCTGTCAGTGTGATCATGTGATGTATCTGACCCCAGGAATGTGTCAATAAAGTTTCCCCTTCCTGGGACAATGAATTCACGGTGTTCTTATTTCAATTTCCAGGAGTGTAGAATGGCTGTGGTTACCATGGCGGTGGTTATCATTATTCGCATGGTTATTGACATTCTGGTTGTTGCCGTTATGGTAATTGTTGCTATTTACCACGGTTTTTAAAATTTTCGCAGTTATTCCGCCAGTTATCTTCATCTTCGACCTTTTCTAAGAATGCAATAATTGTTCTGTAACTACTGCCTATGTATCTCTGGGAATTATCTGATAGCTGCTTCCACAACTCCTAGACAATTTCCGATCCAGTCCGTCGATCACATAAATTTTCTGATTTGCGGATTAAATTTTCGCAAAATTCTTTCATCGAGCCGCGCGAGTTTGCGTAGTAGGATTTTGACGCTACAAAATCGCGACGTACACACGCCTGCTTCTGCTCTAACCAATATTCTTTCAAAAAGACATTCTTAAATTCTTGAAAGCTCAGGTTCACAACGTTGAGGCTTAAGCCTCATCGCTTAGCCTCGCCCTCTAGCACGCCGATCACAGCGTTAATTTTTCTCTTATCCGTCCACGATTCAGGCAACGCCCTTTCGCAATCTTAGTTGAAGTCGGTAGCGTGCAGTCCACCCTGCTTTTTGATGGGATTGAAACGCTCCACCTTCGCCAAGATTTTAGTATTATGTGCGTGGCATGGCACATAGTGCAGCTTTTCGTTTAATATATTTTCTATTTCTGTTAGTTTTGTAACTGTTTGGCATATGGCAGTTTCTTGGCTCTAGCATCCACTTCTGATACTAAAGTTTGCAAATTCATGACTTTTCCCTATCGTCCTTTCGCACTATTTCTACCTTTTTAATTACTTTATTTTCAAAAATGTCAACAACGGAGTTCCCAGTTTCTGTTCGATAGTCTCTACTTCTGTCTCAAAGCGAGTATTTATGACTGCTATATTTGACTGTACCTCTGTCATGTCCTGCTTAAAATTACCAATTTCGGTATTCATTACAACTATTTCTTTCTCGATTTCATCTATTTTCGTGTTAACAACGCCAATATCAATGTTAACAATCTTGATTGCTTTGTCCTGATCATCCATTTTACTTAATTATGCATCAATTTTACTGTTAATTGATTTGAACTGAGGATTAGTTGTTTTGGATTGGGCTTTTACTGATTCGGACTGAGCAATAATTGATACAGATTGAGCATTAATTGCACTGATCAACGTGCTCAACAAATCGTTCATATTCCCGGATATTACTGGTTTTGACTCTAGCTCTGGTTCTTTCTTAATGGTTTTCTTTTATCTACCGTCAATGGATTCGATTTTTATTTTTATTCCGAGTTCTGTAGCATCTGAAAATGCCAGGAATTCCATTTTTGTCAGTTCCTGTGTTTCAGCGGTACCGTCCGTGATGCTAACCGCTGAATCCTCAACAATGAGTTCCGCTATCAACGTTCCCCTTAGTGCTATCGATTGCTCTCCGTTAAGTACAATCAAATTATCAGTTTAATTCACGTTCATCAAGTTTCTTGTTTTAATGATTAATTCAAATTTAGAAATTTTGTGGCTTATTTCTACCATTTAGAATTGCCGTGCATGAGTGCCTTTATTCGTAGCGAAAGGGCTAATTCGATACAAATCTGCACAATGTAAATTCGTGCCAAGGACAATACCAAATTGATACTGTGGTGTCACTAGCGTCGCCACGTGTAACCTCCCGCTTCCTTATCAGCCTACTGGATAACGATATAACTGGCCGTGATCGCGTAAGCCTAGTGAAATTTTACAGTGAATAAGGCTAACGATATCGAAGGAAAATAGTACTGTTTAGTAGGAAGAAAGTGTACAACAGACCCTTCGCCAGAAAGAATCTATTCTAAATATTGATAATAATTCTGAAATGGGCAGAATTTAGTGCAGTTGCGCACGAACCACAACTGGGGAAAACGGATACCACATAATATTTAACACAAAAAAAAAAAAAAACACTGACCAAAAGAAAGGGTAATTACACGGACGCCAGCCCACTAGGGCAATTAATATCCAGAGTCCTAAGAAAGGTAATGGCAAAGCTTACGAGAAAATAAAGGAATCAGAAAGAACAGAGTTTGCAGTTACTTAATCTGAAATAGTAATTTTGAAAGCAGTGTTAAATGAAGTTTCTGGTTAAATAAATGAGTATAACTGAAATTTTGTGACATAAATAAATGACTTTCAGTACCCTCACTGTAGGATAATGTAAAACTAGAAAAATTCATGCAATTTACTTTTAATTGAAAGATTTAATTGAATCTGCTTTAAGGAAATGAACAACTGATTTTACTTTTAACATAAGAACAATAAGGTGCACACCAAGCCATCAGAAGTCACTCGCTAAGCTAAACACAGAATACATGAATTGTACACTCTTTAATTTGTGCTGAATCTTTAGTTTAGTTTAGCCCATGCAATTTTACGTTACTTGAAGTTTGTGAAGTTAATATTCAAACTTGGAAATTCGTTGTGCCTCTGTCACACTGTCTGGGGACAACGACATCACAGTAGCCCTACAAGTTTTAACTACTGCTGGTTATTAATGATGAAAGTTAGTCAAACCTTGTGAAAGACATGTCACTGGGTAATGCCTGTACAGTATTAACGGTCTTATGATGTTGTAGCGTACAGGTGACGAAGAATGTAGCAGACAACAATGCTGAATTGCTGTTGTGGCTGCCTCTGGTTGAGAACCACGAGTCGTCTCCAAAGCCACGGATAATTATGGGACAGGCAACTTCTACAGTGCTCCCAGTACTCGCAGGTTAACAAAGTAGGTAAGCCTACACTGGCGCAATCATAGCTGCACACCGCATCTGCAGGGCGCCCTACAAACACCTCCGCAGTCTTTCATGATTCATGCTGCTCTGCTTCCCCTCTACTCGCAGCGCGACAGACTCTCCATAAGCAAAGATAAACAACGACACAGCTACTGCCATTTCGTTGTTGCTATCGATACATTTAAAGTTTACTTGGCTATTACCCAGTAATTTACAATATTTATATTATAATTGCAATCAGTTATATACGTTCAAGAATAAATACACTATTTCATCCATTACATATTAAATATAGTTTCTGTAATAGAGCTTACAGATTCTGAATTGGAAGTACAGCACAAAATACCAATGGATGTCAAACCGGCGAAAAAATTTGGAGGTGCAGAAGGTATTTTGTCTGCATTTTCGGTGTTACTCTACAATATTATCCATATAAATTACCACATTGGCGAAATATGTTCGAGCAAGAAGAAATAAAACTATTTTTGAAAGTTGCGAACCTGATCCAAAAAATAAGAAAAAAAAGATTAGGGAAGTGGAATTTCACTAAAATTTTGTAGAAAGACTGAATACCGAAAGAAGCTACAAAGTAGCATTCAATGCAATTAATCAGTCGTTTTCTAAGTTGCAGGGATGGGGGAAGGACCAGCGTATTAAACAGAAAAATCAGTTAATGCATGGCTTGTGTAATACCGCCGCACAAGTCGGCAAAAATATGCTTTTAAAATTATCTGTTCAATTTTTTCAAAAACTTTTGTTTCAGTCTCGCTTAAGAGTACTTATATTTTAAATCTCACACAAAAATGGCGTGTAATTTTTACTCTTGCGCAAAAAAGGTAGTAGTAAACGATATGTGAGATAGAAAATGTAAAAAAAATACATGTATTAAGAGTTACAATAGACGCAAGAATATTTTCATTTATTACGCCAACATTCACTCACAAGCATGACTTTTACCTGCAACCATCAAGATTTAGTGGTAGGACTGTATAATCGGCAAACACAGAAATTTATAGGTAATTTAATAATGTCAGCATAACTTAATAGTGACTTCTATTAAATATATGTGTGTGTAATAATAGAACAACTGACTTTTTGTTAAGCACCAAGTTTGCTGCAAAAAACGGTTTGTGTGACTTCAGTATTGGTACGTTGCGTCGTAATTCTCTTACATTGCGAGGAAGACTGTTCATGGCACCAATTTAGTTTCGACAAGAATTCGTGCTTTAATTCCAGTATTGCAAGTAGTAATTATCTCTCATTACGTAAATTTCATGCCTATTTATACTCTTTGTGTTATCTGTTGATCTGGCTCCCAGCACGGATACTCCAAAATCGACCAACAGACCTAACACAAGCTCTGGGTCGCTGTGGGGAAAACCGAAAAATTTCAAAGAATGCCATAGTCGTCATCTTCGTGTAAAGCAACAAGACATTGAGAAACAATGGGTTACCACCAGGTACCTGGAGTAGACCGAGTTCACAAAGTAACTAAGGTAGTGGACTTGTATTAGATATGTACAGAGTTCAAAACTTCCGCTGGTTATCCTCACTGAGCTTTTCTGTTGGTTCCCTTAATCATTTGAACCCAGAGGCAGGAAGGTTCCATACCAGATTCCGGTCGATTTCCTCCATCATTATTGTCTGATCTCAGCTAGTAGTATGTCTTGAATGCCTACGACATTGACGGTAAATTAAACTTTAACTTTCATTACTGCTACTTCCACGCGTAACGAAATGAATACGTGAGATCCAGTTTAAGATTTCCGAGACAAGAAAACTGTTAAGGCAAGGGAGCAAGAATTCGTTGTGATACTTTCAGACTGGCGACAGGGACGCAAGCTGATGCTGCGATAACTTAAATTAATTATGCACGTTCTCATGCTTCAGTAGACTCCTAGAGTGTTTCCTAATCAGAATTTCGTAGTATTGGCAATAAGATCGGCTGCGTAATCTGAAAAAACCCAGTCTTATCGATAATCGACAGAAATGGAGCTCTTCGTGAAGCCGATCTTTGTTCACGCTTCGGATTTATCTCCAAGAGACTGTTAAGATGATTGCTAGTGAAGGGGAGATATTAAGACAAAATGTTGAGACACGAAAGGTGTTCCCCTGGAGTCCGTACTTTGGAAACATGAAGTAATGACAATAATAAGAGTTCAAACGCCAGTTCCGTCGACTGAAAATCTTTCCGGAATGTCATGTAAGTGATCGGCTTTGTATTCATAGGTGACGACAACGTATTTCAGTTTGTGGCGGAAGGTACTTTATGGACCTCTGTCACTTCACTCCTTTGCTGTTGCAGTTGCGAATGGTTCTCTGGTAGAAATACTGCCGGTGAGCCTCCGTGTTGGTTCGAATCTCTTCAATTTTATCTTCATGTTCTACATGTCCTCAGGAATCGTCCAATTAAACTTAGCTTGGCTTTTGCCTGCATTGAGATTATTTTTATGTGATCATTCTACTTTAAATAGCTTCGTACCTGTACTTCAGATATTTAGTGGAAGTAGGTGCTTTCAGTGACTGTTCTGCAATCGTGTAATTGTACATTAATGTGTATTTCTGTCTATGTATACATTACGTTGTGTATGTTGAGTACCAGTTGCCACTTCCTGTACCAAATGTCGATCTTCTGGAGGTCTTCCGGCATTTTGCTGCTATGTTATGGCGTTGCTACTTCTCTGTGTTCAGAAGCATTTTCAGCGAAAGGACAAATGGATTCAAACGGTTCAAATGGATCTAAGCACTGTGGGACTTAACATCTGAGGGTATCAGTCCCTTAGACTTAGACCTACTTAAACCTAACTAACCTAAGGACATCATACATATCCATGCCCGAGGCAGGATTCGAACCTGTGACCGTGGCGGTCCCGCGGTTCCAGACTGAAGCGCCTAAAACCACTTGGTCAGAGGGGCCGCCCGACAAATGGAACTCCCAACGGTATCCACTGTGTCAGTTATATAGAGGGTTGTCAGAAACAGTCTGAAAAGCTTGTAAGGATGAATAGTTTTTGATGTTGCTGAGCAACAGTCATGCAATAATTTTTAAACGAACACACCGCCATTTGACTGTATTGTTCTGGGCTTTTATGTCATTTTAAAATGATTGAGTTTATATCATTAAGACATATTGCAAGACATCAAGACCCAAATTGACCATAAATTAAGAAAAATATTAGCTCCCCACGAAATGCCAGATGTAAAATCGCCGTCTTGTAAAAAGATCATTAATAATGGTGGAATCACGTCATGTTTAGTAAAAACAGGTTAACTTTGGTACAAGAATACAGTCAAATGGCGGTGCGTTCATTTACAGAAAATGCTTGTAAGGGTGTTTCAGGTTAAGTTGTGCTGAGAAATATCTGTTAAGAAAATATTCGATACGTTGCGTCATTTCCAAATCAAATGGCATTGAAGTTAGCCTATCAGGCCATTGTGCGGGCAACTTAAAGCGGCCCGCCAGAGACGTGTTCTCCGTTTTGTTTCCTACAACCGAACAAGAGAGCGATACAATAATTGGACATGGAACAGGGGCAAGAATCGAACCAGAGCCAAAGACTGAGCAGTCTCGTGGGCTGTCACTTACGCTGTGAGGACAACTGCCATTAATTGTATCTGGCGAGTCGTATCAATTTTCGTGCGCAACGACCTGATTGGTTAACTTAAAAGCTAATAACCTCGGAAAAGGTGCAGCGTATCGAGGTTCTTTCATAACAATTATTTCTCAGCAGAACCTACCCTTCAACACCTGTACATACTTCTTACACTGTTTCTGACTAAGCTGTGTGTTCTGAAGAGTAACGCATCTATAACGCTCTCTTGGGGTAAACTCAGTTTCTGAAGACTTCTCTCCGTTGAGAACGAAAGCCGTGTATTGTTTACTGGAAACTCTTCAATCCAGAATGAATTTTCATTCTGCAACAGAGTGAACGCTGGTATGAAACTTCCTGGCAGACTAAAACTGCATGCCGGATAGGGATTCGAACTTTAGTTTCATTGCCAAGTACTCTACCGACTGAGCTACCCGAACAGAAAGCTTCACATCAGCGCACACTCCGTTGCAGAGTGAAAAACTCTTTTTGTAAACATTCCCCAGGATGTGGCTTAGCCATCTCTCCGCATAATCCTTTCTTCCAGGAGCGTTAGACGTGCAAGTTTTGCAGGAGATGGTTCAAATGGCTCTGAGCACTGTGGGACTCAACATCTGAGGTCATCAGTCCACTACAACTTATAACTACTTAAACCTAACTAACCTAAGTACATCACACACATCCATGCACGAGGCAGGATTCGAACCTGCGACCGTAGCGGTCTCACGGTTTCAGACTGGAGCGCCTAGAACCGCTCGGCCACACTGGCCGGCTTTTTGTAGGAGAATTTGTGTTAAGTCTGGAGAGTTGAAGGCGAGATACTGGCAGAAGTAAAACGTCGATGGCGGCTAGCGAGTCATTGCTGGGCAGTTCAGTCGGTAGAACACTCGCCCGCGAAAGACTAAGGTCCCGGTTTCGAGTCCCAGCCCGGAATACAGTTTTTATTTGGAAGGGAGTTCCACCTCTTCAATCCGATCACACGGTTGTTCTAATATTCCGTACTTACGTAGTTTGTTCATTAGGCGGCAGTGCGGAACTGCATCGAACTCCTTACGAAAATCGAGGAACATGGTACCCATCTGGTATCCCGTATCTACTGTCTTCTGTGACTCGTGGACGAACAGAGCGGGCTGTGTTTCACACGATCCCTGTTTTCGGAGCTCATGTTGGTTCCTACAGCGGAGATTTTCGGTCCATAGACATATCTTAATACGTGAGCATAAAACATGATCCAGAATTCTACAACGCACCGTCGTCAGAGGTATGGGCCTACAGTTTCGCTCGTCTGCGTCGAGCATCCTTCTTGAAACCGGGAATGACCTGCGTTTTCTGCCAATCGTCAGAAACGACTCACTCCTCGAGAGACTCACGGTACACTGCTATTGCAAAAGTGGCAAGTATTTTTCGCGTACTCTGTGTGTAATTCAACTGGGGTCCCGTCAGTTCGAGTGGCATTTCCTCTGCTGAGCGCTTTCAGTTGATTTTCTACCCCACTGTCACTTATTTCGATATCTGTCATTTTTATGTTCACGTGGGCATCTTCCTTTGTAATACGATTTTGGAAAGAGAGGTTTAGTATGTTTAGCATTTCGGTCTTTTCTGCATCATCTTCCGTTACAATGCCATTATGGCCACATCGTGTCTTGGCGTATGTGTTAGATTCATTTATTAATTTGGCCTAAGACCAAACCTTGTTAGAATGTTTTGTCAAGTCGGTAGATAGAGTTTTACTTTCGAATTCGTTGAACGTGTCGCGGATGGCTCTTCTTACACTACTTGGATTCGTTTGGTTTCTGTCTGTATGTGAAGCTTTCGCTACCTTTTATTTTTGCAATGAAGTTCCCTTTGCTTTCTTAGCAGCTTTATAACATGGCTGTCGAACCAAGGCACGACTTTTCCCTGCCTCACAACTTTGCTCGGTGCATATCTGTATTATATAACGCTCTTGAACTTTGTCAATTGATACTTAACACTGTTAGTGGTAGAGATGAAGTTGGCTTGTTGGCCACTCAAGTAATCTGCATTTTAGCCAAATATGGCCGGTAACTCAGTGCTCTTGTCAATTATTTCTGGGGACAGAAGGAAGGTCGGGATTTTACGCCCCGTCGGCGACGAGGTCATTAGAGGTGGAGGACAAGTTCACAATAGAGAAGGATGACAAATGAAATCGGTCCGACATTCGGCTTGTGCGATTTAAGGAAGTAATGGAAATCCAAAATTTAGATGGCCAGACGAGGACTTGAACCAACATCCTTTCGGATTCGAATCCATGGTCTGAAGACGCTGCTATATTTATAATAAATAAGTAATCAAATAGTTTTCTAAAAACTAGTTACTCTTAAGAGCATTGCAAATACACTCCCGGAAAGAAGTGCAGTACCCTCAAGGCTGGTGTTCAGCAGCGCCAGCGTATATTGTGTGTGCATTCTAAGAGGTTGCAGTGTTAATGATTCATTTGTCAGGGTCATTGGTGATCTCAGGAGACCTGGATGGGCATCCTGTGTGTTTGACTTTGCAGGCACTAACTGTGCTGAGTTTTTCAAACCATGATTCAAAAATACTCGCGGTAGCTTTCTCGCTTCCCGAGCACATGGTCCCGGTTTCGATTCTCGGCGGGGCCAGGCATTTTCACCTGCCCCGTGATGACTGAGTGTTGTGTCGTCTTCAACATCGTCATTCATCCCAATTACGATCGGTGGAAGACAACGGCAAACCACCTCCATTAGTACCTTGCCTAGTACGGCGGTGCGGGTCTCTGTAACATTATGTGATTGCCTTATTATTTTAAATCATTCACTAATCGTGCAGTCGCTCGGCAACAGCTACAGATAGCAAGTAATGTTGCAAGAATGTAAAAGGTGAACAACCTGTGACGTAACTTGTTTATTGTCGAAGCGCCGTCAGAGATGCAGTGAGTTATTGACTTTGAAAACCGCGGCGCGAAAAACAGACAGAAGAAGAACACTTTTACACATTTTCTTTTTTTATGTACGAGATATTCTCGATGAACAGTTTCTCATTCTTCTCTTGTCTCTTGTAACTTGTGTCGGATGTGAATGTCTTGGCGCCGTATTATTATTATCGTTAAAAATAATATTATTTTAGTGTAAAGTAAAAGTGCAATTCTAAAAGTGCAATACTACATAACAGTAAATTTATTGTGCAACGTATATGTGAAAACGTCAAAGGAATTATTGTCATTACCAGAAGAGAAGTGCCAGTCAAAACGGCATCCATGTGTAAGTTCTTCTATTAATTGCCATAAATTCAGATTTAAATGGAATTGGTGTATGGACAATTTATTTAGTGTAGAATCTATGTCTCACTCCTTCATGAAGTTATTTAATTTTCTTTATGTTTCTGACAAATAGAGAGTTCACAGTCACGAATTCTTTCGTCGAAATCGGACGGAAGTTGTATGCGGCGAAATATTTTCTCCGCGCCACATTCCATTGGTAAATGCATGATAAACTACGGTCCCTTAGGAAATTCATCTTGAGCTATACAAAAGTAATTATATTTTGAATAGGAATTTACTCTCCACTGCAACGCAACTTCCGACTGATCAGACGATCCGTTCGCAAATATATTTCCACCGCTGATTATATCTATATGTTGCAGCACAAAAGAAACATATTGTTATAATTAGCGACTACGAACGGGGACGTTTATAACGTATGTTTATGTATACATATTACGTAAACATATCGTTATATCTCCCACATCGTTCCCTTACGCTCAGTCAAGCAGCTTGGGTCTTCATTTCCATTTCCATTCATGAAAAACACCCTATCCTGAATGATATTACATGTATACATATTAAAATAGCTTTAAAACTCAAAAATAATGAGTTATGAAATTTTGAAAACCAATGATAAAATGCCGAGCATACTTGTGCACTGGACTATGACTAAAATATCCTGAAACTTGGTCATGTTTTTATTTTGTGTGTAGCTACGAGCAATAAAATGGGTGAAATGGCTCTGAGCACTACGGGACTTAGCTGCTGAGGTCATCAGTCCCCTAGAACTTAAAACTACGTAAACCTAACTAACCTAAGGACATCACACACATCCATGCCGGAGGCAGGATTCGAACCTGCGACCGTATCGATCGCGTGGTTCCAGACTGTAGCGCCTAGAACCGCTAGGCCACCCCGGCCGGCTATGAACAATAACTATGTATTTATCAACGGTTACTTATGGACATAAGTCGTGGAGAAGCTGGCTGGAGCACAGTTGTCACTCAACTGACGAACTGTCGTCACTGTTAAAATTCCGAAGTCGAGTATCCCGTGTACGAGATTCGTGTGCTGATTTGAAGTTCTAGAGTCGAGTATTTTACTATTCGTGTAGTTTCCGCATGATCTTGCATTGACTGTATCAACACCCGCTAGTACTGGGATATATTGTGAAGTTTCGAACATTCCTACTGTTATCGTCAATTGTAGGCTTGAACTTAATTGCACTGTCTTAAAATTTTTAAACAAACGTTCAAAACAATCGTTCTCTAATTTCATTGTATAATTACGTGAGAAACAGATTATTTTTGAGATTTTTCGGACGCTTCATATGTTACTGGTGCGAGCGTTTGGATGCGTAACTTATTTTGTAGCAAATCAGCGTTTGTGATTCACACTTGGTGACGAATAATACCACACCCCTAAATTTCATTGTATATCAATGCAAATAAACGTGCATTTTTGAGAATTCTTGGAGACTAGGAGGAACTGAGCTAGTGAATCACTGTCCCACGTGTAAGCTACCATTAATACCACAACATTAATTGCTTTGTTTGAAGTTGTGTCATTACCCTGAAGCATGTTCCACGGTTGAATGTCCTCGCACTGAATTTAGCAATGAACCGCAGTTTTTGACTGCACCGTATGACCATCGTCGACAAGTATTGCTGGGACTTAGAAACAGATCCAAATCTTCCAATGTTTTGGAGAGGAACAGTGATCTTATTCCTGGCGTCATCGGGTATTACTTCAGGTCAAAGCTGATAGTGGCTGAGGAAACTTTAATGGTACAACACAACGTCACAGACTTTCTGGGTTACCATGCGTTGCCTGTCATGCGACACTGCCGTGGTGCCATTTATCAGGAGGACCAATGCTCGTCCACACATGGCATGGGTCTCTATTAACTGCGTGCGTGATGTTGAGGTACTCCTGTTGTTAGCAAGATCCCAAAATCTGTTCCCAACAGAACACATGTGGCACCAGCTGGGACACCCCGACCTGGTTTCAGTACCAGGAAGTCAAGGACAAGTTTCAACGGATGTGGCCCAGCTTGCCTCAGGAGAGCATACGACCGCCTTATAACAGTCGTCCCACCGAGTCAGTGTTTGCATCCAGGCCAGATGGGATGCGATGGGATACTGATAAGTGTGCTGATACTACCAAGTTCTTTAGAAAACTTGTTCATCGTTGGCACAAATGTATGCAATTGGCTGGTGATTATGTGCAGCCGGCCACTGTGACCGAGCGGTTCTAGGCACTTCAGTCCGGAACCGCGCTGTTGCTACGGTCGCAGGTTCGAATCCTGCCTCGCGCATGGATGTGCGTGATGTCCGTAGGTTAGTTATGTTTAAGTAGTTCTAAGTCTAGGGGACTGATGACCTCAGATGTTGAGTCCCATAGTGCTTAGAGCCATATGACTGATTGTGTGGAAAAGTGAATATTGGTAATTAAAGATCACATTCTAAAGATCATTTCTACATTTGATTTATTAAGATATTGTTGTGTACATAGTTCCGCGTAGTGAGCGCGTACACAACTTTCCCAATAGAGCGCGCCCCGCTAAGCTCAACAGCGCAGGCGCAGCGCTCGTCCGTCTTTGCATTACGAGATGGTGCTGTCTTAGAGACGCACCAAATTCTGCTTCCGCCGATCCGCGTATTAATATGTAACGCAGCCAATGAGATTGCTGCTAACGTAGAACCTTTTCTCCTCGCGGATCACACTCAGTCTGCACCAGTCTGCATCAGTCTGCATTAGTCTACATTAGTCTGTACCAGTCTATAGTCAAGTTTCAGTCTGCGCCTAATAAGATTATCATATTCCTGTACATAGCCATGAAGATAAATGAATAGACACTTTGTCAAGTATCAGAGATATGTGAGAATAAGATTAACGTACCATGATCAAAGGAACTTCAGATTGTCAATTGTAAACAGCATCCAGAATCAAGTTAAGTAATTTCCATGCTTTTTATTATTTTAATAAATGTGTGTGAAAATTAATCAAGTTCTGTTTAAAGTTGGACACCGTCAATCTGCTACTCTAAGCGTGCAAGTGGCATTTCTATCATCTGACCTAACAGCAGAAGATAAACACGCCACGATAAGACCACGAGACATATTGCTGACACTCGCCTACTTCGTTAGAGCGACAAGTCAAATAATCTGATGGTGTGTGTACCGAAGATCTTACAGTACGCACACCACAGATATTTTATTAAAACATTCCCATCCAGACCCAATTAACGAAGGTGGAATCATTACTTTCAATTCAACCCTCGTAAATTTGACAACATTTTGTAATCACTGAAATAACATCAAATACTCTCTCAACTCGTGAAGTTTCGTTTCGTTCCGTCTTCCCCTTCAAAATACTTCACTTTTTTTTGTCAAGTTGAGAGAACATGACAACACTATTATATAGGAAACACTTTGCTGATTTTCTGAAGAAGGTTAGTGATTTGATCAGGAACTGGCCTTCGGGCTCTTTGGCCAACGTCGGGTGAGAAGTGAATCTTGAAACCACTGATAAAACAATTTAAATAAATTTTACCATTAGAAAAACAAAATATACATTAAATAAAGGGATTCAGAATGTTTCCGAAAGAAAGTCTTTCCTTTTTTATGGTACATAGAAATCGTTACATTCAACATAAAATGTAAAATAAAGTTTTATTTAGAAATCGTTACATTTAACAACAAAGGAAAATAACTAGAATTTATTGTTTTAATCTAGCCTTTGCATAACTAAAGAGTAACTTAATGGAGGTGATAAAGCAATCTGTGTTTGCTGCTATTTCAGTCCATCTATTTTCGCTTTTTAGAGATATGATGATTCTCAGAATACTGTCTTGATCGATTATTGCTTCAACTGCGCCGTTAACGTCAAAAATGATTGCATTGTAATCACTGGTAATTTCTTACTATTGCATTTCTCACGTGTTTATCTTCGTCGCTTCCCATCTAGTGGCCAGTGTGATGTCAGCATTGGTCTTCGCGCATGCGCAGTTGGGATAGGCCTTAGGCTAAGCAATTGTTGAGAATATTCTGCGAGCTGCGATGTTTATAGCAGTTTATTAACGCGCTTCCAAGAATACGGAGCTCAGTCCTTTCCGTTCTATGTAAGGTTTGGGAATTGTCTTGTTTTTCTGTTTTCTAAGCAGCACTATAAAGAGTAAATATGCGCAGCGCACCGTGAGTGTGAAAGATGGGCAGAACGTAGCAGCGAGGTCAGACTGTGGAGGAACTGACTGGCGAACGCTGTGCGCTCTACGAATCCTGGCTGACACTAGTGTTTTGATATTAGGAATTTCGTAACCACGATCCAGCGACTGACTAACTGTGGAGCATGTATGTCTTTTTGGAAATCTGTACACGAGTGATTCCTTCTGGACAGTCCTGAGCAGCAGTTTTAATAGCGAAGTGTTATAATTTAGCTCTCCAACATAAGGCTACTAATTTTTCGCTAGGGCACCGGTATTTGAAAAAAAAGCGTTCTGAGTGAATTCTTTTTTTTTTTTTTGTTTTGTTTAGGAAACGCAGTCACTGTAAATGTAACGAATATAAAATTATCGGATTTCCGGCCGGATGATTTACCAACTTGCGTAACATTTCTATCAGTATTGCCTACTAGGGAGGCAGTTGGCAAAATTCCCCATAAAGAAACCTGTCAACTGAAGTTTATAAAAGCATTAAATTCCGAACTTGTGCAATTAAGTTAGAAATGAAAATTTATCTGATAACAGAGTAACATATTTAGAGATTCAAAAAGTTTGATAATTTTTTTCAATTATTAATGAATTCGCATAAATTAATAAGTTAAGATAAAAATGACGTTTCACAATATTGGGTTATTTCATGCTATGAACTGAGGAATGAGACATACCCCCGTCGCGGCGAGTACCCAAAAGGAGTATATATAATTTTTAAGTGACTTCATTTTTCCTTTATTTCGCTGTAATTATTAGACAAAAGTTTGTGTGTCTCACACAGTCAGTATCTCTTACCATTTACCAGTGATCATTATATGTCTCACACAATCAGCCTCTATACCATTTACCAAGACGAGTTGCAGGTAACTGAGAAAATGCGGATATAGTCTACTTTACAAGTACATAGATTCATAAATATATCAACTGCCTGCACATATCCTGAAACTGATTTATCTGCAAACAGTTCATTTCCATACTTATTACTCACACACAGATGCTGACGAGGAAGCGGTAAAATACGTCGATATTTATATAGTGGAAGTAAGACTATTTGTTGATTTCATCATATGAAAGATTAACGTCCAAATTAGGTTCCAATTTTTAATACGAAGTGCAGAAAGTATACCAGATTCGAAGTACCACTCGTAATGACTTTTAGGGAATGCTGAGTGAAGAAAACTTGCCTTCTTTCTTAATTCCCATCGACGAAGTACTCGAAAGTTATTTTACGTGATTGGGAAGGAAATACGCCAATATTTATATAGGGGAAGTAAGACTATTTGTTGATTTCGTCATATGAAAGATTAACGTCCAAATTAGATTCCAATTTTTAATACGAAATGCTGAAAATATACCAGATTCGAAGTACCACTCGTAATAACTTTTAGGAAATGCTGAGTAAAGAAATCTTGCCTTCTTTCTTAATCCTATCGACGAAGTACTCGAAAGTTATTTTACGTGATTGGGAAGGAACTCGGCAAGTTATTACTCTCTTAAACGCCTGTGAAATCTGGGACTTGCGGCAGACGTTATAAGAGGATTGCGTATACATATTTCAGTCATCTCATCGAGAACTGCTATTGACATTTCAAGTACACTGTTAAGTTCGCAAGACAAATGAAATCTAGATTTTCAAATGCTATCGATTAAAGATAACCACACAGAACGCCAAAGATAACGTAGTGAGAAGCATTCTGCAATTCCCGTAGCAGCTCGTTGGGGAAAATCAAGTCATACAATTAAACCGCTTAATCGACATCGATTAATAGTAATTTTGTACTGAAAAATCTACGTTAAATAACATTTCATCCTTGTCATTCGTAAATTGTAAGTGACGAACGTATCACAAGCTGCGGATAAGAGAGATGGAAGATGACGATAAACTATAAATACGATTTTGTAGTTCCTGTGTTGTTCAGAAATATGATACAATGTTCCTTTAGACATGCATACATTCACGTCCGAAGGAACATTGAACCATATTTCTGTACAACACAGGCACTACAGTATCGTATTTGTCCGCCGACATCGGGCAAGCGACTCTCAATTAAAATGTCTTCTCTGTACGGGAATACACACAATGGATGTACGAATGCGGGTTGTAGTCATATGGAAGTTTGGGCGTGGTCGTGAGGCGTGCTCGAATAGCCTAACAGTAAGGCGACGTCTCGCGATAACCGGGAAATCCGGGTTCGACGTCCGGTTCGGCACAGATTTTCACTGTCGCCGTTCCATTGTATAGCTGATGGTTGTCCACATTCACAACTGCGAATACATTTCATATAAACTATAAACTTTGCAAGTCAGGGTACGGTAGGACTGAATATATCCTCGAGTTTCCTCCTAGAAGAATAGGAGTCTATGGTGGAGCCTTAAGCTATTAGTAGTGACTGAAACGTTGGAATCAGGATAGCTAAAAAATGAAAATTGTGTGATCATTGACTGACATAAACGTAGACTTAGTACTAAGGAGCTCACGGGCGCTCTGCGCCAATAACATGGCAAATACACTACTGGCCATTAAAGTTGCTACACGAAGAAGAAATGCAGATGATACACGGGTATTGATTGGACAAATATATTATACTAGAACTGACATGTGATTACATTTTCACGCAGTTTGGGTGCATAGATCCTGAGAAATCAGTACCCAGAACAACCACCTCTGCCCGTAATAACGGCCTTGATACGCCTGGACATTGAGTCAAACAGAGCTTGGATGGCGTGCACAGGTACAGCTGCCCATGCAGCTTCAACACGATACCACAGTTCATCAAGAGTAGTGACTGGCGTATTGTGAAGAGCCAGTTGCTCGGCCACCATTGACCAGACGTTTTCAATTGGTGAGAGATCTGGAGAATGTGTTGACCAGGGCAGCAATCGAACATTTTCTGTATCCAGAAAGGCCCGTACAGGACCTGCAACACGCGGTCGTGCATTATCCTGCTGAAATGTAGAGCTTCGTAGGGATCGTATGAAGGGTAGAGCCACGGGTCGTAACACATCTGAAATGTAGCGTCAAGTGTTCAAAGTTGCGTCAATGCGAACAAGAGGTGACCGGCACGTGTAACCAATGGCACCCCATACCATCACGCCGGTTGATAGGCCAGTATGTCGATGACGAATACACGTTTCGAATGTGCGTTCACCACGATGTCGCTAAGCACAAATGCGACCATCATGATGCTGTAAACAGAACCTGGATTGATCCGAAAAAACTACGTTTTGCCATTCGTGCACCCAGGTTCGTCGTTGAGTACACCATCGCAGGCGCTCCTGTTTGTGATGCAGGGTCTAGGGTAATCACAGCCATGGTTCAAAAAGGCTCTGAGCATTATGGGACTTAACTTCTAAGGTCATCAGTCCCCTAGAACTTCGAACTACTTAAACCTAACTAACCTAAGGACATCACACACATCCATGCCCGAGGCAGGATTCGAACCTACGACCGTAGCGGTCACGCGGTTCCAGACTGTAGCGCCTAGAACCGCACGGCCACCCGGCCGGCCGCAGCCATGGTGTCCGAGCTGATAGTCCATGCTGCTGCAAACGTCGTCGAACTGTTCGTGCAGATGGTTGTTGTCTTACAAACGTCCCCATCTGTTGACTCAGGGATCGAGACGTGGCTGCTCGATCCGTTACAGCCATGCGGGTAAGATGCCTGTCATCTCGACTGCTAGTGATACGAGGCCGTTGGGATCCAGCGTATTACCCTCCTGAACCAACCGATTCCTTATTCTGCTAACAGTGATTGGATCTCGACCAACGCGTGCGCGATACCATAAACCGCAATCGCGATAGGCTACAATCTGACCTTTATCAAAGTCGGAAACATGTTGGTACGCATTTCTCCTCCTTACACGAGGCATCATAACAACGCTTCACCAGGCAACGCCGGTCAACTGCTGTTTGTGTATGAGAAATCGGTTGGAAACTTTCTTCATGTCAGCACGTTGTAGGTGTCGCCACCGGCGCCCATCTTGTATGAATGCTCTGAAAAGCTAATCATTTGCACATCACAGCATCTTCTTCCTGTCGGTTAAATTTCGCGTCTGTAGCACGTCATCTTCGTGGTGTAGCAATTTTAATGGCCAGTAGTGTACAATGGCAAATACAACCGGATGACGATAGAACAAAGAGCTCGTCAAGTTTAAGAAAGCGGCTGTTTAGCAAAAGAAACAACGTAAGTCCTAGCTGCTATCCCTCCCACTGATAGTATAAAATATAAACTAGACAAGTGTTATCGATGCAGTGAAACTTCGGTTGTAAACTGCATCACAAATCAATAATAGGAAAGTAGACAGTATTGACGAAGATGATACAACACACATATGACTTTAAAGCGAATGTCTTTAGTTTCACGCAATAAAATTATTTTGGAACAGAGCGTCGTAGTCGGGCTTGTTGCTATAGCGATAAGGCACCTGGCAAACGAAGGAGTGCAGAATCGTACCCCTGTTGGACAACGTATTTTTTTCAGTGTGCTTTTAACCTAGCCTTTATCATTCAAAGATGTGGACATTTCTAGGAACGTCAGGTGGTTCTGTTTCCACGTAAAACTTTGGGTCCCTTTTCCAGTTGTGGTTAGTGGAGTCGTTGACGAATCCCCATGTCGTCGAAATGGCGTCCAATTAAAGGCTTACAACACTCATTTGAGCCACTCGAAATTTTTGTTGATTTAGCCAGTCAGAAGAATTTGTTACTGCTATTGAATAAAATATCTTATTCACAAGTAATGGAAAACTTAACAATACTTTCGTAAATCGGAGGAACTTGTAAATCTTGAAGGTGAGAAACTAAAATCTATGAGTAATACCGATTATACGCCATTGTTTAAGTGATCATGTCTTTTGTTTCTTAATTTCCTCTGTTTGCGTTTTACGCTGATATACGAAATTTTTCATTTAGAGTCACATATCTTTTAAGTTAGATTCTCGTATAGCTTGAAGTTATCGTCGACTACATACTGGGCATCGCCAAATTATATCACAGCAATGGGTGTTATTATGTGTGGACACTGGAAAAGGTAACTGGTGACAAAGTTAAAATAAAACAAAATATGACAAATCAACAAAAACAGACTACAGACAACAGTATAAAGGCTAGGGAAGAAAGAGAAAATGGATGTTACTGTATGACAACTGCACACCTTTGAGTGTAGTTAAGTCATCGAAACGGAAGACTTTCCTCAATCGTGTTATGCATGTGACGTTCGAAAGCTGCCACTGAAGTCGAATTTCTTCTGTAGCTGGTGTTCAGGTACGACAGAGTAATGTGTGTAAATGTTCGGAAAAATGGTTGGTTTAGCGCTGAAGGAAAATTTGCAAATTGTAGGAGCGTAATATGTTGCGTTGTTATCGTCACTCTGCGGAATATCGTGGACAGAACTATCGTCTCATTAACTTTTCACGTTAGAGTGTGCTCCTTCATTGTCACTCCATATTGCAGAAGGATAGAAGTTCAATTCATGTCTTTATTTACCGCTGTTATTCTGCATACCAGAAGGAATTACATGTTCTATATGAAGGTAGAGGAAGAGAAGAAAAAGTCTTACCTCCTTTCAGTCATGCCAAATTGTCATATCTCATAAAATGAACCTTGTGCAGAGTGACAATCAAGTACAAAGTCTGATTCTTACAAGTATTTTTCCTTGATAGTTTGGTGCTCTGCATCCTCACTTAGCAAATGTAGCGCAACTCCCTTTACATGTTAATTTATTCACCGCTCTTTAAATTTTCTGTATGCGATTTTAGCGTTTCAGCTTCATTCGTCATAGGAGGATAGACACAGGGAGTTTTTCACAAAATTTACATGTTTTTACTTCATTCTAAACAGTTAAATCTTAAAATTGATGGAACCATAGCAAACAGTTTTCAGTGGAAGGAATCTTGAATGAGAAAAGTCGCAGCGGGATCAAATTTTCAGAATAAGATTTTCTCTCTGTAGCGGAGTGTGCGCTGATATGAAACTTTCCTGGCAGATTAAAACTGTGTGCCGGACCGAGACTCGAACTCGGGACCTTTGCCTTTTCATATTAAATTTTGTTTAGTGCGTCTTTGTTTTAATGTTAGTATCGTCACATTTTTGTAATTTAAGCAGATGCGTGGTCAAATGTTGAATGATCGTAAACAGTGAGACAAATGGAATCTGTTAAGGGGATCATATCCTGAAGAGACTAGAAGGAAATCGACTTAATCAAGGAATACCCTATGTATATTTTCAATAACTAATATATGTATTCAGATCATTTAGAGACCGCATAAGCGATGTGGAGATTTTCCAAAATCTTCAGCTTTTACAAGTTTCTGGATTTACAGCAGCATTCAGCAGTGACAAAAATGTGAAATCAACTGAAAGAAATGAAATACATGCCGCAGTGCCGCGGTTAAAAATATGTAGAAACCAGAAACTGAGTAGCTGGAAGCACTGACTTGCACGGCGCAAAAATGATTTTCACTTCAGTTTTGTATTCAGCCTTTTCATGTTTTGCCTTAGTAATGGTCACAATATAATACTCTGTAGCTTAAAAGGATGCGAACAATATTCGTGGCCAAAGATTAGCACTCTAAATAGATGCACATAATCGTGGAAACTTACAAAACAACGAAAGACAGCGGGGCATAGATAAACTGCAGGACCCTTGCCTTTCGTGAAAGGTTACCGAATAGAAAAACACATTCACTGGATCGGTGTCCACATCGAGTTCTCCAGCACTTGCAAGATGCAGGCAGAGAAGCACACTGCGCAATTGTACAAGATGCACTGTGTCTGTGGAGAAGTCTGCTTCAGCGGAACCGACTGGCCAGTAGGAACACGGATCCGAGAGTACGAGCACTAAATTCTTGTGCAACACAAGAAATCGGCAGTGGCTGAACGTCAGAAACACTGGTTCCAGGCAGATAGCACTGAGTAAGGATTGTGTGATGTAGCGCCCCCAGAATTTTAATAAAGTCTGGAGACACTTGTGTTCCAGCCGTTTCGAACACGCGTTATTTTAAAGCAGGGCGTAAGGATGGGCATGGGATACTGCACCCATTTATTGTCTGTGCAGGCGAAACTGGAAGGGAGGTAATTCGTCGGCGCTGGCAAGTGTTCAGCGCGACCTGCCAAGAATAATCAAATAAGATCCGGAAATTCCGTGGCCGGCTGCAAAGAGTAATATAGTTTTGTATTGTTGAAAAACAAATGGAGAGACTCGAAATAGTGACTGTTTATTAGACGTTGAACTGCTGTTAAGAGTACATGGACTGAACGTGGATAGTCAGCCACGATAAAATCTTGTGTATTAATTGTGTTCAAAAACGTGTAATTAACTGATTCTGTGTGCCCGGTAATGTGTGGGCTTACGTCATAAAATTTAGTTTTTTTTGTACAAAGTGGAAATAAATATGTTCTGGTGCATTGAATGATATTCCAAGAGTAGCGTATTTTTTAAATAGGAGGAGAGAGAGCGAGAGAGTGAAAATTTCCCTTTCCAAGCAGTGAAATCTTCGGAGAAGCTTCCGGTGCTAGCAGAAGACGTCGGCGCTGCAAGAAAGCAGAACCAGCACTCTTCAACAAGTAAGTCCACGAAAACGCTTAAGCTATATAGAGAGCTTAACATTACACCGGGCCTCCGCAGTGGTTGCAAAACAGGCTGGGCCAGTACAACGCAAGACTGGAGAGGACAGTCATCTATTAGAACACTCTAATAATAGGAATAGAGACGATGGCTATAGGCTTGCATCATGCAGATTTCCAATCATCAGATCCCTACCAGCGGTACTGACAGCTTGTGAGCAGAAAGTTACTTGCGAGAAACTGCAGCTGCGCGTCCCATGGCTCGCAGTGGTAAAACAGCGCTTAAAGTAACCAGTACTTCACTCGCCAATGGCCAAGGACTCACATCCCTTTCTCATACTGAATAGTGCAATAGGCAACAGCTAACAGCACTTCTTCCTTTACAGGAAACTAATCGTACAAACTTTTTCACTTTTTCCCCATAGTGTACCAATTAAATCAACAGTTTTCTAAATTGTGACATGATGCTATGCCCTGTAAATAGGTCAAAAAGTGGCCCGTCGGAAACACAGTACACCAGTTGGTGCATAAATACTGGAGAACCGGAGGATGGCTAATAAAATGCTGTTCTTATCCATTAATGATAGTTATTTTACAGCATGATGACGATCTACATCCGGAAAACTTTTATGATAACTATATCTAACCGTGGAATCCTACGTACTTGTGTGACGGTTTGTTGTGGTGCACTGGCATCGGCGAACACTTCGCATGTTAAGCTGACACCTTTGACTGGGGTAACAAAGTTCCAAAGCATAAAGCGTCAACTGACACGTAATTTTCAGCAAACTATATGCCCTGTTGATGGCGAGTCTGAGGCGATATCCTCAATGTTTGTGCATACAGATTCCCTACAGCTTAAGCAACAGTCTTCCAATCAAAACACCTATTATGCAAGGGTACAGGGAGGCCTCTCTAGGCCAAACGATGCCATCAGAAATCACCAAAGATGATAGCTAGTTTTGATGTCGACAGTTGTGTGGAACCAACGACTAAACACGGATGAAGATCCAACAAGAATTTTATCAGGTTAGATACCTACAACAAATTAAATCAGCAATATTTTCAACCAGGACCTCATTTATCGTAATAACTCATATGCATCACAATATTAAGAAAACAAACGGCTATACTGGTAGACAAGATCGTTTCAACACCATCACGTTATTCTTATAACCACAGAAAACAGCTCTCAACGTTAAGTTCCACAAAGAATTAAAAATGTTGCTTAGTAGATCCTAAGCACAAGGTAGCGGCTGGCATTACTACGAAATTACATGCGCATGTACAGTGGTGGAAATATTTATTGCATCATCTCTTACAATTAACAATTTTTGTTACAAACATCGAATAACTGAGCTAAATTTGCTTGATTTCTATCAGAAATGAATATACACAATAATTTTTGTCAATTTGTATTATTTTTAATTTTTGTTTCTATAAAAATGTTTGTTTTTCATAATTTAACACTTTCTTGAAAAATGAGTGTAAGTGGATATGTCAGCTATTCTGTTTGCTATTCTGAAATATGAATACTTTTCAGGTTACCTTCCATTCAGAAGGCTGTTGCACTCAGCGACTGTTATATTGACTTGTAAATAATAGATTTCAGCTATCAGTGGTCCTTTTTAAATGTTATTGGCAGATCTATATTTCAGCTAGAAACTAGCCATTCTCAATGCACTCTCATTTTTGTTCAATGCATGTAATGCCTGTTCGTCGGGCTTCATTCACAGTTCATTGAATTCAATGTTGTAACACAACATTAATGTTGTAACATAACATTGATGGATTTTAGTGTTTGTATTGCCTCATATGAATACACTGTTGCATTTAATACTCTGTAGCTCCACCACGCGTCTTAATCACTGCTTGACATCGTGAAGGCATTAAAAGAATGAACTTTTTAATGTACTCCTCACTCAGTTCATGAAGCCACACACGCACAAGCGTCTCCAACAGCTCCCATTTATTTCGTGGCTTCTTTTTAGTGATAGTATTTCCCATAACCTTCCAACAGATCTCATTAGGATTGAGATCAGGGCTGTTTCCAGACCACTCTAATGCTCAAACCTCATTTTGTCAAAGGAAGGATTTTACCTGAAATGTAGAAGTACGTGATAATTAACCAAGAGAGTAATGTGCTTCGTGTTTGGTATAAACATTAGTCATAGGATTCATCTTCAAAGTTCTATGGCAAGGAGCGGAGTCATCATGAAAAATGCAATTGGAAACATCTGCAAACTGGTCTCTAATTGTTGGCATAAGCTTCCTGTCAAGGATGCTCATGTAGGCATCTGCGTTGACAGTGCCACTGATGAAGTCCAGACGACCTATTCCGCGACTGGAAATGCACCCCCAGCCCATCTGTACTTGTGGCTGTTTGACTGTATGTGTTATGCATGATGGCAAAAATTATTCACTTTTTCTTAGGCGTTCGAGAACTTTTCCATCTGAGCCATGAAGATCACATTTGGACTCGTGTGTTCCACATATCTGGTGTCCATGTCGCATGTTCCTTTGCCCATTGTAGTCGCTGTTGCCACATTATCTTGGTCAATAAAGGCTTCCTCCTAGGAAGACGGGCTGAGAGTCCAGCCTTACAATTCTACTGGTTACTGAGATGTCGCACATTTCTTCCCAGCCTCACTTTAGTTCAGTTGATGACAGGCGACGATCCTTGAGCGAAAGTCTTTTCAATACCCTGTCCTGTTTGGCAGAAGACGCCCTTTTATGACCTCTTCCTTTCTCACGATCAACATTTCCTTTTTCCCTTTATTTATTCAGTAACCTCGAAACCGTAGTCTGATTAAATCCTGTCTTAGAGGCTATCTCTCTGGTGCTGAGACCAACAGAGGAATAAGCAAGTATGGGAGCATTCTTTTCTGGCGTTAATTCAACTGACCTGCCCATCTTCTAACTGCAAAGTCTCAACTCAAAATAGCCGTATACAGTAAACACTGGTTTCATTTTAAAACCAAACGACAACAACAAAGAGTTGTGTATTGTTGGAAAACATGGGGGAAGAAGTCTGATTATTAAAGTAAGAATACGTCAACAAAGCTTAGCAAAAATTGGAGCGGTATAACCTGAAGCCAACTGCTGCAAAAGACAAAAAGATGAAGTCATTCATGGTGACGCAATAAATAATACCACCACTGTATATGCAACAATTGAAACGTAGATATGTCCGAAATAAATTAAAAACATAATTCATTTTCACGCACTATAAGCTGCTTAGCCTTCTCAGAGATAGTAAAAAAGTACATTAGCCACAAAATGAGCAGACAAAACTTACAAAGAATATCATGAATACAGTCAAACAAAACACAGAAACACAAATAAAATCAAAATCGAATAAACAACAACAAAAACTAAACACTCTTTTAAAACAAAACAAAGCTTTTGCACTTAAAAATAGAAAGCAAGCAAACCACACATTCCACAAACGTCTGGTAAACCTTACCACTAACCAACCAAGAAATAAGTTTTCTACGGTCACTGTAGAAACACAACACGCCAGAAAAACCACACCATGTGGTAAAAAGGTATGAATTTTCATAATTTATGTGTTTTTTCAAATATCTGTAATTACATTTTTTAAAAACTAATAGCTACATGTATACAAAACAACAAAGAACGTTCTTTATCTTTAACAGATGGAAAGTAAAAGCCCACTGAGGATGCTGCAACTGCAGTGAAACATGTTTGGGTTATAAAAAAAAACTGTGTTTCGCTAAAGGCGGACCCTATCCAAAAACATGTGTATTGTTAAAGCAAACACGGAAAAAAAGAGCTTCAATACCAAGATGATTATTACAAAGAACTGTTTCATATACAAAAATCACATTTTTCAGTGTTCCCTGATCTCTACAAGACAAACTGGGAGGTAATGCTACAAAGGATATGGACAATTAGAACATCAAAAACCATTCAGAAGTTACAAACCGCGCACTGCTCAAAATCAATTCGCATGGAAACAGTTATGATACTTCATGAAGTAGAAAAGTGGGCTCAAATTGAAATTCATAGAGCGGATTAGGTACTTCATTGTACATGCAGGAAAGAACTAACTACTAAATTAACAGATTACAACTAAACTAAAATATTTTTAGATTATTACCGAATTTTTTAAACAATAGTGTCAAAAATCATTCTCTTGCGATCTGAAATCGAGTGGTCTAAGGTGCGGCAGTCATGGACTGTGCGGCTGATCCCGGCGGAGGTTCGAGTCCTCCTTCGGGTATGGGTGTGTGTGTTTGTCCGTAGGATAACTTAGGTTAAGTAGTGTGTAAGCTTAGAGAGTGATGAACTTAGCAGTTAAGTCCCATAAGATTTCACACACATTTGAACATTTGTTCCGAAATTTGGAATTAACGTGAATGGAATCATTGGATCTACGAATTAAATGAACTACTGAGTAAGCAGACTACTTTCGTTTCGTGACGTGGGTAAATAAAAAATGAGATAAGACCCCTGGACCAGACTGATTATGTGTACGATTTACTCTGCCTGGAGATCGCATACTGGAAAACGTTAATAAATCTAATAAACTCCAGACACCAGCATCTTTCTAACTTATCAGTACTATACATGATTGGGAACTCTGAGTTGAAGAACTTTGTACACAGGAAACTTCTTCTTTAGGTAATATATCGTAAACCGATGTCTGAAGAAGATGATAAGTCTTCAAAATACTTAGTAAAAATAAACTGATGTAAAAACAGCTGTTAAATTTTTTATATTACGAAAGAAAATAAGATAACAACATGGACGTACAGTTTTAGCAGTAGTATTCTGAAGGACATTGTAATTATTCAGTGAACATTGAAGCTGAAAGCTGATGTTGAGCACTGGATATCCCTGTTGGATAACCGTCATCCTAAAAACAGAATCTGCTGTACTACGCGTCTGTTTGCCTATTTCTTTCCACAGCTTTTCTGTATCTCGTTATCCTAAGAAGTGGAAGTATTAGACCCCTCCCTTGTTCTCTTGTTCCCTATCTTAGAGGTGGCTGGTGACTGTATGCGTCACTCAGCCTGAGACAGTCTTCTTCTGGAGGTCTTAGATTTCATACCTTTTAATTTCCTCCATTTATGTTTGCAAAGACAATATTTGCACTCCCTTTCTTTTTGTTCTTTGATAAATTTTCTCTTCTGAGACCGAGAAAAGTATTTCACCATCACCTAGTCCAAATTTTCAGTGAAAATTTCCACTTTTGGACTGGTCTGTTCCCGAGCCATTTGCGGAAACAGCTTTCATAGGTTCCGTTTGCAATACTTGGGTGTTTGAGGTCTCAAGTCCCTTGCTTTGCTTTGTTTTCTGTGTTCACTACTTTTGTTCCACGACAATTTATGATATATCAGGTTGACAGATGTAGTCATGAATAAAAGGACACCTTGTGGCACACATTCAGAATGAAATTTTTGATTATTATACTTTCCTTGTTGACTGTAATAATTTACTTACTAGAATACGACTGAAATGTTGGCATTTAGGCTGTTGGTCAAGTGCTGAACACAGCGCCTTAAAATGAATCAAAAATAAAAATGCCCCGCCATTCTATTTATTGAGAGAAAGACTTTAGAGTCTCTTAATTTCTCACTGTCTACGTATGTTACACCAGTCAACATTACTTCAGCAGCTAGTCCTATAAAATTGTGACGATTTGATGATATAACGACAGTATACACAAGTTTTTCTTGAATTGCATTGCGAAGCACGGTCATAGAGTTGGTACCAATAAGCTAAATGCACACCAAAGATAGATACAATAACGTCAAATAGGCCAAATAAAATATACAAATATCCAATATACAAGTTTTTTCAATCAGATAATTGATTAGGGAAGCAAAAATTGATACAATTTTATATGAAAGTTAAGCTATAATTTAGCATTCACTTGTGTTATGATGATAGCACTATGGAATCCCACAATATTCCATTTATTTAATGTACCACATGACTCACTGTAAAATTTGTGTAGTTAATAATTTGATGGTTAATTGAAATAGCCAATAGTAAAATAATCATTTAAGAAAACAACGTGATGTTTGTTTAAGCTGAGGAAGGCACTGAAAAACGCGCATAAAGGTGCTTAAGATTAACAGTCTTAGTAACCGATATTGAAATGTCTGCTTCCACAGTTTGCTGTGCTGATTAAAACCGGTTTTTTGTTATTATAAAGGAAACTAATGTACGACGGGCGTTCAGTACCCATGTAATCCATTTTTTCTGAGAACAGGCTGGTTTTATTCAGGAGTCCCGTAGACCATATTATTCCCCTCTGTTTTGGCGATAAAACCATGTTTTTCAAAATAGTCTCCGCTCAGTGCGATAGCCGTGTGTCACCTTACTGAGATAGCCTGTACGCCCGCATAGCAGGACTCTACTGGTCGGTGTCGAAGCTTGTTGATCAGTTATATCCCCATCATCCACATACTACTTCGTGCGGAGTGCATCCTTAATTGAGCCAAAAAGATGGAAGTCAGAAGGTGCGCGATCCGGGCTGTAGAGTGAATGAGGAAGGATAGTCCAATGAAGCTATGCGAGCTCCTCTGTAGCGCGAAGACTTGTGTGAGACCTTGCGTTGTCTTGGAGAAGGAGAAGTTCGTTTGTATTTTTGTGGCGACGAACGCGCTGAAGTTGTTTCTTCAAGTTCCTGAAGGTAACTGTGGGAGCAGGTTACTCTTCCATATAGTGTTTTGACATCGATAAGGTTGGATTTAGAGCTATATGTTCTGTGATATCACAAGAGACAAAAGAAGATTGTATTGTTTTTTGAGAGTTGTAAAATGTATCGTTGCCTAAGCAACACGCCGATTCACGTTTTATAAAATGTTATAAATAAAGAAGTTGTAAGTTCTTATTTGTGTGTGTGTTTACCCTGTGTTAGACACCACCGACAATAGGACACTTTCCCGACACTGATGAACGTTTTAAAGTAATTCATCTGGATCTAATAGAGCCAATTCCTCCTTTTGTAGAATAAGGGCCAATTTCTCCTTATGATGAATATACGTACTGCTTAACATGCATCGATAGAGTTATGAATTGAACAGAGGTAATACCACTTCGGGATATACAAGCAGAAGCTGTAGCTCAAGCTTTCTTCAATTGTTAGATTACTAGATTTGGCACACCTTATCAAATAGTAACCGATAGCGGAATACAATTTAATTCTGAGCTATTTCAAGCACTATCGAAAATATGTGGTTGTAATCAAATTGAAACTACTACATATCGTCCTCAATCCAATGGAAAAATAGAAAGACTTCATCGCACACTACTTAAAGCAGCAATCCGTTCACATTCAACTACAAAATGGACTCAAACAATACCTGTATTCCTTATTGGTCTTCGTAGCTCAATCAGAAAAAAAACACGAATGCTACGATAGCAGAAATGGTTTTTGCTTCACCCATCAGGATACCTGGTGATTTTTTTTTCAAGAAGTCGGAACAAATAGGGATTCAGACTTACCCAATTTGTTTCACAACTAAAACAATATATGAATCGGCTGAAACCTGTGCAAATAGCTCACAAAGTAAAAGACACACCATTTGTATACAAGAACCTCAGCACTTCAACACACGTATTTGTAAGGTTGACAGTCGTTAGAACCTCCTTGTGAAGGCCCATATGAAGTCGTGGAAAGAACACCAAAATTTTTTGGCCTTAAAACTAAAGACCAAGTAAAAATCATTTCCATCGCCCGATTGAAACCTACATATTGCTGAACGAAGACGTTAGATTCTGGAAGATACTCCAGTTTCTCCACCATCCCAGGACCGACAAGCTGAAGATAAAAAACTACGAACATCAAGATCGGGTCGCGTAATTCGACTTCCCGCAAGTCTAGTGGACGTAGTACAGTGAATTGTGACCGTCGTACTGAGGAGGGGGTGATGTGGGGGCAGGTTGCTCTTCCATATGTTGTTTTGACATCGAAAAGGTTGGCTTCAGAGCTATATGTTCTGTGATACCACAAGAGACAAAAGAAGATTTGTATTCTTTTTTGAGAGTTGTAAAATGTATCGTTGCCTGAGCAACGCGCCGATTTACGTATTATAAAATGTTATAATAAAGAAGTTTTAAGTTCTAATTTGTGTGGGTGTTTACCTGTGCTAGACACCACCGACAAAACACAATACACATATAGCGTCCCCAGTGAAATAATACGAAAAGACTTAAAAACAGTATTTATAAAGAAGAGACATTTAAAAATTGAACAGTATATATTTCTATCATGTGCCCGTAAAATAATAATTTCTCTGGGTAAGTTTAGAGTGCAAAAAAATATAAAAAAAATGATCTAAAGAGACAAGATACGCTCTTTTGTTAATTTTTTAGTTGTCTTCACTTCTTCTCTTGTCTTGGTTGCGTGTAGACGGACATCTTGCGAGTGCTGGCAAATGTAAGCAGTTTTGTACTAATTAAGCAAATAATATATTGATTTAATATTATTGTTCACTTTTAATTTGTAAGTGGTGATCCTGATTTTATGTCCGCCTTCCTTGAATTAACCTGCAATGGAGTAATTTATAGTTCAACAATCGCAGCGGCCGATGCAGCCAACGACGCCATTACGTGGCGATATTAACTTATAAAATTTAGCGGAAGCGAAAAACTCGCCCGCTATTAACATAATATACATTTTTCTCCACAGCCGCCCGACGTTGCAGAAAATACGTAGCTTTAAGATACTTATTTTCAGTACAACAGCCGAGAGCCAGAGCCAGGACTCCGACTACAATGCAATGGTTGACGGAAGTAAGAAAAAAATACTCTCGCGCGAGTGCGGGCCGCATTTTTAATTAATAACTAAAGATATTTTGCTTTAAAGTGAACTGACTAGCCGAGGAAATTAATATGAGAAGTTTATTCCATCTTATGTGCTCATGTTTTAAGATTCAGCGAGTCTAACATTTATTAACATAACAAATAATTTAAGATTAATATTGTTAAAAAGAAGAACTTCACGAAAGCATTTAATTGTAAATCAAAATTGAATGAAATATTTTGATTAAGGTCCACCACGTAAGTCGGCAACAATCCAAATAATAGTAATAATTATTATTAAATTAGGACGGCCGACAGACGCGAGACACATCAGAAGTGATCATTGCACCATGAGGGAGGGCATCAAACGGATTAACCCCTTCAGTATCCCAGAAGACCGTCACCTTGACTTAACCGGCTGACTGTGCGGCTTTGAACCTCTTCCTTGCAGGAGAGGTGGTGTGGTGCCACTGCATGGATTGCCGTTTTGTTTCCGGTTCGAAGTGATGAACCCATGTTTCATTCTCTGTGGCGACGTTCAACAAAAAATTGTGATGATCAGCCATGAAACGCTCAAGGAATTCCGGCAAGGAGCCCAGGAAACCAGCGGGTACAGCATACCTTTGAGTATCCCAACTGGTGAACGAATGTGTCAGCATTGCCAGTAGAGACGTCCAGTTGCGGAGCGAGGCGATTGGTTGCGATCCGTCGAACACCGCGAATGAGAGTGTCCGCAAATTACAACATCGCTGGAGTCACAGTTGTGTGCGGCCGACCTGCACTCGGGTGACTGGACTGGTTCCCGCGACCTTGTTGCGATGATGACAGGCGCCTCGCCCAATAACTTGCCGTGCTTTTGTTCTCCGTGAGGTCTCCGTAGATATCCTGCAAACGCCTATGAATATCTGTGATGCACTGGTTTTCCCGCAAAGGAAACTCAATGACACTTAATGCAAAACAGGGAATCAGCGATCATAAAGCGGTCACTGCATCGATGATTTCAGCCGTAAATAGAAATATTAAAAAAGGTAGGAAGATTTTTCTGTTTAGCAAAAGTGACAAAAAGCAGATTACAGGGTACCTGACGGCTGAACACAAAAGTTTTGTCTAGTGTTGAGGATCAGTGGACAAAGTTCAAAACCATAGTACAATATGCGTTAGATGAGTATGTGCCAAGCAAGATCGTGAGCGATGGAAAAGAGCCACCGTGGTACAACAACCGAGTTAGAAAACTGCTGCGGAAGCAAAGGGAACTTCGCAGCAAACATAAACATAGCCAAAGCCTTGCAGACAAACAAAAATTACGCGAAGCGAAATGTAGTGTGAGGAGGGCTATGCGAGAGGCGTTCAATGAATTCGAAAGTAAAGTACTATGTCCTGACTTGGCAGAAAATCCTAAGAAATTTTGGTCTTGTGTCAAAGCGGTAGGTGGATCAAAACAAAATGTCCAGGCACTCTGTGACCAAAATGGTACTGAAACAGAGGATGACAGACTAAAGGCCGAAATACTAAACGTCTTTTTTCGAAAGCTGTTTCACAGAGGAAGACTGCACTGTGGTTCCTTCTCTAGATTGTCGCACAGATGACAAACTGATAGATATCGAAATAGACGACAGAGGGATAGAGAAACAATTAAAATCGCTCAAAATAGGAAAGGCCGCTGGACTTGATACCAGTTCGATTTTATACAGAGTACGCGAAGGAACTTACCCCCCTTCTTGCAGCGGTGTCCCGTAGGTCATCCCCGTTTTCAAGAAGTGACGTCGAACAGATGTGCAGAACTACAGACCTACATCTGTAACGTCGATCAGTTGTAGAATTTTGGAACACGTATTATGTCCGAGTATAATAACTTTTCTGGAGACTAGAAATCTTCTCTGTAGGAATCCGCATGGGTTTCGAAAAAGACGGTCATGTGAAACCCAGCTCGCGCTATTTGTCCACGAGACTCAGAGGGCCATAGACACGGGTTCACAGGTAGATGCCGTGTTTCTTGACTTCCGCAAGGCGTTTGATACAGTTCCCCACATTCGTTTAATGAACAAAGTAAGAGCATATGGGTTATCAGACCAATTGTGTGATTGGATTGAAGAGTTCCTAGGTAACAGAACACAGCATGTCATTCACAATGGAGAGAAGTCTTCCGAAGTAAGAGCGATTTCAGGGGTGTCGCAGGGGAGTTTCGTAGGACCGTTGCTATTCACAATATACATAAATGACATCGTGGATGACATCGGAAGTTCACTGAGGCTTTTTGCGGATGATGCTGTGGTATATCGAGAGGTTGTAACAATGGAAAATTGTACCGAAATGCAGGAGGATCTACAACGAATAGACGCATGGTGCAGGGAATGGCTATTGAATCTCAATGTAAACAAGTGTAATGTGCTGCGAATACATAGAAAGAAAGATCCCTTATCATTTAGCTACAATATAGCAGGTCAGCAACTGGAAGCAGTTAATTCCATAAATTATCTGGGAGTACGCTTTGGGAGTGATTTAAAATGGAATGATCATATAAAGTTGATCGTCGGTAAAGCAGATGCCAGACTAATAAGATTCATTGGAAGAATCCTAAGGAAACGCAATTCGAAAACAAAGGAAGTAGGATACAGTACGCTTGTTCGCCCACTGCTTGAATTCTGCTCAGCAGTGTGGGATCCGTACGAGATAGGGTTGATATAAGATCCAACGGAGAGCAGTGCGCTTCGTTAAAGGATAATTTAGTAATCGCGAAAGCGTTACGGAGATGATAGATAAACTCCAGTGGAAGACTCTGCAGGAGAGATGCTCATTAGCTCGGTACGGGCTTTTGTTGAAGTTTCGAGAACATTCCTTCACCGAGGAGTCAAGCAGTATATTGCTCCCTCCTACGTGTATCTTGCGAAGGATAAAATCAGAGAGATTAGAGCCCACACAGAGGCATACCGACAATCCTTCTTTCCACAAACAGTACGAGACTGGAAAAGAAGGGAGAACCGATAGAGGTACTCAAGGTACCCTCCGCCACACACCGTCAGATGGAATGTGGAGTATGGATGTGGATGTAGATGTAGAACAGGCGAACCGCGGTCCGTGTACGGACCTTTGAAGGTCGAACCTCGGACCGCCAAATATTCTTAAATACAGTCTGACGTCCAACTAAGTATCCCGGCGCCTTGTTCGCACTAGGCTAATAATTTAGTCGAGTACTGAGTAATTTAGTAACTAAACGTGTCTGAAAAAAAATTTAGTCGAGTAGATTAGCAAATCATTTAGTCAAGTCGATCCATTTCATTCTATTTTCCTCGGCGACTAGCGCCTCCCACCACGCGTCGCCGGTCACTCGTTCATTTGTTAAACAAGTCCGAACATGTCGTTTTAGTCAAAGAGAGCACAGCGGGTGGTCGGCCTTTACTTCGTATCGTCAATCGCACGCAGGCCGCAGAGCAATTATCCATTTGTTTTACAATTTTGTCGTGTGAAAAACGTTTTCGTATATACATACCTACATTAATAATGGGTCCTAAAAAGCGAAAAGTGGACACTGAAAATAGGAGATATTTGGATGAATGGACCGAACAACATTGTTTTAGGCTGCCTGATAGGCCTGAAGCGGTTCCAGTTTGCTTAATATGTAATAAAACTGTCACTGTTATTAAAAGTGGCAATTTAAAGCGACACTATGAAAAAACTCATCAGCAATTCCACAAAAACTTTCCTCTTGACAGTGAGGCTCGTAAAGAAAAACTACAGGTAATATAATTCTGTTAGATAATGTATAAATGTGGTATGTATATCTGCTTTGTAAACTTATCACGATAAAATTTAAATTTAAATTACAGGAACATCCCACGTCTTATGAAAAAAGCACGAAATTGCTGGATCGCTGCATGAGTGAGCAAGAAAAATCGGCAGAAGCAGCGTTACGTTTGTGCTGGACACTTAGTAAACACCAAAAACCATTTTCAGATTCTGAAATAATGAAAGAATGTATGCTGGAAGTAGCCTCGGCACTTTTCGAAGAAAAAAAGGATGTTGTCGCTGCAATTCAAAGTATTCCAGTGTCGGCAAGAAGTAATACAAGAAGAACGGAAATTTTAGCTACTGATATTAAAAGCACTCTGCTTGAACTTTTGGAAAAGGCACCATGCTACGTCATTCTACGTCATTGCACTTGACGAATCATGTGACATTGTTGATGATAAACGAATATCTATTTTCGTGAGATTTTTCGACATTTAAAATAAGATATCCAGAGAAGAATTGCTCGCAATATTGCCTTTGCAAGGTAACACTCGAGGAGAAGATTTATTCAAAGCTATTAACGTATCTATTAATATTCCAACGTTTGTTATAATAAAATAGTGTCGCTTTCAAATGACGGCGTCCCAGCGATGATTGGAAAAGAAAAATGCGTAGTAAAGAAAATCAGGGATCTGAATCCAGGTGTAATATCGTATCAGAGTATAATTCATCAGACTGCCCTTTGTGTAAAACTCAGTGCTACACTGAAAGAAGTAATGGACAGCTCGGTGCAGTTCATAAATTTTGTGAGATCTCATTCTTCTCTTCAACACCGAAAGTTCTAGAAGTTTCTTTCGGAAAATGATGCAGCGTATTCTGACATATTGCAATGCAATAATGTTCGTTGGTTAAGTAAAGGTCAAGTTGTTGAACGTTTCTGGCTAATAAAGGAAGAAGTAACCTCCTTGTTACAAATCTTGGATACGCAGGGAGCAAAGAAGCACTTAGAGTTCATAACAAACGAGCGCAATATTCCAGCTGTGGCTTTTCTGAAGGATATTCTGAAATATTTAAATGCGCTCAACATAGAGTTACAAGGGAATATATGTGAGCTGATACAAAGCGTACCTGTTTTTCGTCGTAAGCTGGATATTTTTGAAAAAGATATTACGCGGCACGAATTTATTCATTTCCCAACAACTCTTGAGTATAAAATAAAGAACTCTGAAGAAGAAATTGCAGTGTTTGCAAGATTTCTGTCCGATCTAAGGCACGAATTTGCTACAAGATTTCAAGACTTTGCAGAAATTTGAAAGCTGCCGCAATTCCTAAAATTTCCTTATGAAGTTGATGCATCGGTAGAATGGACTGATGCGGCTGCAGAGTTGTTCAGCGTTTCAAAGTCTTCACTTCGAGTGGAGATAATCGACTTGCAAGAAGATATTTCTTTAAAAATTTATAAAACTGTATCCACTGAAGAATTTTGGGGTGAACATGTTTCAGAAAAATATGAAAATATGAAAATCTGGCCACTATGTTTGGTTCGACATATATATGCGAATCGTCGTTCTCGAAAATGAATTTTTCGAAGAACACATGTCAGTCAAGTTTGACGGACGCCCACCTCGAAGACATACTTCGCATTTGCTGTACCCCTCGTACACCGAACTTTAAAAAACTGGGTCAAGACCGTCGATGTAATTTCTCACATTGAATAATTACAATATTACTTGAGAACTACTTGTTTTACTTGGTATACCCTTATTTTGGACACTAACTCGACTTGAAAACAAAATAAAAAACAGTAACTTTTAATTATTAGTTTTTTTATGGACCTCCATAAAAAATTTTAGACCGAATCCGGACCCCACTGAAAACTACTTGCCGATTCCTGCTATAGGGGCTGAAGTAGGAGTATTTCACGAAGTCCCACAACAAATTTCTCATTTTTTCAACAACCGAAATTGTCCGAGAACGTCGCTCGTATTTTCATTACTTCTGAAGATTTTAAACTGTACAGCGGGAAAAGATACTCAATGTACACTGTCATTTACAGATCATTAGTGGGCATAATTTCAGTCATGAGACATTAAATTACTTTGCAGAGAACGGTTGTGTTTGGGCAAGAGAAGGGAAGGCAGCGACGGTATTCAAGGTAGAAGATAAGCGCGGTCGGTATAGGCTAATTGGTGTTCCTTCTCTGCTGGTAGTGTACCTGTATCATGGACAATAAGAAGAAAAATAAGCGTGGCTTTTGGTTTCATCTTGGTGCAAGACCAAAGGAGTAGATAATTTTAGCCGCGGCTGCTTACAATATTTCACACTTTAAGCGATCACCGGACCAACTCTTCATGGATAGTGATCTAGCTCTAACACCGAAGGCGTTTCGACAATATATAAACATTTGACTGAACTTGTAACTTTTTCTAGTTGAGATCTTATGGTGATATAATGTCGCAAAGTTAAAGCGGCCGCGATATAAACATTCTATGGGCTATTTTGATTGGTGTTCGGCGTTCAGTGCCACGTGTTTTATTGAAGCTGCAAGTAGTTTGTGGGACTATCATACGATTCACTTTGCATTTAATAATTTAATTCAAATGAATAAAAAATTAATTTTACTCTTGTCTTTTTTTTGACACTAGTATCGTCTGTTTTGTATGTTCATCATTTTTCTATTTTTTCCTGAGTGTTTACAGACGTACATGATTCATTTTCTTATTTATGCTGCTGATATGTAGCAACCTTAGTACCTCTAATGTGGTACCATGCGAACGTACAGGCCGTGCGAGTAACGTAGTGCAAAACTGTTGCATTGAACGGAGATTATGTTGCAAAATAGCTTTTTGTAGTCAAAAGAGAGAGAAACAATGTGGTGTATTGGAATCATGAATAAAACCAACCATATTTCAGAAAAAAATATGTTGCATTACGTACAGAATGCTCCTGGAGAGATGCTATACATGAGCACCGTAAATAGGAAAATGAATCAGATACGTCTGCAACATTTGAGAAGAACGGGCCGGCCACTTCCGTTCGAAGTGATAGATGAATCACAATAAAACACTTCATTGCTCAACTGGACGTCTGTATTGGTAGTGCTGACACTTTCGTTCTCCATTTGAGATACTCAAAGGTAGATGTTGATGATGATGATGTTTGGCTTACGGGGTGCTCGACTGTGTGGTCATCAGCGCCCATACAAAGACCCAAATTTTACACAGTTCAATTTTTTTCACAGTACAATCTAGCTTCTGTCAATGTCACGGCCGGGAATCGAACCCGGGACCCCGGGACCAAGAGGCAGCAACGCTCAAAGGTATGTGCCCGCTGGCTTTCTCGCCGGAATTCCTTGCCCGTTACGAGGCTGATTGTCACACTTTTTCGTAGAACATCATCACAGGTGATGAAACATGGGTTCAACATTTCAAACTGTAAATAAAACGGTAATCCATGGACCACGTCTCCTCTGACAAAAAGAGTTCAAAGCCACACCCTCAGCCGGTGAAGTCTGGGACTCTGAATGGATTATTTTGTTTGATGTCCTCCCTCATGGTGCAGCGATCAGCTCTCAAGCGTATTGTGTTACCATTAGGAAAGTAACCACTTCGACGTCTCAAAAATAAGAATAAACTGCAAGTGTGCGAGAGTCTCCGGTGTGTGCGGTCGGCCGGGCCGACACGCAGGAGATCGAACAGATTTGCGCACCTTGTTGCGATGATGACAGTTCCTCACCAACGACTCACCGTGCTTTTGTTAACTGCAAGGTCTCCATAGGCATTCTGCAAGTGCCTACGGTTATGTGCGATAATCTGGTTTCCGCTATGATAGGTCTCTGCTTGGAACGCAACTCCGTTTACAGACGACATTTTGATATTTAAGTATAGTACTGCCACGGATCTGAACTTCATGAAACTATAGGGACGAACAACTTCAGTTGGAAAGACCACATAGATAATATTGTGGGGAAGGCGAACCAAAGGTTGCGTTTCATTGGCAGGACACTTAGAAGATGCAAAAGTCCACTAAAGAGACAGCTTACACTACACTCGTTCGTCCTCTGTTAGAATATTGCTGCGTGGTGTGGGATCCTTACCAGGTGGGATTGACGGAGAACATCGAAAGAGTGCAAAAAATGGCAGCTCGTTTTGTATTATCACGTAATAGGGGAGAGAGTGTGGCAGATATGATACGCGAATTGGGATGGAAGTCATTACAGCAAAGACGGTTTTCGTCGCGGCGAGATCTTTTTACGAAATTTCAGTCACGAACTTTACTTCAGAATGCGAAAATATTTTGTTGAGCCCAACCTACATAGGTAGGAATGATCATCAAAATACAATACGAGAAATCAGAGCTCGAACAGAAAGGTTTAGGTGTTCGTTTTTCCAGCGCGCTGTTAGGGAGTGGAATGGTAGAGAGATAGTATGATTGTGGTTCGGTGGACCCTCTGCCAAGCACTTAAATGTGAATTGCAGAGTAGTTATGTAGATGTAGATGTAGCGAGAATATTCCACGATGTCACCCGACAAATTCTGTATTTTTTCAGGAGAAACTGGCCGAGAAAAAAAAAGTGCTGCACTGAACGCTACAAGTATTTCTGGACCATAGTGTAACAGTGTATAGTCGATCCCTGCAACGAATGTGACGAACCGACACAAATATTGGGTGGCGCGCCAACCCAGTCTCCACTCCCTCTCGCATTAAAGGCGGCTTACAAGGTAATGACCTCATCCAGGCTCAGTCTTATAGCAAAACGATTCTTGGGATTCTTGTATTGTATTGTATTGTATTGTATGCGAGCCGGGGACCTATAAACGACGGAGAGGCACCGTCCCCGCCGCAGCCGCAGTGGTCCACAACCCCACGACGACTACCGCAGTCCACTTCACCCCTCCGCCGTCCCACACCGAGCCCAGTGTTACTGTGCGGTTCGGCCACCCGTGGACCCCCCCCCCCCCCCCCCCCCCCAGGGAACGTCTCACGCCAGACGAGTGTAACCCCTATGTTTGCGTGGTAGAGTAATGGTGGTGTACGCGTACTTGTTTGCGTAGCAATCGCCGACATAGTGTAACTGAAGCGGAATAAGGGGAACCAGCCCGCATTCGCCGAGGCAGATGGAAAACCGCCTATAAACCATCCACTGAATGGCCGGTTCACCGTACCTCGACACAAATCCGCCGGGCGGATTCGTGCCGGGGACCAGGCGTTCCTTCTTTCCCTGAAGGCCGTGCGTTAGCCCGCTAGCCAACCGGGCGGGCTTGAGAATCTTACTCCCTGTATAAATAAAAAAAATTGATGTTTCACTAACTACACGTTTCATCAACACAGTAGAAGGTTCGTTGACGTTTCTTATTGAATAAAGTTAACACTGAATTCATCTTGTATTCTAACCTTCTCATCCCACCACACAAACGTGCATTTCTCGGTTTGAAAGTAACACTTTTCACGCTTTAACCATACATTGTTGGTTGCCTCAATAAGTTTATTCTTATACGTGGGAAATGTTGAGTTGTATTGTAGTAGGAAAAATGATGGCCAACATACAAGATTACATAAGAAGGGCACGTTAATCTTATCAGATAAAAACTTGTAAATTCAATGAGAAAGGCCGAGAGTTTGTAAGAGGAGGCGGGCCAGCGCACGTGCTGCGCCGCCCAGCCGCGTTGCAGTGCACGTGCCTCACTCTATGTGCTGCGCTATCCAGTCGATGTAGGAAGCGACGCGCGTGAAGACGGCGGGGAAGTTGGGCCGGGCGCAGCCCAGCGAGAACGACGTCAGCCCCACCAGCACCCCGTCCACGAACAACGGGCCGCCCGAGTCGCCCTGCGCACAACCGGTCGCTACTTTCTGTAACCTGCCTAAGGCGTCTCACTGTGTCACTTACATTATCCTCATAGATACTCAGGTTTTACGGAACTGAAGGTATATAAAGCCAAACTGTAATGCCATGTCTAACCTAAAGAATACGGAAAATCATATGTAATAATTCGGCCAATGGAAGCATGCGACTTTCTTCCATCTGGAGACAAATCACTTGTGGGGTTCCAGAAAAATCGAAATTAGGTTAAATTTTCTTCACCATGAACCATCTGACCTTGCCGTTGGTGGGTAGGCTTGCGTGCCTCAGCGATACAGATAGCCGTACCGTAGGTACAACCACAACGGAGGGGTATCTGTTGAGAGGCCAGAAAAAACGTGAGGTTCCTGACGAGGGGCAGCAGCCTTTTCAGTAGTTGCAGGGGCAACAATCTGGATGACTGACTAATCTGGCCTCGTAACACTAACCAAAACGGCCTTGCTGTGCTGGTACTGCGAACGGTTGAAAGCAAGGGGAAACTACAGCCGTAATTTTTCCCGAGGGCATGCAGCTTTACTGTATGGTTAAATGATGATGGCGTCCTCTTGGGTAAAAAATTCCGGAGGTAAAATAGCCCCCTATTCGGATCTCCGGGCGGGGACTACTCAAGAACACGTCGTTATCAGGAGAAAGAAAACTGACGTTCTGCGTATCGGAGCGTGGGATGTCAGATCCCTTAGTCGGGCAGGTAGGTTAGAAAATTTAAAAAGGGAAATGGATACGTTAATGCTAGATATAGTGGGAATTAGTGAAGTTCGGTGGCAGGGGGAACAAGACTTCTGGTCAGGTGACTAAAGGGTTATAAACACAAAATAAAATAGAGGTAATGTAGGAATAGGTTTAATAATGAATAGGAAAATAGGAATGCGGGTAAGCTACTACAAACAGCAAAGTGAACGCCTTATTGTGGCCAAGATAGATACGAAGCCCATGCCTACCACAGTAGTACAAGTTTATATGCCAACAAGCTCGGAAGATTACGAAGAGATTGATGAAATTTATGATGAGATAAAAGAAATTATTCAGATAGTGCAGGGAGAGGAAAATTAAATAGTCATGGGTGACTGGAACTCGATAGTAGGTAAAGGAAGAGAAGGAAACGTAATAGGTAAATATTGAATGGGGTTAAGGAATGAAAGAGGAATCCACCTGGTAGAATTTTGCACAGAGCCACCTGGTAGAATTTTGCACAGAGCATAACTTAATCATACCTAACACTTGGTTCAAGAATCGTAAAAGGAAGAAGCCTGGAGACAGTGGAAGGTCTCAGATAGATTATGCAATGGCGAGGCAGAGAGTCAGGAACCACGTTTTAAACTGTAAGACGTTTCCAGGGTCAGATGTGGATCTATTGGTTATGTGGATCTATTGGTTATGAACCGTAGATTAAAACTGAAGAAACTGCAAAAAGGTGGGAATTTGAGGAGATGGGACCTGGATAAACTGAAAGAACCAGAGGTTGTAGAGAGCTTCAGGGAGAGCAATGGGGCACGATTGACAAGAATGGAGGAAAGAAATGCAGTACAATTAGAATGGGTAGCTTTGAGAGATGAAATAATGAAGGCAGCAGAGGATCAAGTAACGAAAACCGCGAGGGTTAATAGAAATCCTTCGCTAACAGAAGAGAGATTGAATTTAACTGATGAAAGGAGAAAATAAAGAAATGCAGTAAATGAAGCAGGCAAAAAGGAATGTCTCAAAAATGAGATCGACAGGAAGTGCAAAATGGCTAAGCAGGAGTGGCTAGAGGGGAAATGTTAGGATGTAGAGGCGCATATCACTGGGGGTAAGATAGATACTGCCTACAGGAAAATTGAATAGACCTTTGGAGATAAGAGAACCACTTGCATGAACATCAAGAGCTCAGATGGAAACCCAGTTCTAAGCAAAGAGGGAAAAGCAGAAAGGTGGAAGGAGTTTATAGAGGGTCTATACAAGGGCGATGTACTTGAGGACAATATTATGGAAATGGAAGAGGATGTAGATGAAGATGAAATGGGAGATACGGAACTGCGTGAAGAGTTTGACAGAGCACTGAAAGACCTAAGCGAAACAAGGCTCCGGGAGTAGACAACATTCCATTAGAACTACTGACAGGCGTGGGAGAGCCAGGCCTAACAAAACTCTACCATCTAGTGAGCAAGATTTATGAGACAGGCGAAATACCCTCAGCCTTCAAGAAGAATATAATAATTCGAATCCCAAAGAAGGCAGGTGTGAATATTACCGAACAGTCGGTTTAATAAGCCACGGCTGCAAAATACTAACACGAATTCTTTACAGACGAATGGAAAAAGTGGTAGAAGCCGACCTCGGGGAAGGTCAGTTTGGATTCCACAGAAATGTTGCAACACGTGAGGCAATACTGACCCTACGACGTATCATAGAAAATAGATTAAGGAAAAGCAAACCTACGTTTCTAGTATTTGTAGACTTAGAGAAAGCTTTTGACAATGTTGACTGGAACACTCTCTTTCAAATTCTGAAGGTGGCAGGGGTAAAATACAGGGAGCGAAAGGCTATTTACAATTTGTACTGAAACCAGATGGCAGTAACAAGAGTCGAGGGACATGAAAGGGAAGCACTGGTTGGGAAGGGAGTAAGACAGGGTTGTAGCCTCTCCCCGATGTTATTCAATCTGTATATTGAGCAAGCAGTGAAGGAAACAAAAGATAAATTTGGAGTACGTATTAAAATCCTTGGAGAAGAAATAAAACCTTTGAGGTTCATCGATGACATTGAAATTCTGTCAGAGAAAGCAAGGGACCCGGAAGAGCAGCTGACCGGAATGGACAGTCTTTTGAAAGGAAGATATAAGATGAACATCAATAGAAGCAAAGCGAGGGTAATGGAATGTAGTCGAATTAAATCGGGTGATGCTGCGGGAATTAGATTAGGAAATGAGAGGCTTAAAGTAATAAATAAATTTTCCCATTTGGGGAGCAAAATAACTGATGATGGTCGAAGTAGAGAGGATATAAAATGTAGACTGTCAATGGCAAGGAAAGCGTTTCTGAAGAAAAGAAATTTGTTAAAAAAATATTCAAATGTGGGTGAAATCTTATGGAACTTAACTGCTAAGGTCATCAGTCCCTAAGCTTACGCACTACTTAACCTAAATTATCCTAAGGACGAATACACACACCCATGCCCGAGGGAGGACTCGAACCTCCGCCGGGATCAGCCGCACAGTCCATGACTGCAGCACCTAAGACCGCTCGGCTAATCCATCGCGGCAGAAATTAGATTTAAGTGTCAGGAAGTCGTTTCTGGAAGTATTTGTGTGGAGTGTAGCCATGTATGGAAGTAACACGTGGACGATAAATACACACCTGGAAATGGAAAAAAGAACACATTGACACCGGTGTTTCAGACCCACCATACTTGCTCCGGACACTGCGAGAGGGCTGTACAAGCAATGATCACACGCATGGCACAGCGGACACACCAGGAACCGCGGTGTTGGCCGTCGAATGGCGCTAGCTGCGCAGCATTTGTACACCGCCGCCGTCAGTGTCAGCCAGTTTGCCGTGGCATACGGAGCTCCATCGCAGTCTTTAACACTGGTAGCATGCCGCGACAGCGTGTACGTGAACCGTATGTGCAGTTGACGGACTTTGAGCGGGGGCGTATAGTGGGCATGCGGGAGGCCGGGTGGACGTACCGCCGAATTGCTCAACACGTGGGGCGTGAGGTCTCCACAGTACATCGATGTTGTCGCCAGTGGTCGGCGGAAGGTGCACGTGCCCGTAGACCTGGGACCGGACCGCAGCGACGCACGGATGCACGCCAAGACCGTAGGATTCTACGCAGTGCCGTAGGGGACCGCACCGCCACTTCCCAGCAAATTAGGGACACTGTTGCTCCTGGGGTATCGGCGAGGACCATTCACAACCGTCTCCATGAAGCTGGGCTACGGTCCCGCACACCGTTAGGCCGTCTTCCGCTCACGCCCCAACATAGTGCAGCCCGCGTCCAGTGGTGTCGCGACAGGCGTGAATGGAGGGACGAATGGAGACGTGTCGTCTTCAGCGATGAGAGTCGCTTCTGCCTTGGTGCCAATGATGGTCGTATGCGTGTTTGGCGCCGTGCAGGTGAGCGCCACAATCAGGACTGCATACGACCGAGGCACACAGGGCCAACACCCGGCATCATGGTGTGGGGAGCGATCTCCTACACTGGCCGTACACCTCTGGTGATCGTCGAGGGGACACTGAATAGTGCAAGGTACATCCAAACCGTCATCGAACCCATCGTTCCACCATTCCTAGACCGGCAAGGGAACTTGCTGTTCCAACAGGACAATGCACGTCCGCATGCATCCCGTGCCACCCAACGTGCTCTAGAAGGTGTAAGTCAACTACCCTGGCCAGCAAGATCTCCGGATCTGTCCCCCATTGAGCATGTTTGGGACTGGATGAAGCGTCGTCTCACGCGGTCTGCACGTCCAGCACGAACGCTGGTCCAACTGAGGCGCCAGGTGGAAATGGCATGGCAAGCCGTTCCACAGGACTACATCCAGCATCTCTACGATCGTCTCCATGGGAGAATAGCAGCCTGCATTGCTGCGAAAAGTGGATATACACTGTACTAGTGCTGACATTGTGCATGCTCTGTTGCCTGTGTCTATGTGCCTGTGGTTCTGTCAGTGTGATCATGTGATGTATCTGACCCCAGGAATGTGTCAATAAAGTTTCCCCTTCCTGGGACAATGAATTCACGGTGTTCTTATTTCAATTTCCAGGAGTGTAGTTTGGACAAGAAGAGAATAGAAGCTTTCGAAATGGGGTGCTACAGAAGAATGCTGAACAACAGATGGGTAGATCACATAACTAATGACGAGGTATTGAATAAAATTGGAGACAAGAGAAGTTTGTGGCACAACTTGACTAGGAGGTGGGATCGGGTGGTGGTGGTTCCAGACTGAAGCGCCTAGAACTGCTCTGCCACACCGGCTGGTCAAAAGTATCCACACACCTATTGAGGAAATTAACACGGGGTAAGTCCATCTTCGTATTTATGATGGCTTGTACCCTCCTGGATCACTTTTAGTGAGGTTCCTGGCGCCTATGGCTGAATGACAGCACATTCGTCCTCAAGAGCCGAAAACAGAGTAGATAGTGATCCCTAATGCTGGAGTCTGGAGCGAAGTCGAATTTCTAAATCACCACTCCAGGTGTCGCACTGGGTTCAGGTCGGGACTCATCCAATTTCATCAACCTTATTGCACACAGACCACTGCCCACTAGCTGCAACTTCACGATAAGGTGAATTGTCATGCTGATACTAATAATTACGTCACTGAACTGTTCCTCTACTGCACACAGTACACGACGCAGTAAAGTGAGTTCATATCCGTCTGCACTGAGCTTTTTTTCAAGTGCAAGAATGGGACGACACCCTAAACACGAAAAACACTCCCATATCGTAACAGTATCTACTTCGTAATTGACTGATGTCATTTTACATGATGGTTGATAATCTTCTTAGGAATTCACCAAATCCATACTCTTCCATCGGATTGCTGTAGCATTTGTTTGAAGAACATTCTGGACAATTCGAGTGACTGATTTGGCCACCCAGATCGCCCCATACAATTCCACTGAACATTTATGGGACATAATCGACATATCAGTTCGTGGACAACATCCTGTCCCGACACCACTGTCGCAATTGTGGACTGCTAGAAAGGCAGCAAGGCTCAATATTTCTGCAGCGGACTTCCAGCGATTTGATTAGTCCATGGCACATCTAGTTGCTCCACCATGCAGGGCAAAAGGAGGTCCGACACGATATTCTACATCTACATTTCTACATCCACTTCTACATTTATACTCCGCAAGCCACCCAACGGTGTGTGGAGTAGGGCACTTTACGTTCCACTGCCATTACCTGCCTTTCCTGTTCCAGTCACGTATGGTTCGCGGGAAGAACGACTGACGGAAAGCCTCCGTGCGGGCTCGAATCTTTATAATTTTACACTCGTGATCTCCTCGGGAGGTATAAGTAAGGGGAAGCAGAATATTCGATAACTCATCCAGAAACACACACTCTCGAAACCTGGACAGCAAGCTACACCGCGATGCAAAGCGGCTCTCTTGCAGAGTCTGTCACTTGAGTTTGCTAAACATCTCCGTAACGCTATCACGCTTACCAAATAACCCTGTGACGAAACGTGCCGCTCTTCTTTGGATCTTCTCTATCCATCCCATCAACTCGACCTGGTACGGATCCCACACTGATGAGCAATACTCCAGTATAGGTCGAACGAGTGTTTTGTAAGCCACGTCCTTTGTTGATGGACTACATTTTCTAAGGACTCTCTCAATGAATCTCAACCTGGTACCCGCATTACCAACAATTAATTTTATATGATCATTCCATTTCAAATCGTTCCGCACGCATACTCCCAGATATTTTACAGAAGTAACTACTACCAGTGTTTGTTCCGCTATCATATAATCATACAATAAACGATCTTTCTTTCTATGTATTCGCAATAGATTACATTTGTCTATGTTAAGGGTCAGTTGCCACTCCCTGCACCAAGTGCCTATCCGCTGCAGATCTTCCTGCATTTCGCTGCAATTTTCTAATGCTGCAACTTCTCTGTATACTACAGCATCACCGCGAAAACCCGCATGGGACTTCCGACACTATCTACTAGGTCATTTATATATATTGTGAAAAGTAATGGTCCCACAACACTCCCCTGTGGCACACCAGAGTTTACTTTAACGTCTGTAGATGTCCGTCCATTGAGAACAACATGCTGTGTTCTGTTTGCCAAAAATTCTTCAATACAGCCACACAGCTGGTCTGATATTCCGTAGGGTCTTACTTTTTTTATCAGGCGACAGTGCGGAACTGTATCGAACGCCTTCCGGAAGTCGAGGAAAATGGCATCTACCTGGGAGCCTGTATCTAATATTTTCTGGGTCTCATGAACAAATAAATCGAGTCGGGTCTCACACGAGCGCTGTTTCTGGAATCCATGTTGATTCCTACAGAGTAGATTCTGGATCCCCAGAAATGACATGAAACGCGAGCAAAAAACATGTTCTAAAATTGTACAACAGATCGATTTCAGAGATATAGTCCTATAGTATTGCGCATCTGCCCGACGACCTTCTTGAAAACTGGAACTACCTGTGCTCTTTTCCAATCATTTGGGACCTTTCGTTCCTCTAGAGACTTGCGGTACACGGATGTTAGAAGTGGGGCAAGTACTTTCACGTACCCTGTATAGAATCGAATTGGTATCCCGTCATGTCCAGTGGACTTTTCTCTGTTGAGTGATTTCAGTTGCTTTTCTATTACTTGGACCTTATTTCGATGTCAGCCATTTTTAGGTTCGTGCGAGGATTTAGAAAGGAACTGCAGTGCGGTCTTCGTCTGTGAAACAGCTTTGGAAAAAGGTGTTTAGTATTTCAGCTTTACGCGTGTCATCCTCTGTTTCAATGCCATTATCATCCCAGAGTGTGTGGATATGCTGTGTCGAGTCACTTACTGATTTAACGTAAGATCAGAACTTCCTAGGATTTTCTGTCTAGTCGGTACATAGAATTTTACTTTCGAATTCACTGAAAGCTTCTCGCATAGTCCTCCATACGCTAACTTTGATATCCTTTAGCTTCTGTTTGTCTGAGAGGTTTTGGCTGCGTTTAAATTTGCAGTGAAGCTCTCTTTGCTTTCGCAGTTGTTTCCTAACTTCGTTGTTGAACCACGGTGAGTTTTTCCCGTCCCTCACAATTTTACTCGGCACGTACCTGTCTAAAACGCATTTTACGATTGCCTTGAACTTTTTCCATAAACACTCAACATTGTCAGTGTCGGAACAGAAATTTTCTTTTTGATCTGTTAGGTAGTCTGAAATCTGCCTCCTATTACTCTTGCTAAACAAATAAACCTTCCTCCCTTTTTTTTATATTTCTATTTACTTCCATATTCAGGGATGCTACAACGGCCTTATGATCACTGTTTCCCTGTTCTGAGCTTACAGAGTCGAAAAGTTCGGTTCTGTTTGTTATCAGTAGGTACAAGATGTTATCCCCACGAGTCGGTTCTCTGTTTAATTGCTCGAGGTAATTTTCGGATAGTGCACTCAGTATAATGTCACTCGGTGCTCTGCCCCTACTACCCGACCTAAACATCTGAGTGTCCTAGTCTATATCTGGTAAATTTGAAATCTCCACTCTGTCCCTAGACTATAACCTGCTGAGGAAATTTATGTGAAATGTATTCCAGATTTTCTCTCAGTTGTTCTGCCACTAATGCTGCTGAGTCGGGAGGTCGGTAAAAGGAGCCAATTATTAACCTCGCTTGGTTGTTGAGTATAACGTCTACCCATAATAATTCACAGGAACTATCCACTTCTATTTAACTACAGGATAAACTACTACTAACAGCCAGAATGCTCGTGTATTACACATAATAGCGTGTGTACACTTGCGAGCAACATGCTCGCGTGCAGCCCACGAGCCGCACGGGCAGTAACACGTGGGGCTCCTCACCTGAGAAGTCAGTGTGGCCCTCCGTTAGCTAGAGCGTAGCATGAGCGCTCAACAGTGCCGCTCGCACTTAGCCTGAGCGCCCGTTTGTACTTGCCAGAAAAACCGACAGTAGGTGGGTCGTGAGCAACAGGAAGAACATCCAAACGCTCGAGAGTGGCTCACGAGCCGCTCAGCTCACAAGTACACTCATGCTCATAAATTAGGGATAATTGCAAAATGTGGTGTCACACAACGTGGGGCTAACCAATACTGGCGCTAATGGCGTAGGCACATAGGAAACACACACGTCACAGAGGTCTATAAGTCCGCGGTATTGCTGGTAAGTTGAGAAAACCGTCCCGAAACACACGTGATACAAAATGCCACTGTTTCCTGTGCATGTACCCCATCATCAATATGGGATATGATCACGTACACAGGCCGCACAACGGGTTGGTATACTCTGGATCAGGTGGTCAACAGCTGCTGGGGTATAGCCTCCCATTCTTGCACCAGTCCCTGTCGGAGCTCCTGAAGTGTCGTAGGGGTATGAAGACGAGCACCGATACGTCGACCGAGGTCATCCCAGACGTGCTCGATGTTTCTTCTGTTTCAAGGTACTCCTCCAAGACGGCAGCTCGGTGGGGCCGTGCGTTATCATCCATCAGGAGGAAGGTGGGACCCACTGCACCCCTGAAAAGGCGGGTATACTGGTGCAAAATGACGTCCTGATACACCTGAACATTTACAGTTTCTCTGTCAAAGACATGCAGGGGTGTACGTGCACCAATCATAATCCCACCCCACACCATCAAAACACGACCTCCATACAAGTCCCTTTAAAGGACATTAAGGGGTTGGTATCTGGTTCCTGGTTCACGCCAGATGAAAACCCGGCGAGAATCACTGTTCAGACTCGTCCGTGATGTAGCCTGGGACCACTGTTCCAATGCCCATGTACTATGTTCTTGATACCAGGCCTTACGGGCTCTCCTGTGATCAGGGTTCAGTGGAATGCAACTTGCACGTCTCCGGGCGAATAAACCATGTCTATTCCGTCGTCTGTAGAATGTGTGTCTGGAGACAACTGTTGCAGTGGCTGCGGCAAGGTCCCGAGCAAGGCTACTTGCAGTACTCTGTGGCTGTCTGCAGGTACTGATGGTGAGATATAGGTCTTCTTGTGGTGTTGTACACTGTGGACGTCACGTACTGTAGCGCCTGGATACGTTTCCTGTCTGCTGGAATCGTTGCCATAATCTTGAGATCACACTTTGTGGCACACGGAGGGCCCGTGCTACGATCTGCTGTGTTTGACCAGCCTCCAGTCGCCCTAGTATTCTACCCCTCATAACGTCATCAGTATGCGTTCTTTGAGCCATTTTCAACGCACAGTCACCATTAGCACGTCTGAAAACGTCTGCACACTTACTCGTTGCACCGTACTCTGACATGCACCAACACACCTCTGCGTATGTGGACTGCTGCCAGCGCACCGTGCGACGACCGCAAGTCAAATGCACCGCCTGGTCATACCCTGAGGTGATTTAAACTCGCAAACCGTCCACGACAGCGTTGTCTCACCATGTATCAGCACTATCCTTAATTTAAGAGGGTGAGTGAATATTCAGTCTTTTCCATAACGAGGACCCGAGTTCGATTACTTGTCCGCCGGAGGGTTTATACGCTCTGGGACTAGATGTAGTGGGTAAAATAAAGACTTGCACCGGGCGATCGAGCAACGCGGCCAAAAATGGCATACGATCGTTTGATACAGAGATGTGATGGAGTGACTGACCTGGCAGGCGCCGATGCCACCTTGCAGCACGCCGGCGCACAAGTTGGTGTCGTGCACGCGCTCGCCCACGCTCTTGTAGGCGCACTGGCACTCCACCTGGTTAATGATGCGCAGCTCCGCCTTCTGCAGCCGCTCCGACGGCTGCGTGTCCGTCTCCTGCGGAAAAATATGTAAGCAGCGTTTAACGTTCATCTTTACCATCGTCCAGCTCTCTACGTCGTTATCTACACTACTGGCCGTTAAAATTGTTACACCACGAAGATGCCGTGCTGGAGACGCGAAATTTAACCGACAGGAAGAAGATGCTGTGATTACTTTTTCGGAGCATTCGCACAAGGTTGGAACCGGTGGCGACACCTACAACGTGCAGACATGAGGAAAGTTTCCAACCGATTTCTCATACACAAACAGCAGTTGACCAGCGTTGCCTGGTGAAACGTTGTTGTGATGCCTCGTGTAAGGAGGAGAAATGCGTACCATCACGTTTCCGACTATCATAAAGGTCGGATTGTAACCTACCGCGATTGCGATTTATCGTATCGCGACATTGCTGCTCGCGTTCGTCGACATCCAATGACTGTTAGCAGAATATGGAATCGGTGGGTTAAGGAGGGTAATACGGAACGCCGTGCTGGATCCGAACGGCCTCGTGTCACTAGTAGTCGAGATCACAGGCATCTTATCCGCATGGCTGTAATGGATCGTGCAGCCACGTCCCGATCCCTGAGTCAACAGATGGGGACGTTTGCAAGACAACAACCATCCGCAAGAACAGTTCGACGACGTTTGCAGCAGCATGGACTATCAGCTCGGAGACCATGGCTGCGGTTACCCTTGACGCTGCATCACAGACAGGAGCGCCTGCGTTGGTGTACTCTGTTGTGGTTGGCAGGAGAGCCAACAGTGTAGTAAAGGAGGCCGAAATGCACGCGTCTCAGCTCACGCAGGCTGGCGTGAGGTCTGGAACATGACAAGGGAATCAATTGAGAAAAACGGACGTAGCTGGTGGAATACTTAACTTTAATCCATTAATGGAGAACGTCGCTCCTTATGGTACATGATTCACAACATCAATAGTACGGATACTGGCCCCTTGCTAGGTCGTAGCAAATAACGTAGCTGAAGGCTATGCTAACTATCGTCTCGGCAAATGAGAGCGTAGAAGTCAGTGAACCATCGCTAGCAAAGTCGGCTGTACAACTGGGGCGAGTGCTAGGAAATCTCTCTAGACCTGCCGTGTGGTGGCGCACGGTCTGCAATCACTGATAGTGGCGACACACGGGTCCGACGTATACTACCGGACCGCGGCCGATTTAAAGGCTACCACCTAGCAAGTGTGGTGTCTGGCGGTGACACCACATACTCAACGACGACCTGGGTGCACGAATGGCAAAACGTCATTTTTTCGGATGAATCCAGGTTCTGTTTACAGCATCATGATGGTCTCATCCGTGTTTGGTTACATCGCGGTGAACGCACATTGGAAGCGTGTATTCGCCATCGCCATACTGGTGTATCACCCAGTGTGATGGTATGAGGTTACACGTCTCGGTCGCTTCTTGTTCGCATTGACGGTACTTTGAACAGTGGACCTTACATTTCAGATGTGTTACGACCCGTGGCTCTACCCTTTATTCGATCCCTGCGAAACCCTACATTTCAACAGGATATTGCACGACCGTATGTTGCAGGTCCTGTACGGGCCTTTCTGGATACAGAAAATGTTCGACTGCTGCCCTGGCCAGCACATTCTCCAGATCTCTCACCAATTGAAAACGTCTGGTCAATGGTGGCCGAGCAACTGGCTCGTCACAATACGCCAGTCACTACTCTTGATGAACTGTGGTATCGTATTGAAGCTGCGTGGGCAGCTGTACCTCTACACGTCATCCAAACTCTGTTTGACTCAATGCTCAGGCCTATCAAGGCCGTTATTACTGCCGGAGGTGGTTGTTCTGGGTATTGATTTCTCAGGAGCTATGCACCCAAATAGCGTGAAAATGTAATCAGCTGTCAGTTCTAGTATAATATATTTGTCCAATGAATACCCGTTTATCGTCTGCATTCCTTCTTGGTGTAGCAATTTTAATGGCCAGTAGTGTACATAGACTTCAAATCTACATCTACTTTAAACCTACATCCAAATCAAATCTACATCAACATAAAATCTACATCTATGTCTACCCCTGATGCTACATCAAATGTAGATGTATATTCCATAAGCCAGTCCAAATTGCCGGGCCCATGGTAGATACAAGGGCCGCTACCATTTTCTCCACATCCGCGAATGGTACGTGGGAAGAACAACTGTCGATAAACCTCAGTATCAAGTCCAATTTCTCTGATTTCCTCATCGTGGTCTTTTACGAGACGTATGTTGGAGGAATTAACTCACTGTCTCATCAAAAAATTTCGAAAACCCCTGTGTAATTGACCAATAGGTGTCACGAGAGGCGGACCCGTCACCACCAGTGTAAAAGAAGGAAAGAGAGGGAGCGGGGGGGGGGGGGGGGGGGGGGGGGGGGCGGCGGTATTGCGTTGTCAGCAGCAGCGAAGCAGGACACCAGCAGAATGGTTCGATCAGGAGAGCTCAGTGACTTCGAACTTGGGCTACGCATTGGCTATCACCTGAATGACAAATATTCCAGGGACATTTTAACCCTTCTAAAGCTACCCAAGCTGCTCTGTTGGTGATAGACTAGTGGTGTGGAAACGCGAAGGAAACATCACAGCTAAATCAAGGCCCGGTAGACATCTTCTACTGACACTCCGGTAGGCTGATTGTTAAAAAGTCGCATAGAATCCCTTTACGATTCCCCCCCCCCTCCCCCCCCACACACACTAAATTGGTGATTCCTTGATGGCTCAAAATTTATCCTATCAACCGATTCCTTCTTCTAGTCAGGCTATGCCACAAATTTCTTTTCTCCGCAATCCTATTCAGTACCTCCTCTCTAGGTATCTCGTCTATCCACCTAATCTGCAGCATTCTTCTGTAGCGCCACATTTCAAAAGCTTCTATTCTCTTCTCGTCCACGTTTCACTGCCATACATGGCCACTCTCCTTACAGATGCTTTCAGAGAAGACGTCACACAAACCCGAAGGCTGTAAATTCAACTAAATACTTACGGATTACAATTACAAATAACATAAATTGGAACGATCACATAGATAATATTGTGGGTAGAGCAAATTAAAGACTGCTATTCATTGGTAGAACACTTAGAAGGTGCAACAGGTCTACTAAAGAGACTGCTTACACCACGCTTGTTCGCTCTATTCTGGAGTATTGTTGTGCGGTGTGGGATCCGCATTAGGTGGGACTCACGGATGACATCGAAAAAGTACAAGAAGTGCAGCTCGCTTTGTATTATCGCGAAATAGGGGAGATAGTGTCTCAAACATGATACGTGAATTGGAGTGGCAATCATTAAAACAAAGGCGTTTTTCGTTGCGACAGGATCTTCTCATGGAATTTCGATCGCCAGTTTTCTCCTCCGATTGCGAAAACATTCTGTTGGTACCCACCAACATAGGGAGAAATGATAATCACGATAAAATAAGAGAAATCAGGGCTCTCACAGAAAAACTGAAGTGCTCGTTTTTCCCGCTTGCCGTTCGAGAATGGAACGATAGAGAAACAGCTTGAAGGTGGTTCATTGAACCATCTGCCAGGCACTTTATTGTGAATAGCAGAGTAATCACATAGATGTAGATGTTAAATCTGAACTCTATGTTACACTTTTCTTGCCATTTCCAGCCTACATTTTATATCCTCTCTACTTCGACCGTCATCAGTTATTTTACTGCCCAAATAGCAAAACTCATGAACTACATTAAGTGTCTCATTTCCTAATTTAATTCGCTTAGCACCATCTCATTTAATTCGACTACATTCCATTATCCTCGTTTTGCTTTTGTTGATGTTCATCTCATATATTGGTTTCAGGACACCGCTGATTCAGTTGAGCTGCTCTTCCAAGTCCTTTGCTGTCTCTGACAGAATGAAAATCTCATCGGCAAACATCAAAGTTTCTATTTTTTCTCCCTGGACTTTAATTCCTTTTACAGAGTTTTGTTTTGTTTCATTTACTGCTTGCTCCGTATGCAGATTGAATAACATTGGGGACAGACTACAACCCTGTCTCACTCCCTTCTCAACCACTGCTTCCCTTCCATGCCCCTCGATCCTTATAACTGCCATCTAGTTTTTCTAGAAATTGTAAACAGCTTTTCGCTTCCTGTATTTTACCTTGCCACCTTTACAATTTGAGAGAGTTTGTTTCAGTTACCATTTTCATAATCTTTCTCTAAGTCTACAAGTTCCGTAAACGTAGATTTGCCTTTCCTTAATCTTTCTTGTATTAGAAGTCGTAGCATCAGTATTCCTCGTGTGTTCATACACTTCTCCGGAATCCAAACTGATCTTCCCTGTTATCGGTTTCTACCAGTTTTTCCATTCTCTGTACAGAATTAGTGTCAGAACTTTGCAACCGTGGTATATTAAACTGATAGTTCAGTAATTTTCACACCTGCCGCTTTCTTCGAAATTGGAATTATTTTGTTCTTCTTGAAATCTGGAGAATAACATTCCTGAAAGAGACTAGTCTGCCGGAGTCCCGACCTCAACCCAATGGAACATCTCTGCGATGAGATAGAACATCGACTTCACTTCACAGCACAGCCAAGCTTTCTACCTTGTCTGGTTCCGGTTCTGGAGTTATAATGGGCTGCCGTTTCTCCACAGACATTAGACCCGCACTGAAAGTGTCTCCTGCAGTGGTCAATCCGTCATAAAGGGGAAGAGCCTACACAAAACTCGGTCAGATAGTGCGTGTTGTCCGACGGTTTCTGGAACGCACGCCGTGATGCAAAACACTTCTTTTGTAGAGCTCAGAGGCTCAGCAATCATTTTCTGGATACGGGCTTGGCGACTGTGGGGTTCATGAGCTGAGGACCGGTAAGCGGTGCTAATCTTCTGTCACCATAAACTCTCGGCATGCTTCAGTGACCACCGATGGAGCGGAGGAACGTTTTAAGTCACAGGAAACGGGGATCTTGGCATGACAGCCCGGTTCGTAAGGATGGTAAAAACGTCTATAAGGAACCCTCCAGCCCCAAGGTGTGAAGCGCGCCAAAGAGATGCATGACTGTAACAGTCATTAGCGGGCAACCTCTGTGGATCCTGCCGCACCTCAGTTGCATAAGGCTTAACAAGGCATGCAGGGCTCTGCTTGTGGGACCGAGATCGAAACATCGAAATTATCTCCTTCTCCTCCCAGCGCAAGAGTGGGCCGCTAGTAGGTGCTAACATCCAATTAAATAAGAGGGCTCGTAAAGCTTAAGACAGTAAAAAGGACAGCAGGCACCTTCTGGAAGGTTTAGCCTTTCTGTATTCAAAAAGGTTAGAAGTCATTGCTGAGGCAATCGCCTCGCCCCAAAACAGAGCCTTGTAGTGTCCCTTTTGCAATATTCACCCTTATCGAGGTGAAACATAAATAAAAATGACTGTATGTGACCCAAAATTAATTACAAACACTGATTTATATGTGAAAGGTAATAACACTAACTGTAAAAATATACAATATAGACCGGTAAATGCAGAAAAGAGATTATTTTTATTGTATGACATTATAATGTGATTATCTTTGTAAGAGTATAAAATGCAAAGCAATGCTCATTATTCTGTCTAGTATGTTTTGTTCTGTTCGTTCTGGTGTTAGCTGGAATAAGGTACGCAAGCTATTGTGCTGCGCTAGCATTTGTTTCTGTCGTAACGTAATTGCAAATATTTAATGGTGTAAATTGTGTCCTAGTAAGAATATATTAGTATAAAGTGATCTCCGTGTGTTATTTCAAGAACCTACCCCACATTTATATTATGAAAAGAATATTTAATGAAAATTATTTAGCATGTTTCCAGCTGCACAATGTCTGATAGCCGGAGCGGAAGAAATTATGTTAAAATATTCAGTGAGATTAATTGAAGGAATCCAGTGAAATAATTTTATTAAAACTTGTCTGTTTTCTGTGATAGTAATAATTTCAGAGCTGAGTAATACTACGTTAATGCATTTACAGTAATTTGTAGGGAGACTGGCGCTCAATAAAACCAGATACAATACGTAATTGGCAATCTACGAAATTCATTATTTTGCCTAATATATCTCTTTTGTATTTTTTTGAAAGCTAAACGTAAAAACTAACTTCACTAAAAATCCGCAACATATCACGATAAATCAAAGGACAAACAAATTTACTAGAAGTGTGTTTCCTCTAAATAAATATTTACATAATTTTTTTAAGAGATATAATAGACTCCTCCTATTATGGGCTACCTTCCCATGAAGAAAGTAAGGCTGAAAATGCTATCCCTACTGTAGATGGTTCCCATCCTCCAGTGGAACACTAATGGGTTCTGGACACATGTGGAGGTACTGAAACTACTAGCACAGGGACACCCCCTGTGCTGGTGTTTGCAGGAAATGCATTTTAAAGCGTTTGAAGCCCTTCTACTGCGGCGCTATATGTTCTGACGCAAGGAAAACTTGACTGGGGGAAAGGATCAAGGGCGGGATTTCTTTCTTTGTCACCACTCCTCAGCTTAACCCCCGTAGCTACTGCCCTGCAAGCTCTTGTACATGCAGTTCACGTATGCCAGAGTCTCACAGCTCTTTCGCTATATTTACCTCCACACGATGCTATTGAATGATTGACTCTGAGGCTCTAACAGGTCTTATAAAACAACTCCCCTGACCATTTCTCACACAGGTAGACTTCAATGCCCATCATTTATTATGGGGTCCGACTTCTACTTACCCCCGGGACAGTTTGGAGAGCCTCCTAACGTCTCACGAGCTGTGCATTCTCAACAAAGACACGGCCACTCATTTCTGTGCTGCTGCTGCTGAGTCATTCTCTGCCACTGACCTCTCTTTCTGCTCTCCAGCCCTCACGGACTATCTTCAGTGGGAAGTCACTGACGGCGTTCATTCTAGTGACCACTTCCCACTTGGCATTCATCTTCTGGATGGAGCATTGCACGCTCTCTTTTGTAGCGTACACGAGTTGCAGCTTGTTGTTTCTCCATGCAACACAACGCTCTTGCGATTATTAAACGATCATACATTCAAACGTGCCGTTGTTCATTGGATCATCACTATCTCTTCAATTAATCCAGCATGGTAAGCGTCCCAGACTGACACACACTCCGCTGCAGAGTGACAATCTTTAGCTGGAAACATTCCCCAGGCTGTAGCTAAGCCACGTATCCGCAGTATCCTTTCTTCCAGGAGTGCTAGTTCTGCTAGGTTCGCAGAAGAGTTTCTGTGAAGTTTGAAAGGTAGAAAACGAGGTACTGGCAAAATTGAAGCTGTGAGGATGGGTCGTGAGTCGTGCTTGGGTAGCTCAGATGGTACAGCACTTGTCCCCGAAAGGCAAAGGTCCCGACTTCGAGTCTCGGTCCGGCACACAGTTTTAATCTGCCAGGAAGTTTCATATCAGCGTACACTCCGCTGCAGAGTGAAAATCTCATTCTGATAAGCAATAGTTAAAAATCGGCCGAAGAAGTGTTTCAAGTACTTTTTTTCGTGGATCAGTTACGTTCTCTTATGAGTCTGTCAGTGAATCTCAACTTAACACCTGCGTATCCTCCATCTACTTTTAAGTGGGCATTCCTCTCCCGGTCGCTCCGGACTGTTACTCCCAGGTATTTTATGGCTGTCACTGTTTGCTGTGATTTATCGTCGGCAGCGTAAACGAATAGTCACGCGTCCCTTTGCCTATTTATGCACATTACGTTACATTTATCAACTTTGAATCCCAAATGCCTGTCCCTGAATGAATCGTTGATCCTCTGCAGGTTATCTTGCACTTAACTGGTATTCTGGCACGGGGACCTTCCTGCAGAAGCCTGATGGAGCCTCCGAAGTTATCTGCTAGATCCTTTATAAATAATTTAAAAAGTAATGCCACTTTAATGATTCACTGACGTAACCCTGAAATTACCCTTCCTTCTTTCGGTTTTATCGCGTTAAGAACGAGGTGCTGAACTACATCTGCAAGAGACTCCTCGAACCAGTCAACAGGGGTACTTAATTCTGGTGCGACTACTATAAACCATCTACCTTATCTACCGTTCCTCTTTTCCACTTGGAACTGAAGCACACTCACCAGCATAAATCACTAATACACAGTAAACCCTCGTAGCCTAGTAATGGATTTCTGAGCCTACTGTAAAACACAATTTACCTCGGATTCCTCCAGGAGAGCCTTTTCCCAGTGATTAAAAAGGAGCGGAAAGTACATCCATATATAAAATGTGGAGGTAGTACCGTTTCACAGAACTGACGTCCTACAACTTACGCTCGGAGCGGATACCTTCTGGTTCCCGGTACTGGCAGGATTTTTTCCTTCTTGGGAGGACTGGTAGGGATGCATTCAGCCTCGTGAGACCGACTGGGGGGGGAAGGGGGGGGGGGGTGCTACGACCGATTAGTGGCGGTTCCGACGTCGAGAAACGCGACAACGAACAGGAGAGCGGTTTGCAGATAACGTACCCCTCCCTACCGCATCCGACGATGCCGTTCACGGAGCATAACGCGTCTAGGGCGAGAAGGCGGAACTTGACGTCCTGTACCATCCACATCACTTTGTAACAAAATCTTACAACATATTCAGAGTTCAATATGAGACCCAGAAACATCAAACACGGATGCAGCTACAAGCGCTACGACGATACAGAAAACCGGGAAGATTCGATGTTTCTAGAATAACGTACCACATCGACATCCTCTATACAAAAATAAGTTCTGATTGGACATGACACTACATATACAGTTGGGTCGAAAATCTGCTCACAGACAAGAGGCAGCGTACTACAACCGGATTATCATCTACACTCATTGAAGCAATATCTGGTGCGCCCACTGATGTGTAGTAAGATCGTCGCTGATCAGTTCGCACATCAACGACTTGGCGGATAGTGTCGGTGCAATCCCGGACGTTTGGTAGATGATGCATTTATCTGTGATAAAAATCCATCCTGTAAAATTTCCAGTAATATTCACTTAGATCTAGACGAGTATATCAGCCTGATGCAAAGACTGACAGCTAATTCTTAATACAGAAACATGAAAAATTCTGTACTGTTAAAAAGTTAAAAGTGTGATATCCTTAGACTACAGGATAAATGAGTCACCTAAAATAAATAAAGTCTTAGAAATATTTGTGAGAAACTGTGAACAGATATAACGTGTTCTACTTCATGTTTCCTGGGAAATTGGAATTTGTCCACAACAGAGATTTAAACACGCGCTGTTACGGCCCACATTCGAATACAAGTCAAGAGTGATACCAGATCCAATTAAGAGCGGATGTCGAGTGTATACAAAGAAGACCAGTGTGAACGCTCACAGGCATATCTGTCCTTTACGGACCGAACAGATTAAACTGGACAAATAACAACTAGCACAGAGACGTATAAGCAGTCATTCTTCCTTTGGTGAAATATGAAGTATAGGGTCACTCGCAAGTAACTCTGGCGTTTCAGAAGACGACTGAGCAGCTGCAATAGTGGACAGAGGTGTTACGACACGTAAACATTTCATCCGCTCCGTATCGTCGCATAGAGTTACACCGAGGTGGCAGAAGTCATGGGATAGCGTCATTCACGTATACAGATGGCAGAAATATCGCGTACACAAGGTGTGAAAGGGCAGTGCATTGGCAGAGGTGTCATTTGCACTCGCGAGATTCATGTGGAAAGGTTTCTGACGTGATTATGGTCACAAAACGAGAATTAACAGGCTTTGAACGAAGAATGGCAGTTCGAGCTAGACGCATGGGACACTCTATTTCGGAAATCGTTAGGAAATTCAAGATTCCGAGACCCACAGCGTCAAGAGTGTGCGAGAATACCTAATTTCAGGCGTTACCCCTCACCACGGGCAACGCAGTGGCCGATGGCCTTCACTTAACGACCGAGAGCAACGACGCTTGAGTAGAGTTGTCAGTGCTAACATATAAGTAACACTGTGCGAAATAGCCGCGGAAATCAATGTGGGACTTGCAATGAACGTAGTCGCTAGGACAGAGCGGCGAAATTTGACATTAATGAGTTGTGGCAGCTATAACGATATGTTTACGTAATGTGTATACATAAACATGCAGTTATAAATGTCCCTGTTCGCAGTCGCTAATTATAATATGTTTACTTTTATGCTGTAACATATAGCTATAATCAGCGTTGGAAGTATATTTGCGAACACCGACCGTGTGCGGCTGTTTCTTGTTGGATCGTCTGATCAGTCGGAAGTTGCATTGCAGAGGAGAGTAAATGCCTATTCAAAATATAATTATTTTTGGATAGGCATTTACTCTCCTCTGCAATGCAACGAGAATTTCCTAAGGGACCGTAGTTTATCATGCATTTACCAGTAGAATGTGGCGCGGAGAAAATATTTCGCCGTATCCAACTTCCGTCCGATTTAGACGAAAGAATTCGTGACTGTGAACTCTCTATTTGGTAGAAACATAAAGAAAATTAAATAACTTCATGAAGGAGTGAGACATAGATTCTACACTAAATAAATAGTCCATACACCAATTCCATTTAAATCTGAATTTATGGCAGTTAATAGATGAACTTACACTACAATGAAGAATTTTAACATGGATGCCGTTTTGACTGGCACTTCTCTTCTCGTAATGACAATAATTCCTTTGACGTTTTCACATACACGTCGCACAATAAATTTACTGCTATGCAGTATTGCACTTTTAGTATTGCACTTTTACTTTACACTAAAATAATGTTATTTTTGACGATAATAATACGGCGGCAAGACATGCGCATCCGACACAAGTTACAAGAGACAAGAGAAGATTGAGTAACTGTGTAACTGTTCATCGAGAATATCTCGTCCATCAAAAGAATGTGTAAAAGTGTTCTTCTTCTGTCCGTTTTTCGCGCCGCGGTTTTCAAAGTCAATAACTCCATGCATCTCTGACGGCGCTTCGACAATAAACATGTTACGTTACAGGTCGTTCACCTTTTACATTCTCACAACATTATTTGCTAACTGTAGCTGTTGCCGAGCGACTGCTCGCATAGTGAATGATTGAAAATGATAAGGCAATCACATATTGTTACACAGCAGATGACCGAGGCGAGTGCCTTTGCTAACTGCACATCACCTGCAGCGTCTCCCTACGGGTCGTGATCATATCGGCTGGATGCTAGATTACTGGAAAACCGTCACCTGGTCAGATGCGTCCCGATTGGTAGGCTTCGAGTGTGGCGCAGAGCCGGCGAAGCCATGGACCCACGTTTTCAACAAGGCACTGTGCAAGCTGGTAGCCGGCCACGGTGGTCTAGCGGCCCTAGGCGCTCAGTCCGGAACCGCGTGACTGCTACGGTCGCAGGTTCGAATCCTGCCTCGGGCATGGATATGTGTGATGTCCTTAGGTTAGTTAGGTTTAATTAGTTCTAAGTTCTAGGGGACTGATGACCACAGATGTTAAGTCCCATAGTGCTCAGAGCCATTTGAACCATTTTTTTGCAAGCTGGTGGTGGCTAGATAATGGTGTGGGCTGTGATTACATGGAATGGACTGAATCCTGGTGAGAGAATACCAATTTTCAGGCATTACCTCTCACCACAGATAACGCCGTGGCCGACGCTCACTTCACTTAGCGACGGAGAGCAGCGGCACTTAAGTAGAGCTGTCAGAGATCCCAAACAGTGATGGGATTTTTAAGGATGAGAACGAGCAATGTCACTGCCACACGTGTTCGCAACCGTTTTGTAGGACATTCTGGACAATTCGAGAGAATGATTTGGCCACAGATATGGCCCGACGTAAATCCCACAAGCGTTTATGGGATATAATTGAGAGGTCAGTTCACGCGCAAAATCCTGCACCGACAACACCTTCGCAGTTATGGACGGCTCAGTATTTCTTTAGGGGTCTTCCAGTAACTTGTTGGATCAGATCCATGTTGAGTTGCTGCACTAAGCCTGATAATGGAGGTCCGACACGATATTAGGAGATACGAGATTGCTCCTGTCACTTCAAGTGCAGTTCGTGCCTGCAGACAGGTAACAAAGTGAAAATATTTACAAAGCGAGCTGCTTTTCCGCCTTTCAGTGCAACTCGTGACAGCGACTACAATGGATTGCACTTGTGTACTGCCTTGCCACGATATTACTGCACGTTGGCTCCCGTGGCCCTTATTGGGAACAGGTTACAGTAAACCGTTGCAGTAAACAAGTACGGTGGTGACTGAGGAAAACGCTTATCATTGTAGATAATATAAAGACAATTGTGAATATAATATCAAGTGGTTCAACGTATCCTGTTGAAATATCGCTATAAAAGCTCACAATAAGCCGACCGAAGTTTCTTCATTCCCAAGTGCAGTAACACTGAGGTCGACTAATATTTACGCTTGCCATGTCACAAACAGTGCCCCATATTGAGCAATTCTAGTGTGACTTAAAAATATTGAGAGAAGCTCCATCTATTGACTTTTGTCTGTTTGCTGTGTGTCTTGTAGTTTTTGCACAGTTTTCTTCGGCAGTCCTGAACGTATGTACGAATTACACTGTAATTATCGTGTTCGAGAATGGTGTGACAGAAAAAAAGTGTCTGTCGTCTGTTAAATCCTTATCTATATAAAAGTGAATGTGTGTTCGGTATGTATAATCTCAAGAAGTAATGACCCGATTTACGCGCGGTTTTATGCAAACGTATCTTTTTTTTATCTTTCATTCCCCCTCTGAAATAGATGGCGGGCTGTAGGATAGCTTAGCCCTTTTCAGCCAACCGATGTAGTTGGTGCTGTTGTGACACTATTTATTTAGGACACTGCGTGCTTATTTTATTTTGTAGGATTTTCAATTGCACATAGATGGATAGTTGAGATTAAGATGTTGTTCACTAACTTTCCTTCAATCCAAATCCTAGCATTTGCCTTATGGCTGAGGGAAAACCTCTCGTTCGAAGAACCCACAACTGAGATTGGTCGCCTGTTGTTGGCTTATATATCTACATATTATTCCAGTGGTCTTCATAACGTTGAACTGTGATCTTAGAATAGTATTGATGTAGAAGATTTCCGTCTAATTCTATAGAAGATGAAAAACATGAGAATCTACTCGGAGAATGTTGTCTTTTTCTATACGAGTTGATTTAAGTAATTTTGCTCAATAGGTTGTTCTTTCTATATTACGCTGCTACATCATCCCTAATACTTGTAGCATTTCTTGGCCTGTTGACAGTTTCATTGATTTTTTCCATTTTCCAGAGGATTATGTTGGAATGAATTCGATAATGCTTCGTGGATAATGTAGGGGGAGATGGTTTGTAACTGTGTAGCATTTCCTGCAACGATGTACCGGTTTTCTGTTAAAATCGACTGCGAGGAAGACAATGCTCCAATTCTCAACATTTGGTCTTCTATATAGTGCGATTGCTGTAAACTCTCTTATGTTGGTATCGGCTGTTATTTTGACCATACGTTACCCATATAAACCACACGACCTATGGGGAAAATTCCGAGAGGACTAGAGGGCTTGAGCGAAGATATTTACACCATATTCCTACCGTTATCTACGATGACACCATTCTATTTTCGGACAAGCTCAATGAAGCTCTCAAAAAAGTTGAACACATCTATATGACTGTCAAGAACAAATCACTCATTCTACTTGGCATGGTTACACCACAACATTCTGCGTATGACTATTATGACGAGATTTATTAACAGAACTACAATTCAGTGCTGATGACTTACTTAAATTTGTCGTAACAAACGAACAGCTCATATTTGAGGATCAAAACCTGACGGACGAAACAATTACAAATGCTGTGGCCAATGGTAGTGGCCGTCTATTTTTCTTCGACGCGTCCGACGGCACAGAAAAACGTTCCCCATCAGTTTAGATACAATTCGCTCTCAAAATGGAAAGGCTTTGACTCTTGCCTCACCCGATTTTTCAGCTACATTATTCGATGGTGGCCGCATAGCTCATTCACCGCTCACATTGTCTTTGAGTATACATATTGCGGAGGCACAAACATGTAATACAATATTTCAATAAGATCTGGCATGGCGAAAGTATAGCAAATTTGTAAACTGATTGTCTTGGATGAATGCAATGAGTCACATAAGAAGTCACTTGAAGCGCTTGACCGAACTCTTTCTAGACTTATGAGGAAATTCACAATTGTTTCATGGAGAAGGAAATGGAAAACTAAAATGTGTAGATAAGACTCGCTGTTTCGGTAGCAAAATAACAGACTGTGGTCAAAAGAGAGATTCCTCGGTATTACATGATTTAATTCGACTACACTCCATCATCCTTGTTTTACTTTTGGTGACATTCACCGCGCAAACTCTTTGCAAAAACTATCTGTTCCGTTCTGCTGCTCTCGCAAGAGTTTTGCTGTCTCCCGCAGGATAAGAAAACTTCGGAGTTTTTACTTGTTGTTGTTGTGGTCTTCAGTCCTGAGACTGGTTTGATGCAGCTCTCCATGCTACTCTATCCTGTGCAAGCTTCTTCATCTCCCAGTACCTACTGCAACCTACATCCTTCTGAATCTGCTTAGTGTACTCATCTCTCGGTCTCCCTCTACGATTTTTACCCTCCACACTGCCCTCCAATGCTAAATTTGTGATCCCTTGATGCCTCAAAACATGTCCTACCAACCGATCCCTTCTTCTAGTCAAGTTGTGCCACAAACTTCTCTTCTCCCCAATCCTATTCAATACCTCCTCATTAGTTACGTGATCTATCCACATTATCTTCAGTATTCTTCTGTAGCACCACATTTCGAAAGCTTCTATTCTCTTCTTGTCCAAACTAGTTATCGTCCATGTTTCACTTCCATACATGGCTACGCTCCAAACAAATATTTTCAGAAATGACTTCCTGACACTTAAATCTATATTCGATGTTAACAAATTTCTCTTCTTCAGAAACGCTTTCCTTGCCATTGCCAGTCTACCTTTTATATCCTCTCTACTTCGACCATCATCAGTTATTTTACTTCCTAAATAGCAAAACTCCTTTACTACTTTAAGTGTCTCATTTCCTAATCTAATTCCCTCAGCATCACCCGATTTAATTTGACTACATTCCATTACCCTCGTTTTGCTTTTGTTGATGTTCATCTTATATCCTCCTTTCAAGACACTGCCCATTCCGTTCAACTGCTCTTCCAAGTCCTTTGCCGTCTCTGACAGAATTACAATGTCATCGGCGAACCTCAAAGTTTTTACTTCGTCTCCATGAATTTTAATACCTACTCCAAATTTTTCTTTTGTTTCCTTTACTGCTTGCTCAATATACAGATTGAATAACATCGGGGAGAGGCTACAACCCTGTCTCACTCCTTTCCCAACCACTGCTTCCCTTTCATGCCCCTCGACTCTTATAACTGCCATCTGGTTTCTGTACAAATTGTAAATAGCCTTTCGCTCCCTGTATTTTACCCCTGCCACCTTTAGAATTTGAAAAAGAGTATTCCAGTCAACATTGTCAAAAGCTTTTTCTAAGTCTACAAATGCTAGAAACGTAGGTTTGCCTTTTCTTAATCTTTCTTCTAAGATAAGTCGTAAGGTCAGTATTGCCTCACGTGTTCCAACATTTCTACAGAATCCAAACTGATCCTCCCCGAGGTCCGCATCTACCAGTTTTTCCATTCGTCTGTAAAGAATTCGCGTTAGTATTTTGCAGCTGTGACTTATTAAACTGATAGTTCGGTAATTTTCACATCTGTCAGCACCTGCTTTCTTTGGGATTGGAATTATTATATTCTTCTTGAAGTCTGAGGGTATTTGGCCTGTCTCATACATCTTGCTCACCAGCTGCTAGAGTTTTGTCATGACTGGCTCTCCCAAGGCCGTCAGTAGTTCTAATGGAATGTTGTCTACTCCGGGGGCCTTGTTCCGACTCAGGTCTTTCAGTGCTCTGTCAAACTCTTCACGCAATATCGTATCACCCATTTCGTCTTCATCTACATCCTCTTCCATTTCCATAATATTGTCCTCAAGTACATCACCCTTGTATAAACCTTCTATATACTCCTTCCACCTTTCTGCCTTCCCTTCTTTGCTTAGAACTGGGTTGCCATCTGAGCTCTTGATATTCATACACGTGGTTCTCTTCTCTCCAAAGGTCTCTTTAATTTTCCTGTAGGCAGTATCTATCTTACCCCTAGTGAGATAAGCCTCTACATCCTTACATTTATCCTCTAGCCATTCCTGTTTAGCCATTTTGCACTTCCTCTCGATCTCATTTTTGAGACGTTTGTATTTCTTTTTGCCTGCTTCATTTACTGCATTTTTATATTTTCTCCTTTCATCAATTAAATTCAATATTTCTTCTGTTACCCAAGGATTTCTAGCAGCCCTCGTCTTTTTACCTACTTTATCCTCTGCTGCCTTCACTACTTCATCCCTCAGAGCTACCCATTCTTCTTCTACTGTATTTCTTTCCCCTATTCCTGTCAATTGTTCCCTTATGCTCTCCCTGAAACTCTGTACAACCTCTGGTTCTTTCAGTTTATCCAGGTCCCATCTCCTTAATTTCCCACATTTTTGCAGTTTCTTCAGTTTTAATCTACAGGTCATAACCAATAGATTGTGGTCAGAGTCCACATCTGCCCCTGGAAATGTCTTACAACTTAAAACCTGGTTCCTAAATCTCTGTCTTACCATTATATAATCTATCTGATACCTTTTAGTATCTCCAGGGTTCTTCCACGTATACAACCTTCTTTCATGATTCTTAAACCAAGTGTTACCTATGACTAAGTTGTGCTCTGTACAAAATTCTACTAGGCGGCTTCCTCTTTCATTTCTTAGCCCCAATCCATATTCACCTACTATGTTTCCTTCTCTCCCTTTTCCTACACTCGAATTCCAGTCACCCATTACTATTAAATTTTCGTCTCCCTTCACTATCTGAATAATTTCTTTTATTTCATCGTACATTTCTTCAATTTCTTCGTCATCTGCAGAGCTAGTTGGCATATAAACTTGTACTACTGTAGTAGGTGTGGGCTTCGTATCTATCTTGGCCACAATAATGCGTTCACTATGCTGTTTGTAGTAGCTTACCCGCATTCCTATTTTCCTATTCATTATTAAACCTACTCCTGCATTACCCCTATTTGATTTTGTGTTTATAACCCTGTAATCACCTGACCAGAAGTCTTGTTCCTCCTGCCACCGAACTTCACTAATTCCCACTATATCTAACTTTAACCTATCCATTTCCCTTTTTAAATTTTCTAACCTACCTGCCCGATTAAGGGATCTGACATTCCACGCTCCGATCCGTAGAACGCCAGTTTTCTTTCTCCTGTTAACGACATCCTCCTGAGTAGTCCCCGCCCGGAGATCCGAATGGGGGACTATTTTACCTCCGGAATATTTTACCCAAGAGGATGCCATCATCATTTAATCATACAGTAAAGCTGCATGTCCTCGGGAAAAATTACGACTGTAGTTTCCCCTTGCTTTCAGCCGTTCGCAGTACAAGCACAGCAAGGCCGTTTTGGTTAATGTTGCAAGGCCAGATCAGTCAATCATCCAGACTGTTGCCCCTGCAACTACTGAAAAGGCTGCTGCCCCTCTTCAGGAACCACACGTTTGTCTGGCCACTCAACAGATACCCCTCCGTTGTGGTTGCACCTACGGTACGGCCATCTGTATCGCTGAGGCACGCAAGCCTCCCCACCAACGGCAAGGTCCATGGTTCATGGGGGGGGGGGGGGGGGAGGGAGTTTTTACTTAGTGAACTTTAATTCCATTTCGAAAATTCTCATTGTTTACTTTTACTGTTTGATTAATGCACAGTTTGCGTAACACGAGAGATAGGTTGGAGCCCTGTCCCTCTACTTTCTCAACCATCGTTTCCCGTTCACGTACTTCCACTCATGTGACTACAGGCAGGTTTCTATACAAGTGGTAGATAGCATTTAATTCCCTGTATTTTATTCCAGCTACATTCAGAATTTCGGAGAGTGTACGAGGGTGAGTCAAATGAAAACCTTAAATTTCTAATAACAAATCGTAATTTCGCGCCGTTTTCTGTAAGTTGGTAAGCGTGCTACAAACAGAGTGCAGAATGGCACGTACGCGGGAGCATACTGCAGATGTACACATACCGTCGCAGTATTAGTATAAAGATGGCGGCCCCACTTGCGACTTGCACCGGGGAAGAACAGCGTTCTGTTATTCGGTTTTTTCATAGTGAAGGTGTGAAACCTATTGAAATTCATCGACGAATGAAGGTTCAGAACGGTGATGCACGTTTGTCACAGAAGCAAGTCTACGAACGAAGTAGGAAGTTCGCAAACTGTGTGACTTCAGTGGAAGATGATCCTCGTCCAGGTCACGCAAACGAGTTGGGACTCCACAGAACATTGCAGCAGTTGAAGGAAAACCGCCGAGTGACACTGAATGACATTGCAGCATGTTTACAGATTAGTCATGGGTCAGCACACCACATTGTGCATGATGTGCTTCAGTTTCACAAAGTGTTTGTAAGAGGGTGCCACGGCAGCTGACTCTCGAAATAAGAGAACGACGTGTTGACGCTTGTGAAGAACATCTTCGGCGCTTTGAACGGGAAGGTGATAGCTTCCTTGCAAGAATCGTTATTGGGGACGAAACCTGGGTTCACTTCCACTAACCGGAAACGAAGAGAGCGACTATGGAATGGCTCCATTCCCCATCACCAAAACTAAAGAAGTTTCGAACAGAACCATCAGCAGGGAAGGTTATGCTGACTCTCTTTTGGAATGAAAAAGGCGTCTTTTGGAGCATTACATGCGTCATACACAGATCTAAAAAATCATCTGCCGCCTGCAATTAAATCAAAGCGACGTGGATTGCTGTCAGCAGGTGTTCTTTTGCAGCATGACAGTGCAAGGCCCCACACTGCCCGTACAACAGTTGCAACAATCACAGACCTGCATTTTGAGTGTCTTCCTCATCCACCATACTCACCAGACCTTGCCCCAAGTGATTTCCATATGTTTGGACTGCTCAAAGACGCAATGGGAGGAAAGAAGTTCCGTTCTGATGAAGAGCTACGCCACGCGTTGCATGAGTGGTCGCGCAGACTACCAAAAGAATTTTTTTCCAAACGAATTTATGCACTTTGTAAGCGCTGGAGGACTTGCATGGAGCGTGGAGGAGATTATGTTGAAACGTGATACAGATTTGTACCACTTCTACAAAATAAATAATATTTAAAAAAACACTATTCGGCCATTAAATTTGCTACACCACGAAGATGACGTGCTACAGACGCGAAATTTAACCGACAGGAAGAAGATGCGATGATATGCAAATGATAGGTCGGCGCCGGTGGCGACACCTACAACGTGCTGACATGAGGAAAGTTTCCAACTGATTTCTCATACACAAACAGCAGTTGAGAGGCGTTTTCTGGTAAAACGTTGTTTTTTGTGATGCCTCGCGCAAGGAGGAGAAATCCGTACCATCACGTTTCCGACTTTCATAAAGGTCGGATTGTAGCCTATCGCGATTGCGGTTTATCGTATTGCGACATTGCTGCTCACGTTGATCGACATCCAATGACTGTTAACAGAAGATGGAATCTATGGATTCGGGAGGGTAATACGGAACGCCGTGCTGGATCCCAACGGCCTCGTGTCACTAGCAGTCGTAATGACAGGCATCTTATCCGCATGGCTGTAACGGATCGTGCAGCCACGTCTCGATCCCCGAGTCAACAGATGGGGACGTTTGCAAGACAGCAACCATCTGCACGAACAGTTCGACGACGTTTGCAGCAGCATGGACTATCAGCTTGGAGACCATGGCTGCGGTTACCCTTGACTCTGCATCACAGACAGGAGCGCCTGCGATGGTGTACTCAACGACGAATCTGGGTGCACGAATGGCAAAACGTCATTTTTTCGGTTGAATCGAGGTTCTCTGTTTACAGCATCACGATGGTCGCATCCATGTTTGGCGATATCGCGGTGACCGTACATTGGAAGCGTGTATTCATCATCGCCATACTGGCATATCACCCGGCGTGATGGTATGGGGTGCCATTGGTTACACGTCTCGGTCACCTCTTGTTCGCATTGACGGCACTTTGAACAGTGGACGTTACATTTCAGATGTGTTACGACCCGTGGCTCTACCCTTCATTCGATCCCTGCGAAACCCTACATTTCAGCAGGATAATGCAGGAGCGCATGTTGCAGGTCCTGTACGGGCCTTTCTGGATACAGAAAATGTTCGACTGCTGTCCTGGCCAGCACATTCTCCAAAACTCTCACCAACTGAAAACGTCTGGTTAATGGTGGTCGAGCAACTGGCTCGTCACAATACGGCAGTAACTACTCTTGATGAACTGTTGTATCGTGTTGAAGCTGCATTGGCAGTTGTACCTGTACACGCCATCCAAGTTCTGTTTGACTCAATGACCAGGCGTATCAAGGTTGTTATTACGGCCAGAGGTGGTTGTTCTGGGTACTGATTTCTCAGGATCTATGCACCCAAACTGCGTGAAAATGTAATCAGATGTCGGTTCTAGTATAATATATTTGTCCAATGAATGCCCGTTCATCATCTGCATTTCTTCTTGGTGTAGCAATTTTAATGGCTAGTAGTGTATTAAAGGTTTTCATTTGACTCTCCCTCGTAATAAATAGATTTTACTGAAAGCTTTCTCCATTAAGACAGAGAGAGAGAGAGAGAGAGAGAGAGAGAGAGAGAGAGAGAGAGAGAGGATAGCAGGTCACGTCACCTTACCTGCACGAGGCCCCAGCCGACAACAATCGCGACGTCATCGTCTTGCACGGGCTGCCCCTGCTGCGGCAGCCTCGCTGCGGCCACCTTCACGCCGTCCAGCGGGAACGGCTCCACAACCTGTAGCACAGGCGGTGTTCACATCCGATCCAGCCGTTCATACATTCCCATATCTAGTTCTGCAAATCACACAGCGAAGATTACTCAAGTTACGCAGGGTGAAGCAAAATTTAGGAGGTCGTTCGTGGGCATTTTTTGAGTATTTCGGCCTCCTCATCGTACACCAGGCATAAAGGGCTCTGTCCGTTCTAAAAAAGCCAGCACTGATCTTCGATACCTGGCTACCACCTGAACATCTGTCCATATACAGTCCATGGGTACAAGAACGTTTGGGATCTGTGGGAGGGTGAGCCTTGAGATATTACAGGTTGACGGAAGCAAGCCACAAACACACTTGTCGAATAGAGAATCCTGGCTACCATAGGGATCCAAGTTAATTTTAGAACTGAGGAAGAGAAGGAATATTTTTACCCCAGATTGCATATTAAAAACTAAATTTTTCGAGGTTTTAAATCACCATCCGCATGTTATTAGTGTTTATGCTGATGGATTTAAGCAGGGCACTTCTGCGAACATGTTCCCAGGGCCAGGGTCCCAGAGCGATTGTCAGTTTACTATGCAGACTGATTGTTAGCATGAGGCCACTGCAACAGATGAGGCAGCATTGTGGAAAGAAAGTCTTTATTTGCTCTTATTCTTAAAGCGCCTTCTTGCTATTGGATAGATGTACCAACCAGACAGGATGGTCCAAGGTATGTAAGATGCTCTGCTTTCCTTGGAAAGGCAGAAGAAGGAAATAATTTTCTCGTGGGTACTGGGGCACATAGGGACGCAGGGAAATGAAGTGATGCGGCTGCCAAGGAGACTTGTTGCCTTCACACTACTCAGTCTCCCTGTGGGCACTCACCACGCACTTAGCCGAGAAGACCATGTGTTGGTGGAAGACTAACTGCCTTTAACTGAAGAGTAATAAGCCGAGATCTTTGAAACTTCCAGTGCTACTGTGGCTTACAGCTGTATGTATTCTGTTTGATGATCTCAGGGCAGACCCGTGTGCTAAATACGACCTACCTGTATGATGAGATGAAGAAGTAGCCCTTGCACGGCTACGAGTTGGTCATTGTTTCTTGATTCATGGTTTCACTTATGGCTACAGAGCCCACCAGCTCGTCAAAGATATGGAACGTGGGTGTCAATACAGGATATTTTAGTTGTATGTATCCTGTTTGACGATCTAAGAGCAGATCCGTTTGTTAGATAGGAGCTAGCTGCATATTTTAAATGACAATTATATGAGTGGTGTGCGTGTTTTAATCTGTTCTGTGTTGTCAGGACCCCTTTCTAAAATGTTGGCTGTAAGATTTTAGTGTACTCTAGACTGATTGGTCACTCACAGTTTTTAGCCAGTCATCCAACCAGAGCTATCTGACCCCTGTTTCTATATGTCCTGCCACTTTATAAATAATTTTGTCTACAAATTACTGCTGTGTTTCATTTGCATTTCGAAGATTGTGTTTTATGAGTCACCACACATCATTGAACTTTAAATTGTTCTTTATTGTGCTGTGCTTTTTGATACAGTTTGGTTTTTAAAAAAATTGTTTTATTCTTTCTTTCACAGTCACCGTCTTGCACCTCTCTCTCACTCTCTTCCACCTGAATTCTTACACCCTCTTCCCTTTTCGCCTGCTGACTACCCTTCTCCATCATCCACATGCTTCCTACACTTCTCCCTCCTCCCCCTACTAACTGTCCATCTTCTCTTCCCTTTCGCTCTTTTCACCTCCTCTTCCACCAGTTCCTGCCCATCTCTTCCTCCTCCTTGTCTCTATCGATTTCTTCCTTCCCCTCCCCCTCTCTGTCCGTTTTCTTCTCCCCACTAAATCTGCTCACCTTTTACTCCTCTCCGTGTCCACCTGCTCACTCCCTCTCTCCAACCTTCACCTCGTCGCCCCTCTATGTGCCCATCTCCTCCTCCCCTTCCTTTCTGACCATCTCGTCCTTCGACTCTATGCCCATCTCCTCGCCCCCCTCTCTACACATCTCCTCCCTGCCTCTCGACTGCCCATCTCCTCTACCACCGTTTCTACCCATCGCTTCCTCCCCAAAATTCTTTCTGTCCCATTCCCCCCCCCCCCCTGCCCTCTCTGCCCATCTCATCCTCCTCCCTCTGTCTATCTCCTCATTCTCCTCTTTGTGTCCAAATACTACTCTCCTGGTCCACCTCTTTCTCTGCCAATATACCTTTCCTTTCACCCCTCTCTGCCCATATCCTCCTCATCGCCCCTCTGCCCATTCCCTCCTCACTCTTCTTTTTATGTCCATATACTCATCCTCCCCCTCTCTTTCTGTCCACATCCTCATCTTTCCCCTTTTGTCTGTCCACTTCCTCTTCCCCTCTCCCTGCCCATCTCCTACTCCCTCCTTCTCTCTGTGTATATTCTCCTCACTACATCTACATCGATATTCCACAAGCTATCTGACAATGTGTGGCGGAAGGTGCTCCCCCCTTCCTTGCTCCACTGGTAAATGGTTCATGGGAAAAATCATTAGCGGTAGGCGTCGGATTATCTCTATTTTCTCGAACTTTCTCATCATGGGCATTTCGTGAAATGTTGTCTGCCTCTTCCTGGAAAGTACTCTCTCAAAATTTAAATAGAAAACCTCTCCATGAAGCACAATGCCTCTTTTACAGAGTCTGCCTCTGGAGATTGTTCAGCATCTCTGTGATGCTCTTACGCTGACTGGACAAGCCCGTGACGAAACGTGCTGCTCTTCATTGGATCTTCATCCTACCTGGTAAGGTTCTCAGACTGGCGAAAAATACTCGATAATCGGTCGAACAAGTGTCTTGTAAGATATGTTTCATCAAGATTCTTCCTAAGTACTGCAGACTGACATCAACTTTTCGTACTATTTGTCTTATGTCCTAATTCCACTTAAGATCTTTCTGGGCAGTTACGCCTAGATATTTTACTGTAGATGCTGTTTTCAGCAACTTGTCATTAACAGTATACTTGTACATTACTGGATTTCTTTTCCTATGTAGGTACAATAAGTTACATTTATATACATTCAGGATCAATTGCCAGAGCGTGGACTACTCATTAACCCTCTGTCGGTCATTCTGCACACTGATGCCATCTTCTCGCATTTCTACTTTCTTGTAGACATCCACATCATCTTCAAATACTATCCCTTCTCATTTCTTGCTGCCCCCTATACTTCTCCTCGTGCTCCCTCTCTCTACTGACTTCCTCCTCCTCATCTCCTTATCCATCTCACACTGAATCATCTATCTCACTGTCCCCTTCTCTCCCTGTCTCCCTATCCCTCTCATCCTGCCTCTCTCTTCATATCCATCCCCTTCCATAACCATCACAACCTTCTCCCTTCCAGGCATGTGGACAACTGTACCCCTGCAAAACAGGATGATGAAGCAGGCCAATATCAGAACACGTTTGTCATGCAGAACAGCTTACATATCAGTGGCAAGAAATGATTTTCCAGTCCCCAGTGTATAGGCTAGGTTACTACTACTTGAACACAACACAGGCCAATTTACGTGTCAGGGGCTTTAAAACGGGTTGTGGCCTTTGACATGTAGGCCACCCTGCTAACCAGGTTGATTCCAACAGAAGTCACCTATTCTGCAGGGCAATATATTGTGTGTGTTTCATTGTCTCTTTGTGTCTATTTATTTATCTGAAGAGTGCTAATGAATTCACAGTTCAGCACATTAAAATACTAACTGCTAGCTGAGGGATTTGGTGTAAGGAACTTGCGATCTATGGTGGCTCCTTCGATTGTCATTTATTATGAAGGGTAGATTTTGTGGAAGATAAAGGTCTGTCCATAGGTTGTCAAATAGAACACACTTAATTGAAATATGCTCCATCGATGCCTGTGTTCTGCATCTTCCACCCTCCTGAAGAGGAATCCATATGCCAAGTGACAATGTCCAACTCTTAGATTTGTATTGGCTGCTTCTTCAGTTGATTGTGGTCAGAAAGCGGTAAGCCATCAGAAATTTTGCCGTTGCTGTTCAGGTTCTCCTTGTGAAATATCAGGCAGAAGTCAGCCACAACAAGCAATTTCTGTAAATAAAACAAACAAAAAATACGATTAGCGCTGATCTCATCACGCTGACAATTGTGGGAATTAGCTGCTAGATTACTTTATAAATATATATTAGCAACAAACAGCTTGTTTGAAAACAAGCCATTACTCCTCTTCTTAAACAGCTCAATGATAATGAGTACTGAAGTGCAAATGGCAATTAAAACAAGAAGGAACGTTTATACGACCGGTACACTAGATAAAAATTGGACAATAACATATCTCAAAGAGGAATTGAAAACATGAACCATGGACCTTGCCGTTGGTGGGGAGGCTTGCGTGCCTCAGCGATACAGATGGCCGTACCGTAGGTGCAACCACAACGGAGGGGTATCTGTTGAGAGGCCAGACAAACGTGTGGTTCCTGAAGAGGGGCAGCAGCCTTTTCGGTAGTTGCAGGGGCAACAGTCTCGATGATTGACTGATCTGGTCTTGTAACATTAACCAAAACGGCCTTGCTGTGCTTGTACTGCGAACGGCTGAAAGCAAGGGGAAACTACAGCCGTAATTTTTCCCGAGGGCATGCAGCTTTACTGTATGATTAAATGATGATATCGTCCTCTTGGGTAAAATATTCCGGAGGTAAAATAGTCCCCCATTCGGATCTCCGGGCGGGGACTACTCAAGAGGATGTCGTTATCAGGAAAAAGAAAACTGGCGTTCTACGGATCGGAGCGTGGAATATCAGATCCCTTAATCGGACAGGTAGGTTAGAAAATTTAAAAAGGGAAATAGATAGGTTAAAGTTAGATATTGTGGGAATTAGTGAAGTTCGGTGGCAGGAGGAACAAGACTTTTGGTCAGGTGAATACAGGGCTATAAATACAAAATAAAATAGGGGTAATGCAGGAGTAGGTTTAATAATGAATAAAAAAATAGGAGTGCGGGTAAGCTACTACAAACAGCATAGTGAACGCATTATTCTGGCCAAGATAGACACAAAGCCCAGGCCTACTACAGTAGTACAAGTTTATATGCCAACTAGCTCTGCAGATGATGAAGAAATTGAGGAAATGTATGATGAGATAAAAGAAATTATTCAGATAGTGAAGGGAGACGAAAATTTAATAGTAATGGGTGACTGGAATTCGAGTGTAGGAAAAGGGAGAGAAGGAAACATAGTAGGTGAATATGGATTGGGGCTAAGAAATGAAAGAGGAAGCCGCCTAGTAGAATTTTGTACAGAGCACAACTTAGTCATAGGTAACACTTGGTTTAAGAATCATGAAAGAAGGTTGTATACGTGGAAGAACCCTGGAGATACTAAAAGGTATCAGATAGATTATATAATGGTAAGACAGAGATTTAGGAACCAGGTTTTAAGTTGTAAGACATTTCCAGGGGCAGATGTGGACTCTGACCACAATCTATTGGTTATGACCTGTAGATTAAAACTGAAGAAACTGCAAAAATGTGGGAAATTAAGGAGATGGGACCTGGATAAACTGAAAGAACCAGAGGTTGTAGAGAGTTTCAGGGAGAGCATAAGGGAACAATTGACAGGAATGGAGGAAAGAAATGCAGTAGAAGAAGAATGCGTAGCTCTGAGGGATGAAATAGTGAAGGCAGCAGAAGATAAAGTAGGTAAAAAGACGAGGGCTAATAGAAATCCGTGGGTAACAGAAGAAATATTGAATTTAATTGATGAAAGGAGAAAATATAAAAATGCAGTAAATGAAGCAGGCAAAAAGGAATACAAACGTCTCAAAAATGAGATCGACAGGAAGTGTAAAATGGCTAAGCAGGGATGGCTAGAGGACAAATGTAAGGATGTAGAGGATTATCTCACTAGGGGTAAGATAGATATTGCCTACAGGAAAATTAAAGAGACCTTTGGAGAAAAGAGAGCCACTTGTATGAATATCAAGAGCTCAGATGGAAACCCAGTTCTAAGCAAAGAAGGGAAGGCGGAATGGTGGAAGGATTATATAGAAGGTTTATACAAGGTCGATGTACTGGAAATGGAAGAGGATGCAGATGAAGATGAAATGGGAGATACGATACTGCGGGAAGAGTTTGACAGAGCACTGAAAGACCTGAGTCGAGACAAGGCCCCGGGAGTAGACAACATTCCATTAGAACTACTGACGGCCTTGGGAGAGCCAGTCATGACAAAACTCTACCGTCTGTGACCAAGATGTATGAGACAGGCGAAATACCCTCAGACTTCAAAAAGAATATAATAATTCCAATCCCAAAGAAAGCAGGTGTTGACAGATGTGAAAATTACCGAACTATCAGTTTAATAAGTCACAGCTGCAAAATACTAACGCGAATTCTTTACAGACGAATGGAAAAACTGGTAGAAGCGGACCTTGGGGAAGATCAATTTGGATTCCGCAGAAATGTTGGAACACGTGAGGCAATACTAACCTTACGACTTATCTTAGAAGAAAGATTAAGAAAAGGCAAACCTACGTTTCTAGCATTTGTAGACTTAGAGAAAGCTTTTGACAATTTTGACTGGAATACTCTCTTTCAAATTCTAAAGGTGGCAGGGGTAAAATACAGGGAGCGTAAGGCTATTTACAATTTGTACAGAAACCAGATGGCAGTTATAAGAGTCGAGGGGCATGAAAGGGAAGCAGTGGTTGGGAAGGGAGTGAGACAGGGTTGTAGCCTCTCCCCGATGTTATTCAATCTGTATATTGAACAATCAGTAAAGGAAACAAAAGAAAAATTCGGAGTAGGTATTAAAATTCATGGAGAAGAAATAAAAACTTTGAGGTTCGCCGATGACATTGTAATTCTGTCAGAGAAAGGAAAGGCCTTGGAAGAGCAGTTGAACGTAATGGACAGTGTCTTGAAAGGAGGATATAAGATGAACATCAACAAAAGCAAAACGAGGATAATGGAATGTAGTCAAATTAAATCGGGTGATGCTGAGGGAATTAGATTAGGAAATGAGACACTTCAAGTAGTAAAGGAGTTTTGCTATTTGGGGAGTAAAATAACTGATGATGGTCGAAGTAGAGAGGATATAAAATGTAGACTGGCAATGGCAAGGAAAGCGTTTCTGAAGAAGAGAAATTTGTTAACATCGAGTATAGATTTAAATGTCAGGAAGTCGTTTCTGAAAGTATTTGTATGGAGTGTAGCCTTGTATGGAAGTGAAACTTGGACGATAACTAATTTGGACAAGAAGAGAATAGAAGCTTTCGAAATGTGGTGCTACAGAAGAATGCTGAAGATTAGATGGGTAGATCACATAACTAATGAGGGGGTATTGAATAGAATTGGGGAGAAGAGGACTTTGTGGCACAACTTGACAAAAAGAAGGGACCGGTTGGTAGGACATGTTTTGAGGCATCAAGGGATCACAAATTTAGCATTGGAGGGCAGCGTGGAGGGTAAGAATCGTAGAGGGAGACCAAGAGATGAATACACTAAGCAGATTCAGAAGGATGTAGGTTGCAGTAAGTACTGGGAGATGAAGAAGATTGCACAGGATAGATTAGCATGGAGAGCTGCATCAAACCAGTCTGACGACTCAAGACCACAACAACAACAACAAGCTCTGGGCAGGAACAGGTAGACGAACTCTGAATCAAGTGTACAAGAGTATTTGAAAGAGCACTGGATAAATACACTGAAGGTCCAAAGCAACTGACACACCTGCCTAGTATCATGTAGGTTCCCCGCGAGCACGCAGAAGTGTCGCAACACGACGTGGCATCGACTCGACTAATGTCAGAAGTAGGCTGGAGGGAATTGCCACCATGAATCCTGCAGAACTGTGCATAAATCCGTAAGAGTACAATGGTATAGAGATCTCTCCTGAACAGCATGTTGCATGGCATTCTAGATATGCTCAATAACGTTCATGCCCTGGTAGTTTGGAGGCCATTGGAAGTGTTTAAACTCAGAGGAGTATTCCTTGAGCCACTCTGAATCAGTTCTGGACATGTGAGGTGTTTCATTGCCCTGCTGGAATTGCCCAATTCCATCAGAACGCGCAATGGACGCGAATGGATGCAGGTGATCAGACAGGATGCTTACGACGTGTCAACTGTACCTAGACGTCGTACCTAGACGTATTCGGGGTCCCATATCTGTCCAACTGCATACGCCCCACACCATTACAGAACCTCCAGCAGCTTGAACAGTCGCCTGCTGACATGCAGGGTCCATGGATTCATGAGGTTGTCTCTATACCCATACACATCCATCCACTCAATACAATATGGAATGAGACTCGTCCGACCAGGCAACATGTATCCAGTGATCAACAGTCCAATTTCAGTGTTAAAGGGCCCAGGCGGGGAGTAAATCCTTCTGGCATGCAGTCATCAAGGATACGCGAGTGGACCTTCGGCTCCGAAAGCCGATATTGATGATGTTTCGTTGAATGGTTCGCACGTTGACACTTATTGGCGCAGATTGAAATCTGAAGCAGTTTGTGAAAGGATTGCACTTCTGTCGCATTGAATGATTCCCTTCAGTTCTCTTTGGTTCCGTTCTTGCAGGATCTTTTTCCGGGCACAGCGATGTCAGATATATGGTGTTTTACTGGATTCCGTATGTTCACAGCACTCTCGTGACATGGTCTTATGGGAAAATCCCCACTTCACTGCTACGTCGGAGATGCTGTGTCCCATCGCTTGTGCGCCGGCTACAACACCACGTTCAAACTCACTTAAATCTTGAGAAACTGCCGCTGTAGCAGCAGTAACCGATCTAACAACTGCGCTAGACACTTGTCTTACATAGCCGTTGCTGACCGCAGCGCCGTATTCTGCCCATTTACATATCTCTGTTCCTTGTTATGGCAGACAAATCGGAACGTCCTTGCCCGATAACCACCGCCTTCTTTGTGCTCAAAGACATAAATTAAGCCTGCGTGCAGTATCAAACTTTTCCGCGAGCATTCGAAGATCTTATTGAGTATGTGCTGCACATGCTGCATAGGCAGCGAATAAAAAGTAACTGATCATGACAGCACTTGGATCTGAGTAGTCAGATGTTACAAAGTTTACTGTGAGCTCTGGTAGGTAAACAGACGCCAAGCTTTGTTACGCTGAAAACTATATTGAGAGCTAGCGAGAAGAGCATACCAAACAAGGCCACTACATAACACTGACGAACTGCTCTTTGCACAATAAAACGATCAGATATAATCACGCCTAACCTCATAGTACCCTCCACACCATCGTGAAAAGCAATGATCATCCTCAGGAGTTTTAGAAGGAAGAAAGAAAAGAAGATAGAGTTTAATGTCCCTTTGATAGTACGGTAATTAGGAAAGAGCCACAAGTTCGGATTATGAAAGTGTGGGAAAGGAACCAATTCGGAAATCGTCAGGAGCGGTTTACAGGAAATCAGGGAAATCCTAAATCTGGATAGCTGGACGGGGCTCTGCCGTCATTCGCCCGAATGCGAGTCCAACGTTTTGTGCTGACCAATGGACCACCTCACTCGCCAGGAGCTTTAGAAGATTCCCTCTCTTCACTAGTAAATTATACAGTGCCTCCCTATTGACTGTGTTAAATATTTCGTTGAGGCTGATGAAAGTAATAAACAATGGAATCATCTGCTACAGTTATTTTCATGAATTTACAGAAGTGTGAAGGTCATTGCAACTGTAGATCACTGAGATCGTAACCCAGGCTTGCTACGTTTACATGGGACTCAACTTACGGAAGACGAAAACCGAGTTTCGGAAACAGTTTTACGTGTTAAGGCCTGAAGCGGTTTTGCTAGACTTGTCAAATACCGGTTTTCCAATCGACAGTTGCTTTACACAAATTACCTCTGGAAATCAGCTTTCTGATTTCTGATTTAATCGATACAGAGGCTCTTTCTCGTCAATTAAATATCGGAGGTAGAAAAAAAACAGCATGACGTAACCTGACATCGCAAGCACATTTCAAAAACAATTATAAGTTTACATCGGAGCGAAAATCCAGCAGCTAGAAAAGCATTTTCAAAATCTATATTGGAGTTTTTACATAAACAACTGCGCTACTAGGATATCGGTTACCTAAATCCTGGCCGGCCGTTGTGGCCGAGCGGTTCTAGGCGCTTCAGTCCGGAACCGCGCGAGCCCTACGGTCGCAGGTTCGAATCCTACCTGGGGCTTGGATATGTGTGATGACCTTAGGTTAGTTAGGTTTAAGTTGTTCTAAGTTCTAGGGGACTGGTGACCTCAGATATTAAGTCCCATGGTGCTCAGAGCTATTTGAACCACTTGAACTAAATCCTGTTTTGGGAGTCCCATGTAAACTCCAGTGCAAAGACTCTGCAGGAGAGACTCTCAGTAGCTCGGTACGGGCTTTTGTTGAAGTTTCGAGAACATCATTCACCGAAGAGTCAAGCAGTATATTGCTCCCTCCTACGTATATCTCGAGAAGAGACCATGAAGATAAAATCAGAGAGATTAGAGCCCACACAGAAGCATACTGACAATCCTTCTTTCCACGAACAATACGAGACTGGAATAGAAGGGAGAACCGATAGAGGTACTCAAGGTACCCTCCGCCACACACCGTCAGGTGGCTTGCGGAGTATGGGTGTACATGTAGATGTAGATGTAATTGAGACTCAAGGTACAGATGCTCGGCAGGCCCAACACCACACGGGAAAACGCTCTTCCGACGCTATTCATCAATGAATTCTGCCGTAGCAACTGCAGAAACCACATTTGCCTTTACCATTGGGTACCTATCAAGATGGCTTTGGGCATGTCCGGCAGGGCAGTACCCTTAGCCCAACATTCCAATGAAAGAGTGTAGAGCAAATGTGTGTAAAGCAAATCATTGGGCTAAAAAAACGGATAGAGGAATCCGAGAAGCCTTCAATGAATTGTGTAGGAGAATCTTTTCAGACGATCTCTCACAAAACGCAAAGAAACTCAGGTCATATGTAAAGGTTATCAGTGGCATCAAAGTTAGTATCCATAACGCATGAGAGGCACACGAAATGAAATTGTTGGTACTAGAGCAAAATCGGAAATTCCAAACTCCGTTTCTAAATGTACTTTTACAGACAAAAATATCCTGTAGTACAGCTCTAGTTTAACTGTCGCACGACTGTGTATGATAAGTAATGTAGATGTTCGTGTGATTGGTGTTGAGACACAGCTAAAATCACAAAAATTTGACAAAGGCCCAGCTGCCTTTGGAATCCTTATCAGATTCTGTACAGAATTTGCGACTGAGTTAGTCGCTGTTTTAATATGCGTAGATCCCTCAGACAAAAAAATTTGCCTAGTCTGAAGAAAATCCCTGCCACGAACGTCTAAGGATACCAGGTAACAGGGTAGCGGAAGCGGCCCACAAAAAGCGTCTCACATCTTCACTTCCATCTAATGTAGTCTCTCAGGACATATTCTGGGCTCAAACATAGTGACGCGTCTTGAACAAAATGATCTATTCATAATAGTATCGCATTAGAACAATATTTGTTATGAAATCGATGACTCTTTGGGTGTATGTTTTCGTTATAAAACAAAAACACACAATAATAATATCAAATCAAAGTTTAGGTTAAAAAGAAAAAAAAACGAGGTAACAGCTGTATTCTTATATCGACGTAACGGAGATTTCAATAGAAGGGTACGAACTGCCGACTTACACCTGTCCCGGCAGGATATTTATTTAATGTAGTGGGCCGACGGTCATTCTCCTGCGATTTATTTGCTGAGACACCTGGTATTGCAGCTTCCAAAAGCGGATCTATCAGCCAAGCAAATAATCGCTCTCCTTTCTGAGTGTTCATCTATATGGCTGGTGTGACAGAATATTAGAGTCACAAGAAGGTATCAAGTGCGATCATATCAGGTGAGAGAACTACCCAAAAATAGTACCTCCACTTCCAATTCACCATCTAGGCAAGATCTGACGCTGGTGTTCGCGAGAAAGATGTTCAAAGTGAACTAGAGTTCCACCAAGCTAGAACCACATATGTGCTCAGGATATCACTCACAAGTGCAGCGTACACTGGTGCAGGTGGAGGAAGCAAAGACCTATTAACCAATAATTGACTTTCTCAGGCCACATGCTCACTCGAAATCCGTTATGCTGGTTATTTACTATTGTAACTATCATTTCTATCAATTGTGTTGTCTTCGGCGAAATAGGCTTCATACGATAAAACCTCACATGCAAGGAGTTAAGTATCGACTGTTGTGTGCTGCATCATACATTGGCTTAACATGAAGCAAGATCCACAGTTATCAGGTGTTAGAGCTTACGTTTCCTTTGAATGGTAAGGCTGTAACTGCGATTTCTGCATCTCTTTCCTCGCAGCACTGTGTATGACAGGCGTTTCACGTGCAACGGATCGAGTGGAGATGATAGGCATCTCATTCACCTTGGTTTGTTCTCAGGTTGGGATCTCCTCACAGTAAGGTGTCCTCCATGGTAGACCAATTGTAGTAACACTTTACCTGTTTCCAACACCTGTTGTGCCTGGCTGGGGAAAGTGGTGTACGTCGGAAGTCTCCTGCATGGGACTTGACTCAATACAACCAGTCCACTTCCATTCAGTTGCTATTTGGTTGTCCGAAGTAGACAACTGCGGTTCTTATTTAAGTTACTGATACCTTTGACAATCTTTGGTTGTCAGCAATGTTTGCACGATTTCGAAAACTGCTGCTACCTGGATCCCTGTTCAACAGTCTTCAAGACTATTGTAAGAACAGAGTGGCTGAGTGGCAAGAGGGCAACCCCAAGGTTATAAAAAGGATTACCAAAGGATGTCCACAAGGCTCTATCAGCGGACCTATCTTCTGGGATAGCCCTTGAATTTAATCGATGGAGATGGACGTTCAGAGGGAGTCACTGTGTATGCTAACAACCTGTTAGTTGTGTCATCAGCCAACACAAGAGCAGTGTTGGAAAACAAGGCCAGTGGAATGCTACACACAATACAAGAATGGCGCAACCAAAACTAATTATCCACAGCAGCACAAAAACAGTGTACATAATGCTTGAAAGTTCACCACAAAGACACCTGGCCTTTAAAATAAACAACACAAACATAAAACGCGAAGGTATAGCTAGATATCTTGGGGTACACAATGACGAACGACATAGCTTCAACGGAAACATACGACTAATCACGAACAATGCCGAAAGTATACTTCACAAGCTAGTAACATTAAATTCAACACAATACAGACTACCGCTCACATTCATAAGGATGAATCACTGTGCACTTTACGAGTCGGCATTGTGCTATGCAGCTAGCACATGGGCGCATAAGACTCGCTCTAGTTCACGAACTGAAATCACTGTTAGGTGGGGGCAGAGAAGTGTGATACTTAGGCTATCTGGGGCGTTCAGCACCACATCAGTCGATTTACTGTTTGTGGTGCTTGGAATATACCCGACCGACATTACCATCAGATATTGGGCTGCAATGTACTGGCTGGAGAAGGGCAGACCCGAGAGAGTGTCGCAGACCAGTAAGCAGCACACAGAAGACAGCCGCCGACTAAAGAATTGGCGTGTGGAGGCTCGGAGATAGAATGGCCGTCGAGTCTGTTCATTCTTCCCCAAGGCTGGGAGTGGTTACAGTTGCGCCATGTCAAGCCCAGCCGACGGGTGATCCATTTTGTGACTGGACGAGGCCCTTATCCCACGCATTTGCAGCGCATGTCCCTTTCAGAAAGCAATCGTTCCACATGCGGGGTTTGATTCCCCAGAACACTTCCTTTTGAAATGCCTTGCATATAGGCACTTACGTAATAACGTAGAACACACAACGGAGTGGCCATGCGGTTCTGGCGCTGCAGTCCGGAGCCGCAGGGCTGCTATGGTCGCAGGTTCGAATCCTGCCTCGGGCATGGGCGTGTGTGGTGTCCTTAGGTTAGTTAGGTTTAAGTAGTTCTAAGTTCTAGGGGACTGATGACCTCAGATGTTGAGTCCCATAGTGCTCAGAGCCATTTGAACCATTTTGAACCACATAACGGAAACAACACTATACGATGCACTGAGGAATATAGATATATAGACAGAGTTGAACGCAATCGCCAACAACATCTAAAAAGCAAAACATGACATATACAAACGCACTCTTCAATACAGAAGGCGCAGAAGACGAAGACAGGCTGACATAGACAAACCGTGTAGCTCCAGTACTGACGATGAAACGAGTGACAATGACAACACTGCCTTGACACAGACAAACCTACATAACATAAAACACGTAAAACATGCACAACTATTCACGTGGATATTAATAAAATATTGCAATTTATATCTTACTATGAATGAATCTAATTAAAAGAAGGAGTAATTAGTATAGCCGAAACAATACCGATATAGACTAGACCCGCATGGACTGAACAAATCAGGTTTCCCCAAACATAGACGTTCATGTGGATAGTTACTAAAATGGATAGTACCACATGTGGACGCTGGACTTGAAGTTCAGTACCAAATCCCTTTAACAAGTGGTACTGGTAAAAATCTAACCTTTCCTGTTTTCTTTTATTCTCTTCATAAATTATACCATTAATGTACAAATTCCTACTCCCAAATTCCTGTATTTTTCTTAAAAATAATTGTAACTGCTGTAAGTAAATAAAATATAACATCAAAGTGCAAACAGAAGAGCCCCACGTGCCCACCTGTACTTGGTGCTGTATGAACAATAGTGCCCAAGACCTCAGCTGCGTAGCACATTTTTTCTACACAGTGGTGGCCGTGGGTACTGGCTAAGAGAGTACTACGGCCTGCATAAAGTAACACGAGGGCAGGCCCTAATAGTCATAAGGCAGCTTGAAAAAAAAATGCATCTTCTCCGAACACGAAAACGAAGTCTGCTAACACAGTAACCGAGAGCAAAGCCATTTCACTATGGCTCCACCGATTGTAATCTTCAGCTTCTAAACGCGTCTACAATCTTATAGAGCTTTACGTCCGGACTGGCCATGATGGCGTCACACATCAGATAGTGATGATATTGGTTTCAGGGCGGTCTATGGCGTAGTTTTCATCCAAATTGTAGAATACGACGTAAATGCTAAAGTCTTTCTTTGTAAGGAATCATCTTGGGATAGTGCCCCATGTACACATATTAGACATTTGAAAGACTGTCTGGCAATAACAAGAAAGACAATGGCTGCTTACCAACGTATTAAAATGGATAAAAAATAATAAAATGGAAGGGTGTACGTCTACATCTTTTCCTTACGTTTAAACAAAACTAACGTTGACCTGGCATAAAATACCAAGTAAAACGAAAATTATCCGAGGAAGATGTTAACCTTTCCTTTGATACATGCAGTTGGCAGACCACTAATAAAAGCAGGGAAAGAGTCTGAAACAGTGAGAACAAGTAGGATGGATGTTAAAAGTGCTTAAATCAAAACAACAGTAAATGTGCGGGCAATCACAGTTGTAAAACTGATTTAGATAATCGTGACTGGCATGATGCCTGACTAAAAAGGAATAATCTCCCCACTCTGAGATGCATTGAAATAACGTTTCCAACAATATGGCAGGAATTTCGAGAACACATAAAATATTAACTTTTCTTGCTCACTCGTTATTTAAAACAGTGGCCAAATAGTTATCATGGCATCTGCAATGCAGTAGTGGAGTTTACTGTCCTCTCCCTCCTGATGTACGGCTACATGTTCGACTAGATTGGCTAGGCTACAATGTTACCAACTACTAGAGGACCTCATAAAGTAACTCACACGCATTATGGCAGGCCAAGAAACTGCCACCGCGTGCAGCTCTACACGTCAAAGTGACAGATACATAATACTATTTTTTTTGTAAACCGTCGTCGTCAGTTTTGTAAAGGCTCAAATGGGTCAAATGGCTCTGAGCACTATGGGACTTTAACATCTGAGGTCATCAGTCCCCTAGAACTTAGAACTACTTAAACCTAACTAACCTGAGGAAATTACACACATCCATGCCAGAGGTAGGATTCGAACCTGCGACAGTAGCGGTCACGCGGTTCCAGATTGAAGCGCCTAGAACCGCTCGGCCACAACGGCCGACTTTTGAAAAGGCCTCGTCGCCACTGCCGTGTAGTCCAAGTTGCCACTGTTGTTACAGTAGACCGAGTTTGTGAGTTTGTGAAATGGCTTTTGATGCTGTAACCGGTAATACTACCGCTATTACACAGCTATGCCCCAGGGTCAGGTAACAGGATAGGAGAACGAAGGTTCTACAACACTCCAACAAACTAGTAACAAAGTCACACAATGAGATGAAAATTTTTACTTATCTTTGTGACTTGTTGAATAATGAACACTGCTTGTAATATAACACAAAAAAGGCCCTCAATGGCAATGGATATGTGCAAATAATCGTAGATAAATAGCAAATGCAATTTACAACAACTATCTGTTCACTTCTAAGTGTTCACTTAACGACGTTCCCTGCCTAAGTCGGCCCTGTACGATGATCTATAACCAGCCCTTCCGAGTAGGCTTCTGTCCGTTGTCGTCTGGTCATTAGCGGATTGTACTCTACCGGAAATTAGCCTAGGCGAAATCGATATCTTCATCCTCAGCGCAGCCGTGGCGCTGGTGGAACTCGCGCAAGTGGCGAGTCTGTATGGCACTGGTGCCGGCTCGCGTCTTTGCGTCTATGGTGCTTTTGACATAGCTGTGGCGTGTTCGGACGGCACAGCAATTTTTGGACATAGTCACTAACTATCTGTAAACTACGCTCGAAAAGCTCTAAGAATCGTTCAAATTCTCCATGACTGAAATCAGGTCCTTGGTCAAGTAGCCGTTTGAGAACCACTATGTGAACGTCCTCATTGTTCGAAATTTCTTTATCTCCCCCCCCCCCCCCCCTCCCCCCAAATGTTCCTCCAGGTAACTGGAAAGATACAAATCGCAAGCAGCAAGATATGTTGATGATGATGATGTTTGGTTTGTGGGGCGCTCAACTGCGTGGTTATCAGGCCCGTACAAATTCCCAACCATTCCTCAGTCCAATCTCGCCACTTTTATGAATGACGATGACATTATGAGGACAACACAAACACCCAGTCATCTCGAGGCAGGTGAAAATCCCTGAACCCGCCGGGAATCGAACCCGGGACCCCGTGCTCAGGACGCGAGAACACGACCGCGAGGCCACGAGCTGCGGACTGCAAGATACGGACTGTATGGTGGATTCTCCCTAACCTAACAATAAAACACTGAAGCAAGGCTTGCTTAAGGGCACCCCCGAGTGTCGTTCCATTGCCGGGCAGGAGAACAGTGCCTTTGCTTGATGTTCTGTACCTCTCTTTCTTTATGGCATTGTTCAGCAACGGTAGTGTTGTACAGTACGAATCGATATACTGGCTGTGATTCTTGTCATTAATACTATGTACGCATCTCCTTCAACGTAGAAGGAAGCACTGATCATGATCTTGCCTGCTAATGGCGCGACTTTCCATTTCTTCCGCATAGAAGCTCTCTTTTGTTGCAGACGTGAAATAATGCAACCATATGTCATGGGCCGTAATGAGGCCCCTTAGGAAATTAATGGTTTCCACGAAGTAACGCTTAAGGAAGTAGCCATAAACCTTGCACCTTTATGTGCAGGTGACAGTCCTCAAGGTTGTTAAGTAAAGGCCTTCGGCCACTGCCTTGTCCGTGGTGAGAGTTCATGCCTGAAATTTGGTATTCTCGGCACACTCTTGACACTGTGAATCTCGGAATATTAAATTACCTAACGAGTTACGAAATGAACTCTCCCATGCCTCTACTCCAACTACTACTCCGCGTTCAGTGTCTGCAAATTCCCGTCATGCGGCCATAATCACGCCGGAAATCTTTTCACATGAATCACTTAAGTACAAATGAGAGCTCCGCCAATGTATTGCCCTTTTATATCTTGTGTACGCGATACTACCGCCATCTGTGTATATAAGCATATCACTATCCCAGGACTTCCGTCATGTCAGTAAAGAAACAGTTCAGCTTGGTGATCTTGTTCTAGTCTGTAAATGCTTTGTAAGTCGTTGAAACTTGCGATGAATTCTCCAGCATTGGAAGACCAAACGTTGGTGAGAAAATTATGCGGTCGACCACAACCGTATGCCCATAAAACAAATAACAGAAATTCTGAGGTCTCTAGAGATAGTAGGGTAAAGCATCAACAAAGACACTATTGATGTCAAATTAATTACGCTAATTAATTACCCCTACCCCAGTAATGACATCATGGGTTTGCCCCACCTGGACTTTGTCCCCTTCCGTCACTTCTCTGGGTAATCCTTTCCCCTCCCCTCTCCCTTCCCCGCACCTGGAAACATGACGAAAAAAATCGCTCAGTCTCTGTTGAGCTCATGGACTGGGAGGATCTCACGACAGTAATATGTTGTCAAGTGCATTGCATTAAACAATTTAAGGCAGTGGGATATTGTTAAACAATTTGTGGAGTGATTTCACATTGTACCTTCAATACATTTTATTTAACAACTGAGTGTTTTGATGGGTGCCCAAAGAAGAATGTAAGAGATTAAGTGGAAAAATTGAGGGTATGGCAGCTGATTCTGATATGAGGTATGTCTTGGAGGCAGAACTCACATTAGTTTGCATGATGTGCATTCCGATTTGCCACTGTGTCCTGAGCAGTTAGTTCTACGGGGACTCTACACCACAAAACTGATGACAACGCTGGGGAACAGGAAGAGATACATAACTTACTATGGTACTCTCCAGCAGAGTCTCAGATTAGGGATAAGTCTTGTCAGAATCATCTTTGCAATCTCCTTCAAGAAATTCCTCTGGTTGGAGAGTATATTGATTTGAGTACGACACTGAGGGCTTCCGTGACGTGTGACTTTCAAAGAGATTTTTTAAAAATTAATGTATAATTCAGTTCCCGGCAAAGCAATGGAGGATATGAGAGAAAATAGTTAAATTTTTATTATAACCTAATGTGAATTGGGGGGGTAAAAATGCAGACCAAATTTTAAACGCGTCACAATATTCAATGAGAACTTTGTTGCTGTGGAGATGGCGAAGGTTGCAGTAGAGTACACGAAACCTCTCTATCCAAATTCCACATGTACCGCTTTCATTATGAGAGCCCTCTGGGTCAAAGATTATTTGCTGGGCCTGTATGGTGGTGCCCTCAGTGCTCCACCACAGCCACAGCATATGATGCAGCAAACTAGTATTCGTACGAGAGGGTGTGGGGTGTAGACTGTGTTGCGGTCTAAAGTTGGCCTGTCGTGTCATGACAAAAAAAAAGGCTCACTTGTGATGACGGGACTGCAACCCTCCCATACTCACACTGTTCACTTGTTCGGAAACATGGGGTGGGGGACTATGATTCGTGAGAGGAAGAGAATGAGACTGGCTGTGAATGTCGCAGTATAGTATTAATCTTTTATCATAGAGTAAGAAATTGTGTATGTATGTGTGTGTGTGTGTGTGTGTGTGTGTGTGTGTGTGTGAGATGTGTCATGTAATTATTTATCTATTTATGCACACAATATGTCCGAAGGTTGTGTACTATATACAGATAAAAAGGAGTACATTGTTAAAAAATAACAGCAGACCGTGTGTGTCAACGAAAATTGTACTTGTAAAATATCTGTGCACTATGCACGTGGACAAAAACTGCACATCATGTAAATAGGTTAGTCTTTTTTATGTTTCACCTGACACTAACTGTCCAGGTCCGACTGGTTTTTATGTGTAGATGTATATCTAGTGCCCCGACCTCAAAATTATTATTTTTCAACCAGTGCTACTATGTGAGCGATCAAATCAGTTGTTCAGATGAACCAATTGTCAACCAGTGGTACAGTGTGTATTTCTATGATCAAACCGATCGAACAGACAAGATGATTATCAACCAATGCTACTGTTCGGTGGACTGCGGATTATGTAGTTTTTCGTGTACAAAAGCAAAAGTATCTCTGTAGTTAAAAAATATTATGTTAAATTTTTATTAGGAAACAAATTGTGTAACTATATCTCAAAAAAATTTATCTGCATTGAACAAATTATTATGCGACACGTGAAAAAAAGAATTGTTTGTGGGAATTGAGTAATATATGAAATCGTTACCGCACATCCTTGTTGTTGTTGTTGTTATTTACAAATACTTATCCCTATACATATATATATATATATATATATATATATATATATATATATATATATATATATATATATATATATATCACTCCATAAGAACTACTGACAGCATTGGGGGAGCCAGGCCTAACAAAGTTCTACCATCTGGTGAGTAAGATGTATGAGACAGGCGAAATTCCCTCAGACTTCAAGAAGAATGTAGTAATTCCAATCCCAAACAAAGCAAGTGTTGACAGATGTGAAAATTACCGAACTATCAGTTTAATAAGTCACAGCTGCAAAATACTAACACGAATTCTTTACAGACGAATGGAAAAACTGGTAGAAGCTGGCCTCGGGCATATATCAGTTTGGATTCCGTAGAAATATTGGAACACGTGAGGCAATACTGACCCTACGTCTTATCTTAGAAGCTAGATTAAGGAAAGGCAAACCTACGTTCCTACCATTTGTAGACTTAGAGAAAGCGTTTTGTAATGTTGACTGGAATACTCTCTTTCAAATTCTGAAAGTGGCAGGGGTAAAATACAGGGAGCGAAAGGCAATTTACAACTTGTACAGAAACCAGAAGGCAGCTATAAGAGTCGAGGGGCATGAAAGGGAAGCAGTGGTTAGGAAGGGAGTGAGACAGGGTTGTAGCCTCTCCCCGATGCTATTCAATCTGTATATTGAGCAAGCAGTAACGGAAACAAAAGAAAAGTTCGGATTAGGTATTAAAATCCTTGGAGAAGAATTAAAAACTTTGAGGTTTGCCGATGACATTGTAATACTGTCAGAGACAGCAAAGGACTTGGAAGAGCAGTTGAACGGAATGGACAGTATCTTGAAAGGAGGATATAAGATGAACATCAACAAAAGCAAAACGAGGATAATGGAATGTAGTCGAATTAAGTCGGGTGATGCTGAGGGAATTAGATTAGGAAATGAGACACTTAAAGTAGCAAAGGAGTTTTGCTATTTGGGGGTAAAATAACTGATGATGGTCGAAGTAGAGAGGATATAAAATGTAGACTGGCAATGGCAAGGAAAGTGTTTCTGAAGAAGAGAAATTTGTTAACATCGATTATTGATTTAAGTGTCAGGAAGTCGTTTCTGAAGAAGAGAAATTTGTTAACATCGAGTATTGATTTAAGTGTCAGGAAGTCGTTTCTGAATGTATTTGTATGGAGTGTAGCCATGTATGGAATTGAAGCATGGGCGATAAATAGTTTAAACAAGAAGAGAATAGAAGCTTTCGAAATGTGGTCCTACAGAAGAATGTTGAATATTAGATGGGTAGATCACATATCCAATGAGGAGGTATTGAACAGAGTTGGGAAGAAGAGGAGTTTGTGGCACAACTTGACTAGAAGAAGGGATCGCTTGGTAGGACATGTTCTGAGGCATCAAGGGATCACCAATTTGGTACTGGAGGGCAGCATGGAGGGTAAAAACCGAAAAGAGAGATCAAGAAATGAAGACACTATGCAGATTCAGAAGTATGTAGGTTGCTGTAGGTACTGGGAGATGAAGATACTTGCACAGAATAGAGTAGCATGGAGAGCTGCATCAAACCAGTCTCAGGGCTGAAGACCACCACAACAACCACATATATATGGTCCATTGATTCTGACTGGGACAAATATCTCACGAAAAAGGCGTCAAACGAAAAAACTACAAAGAACGAAACTTGTTTAGCTTGAAGGGGGAAACCAGATGGCGCTGTGGTTGGCCCGCTAGATGGCGCTGCCATAGTTCAAACAGATATCAACTGCGTTTTTTTAAATAGGAACTCCCATTTTTTATTACACATTCGTGTAGTACGTAAAGAGGTATGAATGTTTAAGTTGGACCACTTTTTCGTTTTGTGATAGATGGCGCTGTAATAGTCACAAACATATGGCTCACAACAACAGTTGGTAACAGGTAGGTTTTTTAAAATAAAATACAGAACGTAGGTACGATTGAACATTTTATTTCGGTTGTTCCAATGTGATACATGTACCTTTGCGAACTTATCATTGCTGAGAACGCATGCTGTTACAGCGTGATTACCTGTAAATACCACATTAATGCAATAAATGCTCAATATGATGTCCGTCAACCTCAATGCATTTGGCAATACGTGTAAAGACATTCCTCTCAACAGCGAGTAGTTCGCGTTCTGTAATGTTCGCACATGCATTGACAATGCGCTGAAGCGTGTTGTCAGGCGTTGTCGGTGGATCACGATAGCAAATATCCTTCAACTTTCCCCACAGAAAGAAATTCGGGGACGTCTGATCCGGTGAACGTGCGAGCCATGGTATGGTGCTTCGACGACCAATCCACATGTCATGAAATATGCTATTCAATACCGCTTCAACCGCACGCGAGCTATGTGCCGGACATCCATCATGTTGGAAGTACATCGTCATTCTGTCATGCAGTGAAACATCTTGTAGTAACATCGGTAGAACATTACATAGGAAATCAGCATACATTGCATTATTTAGATTGCCATCGATAAAATGGGGGCCAATTATACTTCCTCCCATAATGCCATACATTAACCAGCCGAGGTCGCTCATGTTCCACTTGTCGCAGCCATCGTGGATTTTCCGTTGCCCAATAGTGCATATTATGCCGGTTTACGTTACCGCTGTTGGTGAAACCAACTGTTCGTCTAAAATTGTGAGCCATGTGTTTGTGATTATTACAGCGCCATTTACCACAAAGCGAAAAAGTGGTCCAACTAAAACATTCATATTTATTTACGTACTAAACGAATATGTAATAAAGAATGGGGGTTCCTATAAAAAAAAAAAAACGCAGTTGAATCCGTTTGACCTATGGCAGCGCCATCTAGCGGGCCAACCACAGCGTCATCTGGTTTCCCCTTCAAGCTAGACAAGTTTCGTTTGACACTCATTTCGTGAGATATTTGGCCCGGTCACTATCAATGGACCACCCTGTATATATATAGTGTAATTACAGTATTCCACTTTGTGTGATTGGAATACCAATTTAATTACTTTGTAATTACCTATCAATATGCTCTCAGAGTAAGCACAGGAAGGTATGCCCACCGAGATTGATAGTCTGACATCGTTCCACAAATTGTTTAAATAAAGAATATTCCACACTGCCTTGGCTCTGACAAACAAACATTGATATCCTGAGAACACAATGCCAAACTGATAATGCTTTGTAGCGTGAACAAAGCGTTTAAATATACTGAATGTGCAACGTGAAGTCCACCCAACAAATTGTTTAAACGATATTTCAGTACCTTAAATTGTTAATACAATGTGACTGACTATGTATCACAGTGCAGTAGATCAGCGCTGACTGAGCGGTTTCTCCCACCATTTTTTTTTCCTGGGCAGGAGAGGAGGGAGGGGATGGGAGAGGAGGGGTAGTGATTTCCCAGAGAGGGGATTGAGGGGCACATGCCAGCAAAGGCAAATCTATGACGTCATCAAGGGAAAGGGGTAATTAATTGATCAATTTAATTAATTAGCATAGTTAATTTGACTTCAGTTTGAAGATTCCCGCTTTATCCTACTACATCTAGGTATGTAGATAATAAATCAGGTTATAACGCCTTAAGAAAATGTAAATTTCGCTCAGTCGTTTCTGGATTTGGGTCCCTCATGTCAAACTGAACTATTCATCGTCGTTACTGAAAGTTCGTATCTAAGTCGTGGAGAGATGCCCCATCGTAAAGTCGGGGATGCTAAAGCCTGAATCTGCGAGCAAATTTGAGATTGTTGTGGAAGCCGCGCGCAGCCTGCAGCGGACGCATCACGCTGCAGAGTACCTTGATGAGGGCGATGTCGTGTAGCCACGAGTCGTCCACGTCGTAGCCCGGGTGGACGACGGCCGCCTGCAGCTTGTGCCGAGTGCCGCCCTCGTTGAGGCGAGTCGTGCCGGACACCACCGACATTGTTTGCATCTCCCTGCGGTCACACTCACATCCAACAGTCGCCACTCTTGCTGCTGGCGAACAAATCGTAAGTACATCCTGGAATACAGTCTATTCCAGAAATGCACGGCAATATTTCAGGGCGAGGTTCAGCACATGCGGGAGACAAAAAAGGCCTCATATGAACATGGGTCCAGAAGTGGATATTTATTGAGATATCTGACATGGCCGTTGGTTATCGCGTACTTCACTAATGGTCCTACGGATTCGCTCTAGCAGTCCTGCAGCCCTGTGTGACGATGGTGTCATGTGACAGCGGCCTCTGGGGACGTGGCTGGGCTGAAACTACTGTACTTTACGGTGGGCACTACAAACTGCTTTGCCAGACAACAAAGTATAACACAGTTAGCATGTACACCGCTACTGATGTCGTAAGGTAGGTTCCTGCAGGTACATATTAAGCACTGCTGCAGTGTTGTAATGTGGACACTCATTCACCTGTATGTACTGTTTTGGACAATGGTGTAATCAGGGGCTTAGTATGCATCCGTGAATTTCATGTATGGGTTACCAAATGGCAATGCTGTTGAATTTCGTCGACTGTACCACGAACAATATTCAGACTGCCCGTGCTCTGACAGGAAGACATTCCAAGAAGTCCACAACCACTTATGTGAGCACGGTAGTTTCACACCTATACCTGGAACAAGAGGATTACCACGACGCACCACACTTGCAACTGAGGACACTATTTGTTGACGTTGCGGAACGGAATCCACACATCAGCACTTGGCGCTCAGGTCGTTAGGCGGATGTCCTTTACTGCATTTTCTGGCGATATCTGCGTGAACAAGAGCTGTATCATACCACCTACAGTACATTCAACCATTGGCTCCTGCGAGTTTTCCTGCAAGAGTTATATTTGTCGGTGGTTTATCCAACAACGTGGTATGCGGACCGATTTTCCAGAAATGGGTTATGGACGTATGAGGCAACATTCACTCGTAATGGCACCGAAAATTTACATCCTCAGTATGACCGGGCATATGTCAATCCACATTCAACTGTTGAAATGACCCATACACAAAGTTTCGCCATCAATGTCTGGTCAGGAATCATGGAGGACCATTTGGTAGGACACTATGTACTTCCCTGCTGTTCGAATGGGTTGAGGTACAGATGGCTCTTGTGCAGCAGGTAGCTTCCCGTGTAGGAAGGTTTTTCATTACAACTCCGGCAACAACTGTGCTTCATGCACGCTGGGGCATTTTTTGTTCTTGTCCGCAAACACCTGATTCGCTGTTATGCTAATCGCTCGGTAGGTATAGACAGACCAGTTGTTTGGCCACCAAGCTGACCTGACCTAAGCCCATTGAACTTTTTCCTGTGGGCCCATTTAAAAGCGTTGGCGTATGCTACACCGTTGGAGGATGAAGCATCACTTTTTCCAAGAATTAGGGCTAGTAGCCAAAGAGTACATACAAAATTTGGAGTTTTTGAAAGTGTTGGTGCCTCACTGCGACGATGAGCAGAATCCTGCATACTGGGAGAGGGTGGGCACTTTCAAAACATCTTATGAGGCAGTCGTTCTGAAAGTAAACTGGAGGTTTTTATGTACTAGGTAACCTACTTCCATGTCTGATAGCTCTATAAATATTCATTTCTGGACCAATGTTCATATGAATTATCTCACGACCTGAAATATTGCCCTGTATTTTCGGAACACTATGTACGTTTTCAGTTTTTCTACATGTATCACAAAGTAAGCTGTGTACAGTTTAACTGGCGGCTTGTAGAGTATGTAAGTGCATGAACATTGACCAGCTTGCATGTAATTTCTAGTGGTTTTCTACCCCCATGGATACGTTTAAACCTATCTTGATTTGTTTTGTCCAGGGTTGAAGGGTCCACGGCTTCATGTTGTGCTGCTTGGCGACACATCCTAGCTGTAATGAGGATCTTTGGCTCTGTACGGGGGCGCCATCTGCTGTGAAGGGTGCCCGAGCGGCCGGGGAGGGCAGTCTGATCTGACCCTACGACCAGGAGAACGCCGCAGTTTTAAACTACCGGCTGCAGTTAGCTGGCGCAGCTGTGTGAAGTGTGCTGTGGTAATGGTCTGTCTCTTCGCCACATTATCTGCAGCACGTTGTTGGTTTGGATTTGTACTGGAATCCGAATTAGAAGCCAGTAAAAGTGGTGTGTTTAATCAAGAATGTGTTCTAGAGCATTATCTCTGCGAGATTGTGGATATCATGCCGACTTTTTTCAGGTATCGTTTCTGAAGTCATGCAGTTTGACTTTAAATAAGGAAATCTGTTTAGAGTTTGCAGGCGACACCTCCGACTGGGTAGTGATCGTTACTGGCATAACTAGATAGGCTTCTTAATGGAATTATTGCCACTTTGCGTTTTGGGCGTTAATATTGTACGACCGAATTGTAAGACGTGGTATCTTGACATACGTTTTCTCCTTTCTTTATTTAACTGATTCAGTATTATAGATGACAGTGGTGGCCAGGGAGTGTCATCGAAAAATTTTGTGTATTGTATTTTAAGAAATATCTTGTAGTGGTTAGTAATTCGATCTTAAAAGTTATTTTATACCTACAGGGTTGTCATTGGAATTTTAGAATGAAGTTGGACTCATGGAACTGATCTAATGCGGTGTAATTTTAAGTTAGTTTATTGATATGGTTGCTAAATGTTGAGCGTTGATATGAATAAGTTTTGTCGTAAGGCATGTTCTCCGGCGCATAACAATTATTATACGGAGTGTGGTTTGTTGATTTGTTAATGTATTCTGAAGAGTTATCTGCGAGTTGGGACTGGGTTGTAACGCCCATATCTGCTATAGGGTTGGAAGGAAGTTAATAGCCACAGGTGAAAATAATTTTATGAGAATTGTAACATTCTGTCTCGGCCATTGTTAATATTGTTTGTTTTCCAGACGACCAGTCACCTTCTTATGCAACCTGTAATTGAGAGGTGAGTACTGAACTTCATTTTCACGTCTCGTATCCTGTGGGCGTACCCTCCGTCTACACAGCTACCAATCCTACTCAGTGTGTTGAAAATCACCACAAAAATGTCAAAATCAAAATGAAACAGAATGTGGTTCACTTACTTTATCGATGTTACAATTAATTCGCATCACTTAAAACATCGCCTTTTGGACGAAATAAATTACCTCTGTCGATGTATTTCGCCTTTGTATATCGAATGTGTTACTCCAATTACTTCAGAATGCTAATGCTATTATGAGAAAGTCTCGAAAAGTACATTACGTCGCGCTCTCATTACGTTCCGCCCTTCGGGGCTAATCTATAGAAGTTATCCCTTTCAAAACTCACTATGTCACTGCAAATAAGTGGTTCTGTCTGCCTTCTGAAACAATCGGCCGGAGTGTGCGTCGGCCAGTGTATGCGTCAGCCTGAGATGATATTCAGAACCGAGTGCAGAGAATTGTATGATGGACAAGCATACATACACTGCCCGAGAAAAAGAAGTGAAGCACCCAGAATGGGAGAAGGAAACTACACTGATTGATGGGATACGTGATGTTGTTTCAGTGATTACAAAATCGACTCTAATTTACAAAGAGCTTAATAGTATGAGCCCACTTATCATTACGACGTTGCTCTCCCTTTCGCTTGGATGCGTGCACTGACTGAATTGGTATGGATGTCTTAAAGTCATTCTATCCTTTCCTGTCGCAAACTGTCCCGCGATTATTGCGACAGGTCTTTGATATCCTGGATACTGGTCTGGAACGGAGTTGACGTCAGAATTGGTTATACGTTTGTTTTGTCATTGATAGGTCGGTGGATCTTGTTAGCACCCGCATATCTCAGCATCACGCCGGCAGTTCGTAGAGAGGCTTTCCATGCGAGGACAAGAATTTTCCTGTTGAAAAGTCTCTCTATGATACTGTCGCTTGAGAGGTAACACATGAGGACACAGCTTGTCTGTGGCGTCACCTGTGGCGTCACAGTTCCCTTGCTCATTATGAGCCCTGACCTGAAGCCATACGCGACAGCTCACCACTATGACGACAGGAGTAACGTCGCTGTGCCTCCCCACAACATTGGAAGAATGGGACCTCCGACAAGTCGTCGCTCTATTTCCTGTCGATCCTTGGTAGCACAGAACCGCGTTTCATCGCTGAACACAACGCGACGTCATTCAGCAACAAATCACGCGTCCTGGACACGGCGCCACTCTAAACGCAGCCACTTGTGTTCTGGTGTTGACGATGTTGTTGTTGAGGTCTTCAGTCAAGAGACTGGTTTGATGCAGCTCCTCATTCTACTCTATCCTGTGCAAGGCTCTTCATCTCCTAGTAACTACTGTAACCTACATCCTTCTGAATCTGCTTAGTGTATTCATCTCTTGGTCTCCCTCTACGATTTTTGTTCTCCATGCATACCCCCAACACTAAATTTTTAATTCCTTGATGACTCAGATCGTGCCCTACCAACCAATCCCTTCTCCTAGTCAAGTTGTGCCACAAATTCCTCCTCTCCCCAATTCTATTCAATACCTCCTCACTATTTACGTGATCTACCAATCTAATCTTTGGCATTCTTCTGTAGCACCACATTTCGAACGCTTCAGTTCTCTTCTTGTCTAAATTAGTTATTGTCCATGTTTCACATCCGTACAAGGCTACACTCCATTCAAATACTTTCAGAAAAGACTTCCTGACACTTAAATCTATACTGGACAATAACGAATTACTCTTCTTCAGAAATGATTTCCTTGCCATAGCCAGTCTACATTTTATATCTTCCCTTCTTCGACAGCCATCAGTTATTTTGCTGCCCAAATAGCAAAACTCATTTAATACTTTAAGTGTCTTATTTCATAATCTAATTCCCTCAGCATCATTTGATTTAATTCGACTACATTCCATTATCCTCTTTTTGCTTTTGTTGATATTCATGTTATATCCTCCTTTCAGGACACTGTCCATTCCGTTCAACTGCTCTTCCAAGTCCTTTGCTGTCTCTGGCAGAATTACAATGTCATCGGCAAACCTCAAAGTTTTTATTTCTTCTCCATGGATTTTAGTTCCTACTCTACGTTTCTCTTTTGTTTCCTTTACTGCTTGCACAAAATACAGATTAAATATCATCGGTGATAGGCTACAACCCTGTTTCACTCCTTTCTCAATCACTGCTTCCCATTCCTGCCCTTCATCTCTTATTACTGTCATCTGGTTTCTGGCACAAACTGTAATCAGCCTTTCGCTCCCTGTATTTTACCCCTGCCACCTTCAGAATTTGAAAGAGAGTATTCCAGTCAAAATTGTTAAAAGCTGTCTCCAGGTCTACAAATGCTAGAAACGTGGGTTTGCCTTCCCTTAACCTATGTTTTAAGATAAGTCGTAGGATCAGTATTGCCTCGAGTGTTCCAACATTTCTATAGAATCCAAACTGAACTTCGCCGAGGTCAACCTCTACTACTTTTCCCATTCGTCTGTAAAGAATTTGTGTTAGTATTTTGCAACCGTAACTTATTAAACTGATAGTTCGGTATTTTCATACCTGTCAGCACCTGATTTCTTTGGGTCTGGATTTATTATATGCTTCTTGAAGTCTGAGGGTATTTCGCCTCCCTCATACTTCTTGCTCATCGGTTGGAAGAGATTTGTCATGGCTGGCTCTCCCAAGGCTACCAATAGTTCCAATGGAGTGTTATCTACCCCTCGGGCCTTGTTTCGACTTAGGTGTTTCAGTGCTCTGTCAAATTCTTCACTCAGTATCATATCTCCCATTTCATCTTCATGTACGTCCTGTTCGATTTCCATAATACTACCCTCAAGTACATCGCCCTTATATAGACCGTCTATATACTCCTTCCACCTTTCTGCTTTCCCTTCTTTGCTTGAAAGTGGTTTTCCAACTGAGCTCATGATATTCATACAAGAAGTTCTCTTTTCGCCAAAGGTATCTTTAATTTTACTGTGTTAACGATAGCCTACGCATATTGCGGTAATTTTCTAGTTCGGCTGCTCCTGTTCTCCGGCCAATGGTGGGTGATGACACAGAGTGTGAGTCCATTATCTGTTCTTGAATGGCAGGTGCAGATGTGGACGGATCACAATACGATCTGTGCATAGTACGGCGATCCTCCCATGTGGTGGTCAGATGTGGTCGAGCAGTACCGTGAGTTTCAGAATGTCTACCCTCACATTGTCATGAAGTCCACCATCGGGCCACTGTTACACGTGAATGCTCCACAAATCTGCATATTGCACGCTTCTACCAGCTGGCGAAACCAAAACCCACAATGAGTCCCCTTTACAACTCTGATGATGATGCTACATCAGCGGAGTACGCTGTGTCACCGTGTCCCTCATGGTGATCACTCAACATCTGACTTCCTTCACATACTTCAGCTGACACAGAGCTCCAGTGTAGCCTGTAATTATTGTATGGCATGGAAACTTGATAGTTAATGAGGAACCGATTTACGCCGGAAAACGTTTAGTTCCACTTTTGGCCACCAGGTGTAAACCAAGCACTGTGAATTCAAGGGAGACTGATACAAATGTTTCCACACGTAATGGATTAGGGACGTATTGTGGGCAGAAAAGGTTAAACAAGTGAGAAAGGTATAGTGCTGGTTTTGTTATTAACTGCCGCTTACACAATTTGTTCAATATGAGCACTAGAGACGTTAATGAGATGCTGTACAGCGCCAGATTTTCACCTCGTGGGCAAAACTGGAACTAATTTTCTCCAAGGTAAATCTATTCCACATTACCTGTTTATCATATCTACCAAAATCCGCTGCCTTACGATAATAATAGCACAAACTGGACCTTCTTGAGAAGCTGTACTTTAGTTATAACCGCCCTGTACCTTCCACAGATCATTTATGTATGCACTGACACTATCTACTTCCGTCGTCGTCTTCTGGCTGCGTCATTTTCCTTCTCAGGCAGTGTATGGGCCGCAGCAGGCCGCGAGATGCACGGTACTCACTGAAGGCGAGAAGCGACGCAGTGCGCCGCGGTGAGCGCCCAATACTGGTTGAGCACGGACGCGCCGCAAGCGTGGCGGTAAGAAGGCGGCTCTCCGGGGCGCAGCAGCTGCAGCGACAGCTGCAGGCGTAAACACACGTCACTACGACACCCGTCCCGGCAGCAGACGTATCACACCAGCAGCCGTCGAGCCGAGGCTGCGGGATCACTTGCTCATTTCATTTCCAACGAACATTCGCAATTTCACTGACAACCCCGGCTGTACTGTATTCGTCTCCTTGCGTAGTAAAATGTTCACAATCCAAATAACTACAGCGACAGTGGAACACTCTACAACATTATTTAATTATTCATTTATTTTCTGTAAACAGAGTATGGTACAACGGGCAGTACACTGCTTTAAGGACACAACTAATACTCATACACCGTCCAGTCACGTTAATGCTCAAATGGCTCTGAGCACTATGGGACTTAACTACTGTGGTCATCATTCTCCTAGAACTTAGAACTACTTAAACCTAACTAACCTAAGGACATCACACACATCCATGTCCGAGGCAGGATTAGAACCTGCGACCGTAGCAGTCACGCGATTCCGGACTGCGCGCCTAGAACCGCTAGACCACCGCGGCCGGCTCACGTTAATGTGACCACAGCCTACGTCAACGTGCAATGACTGCTCACAGACATCGGTTGGCAGCACTGTCAGTGTAGGGTGTGCAAAGGGTGTCAGGGCGACACCTCCGAGAAAACAAGGCCAGCCAACAGGAGTTCCTACGTCACTGTGACGTCACGACAAGCGTCCTAATGTGGTGATAGTATATTGCTGTGAGTGGATTGCTTTCGAGTGTCGAGCTGTGAGTTGCTGAAACTGTTGTTATTTTGATACATCTCTTTCACCACCGCAATGTACTTGTCCGTTACACTATGGTGAATAAATGCTGTGTACCAGGCTGTACTGGCAACTACTGGACTGGGAAAAAGATACCTGCATTCAGATTTCCAAAGGACGCTGAACTGAGGAAGAAGTGGATACATGCTATTCGATGGGAGAACTTCACTCCCTCTGAACATTCAGTGGTAAGTAGTAACAAGTTACATTACTAACAAAAAAAAAACCGAAGCTAATTTCGTAAGAATAAATTACAACTACAAAGACTCCACTGTTTACTTTAATTGAAAGTATTGTTTAAACGATTTTTATTGTTCCGGTTTAGAATGTTTCAGTATGTATTAACTGTAAAGTGTGTAAGTCAACGTAAAACTATAGATATCAATGTAAGCAGTATATTTGATGTAGGATAGCAGTTACAAATGCAAGTCAGGCTACCAAATGCCCTGGCCCTGCATGGGCCATGACTGCAGAGAGCTTGTTGAACGTAGTAAGAACTTCAGTAGTATGTATAGAAGGAGCTGGCTTTCAGGTTGTTTCACTTGTTACAGATAATAATGCCATTAACAGAAAATACTTACTTTGAAAATCCACTACAAGCCAATTTTGAATAACCGTCTCCTACAGATGGTAAAAGACCAATTATTTTCTGCATGACACTGTCCATATTTTTAAGTTCATAAGGAACAACAGGATAAATCTGAAGAACCACAGGCAAACATTTTGTTATCCAGATTTTGATAATTCTGATATTGTTAGGTATGCATCTTTTGCTGCAGTTTGAGAATTACATGACTTAGAAAGCCAAAAACTGTTAAAATATGGCTATGGGTTGTCTGTGAAAGCCCTGTGGCCTTAATCTTGTTAAGCTGGTGACTGAAATATTCAATGATTGTACAAAAAGTAGTATGGTTGAGTTGGAGCCAGTTCATAATGTAGAAAACTGAGAAGGTACTGCTAAATTTATAAATCTTATTAGGACTTGGTGGGGAGATTGTCAATGTTAAAGCACCTCTGAAGGGACTTCACCATAAGGAAGATATGCAGAAGCCTCTGACCAATAAAGCAGGAGACATACGTTACAGTTTTCTTGATAAATTTCTTACTTGGTTAGGTAAATGGAGAAGAATAGAGTCAGGGAATGGTCAATTGTCTGTGGAAACACACACAGCACTTCGACTCACAACATATGGCTTAATGCAATTCACTGAATACTGTTGCAAGGAACTAAACATGTCATATATTCTGCCAGGTAAGTTCCAGACTGATTCTCTGGAAGTAAGTTTTTGTCTATATAGACAGTTATCAGGATGTCAGTATCACATCTCACTTAGGCAGTTGTTAGAAACTGAAAAGAAGTTAAGACTCATGACTGTTTTAAAACTCAATGTTCACCCACAAGAGAAGCTGAGAATTGAAGACATGCATAGTTGTGATGAAAGTACTGAGAGCAGTGTGAATGATAGTGAATACACCTTTAATGTCAATATCAGTGAAGATGATTTAAAAAATGTTGAATCTGAACTCCCAGTTTTAATTTAAATTCCTGGTTTCTGTTGCCACTCATTGATTAGGAAACTTCAGTGCAGTGACTGCACAGATATTTTGATGCTGGATACGTCAATGACAACTGAGAAACAGTTTAATTTAGTTAGACAATTGGACAGAGGAAGTTTGAAATTCAAACTTGAATTTCCTGTGACAGTAGTTATGTACAGTTGCTTGACTCTACAAAAGTTGTTGGCAACATCATCATTCCTGAAGCTGCTGAATAAAAGAGCAGTAGCAGCTGAACTAATTTGGAAAATAATTATGGCTGCTGATGTGTTGTATGACAGGTCTTGTCCTCAACACACTGTATCAGAAATGTGTAAGAAAATTATATGGACCACTGTAAATATAGTACTAAATAATTTTTGTATAAAGAAAAATGCTGAAACTTCTGTGCAGTCTCTCCAAAGTTCTAAGAAGAGGAAACTTCTAACACTATGCCACAATTTGAAATAACCTTTTTTTAAAATTTAATATCTTTAATCTGTATTTTATTGCTACCTCCTGCTGAAGTCCCCAATACAAAATGTTCTAATCATTAATGAAATGTGTTTTGTGTAAAATCAAATGCAAGTGCTGTACAGTGTCTTCAAAGTACTAATAATCAAAAATCTATTTCTTAATGGGCACAATTCCACAACATTTTTGTAATATTGCTTAAAATATATTACTCACTCCCTGTCACTAACCTCCAGATAAGTAAACTGCTTTTACCCTTTAAATGAATGATGTTATGCCCTGTCAAGTGTTAAACCAAATGTAAGTGCTCTACAGTTTTCAGAAAATTGTAAGAAACAAAACTGAGTCTTTTTGGCATAGCCTTAACATCTTATTTTACTGCTTAGCATAAATTGATTTCTACTTGTCATTAGTCTGCATCTAGTAAAAAATTCAGAAACTTCTAACGAAGTAAGGGATATGTGGTACAATTTCCTGTATAAGTTCATTACTTGTTTGGACAAATGTAGAAGTTTAAAATTGCAGAATGGTAAATTGACCCTAGAGAAATATACAACACTTAGGGTTACCACTTATGGCTTAGTGAAGATAAATTATTACTGCTGTGGAGAACTAAATATGTCATATATCCTGCAAGGTAAATTTCAAACTGACTCGCTAGATACTGGTAGCTTGATTTGAACTTCACTAGCAATTATGTGGAAGTCGGTATCATATATCATGTAGGTAGCTGTTAGAATCAGAAAAGAATTTCAGACTTGTTAGTATCTTAAAACTAAATGTGCACCCACATTGTATACTGAAAATTGTACAGATGAATAGTGATGATGAGAATCCAGCAATTTGTATGTTGATGGTGCTTCATTTTGTGATATGTGTCAGTGATGATGATTTAAACAATATTGAAACAGGTGTACCAGTTTTAACATACATTGCTGGTTTCTGTTGTCACTGATTGCTAAGAAAACTCCATTGTTTAGAGTGCACAGATGTCATATTCTGACATCCAACGTTTTGCTACTTCAATACATTGCTGTGTCAGGCAAAGAAAGGCTTAATAGTTTAGTAACACATCAGATGGCCTTGGTTGTTCAACATTTGTTACTATATGTCATATATGCCCACTTCTAGAACTCCTTTGAGAAGTGTTTATCTTCATTACAAGAATGAACATCAAATTGTCAGGTTTTCTAAATAGAAAAGCATTTTTTTAGTACCAGACAGCAATAATGAGACTTGTAGTTGGTGATTTCTATGTGACAAAGGAAGTAACCTGTAGAGAGATTGAAAATGGTAAGTAAAGAGAGCCTCAGTTTTTTCCTCACATTCTTACATGTAATGCAGTTGGTTGTTTTTCATTTCCTACTAATCTTACCCTTCACAACATTTTTAATATTGTTTCTAGAAGTGTATCTTCAATAGCAGAGTGATCTTCAAATTGTCAGGCTTTTCTTAAAGGAAAGAGCAGTGCCTTAGTCTCATAGAGCAAGACAGAATCTTGTGTTCAGTGATGTCTATGTTAAAAGGAGAATATTTGATGTCTATCCTTTGTTTCCATTCTTTGTTACTGGGGATACACTAGTAAAAATTCTTAAAAAGAGCTGTCACCATGAACATATGAGTAAATTCACAATACTCAGGTGTTTTATGAGATAAAGCAAACTCTTGTTACCTTATTGTAAACGAAAGTTGTGAGGGTTTTGCTACGTATAACAGTGTTTAAGATAATTTACTTGCAGTGTAATGGCTTGAAAATGTAACGTCTTGCTGCCAGTTAGCATTTGTCACCATCTTTATGCGAGTTTTAAAGCTAAATAGTGTTCTGACAATTATAAAATAGTGGCAAAGGTCCTCAATCGATTAAACTTATTCCTGCCGGTATATGTAATCAATAGTTCGTTATGAACCTTTATGCTGTTTACAAGAATATATATAATTTGGTCTTTGTTTCGAATTATCGATTAGTTGGCTCCTTTCTGTATGATGGACAGAAGATCGTTAGCGTCAGGTGCGTCTATACGGAGGTGTCCGTGGACTGCTGTGTTAGCTATGGGCAGCTTAGTGCGACGTCACTAACACTGCTGGGCAGCCTTGTTATTCCGGGGGTGTCAGTCAGGAGGACGCAAGAAACATTGCAGTCGTTATCGTGATGCGGAAACATGGCGATTTACCAGACGCCCAGCTTTATCCTTGGCTGGCGAGCCACGGGTGGAAGTATTTCTGAAACGGCTAAGTTCGTAAACTGATCGCGCGCCGCCGTGGTTAAAGAATATCGTGGATGGCAAAATGGTACTATCCAAAACCGGCGCCGTGGTGAACGACGGCCGCGGCGATGTGTGCTGGCGAATAGACGTTGACCGATTGACAGCCCGGATGAACCAAGGGACTGCTAGCAACATTGTCTCCTTAACGACAGTTCAGCGAAAGTTACTGCATATGGGCCTCCGCAGCAGGCGCCTGGTTCATGTACCCATGCTGTTGCTCTTCATCTGCAGCTGGACGTCTACTGAATGTCGACAGGTGGCCTTTCCAGGTGAATCACGTTCTATGCTCCATCAGACAGATGGCTGTTGGTGTGCAAGGCGAAACGTCTCAAAGTAAACACCTTGAAACAATCGTAGGACGAGTCCATGCCCGAAGGGGGAATGTTATGGTCCGGGGAATGTTTCGTGGGACTCTCTGAGTAATCTCGTCATTCTAGAAGGCCCTATGGATCAACATAAGTATGCATCTATCCTTGCGGATCATATTCAGGCTTTTGACAGGTGGTCACGTTAATGTGACTGGACAGTGTTGATGCAATAACAAAATTATATACAACTGAAGACCTAGGCTATAAACAGTGGTGTCAACCGATAAGTAACAGCGATATTTCCTGTAAAACACGTTACGTGATTAACTTTATTTTAGTTGATAGTTTCACGGAAAAAATGAGAAATGGCAACTCTATGTCCACCTTCAGATTGTCGCTAATGGTAACTTTGTCAGGATGTGTGCGTGTAAACAGTGGTAAAAGCCGAAAACGTGGCTGCCAGTGTGCAGTATTCACACCAGGAAAATGCTTTTTAGGGACTATTTACACAAACTGAAGTCAGCAGTAACCCATGTTAAGAAACACTGAGTGTGCAAGTAAACAAAGTTAAGGAGCCGTGACGAACTTTTAAGAATCAAATTGTGGACAGAAATTACTATTGTAAAAAATAAAGACTTTGCTTTAGAATAAGGCATAGCAACCGGCTGATTTTGGGGATGAGCACTGGCGCCTTGTGGTGTGGTGGGTAGTAAGGGAGAAGCGCGCGCATCATGTGGTCGCGACAACACAGGGAAAGCGCCAAATGCGAAATAGGTGTCTCAGTTTGGACAGCGGTGCCATGTAACAGCAGCATTGGCAACATGGCACTGTTTAACAGCCACATTGTCTTAGCACTTCGATCTCCAGTGCGAGGAATCTTATTGTTTTACACAACAAGCTGGTTCGCAAAATGGAGTTTACAAAGGCACTCCAGGTCTTACCACACCAGGGAATACGGGAACGGAAAATGTGAATTATCTGAACGTGTAAAAGGGGTTTTAATATTTAGAAGAAAGCTCGCTGAAGTGGATACCCTCCTCATGCTCTCGCAAAGGAACTGAAGCAACTCCCCCTCCCAGATCACGAATTCCGTCGCGGCATTTATCCCTCCTACCAACTTTAAACCCATCACACCCGTTCCACCCCATCAGAGATCCCTCTCCGTCCATTCTCCACATTTGCCCTGCCCATTTTCTTTCCCTTCCACCCTCTATTCCTTAACCCCTTTCCTTCATCAAATTTTAGTCTCACTAATAATCCTCTACTCAGTCTTGTATCCCAACAGCTACTCACACCTTATCGATACACAGGCAGATACCACGTCCATTCTACCCTCCTCAACGACCAAACTTACCCCTTCAGCAATGGAATACCTACCCCAGAGCAGATACTTCGAGCTTTAGTGCCGCTGAAGTGCTTCTTTATAACATCAATGTTCTGCAGAAATGTTTTTTAATGTTTTTAAATAGTTTTAAATGTAGTCCTATTTTGTTTGTGGTTTTTACCTTTTATTACACTGATCTTCAAATAAAAGCGAAGGAAGTCATGTCTCTTATTCATAATATCTTCCATTAAAATTTTCATCTTTTTAAAGTTTTAAAGACTGTAAATATCTCACCTTTCTGTTCACTATTCTTTCATTTCATTTACATTTTCTTGTCAATTTGCAGAAGAGCGGGTTGTCTATGCCACAGACACCCCCCTTCTCGCATCGCCCTTAGGGGGCATAAAATAACAGTGAAGGGGAAATATCTGAAATGGAGGAAGAATAGCGAGAAAAATCATGTGAGTCTACCGTTCGGATAAGCTACAAAACTGGACTATATTTAGCTTACTACATGCAACTGAGCATTTGCGTTCACTTCAGGTAGTGTTTCGCGGGGTGCCGTTATCAGTCATGACAAACATGCGTCTGACGCAGGCTATGACAGACGACGTTTAGAGACTGCTCGCAAAATCTTTGTAAGGATTCTTTAGCACCCTACGAACATGTGGATATCACAGGCACACAGCTGTATGTGACATTCTTACCTGAGCTAAAAAAATAGAAAATTTAGGCCTGTCAAGGAATTTATTATTTATTGATTTACTGAAGGAGGGCCAGTAATGTTGTGAAACAAACCAAGATTTGTAGAAAATTTGAAAGGGGAAAGATATAATCTTCAATTACCCAATTAATGCTAATATGAAGCTTGAAGTAGATGCAATGTAACACGGGACATAAAGCCATTCCCAATTTCTTCAAGCATTTGCTTCAGGATCGATTTTTTGTTTGTACAAGTCTCCCCGCTATTTCCTGAGACGATGGATAGGTTACAGCGGTCGCTCCTCACAGACTTGCGCTCATCTTCTTCTCGCGGAGCCTTTTCGCTGTGAAACTCTGCTCTAGAAGTATTTGTACACAATGACTTACCTGAATAAAAAATCACCATTTACTCGTATTGCATTATTTCTCCAAACAACCAACTTGTCCCATACCAATGATACCATTGTTCACAGCTGAGACCTTAAACTATAACATTCAATCACAGTATGTATATACATGCTTTCTAAAGTACAACAAGGATACAAACAATAACAGTCTACTAATGGTTTATATAGCCTATTACTACTTAATCTAAACTATGCGGAAAATTGAAGAAATCTAACTAAAAGACACTAAGAGACAAAAGAATAGAGAATAGAAATATATATACCACCGCCCCCCCCCCCCCCCCCCCCCCCCCGCTCCGCCCGCCCTTCCAACTCGGTTGCTTGAATTCCATTACTACTGGAAAACCCCAAACCTTTAAAGAATCAAAGTTCCACTTATAAAACAGCTTCAAACTACTGATTAATTTACAAATGATTTGGTGTGCTAAATATCTGACGTTAAGTATGTAAGCAAGAAAAAGTTTTGATAAGGTTCGAAATTATGGTTTATGTTTGTTGGAAGTACTGTCTGCTGTCGTTATGAAACGCTGTATGAATATATCTGGGTAATTTTCGCTTTATTTTAAGCAGAAGCAAGTTTTTCAAACATCTCAGTGTTTATACAGAATATTCGGAAACCCAGCTAAGAAAACAATTGGTAGAGTTTGTATGTGATGCTATTGAAGAATTCTGATTATCAAGTAGACAGATCGAGTGAGAAATGAAGAAATGATAAAAATAATAGGCGAGGAAAGACATCTATGTAAAATCCATACTAGGAAAATTGACTGGATAATGGGACATCTGTCACAGTAGTTAACTTATCATTAGAAGGAGCAGCAGCGAAGAAAAATAGTAGGAATAGAATAATCCTAGAATATGCAAAGCAGATTACTAAAGATATTGGGTATAGTAGTTAGTTGTGGACGAAAGAGTGTACAGGACCACTTTTCACCCCATCTATATGTCGTCAGTGTCCAGGACAACGGATCCATCATTCTTTCCCTTGGTCTAGCTTCCTTAGGTAAAAAAATCCAGCCTTTTATTCTATTACTCGGTATTTATTTAAGGTAATACGTGACTCTGAAGTATATAAACCGCTTACTTGACTCGTAACTTATGTTTAACGTAAGTGTAATTTATGACCAGATGATTGCAGCCTTATCGTAATCACCATAATTTATGACCTAAAATGGCTGCCTTGCCCCATCCCTCCCCTTCTCTGAGTAACCCACTTGCACTCATATCCTACGGTAAACAACCTGTTCACTTTTTCTCTTACGTTTATGCAAGTCTAATATGTGACCTGATGTTTTAGCCTTATCGTAATTTACGATCCAAAAAATTGCATCAGACACACTGACCCAATGTTGGCTGCATGAAATTCATGTGATATTTGCAATTTCGTTTCTAGTTTTTGCAGTAGAGTATTGTTTCCGATGGAACTTTCTGTAAGCACGACAACGTTATATCCATCTCCCTTTGCTGTTTACAATTTTCGATGGATTTGTTGCAGTTTTGGGAAATTTGTTATAATTTTGATGATTCCCTTCAAGTATTTTTGTGTGTTTGTTAACATAAATTCAGTGCCATACATATCTTTTTCTTCAAATACTTGATGTCCCAAAACACTACAGTCTAAATTTACAGGTGTACAAGAACCAGAAGAGTACTTTGACATAACGGACTAAGAGTTGGAAATAAACATTTAGTTTCTTATTGCCATAATCTACTCCTTCTTCTTGCGTTACGGCCTCTGTAGGACCATGGGCAACCATTTCGTGGACTGCATTTTTCTCTTCTTCTCCCAGGACCACTTCGTTCTTTCTCTTCTTCTCTCCCGCTATTCTTCCGAGGTCTTCAGTGTCCTTTTCTCCTGGTGACACACTAATCTTTTCCTGCATTCTTCTCTGTCGTTGATCTCCGCCATATAGGTCGGTGTATATTTGTTCCTCCAATTTTCCTTTCATTCGACCTTCATCCCCAATTCCAACCAGTCCTTCCGAAGTTCAACAACGCACTTGGTTCCTGTCTTTTCCCTTGTCCTCCCTGTTGTTTCCCACACTCTTTTCGTCATTCTGTCCATACTCATCCTAATTACATGTACAGCAAACCTCGCCCTTTTGAGTCTGATTTCCCCGGATATTGTTCTCATGTTCCGCTACAGTTCTTTACTAGGTCTTCGCATCCATCTCTCTCCACCTCTTTTGGGACCCAGTATTTTTATCAGTATTTTTCTCGCTCCTTTCTCTAGTTGTTCTGTCCAATTTCTTCCATAAACTACTCACACCGTCATGAATAATTTGAGCTCTCAGCACTTCTTCAAATCGATGACCGCCAATCTCAACACATAACTTACAACAGCGCATTCAAGTTAAAAAAATAATAATAATAAACAAAATAAAATAAAACTGGCACCATTTCAAAAATCCCTGTTGTGTGTTGCGTAGACAGACAGGACAATATCACCCTACCTATCAGGTCATTTCTAATTTCATGCACCAACTAATTCAAGTTACCCTGTCATCATTGTCTTTGTCACACATACAGGGATTAGGAATACGCCGGTTCTGTCTCCATTTTCCTAGGTTGACCTACGTAAAGCGATGGAAGAAAACCATAGGGTATATTTCTGGTGATCGTGCTGGCAATGGACAGCACTTCCAATACATCGATGAAGGAATCTGTTATTCAAGTGATCATGGAGAATAATATCAAAGTAGGATGGCACGCCACCGTGTAGACAACATATATACAAGTCACACTCCTGGAAATGGAAAAAAGAACACATTGACACCGGTGTGTCAGACCCACCATACTTGCTCCGGACATTGCGAGAGGGCTGTACAAGCAATGATCACACGCACGGCACAGCGGACACACCAGGAACCGCGGTGTTGGCCGTCGAATGGCGCTAGCTGCGCAGCATTTGTGCACCGCCGCCGTCAGTGTCAGCCAGTTTGCCGTGGCATACGGAGCTCCATCGCAATCTTTAACACTGGTAGCATGCCGCGACAGCGTGGACGTGAACCGTATGTGCAGTTGACGGACTTTGAGCGAAGGCGTATAGTGGGCATGCAGGAGGCCGGGTGGACGTACCGCCGAATTGCTCAACACGTGGGGCGTGAGGTCTCCATAGTACATCGATGTTGTCGCCAGTGGTCGGCGGAAGGTGCACGTACCCGTCGACCTGGGACCGGACCGCAGCGACGCACGGATGCACGTCAAGACCGTAGGATCCTACGCAGTGCCGTAGGGGACCGCACCGCCACTTCCCAGCAAATTAGGGACACTGTTGCTCCTGGGGTATCGGCGAGGACCATTCGCAACCGTCTCCATGAAGCTGGGCTACGGTCCCGCACACCGTTAGGCCGTCTTCCGCTCACGCCCCAACATCGTGCAGCCCGCCTCCAGTGGTGTCGCGACAGGCGTGAATGGAGGGACGAATGGAGACGTGTCGTCTTCAGCGATGAGAGTCGCTTCTGCCTTGGTGCCAATGATGGTCGTATGCGTGTTTGGCGCCGTGCAGATGAGCGCCACAATCAGGACTGCATACGACCGAGGCACACAGGGCCAACACCCGGCATCATGGTGTGGGGAGCGATCTCCTACACTGGCCGTACACCTCTGGCGATCGCCGAGGGGACACTGAATAGTGCACTGTACATCCAAACCGTCATCGAACCCATCGTTCTACCATTCCTAGACCGGCAAGGGAACTTGCTGTTCCAACAGGACAATGCACGTCCGCATGTATCCCGTGACACCCAACGTGCTCTAGAAGGTGTAAGTCAACTACCCTGGCCAGCAAGATCTCCGGATCTGTCCCCCATTGAGCATGTTTGGGAGTGGATGAAGCGTCGTCTCAAGCGGTCTGCACGTCCAGCACGAAAGCTGGTCCAGCTGAGGCGCCAGGTGGAAATGGCATGGCAAGCCGTTCCACAGGACTACATATAGCACCTCTACGATCGTCTCCATGGAAGAATAGCAGCCTGCATTGCTGCGAAAGGTGGATATACAGTGTACTAGTGCCGACATTGTGCATGCTCTGTTGCCTGTGTCTATGTGCCTGTGGTTCTGTCAGTGTGATCATGTGTTGTATCTGACCCCAGGAATGTGTCAATAAAGTTTCCCCTACCTGGGACAATGAATTCACGGTGTTCTTATTTCAATTTCCAGGAGTGTATATTAGTCACTACCGTGACAGCAAATCTCGAATGCACTCTATGAAGTTTGCACCATTCAAACACAGTGGCTACAAGAAAGATACCATTATGTGGTTGTGTGCAATACAAGTCCAATTCTTGATGCATAATTGTTCCTGCTGATGTGAAATCAGCGTAATTTATGGATTTACATCACTCTAGACAAGGTTCTTGCGACAGTTGGAAACGCCATCGCTATTGAAAGAGACCTCGTTTGTGAACAACACGATGTGTAGAAAGCTCAGCACACTGGATAATCCACTGATGGAACTAGACTCTGTGGTCAAAACTGTTGCCCCCTTTGCTTACACACGTTGTTTTGATAGTGAGGTGTTGTTGCCTCATCGGTAGTCTCTATAGCGTATTCTTCGACGTCTGCATTTCACTCGCAAGTTGATGGGTGCTTCTTTATGAATTTTGTCCAACTCAGTACAATATAATCTCCACAAATTCTTCTGCGGGAACCATTCTTAGTCAAGCGTCTTCCACATCTCTCTGTTCCCTAAAGGACCCAATTTGTCGTAAGTTTTTGTCCACAAAGGCAATTTTCTCAAATTTTGATTATACTTTTACTCTCTTAGAACAGTGTTGTACCAACAGGATGCAAAAAGGTGCGCTGAATAATTCAAACAATTATGGAAGGGAAGAAAATTTTAGTGACTCGGGAGAAATCACATTAGTAACTGGGGAGAAATCACAGAAGATGTCGCTCAGGATTCAGTTTTGGGTCGACTTCTTTTTTTTATATATGTGGAAACAACTTGCACTTAACATTCAACAAGCAGAATGAATACTTTTGCAGAAGATACTAGTGTCAAAATGAAAGCCACTTCACTTAACGTTCAACAGAATTACACTTTTTCAGAAGATACTAGCGTTAAAATAAAAGCCATTAGATAGAAAGCAACAGAAATGATTGTTAATTTTGTTTTCCTAACAACAATTGTGTGGTTCTCTGAGAGTGGACTCTTCCTAAATTTCGAGAAAACACACCATATTCAATTCTGTAAAACAAATAGTCCTATTAACAACTGACGTAGCACATCAACAGGAGTTGGTAAATAGGATAGAATCTTCCAAAATTTTCGGTGTTATGTATTGATGAAAATTTGAACTTGTAAAACCGTACTAACCCGTCCAAGAATTAACTTAGCTGTATCTTCATATAACCACCATTCTTGGGAACAAACGAATCAACACCCTAATATATTTTGCATATTTATGCTCAATAACGTCTCACAGAATAAGTTTTCTCGGGTAACTCAACACTGAGGAAGAGAGTGCTGATTGCACAAAAGCGAACAGTAAGAATAATAAGTTGTATTCCTCCGCAGTTGTAATGCAGGGATCTCTTCAGGGAATTAGACATTTTAACTGTACCATTACAATACACATATTTCCCAAGGAAAATGCATCATAATAATGAATCACAGTTTGAGTGCTGCAGCGCCAGACGAAAAGATGATCTTTATTAAGTATTATCAAAGTTTTCAGTGACTGAGAGAGGAGTTCAAAATCTACATCTTCATCTACCCGATTAGTCTGCAATTCACCATTATGTACCTAGCAGAGGGTTCATTTAACCACCTTCAAGCAGGTTTTCTACCGTTCCACTCTCGAAATGCGCGCGGGAAAAACGAGCACTTAACCTTCCCCTAGTGAGCTCTGGTTTCTCTTAGTTTATTATGGAGACAATTTCTCACTTGATAGGTGGGCACCAATAAAATATTTTCACATTCTGAGGAGAAAGCTAGTGACTGAAATTTCATGAGAAGAGCCGCGCGGGGTAGCTGCGCGGCCTCAGGCGCCTTCTCTCGGTCCGTGCGACTCCCCCCGTCGGAGGTTCGAGTCTTCCCTCGGGCATTGGTGTGCGTGTTGTCCACATCGTAAGTTAGTTTAAGTTAGATTAAGCAGTGTCTAGGCTTAGGGACCGATGACCTCAGCAGTTTGGTCCCATAACTTGTTACCACAAATTTTCAAACTTCACGAGGAGATCCTGCAGCATGGAAAAAAGCCAAGTTTTAATGATTGGCACCCCAGTTCGCTCGTGGCACTCTCTCTTCTATTTCGCCATAATAAAAACCGAGTTACCCTTCTGTAGGCTTTTTCGATGTCCTCCGTCAATCCTAACTGACGCGGTCCCACACCGCACAGCAGTGCAGCAAGGAGGGCGGATAAGCCTAGTGTAAGCAGTATCTTTAGTACAACTGTTGCATTTCCTAAGTGATCTGCTAATATACCGCCATCTACATCTACATCTACATGATTACTCTGCAATTCACATTTAAGTGCTTCGTCGAACCACAATCATACTATCTCTCTACCATTCCACTCCCGAACAGCGCGCGGGAAAAACGAACACCTAAACCTTTCTGTTCTAGCTCTGATTTCTCTTATTTTATTTTGATGATCATTCCTACCTATGTAGGTTGGGCTCAACAAAATATTTTCGCATTCGGAAGAGAAAGTTGGTGACTGAAATTTCGTAAATAGATCGCGGCAAGACGAAAAACGTCTTTGCTTTAATGACTTCCATCCCAATTCGCGTATCATATCTGCCACACTCTCTCCCCTATTACGTGATAATACAAAACGAGCTGCCCTTTTTTGCGCCCTTTCCATGTCCTCTGGATCCCACAACGCGCAGCAATATTCTAACAGAGGACGAGCGAGTGTAGTGTAAGCTGTCTCTTTAGTAGACTTGTTGCATCTTCTAAGTGTCCTGCCTATGAAGCGCAACCTTTGGCTCGCCTTCCCCACAGTATTGTCTATGTGGTCTTTCCAACTGAAGTTGTTCGTAATTTTAACACCCAGGTGCTTAGTTGAATTGACAGCCTTGAGAATTGTACTATTTATCGAGTAATCGAATTCCAACGGATTTCTTTTGGAACTCACGTGGACCACCTCACACTTTTCGTTATTAAGCGTCAACTGCCACCTGCCACACCATACAGCAATCTTTTCTAAATCGCTTTGCAACTGATACTGGTCTTCGGATGACCTTACTAGATGGTAAATTACAAAATCATCTGCGAACGACCTAAGAGAACTGCTCAGATTGTCACCCAGGTCATTTATATAAATCTGGAACAGCAGGGGTCCCAGGACGCTTCCCTGGGGAACACCTGATATCACTTCAGTTTTACTCGATGATTTGCCGTCTATTACTACGAACTGCGACCTTCCTGACAGGAAATCACGAATCCAGTCGCACAACTGAGACGATATCCCATAGGCCCGCAGCTTGATTAGAAGTCGCTTGTGAGGAACGGTGTAAAAAGCTTTCCGGAAATCTAGAAATACGGAATCAACTTGGGATCCCCTGTCGGTAGCGGCCATTACTTCGTGCGAATAAAGAGCTAGCTGCTTTGCACAAGAAAGACGTTTTCTGAAACCGTGCTGATTACGTACCAATAGATCGTTCCCTTCGAGGTGATTCATAATGTTTGAATACAATATATACTCCAAAACCCTACTGCAAACTGACGTCAATGGTATAGGTCTGTAGTTCGATGGAATACTCCTACTACCCTTCTTAAACACTGGAGCGACCTGCGCAATTTTCCAGTCTGTAGGTACAGATCTATCTTATTTCCGGTTTTAGCCACCTTTCGATACCTATAACAACCTTGGGTTTACTTTCCCCAAAACATTATCTATGTGATAGTTCCAGCTTAAATTGTTTCTATCTGTAATCCCTAAGTATTTACTTGATTGACAGCCATTAGATTTCAGTGATTTATCGTATAACCGGTATTTAGCAGATTCCTAGCAGTATTCATTGTAAGTAGGCTGTTTAGGTTTTTTTATTGGTAACCCTGCCGCCACGTAGCGCTCTGTATGAAAATCACTGGCTGTGCCGTGTGCAGTCTGTGGCTGGTTTGTATTGTTGTCTGCCATTGTAGTGTTGGGCAGCGGCAGCTGGATGCTAACAGCGCGTAGCGTTGCGCAGCTGGAGGTGAGCCGCCAGCAGTGGTGGATGTGGGGAAAGAGATGGCGGAGTTTTGAAATTTGTAAGACTGGATGTCATGAACTGCTATATATATTATGACTATTAAGGTAAATACACTGTTTGTTCTCTATCAAAATCTTTCATTTGCTAACTATGCCTGTCAGTAGTTAGTGCCTTCCGTAGTTTGAATCTTTTATTTAGCTGGCAGTAGTGGCGCTCGCTGTATTGCAGTAGTTCGAGTAACCAAGATTTTTGTGAGGTAAGCGATTTGTGAAACGTATAGGTTAATGTTAGTCAGGGCCGTTTTTTTGTAGAGACTTTTGAAAGTCAGATTGCGTTGCGCTAAAAATATTGTGTGTCAGCTTAAGCACAGTCTTGTACAATTTTTCTAAGGGGACGTTTCATATGTCGACCCTTAGCCGAGGATACCTCACTGGAATCTTCTGATTTTTTCTTGTAGTTTGTGTAGTTAGTGTAGCCTTTGTTTATTGCTAGCGCGTAATTGTAGAGAGAATTTCCTCTGTAGTTGTAGTCTTTCATTGTTGTACAGTAAAACAGTTGTGGCATGCATGTAGAGTTGCACCAAGTATTTCGCAGTTGCGCTTGCAATTAACGAGATATTATTTTCAGTGCTATGTTAATGTGTTCTCTTATTTTTGCTCTTCAAATTGTGCTTTTCTGTGTTATCGTGTGAAATATTGTGACAATAATGGTGTGTGAAAAACGAAATACTAGGCTCCAATGTAAACTGAGAAATGACAGTGAAGACCAAAGCAGTGTGTTAGCGCCACCATGTAATGAATTAACTAATGTTCAAAGTAGTAATTTGGTAATAGTACATAGGGAAATGGAGCGGGCTGCAAATAATGGTGTAGGCAGTGAAACAATTAGTGAACAGGGAAGCATTATCGATCGATCGGTCGGAAACAGCTCGCCTCAGGATTCAGAAATGACAGGATACAATCTTGCAAAAACTGTAGATTCAGGTTTTGCGTCCTCACCGGTTTCTCAAATAAGTCAAGACACATTTACTGTTTTTCAAACTGCGAATATTGCCGGTTCAAATGCATTGCCGAATAACACTGAGGAACATGTTTCAGACACCAGTGCATTTTTATTACAATTAATGCAACAAATGGGACAAAAGCTTCAAAAGCTAGACACAATGGAACAAAATCTTCAAAAGTTAGACACAATGGAACAACACCAGAGACAAACACAGCAACAGTTGGACACAATGGAACATAATCTTCAAAAGTTAGACACAATGGAACAAAATCTTTGGAAGTTAGACACCAAACTTGAACAAACATGTGAAGATTTAACTAATGAGTTACATAACATTGAATCGAAATGTCAAAAAATCTGTAATGACGTAAAAACACAAATTTGTGAGCATTTTCATTCTATTTTTTCGCGGCATGAAAACGCATTACAGAATCACGAAGCAGCCATAAAAGAATTGCAGACTATTGTTCGTGAAAATCACGACACCTTGCAAGCTAAATTGGACTCAGTTGCATCCACCAATTCGGTTACGCAACTTGCAAGAACTCAGGAAAACTTAAAGGACACAGTAGATTCGATTTCAACACAAATGGACACTCTGAAACTTGGTTCAGAAAAACACAATGAGGAAATGTGTTCACTATTGGAGAAAGTAGCCGAACTATCGGAGCAGTTCACTAATTTATCTGCGAAGGTAGATGATGATCTGAATGACACAAGACCTGTAGCCATCACTGACATAGAAGAGTATGAACAAATTAATACGCAATACAAAAGAGAAATCCGGGAAGTACAAGATCAGTTGACGCAGGTAATACAAAAATTACATATTTCAGAGGACACTCGCGCTCCAACACGGGAAGAGGAACTTAGAAATACGGAAAAGCCACAAAAAATAACACAGGGCAAATCGGAAATCATGAAAGAAATTGGCAAGGTGCATCGAATTTTGAGATGGAACCGCCGACACGACGTAACAATGACCGATATGCTACTCGCCGACACGATGATTTTGACTATAAGCTGTTCATTACTGCACGTAAATTCAAAACATTTAAGAATTCTGTCAACGACATTCATCCACAAGCGTGGCTCCATCAATTCTCTCATTGTTTTCCTCCCAACTGGTCATTAGAGCACAGATTAGAATTTGTGTGTGGCTACTTAGAGAATGAACCATCTGTAAGAATACGATCGGTCATTCACGATTGTCACAGTGAAGGAGAATTTTATCATGCCTTCCTCTCAGCATATTTGTCTCAAGCTATACAAGACCGAGTAAAACATAGCATCATTATGATGAAACATTTCGAACAATCTGAATTTTCCAGTCTTGTGAAATATTTTGAAGACATGTTACATAAAATCAGTATCTTTCAAACCCATACAGCCCCTCAGAACTCATCCGCATTTGCTTAATCAAATTACCTGAACATTTACGACAGATTATTTTAGCAGGACGATGCAAAGACGACACTGAAGCTTTTCAGGGACTGTTACAAGAACTGGAAATTGACACTGACAATCGCGGAACGCGAAAACAGGAGCACCAACAATTACAGGTCACACCTGTCACAATTCCGCGATGACAGAAATAATACACGACATGGCTATTCGTACAACGTAAATCGTGACCAAAACAGACACCACCTGTATGACAACCGTTGGCAGAGTAGTAATAATTACAGGGAAAGATCAACTCTCTGCGGTAGTGACTATCACAGAGACAATCAGAGAAACAGACAATATGGGAACCAAAATAATTATTATCAAGGGAGACAGAATAACTTTAGACGCAACGGTCCAGCGCGCAGTTACGATTCAGGGAGAAATTCTCCACCACTTAACCGACAAGAAAGAAATATGGAAACTACCGACAAAACGACAGACCTGAAATCCATCAGAACTGGCGAGCTTCAAACAGGGCAGGGCCTTCTCGTCAAGGTGAATTTGTGGAAGTTAGGTCTCCTAATACCAATAACGGCGCGCGCCAACAAAGAGACAGACAATGACTCGCACCGCAGGCAGCCACGTGCGCCGGCTGGCTCCGAGAAAAATAACATAAGACGCTAACCTTGAGAAAAATTTTAGCATTCCTTACCGACGTACACAACATGATAATTGCTTTGAAATTAAAACTCTGCGAACTAGAAAGGGTAAATGATGGCACCACATTTCACAGGTAAACCGTTTATTGAAAGATAATCTGCTTTTTAACTTTTGTCTTTGCCATAAAATTTTTCACTTTACGTTACTAGTATCCTTTGTCAGACTTAGAATCTGTTAATATGCAACAATATTTGAAGTTAAATATCCAGTCAAGAATCAAGAGAACTTATTTCAACAGAAATTATGGATGCATTGTTTTTGTGAATAGACGACAGTGTTGTTATTTGTACATTCTTGCTTGTTAGTTGCACGATTACGTAACGACTATAAGGCTTACATACTTAGAACATATACTGTTAATGAGATTTTAATGCAACATTTTGGTTTAGTTGAAAAGACATTATTTCTTTGAAGTACTTTCTGTGAGATTAAAGATGACTTAGAATTTGGTTTATTTGACAGCTACACGATTTTATCACGACGCTACTAATGTGTGACACAATTTACGTTGTGCTTTTGCGGTGTATCTGTTTTATATCTACACAGTTTTTCAGAATTCTTCTGGAAAGGAAAACATGTTTTAGTAGTAACTTTGTGGTATAGCTACAATGAGAAAGCCTTTTCTGTAGCACAACAATGCGTTACATTATACTACTTTCTTGATTACGATAAGGTACGTAATAACTACGATATCTATACGCATAGCATTTCACTTTTGTTTATCATGTGGTAAGTACATTGACTTCTGCAGAACTTATCTTTCGGAGGACGATAACTACGATACTTCCACAGAAATTATCTTACAACACGAAGCACAGTTTAGAGCTACAGTACGCGTATTTGAGTGACTAATTTTGTACTTAAAACATTTATTTTTAAAGATATTTGAAATACAATGATACAAAGGTTTTCCGTGATACATTTCATTCCATTGCTGTAGTCTGTAACACCTGAGGATATAATTACATTAATCCTCAGGGGGGTACACGCTTACTTTGTGTATCATGTGTTTGGCAAGCACAAGGAGCCCTAGCTAATGTGGTATTTCCTTATACAACTTTACACATCGGTACCATATTTCTCTAACACAGAATTATACAGCTATCTGATCATTGAACTGAAAGAGACAAATATTTATTTTACTACATCAATGACAGATGTTTACGTAATTACACGGTTGGATAACTTCACACTTATGAAATAGTATTTTGTCTGTACTTTGTGAAATGTTCATATTTTTTCAGAACCATTGTGATACTATGAGAGCTTTGAATGATGTATTTGGTATGGGATCATGATTTTTAAAGTACGTTTGAAGCAGATGACACTTTTGACATGAGTAGAGAATTTTTTTAGGTTTTGTAATTATTGGAGGAAGCTATGACGATTTTGAGAGTTGACTGAGGTGGTTTGATGTTATTATTACGATGACTATGTATTATGCTACTGAGGTGTGTTTATGATCAATAAGCTGATGCTATATGAGTTATTTGTTTATGCTACGTATATGTTATGATGAAATATTGAAGAAGTGTCGATGAATAAGGTAAGGAATAATGAGTAGTGCTTAGGGACTCTGGTTTGTGAAAAAGGTTGTTGGAAACCAAGAATCGTACTTTAAGAGTTATGAAATGTGTGTAAATGTGTGAATGTATTACAATGCCGACGAAAATTTTTTGGACACTGTTATATAAATATGATTTTGTTTCTACAGATGAATAACGCAAATTCTTGACCTGTGAAATTTTTATATGAGACTGTCGCCCTAACCGCCGTCTGCTTCACGTCTGCTGTGCAGCGAGCTACCTTAATTTAAGTATTATCTGTATTTTTCTTACTTGTCACTTCTTCTTCTGCGTGTTTTTGCTTTTAGGAAGCTTTAATTGTCGAGTGCTAGTAATAGTGTTACATAGATCTCGTGTTTGTTTTGAATACAGTCAGAGAGTCCCTTTAGTCAGCCATAGTGCTAGTAGTGCTAGTGTTTGTTTTGAATACAGTCCAGAGACAGGTAGTGCTATTTTCCTTGTTTTCTACAAGAAGTGGTTGGCAATCACAGTTTAGTCAATAATCAACCGCCTTTAGTGAATTAGCAGTCTAGTTAAAAGTTGATTAACACTCTATAGTAAATTGATTTCTTAGGATGGATAGAATGTGTGGCTGCTGTGTACGGACGCAGGAGGAGCTGGCCACTCTTCGCGAACAGCTGAGCGTGTTGATGGCCGCGGTCAGCCGTCTTCAGGCTGCTGCCTCGGAGTGTAGCGGCAGTGGGGAGTCTGGTGCGTCGCAAGGTACACCCCAGGTGTTGCATGCTTCACCCACTGTCCCTGCTGTCGAGACATCTTCGTGGGTACCGGGCGCGGTTGGGCCACCCTCTCCCCAAGGGGAGTGGCGGGTTCAGCGGCGTTCGCGGCGCACGAGGCGGAGGGTTAATGTGGAGGCTGGCCGTGTGGCATCGCCCGCTCTGCCTGTGAGTGGACATGTGGCCGGTCCTTCAGCAAGGTCCGAGCAGGCACACGGGGGGAGGGGTTTATTAGTTATTGGGAGCTCCAAGGTTAGGCGGGTGATGGAGCCCCTTAGGCAAATAGCGGAAAGGTCGGGGAAGAAGGCCAGTGTTCACTCAGTCTGCTTGCCAGGGGGCTCATCCCAGATGTGGAGGTGGCCTTACCGGCAGCGATAGAGAGCACTGGGTGCACGCGACTGCAAATTGTTGCTCATGTCGGCACCAATGACTCCTGCCGTCTGGGTTCAGAGGTCATCCTCAGTTCGTACAGGCGGTTGGCGGAGTTGGTGAAGGCGGAAAGCGTCGCTCGCGGGGTGGAATCAGAGCTAACTATTTGTAGTATCGTTCCCAGAACCGATCGCGGTCCTCTGGTTTGGAGCCGAGTGGAAGGCTTAAACCAGAGGCTCAGACGATTCTGCAGAGAGCTGGGGTGCAAATTTCTCGACCTCCGCTATCGGGTGGAGAAATGTAGGGTCCCCCTGAATAGGTCAGGCGTGCACTACACGTCGGAAGCGGCTACGAGGGCAGCGGAGTACGTGTGGAGTGCACATGGTGTTTTTTTAGGTTAGAGAATTCCCTCCCTAGGTCCGACAAGACGCCTCCTGAGACGCGGCAAGGCAGGAGTAGGCAAAATAAAACAGGGAATAACAATATTAATGTGCTAATAGTAAACTGCAGGAGCGTCTATAGAAAGGTCCAGAACTGCTCTCATTAATAAACGATCACAACGCCCATATAGTACTAGGAACAGAAAGTTGGCTGAAACCAGATGTAAACAGTAATGAAATCCTAAACTCTGATTGGAATGTATACCGCGGAGATAGGCTGGACAGTGAAGGGGGAGGCGTTTTTATAGCGGTAAGAAGTGCAATAGTATCGAAGGAAATTGACGGAGATTCGAATTGTGAAATGATTTGGGTGAAGGTCACGGTTAAAGCAGGCTCAGACATGGTAATTGGATGTCTCTATAGGCCCCGGGGCTCAGCAGCTGTTGTGGCTCAGCACCTGAAGAATAATTTGGAAAATATTTCGAGTAGATTTCCCCACCATGTTATAGTTGTGGGTGGAGATTTTAATTTGCCGGATATAGACTGGGAGACTCAAAAGTTCATAATGGGTGGCAGGGACAAAGAATCCAGTGAAATATTTTTAAGTGCTTTATCTGAAAACTACCTTGAGCAGTTAAACAGAAAACCGACTCGTGGCGATAACATATTAGACCTTCTGGTGACAAACAGACCCGAGCTATTTGAATCAGTTAATGCAGAACAGGGAATCAGCGATCATAAAGCGGTTACTGCATCGATGATTTCAGCCGTAAATAGAAATATTAAAAAAGGTAGGAAGATTTTTCTGTTTAGCAAAAGTGACATAAAGCAGATTACAGAGTACCTGACGGCTCAACACAAAAGTTTTGTCTCAAGTGCAGATAGTGTTGAGGATCAGTGGACAAAGTTCAAAACCATCGTACAATATGCGTTAGATGAGTATGTGCCAAGCAAGATAGTAAGAGATGGGAAAGAGCCACCGTGGTACAACAACCGAGTTAGAAAACTGCTGCGGAAGCAAAGGGAACTTCACAGCAAACATAAACATAGCCAAAGCCTTGCAGACAAACAAAAATTACGAGAAGCGGAATGTGGTGTGAGGAGGACTATGCGAGAGGCTTTCAATGAATTCGAAAGTAAAGTTCTATGTACTGACTTGGTAGAAAATCCTAAGAAATTTTGGTCCTATGTCAAAGCGGTAGGTGGATCAAAACAAAATGTCCAGACACTCTGTGACCAAAATGGTACTGAAACAGAGGATGACAGACTAAAGGCCGAAATACTAAATGTCTTCTTCCAAAGCTGTTTCACAGAGAAAGACTGCACTGTGCTTCCTTCTCTAGATTGTCGCACAGTTGACAAAATGGTACATATCGAAGTAGACGACAGAGGGATAGAGAAACAATTAAAATCGCTCAAAAGAGGAAAGGCCGCTGGTCCTGATGGGATACCAGTTCGATTTTACACAGAGTACGCGAAGGAACTTGCCCCCCTTCTTGCAGCGGTGTACCGTAGGTCTCTAGAAGAGCGAAGCGTTCCAAAGGATTGGAAAAGGGCACAGGTCATCCCCGTTTTCAAGAAGGGACGTCGAACAGATGTGCAGAACTATAGACCTATGTCTCTAACGTCGATCAGTTGTAGAATTTTGGAACACGTATTATGTTCGAGTATAATGTCTTTTCTGGAGACTAGAAATCTACTCTGTAGGAATCAGCATGGGTTTCGAAAAAGACGGTAGTGTGAAACCCAGCTCGCGCTATTCGTCCACGAGACTCAGAGGGCCTTAGACACGGGTTCACAGGTAGATACCGTGTTTCTTGACTTCCGCAAAGCGTTTGACACAGTTCCCCACAGTCGTTTAATGAACAAAGTAAGAGCATACGGACTATCAGATCAATTGTGTGATTGGATTGAGGAGTTCCTAGATAACAGAACGCAGCATGTCATTCTCAATGGAGAGAAGTCTTCCGAAGTCAGAGTGATTTCAGGTGTGCCACAGGGGAGTGTCATAGGACCGTTGCTATTCACAATATACATAAATGACCTGGTGGATGACATCGGAAGTTCACTGAGGCTTTTTGCAGATGATGCTGTGGTGTATCGAGAAGTTGCAACATTGGAAAATTGTACTGAAATGCAGGAGGATCTGCAGCGAATTGACGCATGGTGCACGGAATGGCAATTGAATCTCAATGTAGAGAAGTGTAATGTGATGCGAATACATAGAAAGATAAGTCCCTTATCATTTAGCTACAATATAGCAGGTCAGCAACTGGAAGCAGTTAATTCCATAAATTATCTGGGAGTACGCATTAGGAGTGATTTAAAATGGAATGATCATATAAAGTTGATCGTCGGTAAAGCAGATGCCAGACTGAGATTCATTGGAAGAATCCTAAGGAAATGCAATCCGACAACAAAGGATGTAGGTTACAGTACGCTTGTTCGCCCAATGCTTGAATACTGCTCAGCAGTGTGGGATCTGCACCAGGTAGGGTTGATAGAAGAGATAGAGAAGATCCAACGGAGAGCAGCGCGCTTCGTTACAGGATCATTTAGTAATTGCGAAAGCGTTACGGAGATGATAGATAAACTCCAGTGGAAGACTCTGCAGGAGAGACGCTCAGTAGCTCGGTACGGGCTTTTGTTAAAGTTTCGAGAACATACCTTCACCGAAGAGTCAAGCAGTATATTGCTCCCTCCTACGTATATCTTGCGAAGAGACCATGAGGATAAAATCAGAGAGATTAGAGCCCACACAGAAGCATGCCGACAATCCTTCTTTCCACGTACAATACAAAACTGGAATAGAAGGGAGAACCGATAGAGGTACTAAGGGTACCCTCCGCCACACACCGTCAAGTGGCTTGCGGAGTATGGATGTAGATGTAGATGTAGATGTCACTGTAGCGGAAACTGCTGTCGTAAATATTTCGGTAAGAAAGTTAAGTGACCACCTGCACGTAATGCGTCGTGGGCACCCAGCTGGCCGACAGCCACCTGGACACAAGGCATTAGTGTGTGCCTTTCAGAGGCACATGTTGAGAAAAAAAAGAGGCCATTATACTCGCTATTGAGATTCCTTTGTAGAAAGTATCGCAAATGCGACACACTCAAACTTGAAAACATATGATTATACTGTGGAGTTCTTGATTTATGATATTTACTAAAATGCCTAATGAAATGATGAGAAACATTTTACATCTGTTGTGTTTCTAGTTGAGAGAATTTTTTTGCCTTTGGAGACGCCATTTGCCTAGTGAATGATGCTTCATATGTTGCTTTATACACTCCTGGAAATTGAAATAAGAACACCGTGAATTCATTGTCCCAGGAAAGGGAAACTTTATTGACACATTCCTGGGGTCAGATACATCACATGATCACACTGACAGAACCACAGGCACATAGACACAGGCAACAGAGCATGCACTATGTCGGCACTAGTACAGTGTATATCCACCTTTCGCAGCAATGCAGGCTGCTATTCTCCCATGGAGACGATCGTAGAGATCCTGGATGTAGTCCTGTGGAATGGCTTGCCATGCCATTTCCACCTGGCGCCTCAGTTGGACCAGCGTTTGTGCTGAACGTGCAGACCGCGTGAGACGACGCTTCAACCAGTCCCAAACATGCTCAATGGGGGACAGATCCGGAGATCTTGCTGGCCAGGGTAGTTGACTTACACCTTCTAGAGCACGTTGGGTGGCACGGGATACATGCGGACGTGCATTGTCCTGTTGGAACAGCAAGTTCCCTTGCCGGTCTAGGAATGGTAGAACGATGGGTTCGATGACGGTTTGGATGTACCGTGCACTATTCAGTGTCCCCTCGACGATCACCAGAGGTGTACGGCCAGTGTAGGAGATAGCTCCCCACACCATGATGCCGGGTGTTGGCCCTGTGTGCCTCGGTCGTATGCAGTCCTGATTGTGGCGCTCACCTGCACGGCGCCAAACACGCATACGACCATCATTGGCACCAAGGCAGAAGCGACTCTCATCGCTGAAGACGACACGTCTCCATTCGTCCCTCCATTCACTCCTGTCGCGACACCACTGGAGGCGGGCTGCACGATGTTGGAGCGTGAGCGGAAGACGGCCTAACGGTGTGCGGGACCGTAGCCCAGCTTCATGGAGACGATTGCGAATGGTCCTCGCCGATACCCCAGGAGCAACAGTGTCCCTAATTTGCTGGGAAGTGGCGGTGCGGTCCCCTACGGCATTGCGTAGGATCCTACGGTCTTGGCGTGCATCCGTGCGTCGCTGCGGTCCGGTCCCAGGTCGACGGGCACGTGCACCTTCTGCCGACCACTGGCGACAACATCGATGTACTGTGGAGACCTCACGCCCCACGTGTTAAGCAATTCGGCGGTATGTCCACCCGGCCTCCCGCATGCCCACTATACGCCCTCGCTCAAAGTCCGTCAACTGCACATACGGTTGACGTCCACGGTGTCGCGGCATGGTACCAGTGTTAAAGACTGCGATGGAGCTCCGTATGCCACGGCAAACTGGCTGACACTGACGGCGGCGGTGCACAAATGCTGCGCAGCTAGCGCCATTCGACGGCCAACACCGCGGTTCCTGGTGTGTCCGCAGTGCCGTGCGTGCGATCATTGCTTGTACAGCCCTCTCGCAGTGTCCGGAGCAAGTATGGTGGGTCTGACACACCGGTGTCAATGTGTTCTTTTTTCCATTTCCAGGAATATATATATATATGTACTAACATAAATATTTTCTGTCTACAGATCCAGTATACAATAATGTTGTGACATACTTCCACAAAAATGAGGGAGCAGAAAAAGACATTTCCCTTCACAGGAACTGCATACATAATTTTCATTTCAAGTACTTGGTAATTTATTTCACAGAATAAGTTATGGTGCACCACTTTAATTACATGGACATTAAGATGTGAATATACATTTCCCTTATCTGCATTGTTGTCTTTAGTGTACTATTCTTTCTGCTTGTGGGTTTGTCATGTTTAGATATAAGTTATTACATTTATTGCTGCTTGCTTTGCTTACTTCCACTTTTTTGTCCTTGCTGTTTGTGTTAATTTGTTTTGTGCTGCTGCATTGTGTCGTCCCTTAGTTTAGCGTCTGAGCTCAGTAGATTTAAGTTAGCTTAAGAGGGGATAGACTATATAAGAGAATGAGTTGCGATGAATTGGAAGGAATGCATTGAGAAGCTATAAGAAAATTGTTTGGCCAAAAAAGTATTTTGAAAGAGGATAGGAACAAAAAAAGTAGGGTTTAGGGACAACAGGTTTAGGTAGGATTTTCTTGGAAACAAATGATGAGGTAAGATGATGGAAAATAAATAATGAGGTAAGAAGTATGTGAACATATAACTACAAAAAGCATGCATGGATAGGATTTTTTTGGTGGAAACAAATTTTGAAATAAGACGAAAGATCTATGGAATGAAGTTTTGGGTTGGACTGCAGTACCACATGTTACACTGAAAACAAACCCTGTCCTTTCCTTCTGTTATCCCACTATGTGATTGTGTACCCTTGTGTATTTATGTTCTTCTGGTCTTTATGCGTTTATCTGATAAGACATATGTTGCAGAATTTTTCTAATACTCAGCTACATGAATTATGATGAGGAATACTGTTATCCTCAAATATAACTTGCATTAATAATATGTTATTTACTTTGAAAAGATGTTTACACATTATTTATTCTGTTTTGCTCTAATGCTCATGTGGGAAGTTGATGTTTCAGAAGTTATTCTGATCTTTTATGTAAGAACGTATGTCATAATTCCTGTAACACTGATATATATGTTATTTCGATTCTTTTGTAAAGCCTGTATTACTGCAAATGTTATCTGTACTATTATGTTCTTTAACGATATATTTTGTACCTTTGTTATTGCATTCTCATGTTATAAAATTGTAATTGACACCAGTTCATCAAATTAAGTAACTTGTAAATTACATTTCACTGCACACGTTTCTGTTGGTCATAGTATATGGACAATATGTGAGAAGTAGGGACTAATAGTGTTTGCATGTGTGTTAATAATTCAGCAAGGGACTGGATAACAGCATTGCTGTTTCTAAGGACAAATCCAAAAACTTTGTGCACGCACAAGTGGTGGTTTATGGACTTGCTATATTCTCTGCAAGACTCTTTGATGGTGATTGTGCAAATGCACAGTCGCAACAGATGGCTGCTGGCCGTCCCTACAAGGATTGCACCTCTGGTGGCCCACCAATACCACAATCTCTACCAGGACTACAATGGCTCTACTCCGTGACGACCAACCTACCAATATTCTTCAAAACTTCGACTGACTCTGATGTGGGTTTGCTCTGTTGTGGCCCATTACCTGTCAGCATGTCAAGAGTCAGTACTGCCTTTCCGTTGGAAGGACAACACTACTTCTTCAAGACTGCATGGAAATCCACTACTTCCGTGTGCATTTTCTTTTACTGCTCAGACATTGACCAAAAACACTGCTATTTTCCTGTGATGAACGATCAGGACTGTCTTTATGGACTGTGAGAAAATTTTAGCGTTTGACCAACATTGTATCGATAAGTGTGTGCATTTCATTTCTTTGTTATTGTAATTATGTAAAAATTTTTCAAATCTGTATTGGCCACTGCCCAAAACAGTTTGTAAATTTTTTTGTGGGGATCATGGGGGCTATGTAAGTAGGCTGTTTATGTTTTTTTATTGGAAACGCCGCCGCCACATAGCGCTCTGTATGAAAATCACTGACTGTGCCGTGTGCAGTCTGTGGCTGGTTTGCATTGTTGTCTGCCATTGTAGTGTTGGGCAGCGGCAGCTGGATGCTAACAGCGCATAGCGTTGTGTAGTTGGAGGTGAGCTGCCAGCAGTGGTGGATGTGGGGGGAGAGATGGCGGAGTTTTGTAATTTGTAAAACTGGATGTCATGAACTATGTATATTATGGCTATTAAGGTAAATACATTGTTTGTTCTCTATCAAAATCTTTCATTTGCTAACTATGCCTGTCAGTAGTTCGAGTAACCAAGATTTTTGTGATGTAAGCGATTTGTCAATCGTATAGGTTAATGTTAGTCAGGGCCATTTTTTTGTAGAGATTTTTGAAAGTCAGATTGCGTTGCGCTAAAAATATTGTGTGTCAGCTTAGGCACAGTCTTGTACAATTTTTCTAAGGGGACGTTTCATCAAGTGGATTCACTCTTTTCATTGTTTACAGCTAATTGCCGCTCTTTGCACCAAACAGATATCTAGACACAAAAGTGTTAATGACGTTAGTTGTCAATGGGCACTGATTAAATTTACTAGAGAGATGCACTGACTACTGCGCCATACTGACGCAGTGTTCATCTCAACTGCACTATCTATCGTAGCACAAGTCACGTCAAAACCAAATTCTCAACCTATCCACATACTTCTGATGAAATGCATCTTGCTCATTATGGTTCAAATGGCTCTAAGCACTATGAGACTTAACATCTGAGGTCATCAGTCCCCTAGACTTGGAACTACTTAAACCTAACTAACGTAAGGACATCACACACACCCGTGCCCAAGGCAGGATTCGAACCTGCGACCGTAGCATCAGCGCGGTTCCAGGCTGAAGCACCTAGAACCACTCGCCATAGCGGCCAGCTTTGCACATTATCCTGGGTGCTCATGGCATATCGCCGATTCCTGTAAGAATTCGAGTGCGGTGTACATCCACACTGGAATGATCAATTGATCGTCGTCACATAAACTATGTATGTGGTATCTGTTCTTTCATACATGTCTGAGCCACATCTCGTCTGCACTTTCATTGTTGGGTAAGGGTGAAAGCTGTCTCTTAGCAAAGCGCCAAGTGATTTTTTATCTGCTTTTATAAATAGATATATTTTGCGTTTACTTTTGGTGGATTTAGTTGTTGCAAAATTCAGTTTTGCTGTAACGAACTTGTGGTGACTAATCCTGGTATCCGTGACATGCTTATTTGCTCAGGATTGTTTGTTGCTAAGAGGTCAAGCATTTTTTCGCAACTATTTACACTCCGAGAAGGCTCCTGAACTAATTACGTGAAAATTTTTTCGGTGAAAGCATTTAGTGCAATTTCTGACGACGTTTTATACCTGCAACCGGCTTTGAATACGTATTTTCGTCAACAAATCGAGGCTAGATTGAAATCACCATCAAATACGACGAATGAGGTACCTATTTGTGATGAGATGTTTTTATTGAACTGTTCAGGAACTGTATTGTCTGAGCCGGGAAGTCGGTAGTAGGAACCAATTAGAAATTTATTTCGGTTGTCAAGTATAACCACTACCGACACTAACTCACAGGAATTATGTACTTCAATTTCGCTACAAGACAAACTACTTCTAACAGCAAGAAAGACGCCTCCATCAACCGTATTTAATCTATCTTTACTAAATGCTGTTAGGTCCTTTGTAAAAATTCCGGCTGAACTTATCTCCGGTTGTAGCCACCTTTCGATAACTACAACGATTTGAACATCAGTGCTTAATATTGGCACTTGTCTCTCTGGTTGTTTCCGAACACAGCTACGACAATTTACAACTATATAATTGATTGTTGCCAAGTCTATCCCCTTCTTGTGTTCGTCCTCCACCCTTTGAAACTGAAGCCCTTTCTGCACTTTCCCGAGGTCCTCTACCCTAACAATCCGTTCAGTCCATTCCACATATCCACCACTACCCGTGTAGTCACCTCGTGCATGTATTGGACACCTGACCAATATATATAAATGACCTAGTAGATAGTGTCGGAAGTTCCATGCGGATTTCTGCGGATGGTGCTGTAGTATACAGAGAAGTTGCAGCATTAGAAAATTGCAGCAAACTGCAGGAAGATCTGCAGCGGATAGACACTTGTTGCAGGGAGTGGCAACTGACCCTTAACACAGACAAATGTAATGTATTGCGAATATATAGAAAGAAGAATCCTTTATTGAATGATTATATGATAGCGGAACAAACAGTCGTAGCAGCTACTTCTGTAAAATATCTGGGAGTATGCATACATAACGATTTGAAGTGCAATTATCATATAAAATTAATTGTTGGTAAGGCAGGTGCCAGGTTGAGACTCATTGGGAGAGTCCTTGGAAAATGTAGTCCATCAACAAAGGAGGTGGCTTACAAAACACTCGTTCGACCTATACTTGAGTATTGCTCATGTGTGTGGGATCCGTACCAGGTCGGGTTTACAAAGGAGATAGAGAAGATTCAAAGAAGAGCCGCACGCTTCGTCACAGGGTTATTTGTTAAGCGTGAGAACCTTACGGAGATGTTTAGCAAACTCAAGTGGCAGACTCTGCAGGAGAGGCGCTCTGCATCGCGGTGTAGCTTGCTGTCCAGATCTCGAGAGGGTGCGTTTCTGGATGAGGTATCAAATATATTGCTTCCCCCTACTTTTACCTCCAGAGGAGATCACGAAAGTAAAATTAGAGAGATTCGAGCACGCACGAAGGTTTTCCGGCAGTCGTTCTTCCCGCGAACCATACGCGACTGGAACAGGAAAGGGAGGTAATGACAGTGGCATGTAAAGTGCCCTCCGCCACACACCGTTGGGTAGCTTGCGGAGTATAAATGTAGATGCAGATGTAGATGTTGATGTAAACCCTATCATCGTATGGCGCAAGCCGAGAAATCGGCAGCCTATACGGTCGCAGAATCGTCTGAGTCTCTGATTCAGACCCTCCACTCGGCTCTGTACCAAAGATCCACAGTCGGTCTTGCTGACGATACTACAAATGGAGAGCCACCAGGTGATCTCGTTGGAGCACTTCCGCTTTGTTACTCACCTGGCTGGGGAACTCGTTCTCTGCGGCGTCCTGGCCGCCCACCACGAGCCCCCGCACCGGCTCCAGCGCGTCACCCACCATCTCGCAGCCCCACCGTCGCCCTCCTCAAGCGCCTGGGAGGAAGGCGCCACCTGCAGGCACGGCCGATGTCCGTTACACCCTCACTCACTCGGTGGACTCTCCCTCTGCCATACATTGAGCGAGGTGCAGCAGTGACCGGCACATCTGACTCACTGTCGGGAGAACGACGGTTCAAACCCACGTCGGGCCGTCTTGATTCAGGTTTTCCGTGAATTCCCTTAATCGCAACAGTGAAATGACGGGATGGTTCCTTTTAAAGGGTATGGACGACTTCCTTCCTTACTCCGATTGGACCGATGACCTCTCTGTCTGTCACCCTCCCTCGAATCAACCAAACAGCCAACCTTTGGCACAGTGCCACCGACGCCATTCACCATAAATCTGCACCTATCGCCACTCTTACCATCAAAGTGGACATGTAACATGTATCTTACCAAAAGACATCGTATAAGATTTGCTCAAATGGTTCAAATGGCTCTGAGCACTATGGGACTTAAATGCTGAGGTCATCAGTCCCGTAGAACTTAGAACTACCTAAACCTAACTAACCTAAAGACATCACACACATCCATGCCCGAGGCAGTATTCTAACCTGCGGCCGTAGCAGTTCCACAGTTCCAGACTGAAGCGCCTAGAACCGCTTGGCCACACCGGCCGGCAAGATTTGCTCTCTTTGCTTGAGTATCCCAGCTACTTCAGCTGAGCTTAAAATTGTCCACTCTATAGTTCGATTAAAATTACTTGCTAGTTCTAAATTCAGAAAAGTTCTCCAGTTTAAATACGTTGGATCACGTTTCAACACTAAAAATATCACAAAAATGGATATAAATGAAAGAACAGCTTCAGGGTGAAGATGTTTGTACTCACTAATCAACCCACTCAAAAGTAAAGCTTTGTCAATCACCACAAAGATGAAGATATACAACACTATTATTTGCCCCATAGTACTGTACGGTTCAGAAAGCTGGACGCCTACAAAGAATGAAAGAGAAGAACTGAATGTTTTTGAAAGAAAAGTAATGAGAAAAATCTGGGGATCTGTGTTGGAGAATGGCGTATGTAGAATTCGAAAGAACAATGAAATTTATCAGTTAATGGACCAACCCACTATCATCCAGAAATTAAAAAGTAGGAGACCGCAATGGGCTGGACGTGTGGCCAGAATGGAAAACAACAGCATCACCAAGAAAGCTTTTGAAGGAACTCTCCAGGCAATAACACCATTGGGCCGACCTCGTACAAGGTGGAAAGATGACATAGAGAAGGACATTGTAGCATTAGGAACTTCCGCAGGGTGGAGAGAGGCTGCGAGAGATAGAAGGCGGTGGAAGCAGACGGTTGATGCAGCGCGTGGTCTACAGGGCCTGTGATCGCTGAGAAGAAGAAGTTGACGTCTGTCCTTACCGCTAACAGTGCTGCCACGTCGGCCGCCGGCTACCGCTCATTTATAGGTGACACACAAACACGGTGGATCACTTCACAAATGCTGGTAATGTATAACGCGGAACAATGTTGGAAGTGGCCACTGTGAGGTACGTAGGAAATGCGAGATGCTCTGTTCACTGGTGATTTCGAGTGACCAATTACTGAACTGAGGCAGACTGAATTTACACTTCTGTCCTAAGCTAAACACAATCTCACGTTGTACAATACATCCGAGAAAACAACTGTCAACAATCTACGGCAAAACGGAAATCACGATCACGTTGTTCACGGCGACTAACATTTACGAGCAAACAGTAAAAATTCAGTTTCAGCGGTGAAAGCAAACTGTAATATTTGGCTATCATTGGTTGCCTGAAACTATCCGCGCACCAGTTACACGGGCTGCCGCGTTATCAACCGATGACCAGTCCCCTTTGGCACTTCACAGCAGATAATAGGCGACATAGGCAAATTCCAAACGGAAAAAGAATGATAGGAAGAAAAATAAGAGCAAACAAAAGAAGTCAGTACGATGATGAAAGACGACGGGCCAAAACATAAGGAATAAAAAAGTTGCATTGAAACTAATTAACTCTTTTGGTTGGATTTGGAAATAAACGAATAATTTTGCTACATTTGACGAGATCCGTGCGTACGAGCTTCTACACGACAGTATTTCTCAGTGTCACAGCGCTGTGTAAAGTTGTTACATTTATGACAAACGTCATCCAGTCACAATAGTGAATTGCAGCATTAAAAATTTCGGCTTCACGCAATGCCGTGCATCGCTTATCTAATGCAATCCTATCTCAGTGTTTTGATAACTGTGTATGTGACGCAGAATGGCGTCTTGTGCCGAAGCGGAAGTGTCCCGTATTGTTTGCTTAGTTCAAATGGCTCTGAGCACTATGGGACTTAACTGATGAGGTCATCAGTCCCCTAGAACTTAGAACTACTTAAACCTAACTAATCTAAGGACATTACACACATTCATGCCTGAGGCAGGATTCGAACATGCGACCGTAGCGGTCGCGTGGCTCCAGACTCAAGCGCCTAGAATCTCTCGGCCACAACGGCCGGCTTGTTTGGTTAGTGCTGTGTATGAGACCTGTGTGTTCCATTAGCATCGTTGTGTGTGTATGTGTGTTTGTGTGTGTGTGTGTGTGTGTGTGTGTGTGTGTGTGTGTACGTGTTGTTTCTGGTGAGATTATCGAAATAAAAGTGCCGGACCCATGAATCGGAATGAAAACACCTTAAGAAAGAATGGCCAACAAGGAACTGGAAGTAAATGCCCAGTTGTTGTGGCAGTTTGGCATCGGCGAACGATTTGAGGGTGACGTTGAGCACTCTTATTGGAAGAAACCTGCTCCAATGCGTAAGTGCCAACCATCTAGTAATTTTAATCGTATTATTATTCTGAAGGCAAAATGCACGCAAAATTTTGTTTCATGCCGTCAGAATCGTTCTTCTGGTTTCCACTACATATGGCCATATTGTCGAGTTCCTACCGGTAAGAGACACGACAGATATGGAATTTTAAGTATTGTAATCTTTTCTGTCATTTTTTTTCGTGCATCATCCATTTTGCAAAACAGAATTCTTGGGCATTGACCTCTGTTTACTAATAAGGTGAATTATAATCAACAAGCGTTGAATATATATTTATTTTGGCCGTAATGTTTACGATTATCATTCCTTCTAAGCAGTTTCACTACCTTAAAGTGTGACACAGCTGTTTTATTCCTGTGATGTAGTAAAATTACTTGCAGACTATGTAGAGATTTGTATTCTAAACCACATTTTATTCAGGGCAGGGATTAATTTTGTACTGTGTATTACGTAAGTTACTAGCAGTGTGATACAAAAACTTGTATCCTTATAGTGTGGCCCCACTAACCTTTTCGAACAACTGGCCAAATGGATAACCACAACGAGGCTCTTTTCAAATTCAGATGCTGATAACGCTGTCTAACATGAGTATTCATTATTTCCATGTCCTTCACAGTGACCACTCAACCTCCGACTCTCTTCAAGCTTCTTATATACGCCTCACCCGACCCGGTAACAACACTAAACACGAACAGCACTACACTGGTCCCGCCTCCGGTCATCCTGGTTTAGAAATGATAAATGGACACCCTAGCTGCAAACAGGCGTTGATATGCATCATTGGGGACATGTTGAACATGTGTGCCTCGACCGGGACTCGAACCGGCGATGGCAGACGCTCTATCCATCTGAGCCACCGAGGGGAGCGTGCAAGGGTAAGTCCCGCAGGCGCACTATCCTCTGTGCCCTCGGTGGCTTAAATGGATAGAGCGTCTGCCACGTAAGCAGGCGATCGAGGGTTCGAGTCCCGGTCGGGGCACACATTTTCAACATGTCCCCAATGATGTATATCAACGCTTGTTTGCAGCTAGGGTATCGGTTTAATTATCATTTCATTATAGAGAAGCTTCACGGTCACCAATGGTATCTGTTCTTTCGGGAACAGATACTACCTTCATATATTCTGATTTAGCTTTTCCGTGATTTCCCTAAATCGCTCCAGGAAAATGCCGGGATCGTTCCTTTGAAAGGGAAGGGCCGAATTCCTTCTCTGCCCTTCCCTAATCCGATGAGACCGTTGACATCGCTGCCTGGTCTCCTCCCCCAAACAACCCAATCCAACGAACAGCACTAATGCACTGTGCTAACCGTTCTACCTGTCACTGACGATTTCGACTCTCTTATCATTTACATAACTGCCGATGGCGTGTACACATACGAAGTGTCTCCTTGGTGCTTCATTTTTGTTCGCCATTGTGTATTCCTGATGGTGAATCGTTGACTTCACTTCAGCTATATACCTAAAGTTTACTTTGCGACACTACGACTGATAATTTGCGTCAGTTTCTTTTACTTCTTACTTCATGTCGTTGTTTGTAATTCCAGCCTTTGTTTCTTTTACCATACTCGAATAATTCTCTTTCCGACAAATATTGTTTAGCATCTTTTTGCGATGACCTCTTATACCTATCCTTAATAAAGACATATTTTAGTTAGATGTTATTGTACTTTCCGTTTCGGACTACATAGATAAAGTTTATGTTATGATGCCAGTTTCGATTTTTTTTACGGCAAATATCGTAGTTTTCGCACCAGTTGTAGAGCCCTCTTTACCCTACTTGGTTTTTATTTTGCGCGACAGAAGTTTCTTGTATTGACCTGCGACTGAGCATCGTAGCGGTAACACCTTTAGTTTAGTGAATTACGACATCTGCTTAACGAACGTTTCCTATTTCATCTAGAATTCAAAATATGGAAAAATGTGGTTATAGACGCAATACTGAGTATCTAGCCTGAAGCATAGTCACCCATTCATTACATTACAGCCAGACTTGAACGTAGTACAGCAGTGTTCACTTAAAGTCAGAGGTGAAATTCATCTAAAAGATTCTTATTTATTCCACATTAATTCGATTAGTATTTGCTGAGTGACTCCATCTTAATTTAAAAACACACCCACTTCATTGGCCAATATATTAGAATTCTGTTCGTTTAGAGTTGATTATCAGTACGAGATACTTGTTACACTCTTACAATGACATATGAACTGAAAACGCTAAATCGGGGAACCTGTTCTCCAAGTAACTCAAAATAACGTCTAAATGATGGAATCATTTAACCACTGCAGGCTGTCAGTTTTATTCCTTTAATGCATCATGTACATAAATTGCGTTCCCAGCTAGTATCGGCCTTAGACCAATTATCATATGTATGATACTGGTGATGTGTGTGTGACACATTTAATTTTTTTTGACAAATGACATTCTGTGAAAGCTGTTGCCGTAAGCTGATTGGTATATGCAAGACCATATATGTAACATTCGACGAGTGTATGTATGGGAATGTGTCTGTCTCCACATAACACGTAACAAAATTTGGTAATTTCCAAGAATGTTTGCCTATCGAAGCAGCGGGCTCTAAACGGTAGATATCGAACGTGCGATTTTAAATCGATCACGTGACTTTGGTGACGGGTGTTATGAGCATGTTTATAGTGGTCACTATAGGAACGACAAAAAAATGGCTCTGAGCTCTATGGGACTTAACTTCTGAGGTCATCAGTCCCCTAGAACTTAGAACTACTTAAACCTAACTAACCTAAGGACATCACACACATCCATGCCCGAGGCAGGATTCGAACCTGCGATCGTAGCGGTCGCGCGGTTCCAGACTGAAGCGCCTAGAACCGCCTTGCCACTCCGACCGGCCCAACGACAAAAGAAGAGCGTTACTAAAATATTTGTAATTACAAAGGAAACGACTTATCTCACTCGTCGTCGACGTTGTCGTCATGAGAAAGTCCATTTGATGTATATACTACGGGAAGCACTCCCTTTTTGCCGTAACCTGTCAAAGTCACGCAAAAATATAGGTAGAGTGTCACATTTCCGACAAAAATTCAATCAATTTGCTGCATTGCATAACCATGAAAGTAGATTCTTCCACGTGAGGCAATCGGCCAAAGAAACGACTACAGTTCCAGACCTCCCACTCACTACCGTCATAAATGGGTCGGGGGTTTCCTAGCAGCTCACAAATAATTTATCATAATGCCCGCCACCACAGTCTCGTGATCGATTTAGAATCGCATGTTCGATATCTATTGTTTGGAGCCCGCGGCTTCGATAGACACACATTCTTGGAAATTACCCAAAATTTTTAAATGTGACACACACATCATCAATATCACTCATTTGATTATGGCCTCAGGCCGAAACTGGCCAGTAATGCAATTTATATCCGTGTAGCATCAAAGGAATAAAGCTAACAGCCTACGGTAGTTAGAATGGTTCTATCATTTAGATAGGCACACATTCTTGGAAATTACCCAAAATTTTTAAATGTGACACACACATCACCAATATCACACATTTGATAATGGCCTCAGGCCGAAACCGGCCAGTAATGCAATTTATATGCGTGTAACATTAAAGGAATAAAGCTAACAGTCTACGGTAGTTAAAATGGTTCTATCATTTAGACTATACATGGGGGCTGCTGACCTGTACATGAAGAATTTATTACATATAATTACATAATTCAATCAGCAAATAATAAGACGTGAAAGATACCGGCAACTGCGGCTGGCGTTTCTTACACGCGAACTCTCTGGAAGAGAAGGCTTACCTGATGTGCCGTGGAGACTGCGATCGATCGAGGCAAGGCGCACGACGCCGTTTCTCGGCAACAGGCGGCCGCTGTTGCTTAGCAACGCAGGCACTGGGAGCTCAGGTCTGCATAAGGTAATAACCATCTCTTTCTTCAGTTTATCAGCACATGAAGTGGGTACTGACAGATTCATCATTTGACATTATAATCCCCGTAATATGAAGAACAGAATATGGAAAAATGTACTCGGTACACTTTCTAATTCCGCAACTTCTCCAGTCGTTTCCAAGCAGAGAAAGAAGACGTCAGATAATTCTGAGAGAGTGAGAATAATCATTCGACGGCTTAAATAATTACTATCCATATTGGAGTTTTAATGATGGAAAATTCCGAAAAATGAAAATAAATGGAGGTAATGGAGCGAGGGTTACTGTTCAGTAATTCGTATTCGTAACACCTTTACTATTTTGCTCTACATTATTTTACCCTCTTACTTGCAATAAAGGATATGTCTCACCGAAAGACCGAGCGCTGACTTTGCACCGTTCCGTAAAATGCTCAAGGAAATGAACGAGGTAATTAAACTTTACTCCGCGCAGTACACTAATAAAATTCTACGAAACATTCATCTAACTTTTGTCAGAAAGTTGCCTTTGACAGGGATGTATTATTTTCTCAGGTCACACAATTTTTGCTATAGAGCAGACGATTTTAAATATAGGACATTTCCATGATGGCCATATAAACTATCAGGACAAACTGTCAGGGCAAACGTGTCACTCCAACCTAGAGAAATGAAGTCTGGAAACGACCGCGTCGAAGATCAAAGACGAGAAAGAAGCTATTACTGCTCCAAATGGCTCTGAGCACTATGGGACTTTAACTTCTGAAGTCATCAGTCCCCTAGAACTTAGAACTACTTAAAGCTAATTAATGTAAGGACATCACACACATGCATGCCCGAGGCAGGATTCGAACCTGCGACCATAGCGGTCGTGCCGTTCCAGACTGTAGCGCCTTGAAACTATTACTATTGGCTTCCTTACGTCAGTAAGAATCCCACGCCAACATATGTAGTAATACTTTAATTACTTACGCTCTACTTCCAAAAGTTGCTACATTAATAACAATTTCAGAATTCTGGCGCAGAATTCTGTCATACCCATCTGGACAAAACCGCAACCACGGTGCGTTCCACACTATTAGCAGATGGCGAAACTTCTTACCAGAAGGTCCTCTTCAGACTCTCAGTTTCTAACTGGTCGTTCATGCTCAAGATGTGACTTAGTGCCTTAACCAAGTACAACGCCTGTTTACTACAATGAATAGTCTGCAGGGTGACCAGAACTTCAACAAAAGTTCGAAGGTAGTTCAGAGGTATCGTTGAATATTTTAGTTTAAGAACCCGTGGTCTCCGGTGGCTTCTTAAAGAGTATATAGCATTTCGTTCAATTTATTACGCCCATTCATCTTCGTGACTCTATTGCGCTAAATATACACTGATCAGTCATATCATTAGGACCACCTACCTCGCAGTCGGTATGTCCAACATGGACACGTAAAACAGCGGCGCCGCGTAGAAGAAATGAGGCGTTGGTAGATCGCTGGAGGGAGTTGGTACCACATCTGCACACACAGATCAATTCCCGTAAACTCAGGGGAGGGAGGCGGTAAGCTTTGAGGTCACGTACAGTCACATCCCAAATGTGTTCGATCGGCTTCAGATATAGCGAGTTGGGGGGGGGGGGGGGGGCAGCACATCCATTGGAACTCACCACTGTGTTCCTCGAACCACTCCACCACCCTCTTGGCCTTATGACATGGTGCGCTACCTTGCTGAAAAATGCCACTGCTCTCTGGAAACGTGATAGTCATGAAGGTGTGTACGTGGTCTGCAACCAGTGTGCGATATTCGTTAGCGTCATGGTGTTTGCACAAGCACCGCTGGACCCATGGATGTCTACGTGAATGTTCCCCAGAGCATGATGGAGCCGCGGCCAGCTTGCCTCCGTCCCGCAGTACAGGTGTCAAAGAGCTATTTCCCTGGAAGTTGATGGATTCGCGCCCTCCCAACAGCCTGATGAAGAAGGTATCGTGATTCATCAGACCATGCAACGCTCTGGCACTGCGCCAACGACCAGCGCCGATGCTCACGAGCCCATTTCCGTCGTAGTAGCCGATTTCGTGGTGTTAACATTGGCACATGCATGGGTCGTCAGCTGCAGAGGTCCATCATTAGGAGTGTCCGGTGCACTGTGTATTCAGACACATTTGTACTCTGCCCAGAATTAAAGTCTGTTGTTAGTTCCGCCACAGTTCGCCGCCTGTCCTGTTTTACCAGTCTGTTCAACCAATGACGTCCGACATCTGTATCGAGGAGTGGCCGCCCAACAACACGACATCTGGACGTGGTTTCACCTTTGTTTCGCCATGTATTGAAGAAACTCACCACAGCACTCCTCAAACACCCGACAAGTCGCGCAGTTTACGAAATGCTCGTGCCCTGCCTCGGTTAAACTCAGACAAATCGCGCGCACCTTTCCTATTCTACACACAGACAGAACGCTCTCTGATACTACATGCACCGTGCGTGTGTCTGACTAGTTTGTAGTGCCGATAACCTATTTGACACATATAATGTTTTCCTTAACACATTTCACATGCTCTTTTAGAGTTGCTTTCCTTTAGAACGTTCTAAACGGGGTCTAGCAGTAAGAGGCAGCCTGGGTGGCTGACTAGTGGGATAAGGATATCATGTATAACAACTTAAGAATTATATCAAGACGTTGTAAGCAGTCACAATCAAGCTACAGCAGCCCAATACAAATAGTATTGTAAAATGGTTAAAATTGGAATTGGGAAGGCAAAGAGTATGTGGTACGCAAATAGAATAGCTAATTCACAGGATAAAATTGAAACCCTATGGTCAGTTGTGAAGGAAGTGTCTGGTCAGCAGCATAAGGTCGATGATATAAAGTCAGTTCGTAGCAAAAATATTTCTGTTTCTGATAACTGAGGTATACGTGCAGTATTTAACAATCATTTTCTGAGCATTCCTGGTGAATTAAATAAAAACTTAGTTTCTACAGTGAACAATGTAACTCTCTTGGTAAATGCCTCTCAGAGATTGATGTCTGAAGTACTCCTCTGTGATATTGACAAGGGGGAGATTGCGTCAATAATTAAATCACTGAAGACTAAGACCTGTCATGGATATGATGGCGTCCATAGCAGGATATTAAAGTTCTGTGCTGCACATGTTAGCCCTGCACATGTTAGCCATATTTGTAATTTTTCCTTTAAGAATAGTCAGTTTCCTGAACGATTAAAGTATTCAGTTGTAAAGCTGTTTTATAAAAAGGGAGAAAGGAATAATGTAGACAATTTTAGACATATTTATATGCGATCAGTGTTAGCTAAAGTTATTGAAAAGGCTGCACATTCAGGATAATTGATCATTTTATATCACACAATTTGCTATCAAATGTACAGTTCGCCTTTAGAAGTCGTTTAACAGCCAAAAAGGCTATACTCTCTTTTCTCTGTGAGGTACTGGGTGGATTAAATAAAATATTTCGAACGCTAGACATATTTTTGTATTTAACTAAGGTGTATGATTGTGTTGATCACAAAATATTCCTCCAGAATTTGGACCATTAGGAATATGAGGAGTAACTCACACTTGGTTAACCTCTTACTTTAACAACAGACAGTGGTGAGAATGGCTGTGATGTGTAGTCTGAGTGGGATATGGTAAAATGGAGGGTGCCTCTGTGCCTCAGGGATCAATGGTGGGGCCACTGTTGTTCCTTATTTATATAAATGATTTGCCCCTAGTATTATAGGTAATCATAAAATATTTCTGTTTGCTGATGACACTAACTTTGTAGTGAAGGACGTTGTGTGCAACACTGGCTCTATTTGAAGTAGTGCAGTTTATGACTTAAATTCATAGCTTGTAGAAAATAAACTAATGCTAAATCACAGTAAGGCCCAGTTTTTTCAGTTTCTAACACAGAGTTCAACAAAGCCCGACACCCTTAGTTTCACCTTCACTAAAGGAGCATATGATTAGTGAAACTGAACAGTTCAAGTTTCTAGGTGTTTATACATATAGTAGAGATGCAACTGGAATCACTCAACAGAGGAAAATCCACTGGACCTGACTGGATACCAATTCGATTCTACACAGAGTACGCGAAAGAACTTGCCCCCCTTCTAACAGCCGTGTACCACAAGTCTCTAGAGGAACGGAAGGTTCCAAATGATTGGAAAAGGGCACAGGTATTCCCAATCTTCATAGGGTCGTCGAGCAGATGCGCAAAACAACAGACCTATATCTCTGACTTCGATCTGTTGTAGAATTTTAGAACATGTTTTTTCCACGTGTATCATGTCGTTTCTGGAAACCCAGAATCTACTCTGTAGGAATCGACATGGATTCCAGAAACAGTGATCGTTTGAGACCCAACTCGCTTTATTTGTTCATGAGACCCAGAAAATATTAGATACAGGCTCCCAAATAGATGTTATTTTCCTTGACTTCCGGAAGGCGTTAGATCAGTTCCGCACTGTCGGATGATAAACAAAGTAAGAGCCTACGGAATATCGGACCAGCTGTGTGCCTGGATTGAAGAGTTTTTAGCAAACAGAACACAGCATGTTGTTATCAATGGAGAGACGTCTACAGACGTGAAAGTAACCTCTGGTGTGCCACAGGGGAGTGTTATGGGACCATTGCTTTTCACAATATATATAAATGACTTAGTAGATAGTGTCGGAAGGCTTTTCGCGGATGATGCTGTAGTATACAGAGAAGTTGCAGCATTAGAAAATTGTAGCGAAATGCAGGAAGATCTGCAGCGGATAGGCACTTGGTGCAGGGAGTGGCAACTGACCCTTAACATAGACAAATGTAATGAATCGCGAATACATAGAAAGAAGGATCCTTTATTGTATGATTATGCGATAGCGGAACAAACACTGGTAGCAGTTAATTCTGTAAAATATCTGGGAGTATGCGTGCGGAACGATTTGAAGTGGAATGATCATATAAAATTAATTGTTGGTAATGCGGGTACCAGGTTGAGATTTATTGGGAGAGTCCTTAGAAAATGTAGTCCATCAACAAAGGAGGTGGATTACAAAACACTCGTTCGACCTATACTTTAGTGTTGTTCATCAGTGTGGGATCCGTACCAGATGGGGTTGACGAAGAAGATAGAGAAGATCAAAGAAGATGGGTGCGTTTCGTCACAGGGTTATTTGCCCTCCGCTACACACCGTTGGGTGGCCTGCGGGGTATAAATTTATATGTAGATGTAGAATTAAAAACATGAGATCATGAAGCAGCTTTCTGTTCTCGGCTGCCTGAGCTTGGAAAGGTTTATTAACATGTTGTACATCACGTAACACTGGCCTCAAGAATAACAAGTAAGTCATTAGACGCATCTTTCTACGTGTGGTTCAGCATTTCTGCCTTATAGTAATTGTCATTATTTCTGAAGTCTGGAAGTGAATTTTTAGTTCTAAATATTGTGGAAAAAGACGTTTCACTGTCAGTTCAGTTGAATGCCGCCTTGTCTTGCAGACCTGAACAAATCTGAATGGGCCAACATCTTGGTTAAATGACCTGAACAGGGTCTTCTATAGTTTTGACTTGGAAAACCAATTGTGTGCTGCACTAATCATAAAGTCTAAGGTTCTTGGTGAGGTTACAACAGCTAAGATGACCTACACCTGCTTTAAGTTTCTGGTAAATTTCATTGTTTGGCCCCTCGTTAACGGAAGGATTATCTATTCCCAGACCACTAAATTTCTGTAGATGCAGTCCAAATCACCAATAGCTAATTTTATTAGCTTCACAATTGATTCTGCATCTATTAACCCTAGTTCAAACAAACGAATGTCGATACTACCCTCTTTTCAAGTCTCAGAAAGACAAATGATATACGACCATAACTGCTTGTTCACTCCTATATCCACAGATTCATCAGCTGAGATACAGTAACGGCTCTCTGCAATATCTTTTTTAAGTTCCTCCTAAAAGTAGAGATACCAGAAGCTAGTTATCAACGTTTTGCATTTTGTATGATGTAGTTTCAACTTAGATGAACAACTCTCGAAAACTTGACATACAAATCAATAAAATGGTCCACAGTCTGGATTGCACAATGACACATTGTAAATAAAGGACATCCAGCTTCAGCTCTGACTTGTTTGGAATCAAAACTTGTACTCGGAAACCCAACTATTCTTTGTGTCAGAGTGATACGATTCGGTGGCAGGCGTGTGATTTCTAGTTTTTTATGATGTAAAAGATCAGCATACCGTGCTTTCAGATTAGTAGCACAGCAACAACACTGAGTTATCACCCGGCACTTCTAACATTTAGTCTTTCTTTTTTTTTTCGAGTAGTTTTGAACTCCAGTCGGAAATTTTATATGTAAGGGACTTTCGTTTTCCCCATACCTTCGAGGTGTACGTATTTAGATTTATGATACTTTCTGAGGTTTGGTCATCCATTTTATTTTACTGCCTTATCCTTTTACTAAATCATGCAAATTGTCAACCAATTAAAATCTCACAAAAATGTTTTTGATTTTACTTACGAAACAGCAGACTTATATAACCAAAGATATATGTTTAAACGATGAACATAAGTCAGATGATTTTATACAATTGTCTAAGGCTGACATCTGGATCAGGTAGTAAAGGATACTGTACAGAGTAATGGCGGTTATATCTTCCCGTAAGTTTTATCCGACTGTGCCTTCACACGAAGTCAACATCATTAAGTATCATGATTAATAGCGTATATGATTTCTGTTTTAACAATTTAAATTTGTTCTGATGATGGGTGTTGGAAAATTGTGAGAGCACAAACTAGTGAGAATATTTAACCTCGCAAATTTCAAGGTTTGCTCTAACATAAAAGAGAACCTGTTCAAACACACCATATTGTAACTGAGATTAGTTAAGCAAAGGAATTTTCAAGATACATACCTAACTTTATTACTCTTGAGTGAGAATGTGAGTGTATTAAATACTTTTGAATATGATCAGTACATTACAGTTATCTGATTTAGCGGACGCCACGAGAAACTTCCCAGTACTTCACTAATCACAACATTGCAGGTAAAAAACGCAGAAATAGTGTCTTTCGTCTTCCTTTTTCATAAACTGGAGAGCGCTCAGTGCACAAAAGGCTACATAATACTATCGTGGTTAACTTGATTTTTATCATTAATTCTTATTCTCTAATTACTGATTGCCTTTTTTTACCGAAAATAATAAATAATGTACGTGATTCGTCTGTTTCTATTATTTTGTGATGTATTGTTTATCTTTTTAATAACGAGTCTTTCACTCTACAGGTGTGTGGGTGTTATTTTGAAACTCCCCAGCAGAGCTAAACTGTGTACCGGAAAGGGACTCAAGCTCGGAACCTTGCTTTCCGCACTCGATGGTCTTTCCGACTGACCTGCCCTCACAGATGTATATCTTCCAATAGCTGTTCCCTACTTTAGAAGCTTCACAGAAGCAGCCATGTGTGCAGAGTCCATCATTCACTCCGCTGCTGCGTGTGCATTGTTTCGAAACGTCTTAACAGAACTGAAGCTATGAGAGCAGTCGTCAGTATTGTCTGGATAGCTGAGTAGCTAAGAGCAGTGAACGAAAAAGTTCCGGGTTCGAGTCTTCGTCTGTCGCACAGTCTCTTCATCGTTAAACGAAATAAGTGCTCCCTCTTAAAACTTAACCGGTTCTTTTCTAAATAAACACAAGGTACAATTACCTCCAAAACAGCCTGTCTACGTTTCTGCCTTTATCATCAAAGGCATTATCAAAGTGCTGCAGTGCTGGCCTATGTAATAAACTTGCAAGCAATTATCTCTGTCACACCCGGAGCACCTCTTCACTCGTATTATAAACAACTTCCCAAACCACTTATTCCAAGTGTCTTTTGGTGGAAAGTTACAGTCATTATCCCATACTCTTCAGCGTTGAAAACTGTCATCCTGTCAGCGGAATTTAATCTCTGGCCAAAACTAGTATCCAGAGTTAAGGATCTGCATCAATTAAGGAAAACGATTGTTCATGACCGTCAAAACTGAATTTCCCTAGGTGGAATTATAACGCACAACACACTACAAAGTTAACTATTTTTTCTCTTTCGATCTTTAGCAATACAGAAATAATTACTTGATTATTAATGTGAATAATATCATGATCAGGTTAGTTAGCCTATGCGGACGCGATATAGTCTGCTTCACATATATTTGATAATTTCCCAACATATCTAGTCAAGCAGTCAACATCAGAGAACATAACGATAAAATAAGCTAAGGACAAAGTGGCAAATAGGAAAAAGGGCACACGGGCCTTTTCATACGTGCTACTCCATTTCATTATTTCACGAAGTCAGCGATTGGATAGCAGTAGCGGGAAAGATCCATAAACATAACTGAATGTAGCAACTTTGGATATTTAGTTTTCAAGGCACGGATGCGGCACGTGTGCAAAGTACGCACTCACAAGTGATACATTATATCGGCCCCAATGGCAACAAACTTGGATTAAATTATGAACAAGGATGGGGCCTTTAAGATCCACGCACTTTTATAAGTTAAAATATTCTTTAACGACGATCGAGTTTTGGTTTTGGTTCGCTACAGATAATTTGTAATAGTAGTTGCAATGCGTAAATAATTTTTCTTTGTATTTGACGTTATGTTATTAATGACAAATTTTTCATCTTATTTTTCCATTAATTACATTGTGAACGACCAAGCTCTGATTTTAGAAGAAACTGATTTACACAGTGCTTTGTTTTTGTGAGAATGTGACCTCTATTTCTTGTTTATTAACAATGATTTCTGATTAGTTTTTGACTGCTTGTAACGTAGTAGATATTTCAGTATTCTCACAGTTTTTTTGTGTACTCATGAACTAGGTTGCTTTTTCAATCTTGACAATGGATGGCTGTTAGCTTATTAAATATTTTCAGTTAGTTAATTTAGCGCATACGACTTTTTGTCTACAATCAGGTTACATTTCCTCCAAAAGTGTCTTGGATAGCGGAAGCTGTAATTTTAAATATTCAAAGAGTGCTTACATCAATGTTTGAACATTAGTGCAATACCAGTGGAGAAAATTTTCTGTGGTGTGTTTCTTTGGTCAATTTTTTTTCAAATTTCTACATTAATTTTAAATATGAAATAGGTTTTAATGTTTGTGGGTTGTTACAAAACTTTCTGTTTAATAATATGATGTTTTCAAGCAACCTTGATCAGTAGTTAGTTGAGGTTGTCACCACTGGTTCGCACAAGGTGCGTATGCACTCCAGGATCGGTCTCCCACCACGCTACGCCGTACACGTGAACGTCCACCACTCACATAGAGAGAAACACTACTCTCACCAGTGAATGCGATAGAGGGCCGTTCCACCCTCCAGTCGACACCAGAGTAGCCGCGCTTAATAATGTCTCTGTGTCAGCGGTATCCCAGCCAGAGACACACGTGATCTCAGTCCGGCTGCAAGCATACGGCTCCCAATGGTCGTCGGTAATGTAACAGAACAGGTGCAACATGTGTCCAAATTTCTTCCCTCGGCGATGTTCGGTCGGCCACCGCTGCTCGAACGGGGCGCCGATCCTGACGTGCGTCTGCACTACGCGGACGTCCAGAACCTGGTTCACGGGTGTGGGAATTTTCCACAGACCACTGCTGAAAGCATCAGCACATCGTTGATACATTCTTCCCAAAGTGTTCAGCGGCAATCCAGCTTCCTGCAGCCCCACAGTGCGACCCCGTTCAGATGGCTGCAGTTGTTCAACGGGAGGACGTAACCGTCGGCGGGGCATGGTCGCACCCTAGAGTGAATATTGTAATCACTGTTCACCTCGAAACTCAGCACTGTTAATGTCTGCAGAGAAAAAAAACAGAGGGCGCTCAGACAAAACTTCTGAGTGCCAACTGATCGCCGATGACCGTGACAACTATCTATCTCTTATAAATCACGACACTCGGCTTGTGTATAGCAGTAAAAGTACAGGGGACTAGTCAACGTAGCGGTGACACAGGTGAATGAGGAGATGAAGGGGCTACAATTTTAACAAGTAACAACTGGATGCCGCAAAACAGGTGTTAAAAAGTATTTGTTTACTGTGGTTTAATTGTATGCCGTAAATGATTCTGCTTGTAATACTGCTGAATCGCAGCTCTGAGAATCTATAGCTCACTCGGCGACCTCTCAGTTCACATTTCAGCGTGGAAGCACTAACACTGGAATAGCATTCGTTGCCGGCGAGGGTGGCCGAGCAGTTCTAGGCGCTACAGTCGGGAACCGCGCGACGGTTACGGTCGCAGGTTCGAATCCTGCCTCGGGCATGGATGTGTGTGATGTCCTTAGGTTAGTTAGGTTTAAGTAGTTCTACGTTCTAGGGTAATGATGACCTCAGAAGTTAAGCCCCATAGTGCTAAGAGCCATTAGCGTTGATCGTAAGGAATATTTTGCTCAAATTCTGGACATACCGTTGTGGTGAGAAGAACATCCAACAGCACATCTGGTCCACCAACAGCACTATCCTAAATGACCGCTTCTCTGTGGGCTTGCAGCGCAGAAGTGCAGTCAAATTGTGATGACAAAATTTAAACAGTATCTGTTACAGATTTTGTGTGATGTTTTATTGTTTTTTAGCGGCTCCATGAATTGTTTTGAAAGGATCGCATCCCTACACGATTCCAGAAAGGGCCAGTCGGGACTATCAGTCTCAGTTATGACCCTGGAGAATGTGGAACGAGTGCTAACCTTATTCAGTGAGAGGCCCACTACATCGACACCAAATACTGCACCGTAACTCAGGGTGTCACAATGGCCTCTCCAGAGGTTAATGAAAGAGGCATTTAATCTTTTCTCTCACAAAACTCAACGGTTTCAACATGTAAAGAACAGGGATTTGGAGCGACGATATTCTTTTGGAAACGAGATGACTGAGGCCTTCTAAGATGGAACAGTCGATGCGGATGAGATCTGGTTTAGAGAACAGGCACACTTCCATCTCAGTGGGCATGCCAACAAACAGAACTTGCGCCGTTGGGATACTGGGAATCCACACGTTCAAGCTGCTGTTCCTCCCCAATAACAAAAAAATCACTGTTTGGTGCCCAATCAGTGCACAATGCATTACTGAGCCCTCGTTTATTGACGGACCTATCACAATGGAGAAACAGAGACAGGTACTGGAACATGGATTTGTGCCGGCTGCATCAAGTGGCCGAATGCTACGAAACTACTGGTTCATGCAGGATGGAGCATTTGCACATTGCACTGCGGACGTCTTCAGTTTCTTGCACTAGATTTTCAGAGGTCATTACCCTGAACAGCTTCACATTCATTGGACATGGTGTGGAAAGGCCTCCCTGTAGTCCCCTATCTTAGCCCGTGTGATTGTTTCTCCAAAGATACATTTGCAACGCTACAGGTTGTTAGCACTGCAATTTTCAGAGAGATTCTTGCAGTCTAAAGTAATGTTCTCCAGAAAGTCATTACGGAATTCATTTCAAGGCTCTTCACACTGAGTGCTGAAGAAGGAACTCACTTTGAAAACGTTACGTATTAAATTTCAGGTCGTCTGCTACAGCATAAATATGACAACAAGAATCTATCATCTCATATTATGTTGTAGTAGACACACGCTTTCTAACACATATTTTGCACCGCCCTGTATTATTATATGTAAGTTCACTCAAAGTCACAAGGTACACCTCACAATACTTCTATTAGGAACTAACATAAATAATCTTATGCTGAGTCGGAGATGGTGAGACGATGGCTTCGACGTCTGCGACAATGTTGCTTTTACTCCATTTATTACGGGCACACTTAAATTTGCAATGGCGAATGATGTTGCTAAACCCTTATAGATTTGCCCAGACTTGTGACATCCGTAGTGCGTCCCATTTAGTAATTTGGTCTGATATGGACCTAACTCTTCGTTCTACATGCAACATGCGCGTCCATACAATCACGTGTCGAACAGTGCATTGTCGCACATTCTCTCTGACGTCACACAACAGCGTCCAGACACGGTGCAAGCATCTCGCACGATTTTTTGATCATCGCTAAAAAAGTACCCAACATTCATTATCAGTTCCCTGTTGGAATTTCATGATGTATGCTGAATTAGCAAGGAAATTTACATTGGTTTAAAACATTTGCGTTAATAACAAAAATGTGTTTCTATTTCAGTTACAGGTACATTTTAAATTTTATGAATTAAAGCAATCAGATAATATTTGCAGGATACAATGCAAAAAAATAAATAACACATTTGTGTTCCAGTGTAAAAAGGTGACAACTGAATGTTGCAACTACAGGTTAAATGACGTGCGATTTACACAGATATTTCTAATAGAGAAACAAAATACATGAACTGAGGCACAGAGTGATTACAAAAGAAATTCCTAATTTATATGTCACCGAAAAACATTAAGTTCAAGGGCAGATGTTAAAATTGATTTTATTTACAAATCGTTACATTTGACAACAAAGATAAATGAACTTGATTTTACTATTTTAACTTAACGCTTGAATAATTAATGTTCAGAAGAAGGAAACATTGTGGGGCTTTTTCAAGCAATTATCTGTCCATGTTCCCTTTTTAGAGATACGTTGGTTCCCACGATACGCTCGTAATCGTTGATTGCTGCAAGTGCGCCGTAAACTAAAAAAATGATCGAATTGTAACCACAAGCAATTCATTAGTGTTGAACTTTTCACTTATCTTCGCAGCTGTCTATCTACGGGCCAGTGTGACGTCAGTATTGGCTTTTCGCGCCTGCGCGGTTGGGATAGGTTCTTGGCTAAGCAACTGTTGGCAATATTGTGCGAGCTGCGAGGGTTACAGCAGTTGCTTCACGTTCTTCCAGGAATGCGGAGCACCATCCTTCCGTTCTGTGTGAAGGGTGGGAATATCTTGTTTTCCTGTTTCTTAAGCACCACTATAAAGAGTAAATATGTGCGGGGCAGAGTGACGGTGGAAGACGGGCATAGCGTAGCAGCGAGGTCCGACTGAGGAAGAACTGATCGGCAAACGCTGTTTGTGTTTCGGTATTATATATTTCGAAACCACGATCCCGTGACTGACTAATTAAGGAGCATGAGTTTATTGCTTGGAAATATACTGCATTCGTGAGTGATTCTTTTCGGATGTTCTTGAGGACTTTTGGTAATGAAGTGTTGTAATTTAGTTTCCTAGCATAATACAGCAGCCACTAAAGAGGTAAGAATAGGTTGAGTTATCCGAAATTCCATGAAGTTTCGAGGAACTCAGTCGGCTGAAAACCCGACAGCACTACGTTAATTCAAGTCGCTCGGAAAGACAACGACATCATATCAATGCAAATGTGTTTATTACTGTATCCAACCCTAGCTGGAGGAAATGTTAATCTCACAACGCTGCTTCACAGCAGCATTGACTTACAGAATCCACGTGGCTTTTGATTGCTATGTAACGTAACGTGAACTCGGTTGCTGGTGTGCTTGAGACAGTTCTCCAACAAGTATGAATACAGACAGCACTGTCAACAAAGGGAGTAGTTGGCAAAAGTACCCTTGAAGAAACCTCTCAACTGAAGAGTGTAAATGCATCATATTCCGATATTGTCGAACAGAATTGAAATAATACCTGACGGCAGCGTAATATGTATAGAATTTTAAGAAGTGTGATACGGTACTTTAGAAAGGTACTTTAGAAACACTATAGAATACCCAGAAATTATAAGACATGACGTAAGTTGGCCGAAAACGGCGTCTCACAATAGAGGCTATTTCGTGTTATGAACGGAGGAATGTGCATACTCCTGTCTGGGCAAGTACCTGAAGGGAGATTATGCGATTATTAAGTGACGTATTTCCTTTATTTGGCTATAATCATTAGATAAAAGTTTATAAGTCTCACACAACCAGAGTCTGTGGCCGTTTTACAGTGAACAGTGATAGACAATTATGAAACACGCAGTACAGATTGCATCTACATCTATACACAAATGCGTCAACTGCTTACACATATTCCTAAACTAATTTATACTGAAACAGAGCATGTACTTACTCATCATTTACTATAGGAGCTGGCAAAACAGCGGTATATGAATTGGGGAAGTTAGATCATCATACAAAGAACTAGCGTGCAAATGCGTTCTGAAATGTTGATTCTAAAGGCATGAAGTTAACTAGTTTCAGAATACAACTTTTAATGGTTCTTAGAGAAAGATGAGTAATAAATCTTGAATCATTTCTTAATTCCCGTCGACGGAGTGCTCTAAAATTATTTTACGTGATTGCAAAACCAACTTGGGAAACCATCACACTCTTAGAGGCGTGTGAAATCCGGGATTTACGGCAGATGTTGTAAGGAGATTGCATACACATGTTGAAGAGTGTTCTCATCAAGAACTGCTATTGACATTTCAATTACACTGTTAAATTTGAAAGATAAATCTAATCGAGATTTCCAAGGACTGTCGGCTTGAGATAACTGCACAGAAAGTCAAAGATAACGCGATGACTGGCGTTCTACAGTTCCCGTACCTGGGAAAAATCAGTGATGTTAGTAACACAGGGGGTGGATAAGATCTTTGGAGGTACGATGACAACAGACTATAAAATTCTCAAGTCACAGTAAGGCAGGATTGAACAAATCCTTGAGGCTCTTAATAGAAGGCTCCAATAGCAGACGATCACGCAGCATTATATCAAGAAATATTATCAGCTGTTGGTAATGACTGAAAAGTATTATATTGAAAGCAAGTTGCTACCTGGTATATGTAAACGTGAATGCATAGTTGTTGCGATTGTTGTACTAATATCCCGAAAATATTCCCCTTCTAGTACAAAATTTTGACCCATAAATGAACAACAACACGATCTGACTACTGTTAATGAAACATTAGGTAGTAAGCACACCCATAGAGCAATGTTAGAACCGTGTCTTATACGAAGAGGTCACCATGTGCTCCCATCTACATCTACAGCTGCGTCTACATGGATACTCCTCAAATCACACCTAAGTGCATAGCAGAGGGTTTATCGAACCACCTTCACAATAATTATCTATTATTCTAGTATCGAACAGCGGCCGAAGGAAATGAACACCTATATATTTCCATGTGAGCTCTGATTTCCTTTATTTTATTATAACGGTCGTTTCTCCCAATGTAGGTCGGTGTCAATAACATATTTTCGCATTCGAAGGAGAAAGTTGGTGATTGAAATTTCGTGAGAAGATTCAGCAGCAACGAGAAACGCCTTTGTTTTTAGGATGTCCACACCAAATCCTGTTCATGTCAGTGAACTCTCTCCCATATTTCGCGATAATACAAAACGTACTTCTCTTCTTTGATGTTTCCTGATGTACTCCGTTAATGCTATATGGTAAGGATCCGAGATCGCGCAGCAGTACTCCAAAAGAGGACGGACAAGCGTAATAATACAAAGTTACAACCAAAGTTTTCAATCATTCTAACACAGCCTGTAAGAGTATCTGACTTTTTCATGTAGATAAGACATGTGTAATGTATATGTAATAGCACCTTGTAATACGTATCACCTCACAGCTAGAAGTATGAATCAGAAAAGATACGACTCTCGATGTACTCAGGACTATAGCAGCTATCTCGGAAGTTCTCTACAGCTCAAGCCTACAAAATATAGGCTCAAAAGTGCATGTGAAGAAGAAAATATTCTATGTACTGAAAGGAGTTTATAATACTATTATTTCTTTTTAAAGCAGATCGTTTACGATTAACTGTTCTAGCATGAGCTACTAATGTGAACAAGGTTAAACTAGAGCATGTGGAGTGAACATGTAAGCCTTCTGATGAAGAAATTATTTTAGGGGAAAATAATTTAATTCTTATTACTATACAGTAAATAGGCATTCAAGAACGTTATACACAATTCGCTTCAAGGAACTATGGGGAAAAGAAAAACTATTTCTTATTTATGGATTGTTCCGTTACTTCTTGGTAGAACAGTTTTCGTTCTGCTGATTTTTGTTTATTTCAAACTAATTTACGGCTTATTGGGCCACCCACAAGAAACACCTGACTAGCGTCTGAAAAGATCATTGGTTCAAGGCTATCAACATTATAAGTGAAGATACAATCGCCTTGTATAGAGAGTTGTGCATAAAACTTGTTTCTTAATGTTGAAATTACACTTTACACAATGGACATTGTTAATCACAATAGGTAATTAACCTACACAATCCAACAGGTTAAATGGTTATAACGCTAAGTTTTCTTATGTCTAGACATTGTCTGAGATACTGTTAAACTCTTCATGCTTGGAGTGCAACAAACATGTTTCTTAACATTGTATCCTAAACTTTAGGCAGTGGACAGTACTATATACAATAATTAAAATACACAATCTTAAAATATTACAGGTTATATGGTTATGATGCCAATGTTTGTGGGATTGTGACATTGGTTAACAACTAACTAAACTCTAGTAACTTAAAACGCGAAACAAACACATTCAAATTACATTTTTACGCAATGTGCAATATTCTGAATAGCGCAGCTTAAAAATATACCCTGCAGCAACACATAAGGCAATAATGTCTAAACTTAACAAGTGAGATGACCTTATCTGCTGCAGGTTCGCTAAGAGTGCAAGTGCTTTGCCCGTGGCCTGTTCGAACTGAAATAAATCGCCTAGCTAACTGACTAGTCAGCAGCACTCTGTGTTCAAAGTACAGTTTACATTCTTTTAATCTAATACTCGTTTTATGGTTCGACCCATCTTCAATTAGCGTAATACATATGAATGTGGCACAAACACTTTTTCACTTCCATTTTGCACAAAACAGCCCATTATCAGTAATGTTACTGACTGGCATCTTCGTTTACATCTGAAAAATACATACAGTCAAAGATTATACATTTCTTACAGTTTCTTGGATGGTCATAGATACATTTTGTTCAAATGTTCTGTATGACTAAAAATAACTGAAATTGTTTAGCATGAACGTGCTAAGTAGTCTACATGGTTATTAAATAAGTACACTGGTGACAGTTTAATTAGATTGTATGGAATATCATAAAAATAAAAATAAGATAATACATTTTATATAGAAGAATAAATATTACATTTTTTTCCTCACAGTTGGAATGGCTTCCGGAATATGTACTTTCAGTTAAGCGATAGTCCTTCTTGACGGAGTCCCGCAGTCGATATCCTCGAAGTTACTAATATATTGATTTGCTATAAATGAAGCACACGCTCTCCCAATCACAACCACATCTTCAAGGGCATAAGGACGCCGCTCTACACCAAACGAGTCATCCCCAAGCATTATAGGTCACAGCAAGTTTTGCCTACCCGACAAATATTTAATTCATAATTTAGATATCTGCAATAAATTACATCACAACTAAATTCCTTAGATAAGCACTTCAGTTATCATGATAACTGGAATGCATTGCAATATTCAGCGAAACAAACGGTTATATTGGTGGACGAGACATTTTCAGCAACATCGTGTTATTCTAATACTTAAAAGAAATGGATTACGATGTTATGTTCCATAAATCACGCAAGTGCTACTAGTGGAACCTAAGAACAAGGTAGTAGCTGGCATTATTAACTAAATTTCGTGCGCAGGTAGATAAGAATAATCAAAAGTAGACATGCTCAGAATGAATCAAAACATAATTTTATTACAGGCACTATAGACGCCATAGTCATCTCAGATACAACACTACACAGCTTTAAACAGTACATATGAAATTGGTTTCGTCAGTCAATAACAAGCTACAACTGGGACAGCCTAAATTCGCAAATAATTGTTTCAGTGTTCCCCGAGTTATACAAGACAAACTGTGAGGTAATTCTACAGAAGATATGAATACTTATGGCATCAAAAAGCATTGATAAGTTATAAACTTCACACTGGTCATAAATTCATTGGCATAAAAACAGAGTTATGACATTGCATCAACTAAAAAAACTGGAAAATTGCAATTCTTATAAATAGTCAGTTAGTTTGTTCCACAGCCAGGAACGGACTAAGAACTAAATGAAATGAGAATAGCGAATAAATCTCAAACTTTTAGATAATTCTCGAACAACGGAAGCAAAAATTAATTTCTTTTATTCCGAAATTAGCAATCGACGTGGATGCAAATCACTAGATTTTCAAATGTAATCATTGGATTTACAAATTACACCTTCTGATATATATGCATATACTTTAGGTTCGTGAAGTGAGTAAATAAACAATTGAGAATCCTGGACTAAATTGTTTATGAGTATTACTTGCACTATCTAGAAACCATACTAGGAAAACGTAAGCAAATCTGACAAACTCCAGACGGGATATTTTTCTAAACTATACCTGGGACCCATTTCTTTTGGGTACAGTGACTGGGAACTGTTTAAATGTGTGTGCTTTCCTAAGGGACCAAACTGCCGACGTCATCGGTCCCTAGACATACGCAATACTTAAACAAGCTTAAAGTAAATTATGTTAAGTACAACACACGCACCCATGCCCAAGAAAGGACTCGAACCTCCTCGTGACATGGCACCTCTAACCGCGCGGCCACGCCGCGCTGCTACTGGGAACTCCAAAGCAAAGAAGTTCGTATACAGAAATATATGATTTAAACATATATATTGTATCATGATTCTGTGTCCGAAGAAGACGACAGAGGTCTTCAAATGATTAAATAGAACTATACAGTTGTAAAAGTAGATGGCTGCATTTTTTGTATTAGAAAACTAAACCAGGTCATAGCATGCAGGTAAAGTTTCAGCAATAGGGCTCTGAAGAAGAGCGTAGTTACTCAACGTACGTCGTAGTTGAACGGCAATAGTTGTTTCTTTGTCAGTGTCCTTCTCACCACTGAAGGATTTGGCTGCACTGTCTACAGTGTTATATGAATCGAAGCTAGTAATATAAAAAATGTGTAAGCGCAAAAGGAGTACGTATGGAAAACGTTCTCTCGCAGTCTCCCTAAAACAACTTTTCAGGACTTCCTTGCTATTGACTGCTTAGACGTTATGCAGATTTTTCAAGTACAAAAATTACTGTATTCACCGGCTTTTGAGGTAAATAATGATTTTTACATTTTGCCTATGTTGTGGTCTCCAGTGCGAAGACTTGATTGTTTTCTGGAGCTCTCCACGATATCCTGTGCAGTCATTTTCATCTCAGAATAAGTGCTGAAATGTACACCACTTGAAACTGTTTACTGCAGTATGCCCTTGGCGTCACTCTACAATTTTTTTCCCACAAAATTCTCTTCATAACCACATTCACCAGTGTTTGATTCCTTAAAGTATGTCCTGTTCTTCTCTTGACAAGCTGTGCCATAAATTTTCTTTTTTTTTTCAGCATCTCTTCATTAGTTATCTCCTACACCTTTAATATCTTCAGCATTCTTCCGTAGCACCACATTGGAAAAGTTTCTGTTGTCTCCTTGTCTGAACTGCATATCCTACACATTTCACTTCTATACAAGGCTGCACTCCTGAGAAATGGTTTCAGAACAGAAAAATGTAATCTTACTAGAGAATCTTTATTCGCCCGCATTGCAATAAACACATACACATGGTGCCCCAGAATGTTGCGACAAAACTTCGAGGGGTAGTAGAGGGTGTCATGAGGAACAAATAGAGGATAAGGGCCCGTGTCCAGTAGATTAGATTAGATTAGATTAGATTAGATTTGATTAATACTTGTTCCATAGATCATGAATACGACACTTCGTAATGATGTGGAACGTGTCAGGTTAATAAAAGATGTCTGTACAAGAAATTACATTACACAAAATATTGCATGACACTAATGATTAAGTTTTTTTTTTTACTTAGTTTATATCTAAAAATTCAGCCAATGAGTAGAAGGAGTTGTCATCTAGAAATTCTTTTAATTTATTTTTAAATGTTAGTTGGCTATCTGTCAGGCTTTTGATGCTGTTTGGTAGATGCCCAAAGACTTTTGTGGCAGCATAATTTACCCCTTTCTGTGCCAAAGTCAGATTTAACCCTGCATAGTGAAGATCATCCTTTCTCCTGGTGTTATAGGTATGCACACTGCTATTACTTTTGAATTGGGTTGGATTATTATCAACAAATTTCATAAGGGAATATATATACTGTGAGGTTACTGTGAGGATCCCTAGATCCTTAAATAGATGTCTGCAGGATGACCGTGGGTGGGCTCCAGCAATTATTCTGATTACACGTTTTTGTGCAATGAATACTTTTCTACTCAACGATGAATTACCCCAGAATATGATGCCATACGAAAGCAGTGAATGAAAGTAGGCATAGTAAGCTAATTTACTGAGATTCTTATCACCAAAATTTGCAATAACCCTAATAGCATACGTAGCTGAACTCAGACGTTTCAGCAGACCATCAATGTGTTGCTTCCAGTTTAACCTCTCATCAATGGACACACCTAAAAATTTTGAAAATTCTACCTTAGCTACAGACTTCTGTTCAAATTCTATATTTATTACTGGAGTTGTGCCATTTACTGTACGGAACTGTATATACTGTGTTTTATCAAAATTTAAAGAGAGTCCGTTTGCTGAGAACCACTTAATAATTTTGTGAAAAACATCATTTACAATTACATCACTTAGTTCATGGTTTTTGGATGTTATTACTATACTTGTATCATCAGCAAAAAGAACTAACTTTGCATCTTCATCAATGTGGAATGGTAAGTCATTAATGTATATCAAGAACAGTAAAGAACCTAAGACCGAACCCTGTGGGACCCCGTGCTTGATAGCACCCCAGTTTGAGGAATCAGCTGTTGTTTTAACATTACACGAACCACTTATTTCAACACTCAACAACGCTACAGAGCGTCGAAGTTATAGGCGCCGATGTCTATCGCTAGGACGCGCGTTCGGCAGCAAACGTGACTGTGTACATCAATGGACCGTAGGTGGAATGTTTCGCATTGTTGTTTCTTATTCAGTGGTCGTGACGGATTGCCACGATGGCCAGTGGGGAATATGAAGATAGCTGCTGCGTAGACAGCCTTGTCTCCTATGAATGCAATGTTCTGTTGCCATGGTGAATGTCGGTTGCAGACGCGTGTTACCATCTGTAGTTTATTTTTCTCCCTCAGAGCTTTAAAATCTCCTATATTTTTCGACATAAAGGATGAAAATAAACTGCAGATGGACACCCGAGGCTGAAACGATCATCCACCATGGCAATAGAGCATTGCATTCATAGGGGACAAGGTCTGTCTACACAGCAGATATCTTCATCTTCCTCACTGGCCATCGTGGCAATCCGTCACGACCACAATAAGAAACAACATTGCGAAACATACCGCCTATGGTCCGTGGATGTACAAAGTCACGTTTGCTGCCGACGGGGTGACCTAGTGGCAGGCGCCAGCGCCTATAACTTCGAAGCTCTGTAGCGTCGTTGGACGACGTTTCCAGACATGGGTTCCTATCCTCGATCTGTTCCTCAAGACACCCTCTGCAACCTCTCAGAGTTTGTCGCAGTATTTCCGGAACATCATTTATAGACAATCCATTTTCTTAATTTAAATTACCACCTTCAGATCATCTACAAATATCAACCCAGTGTACCACTCAATGTAGCGCACTGTCATCTAGTCACAAACATATTTGGCATCAGCTCATTGAAGAAGACAAGTCCCTCCCAGATATGTTTATGACTAGATAACAGTATAATGCATTGAGTGGCAGAATGGTTGATGTAGGTAGATTATCGGAAAAAGGTAATTTAAATTGCCAAAACTAGTTTCCTATGTATGTATGTATTGGGATCTGCGCAAATAAAATTTTTCTAGTAAGAAGATTACATTTTCATATTCAGAGTTCGCTCTTCTGCTGAAAACGACGCATAACCATTCCAGAAAAGACTTCCCAAATCTTAAAGTTAGATTAGATGTTAAAACAATTATCTTTTCCAAAAACACTTCTTTGTTTAGCCAGTATGCATGTTATATTCTCTCTACTTCTGCCATCGACAGTTATTTTGGTATAAAAGTAGCAAAACTCATGTACTATTACTTTATCAGTGGCTGATTTCCTAATGCAATTCCCTCAAGCCACACGGGGTAGCCGCGTGGTCTGGGGCGCCTTGTGACGGTCAGTGTGGCTTCCCCCGTCGGAGGTTCGAGTCCTCCCTTGGGGCTGGGTGTGTGTGTTGTCCATAGATTAAGTTAGTTTAAGTTAGGTTAAGCAGCGTGTAGGCTTAGGGAATGATGACCTCAGCAGTTTGGTCCCATAGGACGTTACTACAAATTCCCTAATGTAATTCCCTCAGCACCACTTGATTTAATTCTGCTATGCCCCATTACCCTTATTTTATTTTTAGCTTATAGCTCCTTATCATGGCACTATGTATTCTGTTCAACTGCTGTTTAACGTTCTTTGCCATCTCTAACATAATTACAATCTCATCGGCAAAACTTTAGTGCTTGCTCAATGTGTAGACTGAATAACATGTGGAATATACTAACACCCTGTCTCATTTCCTTCTCAGATACTTCCTTTTCACGTACTTTCACCATTGCAACTGCTTGCTCAATGTGTAGACTGAATAACATGTGGGATATACTAACATCCTGTCTCACTGCCTTCTCAGATACTTCCTTTTCACGTACTTTCGCCATTACAACTGCAGATATGGTTTCAGTATAAGCTTTAGATAATCTTCCGCTCCTATAGTTTATCCTTGCTATTTTAAGAATTTCAACGAGTGTTTTCCTATCAGTATTGTCAATAGTTTTCTCTAAATCTGCATAATTAATAAACGCAGCTTAGCCTTTCTTCGGTATATATTCTAGAATAAATCTCCAGCTCAGTAATCAGAGCATGTTCCTATATTTCTCCGGAACTCAAACGGTGGTTCATAAACTTTTAGCAAACAATGCTTAGTAAGAAAATTTGTGTAAACATGAAAGAAGATAATGAAACTGGTCTTGTTTTCCTCCTGCTTCGAATTATGAATCACGCTGTGATTCTTCACTGTGGATGGCAGCTGTTAGGGCGTTGGTGGATGCGGTGTATTTCGTTTCTCTGATTTAGCATGGAATTAAAGAAATTGTGATTCTGGAACCTAGATCCCCGGATGAATAGCAGTATTATTGCTATTACTACTACTACTGTTATTACTGCTATTTGCAAACTCTCCAGTCCCACTAAGAAGTGTGGGGGACAAACAGCTCGTATATCTGACGGACGGGTCTTTATGAAAAGTGTCACATACTTTTCCTCCACGAGTCGCCTATTAACGGCCTGGAATTTATCTCAGGGTAACGACACACAATCTGGCGATCAGGGACTGTTCCCAATGCCACTCAGACGATGAAAATATTATTCCCGTCTCCAAGATGCGAAACTGCTACTTTAGTAACAGGTGCAACAATTTATTGTGGTGTAATGACCTCAGCTACGGAGATTGTTGATGAGAAACGTACGATATTTCTTTAAAGAAAGGAGAACTCCTGTGCGAGGCCTACAAATGTTGAGTGGCCGATAGCTACTCATTCTAACCAGCAGTTGTATCATTCTAAATGAGAGCACCTGTGAACTGTCAATAGGCCGCTAGAAGAGAAATCACACATAAAGGTTAAGAAGTATTTGTGAGGCGGCGTTCTTACTGTGTACATTGAGACATTACTTCCCTTCGACAATCAATGACTCTCAGCTAAAAAGCGACCAGTGGCTTGAGCATTCTGATACATCTACCTTTGCGATATCCGTCTTCTTCCTCGTCTTCTCTTTCTGTGGCGCCTGGCACGGCGTTATATACGTCTGACAGACGTCCTTCGACATTATTTGGCACTTTGAACTCGCATACAGAAACTTGTTGTGAAAATTTGTTCGTTGCGACCTTGTGACCGTCACGAGAATTTCCATTGTGGACCGAGCAAACGCACGTTTGACCTTGTCACTTAGGCACTCTCGCAAGAGTAGATGGTATTATTTCAACTCCTTTCGACGTTACACAATCGCTCGTTTACTTTACAACGCTTGTAGTGGTGACAAACATCTCCTTTATATTAAACGAATATTGTGTTCTGAAAGTCTGAATACAAAAGTATCTGTAGTTGTGTATCCCTGGGTACTTGTTTCTAAACTATTTCCGGCATGTTACTGTATGCTCACATGTCGCAACAATATAGAGAACACATCTGTATGACGGTCTGTTTCACTGCAAAGTTCAGTATAGCATTGTGTACATTAAGATTTCTTAAGATGTGAATGCTCAGAACTGATGCACTTTCCCGCTGCAAATAATAACTGCAAAACACTGTGACCCTCACTATATGTACGCCCAAAATTCCCGCATTTGACTGGCTATCAGTAAGTAACAGAGACTGAAATACACGGATATTTACCAACTAGATAAGGTTACTAACATAATGACGCTTTAGTATTGACAACGAGAATGATATTTCCTAACTGAGATGAAAGTGTAAGGACGTAATACATTGAAACCTCAGAACTGCTATATCGAATAAATACCAAAGCGGCTAGTTCTATTGTTTTTCTCAGTTAAAATGGCTCGTAATCTTAAGGGGTGACATGATGTTACGCAGGAGGTCCATGACCTCGACGTAAAGTTGAGCAGACATACACCACTTCCGAACAGGTCGCTAAAATAAATGATCACTTGCTGTTCAGAAGTTCTTATTTATTGACGGGTTTCCGCCATGTCTCTCCTAGTGCTTTCGAAGATGCGAAAAATTTAGGTGAATGTTATTTCTTTACAAAGAAAATTGTCTCGATGGAAATTTTATACTTAGACTGTTACAGTCATCAGTTATTTATCTGTTTTTTTTCGTAATTAGTAAATGAGAACTTATATGTCGCTACAGAAAGCACTACAACTTCCTCAACAGCGACCTCTGTGCCGAGAGCAAGATTGCACCACTAGTAAGCTGCATTGCCTACCGAGCTACAGAGCACTCTTGGAGTACGTCATTTCCACGCCGCCTTCCCCTTCCCCCCCCCCCCCCCCCCTCCCCTTCACCACTTCGAGCAGTAACCGTGATACGCGCTTATCAAGATCAAGACCGACAAACAGGAGGAACTGAGTGAACGTCCGTCCTTGGGGGTTTCCCTTCGCTCTGACCAAGAAATATTCAGACACTTAACGACATTTGTCGATGTTAATTAACAGCTGTTTGGGTTTTTTGCAGTAATTTTAATAGCAGGAAACAAAATCAAAATTATCGTGCTTTCAGGAAGTACAGTTTTGGTTCACATGGCTCTGAGCACTATGGGACTTAACATCTGTGGTCATCGGTCCCCTAGAAGTTAGAACTACTTAAATCTAACTAACCTAAGGACATCACACACGCCCATGCCCGAGGCAGGATTCGAACCTGCGACCGTAGCGGTCACGCGGTTCCAGACTGAAGCGCCTATAATCGCACGGCCACACCGGCCGGCAGTACAGTTTTCATTTACTGTGTAATCGTTCTGTATATGAATATATGCTTTGTCAACTACTCGTAGAAACTGTCCTTTTCACGGCATAGAAATACAGTACAGTTTACGTCTACACTCCGTAAGCCACCTTTCGGGATATCGTGGAGAGTACATAACATTCCAGTATCGCTTCCCCGCTTTTTGCCTATTACAATGGCGAATGGTACATGGGAATAAATACTGGCGGTATACCACTGTATGTTTGTCCATGACACATTGACTCCTGAACAAAACCAACGACACGTGGGCCCCTGTTGCGACTTGACTGAAATACAAAACTAGGCCAAAGTCATCACGGGTAACGACATTTGGTGTCATCAATAAGAACCTAATACAGATCGACAAAGTGCAGAAATACACCTGAAGGGTCAAGGCTTTGACAATATTATCGCTATTGAAGTCTATGAGACGTGCAAATTGAATAACATCCAAAAGAAGGACTCTTCTGAGAGTTTCACACGTATGAACGTTCTGTGCGTTGTACTCAAATGGAAGAAGAATGTGGGACACCTGAAGTATTAAAACCATCATCTTAATGTTCTCTGCTTTTCTATTCGACGTCACATTGGGTGACCTGCGCGCCGGATGGGGATGAAATGATGATCAAGACAACAACACATCCAGTCCCTGATCGCAGGAAATCCCCGACACGGCCGGGAATCGAAGCCGGGCCTCTTAGGACGCCAGTCGGTCACGCTGACCGTTCAGCTATCGGGGCGGACATCCAACATGGTGAGCCGAACGAAATAATTGTGTGTGAAATGCACACGTTTCCTTAGTGTTTTTTGCAATAAGACTGTCTCTGACATCTTCCTTCCCCTCCGAGGGGTGTGTGTGATCGTCCACCTGATTCGGCTCCAGACAGATATTCCTAGGTACTAGAAATATACGACTGATTCCAGTAACTGATTTCCGATCTCGGCGTTAAACGATACCGGACCTGTTCGACAGTTTACGAGCATTGCATAACATGTGTTTATCTTTAGAACCAGCTGCCAATGTTTGTACAGGTTCTGATGGTCTACAGCTCTTTTTGCATTCGTTATCGTTATTAACGATATCACCACTATTTACACAACAGCACCTTCTACAAACATTTAATCTTTAAATTTATTTATCTTTGTTCGTGGTCCATCATATACTTAAGTAAATGAACCATTCTTTTGTACATTACATTTTGAAACAAGTTGTAAAAAAAACAGCTGGCCGGGGTGGCCGAGTGGTTCTAGGCGCTACAGCCTGGAACCGCGTGACCGCTCCGGTCGCAGGTTCGAATCCTGCTCGGGCATGGATGTGTGTGATGTCCTTAGGTTAGTTAGGTTTAAGTAGTTATAGGTGACTGATGACCTTAGACGTTAAGTCCCATAGTGCTCAGAGACAAGTGAACAATTTTGTAAAAAACACACACATTTTTGCTGTCAGCTTTTAGAATACCTAATGTACACTAGTGACCACGTTAACTGCCAGTGGACTACTGTTCCTGCAGTGTCCCTCTATCCTTCTTTCAACTAAGAACGAGATGTAATCTATGTATTCGTTTGAACTTCCCATTAAAACTACCTACCACACAATATTACAAGTAACTAATAGTAGTAATGAAAGACAACTGATAACAAAAAAAAAAGTAAGAGAGGGGTTACAGAAATAAGAATAAAAAGGTGGAAGAGAGATAAACCTTTCTTACTGTTACAAAAATATGTGAAAGAAGTGACAAGTACTATGAGAGTTTTTGAATGACTTTAGTAACTTTTGCAGATTGGATATTATACGTCAAGTTTTCTTTTCTAACTATGTTTAGGAGCCTAGTGGATCTAAAAGTTAGTCTGTAATGTAACATCCGTGTGACAGGCGAAGAACTCAATTTCCAGCCTGTAAACAACGTCACAAGGCTACAGACACTATCTCACGGACCATGTGCGTATATTGTGAACAGTAGCGGCCTAGGAGAACACCGCACACTACCTTCACTTCTGAAGATTTTTCCCATTTGATCTTAAGCCCGACGATTAGTTTAGTGTACTTCTCCAATGCTATCGATACTTACACATTCAACCGGCCGCGGTGGTCTCGCGGTTCTAGGCGCGCAGTCCGGAACCGCGCTACTGCTACGGTACCAGGTTCGAATCCTGCCTCGGGCATGGATGTGTGTGATGTCCTTAGGTTTAAGTAGTTCTAAGTTCTAGGGGACTGATGACCACAGATGTTAAGTCCCATAGTGCTCAGAGCCATTTGAACCATTTGAACTTACCCATTAAAAACGACGTACTCAATTCTGTCTGCAGGAAAGTATTCGATACAACCGCAAATTTTTCCGGATATTCTGTATATACATATTTTATTTACAGAGTTGCATCGAAAGCTTCCTGGTAGTAAAGAAATACGGCGTCAGTCTTAGCTCCGCTATTTATACCCTATTGGATCTCAGTAACGAAAAGGGGTGACTCAATTTCGAAGGATCAGTGTTTCAGGAACTCGTGTTGATTCCGGTATATCAATTGTACGGTCTCAAAAAAGTCATCACAAGAGAGGGTACGGCACAGTTGCCACAATTCTACAAAAAATGGACATCAGTTACACTGGCCTATGTCTCTGCGCTTCAGTACTGTGATTTCCCTAATACACTACGTAATCAAAAGTATCCAGACACCCCCAAAAACGTACGTTTATCATATTAGGGGCATTGTGGTGCTACCTACTTCCAGGTACTCCGTATCAGCGACTTCAGTAGTCATTAGAGATTGCGAGAGAGCAGAATGGGGCGCCCCGCGGAACTCAGGGACTGTTCGATATTTTTTTTTTAAATGGATATAGTTCGTTGTGTTTGGTCTGGGCGGATGTCACTAGACATCCGTTCAAGTTGATCCTTGATTCCGTGACTCAGTTTTTTTATTACAGAGAGCACGCAGCCCTCTGACCGAACACGCTGAGCTACCGTGCCGGCGGGACGTTGAACATGGTCAGGTGATTGGGTGTCACTTGAGTCATACGTCTGTACAAGATATTTCCACACTCCTGAACATCCTTATGTCCATTGTTTCCGATGTGATAGTGAAGTGGAAATGTGAAGGGATACGTACAGCACAAAAGCGTACAGGCCTACCTCGACTATTGACTGGACAGATACCGCCGACAGTTGAGGGTCGTAAAGTGTAATACGAAGACATCTATCCAGACCATCACACAGGAATTACAAATTACATCAGGATCAAATGCAAGTACTATGCCAGAGAAGTTGGATTTCATGGTCGAGTGGCTGCTCAGAAGCCACACATCCCGCCGGTGAATGCCAAATGCCGCCTCGCTTGGTGTAAGGAGCTTAAAAATTGGACGGTTCAACACTGGAAAAACGTTGTGTGGCGTGATGGATCACGGTAAACAATGTGGCGATCCGATGGCAAGGTGTGGGTATGGCGAATGCCCGGTGAACGCCATTTGCCAGCGTGTGTAGCGCAGAGAGTAAAATTCGGAGGTGGTGGTGTTATGGTGCGGTAGTGTTTTCATGAAGGGGCTTGCACTCCTTGTTGTTTCACGTGGCACTATTATAGCACAGGCCCACATTGATGTTTTAAGCATATTCTTGCTTCCTGCTGTTGAAGAGCAACTCGGCGATGGCGATTATATCTTTCAATAGATCGATTATCTGTTCTTAATGCACGGCCTGTCGCGGAGTGGTTAGATGACAATAACATCTTTTTAATGCACTGGCCTGCGCAAAATCCTGACCTGAAACCTACAGAACACCTTTGGGATGTTTGGAACGCTGACTTTGTGCCAGGCCTCGCCGACCGACATTGATACCTCGTCTTAGTGCAGCACTCCGTGAAGAATGGGCTGCCATTCCCCAAGAAACTTTGCAGTACCTGATTGAACGTATGGCTGCGAGGGTGGGCTAAACCCATACCGAATTCCAGCATTACCAGTGGAGGACCCCAAGAACTAGTAAGTCATTTTCAGCCAGGTGTCTGGATACTTTTGATCACATTGTGAATATTTTAACCCTCCTGAACCACAGTAAACTGATGTTAGAAGGAGGATCAGTTCGCACACTCAATAGAGAGTCTAACGGGTACCCGATCATACCCTGTTGTCTTCCTGTTACAGAGTGTTTGGGATTTTTCTCTATACCAAATTTTGTATCCTTGCTCCAGTGGAACGTTGGCATTGCTTTGCGGTCTTCTTCTTTGAAGCACTTACCAAAGAAGAACTTTGGACATGAAGACCACACCGCTATCTGACACATATCAAAACACTATTCGTAATCTACATTTCATGGAACTGAAGTTTCGTGTCCTCTGACAGGTATTGTTCAGCGTCCTGGGCGGTGACACTCCAGGTATGGAATCTACTTATGAGGACTAGTTGAAGTGAAACTTCTTTGTAGATCTGTCTTTTTTTGAAATGTGTCATCGCTGTAATTCGATGATACATTGTATTCGTCTTTAGACCTTGTGTGGGAATTATTGGAATTTAGCGAAGCTGTTAATCAGTATCGCAAGGACATCTTCAGAATGGATAACGCCTTGGACGTCTCACCTTCTCGTATGAACATTTGGCTACCATAAAGCGTATATGACAAATTATTACTAGTGTGACCTGTCAGTAATTTCTTTACAATAAATTACCAAAAGCGTTTACAGTCCGTCTGCGCAACTTCTAGACAACGCGTATTTATATCACTTTTCGGTTCATGTGTTATTAATACAAAGCATCGACAGTAATCTGCAGTGAAATATATTTACAATTTTAGTTTGTTTCCCTTATTTAAACACAATTCGTTATAAGAGATACTGAAGTATGGTTTTTATTTAAGACTTTTTTGCCCGATTTTAGCAAACATCAGGAAGTAACGTCTGCTTGCACATTTTTGAGGTATTCCTTTGTTCGGCATTGATGTGTTTTGCCTATCCCACGTTGGTTTGCAGCACTACAAATGTTCTGACTTAATCTACGGCATAAAATAGCACTGCTTGTGTTTGTTTGCATATTTCCGGCTAAACATGTCTGTGTTTCTTTATATGTCTAGTGTTGCCAACTTGACAGCTAATTTCGGTTTTCACTTCGTCTAATAATAAACACACATTAACATAGTCAAATTATAGCAGGAGTTGCTGAAAGAATTACATTTGGAAATGAGACGCTAAAACTAAAAGATGAGTTTGGAAGCAAAATAACTGATGACGTCCGAAGTAGGTATGATATAAAATGTTGACCTGGAATAGCAAGAAAATCATCACCGAAAGAGAGAGATTTGTTAACATTTCATATAAATTTAAGTGTTAGGAATTTTCTGAAGGTATTTTCTGAAATGTAGCCTTGTATGGAAGTGAAACGTTCGCGATAGGCAGATCGGACAAGTAGTGAATGGAAGCTTTAGAAATTTGGAGATATAGAAGAATGCTGAAGATTAGATGGGTAGATCGAACAACAAACGAGGAGAGACTCAATCGACTTTGAGAATTAAGAAATTTACTACGCAACTCGACTAAAGGTTGATAGGACACATCCTGAGACATCAAGAAATTTTCAGTTTCGTAATGGAAGGAAATGAGTGTGTATGCGGGAGGGTTAAAGTGTAACGGGTTACCGAAGTTTGAATAAGTAAGCACGTTCTAATGGATGTAGGTTGCAGTAGGAACGTAGCCAGGAAGAGGTTTGCACAGGATAGACTAGCATAGAGAGTTGCATCAAAGCAGCCTTCGGACTGAAGGCCACAACAACTACATAATTAAAAAGACGTACTACACATATGACGAGCCAGTGGTGTGGAGAATTTTTAGATCAATTGCAAATTACGTGATATCTTTAGCTGTCGTCAGTTTTGAATCATGTTTAACTTTTGTGCATTGCACTTGTGCTTAATGGCCTAAATCTTTGAAATATCGTTAACCTACAATACATATTTTACTGTGTACCACACGATAGACGAATAAATAAATGTTCCCTAGTTCTTACGTTAACATTAATTACAGGGTGTATCAAAAAGAATCATCCGATATGGCACGACTATATATCTGAAACTGACAAACATATTAAACGAATTTTGTTTTTTTACGCACAGCAAAGTCAAAAAGCTTTTTATCATACCTTTTCATCGGTGTTCAATACGTCCCTCTTGGGACGCACGGTATACGTCAATCGGTATTCAAATTGTTGCCACAGTGCAACGAGCATGTCTTGAGTTACAGCTTCCATATCTGCTGTTATGCGATGTCTCAGTTCATTCATTATTGTGGGTAATGGAGGCACACAAACAGAGTCTTTTATAAATCTCCATAAGAAATAATCACATACAGTCAGATCCGGTGACCTTGGAGGCCAGTAATGTAGTGGTGAATCATTTGGTCCATCGTTCAGTAATTCTTTGATTTAAAAATTCCCGCATTTCCAGATGCCAGAGTGGCGATGCCCATCTTGTTGGTAGACGAAGTCGTTCGAATCAGTCTCCAACTGTGGGAAAAGGACGTTCTCAAACACATCGACATATGTGCTTCATGTAACAGTGTTCTCGGCAAAGAAAAATGGACCATACACCTTTCCCGTGAAACTGCACAAAACACATTAAATTTTGGAGAGCACCTCTCATGTTGTACGACTTTAGGTGATTTTTCCGTACTCATGTTACCACATTATGACCGTTGACCTTTCGATTTAAATGGAATGTTGCCTCGTCACTAAACACCCAGGTTGGAAGAAAACTGTCATCTTCTATCTTGCCAAGGACGAAATTACAGAACTCCACACGTTGTTGTTTGTCACCTTCACGAAGAGCTTGGAGTAGCTGAATTTTGTATGGTCTCATACGTAAACGATGACACAATACACACCAGACGGACATCCGAGGGATGTTGAGCTGTCGAGCATCAGGGCGAACGGATTTCTGCGGACTCCTTGAGAAACACACCGTACCTGCACTGCGCAAAACGTAGAACACAAAACGCTTTCTGTTGTACCAGCACCTTTTTTACTACAACTGAAGTAGGAGCACTCTGCTGCTACCTAGCTGGAACCATTTAAAACTTGAGAGTTTGCTCTTTCCAACAGTACGTTGTTCACACACATATCACACATATAAAAATAATTATGATTTTTTAAAAATCAGATGATTATTTTTGATACATCCTGTATTTCGCAAATATGCATTTGAAGGTCAGAGCTTTCTTACCCTCAAGTGTAAACGGACCAGCCTACGATCATTTGAAAAAATGATCTAAGGATAAATGAGTCTACTAAAATGTAGAGATCGTCAGATGTTAACTGTCATGGTTTTTAACTACATCTGCTCGCAGCTTTGTGCTTTGACGGGTCGGACACTTAAAGCTTTCAAAAATAGGCATCCAAAATCGTAGAACTCTGAAGCCTTTTGTAGATACTTAAGAAATTTTCAGTTTTGGTAAATTTTCTGTTCATAAGCATTTCCGGGGTTGGAGAACATATGGAACTGTTTCTTTATATACTGGAGGGAAAAAAAAATCGCGAAACCAAACCATAATTAATGTACAATAATGAAATTTCGGGAATACATTTGTCTAGGTAACATGTTGTTGTTGTTGTTGTGGTCTTCATCCTGAGACTGGTTTGATGCAGCTCTCACTTAAAGTAGTAAAGGAGTTTTACTATTTGGGGAGCAAAATAACTGACGATGGTCGAAGTAGAGAGGATATAAAATGTAGACTGCCAATGGCAAGGAAAGCGTTTCTGAAGAAGAGAAATTTGTTAACATCGAGTATAGATTTAAGTGTCAGGAAGTAATTTCTGAAAGTATTTGTATGGAGTGTAGCCATGTATGGAAGTGAAACATGGACGATAAATACACTCCTGGAAATTGAAATAAGAACACCGTGAATTCATTGTCCCAGGAAGGGGAAACTTTATTGACACATTCCTGGGGTCAGATACATCACATGATCACACTGACAGAACCACAGGCACATAGACACAGGCAACAGAGCATGCACAATGTCGGCACTAGTACAGTGTATATCCACCTTTCGCAGCATGAAGACGATCGTAAGGATGCTGGATGTAGTCCTGTGGAACGGCTTGCCATGCCATTTCCACCTGGCGCCTCAGTTGGACCAGCGTTCGTGCTGGACGTGCAGACCGCGTGAGACGACGCTTCATCCAGTCCCAAACATGCTCAATGGGGGACAGATCCGGAGATCTTGCTGGCCAGGGTAGTTGACTTACACCTTCTAGAGCACGTTGGGTGGCACGGGATACATGCGGACGTGCATTGTCATGTTGGAACAGCAAGTTCCCTTGCCGGTCTGGGAATGGTAGAACGATGGGTTCAATCACGGTTTGGATGTACCGTGCACTATTCAGTGTCCCCTCGACGATCACCAGAGGTGTACGGCCAGTGTAGGAGATAGCTCCCCACACCATGATGCCAGGTGTTGGCCCTGTGTGCCTCGGTCGTATGCAGTCCTGATTGTGGTGCTCACGTGCACGGCGCCAAACACGCATACGACCATCATTGGCACCAAGGCACAAGCGACTCTCATCGCTGAAGACGACACGTCTCCATTCATCCCTCCATTGACGCCTGTCGCGACACCACCGGAGGTGGGCTGCACGATGTTGGGGCGTGAACGGAAGACGGCCTAACGGTGTGCGGGACCGTAGCCCAGCTTCATGGAGACCGTTGTGTATGGTCCTCGCCGATACCCCAGGAGCAACAGTGTCCCTAATTTACTGCAAAGTGGCGGTGCGGTCCCCTACAGCACTGCGTAGGATCCTACGGTCTTGGCGTGCATCCGTGCGTCGCTGCGGTCCGGTCCCAGGTCGACGGGCACGTGCACCTTCCGCCGACCACTAGCGACAACATCGATGTACTGTGGAGACCTCACCCCCCACGTGTTGAGCAATTCGGCGGTACGTCCACCCGGCCTCCCGCATGCCCACTATACGCCCTCGCTCAAAGTCCGTCAACTGCACATACGGTTCACGTCCTCGCTGTCGCGGCATGCTACCAGTGTTAAAGACTGCGATGGGGCTCCGTATGCCACGGCAAACTGGCTGACACTGACGGCGGCGGTGCACAAATGCTGCGCAGCTAGCGCCATTCGACGGCCAACACCGCGGTTCCTGGTGTGTCCGCTTTGTCGTGCGTGTGATCATTCCTTGTACAGCCATCTCGCAGTGTCCGGTGCAAGTATGGTGGGTCTGACACACCGGTGTCAATGTGTTCTTTTTTCCATTTCCAGGAGTGTAGTTTGGACAAGAAGAGAATAGAAGCTAGGTAACATATTTAAATGATTAACGTTGCAAGATCACAGATTACACTGTGCGTGAAAACGCCACTGAAAATGTTAAATGCTGGTACATTAATAACCAGTTTACCCGCCAGAATATTGACTTCAAGAAATTAAACGTGCATGCAATGTGTTGGACAGATGCCGGATCTCTGTTCGTAGGATGACGTTCCACGCCTGTGGCACGTGGTTGGTCAATACGGGGACGGTTTATGCTGGAACTGGATGACTCAGGAGTTCTTGTCCTATGATGTTCCGTATGTGCTCGACTGGAGACAGATCTGGTGATAGCGCAGGCCAAGGCAACGTTTCCACATTCTGTAGACCATGTTGGATTACAGCAGTAGCATGTGGATGAGCGTCATCCCTCCAATCCCTGGGATGCTGTTCAAGAATGGCAGCTCAAAAGGTCTTATCACCAGACTAATGTACAAATTTGCAGTCGTGGTGCTTGGGATAACCACAAGAGTGCTCTTGTTCTCATACGAAATCGCACCTCAGATCATAACTCCAGGAGTAGTCCAGGGTATATAGCACGCAGACATGTTGGTTGCAGGCTCTCAGCTGGTCTCATTCTAAACAACTCAAGGCTATCACTGTCACCGAGGCAGAACCAACTTTCATAAAACGCAACAAACCTCCACCTTGCCCTCCAATGAGCTTTCGCTCGACTCCAATGAGATCGCAAATGCGGGTGGTTTAGGGGCAGTGGAGTCGACGCTGGCGTCTGGATCGGAGCTGTCCTTGAAGTAACCGATTTCTAACGACTCGTTGTGTCCCCGTGGTGCCAACTGCTGCTCAGATTGCTGCTGGAGATGGAGTACAATGTGATATGGCCACCGCTGCCAGCAGTCATGTACAGTGGCTACATTCCTGACAAGTTATCCTACAATATCGCAGAAGCTTCTCGTACCCCTACTACACAACCTCTTCAAACTGAGTGAGCTGTTTGTAATGGTGTCTTTGTTGGTTTAAGGCCATGCCTGACTAATATCAACTCGCTACGTCCAATCTCACAGGTAACTAACACTCACGATCGTTACAGCAAGTATTTAGAGCAAACCAGATTTGCACCCTCACAGCAGCGTTACTAGGGCCATTTTTATGGGACTGGAGCGAAATCTGAACAGACATCATGTTTCAGATTTAGAAACACTCCCACGACCCCTATTTGGTGCTGCGATATCTTTCCGTCAGTGTAAATGCAATAAGTGTAAGCGATATTTGTCAGTGCGTGCAGTTATAACTCCACAACCCACCCCTGCAGCCACATAGACGTTTCATGGTATGCTAAGCCTCCATCCCCCAACCATTAAGAAGATTTCGGTTTGGAATTTCTGGGTTTAGTTCGAAGACATGCGTGTCAAAAGAGGGTATTGCACCAATGGACTTGTTATGTGAACTTGGTAAATCAACTGGGAATTGAATACTGAAATGTTCCAGAATGTTACAGAATCTTCCAAAAGATTCGAGGATATTGTAGAATGTTCTTCAATCTTTTAGAATTTCCCAGAATGCTCTAGAATGTTCCGCGATATTCGAAAAGGAAGGAAGGAGGTTTAGGGTTTAACGTCCCGTCGACGTCGAAGTCGTTAGGGATGGAGCACAAACTTGGACTGATTCAAGGTTGAGGATGAATCACCTGCGCCTTTTCAAAGGAATTATTAGTATCCGCTTTTTACTAGAGGAGAATATGTAAAATTTTCATAAAAATGTATGTTACCCTCTTGAGATGTGATATGGCTCAGAACTAGTTATCAGTCAACATACGTTATGAGCTGTTGTAGTGTTTTTCTTATCGATGTATTCCTAAACAGCCATGGAGTTATCACGCGACTATGGATAAAAGAAACTTTTTGTAGTTTTTTGCACAAAACCTTTTCATTATTTAAATGAGCTGAGACTTGAAAATCATCCAGAAACTCTCTTATCATTTAACCTACCATTTCACTGAAGCATACGTTGCATTCTTTCTTCATACTTGTATATTTTTTCTATAATGAGGTTTTGTACATCATAAAATATTTAGGTTATATTAAGAAGCCTTTCATCATTTACTTATTAATTAGTAGGTTAATTAAGAGATCTCTGATGGCAAAACTATGTGGAACAATTCCTGGCTCAAGACGCAGAGGCACTTAAAAAGGTCATAGTTCAAAATGGCCAGCTGTTTCTTCCATCACGGCAACGCTACAGCACATCGACCAACAGCTTACGCCGATCTGATAGATGTAGTGCGTTTAAGAGTTTCGGAGTGCTTTCGCTTTGGCCTTGGTACTACCCGTGTGGTATTTTCATGTTTCCTCAAGCGATGGATCAGCTGAACGAAGAGCATGTGCTGCAGATGTAGAGATACTGCTGTCATTCGTCGATGAATACACCAAGCTGCCGGAAGACACTTGGTAGGAATGTTTTAATTGGGATTTCAAGAGACCCAAATATTTCCCGTGTTCCGCTCATGTCACATCTTATTTATGCTGACCCATGATGCTGGAATACTGTTTATGAAATGCGCACTTTTTTTTCCGAAACGAACTAATGCTGTCGTACCAACAGACCTCGTCACAGATTGTTTGCTCGCTCTTTGTTCAATAACATACGGCTAAATGCTTATACAGTTATCAGATACAAGTCTTCTGATAAGAGCTCTGTTGCCGAGTACTGTCTAGACTTTTAAGTTACGCGAGCTTTCCTACCGAGTAACACGAATGACTCAGTACCTCAAGAGCAAGCAGTCAGAATACTCATTGGGAAATTCACAAATTTCATACTGTTGTAATCCAGAAAACTTTCTACAACGAAAAGCAGAAAATTCCCCATGAGTGTTAGTAATCCTGCGACGGTAAATTTCCTACTAACATACAGATAATTTTTTGTCTGACCTCAGTCTGTACTTTCAATAAACAGGTCTTTCATTGAATCTCACAAGAAAGACAGAAACAAGATCCTCTAAACTATAAGGCGAGATCAGATACGCTGATGTTTAGAACATCACTGGCCATGGGATGTTCAGATTATGCAGAGTGCACACCAATTAGAAATACATTACTATAGAGAAAACTGTATTGGATACCACCTCTTCGAAGTCCACAGTCTGAAAAGTTACACTACAATGGCATACATCGCTGTTTGTTGGGTAAACGGCAGGAAGGAAACAGACGTAAATAGTTATTTGAATTAAAATAAAGTAATAAAATCGGACCCGTCTTTGAGAGGTGGGTTCCTCAAGTTAGTTGAGATTAACGCTGAGGTGGTACTTTAGAAAAGACCGTTGTTAGCTGGGTGTCCCTTTCTTGTTAAAACACTTTCTTACTTGGAAGTATACCTTTATTGCTTCAGAAAATGAACGACTTACGCAAACAGTCAATTTAGCTGTTGTCTTCTGGTAAATTCCTTGCGTGTCGAAGAGAGAAAGAGAAAGGTACATTGTTTACGCAGGCTGTAGCTGAAAGTCGTTCAAACTTAATCCAAGCGCAAAGTTATATGATTAGGATTCTTACGTAAATTTGTATTTCAACAGCGCACTCTATGTTCCGCAAACAGATAAACTTTGCTTTTCTTCATACTAGTAGCTGTGTAAGAATAACAAAGCATTGAAACCACTCTAATTCATCTTTTATTCTCTAATGTCTATTAGTTTATAAATGAGCAATAAGTCACCGACAAGACACATATGGTCACTATTTCACTTGTCTTTAGCATGTAACGTGTGTGCTCATACCACGTCCCTCCTACCGGATGCAGTGACGCCATTGGCAGAGGATTACATGACTGTCAGCCGTTGGGCGGTCCCGACTCACTCCTGAGGGCGAGAAGGCAATACTAATACAGACCAGATCAGATGATGAAAATTCCAATGAGAACCTTTGTCTCTTCATTTCAGGACCTTTGACTTTTAGTATTACATGCTGTGATATGTTTATTTTTCTGAGCATTCTTTACTCCTGTTCTGTACGTTATGACCTTTTCTCTGTTCGTTACGCAGTAGAGTGCAAATTTTTACTACGGAAAATATCCCGCAGAGCTGCTCTTCTGTTTCATTTCCTGTTGCTATCAACGTTAGCGTCATTATATGTCAGAATATGATGCATCATGTGTACATCGATGATGATGGAACCTGTTTGTGCGTGTGTGTGTGTGTGTGTGTGTGTGTGTGTGTTTTCAGTACAGTTTCTTTATTTGAATTTGTAGATCAGTACCTTTTAATTACAAATTACTGTTCTAGAAGAAAGGGCGTTCAACACCATTCGCCTCCCCCATGGCCTCACACGTCTGCTACTTCTCGTACGTCGTCACTTGTCTGTACTTCGTTTGCACCATCTGTCTCTTCCTGGGAGACCATACTATGCTGGATAGTAGACTGTCTGGGTGTTTTCGATTGTGAAGTAAGGTAACTGTCACTCAGCTCAGAAGGTGCGAAGATACTACCATAATACAATACACATATCTTTTTTTCTTGTCTCTTTTCCTTTAACATCTAAGATATGGGGTGTTAAAAAAGTCTCTCCGCAGTGCCATATGATTGTTAGCTGCGCGTGCCGTATGAATGTTCGCCTGCTGGGTTACTTCCCTTCAAGTGGACTCTCCCAACATTCCACTATTTCGTTTATCTCAGTAAAAATGAATATTCAGTAAATTAATAACTTGTATTTCACTGAGTTTCATTTCGGTTCATTCACTGTGGCATACGGCACGCGCGGCTGTCAATCATATGGCACTGCGGAGAGACTTTTTGAACACCCCGTAGAATTGTAATAGTGCGTGTCAGCTTTTCTGTTTCTTTCCGTATATGTTTTCTGACTACCAACCATGAAAGAATTATTTTCCATTTTCTGCTTTTATGTCCTGTAACTACCAACCACGGAACTATTATATTTCGTTTTGTGCTTTTGCCTGCTTAAGCGCATAACTTCTTGTTAGTTGCGAGTCAGACATTTGTAAGTGTATAAAATTGTATATTTGCGCGAAACATTTAAAGGATTGTGATTTATGAAATGTTCTGCGAGAGACACAAGGCTTGTAATATACCGATAAATCATCATGTTTAGCTGTGACAAAGTAGTCTGGGTAGATGGGTAGAGTCTGAGGCACTGTGCGTGAATCGTAACCACACAAGAGGGTATGCTGTTAATTACAAATGTAAAAAAAATAATAATAATAAAAATAAAAAAAATAAATAAATAATTAAAATAAAAAGGTTACCTGTGGTGGTACTGTGATCGTGTGTTTCGTGCACTGGTTGTCACGAGGGCGTGCTGAAAAGTAATACCTCCTAATTTTTTCTACCTCTTTATTCATCAGGTTCACGTATTTTACTTGTATCTCTCAGCAGTCGCACTGGAGAGGAACACATTTCTTTCAATGGAAGACCTGTTTGTTGATACCGTCACTACAGAATGTTTCACTTTGCTGACGGCAGCCGCAGTCTCACCTCTGCCTGCCTTGCACCTCTTCATCACTGTAAAAGCGAAGACCTCAAAAGTGTTCTTTAAATTTAGGAAAGAGGTAAAAATCGGATGGGGTCAAGTCGGGACTGTCCGTGGGATGATCGATGACACCGTTGGTGTCCGGCGGGGTCAGGGTTTTCTCTGTCTCATGGTGACTGGGTGTTGTGTGATGTCCTTAGGTTAGTTAGGTTTAAGTAGTTCTAAGTTCTAGGGGACTGATGACCATAGATGTTCAGCCCATAGTGCTCAGAGCCATTTGAACCAGTTTTGAACCGTTGGTCCGTTGCAGACGTCGCAACGCTCGTATGTGGTCTGGCACTGCTGTCATGCTGGAGAGGGTGCTCCAGATGTGAACAAAGCCTTTGAATTCGAAACTGTATTAGGGAATGCTTTTTCTCACGTACCGACATAGTTACGTCACACACTTCCATGTTACATGCTACAATTCGGAGGCCTCAAGGGGCAGAGTGCTGCAAATATCTATACATGAAGAATAACGATTTAGAATATTAAAAAGACCTGTTTTATTTAAAAGGCCTTAAGAGTTTTCGCATTAGAAATTCGGAGGCATTACTTTCCAGCAAGCCCTCGCATTACTCGTGTTTCGCACACTGGTTGCTACTACTGCTCGCAGTTGAATTAATATTGCGAATTCTACGGACGGACTGTGAAATAGATGTTTGTGATTCCTGCAGAGAAATAAACTGTGCATCGGACGTGTTTTGCGCGTTGTTTGCTATTAAAGTAGCAGTTTAGTTAATATGCACAAATCTACATACAGACTGTGAGCTAAAAGTTACCGAGCGAGGTGGCGCAGTGGTTAGCACACTGGACTCCCATTCGGGAGGACGACGGTTCAATCCCGTCTCCAGCCATCCTGATTTAGGTTTTCCATGATTTCCCTAAATCGTTTCAGGAAAATGCCGGCTTGGTTCCTTTGAAAGGGCACGGCCGATTTCCTTCCCCATCCTTCCCTAACCCGAGCTTGCGCTCCGCCTCTAATGACCTCGTTGTCGACGGGACGTTAAACAACACTAACCTAACCTAAAAGTTATCAAGTGAAATATTTTGCGGGGTATGACAAACTGTGGATCGCACTTAAGTCTTATGTGTGCTGTTTACTAACTTTACTTGAAGCTGAATTGGTTTTTACGACACTACATGCTGACTGAGAAATAACTACGTGTTGTGTGGATAGTTTTCCCGTTTGATGTGATATACAGACCACGAACTAAGTATGAAATAGAACGAAGTATTTAACGGTGCAAATTAACCTTTGGCGATAAAGGTGAAGAGTTTCCAGTTCACACAGAGCATATCAGTTCCTCGCCCTAAAGAGCTACAACTCTAACCTTCCAGAAACCTGGAAACATTTTTACCGCGACCTGCCATGTCAACTTTCAAGAGTACAGCTTCGTTTTGAGACTTAAGCTAAGCGTTCAATTAATGTTTTGAAAGAAGTTTTACCGCAATTCTCGTCCACTTATCAGCGTAGATTCCCTTATAATGTAATCTAGCTCGAAACTTTTCCTGTAATGGTGCTGCTATCGTAAGCGGATGTGAATTTCATATAGAAGTTTCTCAAGGAAATATATTAATAAACCTTAACCAGGAATTCTGTTTCATTAACGGACAGACGTATAATGAACGTCATCATGTTTTGTGTTCAGATATAATGACCTTTCTAGATTCTGAAAAGCTCATCTGCAGAAACCAGCACGGTTTTAGGAAACAGCGGATAGGCGAGACACAGCTGGCCTTCTTTGTTCATGATATACAACAGGCTCTAGATACCTGCTCCCAGGTTGATGCCATATTTCCCGACTTTCGAAAGGCGTTCGACTCAGTTCCGCACTGTCGTTTGCTACAAAAAGTGCGCGCTTACGGTCTATCCGATGACATATGCGGTTGGATAGAAAGTTTTCTAATAGGCAGGGAGCACTACGTCGTCCTGAACGGGGTGACTTCAACAGAAACAAGCGTCACTTTAGGTGTGTCCCAGGGCAGCGGAATAGGTCCGCTGACTTTTACGATGTACATAAAGGATCTGGTTGCTGGTATTGACAGCGGCATCAGACTGTTTGTCGATGGTGCTGTAGTCTACAGAAAAGTAGTATCACACGAAAGTTGTGAACAAATCAATGAGGATTTGCAGAAAATAAATTCGTGGTGTAATGACTGGCAGTTATCTCTCAATATTAGTAAGTGTAACCTACTGCGTATAACAAGGCGAAAATCCCCATTAATGTACGAGTACAAAATAAATGCCCAGTCTTTGAAAGCGGTAACATCCGTCAAGTATCTGGGTATGACTATTCGAAATGATCTCAAATGGAACGATCAGATTACACAAGTAACGGGTAAGGCAAACTCTAGATTGCGGTTTATTGGTAGAATCCTAAAGCGATGTAGTCCCTCAGCAAAGGAAATAGCTTACAATACGTTAGTTCATCCATTCTTCAGAGTATTGTTCGTTTGTATGGGACACTCTGATACAAGAGATTGAGAAGGTCCAAAGAAGAGCGGCAACATTCGTGACTGGTGCATTTAGCCATCGCGAGAGCGTTACAAATCTCATAGAAAGTTTGAAGTGGGACACACTCGCAGATAGACGGCGCGCTAAGCGGAAAGGGCTGCTCACTAAATTCCGAAATACGATCTTCGCCGAGGACGTAGAGCATATATTATTACCACCTTTCAAATCGCGCAGCGATCACCATTCAAACATAAGGGAAATCAGAGCTCGTACTGAGGCGTTCAGACAGTCGTTTTTCCCTCGCGCGATCCGCGAGCGGAACAGGGAAGGAATATGACTATGGCGCGAATTGTGCCCTCTGCCACACACCGCCTGGTGGCTAGCGGAGTATATATGTAGACGTAGTCGTAGATGTAGATCTTTTAGGCAAAACTCTTGAAAGGCTATGTATACGATCCGCAACTAAGCACCCAGATCAGAAACTTTTTAATACTGCTAAACCATGACAAAATGTATATTGTGAGATTGATGTTATGACGTCGATGATCCGAACGGCGTACATCAACAAATTAATAACGTCATCTTACGTGATAGCAGTAAATATTACGAAAGGCAAGAGAAAAGTGCGGGGTGTGGTATGGCAAGTGTATTTATTATTGAAGCATGACCGTTTAAAGGCAACATTTACTCATTACTGCAAATACTGATTCTATGTTCAATCAAAGGAAACTTCCTAATACAATGAAAAGACGGACACTAATTGTAGGAGAAAGATATTCCAATGTGCAAAATGATTGACTGCAGGCTAGGCAACGGCAAGTGCCGCACAAAATCATCAGTTGTGTAGTTACTGAGCCATAAGAAAAAAAAAATACAATGAAATCGTGCTTCCTACTTTTAGCCGCAAGAGAGAGGCCGAACGCCACCAACACGCGTGGATGTGTTAGTCGCAATCCGATATCTGAACTGATCACAGAGGACTGCTAGGTTCCATTACCATTTGGTCGTGATGGGGGAATTTGTATAGATGTGACTCGAAATAAATATGGCCTGGAAGAAACGAAAGTGATACAAGCGTGAAACGCTCAGATTAAACCAAGAGTAAGCAGAATCCTGTCCGTATACATGAGGATGCATGCTGGAATCGCAGTTATGACTGCACCTTCGTCCGTACGATACGAAAATAAGCACCATAGTGGCTCCCTGTTGCGATAACGTTGTCCCAAACTGAAACTATGGCGACGAGCACTCTGATTTGCTACCACAATCCAAAGTCGCTGATCACCACGAGACATACCAGAGATAGCTGCAGCAGTCAACCAGACATAGCAGCTTACAGCACATTGAAAAAACAGCCGACTGGAGAGCGGTGGACCTGAACATCTGTGAAACAGGTCGGCGCAGGAAGACCTAGAATGTGCAAGGTATGTCTTCGGTATCAAGTACAAATGTTGCCATTAGATTACGATATGCAGTTCGTCAACACTAATCAATGCTACACCGTCTAAGGCAGTTTTACATTGAATATCCTGCTTGCTTAAAGATGTTTTCGCCACACTGAGTCATAATTTGTTGAAGCGGTCACTCTCTCTCTCTCTCTCTCTCTCTCTCTCTCTCTCTCTCTCTCTCTCTACGCAATTCGTTTGGATACAAATTTATTTATTTTTTGCTGCAATTATTGGCTGCTCATTGTTGCATACTAATTCGACTACTGTTAGTTCCACAATCATTTAAATCGCTTTCGTTAATGTCAAACAACTTTCCAGCCATGGGAACTAGTTCTGCAATTAAATTCTTGGTCATAGTAATGGTTACATTCGAGAACTGCCTCGATTTACCGACATATTATCTTCCTCACTTCATTTACTTTCTGTTAATTTCTTGCAGTATTTCCACAATTTTTGGCTTCTTTGTCTTTCCTTACATTTAAGTGTATGCTTTCCAGTACTTGTAAGTGTTACTCTTCTATTTGTGTGTATATTCCCTGCCTCGAGTGACTGGGTGCTGTTGTGTCGTCTCCATCATCATCATTCATCCTCATTACGGTCGGAGGAAAGCAATGGCAAACCACTTCCGCTAGGACCTTGCCTAGTACGGCGGTGCGGGTCTCCCGCATCGTCCCCTACGCTCCTCGGAGTATGGGACATCATCATCATCATCATCATCATCATCATCATCATTACAAGAATACGTGCAGTACACTGAATCCGCCAATAACGTGCTAGATTCAACCAATAACGAGCGTGTTGTGGTCGTTCTAGTGAGTCAGGATTCTTCGTCATGACGACAGTTTTGTTCGATTTTGCCTGATCTGATTATCTGACAGATGATTTCAATAAAATTGCAATATATCAGGGTCACTTTCTGGCAGAAGTTTCCGTAGTTAGCCGTTTCATCACAAAGGCCGAGCAACGCCAGTTTTTTACTTAAAACAATGGATTTAGGGACACATATTCATCTGATCACTCTGAGATTTAACAATTTAAACGTTAATATACTGAAGCATATGTTGATAAAGTTTGGAAAAGCTACTTTAATTTTTAACTTCATTCTTGAATTTAATCTGTTATTTATGAAATGGCTTTTGTCACAAGAAAGTAAACAGTTGGGAAACTAAAAAAAAATTGTTTACTTTCGTAATATTTCTAAATACGACAGTTTTTTTATTTTAGTTATTTTTATTCTACTAACCGCTAATAATAACGATGATTAAAAACAATTATGTTACCGGCCGCGTTGGTCTCGCGGTTCTAGGCGCGCAGTCCGGAACCGTGCCACTGCTACGGTCCCAGGTTCGAATCCTGCCTCGGGCATGGATGTGCGTGATGTCCTTAGGTTAGTTAGGTTTAAGTAGTTCTAGGGGACAGATGACCACATCAGTTGAGTCCCATAGTGCTCAGAGCCATTTGAACGATTTTTTGAACAATTATGTTGTTTACGTTACATGATAGTTCCTACCTAAATTGTCTGACAAGAGTCCTTTCTTAAACAAAGGGCTGACAAAAGCCCATTCATAGAGACAAAAGTCTCATATCACTAAATTTCACGTCTTTTTCGACTGTAGGCTGCTGAAACACTTCATCATAAAAGAAACCATGTTCCTCAGGGATCAACTGAACAAACTTCTTTATATCATCCACTTTATTTTTAGGAATAGGCATTCTTTCATTGTATGCTTTGTCTACGGGTAGAGAAATGCATGATTGTGTCGGGATAGAGAGTTTGAATGTGTTGTAGAGAGTTGCACAAATAAAAGCTGGCACTATTACTTTTCGTTCACTTGATTGCTGGAACGAGAATACGTGGTAGTTAGAAATAGTAAAATATTCACTTTTTCACTTATCTTCAGATTTGGTTTCTTCTGCAACAGTACATTTTTTATGGAACTGATTCAACCATTTTTGAGTCGGACCGAGTGGCCGTGCGGTTCTAGGCGCTGCAGTCTGGAACCGAGCGACCGCTACGGTCGCAGGTTCAAATCCTGCCTCGGGCATTGATGTGTGTGATGTCCTTAGGTTAGTTAGGTTTAATTAGTTCTAAGTTCTAGGCAACTGATGACCTCAGAAGTTAAGTCGCACAGTGCTCAGAGCCATTTTTTACAACCAGTTTTGAAAATCCAAAATATTTTCTGTTTCTATCAAATCAACACTAAACTTTCCTTGTACTGTACAAATTAATATCATTTCACATACTTCTTTTATTGTGTAATATCGGTCACATTTCCTTAATTCTCTATTGACAAGGCAAAGACTCTGTCGCAAGGCAGATAGAGTGGCCCCTTATGGGCAGTCTATACGCAATCTTTTTGAATCTTTCACTGTCTGTAAAAGAAAGCAGAAATCTAATCACTGTGTGATTTTTGTTTTGTCCTGTACAGTTATCACTGAACAGGTACAACTCATCAACATTTTCTCTTATGTTATCATTGATACACTTCTTTATAAAAGGGCAAACTTCATTTCTGCCCTTTCCTGCAACCTGTTGGTGGTACAAATAAAAGGATACTGTGTCAGTATTGCTGTTCTGCATACAAAATGGATAAACTGACAGCTTCCTAAGGTAATAGACATCCTGAACTGGAATTGTGGGCAAAAAGATGTTTGTCAAGTAGTCAAAACACAAAAGCACAGCACTATCTTGCTCTGCACAGTATTGTTTTGTTTCACGTAACGAAGTATAAAATTTGCTACCTCGCCTTTTGTGCAAGAGTAACTGTGTAACAGATACTCGTTTTGCTGTATCATTAAGCTGAGGATTTTTGATTCGTGTATTGAGCATCTCACATTCACAGCAAGTGTCAATTTGGGGCCTTCCAAACCGGTAGCTAAAATGTTCTTTGAATACCTTATAATAAAACCTATGCTTTACATCACGGCCATGAGAAGCAGTCACGGCATAACGAGGCGGGCAGGAGAGTTCAGTGACTTCGAACGGGAACTAGTCACTGGATGTCATCTGAGTGACAGATACATCGGGTACATTTCTGTAATTCCAAAGCTGCCATATTCGACTGTTGGTGATGTGACTGTGATGTGGAAACGCGAAGGAACAGCCACTGCTAAAGCAAGGTAGTCAGACTTCGTGTACTGAAGTACAGGGAGAGCCGAGCATTGTGACGAGTGGTTATAGAAATCTCTCTGAATCAGCGAAAGGGATCACTCGTGAATCCCAAACTGTTACCAGCATAATTGTGCGTAGTGAGTTAAAAATGATGGGTACATTGGTCGAGCAGCTCCCCATAAGCCACACACTTGTTGACAGTGGTAAGCGATGTTTAAGTTACTCCAAAAAGCGAAGCCGCTTGACGGTGGGTGATCCCAGCGGAGTTTCGAGTCCTCTCTCGGGTATGGGCGTGTGTGTTTGTCCTTAGGATAATTTAGGTTAAGTAGTGTGTAAGCTTAGGGAGTGATGACCTTAGCAGATAAGTCCCATAAGATTTCACACACACTTGAACACACAACGGTGGGTGACTGGACACAAGTGATTTGGAGTGATGAATGACGCTATACACTGTGGCAGTCTGATGGAAGGGTTTGGCTTTAGCGAATACCTGCCATCATGTGTAGTGCAAAATTGAAGTACAGAGGAGGTGGTTTACATCATGTGGGTGTTCTTCATGGTTAGGGCAATAATTGATAGCATCGGCTTGACCATGCGCCTTGTCATAAAATGGTATCTGTGAAGTAATGGTGTTTGGGTAGTATGATACCTGAAATCGACTGGCCTTCCCAGTGTCCCTGCCCGAACCCAGTGGAACACGTTTGAGATGAGTCAGAACGTCAGCTTCGTTTTACACCCCAGCGTCCAACATCACTGCCTTCTTTGTTTTCGGTTCTTGAGGAAGAATGGGCTGGTAATCCTCCACAGCAATTCAGGCACCTCAATAAAAGTGTCCCTGGCAGAGGTAAAGCCATCATAGAGGCGATGGCTGGACGTACTCCATATTAAAGTCCACTGACTGGTCTCTAGTTGCTTTTGATCAGATAGCGTACATGCCCTTCTTCAAAGAGAAACGTGGAAATATGTTAACAGGAACCCCACGGAAACCTTCGTGTGCACGTTAACAGTACATGGGATGAGGTAAGTTTTAGAGAATGACGTGACAGATTTCCTGAGGTACGCAACTAATGTTCAACGTTTATAGATGCAGAACTGCTTCAACGGTTTAGTCCTTTTCTTCCGTGCTTTACATTTTCTGTGGCAATGGAGGGAACGTGAGTGAAATAATATTCTTCGAACTTTGTAATAAGTGCTCTTTCCTTCTTAAAACTTTAAAACACAAAGGAGACAGCACATTACTTGTCTCCATCCAATAAACACCGGACATTCTTAAGAATAGGACATCAATACATCGCCATATCAAAGAATAATTATTGATTTTTGTAGTTACCTCATGAAGATAAAAAAGGGGAGATGACGCTATAGACTTATTACTATGCTGTACGTTGTTTTGAAGGCGGCGCCGCCATTTACAAGCCTCATACCATTACTCGGCTATTGTTTACGTGGAGATAGTTTAGAAGTGCCTTTTGTTTGTAATTTTTATCGTGTGCAAGCAATAGTTGTTCGAACTGTTTAGTAATAAAGCAAAGACCGATATAAAATAGCGATACATTATGCATACAAAGTAAGCTGGAAGAGGATTTTCTCACGGGAAGTTGAGTAGAAATATTCAGGTGGTACTGTTACTGAGATTGCACATAAAGTTATTTCTTAAGAAAATGAAGACGCCCTAAATGTCGGAGAATGAAGATGAACAGTCCGTTGCAATTGACGTTGAGCCGTGGCTGGCACATGTTATGCGTTGGATTAAACCTTGGTTGCTAATCTGTGTTTAGTCTCCCGCAGTTATCGCGATTGTGCTATTATGCTCTCTCTCTCTCTCTCTCTCTCTCTCTCTCTCTCTCTCTCTCTATGAGTGGCAGCAGTGGTGTATATCATCGATGTTGGCACCTTGTACTATCTTTGGCCTGGCACTTACAGTTTCCAGCTGGGCCGTGTGCGACGATTTGGTCGGTTGGCGTGGAGCAGCAAGGAAATCTTCAGGGCGCGTGGTTTGGCTGGAGCTGCAGGCGGCGTCTACGCGCGGTCGAAGTGTGGTGCTGTTCCCACTGCTACGAGGTCCGTGGCTCACCGATCCTGGACACGAAAGTTGAGTTTTGAATTATTATATCATCAAAAGACGACTGTTCACATTGTGTCGTTTGAATTTAGTTGTCGGCTGTTGGAACATTCCCGCGAGCAACAACGTATGTTTTCAAGTTTGCAAATTTTAGCCACCTGCCAGTGGAGTTTAACTGTAATTGGTTATTTGGAATTGAAGTGCACCAGCCGAATCTTCTGCTTTGTGGCCATTGACGTAAATACAGATAGTGCATTTTTCTCACTGTGTTGTTGCTGTCCATCATGGTGTGTAGTTTGACATCTCAATGTATAATTGGTTATGGGCGTCAATACTTTCTACTTTGTTCCATTGAACGCCCTGTTGTGTGCTGGTCAGGTGGAGCGGAAGTTATCTTGTCGGTAGGTCCGTTGACGGTCTGGACTGTCGGTCAGTTGGATTGTCGTCGGATCGAGAATAGTTTGGCCGACTGCCTGTCTCACCTAAGCCAGTGGTAGTGTTTGAATTCCAAGCTGAACCTCGGAAACTTATAAGCGCCGTTGGGTTTTTGTTCTTGTTGTTTGCATTGTATGGCTTCTAGCCGAGTTTTTAATTAAGGTTGTTTTGCCCTTAAGGCATGAGATTGTATCGCACATTCAGCCAGTTATTAAGTTCCAAAAATTAATGCTGTGGTATCTTTTTAATTTTCTTGGCCCTTGTTATGTATGGTCAAATAAATAAAGTTGTATGTTCGAATGTAACTGACAGCCGCTTATTTTAGCCCCTTTCCATAATATAAACTACCTGTTCTGTCCTGTGGGTTTAGCAGGAAGTCTCAGACATTTGTTAGTAGGCTCTTTAGGTGTTTGCAATGCATGTTGGATTTTCTTTTGTGAAATATACATGTACATTTCCAAGATAGAGCAGGCCTGTGGTCAATGTTTATTATTCTTTACCACCAAAATTTCTTGTGGACATCTACAGCTGTCGTTACTTAATAGTCTCCTTTTATCTGCACTCCATTCTCTGTGATATCAAATTTCGTCTCCAGAAATTATAATACCCCCATGTCGTGATGTAAGTTAAAATAAATCTCCACTGATTGATCAAAACCACTATAATTCAACATTTTCTCTAGCTGCCGTAAAAGTGCCTGATTACTGCCGATAACGAAGATAGAAAAATGGTTCAGAAAAATGAAAGTCACAGTCTTTAGCTGTTTTCTCAAGGGATAACCTGTTTTACATCCATTTCAAGGTGAACATTCCATGTAATCAAATGGTTCAAATGGCTCTGAGCACTATGGGACTCAACTGCTAAGGTCATAAGTACCTTAGAACTTAGAACTACTTAAACCGAACTAACCTAAGGACAACACTCACATCCATGCCCGAGGCAGGATTCGAACCTGCGACCGTACCGGTCGCGCGGTTCCAAACTGAAGCGCCTAGAACCTCTCGGCCACATCGGCCGGCCATGTTATCATTCAGTCATGAAAATTACTCAGGTTAGCAATGGAAACAAAGTATTTCTTGCCAGTTTTTTTACAAAGAATAATCACTCATAAGATGCACAGCATGCACTACAATGTGCTAATTTGGGGTGTTTGCGTTTGACTCTGTAAGCAACATAACCTGTAATCATTCCCAACAGGTCAACATTTTTCTTCAATTCTGGAACATTTTCCCATTCCTATAGGGGCCAATTCTCAAAACTTTCTCCTACCACTGAAACAATCCCTTCAACTTCCTCGTTGTCGCATTCACTTCCCTGTACACGATATATTTCTTACTTCTCAGAAGATGACGTTTTTATGGTTATACCTCGAGTTTACCTCAGTTTATTGGCACTTAAAATATCAAACTCTCTTTCTTTCTTGCATGTACTACCTGGTATGATTTCGCTCATTTTATGGCTCAGAATGAAACAGTTTCTTGGGAGACTGTGGTAGGTAAAAGGTGGTCAGGCCTACACGATCTTCCCAGTCCTCTTACTTTGGAAAAGTATGTCTTGAATACATCTTGAAGTCGTGACATACTTGTCTTCTATGGTTAGAATAATTGTCGATCGAGCACACAGCCATTATTTGTCACGTAAAACGTACTCTGAAAATCCCTCAGTATACCAATAATTATGGCGTAACTATGTAGTCAATCGTCATTCACAAATAAAAATTCACACTACCTTGAACAACAATGTTTTCGGTTATAAGTAAAATTATAACACAATGCGTTAAGACAATTTCTGTGTCCGAGATTACATCTAAGCCACTGATTTAAAAAAAAAAAAAAAAAAAAAAAAACTCGGTGCCACTGCTTAGTTTTTCTCACTCTATCATAGATGTCACTCACGTCGACAGCTCATGTCGTTTCTATTGAGTCCTCTCTAAAAGCAATACATGGAAATATTCTCATCTGTCACGGGTAGTCTCCCATTCTATTCATCGTTTTCGACCTAAAAAAAAAGGATAGAAAACCCATTTTAACAGTTCAAAGAAAGCCTGAGTGTCATTTCACATGGGTGCCCCACACTTACAATTATGTTTGGTGGTGGCTTCAATCTACTCTCGATATGTTGGCGAAAACATATGTTTAAAGTCAGTTGCAGACATAAAACGCCGTCCGATATCGTCCGGAATGTCTTCTCAGAAAATTATTTTGAACTAGTCCAGGAGCCCTCTCAAAGTGTAAATGATTGCGAAAAAATACTTGACTTCTTAGTAACAATTAATCCTGACTAAATAGGAAGCATTATGACAGATACAGGGATTAGTGACCACAAGGTTGTTGTTGATGGACTGTACACCGTAACATACCAACCCATCGAAAATAAAAGCAAAATATGTCGGTTTAAAAATTCGTTTGGCACCTTTCTTAGAGACAGCCTCCACACCTTTCAGTCTGACTACGTCAGCGTAGACCAGATGTGATTGTAATTCGAAGGAGTAGTGTCGAGGACAATTGAGAGATATATACCAAATAAATTAATAAGAGGTGGTACTAATCCGCCATGGTACACAAAACAGGTCAGAGCAGTATTGCAGAAGCAAACAAAAAAGTTTGGCAAATTTGAAAAAAACGCAAAATCCCCAAGACTGGCGAAGTTTAACACAATGTCGAAATTTAGCGCGAAGTTCAATACTAGAAGTTTTTAATACTTTCCATAGAGAAACTCCCCCCCCATGAACCATGGACCTTGCCGTTGGTGGGGAGGCTTGCGTGCCTCAGCGATACAGATGGCCGTACCGTAGGTGCAACCACAACGGAGGGGTATCTGTTGAGAGGCCAGACAAACGTGTGGTTCCTGAAGAGGGGCAGCAGCCTTTTCAGTAGTTGCAGGGGCAACAGTCTGGATGATTGACTGATCTGGCCTTGCAACATTAACCAAAACGGCGTTGCTGTGCTGGTACTGCGAACGGCTGAAAGCAAGGGGAAACTACAGCCGTAATTTTTCCCGAGGACATGCAGCTTTACTGTATGATTAAATGATGATGGCATCCTCTTGGGTAAAATATTCCGGAGGTAAAATAGTCCCCCATTCGGATCTCCGGGCGGGGACTACTCAGGAGGATGTCGTTATCAGGAGAAAGAAAACTGGCGTTCTACGGATCGGAGCGTGGAATGTCAGATCCCTTAATCGGGCAGGTAGGTTAGAAAATTTAAAAAGGGAAATGGATAGGTTAAAGTTAGATATAGTGGGAATTAGTGAAGTTCGGTGGCAGGAGGAACAAGACTTCTGGTCAGGTGATTACAGGGTTATAAACACAAAATCAAATAGGGGTAATGCAGGAGTAGGTTTAATAATGAATAGGAAAATAGGAATGCGGGTAAGCTACTACAAACAGCATAGTGAACGCATTATTGTGGCCAAGATAGATACAAAGCCCACACCTACTACAGTAGTACAAGTTTATATGCCAACTAGCTCTGCAGATGACGAAGAAATTGAAGAAATGTACGATGAAATAAAAGAAATTATTCAGATAGTGAAGGGAGACGAAAATTTAATAGTAATGGGTGACTGGAATTCGAGTGTAGGAAAAGGGAGAGAAGGAAACATAGTAGGTGAATATGGATTGGGGCTAAGAAATGAAAGAGGAAGCCGCCTAGTAGAATTTTGTACAGAGCACAACTTAGTCATAGGTAACACTTGGTTTAAGAATCATGAAAGAAGGTTGTATACGTGGAAGAACCCTGGAGATACTAAAAGGTATCAGATAGATTATATAATGGTAAGACAGAGATTTAGGAACCAGGTTTTAAGTTGTAAGACATTTCCAGGGGCAGATGTGGACTCTGACCACAATCTATTGGTTATGACCTGTAGATTAAAACTGAAGAAACTGCAAAAATGTGGGAAATTAAGGAGATGGGACCTGGATAAACTGAAAGAACCAGAGGTTGTACAGAGTTTCAGGGAGAGCATAAGGGGACAATTGACAGGAATAGGGGAAAGAAATACAGTAGAAGAAGAATGGGTAGCTCTGAGGGATGAAGTAGTGAAGGCAGCAGAGGATAAAGTAGGTAAAAAGACGAGGGCTGCTAGAAATCCTTGGGTAACAGAAGAAATATTGAATTTAATTGATGAAAGGAGAAAATATAAAAATGCAGTAAATGAAGCAGGCAAAAAGGAATACAAACGTCTCAAAAATGAGATCGACAGGAAATGCAAAATGGCTAAACAGGGATGGCTAGAGGACAAATGTAAGGATGTAGAAGCTTATCTCACTAGGGGTAAGATAGATACTGCCTACAGGAAAATTAAAGAGACCTTTGGAGAGAAGAGAACCACGTGTATGAATATCAAGAGCTCAGATGGCAACCCAGTTCTAAGCAAAGAAGGGAAGGCAGAAAGGTGGAAGGAGTATATAGAAGGTTTATACAAGGGTGATGTACTTGAGGACAATATTATGGAAATGGAAGAGGATGTAGATGAAGACGAAATGGGTGATACGATACTGCGTGAAGAGTATGACAGAGCACTGAAAGACCTGAGTCGAAACAAGGCCCCCGGAGTAGACAACATTCCATTAGAACTACTGACGGCCTTGGGAGAGCCAGTCATGACAAAACTCTACCAGCTGGTGAGCAAGATGTATGAGACAGGCGAAATACCCTCAGACTTCAAGAAGAATATAATAATCCCAATCCCAAAGAAAGCAGGTGCTGACAGATGTGAAAACTACCGAACTATCAGTTTAATAAGTCACAGCTGCAAAATACTAACGCGAATTCTTTACAGACGAATGGAAAAACTGGTAGATGCGGACCTCGGGGAGGATCAGTTTGGATTCCGTCGAAATGTTGGAACACGTGAGGCAATACTGACCTTACGACTTATCTTAGAAGAAAGATTAAGAAAAGGCAAACCTACGTTTCTAGCATTTGTAGACTTAGAGAAAGCTTTTGACAATGTTGACTGGAATACTCTCTTTCAAATTATAAAGGTGGCAGGGGTAAAATACAGGGAGCGAAAGGCTATTTACAATTTGTACAGAAACCAGATGGCAGTCATAAGAGTGGAGGGGCATGAAAGGGAAGCAGTGGTTGGGAAAGGAGTGAGACAGGGTTGTAGCCTCTCCCCGATGTTATTCAATCTGTATATTGAGCAAGCAGTAAAGGAAACAAAAGAAAAATTTGGAGTAGGTATTAAAATTCATGGAGACGAAGTAAAAACTTTGAGGTTCGCCGATGACATTGTAATTCTGTCAGAGACGGCAAAGGACTTGGAAGAGCAGTTGAACGGAATGGACAGTGTCTTGAAAGGAGGATATAAGATGAACATCAACAAAAGCAAAACGAGGATAATGGAATGTAGTCCAATTAAATCGGGTGATGCTGAGGGAATTAGATTAGGAAATGAGACACTTAAAGTAGTAAAGGAGTTTTGCTATTTGGGGAGCAAAATAACTGATGATGGTCGAAGTAGAGAGGATATAAAATGTAGACTGGCAATGGCAAGGAAAGCGTTTCTGAAGAAGAGAAATTTGTTAACATCGAATATAGATTTAAGTGTCAGGAAGTCATTTCTGAAAATATTTGTTTGGAGTGTAGCCATGTATGGAAGTGAAACATGGACGATAACTAGTTTGGACAAGAAGAGAATAGAAGCTTTCGAAATGTGGTGCTACAGAAGAATACTGAAGATAAGGTGGATAGATCACGTAACTAATGAGGAGGTATTGAATAGGATTGGGGAGAAGAGAAGTTTGTGGCACAACTTGACTAGAAGAAGGGATCGGTTGGTAGGACATGTTTTGAGGCATCAAGGGATCACAAATTTAGCATTGGAGGGCAGTGTGGAGGGTAAAAATCGTAGAGGGAGACCGAGAGATGAGTACACTAAGCAGATTCAGAAGGATGTAGGTTGCAGTAGGTACTGGGAGATGAAGAAGCTTGCACAGGATAGAGTAGCATGGAGAGCTGCATCAAACCAGTCTCAGGACTGAAGACCACAACAACAACATAGAGAAACTCTCGAAATCTGGCAGAAATTCTAAGTCTGGCAGAAAACACAAACAGATTCTGGTCGTATGTGAAGTTCACCAGTGACAAGACGCAAACAATAACTTGACAGCGCGATAACAATGGTGATGTTATTGATGACAGCGCCACTAAAGAAAATGTACTAATAACGATTTTCCAGAATTGCTTCACAAAAGAGGGCGAAGAAAATGTCCCAGAATTCGAATCAAGAACGACTACCAATGTTAGTAAATTAGAAGCAGATACCCTCTGTGTAGCAAAGCAGCTTAATATACGGGATTATTATAATTAAATTTCAAACCGGTATAGAAATAACACCACTGGTCAGAATAATGGCAAATTGCAACGGAATATTATCGGAGAAGGGGAAAACGTGTGGCAGAAGAAAAATAAATAGTTACATAATGTAGCAATAGATGACGCTGTAAGCATCATAATTCAGTAGTAGTCGACTACAAATGACAAATAAATCATACAGCAATGCCTAAGGTGTACGTTAGACTTTAAGGGGAGTACGTACGGCGGAATTGGTCAAAAATTGACATTTTCGGATTGTTATCTGTTATTAATATTTGATCTCTCCTGAATAATTTGATGCATTATTTGCAGAAAAAATTCCAATTGGATGTGTAGTTTTTATCATTTCAAAGTTAATAGAGCGTGTGAAAAATTATCCGGTCGTTCTGCACTGACTTGCCTAAGTATCTATATCTCTTGAACTATTCAATCTAGAAGGCTGGGGTTTTCAGCTATACATTCCTTGAAATAATATTAATGTTCGTGTTAAGAGGTTGGATGCACTGTGTAAACAGAAATGGCTGAATAGCACATGCATTTTGTTTATCTACTTTGTGGTTGTCGTGTTTCATAAGTTTTGAACTGAAAACATAGTGGTTTGATGTGTTATTATACGCTCTTATACCTCTTTTCAACATGACGAAAAAAATGGGTGATTTTAAGAAGCGACGTTTCCATGGAAATCAGCATATCACAAAATCTGAATCCAGTGTTGATCCTGAAATAGATTTTTCACAGACACGTGATAAGGACACGCCTACTAGTGCTTCGAAGAGGAAAGTTGTAGACCATGAGGATTTATTTATTGGCAAAGATCAAAATAGTTTAGGTTATGTTCGTTTATATTTGAGTGTGTTAGGATAAGTTTTGCAAGATGCTGTGTCATATAAGGTTTGTGGTGGGCAAATTAACATCTCTGAGGACTCACTTGCAAGGACTGGACTGGCTAACAAACTTGATATTCAGTGTGAAGCTTGCAGGCTCTCGACATCATTTTGGACTTCTGAAAAGTGCAAGAATGACTTGTTTGAGAACAATGTTAGATTCCTGTATGGAATGAGGTGCATTGGGAAAGGATTGACTGCAGCTGAAGTATTATGTGCAACGTTGAACTTGCCAAACCCACCAACCAGATCAAGTAAGTACACAGAAGTTATTGCTGAATGTGTCAGATCCGTTGCTGTTGCTTCTATGAAAGCTGTTGTTAAAGAAGCAGTAGAATTAAATATCACAACAGACTTATCTGTGGCAGTTGATGGCACATGGCAGAAGAGATGTCACACATCAAAAAATGCAGTTGCAACTGTCACTAGTGTTGACACAGGTAAAGTTTTAGACATTGAAGTGCTAACTAAATTCTGTCATCAGTGTAAATCAGTTGATGAAAAAGTGAAAGACATAAAACAAATTGTGCTGAGAATTATGAGGAACTAGTGGGGGTATGGCGGCTACTGCAGTTATTTCTATGTTCAGACGTTCACAACAGGAAAGAGAGGTGTGTGTTACGCTGAGTACTTGGGGGATGGTGATTCAAAAGCTCACAAATCAGTAGTGGAAAGCCAACCTTATGGTAATGGCTCAAATGGCTCTGAGCACTATGGGACTTAACTTCTGAGGTCATCAGTCCCCTAGAACTTAGAACTAACCTAAGGACATCACACACATCCATGCCCGAGGCAGGATTCGAACCTGCGACCGTAGCGGTCGCGCGGTTCCAGACTGTAGCGCCTCTAACCGCTCGGCCACCTCGGCCGGTTTATGGTAATAAGCAGATTGTTAACATTGAATGTGTGGGCCACGTTCAAAAACGAAAATTGAAGCAGACAAAAGGAAAAGAGAAGTTATGATATGGAAAGACTCTAAATGGTAATGAAAGACTTACAGACAAAAACATTGATGAACTACAGCATTATTATGGAATGGCAGTAAGAAACAATACACAAGACCTACAAGGGATGAAACGAGCAATGTTCCACAAATCTTCCACTGATGATACTCCTATACATGGTCTTTGTCCACCTGGTGCTCATTCATGGTGCAAGTACCGCAAAGCTCAGGCAGCGGGTAGCGAGGAACAATTTAGGCACAAAAATAGCATACCATCTGCACTGATGGAAGCTATTAAACTAATGTGTAGAGAATTAGCTCATCCTGACCTTCTTTCCAAATGACTCCATGGTTGAACACAAAACCCAAATGAGTCTTTCAGTAATGTAATTTGGACCCGCATAGCAAAAAGTGTCGTTGTAGGAAGGAAAACTCTATGCTAGGGTGTTTGTGATGCTATGATAACATTTAATGATGGTATAAAGGGAAGAATTGGGGTACTAGAGGAACTTGGTATCAGTCCAGGTGCCAATACACTGCAAGCCTTTCCGCGAATGGATCGACTTAGGATCATGAAAGCCCAGCGTACAGCAGAGGAAATGACTAAAGAAGCAAGAGGCAGGAAAAGAAGGAAGCTTCTAGGTATGCAGGATAGTCAAGCACAGGATTCAGATAATGTTGATTATGGGCCTGGCTGTTTGTAGAAGCTGGTATGCCTCCATGTGTAAGTTAATATCAAATAAAATGTTTGAACTTGATTTGCTGGAAATGACATTTTTAAAATTATTTCACCAATTATCTCAGGAACTATTACAGATACATATCTCTAATTTAACACTATGTTACCACTTAGTATACTGCAGGTCCTGAACCTCCCAAAACATCTCTACCTCTAACGGGTTTTTACTAACGGAAGAAAAAGTGGACTTTTAAAAGAAAATATTGAATAACAATTTTAAAAAATCATAACTAGCCAATTATTTCTCTGTACATTTTGGTTCTGGTTCAGTAATCATAAAAGGAGTGATACTATACATCCCAAAAATTTCACATCTCTATCTGTCACAGGTCCGGAGATAATGGGTCATCAATATTGCAAAATTAACACTGTGGGTATAGGACGTACGTACGCCCCTTAAAAAAACTGTACCGCTGCATGCCCTTGGGTGTACAGATGTGATACTGTTAGTTACGTAAGCCCATCCACCAAGGCAAGGTCATATCACATCGGATGGGAAAAATCGGTTTTTAATTGTCCTGAGTCAAAAAACCGCGTAAAAGCATCACTCACATCGGTTTTTAATTGTCCTGAGGCCAAAAACCGCATAAAAAGCATCAATAAAAATCAAATCGGATTGTTAATTTCCGTGTGACTGGTGCAAAACATGTTCAATACGCTGTCACCATTTTCTGCAACAAGTTGAAATCAAGAAACAGCATGTTCCACAACTGATCGAAGTTTTTCCGGAATCACGTTCAGAAGGTGTTGCGCAATGCATGCTTTCAATGCAGCTAAGTTTGCAATCGGAACACTGGACACAACGTGTTCAGATAGAACCACAGCCAGAAGTCACATGGATTAATATCAGGTGATCGGGACTGCCAGGCTGTTGGGGAAATGGCGGCTGATAATTCTAGCATATCCTAAATCGCGCTTCATCAGCTGTTTAACTGGATTTGCAGTGTGCAGAGGTGCGCCATCTTGGTTCAAAAATGGTTCAAATGGCTCTGAGCACTATGGGACCTAACTGCTGTGGTCATCAGTCCCCTAGAACTTATAACTACTTAAATCTAACTAACCTAAGGACATCACACACATCCATGCCCGAGGCAGGAGTCGAACCTGCGACCTTAGCGATCGCGCGGGCCAGACTGAAGCGCCTAGAACCGCTCGGCCACTCCGGCCGGCTGCGCCATCTTGCATAGAAATGATCCCATCTACACATCCACACTGTTGAAGAACTGGAATGACACGGTTGCGCAAAAGACACTCATAGTGCTTACCAGTGACGGTACAGGTAACTGGACCGGAAGCTACTGTCTCTTCGAAAAAGAATATGGCTCTATGATAAATGATGCCGTTAAGCCCCCTCACCACACAGCGACCTGTTCAGGATGCAGTGGAACTGTTTGATTTGCGTGTGGATTTTCCGTTGCCCATATTCGACAATTTTGTGTATTGACAAATTTACCGTCTTGTAAGGTCATCCGAAGACCAGTATCAGTTGCAAAGCGATTTAGAAAAGATTGCTGTATGGTGTGGCAGGTGGCAGTTGACGCTAAATAACGAAAAGTGTGAGGTGATCCACACGAGTTCCAAAAGAAATCCGTTGGAATTTGATTACTCGATAAATAGTACAATTCTCAAAGCTGTCAATTCAACTAAGCACCTGGGTGTTAAAACTACGAACAACTTCAGTTGGAAAGACCACATAGATAATATTGTGGGGAAGGCGAGCCAAAGGTTGCGTTTCATTGGCAGGACACTTAGAAGATGCAACAAGTCCACTAAAGAGACACCTTAACTACACTCGTTCGTCCTCTGTTAGAATATTGTGGGATCCTTACCAGGTGGGATTGACGGAGGACATCGAAAGGGTAGAAAAAAAGGGCAGCTCGATTTGTATTATCACGTAATAGGGGAGAGAGTGTGGCAGATATGATACGAGAGTTAGGATGGAAGCGATTAAAGCAAAGACGTTTTTCGTCGCGACGGGATCTATTTACGAAATTTCAGTCACCAACTTTCTCTTCCGAATGCGAAAATATTATGTTGAGCCCAACCTACATAGGAATGATCATCAAAATAAAATAAGAGAAATCAGAGCTCGAACAGAAAGGTTTAGGTGTTCGTTTTGGCGCGCGCTGTTCGGGAGTAGAATGGTAGGGAGATAGTATGATTGTGGTTGAGCATCGTCTGTCCACAAAATCTTCCTCGGCCACTTCCACCCGAGCAAGAAATTCTAAAGCAGAGGTGTCTCTTGCTGGCAGATCAACAGAAAGCAACTCGTACAAATGGGTAATTTTGAATGGATAGCAAAGAAGGATGTTTCGTAGGATTTTACGCATCGTGCTGACGACTATATCCCATGTTCGGGCAGTTCTCCGTGCACTACATTCTTGCACATCACCACTCGTCTCCTCCTGCACTGCTGTGGCAACTGTTTCCACTGACGTCGAATCGATTCGTTTCCTCCCTCTACCATGCTGCACACCAAAAGAATCCGTTTTTTCGAATTTTCTACAGACCCACGGCAGTCATCGGACCAACGCCTTTTTTCAAACCCTTCAGTGTCCGGAACTTCTGCACAGCGACTTGTGCACAGTCGTTAAAAAATAAAAAAAATAAAATGTCAAATGGCTCTGAGCACTATGCGACTTAGCTTTTGAGGTCATCAGTCGCCTAGAACTTAGAACTAAGTAAACCTAACTAACCTAAGGACATCACACACATCCATGCCCGAGGCAGGATTCGAACCTGCGACCGTAGCGGTCTTTCGCCTCCAGACTGTAGCGCCTAGAACCGCACGGCCACTCAGCCGGCTGTGCACAGTCATTCTTGTAATACAGCTTTACAAGCAAAGTGCGATCCTGCATTGAGACAGTCTTTGCGAACGTCGCAGACGCGAAAGGAGCAAGAGCCGTGTACGCGGCGTGTTTATACCAACTTCTATGGGTTGTGCGCATGACAGGTGGTTTCATTTACATATTCTGACCCATACAGCAACATCTATTGACAAATTTTCACACCATTTTTTTTTCTTCTGACATACGTTATCGCACTTCTTCGATAATATTCCGTTGCAATTTGACGTCATTCTGACCAGTGATATTATTTCTACAGCGTTTTGAAAGTTTAACATTAATTATAATCAACCTGTACTTAAGAATGGCATGGCCTCCGGTCCAGATTGTATACTAGTCAGATTTCTTTAAGAGTATGTTAATACAATAGCTTCATACTTAGCAATTATGTACAGCCGCTCGCTCGTAGAAAAATCCGTGGCCAGAGACTGGGAAGTTGCTCAAGTTACACCAGGACCCAAGAAAGGAAAAAGAAGTAATCCGCTGAATCACAGACTCGTAACACGAACTTAAACTTGCAGTAGCATATTGAATCACATACTCTGCTCGAGTATTATCAATCACCTAAAAGGAAACAATTTATTGACAAACAGTCAACAAGTATTCAGAAAATATCGTTCTTATGGAACTAAACTAGCTCTATATTCTCACGAAGTAAAATGTGACCTCTCGACAGGGGATGTCAAACTGATGCCATATTTTTAAATTTCCAGAAGCGACTTCTAATTAAACTGCGTGCCCACGGAGTGTCGTCTCAATTGTGAGTGGATTCGTAATTTCCTGTCAGAATGTTACAGTTCGTAATAACTGACGGAAAGTCTTCAACTAAACAGAAATAATAAGGTGGTATTATAAGCCCTAAGGTGTTGCTGATGTATATAAGAGACTTAGGAGACTATCTGATCAGTCCTCTAAGGCTCTTTGCAGACGATGCTGTCATTTAATGAGATGTAAAGTCATCTGATGATCTAAATGAATCTGCATGCTGCAAAAAGGACAGTTGACTCTAAATCAAGAGAAATAAGTCATACGCATGAGTACTAAAAGAAAAAAAAGAAAAAAACTGCGCTAAACTTCGGTTACACGATGAGATAAATCACACAAATCTAAAGGCTTTAAACTCAACTAAATACTTAGCGATTACAATTATGATTAACTTAAATTGGAGCGATCACATAGACAATGCTGTGTGGAAAGCAAACCAAAGACTGCAATTTATTGGTTAGAGCATCTACGAAATGTAACAGGTCTACTAAAAATATTGCTTACACTAGGCTTTTCTGCCCTCTTCTAGAGTAGTCATGTGTGGTGGGGGATCCGCATCAGATAGGGTTGACAGAGGACGTCGAAAAAGTTCAAAGAAGTGCAGCTCGTTTTGTATTAAGGCGAAATATGGGAGAGAGTGCCACAGATACGATGGCAAACATTAAAACAAAGACGTTCTTCGCTACAGCATGACCTTGTCATGAAATTTCAGTCAGCAACTTTCTCTTCAAAGAGTGAAAAGTTTTGTTGGAATCAACCTACATATGGAGAAATGATCATCGTAATAAAATAAGAGAAATGAAAGCTCGCATGGAAAGGTTTAAGCGTTCGTTTGCCCCACGCGCTTTACGAAAGTGGAACGTAAAGAAGTAGCTAAAAGGTGATTCGACCAACCCCCTGTCAGGCACTTAATTGTAAATTGCAGACTAATTACATAGACGTAGATGTTAAGTAGTACTTTCTCTAAACATACACAATTTAAACAATCTTATTTATATTATACTCTATTTGCGTGCTGCGAGAAATTATTAGTATTTCATGGGTTACAACAAACACACTTCTTGTGTAAGAAATTCACTTGAAAGTATATACAAGAAAAAGTGTTACCTTACAACCTTAATTAAAGAGAGAACGATCTATAGTCTTAAACACTGCATCACGTCCTGTTGCTAGAGAAAGTTTGACTTATTAAGGTACACTTATGTGTCGCGGTCGGTCTCGTTAATAAACATCATCCAGTGAAACTGTCAACAGTCGTAACAAATTCTCACAGAATTGTGCCAGTGTCATGAGTCTTGATATCGGCACATTTCTATGAGAATTTGTTACGAACATTGTTGGTAGTAATCATCTGACAATTCTCGTTCAACGAAAGCGATGGTGACGTAATAAATGTATCTTAATGCATCTGTGTTGGTTATTGACATTAACGTCAATCAGCTGTGGAACACGAGACGGTCAGCATTAATGTACAGGGTGTCACATTCAAACCTCTCTGATTTCAAGGACCCAGGAGAGAAAAACCACAGTAAATACGACAGTGAAAAATGCACTACATTGTAAAGCATCTCAAAGAATTTATATTTTCGCGTCAGAAGTGCCAAGCATCGTCGCCTGAGTCCAGCATGGTAGCATGAAATGAAAATGGCGACTCCACAGCAGCGCACGCAAGCAGTAGTGTGGTTTGCAGAAACAAAATCGCCGATTACTGTGCAAAGCAAAAATCGTCGTGTGTATGAATGTGATCCACCTGGTGTGAAAACAGTTAACGACTAGTATAGGAAGTTTCTGGCAACAGTAAGTGTTCTGAAACATTCTGGCGGTGCACGTTACGGAGTTTCAGAAGAGACGGTGGAGGACATCAGACAAACGCTTTTCAGAAGCCCACGTTAGTCAATTCATAAAGCAACTAGGCAACCTGATGTACCTCGATCAACATTGCATCGTGTATTTCACCAGCGTCTTCGTATGTGTGCAAATTCTGCAACATCTGACGCCGAACGACAAACCACGCGGACAACAATTTTCTGTGGATATGCTGCAGAGTATTGATATGGATGCCAGCTTCCTGGAAAGATGTTTATTCTCAGGTGGGGCAACCTTTCATCTATCAGGAAGCGTTAATAGGCATGATGTTCGGATTTGGGGTTCGCAAAATCCACACGTTGTCATTGAAACATATATATGATAGCCCTAAACTGAAGTCTGGTGCTGGCTTGTTGGACTGTTCTTCTTTGCAGAACAAACAGTGAATGGGTCAGTGTATCTGGATATGTTGGAGCAGTTTGTGTAACCTCAGATACAAGTCTTGCAATCCAATATCATTTTTCAACAAGATGGAGCTCTGCTGCATTGGTCAACGGCTGTTTGTAAATTCCTGGTTAGGAAATTTCCCAGTCTTTGGGTCGGACGCGGAGGACCCATTTGCCTGGCCACCACGTTCACCCGACATTACACCGCTTGATTTCTTCATGTGGGGATCCGTGAAGGACCATGACTATGCGACCAAAGTGTACGGTATTTCTGTGTTGCGACATCGTATCACTAATGCGATTGCAACAATAACATAGGAAATGTTACAAAGAACTTGGCAATAAATTGAATATAAAATGGTTCAAATGGCTCTGAGCACTATGGGACTTAACATCTATGGTCATCAGTCCCCTAGAACTTAGAACTACTTAAACCTAACTAACCTAAAGACATCACACAACCCCCAGTCATCACGAGGCAATTGAATATAGACTCGATATTTTTTGACTACAAATGGTTCACATGTGGAAGTGTGTTGATGATAAATAAATAAATCCTTTGTGATGTTCTACGATGTGGTGCATTTTTCATTGTCGTTTCTACTATGGTTTTTTTCTGGGTCTTTGAAATCAGGGAGGTTTGAGTGGGACACCCTGTATGTCCCAATGTTAAGCCGTTCTGGTAGGTGACGACTTAAATGTCTGAGAGCTAAAGATTTATCCTGAAAATCCAAGACTGAAGCAATACTATGCTTATCAAATGATGGCAGAGATTAGATTAATTGTCAAGTAGCAGATTGCTAACTGGATCTACCTGCTACTCACTATCTCTCACATGTCGCCATCAAAACCCACGTGCTGGGACGTGCTGCCATTCTCGCTCCAGCTCGTGTGAAGAACCGCCACTGATAACAGACGTTTCATCTTATAACAAGGGCCACGGAGGCACAAGATGAGAATCCTTACATCTGAATTTCGTTGCAAAAGATAGATGACGAGCCATTATTCGTGCCATTATTTTTTGTACTGAAGGAGTCACAAAGGTCAAAGCAAACCGTCCATGAAAATCAGATCCAAATTGCTAAATCGCATTCCTATTTGATCAGACACGCGCTGAAATTTCACAAGCGCTTTTACGTCATGTTTTACAGCAGGCTCCATATTGAGATTTCACGAGTACCTGTTTGTTACGTTGCTGTGCTGTAATGTATATGAAATCTAGAATACAGTGCAATTTTGTGAAATGGGTACAAATTGCAAGGAACGATTACTGAGAGGAAAAAGAACAAACGCAAGTCACATATACATGTGGCCGGAAATGCGTTGCAAGGAACACCCACTTGAAGGTGAAGACAAACGATTCATAGTAGAATAGGTTTCAATGAATGAAAGCACATATAAGAACACACCAGGCAAGTGGGAATGTTCTATCTGTGCCAGTCATGAAACATAGTTTTCTTTCAGTCATTTCCTCTTGGATGTACGGATTGAATAGTAAGGGTGAAAGACTGTATCCGTCTCTTATACCCCTTTAATACTTAGTGGGTTTAAAGGTTTGATTATTTTCGACATTTATCCAGAGTTACTTTCACTCCTTAGCTCCACATTCAAGAAGGCAGTGAGTTAGTGAATCACCATGGAGTAACCATATTACTCTTCGCATCACGAAAGGCACGTTTCCAGCAGGGGAGACAGAGTCAGCTTCAGAAGTGTAGATACACTATGAGATCAAAAGTATCCAGACACCCACAAAAAACATACATTTTACATATTAGGTGCATTATGCTATCACCTACTGCCAGGTACTCCATATCAGCGACTTCAGTAGTCATTAGAGATTGCGAGAGAGGAGAATGGGGCGCCCCGCGGAACTCAGGGACTTTGAACATGGTCGAGTGATTGGGTGTCACTTGAGTCATACATCTGCACGCGATATTTCCACACTCCTAAACACATCCCTAGGTCGACTGTTTTCTATGTGTTAGTGAAGTGGAAACGTGAAGGGACACGTACAGCGCAAAAGCATACAAGCCGTTGACTGACAGAGTCTGCCAACAGTTGAAGAGGGTCGTAATGTGTAATAGGCAGACATCTATCCAGACCATCATACAGGAATTCCAAACTGCATCAGGATCCATTGCAAGTACTATGACAGTTAGGCGAGAGGGTAGAGATCTCGGATTTCGTGATCGAGTGGCTCCTCATACGCCACGAATCACGCTGTAAATGCCAAATGACGCCTCGCTTGGTGTAAGGAACTTAAACATCGGACAATTGAACAGTGGGGAAACGTTGTAGGGGGTAACGAATCACGGTACACAACCTGGCGATCCGATGGCAAAGTGTGGGTATGGCGAATGCCTGGTGAATGTCATCTGCCAGCGTGTGTGGTACCAACAGTAAAATTCTGAAGCGGTGGTGTTATGGTGTGGTGGTGTTTTTCATGGAGGGGCTTCCACTTCTTCTTGTTTTGCGTGGCACTATCGCAGCATAGTTTTAAACACCTTCTTGCTTCCTACTGTTGAAGAGCTATTCGGGGATGGCGATTACATCTTTCAGAACGATCGAGTACCTGTTCATAATGCACGGCCTGTGGCGAAGTAGTTACACGACAATAAGATCCCTGTAATAAACTGGCCTGCGCAGACTCCTGACCTGAATCCTATAGAACACATTTGGGATGTTTTGGAACGCCGTCTTCGTGGCAGGCCTCACCGACCGACATCGATACTTGTCCTCAGTGAAGGATGGTCTTCCATTCCCCAGGAAACCTTCCAGCACCTGATTGAACGTATGCCTGCGGGAGTGGAAGCTATCACCAAGGATAAGAGCGGGACGACACCATATAGAATTCCAGCGTACCAATTGAGGCCGCCACGAACTCGTAATTCACTTTCAGCCAAGTGTCCGGATACTTTTCATCACATAGTGTATGCACGGCCTCTGAGGCATCATCGATGAACGACTGGTCCCACGAGATGGTCGCCAAAATATGCGTCCATACACTGAGGCTGAACCGGTTCTGATGATTCCCTGCCACCATACCATGGGGACACTGTAGCTCACAGACTGGTATTGTACGTGGCTGTAGCACCCCTCGTAAAGGTAACCTCATCTGTGAATGGAATGGTTGAGGAAATACTGTACTGGCATGAGCGACAAGCCAGCGACAAACCCGTCGCGGAGAAGGCCAGTCCGTAGGTAAGAAGTATGCACGCGCTATAAGTGGAATTTCTCGTGTAGAATGGAATGTTCCATACGATCTCTGGCTTATCTCACGCTGTCAGGGCACTTGCCTCTTACTGATACCGGGGTCGCTGTCAATGATCTTTAGCTCCGTGTTCAAGATGGTCGAGTTTCTGAGCGTATAATCCTTTTTATTTCTTATTCTCTCAAGGTTCGTTTCTGTCAGTCTCTCCCCATTTTGCAAAATCATCGTGTGCATTAAAATGAATTTATATACAACGTATACAGGGTGATTCCGTGATGATACTACAAACTTTCAAGGATGACGGAAAAGGCAAAGGTATCAATTTGAGGTATAGGGCTCTGATCCGGAAACGACTGGGGTGAAATTTATAAGCGAAACTCGGTCTCATAACTCTGATAGTGTAATATATGTACCGGTACTGTTACTACTAAGACTGTAGGGTAGGCAGCTATCAGATGTTGTAGTATGGACCAAAACAAGAAAAAAATTCCCAGTAAACATGGTCTCCAAAATGCGTACCTTAAGATGTGTTTCTGCTTGCTGTTTCCTGTTGTGCTTTTGAGAAATCTGCGGCAATGGTGCCAAGACGCAAGGTAAGTGGATATTTTGATCTGGTTCAGACAATTATTTTACTTGAGCTACGCACTTAATATAAAGACATGTTGTATTCAGATCAGTTACTGTTCAATTCAAATTAGGCTCTGTTTACTCAAAAGTTAGCATACGAGTTTAAGTTGAATAATAGTTGTGGGTGCATAGTTTTGGTAATACGTAGATTTTTTTATAGAGTGGGAGCTAAGACTGAGCTAAATTTCATAGAGAAACACATTTAGTGGGAAGGTTACAACGTGTCATGCTTCTCTTCCGTTTTGCATATTAATAGAAATCTACCATCATCGGAATGATAGTTACTGCAGTGATCGAGCCGCTAATGCCCTCCTTATTTTTCCAACTATTTAGTTGCGTGTTCTTGATTTAATGAGTTGCATCTCTCTGTAGAGGAATTGGATGGGAAGCCATTTGTGGCTACCGAACTAAAGGCAAACAGCCTAGGCAGAGGACAGCGCCGTGGGCGCTTATCGGCAGGTAGGTTTCTGTCGCCACCTTGCCTTGTGCACTCTGACGCCGGCCTGCCGCGTGCGAATCCAACTCTTTGAAATTGCGATTTTCGTCCTTTGCGGCAGACGCCCCTTTCTAGAAGAACCAGCTCTGAGAATAACGTAGCGCGTCCGGCCAACACAAAATAAATTATTTTACAATCCACTATCTCTGAAAAGAATATCTCGGTGGTTCACTTTCCACCTAAAAGCCTTCCTAGAAACCTGGAGGGAGCCGCGCTGGGAAAAAGATAGCTCACAGTTTTCAGGTGGGAAATCTGTGTGGCAGTTACCATCAAAATATTTCTCCTCGTCGGATGGAATACCATGCCAACAACAAACTTTTTACTTTTTCTCTCTCCCGATACAGGAAAGCTCTTCGCTGAGAGTCTTAAAAACATGTACTATTTAGAGATTGGCGCACTCTTTCTTCAAATTTCATTACGTAATCATTGCCCGAGGATTGATGGAGGAAGGCTTGCTCGGACCTTTCCTGGAAAATTCTGGAGCAGAGATGCAGTTAGACTTGGTCGGCAACTGCGGATGGAGACACGTGGATAAGAGGCGTGGACCTGCATTTCAGAGTCAGCTCCTCTCTACGTGGCTGATGAGAAGTTACTGCCAGTAGGTAGAAGCGGACATAGTTCTTGCCGTTCTGAGTCGTCGTTCCTACGAGAACAGCCTGCAGCGAGGGCGATCACCAGGGGAGGCGTCTTCTTTTCATTTCTTTTAAACTTCATCAGATAGCACGAATACGACAATTCGCGCCCCCGTCGTGCACCTCTTGTGAATGACTTCCTCCAGGATAAAAACATCGCTCCACTATGGGGCCAGCATGTTCTCCAGACATGAACCCTATCGTACATGCCTGGGATAGATTGAACGACGTGACCCAGCAAAACATTCTGAGGTGTGTGGAATCTTTTGGGACTTGAATAAAACTGTGTGCCCGACCGAGACCCGAACTCGGGACCTTTGCCTTTCGCGGGCAAGTGCTCTACCATCTGAGCCACCGAAGCACGACTCACGCCCGGTCTCACATCCTTACTTCTACCAGTATCTCTTCTCTAACCTTCCAAACTTTACAGGAACTCTCCTGCGAACCTTGCAGAACTAGCACTTCTGAAAGAAAGGATACTGCGGAAACATGGCTTAGCCACAGCCTGGGGGATGTTTCCAGAATTCGATTTTCACTCTGCAGCGGAGTGTGCGCTTCATGTCTCCGCAGTATCCTTTTTTTCAGGAGTGCTAGTTCTGCAAGGTTCGCAGGAGACCTTCTGTAAAGTTTGGAAGGCAGGAGAAGAGATACTGGCAGAAGTAAGGCTGTGATACGGGGCGTGAGTCATGCTTCTGTAGCTCAGATGGTAGAGCACTTGCCCGCGAAATGCAAAGGTCCCGAGTTCGGGTCTCGGTCGGGCACACAGTTTTAATCTGCCCGGAAGTTTCATATCAGCGCACACTCCGCTGCAGAGTGAAAATCTCATTATAGGACTTAACTGCTAAGGTCATCAGTCCCTAAGCTTACACACTACTTAACCTAAATTTTCCTAAGGTCAAACATACACACCTATGCCCGAGGGAGGACTCGAACCTCCGCCAGGATCAGCCGCACAGTCCATGACTGCAGCGCCCTAGACCTCTCGGCTAATCCCGCGCGGCACCATTCTGAGGGATCTACAACGAATCGCCGTTGAGGAGTGGGACAATGTGTACCAACAGTGCCTTGATGAACTTGTGGACAGTGCGCAACGACGTATACACGCATGCGTCAATGCAAGAGTACGTTCTACTGGGTATCAGAGGTACCGGTTTGTACAGCAATATGGACCACGACCTCTGAAGATCTCGCTGTATGGTGGTACAACACGCAATGTCTGGTTTTCATGAGCAATAAAAAAGAACGGAAATGATGTTTATGACCTCTGTTCCAATTTTCTGTAAAGGTTTCGGAACTTTCGGAACCGAGGCGATGCAAAACTTTTTTTGACGTGTGTATTTAAATTTTGGCAATTTCATTGTTTTTGTTTGACTCTGCTGCCGCATGCCTTTCCAGTCGCGGAAGGTGTCAGTGGCTTATCGGAGGGAAGTCACGTAAGGCACCTGTCTGTGGACTGATACTGGCAGAAGTAAAGCTGTGAGTACCGGGCGTGAGTCGTGCTTCGGTAGCTCAGATGGTTGGTAGAGCACTTGCCCGCGAAAGGCAAAGGTCCCGAGTTCGAGTCTCGGTTGGGCACGCAGTTTTAATTTGCCAGGAAGTTTCATATCAGCGCACACTCCGCTGCAGAGTGAAAATCTCATTGTGTAAGTTTTGTTTTGTATGTGAACGTACTCGAACTGTTTGTGTGTCGTTTTGTCTGAGGCAGAGAGTGGGGACTAGGCAACCATCTGTCTAAAATAAAACGAGCGAGGAAAACCGCCTAATACCACACTCATACTGGTAAGTGCACCAGCGACAGTCGGTGATACTCAGCGCGGAATCGATCAAGGTCTGGCTCACAAGCAGCCCATTTGGCTACACACTGAGGTGACATAAGTCATGGGATAGCGACACGCACTTATACAGATATCGACGGTATGGCGTACGTAAGGTATAAAAGTGAAGTTCTTAGGCACAGGTCTCGTTGGTACTCTGGTGATTCATGCGAAATTGTTTCCGACATTACTATGGCCACACGACGAGAATTAACACCCAATGAAAGCGGAATAGTAGTTGGAGCTAGACGCAAGGGATATTCCATTTCGGAAATCGTTAGGGAATTCAATATTCCGAGATACTCAGTGTCAAAAGTGTGGAGTTTTGCAACCCACGGAAAACGCATTGGTGGTTGTGGGCTTAGTTTATATGGAACGGACTCGCTCCTCTAGTCCAACTGAACCGACTATTGACTGGAAATGTTTATGTTCGGCTACTTGGAGACTATTTTCAGCCATTCACGGTCTACATATTCATCGAACTTTTTTTGATGACAAGGCACCATGTCAGGACTTTCTGGACAATTCGAGTGAATGATTTGACTACCCATATCGCGCGACGTGAATCCCATAAAACATTTATGGGGCATAATCGAGAGGCCAGTTTGTACACAATATCCTGTATCGGCAACACTTTCGCAATTATGGTCGGCTGAAGAGGCATCATGGCTCGATATTCCTGCAGGAGACTTCCAACGAATTTTGAACAACATGGTTGTGGAGAGAAGCAGCGATTAGTATGATTAATCAATAACTCAAGAACAGTCTTAACCGCATTTATTATTATCATTATACCGCCAACCGGTTTCAACCCACCGTAGGGGTCCTTTTCTGGGCGTTTACACCATTGGTCGACTGCTGGTGGTGTCATTCCTGTCTACAAAACGGCAGGAAACTATGTAGACAGGAGTCGACCAATGGTGTAAACGCCCAGAAGATAACCCCTACGGTGGGCTGAAACCGGTTCACGGTATTATAATAATAATAATAAATGCGATTAAGACTGTTCTTGAATTATTGATCCCAACGATTTGTTGAGTGGATGCCACAAAGAGTTTCTGCATTACGCCGGGCACGATATTGGAAGGTATCCCATGACTTTTTGTCAGTGCGGTATAAAATTCTTTCTTTATTTTTTAAATAAACGTGAGTGTCTTTGCGCTTTATTTTAAGGACGCCATCAAATGCAGCTGCCATGCTCACTTCGACAGTAACATTGGGATCATGTGATCATGTGAAAGTAGCTCCATGTTTTTAGTTCCAAATTTATTGTGTTGAAAACCTATTCAACTAGGGACGTAGTAGATGCTCTGAACAAAACTTCAGAAATGTGTAGCACTGAATGCGATTCTCTCCGGAAGTGACTTGTTGGGGTGGAGGACAGCAGAAGCCACGCTGTGGGAAATGTCCGCCTGTGGTATCTGACGCCACCGTGTCCACCTGACAATCATGCAGATAAGGCGGCCGTCATTATAAAAAGCTCTGTCCATCCCACGCGGCGGTCCACAGTCAGCCAGATAACGCTCGCAACCGACCGCGCACGCGGATCCGCTATGCTTCCTTAGTCGCCGCTGCCGACGTCGGACTCAGCTGCAGCCCTGCTTGCCGCCTAGTCTCTTCTGGTTTCACAGTGCCGGGGATCCTCAGCAGCAACTCGTAGTTTTTCTCTGTTCACGCAGCAACGAATCGACAACACAAAACCTCCTTACAAGAGGAGGGGCGTGCCGTCCACTTTATCCGTATAAGATCTGGTGTAGAATTTAGTTAGATTAAACCCTGTGTCGTAAAACATATCAACAAATTCTTCGAATATGAATAGTGCTGGAACTCGTGATCTGTCTCCTCGCACGGACGTCGACGTCGAGGATACCACAGGTGAGCAAAGAAACAGCAGCTGATTTGTAAAGATTGGTAGTTTCATCTAAATTGAAGCTGGAGGTCGCACCAGTGTTTAAGAAGAGTAGTAGGAGTAATCCATCGAACTACAGACCTATATCATTGACGTCGGTTTGCAGTAGGGTTTAGGAGCATATATTGTATTCAAACATTATGAATCACCTCGACGGGAACAATCTATTGATACGTAATCAGCATGGTTTCAGAAAACATCGTTCTTGTGCAAACCAGCTAATTGTTTATTCGCACGAAGTAATGGCCGCTATCGACAGGAGATCTCAAGTTGACTCCGTATTTCTAGATTTCCGGAAAGCTTTTGACACCGTTCCTCACAACCGAAAATGGTTCAAATGCCTCTGAGGACTATGGGACTCAACTGCTGTGGTCATCAGTCCCCTAGAACTTAGAACTACTTAAACCTAACTAACCTAAGGAAATCACACACATCCATGCCCGAGGCAGGATTCGAACCTGTGACCGTAGCAGTCGCACGGTTCCGGACTGCGCGCCTAGAACCGCGAGACCACCGCGGCCGGCCCTCACAACCGACTTCCAATCAAGCTGCGGGCCTATAGGGTATCGTCTCAGTTGTGCGACTGGATTCGTGATTTCCTGTCAGGAAGGTCGCAGTTCGTATTAAGAGACGGCAAATCATCGAGAAAAACTGAAGTGATATCAGGTGTTCCCCAGGGAAGCGTCCTGGGACCTCTGCTGTTCCTGATCTATATAAATGACCTGGATGACAATCTGAGCAGTTCTCTTAGGTTGTTCGCAGATGATGGTGTAATTTACCGTCTTGTAAGGTCATCCGAAGACCAGTATCAGTTGCAAAGCGATTTAGAAAAGATTGCTGTATGGTGTGGCAGGTGGCAGTTGACGCTAAATAACGAAAAGTGTGAGGTGATCCACACGAGTTCCAAAAGAAATCCGTTGGAATTTGATTACTCGATAAATAGTACAATTCTCAAAGCTGTCAATTCAACTAAGCACCTGGGTGTTAAAACTACGAACAACTTCAGTTGGAAAGACCACATAGATAATATTGTGGGGAAGGCGAGCCAAAGGTTGCGTTTCATTGGCAGGACACTTAGAAGATGCAACAAGTCCACTAAAGAGACACCTTAACTACACTCGTTCGTCCTCTGTTAGAATATTGTGGGATCCTTACCAGGTGGGATTGACGGAGGACATCGAAAGGGTAGAAAAAAGGGCAGCTCGATTTGTATTATCACGTAATAGGGGAGAGAGTGTGGCAGATATGATACGAGAGTTAGGATGGAAGCGATTAAAGCAAAGACGTTTTTCGTCGCGACGGGATCTATTTACGAAATTTCAGTCACCAACTTTCTCTTCCGAATGCGAAAATATTATGTTGAGCCCAACCTACATAGGTAGGAATGATCATCAAAATAAAATAAGAGAAATCAGAGCTCGAACAGAAAGGTTTAGGTGTTCGTTTTGGCGCGCGCTGTTCGGGAGTAGAATGGTAGAGAGATAGTATGATTGTGGTTCGATGAACCCTCTGCCAAGCACTTAAAAGTGAATTGCAGAGTAATCATGTAGATGTAGATATTGATAAGGAGATAGAAAGGAAAAGAAGGGATGGGACTACTGATATTAGCTGCACCGGGACTTTATACGGAATGAGCGGCGACGAGTGAAAATGCGTGTCACACTGGGACACGCACCTGGGATATCCTGCTCATTAGGCAGTTGCGTTAACAAATCTTCAACATAATGCAGCGCTTCAGCAACCGTGAATTGTTCAGACAATAAGAAATTCAGCCTTTAGTTGCAAGGAAAAAAATAGCAAAAATCACCTTGCAACTGAAGGCTGAATTTCTTATTGTCTGAGTTGCGGCAGCCACTGGGCCACCGAAGCACGGTGTTCATCACACTTGCGCGGACTGTGTCGGCACGCTTTTTGGCTGACCCACATTCCCACCTAGCGCCACCTACCCGCAATCGGTGATCATGTCCTCCAGGCTCGCTACTTTGAGTTTCCAATAGGAGGTCGGACGTAACTGCCCTGAACTGGAGATGGTCCGTTCATTGCCCTTCGAGTCGAATCAATTACATGAATGTGTAGAGTCGGTTCTTTCGGACAGACATCTAGCAATCACATAAATGACTGTCAACGCCAGCGGTGACTGAATCGTTTACTGGCTGACCGCTGCTTTGCACTGATTGTTCTTCCTTGATGACCATACAAGACTTAATAATGGGAAGACTATAGCCCCCCTCCCTCCCTTTCTCTCAGCATTTAATATCATACTTCTTATTATTTAATGGTAATTTTCTAACACAAGCATATACACTGCATAACTCCCTACATCATCTAAAGTCTGTTTTACAGTGTCTAATCTTTCGATCATTTTCTTAATGTGAGATGCCACAGCTGTACATTTGTTTAGAGACATTTCGATAGATTCCACTTCGGCTGGTGTTAACCAGTATTCACTTTATTACATCTTGGACGATTGGCCAATTTCGGCTTCACAGGCCCCTTTGCAAGTGGACTAGGGGTCAATATACAGTAAAATTATCCGATACTGAAACCGCGGTCAAAGGCTATCCGAGAGCAGGCACACAACGTGCAAGGGCCAAAATTCGGAAAGGTTACGGAGTGTAGTAATAGTCGTGTTCATAGGTAATGGCACGTTATAGGTCACTGTATATGCTGGTTTTCGTTGTTGCCCATTAACTGTTCCTTCTAGTCAACAAAAGCCGCACTGGAAACCTCCAAATTGTCGTTCTAATCTTTGTTTACCATAACAATTTTTATTCTGCCATTTCTTTCCGCTATTCCTACGTGCCTTAGTGTACATTCCTCTGACCAAGCACTTTTTTCCTGTCATTTCTATTTAACAACCACTCGTTTCTTATTTCGTATTTTCAATTTTTTTAACAGGCTTTTGTTGCAACTAATTTCTAATCAAGCTGGTTCATTGTTCTGTCAGTCTCCAAATGCGCACATTTAACTTCTTTACAAATGTATGCAGGAACAGATTTTTTCCGTTAATTTTATCCCCATCTATTCCCAAAGGACAGTGCCATGGTTACACCTCGCCAGTTACTTTATTATTTTTTTTTACACCCTAGGCCAATTTCAGCGTTAATGACCATTTTCACGTACTACAGTTACTGACAGCATTCACACGACTTTATCCTACAATAAGCAACGGGCATGGCGGTTCCGAAAGCTAGTGCATCTGCAAGGTGTTTCAGCTGCCCCTGCCCATAGCTTTTATATAAACCAACAATGCCTTCAAAGACCACCTTCGAGATTTTAATATCCTCTCGCTCGCTATATGTGCAAACTACTAGTCCTACAGAAAAATTAACAGAACCTTTTTGTAGGAAATTTAATGCAGTTAAGTTTTGCACTGGGATACATTTTCACTGCAAGCCATAGTTTTCGAGTTATTCAAGGAAAGACGTTTGAATGTCACCTTTGTACGATTATTCTTTTCATAATTCGAAAACTACGGCCTCTAGCGAAAACGTATGCCATTACAAAATTTAACTACATTAAAGTTAGTACAAAAAGGCCTTGTTCATTTCTTCTGCACGGCTAGTAATTTGCATTTAGCTAGCGAGAGAATATGAACATCCCATATGTGGCTCTTGAAGGTGGTATGGGTTGCATAAAACTCTTAGGTACGGGCAGCATTTTGTACATGCAAGAGTCAAATTTATGAGATAGAATCTTTACTGAATACACTAATGGTCGCCACTGAATCAAACTCACTTGTTTGTCACTACGACAGCGAGCACATACAGTGTCTAGGAACGTGCCAATGAATCCAACGATGGCCATTACTGTAGCCTATTCAGTAAATACTCTCTCTTTCAAAACCTGACGGTTTCACTTTCGGAACCACCATATTCGCTTCTCATGATCGGATATATTACGATATGCTGTCGGTATCTCCAGGATTAAAATTACCTGTATGTCCGGAATTGGTCAGTCATGGGAAACATACCAAAATCAATACTTGTTAATTAAGCAACAGCCTAGGCGAAACCATGACACTATCCTTTAGTATATTCACGGCCGTGGTACATTACATGTAGAAAATGGTCCATACTGTCAATCTGTTTCCGTGGCAGAAGCACTTCTTCCATTCTGTTTTCCACAAACACGATGTTGAGGAAATCTTTACTCTCTCTCCCTTTGGAAAGTAGACAACCGATTTTCCTCCCCCACCCTTCTCCGATTTCATTGCGTACTCCGTAAGTAATGTAATCGTGGTTCATTCCTTTTACTACCATTCATAACTTTCGTATATCTGTTGTTTATTCCTAACCTAAGTTCTCAGATAAGAAGACTGTACATTCCTCTTAATTTTTCTAAATCTTCCTGAAGTTGCATCAGGCGTGTGACGGCGAAATTCTTCGACATGAACAGTTTTAATACAACACAAAGTAGGTAATCAACTGAAACACAACTAATTTGGGAAAATCCACTGCTAACTATGCCCGCAACATTTTCAATGAGGCGTACAAACGGCGAATCACAGGATATTCGAAAAGAAAGAAATATTTTAAAAATAATCAATGTGTATTGTGATATGAGTATGCCGGAAGCTGAGGCCGATCGGTTCTAGGCGCTTCAGGCCGGAACCGCGCTGTTGCTACGGTCGCAGGTTCGAATCCTGCCTCGTGTATGGATGTGTGTGATGTCCTTAGTTTAGTTAGGTTTAAGCAGTTCTAAGTCTAGGGGACTGATGACCTCTGAAGTTAAGTCCCATAGTGCTCAGAGCCTTTTGAACCATTTGATATGAGTATCAAGCGCAAAGTGACTTTCTTCCTTAGCCAAGGTCAACGCAGGCTTACGTAGCGGCGCTCACCTCTCGAGCTGTCAGTTAAAATTACGACTACGTAAAATCTTTCTTTGCCAGTATTCGGCCGATAAGAGGAGGCAATGTGGTTCCCGTATTCGACACTACGCCAGAGGCAAAGTTCAGCATTATGTCACAAATAGAGGCCATGTGCACCGTTGTTGCATCAGATAGGGACGTTCATCTCGACAATCACCTTACTTTTCAAAAGAAAGGAAGGAAGATTCTGTATCAATGTCCCGTCAACGTCGAGGTCATTAGATACGGCGCGCAGGCTTGGAATACGTTAACGTATGAGGAGGATTGACAGTGCCCTTTCAAAGGAACTATCTCAACATTTGCCTGGAGCGATTTAGCCATATCTCAGAAAGCCTAAATATGGATGGCCGGAAGTGGATGTACACTGTTGTCCTCCCGAATGCGAATTCAGTGTGCTAACCACCTCGCTACGTGCTGCTTTTCCAGAAGAATGGTGTATGTGTCAGCACCGGCTTTGACCATCTGCATCTACTTGCATCTGCAACCTAGAATTACTATTTGGTGCCTGTCTGACGGATTCCACACCGTAAAGCAATAATCTAACAGAGGACGAACGAGTGTAGTGTAAGCTGTCTCTTTAGTGGACTTGTTGCATCTTCTAAGTGTCCTGCCAATGAAACGCAACCTTTGGCTCGCCTTCCCGACAATATTATCTATGTGGTCCTTCCAACTGAAGTTGTTCGTAATTTTAACACCCAGGTACTTAGTTGAATTGACAGCCTTGAGAATTGTACTATTTATCGAGTAATCGAATTCCAACGGATTTCTTTTGGAACTCATATGGATCATTCACACTTTTCGTTATTTAGCGTCAACTGCCACCTGCCACACCATACAGCAATCTTTTCTAAATCGCTTTGCAACTGATACTGGTCTTCGCATGACCTTACTAGACGGTAAATTACAGCATCATCTGCGAACAGTCTAAGAGAACTGCTCAGATTGTCACCAGGTCATTTATATAGATCAGGAACAGTAGAGGTCCCAGGACGCTTCCCTGGAAAACACCTGATATCACTTCAGTTTTACTCGATGATTTGCCGTCTATTACTACGAACTGCGACCTTCCTGACAGGAAATCACGAATCCAGTCGCACAACTGAGACGATACCCTATAGCTCCGCAGCTTGATTAGAAGTCGCTTATGAGGAACGGTGTCAAAAGCTTTCCGGAAATCTAGAAATACGGAATCAACTTGCTCCCTCCTACGTATATCTCGCTAAGAGACCAAGAGGATAAAATCAGAGAGATTAGAGCCCACACAGAAGCATACCGACAATCCTTCTTTCCACGAACAATACGAGACTGGATGTGTAGAACTATAGACCTATATCTCTAACGTCGATCAGTTGTAGAATTTTGGAACACGTATTATGTCCGAGCATAATGACTTTTCTGGAGACTAGAAATCTACTCTGTAGGAATCAGCATGGGTTTCGAAAAAGACGGTCGTTTGAAACCCAGCACGCGCTTTTCGTCCACGAGACTCAGAGGGCCATAGACACGGGTTCACAGGTAGATGCCGTGTTTCATGACTTCCGCAAGGCGGTCACAGTTCCCCACAGTCGTTTAATGAACAAAGTAAGAGCAAACGGACTATCAGACCAATTGTGTGATTGGATTGAGGAGTTCCTAGATAACAGAACGCAGCATGTCATTCTCATTGGAGAGAAGTCTTCCGAAGTAAGAGTGATTTCAGGTGTGCCGCAGGGGACTGTCATAGGACCGTTGCCATTCACAATATACATAAATGACCTTGTGGATAACATCGGAAGTTCACTGAGGCTTTTTGCAGATGATGCTGTGGTGTATCGAGAGGTTGCAACAATGAAAAATTGTACTGAAATGCAGGAGGATCTGCAGCGAATTACGCATGGTGCAGGGAATGGCAATTGAATCTCATGTAGACAAGTGTAATGTGCTGCGAATACATAGAAAGATAGATCTCTTATCATTTAGCTACAAAATAGCAGGTCAGCAACTGGAAGCAGTTAATTCCATAAATTATATGGGAGTACGCATTAGGAGTGATTTAAAATGGAATGATCATATAAAGTTGATCGTCGGTAAAGCAGATGCAATCCGAAAACAAAAGAAGTAGGTTACAGTACACTTGTTCGCCCACTGCTTGAATACTGCTCAACAGTGTGGGATCCGTACCAGATAGGGTTGATAGAAGATATAGAGAAGATCCAACGGAGAGCAGCGCGCTTCGTTACAGGATCATTTAGTAATTGCGAAAGCGTTACGGAGATGATAGATAAACTCCAGTGGAAGACTCTGCAGGAGAGACGCTCAGTAGCTCGGTACGGGCTTTTGTTAAAGTTTCGAGAACATACCTTCACCGAAGAGTCAAGCAGTATATTGCTCCCTCTTACGTATATCTCGCGAAGAGACCATGAGGATAAAATCAGAGAAATTAGAGCCCACACAGAAGCATACCGACAATCCTTCTTTCCACGAACAATACGAGACTGGAATAGAAGGGAGAACCGATAGAGGTACTCAGGGTACCCGCCGCCACACACCGTCAGGTGGCTTGCGGAGTATGGATGTAGATGTAGATTGTAACCTGGCACAGGCTTTGCCTACAACCGAGCCTACCACGTCGTTCCATTTAACATCCCTGTTTATCGTTCCTCCCAAATATTTACATGACAAGACTAGCTCTAACTGTGCCATGTTAATCCTGTCGTCAGAGTACACCACTGTTTTTCCTTTCATGAAATACACAGTTCTGAATTTCTCTACATTAAAAAGAAATTAAGAGTCTTTGCGCAAGACTGATTTTATGTCGAGATCGAACTGGATATACTGCAGTTTTAACCAAACACAATTTTCTCACAGGTGACTACGTCACTAGTGAAAGGCTGTGGTTGCTATTAACGCCATACGTTAATTCACTGATGCATAACATGAATGGCAACGTGCTATTAAATTTCCCTGAGGAACACCAGATCTTCTTTCAGTGTCTGTACATAACTCTCTATCCGGGAGTAGGTGCTGTGGTCTGACTGACAGGAAATTTTCGATTCAGTCGTAAACAACGTTATATGCCATAGGAACTTGCTTCCTTCAGAAAGCTTCTGTAAATTCTGGAAATATAGAATCGATCTGGTTTCCTCTAACCATGCCGTTAACTACAGCAGAGCGCGATTTGAGTTCCGTATGATTGACGATTTTGGAATCCCTGCTGGTTTACATGAAGAAGGTTAAATCATCATCACCGTCAACAACATATACACGGCATTACACTACATTCACATAACTATGTATATTTCATGAGCTACTCACACAAGGCAGTTAATCTTGACACATCCGCCGCCTCAATAACAAAATGCTTTAATCAGACCTTCTGCGACGCGTGGCCATCATAAAATTCAAGGTACCTTTAGCTAAATGGTGCTCCAACGTCTACTATACACCTTGATAAGAGTTCAGAGAAATATTGTTGCCACTGTTTTATCGTTTACTGATATGTCTGTAGGAAATTCTAAAAGCGAACACTTCAGTGTGATCAACATAACGAAGTAATAGTATCTACGTCGAAGAGTGTGTGCAGAGAATTTATTTATTTATGGAACTACATTAACGATAATATGGCAGTACAAATATAGAAGTCCAAAATTAAAATTTAGGTATGTCTTAGGATAAAAAAGTGACACGGATGTGTACTACACTGTACCACAGTGTACTAACAATAGAACCAATCTATACATGCTACTAAATTAAAGTTCAGTGCTGCGTTTTTCTGTCTACATGTGAAGGCTAATCTCAGGAACTACTATAGGAATTTTGATACAGACCTCAATAATGGAGCGGTTCACGAGGAAGGTCTGTGTATAGAGGGAGAATTAGGAGAGGTACATACTTTGTGGGGTGGTAGTGTTGGCTATTCTGAACAAAAAGCTTCAAATTAACACATGCCTTTTTCTTAACAGCATCCGGCATGCAACTGTTCATCACTGGGTCAGTCATACGTCCTTCTTCACCAGCACTCACACGCGAATGCAACCAAAGCGACTTTAGGCCACGTATTGTTGTCTTTAGTGACTACTGTCTTTACTGGTGCGGTATTGTTGATGACCAACTTATCGGTCAGGATGTTTTAGATAACCGTCTTAACGGAGTACGTATCTTGACTTCCTTCAAAATGTGTTACCAGAATTCTTTAATTATCCTTCGGCAACACGACCTATATGTACTTTCAGCACGACGGAGCTCCTGCACATTTCGTATGGCCAGTGACACAGCACCTCACTGACACGTATCTTGGGCGCTGGACCGGTCACGTGGAGCTACTTCTTGGTCACGGAGGTCACCCGATCTTACCCTATTTGATTACTATTCGTGGGGGTTGTGGGGTTGGCTGAACAGCAAAGTCTACAAGTGCAGAGTGGACACAAAGAAGAACCTTCTCACACGTACTTCACACGCGTGTGCCCACGTAAATAACCGATCGAATAAGCTCAGATCAGCAACACAGCAGGTGCCTACGAGAGCTCCAAAATGGATTGCAATTGGCGGTGGACTTTTTCAACGTCTTTTGTGAGGAAACGTACACAACTAAACAAAACGTTAGATCAGTATTTCATGTAGTATCAGCCGCGTTTGTTCTATTCCCTACTATTTTCATTAGTTTCCTGCGAAACTGTCAAGAATAGGACATGTTCATATTACGTTTCTTGTTCAGAATCACTAGTACTACCAACCCCTCAAAGCATTAACCTTTTCTGCTGACTCATCCTGTGTAATTTATTACCGTAACGCTAGACACATCGTCCGTCGTAGATAGTGAACGCTACCCTTGTGAAGCTGGGGCAGGTCACCAGTAAACGTTTAAAGTATTCATCCAGCTAGTGTGTCCATTGTGAGTTGCTGATACCGCTTCTAAAAAGTTAACCTATTCCTCTTATATACTTCCTGACCATATGGTAGATAATTACATGAATGTTACAGGAGAGAAGTTTGTGACGAGAATATGAGCAATTTTCGTGACAAGTCCGCATATTATGCAGTCTAACCCAGATCTTGAGCGGTGGTTCTGATCTGGCGAAAGAGTTCCTCGAGTGAAGGCACCTTGTAGATGAGTTTCTGAAACAATGGTTGCTTCGTTCCTCAAATAAATCCGTTTTTGTTCGGGTGGTATGAATGGGACAGCGCTCAAATGGTTTAAATCATACCTAACTGGAAGAGTGCAGAAAGTTGAAATAAGCAGTTCACATAATATGCAAAAAACTGGTGATTTATCAAGATGGGGAACAATCAAGAATGGGGTGCCGCAAGGTTCGGTCGTGGGTCCTCTGCTGTTCTTAATATATATTAATGACTTGCCATTCTATATTCACGCAGATGCAAAGCTGGTACTTTTTGCCGATGATGCAAGTATAGCTATCACACCCATCAGACGAGACTTAACTGATGAAATTGTAAACGATGTTTCTCAGAAAATCATTAAGTGGTTCTCGGCAAATGTGCTCCCATTAAACTTTGACAAAACGCTGTATATACAGTTCCACACAGTAAATGGAATGATACCATTAATAAATATAGACTTCGATCAGAAATCGGTAGCTAAGTTTTTGAGGGGTTGAACTGGAAAAAAACACACTGAAGATCTGCTGAAACGTTTGAGTTCAGCTACTTATGCTAATAGGGTTATTGCAAATTTTGGCGATATTCATCTCAGTAAACTAGCTTACCTCGCCTATTTTCATTGTCTGCTTTCGTATGGCACCATATTCCGGGGTAACTCATCACTGAGTAAAAGAGTGTTCATTGCACAAAAGCGTATAATCAGAATAATTCCTGGAGCTCATCTAAGATCATTCTGCAGCCACTTATTTAAAGAGCGTGGTATCTTCACTGTAGTTTCACAATATATATATTCACTTACGAAATTTTTTATTAACACTCCGAGCGAATTCAAAAGTAATAGCAGTGTATATGGCTACAACACTAGGAGATAGGATGATCTTCACTGCTCAAGGTTAAATCTAACTTTGGCTCAGAAAGGGGTAAATTACGCTGCCACAAAAGTCCTTGGTAACTTACCTAATAGCATCAACAGTCTGACAGATAGCCATATAGCATTTAAAAGGATATTGAAAGAATTTCTGAATGGCAACTCCTCCTACTCATGAGATGAATTTTTGGATATAGTAAGTGGGTAATTTCCAAACCCCCCAGCCAAAAATAATAATATTAAGTGCCATGTAATATTTTGCGTAATGTGATGTCTTCTATAGACACCTTTTATTAACCTGACACGTTCCATATCATTACGAAGTGTCGTATTCATGATCTATGGAACAAGCACTAATCTAATCTGCCGCTCGTTGTGGCCGAGCGGTTCTAGGCGCTTCAGTTTGGAACCGCACCACCGCTACGGTCGCAGGTTCGAATCCTGCCTCGGGAATGAATGCGTGTGATGTCCTTAGGTTAGTTAGGTTTAAGTAGTTCTAAGTTCTAGGGGACTGATGACCTCAGATATTAAGTCCCATAGTACTCAGAGCCATTTGAACCATTTAACCTAACCTAATCTAATCTGTGTGCCGCTGCTACCTTATTGCCTAGATTAAAGGTTATATGTTTTAAGTGGCAGAAGTTACAGGTTGGTCAAAATTCTTTTGCTCTCTCTCATAAGGCCATACGTACTTAGGAAAGCGATTTCCACCGCTATAGGAATCCACTGGATTGAAGTAGATTTGATCGTTCTCGAGATCATCTTCACTGTCTTGTTGAGTTTCACGTCAGTCGGTTTGGTGTTGTAGATGTATTATTAGACGAGAACTTAGCGCTCTGCACAGGATTAGATAATGGCAAAATAGCTGATTCGCAGAGTATAGGTCGCATATTCCTCAAGTCGAGCCGATCAGTTTCTGTGTAATGTTGTTTGTGGGCCAGAGTTTTCCAGTATTATTGATCAGATCTATCATGTATAATAGAGAGAAGGCCAAAAGACTTAGTTTGGCCATCATAAATTGTTTTAATCACGGTTCGAACGTCGAATCGGAAGATATTTAGATAAATACACGCAGAATAGACAATAAATGATATCGGCTCAACAATGGAAAATCATCTGGACCGGATTAGATATCAAATGGTTCAAATGGCGGTCGAACGGTTGTGCTCACTGGAGGCCTAGAACCGCTCGGCCACATCGGCCGGCCGGATGAGATATTCCTGAGATTCTTCAGAAATGGTGTGAATGAAATCATTACCCTCCTAACTGCTAGAACAATGAAGATTTTCTTTTCTTCTTTTTTAAGCACATTAAGTTAGGTAGGCATAAATTAAACACACAGAAAACAACTACCTGGGACGTCTCGTTGTGGTTTCGATACTGAGCTGACACCGAATGTGTGACCACATATCGTGACTGTCTGTATACAATGTCGTGCGATTTTGTTGCTGGGTGTGCACTTGCTTTAAGATATTTTGGGAAATGGATGTGTGACAGTGACAGATTCGGGAATGACATCTAGTACAAATAGGAGCCAGCCGCTGTTGTCGAGCGGTTCTAGGCGCTTCAGTCCGGAACCACGCGGCTGCAACGGTCGCAGGTTCGAATCCTGCCTCGGGCATGGCTGTGTGTGATGTCCTTAGGTTAGCTCGCTTAAGTAGTTCTAAGACTAGAGGACTGATGACCTCAGATGTTAATTCCCATAATGCTTAAAGCCATTTGGACCATTTTTGGAAATAGGAAACTTCTATTTTGCTGGCACTGGTCAATAACTCTATTTTTTTAAAATCTATTTTTTTCAATGCTTATTCGTTGGTGAAGGAGTGGTCACTTTCACATTTTGACGAAACTTTTTCAGCGGCATCCAGAGAGAATAGCTCATGATTGTAATATGAATAGTGATGTACTATACTTTGCCCTCGGGGTGTCGACAGACAAGCTGAAGGCGCGCTACATCTTCGGCGGCCTGGGCATGTGCGGCATCGCCATCGGCTACGCGCTGCGGGTGAACCTGTCGGTGGCCATCGTGACCATGGTCAACTACACCGCCATCCAGTCCGGCATCACCGAGCAGGACGCCGGCGTCTACGCAGAGGGCACGTGCTTCGCCGGCGAGAATGTCACCACTCAAAAGACAGAGGTAAGGACCCCGAAGTACTTCAGATCAAGAGAAGACTAAAGGGCTGCATGTACAAGCTCTCTATTCTTACCCTCACAGATGAAGTCGCAGTGATTTGGTTTTCTTTTATAGCAGGCAGTGTTTTGGTACACTGTGTGTACGTTAGTCGGCGATGAAATCGCTGATGTTCCATACGTTTCGTTTTAGAGCTGAAGAATTTTTTGTTTGTTTCTCTTTCGATACACATCTGTTGTCGATATGGTGGGTTACTGCAGTGAAGAAAATAATTTTATATACACTTATTGTGGGAGCCACATTGAAGAAATTATATGAGTACACGCAATTCTAATACAAAAAAACTTTTTTCTCAGACGGTACCTACACTTTGTGAGCAAAAGTATCCAGACACCTGGCTGAAAATGACTTACAAGTTCGTGGCGGCCTCCATCGGAAATGCTGTAATTCAATTGTGGTGTTGGCCTTAGACTTGATGACAGTTTCCACTCTCGAAGGCATACTTTCAGTCAAGTGCTGGAAGGTTTCTGGGGGAGTGGCAGCCCATTCTTCACGGATTGCCGCACTGAGGAGAGGTACCGATGTCGGTAGGTGAGGCCTGGCACGAAGGCAGCGTTCCAAAACATCCCAAAGATGTTCTATCGGGGTTCAGGGCTTCTTACACCAAGCGAGGCGTCGTTTGTCATTTACCGGCGTGATTTTTGGCTTATGAGCAACGATTCGTTCATGAAATCCAAGTTTTCTCACCTCCTGCCTAACTGTCTTAGAACTTGCAGTGGATCCTGATGCAGTTTGGAATTCCTTTGTGATGGTCTGGATAGATGCCTACCTATTACACATTACGACCATCTTCAACTGTCGGTGGTCTCTGTCCGATAACAGACGAGGTCAGCCTGTACGCTTTTGTGCTGTATGTGTCTCTTCACGTTTGCACTTCACTATCACATCGGAATCAGTCGACCTAGGGATGTTCAGGAGTGTGGAAATCTCGCGTACAAACGTAGGACATAAGTGACACCAAATCAGTTGACCACGTTAGAAATCCGTGAGTTCCATGGAGCCCTCCATTCTGCTCTCTCGCGATGTCTAATGACTGTTGAGGTCGCTGATATTGAGTACCTGGCAGTGGGTGGCAGCACAATGCACCTAATATGAAAAAGTATGGTTTTGGGGGTGTCCGAACACTTTTGATCACATAGTGTAGATGGAATCGAGTTGTTATCAGCAAATATATTAATATACGTGTTGCTTATATTTTAATTCTTTTACTTACTTTAGAAGATCTTCAGTTCTATTTTTCAAATATGATCTACTTTTCCTTCGTCATATTTGTGCATGATTTTTGCATTATCCATTGCATATCAGAGATATGGTTTGCTAAGAAGCTTTTATCTTTAATGAAAATCGATTTATATCTTATGTCAAACTCAGGATTGTCTTTTGTTCTGAATTATCTGTCACAGCTAACAATTTTGTCGAAGTCTTGAATACATATTTTTACTTCTGAATTCTGTTTGTACGTTTAAGTTTTTATTCGAATTTTTGGCGAAATAAGAAATATAATTAAGAGCGAAAGACAATCCTGAATTTAAAATGAGATATGCACGAGAGACATAAATTTAATGCAAACACTATCTGTAATACACAATTCGATGATGTAAAAACAAAAGTGGATCCTATTTGAAAAATAATATTTAAAATCTTCTAAGTAAGAAAAAATTGTAATACTATCTAACATTATATCTTCAGATTTGTTTTATCTTGAAGATACGAAAAAATTCCGTCTTTTACAACTGAAATTTGTTCTTGGGTACCAGAGATATTTCACTTGTACTTGTTAGTCATCTTCAGTGTTCTATAATATGCACAAATTATTTAACTACACGTATTTTGATGTGAGATATAGAGTGACTCTTTTGCAGTTTGTTTAGCTCTATTTCTATTTACAATTAAATGTTTGTTGTTTTTACTTATATTCATTTTTGTATCCTATTCATGCAGCCATGTGTTATTCAATGCGTGCTAAACGCACATGGTGTAGATTTCTTCCAGTAAATATTTCTTTGCACCTCGCGTATATCGTAGGAAACTGTACATATTTTTACTATTCTTGGTCAAATGCTTTAGAGTTGAGTGAGGAATCGGGAACTGACTAATGTATTCTGGAAGAGTGGTATGGAATGATGGGAAAAGTGGTTGGAAATGTTACCAGTGCATATATTATCTATTTATATACAGATATACGAGTGTATAGTGGTAATATCTTGAATATATCTTAGTACCGATGTAGAAGGAGCCATCGCTCGAAAGCGGGAGCAGTAAATGAAATATTAAAAAACAGGTCTGGTGTATTATTAGAACAATAGCACGCATTTTATACAATTTGTTGAGGCTGCAGAACAGCATACTGGAGAAATATTCAAGACATTGAAGAAAGATATGTAGATATTTAATTCATCGAAACTACGTGACGGAAATAGACTTGTAGTCTCTACTAGCGAAGCAAGTAGGAGAGCTTTTATGAAGGTTGTCGAATTGGGACAGCGTTGCAAGGACATTTAAACCTTGTGTGGCCACGACAGGCAATCGAACGCGAACGTTGTCAACAAATGATATAGGCTGTTTTTACCTGTCAGCAAGCTGACTATGGAAATTCCACTGCAAAATGAAGTATTTCAATTATAATATTTATTAACCTTTATTTGAACATTCTATGCACTGGAGACCCATGGCATTGGAATTTTTTTCACATTATCTGCCTGGTCTACAGTAATATGCGAAATATTAAACCGCAAAATTAAATACCAAGATGCACCCTACTAAAAAATAAAAATCACGTCAAAACATTAGTAATGATAGCAGTGACGAAATTGAGTAGGAGAAGGGGAAGATAAATGGAAATACAGGCCATTATCTAGGCTAGATGTAATGTTACACAATAATAGCGTTGAGTGTCACCGTGGCGAATGACTTTTTTGTCCGGTTTGCTTATAAAGTCCGGCTGGTGTCTCTGATCTGCCTCCAGAGAATGAGGGCGAATCTTTGTCAGTGCTAGCGACTCGTTCTAGCGAGAGGTCAGAAGAACCTCTAGATGACACTCGTCCGGGACTCCCGAGACGAGCGCCTGTGAAACAGACAGGGTGGACAAGAGTGCAGAATGGGAGCGCCTCGAGTCGCGGTTGCAGGACGGCGAGTTCGGCTGGGACGCGGCGCGGCAGGGCTACATCCTGGCGGGCTTCTTCTACGGCTACGCGGTGGGGCAGCTGCCGGGCGGCCTGCTGGCCGAGCGCTTCGGCGGCAAGTTGGTGTTCGGGCTGGGCAACTTCTTGACCGCCGTGCTCACCGTCGTCAGCCCGTTCGCCGCCTGGCTCAACGACGACCTCTTCTTCGCCGTGCGCGTTCTCGAGGGACTGGCCGAGGTGAGCGCCACGCGACCGAACCTAACCCTCCCTCTGTACTGCGCGCTCAGTCAGTTTCACGTCCCGTGGATCGATGAGGAACACGTCATTTTACATACACATCACAAGTTAATTTTTAAATGCGGCCACATGCTGAACACATGTAAAGTAGTTTTCTTCAATATCTCCAGATGTGTGCTAGTATATCACACCCACCACTTTTTACACATTCATTTACATCTACACGACACACTTAAGTGCCTGCCAGAGTCCTCATCGAACTAACTTCACAATAATTCTCTGTTATTCCACTCTCGAACAACGAGCGGAAAATAACGAACACCTGTATCATTCCGTGTGATCTCCCATTTCCCTTATTTGATTATGATGCTCGTTTCTCCCTATCGCGGTTGGTGTAAACAAAACATTTTCGCACCCGGAGGAGAAAGCAGGTGATTGAAATTTCGTCAGAAGATCCCGCCGCAACGAGAAACGCCGTTGTGTTAATGATATCCACCCAGAATCCTGTGTCATGTCCGTGATACTCTCTCCCCTATTTCTCGATAATAGAAACTTTGCTACCCTTCTCTGAACTTTCTCGATGCACTCCGTTAATTCACCCGGTAAGGGTCCCACATCGAGCATTGCTACTCCAAAAGACGACGGACAAACGTCTTTTAGGCATTCTCTTTAATAGGTTTGTTGCATCTTCTAAGTGTTCTGCCAATAACATGCAGTTTTTGGTTCGCCTTCCCCACGACAATTCCTATGTGTTCTTTCCAACTTAAGTTTTTCCTAATTGTTATTCCTAGGAATTTAATTGAATTTACTGTCTTTGATTTGATTGATTTATCGTGTAACCGAAATCTAATAGAGCCGGCCACTGTGGCATAGCGGTTCTAGGCTCTTCAGTCTGGAACCTCGCTGCTGCTACGGTCGCAGGTTTGAGTCCTGGCTCGGGCATGGATGTGTGTGATGTCCCTACGTTAGTTAGGTTTAAGTAGTTCTAAGTTCTGGACTGATGACCTCAGATGTTAAGTCTCATAGTGCTCAGAGCCATTCGAACCATTTTGAAGTTTAACGGGTTATGACCATAACTTCACATTTTTCAGTATTGAGGGTTAACTGCCAGTTTTCTCGCCATACCGTTATCTTATTTAAATCGTTTTGCAATTGGTTTTGATCTTCCGATGACTCTATTAGACGATAAACGACAGCATCATTTGCAAACAACCGAAGACTGCTGTACAGATTATGGCCTAAATCGTTTGCATAGATAAAGAAACAGCAGAGGGATTATAACACTACATTAGGGAATGCCCGAAATCACATCCGTTTTATTCGATGATTTTCAATCAATTACTAAGAACTGTGACAAAATCACGAATCTAGTCAAATAACTGAGAGGATCAAAAATAAGCAAGCAGTTTGATTACAAGCTGCTTCTGATGTACGGTGTAAAAAGTCTTCTGGAAATCTAGAAATGCGGAATCAATTTGAAATCTCTTCTCGATAGCACTCAACACTTCGTATGAGTATAGAGCTAGTTCTGTTTCACAAGAACGATGTTTCCTAAACCCGTCTTGACTGCGTTTCAATAGACCGTTCTCTTCGACGTAATTCATAATGTTAGGAAACAATATATGTTCCAAAAACCTGTTGCATGTCGTCGTTAATGATATTGATCTCTAATCTGGTGGATTACCCCTATCGCCCTTCTTGATTATTGGTGTGATCCGTGCAACTTTCCAGCCTCTGGGTACAGGTGTAAGTTATTCATGCTGGCAGCTGCTCTTGATCCAAATTCTGGAATATTTGCTTCGTCCTCTTTGGTGAAAGAATTTCGCAAAGCTGCTTTAAAAATTTCCTTAAATTATTGCTTTCAGCTGTACACATTCTTGTTCCCCTCGTAAATTATCTTGCTCTCTGCCAACCTACAACAGTTGACTGGGCCTATGAATCAACTAGCTAACTTCCTTCTTCCAGCTGCTATCCACTGTCTAGTGTAAATATCCCGCCTACCTTCATTTCGTTTTCATCATCATCGTCTTCAAGGATTTGGCCTTTTCGTCTGTTCCGCTCAGAACTGCTCACGCTATCTCTTTGAGGGACGTGAAAAGTTTGTCTATCCTGTTGGGTTATATCGCACTGCAGCTTTAGTTATCCTGTCATTAGATATACGTTGTACATGCTTTCTCCAGTTCAGTCTGTATTTTTCAGTTTCAGTTACACTGGGTCCTACTTTTATTTCTTGTCTAATAGACACGTATTTTTTTATAGTCCAGTAATGAACACTCCTCTGTGTAGCGGAGGAACTTCATTTCCAGTCTGTCAAAATCGTGTATGAATTCAAGATCATTCTCACTCATTACATCGTTCTGTGCTTCCGCAGACGACTTGTAAATGGCTCGTAGTACCACACTCACTTTCACAACCCAGATTTTTTATGTACAAAATAATAAAAAGAAAGAAAAGAAGGCAACAATTTCGTCACCACTTGTGATGGCAAACACAGAGAAGGTGCTAATGCACAGTTTAATCGTAATACTGGATGCCAATGTCATTGTTTATAAATTCCAGCTCCATTCCCCGTGTCTCATGCATAGAGCGAATATGCGAATATGACACTAGGCTTACTCTCATAAAGCGTAAGACGATGTGAAAAATAAGAGTGGTGAAAATGGCAGCATAAAAGAGAAGTATTATTTGGACGTGAAAGAACGACGTTTGGGTCGTAGGCCTCCTGTAGAATTCCGTTCAAGAAGAAATTACCAATTTAGATCCTCGCCTTCAGTCTTCAGACAATGAGACGGACGCTGTAGTTCATACCAGCCGCCCAGAAAAGCGCATTTTTAGTCCATTTCAATTGCTGAAGAAACGGCAGTCTCGGTGGTTAGAGTGAATTGACCGCCAGTGCGGCTTTCTCTGTGGTTGGACTGAAATGATACATCAATCTTATTATCTGAAGTCGGAAGGTCAGGGTTGAAATGGACAATTTCTTTGAATTATTGTGTGACAACATATCTTAAAAAGAATTTGGACAGTTGTTAAGTTAAGCATCGTCTTTAAGCTCCGTTTGTGTTGATAAGTGGGGATATCCTAACTTGTAACTCTTTCATGTATTTCTTCTAGTACGATTCACACGTTTCAGAAAAGTTTAGGTTCCATTTTGGTAAAAGGAACGTTGAATAATATTGGCAGCACGCCATCACAATAACCATCGTCTTCCCCAGTTCCACAATTACTCCCAGCTTTTACCCATTATGTAGACAGATATGATGAAGATGACGTCGTCATGTCTCAGTGAAGAAATGGGACGCTTCAAAGAAATACGTATTGAGTTGTCTCTTTCGTAAACAGACATGTTTTCATGGTTAATGAAAAGGGAAAATTAAAGATAATACAATGTCCCTTAAATATATCGAGTCTTAGGACCCAAATTCAATACCATGAATGAAGGATAACCGTATGAGCCCCTTTTGAGGACTACAGCCCTTCGAGTCTGAAGCGAGGTTGGATGATGAGTTAAGTCCAAACATTCTCCTGCTATTTTCTGATGGCTGTGACGTCTAGGTCAAGTTGAAACACCTGAAATCATTTACTGATTCCATGTTTTAATGCATTCAGTATGAACCAAAATACACGCTACAGTGCGATTACTTGCATACTAAAAGGACAATAAGTCTGTGACAGAATTTCAACCTATGCATATTTTTGGTAGAAAATGGACTTCAAAGAGAGGCAATTTGGTAGCACTGACACCACATCTGTGACAAGCACCTTCTTTCAAGAAATATTTCACTCATACCGTATTACTATTAAGGTAAAGACGAATAGCAGAATACATATATCATAAAAATGAGTTTACTTTTCCGTTATGACATAATACGTGTTTTGTTGCAGGGAGTGACATTCCCAGCGGTGCAGTTCATGATTTCTAAGTGGGCGCCCCCTCAAGAACGAAGCAGGTTCTCCATAATCTTTTCTGGTAAGTCGCGCTGCCTTTATGCATGACAAATTAATGTTATGTCTCACAACGACGAATCGCCGATGTTACTCATCGGAACAAACTCCTCCTTATTCCACAACAATGTTTACAACTACTCTCTTCACCAAACCTGGAAAGAGGTGTCCGTACGAGGTACACAGAAACACTGAGTAGCGCCTCTACAATTTTCATTCCCAAGCACGTCTGCACTCACTGTTGTTTAAAAACGATCTTTTTTTTTCTATTTCATCTAAGGCATACGTCATCTTACTTTACCTACGGAGGATTTTCACTTAAAAAGTTTCAAGGAGTTCCAGTCAAAATACATGAAATGTACATGGACAGCCAGGATGCTGCAACACTAGTTTAAAGATCAGTGGATCTACTGTGCTCCCTGAAGGCCAAAGGGAACCAATGATTTTACTTTTTACCTTTTAAAATAATGAACTATCATGTGGTTACTATTCTTCATTTTTTTCTACAATGTGCGAGACTCTACCACTCATGCTACATGTTACACCCTCCCCACCTAATAGTATTTATTTCAGATTCTGACCATCGAACTATTCTCCATTCCAGTCGCAAGCTAAACATGCCTGTGCAGTTTAGCACATGTGTCGTTAAGCTGACGCTTTCGTCGTGAAGGATTTCCGTATACTTCATTCCTTTCCTGTTCTTTCCAACACCTGCACATAGTGAGCTTCATTCAGTTAACTTTTCACATGCTTCTGGAGTCCCAGACTGAGAGTCCGAAAACTTCATCTTCTTCAGCGTTACAACGGCTAGTATTTCAAAGGCAAAGTTTCAAGTGTACTGTGTCACAGTGCCTTTATTCAAAGTCCGCACAGTTGTTACTAAATCATTTGAGGTGTAAAATCATAGTCGGGTAAACGTTTTTGAAAAAACTTGTGTAAATCATTGTTAACTTTGTTAACATTTTATTGAAATAAATTAAAACAATCTTTTAATGTTCACTAGAATTCTCATTTCACTCGTGCAACCTTACAAAGAAGTGAATAGTATTATCCACAACGTCTAATGAGAATTACAAGTTTAATCATGGAAGATATTGTTACAAGTAAACAAAACATTCGCCCGAAGGGTATTAAATTATGTGATCGTGTAGGAGTATTTCAGGCTCATGTAATAAATGTGAAAGTTTTATGCCCTTCTCTACTAAGGAATAAATACAGATACGTGTGTAGTGAAGCAGACACGACAGCACATCGCGAGTTAACCGCCTTTGAACGAGGGATGATCAGCAGAGCAAGATGCAAATTACACAGTACACAGTAATCAGGATTTCCGAGAATAAAATCGTCTAGAGGTTGAGGGGGAGGGCATCTTCAATATCGCAGAGACAATGTTTCCACACAGATGTCTGATGAAGGGACGTTATGTAGCCTCTACAGAGCTATACGGTGTGATGGACAGACAGCTGTGAGCCAGGTCGACTGTGGGGACAAAAATGCATTGCATGGGCTGCGGCAGCCTACGAGTCTATTGTGTTCCTTTGCTGACACCACACTGAGCAGAACCATTGACAAGGGCCGGCGAACATCGTTACTGAACTATGGGACTGGGGAGCCATCACAGTGCTTCAGTCGTATAGAGTGCAGAGAAGCTAGGCCAATGATCCTGTGTGCCCAGGAAGGAGGTGGCTAAGTTATGTTCTGGCTCTGCAGGGACCAATGACAAGTGCATTTTATGTGGACGTTCTTGCTGACTATCTGCGTACCTTTATGGCTTTAGAGTACTCTGACGAAGATGCCGTGTTTCAGAGGGAGAAAATGACTTCCCACAGCCCTTTGTTGCAGGTAGGTGGCTTGATGTAGACTCCAGTGAATTCAGAATCGTGACTTGATCCGCCAGATCACCCAAACCCAATCGAGCATTTATACGATGCTGTCTACATCTGTATGCTCGATGATCCTTTGCAGTTGCATTTTGCGCTTTATGTGCGTTATCAGTACTTCTCTAGAACGATTGCAACATCTCATAGAGTCCATGCCTACTGTTCTGTTGAGGAATCACAGGGAAGCGACTCACTAGCGATACATCCAGGGCATTTCCATCACTTTTGGTCACTCAGCGCATATACTTCTGCGACCATGACGTGACTATGTCACGGCAACCTGCGATTTGAAGCTGCTTATGTGTCTCAATGAAAATGGACTTCGATGCGCTGTGTGCTGTTAGATACAGTTAGAAGGGAAGATGAGTGCGATAGAGTGGTGTGCACGCAGGAGGGTACCTGGGCACGGTGATCACGATGCCGGTGTCGGGCCTGCTGTGCAACACGAGCGTCGGCTGGCCGCTGGTGTTCTACGTGTTCGGCGGCATCGGCATCCTCTGGTACATCCCGTGGCTGTTCCTCGTGTACGACACGCCGGCCAAGCACCCGCGCATCGACCCCGCCGAGCGGCGCTACATCGAGGCTTCCCTGGGCAAGGTGCCCGCCAAGGTGAGTCATTGTAACCGTAACACATAACCGTCATAGCCTAGACTGTGTTTCTCGTATTCTTCATTTGCTGCGATTATTGACTAATGAAGTATTATTCATAATTTTTTCCGAATAGCTTTGCAAATAAGTGGCACCAACTCCCACTTACTAAAAATTAGGTTCTCGAAAAGGAAAACAAATTGACGGAAGTGAAAAGTTTATCGCTGCGTCTGTACCATGGTCTCTGGAGATGAATCACCAGCGAAAGAGAGGCAGAACGGGGCAAAACAGATGCCTTAATGTGTCGAGAATTGTCTTGGTAACAATATAAAATCTAACTCATGCTATTCGTAAGGGTCTTGAACACTGTTACTTTCCAATTACGCATCCATATCACAACAGCTGTGTGATCTTTTATAAATGACAATAACCGTTTCTTGGATATATAGAGTGACTAACAGACACAAAATGAAAATAAACTGAGTTCACAGTCGGTTGAACACTATGTGGTGTAGCGCTGTCAGAAAGCACAGTGGGACAGAAAATTCTCGTTTATTTTAATAGTACACTCAGTCAAGAAACAAGGCACATAAGACGATTCGTTGCAGATTGAACAGTTCCAAAATCAGTGCTAACGCAGTCACTGTAGCATGCCTGTCTGTTGGCGCTCGACTCGGAGATAAGCCAGTTCCAATCCTAGTGATAGATGAAATTTTCACTGCTGGTATTTGGTCGGCAATGCGAGCAGAGATGGTGGCGTGAAGTTCCCGATCACCAGTTTGTGCACCAATGTCCTCGATTAAATTTCAAGCGTCTCCGCAGTGTGTCACGAAGTGAGAGCATGTGTGATTTCTGATGGCGATCTGTATGTCGGATGGAAATGCTTAGGCTGGCCGTCCTCTTGGTGTAAATGCAACATCACACATCACACTGTACATATACCCATTATATATAGCTATATTCTTCAAATACATGTATGACCCAACTCTAATAAACGATCCGGTAAGAAAACACTGTGCTCCAAGGAAGAAAACCATTTCGAACACGTCGGCTGTACCTACCACTTAGTGTCGCCAGCCAACAATGCCATACGGCTTTACTGTCATGGCCTTCATTCGTGTTTTGTAGAATACTGGAACATATGAAGACCTAACATTCTAAATGTGCTGTGGACCGAAAGTATTGTTTTGTGATATAATGAGGAAAAGATATTGTATGACATAGGAAATACAAGGTGTTTCACAATTCTTTCCACACACTTCTGGAGGCATAGGAACCCACATCAGGAAACGTCATCCAACAACGCCATGGTACGTCAAAATAATAGGTATCGACACCTGTTAATGTATGTGTATAAAGGGTGATCTCGTGATGATGTCACAAACTTTCTAGGATGATGTTGAAGGATAAATGTATCAATTTTAGCTAAGGATCCCTCTACCAGAAACGAATGCGTCGAAAGTTATAAGCGTAAACCGTTGTGATACCTCTGACACGGGAATACATGTGCTGGCACTGTTATTGCCAAGATTGTAGGGTAGTTAACTTTCAGAGGTTGTAATATGGACTAAAACAAGGAAAAAATGCCCAGCAGACACGGACTCTAAAACGCATACCTTAAGAGCTATGAACACTTGTTCGATAAAGGAGAGTTATTCACAGCAACTCCTCAGGTACGCATTTTGGAGTCCATGTTTATTGGATATTTTTTTCCTTTTTTTGATCCATACTACCACCTCTGAAAGTTACCTACCCTACAATCTTAGCAACAAAAGTATCTGGACATATATTCCCATGTCAGATGAGAACGGTTTTCGCTTCTAACTTTCGACTCGTTCGTTCCCGGTACAGGGACCCTCACCTCAAATTGACACATTTATCCTTTTACGGCATTGTAGAAAGTCTGTAACATCATCACGGAATCACCTTTTATCTACATACATTTATAGACGCCGGCGCCTATAATTTTGACTCTCTGCAGCGGCGTTAGCTGAAGTTTCCGAACACGGGTTCCTATGTAAAACGTGATCTATTAATTCGCTCCACAGCATCAAAGTGTGTAACAGGAATTTTGAAATACTTTATAGTATTAAACATTTATTATCATCTATCAAATACAAACTATAGTGCAAGGTCCGAAAAAAATGCACTGAATTTTTCAGAAAAAGAAAATTTACAAGTTCAGAGCAAAAAGTGTGTTACCCTTTACTTTATTCAGACTACAGAGGCTAAGTACGTCCAACGAAGAAATCATGCTATAATCGATGACAAAACATACCAAAATGTAAATATCTTAACACTGTGAGATTGTCCGCACTTTGTATCTGTACAGCGAGTGGACTAATGTGCGCAAACTTAGCTTACCGGGTCGCAGCCTAGCCCTGTTACGGCCATCCAGCCACTTACCTTCGGTCACAGCTATATTTACGTTAAAAGATATAAAGTGTTGTTCTAGCCTTATCCCTTTCTGCGCTGAAGCTCGCCGTTCTCATGTAAAGTGGGGTTTTCCAATGCCATTAACCACCTGCTCGGTTTGTCTCCAAAATTCGTTTCACATTAACTTATTTATGCATGCCCCTGTCCATATATTTGTAGGTATTCTTTTGTTAGTTTTCGGTACATGAGATTACTGCAACTGCCTTTTGTTGATATATTATTGTTTCCTGAGGGTCTCATACCATATCGTGCTGTGGTTTTGGATCAAGTTCATGTAAGTCCATAAAACCCGGGCGCCGTGTAACAGCATGAAACCAAAACCATCAGTTCGCAGTATCATGCAACAAATGAGTAAAAAAAACCTGCCGATGGCGATGTGGTATGAAGAGCATCATAGGAAACATGTCATTCCCTAATCAGATGAGACCGATGACCTCGCTGTCTGGTCTCTCCCCCCCACAACAACCGAACCCAACCCAACCCAACAACACGACAAGCAAAATGACAGCTATTACGTTCGCGCGTTAAACTGATGTAATTCAACGCTGACTGCTAAGTAGGTTTAGAATGAAGAAGACCGTGGAGCTAACACCAGCAACTTTCGTTCCTCATCGTTACTATTCGGTACCTTCGTCATATACTCGCATTGATGTAGCGCCTTTAGAACGAATAAAGCCAATTTTGAAAAACTGGTACTTAGTACGTTTAGAATGTTAAGACCTCATATGCTGAGATCAAGAGAATGAGGTACCTCGAACAGAATGACCTACTTCACGCCACCCAAAATCTTTTCAGAAAACAACGGTAATGCGAAATCCAACTTGCATTTTTCCCCGTGCCGTCCTGAAAACCATGGGTCAAGGCTAAAAGGACACGCGCAATATTTCTTAGCATCCAAAAAGCATTTATCGGAAGTACTGTGTGTCTGGTTTGCAGAGGAAGCTGCCCATCCCGTGGAAGAAGCTGCTGTCGACCCCCGGGCTGTGGGCGTGCGCCTCCATGCACCTGGGCATCGGCTGGGGCTTCTTCACGCTGCTCACCAGCGGGCCCACCTACCTCGCCAACATCCTGCACTTCGACATCTCCAGCGTGAGTACTCGTCACGAATCCCTGTGATTTTTCTGTGTGCACTTCTGGTCGCTGTCTAAGAGCGTCCATACGTCCTTTTTCGTCTGTTTCGCGGTGCTAGCATGCTGAAACAGATACATGTTTTTTATTATATATATTTTTATATTATACATAAACTTGAGCTTCTCCTTGTCACCTAGTAGTAATCCACTAAACGCACGATAGGAAACGTTGTTCACCGGAGTGTTAAATACAAGAAAATGAATCCAAATAATAAAATTTTGTCAACTACATCAGCGCAATAGCAGCGTGACAAAAAGAAAGAAATGTTGCTAACTTTTTGCACTTTTAGATGGGGGCTAATAATCTGAAGAACAAATCACAGTCACCGTAAATGATGTACGAAATGAATCAAATAACACTTCTGACATGTCACGGTTCAACGTGTCTGAACCAATATTTCTCTTAGTGATAGTGTGCAAAGAATTGAGTATCTCACTGCAAAGTTGATAATCGTAATTTTTTATATTTATGGAGACATGAAATGTGTTTTCGTAGTGGTGAAACAAATTTTGAGGGATACTAAAGTATCCATTTGAGATAAGAAACCCTTGTCTGGAAACCAGCGGGTTGAAAGTTAGGAACCACAATGTGTTATAGGATAACTCTACTAGTGGAGTACTAACGCATACGAATCGTGTTTTCTGCTATATAGAAAAATAATTTAATATGTATGCCGTTGCTACCTTTGTTAGCTATGCAAACTCCACTAACACGTTGGCGCACACCACAAAAAAGACGTGATAAGAGGGTGACATTGTTGGGAAATATTTCACTTGATCTCAGCGCACATACGTGGTTCCAGGAATGACGTACATATCACATTACACGTATTTCTCTTGGACGGTCGCATAGCACTATAAGCCTCCTACATCTCCGGCTAATTAAGCTTGTCTACAATATATGACCATGTACCTAAAGTCCCTAATCTGTGGGAAAAAGGCAACTATTCCGAAGAATAATGCAAAACCTGCTCAGTACTTTGGCAATGGCGATTAGAAACAAGGTTCCGTTAACTTTGCATATTTTTAATTAGGTAAACTACTTTTTTAATTAACAGTAGTTAGTGGAAAATTTGGAAGAAAGGTTTCCAAAGTATGTCATTCATCAAATAACCAACGGAACAAGAACAATTAAAATGAAACTGAAGCCGCGTGGAGTGACCAAGTGGTTTGAGATGCCACATCGCGGATTGCGCGGTCCCTCCCGCCGGAGGTTCGAGTCTTCCCTCGCGCATGTGTGTGTGTGTCTGTGTTTTTAGCAAAAATGGTTCAAATGGCTCTGAGCACTATGGGACTTAACATCTGAGGTCCTCAATCCCTTAGTACTTAGAACTACTTAAACCTAACTAACCTAAGGACATCACACACACCCGTGCCCGAGGCAGGATTCGAACCTACGACCGTAGCGGTCGCGCGGTTCCAGATTGAAGCGCCTAGAACCGCTCGGCCACACCGGCCGGCTGTTTTTAAGATAAGTTTTTAACATAAGTTAGTTTAAGTAGTGTGTAAGTGTAGGGACCGATGACCTCAGCAGTTTGGTCCCTTAGGAATTCACACACATTTGAACACATTTAAAACTGAACTTTATACTGTGGTGTCACAGCCAGACATCACACTTGCTAGGTGGTAGCCTTTAAATCGGCCGCAGTCCGTTAGTATACGTCGGACCCGCGTGTCGACACTATCAGTGATTGCAGACCGAGCACCGCCACACGGCAGGTCTAGTCTAGAGAGACTCCCTAGCACTCGCCCCAGTTGTACAGCCGACTTTGCTAGCGATGGTTCACTGTCTACATACGCTCTCATTTGCCGAGACGACAGTTTAGCATAGCCTTCAGCTACGTCATTAGCTACGACCTAGCAAGGTGCCATATTCAGTTACTATTCTGAACAGATAATATTGTGAATCATGTACCGTCAAGAGCGACGTTCATCATTAATGGATTAAAGTTAAGTATCAAACTAATTACGTCCGCTTTCTGAACTCTAATTCCTTGTCATCTTCCAGACCTCACGTCAGTATAATTCTTTCCTCCTCACGCCAGCCTGCGTGAGCTAAAACGCGTGCACTTCGGCCCCCACTAGTAAGACGGTGTTGGCTCTTCTGCCAACACAATATGTACTCGTAAGCAATATTACATAAAAATAGTTATTGGCGTCATGGCTTAAGAGTAGTACCTAACGCACACTTTCAAGTACTTCACACCACACATGTCACAGTAGTCAGATAATAATCAAATAGCAGACATATACAACATATCATATTAATTTTCAAAGATCAATTAAAGTAAGATTGTTTACTAGATGTGGACAGAAACTTATTAAGTTACTCAAAGTAATACTGACTGTTGTAATGGTAACAAGCAGAAAGATTGTTTGAATTTAGCAGTTACTTTGATATTTCTTTGTAATGAAATTTACAAATTGTGCCACAAGTTATAAATTAGAACTGCGCCACAACAGTGAAATTTAGTTCCAAGTTACGTAGTCTTACTACTAATTTTTTATTGTGAAAGTTACTCTATTTTTAGAAAATGTATTTATACTGGCTTTTGCATCATTCTGTTTGACATGATTCACGCTACAACCAAAGATTTCATTAGTACGCAACTGTCCAAAAGATGGAAACATTGTTTTGATAATATAATAAATCAATGTTCACTTCATTTTCTTATTACCTCGGTTCATACAAACGGGTAAGATGGATACTACTTGGATAATGACTTAAGAAAATTATTTACGTGACAATATGCACGAAAACAATGTTATTCAAGCAATAAAATTCCAACTATGCTGATCAGTCTATTACACTTCTACTTATAAAAAGTTTAGATCTTACTTCACTTTGTGATGCCTTTGCTTTGTCGAGTGGTTTCATTTAGCGGTAAATAGGGTACATGTTGATCTTCTTCCCGTACCATAGCCAATAACAAAGGCCGACAATACTCTTGATGTTACGTGAATTATTCTTGCTGCATTTGTACTGTGCCCAATAAATGCCATAGCTTGCCCATATTAAACAACCGTCAACATAACCAATTCAATTTTCACTGCTCCGCACTTTTGCATAGTCACACCAGCGAATACACACAACCAACTGCACCAATCGTCTCCTTGCGACTCTTTAACTGCTGCTTTTTTTTGGCGCGCTCGAACGCCCAGCGATAATGCATTTTCAGTTTACTACACTCTTTGACAATAACTTTTCTGACTCGGCCAGCGTGTCTACTTACAAAATGTCAACATTTCATGCGTATTCTCGTTCTTAAATAATAAATAGCATATGTAACTTTATAACTTATTTACAAGAATAATATTCAGCACAACTAATGGCGCAAATTTCGCAAAACATGTAAAAAAATTATGATCATCACAGAGTAGTGGTGTTACAGTACATTCTGTGAAAGGTGCATAGGAAGAGATTGTAGGCGACTTGCCTACAACAAATAATTGCATAGACGTCCGGTATAATGAGTTAACGAAAAAATATTTATTCGTTAAAACTCACAATGAGAAGAAACTAAAAAAAAACAGAAGTAACAAAAATAGGAGATCCTATAGTCTTACGGCAAAGATAAAAAACACATGACCAAAAAAAAACTCTCGCGCTCTTTTGATATCACTTTGCACCAAACATGAAAAATATCACTGCCACACAACCCCCACTTAAAGTGCGGAGCCCCAGGGATATCTTGATGCTTGAATTTCATTCGACGTCCAGCTCTGGTGTGCGTCGGGTGTCTCGGGGGCGGTGACGTGGTTGTTTATGGTGGTGATTCACCTGTCTCAGACGATGTACTGAGCGGTGTTTTGGTATGCTCTGCTTCCATCTTGTGTTGATGCACAGGCGTGGTGTCAGAGGTCGGAGAGGGTAAAACCCATGCTGACTTAACACGATCAATCGATACCTTTGTCGGAACACAATTGTACATTATGTCCACGGTATGCTTATTTCTATTCAGCACCTGAAATGGGCCCGTATATGGTGGTTGTAAAGGCGATTTGACTGAGTCTGTTCCCAACATTACGTGAGAGCAATTGTACAAGTCTTTGTGTACAAACACCTTACGGTTACCATGGCGAGAAGGTGGCAGGCAAAGTATATTTGTGCAGTGACGTTTTAGCTGCTGCACCCAGTGTGTGAGGCCCTCTGATCCAGGTAGTGAGGTTGGTACTAAATAATCTGCAGGAATCCGTAGAGGCTCTCCGTAAACCATCTCGGCAACTGATGCATCAATATCGGGTTTGTGAGCTGTCCGCAGGCCTAACAACACTAATGGTAATGCTTCCGTCCATCTCTCTTGATGACGCACCAATGCTGCTTTGAGTGTTTTGCGCCATCGTTCGACCATACCATTACTGGCAGGGTGATAGGCAGTGGTGTGGTGGCGTTGGAAACCACACATTTTGGATAGCTCGAGCAACAACGTAGATTCGAACTGACGTCCTTGGTCAGTTGTGACATGAAGGGGGCATCCAAAACGGGCAACCCACGTACAAAGAAACGTCTTAGCAGTAGTTTCGGCTTAAATTTCGACTATTGGAGTTGTTTCTGCCCATCTTGTGCACCTATCTACGGCCGTAAACAAATATCTGTAACCCTCTGACTGTGGGAGAGGTCCAACCAGGTCCACGTGAACGTGTGCGAATCTAGCAGAGGTACCTTGAAAATCTCCAATATCAGCAAGCGCATGTCGTCCTACTTTACTCTGTTGACAAGGAATGCAGGAACGTGCCCAAATGCGCGCGTCTCTTTTCATAGGCCACACATAGCTGTCTGTCAGCAGCTTTATTGTAGCGTTGGCTCCTGGGTGCGATAGTGTGTGGACACTGTCGAATTCCGTCTTGCGCAATATTTCTGAAATGAATGGTCTTGGTCTGCCTTGAGAAAAGTCGCACCACAGCTTCCGCTTGGAGTTAGGTTTATGGTACCAACACACCTTACGCTCGTCCTCTTGTTGACTTCGTGTTTCACGCCCAGCCCGGTCTCTCTTGCGCTTAAAGATAACTTGTGGTCGCTGTAGCGTGCGTAGTTGCGCTCGCAAATCCTCTATTGCAGTTTTTAAATCTCTACTTTCGTTTGAACTTTTTGTTGTTTGTCGCGTTGCGACCGCGGCACAGTTTACTGTTATATCGTCTGTTTTGTCTTGCTGGTATTGGTAGTTACCGTACGTGGCATCTGTCGACGTCATTGCGACTGTTGCAGTAGGCACGTGCGTCTCGTAGATTCTGTCTGCAGCGAGCAGCAGTTTGTCAACTGATCTTTCGTCGTATATAGCTAGTGTAGTTCTTACTTGCATTGATAGCTATTGTTGCCATATGTGGAGTAACAGTCTATCAGAGACTGTCGATCTATCTACCAGGCTGCGTAAATGACGCCAGTATTCTGACGGGGTCCTATCTCCCCGTTTCTTTTGGTACTTGGTACAGTACTTGTTTGACTCTGATGTCGACTGACTTCACACACCGAGAAATTAATTCTTCTTTCAGTCTACAGTGTGCTCCTTCCGTAGGCGGGTTCACTAAAATGTCAGATATCAAAACCGACGTCTGATGGTCCAAATTACTTATCACCAAGGTGAACTTCTCGTCATCACTGACTATTCTTTGTTGTAGAAATATATTTTCCATTACCGCGAACCATGTGTGTGGCTGAGAAGGCATGAATGGGGGCGCCCGTAATTGCAACCGTTGAGTTGGTGAAGCGTTGAAACCAGCGGGTACTTCCATTGCTGTTACTTCCTGTGGTTGTGCTGCCATGGTTATTGAACCAACGTCATTACTTCGGTCTGGTATATGCTTTAAGTTCATATCTTTCGAAATATGCAACTGTTAAGTTTCTATCTCATTCTGAAGCCTATGAATTTCTTCCGTTATCGAACCGTATCGTTTGCCGTCGTCGTTCATTGCTTTTGCAGTTAATGTTCGACATAGCTAACGAAAGATTTAAAGTTACTTAATCGGAGGTCACCAATTATGTAGGCGACTTGCCTACAACAAATAATTGCATAGCCGTCCGGTATAATGAGTTAACTAAAAAATATTTATTCGTGAAAACTCACAATGAGACGAAACTAAAAAAAACCAGAAGTAACAAAAACTAGGAGATCCTATAGTCTTACATCAAAGACAAAAAACAACACATGAACAAAAAAAAAGAACTCTCGCGCACTTGGACACAACGTCCCCTCAGAACAATTATACATGACTGTGCTTAAACTGACACACAATATTTTTTAGCGCAACGCAATCTGACTTTCAATAATCCCTAAAAAAAGAATGGCCCTGACTAACATTAATCTATACCTTGCACAAATCACTTACCTCACCAAAAATCTTCGTTACTCGAACTACTGCAATGCAGCGAGCGCCACTACTGCCAGCTAAATAAAAGATTCAAGCTACTGAAGGCACTAACTACTGATAGGCATAGTTAGCAAATGAAAGATTTTGATAGAGAACAAACAATGTATTTACCTCAATAGTGTTCAAAAGTCATAATATATATAGCAGTTCATAGCATCCAGTCTTACAAATTTCAAAACTCCGCCATTTCTCTCACCACATCCACCACTGCTGGCGGCTCACCTCCAACTGCGCAACGCTACGCGTTGCCCAACACTACAATGGCAGACAACAATGCAAACTAGCCACACACTGCACACAGCAGAGCCAGTGATTTTCATACAGAGTACTACATGGCGTTACCAATAAAAAACCTAACAAATACAACTTTTGATATCACTTTGCACCAGACATGAAAAATATCACTGCCACAAGATCTTTTTACCGTGATCGGTCCATTAGCCTCTATTGATCTCACTTGACATCTGTTTGTGTGTTATATACGAATCATCTGTAGAGGCTTGCAAAATTCTAGCCGCCTGTGAAAACACTGGATTTGTGCGAACAGCATGTGACCGGTGTTTATGTCCATTTCAAGTGCCAGCGTAGAAGGTGAGTATCCTGTGCAAGTTTTGCAGACAAATAAAACATTTACAAAAATGTGTACTCATTGTCATCAGATGTGCGTTAAATTACAAATTTTGTCACTTTCGCTTCTGACATTCGATTCAGTCATTTCAGCAGCTGTGTTACCCACCTCAACTATTCCTGAAACTCTGCTGCATCTTCACGGGAACAGTTTGTATGTATAAATATTTTTTTTTTTTTTTTTCAGTAGGAAGAAGTACTTTCCAACGCGATTCGATAGCTTACGAAACTAAAATTACAGTCACGCAGCATGCGTCATTGTTCACATCGAAACTTTTCGCAAGAGATCTGCTAATTTAGGAAAGGTGTACGTGACAAAGCGCAGTTTCAGCTCGAGTGGGTTACATTCACAAGAAAGTGATGTCGGTAGTAATTTCACAAATTTTCTTGCGTTTTCTTTGCGAGATCTTTCTCTTCTTAGACTGACACACATTTTTTCTGCCTTTACGATTTTCTACGTGATCTTAAAACACTGTTTCAGGGGAAAAGCCTTAGTTACTGCTGTATACCACTACAAGGAAAAGTTTCAAATGTTAACCATATAAAAACGCCTGCCCCATTTGCTTGTTATTGCTTTCCATATGCCTTCTTTCCATATCTTGGAGTGATTATGAAGTATTGAGGGTGTGCTGTCTTCAGGGACTTATCTGTAAACACGTTAATAAGTGCTAAGACGTTGAGCTGTTAGTATGACAAACAGAAAGTGGTTAGCCAGAATATTTTATTTTAAAAAGTAGTGGCTGCAAGGCTACATACACACTGATATATCATTCTTATTACTTTCTGTGGGCTTTGTTTTTGAACATAACTAGTTGCAGCTGGTGTGGTTTGAGGTTATTCCTAGTTCAATAGAGCTTTAAAATATATCTCTAATTGGTTTTTACATATTTCTTCACAATAAAAATTCGCCAGGTATGTGTAGCACCTGCGCTCTGAGGGTTTCGTGCCAACTTAATTACGCACACAGAAAATTAATCCATCACTGGGATTGAGAATCTCAACGATTGTTGCCTGTTAACGACACTGGTACTGACAAGATATTGATGCTGGAAATTCCTAGACTTTCGAGAATGTTTAAATTTTAATCAAACGAAACTGTGGATTGCGAGGCCTTTTAAATATCAAATATCTGTGATGTATATATGCAGACCTAAGCTATGAATAAAAACTTGTACCAAGGCTGGGGTCAGAACCACTACGCCACCCTGGCACAATGGCTGTACGGACTCTCCTAGCACTCCTCTCTTCGATCCAGATTTCTATTGACCCCTCAGTCCACTTAGTGTTCCCGCTAAACTCGAACAACGTCGCAGAGGCTCCCCAGCTATATTGGAATAGCAACTAAGCATCGAACGAAACGGGGAATGCTGCCTGAAACCTGGGCTCAGGTGCTTTAATCAAATGAAACTATGTGGTTAGACAAACCTTTCCAAGTCTCAAACATCTGTGATGCACATATGTAAGTTGAAGAGACGAATGGAAATTTGTACCAAGTTGGACAGCCTCTGCAATGCTGTTCGAATTTAAGGGGAATACTAAGTGTGCTGAGGTGTGAACGGGAATTTGGATTGAGGATGGGGGAGTGCTAGGGTAGTCTGAGCATTTGTGCAACGCTGCTCTGTCAGTAGACATAGTGGTTGATACACTGTAATTTTAAGTTTGAAGTCGGATAATGTATAACAAAAGAAATATTTTTGTGTGACACAATTACAGATTAACAATTTTCCGATTTTTTCCCTTTACTTACATATGAAACCTTGCTTCTTGCAAGATTTATGATTCTAAGTCAGCGAGAAATACCCTACAAGTTCTGAAAAGGAAGTTTGCGAATAACAAAATATGTGACATAAATGACTATCTTTTGATTCCATTGACAGAGAAACTTCAATTTTTTTAAGCTTTAAGTGACCTTAAACCTTAATATGTATCATAACTTTCAACTCGATATGTCTACCAATTCATCAGAAAAAGGGTTTTTAACAGTCGGATAGACAGACGGATTGAAAAGTAATTCTATAAGAGCTCCGTTTTCACCGACTAATGTTCTGAATCCTAAAAATAAACATTTTATCTTACAATAATTTTCAATTCGCTGTAGAAGCTCATTAGTAAAATAAAAATAAATAAATAAATGTCGTATGACTAGGGCCTCCCATCGGGTAGACGACACTACACCCAGTTCCTGAACGGAGAAAATTTCCGACCCAGCCCGGAATCGAACCCTTAGGATTGACATTCTGTCGCGCTGGCCACTCAGCTACCGGGGACGGACAAATAAAAATTATGTGATGATATGACGAATGTAACTGAGGCACAGAGAAACTTACGGTCCCAAGGCACAAAGTTTCGATGTAAATAGACGTTTGTGAAAATCAGATCTGCAGTCAATCCACCAAGTTTGACTCGTTTTTAACCAAATATCAACATCCTTTATTTCATATGAAAAGATAATGTCTCCATTTTACGTTACGAAATTTGAACTAATATCGAGGATTATTATAATTAATGTTAATTCACAAAATTTTCATGTATACACTAGTCACAGTAGTGTCTTTTTTGACAGGGCAAAGTTTGTAACTAATGTAGAACTAGAATCAGAACATAAACAACAGATACTAATACACCACACACTATTATGACCTATTCCAACACTTCATAACGCTAGTTATCACGGTTTTCATAAAGTATTTTCTGTGCCTTGTGGTACAGATAAAACTGCCTGTCCACAGACATGAAATTTAATAGATTTTTGTAAGTCTATGTGTTTCAAGTTAGAAAAAAATTTGGAAATTTGTGGTAAGGTCTTATGGGTCCAAATGGCTGACATCGGTACCTAAGTTTACACACTACTTAATCCAACTTACACTAAGGACAACACACATACATCCATGCCCGACGGATAACTTGAACCTCCGAGTGGAGGGGGGGGGGGGGGGTCGAACCGTGACTAGTTTTTGCACTGTATTTACATACTGTGAGGAAATGACAAATTGTGATCTCCTTCAAAGTGACCTCCAAAAGCTCTAATTACGTATGAGTTACTTTACACAATGGCTGACGTTTCTAAAATGTACATTGTTACATTGTAAATCAACTTTTCGTGTGGTAGTGAAGTCGGTAATACTCTTAAAGTTTCTGAATTCTTCAGCGTCCATTTTACAGACTGCACAGCTATACGATTATGAAGTACAACTACATACGTGATGTAGACATTACGTTATGTTGACAACCCCAGATAACAATTGAGCAGCGTAACAAAATTATGCTTTGTGCTTTAGGTCCATACACAAACGAATAATCTTGAGCATTTAGTTCAGGAGCCCACACGAAGCGTAAATGATAGCGATAACATACTAGACCTCTTAGAACAAAAACTCCTTTGCAAATAGAGACCGTAATGACGGATACAGGGATGACTACACCGTCGTACCAAACTCACCAAAAATTATCGGAAAATGTATTTGTTTAAGAAAGTAGGAATAAATTCGTTTGACGCATTCCTAAGAGATAGTCTCCATTTGTTCTAAACTATATAAGCGTAGACATAATGTGGCTAAATTCATAGAAATAGTTATTGACTGAAATTAAGAGCTTCATACTAAGTAAATCAATAACAAACGGAACAGATCCTCAATGGCGCAAGAAACAGGTCAAGATACTGTTGCGGAAGGAGCGAAAAAGGATAAGATTTAAAACAAAGCGAAAGCGCCAAGATTGGCAACAGTTTTCAGATGCTCGAAATTAGTACGGACTTCAATGTGAGATGCTTTTAACAGCACCCATAACGAAACTCTATCTCGAAATCTGGCAAAAAAATCCAAAAAGGTTCTGGTCGTATATAAAGTATACTAGCGGTAAGACAGAACGACTACTACCTTTATTGCATGCTAGTAATGATAATGTCAGCCATGACTGCGTTACTAGAGTTAGTAAAGACGATTTGCCAAAATTCCTTCCCCAAAGAAGATGCAGTAAATACTACAGAATGCGGATCAAGAAAAGCTGCCAACATGAGCAACATGGAACTAAACAATTTCGGTGCAATGGAGCGGCGTAGTCATTCAATAAAGACGAATTTTCAGGTCTAAATGGTATACCATTTATGTCTCTTTCGGAATATGCTGATGAAATAACTCCATTTTTACCTATCATGTGCAACTGCTCGCTCGATAAAAGATCCGTACATAAAGCTTGAGAAGTTACACAAGCCACACCAAATCACAAAAAAAGGAGAAGTAATCGACTGGACCAAGATTAGTGATATCGATTTACAGTAGGATTTTGAAACATATTCTGAGTTTGAAAATTATAAATAGCTCGAAGAAAGTATCTGTTGGCGTTAGCCAGCTCGGATCCAGAAAATATCATTCTTATGGGAAACAACTGGCTCTTTATTCACTACAAGTAATGAGTTCTATCGACAGGCGATGTTGACTCTATATTTCTAGATTTCCAGAAGGCTTTTGAGGCTGTTGCTCTCGAGCAGCTTCTAGTAAAATAGCGTGCCCAAATTGGAGTCTTTCATAACCTCTCAACCATTGAGCATGTATTTCCGACAGATGTGAAATACATTTTACATGTTTATTCTCAACAGTATTCAAAAAGTCAACTTGCCATTGAAGGCATAAATTGTAATTTCAAGCTCAGGATTGCACTATTATTAGCATATGCTTGTAGTAATTTAACTTTTCTGTTATCCCCTTTCCGTCTTTGCTGCGCTTTGAACAAGAATGAACCTGTTGTAGAATTTTGGTTGGGTACAAAATAGGGAAGTTTTATCTTAAATTTATGAATTGATACTGAGGATCAACATATCGTTGGCATATTTCACAAATCGATTCAGAGTCCATGAGAACGACATGGAACTTGAAGGCTGCGACATAGAATATCTTACATGTTTTCTTGTGGGATAGTGTAGTGATTTTATGTCAAGGTTATACGCGAGAGATAATTTCAAGAGCAGTAGTAAATTATCTCTTATCGCCAGAGTGCGTATCTATCATGGAAGAAGTATTCTTTGAATTGCTAACTGATTGCTCTAATAACTGTTATCTCCTGGGAAATAATGTTTCGAGATATATTAAGATGTCTGCAGTATCTGGATGTATGTCGTGTCACACGGCGCTTGAAAAATTTTCGAATTCACCTAATCTTTTTGATTTTCGTAATTTGACGTTTGTCAGTGGCTAGGCGCTATTCGTTACTACTACCTACAACCCCCCCCCCCCCTCCTTCCACCCAAAAAAATATAACTTGGAGTCACCCCCGCGCATCGACACAGGGTATGCAGGGTTATGAACGGATTTGGCATTGTTACTTTATGGATTGGTCGGATGCGCCTCCTGTTGCCAATCCGCTAACCTCCCACAGCCCACCTCTTCCCCCCGGCACGGAATATATGTACCCGCCCTGCCCCCCCCCCCCCCCCGCACCTCCCCCCCCCCCCTCCACAACTGTCTGCGTGCAGTGTAATTCGTGCACCAAACGTTGCGAATTGTGTAACTGATGCGGTACTTGGTACCTGCCCGGCATTCAGCTATAGGGATGGGGGAAATCGCCTAAAAGCCACATCTAGATTGTCCGGCACGTCGACGCTTGTCGTTAATCCGCCATGCGATTCGATTGAACCACAGACGATGATAAATAGATGTCGAAACATATCTGGGAAAACAAAAAAAAAAAGAAGAAAGAAATTGTGTTTTACATAAGACAGAGTTTAAATAACCTTAATTTAAAGCTGAAAAAAGGTAAAAAACATCAACAGAAGTTTCCAACCTAAGCAACACGATTTGTCGTGTACACACTTTACGGCGCTTCTTATTCAGTAACCCCAAGAACACACGATCACGAACTTTCGATTACGCACTATGTCCTCAGAGATATCGAGGAGACAAGAAGGAAAATCTAGTGTCACTTAGCCAGCTTCAGTCATGGTAAAGGAAGTTAACAAAACCGTCTTGTAAGGAAGATCTACAACAAGGAAACAGACGCCATGATACAACTAACCAAGAAATAAGTCTATGGTGCATAAACACGTCACAGACAGATTAACAAAGTTCCAACAAAAAATGAGCTCATATAAGCACCAGCATTACTTCATGACAACAACGTTGCACCGCATACTGAATAAACTTATATATAAACTACAGTTACAAAACCCCTACACCAGCATTTATGCACGTACTTTAACATACACTGTGGTGATAAAAATTTCACTTAAAGGTAATCTACTAAAAAATTAAGGATGAAATTTCGACTATACGGGTAAAAATACTGGGCTGATAGAATCAGTAAATAGAGAGACCACAAAGACATTTCTAAACGAGGTACAGAGAGCACATTAAGAGCTGAAAATCGTGTCCCACTCATCCCTCATCCGATCTTTCTGCACACACGCAGCGCAACACCGAAGTCAGTGCAGAAATAATGCTTTGAATGGGAACCAGAGAAGAGCAAGCTTTAATGTCGTCATGACGCGGACCTGATCGTAATTGCTGCGTTCTTTCTGTGCAGAACTCTGCGCTGTCGGCGGTCCCGTACATCGTGGGAGGTTTGGGCAGCGTCGTCTACAGCGGTATCCTCGACTACCTCATCACAAGCGGCAAGGTGTCCAAGATCAACGGCTACCGCATCTTCAACGGCATCAGTGAGTATTCCCAGCACACTGTCTCAGTGACGTACCACTGAAGTAATGTATGTCTACGGTAACCAGAAAATACATGTGAGACAGGTAAAAGTTAGGCAAACTCGCGTGAAGAAGGATGCAAGATCTTGTTACGGATTGAACGCCGAACAAGCAAAAAAGGAAGCCAAAAATATTTTTTAGTAAATTTAAAAGATAGGAACAGATCCTAATGCAAAAGTTGGCAGACGACATAGCTCTTGCTCTGTATGTAAGGAAGAGTTAGAAAGGCTGAAAGGAATATAGCTGATACAAAGCGCAGAATGTTTCTAAAGGATAAGCAGAGCAAAGACGAGGCAGATGAACAGTAGGTAAAGAGGAGAATAACGACGAAATTGGGAATGACTCAGTACTGGAAGAAATGAAAGAATTCGTCTATCTAGGGAGCAATATTACAAAGCAGGCTGAAACGAGGAAGACTCGAGAATACAATGTACTTAAATAAAAGAAGACCTAATGGTATCAGATGCTGATGTCGAAATTAAGCATTTCGGGAGCATAGTCTTGTTTTGAAACAAAATATCGACCATAGGAAATTCGGAGAAACACTGGAAGTATTTGAAGTGTGATGCTACCAAAGAACGTTAAAAATTAAGTGGACAGATAAAATACAAAATGTAGACGTACCACAGAGAATACGTGGAGAAATACCTATATCTCTAACGTAGATCAGTTGTAGAATTTTGGAACACGTATTTTGTTCGAGTATAATGACTTTTCTGGAGAATAGAAATCTACTGTGTAGGAATCAGCATGGGTTTCGAAAAAGACGATCGTATGAAACCCAGCTCGTGCTATGCGTCCACGAGACTCGGAGGGCCTTAGACACGGGTTACCACGTAGATGCCGTATTTCTTGACTTCTGCAAGGCGTTTGGTACAGTTCCCCACAGTCGTTTAATGAACAAAGTAAGAGCATGTGGACTATGAGACCAATTGTGTGATTGGATTGAGGAGTTCCTACATAACAGAACGCAGCATGTCATTCTCAATGGAGAGAAGTCATCCAAAGTAAGAGTGCTTTCAGGTGTGCCGCAGGGCAGTGTCGTAGAACCGTTGCTATTCACAATCTAAATGACCTTGTGGATAACATCAGAAGTTCACTGAGGCTTTTTACGGATGATGCTATAGTATATCGAGAGGCTGTAGCAAAGGAGAATCATTCAGAAATTCTGGAGGATCTGCAACGAATTGACGTATGGTGCAGGGAATGGCAATTGAATCTCAATGTAGACAAGTGTAATGTGCTGCGAATACATAGGAAGATAGATCTCTTATCATTTAGCTACAAAATAGCAGGTCAGCAACTGGAAGCAGTTAATTCCATAAATTATCTGGGAGTACGCATTAGGAGTGATTTAAAATGGAATGATCATGTAAAGTTGATCGTCGGTAAAGCAGATGCCAGACTGAGATTCATTGGAAGAATCCTAAGGAAATGCAATCCGAAAACAAAGGAAATAGGTTACAGTACACTTGTTCGCTGACTGCTTGAATACTGCTCAACAGTGTGGGATCCGTACCAGATAGGGTTGATAGAAGAGATAGAGAAGATCCAACGGAGAGCAGCGCGCTTCGTTACAGGATCATTTAGTAATCGCGAAAGCGTTACGGAGGTGATAAACTTCAGTGGAAGACTCTGCAGGAGAGACGCTCAGTAGCTCGGTACGGGCTTTCGTTGAAGTTTCGAGAACATACCTTCACCAAGGAGTCAAGCAGTATATTGCTCCCTCCTACGTTTATCTCGGGAAGAGACCTTGAGGATAAAATCAGAGAGATTAGAGCCCACACAGAGGCATACCGACAATCCTTCTTTCCACGAACAATACGAGACTGGAATAGAAGGCAGAACCGATAGAGGTACTCAAGGTGAGGAAGTAGATGTAGAAGTAGAAGACTGGTATGGAAGACACTTATCAGAAGAAGGGAGAGGTTAGTGGGACATCTGCTGCGTCATCTAGGAATAGTTAACACCGTGCTGTAAGAAGCAGTGAAGGGGAGACGCAATAGGAGCAGAGGAAGACCAAAATATACCAAAGAAATTATTGAGGATTTGGTGTGAGAGTTAAGTAAATGTCAACAGCCTGAGAAAAAGGTAAATTACGAGAGTCCCGACAACTGGAAGTATCAGAGCCGCTATATGCGTAAACAGCGTGCTAAATGAATGCCAAAGACAGTAGGAATACAACTTTATAAAAGGGAAAGTGCAGTACATACTCTGCTCTGCAAACCTTAAGGATGAACTAGATAATGTAACATAACATATTGACTAGTAGGCGCAAATGAATTTAAATGGGGGGTCATTTTGCCCGAAATCTTCTGACTTAAACTCCATAGAGCACGCATAGGATGCGTAGGAGAGACGCACTGCAGCGCATCGACGTGCACCGACGAATATCCAGCAGTTGTTAACCGCGCTGGTGGAGGAATGAAAAGCCCGACCACAAGAACTCCTTACTACTCTTCTGTCCAGCGTGCGAGCGCGTTGCCGAGCATGTATTCCTGTCTGTAGTGATAACACACACTTTTAACAATTACATCCTGCCTTTTGTAGTTTCCAATGGGACGTCATGAATCGTGATGTTTTCAGTGTAATTACTGTCTTCGAATAAAAGTGTCAATGTTTTTCTCATTGGGTATTTCTTTCAGGTACTTTCTGTGCTGCATAGTACTGTAGTATTTCTTTCTACGTATTGTCCAAGTTTATTCGAAATATGTTTTTTCGCAGTGACACATCTTGCGAAAGTTGTTTTCGTTCTCAACTTTCGCACACCAGTGTATTCCAAACTGAGGTGACAAAAATCATTGAATACCTCCTAATATCGTGTCGGACCGCGTTTTGTCCGGCGTAGATAAGCAACTCGACGTGGAGTGGACCCAATAAGTCGTTGAACGCCCCCTGTACAAAAACTGAGCAATGCTACCTGTACAGCCGTCCATAATTGCGAAAGTGTTGCCGATGCAGTATATTGTGCACAAATTGACCTCTCGGTGATGTCCGCCAAATGTTCGATGCGACACATGTCGGGTGATCTGGGTGGCCAAATCAATCGCTCGAATTGTCCAGAATGTTCTGAATATCGCATAGTTATCCATAAAGATTCAATGAACACGCAGACCGTGAGTGGCTGAAAATGATCTCCAAATAGCCAAACATAACCATTTCCAGTCAATGATCGGTTCAGTTGGACCAAAGGAACGGGTCCATTTCATGTAAACACAGTCCACACCATTATGAAACCTCTAACAGCTAGCACAGTGCCTCGTTGACAACTTGGGTCCATGCCTTCGTGTTGTCTGTGTCACACCCGAACCCTACCATCAGCTGTTACCAGCTGAAATTGGGACTCGTCTGACGAGGCCACGGTTTTCCGGTATTCTAGGGCACAGCCGATTTGGTCACGAGCCCAGGAGAGGCGCTGCAGGCTACGTCGTGGTATTAGCAAAGGCACTCACGTCGATCGTCTGCTGCCAAAGCTCATTAATGGCCATTTTCTCCGCGTTCTCCTAACGGATACGTTCGTCGTATATCTCGCATTTATTTCTGCAGATATTTTACACAGTGTTGTTTGTTTCTTAGCACAGTGCCTCGTTGACAACTTGGGTCCATGCCTTCGTGTGGTCTGTGTCACACCCGAACCCTACCATCAGCTCTTACCAGCTGAAATTGGGACTCGTCTGACCAGGCCACGGTTTTCCGGTATTCTAGGGCACAACCGATTTGGTCACGAGTCCAGGAGAGGCGCTGCAGGCTACGTCGTGGTATTAGCAAAGGCACTCACGTCGATCGTCTGCTGCCAAAGCTCATTAATGGCCATTTTCGCCGCGTTCTCCTAACGGATACGTTCGTCGTATATCTCGCATTTATTTCTGCAGATATTTTACACAGTGTTCTTTGTTTCTTAGCACTGACAACTTTACCCAATTCCCGCTGCTCTCGGTCGTTAGGTGAAGGCCGTCGGCCATTCGTTTACCGTGGTAAGAGGTAATGCCTAAAATTTGGTATTTTTGGTACAGTCTTGACATTGTGGATCTCGCAGTATTCAGCTCCCAAACGATTTCCGAAATGTAATGTCACATGAATCACCTGAGTACAAATGATAGCACCGCCAGTCCTCTGCCCTTTTATACCTTGTGTTAGCGATACTACTGCCATCTGTGCAGGTGCATATCGTTATCCCATGACTTATCACCTCAGTATATAAACGTACGCGTGGCAGTCTTTATTCCTCCCCCCACTCTGCCCTCTTTCTCCTACTGGCTCCACCCCCCCCCCCTGCCCTCATACTTCTCCCTTAGACCTGGAGGCAGCCCCCCCCCCCCCCCTTCATCAGTGTGTTTGTGACTGCATCGCCGATGATCGTCACCAGTGTTTCCGTGCGTCAGTGTTTCTCCGTTGTCTTCGTCTGTTCTACTGGTGACAACCATTCTGTACCACGCCTTCTGTCGAACGGCTTTTAATATATGTATTGCCATGCTTTTTATGTTTTCTGTCTTCTATGTCTATCTGTCGTATCTACTGGCCGGAGAGCGGCGTATGAAGGCCGCTGCCGGCCCACCTCATCTGAGGCATGAAATTACAATAAAGGAAAAAAAAACATCTATATTCTATTTGCAAGTTCTAACGTATATAATACTGTCACCTAGCGAAGTGTGTGTTGTAATCTTCCATGAGTACAGTACATTTCTATCCGCTATACCCGCCCACTGCGTAGTACAGCGAAAGTTTCGTAATATTCTCAAATGCGAATATGATTCTCGTTTCACATGACTGACGCGTTGGCGTCACTTACTTGCAGCCGCTGTGCCACCGGCGCTGATGCTGATCGTGATCACTCTGGTGGGCTGTGACGTGGCGGGCATCATCGCCCTCCTCGCCATCAACGGCCTGTGCATGGGCGCACAGTACACGGGCAATTCCATGAACCTGCTCGCCATCGCGCCCAACTTTTCGGGCACCATGCTCGGCATCTCCAACACGTTCGCAAACGCCGCTGGTATCTTGGCACCGTACGTCGTGGGATGGCTGACGAATGACAACGTAAGTACTTCAGTGAGCTGTAGTTCAGATTTGATAGCATTGAAACATCCAAAAACTTATCGAAAGATAAAGATTTCGTTGTGTGTCCTCCAAGGAAAATGCATAGTATTAAATCAGGTGCTACATCTCAAATAATAAAACGGAGTAAAAAAAAAGGATTTAATGTACTGTCGATGACGAGGTCAGAACACAATCTCGGATTGGGCAGGAATGGAGAGAGAAAACAGCCGGAAATTTTATAAAACAACCATCTCGGTATTCGGTAGTCCGAAATCGTCTCTATTGAAGGTTCATCCATCATAGACAGATTTAACTCCGCTATGGAAAGGAGGAGTCTAACGCATAGGTAACCCATCCAAAAAAGGTGGAAATACGTCTGTCACGTATCAGGAGTTGCGTGTAAGAGAACGTAACTTTATTCACTATATTTGAAACAAACTTTGTAGCGGCTACGTTGAGTTACTATTACTAATAGTTACAAAGTAATTCTGCAAACAAGTCGCAAGTGTGGTGATCTCCTCTCATTAACTTTTCTTTTTCACCAAACTTTCAATTACTTTGGTGCAGTCCACTTCTGTGATAGTTCCTTCATCGCATAGTAACACTTAGTGTCCTCAATTGTACATATGTTGTTGCATATGTACGAGAGGGTGCTGGTAAGTCCTTGGCTTTATAAAGAAGAAATTCTGTTATGAGTTTGAAAAAAATTCACTCAACATATTCCTCCTTGAGCTCAGCACCTTCATGGTATCTTTGTTCGAGCTTCATTAACCCATCTAAAAAAAAAATTAAAAAAATCGAGTGTGCTGCAAAACCACTCATCCACAGCCTTTCTGGCTTCCCCAGTGTTTGGAACTCCTCTTCCCTTGATACGTTTCTTGAGGTTTGGGAACAAATAATAGTCTGATGGCAGGTGAATAGAGGGCATATTTCATGATTTAACAGTGAAAATCTGCCAACTTCTGCTGCGTAATAGCCACCTTGTGAGAAGGGGCATTGTTCTGCACAAATAAGTTTCCATTTCCCAGTTTTCCTCGGCGTTTGCAGACCAGTTATTTCTTAAGTTTGTTAAGAGGTTCAGTTTAGTGCCGTGATGGTCTTACCATGCAAGCTGTCAGTACATAGAATTCCATCTTTATCCCAAAAAACGGAAGCCAGTGACTTGTCTGCTGATCTCTCTGTTTTGAACTTCTTTGGATGTAAAGAACCACCGCGTCTCCATTGTTTGTACTGTTCTTTGGTCTCTGTGTCATAAGTGTGTGTCCAAGTTTCATCCACGGTGACGAGATGATACAAAAATCACACAGGATCTCGGCGAAATTGGACCGAAATGGACTATGAAGCAAGCAAATGTTCACACATTTGGTCTGCACTGAGACATTTGGGAACCCATTTAGCTAAGAGCTTTCTCATGCCCAAAATCTCACGAATAATATGGCCCAAGCCTTCTAAGGATATGCCCAGGGTCTCTGCTATCTTTTTACCAATTATCCTCCGGTCGTGCAGGACGATGGATTGAGCAGTATCCACGGTTTCTCGAACTGTGATTCGAGTGGCCTTCCAGGATGCTCTTCACCTTCAGTGCTGAACTGCCGTGTTTGAAATGCATCAACCCAATTCTTGATAGTGGAGCAGGAAGGGCAGCTACCACAGAAAAGCCAGACACCTCATCAAAACTTTGTTTAGCCATGTTCCCCTTTGAAATAAAAAAAATAAAAATAAAAAAAATACTTCACCACGGTACGACTGTCTTTTGCGGTAAATCCTCTAGTTTGTTGCGCCATTTTCACTTCAAACATGCACAGAAAAATATAAAGGACTGTTACTGCTTCTCAATAATTATCACCTATAACGCAAGGAACAAGCTATAATGCCAAAACATGAAAATTAATCTACAAGCAAGCCAAAGACTTGTCAGCAATCCATCGTAACCCATTCGGCGGCCCCGACGATTGGCACTGGAATGGAAATTGTGAAGCTATGCATGGCAGCTGACAGAAGACTCAAGATAAAAGGAAAAAAAATTCTACAATTTTTGCTATCTACGATTCAGTTTGGTACCATGATCTCTTAACACACAATCTATCAATCAGTCCCTTTTGTCTGGTTAGTCTTTCATCCGGCGAACAACGTCCTCATTCCCTCTCTTATCAGTCCAGTGGATTTCCAGAATCCTTCTGTAACATCAAACCCATCTCATATGCTTCCACACTATTGTTTCAATTTCCTCATAGTCTGTGATTTATGTCCACACAGTACTGTGCTCTGGAAGTACATCCTCCAAATTTTTCTCAAATTAAGTATCACACTAACTTTCAAGATGCTTTCTATCTTTGCTTCTGTTACTTTGCTTCTTATATCTTCCTTGCTTCGTTCATTTGCTTCCGACGTAGGACAGTTCTTTCCTCCGATACGAGATCTCAACTTTAGAATTTAATTTTGTGGCTAATCATATTTCTACTGCTTTTTTATTATTATCGTGTGCATCAATTGCAAAAAAATACTTATATATGTTCGATCAAAAAATACACGTGTGCATCTATTTACATTATATTTTCAGTGGCCCACACTACATATAAAAGGCGGAAGACTCAGTCATGTGGAGAACCTCGTCAAATGATTCATTTAGACTCTTCATATCACAAGGGACACATCCGTTAGGCCACTCATTTACAATGTGGCTCAGTGTCTGAATCCCACCACAGTGGCACGTACTGTCAGTGTAAAATCCCCACTTGTGTGTGTTGTATTTGCGCACACCTTCTCCATTCCGGAGTATATTAAGTCGTACCCAGATCTTCCTGGGCTGATAAAAGCCCGGAAACGTTAACAAGTGGTTGTCAGTAAGTTCGTGGTTTCGGGTTTCCGTAGCTTCCCATTCACGTTTCCACTTAGAGTACCGAGTGAACCCAGTAGAAAGCGTTTTGACTCCTATTTCATATGCTGGTCCTCTGGATCTGAGGCATTTCCTAAGCAGCTAGAGTAAATCTTCGTGAAGAGGGATTGATCCGTTTTTAGAAATTTGTTGACAATGGTTGTAGACAGCCGCCTTTCGACGAATGTCGGTAGATGTAGATTAGTCGGCTTGAAGATGTACTTCTGACTGTGCAATTAATTTCACAAGCTGTTACATGGTCGCGAATAAAACAGTGGCCCGAATATAGAATAAATTTCCTTTACTTTACGCCTATGGTTACAATTTTTTTGTCATCGATCTATAAGGACCATCTTCATATCTGTTTTATTAAAAAAACACACTAATGTACTGCACTATTTGACGAAGCCACTACGGCTTCAGTATATTAGGACTTTTTTTTATAAAACAGATCTGAAGATGGTCATTATAGACCAAAACGTGTAGTCTGATGACAAAAAATTTATTGTACGAATAATTTTTGTAATAGCTGCATTGAAATGAACGTCAACTTTCTTTACATGAGCGCTGAGGAGCCAAACTGTTGCGCAATATTCTGCTACAGAGAATACCAACTCAAGGGATGCTTCGTAAACGCCCGACGCCTTTGCTCCCCAAATACTGCCTGCCAACTTCCTCATCAGGTTGACCCGTGTCCTTCTTAGCTGTGCTGGAAAGAAGCAAGAGGTGTCAGGCAGACGGGAGTCTGGTTCGCGCACTTATCTGCTCTTGTCCAGGATTGCATGGATAATACTCTTCCGAAAATCCGGTGGTGTCTCTAATGTTATAGATTCTACACACCAACAATTGTCTATTCATTCTATCTTCTTTAATTAAAAGTCTTCCAAAGCCCTTACAAACTCTAGAAACAGAGTCCTTGTATCCATATCGAACCCGTTTCTTCTTATAACACAGGTAAGAGTTATTCTCCCCCCCCCCCCCGTTCCCCTCCCCTCCCCGCCCCGGAGGGTCACACAGTATACTCTTTCTTCTGTCCGCTCAAGGCTCAAGTCTTTGGTTTAACTGTGGAAGTATTTCCCACTCATAACATTGACACCGTTGCTTTTAAATTGTCTGAAAATTATTTTGGCCATTCTAAATTCCTTTCTCGATTTCGTCGCATTTTTCCTGCATTGTTTTCCTTTAGCGTCCTTGGTTTTCTGTTTTATTCATTTCTAAGCGACTTACATTGCTTTATTCCTTTTTCTTAACTGAACTTGGTTTTCTTTCCCTCTCTACTCCTTCAGTTGGTGCATTTCTTATGCTACACATATTTTCTTCAAATTCACTTTTCTTATACTTACTTTTGTCTGTCAAGCTTGTACGATTACCCTTTTATAGGGCCTTCCATTCCTCTCCAACTGAACTATCTACTCTGGTCTTCGTCTTCTCTGTATGTACATTCTCAGAGGACTTTCAAAGCATATCGTTGTTCAGAAATTCAGTCTACTACTTCTTTGTCAATTGATTCTTCCTGAAGATGCTCTGAAACTTCAACCTACTCTTCATTATTACTTAGTGGCGATCTGAGCATATATCTGTTCCTAAGTGCTTCTATACCACATCAGATTTTGGAATCTCTGTTCGCCATGATGTAGTTTCCTTGTGCCTCTTTTCGTTGTGTATATTTTGGTCTTGCTATTTTTGAATAGTATATTCATCAGACTCCGATGATACAGTTGCGGAACAGTTCAGAGAAAGTTTGAGTCTCGTAACAAATAAATACCCCACTCATACGGTTATAGTTGGTGGGGACTTCAACCTACCCTCGGTATGTTGGCAAAAATACTTGTTCAAAACCGGTGGTAGGCACAAAACGTCTTCCGAGATTGTCCTAAATGCATTCTCCGAAAATTATTTAGAGCAGTTAGTCCACGAACCCACGCGAATTGTAAATGGTTGCGAAAACACACTTGACCTCTTGGCCACAAACAATCCAGAGCTGATAGAGAGCATCATGACTGATACAGGGATTAGTGATCACAAGGTCATTGTAGCTAGGCTCAATACCATTTCTTCCAAATCCATCAAAAACAAACGCAAAATAATTTTATTTAAAAAAGCGGATAAAGTACCACTAGAAGCCTTCCTAAAAGACAATTTCCATTCCTTCCGAACTGACTATGCGAATGTAGACGAGATGTGGCTCAAATTCAAAGATATAGTAGCAACAGCAATTGAGATATTCATACCTCATAAATTGGTAAGAGATGGAACGGATCCCCCGTGGTACACAAAAAAGGTCCGAACGCTGTTGCAGAGGCAACGGAAAAAGCATGCGAAGTTCAGAAGAACGCGAAATCCTGAAGATGGGCTAAAATTTACAGACGCGCGAAATTTGGCACGTACTTCGATGCGAGATGCCTTTAATAGGTTCCACAACGAAACATTGTCTCGAAATTTGGTAGAAAATCCGAAGAAATTCTGGTCGTATGTAAAGTACACAAGCGGCAAGACGCAGTCAATACCTTCGCTGCGCAGTGCCGATGGTACTGTTATCGACGACTGCGCCGCTAAAGCGGAGTTATTGAACGTAGTTTTCCGAAATTCCTTCACCAGGGAAGACGAATGGAATATTCCAGAATTTGAAACACGAACATCTGCTAGCATGAGTTTCTTAGAAGTAGATACCTTAGGGGTTGCGAAGCAACTCAAATCGCTTGATACGGGCAAGTCTTCAGGTCCAGATTGTATACCGATTAGGTTCCTTTCAGATTACGCTGATACTATAGCTCCCTACTTAGCACTCATATACAACCGCTCGCTCACCGATAGATCTGTACCTACAGATTGGAAAATTGCGCAGGTCGCACCAGTGTTCAAGAAGGGTAGTAGGAGTAATCCATTTAACTACAGACCTATATCATTGACGTCGGTTTGCAGTAGGGTTTTGGAGCATATACTGTATTCAAACATTATGAATCACCTCGAAGGGAACGATCTATTGACACGTAATCAGCATGGCTTCAGAAAACATCGCTCTTGTGCAACGCAGCTAGCTCTTTATTCGCACGAAGTAATGGCCGCTATCGACAGGGGATCTCAAGTTGATTCCGTATTTCTAGATTTCCGGAAAGCTTTTGACACCGTTCCTCACAAGCGACTTCTAATCAAGCTGCGGAGCTATGGGGTATCGTCTCAGTTGTGCGACTGGATTCGTGATTTCCTGTCAGGAAGGTCGCAGTTCGTAGTAATAGACGGCAAATCATCGAGTAAAACTGAAGTGATATCAGGTGTTCCCCAGGGAAGCGTCCTGGGACCGCTACTGTTCCTGATCTATATAAATGACCTGGGTGACAATCTGAGCAGTTCTCTTAGGTTGTTCGCAGATGATGCTGTAATTTACCGTCTAGTAAGGTCATCCGAAGACCAGTATCAGCTGCAAAGCGATTTAGAAAAGATTGCTGTATGGTGTGTCAGGTGGCAGTTGACGCTAAATAACGAAAAGTGTGAGATGATCCACATGAGTTCCAAAAGAAATCCGTTGGAATTCGATTACTCGATAAATAGTACAATTCTCAAGGCTGTCAATTCAACTAAGTACCTGGGTGTTAAAATTACAAACAACTTCAGTTGGAAGGACCACATAGATAATATTGTCGGGAAGGCGAGCCAAAGGTTGCGTTTCATTGGCAGGACACTTAGAAGATGCAACAAGTCCACTAAAGAGACAGCTTACACTACACTCGTTCGTCCTCTGTTAGAATATTGCTGCGCGGTGTGGGATCCTTACCAGGTGGGATTGACGGAGGACATCGAGAGGGTGCAAAGAAGGGCAGCTCGTTTTGTATTATCGCGTTATAGGGGAGAGAGTGTGGCAGATATGATACACGAGTTGGGATGGAAGTCATTACAGCATAGACGTTTTTCGTCGCGGCGAGACCTTTTTACGAAATTTCAGTCACCAACTTTCTCTTCCGAATGCGAAAATATTTTGTTGAGCCCAACCTACATAGGTAGGAATGATCATCAAAATAAAATAAGAGAAATCAGAGCTCGAACAGAAAGGTTTAGGTGTTCGTTTTTCCCGCTCGCTGTTCGGGAGTGGAATAGTAGAGAGATAGTATGATTGTGGTTCGATGAACCCTCTGCCAAGCACTTAAATGTGAATTGCAGAGTAATCATGTAGATGTAGATGTACTAGCTGACTTTTATTGGAGAATTCAACTAGTCTTCCTTCTTTCTTGCTCCTGTCATCTAGCCAGTAGTTACCCGTGACTCTGTCCCCTACTAATGTGATCCTGTCCCACACGAACATTCGAATTTCATCTTCCTTCACATACTGAATTATGTGTTCATTTCTGTCATATGTTCAGTCTCTTCACGTTCTCCGTGTGATATCGATTGTACACTTGAATTGTGATTATTAGCGTAGGTTTGTTTTCGATTGTAATGAGAATAAACCTGTCGCTGAATTGTTCACGCCGGCCGGAGTGGCCGTGCTATTCTGGGCGCTACAGTCTGGAACCGAGCGACTGCTACAGTCGCAGGTTCGAATCCTGCCTCGGGCATGGATGTGTGTGATGTCCTTAGGTTAGTTAGATTTTAATAGTTATAGGCGACTGATGACCTCAGAAGTTAAGCCGCATAGTGCTCAGAGCCATTTCAACCATTTTTGAATTGTTCACAGTAACTCAGTGTACGCCCTACTTTTTATTCTTAATGATATTGCATGATTAATCATAGCATATTGCTTTCGTTGTAACATTTTCTGATAATGTTGATATTATCGTGTACTGTCTGACATCACTGATAGCTGTTACATCCTGTTACAGCTTTTGCATTTGATTTCTCAGACTTTCTAGCTTCTCTGCCACGGTCAGACCTCTTGCATTCGAGGCTCAGACTCGTGGAATATTATCCTTTCGTTGCTTTTTTAATATTTTCCTCGTGTTCACCGCCCTGTTGTCTGTGTGAATTGGGGACTACTTCGGAATCGTCTCACCGTGGAGTGACAACTTCTTTTTCATTTACGGGGTACATTTCCTAGGTGTACAGATTGTGTCTCTTTAAGGCAGAGGTTTCCATTGCCATTTGCATTGTCAAATCGCTGACCATTGGTGATTTTTCCGGCCTTAGGTGGAGCTACCCGCGTGAAGAATAAGAGGATGCCATAACCCTCTGTCCGTTCCTCCACTACTTTGGCAAGGCCATTGGCGGAAACAGATTTCTTATACCTGAAGTCTCCGGATGTCTGAGTTGTTGATTTTTATTCAGAGTCTAAGGTGTGTCTTCGATCCAACATTGGACTTAGTGCGTTTGGAAAAGTAATCAGACGCTAGCCCTTAAACACGGTATGTTTCTTTAAAAGGTAATTGAAATGTTTATGCATAGGTAAATAAATAACACATTCAAATATGTGTGAAATCTTATGGGACTTAACTGCTAAGGCCATCAGTCCCTAAGCTTACACACTACTTAAGCTAAATTATCCTAAGGACAAGCACACACACCCATGCCCGAGGGAGGACTCGAACCTCCGTCGGGACCAGCCGCACAGTCCATGGCTGCAGCGCCTTCTGACCGCTCGGCTAATCCCGCGCGGCAAATAACATGCAAAATATAAACAAAAAAATATATTAATGTTTTTAAACTGCGCTACAGAATTAAAAGATTACCTTTTCGAAAGCCGCCAATGGCCTTACCGCGTGGTAACACCGTTCCCGGAGTTAAGCGCTATCGGGCTTGGCTAGCAGTTGGATGTGTGCCTGTTCCGTTCCGCCGAGCATTCTTGGCAGCGGAGTGCACTCAGCCGCTGTGACGCCAGTTGAGGAGCTACTTGAGTGATGATGAGCTGCTTCGGTCACAAAAACTAAGGCCGGCAGAGCGCTGTGGTCATCATGCGCCCCCTCCATATCCGCATCAAGTGACGGCTATCGGCTAAATATGACACGGCGGTCGGTCGGTACCGTTGGACCTTCCGAGGCCTGTTCGGAGGGACAGTTTTTTTCGAAATCCCGTAATTGTTCCCCATTGCGAAGTCTGAAGTTTTGCACAATTGTGCCTTCGTCATTACAGAGGTAGATTGTAGTTACTTTTGAGACAAATTTTAAACTTACACGTTTCAATGGAAAACAATTATGGGGTTTCGAATAAATGGTCCTTTAATTTTGCTGCACTGTATATTTGAGAATTGAATGAACACACCTGACTCTGGTCAGTAGTGGAAGATTTAGAAGAGTGGCATGATTCTCGGTAGTCTGGTCTCGGAACAAGTAGTAACAGCTTCTTTTATTGCCTCTTCCAGCAAACGCGGACGGCGTGGAATACTGTGTTCTACATCTCAGCGGGCATCGGCCTCGTTACGTACGCCCTGTACGTGCTGCTCGCCACGGACAAAGTGCAGCCATGGAACGATCCGCCCCAAGGTACGTAACTACCCCACAGAAGATCCACTCGCTACGTTGCACTAAGAGAGATGAAACAGTGCAGTAATGTACGCGTCGTTGAAAGCACGGTCTATGTTGTTCGTTTATATTCCTGTTGTTTCATGTACCCGTCAGATCTACGTAAAAGTGCCGATTTTCGAACGTTTCTGCACCACATAATTATTCAAAAGAAGGCCCATAACAGGCTAAAACTACTAACTGGCCGAATGTGGAAATCTGAATCCCACGAGCATAATCCATAAATATAAAGCTTACGCCTGGCCTATCCATATCTATACCTTCTGCTCCTCCTGAATTTCATCACTCTATCCAATCCTTACACGCCTTACCTATCTTTCCGCATGCGATTATCTCCTCACACTAGCATCTAGCATTATATCATAAATTTCTCACACACCCTTGAACTCCTTCGCCTTTACTACATCTCCTATAACTGTGAGTCCCAACATCTTACTGACTCCACCATAATTGAAAACTCTAGCCTTTACCGCACCTCTATCAACACATCCCCTCATCCCTCCATTTCCAAACACCACGTGTCTTTTGACAGTTTAATTTCAGTTACTTTCCTTTCTAGATAATGAATTCATTCCTGTAATCTACCGTTTCTTCCAATCAAGACTTATTTACCCATCCCATCCTGAATGAAGATTCCAGTTCACTTGCCGCACGGGGTAGCCGAGCGGTCTTAGGCGCCTTGTCACGGCCCACGCGGCTCCACCCGGCGGAGGTTCGAGTCCTCCCTCGGACATGGGTGTGTGTGCTGTCCTTAGTGCAAGCTAGATTAAGTAGTGAGTAAGCTTAGGGACTGGTGACCTCAGCAGTTTGGTCCCATAAGACCTTACCACAAATTTCCAAAATATTTCCAGTTTACACTTTCCTAGCCCACCTATATCCTATCTTTCCCACAAAGACCTATACATTGCTTATCTTTTTTCCAGATAACACCCTGTTCTGTAATGCTGTCAACACAAACCCAACCCAGTTAACATTATCTTTTTCCAGATAACACCCTCTTCTGTAATGCTGTCAACACAAACCCAACCCAGTTAGCATTATCTTTTTTCCAGATAACACCCTCTTCTGTAATGCTGTCAACACAAATCCAACCCAGTTAGCAGAAGGCCCCATCTCATCATGAAAAGAATTTTCATCGTATCATAAACATCATCACTTAATTAAACCTGATAAATTATTTCGTATATAGTTTAAAGTTGAGACCTATGGCAACCGAGCAGGAGATGTATTTAGACAAAGACGGAGAACCACTCTGGTATTCTCTTCAGTCGGTACAGGGAAGCACGAAAACACAATACGAGTGGCTGGACGCGGATTTGAGTTCCTCTACTTGACAGCTCCTTCATCGCCTCTCAGACACCCCACTGCATACACTCAATAGAAATTACCTAAGTTTCAAATATGTTAGAGGCCGATTATTTGCGGTTTTTCCTTTCAGAAGATTTAGCTGAATCAACCAGTACTGCTCCACATTCACACATTTCGCCATGAGATTAGTATGAACGATTAATTAGAATGACGTTGTGTGTAGTTACTGTCAATGTTTGGTTGAAGTTGTTTTGCCATAAAATGACTTCGATTTTGTTAGAATTATGTAAGGAAACATTAAGCTTGATACGATTTGTTATTATATCAGAAATACAATCTGACATGTAGATTCATTGAAAACCATTCGTTAATATCAAGATAAACCCAAAAAACTAACTGGATTGAAACGTTATTATTTGTATCGACAGTACCGCTTCCAAACAGTTGGGTGAGACATTATTCTGTGGAAGTTATTGGGCTATAAGAACAGAGAAAGGCTGAATGGAAAAGTCTGCTGGTAGATGAGCTAAGTACAAACAACGCCGTGCTACAGCAGACTGTTTCATCAGTATACGGCTATACGATTCGCTGAAGATGGTGCAGGAGTGATTGCACCGAGCGAGATTTTTAAGAGAGTGTACTTACATTCGGGAGGATCGGGATTCTACCATTTATCTGGTCATCCAAAGTTACGTTTTCTGTTTTTTTAAGTGAGTGGCGGGATGATGTTTTCGAAAAGAAAACTGCGATTTCACATCCCATCCTTGTTCAATATTAACTTGTGTTCCGTGTCTTACGATCTCTAATATACCTCCCTTTATTGTCATCTGCAAGAATTATTTTCTCGCAGACAAATTACTGTGAGTGGTTGGAATATTTTGCGATCTTTTCCTGTCTGACTAGCTAATTCACGGGAAGTTCCATACGTACAGTTTCTGCTCAAATGCCAAACATTTCTCTACATTTCACTGTTATTTAGACCCAAGCTGCTCAATTACTAACAAGGCAGTCTGGAATGCTGTAGATTTTAACAATAAGTGTTCCACATCATTTCGATAAAAGAATTGTTCAAATGATCTATTGAATATGTAACTAACTAGCTAACTAGTAAATCTGCAAATTTTATTTCACTTACCACTTACGATGTTTTGGTTTATCTTTACAGAGGAAGAGTCCAGAGTGGAAGAAAAACAACAGAATGGACTTGACAACCCCGTCTTCGAGACAGAGCGATTCTAACAAAAGTCACGTTATTTGTCACTATTTATTTTCTCATGAGTTTTGTATGTCATTATCATTCATCTGTAATAAAGTCATCAGTTTTTTATTTATTGTCTTATTTTATCAATTGTGCTATCGTTTAGTTTCACTGCATTCAGCGCTGCGTGCCACTAAACGTTTCAATTTTCTTATTTATGTTTGCTTTGAATAAAAAATTCTGAATATCTTTTAAAGAAAGTAATTGATTATCAGGTGACATTCTGATTGCCATTGCAACACGAGAATAAACGCCATCAATTCAAATGAAAGATTACGAGAGTTGACAAGATAACAATTAATTAGGAAAAATCAGAGACCACTATTTAAAAACTAAGTTTTCAGGACGTACAAAATTATCAAGTGGCATCAAGCCTGACCAATGGGGGAAAGCAGTCATGCAAAATAAGTACCTATTAAAACATATACTTTGAATCTACGGGCTGGTTGTCAACTGTTTGTGATTGATTGAATTTTACCTGCTTCACTACGCCCTGAACACAGTGTAATCTTCCATCTATGAGTATTTACTTTTGCTACCTGCTCGACCTTACTGACGAGAGCTAGCAGCAGACTGTTAAGGTGAGTTGGGCTAATATTTGGCTATTATAATAGCCGATATAATTCGTCGTGGGGATACTTGCTCTAAAGGTGTTATTCCTAAAAATACAATAGGTTTAACTTTTATCTTTTTTTCACAAGTGGTCATTCATTCGAAATAATACTAAGCCAGGAAAAATTGCATATTCAAATAGTACTGGAATGAATACAATCCAGAAAAATCTGTGATGGTAGCCAACAACAAAAACGTTAAATCACATGTGTAAACCAATCAAAGCAACAGACTTCTGAATGGTGGCCTTACAGACGAGCAAATAGTGGAAGAACATGGATCGCTGAATGAACATATGAAATATAACGAGTGCACATACAGATTGCACCTATGCGAACATATGCTGGCAGGTACCCTTAAATAACAATTTCGAAGTCCCTAAGTACCTCAGCGTCGCTAAACACTAACAGCACACCAAAAGACAGTTTAATACCAGGCACTAGTATACTTCATCCACAACGAAATATTTGTCTTTGAGTGTCTTCCGAGTCAATCACTAAAAGCGGCACAAGTAATTCCGTATTCCAGGCAGCTCCTCAGTGTTAACACACGTAGAAATGTTTAAGTATCCGCTCACAGCTGAATGCTTTCTCCGAACACTGAAACAACAACACACCATTGTAAGCCCTGAACTGACGTCGAGAGACAATCGATAATAAGGTGTTGAAGTCTGAAACAGTTGTGGGCAGTGTGCAGCCAAAAAACATCATATTTACGCCACTTCGACCTGTGAATAGCCTCAATTGCCCTCTCATCGCACAAAGCTCCCACATAAACGATGGCCGAGCGGTTCTAGGCGCTTCAGTCCGGAACGGCGAAACCGCTACGGCCGCAGGTTCGAATCCTGCCTCGGGCATGGACGTGTGTGATGTCCTTAGGTTAGTTAGGTTTAAGTAGTTCTAAGTTCTAGGGGACTGATGCCCACAGATGTTAAGTCCCAAAGTGCTCAGAGCCATTTGAATCATTTTAAGAAATGGAGCACCATACAGATTAACAATAATTTAGACCTACGACCAGCGTGTTGGAAGGATCTCACAGATCGTTCTAATTCTGCTGGTTTAGTATTAAAGAATAAAAATACATGCTAAAGGTTACGAGCCCGCTGGCACCCACACTTGGCGCACAAATAAAGGCGCACAAAGAAGGCTATTCGATACGCCCGGTGGTGCATGGTAGGAGTAGTCCTTTCTATAAAGTACGGGTTCTTAAGACTCATTATAAATTCTATAACCAATTTTCCATTGAAAATAGTTTCTAACTTATCAATAAAATTAGAAATACACCAATAACTGATGAAATGAAATTTGTTTCTCTTGATTTCGTCAACTTACACACAAACATATCTATTCATAAAACTGTGCAGGCCATTCAGCGTAATTTAATGGAACAAAACAAGCTTTCTATGAGGGAAGTAGATAAATTCGTTGGACTACTTTCCATAATTTTGAAATTTAACTACTTAAAATTTAATGGGGACACTTATTCCCAACAAGACGGTCTCAGTATGGGGAGCCCAATATCTGGAATGCTCACTGACATCTTTGTCAACTATCTAGAAAACAGATTCTTTTCTGAAAATCCTTCGTTGGCAGGCAAAACTGTATACTACTTTAGGTACATAGATGACACACTGCTGCTAATACAGAGAAACGATGATGTCATCAACAAAATAGTAGCCAAATTTAACAACTTGCATCAAACAATTAAATTTACGTGAGACTGAAACAAATAAACCAATTACTTTTCTAGATCTATCAATTCGGAATGAAAATGGCAGGAACACATGTGGTACCTCTTGCAAAGAGACTTGCTCTGATGTCATTGTGGATTTCACTTCAAACCACCCACTGCAACACAAAAAGGCATTTTCAATTTTGCTGTCAATTGGCTGTTCAGAATTCCGTTGTCAGAAGACGAACATGATGATGAAATGGTAACAATAAGGCACATTGCAAAAGTGAATAACTATTCCCATGGCTTTGTAGGTACTATATATAAGAGCATCGCTAATAAATACAAAAATAGGATGACGTTTTACAATAATATGGCCTCTAAAGAAAATACTAAATTTTTTAATTTACCTTACTGTGGAAAAATGAGTTTGGAAACTTGATGCTAGCAAACAGTATAAGGTTTGACCCAGGAGGAACGAAGTACCTCCTTTTTTTTTTCTTTATTATATTTCAAGTCCCCATCGGGGTAGACTGGCAGCAGCATATGCGCTGCTCTTCAGCCGAAAGACACAGAACATACAATAGAAGACATTTAAAAGTAACATAAAGGAGAAAACATGGTGTACATAGATATAAAAAGGGATAACATTATGCAGGATAATAGACAAAAAGGGGCGACTGTGAAGTGGAGATAAAAACCATAAAAAAGTAGCGCACACAAGAAACCACAGATTGGGACAATTAAAAGAATACAAGGCGCAGTATGACCGGAGAATAAAAGTATCGACGGATGGCGTAGCACATAACAATCACTGACAGTAACACTAAGTACCAGGCCAGCACACATTTAAAATCACACCTCTCGACGCGCAGGAGAAACAGCACTACACACAACACTGACTTGGCACACTCATGATGATCAAAATGGAGAATCTGTCAGGCACAAGGAGATGAGGGAGAAGGAAAGAAGGCACAGTGGGGACAAAGTAGCTCCTGCCGTCTTGCCAATATGTAGCAGTGATTAGCATAATACTGTACGAGTGTGATGGTTATAACATTGAACCTACAAAATTTTCTACATCGTATGTTAGTTTAGACGCATGTACATTGTTAATAATAGCAATTCAGTGTATTGGTCTTATTGTATTTATAATTAAAATCTGTTTCAAGCGACACAGAGATTGGTACTCTCTACATCTGTAACGGTGTGCCAAGTCACACAAACTATCCATCTTAATGGCATTTGGCGCCATCTACGAACTATTCAGTAAATAAGAGGAACAATATACCTGTAATGATGTTTAAATAAAGAGAAAAATAATACAATGATAAAAACATTTAAATCCGATCAATTATAACAGTTCCATATGGCATGTGTCTCCTTGTGTCTTGTAAACAGATTTTTAAAAAAATTTTACCCATCTGACGTTACATATGTGTTTAAAGAATAAAAAACAACTGATTCACAAGGAGTTAACCTGGAAATTTTCTTACATTTTGAGTTTACCTGCAAATATGGTAATAAGTCGGACAGCAATGTAAAGAATTTTAGTTATGATTTATTTTATGCAATTCCCATGCAAATCTGATTTTTTTTTTACTTTTCTTTGAGTGTTATATATTGTATAGTTCATATAGAGGGAACCATACAACCAATCAATGTGTTCTCCATACAGCCTTCTGTACACAGTAGTAGTCAGAGAACTGTGGCTGACGCCAGAACAACAGGGAACTGACATGCATTGGCACTAGAAAGTAGTGGTATGTAATCTAATGCATAAGCCAAGTAGGTTATGCTATGAGTTGTAACTTTTTTATAGTATCGCCTGACCATGTACTTCTCGTATTTTAGCATTGATAATGGCTAGGCACTAGCCAAAATTTGCGCTCTATAATTTATAAATCACACCACAGCTGCTGATTGCACCCACGTTCCTAATGGAAGGTAAACTGATAAAAATAATGTTTTTCACATACAGCATCTGATGGAAAGCATCCGGACACCGTTACATCACGAGGAACTGACCGCTAGATGGCATGCGAGGCGGACTAGTCAATACGGTAGGAGAATGGCAGTAGTTTATTGTCACTAGGGAAGCGGTAACAGCAGAGTGGCTCAGTCATGGGAGTTCCAAGGTGCAGTAGTCACCAGATGCCACCTGAGGAACAAGTCCATCACGGACATTTCAGCCCTTCCAAAGCTGCTCAAGACGACTGATAGTGATGTAACTGCGAAGTGGAAATGTGGATGTACAGCCGCAACTAAACCAAGACGAGCGCAGAGCTGATATATTGACGGACATGGACCGTCGAGCATTGCTAAGGGTGGCTGTAAAAAGTAGCATCAAATCAGTAGAAGGAATCTCTCGTGAGTTCCAATGCTGCCACCAGTATAGCTAGAACAATGACTGTTCGTAGGGAGTTAAAAACAATGCGTTACAATAGTCGGGCAGCTCCTCAAGAGCCACCCATTTCTGTAGACGGTGCTACGTAGCCCTTGTGAAGGTATGAAGAAAGAAGTCATTGGACAGTGGCTCACTGTAAACGTTACCTGTCATCATATGTAGCGGCTACCCTGAAGTAAGGAGGAGGTGGTATTACAATATGGGGATGTTTTTCGTTATTAGAGTGTCGTCCCCTCACTGAGCTCAAGAAAGTGCTAAACGCGCAAGGATATGAACACATTTTACAGTGTTAAGTGCTGTGTACAATAGCGGAACAGCTCGGAGACGATGACTGTATCAGCATGACAACGCGCCCTGTCGTAAAGCATAATCTATGAGGCATTGGTTTGTGGGCAGTAACATTCCTGAAACGTACTGGCCTGTCCAGCGTCCCGACCTGAACTCTATGGAACACCTTTGCGATGAATCAGAACGCCAACTTCGCCTCCGACCCCAACGCCCAGTGTCACTTCCTTCTCTGGTGCTGTCTCTTGAGGAACATTGGTGTGCCATTTCTCCATAGACATTCACACAGCTTATTGAAAGTGTCCCCATGAGATCTCAGACCGTCATCAAGGTGTATGGTGCACACAACCCACAGTAATGTCCACTAATAGGTGTCCAGATATTTTTGATAAGATGGTGTACGTACTCATCTCTTTACATATAAGAAACATAAATAAATAATAATAAAAAAATTAAAATCGGTTCCTTGTATTAAGTGTATTTATGCGTTCTTCTCAACAGCGATCCCAATATTTACATTGCATGAAACAATAAGTTTACTGTAACCAGCCACTGTTTATTTATCTCCACGACACGCTTCAGAGGTTTAAACCTCCATCATTGGGTGTATTTACATTTGTTAGCATGACATTTGTGTGTGTTGTGTTCTGATGTTTGGAGGAACTTGTGGCATTGTCTACTCGAGAAATAAAACACCATTTCAGAACATGGTTTTGAAATTCTTTTGACAAAAAATGGAGCGTACATCTAAGGATAAACTTAAAATAAGTAAAATATAATACCACCAGTGGTCACAGGTTCCTTTCACTGTTGTAACACATCACGTGTACACTGTAATATTCTGTACACAAATATGGCGTCTGGAAACTATTGGGTGCGAGGATCATATACCAGAAGACAAAACATTATCAAAAAGTACAAAGAGTACACATAGTAACTATATTATTACAGAACAAATTTTATAGGATTTGGAGGTGTTTATTTTGAGGTGTAGAATACATGTATTGAAACAAACTTTATATTCGTTTAAGCCATCAGGTAAAATGTTACAAACTTTAAGTACGATAATAATATTGGCTACAGTGATAAAATTATACAAAAGTAACAATTTTTGGTTGGGATCCATAGATGGATATGAAAGGCTGGAGGCAGAGGGAGAGGAAGAGAAAGAGAAAATGAGAGGCAGAGAGAGGATGGAAAAAGCGATTGTATGAGAGCAAATTTTACAAAGCAAGGGGTCTGAAGATTATATCTGCTACATGTAATAACTGCCTAAAGGTTCGGGGAATACATTGGTTAATGCTTTAAAATACGCAGATGGATGTACAATTTGTGCCAGTAGTTGATGTACATACAGTTTCAAGCTGACAAGGGGTACAAGCTGTTGGTGTGATGATATATCTGTAAATGAGGTCAATCTCTTGTACACTAGGCAGCTGTCATGGTAATATAACTAAATATTTATAGTAAATATTTATGTGCGTGTTTGTGTGTGTGTGTGTGTGTGTGTGTGTGTGTGTGTGTGTGTGTCTGTGTGTGCATTGCAGTTTTAATGACGTAGGCAGTTGCTGAAAACAGAGATGATACTAGTATAAATATTGTCATTTAAGATGGACCCAGGTTGTTTTGTTTGGTGTTTGTATCTTTGGAGTGTTTCAAGGATGTCTAATTTTCTGCCTTTTGGTTGAATGTGTAGGATGCTGATACTTGTGCGGTTAACATGGTGTTTTGTTTCATGCAGTTGGGTGGTTATTGCTCATGTGTGGTATTTTTTGTTTTTTAGTGCTGCCATTTGTTCTTTGAATCTAATCTCAAATGATCTGCCTGTCTGGCCTATGTATAAGCAGTCACAGACCAAACATTCGATTTTGTACACACCTGTGTGATGAAGTGGGTTTCGTGTGCTAATGTTGTGGGGTGACTTCTGTCCAATCTCGTTGTCTGTCGTAAAAGATATGTTTATGCCTTGTCGTTTGAAGACATTGGCAATGTGATATGAAATGTTACCTAGAAAGGGGACTGTATGGCAGATGTTATTTTCTTTTTGTTTTTTGTGTTGCGATTGCTTTACCATTATTGAGTGTTTTAGAGTGTCTGCTATGGAGCTGTTATAACCATTTTCAATAGCTGTTTGTTTCATTATTTCAATTTCTTGATCACATTTGTCTTCAGAGAGTGGTAGTTGGATAGCCCTATTGGTCATGTCCCGGAATGCTGTGGGGTGACAGGAGCAGTTGTGGATTTTAGTATGTGTTGTGGTAGACTTCTGATAAATTTCAAACTGATGTCTGTCATTCTTTATTCTAATGGTAAGGTCTAAGAAATTTATACTGTCATCCGTTTGGTGTTCAACTGTGAATTTTATGTTTTCATGGGAGTTGTTGAATAACTGGTTCAACTCACTGATGTCATCTTTAGTGACTTTGATTAAAATGATGGTATCCTCTACATGTCTATAGTAGTAGATGATATTTTTGAGGAGGTGGTGATTGGAATCCAGGAGTTTGTCTTCTAAGTTGCTTATAAATATTTCAGCTAGCAATTTGGAAAGATTCGAGCCCACTGCCAGACCATCTGTTTGTTTGTAGATTTTATTGTTACATATGAAATAGCTGTGTGCAAGTGTGAACTCAAACAAGTCCATTAGTTCAGTAATGTGAGTTGAAGGGATTTTTTTGTGCTTTTGTAGGTTGGCATTGATTGTCAGTAGTGTGGGATCTATTGGCACAGAGGAATAAAAGTTTTGTATGTCAAATGAGGCAAGAGTAGCTCCATCAGGTACTTCTATGTTTTTGACCTGTTGTGTAAATTCTGTTGTCTTTTCAAGTGTTCTGTCAATGTTGAGTGTGTATGCTTCTTTGAGAATTTTGAAGAGCATTTTGTTGAGTTTGAATGTTGGGCTGTCCCTACAGTTCACTATAGGCCTGATGAGGGTCCCATTTTTGTGTATCTTTGGTTGTGATGTAGGGCAAGGTGCTTATGGGCTCATTATTACAATACTTCTTGCTTCTTGGATGGTGAGTAGAAAGTTGATGTTGTTTGAAATGTGTTTAATCTCTTTTTGTATTCTGGATGTTGGATCTTTATGTATTTCTGTTATGTTGTTGGTTTGGAATAAATCTAAAGATTTTTCTATGTATGTTGCTCTGTTCATTACAACAGTTGTGTTACCCATGTAAGCTATTACAGTTATTGCATTATTCATTTTTAATTGTGCCTTTATGGTACGTGTAAGGGCTTCTTTTCTTTTCTTGTATTCTGGGGATGGTTTTGCAATTTCCTTCTCAATAATTTCGGTAATTTTGTGGGAGGCTCCTATTCTGTCATTTTGCTTCTTAAAGGCGATGGTTGAGATCTGCGTGGTACTAGAGATGAGCTTTTCTTGGTTCTTACATTTACATCTTATATTTACATGCCACATTTAAATGAAGAACATCTTTCCTTAATGACCCAATGAATAATTACTCGATTAGGTGAAAAGAATGGATCAGGGCTACATTATACTATATTAATGTTATTTGTTTATGTAAAGGATTTGGCGTTCTGGCACACTGGAAAAAGCAGCTGTTATTACAACAACCTGTAGTACGAGTACTAATTGTGCTTGCGATCGTGATACTTGGTTTGTGTTGACAACTGACTTCTTCAACTGTAGTCTGACGCCTCATTTGTGATCGTGGTCACATGCAGGTGCATTCTAATAAATTTTATTAGTATAAGGGCCGATCACTCTCGGTTCGAAAGTCGTACAATCCGGATTCGTCATGCCAATCGGGCAAAATCGCCATAAGCATTGAGGCAATCATCACACCAACGCACCAGCTTGCAGATACCGACTGGCAAAACAAAGTGTCTTGCTACGTGAAGAGGTCCGTAAAACGCCTGCCGCACATCTTCGTCCGGCAGGAATCGTCGACTCTTCAGGGCTTTGTTCGAGAGACCGAAGGAGTGTCAGTGGCATGAGGAGAGATCAGGATTACAGGGTGGGTGCTCCAGCATCTTCCACTTGAGCTGGCGTAACATTTGCGATATGGGGATGTGCGTTATCATGAAGCAGTAGCACCCCTTGCCTCGTACCATTCCACAATGGTGATTTTCGACAGCCACGCTGCCCCATGTACATCCCTCATTCTCCGCTGGATGTCTAACGGCGATCGTCCTTCGGCAGCTGAGAAAAGAATTACAGCACGTTGGTCCTGTTTGGGCGCATTTGGTAATATGTAACGTCGTTAAGTTCACGTTTGCGCATTTTCCGCACTCACGTCGGAAAAACATAAAGGTTACAGTGACCCTTTGCTTGAATATCGTTGGTTATAAAGCCCCATGGGAGTCGGACTACATTGCATATACACTGCAGAAACTCCTTCAAACGGAAACTTTTTCATCGTCCCTTAGACTTTGTGAAAGTTGTGATTTATGCAAAGTGTGTGAATTTCTAAATTTTCGTAGTGCAACTGCCGGCTGAGAGGCAGTAAGCGTTTAGATGTACCTGTGCTTGCTGCAGGATTACTCTGAATTGTGGAACTAGATTTCTGATGTATTGGCTTGACACGAAGTCCACCAGTGTGGCTTCGCGCAAATTATGGTTGCAATATGGGTAAAATAATCTTTCCCGCAGCAACTAGCAAAATCCAGCGCTCCACTAGGTCGGTCTCTGCTAGACTAGACGACTCGCGCCTGCCTGCCTTCTCGGGCGGTCAGTCACTGCCACAATCCTTTGGTTATAACTCTCGGCCGCTGACAGCCAAGCAGTGCATTTCACTTCATAGCAATCGTGTGGACATAATGGAGGCTATTTCTTATGGGAAACAGACTTTCCCGCTCGTATTGATCCTCAAGGACCCCAAACGTGTGGCGCAGAAACTGCAGCAGCTGGGGTTTGATAAACAGAGTAACAGATACGTCTTTGATGTCTTTGAGGCCATAATAGACTCGCTGACATTAGGCACTGACGTCCAATTACTGTGGATCAAAGGGATCATGTGAATCTCCATAAGAGAAGCGCTACGGATCTCAGCTCGACATTAAGTATGAACTGCAAATAGAACGCCCTTGTAGGGCTGCCACCTGGCTGTCAAGAACCGAACGTCTCTTTTCGTCCATGGTTTACGACGTTGGAGCTTAGTAACCGTAGACATTGTGTGACCTCCATCATCTGCACGAGGCTGGGACACAGGTGTTATCTTGCCCCCCTCCACCGATTGATAATCACCGCTTCTGAGCTCTGTGACCAGCACACAGTGGCGGCGGTGGCTCTGAACCACGCCATGTTGGCGTGTTCCAAGTACGCGGCCGCACAGGCAGTCCTGTATAAGAAATTGGTTGTGACGAGCTACTCCCTCCCAACAAGTGTAACTGCTTTACTTCACTAGTACAATATACACAGTGTGAACCTTCAAAACTTACACAGCAGACATTGCTGTTGATGTGTGGTTTTCACAGAACTGATTGATAGCTAAGGACTCGCGTTTTAGCCACCAAAAAGATTGTAATAGTATTTAGAAAGTGTATCTTTTGAGTAAAATTATAATTCGTTAAATGAACACTGCCTACTGACATCAACAAACTAAAAGTGGGACAAATTAGAATGTCAGTGGTGCTTGTTGCGGAATTCTAGTGCGATTCGTATTTTGAGAAGCTCCCGCACCGACAATTTATACAATACCTGTTGTAGGACACACTAGAGAGCAACACAAGTGCATACACTAGTTATGTGGATTCTGACCGGTAACGACACAGTTGACCATGACAGGTAGTGTTCAAAATGACCGCCGGCAGCTGCAATACACTATTCCCGCCTGGTACGGAACCACTGCTGCTCATGTGCCAGTATTTCAGAGGAGATGTCAGAGCAGAGTGCAGTAACAAGTCGTTGTATATCATCGGGTGTAGGTGGTATGCCCTTGTAGACAGCATCTTGCAGATTTCACCTCAGGTAAAAGTCTAAAGGCCTCTGTGTCCAGTCCGATATGGAAACAATTCATGAAGACATTCTGTGGACTATGGGCTGAACAGGTATCTTATTGGTTCCACGGGTTCCTTCTAGTCTGCACAGGAACATCTTCTAGCATCCGTGGAAGTTAGTCTGTTAGCAGACTGCGATACTTGTGCACGTTCAGTGTTCCGTCTATGAAAAACGGGCCGACGAGCTCATTGTCCCGCACCACATGTTTACACTCCATGGACGCAGACATTCCACCTCATGAAGCGAACGGGGACTAACAATAGACCAACAGTGCATGTATCAGCGGTTTAGCCGGCCATGAATGGTACATGTGGCTTCATCATTAAACAAGATACATGATGAAACTTCCTGGCAGATTAAAACTGTGTGCCCGACCGAGACTCGAGTTCGAGTCTCGGTCGGGCACACAGTTTTAATCTGCCAGGAAGTTTCATATCAGCGCACACTCCGCTGCAGAGTGAAAATCTCATTCTGGAAACATCCCCCAGGCTGTGGCTAAGCCATGTCTCCGCAATATCCTTTCTTTCAGGAGTGCTAGTTCAGCAAGGTTCGCAGAGAGCTTCTGTAAAGTTTGGAAGGTAGGAGACGGATACTGGCAGAAGTAAAGTTATGAGTACCGGGCGTGAGTCCTGCTTCGTTGGCTCAGATGGTAGAGCACTTGCCCGCGAAAGGCAAAGGTCCCGAATGCGAGTCTCGGTCGGGTACACAGTTTTAATCTGCCAGGAAGTTTCATATCAGCGCACACTCCGCTGCAGAGTGAAAATCTCATTCTGGAAGATACATGATACATCTGGAGTATCCTGCCTCAATGCCCATGTACAGAAGTTAAAACCATTCTCATAATCGTTTCCGTGCAGCCATGACACAGAGAAATGTGATAAGGATGGAACTCATGTCGACGAAAAACGCATGGGACGCTTGCCTGATTTGCGCCAGTTTCTCGAGCAATTGCGCGGGAGCCAACTTGCGGATCAACTGTAGCAGCAGCAAGAACATTAATTTTCGTCTCTTTTGTCGGGATTTGTTTCCTTCTGTAGCCTTATCTATGTGTTACAATACCGATTTCAGGTAAATGCCTAAAGTAGTTGATAAATAACCGCCGAGATGGTTGACCTATATTTGCATGTCTTGCCGCATACACCTTACATGGACGAACTGCGTTCTTCCTACACTCTCTATACAATGAACATGTCGGGTATTTCTGCACTGGTAAATCCTATCGTCCACTCAGGGCCTATTGCTTGGACTGTCAAACACTAATTTACTAGCAAGTCTCATTACACTAAAGGAACACACAAGCAATCTATAAGCAAGCATAACAACACCGTACCAAGCAATAACGAAGACTGAATGCCACAAACAAGTGTCGGTGTGGAAATTTTTCAAAACACGATATTTCGTAAATGACTCCCACTAGGATCCTACAAGAAACACTGCTGTTATTCCAATTTCCCTACTTTTGGTTTGTTAGTATCAATAGGCACTGTTCCATTTTAAAAAAGGAGTTTTTTTTCACAAAAAATACAATAAGAATTATTGCAATCTGTTTATTAAATAATAATACGAGCCCCTGACTACCAATCCATTCTGTGAAATCCACACATCAATAGCTCCTTGCATTTCCGCAATATCTGCGGTGCACGCTGTAGGTAATTCACCCTGTATAAGTATTGTTTGCTCGCTAGCTGTTTAAAAGACGCCGGTGGTTCTAGGCGCTGCTGCTACGGTCGCAGGTTCGAATCCTGCCTCGCACATGGATGTGTGTGATGTCCTTAGGTTAGCTAGGTTTAAGTAGTTCTAAGTCTAGGGGACTGATGACCTCGGACGTTAAGTCCAATAGTGCTTAGAGCCATCTGAACCATTTTTAGGGACGGATGGGCAAGGAAATCGGCCGTGGCCTTTCAAAGGATCCATCCCGGAATTTCACTGAAGCGATTTAAGGTTGGGTTTGGACCGTTGTCCTTCCGAATGCGTGTCCAGTGTGCTAACCACTGGGCCACCTCGCTCGATATCCAGGTTTGTACCATAAGTTGTGTGGATCTTGTCCTCAAATGGAACCAACCCTGTTCGAAAACTGAGACAACTGTTTGTGTTTTCACTTCCCATTAAGAACGTACCTTCGTAAACGACGCCGTTTTCCAGCTTTCAATCACATGTTCCTGTGGATGTCATTCTCCAATGGAAACAGTCATTTCGAAATCTGGGTCATTATTTTGTAATTTTAATTTATATTACGAACGTATCTAAGTACTTCAGACTTTCATCATTGTTCTGTTGTGAAAATCGAACTGATGATAATTTGGCGCTATTAAAGATACTGAAGGTTAGATTTTATATTAAGAATTTATGTTTCCACGTCTAATTCTTTCTGTTGTTGTACTATGGAAATTTCAATTATGTTAACGTGACAGTTTTTTAATTACAATTGGCAGTATGGTCTTTGCTGCCTAAAGGCAAATAAAATTACAAAATTGGTTCAAATGGCTCTGAGCACTCTGGTACTTAACATCTCAGGTCATCAGCCCCTAGAACTTAGAACTACTTAAACCTAACTAACCTAAGGACATCACACACATCCATGCCCGAGGCAGGATTCGAACCTGCGTCTGTAGCTGTCGCGTCGTTCCAGACTGAGCGCCTAGAACCACTCGGCCACAACGGCCGGCAAATAAAATTACAGCAGTCAAAGTAAAAAGTACCCTATACATGTCTTCCCAAATTTACTTGATGTGTCTTCAAGAATTAATCAGCTCTCATGGTTTCACAACTACAGGGCACTGAAATAGATTTTGTGACGATAGACTGGTCGTCGTGAACTTGTTTCACAGTGAACCCGTAAACAAGAAACGATTTAGACATCCTCATGTGTAAACCGCAAGCCACTTGTCAGCTCTTTTTGGACAGTACTTGTGCCATTGATACACTGGCGGAAATGTTAAATGTTAACACCATGGACACCTTGCCCGAAAGCTCGTCGTCTGCTACTCATTCGTCAAGTTAGGAAAGTCAAAGTGTTTTGGGGTGCAAAATTAGATGCCACTGTTTCAGATGTGAACATTTTAGGAGCTTTGCAGTTGTTTCGGTGTTCGGTGACAGCGCTTAGCTGCAGTTACTGTCATTGTACGTGTGGAGATCGTAACAAATGGTGTCCAGAGTAAGTGCACGTGCAGCTTACTATGGTCTTACGGGGCTTGAAAAAGGTAGAATCACTGCATTGGACATAGCAGCATCATACCGACGGATCACTCAGACAATTAGCTTTACTGCAATGGCTGAGAAAGAGTGATGACCAGATGGGCCCAGGGCAACAGCGTGAGAAGAAGAGTAGGCACAGGTCCTTCCAGAGGAAGTACAGCTCACGAAGATCGTAGGATTGTCCGAAGGGCTGTAAAGAATAGACGAATGACAACAGTTCTATTGCAAACGCAAGTTAAGGACAGAGTGTTGCCCCGAATCTACGTGTACAGAATACTGGAAAACGAGATGAGCGATCGAGTTGCCGTATATCTTTTACCACTGATCGTTTACCAGATGCAACAAAGAACAATAGGCGTCAGTTTCAAATGAAACATGGAGGTTTAATCATTTCATATCCGTTATGTGATGAATGTCTCCATGAAATTTGAGAAATACCAGACAGGTGCTTCTTGCTGCAACATACTCCTTTTACTGTTCCCTTCTCAAACGTACGAAGGGTGTCTAATAAGTAATGCAATAGATTTTTTTCCTGAAAGTAGGTTGGTTTTATTCAGTCTTCCAATACACCATCTTATTTCCCACTCTGCTTGTTACAAAACCCTATTTCTCAACATAACCTCCGTTCAATTCGACAGCCGTACATCATCTTACTGGGAGGGCCTCTATGCCTGCATGGTATCTCTCTACTGGTCGACGTGGGAGGTAACGTCTTGCTGCATTAATAACCTTCCCATCATCCACGCAGTCTACTGCTTCCCGTGGAGTGCATTCTACATTGGACAAAAAAGAAAAAGTGATGAGGAGCGAGATCAAGGCTGTAGTGTATTTGAGGAAGAACAGTCCAGTCAAATTTTGTGAGCTTCTCTAGGACGAACAGACTTGTGTGAGGCCTTATCCACGAAGAAGAAGTTGGTTTGCATATTTCTGGCAACAACAACACTGAAATCGGTCTTCAATTTCTTGAGGGTAGCACAATACACTTCAGAGCTGATCGTTACATCATGCTGGGTGAGAGTACGGCTTTGACCTTTTCCTTCGGAGGAGATATGGTCTGGGGCCACTCCATGGATTGTCATTTTATTTCCGATTCGAAGTGATGAACCAATTTTCATCTCCTGTAACAATGCTCGATAAAAAATTGACACGATCAGCCTAGTAACGCGGAAGCAATTCCGCACAGATGGTGCTTCGTTGCTCTTCATGGTCTGCTGTTAGGCGATGAGGAAAACAGCGCACACACACCTTTGAGTATTCCAAGTAGTGGACGAGTGTGTCAGCACTAACAACAGAGACGTCCAGTTGGGCAGTGAGGTGTCTGATTGTGATCCGTCCATCACCTCGAAAGAGAGTGTCCACACGTTCCAACATTGCAGGAGTGACAGCTGTGTGTGGGGGCTGGCAAGCGGGCGATGGGACGAGTTGAGTGACCTTGTTGCGTTGATGACAGACGCCTCGTCCAACGACTCACCGTGCTTTTTTTTCACTACCAGGTCTCCATAAACATTCTGTAAAAGCCTATGAATATCTGCGATTCTCTGGTTTTCTGGCAAAAGAAACTTAACGAGAGCTCCCTGCTTCGAGCGCACCTCTGTTACAGTCGCTACTTTGAAGGCTGCTTATAGTGCCGCCACTATCGGAACTTCATAAGTTCTGAAGCTGGAATATTCCACGGTGTGCCGGGACTGGCCGAGAAAAAATTGTGTTGCATTAGTTTCTGAATGCTCCTTGTAGCAAAGGAGAAGTGTTGCCTGTATGCCTCTGAACGTAGAAATATCTCTTATCTTCTGTTTACGTTACTTGTTAGAGTTGCACGTAGCATGCAATGGCAACGTCGTGTAAACTGTCACAAATGCTGCTTCCAGAAATTTTCTGAATAACATTTCGCGCAATAAAATCCTCTTCACTCAAAGGATTCCCATTTGAGGTATCGGAACCTATCCGTAACACTCTTGAGGTATCTGAACAGACCAGTGAAAAACCTAGATAGGTGCCTCGAAATTGATTCTATGTCTTCCTGCAATGCAAATGTGAGGATATGGAAGACTCGAGCAGTATCCAAGAACGGTTCTCTGTGCGTGCTCTCGTTTACAGGTGTGTTACATTTTCCCAGAATTTTCCCAACAAATTGAAGTCGGTCATTCCTCTTCCTTACAATAAACCCTACATCCTTTTTTCATGCCATGTCCTTTGGCAACGACACACTACATATTCAGTCGCCGCGATTAAACATCACACCATATATTTGAACATCACTGCAAAGTTTATCGTATCTATCAGCATTTAATATACATCTTCATTTGTAGCAAGCTGCCATACATCACACTCAATAAAAATTTTGTCAAAGCCACCATAAATCCCTGGTCACTCAACGACGTCATTTTCTGCTTCTCGTCTCCAGTCGATACTTGCATGTACGTTTTTGCTAGGACTGTTGTAGACGTTAAATTTGTACACAAAATAAAAAGATTTTTGATCGCATTGCGTTACTGTACAAGCTGTTACAATCATCGTAGATATCATTTTTAACAGCTCCACATAGAAAAAGTTCTATTTTTATGTAACGCTGACAGGCTTACGACGTTCCTCGGAGCTTTGTAATTTTTCGTTATCGTGCTTTACTGTTGTCAGAGTTCAAGCCTTCTGGCAAACAGGAAAGAGGGAACTTACCGTGTAGCAAACAGTAAGTAAAATGAGTCAGTGTAAATATTTACACACACATATCGTGCTGCACGTCTTTGATTGTAACGCCGCGAGAATTTGCAGAACGCGACGGGACATTGGAGAGAAACATTCCTGTATCTTCCTTCGCACAGACAAAACGAGTTACAATGTAAAGAGGCACTGGAAAGCAAGGAAACTATAAGCACACTATCCTGTAATTCTATGGTTACCGTTCCAACTCACTCTATAAATATAGAATATTCCAAACTTCAAATGGTTCAAATGGCTCTGAGCACTATGGGACTTAACATCTATCGTCATCAGTCCCCTAGAACTTAAAACTACTTAAACCTTACTAACTTAAGGACATCACACAACACCCAGTCATCACGAGGCAGAGAAAATCCCTGACCCCGCCGGAAATCTAACCCGGGAACCCGGGCGTGGGAAGCGAGAACGCTACCGCACGACCACGAGCTGCAGACACCAAATTTGCAGCATCAACAGTATACACATCAGAAACTTCGTTCTCTGAGACTATAAGATAATGGCCGTAATGAATAGTTGGTTATTGATACTGAAACGTCCCCTTAGAAAAATTGCACAAAACTGTGCTTAAACTGACACACAATATTTTTAGCGCAACGCAATCTGACTTTCAAAAATCCCTACAAAAGAATGGCCCTGACTAACATTAACTTATACGTTTCACATATCACTTACCTCACCAAAAATCTTGGTTACTCGAACTACTGCAATACAGCGAGCACCACTACTGCCAGCTAAATAAAAGATTCAAACTACGGAGGGCACTAACTCCTGATAGGCATAGTTAGCGAATGAAAGATTTTAATAGAGAACAAACAATGTATTTACGTTAATAGTCATAATATATATAACAATTCATGACATCCAGTCTTACAAATTTCAAAACTCCGCCCTCTCTCTCCCCACATCCACCACTGCTGGCGGCTCACCTCCAGCTGCCCAACACTACAATGGCAGACAACAATGCAAACTAGCCACAGACTGCACACAGCACACCCAGTGATTTTTCATACAGAGCGCTATGTGGCGTTACCAATAAAAAAAACCTAAACAGCCTACTTACATTGCAAGCAACTAACGGCTTATACCGATAGCATAAGCTCGTAGGAATTGTTCAGTCTCAAAGGGTGCGTCGCACAATGAAACAGGCTACTATGACGCTACTAACCATATCCTCTTTATTGCGAGTCTTTCTCGGCGCATTCCACTGGTGAATTCTTCTCGGGTAATCAGCCGAGTGGTGGTGTCGTCTTGTCGCAATTTTTCGATGAGTTTCACCCATCATCTTGTGGCGAAATATGGAGATACTGCTGCTGCTCTCATCTGTTACGTTCCCCTCTTTGGGGAAGTGTGAGAGGGAGTTTGTAGCCTCCAGCTTTTACTCCCCTGTGTACGTGTGTGTGTGATTATGTCTGTAGTTTTTTTGGTGTCTGTGAAATGTGATAACTGTTCTGTTTATGTCTGGTATTTGCCTGAGGTTGGCGAGATGTTTGGTGTTATATGGGAAGGAGCAGAATTAGGGATTGGATACTGGTATTTTCTCTTTGACTTAATCGTTGAAGATCGTTATGGGGCGCTTGTGCGTGTCGCAGGACATGTCATACCGACCTAGGGAGTGGATGAAGGCGTTTCCTGATATGGAAGAACCCTCATAGAAGGCCCTTGCCAGATCTTGAAAACGCTCTCTCAGGAGTGGGATTTCGGCTGCGGCGTGCAGATCATCTATGGGGAATCCAAGAGGTAAATCAATGCCCTCCTGAGGGCGCGGTCCTGCAGCCTCTGGAGTTTGCCCAGGGGCTGCTTTGCCGCGTATCCGCAGACAGGGCACTCATATTCCATTACCGGCCGGATCAGGGCCAGGTACACGTTTACTCCTACTGGGCAGGGAAGGGAGCCGGTTGAGTTCAGGATTGGGTATAGGATGGACATTCTGGCGCACACTTTCCTGTCGACCTCGTCTATGTGGGGTTTCCACGTAAGACGAGACTCCAAGGTTACGCCAAGGTACTTGGCGGTTCTGCGCCAGGGGAGTTGGGTTCCGTTTAGGTGAAGGTGAAGGGGGGGAGGTTGAGGGGGTTCGCACCTTCCGAGCCTGGGGGTAATTAGCATAGCCTGCGTCTTTTCAGAGTTGACGGGCCCAGGTTTCTGTGCCGTCTAAAACCCTTTGTAGCCTACGAATGACCAAGTCCTTGTTCACATTTCTCGTGTAGAAGGCTGTGTCGTCTGCGTACTGTGCAGTTTGAGCCGGGGGGGGGGGGGGGGGGGGGTGTTGGAATGTCTGCAGTGTACAGACCGTATAAGTCGGGCCCCAGGACCGATCCCTGTGGCACCCCAGCACGAATACGCCTTTTGGTGGAGGTGGCAGTTTCTACTTTGACAGAGAAAGTTCTATTCGTGAGATAGATTTTGATCAGCTGAATTATACTCCCGGGAAACCCTTGTGTGTGTAGCTTGTAGAGTAGCCCTCTATGACATACTGAGTCAAAGGCTTTGGCTACGTCTAGTAGCACTGTCCCGCAATATCCTCTGTGGTTGAAGCCCTCTGTGGCTGCTTCAACTATTCTCATGACCTGTTGTGGGGCAGAGTGGTTCTGCCGGGACCCGAATTGGAAACCCAGCAGAATTTTCTCTCTGGTAATATGTTCTTGTATGGGTCTTAGCAGGAGGCGCTCACAGATCTTGCTGAGAGTTGGTAAGAGGGTAATCGGTCTTTAATGCTGCGGAAATAGAGGGTTTTTCCCTGGTTTGTGTATCGTGACCACTTCCGCGTGTTTCCAGCAAGCTGGGAACTCGCTGGAACAAGTAATCTCCTTGAGGACGTTCGCGAGGTGTGTGATCGCTGTGGGTGGGAGATTTTTTACTAACTGATTAGTGACACTGTCGTGCCCTTTTTTGTAGGGAGGGACCTAATTATTCTTGCCACGTCCTCGGGGGCAAAAAGTATGGGTTCGTCCTCTGGGTCCTCCTAATCATTGAGGAAGACAGCCACTTGACGACTGACTACCTCTTCATGCTCTTCATCCTCGGGTTCTGCCGCTTGAAACTGCCTCTCGAAGGAGTCGGCGATGGCGTTGGCCTTCCCAGCATGGCTGTAGACCAGTCCCCGCTCACCGTGCAGTGGCGGCATCCTAGCGCGTCTTTTTGTGAACTGTTTGGTTGCTTGCTATAGTGTATTATCGTCTACTTTGAGAGCTGTGAGGCGGTTTTGCCATTGCTGATTTCTGTGCTCACTGAGCGCTACCTTCAGTTCTCTCTGTAGACGATTGAGCAGCCTCCTGGTGGCCTGATTTCTGGTGATCTTCCACTCTTTTGCCACTCTGTTCTTATGTCGAATCTGAGCTAGCAAGTGATCCGGGAGCTGCGTTTGTGGCTGTGTGCCATCCCTTTGTGGAGGGGTGGCCTCTTCCGCTGCCTGGAAAATGGTGCCTGTTAAGTCTTGTAGCGCTTGCTCTACTGTTCCGGCAGTAGGTGGCGGAGCGCAAGCGATATCAGAAGCGACAGTTTCTAGGTATCGCTTCCAGTCTGTACGTTTGTAAGACGTCTGGTACCGTGGGAGTGCTACCCATTCTCCCACATAGACCTCTAGAACCACTGGGTTGTGGTCGGAGGACATTCTGTTGACTATCCTTGCGGCTACAAACCCTGCAATACTCCTAGTGAGAGCTATGTCTAACACGTCTGGCCTGCCTCCATTATTTGGAAAATCCATGGGCTCGACTGCACCCCATGTTTCGAAGTGATGGATGCTCGCTAGTTGTTGCAGTTTGGCGCCTGCTCTGGAGGTTACTCTAGAGTTCCAATTGGGGTGTTTGGCACTGAAGTCTCCCCCTATTATGATTTTGCCTTCAATTTGCCCTAGAGCACCTATGTCTCCCTCATCTATCTGGTCATGTGGGCGTCGGTAGACAGCAACAATTGTTAGGGGTTACTTCCACCGCCACTGCTTCGATTTTATTGGTAGCCGGTAAGAATACCTGGTGGTGGCGGATCCCTATTTTTACGTATATGGCCACTCCTCCGCCTTGGGTAGGCCTGTCTTTGTGATAGTTAACGTAGTTGGGGACTGTCGCTTTTATTACCGGTTTTAGGTGGGGTTTCCCCATCATGCATATATCGATGGAGAACTCCTTCATGAGTTCTCTGAACTCTACCTCTTGACTAACAATGCCGTCTGCGTTAAAGACGCACATTGTCAGGCCTTGGATGTTTGGTCATCTATTCATGATGGGGTTTTGAAACTACTGAGGAAGTCACAGAGGGGAGCGACTGCTGGACTGCTGCCTGAAAGGCAACGAGGATCTGCGTGTTCTGCTTCATAATGCCTAAAACACCTGATTCGAGGGGTCGGAATGCTATGTTCTGCATATTTGTATGACTGCTTGGCCGTCGTCCGCTTCTGTAGGCCGCCCAATCACGTTCCTCCGGAAGGGGGTACCGCGTCAGTGGGGGGGGGGGGGGGGGGGGGGCGTTGCGCTGCCTGGCGTCCAGACCCGGTGGCAATCCCATCTGTCTGCGGACACCGCTGCCTTGAGGTCGGAGCGTTCCTGACGTATTTTGTCAATTGCTGGATTCCACGCTGCACTGAGCTGAAAACCGCTATCCCTGTTTACTAAATTGTTGTGCAGACGTATCTCCACTGCCTCTTTGAAGATCGAGTCTCAGAAACCGCTGACGCAGCGGTTCGAAGGTGTGTCCCTGGATAATGCTATGTTCTGCTACCGCGGACTAGTTTGTCTGTCCTAGTCGTACGTTCCGTATGTGTTCAGTACAGCGCTGGGAGATACGTCGCTGTGTCTGCGCGATATGTTCCATCCACACCTTACTATAACATCCAGCAAACAAAGCAGTGGGGAAAGACGCGACTGCTTCTGTTCCGCGCAAGACCATTGATCTTGTCAACAGCTCAGGACTTGACAGAAACACCACCAGGAAGCTTTACCCTTGGACAGCGGCTCCACCGCGACTGTCTGGCCTCCCGGAGATCCATAAGGAGGATGTCCCACTGCGTCCTGTATTGAACACCATAAATTCTCCGACGTAAGATGTAGCCAAGCACAGCTGTTAAAACGACTCGTGGGTCACTGCCCTCGCCACGTCAAGAACTCTACCGAATTTGTTAAGGTACTCCAAGGGCTACACCTGGACGAGAATGACCTAGTAGTCAGCTTTTATGTCACTTCTCGTTTCACTCGGGTGTCGCTGGATGATTCCTTAGCTCTACTCGAAGATCATTTCTATGAGGACACACTCAGAATCTTTCGTCTCGTGTTAACCACAACGTACTTCAATCCTATGAGCAAACAGATGGTGTTGCCGTGGGCTCCCCCCTGGCCCGAGGTACTGCCAACTTGTACATGGACCAATAAACCCCGCCACAAACCAAAGGTGTTCTACAGATACGTAGATGATACTTTTGTAGTGTGGCCCCATGGCAAGGAAAAACTACAGGAGTTCCTACGCCATCTCAATGGCATACATGACAGCATCAAATTCACCATGGAGGTAGAAGAGAATGGCTGCCTTCCCTTCGTGTATATTTTGATCAAGAAAAATCCGGACATTACGTTGGGGCCCTCGGTCTACAGGAAGAAGACGCACACGTACTTACATCTCAATGCCACCGTTCAGCACAACGTAACTCGGTACTAAACACCTTAGTACAAACAGCCAGGTCGATTTGTGACAGCGAGAGTTTGTCACTGGAGTTAGCACATCTGCGGGAAACCTTCCGAAAGAACGGCTACACCGAGACGCAAATAAGACGCGCCTTGCGAGCAAACTAGAGGCGGGAGGAAAAACCAGAAGAAGACAAAGCAAAACGTGTGGCGTTTCTGCCGTTTGCTGGACCGCCGACAGCCAAGAGCGCAATAATATTAAAGAAGCACGAAATAATGACCATTTATCGTGCACCACAAAACGTTAAAGATATACTTGGCTCAACCAAAGACAAGCTTGGGTTGCAGACGCCGGGCATTTACAGTCTTGAGTGCGATTGTGGGATGGCAGATACAATTATGTGTCTCCCACCTGTGTACTGAACACATCAGGAACGTAAGACTGGGACAGACAAGCAAGTCCGCGGTAGCAGAACATAGCATTATCCAGGGATACACCTTCGAATTCGAAAAAACGAAGAAGCAGTGCAGAGCCAATGGTTTCTAGGACTCGCTCTTCAAAGAGGCACTGAAGGTACGTATGCACAACAATTCAGTAAACCTGGGTAGCGGTTTTCAGCTCAGTGCAGCGTGGAATCCCACAATTGACAAAATACGTCAGGGACGCTCCGATCTGAAGGCAGCGGAGTTTGCAGACAGATTGGATAGCCACCGGGTCTTGTAATAAGTCCCATAAAACCCCCCAACTGCTGACGAAAGAAGAAACGGGATGAGTTTCTTCAAGAGTATTTTCTCGTAATGAAAAAAATTGCCAGGTGTGCTAACACTGATAACGACTCACTGTTTCAGTATATCACTGACGGGATGGAAGACGATTCAGGCACATAAACTTCAAATTCGTAGCTCTGGCAGTGTGAAAGAGTTTAAGGGAAAAAAATTTTCGTTATGAATGAGCTGTGAAGTTATACCAGAAAAGAAATAATAAAAGTTATAGTAATAAAAATTGGGAACTCCAGTAAGAAAGATGATGAAGACTCAAGTAACAGAAATATTAAAAGCTTAGCTCGGGATCCAAATACAAAGTGTTTCAATTGTGGTGCCACTGGCCAAAGGTCAAGTAATTGCAACCACAAGAGCAGCGAAAAGAGATGCTTTAATTGCAACGAGTTTGGCCACATCTCATTTGAATATAGGAAGAAGAGAATATTAGAAAGGCGACAATCAGTCTTAACACTGTTAAGAAGTTTACTAATAACTGCAGATTCAAAGAGTAATCGAGAGGTGAAAACGCTAATTCACTGTGGCTGTCAATTATTACAGGATTTGGGAAATACTTCGTCTCTTCAGAAGGATATTTTACAGGCATTCTTGAGATTGATTATGTGAAAATTGAAACAGGTATCTATGTGATTTCTCGAGACACTATAAGTTGAGAAATGGCAGTTGGGAGCGATCTTCCAGATCAAACTGAAGTTTTTATCAATAAGGACAGAGTAACTATTGCGAAGTCATAAGGGGAAGCTCATTTCATGTATATCCATATAACGGAAAAATCTGAATTAGATACTGAAAGCACCCCTACGATAAAACTCACGAACATATTGACAATTGAATAGCTAATTGCTCCCCAAAAAAAGCAGAGTCCATTGATGTGAGAAATAAGATCATTGCGAGACAAGAGTAACCAACATACAGTAGATCCAGAAGACTGCCACCATGAAAGAAAGACATTGTTGACAACCAAGACCAGATGTGGCCTGATTAAGGAATAACAGAACCAAGTGCATCTCAGTATGCTAGCCAGGTAGTAGCTGTAAAAAAGAAAAATGGAGTATATCGCCTCTGTATGGACTGCAGAAAATTAAACACAGTCACTGTGAAAACCCTTACCCATTGCCCCTCACATATGATATTTAGATAAACTACGAGACACCTGAGTGTTTCGCATACCAGACCTCAAGCGTAGTAGTATAGTGGGGTACGAGCACTCTTTCGGTATCAAATTGATACGTAAAATAATTAAATTAATCAATTAATCACCCCCACCCCCGCCCACTCTCTGAACAACTTCGCCCCCGCCCCCGACCACACCCACCCACCCGTGGATGACGTCACCTGGTTTCTCAGCTGCATGTGTGAGCCAGCCCCTTCCTCCCCTCCCCCTCTCACAATCCCCCTCTCCCCCCAAACCTACACTATTGGTGGGAATTTCTAATTCTGGAAGGAATTTCTTTGTCCAAGGACTGTGCTGACATCTCACCCCACCTCCACCCGGGAATTGATGGGAAATTAAAAATGGTGGTGCCGTTTCTGGAATCTGATCGCAGGTCATCCTGGGCGGATATCCCAAGTGTACCCCCTAACACAATTAAACCACCAGAGGCGCTTGGAATTGACAGGAAATTAAAATTGGCACTACCCTATCCGGGACTCGAACCCTGGTGCTCCTGAGTGAAAAGCCCAGGTGCACTCCCTAACACTTCGAAACTGTGCAGATACGAGAGAGGAAGGTTAGGTTTGTGTACTTTACTTATTTCCGTCGGAAAACTGATGCAAAGATCGATCCTTATTACGTAATTAATAACAAATATCGCTCTTAATTACACAACTATATGCATAGCGCTAAACAAGTACAGCATAAAATCGCATTAAACACAAAAACTGACGATACCATACAACTGGTGTTATCCTGCTGGGAAAAAAATTCGCAGTACCACTCGAAACTAGCAAAAGACACACTCAAACTCTACCCTACACCTACGAGCTGACGGGAAAAAGGCTGGGGCGTAAGGTACTATCGTAATTTTTTTGGTGTGAAATACGTCCAACTTACGAGATGCTGGTGTTGGACAGAGAGGAGTAAAACGTGTTATTACCTGTAAGCATACATTATCTGTCGTTGTTTGACGTCAGAGTTCGCTACAGACGCCTACTCAAAAGCCAACTACAGCCCAGGTAACCGATGACAATACACGCTACCACAACTGGTGGGGAAAAAAATATGCATCACAGTTCTAATTACACTTCGAAATTGTCGCGAAAAAGCCAGTACTCATGATGAACGGGTCACAATGCAGCACATGTACTGGGGAAAATCGTCGCCCTACAAGACTGTAGAGTGCAGAGAGAGCGGTAGTTGAACATGCGCTTTTCTCGATGTACAGTTACAAACTGCCCGAAACCAAGGCCTTCTCACTTCCCTTCACGCCTCCCGCTCCCCCTCTACGATGCTTCGCTGAGCATATCGCACCCCGCTTACCACCCTCTAAGGCCACCATCAGCACTCGGCTTTCAACCATCTGGCCGCTGCCTTAAGGCGACGCTCGTACACATGTGTAGTAAACTAGACGATAGGAGATAAAAGGTCGGCCACCTCAAGTGCAACTTGCTCGTCTAAAATATAGCGACAGCGCCCTTTACTGTTTTTCTGCAGGCCCTCTGCAGCATTACCGATATGCGCCATGCATCAGGTGGCGGTCCTAGGCAACAGAAAAGGGCAATTAAGTAGCATAACCCCGCCCGTCTGGAGGACGGCTATTTCAAAAGTGAGCTGTTTGCGAAACAGAAAGCCCCTCTCGTAGTGCCGTCAGTACAAAGCGCGGCGCTAGCGTCACTCAGAACCGTGATAAATGACGGCTGTCCCAACTAAAGGAGAGCCATGGCCTCATAGGGAAATCGCCCACCGTTCTGCGCTGGACTATTTCACATCAACTCGACTCCTATTATAAAGCGACTATTAAAATAGGAAAAAAAAACATTTGCGACGACAATAAATGTCCTCTTTCCACGAAAAAAGCAAAATTCATTTTCTTTCAGTTTTATGAGCAAAATCGATATAGTTTTTACGTTCGACTGCAGTCGCAACTCATGATTTTGTGAGATACAGCGAAGTGTACTGCCACCAATCACAAATGATCAGCAGAGACATACCCTCCCTGCGTAAAATCATGAAAAAAAGCTTCGACTATTTTGATTCCGAAACTACAGATTACCGCAGAGCGTCCTCGTTATTTCAAAACCATCATCGGCGTAAAGAAAAAGTGGGAATTTAAACTCCAAAGAAAAAAATCTATATCAAGTAATTTCTTCCACCTTTTTGAACAAATTCCACGACCTGACAGCGTCTCTCGCGCTCAGTGTCTGCAAATAAACTGTCATGCACGTGTATATTACAAACATTTCAGACAATCTTTCACCCCATTGGGACACATTTCAGAAAAAAAAACATTCATTTTACGTCTGACAACAAGAAGCCTTAATTCAAGAGAACGTAGCTGTTTTGTACAATGTGGCATGGTTCCTTTTACCAGTGCGATGCTATATCATACTAGCGTTTACGAAACAAATCGTAAGAGCCTGTCTCGCCCTGCGTAGGTGGGAGATTGAAATTTCGTTAAAAGATATCGCAAAACGAAAAAAAAGTGAAACGTTCGTCAAGAATCATTCCGCAGTGCCGTAGCCATCTCTTCCACCTGCCAGGTAGCACATCATTGACATCAGTTTGAGAGGCTAATTAATTAAGCTAATCATGAGAGTCACTTTGCATGGCGAATAATTATTTTTCAGCGGTCGGATTAAACTCACCAGTTAGGGACAACCGGGAATCCATTGAGGGGACACAACGTTACTTTCGATGAACTGTATTAAGAAATGACATTTGAAGCTGGCCACAGAGGTATTTTACAGCCCACAACATTCATTTCACACAAGAACTGCGCTATTAAAAAGACTATTGTAATGCCTATGTTACCGTCACCCTGCATAAAAAGCGGTCTTGAGTCTACAGGCACACAGACACGAGTCACTAATAGTGTTACACTTTCAGGTATAAATGCTCTCTACAATTTGTAATCAAGCCTATCCATTCTACCGCATACGCAAGTTGTATTTTTTAGAGACGTCTTTTAATGGTTAGTGCCACTGTGGAATCATATTCGTGCCACTCTCGTATCTTGGAACGAGTCATCCTTTTTTTTCGAACCTATCTGCTAAGGATCCCACACACCAAGACCTCTAAGGATCCCATATACCAAGAACTCCAGCGCTGTTTTAGACAGTCCTTCTGCATCTTGTAACTGCTCCCAAGTTTCTGTCCCGCCCTCCCTGAAGCTTTGTCCATGTGATCGTCTGACCTGTACGGAAGTCAGAGAGTGCTATATCTAAGACCTTCTGCATCCTGTGAGGAAACAGGACGAGCTGAGTTAATGCGACAGGAGCGTGTTTTAACCACTCGGTTGAAATGGGAACATTTGCCAATCTGGGGAAATTGAGGGAGTACTTGGATGTCTTCTGATTGGTGCAAAACAATTCTTGTACACGGAAACGAGTACACGACAGCAAGAGGAATGCTCGAAAATAGCGAAATGGAAACACTGGGAACCAGGGATTCAATCTTTTATTTTTCGTCGTGGCAACATTCTACTGCATGCCCTTTGAGGTTATAGTGACATAAACCAGTTGACTGCTATCTTTGATGCCTCTAACTTACTTCATATACGTTAAAGGATGACAGAATGTGAATGGAGTGACAGGGTGAGATGGAGCTGTAACGACGTAGGATTTAATGGTGGACTGATGATGCATTCTAGAAAGAGAGGGATATGTTACTGCAGGTCAGTTTACCATTTTTCAGTTGTTCTGTCGGGATGCATCAGTTGTGTGATATAACTGCGTTCGACTAGCACACAACTGCTTGTTTTGTGTGTGACTTGAAGCACTGTCTACTTGCGCTAGTTAACAGCAAACCTGTCGGTCATCAGAGGACTTCCATCATGTTTCGACACATTCCTCTGGACGAACAAAGATTTATGCGATGTACTCCATTCCCCTGTCGCATTCTGGGCATAACATCAAGTCTTCATTTTCAAACTAGGTGATTCTAAGTTGGCAACATGTGTTTGTGAGGTGCTACAGTCTCTGTGTATACATCCGCATGACAGATTCCTGTTTAGTGAGTTAGTGGCGGAATGAAATGTAATTCCTCAATTCCACATGTCAAACACCGCTGCTATGTGTTTGTCTCTTCCTTTGTAAGACGAATTCCGCATTACTAACAATCATTTTACATAGGGCTGATGCAAGCATAGTCTAATTTCTGAACCGTGATCGGATGTGAGTAATAGGGGCTATATTATGTGAAATGAATGTTGTGGGCTGTAGAATCCATCTGTGGTCAGTTTTAAATGTCATTTCCCAATAGTGTTCCTCGAAAGGAGCATCGTGTTCCCTCCATGGATTCCCAGTTATCCTAATTGGTGAGTGTAATCCAACTGCAGAAAAAAAATTATTTGCCATGCAAAATGACTCTCATGGTCAGTTTCATTAATTAGCCTCTCAAACTGATATCAATTATGTTCCTCCTGGCAGGTGGAAGAGATGGGTAGGGTACTGTGGAATGATTCTTGACAAGCGTTTACTTTTTTTTTCGTTTGGCGATAACTTTTAACGAAATTTCAGTTTACCACCTACACAGGGTGAGACAGGCTTTCTCGATTTGTTTCTTAAATGCTATTATGATACATCGTCGCCAGGTAAAAGGAACCTTGTCACAGTGTACAAAACAGCTACGTTCTCTTGAATTATAGCTTTCACATGATGTTCAAGTCGAAAATATACTTTTAACGAAATTTCAGTTTCCCACCTACACAGGGTGAGACAGGCTTTCTCGATTTGTTTCTTAAACGCTATTATGATACAGCGTCGCCAGGTAAAAGGAACCCTGTCACAGTGTACAAAACAGCTACGTTCTCTTGAATTATAGCTTTCACATGATGTTCAAGTCGAAAATATACCTCGTTTGTGATACAGTCAGGGCACTTCCAGTTCAGGAATGTTCGACTTGGATTATCAAATTCACCAGCCATGTGGAAGTGTTTTATAAACATTTTTCATCTTTTGTGCATTGGCTTGAAAGAACATCCTATTGATTGACCTGGAGAATATTGTAATAATAACAAAGAGTGATAATGAGGAGCTTCAGAGGTTTGGTTTAGTGATAAACCTGCAGCAGAATATGGTTTGGAAAATAATTTGCAATATGCCCATTATTGAACGTAAACCATTGAGTTTCTAGTATATGTTACACAATGTGGACATATCTGACCTTCTTCTGAGAAGATAATAGCTGTTGTCTGTTACAGCAGTACAAAGATTCTTAGGACTAGCAGTATACTTTAGCACGTTATCTGAAATTATCCTACAACTGCCCAACTTCTCAATGATTAAAAGAGGCATAATCTAGCGTATAAGTTCGAAGAAGAGCACAGGATAGGATTCTAAAAGTTCAAAAATATCCTGTCACTGATTTTGGTTTTAAAAACTATAACCCATAATGCAAAACAACCACAAACAGTTGCAAGCAAAAAAAGTTTTGGAGCTACTTTATTTACAAAATTTCAAACTGATGACATGTTCCATCTAGTCTTGTATATGATTAAAAAAACAACTCAACAAGAAAAATATGGCAATTATCAGCTTGATGTTTTAGCTGTTGTTAATTCCTTAAAGAAATTCTTGGTGTATTTATAAAGAATACGTTTAAAAATTCTAATTCTTCATTCCAGGACTGTGGATTAGAAGGGGCCGTCATAAGGAATAGCAAAAGGGATTTTATTCTGTAAAGAGTATTCTTACGCTGTCAAATACCGATCTGGTTCTAGAATGAAACATGTAGGTACCTGAAGTAATTGTGCAAATACACAATTTGGTTTTTCAGATGATTTAATAGTTAGAACCAAGTCAGGATAGCTATATAGAAGGATGATGGTTTGGCAGTAGTCAAGAACATTCTCAAACAATGGCCTTATAAGAACTTTGTAATGAGATATGGAATTATTTCCAAGTTATGTGATGGAAGCCGGCGACTTTAGAGGTTCCACGCGCTATGCAACATTAATTCATCATTCTTGTGGGTGAGAAAGGACATTACGCCATTAAGTGAACAGAAGAGGAAGCGAAACAAGATTATTATACACCAGAGTTGACTGACAAGGTGAACAGAAGAGGAAACAAAACAAGATTATTATACACCAGATATGACTGACAAGGTGAAAAGAATGATTTAGAGCTGTGTAAAATGTTTAATTGTGAATAAGGAATCAAGGAAGGTCTCTTTCATCCCTTCTTCAAAGAAAGTGAGTCATGTGGATCATACTGGACCACTTCAATCAACTAACAAACATTGTATGTATTATTGATGCATTTACCATGTTTACCTGGCTGTATCTCGTACATACAAACAAACTTACACATACACATTCTAAAGAATAATGCCTTGTTTATTTAACTACTTCCTTCTGACACTGGCTGTTCACTTCAGTTCCATGTAATTATCGCATCGAGTTCTCTTCTCGATTTCTTCCAAATACTTCATCCTAGGCTGTTCTCTTCCTTTCTTTCCCAACATTCCCCCTTCAAGAATGTCACTTATGAAGGTGTGTTGTCTGTGGCATGACCAATAAAGTTTATCTTTCTCTGCTCCATTTCCTTTAATAGTCTTCTCTGTTCACTGACTTTCCATAAGACTTACAGAATGTTTTTTCTTTCCATCCAGCTCATTGTTGTTATTCCGCCATATCCACATTTCACTAGGTTCGATTCCTTTAGAATTCACTCAGATTCTAACTCTCACTTCCATAGGTCAGTATACTCTGTAAAGATGATTTTTAAAGGATTTTCTGATGCCTGGTGCATATATTTACTGTTTATAATGTTTCCCTTACTCATAAATGTCTGTTTTGCCAGTGAAACCGTTCTCTTCAGTTCCATTAAACACATGTTGTCCTATGTGGTTATACTTTGTAGATAACGAGTGTGTTTCACCTGATCAGTTCTGATGTCATAAATTTTTATATTGGTGTTACTTTCTTCCATACTATTCTCCACTACGGTTTCCATTTGTTTATTTTCAATTCCCGTACTGTAAAGAGGGTTGGAGAGGAATTGCAACTTTCTATTCTTTTCTTTTTTGGAGTCTGCAACTATTACTGCATCGCCAGTAAATCTAATAAGATGTATTATTTAGTCCTTCGTCTCCTCCATATTGATTTGAATAGCTTCCTCAAAGAACACATTAAAGAAATATGAGTGTAGGGGACATCCTTATCTAACGCCTTTTCTAATCTTGGCTACTTCCTCTACATTATTGGTGTTTATTTATGTGATTAATCATTCTTCTCCGTTTCCAGTTAAGTCCTACTTTTTCGTAGTTCAACTTGTCAAAAGCGTTTTCTAAAACAGTGAAGATAAGGTAAGTTCTTCCAATTTGCATCCATCCTTCTCTCCAATCGCACACTCCAGGCCAAAATTGCTCCTATTGTTTGTTTGCTTCCTCTAGTTTGCACTTGGTCTTCTCCAACATAGTGATCCACTTTTCCTTTTATCCTACTTTTAATTACATTAGTGAAACTTTTGGAGGCAAGTGACAATGTTGATAGTATCGTACAACTGGTGTAATCAACTATCTTTCCTATTCCAGGTATGGTCATGTTTCTACATTGTATGAAGTATTCTGGCATGATTCCTGTTTCGTTACTATCATTTATTACTTTAAATAATTGGTTTTTCATGTTGATACCTAAATCTTTCAGCAATTCTATGAGAATACTGTCAACACCAGTTGAGACTGCAAAGGGCATGTTAAAATTCGTGTCTAATGAGTGGAGGGTCGTGCACTTCTCTTTCACACTCACTGATGTCATCAAATACATTACTTTCATTCTTGAAGTCCATATCATCGTACAGTTCTCCTATGCATTCTTCCCAACCTGCATGTATCTCAGCATATTCCAGCAGTAATATTCCCTCTTATCTTTAACTACTTCTGTTTTCGGTTGAGGTTTGTGGTGAAGGGCCATAATTTTTTTACATGTGGTCCTATTTTCTCAGTTTCTGTTCCACCTCTTCAGCAAGCTTTTTGTCCGTTTCTCATTTCTTTTGTTTGCATTTGGTTGTGATGTTATTTTTCATTCTTTTGTAATCATCACAACGGTCAAATGGCCAGAATATATTCATGCAGTAGTTGAGAATAAGAGCACGTAATGACTTACAACAAACTTTACACATATTTTAAAACCCTTTCGAGACTTTTCTCTGGTCTCAACCCCCCAAAAAAGATGAATGCCAAAAGAGAAAAAGAAAAGTTGTCTCTTACTGAAGTTTCGTTGTTCATGTAGTAAAACTGCCGCATAGTGCATGATGTTTTAATTTACTACGTCTTTACTATTAACTCTGTTCACAACTCATGTCATAGATGGTGTCAACCACTGGTTGTACTTGCAAAATTATATAGTACGAGAGGTGATTTTGGAGATAAAACAATATAAACGTTAAGATCCGTGAAAAAGAAACTTCAGGACGAAATTCGCTAGAGATACAGGTGAAATATGGGTACAAAAAATGGTTCAAATGGCTCTGAGCACTATGGGACTTAACATCTGAGGTCATCAGTCCCCTAGAACTTAGAACTACTTAAACCTAACTAACCTAAGGACAGCACACACATCCATATCCGAGGCATGATTCGAACCTGCGACTGTAGCGGTCGCGTGGTTCCAGACTGAAGCGCCTAGAACCACTCGGCCACAGCGGCTGGCTAGGTGCAAACATGTGTGAATTATGTTAAGTATATATGAAACATAAGTGACTTGTGCGTATGTGGGCAAAGCCACAACCGAAAAACTCCTTTTAATCCCCTGGACTGATTTCAACCAGACTTTGTACATATACACTGATGAGCCAAAACATTATGACCGCCCGCTTAATGGGTTGTTTTTCTGTCTTTGGAATGAAATACACCACTGATTCTGCGTATCAGGGATCGAACAGTTTATCAGTATGTTTGTGGAGATACGTAGCATTAGATGCCTATGCACAAAACATATAATTCACTTAGATAACGGGCCACTGATCTGCATTCGCGGTTATGAAGCCCAATAGCGTCCCAGACGGTTTCCAAAGGATTTGCAACAGGTGGATTGAGTCGCTGAGACATCAACATGAGTTCACTATAATACTCCTTAAATGACTGTAGCACGGTTCTGGTTTCCAGATACAGTTATACTGTTGAAAGATGACATTGCCGTCGGGGAAGACATCAAGCCCAAAGGGATGCAGGTAGCAGGTAGTTCGCAGCTGTCTTCAATTGACCGCGGAGAAGCCCTCGGACGTTAGTGCGCCAGGTACATATAGTCTGCAGCCGCGAGCTCGGCTCCAGTTCACCACCGGCAGTGGAGGGTGAAGCTTTGACAATGCCAGCGACTCGTACTGGCGAAACGTCAGAAAAAGCATTAGATGAACGTCGGCCGAAGAACCCGAGACAGAAGCCAATAGGCAGTTTGTCAACAAGTGGCCACGAAAGCCTTAACAATTTTGTGTCTTCAATTACTACCAAAGGTCCCATGCAAGCGCTGGCGAATGTCTCCCATCGCATAATACTTCTCCCACCAGCCTGTGTCTGTGGAGTTCTACAAGTTTCGAACTGCCGTCCACATCGATGACGGCGTTTGTGGAGACGACAAGTGACTTAGTGTGGCAAAAAATGTAATTCATCCAAGGAGGCGAGATCGACGGTCAAATCGCTATGGTCGCGTGTCAACTGCAGTCGCAACTGACGATGCCATTGGCTCAACATGTGAAACCATATGGGTGGTCTGCTGCATATTCAACAACGTACGCTGAACAGTATGCTACTGGCCGTTGTGACTAAGTCGTTCTAGGCGCTTCAGTCCGGAACCGCGCTGCTGCTACGGTCGCAGGTTCGAATCCTGCCTCTGGCATGGATGTGTGTGATGTCCTTACGTTAGATAGGTTTAAGTAGTTCTAAGTCTAGGGGACTGATGACCTCAGATGTTAGGTCCCATAGTGCTCAGAGCCATTTGAACAGTGAGCTCTAAAACAGAGCATACAAGCCTCCGAAATCCCATGTTCTGAGAAGAGTCATGGATGTGCAACAATTTACCGCCTAGTTGTACTTTCACTATCCTTTTAACTCTTTCCGTAGGTGTTCACGACAGTCTCACTTGAACATTCGACCGGCTTCGCCGTTTTCGAGATACTCAATCACAGCTTTGCGAAACAATAATCTGCCCTTTGTAAAGTCACTTATCTCAATGGATTTCAACAATATGCTGCCCATATCTTCTCCGAGTCTGCTCCGCTTACATACCACCAGCACCAAGCGGCATCCAACGTTGCAGTGTAATATTTACTATCTGCAAAGAAATACTGTGGGCGTAAGCACGATCAACCTCCTATTGGGATGGGAGCGATAATGTGGTGAGGGAAGGGGGCCGGGGCAGCGGGAAAGGATGGACAGACACAGAGAGAGGGAGAGAAGGAGGAAATGGACTGGGAAAGGAGAGAGGAAGAGGTGAACAGAGGGGCGAAAGGAGATGGGCAGTGACACAGGGGAGAAAGAGATGGACAGACAGATGAGGGAGGAGGAAATTGACAGAGAGAAGGGGGAGAAGATGGGGAGAGAGGGCGGAGGGGAAGATGCAATGATAGGGGGAGGGAAGAGCTGGACTAATAAAACTGGAATAAATACATGCATGGGCAGCGCTGATAAGTCAGCTAATCCTAATACACAAAAGAATAAATAGCATAACAGAAGCGGGACAGAGATTCTAACAGAAAATTATGTGTAGTGTGACTTGCCACTGCTCTCCAACACATTGTTTTCTCAGAAACTTTTGTAAACGCTGATAGTAAAGTCTCTGTCTGTCCATCCCTTCCCAATGCCCTGCTTCGCTCACCACATTATCGCTCCCATCCCAATAGGAGGTTGATCGGGCTTACCCCCACAGTACTTCTTTCCAGATAGTACGTAATACACTCATAAGTCAATACATTATGACCTGTGCCCACTGAAACGTTGGATAGTAAATTGCCCAGTAACTGGTCACATTGTATCTTTCATACATTTTCATAAATTTCATCATCGATTATTTCAGTCTGTCACGAAACTGACCACACTTCAAACACACACTGCACAGGTGATTGACTACAGAACTAATCTACTGTGCAATGATCTTCATAACCACATAAAATTTCAGCACACCCATTAGAGTCTTTACTCCTCTACAATGTCGTAATTGTTTTGCTTCCATCTTTTCTTATTCCCTGTCCCTCCACGTGATGCGGCTGCCATTGCAAGCATTCTGCTTATTACTTATACCAATAAAATTATGATTTAACTTGATGGCTTTTGACAAATGACCAAACAATTTGCACAGCTGATGAGGGAGGAGGAAATTGACAGAGAGAAGGGGGAGAAGATGGGGAAAGAGGGCGGAGGGGAAGATGGGCAATGATAGGGGGAGGGAAGAGCTGGACTAATAAAAGTGGAATAAATACATGCATGGGCAGCGCTCATAAGTCAGCTTCATTCCTACACAAGTGATGTGTAATATGAGGTCTGTTCAAAAAATTCCGGAACTTTGTCCACAAAATTATTCTACGTTTTTATTTTACTTATTGTGCGTGGTCTCCTTTGAAATACTTTCCTCCACAATTGATACACAGCTCCCAAAGCCATTCCCACTTCCGGAAGTAGTCTTGGTACGCCTGTGGCTGGATCGCAAAATGCGCCTTCTTCGAACTTTCTTTTATCTCGTCTATCGTTGCAAATCTTCGTCGTTTCAGTGGGGCTTGTGGTGGTTGTGCCATCCCCAGCATTCTTCCATCAGACTTCGTTTAGCGCGACTGCACACTTGCCTGACAGATTGCCCTCCACTACCCACTTTGTGGAGCCTGTAGTTGACAATCCTCATGCTCTGTTTATATTATACAAGAATTTTATAATGGGGAACACTTCACGCAATAACTCTTGGGTTGATTCCCTTTGAGGTATGCTATTTTATGTAATCTTTCCTTATCCAGACACACATCTCCTTCAGTAAGGACCCTCGCTTTTTCTATTCTGTCACACGCCTGCCCCCTGCACAATACAAGAATTGTTACTAGAATATTACACCTACTAATCTGCTAATATCTTTACAATAACTACTGATAAGGCTTCTGGATTTGGCTCAAATGGGTCTGAGCACTATGGGACTTAACGTATATGGTCATCAGTCCCCTAGAACTTAGAACTACTTAAACCTAACTAACCTAAGGACATCACACAACACCCAGTCATCACGTGTTGTGACCCTACTGGGAATCGAACCCCGGAACCCGGGCGCGGGAAGCGAGAAAGCTATCGCACAACCACGAGCTGCGGACTTCTGGATTTAATCACAATAATTATCCTTAATCCTTCAATTTGAATTACTTGAAACTTTCACGCAGTTACTCTGCTCACTCATTTTCACCCACAGCGTAGCATCCGGAACTAGGAAGTACAGTTCCTTGTAGTGTCTTCTGATCCCTCCAACTCATCCACAGTTATCAATTCTGAGTAACTATCACCAGCGAAATTCTCAGCCTCAGTGCGACTGCTGATACTCCTGTCGACCTCTTGTGTACTTCATCATGACTTGTACCCAAGCCATGTACCAGGTGGTGAAGGACTCAGCTTAACACTCAAATAACATTCACTGGGACGTATATATATATATATACACTTCTTTTAGACTGGAAAAACAAATACTTTTTTGTTTGCTTTTGGTTTTTGTTCTACAGCACGGCTTCGCACTTACAATCGCTCACGGTGCTGGGTGGGTCTTACATTCACGAGCTTGGCCCAGCACAGTGCAGTTAACAACTTTCTTCTTTACCGCTGCCTCTGTATATGCCGGCCGGGGTGGCCGAGCGGTTCTAGGCTCTACAGTCTGGAACCACGAGACCGCTACGGTCGCAGGTTTGAATCCTGCCTTGGGCATGGATGTATGCAATGCCATTAGGTTAGTTAGCTTTAAGTAGTTCTAAGTTCTAGGGGACTGATGACCTCAGAAGTTAAGTCCCATAATGCTCGGAGCCATTTGAATCTCTGTATATACCATAGCAGAGTCCAAAGCCATGGGTATACCTGGTTGCCATAGTCATTGTCGTATTGCACAATAATGCCCTTATCAGTGAAATACACATCTCCTCGTTCTGCAACACTTTTTAACGTGTATATGCCACTGTTCCACTCCACACAACGTCGTCACGGCGCTGTCTTTTATAATAATTAACAAAAGTTAGTGCACTGCGTACTTAGGTCTCACCAGCTCTCGTGCGCAACGTGTGCTGCCGTGAACCACCTCTACTTGACTCTGATCATTGTTCTTTTTCTTGCCTGCCGGCTACGCTGTTCCTGGGGAGGGGGGGTACCTCCTCTTGTTATTCTTATAAAGTTACTGGTTCATTTACTTGTAGCCCATTTACTTTTATCTATTCTTCTTTCATCAGTACAGCTTAATTATTATTTTTACTCATTAATTATTACATATTTTCCTTACACATTATTTATATTTTCAAAGGGTGAGTACTGCCCCCAGGTAAGGCTAGCAGTACCGTTTCTTTTTTAAGGCGCTAGATGCCTCTTGCTGGCTGTCTCCCTGCTGCCCTCTCTCTATTTTGTTTTTTTTGTTAATACTACCGCTTAGCATACCTTTTTGCCGTTAGATGGCTCACGCTGGCTGCAAACAGCTACCGTGTTGTAGAGTCACAGGTTTTCAACTTTGGAAATAAAAAAAAAAAGAGTCCGCAGGGGCCGGGTCTGCAGAGTATGGAGGATGAGGCGGTACAGTGATTTCATTTTTTGTGCAACAGTCACCAACAGGGATGAATGTACGAGAGCGTTATCGTGATCAAGAACCATGAACTGTCTTGGCACATTTCAGGACATTTCCTTCTCACATTTTCTCGCAAGCGTCACATCAGGTTCCGATAATACCATCGATTAACAGTTTGTCACTGTGGCACGAATTCATGATAAACTAATCCTTCAAAACCAAAGAAAACTATCAGTGTGGCTTTGACATTTGACCTGATCTCACGAGCTTTCTTTGGTCTTGGGGAACCTTTCCCGAAGGTTATTGAACCTCGGTTTCCACATCATAGCCGTAGACACTCGTCTTCTCGCCAGTAATGATTCTCTTAAGGATTCTCATTTGCGGGGTCCAAAAGCTCATCACAGATTGCGAGGCGGAGGTCTTTCTGGTCTTGACTCATAAGCCATGGGACGAACTAGGTGGGAACACGATGCATTCCAAGATGCTATGTCAGGATTTCATGACATGATCCAGCTGAAATGTTACATTCTTCTGCAACCTCTTGGACAGTGAGCCTTCCATTGGCACTCACAGTTTCGTTGACGTTTCTGACACGAGCGTCATAGGTAGACCTCGAAGGGCGTCCTGAACGAGGACCATCTTTAACTTCCGTCCGGCCATTTCTAAATTGTTTGAACCATTTTAACACCGAATACGGCTTCAGCACTCATCAGCGTAGGCTTTTTGTTTCATTTGGTTTCTCTCTGTAAATATTTTCTTGAGTTTCACGCAAAATTTAATGCAGACGCGTTGCTCCTCTAACTCTGCCATCTCGAAATTCGCAGATTGCTCGACACAGCATTCTACTCAATACAGCATTGAACAATAAATGATAGACGTACAACGATGAAACTCCCGGCAGTTGCACATTAAACACATGCGTGCGCAGGGATGCCAAACTTATTTCGTTCCAACACACCATTATGAATGTTCCACAATTTTTAAACAGACTTCGGATGTTGAGCACCCACTTTCTGCCTTGACATCTCTTTCACAATTAGCCATATACTTTTAATTCACATATTGAAACAGAAAAAAGTCCAGTCCAACAACGAAATTATCTGTTTTCGAGTAGCTCATGAGAACCGAAGATCGTCGTTGAAATCACATTCTCTCGCACACAAAAATAGGAACAGAGTCCAGCAACTCAAATGCAAACTAACTAATGTGCACCATTCAGGCCTGATGACTCCAAATAACGTCCTATTAGCTGATCATATACAAATCAAGCCCACAAGTTAATAGAGGATCGTTGCTAATAATGTGAGAATATGGGTTTTCATCGCTCGAGAAATATGAACAAAACACGTGAGATCATTCAAGTTCTCTGAATTCGAGCAACTCGAAGTACGTGCAGAATATCGTTATGGCTTAAACATCTACATCTACATGACTACTCTGCAATTCACATTTAAGTGCTTTTCATCGAACCACAATCATACTATCTCTCTACTATTCCACTCCCGAACAGCGAGCGGGAAAAACGAACACCTAAACCTTTCTGTTCGAGCTCTGATTTCTCTTATTTTATTTTGATGATCATTCCTACCTATGTAGGTTGGGCTCAACAAAATATTTTCGCATTCGAAAGAGAAAGTTGGTGACTGAAATCCTACCTATCTAGGTTGCGCTCAACATAATATTTTCGCATTCGGAAGAGAAAGTTGGTGACTGAAATTTCGTAAAAAGGTCTCGCCGCGACGAAAAACGTCTATGCTGTAATGACTTCCATCCCAACTCGTGTATCATATCTGCCACACTCTCTCCCCTATAACGTGATAATACAAAACGAGCTGCCCTTTTTTGCACCCTTTCGATGTCCTCCGTCAATCCCACCTGGTAAGGATCCCACACCGCGCAGCAATATTCTAACGAGTGTAGTGTAAGCTGTCTCTTTAGTGGACTTGTTTCATCTTCTAAGTGTCCTGCCAATGAAACGCAACCTTTGGCTCGCCTTCCCGACAATATTATCTATGTGGTCCTTCCAACTGAAGTTGTTCGTAATTTTAACACCCAGGTACTTAGTTGAATTGACAGCCTTGAGAATTGTACTATTTATCGAGTAATCGAATTCCAACGGAGTTCTTTTGGAACTCATGTGGATCATCTCACACTTTCCGTTATTTAGCGTCAACTGCCACCTGACACACCATACAGCAATCTTTTCTAAATCGCTTTGCAACTGATACTGGTCTTCGGATGAGCTTACTAGACGGTAAATTACAGCATCATCTGCGAACAGTCTAAGAGAACTGCTCAGATTGTCACCCAGGTCATTTATATAGATCAGGAACAGTAGAGGTCCCAGGACGCTTCCCTGGGGAACACCTGATATCACTTCAGTTTTACTCGATGATTTGCCGTCTATTACTACGAACTGCGACCTTCCTGACAGGAAATCACGAATCCAGTCGCACAACTGAGACGATACCCCATAGCTCCGCAGCTTGATTAGAAGTCGCTTATGAGCAACGGTGTCAAAAGCTTTCCGGAAATCTAGAAATACGGAATCAACTTGAGATCCCCTGTCGATAGCGGCCATTACTTCGTGCGAATAAAAAGCTAGCTGTGTTGCACAAGAGCGATGTTTTCTGAAGCCAGGCTGATTACGTGTCAATAGATCGTTCCATTCGAGGTGATTCATAATGTTTGAATACAGTATATGCTCCAAAACCCTACTGCAAACCGACGTCAATGATATAGGTCTGTAGTTAAATGGATTACTCCTACTACCCTTCTTGAACACTGGTGCGACCTGCGCAATTTTCCAATCTGTAGGTACAGATCTATCGATGAGCGAGCGGTTGTATATGAGTGCTAAGCGTAATCTGAAAGGAACCTAATCGGTATACAATCTGGACCTGAAGACTTGCCCGTATCAAGCGATTTGAGTTGCTTCGCAACCCCTAAGGTATCTACTTCTAAGAAACTCATGCTAGCAGATGTTCGTGTTTCAAATTCTGGAATATTCCATTCGTCTTCCCTGGTGAAGGAATTTCGGAAAACTGCGTTCAATAACTCCGCTTTAGCGGCACATTAAACTAATCATACGCTTACACCTTGAGTCTTGCTCCTTTTCAACAGTTTTCCTCTGTTGTTTAAGTGTACAACAGCTATTACTTAAACTTTCGCGAAAATCTAATTGCCTGCCTAGAAGGCAGGAGCAATACCGCCAGTTACGCATGGGTTTTCTCCGCTTGACTTTGCGGATCTGACGCCGGATGACGCAACAAAAATACAGTGCTCGAGTAGAGACCTGAAAACCGGAGCGCTTGGCAGCTTTCACGTGTTTACTCTTCGTGATAATTAAACGTAGTGTCTAAACGATGTGCCGCCCTGTACGTACTGTGTCAACACTGCAAAGAACAGTCTACCCGAACCACTTCAGAAAATCTATGGTGCGGCGTCGGTAACACAGAGTACGGCCAGCAAGCACTGGAGTTATCGGCGGGGATTTTAACATCAGATCTCTCAGGCATGACACAACACTGGACGCGGCTGGTAAGTCGATATTTTGTACCGTAGACGCAGGCGCCTTGGTTGCCAGCAGACAGACCAGTAATGTGTCTCAAGTTATTCCGCATTGGGAAATAAATGTGGTGTACTCTGTAAATCCTAACAGAAGAGATTTTGTGTTTCTGAGCTGCATAAAACTAATCTCCATGATAAGGGATTAACAGATTCATCGACAGTGAACTCATGTAGCAAGATTTCACACGAAAACTGCTTCGTAATGAAGGAAAACTAGAGATAGTTGAATGGCTAACCAAGATATTTTTATTAGCAGTTTATGCTTTGAGTCTGAGCAAAAAAATAAAGTTCTGCTAACTGTTGTGTCAGTTTCTCTTTTCGTCTATGTAGTGTTTGGAAATGTCGACATCTTTTATTTCTTTTTTCAGTTTTTACCATTTCAAATATATCCATATACACCTGCATCAATACTCCGCAAGTAACCTGACGGTAGGTGGTGGAGGGTACTTCTGTTACCAAATTACTACGCCCTTCCCTGTTTTACTCGCGAATGGCTCGTGGGAAGAGTGATTGTCGGTAAGTCTATTAGCTCTATATTCTGGAATTGTTCATCGTGTTCATCTCGAGATATGTGTATGGGAGGAAGTAATATGTTGTCCTACTCTTCCCGGAAACTACTCTAGGGAAATTTCAATAGTTCACCTCCCACAGATGCACAACGCCTCTCTGTTAGCGTCTGCCACTGCGTTCGTTGAACATCTCTGTAACTCTCTCGCGTAAACTAAGCGATCTCGTGACGAAATGTGCCGCTCTTCGTTGGATGTTCTCTGTCTCTTCTGATAGGGCTATTCGGAAATTAAGGTCGCATAATGGAAACCACTGTAAAAATAAAAAAAAAATTATTTGCAACAGTTTGCTACAACTTCCAGCTACTTATCTACATAGTCGTCGTTCTGACTTAGACATCTGTCATATCATTGTACCAACCTTCCAATGCCATCGTCACAGAAGGTAGCCGCCTGTTCTTTCCGCCAATTCTCTACGCTGGTCTATAGTTCGTTGTCTGCGCCAAAATGCTGTCTTCATAGCCAGAGGTTCATGTGAGCAGGTATGAACCTGAGGGGGAGCCAATTATGGGCTGTATTGTGGGTGATCAAACCCTACCCATCGAAAAGGCTGCAGGAGCATCTTCATTCCCCATGCAGAGTGCGGCTGAGAACTATCGTGTAGAACGAAACGCGAGACAGTTACGTTATGTGGGTTGCATAGCTTCAGGTGAAATCTTTCACCAGACCCTCATACTTGCCGGGAGATACTGCGTTCTAGACATCTTTACGTTCTCTCTGTGAGCTCAGAACTGAAACGAGCGACGTGACGCTATCGACGAGCATACTGGAGACACTGCCCATTGCATCTGTGGAATGCTTCATCGGATTTTTGCTGTGGTTTCCATTTTGCGATCGATCGGACCTTACTTTCCGAATAGACCTCTTATCAGTCCTACCTGGTAAGGGTCTCACGTTGATGATTTATCAAGACTCGGTTGATCAAGCTGTCTGTAAGCCCTCCTTTCGTGGATAGTTATATCTCTAAGATATTTTACGGTATACAATGTTTGCAACAATTTATCACCAATAGTCTAAGTGTCCTGTAGTGCATTTCTTGTTCTATGTATGCGCAGTGTGTTATATTTACTGGCGTTTCTTGTCAACTGCCAGAGACTGTACCATTCATCAATCTTCTGTAGGTCATTTTGCAAATAGATGCTGTCTTCTGACGTTGCTAATTTCTTATAGACAACCACATCATCTCTGAACAGTCTCAGAGAGCTTCCAACACTTTTACTAGCTCATTTACATATATTTATATACACTTCATTTGCTTACTCCGGAAATTACCTTTACATTGGTACATTTTGTTCCATTAAGAGTTTTATGTTGAGTTCTGTCTGCAAGAAAGTCCTGAATCCAGTCACAAATCTGGTCTGACAGTAAGCTCGTAGTTTTTCGCTAGACGGTGCAAAATGTCTTTCTGAAGCCAAGGAACATGGCATCAACCTGAGTGCCGTTGTCTGTAGCGCTGTGGATTTCACAGAGAAACAGAGAGAGATAAGTTGCGGAATCCATTTTGATTTTTATATAGGAGATTTACGTTCTCCTAAATCGCAATAGATTGCCATGAGTATTATAGACTTGTAATGTTATAACCGTTCATTCTTCTCGAGAACTCCAATAAATTTCTCCTACAAGGGGACACGTTCTTTCGCACTATGTTTATAGAATCTTACCGGTATCTCATATGGTCCTGATGCCTTTCCACTACTAAGCGATTCAGTTGCTATACTATTCCGTGGTCGACTATCTGAACATTAACGATTTCGATGTTCATACGATTATTAGAAGAAAGACTGCTTTACCATCTTCTGTGATGAAATTATTTCTGAAGATCGCGTTTTTACTTCCTACAGGACACTTCTGAAGTATTTAAGCGCCTATAACGATGGAGGAATGAATTGGTTCTTGGAGGTTTGAAAGGATGAACGTAGCATCGGTAATAAATCAAAATATGGACATATCATCAAAACCTAATTTTTTTAAAAAGTGAAATTGTAAATTATTTTCCTCTATTTTCATCCCTTTCCCTACCACGCCTCATTTTGAGCGACAAGTGCCCTAGTGTAGAATGTACAGCATTCTAGAAACATGACAGGGTCAAAGATTAAATGAAGGTAAATGTGCGACAGAAAAGAACGGTGAATTATCTCAGAAGGTAAAGGAAATATGAGGTACAAACAAAATACCTTTATTGACATTCAAAGTAATCGGCATTAGCTACAACACTCTTCCCACATAAGTTGTAAAGCTGATGGAAACCGTGAGCAAACGCTTTTTGTGGGCTTGCTTGACACACCGTGGTCAAGAGCAAGGTCTGCGAAAGAGCCTTTCAGGGCTAATTCAAGGCACGGAAACAAAAGGTAGTCGGGGCAATAAAAAGAAGTCTTCCGGTGTCAAACGAGGAGACTAAGGAAGATGGACAACATTTGAAACACCTTCTTCTCGAATCCACGTCCAGCGTTCAAATCACCGCTTTATCTCGCTCAGTGTCTACATCGAGTTACCCACCGCTAATGTCCAGGCAGCGCAACATTTTTCCCTCTTTTCTGGTCATCTGTGGATCGTTGAGACATACTAAAAATTGGCCAACTGAAGCAATTAGAGAAAGCCGTACATACAAGGTGCTAGGAATGTAAGTGCAGATGTGATCATTGGTACCTTAATATGTACCCAGTTCAGTGTGTTAGTTGTCTAACAGTCTTCAGGCAAACACGTCATATAATTTAACACCCGATGATCTCTGCGAGATCGTAACTCAACCATTGAGTGGACTACGTTTGTCTGTGAAGACTAATCGTTTTGTGTCCACGTTTTCACACTTCAACATCTGACCTACTGCCCAGGGGAAAATAAGCATTAACGGCTTACTGTAGCCACATGAGCTTGGCGCTACCTACCAACCTAAAAACATAGTACTCCTAATAGCTATAATTCTTAGTCAAATGAAGTAAATACTGATGTAATGTTGTTCAGTACACTGTCCTCGGTAAGCAATAAAAATACCTGAACTCAAATCCCTAACATCCTGTATTCGTGCCATGTAGTAGCGCGCGAGTGTACGTTGGATTCAATAAACCCTTTCACAGTAAAATACTGTACTAGTAGAAAAGGAAAGCAGTTTGCGAAGAGCAGACATGGAAGGCTGTCTAATTTTGAATGGCGTATAATACCAGTTGCTTAATCTCACAGTTTTTTGTTGGCCAGTGTTTTTATGTTAGAATCCATATTCGCATGTTGAAGAAGCAGTAGTGAAATTTGTAGAAATAGGAGTTTTCTCTAATGCTGTCATTTAAAAGTGATTTTAGTTCGCCCGGCACCTTGTCTTTCTCCCATTTGGGTCCTTTCAAGTGCGATTTTGTGATGCGGTAGGCTGAGCTTACAAGATACTTTGCCAAGGTTGCAGAGGCTTATGTCCTTTACAGTATTCACAAAGTGCTGGAATGCTACCCAGAATATTAACTTAATGCTAGTTATCAGGAATCAAGCAAGTAAGGTTGCCATGGCATTGTGTCTGCACGGATTATTTGACTAGTGTGCCGACACAAATATCTTCATTTATGTATTTTCTTTTGTGTTATGTTTTATTCAGTTCAACTTCTATGTCTATAATAATGGTCACAGAATGTAAGGTGTAATAGCTTTATCAATATGTATTAAAAAATAAAATAAGTCAGAATAAAGAATGTAATTATGTAATAGGCGTATTTAAACTGTTTTACCATGTAATTATCTGAACTGTTTCTTATTTAAATTGTTTTGTTAATTAAATTGCATTGTGTATTATTGAGAAAGAGCGGGAAACCGCGCATAGATACATTTTGAGAAAGAGCGGGAAACAGCGCGCAGTAATACATCTGTAATGGTAGCAGGGATTGTCTGCACCAAAAACCATTGTTGGCGGCGAGACCGCACTTTTGTAGCATTGAGCGTTGGAAGCGAGCAGTTGCGAGTAAGATGTGAGACGAGGCAGTCGTAGCTAGCGAGACATGAGAGGAGGTCGCTGTAAGCGAGGTATGAATTAACACTTTGAAAGAAGCGGTGTGCTCGCCAGCCACTCGCTATATGTAGCGCAATGCTAGTTTTTAAGAATTTTTGTAAAGAACTATGCCCCTTGTAATTGTTTGTCAAGATCGTTCTCAGAATATAGTTATGTAATTTTGATGGAAAATTAGGTATGTAGCGCAACGCTACTTTTTAAGAATTTTTGTAAAGAACTATACCCCTTGTAATTGTTTGTCAAGATCGTTCTCAGAATATAGTTAACTTCTACCAGATTAAATGCATTAAGAATTTTCTATCCCAAAATCATTCACGTAAATGCTTTACGGAATTTATTGTTATCTTAAAAGAAAAGTCTAAACTGAGCTTCAGCTTTTATCAAATCTAAATTAACTTCAACTTAAAGAATTCCAGTCACAAAGTATTATGAAACTCCACCAGCAGCTTATAATTATGTTAAAGAGAAGTAAGTATATTCATTCCACAGTTTGCTGTAGCAGTCAGATGGCGATCCAGTATAAATAATTAAAGGTAAGAATCAGTCTTAATAATTTCAGGTAACGACTGAGGGCCACGGCGACAACACATTTTATGTTTCGTCGTAATAATCAGCAGGTAGTCTCGACAGAGCAGCAGTTAAAAGATTTTAAGAGACGCAGCGTTCAGTCAGCAAGCAAACGTTCATCCAATATTAGACGGGAAGGTTTCAAGAAGCATTGAATTATGTAATTACAGAACGAAAATATCAATGAGACCACCACAACAACAACAATAATAATAATGAGTAATATATACAATAAAAACTTACTTCTTCTAATAACACATTATGTCGGTCGGAGCCTATTAGTATAACACTCTCAGCAGTTACGTAAAACGACTTGTGTTGTCATCAATTTCAGCACGGCCAGATCTCGCACCATATTTTCATGACAATTCCTTAAACTTTGCAATAAAATTTACAGTTACAATAACACGATCAATTGTACATACAATATATGTACGAACAGTAATTTCTACGATTTTTCAGCAGCTTATCGGAATATGATTACAAAAGGTTCCGTCAGACACTTCCGCAGTAGTGGTTGTCTACAGCCAGTTAGAAAATAACGTATGTGTTCTTTGAAACTGAATCTCTTTAATAAAATCAAGTACAAATATTTTTGTGGGTAATAGTTCAGAAGACAGTGAGAAACGTACGAGTGCTCCCATCTGTTGCTGTATTGGATATAAATATAGCATTAGTGTTCGAAGTGGATTCTAATGAGTTACCGGAAAACAGAGATGTAGGCGATTTTATTTTGGAGCAATGCCACCTTCAAGGTTACACTTACTAGGATTTGAGACAAGTTTGAAGTCCATGGAACACTGCATGTTGTAAGGCACGTGGTGGAAGAAAGAGACGTTCAGCTGAAAAGGAAACTATTGGTGTAGTGATTTAGCCGAATATGCAGTCCTCGGAAATGTCTGTGAGGCAGTGCTCTCGTGAGACTGCGACAACGAAATCAGGATTTACAGAATTTTGCGGATCGGAGGAGGAAGGTATGCATTTCTATAGTTTTCCATGTTCTGAACGAGGCGAAGTGAGTTCTGTGAGTGGTTAATCAACATACATGAAAAAGATGAACGTTTCCAAGAGGTAAATATTTGCTCGGATGAAGGAACTTTCAAACTTAACGGAACAATTAACCGCCACAGTTGCGTGTGCTGGGCTACCGAAAATTCGTACGTAACTGAAGAAAATGTTAATCTACAAGGGATACCAATCTCATGTGGTCTGTCGTCTAGATGGTTGATCGAGCCATATTTCTTTGAAGAGACTGTCACCGGTAGCTCACGCCGACAAATGTTGCTCATAATAACTCCTGCTAATATTATACGTGTTATATCACCGGTACTAGCCCAAGACGTCTGTCTTTTCCGATGAGTGACGTTTTCGAACCGACTGCTCGCCGTGTCTGGTCTGATTATTCGTACCAGCAACACACACATTTCGACTGCTCCCATATTGTTAAAGGTACAATCCTAGCACATACCTAAAGTGATTTAGGGAGATCACAGAAAACCTCAATCAGGCCAGTGGGAAAGTTATGTGAATCCTGTTTTTCCCGAATGCAGGCTCGGGGTACAAGCCACAAGAGATCTGTTTTAGATATATGTAAAACGACGTGAGTGAGGTAACATTTGCGGTCATTACTCCTGATGAAGTGTAACCACAGCCGAAATAATGCAAGATAGGCAGTACGATTCTAAGATCTTCACGTTGAAAATAGATTGACAGATTGATACTTTCTGAAGGATAATTGTATGATTCAAATGGCTCTGAGCACTATGGGACTTAACATCTATGGTCATCAGTCCCCTAGAACTTAGAACTACTTAAACCTAATTAACCTAAGGACATCACACAACACCCAGCCATCACGAGGCAGAGAAAATCCCTGACCCCGCCAAGATTCGAACCCGGGCGTGGGAAGCGAGAACGCTACCGCACGACCACGAGATGCGGGCGAAAATTGTATGAGAATTACATTAAAACAATTTACGATTTTTTGAGCTTGTGGTATCCATTACTACATTCATTTTATTAAAGCGATTGTGTGTGAGCTTTTCTCATTAATCACTCGTAGACGATCCAAAGCTAATATTATACACGTTATATCGCCGATGCTAGCCCATCACCAGACGTCCGTCCTTTCCGATGAGCGACGTTTTCGCACCGACTATTCATCTTGCCTGGTCCGAGTATTCATATCAGCAGGACACACAATTTGACTGCTCCCATATTCGTACATATAAGCGTACTTACAGAAAAAAGGCGAATCATTCTTGAAACGCTGACGTTCTTTCACTAAGATTTTATAAATAAGGTCTCAACTACTTATTTGTAGTTAATATAATTATTACTAATATAACTTGTGTTTCAGCTCAAGCTTAGAACAGGAACTAAAAGTTTACAGTGGAGTTCCAGTGACATTTTCTTGACAAGTAACTGCGAGAGGATACTATTAACTGTGCCCATGAAATTTTGTCATCGCAGAATAACTTTCATTGTTGTAAGATACGTGCCTGAACAACACACACACGGTGAAAATGATACCAAATTCTACATCATAATTATTATCATCCTCCATTGAACTGCTCTCTTATTTATTGGTTCCCATTTTCGTCTTCAAATCAATATTTACTTTTCTTTCACGCGGTGCTACAAGTTTCCATCTCCTACTACTATTCCGTCGAAGAAATTTTACCAATTTAGTGCTCCAGGCACACGATGTTACCCTAGAGCTCTTTCTTCTCTCACACAACGTGACGCTCAGAGAGAGACAGAGTTAGTGAGAGAGATTCATTTTTCCCAGTATGTATTTGAGGCCTTAAGTAGAGTCGTAGTGCTACATAAATTGTAAACATGAAAAATACAGGGTGTTTCAAAAATGACCGGTATATTTGAAACGGCAATAAAAACTAAACGAGCAGCGATAGAAATACACCGTTTGTTGCAATATACTTGGGACAACAGTACATTTTCATGCGGACAAACTTTCGAAATTACAGTAGTTACAATTTTCAACAACAGATGGCGCTGCGGTCTGGGAAACTCTATAGTACGATATTTTCCACATATCCACCATGCGTATCAATAATATGGCGTAGTCTCTGAATGAAATTACCCGAAACCTTTGACAACGTGTCTGGCGGAATGGCTTCACATGCAGATGAGATGTACTGCTTCAGCTGTTCAATTGTTTCTGGATTCTGGCGGTACACCTGGTCTTTCAAGTGTCCCCACAGAAAGAAGTCACAGGGGTTCATGTCTGACGAATAGGGAGGCCAATCCACGCCGCCTCCTGTATGTTTCGGATAGCCCAAAGCAATCACACGATCATTGAAATATTCATTCAGGAAATGAAAGACGTCGGCTGTGCGATGTGGCCGGGCACCACCTTGCATAAACCACGAGGTGTTTGCAGTGTCGTCTAAGGCAGTTTGTACGGCCACAAATTCACAAAGAATGTCCAGATAGCGTGATGCAGTAATCGTTTCGGATCTGAAAAATGGGCCATTGATTCCTTTGGAAGAAATGGCGGTCCAGACCAGTACTTTTTGAGGATGCAGGGACGATGGGACTGCAACATGGGGCTTTTCGGTTCCCCATATGCGCCAGTTCTGTTTATTGACGAAGCCATCCAGGTAAAAATAAGCTTCGTCAGTAAACCAAATGCTGCCCACATGCATATTGCCGTCATCAATCCTGTGCACTATATAGTTAGCGAATGTCTCTCGTGCAACAATGGTAGCGGCGCTAAGGGTTTGCCGTGTTTGAATTTAGTATGGATAGAGGTCTAAACTCTGGCGCATGAGACGATACGTGGACGTTGGCGTCATTTGGACCGCAGCTGCAACACGGCGAACGGAAACCCGGGGCCGCTGTTGGATCACCTGCTGCACTAGCTGCGCGTTGCCCTCTGTGGTTGCCGTACGTGGTCGCCCTACCTTTCCATCACGTTCATTCGTCACGTTCCCAGTCCGTTGAAATTTTTCAAACAGATCCTTTATTGTATCGCTTTTCGGTCCTTGTTGCAACAACACTGTGTTCTAGGCGGTGGAATTCCAAGACCAGAAAAATCCTCTGTTCTAAGGAATAAACCATGTTGTCCACAGCACACTTGCACGTTGTGAACAGCACACGCTTACAGCAGAAAGACGACGTACAGAATGGCGCACCCACAGACTGCGTTGACTTCTATACCTTTCACATCACTTGCAGCGCCATCTGTTGTTGAAAATTGTAACTACTGTAATTTCGAAAGTTTGTCCGCCTGAAAATGTACTGTTGTCCCAAGCATATTGCAACAAACGGTGTATTTCTATCGCTGCTCATTTAGTTTTTATTGCCGTTTCAAATATACCGGTCTTTTTTGAAACACCCTGTAAGACAAAATAGAGAGTGAAGAAGACATATCAATCGTTGTTCTAAAGACTCAAGTTCATATTTTGAAGGTTCAAGATAGTGGTTAAGTAACACCTCAGTAGAAACACCAATATTTAGCGTTTTGTTCCTAAGATGAACGACTGTTAATTCTCAGAAAACTAAAGCCACAGTTGTGGACTTCTCACTCTAATACGTATTTCATGTGTTGCTGTCTCCTGCAGTTAGCAAGTAATGCCAAGGTTACGATAATCAGTTTGTATTCGGCAAATCTCTGTTATCACTACTATTTAGGTTTCGAGTTGTTTGCCAGATTCTTGTCAGATGATTTCTCAATCAGTGCCTTCAAAATAGTTGGGGCCTGTGTACTCCAGTATCTTTATCCAGATCCCCTATACTTCGCCTTAATGGCAGGACTTTAAATTTAACACAGAGTTTAAGCTGTTTAGTTTTATCTAGAACACCACAATTGTTTCCCCTCTTTCCTGTGTGTGTGAAGAACGACGATCTGTAGATCATCGTGTAACTTCGAATTTATCATGGCCACATCATGACAGCTCCATGTGGGAGGGCGTAAGACATTGATTGACTCTTCCTAGATCGTAAGCTCTCTCAGTGTTTACAGTAATTCTCTAGGTGACGCATAATGTTTCTTATATAAGGCTTGTTACTGGTTTTTCGAGCATCTTCATAACGGTCTCGCGCTCACTAAATGAACAAGTGACGAGAAGAGCTGGTCTCCTTTGGCTCTTTTGTACCTCGCCTATTAATCCTACCCAGTACAGGTCATAAACGGCCGAAAAATGAGGATTTTACAAGATTCATTTCTCGTCCAGCATTTGGTTTATGTTGACGCAGTTTCTGCGTCTGTGGTATTGCTTTAGAACAAAACGCCAGCACCAGCTACACTTTAATTTTTATGTAAGGGAGGACGACTGGTTTCGGTCCCCATGGCCATTATCCAGTGGTTATACTATGTGATACTGTAAGTAGACTGTTTAGGTTCTTATATTGGTAACGCCGCCGCCACGTAGCGCTTTGTATGAAAATCACTGTCTGTGTTGTGTGCAGTCTGTGGCTGGTTTGCATTGTTGTCTGCCATTGTAGTGTTGGGCAGCGGCAGCTGGATGCTAACAGCGGGTAGCGTTGCGCAGTTGGAGACGAGCCGCCAGCAGTGGTGGACGTGGGTAGAGAGATGGCGGAGTTTTGAAATTTGTAAGAATTGGTGTCACGAACTGATTTATATATTATGACTATTAAGGTAAATACATTGTTTGTTCTCTATTAAAATCTTTCATTCGCTAACTATCCCTATCAGTAGTTAGTGCCTTCCGTAGTTTGAATCTTTTATTTAGCTGGCAGTAGTGGCGCTCGCTGTATTGCAGTAGTTAGAGTAACGAAGACTTTTGGTGAGGTAAGTGATTTGTGAAAGGTATAGGTTAATGTTAGTCAGGGCCATTCTTTTGTAGGCGTTTTTGAAAGTCAGGTTGCGTTGCGCTAAAAATATTGTGTGTCAGTTTAAGCACAGTCATGTATAATTGTTCTAAGGGGACGTTTCAATACGACCTGAGAGAACACAGAAAGAATCGCTACGTGTTAGACGATACCATAGTAAACGCAATTGTCGCACCGCATTGATGAGCGGCATGGTGGACCAACAACAAGTGTGACAGTTAAGGATGCCATTGGGTATAACGTGTGAGCTCGCCTCCTACATACTGGAAAACACCTGAACAGCAAAATCTGTATCAGGGAGGCTTTAGAGCCTGACGCACTGCCCCTATGCAGGCAGTTAAACGTGCCCTATTTGAGCAGGACAATGACCGGGCCCATAAGGCAATTCATGTAGAACCGTTCTTTGAAGAAGAACTACAGGTACCAGTGTCTCCCTGGGTGCACGTTCGCCTGACTTGTCACCCACTGAACATGTCTAGGATATGGTTGGTGGACAACTTGTTTGTTCTGATCCTTATGAAATCAATGACTGTGCTTTGTGGAAGCGCCTGCAAACTGTGCTGCAGTGTTATATGTTCTAAGGCTTCCAAGGTCAGTGTCGTTATGAATAAAATAATCTTGAGTGTTGAGCCGCATCACTGTAACATACTAAAGCAACTGAGGTGTCAACGTTTCGACCTACTTGCTTCACTCATCTTCAGAGCCCTTAACAGGATCACAGCAAGTCTGAAGAAGTGTCAGCACTTTAATTGTTTAGTATTTTACAGTGACGCCTCTTAATGCCCAAGAATATGTTATTCAAAATGTGTTGCAGTATGCTCCGCAGCAGCATATCCACGCCCTCTCTGATTCCATGTCGCAACGTCTAAAGACTCTGCTTGCAGCACGTAGCGGCTTCAGACCGTACTGAAATCTCGCCGTCAAAGTGTATGTACACTTCTTCAGTTAGAATCATTTTGTATATTGTCGTATCCCTAATCTGTGGAATGACTTTTATTGAAATCAAATGACTGTTTCTTGGTGTTGCCATTTTCACAAACGGTTGTGTAGGCCTACATCATTTCGACACCTTACGTGTTGGTTTTGTATTGTTTTCTGATTTCATTGCCTATTTTTTTGCATATCTTTTGCCACAAATATTTATAAGTCGAATATAACTTTTTTAAATTAATGGTTACATTGTGGGTACAATAACAGTTAGTGAAGAGTTTATGATCGGTACATTCCGGGCTTTACATTCTCGCAGAATCAATGCAATAGGACGACAAATAATATATGTGAAACGCTACCAAAGAGAGCTAAAATCTGACGGTTCGGCATCTTCTGTCTGTAAAAAGCCTCGCAACACTTCTACGTGACTAGGAACAAAGCCAAATGTCAGGATCACAGTTTCCAGACAGTATATGGCTTTGTTGGTACCACAACAGTGAAACGCATTTGCCTTCGGGGGGTCGTAAACAAGGTGATAAAAACGGATATACCGTAAGTCCGCTGAGTCAAAATGAGCAGCAAGAAGAATGTCTCCTCGCAGACGCTTGTAAACATCAGGTGTCGTTGACGGAGCCTTGCAGAACAGGTACGGAAAAACACCCAGGCAATTGAAGAAACCCGGGAGTTTTAATGGTGAAAAAAAAGAGAATGTTTCCCCAAAATACAGTGAGATCTACGTAATTTACCCCTATAAAGTTTAGAATTTTTGGCTACAAAAAAATCTTTCTATTCTGTTAGTCTATATTTATTATAAAAACTGTATTTGTTATGTAAATTATTTAAATTACCAATCAAAAGTGAAATGAATTCAGTGTGAACTGTAATTCTTCTGCAAAATATCCAAACAGTCCATATTAACACCTCCTACAGTTGCTGAAAGGCACACATTGATGGAGAACATTTAACAGAAATATTTTATGTAATTGAGATTGTTCTCAATGAAGGACACAGCGCTATGGTATATAGGAGTGAAGAGGCGTGACAAGAAGGAGGGTGTTGTAACGGATGAACGTGAGGTAGAGATAAACAGTTCATGACTTGTTGTCAACGTCACAGGGAATAAACAAAGGAAGACATTGCTGACAGTGTTTGAGTAAGACATGTACCCCACGCCAGTTCAAAACTTATCACTGAGCTAACGTGCCAGCAAAATGAAAAGATTTGTCTTACGCCGTAATCATTGTCGGATCAAAATAAGATTCGGCTGTCAAATAAACGAAATAAGATTGTCAGACATTACTGCTGCACACGACGCACGTATAACGTACGAGATTTTGCTGCTGCGACACAATTGCGCAGGAATACGTGTTCTTATTTTGTGCCATTAGAATGTGCCAAGTGCATTAAATTACTTCTTCCTCTTCGCGAAGAGATGAATTGCGAGGTTTTAAAGCCCCAGCATATCATTTGTTATTAAATATCGAGATACGGAGTTTTCAGTTGCGGCTAACGATACGCATCCTTCCGGCGCATTTTTCTGTTATGCTTTTGGAAACAGTTGGTGGAGAAGCTGTTCGTAGTACTGCCTAGAAGACACTGATTTACAGTCACAATTTGGCAATGATTCTGCGCATGACGATCGGTGATCCGAGTGTGAAAAAGAAACCCTTTGTGCTGTTCACTCAAAGATGGGTGCAATTGTCACCATTTGTTATGTTTGCGGTAAACACTGGTCAGGTGCCTACAAATGTTTTGATGACTTGCGCAGTTTTTATGACATACTCCAGGATATCAGCGGATTTCCGTGTTTGTTGCCGAATTTTCAAATCTGGGGTAAGGCGAATGGCCGTGCCTTTGACGAGGGGCTCTTCTAACAGCGTTTCCCATCGGGTTTCGAGTATAAAGCATTTTCGGGTGAGATATTGCAGAGACGTGATCGAAAGACGACACGACTAACCATGCTGTGAAACGCACTGAGGGCTTCACCATCTCTACGTGCCCTACAAAGTTGTAAAGAACTTTTCCCTTTGACCTGAAAAAGAAACGCACAAAGGCATTTACTTCCAATTCCTGATTGCAGCGATGTTATCCTGCAAGATGTTTCTCAGGAAAGCGAGTAGGGCTTGCAACTACTCCGTACGATATAACTGTGATGTTTGATTTTTAGGTCATATTTCAGCATCTTGTGCACAGCTGTCGGTGCTATGTGCAGAAAAAGCTCAGTGATTTCCGTACACTCTGTCTCCTCTGCTGCCTTGTAATGTATGCTGTCCCTCATTTCTCTCGTCAGTCTTAACGCTCTTGTCTGTACAACGCGGCAGAAGCACTCGCTCCCATCAGAACAAAATCCTTTCTGTCTCACTCCATCACTAAGTCGCTCTCTCGAATCCCTTTCAGTAGCAAGGACCCGACTCGAATATCCTCCGTGATTACATCTCAGAACAGAATAATAGCTCCAGCTTCAAAAGATAGTTAATGACATGTGTACTAAAGCAACGTTAATGCCTGTATTTGTTCATGTCTGCATTCGTACCACCAGCACATTGTCATTTTATACAAATAATTTTTAATTCTATTAATATCATTTTATTAGTATTTATTGCTTTAAAGTTAAGCTCATTTTAAAGTAATTGTGATGTAATAAGAAAAGTCTTTGTATGGAACTTGGTCCGGTGTAAGACAGGGCCTGAAAGACATATCGTGATTAGGTAAAATAAGTAAGTAACATTTCAGTTTAGCTGCTAGAATGTAGTTGCTATGACATCAACACAAATTTTCGCGAAGGATCGAAACAGGGGCTAGTACTAGAAGAACTAAGATTGTATCTGATCTATTCTGAAATTTCAATAACGCTATTGTGTTGTTATAGGTGCTGCAAATAAATAAAACACGAGCACGCACGAGGCGGCGGTGGTTTTATGGCGAACGTTTTCTTTGAAACAAGTGTTCAACTCCTATATCTCTAGTTGATGCCATTCTTCATTATACTTCTTTATTGTGCAAAGAGGTTGTTACCACGTAATGTAAGGAGCGCTGTTTGGTGCCACCTGCTTCATTACCCTGAAACATGTTAGGATATACAACAGAACAGATAACAAGACGAACAAAAGCAATAAAACAGTATTAAACTCTACTGCAGATAGAGAGAGAATTATTTCACAGCCCTAAGCTTGTTCCCGGCACAACATAATAGTGTCTCAATCGTTATGCCTAAGGTAGAGACCAAATGACCAACCAGTCAAGTGAAAGTAGACCAACAGCAGTACCCATTGTACAGGTTTACATGCCAAATCACACGATGTCGATGATGAAATAGTCGGAAGATATTCGGAAATAGACGAAGAAGTACCTTTTGGGTAATGAAATATTAGTGTCCTAGTGGTGTGAAAAAAAAGGTCCTAATGGCTCTGAGCACTATGGGACTTAACTTCTGAGGTCATCAGTCCCCTGTAACTTAGAACTACTTAAACCTAACTAACCTAAGGACATCACACGCATCCATGCCCGAAGCAGGATTCGAACCTGCGACCGTAGCGGTCTCGCGGTTCCAGACTGTAGCGCCTAGAACCGCTCGGCCACCCCGACCAGCTGGTGTGAAAGGATACTGTAGGAGAGAAAATGGAAGGTAGGATTTTTGGAAAATATGGGCTGGGAGGAAAGAATGAGTGGAACTTATAGAGAACTGGCATAGTTTTCAACTGGTTGCAATGAACCTCCTCTTTCGAAGCCAGAGGTTTCAACTGGCTGCTGCAAATTCCCCCTACCAAAATCACAAGACAAGGTGTGGCAGTCAGTAACAGTTAAGTAAAAGCTCGAGAGTAGTTAGAGTAATATAATAAGCAAGGAAATAATTGAAGCACCACATAAAATTGTAGGTACAGGCAAAGTGGAGGCGAAGAAGCCATGGATGAAGAAGGAACTACTCGAACTTATGGAAGCAAGAAGAAAATGAAAAAAGAACTTTACAAGGCGGTAGACAGATAGTAGTATAAGTCGCTTAAAAGAGCAAACAGGTTAAATTAAAGTGCATGAGATAAACATGTAAAGTTATTAAGAAATATCTTATTGTAGGAATAATCGACATGACGAACAGGAAGATTGAACGTAACTTCGAGAAGTAAATAGTAAAGGTATTACCGTATGAGGTGCAGATGCAAAACAGCTATTATTTTATGTGGGAGACCTAAAAGATGTATTGAAAGAAATGGACAAAGTACTTAGCGTGAAGTCTGGCTTAGGTACAAATGAAGGGAATCCAAAGTTGATGAAAGTTCAATACGTTTCCTGTTATGATACATTCTTATTAACTGATAGTTATTTTCATTTGTTGTAGAAATAATAAGAATATTCACTTGTATTTGTAAACTTCAGAACGAGAACATGTAATTAAGAGTGCTAAGACTGCTATATCAACATTTAACTGCGGTTGTTACAAATAATTATGTAGTTTATCTAGTTACCATGTTGTTGACTAAGTACTTGAGTAGCTGGAGACCATGCAGCAAAATAATTAGAAACAAAGCTTCGCACCTTCTCCATTACTAAGTTTTCCATATTGCTTTTGGACCTTGCGTGTCTATTACTCGAGTCGGCCAAAATCAATAATCCTCGCAATTTTTACCTGGCCGAAAATCCCAATAAACAATCCTTTTCGCACATCATCGTAATCGTGATAGGCTGAGTCACGTGTCTTTATTCCACGAGACACTATGAAGAGATTTATAATTTAACCCAGTACACTGGTGCACCTTCTGTTAATCAGGAACAGTACATCACCACATCAGCTTTCTAGAACTCTCAGTAGTAATGATGAAGATTTCATCCTATCTTCATGACATGAAGACCTGTGGGTTCGTCGTTATCATAGCAGAGTGATTTAACGACTTCAGCTAAAGAGACGGGATGTCACTAATGTGAGATATTACAAATAAAATCTTTGCCACTGGCGGCTAGGATTCCGTCTCTCGGGTAAGGATCGTGATTTACTGTGACGCTGCCTCAAATCTGCTTGGAATCAGCTAACAACCGAATGCACAGACGTTGTCACAGCTTGAGTATACTACGACGGAGATCGCGAGCCGTGGCACAAAGCCGGAATTGTTTGCCAACAACTTGAGTCTCGTCGTCGCCGCCGCCAAGTAAATGTTTTTGTGCAAACAAGCAAAGCACTTGCCAGACGTAAACACGAGTTCACACTGGTTAAATCCACCCTCAGGGAACACGAAAGGATTCCTTCGGCATACGCTAGCAAATTCTCTTGTCTTACTGGTCTTCAAAAACAGTTCGGTACTTTCTCAATTTCCGCTAGGGAATTTTATACTAATAAATGTTTTCCAAATGTTTTTCTGCAAATGAAAAAAGTGCCAGCCATACGTAAACAAGAGTTCACACAGCTTCAATCCACCCTCAAGAAACACGAAAGGATTCCATCGGAATACGCTAGCAAATTCTCTTGTCTTACTGGTCTTCAACTAAAATTCGGTAGTAGCTCAATTACCGCTAGGGAATTTTGTGCTGATAAATGTTTACTATCACTGAATCATAAAAGCCGTAGTGATTCACGGGTCATAGAATCACAGAACATTACAGCCACTAGAAACTATTCCGCACTGGCGCTGACGAAAAATCTGAGCCCTTGTCCATAAAATGAGACTTGCACGGAAGTTCAGATTGCAAGAAACACGTATAATTGAGGGCGAATTTTCACATGGGTGACGTTTCTAAACTTGTCTTAAAGAAAAACTCCAAGTGTATACAAAGGACAAGTGGCCTGTGATTCAAAAAGTATCATGATGATATCTTCACAGCCACAAGATTTCGGATTAGTCCTCCATTCGGGTATCGGAAAGGGGACTGCAAATCGGCCAATAAATGTGAGAAAAAGATCGAAGAAGCATCTAAAAGTAACATTCTGTGATTCGGTACGTGGACTGTCTGAAGTCTAAATGTGGTAGGGAAACTGGAAAAACTGAAAAGGGAGTTATAAAACCATCTTGATATATTAGCCATCAGTGAAACAAAAGGGAAAGATGATATGAATTTCTAGTCCAACGAGTATAGGAAAACCAGTATAACACCGTTTTTGTAAATAATCGAATCCCATAAATGAAATAACTTGAAACACTGGATGAGTATAGTTCAGGCAATCTGAGCTCAGCTTTGAGCGAAAGCTGGTTTTTTCACGTTTCTCGATGTTTGTGGCATCACGTCTCTTGAACTCTGTGTCGTACAATGATAATATTTTTCAAGTACATTCAATGGTATGTGTGGATACAGTCTGAAAATTCATTAGTAAAGAAGAAATAAATTAAAATGTAGTGCACGATGCCGAAGTTTTACTGTGTGAACAGCGAATATGTAGAAAGCAATAAACTTTCTTCATACAACCATTTTGTGGAAGTTGCTAGCTAGAAAAAGATGAAGGTTTGAAACTAAGTATGAATTTTGTTTGAAGCTACTAAGTGCTCTCATCCTGAAGCACTAGATGAATGTAGTCTGGGTAATTTGCTACCTTGTGCTACGCTGTTTCATGTGCAGATATGCAAATTCTAATAGTTGTCTTACTGTAGTAGACCTTCAATATAAGATTATACTCTTAGTGAGAAGATTTTGACAAAATTTTATATTCTTATTTTTCGTTAATAGCCATATGAGTTATAAAAACCAAAATTTAGTTGTCCCTGGAAGCCGTTAGATAAGCAACCTGCAGCGAGGATTGTGCACCATAAACGAGGAGCCATGAATCAGGTTAGCCGTTAAGTAATATCGATATCAACAGCATCAAAAATGACGTAACGGGAGTACGGTTCATTATGAATCGGAGGGTAGGCCGGAGAATGTATTGTGAACAGTTCAGTGAAAGGATTGTTGTCATCTGAGTCGACAGCAGATCAACAGGAACAATAATCGTTCACGTATGCTGCGGACGTGATAAGCAGAAAATAAAGAAATGGGAAAAGTATATAAGGATATGGAACAGGTAATTCAGTAGGTAAATGGAGATGACAACTTAATAAAAGTGTGGCGGGGAGGGGAGTGGGGGGTTGGAACGTGGTAGAAGGGAAGGAATACAAGAAATATTTACGGGAGAATGTAGGCTTGATGAGAGGAATGAAAGAGGAGAAAGACTAAATGAGTTCTGCAATAAATTTCAGTTAATAACAGCGAATACACTGTGCTAAAATCACAAGAGGAGGATGTACAATTGGAAAATGCTTAGAGACACGAGATATTCCAAGTGAGACAGAGATTCCGAAATTATATAAGTGATTGCAAGGTGTACGGAGGAGCAGTTATGGATTCTATATCACAATTTAGTAATGATGAAGAATGGTCTACAGTCTGAGGGAATTATGAGATCAGTTTCAAGTTATCTAAGGCTCTAGTTATCGCGATAGTGAAAACAACTATTGGCAGTTCAGTTGAAGAGGAATGGACATAGGTAATGAGGGCAATTTCAGATGTCTGTCCAGACAAATATAAAAACGCGGAAGGTAACTGCAAAGAAACCTCTGGTAATAGAAGAGATACTTCTATCGATCTACGAAAGAATGTATTACAAAAATGCACAGGGAAAGACAGGAATGTAGTATTATAAGTCAATTAGCAAAGAAATACACAGGAAGTAGAGGGAAGCCAAAGCGAAAGAAGTGCAGGAAAAATATAAAGAAATCAAAAAGGAGTTAGTCCTCGGAAGGACTCATTCGGCACAAAATAATCAAAATAACCATCAGTGAGATTAAAAGAAAGGGTGGCAACGTTGAGAGCGCAGGGTTAAGCGCAGGGATAAATTATACTGAAGACTTCTACTCGGGGGAGAACTCATATGATGATGTGATAGTAGAAATATGAGTAGTGGTAGAAGACATAAGGAATTCAGTATTGGAGGCAGAGTTTAACAGAGCTTTGGAAGACCTGCGATCAAATGAGGCAAAAGTGATGGACAACATTCGTACGTAATTTCTAAAATATTTTGTGAAGTGGCAATCAAACGTCAATTCAAGCTGGTCTATAGAATGTATAAGACAGGAGACACACAATCGGATTTTCAGAAAATCATCCCACAAACAGCAAGGTAAGACAAATAGCAGCAGCAACCAGCTAGTTCTGGCATTGCGCTTGATACGAGAACCAAGATATAAGAAAAGTCAAGAAACGTTTATAGAATTTTTCTGCCTAGGAAAAACGATCGATAATATGAAATAGTGCAAAAAGTTTGAAATTTTGTGAAAACCTATAGGGAAAGACGGGTAATACACAGTGTGTACAAGAACCAAGAGGGAGAAATAATAAAGGAAATCCAAGATCGAAATGCTCAGATTAAAAGAATGTAAAACAGGGATGCAGTCTTTTCCCTCTACTGCTCAATCTGTGCATCTAAAACGCATGACGGATGTGAAAGAAACGTTCAAGAGTCAGTATAAATTCAAGGAGTAAGAATGTAATGAAGTTCGCTGATTATATTTCTATTCGCAGCGAAAGTGAAGAAGAATTACAGGATCTGTTGATTAGACTGAGCAGTTTAATGCGCACAGAATACGGATTGAGAGAAGACCGAAGAAAGACGAAAGTAATGAAGAGCAGCAGAAATGAGATCAACAATAAACTTAACAGCAAAACTCGTGACCATAAAGTACACGATGTGTAGGATTCTGCTACATTGGAAGTAAATTAACCCACGAAGTACGAAAGAAGAAGGATATACAAGGATTTCCTGACCAAACGAGGCCTAAAGTATCATACATAGGCCTTAATTTGAGAAATAAGTTTCTGAGAATGTCCGTGTAGAGCACAGAATTGCATGTTAGTGAATCATGGACTGTGGGAAAACAGAAACAGAAACGAATCGAAGCCCTGGAGACGTGGTGCTGCAGAATGATGTTTAAAATTATGTGTACTGATAAGACGAGAAGCTTCTCCGCTAAATCGGCCAGGAATTAAAATGTGGAAGACACTGAAGAAAGAAAGGACAGGATGGTAGGACATGTTTCAAGACATCAGGAAACAACATCTGCTATACTAGAGGTTGTTGTAAAGGGTAAAAACTACAGGGAAGACACTCAACAAATGTTTAATGGCGTTTCGTGCAACTGCTACTCCGAGATACATACAACGGCTCAGTTAACTGTCTGTTTTAAACCGCTTATAGCATTACTTTAAGTACACAACGGATTTTCTGTCCAATGTGAAATCACAGGCTGCGATCTCGTATTAGATGTTAAATGACCACGTTGCTGACTATGTGTTAAACCGTGATCTTCATTCCTTTTTGGTATATGACAAAATGTAAGTTACTAAGTCTGTGTGTATGTATGTATGTGTGTGTGTGTGTGTGTGTGTGTGTGTGTGTGTGTGCGAGGAAGATGGAGAGAATGAAAGCCCATACTCCTCTATATAGGCAGAAGAACACATAGATGCTCCACAGGATTTAATTCAGTGACGTACACATAAATCGTGAAACCATAGAGAAATTAAAGACACCGAAGATTTACTAATACGCGAAATTATATAACCCGTCGGCTAGAGCAATGTCCACTAACCACATACAAGGAGGCTGAAGGTGTAAAACAAAAACAGGGAAGCAAAATAAAGAGAAGAAATTTAATACTGGGTTTTCACAAGCCGCGTTAATTGTTCTTGGTTTTTATTCCACTAATCAGTCCTTTTGTTTTATATAACTTGGCTATGGATTTTGTACACAGTCACACATTTTTACGTCTTCGGATAGTACTTTATTTATCCATTTGCTATGAACGGAGAATAGAAAGTATACTCATCAGAAAGTATACTCTACAGCACGTCTGGTTTTAGAAAAGTCTCCTCCATTTTCAAATGCACAGAATAGCTTTTGAAAAGGGAATTTAATCTTCTAAAACAGGTAATACAAGAAGGGAAACTTTGATGATTGAAGTCGTTGTGAGTGATTTTGATCCAGTCCCAGCCAATTTCACCGTGAAGCCACCTAGTATTTGAGATGGATAGAATACTCGTATTTCGCCCATTGAATTATTAAGATTCTTCTACAGACCACGTTACAAATATGTGTGGTTTTCTATTATCTGCCTCTATCTTTAACACATTGCTGTGCTCTAGATGTACTGCTTCCGATACTTCTTCATTAGGGCTTCCAGCAACATGGTGCAACAAGCCATACTGCTTCAGTTTCACTGTATATGCTTAGACTCATAATTCCTGGTCGTCTTATCAGCGATATTCTACGGTCTCTCCATTCAATAGATTTATCAGCTCCTGAATTTTCTTTGGCATTATCACAATTCCAAAATTTTACAAGAAAAGCATCCAAGAATCAGATTTTAAGAAGCGAATTAGGCCTTGAAATAAACAACATACCGTTGGAGATGACGGTCGAACTAACCCACAGACTCCGTCAACGTGTGCGAAAGCAGAACGTTATCTGAGTCCTATCATATTCAAGAAATGATAACCTTCAAGATACATAATTAATTTCCACCAGTGTACACTAGATTCACGTCAAAAAATAAATAAAATTTATTTAAATCCTCAGTTTGGACAATTTTTTTGTCTTCCCGTTTGCCTGCCTCTCACTGTACTTACGACGTGGCAGAAAAATGCACACAGAGAAAATTCGATTTTTAGAATAATTTTTGCAATTACATGACAGTATTTTAAATTTATAATCAGCATTTACAATTATCTTTCATATATTTTATAGTGGCAATGTTTTTGTAGTGTACACATATTGACATTCAGACGTATTACTAGCAGTTAACCGTCGCAACCAGGTTACGAATTTAACAAAATTTCCTGTCTAACAGGGTAGGCATCCAGCTTACAGAGCAATGTACACAACAATGTTAAACATTTTATTGCGTAATACATTTCACACTTAAACGGGTGAAACCAGTGTAGTGATAAGTGCATAAATTGACACAAACAGTAATTCACCCTAAACACTCACTTTATAATAGACACTCACTACTTATTGTACGAACTTTTGGATGGTCTGACCTTCCTGTTTTTTTTCTGAATACTGAACATTTGATTTTCTCGATGCATTGGTTTCTCTTTTGTTACTTTAGACTTGCTACTTCAGCAGCATATGTCTTCGAACGACATACCAATATATACACAATATGGACTAGTCTTGAAGTTACACGTGGGACAGAGTACGTACATGAGCAAATCTGTTTCAGCAAATATTGCTGATTGTTCGACTTGTGGAAGATTTATTGAAAGTACAGTCGAGAAAGAAGACGTTACGTTCTGTAGCGATAGTCCGTACATTTGCCTTTTCAGTATACGAGTCTGGCACGTTTAGTTATTTGTTCATGGCTGAGAATAAACCATGTGCTGGATGATGGCCGACGACGTTAAGTGGTTGTGCTAAAAGCCCACATTCTCCGTCGCCCTCGACTCCTCGTCTTTCCGCATTAAAATTTGACCAATCTCGATATTTCCTGCACTTCCAAGCTTAATTCCCGTTCAGTCTTTCCAGAAGAGGCAGTTGCGTATGGGAGGAAATCGACAATCGCTGTGGTCCTAGCTTTGTATGCCTGCTTTATTAGTATTAGAACACGAATTTCATTTTTGCTCGGTCGTCTGAATATTCCGAACTACACGGATGTCAAAACTTAAAGACGAAAGTAACTTTCACATAACGTGTCACTGCCAAATAACAAATCTCGATGAAACGTGGACCATACATAGAAGTAACTGCTACAGTATAGTAAGGAAGGTGATTCAATGAAATACCCAGTGAGACTGATACTATAGGAGCGTGGGTGGTGGAGAGTGGCAGGTGCTGGGGGTTTATTTGACATAGTTCCAAGTTATGATTTGTTAATAAACATAGTATTACCATATTACACTTCGCGGTAAGAGCTATTTTACAAACGTCAACCGTGGCATAACTCTGTCACAACAGACACGGAAATGAATGTTCGAAATATCGCTTTGCCACAATACGTATGCGGTAACGCACAGTGATGCAACGTGTGATTTACATATGAAAATCCAGTGCGTCCGCACCCCACCCACCCCCTTCTCTCGTAATCGCATTGTAGCCATCTTATTTACCTCGCGTCTCGTAGACGGCCCACCCGTTGGTTATTTCTCCGTCTGTCGCGAGCCCTAACACTCGTGCAATAAACAGCGCATAATAATGTGGTAAGTGGGGAGGTTTAAATGCTAAATGTAATGAGAATAGTAAAATGTTACGGTGCCAACTAATTTTCTTTGTTAGTCCAATTGTAAAATTAGTGAAACGATTTATAGAGTCGGTGTATCATTAACATTCATAGCAAGCTTCCAGGAGATTAATCTCTAGTTCCCGAGCACCGCAAAACTCACAAAGTGCTTCTCACAATCTTAGAATCCAGATGAGATCGCAAAAATATGCTTTCTGAGGCAACTTTTACAATTAATAACTTTAACAACTAATTTCTTTACGTGCTTCACACACTAGTTCGCATGTTGCCACCTCGAAAGCCGATCGTACACAGTAACACAACATCGCACAAGTACGTCATCCGATGCAGTTTCAAAACAAACTGTTCCATCTTTACATGAGATCACATTTTATCACTTCCTCGGAAACCGATCGTAGACTAGTCATGGTCAATCTTAGCAGTCTGGCGCCTACCGTCTCAAGGGTATGCAGCTCGTGGTCGTGCGGTAGCGTTCTCGCTTCCCGCGCCTGGGTTCCCGGGTTCGATTCCCGGCGGGGTCAGTGATTTTCTATGCCTTTTGATGTCTGGGTGTTGGGTGATGTCCTTAGGTTAGATAGGTTTAAATAGTTTTAAGTTCTAGGGGACTGATGACCATAGATGTTAAGTCCCATAGTGCTCAGAGCCATATGAACCCTCTGAGGGCGTACTTGTTTTTGTGTCTAGGAATCCTTCGTACTCGGTTCACTAGATAAACAATCATACAACTCACATTAGTAAGTTTTATTAGAACAAGACAACTACAAATACCTTACTTTGATAGATGTGCCGCAAGCACGGGGCGATACACAATGTAATCATTCTTCTTCAGAATAGACAAACACAAGTCTGTGCTACATAGAGATTGCTAATGATAAAGGCTACGATGCGTTCGCTAACGAAGTGGCTAACGCTGAAGCTGCAATCGGAGAGGGCCGAGCGGCGTTTATCTCGTCTTCACCTAGGGGCCGCTGCTGTCGCGTTGTCGTCCTGGAGGAAGGTCGGTCAGCCTGTGATTGGCTGACCCCTTCTCACAGCTCCCCCACTTCTCAGTCATTCCCGACTGGCGTGCCGGCGCTGACTTCGCGCCGTAACACTTGTGACTGGTCCACCCTTTCCATCAATAAGCTCTGACAAAAACTAAAATTTGTGATTATCGTTTCCTCGTGAAGTGCGTGTCATTGAGACTGTTACCAACCAGTTTTCAGCACAAGAAACTTCATCAGCACGGTTGGAGCTGTATATTAATATTCCAGCAGTAAATGTAAATAGTGAAATACTCAGTACTTGGCACCCGGCGTGACGTGAATCCTCACTGCCTTCCTTTGCTCCAGTGCTCGCCCGGCCGTTCTCACCTAACGTGAGCATCTGTCGCGTCGTTCGATGTATCTGTTCAGTGATCCTACCTACTCGCTCGCCTGTACAAAATCTTTCTATACTGTGCATTAAAACACAGCAACAAAAATGTAATTAACATTAACAGGGATGTGGTACGTATAAATACCAAATGACCCATTTTAGTAGTCATTTGCATCTGGTCACATTAGCATCATAATTTTCCATGCTTTAAAAAAACACTTCGACATACATGTTAAAACATACGTAAAACATATATCAAATTACTTGATGCAATAATTTACCACCAGCCGTATGTATTCTAGAAATTTATTTTATGAACTCCTCATGTGCTACCAGTGTCGGCATTACACTGATGCCATCTTCAGGCCCCACACGCCATAGTCGCAAAAACGCTATACACGGAAGGAGCCATATTACTGGATCCGTGAATCAAATCGTTATGCAACAGTCCTTTGTGGCCAGGTGACATAGACTCCGTGTCTGTGTCGCCTTGCCACCAAGAGCTGTTGCATAACGATTTGATTCACGGATCCAGTTATATGGCTCCTTCCGTGTATAGCGTTTTTGCGACTATGACGTGTGGGGTCTGAAAATGGCATCAATGTAATGCCGCCACTTGTAGCACATAAGGAGTTCATAAAATAAATTTCTACAATAAATACGGCTGGTGGTAAATTATTGCGTCAAGAAACACGTGCCACCCGTTGACCCACGGACCATAAAGGATCAACAAAGATTATAACAAATTATTTCACAGATCTTAAATGCTTCACGCAGTCCTAGTGCAACAAACGTTATCACAGTGGAACAGTTACAAAACAATCACCTGATGGGAATCAGGATAAAGTTCTTATCATGGTAGGTCTCTCACAAAGGGTATACAAAAAAACTGTCGATTACTTTGAGAGGTGGTAGTACTCATCGAAACAGGAATAATAAGTCCAATTAACATGGGTTCCGAAACGCGTACTTTTCGGGATAAACACGTAGTTATGGGAAACGCTGCGCGACGCTTGGTTGCGAATATTAGCACGGTCGTTGCATTGCCGCTCCGTCAAATGTGTCGGCAGGGAATCATCATGTCTTGCAATACTCCACCCACCATTAGGTGGTGTACAATCAGTTGTGTGGTTGTAGTCGTGTTGTAGGCTCCCTTATATTTCGTCGTTTTTGTGTGACTTATTGTATAGTACTGTCAACTCTGGGTACGTTAGCATGATGTTCTACCTACTTCCATTAATGTGTTTACTGTTATTGCGCTATTTGTACGCACATGTGAAGGGATTATTTCGATAGTGGTACAAGTCCATTTTTGTTCATTCTGAGATACAGAGTCCTAAAATTATATGAGCGCTGAAAAACCTGCAGTTGAGATACCAGAAATATTCACGTATATGTACTTGAATATTTCTGTTATCTCAACTGCAGAATTTTCAGCGCTCATTCAACTTTAGGATTCAGTATCTCAGAAAGAACAAAAACGGACTTGTACCACTATTGAAATAAGCCCTTCACATGGTGTAGAACATTTCCTTTATCTCACTTCCACCATTTGTTAGCAACGGAAGCCTACTACTCGACAAGTGAAATGACGGGTATGATATTCTGCTACGCAAATGGACGTCTTTAATGGAGGTGCTGTCATTGAGGTTTTTTTTTTCTTGGTGGGAAACCAGAGTATTGCATATATTCATTGGCGGTTGCGGAATGTCTATGGAGACTGTCAGTCAACAAAAGCACAATGAATCGTTGGGCGAGGCATCTGTCATCATCACGACAAGCTCGTGCAAACCTGTCAGATCTCTCATGTGCCGACCGGCCGCATACAGCTGCGAATCCAGCAAAATTGGAATGTGCCGACACTCTCACTCGAGGTGATGGACGGATCACAAACATTTCACTGCACAACTGGAGGTCTCTGTTGAGAGTGCTGACACACTCGTCCACCATTTGGGTGCTCAAAGGTGTGTGTGTCCGCTGAGTTCCTCGCCGCCCAACGAGTGACGTCAGAGAGCAACGAAGGACCATCTGTGAGGAACCGCTTGCGCGGTACGAGCCTGAACGGGACAGTCTTTGACGAACATCATCACAGGCTACGAAACATGGGTTCATCACTTCGAACCGGAAACAAAACGGCAGTCCATGTGGTGATGCCACACCACCTACCCTTCGTAGAAAACGATCAAAGCCGCATCCTCGGCCAGTAAAGACATGGCGACGGTCTACTGGGAATCCGACGGGCTTATTCTTTTTTACGTCCTCCCTCACGGTACAATGATTAAATCCGAAGTGTACTGAGCTGCTGTTGTTATGGTCTTCAGTCCGAAGACTGGTTTGATGCTGCTCTCCATGCTGCTCCATCCTGTGCAAGCGTCTTCATCTCTGAGGAACTAGTGCAACCTACATCCTTTTCAATCTGCTTACAGTATTCATCCCTTGGTCTCCGTCTACGATTTCTACACTCCACGCTTCCCTCCAGTACTAAATTGGTGATCGCTTGATGTCTCAGAATTTGTGCTACCAACCGATCCCCTCTTCTAGTCAGTGTTTGTGCCACAAATTTCTTTTCTCCCCAAGTAGCCCCTCATTAGTTACGTGGTCTACTCATCTAATGTTCAGCATTCTTCTGTAGCAGCACATTTCAAAAACTTCTATTATCATCTTGTTAAAACTGCTGTCAGCCACGTCTCACTTCCACACATGGCTACACTACGTACAAATACATGCTGAAAAAACTCCCTGATACTCAAATCTATCCTCGACGTTAACAAATTTCTCTTCTTCAGAAACTCTTTCATTTCCATTGCCAGTCTACATTTTATATCGCATGTACTTTGACCATCATCAGTTATTTTGCTGGCCAAGTTAGCAAAACTGATCTACTGCTTTAAGTTTCTCATTTCCTAATCTAATTCCCTCAGCACCAGCTAATTTAATTCGACTACATTCCGTTATTCGTTTTGCTTTCGTTCATGTTCTTCTTAATGCTTCATTCTTTTCAACTGCTCTTCCAAGTCCGTGTATTGCTCTACCTTCAGAAAATTGAAGAAGCTTTTTCAGCGTGGTCTTCGCTACAAATATGCGAACGAACTTATCCTAGTCCATGAGAACGCAAGGCCTCTCGAACGTCTGCACCCCCAAGAGGAGTTCACAAAACATCATTGCACTGTACTTTCCCATCCACTCTGCAGCCCGGATATCGCACGTTTCCCACCTTCCAGCTTCCATCTGCTTGGTTCAACGAAAGCTATACTCTGAGGGCAGCAGTGTGTGGATGACTGGGAGGTTATTAATGCAGCAAAATGTTGGCTCCGACGTCGACCAGTAGAGTGTTTCCATTTGTGCATACAGGCCCTTATCACAGAGGGCAATACAACGTGCCGCCATGCTGGCTAGGTTGGTAGGGATTTCCTGCGGTAGAGCCTTCCATGCCTCCGCCAGAGCTGCTGAAAACTTCTGATTGGTCGTTGGTGCATGCTGACATATTGCATTACGTCTCCATAACACATGTCACATATGCTCCTCAGTATTTGAGTCGGCGGAAAGGGCGGGCCTGTACGTTCGCCGAATATCCTCTCGTTCCGAGAGCTCCTCTATGTGCGCTGAAAAGACACTCAACTGGGAAGGAGTACAGCGCCACAATAACGTTGACCGGTGAGTGTGTAGCGTTCAAAGATTTGGACGTCAGTACACCCACGTAACATTACGCCTCGCCACACTATAAAAACAGGACTTCCAAAACGACCATGTTGAACAGTGTTCCTGGGCGTATTAAGTGTTACCATATGAGGGTATGTACAGCACTGCCGAACATTATCGTTTGTGTAGTCCAGGCATTATGGTATGGGGAGGGATAATGTTGCCTCCAGATATGAACACATACAATCGCCGGTCAACGTTATTGCGATGCTGTACTCATTCCCCTTGTGCCTCTTTTCAGATCTGCGTTCGGCCCTGACATCGTTTTTGTTTTCTGGATGTCGATAGTGCGGGTTTTCGAATACTACTACGCACCCTCCGAATCAGAGTTACGATATTAAAAGTTTTGGCTGGTTTCGTTGTCTAGATGCTGGAATACGTAGTTGCCGCATTACAGGCCAAATACTGCTGAGTCTACGGTATATATAAGAATACACACATGAATAGAGAGGTCGAAGGTTCCTATCACTCGGCAATTGCGAATTTCATAAATGAAAGATTGCAATTAAATAAATCTGCAGGTATTATCTTAACGACTTTAAATGACGAGTACATTAGTTGAAGTACTTTTGAGAATGCGGTATATTTCTGCAAAACACTTATTGATGTCGATGGTCCAGCAATTAAATAAAATATAAGTTGAATACCAGGGAAACAATAGATTCCTACAACACGTAATTAGTTATGAACAACAACATAGCTCGCGAGATAGTCACTTCTAAACGAACACCATGTCTTCACTGCAGAAGCCACGGAAATCACACAAGAGCACAGGTCGGCACTCCGGAATACACTCCTGGAAATTGAAATAAGAACACCGTGAATTCATTGTCCCAGGAAGGAGAAACTTTATTGACACATTCCTGGGGTCAGATACATCACATGATCACACTGACAGAACCACAGGCACATAGACACAGGCAACAGACCATGCACAATGTCGGCACTAGTACAATGTATATCCACCTTTCGCAGCAATGCAGGCTGCTATTCTCCCATGGAGACGATCGTAGAGATGCTGGATGTAGTCCTATGGAACGGCTTGCCATGCCATTTCCACCTGGCGCCTCAGTTGGACCAGCGTTCGTGCTGGACGTGCAGACCGCGTGAGACGACGCTTCATCCAGTCCCAAACATGCTCAATGGGGGACAGATCCGGAGATCTTGCTGGCCAGGATAGTTGACTTACACCTTCTAGAGCACGTTGGGTGGCACGGGACACATGCGGACGTGCATTGTCCTGTTGGAACAGCAAGTTCCCTTGCCGGTCTAGGAATGGTAGAACGATGGGTTCGATGACGGTTTGGATGTACCGTGCACTATTCAGTGTCCCCTCGACGATCACCAGAGGTGTACGGCCAGTGTAGGAGATCGCTCCCCACACCATGATGCCGGGTGTTGGCCCTGTGTGCCTCGGTCGTATGCAGTCCTGATTGTGGCGCTCACCTGCACGGCGCCAAACACGCATACGACCATCATTGGCACCAAGGCAGAAGCGACTCTCATCGCTGAAGACGACACGTCTCCATTCGTCCTTCCATTCACGCCTGTCGCGACACCACTGGAGGCGGGCTGCACGATGTTGGGGCGTGAGCGGAAGACGGCCTAACGGTGTGCGGGACCGTAGCCCAGCTTCATGGAGACGTTTGCGAATGGTCCTCGCCGATACCCCAGGAGCAACAGTGTCCCTAATTTGCTGGGAAGTGGCGGTGCGGTCTCCTACGGCACTGCGTAGGATTCTACGGTCTTGGCTTGCATCCGTGCGTCGCTGCGGTCCGGTGCCAGGTCGACGGGCACGTGCACCTTCCGCCGACCACTGGCGACAACATCGATGTACTGTGGAGACCTCACGCCCCACGTGTTGAGCAATTCGGCGGTACGTCCATCCGGCCTCCCGCATGCCCACTATACGCCCTCGCTCAAAGTCCGTCAACTGCACATACGGTTCACGTCCACGCTGTCGCGGCATGCTACCAGTGTTAAAGACTGCGATGGAGCTCCGTATGCCACGGCAAACTGGCTGACACTGACGGCGGTGGTGCACAAATGCTGCGCAGCTAGCGCCATTCGACGGCCAACACCGCGGTTCCTGGTGAGTCCGCTGTGCCGTGCGTGTGATCATTGCTTGTACAGCCCTCTCGCAGTGTCCGGAGCAAGTAAGGTGGGTCTGACACACCGCTGTCAATGTGTTCTTTCTTCCATTTCCAGGAATGTATTTCTATTCTCGGCGACCACGCGCAAATTGCTCCACTGTCCAAGTCTTTCAAGCGACTCTCACGCCCAGCACCGTACCGTCCCAGCACGTCCCGTGTCCCGTGCCGTTCCGTCCTCAACTCCCCGTGTCCTCCTCTCCGGAACTCGCTTCCATCCAGTCTCCCCATTCACGAGCGCTGTTATTTAATAGAGCGGCCGCGCCATGTCTTCATGCCAACGCACAGTCACACAAACATAATGAAACATATTCGAAACACTGGATTTACATTTAAATACTTGAAATTAAATAAACATTCATTCGGCTGGACCATAATCACGCTCTAATACACATTATTAAATACATAAACAATAAAATAAATATATATCAAGAGAAAGGAAGCAGAAGGTAGGCCAGAAGCCTAATGTCTCTGTGCTTTCTAAAACACAGTAAATAATTGACCAGTTTCTTCATGAATAGCATATATCGGATATTAACATAGATATGGATCAATCAATATACACTCCTGGAAATGGAAAAAAGAACACATTGACACCGGTGTGTCAGACCGACCATACTTGTTCCGGACACTGCGAGAGGGCTGTACAAGCAATGATCACACGCACGGCACAGCGGACACACCAGGAACCGCGGTGTTGGCCGTCGAATGGCGCTAGCTGCGCAGCATTTGTGCACCGCCGCCGTCGGTGTCAGCCAGTTTGCCGTGGCATACGGAGCTCCATCGCAGTCTTTAACACTGGTAGCATGCCGTGACAGCGTGGACGTGATCCGTATGTGCAGTTGACGGACTTTGAGCGAGGGCGTATAGTGGGCATGCGGGAGGCCGGGTGGACGTACCGCCGAATTGCTCAACACGTGGGGCGTGAGGTCTCCACAGTACATCGATGTTGTCGCCAGTGGTCGGCGGAAGGTACACGTGCCCGTCGACCTGGGACCGGACCGCAGCGACGCACGGATGCACGCCAAGACCGTAGAATCCTACGCAGTGCCGTAGGGGACCGCACCGCCACTTCCCAGCAAATTAGGGACACTGTTGCTCCTGGGATATCGGCGAGGACCATTCGCAACCGTCTCCATGAAGCTGGGCTACGGTCCCGCACACCGTTAGGCCGTCTTCCGCTCACGCCCCAACATCGTGCAGCCCGCCTCCAGTGGTGTCGCGACAGGCGTGAATGGAGGGACGAATGGAGACGTGTCGTCTTCAGCGATGAGAGTCGCTTCTGCCTTGGTGCCAATGATGGTCGTATGCGTGTTTGGCGCCGTGCAGGTGAGCGCCACAATCAGGACTGCATACGACCGAGGCACACAGGGCCAACACCCGGCATCGTGGTGTGGGGAGCGATCTCCTACACTGGCCGTACACCTCTGGTGATCGTCGAGGGGACACTGAATAGTGCACGGTACATCCAAACCGTCATCGAACCCATCGTTCTACCATTCCTAGACCGGCAAGGGAACTTGCTGTTCCAACAGGACAATGCATGTATCCTGTGCCACCCAACGTGCTCTAGAAGGTGTAAGTAAACTACCCTGGCCAGCAAGATCTCCGGATCTGTCCCCCATTGAGCATGTTTGGGACTGGATGAAGCGTCGTCTCACGCGGTCTGCACGTCCAGCACGAACGCTGGTCCAACGGAGGCGCCAGGTGGAAATGGCATGGCAAGCCGTTCCACAGGACTACATCCAGCATCTCTACGATCGTCTCCATGGGAGAATAGCAGCCCGCATTGCTGCGAAAGGTGGATATACACAGTACTAGTGCCGACATTGTGCATGCTCTGTTGCCTGTGTCTCTGTGCCTGTGGTTCTGTCAGTGTGATCATGTGATGTATCTGACCCCAGGAATGTGTCAATAAAGTTTCCCCTTTCCTGGGACAATGAATTCACGGTGTTCTTATTTCAATTTCCAGGAGTGTATTTATAAGCATACTGCTACCGTTTTTTCGTGTAACTATGGAGTACCTATGGCCCGACGCGATAGTTAGTAATCGGCCGATTGGACCTCCTATAACTCATGTCTGTAATTCATACAACTTAGGTTGTTTACACTAATACACTACTGGGCATTAAAACTGCTACACCACCAAGATGACGTGCTACAGACACGGAAATTTAATCGACAGGAAGAAGATGCTGTGATATGCAAATGATTAGCTTTTCAGAGCATTCAGACAAGTTTGGCGCCGGTGGCGACATCTACAACGTGCTGACATGAGGAAAATTTCCAACCGATTACTCATACACAAACAGCAGTTGACCGACGTTGCCTGGTGAAACGTTGTTGTGATGCCTCGCGTATGGAGGAGAAAGGCGTAGCATCACGTTCCGACTTTGATAAAGGTTTATCGTATCGCGAATTTGCTGCTCGCGTTGGTCTAGATCCAATGACTGTTAGCAGAACCGTGCGACTGCTACGGTCGCAGGTTCGAATCCTGCCTCGGGCATGGATGTGTGTGATGTCCTTAGGTTAGTTAGGTTTAAGTAGTTCTAAGTTCTAGGGGACTAATGACCACAGCAGTTGAGTCCCATAGTGCTCAGAGCCAATTGAACCATTTTTTTTGTTAGTAGAATATGGAATCGGTGGATTCAGGAGGGTAATACGGAACGTCGTGCTGGATCACAACGGCCACGTATCACTAGTAGTCGAGATGACAGGCATCTTATCCGTATGGTTGTAACGGATCCAGCAGCCACGTCTCGATTCCTAAGTCAAAGGATGGGAACCTTTGCAAGACAACAACCATTTGCACGAACAGTTTGCTCGGAGACCATGGCTGCGGTTACCCTTGATGCTGCATCACAGGCAGGAGTGCCTGCGATGGCGTACTCAGCGCCGAACCTGGGTGCACGAATGGCAAGTTCTGTTTACAGTATCAGGATGATCGCAACCGTGTTTGGCGACATCGCGGTGAACGCACATTGGAAGCGTATATTCCTCATCGCCATATTGGCGTATAAACCGGCGTGATGGTATGGGGTGCGATTGGTTACAAGTCTCAGTCACCTCTTGTTCGCATTGACGGCACTTTGAACAGTGGACGTTACATTTCAGATGTGTTACGATCCGTGACTCTACCCTTCATTCAACCCCTGCGAAACGCTACATTTCAGCAGGATAATACACGACCGCAAGTTGCAGGTCCTGTACTGGACTTTCTGGATACAGAAAATGTTCGACTGGTGTCCTGGCCAGCACATTCTCCAGATCTCTCACCAATTGAAAACGTCTGGTCAATGGTAACCGAGCAACTGGCTCGTCACATTACGCTAATGACTACTCTTGATGAACTGTGGTATAGTGTTGAAGCTGCATGGGCAGCTGTACCTGTACACGCCATCCAAGCTCTGTTTGACTCAATGCCCAGACGTATCAAGGTCGTTATTACGGCCAGAGGTGATTGTTCTGGGTACTGATTTCTCAGGATTTATGCACCCAAATTGCGTGAAAATGTAATCACAGGTCAGTTCTAGTAGAATATATTTGTCCAATGAGTACCCGTTTATCATCTGCATTTCTTGGTGTAGCAATTTTAATGGCCAGTAGTGTACAGTATTTCCAGGGCGCCACAACTCGCCCGTTACCTCACAATGGGATGTGGTTGTGGAGGAGCTCTTGGAACTTGAGGATATTCAGCGAGTGGCCTGGCCCGCCTTCTCCCTGACTTAAACAGCACCGAACACTTGTGGGTTGCGTTGGGGAGACATATTACAGAACATCAGTCTGCACCAACGACCATTTGGCAGTTTTCAGGCTCGCTGACAGAGGAATGAAACACCATACCACACGAATTTCTTACCAGCCCTATGGTCAGGATAGGAACACATTGCAGAGCATCATTGCTGTCTGCGGTGATCACACACCGTATTAAGAATCATATCTCGGTTTTCGCAATGTCCAGGAGACCACCATAGATCGCAATGACTTTGGTGTGAATGGTGTTTTTGAATATCAGTGTTATTTCTGTTCGCCTCACTGGGTATTTCTTTCAGTTACCTTCTGCACTAAACAGTAGCAGTTCTTTCTACGTATGGCCCAAGTTTCATCGAGGTATGTTACTTGGCAGTGACACAACATGGCGAAGATACTTTTGTCCTTGAGTTTTGTACACCTGGATCCCCTGTTAGCTGGCGCCTTATTCCATTTTCCGAGTGCTTAGTCGCTAAGGCGAGACGTGCGTGCGCGTGTGACAACTTCATGTTCAGTGCGTGTTCCGGCGTGTCATAACCGGGGATTTCCTCACTGCCTGAGAAGTTTTCGACATACTTACTGCAGTGACGCTGTGTCTTCTGCAAATAAAGCTCGCAGAACGACATACGAAATGCTGATTCCTTAAAATTTGACTGGATCTGCAAGACAATGTCACATGGAATTTAACAGAGCATTTACAGCCCACAACTGCATTCTTACAAATTTAAACTGCTATTCTTCCGACTTGATCACATGATGTTCTAGGCATTATAAGTACAATTTAAACGATACTGGTGTTGAAGTATTTAAACTCCACTAGATTCTATCTTTCAATGAAGCTAGAATCAACGTATATTATTTTTCACAGGTTGTAGTAAGTAATTGTGGGAGCGTCACATTAAAGTGTAGCTAAGTGCGTTATGCAACGGAAAGAAAAGAGCGTAAGGAAAATTCTAAAAGGTAGATTTGTATTCAAGCAATAAGTGAAACCTCGATGGCCCAGCCGTTCTAGGCACTACAGTCTGGAACCGCGCGACCACTACGGTCGCAGGTTCGAATCCTGCCTCGGGCATGGATATGTGTGATGTCCTTAGGTTAGTTAGGTTTAAGTTGTTCTAAGTTCTAGTAGACTGAAGACCGCAGAAGTTAAGTCCCATAGTGCTGAGAGCCATTTTTTTGAAATCTCGAGAACAAACACTGACCGTGTAAACTACACTGGATTCTATCTCTCAATAAAGCCAAAATCAATTTATAATATTTCTGAAGGGACAGGAAGTCAATGTGAGACAATCGCATTACACTGAAGGTAATTGTGTTATGAATTGGAAAGAAAAGAGCAAAAAGAAAATTGTGAAAGGTAGAGTTGTATTCAGACAATACTTGACAGGAGTGACTATTCAAGTTACCACAATAAAGGGTGACTACGCCATGCTATTACAAACTTTCAGGGATGATGGAGAAGGGTAAATGAATCAATTTGATATAAGGGACTCTGGTCCGGAAAAAGACGGGGTCGAATGTTTTAAGCGAAAATCGCTCTAATAGTCCTGCCAATGGAATACATGTACCGGTCTGTTGCTGCTAAGATTGTGGGTAAAGCAACTTTCAGAGGTGGTAGTATGGAGCAAAACAAGAAAAATTTGTCTAGTATACATGGGCTTTATTATACATACCGTAAGAGCTATGAGCACTTGTTCATCATCGCTACTGCGAAACACGTAACTTCTGAAACTTCCTGGCAGATTAAAACTGTATGCCGGACGGAAACACGAACTCAGGACTTTTGCCTTTCGCGGGCAGGTGGTAGAGCGCTTGGCCGCAAAAGGCAAAGGTCCCGAGTTCGAGTCTCGGTCCGGGCACACAGTTTTAATCTACCAGGAAATTTCATATCAGCGCACACCTTCGCTGCAGAGTGAAAATCTCATTCCGGGAACATCCCCCAGGCTGTGGCTAAGCTATGTCTCCGCAATATCCTTTCTTTCAGGAGTGTTCTGCAAGTTTCGCAGGAGAGCTTCTGCAAAGTTTGGAAGGTAGGAGACGAGGTACTGGCAGAAGTAAAGCTGTGAGTACGGGGCGTGAGTCGTGCTTGGGTAGCTCAGTTGGTAGAGCACTTGCCCGCGAAAGGCATAGGTCTCCAGTTCGAGTCTCTGTCTGGCACACAGTTTTAATCTGGCAGGAAGTTTCATATCAGCGCACACTTCGCTGCAGAGTGAAAATGTCATTCTGGTAGGTAACTTCTACCGAACAAGTGTCTACGGCTCTTAAGGTATAAAGTTTAAAACCCACAATTACTGGTAACTTTTTTCTTGCCCATTCCGTTCTACCTCTTCCAAATATATGGAAACCAAACAGCTTGCTGTAGAGGAGATGTGTTTCACAGTATCGAAGGCCAAGGGCTCTTACCTCTTAAGGGATGCATTTTAGAGCCCATTTTAACAGATTTTTTCTTGTTTTGCCCATACTACCTCCATTTAAAATTTTGTTACCGTACAATCTTAGCAACAACAATGTCGGTACACTGTTCTGCTGTCAGAGATATCAAAATGATTTGGCTTATAACTTCCGAATCGGTCGTTTCCGAGCTAGGGTCCCTTACCTCAGACAATTACACTTATCCTTCTCCACCATCCCCGAACGTTTGTAGCACCATAACTGAATCACCCACTACATTTACCTTTCTCCATCATCCCTGAAAATCTGTAACGCATCACTAAATCATCATGTACACTAAAAGTAGTAGCCGACATTCGTTCTTACAGGCTTAGGTAATTTGTGTATTTGGTTTACGGATCATGTCGTTTATTTAATTGCGCTCGCGTATAACAATTTATGCAAATTTCTGTTGCAGTGTTCCATGATGAGCTATACCTGTAAAACAGTTTTACATAAATAAGATAGTGGCTGAGGGGTTCTAGGCGCTTCAGTCCGGAACCGCGCTGGTGCTACGGTCGCAGGTTCGAATCCTGCGTCGGGCATGGATGTGTGTGGTGTCCTTAGGATAGTTAGGTTTAAGAAGTTCTAAGTCTAGGAGACTGATGACCTCAGATATTAAGTCCCATAGTGCTTAGAGCCCTTTGAACCAAATATGAAATTTCACAAATTTTGCTTCTCTCTCATTCTTTGAGAATCATAGTTAAAGAACGCTATTAAAAATCATTCTGTGACAAGAGGCCAAACTATTAAAAGGAATGCATCATAATAACTATGGTAAAGCATAAAATCTGGTTACGCTAAGCTCTCTTCCAACTCCGCAGACCGAAAGTGAGTGGAGCGGCTGGTGTAATTGTCTAATACAAACCATTGAGAAATGCACAGAAGTGTGAATTTCAAGATATACTTATGTTTTTTTAATAGAAATCTTTTATTATTTTTAGCGCAACTGAAAATAGACAAAATATTTAATCAATGCCGTTTCTTACATTGTAAAATGTTAATGAAATCCAGAGTAATTTTTAATGTAAAGTTGGTGCTTGAGTAACTCGCCAGTCGTGTGTATCGGAGAGAACCGAATTAATTAGAAATACGAACAGTGATGTAACGTAGGTACAGAAGAGACATGAACAACACGTTACGTCCACATGCTAACATTTTTATTAGGCTATTTCTCTGAAGAATACTCTACGGCACTGATTTGTTAGAAGAAAATGTACAGTAACATGAGAATGTAGTTAAACTTACAAATTTGTTCTTTGTTTTCATTTACAGAATGTAAAATAGTTTGTTCTGGCATTTCAAGCCAATGAATGTTCAAAGTGGTGCCCATCATTTGCTGCACACATTTGCAACCTACCGCGTAATGAATGTCTTACACAGTAAGCAGTACATCTGGTGTAATGTTGCCACAGGCTGCCTCGAAACGATGTTTCATATCCTCTGTGGTTGCAGGCACATCACGGTACATGTTCTCCTTTAACGTACTCCACAGAAAGAAGTCTAAAGGTGTAAGATCAGGAGAACGGGCCGACCAATTTATGCGTCCGCCACGTCCTATGAAACGCCAGTCGAACATTCGGTTAAGCGTCAGCCTAGTGTTCATTGTAGAGTGTGCAGGAGCACCATCATGCTGATACCACATACGTCGACGCGTATCCAGCGGGACATTTTCTACCAACGTTGGCAGATCATTTCGTAGAAAGTCGATGTGTTTTGCAGTTGTTTGGGTGCCTTCAATGAAGTGAGGACCAATGAGATGGTCGCCAGTTACCCCGCACCATACTTTTACATTCAACGGTCGCTGTCGCTCTACCTGTCGAAGCCAGCGAGGATTGTCCACGGACCAGTAATGCATGTTTCGTAAATTCGCTGCGCCGTGGTTTGCGAAACCTGCTTCATCGGTAAACAGGTAGAACTGCAGAGCATTCTCTGTTAACACCCACTGGCAGAAATTCACTCGATTATTAAAGTTATCTCCATGTAATTGCTACGACACATGTTGCTCGTGAAATTTGTTACGATGAAGTATGCGCATTACACTACTTTGACTCATTGCACTGGCTCTAGCGATGTCACGTGAACTCATGCGTGGGTTCAAGGCAAAATCAGCTAACACAACAACTGCATCTGCTTCTTATGTGAGAGGTTTGTTACGGACCCGTTTGTGTTACGTCCATACCTGTTGCATACCATTGTTTGTAGATGCTTTCGAATGAAATGTGTGGCGCGGTGGATGATCTATGTCCGGGTACCTTTCTGCATACAACCTGCAGGCTGCAGCTGCATTTTGTCTACACTCGCCATAGATGAGTATCATCTCTGCTTTTTCAGAGTTACATTAAACTATTTTCACAGTTCTTACGGCACTGTACACACTGTTGTACTTGTGACCTTTTCACATTCCTACTGTGCGTACTTCTGTTCTTACTTGTGTACAGTACACTATCACAGACGTCCGGTAACACAGTGTACTACAGTCATTCTGAGTACAAGGACTAATTCAGCAAGCGCTACACGCAGACACTGAGACAGCCAAACTCGTAAACATCGTTGTCTTCGTAAACATGCCCCTACAGATCTTGTTTGTTACAGCACGCAACTGAACGTCTGAAGTTTGAAGCGTCATCTTTAAGTTACAAATTATTCCGGATGTACTTAACATTTTACAATGTAACAAACGACACTGTTAAGTATTTGTTTCTATTTCCAGTTCTGCTAAAAACAATAACAGGCTTCTATTTAAAAATACGTAAGTATGTGTTGAAATTCATACTTCCGTGTATTTCTCAATGGTTTGTATTGACCAGTTCTACTAGCCCCTCTCCTCACTTTCGGTTTGTGGAATAGGTTATTCAGTGTTTGTTGTGGTTTGGGAGGTGTTTCCAGTGGCAATGTTAGGTGACTCACCCTGTATATACACATATCAGAAAAAGTTTTGGTTCACAAAGGTTCCGAGAGTTCCGGAACCTGTACAGGAAATTGGAATGAGATCAATATAAGTATCATTTCTGTGCCTTTTTATTGCTCATGAAAACGGCACATTGCATGTTGTACCAGCATACAGCGAGACCTTCAGAGTTGGTGGTCCAGATTGCTACAAACCGGTGTCTCTAATACCCAGTAGTACGTCCTCTTGCATTGATGCGTGCCTGTATTCGTCGTGGCATACTATCCACAAATTCATCAAGGCGATGTTGGTCCAGATTGTCCTACCCCTCAACGGCGATTAGGCGTAGATCACTGTGGTGGCTCAAGTCGCCCACAAACAGCCCTTTTCAATCTATCCCAGGCATATTCGACAGGGTTCATGTCTGGAGAACATGCTGGCCTCTCTAGTCGAGCGATATCGTTATCCTGAACGAAGTCATTCACAAGACGTGCACGATCTGGGCGCGAATTGTCCTCTATGAAGACGAATGTCTCGCCAGTATGCTGCCGATATGGTTGCACTATCGTTCGGAGGATGGCATTCACGTCTCGTACAGCCGTTACGGCGCCTTCCATGACCACCAGCGGCGTACGTCGGCCCCAAGTAATGCCACCTAAAACAGCAAGGAACATCCGCCTTGCTGCACTCGCTGGACAGTGTGTCTAAGGCTTTCAGCCTGACCGGGTTGACTCCAAACACGTCTCCGACTATTGTTTGGTTGAAGGCATATGCGACACTCATCGGTGAAGAGAACATTTTGCCAAGCCTGAGCGGTCCATTCGGCATGTTGTTGAGCCCATCTGTAACGGGCGGCATGGTGTCGTGGTTGCAAAGATGGATCTCGCCGAGGACGTCGGATGTGAAGTTGCGCATCATGCAGCCTATTGCGCACAGTTAAAGTCGTAACACGACGTCCTCTGGCTGCACGGAAAGCATCATTCAAGATGAAGGCGCTTCTGTCAGGGTTCCTTCGAACCGTAATCCGTAGGTAGCGGTAATCCACTTCAGTAATAGCCCTTGCGTGGCCTGAACGCGGCATGTCATAGACAGTTCCTGTTTCTTTGTCTCCTCCATGTCCGAACAACATCGGTTTGGTTCACTCCGAGACGCCTGGACACTTCCCATGTTGAGAGCCCTTTTTGGCACAAAGTAACACTGCGGACGCGATCGAGCCGCGGTATTGACCGTCTAGGCACAGTTGAACTACAGGCAACAAGAGCCGTGTACCTCCTTTCTGATGGAATGACTGGCTGTCGGAGCCCCTCCGTCTAATAGGCACTGCTCATACGTGGTTGTTTACATCTTTGGGCGCGTTTAGTGACATCTCTAAACAGTGAAATGGACTCTGTCTGTGATACAATATCTACAGTCAACATCTATCTTCAGGAGTTCTGGTAACCTGGGTGAGGCAAAACTTTTTTTGATGTGTGTATAATATGCGAAAGTCAAGGCATTACAGAAATTAAAATTGGTGTGCAAAAATTAACGACAAAATTAATTTTTTCACGATGTTTCACAGCAAAGTAACAAAGCTCGATGATACTGCGACCATAAATAGAAAGAACTGCTGTGGTAAACTGCAGAAGGTAACTAAATGAAATACATAACGGGACGAACAGAAATTTCATTTCATTCAAAGACAATAATTACACTGAGATCACAGAGATTCATTATAGTCCCCTGGACATTACAAACGGCGGTAATCGGGTGTCGATCACAACGAACATCTGCGTATCCTCTGCAAAGTGCTGCCAAGCTGGGCACAACGTTGGTAAGGAGTTCTTGCTGTATGGTGTTCCACTGTTCTACCCCAGCGTGGTTGACATTACCTGAATGGTCGTTGGAGCATGTGGGCTTGTTGCGATATGTCTCCCTAACCCATCACACATGCGCTCTGGGATACGAGCAAGCCAGTCCGTCCACCGAATATCGCCTCGTTCCAAGAACGCCTCTACTTGTTCTGTTCAATGCAGTTGCACTTCGTCATCCATAAAATGAAGTCAAGAACCAATGCACGTTTGAAAAAACGTACATGGTGAAGGACAACAGTGCCTCAATAACAATGGCCGTTGAGTGTACCGTGTCCAAAGATCTGGAGGTCAGTAAGTGCATCTAACGTTATCTCTCCCCAAACCGTGACACCGGGACGATAAAATCGATCATGTTCGACAGTGTTCCTGGGTACATTACATGTTCTTTCTATGCACAGCTCAAGGTTCATCGAGCTATATCACTTGGCAATGACATATCATGTGAAAATTACTTCTGTCCTTAAGTTTTACACGTCAGTATATATTGCCAATACATTTTATTTACATATCGCGGTGACTGCGATGGAATAGAAGTGACATTTCTGATCGTCGTATTGCGTATTTCATTCAGTTGCCTTCCGTCGTACTTTGTAGCTGTGCTTTCTATGCATGGCCTAGCACGGGATATTGAACATGGCAGCACGAATGGTCAGAGGATTGTTTCATCTGTGGGACAATGTCACAGAGATACTGAAGGAACTGGACTGGAAGAGTCTTGAAGATAGAATTAAACCATCCCGAAAGAACCAGCTTTAAATTATGACTCCAGGAACATACTTCAGTCCACAACGTATCGCTCACATATAGATCGTGAGGATAAGATTAGAATAAGTACTTCACGGCAAATGATGACAGCCAAAACAGTTGCAGGATAAAGGTTTGTTAAAATTCTTGACCAAGGTTTCGGTATATACAGGGTGTTACATAAAGGTACAGCCAAACTTTCAGGACACATTCCTCACACACAAAGAAAGAAAAGATGTTATGTGGACATGTGTCCGGAAACGCTTACTTTCCATGTTGGAGCTCATTTTATTACTTCTCTTCAAATCACATTAACCATGGAATGGAAACACACAGCAACAGAACGTACCAGCGTGACTTCAAACACTTTGTTACAGGAAATGTTCAAAATGTCCTCCGTTAGCGACGATAGATGCATCCACCCTCCGTCCCATGGGATCCCTGATGCGCTGATGCAGCCCTGGAGAATGGCGTATTGTATCACAACCGTCCACAATACGAGCACGAAGAGTCTCTACATTTGGTACTGGGGTTGCGTAGACAAGAGCTTTCAAATGCCCCCATAAATGAAAGTCAAGAGGGTTGAGGTCAGGAGAGCGTGGAGGCCATGGAATTGGTCCGCCTCTACCAATCCATCGGTCACCGAATCTGTTGTTGAGAAGCGTACGAACACTTCGACTGAAATGTGCAGGAGCTCCATCGTGCATGAACCACATGTTGTGTCGTACTTGTAAAGGCACATGTTCTGGCAGCACAGGTAGAGTATCTCGTGTCAAATCATGATAACGTGCTCCATTGAGCGTAGGTGCAAGAACATGGGGCCCAATCAAGACATCACCAACAATGCCTGCGCAAACGTTCACATAAAATCTGTGTTGATGACGTGATTGCACAACTGCGTGCGGATTCTCGTCAGCCCCCACATGTTGACTGTGAAAATTTACAATTTGATCATGTTGGAATAAAGCCTTTCCGCAAAGAGAATATTTGCACTGAAATGAGGATTGACACATTGTTGGATGAACCATTCGCAGAAGTGTACCCATGGAGGCCAATCAGCTACTGATAGTGCCTGCACACGCTGTACATGGTACGGAAACAACTGATTCTCCCGTAGCACTCTCCATACAGGGACGTGGGCAACGTTACCTTGTACAGCAGCAATGTTCCGTGCTCCGTAAGACGTCGATCAATTGCTTGGAACGTCTTCCTGCGGGACACCTTCGTTCTGGAAATCTGTCTCGATACAAACGTACCGCGCCACGGCTATTGCTCCGTGCTAATCCATACATCAAATGGGCATCTGCCAACTCCGCATTTGTAAACATTGACTGGCTGCAAAACCACGTTCGTGATGAACGCTAACCTGTTGAAGCGACGTACTGATGTGCTTGATGCTAGTACTGTAGAGCAACGAGTCGCATGTCAACACAAGCACCGAAGTCAACATTACCTTCCTTCAATTGGGCCAACCGGCGGTGAATCGAGGAAGTACAGTACATACTGACGAAACTAAAATGAGCTCTAACATGGAAATTAAGCGTTTCCGTACACATGTCCACATAACATCTTTTCTTTATTTGTGTGTGAGGAATGTTTCCTGAAAGTTAAAAGGCCGTACCTTTTTGTAACACCCTGTATAAATATACCTTCATCAGAAGTAAAATATCCTAAACAGGAAGACACTTTCATTAGCAAAAGCTTAGCATAGGAAATGAGAATGAAAAAACACTATAGCTTAAGTAAACGTAAAATTACCAGAGTATTGCAGGCACAAAAACGTTTAATCACTTACCAAAATTACATCCTGCAATGAAGATTAATAAAACAATTGCGCCAAAGGCGTCATCAGTAGTTAAGACATCATCTCCATTTATACAACATGATTATGGACAAAGGGACGATACGAACACAGTTTAGCATCAGTACTTCGCCTATGAACTATCGTGACGAGAGTGTGAAAGGCCTAGAGCAGATAGTTTCGCCGAGAGAGGGCACTTGTGGTATGTGCCAGACACTCGCGCACATAAAAATCCATGGATACATACACATGCGCATCAAAATTATTAGAAGTTGTGCCAATTCAAACCTTCTGTCTTAATAAATAAAACATATCAGAACTATTTAAAAACATCTATGTAAAATAGAAAATATGAAACCAATTTACCTGTGTCCAACTGTCAAGCACATGAAGCTGGCGCTATGGAACACATCTGACGAGAGATTGGACTACTGTTATGCGGGAGAATCTCACGTGACGTAAACGGTAAGATACATACTAGCGAAAACAACAAAAATGTTAAAGTAAAACGAAACCATCTGTCGTTTTGAATGAAAACATAACAGTCAATTAACTACACATACACATCGAAAATCACAAACAGCAGACATCAAAAATACGTAAAGTCCCAACAAGACAGGAAAAGCGCATTTTACCGGGATCAACAGGCAAGAAAACTAGCTTCTAGTCAGCCAGACTATATAACATTAAAGCAAGGAGGGGTTTGAAACTGTCTAAAAAATGTTTGTTTCTAAGCTGGACCTGTTCATTAAGAACAAAACCATCTTTTTGAGATAGATGCTTGAAAATCTCTAATTCTTCGAGCAGGTCCAGTTTGTAACCCTTACTCTCTTCATGAAGCAATTCTACGTCATCCAGTTTACGTGGCGTATGCTGCAAGAACCATAGATGTTCGGCAAACGTGGAATAATGTACGTTTTCCCCAGTTTTACCTAGCATGTGTTCTTTATACCTTACTTTAATGGGTCTAACTCTCTGTTCAATGTAATAGTTTAGGCAGTCGTTACAAATAATTTTGCAAACTCTGGATTTATTGCCAAGTTCTTCCCGTGCTCCAATAGTATGAATCACTCTTTGTTTTAGGCTATTATTTACGGAAAAGGCAACTCTGTAACCGTATTGTTACAGTAGAAGTCTTCTTATCTTATATGATACGTTCCCCAAAAATGGAATAGAAATAAAGTTTATTACCCTCATTCTTTTCGCTCTGTTATCTCCTACGGTTGAACATTTTACAGGTGTTTTTTTCCTAACAATTTTGTCAATTAATTTAGGGTCGTATCCATTGTTAGTAGCTATTTCTTTCTCATTTCCGATGATAAGTTTTTGCTCATGAAAGTGTCTTCCTGTTCAGGATATTTTACTTCTGATGAAAGTATATTTATATATACCGAAAACTTGGTCAAGAATTTTAATAAATCTTTATCCTGCAACTGTTTTAGCTGTCATCATTTACCGTGAAGAATTTCAACAGCTGCTGTTTCAGCCATGTTTAAAATCTTAGAATAATTACGCCACGCCCAGAGGCATTCAAACAATCATTCTTCCCGTGCTCCATACGTGGATGGAACGGTAAGGAACCCTAATAACTGGTACAGTTGGACGTACCGTTTGCCGTGTACCTCACGGTGGTTTGCTGAGTATAGATGTAGATGTAGATATAAATGTAGAAGATTCATTGAGCTATGTTACCTGGTGTTGACACATCATGTGAAATGTACTTTCATCCTTAAGTTTTTCATACCAATGTATATTGACAATACATTTTAGTTCACGTAGTTAGGTTTCCCAGGAGTTACTAATGCGTAATGACTCAGTTTAAAGTTCTTTAACTTAATTTGCATTTTAACCTGGCTGTATTACAAATGTGGTCAGATAACAGAATTGAACAATTAATTTCACAGCAGAATTAAATAGGTACTTCTTTATATAAAATAATTTCAAATTTTTAAGTAGAAATTCTTCTATGAAAGTGGGGGAGCTGTCCAAAGGGAAAATTTTCTTTTGCCAATTTTAGCTTACCTATGACGTCTGTCGAGCATTTAATGTCGTTGGGTATTTGATCAGGGGTATTGGTAGCTCTTCCTGAACTAAAGTAAATATTAATAATAAGTAATGAAGGCCGTGTTTTCTTTTAGTATTGTAGTAAGTCATGTCGTATCGTTGGTTGCGCATTTCTTCGGGTCTGTTACATCATCTGGCAGTTGTTACAGGAGTTCCCCAAATCTCGTCATAAATCACAAGAACATTACGTGCACACATTCAGCCTTTGGATATGTACTTCGTTCGTTACCTTCACTTACCGCTTTTAGTGTGTTGTCAAAACACAGTTTATTGGTTCAAATGGCTCTGAGCACTATGGGACTCAACTGCTGTGGTCATTAGTCCCCTAGAACTTAGAACTACTTAAACCTAACTAACCTAAGGACGTCACACACATCCATGCCCGAGGCAGGATTCGAACCTGCGACCGTAGCAGTCGCACGGTTCCGGACTGCGCGCCTAGAACCGCGAGACCACCGCGGCCGGCACAGTTTATTCTTGTATACTGATTCTGTTCGCACTTACATTCTGCTCTGGTCTGCCGAACTCATGAAAACTTCCTATGTGTACCACGTGCATACATTCCAAAGTTCAGTGGAAACTTTAATGCAAGGATGTTTGTTTGAGACTAGAAACAGTTACAGAATAGTAAATGGACGTATATTAAATAAAGATACAAAGGTTTTCGATCACCTATCACAGCTGTGCACTTGTGTTTAAAACAGGGATTTAGTTATGAATATTCTATTATATTTCGGATCCGATAATAAAATATGTATAAATATGTAAAAACTAAGCAGCGCCTTTGTTGTGTATTTGACTCGTTATTGACGATGTGGGCGCTGATGAGTATCAACAACAACACTTACGTGCCTTTACCTAAAACGGTTCTGTTCTAACTGACCACATTTCTTTTGCTGTCTGTGTAGCAATCAGGTTACATTAGTTTGCAGTACATTTTGTGCATCTAGCAGTGCAATTATATACAGGGTGTCCAGAAAAGGACTCCCTGATTTCAAAATTATATATCTCGAAAACAAAGATCGATAGAGGAATGCAGTAAACGGTATGTTTATTGTGAAAGCTGTAAGAAGTTTATATTGCAGTTTGATATAATAGTTACAAAAGCTGCTAACAGATGGCGCTGTAATCGCCATACGTAATGCCTAGTATAAATAGTGAACCGAAGCCCAGAACGATCAGTTCCACTATTGAAACGTGAAAGGAGGTTTGCGTACCGAAGGAAGAGATTAAAACCATGTACTCCATTGAACAAGGCGTTTTTCTGGTGCGAGAGTACCGCAGGTTAGAAGAGAGTCCTACGGCAACAAGGCGAAGCACGATTTAATGTTTCAAAAGGACCCGATGCGAAAACCATTCGTATGCTCTTCGCAAAATTTCAACGAACAGGCAGCGTAACTGATGATCCAGTGGGGCATGTTGGCCGCAAGCAAACCGCAGTTACGCCTGAAAATATCGCCACAGTTTCTGGAATTATTCAGCGAAATCCAATGTCATCCGTCCGTAGAATTGCATCTGGACTGGTTTGAAGCGTTCCAGCACGCAGAAAATACTGAGAAAGAGCCTACACATGTTTCCATTCAAAATTCAAATGCACCGGACCATACCCGTACGAGCTGTGCAACAAACGGTTGCCTTTGCTAATCAGATGCTCACAATGATTGATAGTGAAGGATTTGATGTTGGCTGCATCTGGTTTACAGATAAAGAACACTTCAACCTGGATGGATACGTGAATAATCAGAACTGGCGATTTTGGGGTTCCGAAAAGCCATATTGGTGTGAAGCGAAACCCCTGTACTCTCCTAAAGTTACTGTATGGGCTGCAGTATGCAGCAGAGGCATTATTGGCCCTTTTTTTCATTCGAGAAACGGTCACTGGTGCACGTTACGTTGCAATTTTGGAACAATTTGTCGCCACACAGCAAGCGTTAGAGGATCGACCAGGTACTGAATAGTTTATGCAAGATGGAGCCCGACCACATCGGACCGAACAAGTATTTCGCTTTCTTGATAAATACTTCGGGAATCGAGTCATTGCTTTGGAATATCACAAATTTCGCCGGATTTGACTCCCCGTGACTTATTTTGTGGGCACAGTGAAAGACATGGTCTACCCGAAGCATCCCGCCACGCTGGACGAGCTTGAACCGGCGATCTCCGTGGCATGTGAATCCATTTCGGTTGAGACACTACAAAATGTGATGGCAAATTTCATTCTTCGTTTGCGCCACCTATGTAGTGTCAATGGTGAAAATTTTGAAAACATTGTGATGTGTTTGTTTGCAAAGATTGTTTTCATACGATTATTTCACTTATGTATGCTGATATGAGCTGTACAGCATACAGCGCTATCTGTTAGCAACTTTTGTAACTATTATTTCAAACTGCTGTATAAACTTCTTACAGCTTTCACAATAAACATACCGTTTACTGCATTCCTCTATCGATCTTTGTTTTCGAGATATTTAATTTTTAAATCAGGGAGCCCTTTTCTGGACACCCTGTACTTGGTCAGGTTCATACCATATTACCTTTTAATGGGACAGAAGAAGCAGACTGGAACTGAAAACGTGCCGTAATTGTAGCTCTGTAAATAGAAGGCTGTTTTAGCAAGACAGTAGGAAGAAAAGTCGGCGTAGCACAACCTACAGTGCTGCATACATTGCAGCGGTTCAAGTAACCTCGTGCCAATGCAAATGTTTCGCGATGTGCAAGGGCCCGAACAACATCGTAAAGGGAAGATCAGCTCATCCCTGCACCTGAAATTCGTGAGGAAGTAAACAGCACGCCAGCGATTCCAATCTCTGTCTTAACAGGGGTGCTTAGCGGTACGAAAACCTTACTTATGCAAAGAAAATAAGATGAAAAGATTTCAGTGGGCACAACAACATAAAAACTGGAGCGTGCACCAGTGGTCCAAGGTGTTATTCACGAACGACTCTATGTCTGAGTAATCTGGAAGCCATCGTTGAGTGTTGTTCGTCGACTTCATGGAGAACGTATGAAGTGTCAGTGTGTGACGATAGCGGTGAAGCAAGGTGGAGGGTCGGTTACGTTGTGGGGATGCTTTTCGGACGACAAAGGCGGTGATGTAGTGAGTATTAAAGAAATATTAAAGAAGGAAGGATATCACAGGATACTAATCAACAATGCCATCTGTCAAGATATTGGGATTGTTGTGCAAGAAAATAATGATCTCAACTAAGCTTCTAAATTGTGCAGAGGGTTTGTCAATCGAAAAGAGAAAAGTGGGAACCTAAAAATATGGTTTGGCCAGAGTAGTCACCTGACTGAAATTCTATTGAGCTTTTATGAGATGAACTTGACAGTAAGGTTAGGAAATTGAGGTCATCTAATGTCTAACACGTACGGTGTAATTTACAGATATGTTGAACTGCAGTATCTATAAAAACACTCCAGAATCGTATCCCCAGAATGTCAAGAGTTTGTGCAGCTGTTACAAGAACAAAGGACGGATACTTTGAAGAGGCTAAAATATAGAAGATATGTACCGAGACAGGAAATATTTATTTTATTGGTCTATTTCGTTTTTTTACGATGTGTTCGTATATTGAATTGAAGTCTAGAGTTTTTATTATGGGTAATATAAAACTTTTGATAGCTAGTATACATACGTCTTATAAGTAATATGAATATAAAATTATCCTGCAAGCGCTGCTAAGAAACAATACATATCTAAATTCAAACGACTCAAAACAAAACATTTGTGGTTAAGCACTTTAATATTCTTATAACGCTTTCCTTCGTGGAACATTGACGATGCGTTAGATTATTAGATGAAACATGATCATTAAAAGTTAGTTGCAAATGATTAGTTATGGTTATTCTCGCTTACAAGATAAACTCCATTTAACTAGCAACTCAGGAAAAATGGGTGCATAATTATAAATACAGTTTGGAAAGGATTTGGAGGTTTTTCTTTTTCTTTACAAAATTCGAAGTTTACAGTCGATGACATTTAGGTATTATATTTCATGGTGTAATCAATGGTAAATAATGTAATTAGGTGATGAAAAGTGAAAATTACCGTCTTTTGGTAATAACTATGCAGAAAGTAAATCTGTAAGTCTCATCAAAATAAAACCTCAAAAAACCGCTGGGAGTCAAAGGCATGAGCTTTAGGAAGCCCCCGAAATGATTATAATATATTGCTAGGCGTTACAAAAATTAACGCCAGTGACACGTTAATGTCATCTCAGAAGAACTATCAAAATACCGATTTCAAACATCTTTAGAAGGATCGTTCCTTTCTTTTTAAGATAGCGAGGTGAACTTTGTTTACGCGAAAACGGCACAGCACAATTTTTGCGTTTACAAAGTATGTGTTACTGCCTTCTCGTAGGCACCGGGTTAATTTCGAAACGTCATTGATTCAGTTAAGCAGTTGTAACTAAACATAGTTGCACAGGGTGAACGTGAACAGCGCCAAAATTTAGTCGTTCAAGGATATTTTCGGAATATTTTAGTACAAAGCGATACGTGGAAACAGGTATCGCATTACAAAGTAATTGAATTCCGTTTGCTTTCCTAGCCCTTTTACCTTTGTACCCATATTGCACAGTGAACATGAAAATGACGACTGTACAAACCGCCCGCCGGCCGCGGTGGTCTCGCTGTTCTAGGCGCGCAGTCCGGAACCGTGCGACTGCTACGGTCTCAGGTTCGAATCCTGCCTCGGGCATGGATGTGTGTGATGTCCTTAGGTTCGTTAGGTTTAAGTAGTTCTAAGTTCTAGGGGACTGATGACCACAGCAGTTGAGTCCCATAGTGCCCAGAGCCATTTTTTGTACAAACCGCGTTTCTCGCTTGAAAACAAATTTGTTTCCTTTCCACTCGGCACTGCGGTTGACAACAGTAATTCCCAATTTACACTTCGCTCTCAATCCGGCGTTCAGAGCTGCTCGGTTCTGTCTTGGATTTGTTTCCCTCGCAGCGTTGTAGTAAGGTAACGTTAATACTCAGCGATACATATAGGTTTTTCTGTTCGGGAGTTGTCCGTTATGCCTCTCGTGTATGGATTCACTGAATGCGATGGATGAGATATAGTGAAGTGTTCTCACGGCAGCATCTGTACATATACGCCTACGAGGAAACGGATCTTTACATGTTTAGAAACTGCATATTTACAAGCTTTATCAGTGTTGTGAAAAGGTGTTCACGCAAACAGAGATAATTAGGGCAACAAACCAAGTAAGTCACAACTCCATTCTTACTTTGCAATGTGCTACTGGAGACCCGTAGGTACCTGATACCATATAACTCCAAAATAGCTCTGAACGACCTCAGAACGTTTTTTGGTAAATTCTGGATCACCCCGTACCGTAGAACGAGGATAAGAACATGAAGGTAATGTTTTTAAATACACTTCTAGAAGATCACAGATTACCGATCTTTCAACAAGTTGCATCATGAGCATCAGACAAGCCTTCGCTATCACCCAAGGGATATGGAGGCCAGCCACCGACACCGACAGTCTGCAACGGCGCGTTCTGACTTCATTGATTGGCCGGATTGCTGCACAACGCGGTGTTTCCACAGCCGATTACACCATGGGAGCCTACCTCCTGTCATTAACACTCGAAGGTATATATAACCTCCCAGATCAGCATTCCTTCGGCGTCGACCAGTGCAGCATCCATGCCAGTCACCAGTAGGATGTACACCTAATTCTCTCCAGCTTCATCGAGCAGCCTGAACAGCTGGGCACATCCGCTGATCCACAAGCTGTCAACTAGCCCCGAAAGTTGTGGGCTTTGAACTGAATCCACCTAGGTGAGGCCTGCCACTGGATTCCACCGCATGACACACCGGCCAATCTCCAAGGGTCCTCGGTTCGACGTGGGTTCTGCACACTTTCCCCTGGCATCAAAGCTATTCCGCCGCCTCACTTGGCCTTTCGCCAACGAGGTGACAATGCGACTTGCGTCAGCAAGGCCATAGTCCACTGAAATGTCTCGGGACATCGGTGTGAGCTGACGGTCTGGCTACCAACCAAGAGCGACCACTGATCCACTATCATTGAAGTACTGTGTGCAAAGTAACAAGGAATGCTCCTGTTGAGTAATCAATCTTGAATCTGTGCCGGCCGCAGTTCATTTTTTCGCTTGCTGCTGTTTTAACGGTCCACCACATAATTCCTTACACTAGGCCATTTTTAGCTTTTTATCGAAAATGACTGAGCACGGTTTGCGAGGGAACTTTTGCCCTCCCACAGCATAACAGCTGCACTACCAAAGCGAACGTGTTCAACAGTTTTCCTGTGTGCATTTCGCGTTCTCACCTCCCACCGTATTAGGATACGTAAGCACTGCCAAACATCATCCTTTGGCTGTTCTAGGTGATGTGCTGTGGGGAGACATAATATTGCATTGACCTACCCATCTCCAAATCTTTGAACACAGTACAACGTTATTGCGGCACTGAACTCTTTCCCTATGAGCACTTTTTGGTGGGTTCAGTGGCCTTGACTTCATGTGTGGATGTCAATATGAGACCGCATCGAACAGCGCAGGTGGGGGAGCTCTTAGAGCGAAAGGATACTTGATGACTGGCGTGTACCTATCCCACGACCTTACTCCCATCGACCACGTGTGGGATTCGTTACAGAGACGTTTTGCAGCATGCCCAAATGCACCAACAGACGTCCTGCTGTTGTCTACTGCTCTGGCGGAGGAATGGAACGTCCTACCACAAGAACTGGTTGCCAACTTTCTGACCAGGATGGGAGCACGTTGCAGAGCTTGCCTTACCGTCCGTGGTGATCACAAGTCCTATTAAGAAGCATATCACGCCCTTTGTAAAGTCCAGAGCACTATCATGGTTTGCTGTGAATTCAATGTAATTGTTGTCTTTGGACACAGGTATCATTTCTGTTGGTGTCAATGCGTATTTATTGCAGTTCGTCTCTTCTTCTTCTTCTTCTTCTTCTGCCATTCCATGGTTAGGCCTAGAGCCTGTTCCGAGCTAACCATCTCATTCTTGGTCTCTCTGCACTTCTGTTGTTCCATGGTTTGTAATCCATTTCTAGTTTAGGAAGTCTTTGTGCCAACATACAAAGATAATACTCTCTCCATTTTTATCTGTATTGGATTACCTGCTGTATTATTTGTTGCGTTCGTAATTTTTTCCTTATTACTTGGTCTCAAACGTCATTTATATTCTGTGCTATACTGCAACAGTTCCTTCTCTGTGTGATCCAAGTTTCATCGAGTTATGTTACTTGGCAGTGACAAATCGTGCGAAACTAACTTCCGCTCCTAAATTTTGCGCTCCAGTGTATATGTAGCGAAAAGTAACTACTGTCATGTAACTACACTCCTGGAAATTGAAATAAGAACACCGTGACTTCATTGTCCCAGGAAGGAGAAACTTTATTGACACATTCCTGGGGTCAGATACATCACATGATCACACTGACAGAACCACAGGCACATAGACACAGGCAACAGACCATGCACAATGTCGGCACTAGTACAGTGTATATACACCTTTCGCAGCAATGCAGGCTGCTATTCTCCCATGGAGACGATCGTAGAGATGCTGGATGTAGTCCTGTGGAACGGCTTGCCACGCCATTTCCACCTGGCGCCTCAGTTGGACCAGCGTTCGTGCTGGACGTGCAGACCGCGTGAGACGACGCTTCATCCAGTCCCAAACATGCTCAATGGGGGACAGATCCGGAGATCTTGCTGGCCAGGGTAGTTGACTTACACCTTCTAGAGCACGTTGGGTGGCACAGGATACATGCGGACGTGCATTGTCCTGTTGGAACAGCAAGTTCCCTTGCCGGACTAGGAATGGTACAACGATGGATTCGATGACGGTTTGGATGTACCGTGCACTATTCAGTGTCCCCTCGACGATCACCAGAGGTGTACGGCCAGTGTAGGAGATCGCTCCCCACACCATGATGCCGGGTGTTGGCCCTGTGTGCCTCGGTCGTATGCAGTCCTGATTGTGGCGCTCACCTGCTCGGCGCCAAACACGCATACGACAATCATTGGCACCAAGGCAGAAGCGACTCTCATCGCTGAAGACGACACGTCTCCATTCGTCCCTCCATTCACGCCTGTCGCGACACCACTGGAGGCGGGCTGCACGATGTTGGGGCATGAGCGGAAGACGGCCTAAAGGTGTGCGGGACCGTAGCCCAGCTTCATGGAGACGGTTGCGAATGGTCCTCGCCGATACCCCAGGAGCAACAGTGTCCCTAATTTGCTGGGAAGTGGCGGTGCGGTCCCCTACGGCACTGCGTAGGATCCTACGGTCTTGGCGTGCATCCGTGCGTCGCTGCGGTCCGGTCCCAGGTCGACGGGCACGTGCACCTTCCGCCGACCACTGGCGACAACATCGATGTACTGTGGAGACCTCACGCCCCACGTGTTGAGCAATTCGGCGGTACGTCCACCCGGCCTCCCGCATGCCCACTATACGCCCTCGCTCAAAGTCCGTCAACTGCACATACGGTTCACGTCCATGCTGTCGCGGCATGCTACCAGTGTTAAAGACTGCGATGGAGCTCCGTATGCCACGGCAAACTGGCGTACACTGACGGCGGCGGTGCACAAATGCTGCGCAGCTAGCGCCATTCGACGGCCAACACCGCGGTTCCTGGTGTGTCCGCTGTGCCGTGCGTGTGATCATTGCTTGTACAGTCCTCTCGCAGTGTCCGGAGCAAGTATGGTGGGTCTGACACACGGGTGTCAATGTGTTCCTTTTTCCATTTCCAGGAGTGTATATGTTAGGGCATCTCTGAACTGACATTTACATGTGATCATCTTGCTCCGTTAAAAAGGATGATTTAGCTTCTGTCTATTAAGAATTTCTGAATCTAGTCACAAACTTGCTCTGATATTCCGTAAGTAGTATTGTATGCCCTAGGTGACAACATACTGACATGAGACAATCCACTGACTGCTTCTCTTTCTTACCGTAGTGTCCTTTGCGATTACGGATTATTAAGGGTACAAAGTAAGTGGAAGAGAGTCTGCTTTATTTAAGGAATTAAATATGTTGTTGTTGTGGCCTTCAGTCCTAAGACAGGTTTGATGCAGATCTCCATGGTACTCTAACCTGTGCAAGTTTCTTCATCTCCCAGTACCTACTGCAACCTACATCCTTCTGAATCTGTTTGGTGTATTCATCTCTTGGTCTCCCTCTACGATTTTTACCCTCCACACTGCCCTCCAATACTAAACTGGTGATCCCTTGATGCCTCAAAAATGTCCTACCAACCGGTCCCTTCTTCTAGTCAAGTTGTGCCGCAAACTCCTCTCCTCCCCAATCCTATTCACTATCTCCTCATTTGTTATCTGATCTACCCATCTAATCTTCAGCATTCTTCTGTAGCACCACATTTCGAAAGCTTCTGTTCTCTTCTTGTCCAAACTATAACTGCCATTTGGTTCCTGTACAAATTGTAAATAGCCATTCGCTCCCTGTATTTTACCCCTGCCACCTTCAGAATTTAAAAGAGAGTATTCCAGTCGACATTGTGAAAAGCTTTCTCTAAGTCTACAAATGCTAGAAGCGTAGCTTTGCCATTCCTTAATCTAGCTTCTAAGATAAGTCGTAGTGACAGTATTGCCTCACGTGTTCGAATATTTCTACGGAATCCAGGCTGATCTTCCCCGAGGTCGGCTTCTAGTAGTTTTTCCATTCGTCTGTAAAGAATTCACGTTAGTATTTTACATCTGTGACTTATTAAACTGATAGTTCGGTAATTTTCACGTCTGTCAACACCTGCTTTCTTTGGGATTGCAATTATTACATTCTTCTTGAAGTCTGAGGGTATTTCGCCTGTCTCATACATCTTGCTCACCGGATGGTAGAGTTTTGTCACGACTAGCTCTCCCAAGGCTGTCAGTAGTTCTAATGGAATGTTATCTACTCCCGGGGCCTTGTTTCGACTCAGGTCTTTCAGTGCTCTGTCAAACTCTTCACGCAGTATCATATCTCCCATTTCATCTTCATCTACATCCTCTTCCATTTCCATAATATTATCCTCAAGTACATCGCCCTTGTATAGACCCTCTATGTACTCCTTCCACCTTTCTGCTTTCCCTTAATGAAAATTTTGTTAAAGCATGCTGAAGAAATGTTATTTCGAGCCCTGTCTTCCAGAACTGTAATTGGGCTACCTATTAAGTTCAGTTGCATTGCTTACTATCAGTTATCAACATGTATATTTTAATTCAAGAACTTGTCTGATAAATTGAGCCCACACCTGCACAATTCCAGCCAGAAACTCACGCCTCAAAACCCTAATCTCCAAGCCAGATAGAGCTCGTAAATAAAACAAAGGAAATCTAATGAAAAGCAGCGCGTCTGGTCATGGATTATTTCAGTAAGCACCGATACATCACGGAGATGCACAGCCAACTTCTTTGGCAAACGCTGCAAAAGAGACGTTATGCATCAAGATGTTGCTTATTGTCTACGCTTCGAGAGCTTAGAAGAGGGACACCAAAATATTTCTTACTCCTACCTAAATGTGGGAAATTAAGGAGATGGGACCTGGATAAACTGAAAGAACCAGAGGTTGTACAGAGTTTCAGAGAGAGCATAAGGGAACAATTGACAGGAATAGGGGAAAGAAATACAGTAGAAGAAGAATGGGTAGCTCTGAGGGATGTAGTAGTGAAGGCAGCAGAGGATAAAATAGCTACAAAGACGAGGGCTGCTAGAAATCCTTGGGTAACAGAAGAAATATTGAATTTAATTGATGAAAGGAGAAAATATAAAAATGCAGTAAATGAAGCAGGCAAAAAGGAATACAAACGTCTCAAAAATGAGATCGACAGGAAGTGCAAAATGGCTAAACAGGGATGGCTAGAGGACAAATGTAAGGATGTAGAAGCTTATCTCACTAGGGGTAAGATAGATACTGCCTACAGGAAAATTAAAGAGACCTTTGGAGAGAAGAGAACCACGTGTATGAATATCAAGAGCTCAGATGGCAGCCCAGTTCTAAGCAAAGAAGGGAAGGCAGGAAGGTGGAAGGAGTATATAGAAGTTTTATACAAGGGCGATGTACTTGAGGACAATATTATGGAAATAGAAGAGGATGTAGATGAAGACGAAATGGGAGATACGATACTGCGTGAAGAGTTTGACAGAGCACTGAAAGACCTGAGTCGAAACAAGGCCCCCGGAGTAGACAACATTCCATTAGAACTACTGACGGCCTTGGGAGAGCCAGTCATGACAAAACTCTACCGGCTGGTGAGCAAGATGTATGAGACAGGCGAAATACCCTCAGACTTCAAGAAGAATATAATAATTCCAATCCCAAAGAAAGCAGGTGCTGACAGATGTGAAAATTACCGAACTATCAGTTTAATAAGCCACGGCTGCAAAATACTAATGCGAATTCTTTTCAGACGAATGGAAAAACTGGTAGATGCAGACCTCGGGGAGGATCAGTTTGGATTCCGTCGAAATGTTGGAACACGTGAGGCAATACTGACCTTACGACTTATCTTAGAAGAAAGATTAAGAAAAGGCAAACCTATGTTTCTAGCATTTGTAGACTTAGAGAAAGCTTTTGACAATGTTGACTGGAATACTCTTTTTCAAATTCTAAAGGTGGCAGGGGTAAAATACAGGGAGCGAAAGGCTATTTATAATTTGTACAGAAACCAGATGGCAGTAATAAGAGTCAAGGGGCATGAAAGGGAAGCAGTGGTTGGGAAAGGAGTGAGACAGGGTTGTAGCCTCTCCCCGATGTTATTCACATGGTTCACATGGCTCTGAGCACTATGGGACTTAACTTCTAAGGTCATCAGTCCCCTAGAACTTAGAACTACTTAAACCTAACTAACCTGAGGACATCACACACATCCATGCCCGAGGCAGGATTCGAACCTGCGACCGTAGGAGTCGCGCGGTTCCGGACTGAGCGCCTAGAACCGCGAGACCACCGCGGCCGGCGATGTTATTCAATCTGTATATTGAGCAAGCAGTAAAGGAAACAAAAGAAAAATTTGGAGTAGGTATTAAAATTCATGGAGACGAAGTAAAAACCTTGAGGTTCGCCGATGACATTGTAATTCTGTCAGAGACGGCAAAGGACTTGGAAGAGCAGTTGAACGGAATGGACAGTGTCTTGAAAGGAGGATATAAGATGAACATTAACAAAAGCAAAACGAGGATAATGGAATGTAGTCAAATTAAATCGGGTGATGCTGAGGGAATTAGATTAGGAAATGAGACACTTAAAGTAGTAAAGGAGTTTTGCTATTTAGGAAGTAAAATAACTGATGATGGTCGAAGTAGAGAGGATATAAAATGTAGACTGGCAATGGCAAGGAAAGCGTTTCTGAAGAAGAGAAATTTGTTAACATCGAATATAGATTTATGTATCAGGAAATCGTTTCTGAAAGTATTTGTTTGGAGTGTAGCCATGTATGGAAGTGAAACATGGACGATAACTAGTTTGGACCAGAAGAGAATAGAAGCTTTCGAAATGTGGTGCTACAGAAGAATACTGAAGGTAAGGTGGATAGATCACGTAACTAATGAGGAGGTATTGAATAGGATTGGGGAGAAAAGGAGCTTGTGGCACAACTTGACTAGAAGAAGGGATCGGTTGGTAGGACATGTTTTGAGGCATCAAGGGATCACAAATTTAGCATTGGAGGGCAGCGTGGAGGGTAAAAATCGTAGAGGGAGACCGAGAGATGAGTACACTAAGCAGATTCAGAAGGATGTAGGTTGCAGTAGGTACTGGGAGATGAAGCAGCTTGCACAGGATAGAGTAGCATGGAGAGCTGCATCAAACCAGTCTCAGGACTGAAGACAACAACAACAACAACAACACCTATATCCCACCAAACAACTATGAATGTAAAGCTAGAGAGATTCGTTGTCACATGGAGGGATACCAGCTGTCATTCTAAACCACGCACTATTTGCGTCTGGACTGGGATAGCGGGAAGTTGATACTGGTACACAAAGTAACCTCCGTCACACTCTTGTGCCACCTGCGGATAACTGATGTATATTTAGCTGTACTGTAACACCTCCCTCACCATGAACCGTGGACCTTGTCATTGGTGGGGAGGCTTGCATGCCCCAGGGATACTGATAGCCGTACCGTAAGTGCAATGACAATGGAAGGGTCTCTGTTGAGAGACCAGACAAACGTGTAGTCCCTGAAGAGGGGCAGCAGCCTTTTCAGTAGTTGCAGGGGCAACAAAAATGGTTCAAATGGCTCTGAGCACTATGGGACTCAACTGCTGTGGTCATTAGTCCCCTAGAACTTAGAACTACTTAAACCTAACTAACCTAAGGACATCACACACATCCATGCCCGAGGCAGGATTCGAACCTGCGACCGTAGCAGTCGCACGGTTCCGGACTGCGCGCCTAGAACCGCGAGACCACCGCGGCCGGCCAGGGGCAACAGTCTGGATGATTGACAACTAGTCTTGTAACGTCAACCAAAACAACCTTGCTGTGCTGGTACTGATAACGGCTGACAGCAAGGGGAAACTGCAGACCTAATTTTTCTCGAGGGCATGCAGTTCTACTGTATGGTTAAATGCTGATGGCAACCTCTTGGGTAAAATATTCTGGAGGAAAAGTAGTCAGCCATTCTGATCTCGGGGCGGCGACTACTCAGGAGGACGCCGTTATGGAGAAACAAAACTAGGTATCGGAGTGTCGAATGCTAGATTCCTTAATCGGGCAAGTAGGCCACCAAATTTAGAAAGGGAAATAGACAGGTCGAAGTTAGATATAATGGGAATTAGTGAGGTTCGGTGGCAGGAGGAACAGAACCTCTGGTCAGTGAATACAGGTCCATAAATACAAAAACAAAGACGGGTAAGGCAGGAGTAGTTTTACATAGTAGGAATACGGGTATCCTACTATGAACAGCATAGTGAACGCATGATGGTATCCAAGACAGAAACTAAGCCCACGCTTACCACAATATTACAAGTTTATATGCCAACTAGCTCCACAGATAATGAACAGATTGAAGAAATATATGACGAGATAAAAGAAATTATTCAAATAGTTAATGGAGACGAAAGTTAATGGTGATAGAGGTCTGGAATTCGGTGGCAGGAAAAGGAAGAGAAGGAAAAAGAAGTAGGGGAATAAGGACTGGGGAAAAGCGATAAAAGAGGAAGCTACTTCACTTGGTTTAAGAATCATGAAAGAAGGTTGTATACGTGGAAGAGATCTGGAGACACCGGAAGGCTTCATATTGGTGCATAATGGTTAGACAGAGATTTAGGAAATAGGTTTTAAACTGGAAGGTATCTCCAGGGGCAGATGTGGACTCTGACCACAATTTATTTGTTACGAACTGTAGATTAAAACCGAAGAAACTGCAAAAAGGTAGGAATTTAAGGAAATAGGACCTGAATAAGTTGAAAGAACGAGAGGTTGTCAAGAGTTTCAGTGGGTGCATTAGGCAACTATTCACTAGAACAAGGGAAGGAATAGAGCAGAAGACTAATTGATAGTTTTTGAGAGATGAAATAGTGATGACAGCAGAGGATCAAACAGGAAAAAAACAATGGCTGCTAGAAATCTACATCTAAATCTACCTCTACGTGACTACTCTGCCATTCACAATAAAGTCCCGGGCAGAGGAGTTCAATGAACCACCTTCAAGCTGTCTCTCTACTGTACCACTTTCGAACGGCTTGCGGGAAAAACGAGCACTTTAATTTTTCTGTGCGAGCCCAGATTTCTCTTATCGGATATCTGAGGTGAAGTGGAATTTAATTGATGAAAGGAGGAAATACAAAACTGCAGCAATTAATTAGAGATTGCAGGTACAAAATGGCTAAGCAGGAATGGCTGGAAGAAAAACATAAGGCTTTAAATGCATATTACACAAGGGGTGAGATAGATACTGCTTAGAGGAAATCAGAGGGTTTTCGAGAAAAAAGATGCAGCTGTATGAATATCAAGAGCTCAGATGGAAAACCAGTATGAAGCAAAGAGGATCTAGATAGAAGGTGGAAGTATGCAGGGGGTCTACAGAAGAGAGGTGAACCTGAAAGCTATTTCATACAAAGGGATGACGCCGTAGATGAAGATGAGATGGGAGATATGATACTGCGAGAAGAGTTTGATACAGCACTGAAGGACCTAATTCGAAACAAGACCCCGTGAGTAGACGACATATCGCTAGAACCAGTTATATCCTTGGGAGAGCCAGCCATGACGAAACTATTCCATTTGATGTTTACGACGTATGAGACAGGCGAAATACACTCGGACTTCGAGAATAATGTATTAGTTGGAATTCCAAAGAAAGCAAGTGCTGAGAGATGTGAATTTACAGAACTATCAGCACAATAAGTCATGGTTGCAAAAAACTAACGCTAATTATTTACAGAAGAATGGAAAATCTCGTAGAAGCCGACCTCAGGAAAGATCATTTTGGATTCCGGAGAAACGTAAGAACTCGCAAGGCAATACTGATATTGCGACTTCTCTTAGAATACATACTAAGGAAAGGCAAACCTACGTTTATAGCATTTGTTGACTTAGGAAAAGCTTTTACAGTGTTGACTGGAATACTCTCTTTGAAATCCTATCGTTAGAAGGGGTAAAATTCAGTTAGAGAAAGGTATGTACAGCTTGTACAGAAAGCAGACGGCAGTTATAAGAGTCGAGGAGTATGAAAGGGAAGCAGTTGTCGAGAAGGGAGCGAGACAGTGTTGTAGCCTGTCTCCGGTGTTATTCAATCTGTAGACTGAGCAAGAAGTAAAGGAAACCAAAGGAAAATTTGGAGTAAGAATTAAAGGGAGAAGAAATAAAAACTTTGAGGTTTCTTGATGACATTTTCACTCTGTCAGAGGGAGCAAAGGACTTGGGGTGGGGCTTGGGTTGGGTTGTTTGGGGGAGGAGACCAGACAGCGAGACTATTGGTCTCGTCGGATTAGGGAAGGACGGGGAAGGAAGTCGGCCGTGCCTTTCAAAGGAACCATCCCGGCATTTGCCAGGGGCGATTTAGGGAAATCAAGGAAAACCTAAATCAGGATGGCCGGATGCGGAATTGAACCGTCGTCCTCCCGAATGCGTGTCCAGTGTGCTAGCCACTGCGCCACCTCGCTCTGTCAAAGGACTTGGAAAAACAGTTGAACGGAATGGACAGAGTCTTGAAAGAAGGGTATAAAATGAACATCAACAAAAGCAAAGCTATGATAATGGTATGTAGTCGAATTATATCAGGTGATGCTGAGAGAATTAGATTAGGGAATGAGAAAGTTAAAGTAGTAGATGAGTTTTGCTATTTGGGAAGAAAAGTAACTGATGATGGTCGAAGTAGAGAGGATAAAATGTAGACTGGCAGTGGCAAGAAATGCGTTTCTGAAGAAGAGAAATTTGTTGACATCGAATGTATATTTGTGTGCTAGGAAGAATTTTCTGAAGTTCTTTCTATGGAGAACAGCACTGCAAGGAAGCGAAACGTGAACGATAAACAGCAGAGACAAGAAGATAGTGTAGTCGTGTATGGAAGTGAAACATGGATAATAAATAGTTTAGATGAGAAGAGGGCAGAGGCTTTTGAAATGAGGTGCTATAGAAGAATGCTGAAGATTAGATGGGTAGAGAGGGTAATTAATGTGGGGTACTGAACAGAACCGGGGAGACAAGAAATTTGTGGCTCAGCTTGACAAAAAGATGGGGGGTTCGGTTGATAATGCATAATCTGAGACATCAAGCGAAGCCAGTTTAGTATTGGAGGGAAGTGTGTGATGGAGGGAGTGGAGGGAGAGAGGAGGGTAAAAATTGTAGAGGAAGACCAAGAGATGAATAAAGTAAGCAGATTCAGAAGGATGTAGTTTGCAGCAGTTATTCGAAGATGAAGAGGTTTGCTCAGTAATAATCTAATTATGACTGACTCAGTTTGTTATCCCTCTTACCTTTGTTTGTGTGTGCACTTTTTATAACGCTGATAAAGGCTGAGAAGTTTCTATATCATCTAAAGATTCTGTTCCTTGTAGATACATACGTACAGATATAAAAGTACTGTGATCTGGTTGACACCGCCGGCCGCGGTGACCGAGCGGTTCTGGGCGCTTCAATCCTGAACCGCGCTGCTGCTATGGTCGCAGGTTCGAATCCTGCCTCGGGCATGGATGTGTGTGATATCCTTGGGTTAGTTAGGTTTAGGTAGTTCTAAGTCTAGGGGACTGATGACCTCAGATGTTAAGTCCCATAGTGCTACAGCCATTTGAACCATTTTCATGGTTGACACCGCTGTGAGGGCAGATAACCATAGGTCTTCCATATAAGTGAGTGAACCCATACACAAGACGCATATCGATCAACTCTTGATCAGAAAAACTTGTATGCACCGCTGAGTATTGGTTTCAACGTACAAGAAACACTGCTGGGCAAACAGATCCTACAGAGAACCGAGCAATGCTGAATGCAAGCTTGAGAGCGAAATATAAATTGGGGATTACTATTGTCAGTAGCAAGGACCGTAAGTGAATAAAACACATTTGTTTCCAAGCAAGGTCAACGGTTTATACCGTCGACATATACCTGTTCAAATTGCAGTATGAGTACAAAGATAAATGCTCCAGGACACTAAACGTAATTCAACTACTCTGCAAAGCTTAATATGATACCACGGATCGCTTGTACCTGAATACGCAGAAAATTGAACAACCTCCGAAATTTTGTCGGTGTACAGGTTCACAACTATGTTTAGATACTCTGCTTGACTAGATCTATGACGCTTGAAAATTAACCCGGCGGGCGCCTACATATTGGCGGTATCACATGTCTAGTGAACTGAAACAAATGTGCTGTGCCGTTTTCGCGAAAACGAAGTTCGCCTTGCTGTCTCGAAAGGGACAATATTTCTAAAGATGTTTAAAATCGGTATTTCGGTAGTCCTTCGGAGATGGCATTAACTTGCCACTGGCATCAATTGTTTTTTAACGCGTAGCGAGAAAGGACAATCATTTTGCGGCCTTGCCATAGCTCTTGTGCTACGATTTTATTTTGTTTTTTGATTAAAGTTACAGATTTACTTTTCTGGCGAGCTATTATTGAAATCCGATAATTTTCCATTTTTCATCACTTAATTACATTATTTACCATAGATTACACCATCTTAATTAATTCCTTAATGCCATTGACTGTATGCTTTCAATTCTGTAAGGAAAAAGAAAAATCTGCAAATCCCTTCGATACTATACTGTTAATTCGCTTGGAGAACTGCATCACACCAGTCTTTGAACTGAAGACCATGAGCACAACATCAACAACAACATTTAACGGACCATTTTCCTCTAGATACACAAGACAAATAAGCACTTACACAAAATCTTTAACAGGTAATACTCTTCGAATTTTCCATCAGAAATCAAAATAGTTATGGTTCAAATGGCTCTGAGCACTACGGGACTTAACATCTGAGGTCATCAGTCCCCTAGATCTTAGAACTACTTAAATCTAACTAACCTAAGGACATCACACACATCCATCTCCGAGGCAGGATTCGAACCTGCGACCGTACCGGCAATGCGGTTTCAGACTTAAGCGCCTGGAACCGCTCGGCCACATAAAATGGTTAGTTTTGGCTTATGACCCAACTTAATTTAATCAATTGTTTTATTCATTGCACGTATAAAGTATAGTTAATACTTCTTCGATTTCAAATATTGTTGTATGTTCAAATGTTCGAATGTGTGTGAATGTCTAAGGGACTAAACTGCTGAGGTCATCGGTCCCAATATTGTTGTGACTAAATCTATTTTGTAGAATCACACAAGTTGAGTTAGATTAATTGTTTCACGCCATCGACAAAGTTTTAATTAATTTTATTAGATACTTTATCAATATCACTGAACAAAACCCATAAATGTTTATTTATTTTAATGGGATTCTCGGAGTTTACGTATCACCAGACAAAGAAATTTTCTGAGGTCGAAGTCAATGGCTGAATCCATGTAATAAATGCATAGTGTATGTATGAATAATGTAAATCTCTATGTACACGTATCGATTAATGACATAAAAAGAGTTGTGTTGTTTCAAGACAAATGAGGCCTTGAGTGGTCGATGTTTATGACTTCATGTTATTCAAATGGTTCAAATAGCTCTGAGCACTATGGGAGTTAACTGCTGAAGTCATCAGTCCCCTAGAACGTAGAACTACTGAAACCTAACTAACCTAAGGACACCACACACATCCATGCCCGACTCCGGATTGGAACCTGCTACCGTAGCGGTCGCGCTGTTCCAGACTGAAGCGCCTAGAACCGCTCGGCCACTACGGGCGGCGCTTTCATGTTATTCTGGTCATACATTTCAGTCCATCTTTTGTTCACAAAAATTTTTTTTATAGAGCAAGAATCTTTAGTAATCATTTTTGTATACATTTCCTTGTAGCGATATATCATCTAAATAACGTTGTGTAAGATGGTTAACAATTGACAGATTAGTTTAAGAATGATAAAACAATAATATAGCAGTTGTTACTGTAGGTCTATGTTTGTTTCTTCCCTCGAAGAAATGGTGACGGAATTGTTTGCGACATAACCCCAATTTGCAATCCACTCGAGAGAAAACCGGTTTCCTGGAAACGACTGTTGACATACATTGGCGCCATTTAATGTTTGGCGCGAGTGCGCGAATGGGCGTTACACGTAAATTTCCATTCGCTTATCACAGTTCGTGGAGGATTCCCAGCACGGAAGCTTAGTCGTCTAAGACCTGCAAAGCTTGGCGATTACGCTGTGTTGACAAAGCGGCTAGCACGTGGTCCCAAATGTCAGGCAAATAGAGGTTCGTGTAACAACATTTAGCGACGCAGCAGACAGCACAAAACAGGTGTTCAGAAAAAGACGACAACAGAGAGCCGTAGTACGAGGTCTGTTCGGGCACTAAAGATACATATCTAATGACTATTGAAACACTATTAGTTCACTGTTATCCATATGACGTGCAAAAAATTGAAGTTGTGACCGAAGAGTAAGCCCGAACTGATGAAAGAACGTAAATTCGTTGCCTTCCAAGGACCAGAGCCAACGCGGGTTTCTGGGTATGCTGGTGTAACCGTGGCCGAAACGTTAGTTTTATCAGTGAGTGTACCACAAAGTATGATGTGAGATCACACCCAGAAAAGTTGTAGAGCAAATTGAAATTCTGTGTATAATGTCATCTAATTTTTTCTTCGAGCAAGCACTGTCATGCAACTTCATTTTTTTTTCTGCCGATAAACTAGGTTTCGTAATAGTAAAAAATGATTTGCAGCAGTAATTTGACATTTTGTATTTAAAATAGTGATTGTTATATGCTATCAACCGATTTTAACCAGTATGTCATATTCGAGGGATCATCTTACAATCCATCAAGCCATTGTGTATGGCGATTCCATAAATACAAGGTTACAAGTACATATACAGTGAGGTGACAAAAGTCACGGGTTACGATATGTACTGTATTCATGTACAAGGTGCAAAAGGGAAGTGCATTGGCAGAGCTGTCGTTTGTACTCAGGTGATTCATGTGGAAAGGTTTCCTACGTGATTACGGTGGAAGGATTGGAATTGATTCAAATGGCTCTGAGCGCTATGGGACTTAACTTCTGAGGTCATCAGTCCCCTATAACTTAGAACTACTTAAACCTAACTAACCTAAGGACATCACACACGTCCATGACCGTAGCGGTCGCGAGGTTCCAGAATGTAGCGCCTAGAACCGCTCGGCCACTCTGGCCAGCGACTGGAATTAACAGACTTTGGAAGCGGAGTGACAGTTGGACCTAAGCGCATGGGTCATTCCAGTTTCGAAATCGTTAGGAAATTCCATATTCCGAGATCCGCTGTGTAAAGATTGTGCCAAGAATGGGAAATGTCCGGCTTTCCTGTCACCACGGACAACGCTTTTGCCGACGGCCTTTACTTGAAGACAGAAAGCAGCGGCGTTTCGGTACAGCTGCACAAGGGGTGAAACTGCGTGAAATAACGCTGAAATAAATGTGGATCGTACGACGAACGTATCCGTTAGGTCAGCGCTGCGAAACTGGGCGTTAATAGACTGTGGCAACAGACGACACACACGAGTGTCTTTACTAACGGCACGACAACGCCTGCAGCTCCTCTTCTGGACTCGCATCCATATTGGTTGGACTGTAGACGACTGGAAACCCGTGGCCTGGTCGGATGAGTCCCGATTTCAGTTGGTAAGGGTTGCTGGTATGGTCCGACTGTGGGGCAAACCCTACGGAAGCATGGCGTAGCCGTGCGGCCTAAGGAGCCTTTTCACGGTTCGCGTGGCTCCCCACGTCGGAGGTTCGAGTCCTCCCTCAGGCACTGGCGTGTGTGTGTTGTCCTTACCTTGTTGTTGTTGTTGTGGTCTTCAGTTCTGAGACTGGTTTGATGCAGCTCTCCATGGTACTCTATCCTGTGCAAGCTTCTTCATCTCCCAGCACCTACTGCAGCCTACATCCTTCTGAATCTGCTTGGGGTATTCATCTCTTGGTCTCCCTCTAAGATTTCTACCCTTCACACTGCCCTCCAATGCTAAATTGCTGATCCCTTTAGGCCTCAGAAAATGTCCTGCCAATCGATCCCTTCTTCTAGTCAAGTTGTGCCACAAGCTCCTTTTCTCCCCAATCCTATTCAATACCCCCCCCATTACTTATGTGATCTACCCATCTAATCTTCAGCATTCTTCTCTAGCACCACATTTCGAAAGCTTCTATTCTCTTCTTGTCCAAACTATTTATCGTCCATGTTTCACTTCCATACATGGCTACACTCCATACAAATACTTTCAGAAATGACTTCCGGACACTTAAATCTATACTCGATGTTAACAAATTTCTCTTCTTCAGAAACGCTTTGCTTGCCATTGCCAGTCTACATTTTATATCCTCTCTACTTCGACCATCATCAGTTATTTTGCTCCACAAATAGCAAAACTCCTTTACTACTGTAAGTGTCTCATTCCCTAACCTAATTCCCTCAGCATCTCCCTACTTAATTCGACTACATTCCATTATCCTCGTTTTGCTTTTGCTGATGTTCGTCTTATATCTTCCTTTCAAGACGCCATCCATTCCGTTCAACTGCTCTTCCAAGTCCTTTGCTGTCTCCGACAGAATCATGTCATCAGTGAATCTCAAGGCTTTTATTTCTTCTCCGTGGATTATAATACCTACTCCGAATTTTTCTTTTGTTTCCTTTACTGCTTGCTCAATATACAGATTGAATAACATCGGGGACAGGCTACAACCCTGTCTCACTCCCTTCCCAACCACTGCTTCCCTTTCATGCCCCTCAACTCTTATAACTGTCATTTGGTTAATGTACAAATTGTAAATAGCCTTTCGTTCCCTGTATTTTACCCCTCCCACCTTCAGAATTTGAAAGAGAGTATTCCAGTCAACATGGTCAAAAGCTTTCTCTAAGTCTACAAATGCTAGAAACGTAGGTTTGCCTTTCCTTAATCTAGCTTCCAAGATAAATCGTAGGGTCAGTATTGCCTCACGTGTTCCAATATTTCTACGGAATCCAAACTGATGCTCCCCGAGGTTGGCTTCTACTAGTTTTTCCATTCGCCTGTAAAGAATTCGAGTTAGTATTTTGCAGCCTGACATATTAAACTGATAGTTCGGAAATTTTTACATCTGTCAACACCTGCTTTCTTTGGGATTGGAATTATTATATTCTTCTTGACGTCTGAGGGTATTTCGCCTGTCTCATACATCTTGCTCACCAGATGGTAGTTTTTTGTCAGGACTTACCTTAAGTTAGTTTAAATTAGATTAAGCAGTGCGTAGGCCTAGCGACTTGTGACCTCAGCAGTTTAGTCCCATAGTCCTTACCACAAATTTACGAAATTTTGCAAACCCTACTAGGCCATGGAGCCAAGCTTCCTACTAGGGCAGTTGTGGACTCTGACCGCAATTTATTGCTTATGAACTGTAGATTAAAAATGAAGAAACTGCAAAAAGATAGTAATTTAAGGAGATAGGGTCAGGATAAACTGAATCAACCAGAGCTTGTAGACAGTTTCGGACGGAGTATTAGGGAACGATTGACAAGAACAGAGAAAGGAACAGAGTAGAAGAGGAATAGGTGGCTTTGAGAGATAAAATACTGAAGGTAGCAGAGGATCAAATAGGTAATAAGATGAGGGCTAGTAGAATATAAGAGATGTTGAATTTAATTGACAAAAGAAGGAAATATGATAACTTTTGTAAATCAAACGGGCAAAAGGGAATATAAACGTCTCAAAAATGAAAACGACAAGAAACGCAAAATCGCTAAGCATGAATGGCTAGAGGACAAATGTAAGGATGTGGAAGCAAATATCATTAGGGGGAAGATAGATGCCGCCCACAGGAAAATCAAAGAGACCTTTGGAGAAAAAAGAACCATCTTTATAAATTTTAAGAGGTCATGCGGAAAACCGGTCCTAAAAAAAGAAGGGAAAGCAGAAAGGTGGAAGGAACATACAGAGAGTCTATATAACGGAGATGTACATGCGGGCAGCATCCTGGAAATGGAAGAGTACGTAGATGAAGATGAAATGCGAGATATGATACTGCATGAGTATTTGACAGAGCACTGAAAGACCTAAATCGAAACAAGGCTCTGCGAGCAGACAATATTCCGTTAGAACTACTGATAGCCTTAGGAGAGCCAGCCGTGACAAAACCCTTCCATCTGGCGTGCAAGATGTAAGTGACAGAAGAAATACCAGTTCCAAAGAAAGTAGGTGCTGGCAGGTGTCACCATTACCAAAATATTAACTTAATAAGTCACGGTTGCAAAATACTGACACGAATTCTTTGCAGACGAATGGGGAAATTGCTAGAAGCCGACCTCAGAGAAGATCAGTTTGGATTCCGGAGGAATGTAGAAATACGCGAGGCAATACTAAACCTACAATTCCTCATAGAAAGTAGGTTAAGAAAAGGCAAACCAACGTTTATCTTTTGACAGCGTTGACTGGAATACTCTCTTTCAAATTCTGAAGGTGGCAGGGATAAAATACAGGAAGCGAAAGGCTATTTACATTTCGTACGGAAACCGGATGGCAGTTATAAGAGTCGAGGCGCATGAAACGGAAACAGTGGCTGTAAAGGGAGTGGCCGCGTGGTTAGAGGCACCATGCAGCCCCTCCCGAGGGAGGAGGTTCGAGTCCTCCCTCGGGCATGGGTGTGAGTGTTGTCCTTATCGTTAAATTAGTTTAAGTAGTGCGTAAGTCTAGGGACCAATGACCTCAGTAGTTTGGTCCCTTAGGAATTCACTCACATGTGAAGATTTTTGTTGTAGCCTACCTCAATTTTATTGTCTGTATACTGAGCAAGCAGTAAAGGAAACAAAAGAAAAATTTGGAGTAGAACTTAAAGTCCAGGGAGGAGAAATAAAGACTTTGAGGTTTGCCAGTGATATTGTAATTCTGTCGAGGATAGCAAAGGACTTGGAAGAACAGTTGAACTGAGTGGAAAGTGTCTAGAAAGGAGGATGTAAGATAAACACTAACAAAAGCAATACGAGAATAACGGAATCTAGTCGAATTAAATCAGACGGTGGTAAGGGAATTAGATTAGGAAATACGACACTTAAAGCAATATATGCGTTTTTTTTTATTTGGGAAGCAAAATAACAGACGGCCGTCGTAGTAGAGTGGAATTAAAATGTAGACTGGTGATGGCAAGAGATGCGTTTCTGAAGAAGAGAAATTCGTTAACATTGACTGTAGATTAAAACGACAAGAAATATTTTCTGAAAGTGTGTGTATGGAGTGTAGCCATGTATGGAAGTGAACCATGAACGATAAACTGTTTGGACAAGAAGACAATAGAAGCTATTGAAATGCGGTGCTATAGAATAATGCTTATGATGAGACGGGTAATCATGTAATTAATGAGGAAGCACCAACTAAAATTGGGGATAAGAAGAATCTGTAGCAAAACTTGACTAGGAGAAGGGATCGGTGGTTAAACACATTCTGACGCATCATTGGTTAACCAAGTTAATAGATACTGTAGGGAAGCGTGGAGGGTAAAAATCGCTGAGGGAGACCAAGAGATGAATACTGTGAGCAGATTCAGAAGGATGTAGATTGAAATAGTTACTCGGAGGTGAAGAGGCTTGCACAGGATAAAGCAGCATGGAAACCTGTATCAAACCAGTCTTCGGACTGAAGACCACAACAACAACAAGAAATGGATTTTGTTGATTATAGTTCTACTAGTTAAAAACCTGATGGTGTATTTCTGTAGATATACGACCACAAATAAAACTTAGTACCTTAGTACACATGGAAGAAAACCGTTACTCCTGTCATTTTGCCGGAAACAGACTTTTCTGAGACCGTGGCTGTGTACAAAATATAAGTTGATTCTTGTAAAGAAGAGAACAGTAACCAGCCACAGTTAAGAACGCTGTTCATTTACACAAAGAGCGCCATTATTGGTTTTGAACCATCAGGTTAGCTGTTCATGTTTATATTATGGTTGTTGCTTACATTTGTTGCTAAAAAAAAGAGGCTGTCGGTTTGAAAACAGTAATGACGCAATTTGCGTAAATGAATAGGATTATTAACAGTGGCTTGCTGCTGTTTTGTTCTTTACAAGAATCAACTAGTAAAAACTTATTTATTGGTATCTATAACCAGTAAGCTTGCAGTTATGGCACTTACAACGCTCTTAATAAAGTATTTACTTTCTAGTTCGTCTCATTATTTTTGCGGTGATGCCGTGAAAATATTTTTGCGGTATCGGAATACCTTCTAAACTTTTTGGGTACAAGTCGGTTATATACAAACAGAGATACATTGGAGGTTTGTTTGCGTGGCCACCACATGCAACAAGTTCATAAATATTCGTTTTATAAACTTAAACGTCTTTATCTTGGAGCAGTGCCACAGTCCAACAACATAAAAGCGTTTAAATGTATAAAACGAGGGGATACACTGTTTTATTCATTACCCTGGAAAGTCTCAGATTTGGCATTTAGAACGTTTTCCACTTCTGTTCTTCATATTTTAGTTGACATCAGTCAATATTACGTTGAATTAAAGACTCTACAGCCTGGTACTAGGGATGAATTCCTTTAAACAATTCCCATTCTCAATAATTTTTTTCTGCGTTTGAGACCATATTGTCAATATTTAAAACAACCGACGTTTCGGTCACTGTTGCGACTGACCTTCCTCAGTGTAGTTTAGCTTACTGACTGGACGGGGCGATTAAACCTCTAGGAGACAGACCACGCCAGACTGATACTCTTAGTAGATTAACATGCCTTTTCTCATTCATCCGACAATTTCCATTGTCTTCCACTAAAGTAATACCCGATAGATTGGTTGGATAGCTGGGATCCATTCACTGAATTTACATAAGAACAGAACTTCTCAATATTTAAAACTTCCTGGCAGGTTAAACTGTGAACCGGAGCGGGGCTCGTACCTAAACTCTTTTCCTTTCGCGGACAAGTACCCTACCGACTGAGCTATCCACTCATGACTGATGACCCTCCCAAACAGGCCTACTTCCGCTGTAACTCATCTCCTACCTTCCAAACTTCACGTAAATTTTCGTGAAACCTTGAAGGACAAACATGAAACGAGACTGCGAAGCCATGGCTAAGCCACATGCATCTTTAGAACCTACAGCGTACTATCAGCCGAGTTGATGTGCTCGAGCGCTTCTAGGCGCTACAGTCTGGAGCCGCGCGACCGCTACGGTCGCAGGTTCGGATCCTGCCTCGTGCATGGATGTGTGTGATATCCTTGGGTTAGTTAAGTTTAAGTAGTTCTAAGTTCTAGGGGACTGATGACCTTAGATATTAACTCCCTCAGTGCTCAGAGCCATTTGAACAATTTTTTGATGTGCTGCAAACAGAAGCACAATAATACAAGGTGTCCCAAAATTATGCATATACTCATTGAAATTTAATGTTTTTTTTTTTACTTAAAGGAGATAGAAACATAGTTATCGGTGCACATAAAGGTGCAACTAAAGGTCGTAAATATTCAAAATGACCTCCTTCCATCGCAATACTCGTGGACAACGACTTACAACAGAGCGACATGCTAACTTGGTTGTCCTTAATGGAATAGCATCACAGGCTTGCTCTATTTGCTTTTTAAGGTCATCCAGTGTTGTTGTCTTGCATTGTAAGCCGTGTTCTTGAGAATAACTCACAGCTAGAAGTCTAGAGAAGTTAAATCAGGAGGTCGAGCTGGTAACTCCACAATGCTTATCCGTCCTGTTCATTTGGCAATGAATGTACTGTTGAGGAATGCCCTCACATCAATGTGAAAGTGGCGCCCCATTCATTAAAAAAAAAACCGTGAAGACCAGGAGTTATCATATGAAGTGCTTATTTCAATAGTGTTACAAGTCCATTACCTCCACTTTTCTGCCTATAATGCTTCTGAAATTAATGATCCAAACAAACAGAAAGAAAGGTTCATCTCTAGCAAGAAGACATATGCTTGAAAATTTCTGGTATCTCAATTGCAGATTTTTCAGCGCTCATTTAACTTTAGGACTCTGTGTCTCAAGATGAACAAAAATTGACTTGTACCACTATTGAAATACGTCCTTCATGTGCAATATTTCTAAGTAAGAGTCACCGTGGACAGTGTTTTCAAAGAAGCACGACTCGATTAACCTTCTAGAAAACAGACAACGCCAGACTGATACTCTTAGCAGATTAACACGCCTTTCCTCGGTTCCCTATGGATTCTCACTGGCCCAGTACACGCAGTTATGGCGGTTGATTGTACCGCTGAGTTTAAAGGTCCCTTCGTCCGACCAAAGAATTAGATCTTGGAAACATTGCACTTCTTCTCATCTGTTGATGAACCACTCCCAAAATTCACTTAACCTATCGGCATCATCCTCGTTGACAGCATGGAAAAGACTTGGAATGAAAGGCTTAAATTTCTTAGTTCGCAAAATTCTATGAATGCTGCTTTTGCAGATGCCAGTCGCACGAGGTCATTGCCTCATAGATTTCTTTGGGGATTATGTTTACGCCTGGATCAGTGCATCAACACTTTCATTGTCTGTTGTACGTCTCTTCCTTCTGCAGTGTCCCTTCTTCATATCCTGCACCGTTCCTTCGACGTCAAACTTATGTCGGATTCTTGTAATTGTTACCCTTGTTGGTGGTGGTGGTGTTCTAAATTCAACCGTCCTACTTCGTCGTACCTCATTGACATTCTCTGCTTTTCAATAGCAGTAGCACTTTACCATCCATTTCCGTTGATCCAACGATAACACCATGTTTGTCTACAATCCTGAAACAAAAAAAAGCGTTGTTATGTTTCTCACCACCTTCTTAATAATTACCTGCAAAAAATGTATTTCTGTCTCCTTTAATTAAAGAGATATTCAGTTTCAGTGTATTCATTACTTTGGGACACCCTGTATATGTTCCGCGGACGTCGATGGTTTCTGCTCTCTTTACTAGAGATAGGGTGGTGATGTCCTTTCAAAGCGTCATCACCTATGTTGCAGAATGGCCTGAAGATGGTGTGTTGTATCATCTAAGTTGGCTGCAATTAAATGAAACTATTACAAACAACTTATAACGTTGTCGTTGCTACTCTAGGCTATTTTTACTGTTCTGTTTATTTCAGTCTTCATGCATCCGGTAGTTGTGTTCAGCTGCCCTAAATACAAAAATGAATCAGCTGATTGTTGATTTGTACACTGCTGTCGATAAAAATTGGATCACCATGAAAGCTGCACGTGACAAACGTCAAACTGACATGAGGTGTACTTGGTACATACTGGAATACCGACTACATCGCCGACCATCTTAACGCTTCCACTTGTGAAGTGAGAAATATTTAAAAATTCAGGAATTTAATACATAATCTGGTACTTAAACTATTGTCTTATGGATGTACATGAATGATTTCCATGACATTTTACAAACGTGTTCAGTCAGTACAAAAAGTTTTCTTCCAGTACCGCCCAGACCCACTTTAGGAAGAGTTTCAGGCTTTATTGATAAATAACGTTCGACAAGTAAATCAAATGATTAAACACATCATTATATGAACAAAATTCACTACATCTACATCCACGTCATTACTCTGCTATTCACAATCAAGTGCGTGGCGGAGGGTTCAATGAACCACCTCCAAGCTGTCTCTCTACCGTTACACTCTCGAAAGGCACGCTGGAAAAACGAGCACTTAAATTTTTCCGTACGAGCCCTGATTTCTCTTATTTTATCGTGATGTTCACTTCTCCTTATATAGCTGAGTGCCAACAGAATATTTTAGCAATCGGAGGAGGAAACTGGTGATTGAAATTTCTTGAGAAGATCCCGTCGCAACGAAAAAGCCTTTGTTTTAATGATTACCACTCCAATTCACATATTATGCCTGTGGCACTATCTCCCCAATTTCGCGATAATACAAAACGAGCTGCCCTACTTTGAACTTTTTCGATGTCATCCGTCAGTCCCACCTGATGCGTATCCCACACTGCACAGCAATTCTCCAGAACAGTACGGATAAGCGTGGTGTAAGCAGCCTTCTAAGTGTTCTGCCAATGAATCACAGTCTTTGGTTTGCTCTGCCCACAACATTATTTATGTGATCGTTCCAGTTTAGGTTATTTGTAATTGTAATCTTTAAGTATTCACTTGAATTTACAGCCTTCAGATTTGTGTGACTTTTCACGTAATCGAAATTTAGAGGATTTCTTTTAGTACTCAGTTGAATAACTTCACACTTTTCTTTATTCAGGGTCAATTGCCACATCCCACACCATTCAGATATCTTATCTAAATCATTTTGCAACTAGGTTCGGTGATCTGATGACTTTACAAGACGGTAAATGACAGCATCATCTGCAACTTCAGACACCATCGTTCACTTATTGCAATGATCAAAAATAAAAAACTAGTTACTTTCTTGGTCTACATAACCAACATGTGTCCGCTCTTTACATATAGTGCACTGTACCCATTCTAATTGAGTTCAATAATAAATTTTAGCTAGTAATAGCGAATACTCTTTTCATGAATCACAAGACGAGAAGGTATACTTCAAAAAGGCCGACGATACGGGAAGAGTGTAGTTAGATTACATCGTGGTCAGACATAGATTCCGAAATCAGATACTGGATTGTAAGGTGTACCAAGGAAACAGATATACACTCAGATCACAATGTAGTAGTGATGAAGAGTAGGCTGAAATTTAAGAGATTAGTCAGGAAGAATCAATATGCAAAGAAGTGGGATATGGAAGTACATTGGAATGAAGTGACATGCTTGAAATTCTCTAAGGCTATAGATATAGCAATAAGGAATAGCTCGGTAGGCGGTACAATTGAAGAAGAACGGACATCTCTAAAAAGAGCAATCACAGAAATTGGAAAGAAAAACATAGGTACAAAGAAGGTAACTGTAAAGAAACCATGGGTAACAGAAGAAATTTTTTCAGTTGATCAATGAAAGAAGTAAGTACAAAAATGTTAAGGGAAATTAAGGAATACAGAAATACAAGTCGATGGGGAATGAAATAAAAAAGCACTGCAGGGAAGCTAAGACGAAATGGCTGTAGAAAAAATGTGAAGAAATTGAAGACGAAAAGACTGTCGGATGAACTGACTCAGCATATGGGAAAGTAAAAACAACGTTCGATGAAATTAAAAGCAAGGGCTCTAACGTTAAGAGTGCAACAGGAATTCCTCTGTTAAATGCACAGGAGAAAACAAGTAGGCGGAAGGCCTCTACGACGGGAAGATTTGTCTCGTGTGATAGAAGAAAAAACAGGAATCGATTTAGGAGATATAGGAGATCCAGTATTAGAATCAGATTTTAAGGAGCTTTGGAGGACATAAGACCAAATAAGACAGAAGGGATACATAACATTAAATCAGAATTTCTAAAATCATTAAGGAACGTGCCAACAAAACGACTATTCACGTTGGTGTGTAGAATGTAAGTGTCTAGTGGCATACCATCTGACTTCCGGAAATATATCATCCATATAATTCCGAAGACCGCAAGAGCTGACAAGTGATAGAATCATCGCACAATCACCTTAACAGCTCATGCATCCAAGCTGCTGACAAGAATAATATACAGGAGAATGGAAAAGAAAATTAGGAATGTGTTGGATGACGATCAGTTTGGCTTTAGGGGAGGTAATGGGACCAGAGGGGCAATTATGACGCTGGAGTTGATAATAGAAGCGGGACTAAAGAAAAATCAAGACACGTTTATAGGATTTGTCGACCTGGGAGAACCATTCGACAACGTAAGATGGTGAAGGATGTTCGCATTTCTGAGAAAAGTAGGGGTAAGCTATACGTACAGATGGGTAATATAGAATATGTGGAGTGAATAATAAGAGTGGATGACCAAGAACGCAGAGATCGGATTAAAAGGCGCAAGACAGGGATATGGTCTTTCACCCATGCTGTTCAGTTTGTACGTCGAAAAAACAATGATGAAAATAAAAGAGAGGTTCAAGAGCGGGATTAAAATTCACGATGAAAGGATGTCAATGATATGAATCACTTATGACATTGGTATGCTGAGTGAAAATGAAGAAGAATTAGATGATCTGCTGAATGGCCAAGAGAAGGCCAGGTCTTAATCTGAGGGAAAAATTTCTGACAATGTACATTTGGAGCACAGTATTGTGTGGTAGTGAAACAGGGACGGTGAAGAAACAGGAACAGAAGAAAATCGAAGATTTCGAAATGTGGTGCTACAGACGAATGTTGAAAATTCGCTGGTCTGGTAAGGTAAGGAATGAGATTCTGCACAGAATCGGAGAGGAAAGGAATATGCAGAAAACACTGACAAGGAGAAGGGACAGGATAGTAGGACATCTGGTAAGACATCACGGAATGACTTTCATGGTACTAGACGTAGCTGTAGAGGGCAAAAACTGTAGAGGAAGACAGAGATTGGAGTTCATTAAGAAAATAATTGAGGACGCAGGCTACAAGTGCTGCTCTGCGGTGTCGGAAGACTGATGACTCAAAAAGAAAAAAAAATTATTCTTCTTCAAACAATTCAAAACCCAAATATTGTGCTCTCGTCTGTTGTTAGAATGTCCCCACCAGATTACAGTTTGTTCTGACGCTTCCTATTTGTTGCGTCACTATTGGAACTATTTGCCTGTTTGCTTCTATGAAATGCATCTGACGTATCTCTGTTGAGCGCATGACCTGACGTCAACTCTCTTTATGACTTCCCTTTTCCTGCTCTTTGTCTTTTATTCGATCACCTGACGTGCTCCTCCGGACTTGAGAGACTCAACTGCCTGCCTTGTCGTCATTTTCCCCTATATTACTTCATTTATTGTCATCCTCATATTCTTTTCAGTCCATTTTTCTTATTATCAGCCGTTTCATTATGAAAAAGGAGGAGAAAGATTTATTACTGGTTTTCTCCTAATGTTCTGGGTGGTAGGTACCGGAACAAATGGCCGGGCGCTACTGTACGACGATCATGCAATAAAAACGATATCGATTGCGTATTGTTTAATACACGATGTCATTAAAGTTTTACGGCTACAGTATCCTTAAACAACACAATTAAAATAACTGTAAAACAAATTCAATTACTGAACTCATAAACATGTACCACAATCTTGAAACTAATTTCTTGCGTGCTCCTGACACACAAACAATATTAAATGCTCACTGCTCACAAACAGCTAAACCCAGGACAAATTGCCCGACGACTCATGAGTAGGATCACGGCATCCTTCAGCTCACCCTTTATATGTACAGCCACCTAGCTCTAGAAACAAGAACTAGCGATGGCTGGTACCAAGGACGTAGCCAAAGGGGTCCGAGGCGTCCGGATCTTCCCATCACCTAAATTTACAGACTGCCTAGCTGCCGTGTTGTGAAGTTGAAAGATATTTTGTTTTTCAATCATACAATGAAAAAGAGTTAGGCGCTATTAACAGTCAACATGACCATAGGCAGATTCAAACTATCGATATATCGACAGCATTATTACCTGTCGCCCATCCCTACTTTATCCAAAACCAACTGCTGTACACTGTTGGTCCCACCTGAGTTCCGTACCGGTAATGTTAGTACACGATCCTCACCCTTTTACATCAGATGATGTCTTAAATGAGAGTAATTTCAGCAAACTTGTTTTTAAATGATTAATTATTACCTAAGAACTCTACCTTTCAATTAAAACAAATGGTTCTTTACTTGATAGGCCTATCTAATCTTCAGACAGTATTCTGATTTTATGTAATAAGGATAGACAGGGAAATAATAGCTTCATTTCGGTGTACTGCATTAAAATACTTTAGTTAAATTGCTTAACTCAGTTTATAACTTGCCTATTGCTATAAAGTAAAAATAATTGGAATAAAAGACATCCATACAATGAACTTTGTGACTGAACTGCGTGTTGAATATTACTTAATGTATTTAAAACCATTGAAATTAATTATTTTCACTCATACTCTTTTGTTTAGCAGCTTTTATTCTTTTTCAGATGCTCTGTTTTTATCTTCAAACTGTAATGTTTGTAAGTTGCGAAAACAATGATATAAAAATGATTTTCGTTACTTTTGTCACAATACTTATCTTGATTTGAGAAATACTTATCTATTTCTCAGGAAGACAGTATTTAATTTCAATGTTGCTTTGTGTAATATTTCTGCAGTAGGTGTAGTTCAGCGATATTTACTAGCTATCGTCATTTTGTACAACATATCTCTGCATAAAGATGGTCCACTTGTGGAACAGCTTTATTCGTGCCTTCAAGTTTTACCAAAAGAACGTTGTTCTACTGTGAAACGTCTTATTCGTAATAGCATTGGAACACTTAGTCCAACTATCACAAATCTAACGGATTTTAAACAAAAATCATACAAACAGCAACATATGTTGTATGTTATAGAAGAGCTGAATAGCTTCATAGAGCATACAAGCATATTATCATGGATAATTTGTTTTTGAGGTCACATAAATTAGAAGTCTATCCAAAATCGATGTGTGAATTAATGCTGTAACACCCCACCCGTCACTTATCTGGTTTTGGTGTGTGTTCGCCCTAGCTAATTGACTAACAGATCAACAGAGAGTGCAAAACTGCCGCAATATCGGATAACGCAAAAAAAGTAATAAGGCCCTGTGACTGCTGATTGAGCTGCGGTGGCAGTGTTGACATTAATTGATTCAGAATTGATCACTTAATTAAAAAGGGGTGCACATTGATGTTATATTCAGCTATTGAAAACCGGATGCAAATGTTGAACATAAAATTAATTAAGAAAGTGACTTGGGAATTCAACTAGTTGATTGAAAACAGATGTAGTCGATTAACAAAAATTTATATTAACTCCCGACCTTCAATCATCACATTACAAGACTCTCCTATCAGGCAGTGGTAATAAATTGCGTTTGCGTGGAGTAAAGCGTGATAACTCAAAAGTAATTCCTATCGACTGACCCAGGCGTAATGCGAAGTGCGAGAAGAATTCTACAATACACGGTCCATGAAACCCTCGAGAAAACTTTGCCAACGTGATCCAACAAATTAATCAGTGGCCGGAACGGGCGCAATATCACCGAATACAGCGTGGCGGAGCGGCGTCGTTGTGTGGACGTCGGCTGACCTCGTGGTGCTTCAAGGCTGCGCTCGTCTATTCACTCCTATTTATCTTGCTCAGCACATAGCTGAACCAAAACTTCCTATCTCCAAGCTCAATCGTTCCACTTGCTAAGTCCTAAACTGCAGAGATGCTCACTCTTTCTCGGGCAAGCTGAGTAAAGAACGCCACGTCCGCACTCTAGGCAAGCTGTGAACGGAAGACCCTTACGGAGACTTCTCCCAGTCCGCTCTTCGCCTCATTTTCCCCTCCAGCAAAATCACTCACGCCAATTGCAGCGCAAGTCGCGTTAATTATGCGTCGCTTCCCGGCGCCGACTAATGCCTGCTCAGGAAAGTGAATAAATTTCCACAAAATTTCCCTTCCTCTCAACTTCTACTATTTAGCTCCTCCCAGGCCACCCATCAAGGTTAGCGTCTGCACAAAACACCAAGTTTTCCGGAATTCTGACTACCATGAGAGTACTTCAAATTCCTTGGTTCTATGTTCCCATCGGAGGCTGGCGTATTTCATTCTGTCGCTCTTCACCTCATTTACTTCAGACTCTGCGGACTGTGAATTCAGCGTGAAGTTGCTATAGTCACGAACACGCATATTTTGGCCTCTGTTGACCGCTCCACCGTAGCTTTGCGCGGCTTACTCGCATGTTTCACTGAAAGCGGTACGACGGACATTTATCAACAGGTGTTCAAGTTCTCCATCAGCTTGCCGGTACACCAGCATGGGGTCAACCACCCACTCACTGTCACTTATCTTAAGACACTGGAGGCCGCGCCCCGTTACCGCTTTCTCAGAGGTTGAGCCGCCCTAAGCTGCCTATTGTCGCTTCCCATCTGCGCTCCCCAGCTGGCCACGGTCAACTCGAATACTTCCCTGGGATAAACTAGCCTGCAGTAAATCGACGTGCTTCCACAAAGTTTTCATGTCGTGTGAATTACTTTAAAACCATCATCCGACATTAATTATTCCAATACGTCCATACTATACCCTCTACAAGATGTATTATGTCTTGTCAGCCATTTTTGCTCAGCCCTACTGTTCGCTCAACGTGAGTTAGGTGATCTTTAATGACTTCATGTAAGGGGCATAGTTCTTGCCATCTTACAATGTCAAGATCCCATAACTGTAGCTCGTAATTTTCTTTTGTAAATAAATTTGCTTGCAATAGTTTCATGTTGATTGTTGCAATAATAATTTTAAGAAATTTCTGCATCAATTAAGGAAATTGAATAATTTTAATTGAATGAAAGTCACTTTAATAAAATTTGAGAATGAATTAAGAAACTGAAGGAATTGTGGCTTAGTTACAATTTTTTTTCAGTAACGTGAAGTTATCATATTGCCAAATAAAGAAATATTTAATTGTACAATTAGGTGTTTCTTATATGTATGTTTTCATGATAAATGAAAAACATGAACCTTTTTAAACTCGTCTTGAACAAATTTCCCCACCCCTTTGACATCAGCCTCGTTATGTTCACGCCACTATTGTATGATGGTAAATACTGTTGGACTCTCCCTAATGAAAATGATTTAGCATTTGAGCACAACCACACAAAGTAGGCAGGAGTAACACTATCCACATTCTTTTACAAGAAAAGATTATGCAGCGCGTTTCTGATTCAGAAATCACATATCACAGTTGTTCTTTTATGAGAAATTCGTGTTATGCCTCACATAAGAAAAACGAACATCTACCAGCATGTAACAAATTTCCATAGCCGCAGGATCGTGTACTATCGAGACACTGTCTTATACTTCAGCAGTTTTCGTCGGGGCACTCAGGACAGGTAGGTGAACAGCGAGCCGATGGTTTCAGGAGAGCTGCAGTGAACGCCATGCTGGATCTCAACATTCCGATGTGACCAGCACCCGACAGAACCCAGTGTACACTCAGCTGCACAGGATCTCCCAGCCTTGTCATGTATGTCGTGAAACGTCCCCTTAGAAAAATTATACAAGGCTGTGCTTAAACTGACACACAATATTTTTAGCGCAACGCAATCTGACTTTCAAAAATCTCTACAAAAAAATGGCCCTGACTAACATTAACCTATACGTTTCACAAATCGCTTACCTCACGAAAATCTTGGTTACTCGAACTACTGCAATACAGCGAGCGCCACTACTGCCAGCTAAATAAAAGATTCAAACTACAGAAGTCACTAACTACTGATAGGCACAGTTAGCAAATGAAAGATTTTAATAGAAAACAAACAATGTATTTATCTTAATAATATATACTCCTGAAAATGGAAAAAAGAACACATTGGCACCGGTGTGTCAGACCCACCATACTTGCTCCGGACACTGCGAGAGGGCTGTATAAGCAATGATCACACGCACGGCACAGCGGACGCACCAGGAACAGCGGTGTTGGCCGTCGAATGGCGCTAGCTGCGCAGCATTTGTGGACCGCCGCCGTCAGTGTCAGCCAGTTTGCCGTGGCATACGGAGCTCCATCGCAGTCTTTAACACTGGTAGCATGCCGCGACAGCGTGGACGTGAACCGTATGTGCAGTTGACGGACTTTGAGCGAGGGCGTATAGTGGGCATGCGGGAGGCCGGGTGGACGTACCGCTGAATTGCTCAACACGTGGGGCGTGAGGTCTCCACAGTACATCGATGTTGTCGCCAGTGGTCGGCGGAAGGTGCACGTGTCCGTCGATCTGAGACCGGACCGCAGCGACGCATGGATGCACGCCAATACCGTAGGATCCTATGCAGTGCCGTAGGGGACCGCACCGCCACTTCCCAGCAAATTAGGGACACTGTTGCTCCTGGGGTATCGGCGAGGACCATTCGCTACCGTCTCCATGAAGCTGGGCTACGGTCCCGCACACCGTTAGGCCGTCTTCCGCTCACGCCCCAACATCGTGCAGCCCACCTCCAGGGGTGTCGCGACAGGCGTGAATGGAGGGCCGAATGGAGACGTGTCGTCTTCAGCGATGAGAGTCGCTTCTGCCTTGGTGCCAATGATGGTCGTATGCGTGTTAGGCGCCGTGCAGGTGAGCGCCACAATCAGGACTGCATACTACCGAGGTGTACAGGGCCAACACCCGGCATCATGGTGTGGGGAGCGATCTCCTACATTGGCCGTACACCTCTGGTGATCGTCGAGGGGACACTGAATAGTGCACGGTACATCCAAACCGTCATCGAACCCATCGTTCTACCATTCCTAGACCAGCAAGGGAACTTGCTGTTCCAACAAGACAATGCACGTCCGCATGTATCCCGTGCCACCCAACGTGCTCTAGAAGGTGTAAGTCAACTACCCTGGCCAGCAAGATCTCCGGATCTGTCCCCCATTGAGCATGTTTGGGTCTGGATGAAGCGTCGTCTCACGCGGTCTGCACGTCCAGCACGAACGCTGGTCCAACTGAGGCGCCAGGTGGAAATGGCATGGCAAGCCGTTCCACAGGACTACATCCAGTATCTCTACGATCGTCTCCATGGGAGAATAGCAGCCTGCATTACTGCGAAAGGTGGATATACACTGTACTAGTGCCGACATTGTGCATGCTCTGTTGCCTGTGTCTATGTGCCTGTGGTTCTGTCAGTGTGATCATGTGATGTATGTGACCCCAGGAATGTGTCAATAAAGTTTCCCCTTCCTGGGACAATGAATTCACGGTGTTCTTATTTCAATATATATATATATATATATATATATATATATATATATATATATATATATATATATATATATATATATATATCAGTTCATGACATCCATTCTTACAAATTTCAAAACTCCGCCATCTCTCTCCCCACATCCACCACTGCTGGTGGCTCACCTCCAACTGCGCAACGTTACGCGCTGTTAGCATCCATCTGCCCAACGCTACAATGGCGAGTATTACAACAATGCCAACCAGCCACAGACTGCACACAGCACAGCCAGTGATCTTCACACAGAGCGCTACATGGCGTTACCAATAAAAAAACCGAAACAGCCTACTTACATAGCCCCCATGCTACCCATCAAAAATTTTACACATTGTTTTGGGCAGTGGCCAATACACATTTGAAAAATTTTTTCATAATTATGATTAGAATAACAAAGAAATCAAATGCTCACACTTATTGATACAATGTTGGTCAATAGCTAAAATTTTCTCACAGTCCATAAAGACAGTCCTGATCATTCATCACAGTAAAATAGCAGTGTTTTTCTCAAAGTCTGAGCAGTAAAAGAAAATTCAAACGGAAGTAGTGGATTTCCATGCAGTCTTGAAGAAGTAGTGTTGTCCTTCCAACGGAAAGACAGTGCTGACTCTTGACTTGCAGACAGGTAATGGGCCACAACAGAGCAAACCCACCGCAGAGTCAGTCGAAGTTTGGAAGAATATTGGTAGGTAGGTCATCACAGAGTAGACCCATTGTAGTCCTGCTAGAGATTAGGGGATTTGTGGGACACCAGAAGTGCACACCCACTGTAGGCCTTGTAGAAATAATGGTATTCGTGGACCATCAAAGGTGTAAACCCACTGTAGTCCATGTAGAAATAATGGTATTCGTGGGACATCAAAGGTGTAGACCAACTGTAGTCCTTGTAGCGATGGACAGCAGCCATCTGCTGTGACTGTGCAGGTGCACAATCACCATCGAAGAGTCTTGCAGACAATATAGCAAGTGCATAAACCACCATTTGTGCACTCACAAATTTTTTGGAATTGTCCTTAGAACCAGCAATGTTGTTAATCAGTCCCTTGCTGAATTATTAACACACGTCCAAACACTAACAGTCATCCTTTTTTTCACATATTGTGCATACACTATGACCAACAGAAATGTGTGCAGTGAAATGTAACTTCTTAATTTGATGAACTGGTGTCAATTACAGTTTTATAACATAAGAATACAATAACAAAGGTACAAAATACATCATTAAAAATATAATAGTACAGACAACATTTGCAGTAATACAGGCTTTACAAAAAAACAGAAATAAACATATACATCAGTGTTAGTGGAATTATGACATAAGTAAATACATAAAATAATGAGAATAGTTTTGAAAACATGAATTTCACACATGAACATTGAAACAGAACAGGATTAATAATGTCTAAACATCTTTACAAAGAAAATGACATAGTATTTGAAAAATTCTACAACATAAACCTTATTAGCTAAACACATAAAGATGGGAAGAAGTCAAATACCCAAGGGTACACTAACACATAGTGGGATAACACAAGAGGGAAGGCCAGGGTTTGTTTTCAGTGTAACATTTGGTACTGCAGTCCAACCCAAAACTTCATTCCATAGATATTTCGTCTTAGTTCAACATTTGTTTCCACCAAAAAAATTCTATCCAAGCATGCTTTCTGTATTTATATGTTCACACATTTCTTACCTCATTATTTATTTTCCAGTATCTTACCTCATCATTTATTTCCAAGAAAATCCTACCTGTACCTGCTTTCTGTACATTTTTCGTGGCAGGGTCGCCATATGAAACGTCCCTTTAGAAAAATTATACAAGGCTGTGCTTAAACACAAAATCCCTACAAAAAATGGCCCTGACTAACATTAACCTATACGTTTCACAAATCGCTTACCTCACGAAAATCTTGGTTACTCGAACTACTGCAATACAGCGAGCGCCACTACTGCCAGCTAAATAAAAAGATTCAGACTACGGAAGGCACTAACTACTGATAGGGATAGTTTGCAAATGAAAGATTTTAATAGAGAACAAACAATGTATTTACCTTAATAGTCATAATATATATAGCAGTTCATGACATCCATTCTTACAAATTTCAAAACTCCGCCATCTCTCTCCCCACATCCACCACTGCTGGCGGCTCACCTCCAACCGCGCAACGCTACGCGCTGTTCACATCCATCTGCCCAACGCTACAATGGCGAGTATTACAACAATGCCAACCAGCCACAGACTGCACACAGCACAGCCAGTGATCTTCATACAGAGCGCTACATTGCGTTGCCAATAAAAAAACCTAAACAGCATACTTACAGTCTATTCAGGAAATGACCTAGTTTGTAGCAAGACAAGTGTCCACACGTACACTGAAGTTTGTCCAGACCACACCTGTTCACTGATCTGCTCGTGAGAGCTGGCTCACAGTCACGCCTCAGCAGTGATCATGCGGCCGTCTCACAGCTTAATGGCAGGGGATGACGGGGAAGGGGTTGGGGTTTAAAGCGGGGGGGGGGGGGGGGGGGAGGAATCGGAACGAAGCAGCTCTGTAGCTGACTACGAAATATTTGTCATGATTGATGCAGCCTTATTGACGTTAACTTGGTACTTCGTAACTATTTTATTTGCACGTTAAACATAGAGAGAGATAAATATTACTCATTTTGCTTTTCACTAAATCATCAGTGTCTCGTATCATTTTCCAAGCACTGCTCACTCGAAACCAAGCTTTTAAACTGAAGTCTGTCAGCAAGTTTCTGTGGGTAGATTTCTTCCTCTTCATTGCGCCAAAAATTTGCTTGCAGAAATATCTAGCTCCAAACTTAGACATAATCGTAGATGCATGCTTGTAAAGTTGTAGAAATTTATGCTAAAGCACAATTTTATAGAGTCTGTAAGACTTGTTTTGTTATGAAAGTTACTGTACAACTGCCTGTCACAGTACAGGTCGATAAGTTCTAAACGTAGTTAGAAATTCATACCGGTGTGCCTGTCTTTAATGTTGAAGTTCCTCTCCTGACAACAATTGTTTTCATCGATCTTAAATCGGCTGTTGTCCTCTTGAAGCACTGTACCATTAAGTATATACGCCTGCACTTAACACGACGGCGAAATTGCCGTATTCCTCTGAAGAAAGTGCACAGTCTCCACTCCCCCTGGGGTACATAACGATTTCTGACAGCCACATTGCAACGCGAGCCTGCCGGAGTGACCGTGCGGTTCTACGCGCTACAGTCTGGTGCCTAGCGACCGCTACGGTTGCAGGTTCGAATCCTGCCTCGGGCATGGATGTGTGTGACGTCCTTAGGTTAGTTAGGTTTAATTACTTCTAAGTTCTAGGCGACTGATGACCTCTTAAGTCACATAGCGCTCAGAGACATTTGAACTTTTTTTTTTTTTTTTTGACCACCACGGACTGTCAGAGCTGCGATTTTCTGAATTTCTTCCACGCGGCAGCGGATGGAGGTGCGGTTATATCTGCTAGCCCAACGATAACGTTGAACACAGATATAGTTCAACGTCTTCTTTTCAAGCGTTCCGGTTCTGCCTACTGCATCACAGATCTGTCTGTGTTTGGAAACTCCGAGGGGGAGAGAGACTGTCATATTGTGTCGTCATATTGGGTATACCACTGGATACACCACATGATAAGTTCAGGTTCTCATTGCTGGTTCAAAAAATGTTCAAATGTTTATGAATTCCTAAGGGATGAAACTGCTGAGGTCAGCGGTCCCTTGACGTACACACTACTTAAACTAACTTATGCTAAGAACGACACACACACCCATGCCCGAAGGGGGACTCGAACCTCCTGCGGGCATCGCTGGTGATTTGGACAATAGCCATTACCTTTCTGAAATGTTACTGCAGGTGGCTACGTCCTGACTTCAAGGAATAAGTGGTGTTACCCATCAACAAGGTAACGCAGGTCCACATGTGACCAGTGCTGCTACGACCTACCTCAACAAAGATGCTGTTCGACTGTTGTCCTGCCTATAATGTTCTCCAGATCTCTCATGTTTACGGTCACTTCTAAAACTTCGGAAAAAAGAGAAATTTCATGTAATGAGCTAAAAATAGTACAATACGCATCTCATCACTGGCGTACGAAAGGATGAACCAGACATGTAACACACTAAAAACTGCATGGCAAAAGCTTTGGCTGGAGCACAGGCATCACAAAAAGCTTTGAAAATTGAACACACTCGTCTCGTCGCCCGTATCACTAAATAGGTATTTAACTACGAGATGCCTTCCGTGGCCCTACAATGTCTCCTTAATTTTCTCTTCACCGTCACATACGTGCTCCGCAAACCCCTTTTAAGTGCATGTCACAGGTTGAAACGTCCTCTTTGAAAAATTATACAAGACTGTGCACACAATATTTTTGGCGCAACGCAATCTGACTTCCAAAAATCCCTACAAAAAATGGCCCTGACTAACATTAACCTATACATTTCACAAATCGCTTACCTCACGAAAATCTTGGTTACTCGAACTACTGCAATACAGCGAGCGCCACTACTGCCAGCTAAATAAAAGATTCAGACTACGGAAGGCACTAACTGCTGATAGGGATAGTTAGCAAATGAAAGATTTTAATAGAGAACAAACAATGTATTTACCTTAATAGTCATAATATATATAGCAGTTCATGACAGCCATTCTTACAAATTTAAAAACTCCGCCATCTCTCTCCCCACGTCCACCACTGCTGGCGGCTCACCTCCAAATGCGCAACGCTACGCGCTGTTAACAGCTAACTGCCCAACACTACAACGGCGAGTATTACAACAATGCCAACCAGCCACTGACTGCGCATAGCCAGTGATTTTTCGAGCAGAGCGCTACGTGGCGGCGGCGTTACCAATAAAAAAACCTAAACAGCCTACTTACAAGGTTAGTTCCCATTATACCATATATTGATGCTTCTTGCCGCTCCATTCACATTTAGAGTCACGCGGGGTAGCCGCGTGGTCTGGGGCGCCTTGCCACGGCTCGCGTGGCTCCTCCCTTCGGAGGTTCGAGTCCTCTGTCGGACATGGATGTGCATGTTGTCCTTAGCAGAAGTTAATTTCAATTAGATTAAGTAGTGTGTAAGCTTAGGGACTGATGACCTCAGCTGTGTGATCCCATAGGAACTTACCGCAAATTTCCAATTCTCATTTAGATCGTGGGAAGCATGACTAGTTAAATGCGTCTGTGCACTCTGTAATTATTCCACTCATTTCTTTCATACACATGGAGTATTCCTAGATCATGCACTTAATACTGGTTCTTGAAATTTTGTAAGGGATAACAGTCACCTGTTTTCAAGTGTCTGCCACCTCAGGCTATCAGCATTTCCGTGACGCTCTCCAGTGAATCACAAAAACCTGTGACCGCTCATGCCGCCCTTCTTTCTATACAGTCGACATCCGTTATTAGTCCTGTCTGATATGAGCCCCACACACCTGTGCAATATTCTATGACGTGTTTTGTAAACAGACTTTTATTTAGACTGACTGCATTTTCCCAGCATTCTATTAACTAGCTAAAATTTGCCACCTGCTTTACGTATGACTGAGCTTCTGTTATCAGTCCATAGAACATCTTTAAAACTGTTACACCCATGTGTTTCTGTGAGTTTAAGAATAACAGTTTTGATTCGGGAATACTGTAGCCATAACTTGCAAAGTCCTTTCATTTTGTGAATTGCAGAATTTTAAACTTTTCAGAGATTTAAATCAAGTGGCCAACTTTTGCATCGAACTGAAATCTTATCAAGGTCTGCATAGGTATTTGTGCAAAATTCTTCACTCAAGGCTTCATTATAAATAAGGTTATCATGTTCCAGAGTCTGAGCTTTCTTTTAATATTATCTATCACGTTATTAATATGTAACACCAACAACACGTGTCCCAACTTCGCTGGGAAGTTACTTGTAATTCCGTTGACTCCCCATCCAAGATAACATTCTGTTTCCTCTCCACCAACAAATCTTCAGTACCGTCAAAAATGTGGTTTGAAACCTCATATAACCGTTCTGTCAATAGTAAATATTGCTACGATATTTAGTGAAATGATTTTAGAGTTCTAGAAATGCCGTACCCATCTGATTGTCTTGATCCATGGGTTTCAGGATGTCATGCGGCAAACTTGCGTCCGTTTACAACTGTCCTGTGTGTATTCGAATTGTTTTAAGTATTTACGTATTGTGTTTCTGAGAAGAAGACAAAGAACCGGCCTAACAGGCGTCATAAAATGCCTAAAATGCTGACCAGTGTCTCGGACCAACAGTCTTTCATCCTGTGCAAGACTTTGAAGCAGCATTTCTCTACCTTCAGGCTCAGCAAGCTAGTGCAATCCACTTGAAGCCAAACGACCATCTCTAGCATACGTTTTACATTGGTTGCCAAAGAAAAATAGCGAACATGATTCAGATGAATCAGGTTCTCCACTTTTGTTAATAACCTAGACAGACGTGGAATGAATCATTTCCATTTTCGAGTGCAACAACGCTCCTTACCAGCGCCTTTATACGGAAGTGCACAACAAACAATCAGTACAAGAATGAGATTTTCACTCTGCAGCGGAGTGTGCGCTCGTATGAAACTTCCTGGCAGATTAAAACTGTGTGTCGGACCGAGACTCGAACTACGGGGCGTGAGTCGTGCTTGGGTAGCTTAGTTGGTAGAGTACTTGCCCGCGAAAGGCAAAGGTCCAGAGTTCGAGTCTCGGCCCGGCACACAGTTTTAATCTACCAGGACGTTTCAAATAAGAACCTCTTTCTGCTATATCTGTCGTCTCAAAGCAGAAAATAACAGCTGGAACATCAGGTATGCGAGCTGAAGTGATGGAAGGATAACTTGTTTCTATCAGACTTTTTTAAAAACATGTGGTTCACTTTCGTTATCGAACCTTAAAAACTGAATAGAAGTAGGGAAAGTCTTGATATCCACAGTGAACCATTCAATCGACGTTTAACATCACGTTTCGTCATCAGTCATGCATAAGTTCCTAGACCTAATTCGCCCAGTTTAGTCTCGGTTCCCGCAATTGAAGTTTCTCCTAGTTCGACGATTGTAATGATAATCTTCAGTTTTTTATTCGTGTCATATTGTGCCAAAAATTTCCATCTGTACTGTGTTGTTACGTCATTAAGTATAGTTACATGGTTTTCCGATATCTTCCTTTTTCTATCGGTCTTTATGTACATTTAGCTCCTCTTTAAATCTCATTTCAGAAATTGTCGTCTCGTCAGTTGATTTTGTGCGACTGTTTGAAGATGTTGTATTGTAGCCCTCGCATCTTAATGCTAACAAAAATGAGGTCTATATCTATGTCGAAACTATTGAATACGATGTAAACTGCACGAACTGGAAAGGAAAAAGGAATGATACATTGTCTAAGTCAAGTTTAATTGCTCTGATGAGAGTAACTGTCCTGTGCCGTACGTTTTAATTCTTTCCACTGAACTGCTCATTTTTATTTTGTTTAAGAACAACCTAAAAGCTTAATTTTAGGATTTCTCTTTCTCCTCTCCCCCCCCCCCCCCCAAATCTCTCTCTCTCTCTCTCTCTCTCTCTCTCTCTCTCTCTCTCTCTCTGTGTGTGTGTGTGTGTGTGTGTGTGTGTGTGTGTGTGTGTGTGTGTGGTGTGTATGTGTGTGCTTTGTGTAAATGGCTCTGTGTTTTAAGGGTATTTTTATACGTTTGTGCTAACTAATTTTTTTATATTTTCCTCCCACTTTTATTCACATTCGCCTTATGAAAATTTTAGCACGGGCACCCAAGTCCTCGCTGTCGTGCGCCCAGAGCAATACAATGTACAGGGTACTTCAAAAGATACGCTACAACATAAATTGTAGCACACAAGCGAATTAAGGTATTCAAACCATGTTTGGTTTATGTGAGAGACAAATTCACAGAGTTTCGTTCGCGTGTGTTCAAAAAAATGCCTCTGAGCACTATGTTCCCTCAACCGTGCATTCACACTTCTCTTTGTAGTTCCATACGGTAGGGTCTATATTAGAACTACAAAGACAAGTGTGAATACACGGTTGAAGGAACATAAAAGTCTTTGCCCACTACGGAAAACAGACAACTCAGACGTGGCGGTACAGGATCTGCAGTCGGGGAATCACTTAGTGAAATTTTAGGATACAAGTTTTATGTACTATGACGAACTATTATGCAGGGCTATATAGAGAAGCCATCGAAATATATAAACATGGGGATAATTTTAACAGAAAAGTAGAAGCTGTGAAACTCAGCGATATATGTCCAGTGGTGCTACAGAATCGACGAGAAGTTTTTATCTTTGACGTACTATGTTCGTTAGTTATATTTTATACTTACAAGGTTTATCTCTGCTATCACGTGAAATCCATACCACGCCCACTTTCCACACTATTTAGGCCGTTGTTCGACGTCCGACTCGTCAGTCGGCAAGACTCAGCACAAACAGGAGCACCTCCTAAGATGTCCAACGTGACTTTGGACGAAACGCCAGGGATAGAAGAGTCCCGTGGACCACGGGCATACAACCCGGAAGAACTGGGACAAACTGTTAATCGATGGTAATATCGGGATGTGTTGCGACGCATGCGAGAAAATATGAGAAAGAAACGACCTGAAATGTGGCGAGACAATTCATAGCTTTTGAGTCACGCACCCGCACGTTCAACCCTGTTCGTGCGCGACTGTTGCACGATAAACGAAATCACTGTGCTGCCTCATCCCCCTGTACTCTACGAGCCTGGCCCCTGCGGACTGTTCTTTTATTTCCAAAGTGGAAAAACCAGTTGAAAGGACGAATATTTGAAAGGTTGGACGAGATAAAAGAAAATTCGCAGACGGAGGTTCGCGCGATCGAGCAACAGGCCTACCAATACAGCCTCCGGAAGTGGAAAAGGCGTCGTGAGCTTCAAATGGTTCGAATGGGTCTGAGCACTTTGGGACTTAACATCTGTGGGCATCAGTCCCCTAGAACTTAGAACTTAACTAACCTAACGACATCACACACATCCATGCCCGAGGCAGGATTCGAACCTGCGACCGTAGCAGTCGCGCGGTTCCGGATTGGGCGCGTAGAACCGCTGGACCAACGCGGCCGGCGCGTCGTGAGTTGTGTATCACTTGTGAAAGAGAGTATTTCGAAGAAGACCGTGCACAATAAGGAAAAGGTAAGCGAAGAAATTTTTTGGGGGGCAAAGTTATAGGTACAGGAATGAAAGGAAGTGCAGGGCAGGACAGACGTTAAGCGAGGTACAGAGTGCGAGGCAAATCACGCTGAGTCCGCTTACAAGCATTTCCTAGAATCTGAGTGGAAGATTTCGGCCCTTTTGCCTTGAAAGCGCTAACAAACAGCCTAAGGCGAGTGATGCGTAATGTGACGTTTGCCGTGTAACGAGGTGCGTACAATGGGCACCAGCCTACCGACGCAGCCTCAGCCGGGCCGGATGACGCCGTGCGCGACAAGCGGCGTCGCTCCCCCTCCATCGCCGTCGCGGATTCCCGCGCAGATAAAAACATGAAATACGCCACAGGCTCGTACTCGTAGCCACAGATCCGCCTGGGCGCAGGACAGAGCGGCTAACAAGGTCTCCAGCTGACGAGAAACGCAAACAGCGCACCGCACTCGCGACCGACATGGCTGTAGCGGCGCCGCCATCCAAACCGCAAGACAGCGTCGGTAAGCAGTACACAGACACACGCTCACACACACACACACACACACACACACACACACACGTCACTGCTCAGAATAAGTTACTTTTGTTTATGTCTATGATCGCAAAAGTGTTTGGTCCTTAGAGTACCGGTAACGGTCAGGGATGACCATCTTCAGATCTGTATTTAAAACATAGCCTAATATACATGTCTGAAGACGGTCACCACTGACCGAAACCGATAGTCTAAGTATCAAACAATTTTGTGATCATAAATGTAAACAAAGAAATTTATTCTATTTTCTGTATCACTGTTCTACTCGTGATCATGCCGCAGCTTGTGACGTCTAAGTACTATACGAGCATTTTATTATTTATTTGCTTTATTGGCCTTTGGAGTACATACTGTACAACCAGAGTCGTAATACATACTAAGCGAATCTGATGATAAAAACAAATTTATGTAGATACGTACAGAGCACTAGTAGCTGCGAGATTGAAGTCTTTCCCTTCGGGCGACTTTATGGTAAAAGTCTAGGGTATTACGCAAAGATGACTTTTCCGCGTCAGATCGAGACTCGAAGATAATGTGATTCATCCAGATCCAGAACTCCTAACCATAGGATCTCGGTTTGACTTCTGGATATCTTTCTCGCTTCCCGCGCCCGGGTTCCCGGGGTCGATTCCCGGCGGGGTCAGGGATTTTCTCTGCCTCGTGATGACTGGGTGTTGTGTGATGTCCTTAGATTAGTTAGGTTTAAGTAGTTCTAAGTTCTAGGGGAATAATGACCATAGATGTTAAGTCCCATAGTGCTCAGAGCCATTTGAACTTCTGGATATCATTCTACTCTGACACCGACGTGATATTCTACATTTTTATTTCTACATCTACATCTATATTCCACAAGCCATATTACCGTGCGTGGTGAAGAATGCTTCTGGTACGGCTATCTAATCCCCCTTCCCTGTTCCAATCGCGCATGCTGCGTGGGCATTATAGCTGTCCTTAAATCTCGGTATCAGCTGCAGCACCTCTCATTTTCCATTGTGATCATTTAGCGAGACGTATTCGATAGGAAGTAAGATATTGCTCGACTCTTGTTGGAACGTACGCACTTAGAAATTCAACAGTAAACATCTCCGCGATGCGTAAAGTCTCTGGTAGCGTCTGCTGTTGGAGTTTGTTGAGCACCTTCGCAATGCTCTCAAGCGCCGCTCTTCGTTTGCACTTCTCTGTCTCTTCTGTTAATCGAACATGGTAAATGGAAATGCCGTGTGGCTGGGGCCTCCAGTCGGGTAGACCGTTCGTCTGGTGCAAGTTTTTCAAGGTGACGCCACTTCGGCGACTTGTGTGTCGATGGGGATGAAATGATGATGATAAGGACAAACAACACCCAGTCCCAGAGTGGAGAAAATCTCCGACCCAGCCGGGAATTCTAACCCGGGTCGTTAGGAATGACATTCCGTCGCGCTGACCACTCAGCTACCAGGAGCTGACAATCGAACATGGTAAGCGTCCCAGACTGATGAACAACACTTAATAAGGGTTTCTTGAGCCATTTCTTTCATTAAATTTGCTTAAGATCCTCTCAATCGATCTCAATCTGGAATCTGTTTTTCGTACAGTTTGTTTCACATTGTCATTTCAGTGTATGTCGCTCCAGATGTACGGTAATTGTGGTCTCCAGTTTTGTGCTGCCAAAACCGTAATCGAATGGTAGCGAATTTGTTTGCTTATTTATGCATCTTTAATAGGTCATAATAGTAATGCGAAACAAATACAATACCGTTAGATCACTGACACACAAAAAAGTGAACAACAACCCAGAAACCCTAACTGGTCCTCGAGTGATATTGCAACATTATCTTCTGGTCATAGCAGGGCGTGCATCAGGTACCAAGTCTGATAGCCCACGGTTTGGAACAGTTCTCCTGGGATAGACTCTCAATTACACGTGCTGGTTAGAAGCTCTAGAAGAGTCTACGATGATACTGCAAACTGTATTTCCTGGCGCAAAGCGCATAATTGAAGTTTCATCTTACTGAGTCTTTTCCACAAAGTTATTTAGTGATGGCGTTTTCGAGGATTCTCTAGCGCCAATCTGAAGACTTTGGAAGTCTCTGGATGGAAATGCACCAGCGTCACTGACGTTATGTATCGTTGGTGTAAGTGCAGCCCGTAAACCAAGCACAACCGAGGGCGGGGTAGCTGGTAGATTATAGTACTGGCGGCCTCTCCGCCTCCTGTGCCTCGCTACTCTGCTTGACGGGTGTTATACGACCTCGGTTTCAATAAGCGACGACGTCCAATGCAATGTAATCGGGGACACTTTTGTGAATGTCTCTCATTTCATTTTGGTGACCGGCGACTGGGATGTGAGAGTTCCTTCCAACCTGTCTACAACGTTTTTATCTAGAGACAACTCTGACTTTCCGAAGCTCCTCACATCATAACTAAAATTTTTAGTTGGTGAAGTCCTTCACCGCTTGTACGATTTGGAAATGTGTTTAAGTGAGATCACAAAGTCTGGGTTAACTTTTCACTAACCCACAGTAGAACGTTTTAAAAACTTTGTACTCTGAACCATCATATGCCCATCCAGAATTTGATACAGCAAGTGTATTCGACTGTGCGTGACACAAACTCTGACTTACGGGGTTGACTGGCAAGGAACACTTACTCTGAATAAAACTGTGCCGGCCGGAGGGGCCGTGCGGTTCTAGGCGCTACAATCTGGAACAGAGCGACCGCTACGGTCACAGGTTCGAATCCTGCCTCGGGCATAGATGTGTGTGATGTACTAAGGTTAGTCTGGTTTAATTAGTTCTAAGTTCAAGGCGACTGATGACCTCAGAAGTTAAGTCGCATAGTGTTCAGAGCCTTTTGAACCAATAAAACTGTAACAAATTTTATACACGCTGGCAGGAAAAAAATCACATCACCAAGAGATGATTGAGGTGGAGTAATGAAATTTAGAGAATACATTTGTCTAGGTAACATACGTAGGAGGTTGTCATTGCAAGATCACGGATTAATTCACGCTCGAGATAAGCCGTTATACGTGAATGTGAAATGCTGGTACATTAATAACCGGTGCAACCAACAGAATGTTGAACGCAAGCATGCAGACGGGAATACATTGTGTTGTACAAGTGCCGAATGTCAGTTTGTGGGATGGATGGTTCAAATGGTTCTGAGCACTATGGGACTTAACATCTATGGTCATCAGTCCCCTAGAACTTAGATCTACTTAAACCTAACTAACCGAAGGACATCACACAACACCCAGCCATCACGACGCAGAGAAAATCCCTACCCTGCCGGGAATCGAACCCGGGAACTCGGGCGTGGGAAGCGAGAACGCTACCGCACGACCACGAGCTGCGGCCTGTGGGATGGAATTCCATACCTGTTGCACATGGTCGGTCAGTACAAGTACGGCTAAAGCTGTTTGTGGACGGCGCTGGATTTGTCGTCCGATGCAGCCCAAGGCAACATGTCGACACTCTGCAGGGCAAGTTGGTTTATAACTGTGGTATGTGGGCGAGCGTTATCCTGTTGGAAAACACCCCGTGGAACACTGTGCATGAATGGCAGCAGAAAATATCGATTCACCAGATTGACGTATAAATTTCCAGTAAGGATTCGTGGGATAACTACGGGAGTACTAGTGCTGTCACATGACATGACATCCCGAACAGTAACTCTAGGTGTACGTCCAATGTGTCTAGCACGCAGACAGGTTGGTTGCGGGCCATCAATTGGCCCCCTCCTAACCAACACGCAGTCATCACTAGCACCAAGGCAGAACCGGCTTTCATAAGAAAATACAAAAGACTTCCACCATGCCCTTCAATGAGATCTCGCTTTACACCACAGAATTCGCACATGGCGGTGGTTTGGGGTCACTAAAATGCACGTTACAGGGCTACTGGCTCGGAGCTGTCCTTGAAGTAACGGATTTGTAACAATCCTTTGTGTCAGTATGGTGCCAGCAGCTGCTCAGATTGCTGCTGCAGATGCAGTACGATGCGCCATATCGCAGAAGGAACTTTCAGCTTCTCGTATCCCTGTTATACGACCTTGTTAAACTCAGTGACAGGTTGACAATGGTGTCTTTGAAACTTCCTGGCAGATTAAAACTGTGTGGCGGCCCGAGACCCGAACTCGGGACCTTTGCCTTTCACGGGCAAGTGCAAGTGGTAGAGCACTTTCCCGCGAAAGGCAACGGTCCCGAGTTCGAATCTCGCTCCGACACACAGTTTTAATCTGCCAGGAAGTTTCATATCAGCACACACTCCGCTGCAGAGTGAAAATCTCATTCTGGAATGGCGTCTTTGTCGCCCCAAAGTCATTCTTGACTGGCATCAACTCACCTCGTCCAAATGAATGGTAACATTAACTAGCCTTTTCGGAAAGAATGAAAGCTACCGGAGCAGTCCGCAGCTCGTGGTCGTGCGGTAGCGTTCTCGCTTCCCGCGCCCGGGTTCGGTTCCCGGCGGGGTCAGGGATTTTCTCTGCCTCGTGATGACTGGGTGTTGTGCGCTGTCATTCGGTTAGTTAGGTTTAAGTAGTTCTAAGTCCTAGGATACTGATGACCATAGATGTTAAGTCCCATAGTGCTCAGAGCCATTTGAACCTACCGGAGCAACAAGGAGAACCTAAACAAATGTTTGTGTAGTTATTTGTTTAACTTCTTCCATTTACAGGCAGAATTCGCTAATAATAATAATAATAATAATAAAGTTCCTAATCTCTTAATAATGTGTCGATACCGAAGATTACAGGATAACGAGTAACGACTGGTACCTCCATGTTTCATGCAACAATTAATGAATAAATTCGACTCATACTTCGATGAAGAATAACCTGGAAAGGGGTTGACAAACTATGAAGTGTCTGTAAAGATCAAAAGAAGACTTCCAGCAGGCAATACTGAAACATTATCTAGGCGAGCGAAACGCGGACTACGGAAGTGAGCATAACAAACGTGGATGTCTGAGATACGTTTATGAAGACTGAAATATCGATTACAATTTAATTTCGGAAATTGTCATTGTGAATAACACTATACTTTCATTGAACACTATAAATGATTCTTCCTTTTTCGATACATATCGCTCGTTTTCAAAATTTCAGGTTGTTTGTCATTTTGTCTACTGTATGTTAGTATTGCAGTGTTATTGAAAATGGGACTACATTTCACGTTAATGTTGTTTCAAATATATCTTGCATGTAAAGTTGTCAAATTATTAGTCATTAGCTGACTGCCAGTAACTGCTTTTTACTGCGTTACACCTATCTGAAGTACGATTAATGTTTTGAGCTACGCTGTTATTATGTACTCTGGAAAATTTTGCATTGATAAGCAGAACTGATTCGTTTGTATACATGTTCTGCTGATTTCATTCTTCCTAAGCTTTCCGGTCACGAATGATTAGATTGGAATACCTTTTCCCAATTCCGGAACTGTTGTTTTTAATACGGTATGTAACATATATCGATTTCTGATTCTATTAACATGTAACGCTGTCAGTCCCCTTCTTCTGTTTGAAGTTAGGCTGGTGATCTGAGCAGGCTGTACAGCAGAGGAAACAGAAATAAAGAAATGTAAGAAATATATTAATGTAGATAACACGTTTTCGACTGCCAACCTTGTACATAACCTTCTGTAGTCAAACGTGTTAAATATCACACTTATTTAATATACTCTCTTCTCCCCATGAACCATGGACCTTGCCGTTGGTGGGGAGGCTTGCGTGCCTCAGCGATACAGATAGCCGTACCGTAGGTGCAACCACAACGGAGGGGTATATGTTGAGAGGCCAAACAAACGTGTGGTTCCTGAAGAGGGGCAGCAGCCTTTTCAGTAGTTGCAGGGGCAACAGTCTGGATGATTGACTGATCTGGCCTTGTTACAATAACCAAAACGGCCTTGCTGTGCTAGTACTGCGAAGGGCTGAAAGCAAGGGGAAACTACGGCCGTAATTTTTCCCGAGGGCATGCAGCTTTACTGTATGATTAAATGATGATGGCGTCCTCTTGGGTAAAATATTCCGGAGGTAAAATAGTCCCCCATTCGGATCTCCGGGCGGGGACTACTCAAGAGGATGTCGTTATCAGGAGAAAGAAAACTGGCGTTCTACGAATCGGAGCGTGGAATGTCAGATCCCTTAATCGAGCAGGTAGGTTAGAAAATTTAAAAAGGGAAATGGATAGGTTAAAGTTAGATATAGTGGGTATTAGTGAAGTTCGGTGGCAGGAGGAACAAGACTTTTGGTCAGGTGACTACAGGGTTATAAACACAAAATCAAATAGGGGTAATGCAGGAGTAGGTTTAATAATGAATAGGAAAATAGGAATGCGGGTAAGCTACTACAAACAGCATAGTGAACGCATTATTGTGGCCAAGATAGATACGAAGCCCACACCTACTACAGTAGTACAAGCTTATATGCCAACTAGCTCTGCAGATGACGAAAAAATTGAAGAAATGTATGATCAAATAAAAGAAATTATTCAGACAGTGAAGGGTGACGAAAATTTAATACTCATGAGTGAATGGAATTCGGTAGTAGGAAAAGGGAGAGAAGGAAACGTAGTAGGTGAATATGGACTGGGGGAGATAAATGAAAGAGGAAGCCGCCTGGTAGAATTTTGCACAGAGCACAACTTAATCATAGCTAACACTTGGTTCAAGAATCATAAAAGAAGGCTGTATACATGGAAGAAGCCTGGAGATACTGACAGGTTTCAGATAGATTATATAATGCTAAGACAGAGATTTAGGAACCAGGTTTTTAATTGTAAGACATTTCCAGGGGCAGATGTGGTCTCTGACCACAATCTATTGGTTATGACCTGTAGATTAAAACTAAAGAAACTGCAAAAAGGTGGGAATTTAAGGAGATGGGACCTGGATAAACTTAAAGAACCAGAGGTTGTACAGAGTTTTAGGGAGAGCATAACGGAGCAATTGACAGGAATGGGGGAAAGAAATACGGTAGAAGTAGAATGGGTAGCTTTGAGGGATTAAGTACTGAAAGCAGCAGAGGATCAAGTAGGTAAAAAGACGAAGGCTATTAGAAATCCTTGGGTAACAGAAGAAATATTGAATTTAATTGATGAAAGGAGAAAATATAAAAATGCAGTAAATGAAGCAGCCAAAAAGGAATACAGACGTCTCAAAAATGAGATCGACAGGAAGTGCAAAATGGCTAAGGAGGGATGGCAAGACGACAAATGTAAGGATGTAGAGGCTTATCTCACTAGGGGTAAGGTAGATACTGCCTGAAGGAAAATTACAGAGGCCTTTGGACATAAGAGAACCACTTGTATGAAGATCAAGAGCTCAGACGGACCCCAGTTTTAAGCAAAGAAGGGAAAGTAGAAAGGGGGAAGGAATATATAGAGGGTCTATACAAGGGCGATGTACTTGAGGACAATATTATGGAAATGGATGAGGATGTAGATGAAGATGAAATGGGAGATACGATACTGCGTGAAGAGTTTGACAAAGCACTGAAAGACCTGAGTCGAAACAAGGCCCCGGGAGTAGACAACATTCCATTGGAACTACTGACGGCCTTGGGAGAGCCAGTCCTGACAAAACTCTACCATCTGGTGAGCAAGATGTATGAGACAGGCGAAATATGCTCAGAATTCAAGAAGAATATAATAATTCCAATCCCAAAGAAAGCAGGTGTTGACAGATGTGAAAATTACCGAACTATCAGTTTAATAAGTCACAGCTGCAAAATACTAACACGAATTCTCTACAGACGAATGGAAAAACTAGTAGAAGCCGACCTCGGGGAAGATCAGTTTGGATTCCGTAGAAATGTTGGAACACGTGAGGCAATACTGTCCCTACCACTTACCTTAGAAGCTAGATTAAGGAAGGGCAAACCTACGTTTCTAGCATTTGTAGTCTTAGAGAAAGCTTTTGACAATGTTGATTGGAATACTCTCTTTCAAATTCTGAAGGTGGCAGGGATAAAATAGAGGGAGCGAAAGGCTATTTACAATTTGTACAGAAAGCAAATGGCAGTTATAAGAGTCGAGTTACATGAAAGGGAAGCAGTTGTTGGGAAGGGAGTGAGACAGGGTTGTAGCCTCTCCCCGATGTTATTCAATCTGTATACTGAGCAAGCAATAAAGGAAACAAAAGAAAAATTCGGAGTAGGTATTAAAATCCATGAAGAAGAAATAAAAATGTTGAGGTTCGCCGATGACATCGTAATTCTGTCAGAGGCAGCAAAGGACTTGGAAGAGCAGTTGAACGGAATGGATAATGTCTTGAAAGGAGGATATAAGATGAACATCAACAAAAGCAAAACGAGGATAATGGAATGTAGTCGAATTAAGTCGGGTGATACTGAGGGAATTAGATTAGGAAATGAGACACTTAAAGTAGTAGAGGAGTTTTGCTATTTGTGGAGCAAAATAACTGATGATGGTCGAAGTAGAGAGCATATAAAATGTAGACTGGCAATGGCAAGAAAAGCGTTTCTGAAGAAGAGAAATTTGTTAACATCGAGTATAGATTTAAGTGTCAGGAAGTCATTTCTGAAAGTATTTGTATGGAGTGTAGTCATGTATGGAAGTGAAACATGGACGATAAATAGTTTGAACAAGAAGAGAATAGAAGCTTTCGAAATGTGGTGCTACAGAAGAATACTGAAGATAAGGTGGATAGATCACATAACTAATAATGAAGTATTGAATAGAATTGGGGAGAAGAGGAGTATGTGGCACAACTTGACCAGAAGAAGGGATCGGTTGGTAGGACATGTTCTGAGGCATCAAGGATCACAAATTTAGCATTGGAGGGCAGCGTGGAGGGTAAAATCACAGAGGGAGACTAAGAGATGACTACACTAAGCAGATTCAGAAGGATGTAGGTTGCAGTAGGTACTGGGAGATGAAGAAGCTTGCATTAGATAGAGTAGCATGGAGAGATGCATCCAACCAGTCTCAGGACTGACGACCACAACAACAACATAATATACGCTGTCTGTTTCAACTATTTGTACGCGTTGTTCACGTGAATAATACATATTTCGGAAAGAAGTTTGAGGATGGAAGATATTGCAAGAATTGAGGCATTCATCATCACGAAAGTTTTTAAGGGAAAGTTAATAGGACAATACAATTTTTTCAAGTACGCTGCACAGATATTTTGACTAAAAGATTACTATTTAACGATTTGTCTAACACTAAATCATTAAACACAAAGTAGCAGTATCTGTGTTATTAAGAAGTAAGATGCAGTGGTCCTTCGGAGATGTGTGCACCTCTGAACGAACATTACGTCATATTTCTTACTAACATAGGCACTTTTTTTTTTATTCGCATATGCCAGACCTCCTCCCCCCATGAACCATGGACCTTGCCGTTGGTGGGGAGGCTTGCGTGCCTCAGCGATACAGATGGCCGTACCGTAGGTGCAACCACAACGGAGGGGTATCTGTTGAGAGGCCAAACAAACGTGTGGTTCCTGAAGAGGGGCAGCAGCCTTTTCAGTAGTTGCAGGGGCAACAGTCTGGATGATTGACTGATCTGGCCTTGCAACATTAACCAAAACGGCCTTGCTGTGCTGGTACTGCGAACGGCTGAAAGCAAGGGGAAACTACGGCCGTAATTTTTCCCGAGGACATGCAGCTTTACTGTATGATTAAATGATGATGGCATCCTCTTGGGTAAAATATTCCGGAGGTAAAATAGTCCCCCATTCGGATCTCCGGGCGGGGACTACTCAGAAGGATGTCGTTATCAGGAGAAAGAAAACTGGCATTCTACGGATCGGAGCGTGGAATGTCAGATCCCTTAATCGGGCAGGTAGGTTAGAAAATTTAAAAAGAGAAATGGATAGGTTAAAGTTAGATATAGTGGGAATTGGTGAGGTTCGGTGGCAGGAGGAACAAGACTTCTGGTCAGGTGACTACAGGGTTATAAACACAAAATCAAATAGGGGTAATGCAGGAGTAGGTTTAATAATGAATAGGAAAATAGGAATGCGGGTAAGCTACTACAAACAGCATAGTGAACGCATTATTGTGGCCAAGATAGATACGAAGCCCACACCTACTACAGTAGTACAAGTTTATATGCCAACTAGCTCTGCAGATGATGAAGAAATTGAAGAAATGTACGATGAAATAAAAGAAATTATTCAGATAGTGAAGGGAGACGAAAATTTAATAGTAATGGGTGACTGGAATTCGAGTGTAGGAAAAGGGAGAGAAGGAAACATAGTAGGTGAATATGGATTGGGGCTAAGAAATGAAAGAGGAAGCCGCCTAGTAGAATTTTGCACAGAGCACAACTTAATCATAGCTAACACTTGGTTTAAGAATCATGAAAGAAGGTTGTATACGTGGAAGAACCCTGGAGATACTAAAAGGGATCAGATAGATTATGTAATGGTAAGACAGAGATTTAGGAACCAGGTTTTAAGTTGTAAGACATTTCCAGGGGCAGATGTGGACTCTGACCACAATCTATTGGTTATGACCTGTAGATTAAAACTGAAGAAACTGCAAAAATGTGAGAAATTAAGGAGATGGACCTGGATAAACTGAAAGAACCAGAGGTTGTACAGAGTTTCAGAGAGAGCATAAGGAAACAATTGACAGGAATAGGGGAAAGAAATACAGTAGAAGAAGAATGGGTAGCTCTGAGGGATGTAGTAGTGAAGGCAGCAGAGGATAAAGTAGGTACAAAGACAAGGGCTGCTAGAAATCCTTGGGTAACACAACAAATATTGAATTTAATTGATGAAAGGAGAAAATATAAAAATGCAGTAAATGAAGCAGGCAAAAAGGAATACAAACGTCTCAAAAATGAGATCGACAGGAAGTGCAAAATGGCTAAACAGGGATGGCTAGAGGACAAATGTAAGGATGTAGAAGCTTATCTCACTAGGGGTAAGATAGATACTGCCTACAGGAAAATTAAAGAGACCTTTGGAGAGAAGAGAACCACGTGTATGAATATCAAGAGCTCAGATGGCAGCCCAGTTCTAAGCAAAGAAGGGAAGGCAGAAAGGTGGAAGGAGTATATAGAAGGCTTATACAAGGGCGATGTACTTGAGGACAATATTATGGAAATAGAAGAGGATGTAGATGAAGACGAAATGGGAGATACGATACTGCGTGAAGAGTTTGACAGAGCACTGAAAGACCTGAGTCGAAACAAGGCCCCCGGAGTAGACAACATTCCGTTAGAACTACTGACGGCCTTGGGAGAGCCAGTCATGACAAAACTCTACCAGCTTGTGAACAAGATGTATGAGACAGGTGAAATACCCTCAGACTTCAAGAAGAATATAATAATTCCAATCCCAAAGAAAGCAGGTGCTGACAGATGTGAAAATTACCGAACTATCAGTTTAATAAGCCACGGCTGCAAAATACTAACACGAATTCTTTACAGACGAATGGAAAAACTGGTAGATGCAGACCTCGGGGAGGATCAGTTTGGATTCCGTCAAAATGTTGGAACACGTGAGGCAATACTGACCTTACGACTTATCTTAGAAGAAAGATTAAGAAAAGGCAAACCTACGTTTCTAGCATTTGTAGACTTAGAGAAAGCTTTTGACAATGTTGACTGGAATACTCTTTTTCAAATTCTAAAGGTGGCAGGGGTAAAATACAGGGAGCGAAAGGCTATTTATAATTTGTACAGAAACCAGATGGCAGTAATAAGAGTCGAGGGGCATGAAAGGGAAGCAGTGGTTGGGAAAGGAGTGAGACAGGGTTGTAGCCTCTCCCCGATGTTATTCAATCTGTATATTGAGCAAGCAGTAAAGGAAACAAAAGAAAAATTTGGAGTAGGTATTAAAATTCATGGAGACGAAGTAAAAACTTTGAGGTTCGCCGATGACATTGTAATTCTGTCAGAGACGGCAAAGGACTTGGAAGAGCAGTTGAACGGAATGGACAGTGTCTTGAAAGGAGGATATAAGATGAACATTAACAAAAGCAAAACGAGGATAATTGAATGTAGTCAAATTAAATCGGGTGATGCTGAGGGAATTGGATTAGGAAATGAGACACTTAAAGTAGTAAAGGAGTTTTGCTATTTAGGAAGTAAAATAACTGTTGATGGTCGAAGTAGAGAGGATATAAAATGTAGACTGGCAATGGCAAGGAAAACGTTTCTGAAGAAGAGAAATTTGTTAACATCGAATATAGATTTATGTATCAGGAAGTCGTTTCTGAAAGTATTTGTTTGGAGTGTAGCCATGTATGGAAGTGAAACATGGACGATAACTAGTTTGGACAAGAAGAGAATAGAAGCTTTCGAAATGTGGTGCTACAGAAGAATACTGAAGATAAGGTGGATAGATCACGTAACTAATGAGGAGGTATTGAATAGGATTGGGGAGAAGAGAAGTTTGTGGCACAACTTGACTAGAAGAAGGGATCAGTTGGTAGGACATGTTTTGAGGCATCAAGGGATCACAAATTTAGCATTGGAGGGCAGCGTGGAGGGTAAAAATCGTAGAGGGAGACCGAGAGATGAGTTCACTAAGCAGATTCAGAAGGATGTAGGTTGCAGTAGGTACTGGGAGATGAAGCAGCTTGCACAGGATAGAGTAGCATGGAGAGCTGCATCAAACCAGTCTCAGGACTGAAGACAACAACAACAACATGCCAGACCTTCGACTCTCATTATAAGTCCTTGTTGGTTGGGAATATAGGTAACGTACGAGTGCAAGTTGTGACAGAAGGACGGCGATATATGGAATTTTGGGCCCGGCCGTGATTCGTGCACGGATAGCCGCAGCGGTTGAGGCGACAGCTCGTGTAAAGCGGCTAATCCGGGCTCGAGTACCGGTCCGGCACAAATTTTCACTGTCGTCATTCTAATATACAGCCGAAGTTGGCTCATATTCACAACTGCGAATACATTTCCTGAAGTCATTACAGACGGAGCATTCGCAAACACTGGACAGAAACGGGGAAGGGCAACACACTTGTCGCGTTCGTGGAACAATCGCGGAATCCACCATAAGCGGTGTAGTGAAACCACGAAAGTCTTAAAACATAGTGGTCGGGCAGAATGTCGTATATTATTTCCTGAACACTGAATACTAATTGGTGGATAAAGTACGCTGTTAGCACTAGCGTCAATCATTGTATGGGTAGAGTAAGAAACAAGACACGCTCGTACGCACTAGAATTTCTCCTATCTTGTCTTTTTAGATTTTACGTGAAAGATATGAAGACAGAGGAAGTACTGCTTCTGGAAGATTGTGACAGACTTTATCAGCAGCGTCTCGACCACCTTGTGGACAGTACGCCAAGGAGAGTCTAAGCATGTCAAAATCTACAGGATAGGATAACAAATCACTGAATGTTACCAATCACAAGAGTGCATTTTTGAACAGACTTTATTATCATCTTATTTATTTTTATTTCGCATTAGAGCTACTTTCTCAGTTCTCCTTGAATCAAAAACAACACAACTTTGTATACATATAGATGATGCGAAACGTATACAGGGTGTTTCAAAAATGACCGGTATATTTGAAACGGCAATACAAACTAAACGAGCAGCGATAGAAATACACCGTTTGTTGCAAAATGCTTGGGACAACAGTACATTTTCAGGCAGACAAACTTTCGAAATTACAGTAGTTACAATTGTCAACAACAGATGGCGCTGCGGTCTGGGAAACTCTATAGTACGATATTTTCCACATATCCACCATGCGTAGCAATAATATGGCGTAGTCTCTGAATGAAATTACCCGAAACCTTTGACAACGTGTCTGGCAGAATGGCTTCACATGCAGATGAGATGTACTGCTTCAGCTGTTCAATTGTTTCTGGATTCTGGCGGTACACCTGGTCTTTCAAGTGTCCACACAGAAAGAAGTCACAGGGGTTCATGTCTGACGAATAGGGAGGCCAATCCGCGCCGCCTCCTGTATGTTTCGGATAGCCCAAAACAATCACACGATCATCGAAATATTCATTCAGGAAATTAAAGACGTCGGCCGTGCGATGTGGCTGGGCACCATCTTGCATAAACCACGAGGTGTTCGCAGTGTCGTCTAAGGCAGTTTGTACCGCCACAAATTCACGAAGAATGTCCAGATAGCGTGATGCAGTAATCGTTTCGGATCTGAAAAATGGGCCAATGATTCCTTTGGAAGAAATGGCGGCCCAGACCAGTACTTTTTGAGGATGCAGGGACGATGGGACTGCAACATGGGGCTTTTCGGTTCCCCATATGCGCCAGTTCTGTTTATTGACGAAGCCGTCCAGGTAAAAATAAGCTTCGACAGTAAACCAAATGCTGCCCACATGCATATCGCCGTCATCAATCCTGTGCACTATATCGTTAGCGAATGTCTCTCGTGCAGCAATGGTAGCGGCGCTGAAAGGTTGCCGCGTTTGAATTTTGTATGGATAGAGGTGTAAACTCTGGCGCATGAGACGATACGTGGACGTTGGCGTCATTTGGACCGCAGCTGCAACACGGCGAAGGGAAACCCGAGGCCGCTGTTGGATCACCTGCTGCACTAGCTGCGCGTTGCCCTCTGTGGTTGCCGTACGCGGTCGCCCTACCTTTCCAGCACGTTCATCCGTTCATCCGTCACGTTCCCAGTCCGTTGAAATTTTTCAAACAGATCCTTTATTGTATCGCTTTTCGGTCCTTTGGCTTCATTAAACCTCCGTTGAAAACTTCGTCTTGTTGCAGCAACACTGTGTTCTAGGCGGTGGAATTCCAACACCAGAAAAATCCTCTGTTCTAAGGAATAAACCATGTTGTCCACAGTACACTTGCACGTTGTGAACAGCACACGCTTACAGCAGAAAGACGACGTACAGAATGGCGCACCCATTGACTGCGTTGTCTTCTATATCTTTCACATCACTTGCAGCGCCATCTGTTTTTGAAAATTGTAACTACTGTAATTTCGAAAGTTTGTCCGCCTAAAAATGTACTGTTGTCCCAAGCATATTGCAACAAACGGTGTATTTCTATCGCTGCTCGTGTAGTTTTTATTGCCGTTTCAAATATAGCGGTCATTTTTTAAACACACTGTAGGTGTGATACAAGAGGCTCGCCTATATCCACAAATAACATTCCTGCTTGTTTGGCGGCGAGCGCAGGCTTCTGGAAGACGCGGTACACGCTGCTGGTGCTGAACCTGGTGGGGCTGGCCATCAGCTACGCGACCCGCGTCAACCTGTCCATGGCCATCGTCGACATGGTCAACAACACGGCGCTGCGCGAAATCTACTCCTCTGAAGTGGACACGGAGCTGGAGAATCTGGGCATAGCCGACTGGGCTGACCGCAAGGTAAGTCCCGTGCCACCATTATTGGCACGCGTCGCAACTCACGAGGAGAACACAGCAAGTGCCACAACGCGATTTCACAGAAACTTCATTACGTGGCTTGGCCTATTTGTAGATTGTAAGATGGACATGCCATGAAACTTCCTAGCAGATTAAAACTGTGTGCCAGACCGAGACTCGAAGTCGGGACTTTTGCCTTTCGCTGGCACGACTCACGCCCCGTCCTCACAGCTTCACTTCTGCCAGTACCTCATCTCCTACATTCCTGCATGGGTAGCTCAGATGGTAGAGCACTTGCCCGCGAAAGGCAAAGGTCCTGAGTTCGAGTCTCGGTTCGAAACACGGTTTTAATCTGCCAGGAAGTTTCATATCAGCACACACTCCGCTGCAGAGTGAAAATCTCATTCTGGACATGTCATTTTAATTTTTGCATGTTAGCGGCGTGCAGTGCAGGTCAGAGAGACAGGAAGTTACGTTACTGTTAAACAGTCTTTGGTCTTGTCGTGGCACAGTCTTTGGCTCTGCGCTGACTGATACATTCTTAGTTGAAGTATGTTAGGTGATGGACGTATTTAGTAGTGCTGTGATGACTTGTGATGGTATCTGTTAGATGAAGAACAGCAAGAATAAATGTATATACTGAAAGGCGAAGGGAATATCAATTTTGAATAACGCTTTTTTTAAGGGAAGAAGTTTGAGGTAAGACTGCAGAATTGCGCATCTAATTTGTAGAAGTGATTCCTGGCAGCTAGTTAGCTTTGTTCACTTTCTCAGAACTGAGAGAAAGACCACCCCACTTCCCTGAATCACGAATTAAGATATCAACTGATCAAGCTGTATGTCCGCCCCCGGCAGCTAAGTGGTTCAGCGTGTTCGGTCAGAGAGCTGGTTGGTATGAGTGGAAGGGTCGACAAATGAACTTGACTGGATGTCATGTGTCGACCGCAACGACCAAACACAACGATCAACAATGAACAAAAAGAAAAAAAATGGTCAGCGCGACAGAATGTCAATCCTAAGGGCCCGGATTCGATTCCCGGCTGGGTCAGAGATTTCTCTTGGCTCAGGGACTGGGTGTTGTGTTGTCCTAATCATCATCATTTCATCCCCATCGACGAGCAAGTCGCTGAAGTGGCGTCAAATCGAAAGACGTGCACCCGGCGAATGGTCTACCCGACGGGAGGCCCTAGTCACACAACATTTATCTAGTCACACGACATTTATTTATCGAGCTGTTTGATTTTTATAGACGTTCTCTGTTAACTGTGTGCCCTATTCAAAACATTCTTCACTTTGCTAAGCACAGTATTATTCAGACCAATGTTAATGTGTGAAGATCACGCGGAGTTTTACTCTGTCCGTTTGAATACATAGTTCATTCGAAAATCGTTGTTTTGGAATACCATTTCATAGGAATAGCTCCACTCCGTATCCCACTGTTTAACATTACGCAGTACCACATTGCACCATGTGGTATGAAAGAATTTGAATATAGTTTGGCAATTTTATTTAGAGATACATCTGGCTTAGCCGCTGCCTGCTTGCTGTTAGTTGTTGTGCTTTCTAGAAATATGCAACAATGTTGTCAAGACTCGAGGTAAGTGGAAATTTTGATTAGGGCCAGATTATTGCTTTTGCTACAGTTGCGCATTTAACATAAGTTGTATTCAGACCAGCCACAGTTCAGTTCAAATTAGGTTCTGTTTAGCCAAAGGTTAACATATGAGTTTAAGTTGCATAACAGTTTTGGATACATAGTTTTGGTAAAACGTAGATTTTTATAGAGTGGGAGGTAAAGTTGGGCTAAATTTCTTAGAAACAAATACGGTGGGGAGGTTACGACTTCACACTTTCTGATAAAACGACGATCAAAGTTTTCAACGTACTTTATGAGCCTCTTAGACAGAAACTAGTTAAATGGAAGTGGTGGCACAATGGCTAGGGTCGTGGAGTGACAGTTTTACTCCCCGTGTTCGAAAAACAACTATTTTTATTTTTGTTTTTCATATTTCTATCCATTTCCGTAGAATATGGCTACACGTGTGTTTTCCAATGTATATTGAATTATGTTACCCTTATTCGTCTACCAATTTACGTATAGTGAACGAAATAAAAAATAAAAACAATAATTGAATCGAAGAGTTATTTGAAATTATTTTTGGCAAAATTCCTGTAGCATATCTTGACTCATAATCAGCTATATTCACCAGTTTTCGGAAAAGTGATCGATTATGCTTGGTTAGCGGTGACATTATTGCCAATGCGTGAAATCTTCATCGATGCTAACGACGTTTCTTTCTCGAGAGCGAGGCCCACAAGAAAGACAGGCCACAGCGCCTACGTCACAGCAAGTGACACTGCAGGTCGTACGAGTGCCAGAAGAGGTCCCCGGCTGGAAGAGAGTAGCTATTTCAAGAGAATCTAATAATTCTTGACTCCTTGTTTAAATATATGCAAGTTCTCCATAGCATACGACAGAGTCAAAACATTAAGTGGGTACTTTTCAATTAAATACTGATTTCCCATGGGCCCTACACGGGGCCGAGATTTCGCGGAATATGGAGCACAAGGCGACTAGTGTGACGTAAGTTCGTTCCAGGTCCAGAATATCTCGATGGCCCCACCCGACAGAGATTCATACGAAGAAACGTCACTGTGGCGAACCTGCTGTTTGCGATTTCTATATTTATAATGTTTCTACACTCGGTTTCTCCTAAATATTGCGCTAAATCTTCTTGAAGAATAAAATATAATAAAAGCAGGTATACCACCGAAAGATCCAGCAAGCTATAGCCCAATAGCGTTACTGAGTGTAAGCTACAAATTGCTAGGACGATCCATATACAACCGTACCTTTAAGGCTATAGATCAAGTCATACTACTTAGAAGAATTAAGAATGACTGTGCTAGTAAACTTCTACGTTATTTGATTTTCAAACAGCTGCGCAAAACTGAACATACTCAGACAGTTTTCTCTTCACTTATTTCCGATCATCACTAAACTGACCCACAATATTTTTTTTTGCGCAACGCAATCTGACTTTCAATAATTCCTAAAAAAAATGGCCCTGACTAACAATAACTTGTACCATTCATGTATCACTTGCCTCACAAAAATCTTCGTTACTCGAACTACCGCAATACAGCGAGCGCCAATATTGCCAGCTAAGTAAAAGATTCTAACTACTGAAGGCACTAACCACTGATAGGCATAGTTATCAATTCATGACATCCATCCTTCCAAACTTCCTTTTTTCTGGCGGACACAAGTCCAGATCGTCCGCTTATAGTAACCTCTCAAAACTCTTGGCATCTCTCTTTCTCCATCCACCACTTCCACCACTAGCCGGGGCGCAACTCCAACTGCCCAACGCTATGCGCTGTTCACATCCAACTGCCCAACACTACACTAGCGAATATTCCAACAATGAGCCCAAGCAGCCACAGACTGCACACAGCACAGTCAGTGATTTTCATACAGAGCGCTACGTGGCGTTACCAACATAAAAACCTAAACAGCCTACTTACACCACCATTCCAGGCAGTCTTCTGCAATAATCGTAGCTGCTGCGAGCAAGTACTGGTTTTGACATCATACACAGAAACTGTCTTTCAAGGAGGACTAAAAACATCAGTGGCATTCGTAGATGTAACAGCTGCCTACAATTCTGTTTGGCTGGATGGACCTCTTGCTGAAACTAAAGAAAGTGATCCTATGCCTTTGGCTCACGACTCCCCTGCAGAACATGCTCACCAATCGCAACTTTAATTTGCAAGTGTAATGGACGTCAGTAACTCTTTTAAGATCAAGAATGGACTACCTCAAGGTTCATTCCTAGCACCACTACTATTCAACTTCTACACCACCGATATGTCTTACACAGTGAAAAAAAATTCGTATACGCTAACGACCTGGCCATAGCAAAGGAAATCTCACGAACAATGGGCAAAGACTTTAACGGAGGACCTTGAACTTCTTAACAAATATTTCAGAAGATGGCGTCTGCACACAAACCCTTCTAAGACAGAAGTCTGCGCTTTACACCTCAACAATAAAGCCGCCAATGAAAGGCTGACCGTGTTACTTGATCAACAGAGGGTGAAACACAACATACATCCTAAACATTTCGGAGTAACACTGGACAGGACCCTAACTTACGAAAAACACCTTAAAAATGTTGGTCAGAAGCTCAAAACATGGAATAATATTAGTAGGAAATTGGCAGGTAGTTCTTGGGATGCAGATGCATCAACACTACGAACAGCAGCAACATCAATAGTATACACCACTGCAGAATACTGTGCTCCTGACTGGCAGAGAAATAACCATACCAACATGGTAGGCGTGCAGCTCCACGATACCATGTATATTATCACTGGGACGTTAAAATCTACCCCGGTACCATGGCTCTCGTCATCGCCAACATAGCACCGCCAAAACTAAGACGCCAAAAACTTCTATTAAAGAATGGGTAAAAATAATACAAACAGATTACGCAAAATGCCTACCTATTCAAGAGGTCATTAGAAATTTTCCGAATCACACATTGAAGTCACGTAACCCGATATGGAATAAAAGCTACATAAAAGGAGAGGATAGCTTCAACCTTACAGACGCTTGGAAAAAGAAATGGGAGAACTCAGTCATTAATTATCACGTTATAACTGACCCCTCAAAAGCACTAAAAGGGTTCGACTCTGCTAGGTAAGACTGGGTTAAGCTCAATAATATCCGAAGGGACCACACTAGATGCAAGGCCACGCTCTGTAAATGGGGATTCGTAGATAACTCAAGTTGTGTTTGTGGGGCACCTGAGCAAACCCTGGATCACGTCACAACGATTTAACAGCGCCAAAACGATCAGTTGTTCTGCTCTAAACTGAATGTGCCGGGTATCAGGTGACTTTCATTCGATTTCTCCCACAGACTGGATTCACTCAAAGAATAAATCAGTAGTTGTACTGATGAGTAAAACTCCATCCGAATGTGCCAATTTTCTTTTTACAGCAACCGACTAATTCAGTTGTTTTCGTTTTGTTGTTACCCTCACTACCCACAGGCGCAAGAGCTTAAAGATGACGATGATTGTGTAGTTTCTTACAATATCTGTATACGAACACTTGTGCATCCGGTTGTAGCTGGCTGTGTGTCGCCTGATGTCCTGGCCATCAAGTGACTATTCTGCTAAAGCGCAAACTGCTACAGTTCGCCGCCTCGTGTTCCAGGACGGGCATTTCATCTGGGACAGACAGGAGCAAGGCGAGCTGCTGGCTGCCTACTACTACGGTTACGCGGCGGGCCACATCCCCGGGGGCGTGATGGCCGACCGTTTCGGAGGTAAAATCGTCTTCGGGCTCGGTATCTTCATCTCGTCCATCCTCACAATCCTGACTCCTGCGTCAGCGTGGGCTGGCTATTACGTCCTTTTTGCCAACAGGATCGGACAGGGATTTATTCTGGTACGTATTTTCCACTCCTGCTGCCAGTTTCCTTACGCTTTAGGTATGGTGCATGTTTGATAATATTTACACTAATGAAATCATAGCTCCTATACAAATGCACAAAAACCTCGGACATTTGGAACAGTTACAGAATGGTCGACAAACACTGAACGCTTCTGCCAACGCTGGTGTAGAAATATTAAAAATTAAAAACTGGTGCTCTTTATACAAAAAAGGAAATAATTGCAAAGAACAAAATTTTCGAATAATCATTTATTTTCCGCTATCCTTATTTTTTCTTTATTTAGAGTTCACTGCTATATTTTCACAATTTGGTATTTATTTATATATAAACGGATTGTACGTCATTTTTGTTTCTCTTAACTTCCAGGGTGGCGTTATACCAGCGATACAGACAGTTATATGTCGATGGGCCCCTGACCACGAGAGAAGCAAGTTTTCCGTTATCTATGTTGGTGAGTTTCAAATTACGGAAATATCATCAGAGACTCGTCTTTTCCACAAACAGTATTTCTCAAATGCGCTTTTTAGTTGTAGGTTAATTACCCAACGCAACAAATTATTATAATATTGTGAACAGGTAACTGAGAGCTGGCTATCACCGGAACTTGGTCACTGATGATTCTTTGGAACTACCATGTCCATACATCTGAGATATTTTTCGCTGTCCAGAAATTTCCAGAAGGGTAATCAATTACTCGATAAGAACTTCCTTTGCTGCGTCCCACCTACTTTTTCTGTTAGTTTGGCCAGTTGTGATGCATGTTATTTCAGACATGTCTTTATGAGAACTTTAACTTGCAACCAATATTCTCGGCTTCTTTTTTTCTTCGGATCATGTGTCTCCAACTTTTCCTTTTCTCAAAATGCTGGTGTGTTCTTAGTTGTTCAGAAGAGCACATTTATTTGTGTTTGATTTGTCATACCAAGTTATTGGGTATATTGTTCAACATCACAAAATAATAGTTCTTCGTATTTTTCCAGATATTAGGTATAAGAGAACCTTACTACATTCCGGCTCTTTCGTCTTATGCGACCATAGAAAGAAATACAACTTTCCCAATTGGTGCCTGCCACCTTATGCACATGGAAGCATTCTTTCTTGTTGGTACATGGTCTCCGTGAGATCTTTCTTTCTTGCTTTCTTTGGCTTCTAACTTCTCGTTCAGACCCGTTCCTATTCATCACGTGGCAGTCTGTTGTTCTGGTTGAATGACTGCATAGTAGTGTATGAGATTCCATGAAACGGACCGGATCGCCGTTGTAAATACCTCTAGTAGAACAACCACCTTGTTGATCGTAAGTGTAGAGACTTCTTTGCAAGAAATTTTTGGTTATATTGATTTTCTCAGATACTCGAACATTTTTCGTGTTTGATTTTTCTACGATGTAATTTAGCTCTATGAGCGGTTTGTTGATATTAGTTATAAACTACATTTTTGGAGTTGAAATTAGAGGTTCGGTTTGGCCTCTGTAGGTATTAACTTCATTGATTTGTTTTGTGACTGTGACCACATGATGAGGAAAATGTACACGACCATCAGCAGAGGCTAGCCACTCAACTGTCCGTTCTACGCTCATACAGCCCATTCTGACTCCATTCTTCACTTCTCCCTTGAATGCCAAGAAGTTCTGAAGTAAAGTCAAGGACCAGTCTCCTTCACTGATCTCGAAGGCATCTTAAATCTCTTTTCTAGACTTCAGTCTCAAGGTGATCTCAGTCAACTTTTTCTGGATAATCGCTGTTATTTTGTTGTTTAAGTCCATTTATTTTACAATTTGGAATAATGTGATAAACTTCTGTTAGTGGGTCATCCACAGTTGTTATATAAATTGTTCATAATTGAAACTTCAGCTACAGCTCTACAAAATATGTATTACTGAAGTCATACACAAACCGTTTCGGGGTCTCAGCTCAGTCTTCAAGTAGAACTTTAAATTACAAATGAAGCCATGCGTCTCAACAGTAAGACCCATGAAAAAACTTCCAGTTTTACAAAAGCAAATAAGATAAAAATATATAGAAGAAAAATCAACATATCTAAAACCAGTGCAAAGTGTACATGTCCAAGTTAAGTTAACGGCACCGCATCTACTGTGCATGGCTCATCAGTGGGAGTATGGAAAAGTGACCACGTTAAAACCGTCTCTCAAATGTGCCTGGCGTAAATCAGTTCTATGTTGCAAGCACAGTTGAAGGCCTAGAGTCTAAATAAATGCAAACAGAGACGGATTAGGGACTATAAGAAAAGTCAAGAGCTATAATGTAAGGCTAAAACTGACCCATAGATTACAGATGGCCAACAGATGCCAAGATTGCACAGCGCTGCCATTGATGGTAGCACGCAAATTGACGTAACTGTAATAAACGAAAAATTATTCACGTAGCCATAACTAAACAACTAAACGACTGAGAAATGACGCGACCGCAAAGTCTTTCACATAGCAATTACTCGTAGGAAGCAGCAAAGTCCCCCCCCCCCCCCCCCCCCAACATTGGATCGACAACGTGATTACAAGCTGCACTGAAGTAAGCACGGCGTGAGGACAATTGTGTCAAATGACACAATAATGAAATTTCGTCTGCAACAATGTTGTTAGTTAATTATAATGTTGAACATTCCTGTACACTTTGAAATTGTGGCTTCCCTTACAGATCATTATCGTGGCCTCTAAAGGGAAACACGTTATGCTAGACCTCAAGCGGAAACTCGAAATTAGATATAAACTGAACTGAGGTTTTTCGCTGAAAACCATTGTTGCTGGCAACAGTGTTATACGAGCAACTATTTATGACCAAACTTCAGCAGAAAAGGGGTAATAATAAAGTCATAGGAAAGTTACTATGAAACTGATGAAGAAGAGGACATAGGAGAAGAGAACATGAGGATGTCTCAAAGTACTTGTGCTGAAGCTGGAGACGTCTTCCTGGAGTACATTATGCAACAATCAGAAACGTGGCAGAACCAATGAAATGACTGTAGGGCCGTTGTGTGATAAAGCATACTATCGTAGCGTATCATCACGGTGATAATCAAAATTTTTCGACATGTTTAACAGTAAATGTCGAGTGATACTAATATAAGTGTACACACGCAAGGACTAAGTTTTCTGTAAAAATGAATGTATCTTTTGATTTGATAAAGCACAATCCCTATGTGTTTATACTAAATTTTAGACACTCTCAACAGTCCAGCACTTCCGCTAATCCGGCACCCATATGTGGGAGGAATGGCCGGTTTAGCAAGAGTCTAGTGTAAATAACAGCTATAATAAAAGCACAGAAACATTATAAATGTAAACATCGAAAAAATTACACACAATGCTGAATAAATCACGAGGTCAAATAAGTAAACAAAATAATAAATACAAGTCATAAAACTCCATGATAGTGCCATAAAAAGTACTAATGACGCAATGTAAAACCCAATGGCAGCAGCACCAAAAGCGCAAAAATTGCGATAAGTAACCAAACCGGTACCCACGCAACCAGAAATTAAACTGCCAACAAACATAAAAATAAAGAATACCAGGAACGGGGACCGCGGCACTGTTACATAGTCTTGCTACGGTCCTGGTTTCATTTTTACTTTTCAGTTGTCCCTGAAGATGGGGCTGATACCCTGAAACAGAGCTGAGTAATACTTCAGCAATTACAATAGTTGTTCCGCTAAACAGAGTCACAGGATTTTACGCTTTCAATATAATTTTTTGTGACGTGTGTCGTGCGGCAGGCGTGTTTGGAGGGACGCTGATCTCAATGGCGCTGACGGGCGCGCTGTGCGTGACGTCTGTGGGCTGGCCGCTGGCCTTCTACTTCTTCGGCGGCGTCGGCCTGCTGTGGTGCGTGCCGTGGTGCTTCTACGTCGCGGACTCCCCAGCCCAGCACAAGCACATCGACCCTGCGGAGCGCTACTTCATAGAGGCCAACATACAGTCCAGCGCCAAGGTACCGTTGCACTCGAGGCTAAATAAGGCATGTTTTGGGTTCCGTGCCTCAATCCGTGGAAACGGAACCCTTGTAAAACCGATTTGGTGCCCGTCTGTCGGTCTGTCCGACAGTTAAGAACCCTTTTTCTCAGGAGCGAGTAGACGTATTGAACCGTGAATTTAATTTCAAAAATTTTTCTGAAGAATTTACTTTATTTACTGGCGATTAATCAAGAACATTAACACATTTAACCACACTATGTGACCGTGGAAGTAGTTGCCAGTGGGTAACTGATGAAAACAAATCAAATTTCTTTCAACAAATGGAAATTTTATTCCTAAAAGCATTTTTTTAAGAAACAGATTTAAAATTATAATCAGAAAGGACGCTCTAAATATCAAGTTACAATTTATTCAGAGGCAGAAAGAACAAAATTTTTGACAGTATGAGCTTTCGGGCTGAAAACCTTGCCGCTCACGTTCAAACTTACTTAAATCTTGATAACCTGCCACTGTAGCAGCAGTAACCGATCGAGCAACTACGCCAGACACTTGACTTATATAGACGAGCCGACCGAACGCCATATTCTGCCTGTTTACATATCTCTGTGTTTGGATAGGCATTCCTACATCAGTTTCTGTGGCGCTTCAGTGTATCTACTCAGAGCTATTTTTCTAGGTGGGTTGCTGGTAACACTTTGGAGCTCACGAGTGATTTCTTCCGCTGATTTCATGCAATGGCTCACAACCGCCCCTCCGCTGTGCTCGACGTCCCCTGTTCATATGTATATGTCTGCCTAGGCTTGGTTTAGCTATGGTTGTTTATTGGTGTTTCCACTTAATAATTACATCACTAACAGTGGACTCGCACGGCTTTAGAAAGGCTGAAATGCACGTGATGGATTAGTTAGTAAGGTGACATCCAATGACTAGTCCACTTCTGAAGCCATTCAGCTCTCCTGGCAGAACTATTCTGACAGCCCAATACTCCCCGCCTCCTTTTATGGTGATGGTTCCGCCTCTTGTGACATCTAGTGGTCAACGTCACGTTACGTAGGAGTGTCCGGATACTTCATCAGCTAATGTATATTCCGACTGTATGTATCACGGATAGTGTGTCATAACCTGACATTCATTGTTGGGAACTTGGCTAAGCACAGTGACGTTGTTTTAGCCGTTACGTCTAGCGTGAACACACCTCCATCTGATGGGATGTCGCATTCCGTTCCTTTTCGCTGACCTGAAGACAGACAGACGAAAGAGTGAGAGCGGTCTTGCCTTTGTTCTACAGGCGAATGTCGGCAGCTGTCATGTCACGCTGTGGCCGAGCGGTTCTAGGCACCTCAGTCCGGAACCGCACTGCTGCTACGCTCGCAGGTTCGAATCCTGCCTCTAGCATGGATGTGTGTGATGTCCTTAGGTTAGTTAGGTTTAAGTAGTTCTCAGTCTATGGGACTGATGACCTCAGATGTTGTCCCATAGTGCTCAGAGCCATTATTATGTCATGTCACATTACTTCCACGGCTGTGATTGTCTATTCAAAGACTGCAGTGGGAATGTGTGACTGCACAGTGGAGTACGCACTATTTCGAGACGTCCAGCTGTGCTATAAAGGTACGACCTATGCTCGCAGCTCACAGCCTCATTGCTTTGATAAGAGCAGTGCCCACGGAAGGAAACTCCCTGGATTCTAGGCCCGAATATTGCGCATAGTTTTAATCTATCAGGAAGTTTCAGTTCTGCTTATTGTTTGCTTATTAGCTTGTCTTGTCCTAGGATTATGATCGGACATCTAAATGCTCATGGTCTGTATATGAAGCTCCAAAAATGAACAATATAATTCAGTAAATAAACTTTAATTGTGAGCACGCCAAGACCAGCTATAAGGATTGTTTGTTATGAGAAACTCATTGACAAAGCAAGAACAATTTCAGTGGATTTTCGCCTCTAACAAAAGAGACAACTGTCAATAAATTGCTTTATCTACCTTGTGTAAAGATTATAAAGTAAAAAATAAATCTGAGCGACAGAAAGTGCATAACCAAAATTTTCTTCGTAGTACTGTCATAGCTAATCTCTTCTGAACCAAATCGAGTAAAAGAAGGGAATACTGGTAAAGAGCAACATACAATGTACTCAGGCCAGTCTATGTCACACTGTTCCCTTTTGCAAGACGTGTTTAACTATGAAAGAACTAGGGAAATCTTAGGATAAAGACTTCTTTACCTCAGTAAAACGTATCAGAGAGAGTTTTCACTTCGACTTTACTGAAAGGAAATCTAACTATCAAGGCGTACGAAATCATTTTATTTATCGCTTTCACTGTACGACGCTAACATTGTTTCCAGCAGGTATTACATCTTCTAAGACACTCATTCTGCCACTTTTATGACTTTGTTGACCATGTGGATGAAGTTCTGTGGCAAAACTGGCTTGACAATTAGCAGATATGAATATCATAGAGCCAAATGTTCTCGAAATACGAAACAGAATCGGCGTCCTCTAATGGAAACGAAACAGCTTCTTTGCCAGAAATACAAGAATCCTAATGTCCGCCATTTAGGTTTTATTTCGCCGGACTGGGCAAAGTTACTTGGGTATCAAAGATGACATTTGACTGTGTTAGGCGAGGGTGAGTACCAGTTAGGTAGCGTGCACCTGACCACAGTCTTAGGTTTCCTGTGCAATATGCAGCCATCATACGCAGATTTTTTGGTTAGGTTATAAGCCAACATAAACTCGCACAGAGTCTGCCTATACAGCACTTTTGGAACGATGGTCTCTTTCGTATCCTTCTGATAAAAACACAAATTGTTCTTTATATGCACGATAGTCGATTCCAGCTGCGCGGTTCTTGGAAGTAAAATTTAAACTCATGCCGAACAAGTTCACAAACAATCAGATGACAATGCGCGACTTTGCCCAGGAAGCTACAAGCTGATAAGTTCCATAACGGATCTCAAACCTGTCGTAACCAATACATAAATAGTCCCAGTTTTAAAAAAAATATATAAAAAGACTAAAACAAAATCTAAAGTGATGTAGTCAGCACAGTACTATAATGACGCGTAAGGGAGTGTTTCATGTAAACAAGTGAACTGCCTTCCGGTTACGAAGCGCGCTTATGTAAAACGGTCATAACCAAATGGTTTACCCAGATGAGATGCGCTTTCTGGTTGTCTCAGCTGCTTTGCAGCTCAATAACTTTATGCTCTGCCCGTTGTCAAGCGGACTAACCGATTCCACCTCCGTAACGCCTTTACGGATATGAAATACAGTACACAGAGTCTGAGAATCATTGTTTTAAATTAACACTTTTTCATACTCACTAACTACAACATCATGACAACATATTCACGTGTGATAAATGACGATGAGCTCTTTTGCCTTATTAAATGAGCCACGATCTTAAACTAAACAATTTACCACTTGTGTTATAGCATTATCTTCACTGTATACCTTTTTACTGATGCAGAAAAAACTGCCCATTCCCTGGAAGAGCATCTTGACGTCTCCAGTGCTGTGGGCCTTCGCTGCACTCTTTGTCACCTTGGACTGGACGTATTACCTGCTGATCACGTCGCTGCCACAATACGTCGCCAACGTTCTGCACTTCAACATAGAAAGTGTAAGTAGAGGACTCAGACACGCCGGTGGTGCGTTCTTACAAGGATAGTAGTGAAGTGTTAATATTCCCATTTCAGATACAAACCATTGTTGTAGCATCTACAAGCTATAAGCGAGAATTAAAAAGTTTTAAAGTTACTGGTGGTCTACTGACGATGAGGAAAATCATTTACTATTACTGATACATAGCAACTTATATTAGATATCAGGATAGTGGGAAATTCAGGGGTAATGTCCACCCATCACCCCTGAAAGAAGGTTCTGTATCAAGAAAAATTATTTTCAGTAGTCCTACATGAAATGTTCAAATTCTTTACCTGTGGAAACGTTGCAATAATATGTGTTAATGGGTCATATCTGAATTATTGTCTTTTTCTGACTAAATTCTGCTGTTTCTCTCCAGAGTGGCAACTTGATAGAGTTAGCTTAAAAACATAACTAACAATTAATTACGATCAAGCACAAAACGCAATAAACACAAAGAAGGAAAAGATAACAGAAATTACCTATCAAGTTACAGAACTTGAAGAAAAGTTTATCATTTATTTATTTATTTATTTATTTTTAATTTGGCGCACTTTGAACGACTTGATAAGCAGTAAAATCACGTCGAGTGTTTTTGTAAAATACATACAGTTCTCAAAACTTAGCTTGCAATGTGACTGAAACAGAATTTACAATATGTGTGTGTTATCGACCGCGACGTATGCTAGTAACATTCGGGGTTTTTATATAAAAGCCGTTCAAAAACCGATGGATTCCTAGTGTGCGTTGGTGAGCTGCATTTTGGATATTTCTAGCAGAGACCAGTAAACTTACAAAAGCATCAGGGAAAACTGGCGTGGAAATTGACCAAGGAATCTCTTCACCGGGTTCCTACAACGGAACGAAGACATAATGGGAAGCGGGAAAATGACACTGGAAAACATGCAGGAGGAACGACGATTCATATAACCCATGTTCAGGAAGCAGTTCTGGGTCCTCAGTTACTTTCTTCCTTTTCTGAAAAAGATTAAATTTATTGTTATTTCCCTAATGTATGTACAGTAAGGTGCTTGCGAGTACCTGGCCAAAAACTACTTTCAGTGCGTAACCTTTTTATAAGTCACTCTCTTCACTTCTACATCTATACTTCTCAAGCATACTTTTGGTGTCTGGCGATGTGTACACTGTCGCCATATGGCTCTACTACCTCTTTCTCATCATAATCAGCAACAGTAGCATCAAACTTTAGCACCCTTTACGCAAACACTGGTTCGTGTAAATGTCCTCTTCAAGTATCCTCCACATGCTTTACGAGGTATTGACCTGTCTTGAATATTTTCCCCCTCTTTTTGCCGCATCAGGTTTAAATAAGGACTGAAGTCTTCGACGACTTTCTCCATATTCATGATGTGTTCTTATTCATACTTGTCTCGTCAGGAATACGGAGGTCTTATAGTAGGGTGCGTATCGGGAAATATCTTTCGATATCCACCTGGTTCCATCGTTCACAAGTTTCATTACTCTCTGTTTTCTCCTTCAACTCGATTTTGTCATCAGGTAGTTTCGTTTGGTGCAACTAACGAACCAATTTTCACTGGTGTGAAAAACTTTCGGATGGAGTTTCACTTCCAAATACTGTAGATCGATCAAACTTGGACCATACAAAGGAAGAACTGCTACAGTATAATACAGTATAGTGCTACTTAGAGAAATGCGAAATGAAACGAATAGAAAGACACTTTCGTTCAAAGACAATAATTACACGCAAATGACTACGGTTTGTGATGGTGTGTGATCACCACGGACAGCAATGCATGCCCTCCAAAATGCTTCCTTGCTGGCCACAATGTTGGTGAGGAGTTTTTGTGGTGGGGTGTTTCATTCTATCTGCAGCGTGGTTGACAACTGTTGCATCGTCGTTGATACACGCCTTCTCCCACAACGCATCCCCCATGTGCTTGCTGGGTTTTAAGTCAGTGGAACGAGCTCGTCAGTGCATTCGTTGAACATCCTCTCGTTCCAAGGGATCCTGTTCGATGCTGCAGCGCTGTGTCATTCATAAAAATGAATTCAGGCCGAGTTTACTCCTGAAAAGATGCACATGGGAAAGGAGTACAGTGTAAGTGATGACTGGTGAGTGTACGACCTTGAAAGATTTGGGTCGGTAAGCCCTCCAACACCATAACACATTGGTTCTTTACATGTTCCCATCTCTCGTCATAGAGGGTACGCCCAGGATCAGTACTCAGACTAAATCTGTTCTCATCCCAGAACAGCACGTGATCCCACTCGTCACAGGGCCGCTATGTATGCACTTGGAACCATCGGAAACAGTACCGCGGACGTGTCGCCTCAATTGAACACAAAATATTGGTCATCGGTCAAAGAGACTACCCGCATGCAGTCGCCGTGGAGCATGAGGTTGCCTGCCTTGCGGTCCTGTTAAGTGTAGTCGCAGTTGCACCAACTGTTTCAAGTGGCCCCCCTTTTGCCTGTTGCACAATGTAACGGTCACATGCCACAGCCGTTGAACAAGTCGACTATTTGCTTTCCTTCCTACAGCAGTGCCTGTGGCTTGGAACGCCCCATGTACGTGAAAAAACTATGTGTAATACGAAACTCGTTACAGTTCGTCCATCGTCCAGTTTCGCTATTAATTATTTTCGTATGTAAGTAGCGTATCAAGTAGAGTTCTACACCAGACAGCGATCTTATGTCAAGGTCATGCCCACGCTTCTGGGGAACCTCTCTTTGTCCACACTTGCGTGTGGCACACTCAACGCCAGGATGTAACTTGATATCCCACTCACTGCTCTCGGATAATTGTGTGACATAAAAATGAAGATCACCCATTCATTGTGCTGTCTCTATCCTGGGTAATGATGAATGTGAAGGTCACCCCCCCCCCCCCCATCGATCTAGGTCAATAGGATGACTGAAAGAAAGCTGTAAGTCCAACCCCCTTCTCCCCATTGAGAATAGGTTAATACGATGATTTAAAAATGGCGAGGAGTTCCCCCATTACCCTGCCCCACTTCTTTGTAGACTAATTGCATGAATGTTATCTGCGAGAAGCATCAACATAATTTATGATGTAACAGGCTGTGGTGCAATTCTTCAGGCTTACCCGGTGATTTGTTGACACGTTGAAAAAACGGGACCTCTGCCGGATGTTCGCGTCGTTCTCGCCCGGTATTTCGACGGCGTAACTCGCTGTCTTCTTCACGTGCGACCCAAGAATGATCCTTGGGTGGATCTAGTCCAGTATTTATGCCTGAATGGTGTGATCCTGGTGAAAAGTGGAACTAGCTCCCCCTCTCGGCATTCTCGGCATCTCGGCAGGAAACTCAACATCCTATCTTTCCTTTGTCGAAGCTTATCCAACTGCTTTATGTTGCGGTACATGTCCTCCCTGTAGAGTCTCGTTATATAATTCTTCAGGGGGATTCCCCCATCACCCTCCCTCACTGCGAGTTACATTGTCGAAATATCTTGAGAGAACGACACGCACATCCGGCAGACATCCCGGTTATTCAGTGTGTCAACATATTGTCGGGAAAAAATGAAGAATTAAATCAGGAGACTCTACGGGGAGGAGATGTAGCACAACATCAAGAAGTTGGTTAAGCTTCGACAGAGGAAAGAGAGGACGCTACGTTCTCTCAGTTTCCTGCTGAAATACCGAGAGTGGGAGGCCTTGTTGAAAAATAGCTCCATAATATGGTCGCTTAAGAGTTAACACACGAAGACGTATGTGACCGTGCCATTCCGTATCGCTGTCAGGATACCCTCAGACACTACCAGCCGTGACCTGAAGTCATACCCGTTGGAACCCCACACGATAACGCCAGGAGTAGCATCGCTGTGCCTAGAACATTGGAAGAATAGGAGCTCTCCCCTGGCTCCTGGCACACTCCCGTACGATTGTCGTCCCTGGTAACGCAGAATCGCGGGTTGTCGCTCAACAGAGTGCGATGCCGTTCATCGACAGTCCCGGTCATGGTACAACGCCATAGGCAATCGTTTGTGTTGTGGTGTTAACGGCAGGGTACACAAGGGACGATAATTCCATGGTCTTATTTCTGCTGGTCTCCGACCGTTGATATAGGATGACACAGAACATTACAGGGAGTCCATTACTTGTCCTTGAGTGGCAGGCGCAGATACGGAGTTACAAAGTGCTTGGTGAACGATACGGCGATACTCCCTTGATGTGCTCAGACATGGTCGACATTCACCTTGATGCAGAGTAGACCTGCCCTGATGCTTCTAAGCAGCCGAAAATTGGGCAATTGTCGTATTTCAGCGGCCCGCTGATCCGGATATTGCACCATTCGATAATCTGGCCAAATGGGAACCCACAATGATGGCCCTTTGAAAGTGACAGGTGCCGATAAAGCTGTCTCAGGTGCGTACAAGTTCTCCCTGACCTTCACAGTGATCACTCAACGCCTGATGCTCTTCACACCTCTTTATATCCTACAAGTGACAGGTGCCGATAAAGCTGTCTCAGGTGCGTACAAGTTCTCCCTGACCTTCACAGTGATCACTCAACGCCTGATGCTCTTCACACCTCTTTATATCCTACAAGGCATGGTAACAACAATAAAAAAGAAACCACTAATGGACTCTGGTGGCCGTTCCATCTGTTGCAGTGAACTACAACTCTAATCATTAACATACACAGCCACTGACGACATCTGTTGTGCTTCGTTTGATCCATGGGACGGTCACGAGAATTATGGTAAAGGGCTATTTGTCCACCCCATCCGTATCTACAGGTCCGTCAGACAGGGTTGTCCTCTTTCTGCCACGTTATTCGCCACTGCCACTGCCCTCGAACCAGCTCTTCACAGACGACGGAGACGCTTGGAAAGTCTTAGTCTCTGCTCTGTGACCTTTAGATGCGGCGCATACGCCCGTGATTTGATGTTCTTAGTACGGAGTGGTGACGAAATACGAACGGTGCGGTGGCAGGCGGTGTGATCAATCTCCGGAAATCACGCTATATGGAGGTGGGACGACGCATGCGTGCAGAACTGGGTGTACACATGCCAAAGGTCCCAATGCTCAAATGTTTAAGGATATCGCTTCATCGACAAATACAACGTACGGCGGCCTTTACGTATCGTAAGGCAAACCCCAACAAATTTAGGTCGTTGGAGATTTTGCAAAGCGCTCAGTACGTAAATGTGTATATGGCTTCTCAACTTAACCCATACACCCACGTATTACCTATGACAGATACAATCGCTTTGTTACTCTTACTTAACCCTTCCACGAATGAGGTGTTGGGCTCACTCACGCCAGGCACAGAGCGATGGCTCTGTACCTTCACTCATTGCGACGACTATGGCTTTCACCAACAGACAATCTTCCTGATAGCAAAGGTGGCCCCACACACGCTGTCCCCACCGGTATCCGTTGGGCATTTATCGCCCTCGCTATCACATATTAGGACGTTTTTCGTGGAGCACTGCTATATGTTGGGGGTTATACCGGAGATACGGAATCCGACAGCAAAGATTTATTATAGTGTTCTCCAAAGCCGGAATCCGGCTAACGACATTGTACGAACGCACCCCACTGTCAAAAAATGTTCAAATGTGTGTGAAATCTTATGGGACTTAACTGCTAAGGTCATTAGTCCCTAAGCTTACACTCTGCTTAGCCTAAATTATCCTAAGGACAAACACACACACAGCCATGCCCGAGGGAGGACTCCGCCGGAACGAGCCGCACCGTCCATCACTGCAGCGCTAAGACCGCTCGGTTAATCCCGCGCGGCACCCCACTGTCGACTGGACGAAAGTTTGGTCAGCCATCCACGCGCCCTTCCTGCCCACTTTAGTGCGGTCGACGTGGTATGTGGTCACTAACGAGAAATTTCCGATCCGACGAAGCCTATACATGCCATTCACCTAACTGACGGCCCCATGTGCCCCAGTTGCGCGACGGACGAAGACGGACTGAACTGTGACCCCGCACGCAAGTGCTGGAAAATGATGCGCCAGATACTCGCTTTCCTCCTACGCCGCCCCTATGTTTCGATGGTGCCGCTGGACCTCTTTCATGCTGACGCCGTCGGTTTCGCGATGACCCGGATGAATGCGGTCAATTGGGTACAAGGAATAGCGATACACTAGATGTACCGCGACAGCGAAAAGGAATTCCTCGATTTGTGGCACTACATGATCGACGAGTTTTGGTCTTAACAAACAGAACGCAGTACCGGGGCCGTTTTTCTGACTATTTGGGGTCGTCATTCATCGACTCACCGCCGGGTGTGAGAAGAAGTTGACTTGCAGACTTGATATTTCCACGATCCCCATACGGTAACAGAAACAGTCTCTCACTGTGTGCAGCGGCGCCAGACACTCCGACGGTTGATGACTGGTGATGCCCATTGTAAAGACGACCGCCTCTTACTTGCTGCCCTATTCGATAAGATGACCCCAGCGGCCAAGATGGCTCTTTTTAGTTCACATTATCGTAATAACTTTTGAGATATGGCTCCCTTGTTTTTGTTGCTTATTATGTTAAAAAACACGTGATGGTGAGCTTCTGTGGTAGGACGGGGGAGACATCGTGGCCAGGCCTCGTCATTCGATCCCTGCCCGTCTCGCCTCTTCCCGCCTGCCGCTGACTGTACTCCTCACACAAAAAATAGTTAATCAATTGGAGAATAAATAAATAAAATAAAAATAAAAAAACATAAAAAATCATGGTAGGCAGCCTGGGTTCAATTCACGCACGAACCGTTTGTTTTTAATTTACTGTTAAGTTTCCGCATACAAGAGGTAGAAGAAATCAAGTAATTATTTTTGCAATCAAACAAACCAAACCTCTCTCCCATTTTTTTCAACAAAAAAAGCAGTTGGTAACAAAAGAATGGTCAGATCATCCGCCTCGCAATAGGGATACCCACATTCGAATCCCAACCTGGTCTAAATTTTCAGCTATCCCCATCGATTTCACTGAATGCCCGCTAGTAGACAATGTCTGTAATTCCTTTGAGCATTAAAATAATTTCACGTGTTCTGCTATTGTTTGAAAGAAATATTTCCCATTTTTCAACTGAATAATCCCGTTTAATATTTTAAAAGTGTCAGTGTCGCATTTGCCTTCAACCAAACAATCGTCGGAGATGTCTTTGGAGGCAACCCAGTTAGGCTGAACGCCTTAGACACACTGCCCAGCGAGTGCAGCAAGATGCAGGTCCCCTGCTGTTTTTGCGTGGTGCTATGTGGGACCGACGTACGCCGCTGGTGGTTATGGAAGGCGCGGTGACGACTGTACGATACGTGAATGCCATCCTCAGACCGATAGTGCAACCATATCGGCAGCATTTTGGCGAGTCATTCGTCTTGATGGACGACAATTCGCGTCCCCATCGTGCCTTCAGGATAACGACATCGCTAGACTAGAGTGGCCAGCATGTTCTCGAGACATGAGCCCTATTGAACATGCCTGGGATAGGTTGAAAATGGCTGTTTATGGCCGACGTGACCCACCAACCACTCTGAGGGATCTACGCCTAATCACCGTTGAGGAGTGGAACAATCTGGACCAACAGTGCCTTGATGAACTTGTGGATATTATGCCTCGACGAATACAAGCACGCATCAATGCAAAAGAACATGCTACTGCGTATTAGAGGTACCGTTGTGTGCAGCAATCAGGACCACCACCTCTGAATGTCTTGCTGTGTGGTCGTACAATATATGGTTTTCATGAGCAACAAAAAGGGTGGAAATGATGTTTCTGTTGATCTCTATTCCCATTTTCTGTACACATTCGGGAACTATCGGAAGAAAGGTGATGCAAAACTTTTTCTGATGGGTGTATAAATATTTCATGTCACCTGACGCTCTCCAAAAATGCTCGGTGTTGACAAGAAGACGCGGTCGCTATCTGAGAGTGAACCGAAGAAAAAAAGAAGCTACTGAGATGAAGCCACAAATGAGAATAACGAGGAAACATCAAAACTGGTGATCACGAAGTAGACGAAATTAAGAAATTGTGCTACTTAGGAAGCGAAATAATCAATGACGGATGAAGCAAGTAGGACCTAAGAAACAGACTAGCAGAAGCAAGGCGTACATTGCTGGTCAAAAGAAGTCTACTGGTATCAAATACAGGCCTTAATTTGAGATAGAAGATTCTGAGAAGGTACGTTTGATTGTATGCTGCTGGATCAGGGGCAGTGGTAAAGCTGGAAAAGAACTGTAGTGGAAGACAGTTCACGAGTTACAAGGCGTTCACGTCCAAGGTGGTTCATCTTGTGTTCTTCAAAACACAGACAAAAAGACGGTCGCAAATGGCAAAAAAGACACTATTGCGTTTTATGCAAAAGTATAAACTGTATTGTTAACTGCAGTAGTTTTTGTTTTTAGCTACGTATTAGTACATGAACGAGGATGAAAGAGAAATACGTTTAGGCACTTATATCGAGAACTAAACTCAATATTTTTGACATCTCTTTGCAGAATGGACTGCTGTCCGCCATTCCACAAATCGCCGCGGTGGTGGGGAGCCTGCTCTTCGGCTGGCTGGGCGACCCGTGGTTCAAGAAGGGCTACATATCCAAGCTCAACGGGTTCCGCCTCATAAACGGACTGAGTAAGTGCTGCTCACGCTCTTGCTTTGCAGTGTGTTGCTGCCAGACTAAAGTCTTATGTCTCTGTCGCTATTATTTAATTCTTCTTCTTCTACTTAGCGTTAATCCCGCCTAGTACGAGATCCACTTGGTAAATTTATTTTTATTCAACTCTGCGGTCGGACGCCCTTTCTGTAGCCGCAGCCGTCAATTTCCTGAGGGGAGAGGGGAAATCGGATGGACGACTTGTCCGTGAGCGGTGTAAACTTCGATGTGTGATCGCATTTTAAATGTTTGTGTATCATATTTTCTGAGACATAAATTAGGGCCAACCCAGCATTGGTGTAAAAGAGCGTGAGAAACCGCCTCAAAACCAAACTCAGACTGATCGATGTACCAGCCACAACTGATAATCTGCCACGTAGATTCGATCTAGTCTGGCTCACCTTTCTATCTCGAAGTCCAGCGCACTGCACGTTACGCTATACAAGCAGTTGTCGACCTTACGTAATAATTGAAAAATGTTTAATGTTAAAGAGTACATATAGCTGTGGGTCACTAACTGCAGAGAGACATTTAAAAAGATATACTGCAAAATTGAGACAAGTAAAATCTATATCTTGTGGAATACCAATGTCAGATAAAGGAAAAAGATCCTTTTTTTTTGTCATCAGTCTACTGATTGGTTTTATGCGGACCGCCTTTCCTGTGCTAACCTCTTCATCTCAGAGTAGCACTTGCAACCTACGTCGTCAATTATTTGCTTGACATATTCCAATCTCTGTCTTCCTCTACAGTTTTTGCCCTCTACAGTTCCCTCAAGTAGCATGGAAGTCATTCCCTCATGTATTAGCAGATGTCCTATCATCCTGCCCCTTCTCCTTATCAGTGCTTTCCGCATATTCCTTTCCTCTCCGATTCTGCGTAGAACCTCCTCATTCCTTACCTTATCAGTCCACCTAATTTTCAACATTCGTCTATAGCACCACATCTCAAATGCTTCGATTCTCTTCTGTTCCGGTTTTCCCACAGTCCATGTTTCACTACCATACAATGCTGTACACCAGACGTACATCCTCAGAAATTTCTTCCTCAAATTAAGGCCGGTATTTGATATTAGTAGACTTCTCTTGGCCAGAAATTCCTTTTTTGCCGCAGCGAGTCTGCTTTGGATGTCCTCCTTGCTCCGTCCGTCATTGGTTATTTTACTGCCTAGGTAGCAGAATTCCTTAACTTCATTGACTTCATGACCATCAACCCTGATGTTAAGTTTCTCGCTGTTCTCATTTCTACTACTTCTCATTACCTTCGTCTTTCTCCGATTTACTCTCAAACCATACTGTGTACTCATTAGACTGTTCATTCCGTTCAGCAGATCATTTAATTCTTCTTCACTTCCTCTCAGGATAGCAATGTCATCAGGGAAGCGTATCATTGATATCCTTTCACCTTGTATTTTAATTCCACTCCTGAACCTTTCTTTTATTTCCATCATTGCTTCCTCGATGTACAGATTGAAGAGTAGGGGCGAAAGGCTACAGCCTTGTCTTACACACTTCTTAATACGAGCACTTCGTTCTTGATCGTCCACTCTTATTATTCCCTCTTGGTTGTTGTACATATTGTATATGACCCGTCTCTCCCTACAGCTTACCCCTACTTTTTTCAGAATCTCGAACAGCTTGCACCATTTTATATTGTCGAACGCTTTTTCCAGGTCGACAAATCCTATGAACGTGTCTTGATTTTTCTTTAGCCTTGCTTCCATTATTAGCCGTAACATCAGAATTGCCTCTCTCGTGCCTTTACTTTTCCTAAAGCCAAACTGATCGTCACCTAGCGCATTCTCAATTTTCTTTTCCATTCTTCTGTATATCATTCTTGTAAGCAACTTCGATGCATGAGCTGTTATGCTGATTGTGCGATAATTCTCGCACTTGTCAGCTCTTGCCGTCTTCGGAATTGTGTGGATGATGCTTTTCCGAAAGTCAGATGGTATGTCGCCAGACTCATATATTCTACACACCAACGTGAATAGTCGTTTTGTTGCCACTTCCCCTAATGATTGTAGAAATTCTGATGGAATGTTATCTATCCCTTCTGCCTTATTTGACCGTAAGTCGTCCAAAGCTCTTTTAAATTCCGATTCTAATACTTGATCCCCTATCTCTTCTAAATCGACTCCTGTTTCTTCTTCTATCACATCAGACAAATCTTCACCCTCATAGAGGCTTTCAATGTATTCTTTCCACCTATCTGCTCTCTCCTCTGCATTTAACAGTGGAATTCCCGTTGTACTCTTAATGTTACCACCGTTGCTTTTAATGTCACCAAAGGTTGTTTTGACTTTCCTGTATGCTGAGTCTGTCCTTCCGACAATCATATCTTTTTCGATGTCTTCACATTTTTCCTGCAGCCATTTCGTCTTAGCTTCCCTGCACTTCCTATTTATTTCATTCCTCAGCGACTTGTATTTCTGTATTCCTGATTTTCCCGGAACATGTTTGTACTTCCTCGTTTCATCAATCAACTGAAGTATTTCTTCTGTTTCCCATGGTTTCTTCGCAGCTAACTTCTTTGTACCTATGTTTTCCTTCCCAACTTCTGTGATGGCCCTTTTTAGAGACGTCCATTCCTCTTCAACTGTGTTGCCTACTGCGCTATTCCTTATTGCTGTATCTATAGCGTTAGAGAACTTCAAACGTATCTCGTCATTCCTTAGAACTTCCTTATCCCACTTCTTAGCGTATTGATTCTTCCTGACTAATGTCTTGAACTTCAGCCTACTCTTCATCACTATTATATTGTGATCTGAGTCTATATCTGCTCCTGGGTACGCCTTACAATCCAGTATCTGATTTCGTAATCTCTGTCTGACCATGATGTAATCTAATTGAAATCTTCCCGTATCTCCCGGCCTTTTCCAAGTATACCTCCTCCTCTTGTGATTCTTGAACAGGGTATTCGCTATTACTAGCTGAAACTTGTTACAGAACTCTATTAGTCTTTCTCCTCTTTCATTCCTTGTCCCAAGCCCATATTCTCCTGTAACCTTTTCTTCTACTCCTTCCCCTACAACTGCATTCCAGTCGCCCATGACTATTAGATTTTCGTCCCCCTTTACATACTGCATTACCCTTTCAATATCCTCATACACTTTCTCTATCTGTTCATCTTCAGCTTGCGACGCCGGCATGTATACCTGAACTATCGTTGTCGGTGTTGGTCTGCTGTCGATTCTGATTAGAACAACCCGGTCACTGAACTATTCACAGTAATAGACCCTCTGCCCTACCTTCCTATTCATAACGAATCCTACACCTGTTATACCATTTTCTGCTGCTGTTGATATTACCCGATACTCATCTGACCAGAAATCCTTGTCTTCCTTCCACTTCACTTCACTGACCCCTACTATATGTAGATTGAGCCTTTGCATTTCCCTTTTCAGATTTTATAGTTTCCCTACCACGTTCATGCTTCAACATTCCACGCCCCGACTCGTAGATTATTCAATCTTTTTCTCATGGGAACCTCCCCCTTGGCAGCTCCCTCCCGGAGATCCGAATGGGGAACTATTCCGGAATCTTTTGCGAATGTAGAGATCATCATGACACTTCTTCAACTACAGGCCACATGTCCTGTGGATACACGTTACGTGTCTTTAATGCAGTGGTTTCCATTACCTTCTGCATCCTTATGTCGTTGATCATTGCTGATTCTTCCGCCTTTAGGGGCAAATCCCATCCCGCTCCTCCGCCCTCTTTGACAAGGCCGTTGGCAGAATGAGGCTGACTTCTTATGCCGGAAGTCTTCGGCCGCCTAAGGCTAATTATTTATCAAAATTTAGGCAGTGGCGGGGATCGGATCCGGGACCGAAGACGTTTTGATTACGTATCAAAGACGCTACCCCTAGACCACGGGTACGGGTAAGATCCATACGTTCAGTTTATTTGTATAGGTTACTGTTATCCATATATCGGAACATGGGTTTATATGTAAATTTGCAATCAAGAATAAGCAATGTAGACAACTTTGTTTGAGGTGGGGTGAGGGAGTTAAGAGCGACGCTGCTGGGCGACTTTAGGAAATAAAATTACGAAGAAGAGAATTAAGAAAACAATAGGAATGTGAAGAAAACTTTATTTCGTGTTGCAGAAGAGAAGTATTTATCATGGTACGGTCACGTAAGGAGTTTAACCAAAGAGAGGTGGCCAGAATAGTTTGGAAACGTTTTCCGGCAAACAGACAGAAATGAAGGTGACCTAAACGATGATTGCAAGGAAGTCTTTATGGCAATAAATTACTGGAAAACGAGCCGTAAAATAGAAATGTATGTCGCTTTCGGGTGTGGTAAAAAGCACTTGACATTGCAAAGCAAAATCGCTTTACAGATGAAAAGCTCATTCGTTACGTTCTCAAAGTAGACGGAAGACAAAGTGTAGTCTGTGAGTTGTATGTAAGCATATTATGAACCGTGTCATCGATTATTTGTATGGTAAGTAGATTCTGCCTTCCAGGTCACCCAGAAAACAATCGATCCTGTACAGTGTTGCCGGTTGGCAACGAAAATACGGTATTACGAAGTGTATTAACAAAGATGAGGATGATTGAAAGAGTTTTAGATGAATAGATACCTCGAAATTGATGACGAACGTTTAACAGAAACAAATTTTGCTTAGAATATGCTCCAAGGTGACGTAAAAAGCCCTTTAATGTTCTCAGTGAGCATGAACATTTTCTTTCAAATAGAGTCACCAACACTACCACATTGCTCACTAACAGTGCTGATAACTATGAGAAAGTATCATTGCTGAATAATTGTAACAAATCGCAGAATGACTTGAAATTTCTAGTTTGTACGCAGGCCGCTGTGGCCGAGCGGCTCTAGGCGCTTGAGACCAGAACCGGGCTGCTCCTATGGTCGCAAGTCCGAATCCTGTGTCGGGCGTACGTGACGTCCGTCGGTTAGTTAGGTTTATGTAGTTCTAAGTCTAGGGGACTGATGACCTCAGATGTTAAGTCCCATAGTGCTCAGAGCCATCTAGTTAGTACTATTAATGGAATCTCTCTTTAGTTGCAGATAATGGGCAGATAATTGTCATAAACAAGATGAAAAATCAAAAGTACACAATAAAGTGCTTTGGAGGCAAAATTTCGGAGCCTCGCAGGTATTTTGAATATCTAGGTGTAATCGGTGCGATACGAAATGGAATGAAGAGGTACGTCATGTACGGGAAGGCAAATGTAATGTATAGATTTGTTTTAAGGGTTATGTTTAAGTGCAGAGCAAACTTTAGGGAAATCACATACATGATCTTGACCAACACTCCAATATTTGGGATCCTTATGACGAATGCGTCTTAGTGAAGGAATGCAGAGGCACGCTGCTCGGATGGTAATAGATCATACGAAAGTGTTACAAAGATGAAAAGGAAACTGAAGTGCAATTCGTTGGAAGGAATTCGACGTTGTTGTTGCAGATCGTATTGGGTAAATGTGGAGTACAAATTTTTGATGTAAATGATGCAATAATGCTGCTGCCTCGTACACAATCTGATGAAAAGCGTCAGAATACCGTTCCGTGATGCGGAATTTACCACAGACAGACCTCATGGAAAATTTGGAAATTTGTTCACATGTGTGTGAGTTCTTAAGGGACCAAACCATCGCAGCAAACGCCTGAAATGGTTATCAACATCCATTGAAAATTCTTAAGAGACATTGTATTTATGTCTATTTAAATACGAGAGTGTTCACTGTGTTAATTGGGCAAATCTGAATTTTATTGTAAGATGAATCTGTGCGCTTAACCACAAGCAGACTGGAACATAAGTTAGTAACAAAAGTGACTACATATGCCTTAATATAGTGAATTATATTAAACATACGAGGAGCGATCAAACGCTTCCGTTTGAGGGCGTTATGTAGTATATATACAACCCTGAACGACTCCGATGCTGATATATAATCACCGACATGTGCGCAAGGGTATAGTTTGGCCTTAAAAATGGTTCAAATGGCTCTGAGCATTATGGGACTTACACCTGAGGACATCAGTCCCCTAGAACTTAGAACTACTTAAACCTAACTAACCTAAGGACATAACACACATCCATGCCCGAGGCAGGATTCGAACCTGCGACGGTAGCAGTTGCGCGGCTCCGGACTGAAGTGCCTAGAACCGCCCGGCCACAACGGTTGGCTTTGGCCTTCAAACGAAAACATTTTGATTGGCCCTTACCGTGTCGTAAAGTCTACGAGAGTACATGAAGGTGGTGGCGGAATAAAGTACCTGTGTCATAAATCGTCTTTACCAGCCTGCTGTGAAAAGTTTACAGTTTTAGTAAACATTCACTTCACAAGTTAATCGTTGTGGTTGTCCTGTGATTCGCGCGTAACCGTGTACTTCCGAGTATTAAGATTCAGTGTAACCTCATTCTAAGAAATGTCGTGCAGCGCTCCAAAGGAAATAAACTATTACTTCCAGGTTCCTGTGAAACACATATTTATTTAAGATAACCACATTTTGTACACCGTTTATAGCACAAAAAATGTCCCATATTAAGTGAGTAGTTATATAGTCTCAAAATTACCATCACAGCCGAATTTTAAATGTGTTTAGCATTACATTTTAATACCAATCACTGTGTTGAACACAGTCACATTTACTTTTCAAAATATCACTCAGATTCGGATCTACTGCTGTTACTAGTTGTGTTCTTGATTTTTTAAGACTGGATTGATGCAACTCTCCATGCTAGTGTATCATGTGCAAACACGCCTCTTCCTCTCTGCGTAACTACTGTAACCTCAATCCACTTGAACCTGGTTGTTGTAGTCAAACGTTAGTCTCCGTCTAGAAGTCTTATCCTCAAACATCCCTCCACTACCACACACTTCCCTGATACTTCAGGATGTGGTTTATCACGTATTGCTATAGATTTCTTTTATTACCGATTCGATTTAGTACTTCTTCATTATACTCTTGAGCATTCAACACAAGACTAATACGGCCTCTCAATCAGAAACTTTCCTCCATAGTTTAGTGTGCTGCGTTGCCCTAGCTCCAGAATTATGATTTGAGGACCAGTGACTATCGGAAAGTGCACCGCAGCCGATTTGATAGTACTCACAAGCAGTTAGTCCACAGGGAAATGAGGCAGCTGAAGTTTTGCTTCGCACAAAGCTCTTGGAATATACTGTGTTGTAGCATTATAGAGCTCCATATCAAAATGATCTTTAGAATTGAAATATTTTTCGATTATAGTAAACGAGACAAGGATTCTTAAACGAATGCTGTAAACATGAGAAGATCCTCTGGTAAACAGTATATTGTTCACAATTTTCGCAATTACGTCATCGACGTACTGCCACTGTTCAAACGTTTGAGTTGTATCTTCAGGTTAATTTTGATTTTGATCAGGTAACCGTGTTGCCAAAACAAATGAAATTGTCTGGGAGCAATGTAACCTGGTAAACATCTATTGCTACCTGTTTTTTGCTGACCTCACTCGTTATCACTAAGAAACAAATAGGATCATCCAGAAACGCGCTCCAAGGTCACTGCGATATTTCAGTATATGAGACCTGTTTTGGGATTTTCTAGAGGAGAAAATAGTTCTCTGGCCTTGTAGTTTTATTGCAAGGTAAATATGAACTGTCACGTTGTCCGAGCAAAGTCTGCGCAGTGATACCTTCGTCACGGAATTGAGGGACGTTTGCAGATTCAGGCAGCTAAATTTTCCGTACTGTGGTTTCGCTTATCTCACGACAACGCCGCTAACTCGTGCTGACTCTGTGGTGCTTACTCAGCGGTTATATGTAACAATTCATGCAGACAGAGTGCACTCTTATACCCAGGAGGGGAAATGCAAAGGAGAAGGGTAGCGGACGAGCAAAGCAGTTAGAGGCGGCTGGAACAAACATAAGAAAATGTTAGCAGGTTTACTTTACAAGTATAGCCATGTGAAAAATATAAATTGGTCCTAAACAGTAGTTTCGCCGTTAAGATGTCAAAATATCTTTAGAGTAATTGCAGACACAACTGCACATTAAAATAATACAGGCCGTGTCTGATTCGCTTTCATTGGCAGTGTCAGTTCCTTCACTATCATCTTCGCTTGCGGAACCGGTATTTCTTTCATAACTATCACTATTCGAGTCTATATCAATTCCCATATCTATGATCATCTCCAGTGCTTCGACCAGTAAAAGTTTATCTGAAACGTATTGCTCTTCAATTTACTTCACGAGCTGGCAGCTTTCTTCCAGTTTTTTTTATGGAAGCAGTTTGTTCATCTATAGCTTTTGACAAAGTGTCCATTCTGAATGTCATATTACGTTCAGAAACGCCGTTCTTCACTCTTGCCCATATCAGCTCTGCAGTTTATAATTGTGGGTAGCATGAAGAAAGTCGTAACAGTCTGTGCTCATGTTCGGTTAAAATATAATGTCTATTTGATAAGTGATGTTGCCTGATCTGTCATTTTCATCAATAAATACAAATGGTATCTGCACATGTCTTTGTTGAAAGGGATTCCCTTTCCTGTTCAAATGGCTCTGAGCACTATGGGACTTAACATCTATGGTCATCAACCCCTAGAACTTAGAACTACTTAAACCTAACTAACCTAAGGACATCACACAACACCCAGTCATCACGAGGCAGAGAAAATCCCTGACCCCGCCGGGAATCGAACCAGGGAACCCGGGCGCGGGAACGACCACGAGCTGCGGACCCCTTTCCTGTTAACCATGACATCATGGTAAGGGGTGTTGTACATAATGAAGACAGTACAGTAGATGGGATAGTAGATTAGGTATATAAACCTCTCCCTGAACCACTTCCCATAATCTGGAAAATCCACGTCGTTGTGTTAATCTCCTGTTTCTTGGCCAGGTTTAAACCATAGCCGCACGGGATTAGCCGAGCGCTCTAAGGCGCTGCAGTCATGGACTGTGCGGCTGGTCCCGGCGGAGGTTCGAGTCCTCCCTCGGGCATGGGTGTGTGTGTTTGTCCTTAGGATAATTTAGGTTAAGTAGTTCGTAAGCTTAGGGACTGATGACCTTAGTAGTTAAGTCCCATAAGATTTCACACGCATTTGAACATTTTCATACGTAGGTATTCGGTACAGAGCCGTCGTCCCCGCCAGCATGGATGGCGATAATTCTGCTTCCTTTCGAAACAGGTTTCAGCACACCCTGTAGTGAACTGTTACTCCATCCGTACAATGCTGTGTGACAAGTGACAACGTTTGTTGGAGCTTACGGGCGCTCCACACCGATGTTGTCAACTCAGAACGTATGTCTCGACTATGCAGATATCTGTGTGACACATCTGTACTGTGAGCAATTCGTTTTTCCCTGGTACTACTTTGTTTCTGGAGAACTGTTGGGTTGTCCGCCGTCTTCTTAAACCTAAATCTTAGATTACGAAGAATTTCACGAAACGTGTTTATACCTCCTTCAAAATTTATTAAACTTCATAAATTCTAGTGAATTTGCTTCTTAGTAGGTCTTTTTTATCTGTACTGTAGAAATTATTCACCCCGTGGCAAACGACTTGCTCACTAAAATTGTCAAAACTGGCCTTTCAGTACCTCCTGGGCTTTTGCTTATGAGGTGTTGAAAATGTTGAGGATTCACCTGGACTCTTCTCAGTTCTCTCTTCATTCGCCGAACGGAAGCAAACGACATACCAGTGCTTTGGCCACTCGTTTCAATGTGGATTTTTGTTCAGTGGAGCACACAGTTTATTTCTCGATAAATTGGCAGACATTTACAACCACGTCCGCCGGCCTGTGTGGCTGAGCGGTTCTAGGCGCTACAGTTTGGAACCGCGCGACCACTACGGTCGCAGGTTCGAATCCTGTCTCGGACGTGGATGTGTGTGATGTCCTTAGGTTAGTTAGGTTTAAGTATATCTAAGTTCTAGGGGACTGATGACTTCAGCAGTTAAGTCCCATAGTGCTCAGAGCCATTTGAACCATTTTTGAACTATTTAGTGATGTGTAAGGAGACACCGATGGTATCGTCATTGATTAGTATCAAAACATTGTGAGTCCTTGTTTTCGGACTCAGCCATTCCTTAAATTTTGAATAAAAATAGTCACCAATGGTCACCGAAGACTTACAGTAAAAACACGTACTCTCATTCTGCCAACGGCCTCATCAAAAAGGGCGGAGGATCTAACATAGTTTCAATTGCCCTCGCAGGGGGAAACTAGCCCTGAAAGGCTGAAGAATCAGCAATAAACCGCTTGAGTATGCACAAGGAAATAGAAACCACTAAAGTAAAGAGAAATAATGTGTATCCACACACGGAATGTGTAGCCATACATGACATGTTACTGAAAGAGTACTACGCTGACTTTTTCATTGGCAAAATATTCCGTATTCGTCCTCTATTCTGATCTCCGGGAGGAGACTGCCAAGGAGAAGTAACAACGAGAAAAAGACTGAATAACCAACGGAAGGGTAACATTCTCTCAGTCAGACCGTGGAATGTCACGAGTTTGATTGTGGTAGAATAACTACAAAATGTGAAAAGGGAAATGGAAAGGATCAATCTCGATACAGTAGAGCGTGGATGAAATTAAATGGAAAGAAGATAAAAATATCTATTACAATGAACATAGGGTAGTATCAACAGTAGCAAAAAATGATATAAAGGGAGTAGATTTCGTCACGAATAGGAAGGTAGGGCAGAGAGTGTTTAACTGCGTACAGTCCTGTAACAGGGTTGTTGTCATCATGTTCAACAGCAAATCAACGCCAACAGTAAAAAGGTGAGGCAAATGTACCGTTGTCATAAACAGAATATGAAGATACAGAGAAAATATGTGTTGATATTGAGCAGGTATTTCGGGATATAAAGAGAGATGAAACAGAATATGGGCTTGGAAGAAGGAACGACAGACAAGGAAGAATAACCGATTTCTGCAAGAAATCTGAATTAGCAACAGCCAATACATTGTTCAAAAATCATAAGAAGAGAAAGTGTACATATAATTAGCCTGGAGACACGAGAAGATTCTGGTTGTATTACCTCATACTCAGACAGAGATTTTAAAATCAGATATTAGATTGCAAGGCGTACTCAGGAGCAGATACATACTCAGATCACAATTTAGTAATGATGAAGAATAGACTGAGGTACCGAGAAATGATGAGGAGAGTTTGAAGGTCACTAAGGCTGTAGATTCAATAACGAATACCATGCTACATAAGTCAGTTGAAGATGAATAGACATGCATAAAGAGGGCAATCACACGAGAAACATAAGTACCAGGACGGTAACTAATAATAATTTCGCGTGGCTTAATCGCCAGATACGGTGTAACCTTTCAAGTGCGCGCCTCTTCGATGACTTTGGTGTCCCAAATCTGAAACGCATCTGGCTATAGCCACCCTCGTGTTTCATTGGCCGCCCCTATCGCTGAGTGGTCAAGGAGTTGGTCTGCTATACCAAGGGGCCCGGTTTCGATTCCCGGCTGGGTCGGAGATTTTCTCCTATCACGGATTGGGTGTTGTGTTGTCCTAATCGTCATCATCTTATCTTCATCGAGACGCAAGTCGCCGAAGTGGTGTCAACTTAGAAGATTTGCACGAGGCGACCAGCCTACCTGACTGTAGGCCCTAGCCACATGACATTTCATTTCATTTCGTGTTTCGTTCTCCTTTTTACTCAGCACACTTAATCCATCCATAAGATAGTCTAATTAATCAATAAATTCCGATGTAAATGCAAAAGGGAGGTACATTATGTGATCGAAAGTATCCGGACACACCTAAAAACATATGTTTTCCATATTAGGTGCATTGTGCTGCCATCTACTGCCAGGTACTTAGTAGTTATTTGACTTCGCGAGAAAGCAGAATGGGGCGTTCCGCGGAACTCACGGACTTCGAACGTGGACAGGTGATTGGGTATCACTTGTGTCATACGTCTGTACGCGAGATTTCCACACTCCTAAACATTACTACGTCCACTGTTTCCGATTTGATAGAGATGTGGAAACGTGAAGGGACACGTAAAGCACAAAAGCGTACAGGCCGACATCGTATGTTGACTGACAGATGCCGCCGGCAGCTGCAGACGGTCGTAATGTGTAATAGGCAGATGTCTATCCAGACCATCACATTGGAATCCCAAACTGCATCAGGATCCACTGCAAGTACTTTGACAGTTGTGCGGGAGGTGAGAAAACTTGGATTTCATGGTCGAGCGGCTGCTCACATGCCACACATCACGCCGGTAAATACCAAACGACGCCCCGTTTGGTGTAAGAAGCGTAAACACTGGACGTTTGAACAGGGGGAAACGTTGTGTAGAGTGACGAATCACGATACACAATGTGGCGATCCGATGTCATGGTGCGGATATGGCAAATGCTCGGTGAACGTCGTCTGCCAGCGTTTGTAGTGCCAACAGTAAAATTCGGAGGCGGTGATGTTATGGTGTGGTCGTGTTTTTCATGGAGGGGGTTTGCACCTCTTGTTTTGCGTGGCACTATTACAGCCCAGGCCTACACTGATGTTTTAAGCACCTTTTTGCTTCGCACTGTTGAAGAGCAATTCGCGGATAGCGATTACATCTTTCTACACGATCGAGCACCTGTTCATGAGGCACGGCCTGTGGCGAAGTGGTTACACGACAATAACGTCGCTGTAATGAACTGGCCTGCACAGAGTCCTGACCTGAATCCTATAGAACACCTTTGCGATGTTTTGGAACACCGAATTCTTACCAGGCCTCACCGACCGACATCGACATCTCTCCTCAGTGCAGCAATTCCCCAGGAAACCTTCCAGCACCTGATTGAACGTATGCCTGCGAGAGTGGAAGTTGTTACCAAGGCTAAGGGTGGGCCAACACCATACTGACTTCCAGCGTTACCGATAGGGGGATCCACGAACTTGTAAGTCATTTGCAGCCAGGTGTCCGACTACTTTTGATCACATAGTGTGTTATTCGTGAGAGTGGGTGATGATTGTAGAAGATTTCCTTTAATTTCCCTTAGTTCAAAAGCACAACCTAACTTCATCTTGGTAGTTAGCGGAGAGAAAAAGTATGGTCCTTACAATTTCTGCTCGTCTTGGCGTGGGCGGCTTTGGCAGAGTGCGGCGAGCGCCTATGACAAAATGAGTGACGCTCGCGGAAGAATACGCCTGCGTGATGAGTGCAGTGAACTCGCCCTGTCCTTGTCAGTTGACGAATATTGATACAGAGGTTTCTCCAAACGATAGACCACCCACGCAAGTAGAGCGTTCCGTGCGGTAACGACGCAATATTGTGCAATAACCACGGGGCGCCTCCACAGGCAAGTCCTCTGTGCAGTGCAGACGGGCCTCTTAACACCTTGAGCGTAAACATCGAGAATACAATGTAATTAGGTTTTTGGCGGAACGCCATTTGATAGGCTGGATCTCGAAATCTTTGGGAAAGGGTGGCATTGCAAGTTGCTGGAAAGAGCAGTTTGGAGAAGTCAGTCTCCGTAATCTTCCAAGATAATTGACGCCGAACCTACCAGAACAGTAGTGGGCTCACATTGAGAAGGAGCAGGAGAGTTCCTTGCCGAGAGCCGTAGTCATAGTAGATGGACGTGGTCGTCGAGAGCCTCAGAGAGTGGTCTTGTACACCACACGTGGAGAAGGCAATTCACGATCCGACGGGCCGCGCCACTCTCACCGCCCCTTGTTTCGTGCAAATTATTTAAGTGTCGCGGCCGCGGCATACGAGATTCGTACGGGATGATGGGCGCTTTGGTTCAGATTCATCTATCAGTCACTATCTAGATTTAAGGTTGAATAACAAGTACACTGTTTTTGTTCTACTGCTCTTTGTTCATTTCAGACTAGTTTTCGGATTATTGGACTATTTTCAGGAAATGACTGAATAGCGTCTGGAAGGGACAATACTTCTTAAGTAACCAAACATTATAAGCAAAGATATAGTCCACTTGCATAGAGTGCTGTGCATCGAACTTGTTTCTGAACACTGAAATTACACTTTATTAAATGGACAGTATTAAGTACAATAAATAATTAAAGTACATCATACAACGGATTCTATGTTTATAATGCTGAAGTTTGTTACTACATGGAATTGACTGAGGTGCTGTTAAACTGAGTACTCTTTATGTTGTCCGACGAACATGTTTTTTAACGTTGTAAATTATACTTTAGGCAACGGACTATATTATACGAAATAATTAAAATACACAATCTTACAGTATTACGGGTTGTACTGTTATGATGCCATAGTTTGTTAACTCGTGACATTGGTTGAGAACTGTGTAGCTGAGCACTAGTAACTTGTACTGTGCAACAAACGTGTTTTACATTGTAAATTACATTTTATGCAATGAATAACACAAAGTACAGTACCGGTACATGGTTAGAATACAGATTATTAGAGTATTACAGTTTATATTTTGAAGTTTGTATGAGAGGTCCTAAATGATCAAATACAGCTATGCGCATCTCCGCTTTTACGTGTCACATGCTGCAATCAACCAGCTGCATACCCACAGACCGCCAAAACGGCACATAGTCCTTCACAAAATTAAAACACAATAGAATTTCCTATTCCTTATTTTTCCCACAATCTTTACCAATATGAATAGAAAGACTGTAATAACGTGTATTTTAACCATGTACTGTGTTTCATATTATTCATTGTATAAAACGTAATTTACAAAGTAAAACTTGTTGGATAATATAAGTTACTAGTGCTCAGTTAGACAGCTCTCAACCAAAGTCACGACCGTACGAACTACGGCATCATAGCAGTATAGCCCGTAATACTATAACATTGTGTATTTTTATTATTTTGTATAATATTGTCCATTGCCTAAAGTATGATTTACAATGTTAAAAAACATGTTTGTTTCACAACATAAATACAGAGTAGTCAGTTTGACACTTTTTCAGCCAACTCCAAGAACTAACAAACTTCAGCATTATAACCATTCAACCTGTAATATTGTGTAGTTTACTTATTTATAGTGGTTAATATCTATCATTGGATTAAGTGTAATTTCAACGCTAAGGAACATGTTTGATGCACAACACTCTAAGCAAGAGGATTGTATCTTTGCTTATAATGTTTGGTTACCTAAGAAATAGTGTCCCCTTCAGACGCTAGTTAGTTGTTTCCTAAGGTGGTGCAATAAGCTGGAAATTTGTAGGAAATAAGCAGAAATCAGTAGAATAAAAACAGTGCACTCGCTATTCAAACTTAAATATTGAATTGTTCTACCAAGAAGTAACGGGAGAATCTATAAATAAGATTATGCCAGAATTTTAAATTTTTTCATTCGGTCAGTAACTATAGGACATATTGAAAATAAAATTTTTGTTGCGCCTGGAAGCCATTGTATAGGCAAGCTGAAACCCTATATGAGCACCATGCACTGGCTTATCCATTTAGGGATAGATACATGTCACCCATAACCCACAGTCAATCGGTTAAAATAATTACTAGGCAATATGTGTTTTAGAAAGAACGCCGTTTTATTCGTACTGGAGACGCGTATGATTGCTTGTTTTGAAAATAATTTATTATCCAAAACAATCACTACAATTTCAATATAAAATTTTCGGTTTCGGCCTTTACAGGCCATCCTCAGGTCATAAAACGGAAGCCATGATTCACTTCCACCACGGCAGAAACCACATCGTGGTTTTTGTACTGGTGGGAGTGAAACATGGCTTCTGTTTTACGATCTGAGGTTGGCCGTTGACGACCGAAACCGGTAATTTCCTACTGAAGTAGTTGTCATTGTGCCAATCAGTAAATCATTATCGGGAGAATATATGCATTTCTGTTGAAAACTGTCATAGGAACGTGAGTGTAGAGTGTGTTTTTGTTTTCTCTTTGTTGCGGAGTGACTAGAAAGGTGTAAAGGATGGTGTATGTGTATGTGTGTGTGCAGACACCCTGGTGCCGGCCGCCACGCTGATCGTGGTGACCCTGGTGGACGACACGGCCGTGGTCGTGACCATGCTGGCCATCAGCGGCTTCTGCCTGTCCACCTACTGCGCGGGGCCCTACATGAACATGCAGACGACCTCGCCCAACTACTCGGGCACCATGACGGGCATCGTCAACAGCATCGCCAACCTGACGGGCATCGCAGTCCCTTACGTCGTCGGAGCCTTCACGAACGCCGACGTACGTAACTTGAAGTGGCACTGTCAATGCTTCCGAGCGATTTTGCTGTCCCGCTGCAGAGCGGGCTTGTCTTCCACTGGATATAACATTAATGGCTTGATGATACATACGTTAAAAGTAAGCAGTCCTCAGTATCACGTAAGGAGTTATGGCATCTGTCGCAGTAAGCGATGCTCAGACGTTAGAGATTCCACTGCCACCAGTCCTGCAGTTATTGCTGCCATTTAGCTGATTTTGAGATAATTTCAACTCAAGGCGAATGACTGATGTCGGAATGTAAATAAAAGTACAAATTCATAGGCGCCTCCATGGAGTGCTGTGTGCACAACGACCATATATGTCAATTTAAAAGGAAGTTCAGCGTTAAAATCGATTTTCAATTACATAGTGATCATCTTCAGTGCTGTGGTGCATAAATTAAACTCATAGGCACTGGTATCAAGTTATTATGAGTAACCAAAACTGAGAAACGATCACAGTTATTATGGTAGTTTGGTTACTGATAATAACTTGATACCAGTGCCTATGAGTTTAATTGGTACACCACAGCACTGAAGATGATCACTACTGAAAATCATTTTGACATCAATAGACCATCAATACTACGGCCAACGCTGACCTTCCTTTCAATTTAAAAGTACAAATGGTTCAAGTGGCTCCGAGCACTACCGGACTTAACATCTGAGGTCATCAGACCCCTAGAACTTAGAACTACTTAAACTTAACTTACCTAAAGACATCACACACATCCATGCCCGAGGCAAGATTGGAACCTGCGACCGTAGTGGTCACGCGGTTCCAGACTGAAGCGCCTAGAACCGCTCGACCACCACGGGCGGCAATAAAAGTATAAGTAATTGTTTTGCATTAATCAGTTATCTAATTCATTGCATTGCTATTGTAGGTTTGTATGATCTAAAAGGAACTAGTGAAAGCTAAGCCCCGAGCCTCTGAGCTACGCTACAATAAATATGAAACTTATACCCCAGAAAACGACTGTGAAGCACAGTCTCACTCACAGTGTTCAATACAAATGGCCGTACACACACACACACACACACACAAACGCACACACACACACACACACACACACACACACACACACACACACTTGCATAATCCATCTGAAAATGGGCTTCAAACAGCTACCATTTAAATAATGAACGATTCATCAAAAAAGTGATCGAGAGTTGAATAAGTGTTTTCCTTCTGCTTATAGCATCCATCAGTGCAAATGACGTTGTGCCCTCTGTTTATTATCACTGACTTTAAACACAAAAGAGTTATTAACCCATCAAAATAACCACATAATTCATGGGTAAAATTTCCACTTAAGATCACAATAATGTGCAGAATAATTCTACAACGTGTTGCTGTGTGTTTCCATTCCATGATTAATGCGATTTGAAGAGAAGTAATAAAATGAGCTCTAACATGGAAAGTAAGCGTTTCCAGACACATGTCCTCATAACATCTTTTCTTTCTTTGTGTGTGAGGAATGTTTCCTGAAAGTTTGGCCGTACCTTTTTGTAACACCCCGCATATCAGCTCTTTGTGTTGTGATGTTAACGGCAACCCGTGTATGGGACGGTAGCTCCCTAGCTTGGCTGCTCCTAGTGTCTGACCAATGGTGTGGGATCACACAGAATGGTGCACGGAGTCCGTTACTCTTCCTTGGATGACAGGCATAGATAAGAAGTTACGATGTTCTTGCTGCACAATAGGCCAATATTACCCTGCTGCGATCAGACGTCGTCGACCAGAAACTTGACGCCGAGTACTGCGGCCCTAAAGTTGCCATGCAGTGCAACATCGGGCCTCTATAATATTCGAACGGCACACAAATCTGTATATGACATCATTCGCCCAGCAGGACAAATGGAGACCCACAATTCCGCCCCTCTGTCAGGAGATGATAACGCTGCTTCACATGAGTACACGGCATCTCCGTGTCGTTCGCAGTGATCACTCAACATCCGACGCTGTTCACACCCAGTACGAGGCGTGGTAACAACACCAAATAAGAACAACAGTAAAGCCTAATGCAGTCTGATTGCAGTTTTACCTGTCACACACAATTGCAGCTCTGCGTGTACAAAGCTACACTGACATCTGCCAATGTCTTCTGGCTCCTTCAGTTTTTTCGTCAAGCAGTAATTACATGGGAAGTCCCTCCAAATAGGGGTCAGGCACATTTTCTCTGGTGTTTCGGCAGATGTTTGAAATTTATTTTTTGCAATATGTAGCTGGAATCATCCCAAATAAATACTGCCTATCAGCTCTTCCATGCGACGCCCAGTGTCGACCTGAAGTGTCGGTTGGTACCACATTGCAACAACATCATTTTAAAGCGGTATTTTACGTTTCCATTCGATAGAAATTCTAAACCTCGTCCCAACAGGCATTAAAGGCCCAACGGCACAGTCAGACCTCCGTGCCATCCCCACCCTATAGGCGTCATTGGATTCGGATATGGAGGAGTACGTGGTCAGCACCCCGTACAGTCCGCCGTTGTCAGCCCCTATGTCAAGTAGCTCCTCAGTTTTCCTCACAAGGGCTGAGTGCACCCCGCTTGCCAACAGCGATCGGTAGACCGAATGGTGACCCATCCAAGTGCTATCCGAGACCTATAGCGCTTAACTTCGATTATCTGACGGAAACAGGTGTTACCACTGCGGCATGGCCGTTGTCTTTCCACGCGATAGAGCATCCCAAATTAGTCAGTTACGATTTTCCTTTTATCGCTAGGGTATTAACAGGTACATTAAAACACCATGATTGAACAATAATCCAGCAGCGGATAAGTTACAGAGCTGCATGGCAATAGCAGTTATAGGGCGTCAGGGTGGTATTCGGTTCGTTGCTGGACAACTCGTCGTCGTTCCTTTCATGTACATACGAATATAGCAATCGACCGATTTGGGACTACTCTATCGAATGGGCACGTAAAATCCTGCTTTAAAAATTATTTTTCTTGCAAAGGTAAACAAATCGAAACTTTCCTCTACGCTAGACATCACATGAAAGTGGTGATGAGCAGTATTTCTTTGGGCTGCTACTCACTGCAAAAATCAAATTCTAAGTATCTGCTGAAATACGAGAGAAAACGTGCCTTATGTTTCTTAGGAGGGAGATGTGGTATATACATTGACGTAGAATCATAATCCACGGCCCTCCAACGACTAAATGCCCCCAGGTGCGCTATTATCACATATCCCATGGGACAAACTGTGTTAGTTAATTGCATGGTCCCTAGATTGTTTGAACGATTCTTTTTATGAATGATGTGGAACGAGTCTATTCGCAGGATATGTGTACATGATTGGTGTTAATATTAATGAACACATTACTTTAAGTCCTGGCTGCGATTTTTTTAATGTAGAAATTGATAAATGGAATAGAATTGTCCACGAGTAATGGTTTTAAATAATATTTAAAGCTTGCTTCGCTCTCTGTCAGGCGTTTTATATTATTGGGCAAATGATAAAACATTTTGGTCGCTACATAGTGAACTCCTTTCTGATCACTGACAGATTTAACAATAGGTAAAAAAGGCCTTTTTTCCATCTAATGTTTTAGGTATGTGTATTACCGCTCTTCTCAAGTTGTGATGGATTATTTATGACGAATTTCAGCAGCGAATATATGTATTGTGACAACTCAGCTGAAATGCCTACCTCCTTGAACACGCCTCTAGGTGAACACCAAATGTTATTCTTACTTTCTTAATTGTTTGAGAAACTTAGTAATATCCTTCTTTCAGTTCAATTTTTCATGAATATTTACACCCAAAAATGTGGAGCATTCTACCTATTTACTGACTGCTGCTCATGTATGAAATCAGTTTTTGGTATGACATTATTTCTTGTACAGAAGTGAATATAGTGTGTTTTTTTCTAATCCAAGTTTGGGGAGAGCCCATTTGCAGAGAATACTTAATAATTCTTTGGAAAATATCTTTTACCAACTACTCTGTTGATTTCTCTCAAATGGGATTTATTATAACATTAGTATCATCCCCAAAAAATACCAGCTTTTCTTGTTGAAACTTAAGTGGAAGGTCATTCACTTATATAAGGAATAGCAGTGGACCCAAAATTGGACCCTATGGGACTCTTTCCGTGATTGTTCTTTCCTGAGCCACTAGAATTTTCTACCTTTACGACATCGTCTGCATTATTCAGCACAACTCTTTGCATTCTGTTTGTTAAGTGATTCAAATTAGATGCGTGTAAAGCCATCAATTCCATAAAACTTTGCTTGTTCTAAGAGAGTATCCTGTCTACTCAATGAAATGCCTTGCAAGAATCACCAAAAATATCAACTGGTGGTGTGCTGTTATATAAAGCTTGAACTGTTTAATGAGTGAACGTATAAATAGCATTCTGAGTCGAGAAATCCTTCTGGTATCCAAGTTAGTTGTGTTGTGAAATCGTTGGTGCAAACATTATTTACAATGAAAACTTGATACAGGGCTGGAGACGTCTTCAGATGCCGTAAAGGTTAAAGGATCTCTTCAGGAGAAGTAGAAAATCCGTATTTGAGTTCTGTTACGGTTCAAATTTTCGTTGTTTTGCAGATTCAGTAGTTCTTTCAGTAAAGCTAATCCATAGAGTACCCTTATGTCTTGTTCAACAAGATGTGAAGCTGCTCGGTGAGGTAACTCCTCTGCTTGTATGTCTACAGAGGACGCGATCAGGATGGGACGCAGTGTTCTACCTGTCAGCAGGCCTGGCCGTGGCAGGCTACACCATCTACGCCACGTGCACCAGAGCCGAGGAGCAGCCGTGGAACACGCCCCCTCCAGGTAAGCTCTCCAGGGAACACGCCTTCTGCAGGCGCCATATGCCAAGTTGTTCTCCATACTCTTAAAGATACACACTAGTTTATCTGGCAGCTAGAACAGTCCACCACAAACATAGGGTGTTTCACAACAACAAAAAATGGTTCTGAGCACTATGGGACTTAACTTCTAAGTTCATCAGTCCCCTAGAACTTAGAACTAATTAAACCTAACTAACCTAAGGACGACACACACATCCATGACCGAGGCAGGATTCGAACCTGCGACCGCACCAGCCGCACGGTTCCAGACTGTAGCGCCTAGAACCGCTTGGCCAAACGGCGGGCCAGGGTGTTTCACACTTTTTGAGTCAAATTGAAGGAGGTGATATCGGATCCACAACTGATTATATTGAGATAGGCACGGTTATTGTGTTATGGACATAAACAGTGTTGATCATTTAACAACAATGTAGCTCACAGAAATTATTAAAAAGTGATTACCGTCAGTCTCAATGAAATGCAACGGCGCATGGAGATCTGCCACACTGTCTCAAAGATCCCTGTTGTTTGTTGTATCAGGAGACAGGCAGCTCTGCCCCTAACAAGCAGGTCTTCAACCGCTTTTACAGAGGTTTCCTACACAACGGATGCATACTGCTAGGTGGTCGGCCACGATCCAACACCATCTCCTCAAGGTCTTGTGAGATATGGAGATCGTGCTGACTGTGGGACAGAACTTCCCCTTCCAATACAATGGCCGGCCGCGGTGGTCTCGCGGTTCTAGGCGCGCAGTCCGGAACCGTGCGACTGCTACGGTCGCAGGTTCGAATCCTGCCTCGGGCATGGATGTGTGTGATGTCCTTAGGTTAGTTAGGTTTAAGTAGTTCTAAGTTCTAGGGGACTAATGACCACAGCAGTTGAGTCCCATAGTGCTCAGAGCCATCTGAACCATCTGAATACAATGACGAGAGTCCGTTTTGTTTAGGTGCTCGTGGACATTGATATCGAAGTGGGTTGGTGCACCGTTGTGTTGAAACCGTATCCGTTCACGAACAGCAAGGGAACCGTCTCCAAGAACTGTGTCAGCACATCTTGCGGATACACCAGGTAACATGGGCCAGTCAGATGGAGAGGCAGCAAATAAGGTCCTAGAAGGTGATCTTGGACAGTGCCCGCTCATATTTTGACAGAGAATCATTGTTAGTCGCCACCGATGTGGGTGTTGTGGCTGTTGTAAACAGCATCACAGGTGAATGAGGCCTCTTCTGTGAACAATACAAATTGTGCTAAGTTCGGCAATAAAGCACTGCTGCGGATAATCCATTGACAGAAGTGACTAGAGGGCTGAATATCCTTTAGTCCTGTTGTTTGCACACGTTCATTATGATAGGGATGTAATAAATGTTCCACCAGTACTCTTGACTTGTGTCCTTAGAAATGTACATTTCACGGGCATAATGATGGATGCATAGTGCTAGGTGGTCAGCCACGATCCAACACCATCTCCTCAAAGTCTGGTGTTAGGACACATCTTTGACAGGAAGCTTTGCCAGCTCACTGTGGCATAATGACCCAGTCTCTCGTAATCTTGTGTGCATACAGATAAACGACTTACGGTTGTCGTCCGTCCAACCTTTCTATCTGCACAGAGCTTGTACTAATGTATGCAAACATAGCTTGCCACTTAGCGTGCAAATGGACAAAACATCTGAACTGTCTTCTCAAGCTCAGTGTGTCAAACAGACATTCTAAATAAATATGACACTGTCCCTGTAAGGCAGCTAATATCAGGTGCGGATCATAACAAAAATCATTGTAAATGCTTTTGTCACGTACCTAGAATGCGTGAATTAATAAAAATGAAAGTTTGGGGTTTATTCTAGAAATAAAAAAAACAGCTATTCCCTTTTTTTCTACATATCAACTGTTCCTTTCAGGGGTCAAGTAATAAACAACAGTCATGTTCAATTACTTTTGACACTCAGTAACAAAATATTTAAGCCTTAGACATATTGAAATGACGATTATTGAAGTTGTTATCTCCACACATGAAAATTTTTTATCACAGGAAAGAATGATTATGAAAAATCCTCATCAGCTCATTTAAATCTTCGTTGTTGTACCAGGCCAATGCACTAAGTTGGTGGAGAATAAATTTACTTTTTGAACTATTGAGAATAAACTCTCATGTGCTCAATGTGAGGGTAGGTTAGTATCTTAGCTTTTGATATTCAATGGTCAAAGCGTACACATAATCTCACAGGAATAATTAACTACCGATTTGCTACCTGTCGCCATAATATGTGAAGCATATCGTCCTCACTTTGCAGAAAGCAAACTCTCAACGCCTTCGCTTATTTCCACACACTTGTGCAGTCTGCTGCGAGACGAGAGAGAGAGATAGAGGTTTTAAGTCTCTAAATGCTTTTACATAATGGGGATCTCACCACCGTGTCGCGTCTGCATCACCAAGTATTGCTTCAGTCAATCACCATCTCGCTAGCGGTGAATACACTTTCATTTCTCTTGCTGCATCACAGCCTAGCCCTGTTAATGACATGCAGCCACTTATCCTCGGTCCCAGCCTTATTTAGTTAAAAGGAATAAGGTACTGTTCTGGCCTTATCCCTTTCTGTACCGAAGCTCACCGTTCTCTTGCAAAATGTGATGTTTTACGATATCATTAACCACCCGCTCGGTTCGTCTCCAAAATGCTTTTCGCTTTATCTTGTCTGTACCATGCCATTGTCCATACTGGTAGAGATTGTTTTGTTAGTTTTTGTACATGAGATTAACTGCAATTGCCTTTTGTTGATATAAAACGAGGATCACTCCAAAAGAAATACACACTATTTTTTTAAAATCCATCTTCCTTTCTACATGTTTGAAAGTTTTACAGTGTGTAGATACATCCTTTAGGAACAATATTTTCACTTCTCTAGATAATTTCCATCCCTCTCAACTGCTTTACGCCATCTTGGAACCAGCACCTGTATACCCGCACGGTAAAATTCTGGACCAACCTGTTGGAGCCACTGTTTGGCAACGTGCATAAGGGAGTCATCATCTTCAAACCTTGCTCCATGAAGAGAGTCCTTCTGTTTCCCAAAGAGATGATAATCACATGGAGCCAGGTCAGGACTGTAATGCGGGTGTTTCAGTGTTGTCCATCCGAGTTTTGTGATCACTTCCACGGTTTTTTGACTGACATGTGACCGTGCATTGTCGTGCAACAGCAAAACATCCTGCTTTTGCCAATGTGGTCGAACACGACTCAGTCGAGCTTAAACTTTCTTCAGTGTCGTCATATATGCATAAGAATTTATGGTGGTTCCACTTGGCATGATGTCCACAAGCAAGAGTCCTTTGGAATCGAAAAACACTGTAGCCATAACTTTTCCAGCAGAAGGTATGGTTTAAAATTTTTTTTCTTCGGTGAATTTGCATATGCCACTCCATTGATTGCCTCTTTGTCTCTGGTGAAAAACGATAGAGCCATGTTTCATCACCTGTCACAATTCTTCGAAGAAATTTATCTCCACCATTCTCGTACTGTTCCAAACGTTCGCTGTATACCGTTTTTCTTGTTTCTTTGTGAGCCACTGTCAACATCCTGGGAAACCACCTGGCACAAACCTTTTTTACTGCCAACACTTTTAGTATTCTGCAAACACTTCTTTCACCTATCCCAATGTAGCGTGACAATTCGTTCACTGTGATGCGTCTGTCAGCAGTCACCAGTTCGTTAACTCTCTTCACATTGTCTGGAGTGTGTGCAGTACGAGGCCTGCCGCTGCGAGGACAGTCCTCAATATTGACGTGCCCGCTTTCATTACGTAACGTGCTTGCCCACCGACTAACTGTACTGCGATCGACAGCAGCATCTCCATACACCTTTTTCAACCTTTTGTGGATGTTTCCCACTGTCTCGTTTTCACAGCACAGGAATTCTATGACAGCACGTCGCTTCTGACGAACATCAAGTGTAACAGCCATCTTGCAGACATGCTGTGATGGCGCCACTCACGAGAACAGATTGAACTAAGTTTGAAAACAAGTAGGAAGGATGTATCTAAACACTGTAAAACTTGTACACATGGATAATGAAAACTGTATTTATACAAAAATAGTGTGCATTTCTTTTGGAGTGACCCTTGTATAATTATTATTTTCTGAGGATCTCTTACTGTATCACCCTGTCGTTATGGATCAAGCCCATGTAAGGTCCGTAAAATCTGGGTGCCTTATACAGTTAAAACAATGCCTCATTGGGAAGCGTATATTCGCGCTGTTTTACGGGTACTTCATCCTGCCACACCACACATTAAATGATTATCTGGCAACTCTCCTGACGAGTAATGTTCCATCTTTGACTTCGCATCATGTGTTGTGCACAGTTACACACCTCACCATGAACAGACCACAAGCTTCCTGATGCAGTGGACAAGTGACACCAATGATAGTGGTGTGTGTGAGGCACAGGTTAATGCACTGATGTGATGCATGCATTTGTCACATGACCACGTGCTAGGAGCTGGAATATGTGCAGTATGTTTGTTTCCTGTGTGCAACACCTGGGATACTTGCTAGATTGCGGCACAAGTGCATGAACAATTGCAATAGATGCACTGAGACTTGAGGTCATCGCTTTAAACAGTTACTATGAGCCAAGGTGTTGTTCCGTGGTGTACACTGTGTGTATGTCCTTAACACAGTAACTCTGGGTTTCCGACCATTAGTTACCTGTCTCAATATAATCGGTTGTGGGCCCACTGTCACCTATTTCAGTTTGACACAAAAGGTTTGAGACAACCTATATATCCACAACGAGGTCTATATTGGTGAGCGAAATCATTGTGGCTACCATATACCAGTAGACTGAACACGGCTGAGTGGCACTGCAGGTATGTGACGCAGTAAGAAAATAATGTAAACAGAGTGGAGATGAATGGGAAATCCTTCCAAGGACGAGACGTGTCGCAAACTGGAAATATACGAGGTGACACAAACGACCTTGACAAAAGAGGCTGTAATATTCTGGCACCTGGGAACGAGCATTTCCCATACAGTGAAGCTTTTCGTTGGTTCGAGTGCTACTGTGTTGAGCACATATAGAAAGTAGTTAAGGACGTTGAAATCACGAGCATCCGACAGGCTGTAAGATATCCACACCTTATCACAAAAAGTGGAGCTCGGACGCATACCAGCTCGATAAAACAGGATGGGCGGCGATCTGTGGAAGATCTGACGCCGAAGTACAATGAGTTTTCAGGCCCAAGTAGTTCGGAGAACACCGTTCAGTGCACATCGATGAAAAGGAGGCTTCGAAGAAGACGACTGCAGCGTATCGCGATATTGGCCCAACGGCCTCATCGATTGATATTGCAGTGAGTACATGATCATCGAGATTGGATCGTGGATCAATGGATACGAGTCACCTGCTCTCGTGAATCACGTTTCTTGTTACATCAGGTCGATACGCCGTTATCCAGGAGTGCAGATGCTCGAAAAATTTTCCGCGCCACGGACGCAAGGCAGCAGTAGTTTTACGTTATGTGGGACATTCACTCGGGCTTCCGTAGGACCTGTGGTAGTAATCGAATGCACTGTAACAGCTGTGGATTTCGTGAAAGGGACCGTTCATGCTTGATGTTTTCTCTGACGGTGACGTCATCTTCCAGCAGAATAACTGTATATGTAACAAATTGAGAATCATAGTACAGTGTTTTTCATGAGCTTGCTAGTGAACTCACGTTGATGTCTTGGCCACAAAATTCACTTGATCTGAACCCTCCTGAAAACATGTGAGGATTTAGAACCGTCCATATTATCACAGAATATTTGTCACACGTTCAATCGTATGGCTGAAAGTGAAACACAGGTGTTGAGTCTTAGTTTTTTTGAACGTGTGAAGTCATTACTTTTGCAAGTTAAGTCATATATTCAGTACATCATGTAAAATAATTCTGTGAAGTATTTGTAAAGGCTTTGTCACAAAATATTACACAGTGACTACATTGCACAACAAAAATACCAAGAAACAAATGATAAGTGGCTCTATTGGTATTTTCTGTTGAACTTTATTACTTTAGCAAGCTTGCTTCGTGCATTACTTTTCCTTCTAGTCTTCCTAATCTTTTTTTATTTTCACTTAATTCACGTGTTTACGTCTTTTTTCTTGTTTCAGGCGAGCAACCCAAAGAAAACTGCGAAAGAGGAGTCGACAACATTACCTTCGATGGTGATCAGAGATCTCCGAGCTCTTCTATTAAAGCCAACCATCACACTGTAGAAAATACCACGTCGTCTTCTATTACAGCGAACCAGCACACTGCAGACAGTACCACATCCTCTCCTGTTAAAGCCAACCAGCACGCTGTAGACAGTGCCACGTCTGTACCTGTTGTTTAGAGCAAGTACAAAGGACCGCTAACCCGTATCGGGATGAACGATCTGAACTGATGTTCAGAGAATGGAAGCATTTAGATGCTCGTGTACATATTAAATACTCATTTACTCCAGTTTAAATTATGTTGAAGTCTCTATACAGTCGCATACATCAATTTTTGTAGTTCCTTCAAGACACGTATCTGGTGCGTGTAAATTTAGTAACGTTTACAGTTTAGCATTATACGTAGTGTAAGCGTCTTATTTCCAAGTTTTCTAATGTACTTTCACGGAGTGTAGCTGCCATTTTCCATATCAGTTTCGTAGGCATTCCAGAGGTCTTTCTAATGTTAGAAATATGGCCCAAATTGCAGCAGCCTAGATTATAGCCTATGGCCCTAAATCTGTCAGTATTATTTGTAGTAGTTGTTATATTTCGCTATTGCCGACATATTCGCGCAAGATATTTAGCAGCTTCGATTAATAGCGGGAACAACCAATCAATTACAGGAACAGTTCCGGCAATTGATTGGCTGTTTACTTTATGATCGAAGCTTTCCCGCGGTTGCTCTTAACAGCCATTTCAAAGATTATGATATTCAGCAGCAATGCTGAAATTAAAAATTTATCCTTTATTTTACCGCCACAGTGGCATATTTATTTTTTTCGATCAATGTTTTACCATCTTCAGAGCATAGTAGTTCTGTAAGCAAAACTTCGTATCGCTATGGAACTACGCATCAGACTCCACTGTTCTGAAACTGATCAAATATTAATAGAAAATAGTAGTCATAAAAATAAATGTCCAACTGATTCAGTGAAATAAAGGATAAATTTTAAAGCTGTTACGTTTAGTGGCACTGTGTATCTTATAACGGCAGTTAACAACCGGAGCCTATTTGATTACTGTCACGAATCTCATTTGTAACTATCCATGACATACCTCATCTTCTCAGCATAAAATAATTTAAAAGAAGCAAGAATACTATCTGCAAAACTGTATTACTGACCTTCTGTGTGTGATGGAATTCAAAGCATCACTCGTTGTCCGCTCTAGTAGCAAGCATTACAACTACAATATCACATGAAAGTAACAGTATAAGTGTAAGTAGAATCATGTAAAACACCCCAACGTAAGTGCGATATATACTTACCCTAACAACAATGTATAGACGATATCCGCCGCATTTGTCCGATCTGTGTTTATTGTGTTCAATGTGTGAAGTGTATGTAGTGAAATATGATCATTGTATGTCAACCGTTGTGGTATATTTATACTGTTACGAATGGCTCCTGTATACAGTGAGTGAAATTTTTGTACATAATTTATATCAATAAATAAAAAACCTAAAAATTGAACTACCTATGAACAGTTCATCCCTCTTCTTTCCCTCTTCTAATTTTTGCCGTAGTTATAGTAGTTTCAGGTAGAATGTATTTAACATTCTACGCTACACATTCCAGTATTTTTCCTATTCTGCCAATATTCTTCTTTACGAGCGTTGCTCCTACTATGACTACGTTAACCAATCTCTATTTCTTTAGAAAACAGCCATCAATACGTCTCTACGACTAAATGGTGCACTACGACCGCTAAAAAGAAGCAAAGACTGAACGAGGTGATGCTGTGGACTCAGGTTTGCTAAGAGCTGATTTCGAATTCCTTTCTGACTGCCGTGATTTTGGTTTCACGTTTCCCCTAAATCAATCGAGCAGGTTTCTTTTTTTCCAAAAACGTTACTGCCGATTTCCTAAATCATTTACTTAAGAAGGAACAGCGTTTCTGTCTTACAAAATTCTGGGACTTGTGGAGGGGAGTGAGTACCTAATAGTTTGAACAGGAACCATGTCAGGAAACGCGCCGTTTCGATTCTACTATGGTTTTACTGAACTTCTGCTTGAGGAACTGAATGAGGTGTGATGCAGTACCATTATTAAATAACAATTCGAAAGCGAACATAATGAAACATCAGGTTATCAATTAAACAGATTTTTTTGTATCAACACTTATACACTGCATGTTTACACTATTCCAAAACAAAAAAGAACCCAGCATATTCTACGTACAGAACAGTACTGATGCGTCTCGATGTGGCGACCACCAAACGTTGTCACAGACACGGTGTCCACGAAGCATTTTCTGATACACATTCTCCATCCCAACTGGTGTCTATTCAGTATGTGGTGCAGCGACCATAAGTCGTGCTAGCGGATCTTCATCTCTCTCTACATAAGTCTCACAAATTAAACTTTGGGTAAGGTCAGCGTTTCTCGACAAAGGTTCCTATTCAGAATATTGCGTACTCACCCCCTCTAAAATTCCTTGGAAGTTTGTAGCGGGAATTTCCGAACACCCTACATACAAATGGCGACAATATCGCGTACACGAGATATCAAAGGGCAGTGCATTGACGGAGCCGTCATTTGTAGTCCAGTGATTCACGTCAAAAGGTTCAACAACTTTGTTCAACCGCATTTACATTTCGAATCTTTGCCAATCTTGGTGTGAGACAAATCAGTAAGTTGATATATTTTGTATATTTTCATTCAGTAATGTCGGACGTAATAATCCTCTGGGATAACATCTTCAAGAAAGAAAGTCTTCACTGCTCAAAATTATGGTGCAAGAATAATGTGTGTTCCTCACCCACGATCGTCCTGTAGACAGCTGTTTAAGGATTTAGGCATTTTGACCACTGCTTCGCACCATAATTATTCCCTCTTGAAGTCTGTTGTAAATAATCCACTGAGGTTCAAAAGGAACATTGATAAACATATTTACAATACCAGAAGAAAAGATACGTTTATTCCTCCATATTAAAGTTGTCTTTAGCACAAAAAGGGTTCCATAATCTGCAACTAAAATTTTTGATCACTTACGTAATGACACAAAATGTCTACCAAACTGAAAAAAATTATTCTACTTCAAAATAATTTCTATTTTTGTAATGCGTAAAATGTAGTAGGTAGGAATTACTAACTCAAATCTGTATGTTTGAAACGAAAAGATAAAAAATCCTGTGAATGATCATCGTGTAGCCATATTCACAAATTGCTTTGTGATGTGAATTTAAAATGATTCATTTCACATCATTGGATTTATTGTGCAAATGATCTATGCAACATGGAATTAACTATCTACCTTAGCAAAAAAGGGTTGAAATTTGCGGGTATGGTGTCCCAAAAGAGAGACTACTACAAACAGCTCACTAGTTAAGAATTAGTGTTCTATAGAGATGATCTACAAGATACAATAGTTTCTATAAGATGTAGAAATTTAATCATAATGAAATCACATATGTATTGCTCGGATGCAGCGTTAATAGTGTTCGGCTTGACACAGTCACGTCACTTAAATATCTGGGCGTAACGTTGCTAAGCGATATGAAATAAAGGAAGCATATGGGAATTGTGGTAGGGAAGGCGATTGGTCGAAGTCAGTTTATTGGAGAATTTCAGAAAAGTGTGATTTATCTGTAAAGGTGACTACATAAAAGATGACAGTGCGACCTGTTCTTGAGTCGTGCTTGAGTGTTTGGGATCTGCACTAGGTAACTGAAGCACTTCAGAGGCGGGTTGCTAGATTTGTTACCAGTTGTCTCGAACAACAAGCAAGTGTAAAGGACATGCTTTCGGAGCGCAAACGGGAATATGTGGAGGGAAGCAAGCGTTCTTTTCGAGGAACATCATTCAGAAAATTTACAGAATCTGTGTTTGAAGCTGATTACAGAACAATCCTACTGCTGCCAACAAATATTTCACGTAAGAAAAAAATCAAAAAGGTAAACACTTTCTGTTATTTGGGATCTATTTTAGAAATCGGGGGAAAATCAGAGTCAGAAATCAATAAAAGAATTAGTAACGGACAGAGGGTCATGGGGATGCTTAAATCAGTCTAATTGAGCAGGAATGTAATGAGCAGAACTAAAAAATTAATATACAAATCCATATTAGAGAGTGTGGAACGGAGTGTATGGAACGGAGACCTGGACAATTAACATGAACCACATTAAAAAATTACAAGCTCTAGAGATGGACTTCTGGAGAAGATCGGCAAGAATCTCTAGGAAAGAAAAGATAAGGAACACCGAAGTAATAAGGAGAATGGAAATAAAAGAAAGAATATATGACGCAATGGGTAGGAAGAAATTACAGTGGTACGGGCATATACGACGAATGGAGAAACCCAGAATACCAAAATTGATACTAGAGTGGGAACCGGAGGGGAGAAGAAGAAGAGGACGCCCCATGACCACGTGGCTCCAAAATGTACAGCACACAATGAGGAGAATGGGCGCAGAGGAAGAAGACACACAAGATCGAAACACCTGGAGAAATATTTTCAGAATATAGTTTAAGAACGGTTATTGTTTGTATTGTAATTTCCAAGTAAATTATTATGTTGGAGATAAGCCTCTGTAATGAGGAAAAGCTCAAAATAATAAAAAATGATAAATAAAGGACCACGAAGATAAGATACGAGAAGTTAGAGCTCTTATGGAGGCACATAGACATTCATTTTTTCCCGTTCTGTCTGCGAATGGAACAGGAAAGAAAATGACCATTAGTCGCACAGGGTGCCCTTCGTCACACACCGTACGGTGGCTTGCGGAGTAAGGATGTAGATGTAGCGTAGCATGGAGAGCTGCAGCAAACCAGTCTTCGAACTGAAGACCACAATAACAATAACATCAGTAACAATACAAAAATGTTGATTATCTTCTGATTTACCGATTTACTAAGAACAAGCGCCATTTAGGAGCACGTGGGTAACATCATACTGAACTGTACGGTTTTGCGTGTTGGTTTTATAGTTATCGAGAGATTTTGAGTCTGAAAGTAACTCATCCAGTGTTCCGTGGGATGTAGATATATGGCGTATAGAAAGTTTATTACAAACCTAGTGTATTTAGGTTTTGAGTGCTTCCAGTGTGTATGCCGTACCATGTAATATTGGCCCTAAAAGCCAGCAACACGAAGAGACAACACACTTCAATTCATGTAGGTAACACAGAATTTGGTTGAGCTGCAGCAGTATCGAGCTTCGGTGAACTATCGGTAACACATGTAACGTCCATTTTAAACATAAGCTTTTATCAAGGAAATTTCTCAATTTACCTGCAAGGATAGCCCTCATAGGCTCTCCAACTTGTTTTTTCGGCGCAACTTCAATGTATAAATAAAATCACCTGTTCTTTTCGTGCAAGAGGTATCACACTAAGAAAGTTACTTTGCGCAAGACAGCAAGGTGAAGGGCAAGTATACAGTAATATACATATAACCACGCACTAAGAAATACAACAATACACAGGATCACAATGAAGTTTTTAACATACTATAGGCTCCAGAACGTCGATTCTAATTGTGAGCTTCTGAATGATCCTACGAACTGTATGTCGAGCAATAGTATCACACATAAGAATTTTTACATGATCGAAGTAGTGGTACCGCTAGATGATTATGTGGCAACATTCATTCAGAAAAAAATTGTGAATTTGTACTTTTATTAATACTTTTCCCTCAATAATCAAAAAAGATTGTATTCATTGTCAGGTACCATGCTGTTTTTTTATGATTTGTTATGCTCTATTAAGCGTTAAACAATATTGTTTTTAATTTAACAATGGAGAGGAATTCGAGTAAAGAGGAAATATTGTATTTATCCTTCAAAGAAAATAGCGGACCTTTCGACGACAGCCGTAATCACTGAGTTTAAATAGTATGGTACCAAATGTGTTATGTGTGGGTGACGTTTATACCCCTTCCTTCATTGGTTGTTCCTGTGGAAAGAGTTTATTTTGTTTCTGTGCTTTATATTAATCATTTTTCTTTTAGGGAAATTAACAATGAGGTTAGTAATTCATCAATGAGTCATTTTATTCGATTCCATAGTACATATTACCACTTTGTGTTTTAAATGGCTTGCTGTAGCAACGCAAGAAATGACAATAAATAAATAAATAAAATGGCAGCTATGACGTTGCCAGGCGACATAACGCAGGCTGATGGCAGCGGAGACGGTGTTGTGGAAGCACTGACGACTTCCTCGGGGCGCCCAGTCTGCTCTGCTGAAGCATCGCCTTGTTACCACTTCGACAGTTGCAGTGACCGCTAGCAAGATCTTTGTGATATCATGTGATGACGTTTTCGCTCGCCAGCGTCAACGCTCCATCTCTGCGACGTCCACCACGATATCTCTCAAAATTTTTCTCTTTTCAATAGCGAGAATTGCTGCAGAAACAAGAGAAATACATTATTAGCCTTGAAAGCTTTGTGAGAAACAAGATGTGCTACAACTCCGAACAGCGGCCGGAAAAAGACAGAACTAACCTAGCATCTAAAAATGGCAATAGGAATAACAACAAACTAAGATTTTTTGATGGCAGTTTCGCATCTATAGAAATCCTGGTAATTTCCAAGAATGATTGCCTATCGAAGTTGGAGCGCTCCAAGCGATACATAAAGTTCGGAATAACAGGACACTTTGGACTGAAGAGTTCCTACCAACAGAACAGAGCATGTATTCTTAATGGAGAGAAGCTTTCAGAGCGTAAAAGTAGCTTTGGGTGTGCCCCAAGGACTGTTATGGAACCAGTACTATTCACGTTATACACTCATCAGCCAGAACATTATGACAACTGCCCTACTATCCATATAAATCCATCCAGGCGATAGCAGCGTTACCTCCCGAGGAATGACTGCTAGCCAGACACATTCATGGTGCATGTAGTATCAGTAAGCGTGCTGCGCATGTGCAGAATGGGAAAAGGGCGCGATCTATCTGAGTTGCGATAGTAAATCGTTTATAGAGGTCTCGTGGCGCGCGTTATGATAAATTACTTGTGATCGTCATTTGTATCAGTTTTGTGTTGTTTCTTCAGTTTCAGTAAATTACGTTCCGGCCATAATTGTTTGTGACATTTTTCCTTCATAGCGAGTGTAAAGAGTGGTGCTTCTCAAGTTTCGTCTGCGGATTGCCTCACATGGAGAACTCTCATCCCATGCATAAGCAGTGTAGACAGATGTTTGACTTTTTCCCGGAAATATGGACTTCTGCCCGACGAAGTCACGACAGACTGTATTGACGGTGGTGCTGCCAAGTCCGTGAAACTGCGTAAGAGGAATGCGGACACAGAGATTCCACTGTAATTTCATTACGGGCTTTGTGGAAAGCGAACCAGCATCAAAAAAAAAAAAAAAATACGTGGTTCGAGTCCTATAAACTATCGATTGAGACGAGCATAATTCTTGTGTCGTGCTGGATTCGTGATTACACACTGCAAGTCACAGCATCAGAAACTGGGCTATCGACGAATACCGTCTGTGATTACTTCGGATTTTGCCGGGAAGTGTGCTACGTCATAGTGACAAACGACAGTGTGCCAAATGGTGGACCGCATAAAATAGTGGAAGTAGATGAGTCTCACATTGCTAGGCGAAAGAATCAGAGAGGGCAGCCTACTAAAACTGAAGTAGATCATATTTGGGTTTTTGGTTGCATAGAAAGGGAGTCACGCAGGTGTTTCGTTGTCAGGGTATTGTCGCGACACGAGATGACTCTAGTGGGTCTTATAAAGCATTTCATACTGCCAGGAACAGAAGTCATCACCGACGAGTTTCAGTCATACCACAATCACAAAGCTGAAGGGTTCGAGCCCGAATTTGTGAACCACTGTCGAGTTTGTCTCTACAGATGACGCCAGTGTCCATACTCACAACATAGAATGCCTGTGGAAGTCTGTCACCATAAAAAGAGAAGGCCGTCCAGGACAGAGGGACGAACTCTATTTATTCCAGTACCTATACTTTCACAACATGCGTCTCCAGGGAAAAGTCAACCCATGCGACACTTTGCCGATATTCCTGCGCGATATTGGCAGAGTATACCCCGGGTATAGCAAAAAAGGACTTGTCCCTGCAGCTTATACATCCAGCGGACTCTCACAAGACGATAACACCGACGGTGACTAAGGTACGTCGTCTCCTTTCAATTTACCAGTGCTTCTCTAACGCTTCTCTTTTGTCGCAACTTGAAACATGCTCGTAACGCGCTCTACGAGACCTCCATAATCGATTTACTATCGCAACTTCGATATGTATCGTTTGGAGCGTTCCAACTTCGATATTCAATCATTCTTGGAAATTACCGAAATCCTTGACGTCATGTATCCTGAGAAATAAAGGAATAAATTTTGGACCCCCGTGACTAATCTTCAAAAATTACGTAGTGATAATTGTAGTGATAGGAAGGGTAGCACTGCACTGAAACACCTAAATCAACAGGACTTGGGTGTATATTTGACTTGCTTCAACAACATGATGACTGTGGGATGAAGCAGAACGAATAGATGAGCCCTTGGTCTAGGGGTAGCGTCTTTCACTAGCACTCAAAACACCCTCGGTCCCGTGTTTAAACCGCGCCACAGCTTACATTCTGAATAAAAATTATGAGCAATGGCAACCGAAGACTTCCGGCCTAAGAAGTCACCCTCTCTCTGACAAAGGCCTTGTCAAAGATGGCACTGAAGTGGACAGAGCTTCAGGGCACTCTCTTGCCCTTGGGGTGGGAAACTACTCCTAAAAGATGGAAGAATCATCAATGATCAACGGCATGAGGATGCAGAAGGCAATGGAAACCACTGCATTATAGACACGTAATGTGTATCCTCCGAACATATGACCCTTAATTAAAAAAGTATCATGATGGTGTCTCCTGTGGCAAAAGATTCCTGACACGTCCACGTTCGGATCTCTGGGAGACGACTGCCAAGGGGTGGTGACTATGAGAGGAAAATTGAATAACCAACGAAAGGATAACATTGTACGAGTCGAGGCGTGGAATGTAGAAGTATGAACGTGATAGGGGAGCTAGAAAATCTGAAAAGCTAAATGCTAAGTCCAGTCTAGATATAGTGGTGATCAATGGAGTGAAATGAACAGAAGACATGAGTTTCTGGTCAAATGAGCATAGGGTAATATCAACAGCAGCAGAAAATTATGTAACGCGTGTAGGATACATTATGCATAGGAATACAGGACAGAGAGTGAATTACTGTGAGCAGTTCAGCGATGGGATTGTTCTTATCAGATTCGACAGCAAACAAACACCGACAACAATAATTCAGGTACACGTGTCGTCGCCGCAAGCGGAAGATGGAGAGACAGAGAAAGCATATGAGGATACTGAACGGGTAATTCAATAGGTAAAGAGAGATGAAAATCATGGGAACTGGAATGCCGTTGTAGGAGAAGGAATAGAAGAAAGGGTTATGGGAGAATGTGGGCTTGGTATAAGGAATGAGAGAGGAGAAAGGCTTGATGAGTTCTGGGGTAAATATCATTTAATAATAGTGAATACTGTGTTCAAGAATCACAAGTGGAGGAGGTGTATTTGGAAAAGGCCGGGAGATACGGAAGATGTCAGTTATATTATAACCAGGCAGAGACAACAAAATCAGGTATTGGTGTGTAACGTGCACCCAGGAGCAGGTAGTCTCAGTTCACAATTTAATAATGATGAACAGTAGGATGAAGTTTTGCAACGCATCGAATTTTATTCTTAACAATTGTTTCTCATCGCAAACTACCCTGTAACGCCTTTTCAAGCGTTTCAGTTTCTGACCACCTTGTACACGTATATATGTACAATATGAACACATTCCTGAGGGACATATATAAAGTGTGTTTCAGAAGTGACGGTCAATAGTCGGGGATATGGCAGGAATCATCATTCGAAACAAAAAAGTCAAGTAAACATGGACCCTAAAACGCATATCTTAAGAGCTATGACCAATTCTTAATCTTCGATGCTGTGAAACGAATCTAATCTACTGCAAGCTCTTTGTTTTCCAGATTCTGAGAAGTGGTAGTATGCAACAAAAAAATGGCCAGTAAACATGTGCTCTAAAGCGCATACTTTAATAGCTATAAGCACTTGTTCATTTTCGCTGCTTTGAAGCAACTCTTCTAATGAACAAATGCTCACAACTTTTAAGGTACGAATTTTGGAGAAACTGTTTAAGACATTTTTTCCTTGTTTTGGTCCATACTACCACTTCCCAAAACACGGAAAGCAATGAGCTTTCAGTAGAAGAGATCTGTTTCACAGCATCGAAGATAAAAAAATTGCTGTAAACTTATTACCTGTTTAGATTTGACGAACTTTGTATGCTTTCCTTCTGTAGTGTAGACATTAAATCGAACTTTTTCCGGATATTACTCTCTTGTGAAGCAAATCTGCAATTGTATACAATGAATCAATGAGCTTTCGTTTTACTGCCTCTGTAGTCTCATGAATACAGCTTCGTTGGCGGCCATCTAATCCCGAGAGTCATTTTCGTTCTGCCATTGCTTCACTACAGAAGCAATATCGTGCACCGAGCTTTCGTGCTACGTCAGAGCGTTACACACTTGCAAGATTTAGTAAGGGGGAAAGAGTCCACGAGTAGGAAGCGACCGCAGACGCACCGATTTCACTTGTAATATTCCGCAACTGCAGCAGGTAGGCTGAGGTAACAGCAGCAAATTGATTTACATTGTATGCAACCCTCAACCTTGCGTTTTTACTAGCTGTGTAGTCGGTAAACGACGCCTGAACAAAATATGTGCTACCGGCGTATGCGTACTGAACTCGTGAGACTGCATACCTCGGACATACATCGCTACCTGTCCACATCCACGTTCTTCTACGTCTGTTGTCAGGCGTCAGAAAAATCTTGCAGTCGTCGATGAAGGGAACGCAGTCTCGTTAATACAGGTTACATTCCAGGAGTTCCTCGGTTACCTCAAACGAATATGAACACATTCCTGAGAGACTCGTACGGCCAATTGTAGTAGATGTATGGAGGCCAAACTGACCGCATACTTTTTGACAGCGCTCCCAGTTATCTCCAAAAAGACAACGTACAGTTCTGTTGCAATCTCCCCGGGGTATCTGCTACCAATAAATTGTAGGCAGCGGCCATTAACGGTTGTTGTTAATGGCAGGAGATCGCTACGAGGCAAATCTCAATGCTTTGTGTCACACGAAAGTGGTTGAGTCTCCGAACGTACACCAGTTTGGTGGCCAAGACCCGCTGTTGAAAACTCTTCTCGCCGTAAAATGGCTCTGTCCAAACCTGAAGTGCTCCGTCGGTACTTGATGGCAGACAAAGCAGTGAGAAAACGCGGCATTAACTGAACATTGGATACAAAGCTTACTCTACTGCGGATTTTCTGTTCCTAAAAGAGAATCGACAAAAAGGCCGCCTATAAAAAAGCACAAGTTAGGTGGATAACAAAGATGGTATAAAACATTTTTGAGCACTATATATGCATTTTCCGCTATATAAGAAGTAAACTCACTCCCTAGCGAGCTTTATTAAGCTATCGAAGATAAAGCTGCGATTAGCTGCTGCTGAGCGACGGCGCGGAGGCGCTGATGCTGATGGAATCAGCGAGCTACGCCACCTTCCTTGGAATGTGGAATGAAGTGTGGAAGCACTTCGAGTTCCCGAACCTTAGCCAACCATTCATCCAGTTATTTTTATTCAAAAAATGAATAAAAACTATGGTAGTCGATTATGAAGATGAGGCAAGTCACTTGAACACTACAACAGAAAAGCTTGATATTTATAATTACGTACTTACCACAATAATATGGTGCACAGTGGATGAAGACTAAGGAATAGCCTGCCTTTGTCCAGTATGCCGCGTGACGTCACACTCGAAAGCCGCGTTGTCAGTATAGCACTCGCTTCTTTTTTTGGATTCCTTTGCTGGAAGAGTGAAAGGACAAAAAGCTCCATTACTGTATTTTTTATTTAATTTTGATCGTTTTCTGTTGAGACTTTACAATTTGCATAGCACAAGATGATTTGAAATTGTATTGTTGACCATCAAGCGCAGCCCCAATAATCTTCGAGGGCCTGATAAGCTAAACGCACTAGTCGATAATGCTAACGATCATTAGTGGGTCTACCAACTGACTACCTGATGCAATTCTAGAATTTACGTCACTAGCTTTCTATCTTCATTATAATGGCTAAAACAGTTCCGCACTGTAGTCTAGAAACAAAATACGAGAGTTCGGAGTAACAGGACACTGCGGACTGAAGAGTTCCTACCAACAGAACAGAGCATCTATTCTTAATGGAGAGAAACCTTCAGAGCGTAAAAGTAGCTTTGGGTGTGCCCCGAGGACGTGTTATAGAACCAGTACTATTCACGATATACACTCATAAGCCAGAACATTATGACAACCGACCTACTATCCATATAAACCCGTCCAGGCGATAGCAACGTTACCAGGCGAGGAATGACTGCTAGCCAGACACATTCACGGTGCATGTGGTATCGGGGAGCGTGCTGTCCATGTGTAGAATGGGGAAGGAGAGCGATCTATCTGAGTTTGATTAAGGGCAGAGTTTGATGGCCCGGAGGTTCGGTATGAACGTTTCGGAAACTGCATAACTTCTCGGGTATTCGAGAAGCGGTACGACGAGTGTGTTCAGCACGTGCCGAAATCGTGGTGAAACCACGTCCGGACGTCGCAGTTCAGACAGATGTCGGACGTCATAGGTTGGGCAGACTGGCAAAGTAAGACAGGCGGCGAACTGTGGTGGAGCTAACACCGGAATTTAATGCTGGACAGAGTGCAAATGTGTCTGAACACTCAGTGCACCAAACACTGCAAAGGATGGACCTCCGTAGCCGGCGACCCATGCATGTGACAGTGTTAACACCATGATATTGGCAACTGCGGCTGAAATGGGCACGTGACGCTCGTCACTGGACATTGGCACAGTGGTAGAGCGTTACATGATCTGACCAATCACGATACGTTCTTCACTACGCCGATGGAAGGGCGCGAATCCGTCATCTTCCAAGCGAACAGCTAGTTGACACCTGTACAGCGAGACGGAGATAAGCTGGCAGCGGCTCAGTTATCCTCTAGGGAACATTCACATGGGCATCCATGGGTCCAATGGAACTCGTGCAAGGCACCATGATGGCCAAGGGGTATCGTACTGTTGTGCCATTTTCCAACAAGATAATGCGCCATGTCATGAGTCCAGGCGTGTGATGGAGTAGTTCGAGAAAACATTGGTGAGTTCCATTTGATGTGCTGGCCCACAACTCGCCAGACTGAGCCCGATCGAATACATCTGGGATGTGATTCAACATAGCTCAAAGCTAATTGTCCCCCCTCTCCCAAATTTACTGCAATTAGGCGACTTGTGTGTGCAGGTGTGGTTTCGTCTTCCTCCAGCGACCTACCAAGCCCACATTGCTTCCATGCCACGACGCGTCGCCGCTGTTATCCGTGTCAGAGATGGACATGCCGGCAATTAGACCAGTGGCCATTGTGTTCTGATGGTCAATGCATGTAGGAGAGCGCGGTGAAAAAATACCTCCGAACTTTTTATTCTGTTCGCAATACGGATCGAGGTACTACATGTCATGCATATTATTCAGTCGACCTTCCCGATTCACTGGCGGAAGTGGCAACCCTTCGCCGCTAGATGGCTCCGTATTGTAGCATGTAACATGGTGGTGTGTAATGTAACTATGGTCACACGTTAGGAAATCTCAGATCACTGAAAGCACGAACTCTAAAAGTTATTCCATTCACGGAGCACCATCTCCTTCAGCATAACAAAGCCAGACCATACTCCAGTGCTGCAATATCTACAGCAATCCGACGCCTTGCGTGTCCTGTCATTGATCATTCTCCGTACAGTCCCTACTGGGTCCCATCCGACTTTCATGTTTCGAAAACTTAAAGAACACTTTCTGCGACTTAATTTTGATAGTTATGAAGCGGCGCAAGGAGAGGTGACATTGTGGCTCCGTCAACAAAGTCAAACATTCTACAGCGAACGTATTCATAAACTGGTCTCTCGTTGTGACAAATGTGTTCCTCTCATTGGTGACTATGTTAAGAAATAAGTGTGTGGGCACGAGGAATAAAGATGTAGAATGAAGTGAAAATCTTCTGGGTTATTAGGCCGCGTCATGGTATCCACAGGAGATCAGCTACCAAGCGGGAATATTAGCCTATGACTACGTCCCACCAATGGTAATCATATGAATTTTAAGCAATTCTATCACTTCTCCAGCACGAACGCCAGAAAACTCCCCCTTTATAAGTGGACGCGACACTCGTCTCTGACAGTGTTCTAGCACTAGTGGACACCAGAAAATCCTGAGGAAGATCCCAGCAGAGGAAACGTCGAACATTTTAGAAGACACAAGACGCGGCCTAATAACCCAGAAGATTTTAACTTCAGTGATAAGGCCACGAAAGCCTGCAGACTTACGTAAGATACACAATGTTAAACGTTTCTGTTATTTAAAAATCTTTATGAGGTTTTACATAAAACATTCGGAAGCATTACTTTTCACCACGATTTGGTATAAATGACCCGCTAGGTAACTTCAGACGCTCCATGAGGCTGTTGCTGTTGTATATAGAGAAGTAGTACCGCTAGAAAATGCAGGAAGACTAGCAGAGTACCCGACGCTTGTTGTACGGATTGGCAGTGGTCTATCAGTATAAACAAATGTAACATATTGCCTATAAAAAGCATTGACAGCCGTTATTGTGTGACTACACTGTTGCCAAATAGCCACTGAAAGCATTCGCATCCATTAAATATCTGGGAGTACGAGTAGGGAACAATTTAAAGTGAAACGACGACATAAAAATATTCTTAGAAAAAGCACATGCCAGAATGACATTCTTTGCAAGAATACTTGGGAAGTATAATCCGCACACAAAAGAGGTGGCTCTCAAAATCCTCGTTCGACCGATACTTGAGAACTAATCGTCAGTCTGTGACTCATATCTAGAAAGAGTAGATTGACGCATAAAATACAGAAGAACGAAAGAAGAGCAGCGCATTCCGCCACGGATTTGTTTACTAAGTGCGAATGCATCATAAAGACGCTCACGCAATTGTAGTAGCAGAAGTTACAAAATAATCATTGTGCGTCTTGGCGGAGCTTACTGTTAAATTACCGAGAACGTACTTTCCTTAGAAGAGCCAACCGACATATTACTTCTTCCTACGTGTATTTTGTTAACAGACCATGAAGGCAAGATCAGAGAGATTCTGAACCTTCGGAGGCTTCCCAACTATCGTTTTCCCTACGCACCATTCGTGGCTGGAAGAGGAAGGTGGGAAATCGCAGTGGTGCACAAAGTATCCTCTGCCACACACGATGCGGTGGCTTGAGGCGTATAGGTGTCGAAATAGATGTAATAGTAGTAACATGCACACACCACCACGAACCATGAACACGTACTCTGAATCACATGCAATTGTTTCCCATGCAACGATTGCTGGGCACACCCCGAAAGTGTCGCGGCGCACATATAACACTGAAGATCGCCAGCGTCGCATCTGTGAATTTCCGTCAGAATTCTTGACTATATATGAGTAAATGATTGGATTATTCGATTTCAGTGTTTGGCGACCTCTATATACTTCAAAATATTGTTGCGATGTCTGAGAGGACTATTTTTAAATAATGTAGGAATTCTGTCTTGTAAAATACGAAGTCGGATGTATGAAACAATAGTAAGCGAGTGAAACGTGACGTGCAGAACTGAGAAAGAAGTTGTAGTATATAGTCTGACGATCATTTCTGAAAAGCTGAGACGCAGCTTTACTTTCCAAACGAAACTAGCATATTGTTGCGGATTGTGTGCTGATTCGAAACTTCCTAGCAGTTTAACCGTGTGCCGAACTACCTCTTGCACTGCGTTCTTTTTTTTTCGCAGTTTCTATGTTTTGTAAGCTCATTGTTCTGGAACACAACTATTAGTCTTGCACTACCTGCAGATTTTCTAACGAGATATGTGACTCGTCCTCTTAACTGTGTGTTCACTTCTACATCTACATCTACATGACTACTCTGCAATTCACATTTAAGTGCTTAGCAGAGAGTTCATCGAACCACAATCATACTATCTCTCTACTATTCCACTCCCGAACAGCGAGCGGGAAAAACTAACACCTAAACCTTTCTGTTCGAGCTCTGATTTCTGTTATATTATTTTGATGATCATTCCTACGTATGTAGGTTGGGCTCAACAAAATATTTTCGCATTCGGAAGAGAAAGTTGGTGACTGAAATTTCGTAAAAAGGTCTCGCCGCGACGAAAAACGTCTATGCTTTAATGACTTCCATCCCAACTAGTGTATCATATCTGCCACACTCTCTCCCCTATAACATGATAATACAAAACGAGCTGCCCTTTTTTGCACCCTTTCGATGTCCTCCGTCAATCCCACCTGGTAAGGATCCCACACCGCGCAGCAATATTCTAACAGAGGACGAACGAGTGTAGTGTAAGCTGTCTCTTTAGTGGACTTGTTGCATCTTCTAAGTGTCCTTCCAATGAAACGCAACCTTTGGCTCGCCTTCCCGACAATATTATCTATGTGGTCCTTCCAACTGAAGTTGTTCGTAATTTTAACACCCATGTACTTATTTGAATTGACAGCCTTGAGAATTGTACTATTTATCGAGTAATCGAATTCCAACGGATTTATTTTGGAACTCATGTGGATCATCTCACACTTTTCGTTATTTAGCGTCAACTGCCACCTGACACACCATACAGCAATCTTTTCTAAATCGCTTTGCAACTGATACTGGTCTTCGGATGACCTTACTAGACGGTAAATTACAGCATCATCTGCGAACAGTCTAAGAGAACTGCTCAGATTGTCACCCAGGTCATTTATATAGATCAGGAACAGTAGAGGTCCCAGGACGCTTCCCTGGGGAACACCTGATGTCACTTCAGTTTTACTCGATGATTTGCCGTCTATTACTACGAACTGCGACCTTCCTGACAGGAAATCACGAATCCAGTCGCAAAACTGAGACGATACCCCATAGCTCCGCAGCTTGATTAGAAGTCGCTTGTGAGGAACGGTGTCAAAAGCTTTCCGGAAATCTAGAAATACGGAATCAACTTGAGATCCCCTGTCGATAGCGGCCATTACTTCGTGCGAATAAAGAGCTAGCTGCGTTGCACAAGAGCGATGTTTTCTGAAGTCTCTGATGTCTCTCTTTTTATTTGATTTGTTTCCGTAAGTCTTTCCAATATAACGAAGTATACTGTGCGGCGAAATTAAAAGATCACTCTTTCGAAACCCCTTAGTTATCCCCTACTGCGACGCATAAATTTGTGATTTGGCACAAACTACAACCTCTGTCTGTAATGGTGCAAATACATGGCTCCCTGTGACACCACATTCGGCCTCGACGACGCTTCAGACATCAACGTCTTGATACATGCGAGGAGGCCAGGCCTCAAAAGTTCAACGTGAGCTGATGATGCCAAACTCACACCAAATTTGACCTCAATTTTACCCAACGTCACAGTGGGCACGTCACACTACGAGAAAGTCGTCACAGCCCCTCTGAGCCCCATCCACCCCTTCATTAACGCCTCGACCTCGAAATGTGTGGGAATCAACGTACCAAGGAAAGGGGTAATTTCATTGACTCCCGTTATGCCACACCCTGGGGCCTTTTCGTGTCGATTCTGAGCGGCAGTACCGGCAGTTGTGGCCGAGCGGTTCTAGGCGCTTCTGTCTGGCGCCGCGTGACCGCTACGGTCGTTGGTTCGAATCCTACCTCGGGCATGGATGTGTGAGATGTCCTTAAGTTAGTTAGGTTTAAGTAGTTCTAAATTCTAGGGGACTGATGACCACAGATGTTAAGTCCCATAGTGCTCAGAGCCAATTGAACCATTTTTTTGAGCGGCAGTGTGTCCGAAATGTTTCCGTCGGCCACTAATAAAAAACCGCATGATTCCAGCACTGAGCATCGCAGTTCTGACCTCCGTCACAGAGGCGCAAAATAAGTGGTGAGGGGTGTGACGACCTTCCCATCATGTGACACGTTCACGGCGATGTCGGTCAAAATTGTGGTGAAATTGGTGCTAACGCGACAGCAATGACCCACTTCGCGCGTCACATGAACTTTTGAGCTCTGGCCTTTTTTTCGCTTGCGTCGAGACCTTATCGTTTCAAGCGTCGTCGAGGCACAGGATGATGTCACAGGGTGCCACGCTTTTGCAAAACAATAGAGAAAGATTGTAGGCACCTCTGAGCCAAATTTCAAACTTCTACGTCGAAAGGGAGAGAATTATAGTACTTCGAAAAAGCGACCCTTTAATTCTGTTGCACAGTGTATATGATGGAATCTAATGACTGTTCATTCCTTCTCTTTCTATCCGTGTATGCGTGTGCGCGCGTACGTGAATGCGTCTGTGTGTGTGTGTGTGTGTGTGTGTGTGTGTGTGTGTGTGTTTGAGTGTGTTAAAGAGAGAGAAAGAGAGAGTGTGATGTGTGTACGGAAAGGCTTTTTCTTTCTAGATATTATTGGGATTGGGCTGTGCTTCGTCGTGTGTGTGTGTGTGTGTGTGTGTGTGTGTGTGTGTGTGTGTGTTTGAGTGTGTTAAAGAGAGAGAAAGAGAGAGTGTGATGTGTGTACGGAAAGGCTTTTTCTTTCTAGATATTATTGGGATTGGGCTGTGCTTCGTCGGGATGGGGGCAGAAAGTTGAATGTCGATGTAATAGCTGCCAGAGATTGGTTGAAAGTTTTAGGTGTCGGGAGCAAGTAAAGTACACTGTAGATAAAGAAGTTTAAATTTGTGAAACGAAATTATGTACTTACTGTGGATGATGGTCACGCAAACAAACTTGTTATTAGTGCTGTTTAATATAGGTTGGGCAAAGAAGAAGAAATGTTACACAAGTTGTTAAGTACAGAGCAAATGTGGACTGAGCTGGAGGGCTCATCAGTTGCTTGTATCGTCTCACGTAAAATGGGAGTTGAAACGCCAGTTGAGCCGACTACAGCGCGTGCCACTGCAGTAAGGTGGGTTGCCGGAAGAAGCATCGTCAGGCGCACATGTGGCTCTCGATGCCTGCAAAGCCTTCTACATAGACGAATTCCTAGTGTCATGTTACTAAAAGGGCATAATCACGATCGATGAAGCCTTTATAATATCTTAAACCTTTCCCTGTTTCCTTTAACCGTCCAATCACTGTAGGCATAAGTGAAACTAAAGACGTACATCTCTGGTAGTTCACCTAAAGGCAGCTCATACGAGCTCAGTAGTTACAACCAGGAAGTTAGTCTATTCGATTCACTTGAAGATAGAAATTCAACTCCTACTCTTTATAATTTCCAATATTAAATGTTCCAAACGTAGCATCAGAAAAATACAGCTTATGTGCAGCCGTCTGGCTAACTTCTAACTTCAAAAGTTGTGGGCCCGTCCCGCCTGTGGTTCGAGTGCTCCCTCGGGCATGGGTGTGTGTGTCGTTCTTAGCATAAGCAGTGTGTAAGTCTAGGGACCGATGACCTAAGCACTTTGGTCCCTTAGGAATTCACAGACAATTGAACATTTTTTTTTCTTTTTTGGGGGTTTGGGGGGGGGGGGGGCGGGGCTAGGTCGCTGATATTTGAATAGTCGGCCCGTTTGGTCTAGTGGTACTCACTAGCCTGGAAACCGAAAGAGAAAGTGATCGAATGGCGGTAGGACCACAGAATGCTTCTGACCACCGTTAACTTAGTCTTCATCACGCAACGATATGAAGATTCGCAAGGAACAACCGTGGTTCGTATTCCACACTAATCTGTATGTCTCCTTTTCTCGGAAGGGTTACTGAGGTTGGTTACGGACAAGAAAGTGGTCAAAGCGGCGTCCAGTCTAAAGACTTACACCAGGTCATTGTACCACACGGAATTATCATTTTATCTCAATGAACTGTTAGTATTTCACTGAAGAGGTCCATGATAAGTCTTTACCAAGTCGTGCATCACCACGAAGTAGGATACTAAAGAAATGAAGGGTGTAAATCATTGAAGGTAGTAGGAAATGCTATTTCCTGTTATACATAGACAACAAGCTCCGAAACAGAGATCTGCGATTATAACCTGGGATCCATAAATAATATCTTTGAGAAAATAATCTCATAAGACATAGATTTAAGTAAAAATATACGATACGTCTTTAATGTCACAATATCTTAAACGGCTGTATAAGTAATGTATACATACATATTGTCATGCAGTTAGGTAGTTGGTTGCATGCCCTGACTTATAATTAAATGCTGTGACCTGAGTCAATTTACAAAGTATGCATACCTGACTTGTTTCTGGTGTGTCTACATGCTAACCATTTTTACTAAACACTAAGGTCAGTTACATATAATATAAATCAATATTATCATCTTGTCCACAATTTACATAACAAATAACACTAACACGAGAGCAATGTAAGTTTATCTCTATACTACACTGTGCATGCGCCAGTGTTTAGTTAAATATTCGTCAATAGAAAGAAATTTTCCAGACGATATAAATTCGCGGTAGATTTAAATTTTACTTTTCTTACTCAAGTACATTTTACATCATTTTGAAAAATCATCAGAGATTTTTATGGCTACAAATAGGCCCCCTTTTAAGTAATGTTAATGAACGTCGTAACAGTATAAGCTACTACTCTTGTCATATTGCGATGATTTATTAATTATTTCATTAGTGAATGTATAGGAAGCTCCAGTAGCACGCCTGACACCATTATAAGAGGACAACAAAATGACAAAGGCCGACCTTTGTAAGGATAAAGTCGCATGAATGTGGAAGAACGTTACATTTTCATCCTTGTTATTGCATGTTGTGGCCTTCAGTCCGAAGACTGATTGCAAATATCGGTATCCTCGCTAGTCTGTTCAGTGCACTGCTCTTCATCTCTGCATAATTATTACAGATTACATCCAGCTCAACGCGACTTATTCAATCCTTGGCCTCCAATTTACCCCCCCCCCCCCCAAAAAAAAAACACACACACACACACACACACACACACTCATTCCCCCTTCTCCCCCCCCCCCCACCCACATCCCCCCCTCAACCATTATCAAACTGACGTTTCCTTGGATCACTCGATCCAGTCTTTCATACAAATTTTGTAATAAATTCTTTTTTTCCGACTCTTTTCCGTATCTCATTATCACTTATCCGTTCTACTCATCTGATCTTCAACATTCTGTTGTAGCGCCACATTTCTAAAGCTCCTATTGCCTTTTTTCGGAATTGTTTATTATCCACGTTTTATTTCCGTAGAATGATACACTCCAGAAAAATACCTTCTGAAAATCCTTCATAACAATTAAATTTTCATTCGATGTGGACTTTTTTTTCTTTTTCAGAAACACATTCCTTGCTATTGCCAGTTGCATTTTTTTTTATCCATTCTGCTTCGCCACCCTTAGTATTTTGCTGCCCACATAAGAAAACTCGTCTCATACTTTTAGTGTCTCGTACCCGAATCTAATTCTCTCGCTAATTTAGTTAGACTGCATTCCATTACCCTTGGTTTATCTTTTTGATATTCACCTTGTAGCCTCTTTTCAAGACTCTTGGCATTGCCATCAGCTATTAATCCACATTGATAACGTGTTAATAATCTGTTAATAATAGAAATATTTCTGATAATTTAACCCCTTTTATAGAAGCGAATATGTTCCACGGACACTGCAAAGTGCAATAAACAGTGGCTAGTAGAAATGAGCTTCCTTATGGCTTGTTGTTTTACGAGAAGCGTTTAATAAGTAATGCAGCATGCTTTTTTTTTTTTTTTTTTTTTTTGCAGGTTGGTCTCCGTCAGGATTTCAATACGCCATATTATTCCCCATTCTTTTGGCTACAAAACCCCATTTCTTCAACATAATTTCAGTTCAATGCGACGGCCTTACGCCACCTTACTAGGTGAGCCTTTATGCCCGCACGGTATCACATTACTAGTCGACGCCAGAGAGAACGTCTTGCTGCATCAGTAACCTCCCCATCACTCATGTATTGCCTGCCGCAGAGTGCATCCTTAATAGGGCCAAAGAGATGGAAGTCGGAAGGTGCGATGTCCGGACTGTAGGCTGGAGAAGGAAGACAAGTCCAATGAAGTTTTATGAGCTGCTTTCGGGTGGGCAGACTTGTGTGGGGCCTCCGCTGCTACGGAGAAGATGTTTGATTACATTTTTGTGGCGACGAACATGCTGAAGTCGTTTCTTCAGTTCCGTAAGGGTAGTACAGTACACTTCATGACTGGTCGTTGCAACATGAGGGAGGTCATCAAATAGAACAGTCCCTTGAGAGTCCCAGAAGACGGTCGGCATGACTTTACCGGCTAAGGGTGCCGCTTTGAACTTTTTCTTCAAGGAGATGTGGTGTGGCGCCACTCCATGGATTGCCGTTTTATTTCCGCTTCAAAATGATGAAGTCATGATTCAGTCGCCAGTGAGGGTGATCGACAAAAAATATTCAATATTAGCCCTGTAACGCGCAAGCTACTCCGCACAGATGATCCTTCGTTGCTCTCTATGATCTTCTGTTAGACGGCGAAAAACCCTTTGGGCATGTACTTTTGAGAACCCCAACTGGTTGACGAGTATGTCATCACTACCAACTGAGACATCCAGTTGAGCAGCGAGGTATTTGATTGTGATCCATTGAGAGTGTCCGAAAGTTCTAACACTGCTCGAGCCACAGTTGTGTGCGACCGGGAGACCGGACAGTGCTCTTTGTTCACTGCCAGGTCTCCGTAGGCATTCTGCAAGCGCCTACGAATATCTGCGATGCTCTCGTGTTGCGCCAAAAGAAACTGTATGACAGCTCTATGCTTGGAACACATCTCCGTCACAGGCGCCATCTTGAAGGCTACGTATACTGCCATCACCTATTTGAAGTTCGTGAACCTTTAGCAGCTGAAGCGGGAATATTCCACGATGCCCCACATAACTATTCCGCATTTGTTAAACTGAAATTGGCTGAGAGAATAAATGTGTTGCATTACTTCATGAACGCTTTTCGTATTAATGGTTGACAATCTGGCTGTCTCACCGTGTTATTTACGTTCGTAGACATTTTTCACTGATGGCTATCGCGAGATTCGTCTGTTTTGTCGACAAAGAAATACCGTGGCATTACTGATTAGATACAGAGAACGTTGGTAGCTATGTCCTTTTCGAAACGACAGATATTTCGTGTTGCTCGGCCACTGAGCTCGTGAGGCAGCTACTCACCTGGGGGTGGCTCATTCCAAGGCTGGACATCGGAGCTGGTGAAGACGGCGTAGACGGTGTAGTTCACGGCAGCGAGCGCCGCCGTCACGTAGAACACAGAGTTCCACGCCCACCGCGTTTGCTGCGGACATCGGAAGAACATCGGCTGTGTGGCAGTTTCTGCAGCATTTCGACTCACTAATTTATTAATATTAAATCACTAACACTCATAGATTGTCTTTACCTTTCTACAGCGGCATAATTTACCTATAATTTTTACTCTAAGCTTGAACAGCATAACCATTATCAGGTGCTACGAGGCGTGTTTTTTAAGTAAACACCGTTTTGAAATTAAAAAAAGAGGTGCTAAGATAGCTCAATAATTTTAATCTACTTTTCTACATAATTCCCGTCAATATTGAGGCACTTGTCGTAACGTTGTACCAGTTTTTGGATACCCTTCTCGTAGAAGTCTGCCGCCTGACTTGTTAACCACTGCATCACCACTGTTTTGACTTCGTCATCGTCTTGAAGACGCTGACCGCCCAGGTGTTTCTTTAAGTGCAGGAACATATGGTAGTCACTGGGCGCAAGATCGGGGCTGTACGGAGAATGATCTACAGTTTCCCATTGAAAAGATGTGATGAGATCTTTGGCCTCATTCGCCACATGCGGACGGGCATTGTGTTGCAGCAAAACGATGCCCTTGCTCAACTTCCGTGGATTGTTGCTTTGATTCTGGTGTGACGTAGGCCACCCATGTTTCTTCGCCGGTAACAATTTGGCTTAAGAAATCACCACCGTCGTTGTGGTACCTCTCAAGGAAAGTCAGTGCACTGTCTAAACGTTTGGTTTTGTGCACATGGGTCAACATTTTCGGTGCCCAACGTGCGCACAATTTCGGTAATTCAAGTGCTCGGTCACACTACGAGAAACATTAGGAAAGTCATCCCGCATGAAGGAAATCGTAAAGCGTATGTTTTCTCTCACCTTATTGTCCACTTCCTGCACCAAGGTTTCATTAACGACCGAAGGACGCCCACTCCGTTGTTCATCATGCACATTTCTGCGGCCATCTTTATATGCTCTCACCCACTTCCTTACCATTCCATCACTCATAATATTTTCTCCGTAAACTGCACAGATCTCACGATGAATATCGATCGCTTTTAGGCCTTTACCACTAAGGAATCTTATAACAGCCCGTAGTTCACAGTCGGCGAAGCACGATTATCGGAGTCATCTTAAACACTCAGTACACAACGTAAACAAGGAAGAATCAGACTGGAATGGCGTCAGTACGTAGATTGAGGTACAGGCTTTCATGTAAAAATAAAATTATTGGGATATCTTAGCACGTCTTTTTTTTTAAATTTCAAAACGGCACTTACTTGAAAAACACGCCTCGTATTAGAATAAGACATATAATAACACAATCATGCAACAGTACGTAATAAGCACATTAATGATCAAGTTACCCCCTCCTAATCTGGAGCGTTATTCTCATAAAATTTAGCACATCGGTCAAAAAGCTGGTCAGGTGCGATTAGGACTCACGTACGTAGACAGTTCATCCATTTCGGGAATCGAGGATATTGACGAAGTTTGCCAGTTATCGACTTTTATACTAGCAAGCTATCAGTCTCAGGGATTCCAAGACATTCGAGAATGTTTTAATTTCATGTTGAAGGCGGATATCAAATGACAAAAAGTAATATTTTTCCGGTGATATAACTACAAATTAACAATTTCCTTTACCTGTACTGTGAAACATTCCTTCTTTGCAAATCTCATGAGTCTGGATCAACGGAAAGTAACCTATATGTTCTGATGACTGAGTTTGCGAGTATCAATATATGTGACATAAATGGCCGCATCTTTTGATTGCAGCCTAAATTTCTCGTCAAGTGCTGGGCAATAGCGTCGCTCATACCTGACGTCTCGCTAGCAATGCCTTATGTCCATATATGTACCATAAAGTCACAATGGAAGCAGTCGTCGCATCTTACTGCGCCATGGCAATCAGCTTTGCACCGTGATATTTCCGACCAGAGCCTCCCCCATTATTTCGGCTTGCTTTGACCGTTGGAAAAGACACGACTAAAATATCTGTGATCAGAAAATACCACGTTTACGTCGCGGGATGCAAAAGCCCACAGTCGGGCAGCACGCGGCACCATACAATTTGTTAAATATGATTTTACTTTTTTTATTGAATAAAAGAAGAAAAACGACGAAAGTTAAGAAGAAATTCTGGGTGCATCAATTTTTTTGAGTCAACAGTTTTCTGACTGGGTTGAAACGGCCCACCACGAATTCCTCTCCTGTGCCAACCTCTTCATCTCAGAGTAGTAACTGCAAACTGCGTCCTCAATTGGATGTATTCTGACACCATGGAGGTTACTCTGGGATGTCTTAACAGATGTCCTTCCATCCTGTCCTCGCCGATTCTCCGGAGAATCTCATTCCTTAACAATCCACCTAATTTTCAACATTCTTCTGTAGCACCACATTTCAAATTCTTCGATTCTCTTATTTTCCTGCTTTGCCATCGTCTGTGTTTCCCTGCCACAAAACACTGTGCTCCAAACGTACATTCTTAGGAATTTCTACCTCAAGTTAAGGCTTATGATACTAGTGGAATTCTCTTGGCCAGGAATGCCGTTTTTGTCAGTGCTAGTCTGCTTTTGATGTCCTCCTTGCTCTGTCCGTCATGGGTTATTTTGCTGCCTATGTAGCAGAATTTTTTAACTTCATCTATTTCGCGATCACCAGTTGTGATGTTAAGTTTCTCAGGATTTCTCATTTCTGCTACATTTTATTACTTTCATTGCTTCTTCGATGTACAGATCGAACAGTTGTGGCGAACGATTACATCCTTGTGTTACACTCTTTTCAATCCAAGCACTTCGTTCTTGGTTCCCACTCAAATTTTTCCTATCCGTCTCTCCCAATAGCTTATCGCTGTTTTTCTCAGAATTTCGAAAACCTTTTTACAGGTCGACAAATCCTACGACCGTGTCTTGATTTTTCTTCAGTCTTGATCCACCGTAGCGTCAGGATTGTCTCTCTGCTGTCTTTACCTTTCCTAAAGGCAAACTGACCACCGTCCAACAGATCCTCAATTTTCGTTTCCATTCCTGTACATTATTCTTGTAATCAACTCGGATGCATGAGCTGTCCTCGCACTTGTCGGCTCTTGCTGTCTTCGGAATTCTGTGGATGATGTTTTTCCGGATGTGAGATGGTTCAAAATGTTCAAATGTCCATGACTGCAGCGCCTTGACCTCTCGGCTATCCTGCACGGCTGTGAGACGGTATATCGCCAGACTCATACATTGTTTACAACACCGCCAGCGAGTGTAGCGCCAACAGTAAAATTCGGAGAAGGTGGTATTATGGTGTGTTCGTGTTTTTCGTGGGGGGAGCTTGCACCACTTGTTGTTTTGCACGGCACTATCACAGCACAGACCTACATTGATGTTTTAAGCACCTTCTTGTTTCCCACTGTCGATGAGCAATTCGAGGATGGCGATTGCATCTTTTTTACCCTTCACCCAATCATTTTAGGAACTCCCGTAGAATGTTATCAATCCCTACTGCCTTATTCGATCTATAGTCTTGCAAAGCTCTTTTCAATTCTGATTCTAATACTGGATCTCCTTTTCTTCTCTATGGACTCGTGTTTCTTCGTCCATCACGTTATGAGACAAGTCTTCCCCTCTCACAGAGGCCTTCAGTGTACTGTTTCCATCTATCTGCTCTCCCCTCTGCATCTAACAGTGTAATTACCATTGCAATATCAATGTTACCACCCTTGCTTTTAATTTCATCAAATGTTGTTTTGACTTTTCTATATGCTGCGTCAGTCCTTCTGCTGTGAACAGTCACAAATACTGCATTTCGCAATAGCAGCAGTGATCTATACGCAATTTACGTAACTCTACATTTTTGTATTTATATCCATTCTTTACGATTTTGACATCTACTACTTCATTCATTTTATTCATACTCGATAACTAGGAATACACAGCTAATTTATAAGCACTTGCATTAAGACTCTGGAGATCGAGCAACTTACATTGGCGTTGGTGAAGGCGCCGACGACGTACGGTACTGCGATTCCCGTTAAGTTGGCGAACATGTTGACGATCCCGACGATGGTCCCCGCATAGTTGGGCGCGATGGCCGACATGCTCATGGAGGGGCCGGCGGCGTTGGTGGAGATGCAGAAGCCGTTGATGGCGAGCAGCGCGATGATGACGGCCGTGTTGCAGCCGACCGCCGACACCACCAGGAACGTCGCCGCGGGCACCAGCGTACCTGTGCGTCAACACGGCAGTCACGCCTGGCTCCCAGCTCACTCACAGAGGTGAAATGTGACAGTTCTCTATCAGTGTCTTCGCTATGTGATCAAAAGTATCCGGACACCCACAAAAACATACGGTTTTCGCATTAGGTGCATTGTGATGCCACCTACTGTCAGGTACTCCATATCAGCGACCTCAGTACTCGTTAGACATCGTGAGAGAGCAGAATGGGGCCCTCCTCGGAACTCAGACTTCGAACGTGGTCAGGTGATTGGGTTTCACTTGTGTCACACGTCTGTACGCGAGATTTACACACTGCCAGATATCCCTACCTCCACTGTTTCCGATGTGGTAGTGAAGCGGAAACGTGAAGGGACACGTACAGCACAAAAGCGTACCTCGTCTGTTGATTGACAGAGACCGCTGACAGTTGAAGAGGGTCGTAATGTGTATAGGCTGACATCCATCCAGAGCATCAGATAGGAATTCCAAACTGCATCAGGATCCACTGCAAGTACTTTGGCAGTTATGCGGGTGGTGACATAACTTGGATGTCATGGTCGAGCGGCTGCTCAAAAACCACACATCACGCTGGTAAACGCCAAACGACGCCTTGCTTGGTATAAAGAGCGTAAACACTGGACGATTGAACAGTGCAGTGACGAATCACGGTAGACAATGTGGCGATCCGATGGCAGGGTGTAGGTATGGCGAATGCCCGGTGAACGTCATCTGCCAGCGTGTGTAGTGCCAACAGTAAAATTCGGAGGAGGTAGTGTTATGATGTGGTCGTGTTTTTAATGGAGGGGCTTGCACCACTTGCTGTTTTGCGTGGCACTATCACAGTACCGGCCTACATTGACGTTTTAAGCACGATCTTTCTTCCCACTGTTGAACAGAAATTCGGGGATGCCGACTGCACCTTTCAACACGATCGAGCATCTGTTCATAATGCACGGCCTGTGGTGGAATGGTTACACGACAATAACATCCCTGCAATGGAGTGGCCTGCACTGAGTCCTGGTCTGAATCCTACAGAATACCTCTGAGATGTTTTGGAACGTCGAAATCATGCCAGGCCTCACCGAAAAACATCGATATCTCTCCTCAGCGCAGCACTCCGAGAAGAATGGGCTGCCATTCCCCAAGAAAACTTCCAGCACCTGTTTAAACGTATGCCTGCGAGAGTGGAAGCTGTCATCCAGGCTATCGGTGAGCCAACACCATATTGAATTCCAGCATTACCGATGGAGGGCGCCACGAACTTGTAATTCATTTTCAGTCAGGTGTCCGGATACTTTTGTTATCAGTCTGCTTATACTTTGTTTCATCAAACATTCAAGACTGCATAAAACTGTGGTTTGTGAATAACCTTCTAGGAAAACTAGAATTTAGCTTCCATTCTGCAGTGAGCTAGTTTTGAAATTTTGGTCCACACTATAACTGTGTGCCGAAGCGGAACCGGACCTTGCGATAATGCTCATAGGGACAGAGGTATCTACGATGGATCGAATAGCCACTCACACTTCATTTGTACCAGTACCTTTCCAAATCTGCAAGGAAGTTTGACAAAAACTGCATACTCTATTGTGAAGGTTCGTTCACGAAACCGCCCTAAGGCTGTTGCTAAAGGCCCCTGCGAAAAAGCATGATTTTCCTGACACATATTCGGTCCCAATGTATGAAATCCAACTAGTGATGTATATTTTGGTCGGCCAATTAAACAACGAAGGATCCGGGTATTGGGTGAACTGTAAAATTGTAGCTACCGACCAAGTTGGTTGGTTCAGTTGACCAGCGCTACTGTAGGTACCTCAGAAGAATCTCAGCCCCACAATCACTGCCAATGGTAGGTCGGGGAGAGAGGAACAGCTTTGCCTCTCGTTCACTGTCCTTTCCAAGACATTGCGCGATTCGTTTCCACATTCCTGTTGGCGCTCCCCGAGTTCCGATAAGTCATTGCAAGTGTAAATCCAGCCTGATGTCGCATCTGGATACCAGGACCGACAAATCGTGCCTTCTATAGCGCCGTAAGTGCTGTGTATTTTTTCTGAAGTGCTAGTCCAGCAAGTGCAACTATTCTCAAACGTCCAGTGCACGCTGTAATTACCGTGTAGCAGCGAAACTTGGAAGATATTCTAATGCGGTAATGCGGAACCGAATTATCCTGGAAAAAAAGAACCAATTTTGGCCATCAGGTGCAAATCTGGCGCTGTGGATGCAATAGGCCGATCCTTCCCCGAATCGAACACGCCCGGCTGGTTAATGACGCCGCACGTGATTAGCCGAGCGGTCTTGGCGCTACAGTTTTGGACTGAGCGGCTGATCCCGGCGGAGGTTCAAGTCCTCCCTCGGGCATGGGTGTGTGTGTCTGTGCTTAGGATAATTTAGATTAAGTAGTGTGTAAGCTTAGGGACTGATGACCTTAGCAGTTAAGTCCAATAAGGTTTCACACACATTTGAACATTTGGTTAATGACGAGGGCCGGTGTGTCGGGCAGCTTGGATGTGGTTTTTAGACAGTTTTCCACGTCCGACTAGGCGAATACCGGATTGTTACCCACGTCCTGTCTCAGTTACACGATTCCCAAACATTTCTAAAACGTTCACTCATTTTCACGTGGGTTAACACTAAACGCAGACGTTGTTGTTGTTGTTGTTGTTGTTGTTGTGTTCTTCAGTCCTGAGACTGGTTTGATGCAGCTCTGCATGCTACTCTATCCTGTGCAAGCTTCTTCATCTCCCAGTACTTACTGCAACCTACATCCTTCTGAATCTGCTTAGTGTATTCATCTCATGGTCTCCCTACGATTTTTACCCTCCACGCTGCCCTCCAATACTAAATTTGTGATCCCTTGATGCCTCAGAACATGTCCTACCAACCGGTTCCTTCTTCTTGTCAAGTTTTGCCACAGACTCCTCTTCTCCCCAAATCTATTCAATACCTCCTCATTAGTTATGGGATCTACTCATCTAATCTTCAGCATTCTTCTGAAGCACCACATTTTGAAAGCTTCTATTCTCTTACTGTCCAAACTATCTATCATTCATGTCTCACTTCCATGCATGGCTACAGTCCATACAAATACTTTCAGAAACGACTTCCTGGCACTTAAATCTATACTCGATGTTAACAAATTTCTCTTCTTCAGAAACGCTTTCCTTGCCATTGCCAGTATACATTTTATATCTTCTCTACTTCGACCATCATCAGTTATTTTGGTCCCGAAATAGCAAAACTCCTTTACTAATTTAAGCGTCTTATTTCCTTACCTAATTCCCTCAGTATCACCCGACTTAATTCGACTACATTCCATTATCCTCGTTTTGCTTTTGTTGATGTTCATCTTATACCCTCCTTTCAAGACACTGTCCATTCCGTTCAACTGCTCTCTATGTCTTTTTTCTGTCTCTGACATAATTACAATGTCATCGGCGAACCTCAGTTTTTATTTCTTCTCCATGGATTTTAATACCTACAACCCTGTCTCCCTCCCTTCCCAACCACTGCTTCCCTTTCATGCCCCTCGACTCTTATAACTGCAATCTGGTTTCTGTACAAATTGTAAATAGACTTTCGCTTCCTGTATTTTACCCCTACCACGCAGACGTATGACATATAAAAATTTTGACCCAGGGGACAAGTGGGGAGAGGTGTAGGATGGAAGAGTGATTTGGGGGGGGGAGGGCGGAATGGGTGTTGACAGAAAGGTCGTACAACCAACCTCTAACACTAACATTGCCAAATCCAGATTAGTATACCGACCCTGTGAAGACACAGAATAACGTCAGGAAGAAGGTGGAAAGAAGACTGACAGTATGTTTTAGATGCCCAATCCACAAGGAACGGCTAGTGTGAAGAAATACTGAGTAAGTAGGCGCATGAAAATCATTAAACTGAATGCAACATCAAAGTGACTTACCTAATCCGTTTACTATACGAAGACCGTTGATCTTGGATATGTACCCTTTTCGGAGGACGTAGTCGATAAGCCAGCCACTGAACAGAACTCCGACGCTGCCAGTGATTTGAGGGATGGCAGAGATGAGTCCGTTCTGCACAATATACAAGTGTATTCCAGGTTACTCCGAAGTCTCTTAGAGACACAACGTTCTAAAACTACAGTAATTCATTTTCTAATTGCTTTGTTCATTGTCGTCTCAATGATAGCAATCTAGTCTCTCTCTAGATACAGTGCATATTGTATAACAGTTGTTTCCAAAATTTCACAGCTACAGTGTTACTGCTGGCATATGGTTTATTGTATAATACTTTTAGAAATTGCTGTTTCTTGTCCTACATTTCGTACTTGACTCAAAACATACCTCTGTGAATTTGTCACGTGTAATAATGTAGTCACTAGGTATCTTTCTCTAAAAGTTTTCCAAAACATCTTCCATATTGACTGCTCTTAGTTGGCAGAGATGATTGTACTGAACACCACGAATAAAAAGTTAACACTAACTTTTCGTCTACTTGTCAAAGGTTACTGAGGTTCAATTGTTTGAGTGTAACCGTAACCAGGTTACCGTTTACTCCTGGTCCTACATGGCATTCACTAAAAATTGTGGACTTGCTATTTCACTTGATCTTTGACTACACTGTTCTTTTAAATTTGAGCATTTCTCGGCAAAAAATGTTTTATTTATTACTTTTTTAACCGTTAGTGACGCAGGAAATAGTTACATAGTCCTAAAAGCAAGTAGCGTGTGCCTCTGTGCGATAGAGATATTACCTGTTTGTAACTTTCATACGTCTACATCTACGAATGTACTGTGCAAGTGGATTCTAGATAAGTTTTTCTCATACTGTCCTTCTTATATTGTCGTGAGGTAACAAAAAATCAGAGTATGTTGGTACGACTGACATGAGCGATTAAGGCTGCAACTTTGAAAATGTATATTTTTTTCTAGAATGACGTTACGAAATTACGAAAAACTTTTAAGTAAGAGGATTTTTACGTACCCTTCTGGGATCGAAATATTTTTTTTTTCTCGTATGACCGGCTCCGGATTTAAAAACAAATCGTCATTTTTGTTTAAGAAAAGACAGGTTTTCTTAACTGCAGAAACTTTCTAAGTTGCATTAATATTCAATTTACAAAGACAAACGTACCTAGCCTTGTTAGACCGCGGCCACGTACGCTTACAAATCTATATTTTATCTTATGTGTTATTGTAAATTCGTAATTATGTCATATTCATGACAATCAATTTTTGCAATTCCATGTTATAAATATAACTTATAAATGACAGAAATTACGTAGTATTACATACCAATTTATAAATTCGGGAGAAGCAATAGGGGCAACGACTAACAAAATACATGAAAGCACTGCTGGTAGCTCGTGTTAGAATACGAGACTCGGAATGACTGCGCTTGAAACAGGGATAAGGGCGGAACTGCATCAATACATAATAAAATATAAACAACCAGAAGCGGACATGACCTCACTTAAACAATTTATATAGGGTATGGCCCCCTTCCTCAAGAAATTGATGGGTTTCTTCTTTTCATCTTCATCTCTTTCTCCTTTTCCTCCCTTTGTGTTCAACCCGGCCGGTCAGTGTGGCAGAGAGGATCTAGGCGCTTCAGTCTGGAACAGCGCGACCACTACGGTCGCAGGTTCGAATCCTGCCTCGGGCATGGATGTGTGTGATGTCCTTAGGTTAGTTAGGTTTAAGTAGTTCTAAGTTCTAGGGGACTGATGACCTCAGATGTTAAGTCCCATAGTGCTCAGAGCCATTTGAACCATTTTGTTCAACCCGTAGTTTTATATGTTCGATTTTCCGCTAGTCTCCTCAGCTCGGTGTAGCTTCTACAAGCTTTTTTTCCCCTTTATTCTGTTATTAATGTACGAGGGGTGTTCGATAAGTAACACAAAGCACGTATTCTCGGCGAAATACAGTTGAAAAAATTCAGAATTTGCTGTGGGACATAGTGGAATATTTCCGCTTCAGCTCCTATAGTTTCATGATGTTCTGATAGGTGGCCTTGGTGTACGTAGCCTTCAAAATGGTGTCTGTAGCGGAGGTGCGTTCCAGGCAGAGAGTTGTCACTGAGGGAAGCAGTACGTGGGTAACGGGGCAGCAAGACCCTTGCTCCGACGTACACCAGTAGAGTGGTACAATGCCTGTATACGGGGCCTCCTAACAAGGTGGTGTAAAGCCGTCGCATTGAACGGAGCTTATGTTGAAAAATAGGGTTTTATAATCAAAAGCGTGGGGAGTTATATATTGTATTGTAATACTGAATAAAAATAATTTGCTTTCAAAAAAATGTGCTGCATTACTTCTTAAGCGCACCTCGTATTTCAGCATGGGACACTCTTAGCTATTTTTCCATTCTAATTGTCTATAGCAGTCCTTCTTGACAAAGTATCAATGGAACCCTCCTCCTAATTGACACCTCCCATACATCAGCTTTTCTCTCAATCGTACCAAATCTTCTTCATTCGTTATACTGTCGACCCACAATATTTTTGACGATCTCCGACAACACCACAGATCAAATGCACTAATTTTCTTCTTTCGTGCTGCTCCTACTGGGCACGTGTCGTGTCTGTGAACTGCTATGTGCCATACAGACTTCTTTACCACATTCATTCTTATTTCAGTTACAATACTTTTTTGAAGCAAATCATTTTGTGTTCTTATTGAAAGCTAATTTGTTAGTTGCATACTAACAATTTCCTGTTTGCTTCTGCCATCAGATGTTATTTCGCTTTCCAAGTAGTTGAATTCCTCTATGTTTTCTGGCAGCCTATTACCCTAACATTTCTGTACTGCGATTTTTATTTTCCTTATTTACTTTTGGTCTTATTTAATTTGCAGTTAAATCACGAAAGTTTTGTATCTATGTGAGTGATCAGTTGTTGCAGGTGATTCTAACTTTCTCCCAGGACATCGCGAAATTCTACTACAGTTGCTACTAAATTTTCACTTATTCCATGCGTTCTGTATGTGTTTAAATTGGTGCGGGTGACGGTGAATATTTCTGCCTCATTCCTCTGCTGATTTTGGTCTACCTTTTTGTTGTTCGCATCTCAGCAGTGCACTTTCTTCTCTTCAGAGACTCCAAATAAAACCCCCAATTTTTATAAATTGTTCCAGCGTCTTTCAATATCTTGAAAAGCTGAGTATAGTCGAGGTTATTCAAAGCTTTCTCAAGTTGACCACATGCTATATAGAGATTCTTTCTTTAATGTTTTTTTTATGTTACTATCGTAAGGGCAAATATTTGGTTCCCTTGTTCCTTTGCCCCCTTCCAAATCCAAAATAGTCTCCACCGAGTCTCTGCTTAACATAATGTTCATTAATATTTTAGGTACATGGGAGTTGTGTCTCACTGTGAGCTATTGTGGACATCTGTTTGCTTATGTTTCCTTTGGTAGTGGTACCATTACGCACTCCAGAAATTAATTTGGTGTATTAGCAGCTCTATATTTTCGTTCACTAAGGAATTCTTCGCCAGTCATCCTTAGGACGAATTCGTGTTTTATAATGCAATTGGGGAACGTTAGCCAACAGTTATACATAAAAGTTGTGACATCAGTTGAAGGAAGGAAAGAAGATTGGGTTTAACATTCCGTCGAGAGGGAGGCCATTACAGACGGAACATAAGTTCGGATTGTGTTTGGAATGGGGAAGGAAATTGGCAGTGCCCTTTCAAAGGAACCATCCTGGCATTTGCCTGGAGCGATTTGTGGAAATCACAGAAAACGTAAATCTGGATGACCGGACGTGGTTTCAAACGTCGTTCTCAGAATACGCGTCCAGTGTGCAAACCATTGCGCCACCTCGCTCGGGACCACCAGTTGATGTTCTGCAATTACATTACAGTACGGAACATGTATAATAACTCTATTACCGAGTGAGGTGGTTAACACTCTCGACTCGCATTCGGGAGGACGACGGTCCAAACCCAAGTCCAGCAATCCTGATTTATGTTTTCCGTAATTTCGCTAAATCGCTTCAGGTAAATTCAGGGATGGTTCCACTGAAAGGGCTCGGCCGATTTCCTTCCCCATCCTTCCGTAATCCAATGGGACCGATGACCTTGCTGTTTGGTCCTCTCCCCCAAACCCAACCAACCAGCCTCGATTCATGTACTGCTTCTTGCTCCTTCAACACGAGCCTATCTAGCTCCTAAACTGACGAGTTACTTTGTAACGGTAGTTACCGTGATAGAGTGATAAATAAAAAACTGTTATTCATGTAGTAGCTTGTGTTTCTTCTTTAGATATAAAAGCCTATATTTTTGTTGATGTTTGTGTTGATTAGCAGGGCACTCCGCTACATAAATGAAGAATGACGCGTGTTGTATATCTCTCTTGCATTTCTAAGCTTCTCCTAAATCGGCATCTAACTGGATTGCACCTGTATGCAGCACCGGGCAAATGTTTCTCTAATATGTCCTCTTAAGGGCGTGAATAGGTCTAAGTATTGCATTTAGTAACTGTGACTCTAGAAGAGCTCTAATGATATTTATGTTTTAGAGAAGGTTATAGTACTATTAAATAACTCATATAACCCATAAGTACAAATAGTTAATTAAATATTACGTTGTATATCAGGCTGTTGCTTAACGAAGAAGCAAGGCTTAGGAAAATTCTGTCCTGAACAGATAACGTATTTTCTCCGAAAATGCTGTCTGAAAGTAGAAGGGAATGTAGCCTTGAGAAACACTTCGCTTCCATTTATTGGATAGAATTAAAACGCTCTTCCTATGGGACGTCATGACTAAATGAGAACATCCACTCCATCTTCTGGAAGTCATTGAAAGCTCATACCGTCGCACACAAATAATGATGAAAACAAAGCATATGCCGTCTAAAGATCAAGAAATATGTCATGGCAGCAGCTTATCCACTGCACTTTTTAATGTTTAGGATGGCGATATAATTAGAGAACGGCAACTCAGAGAAAGGCCATTAATTAAAATCAGCGAAACAGTGCATATAAATAAAATGCTATTTGCAACATATCAAGTCATTATTCAGAGCGCTAAGGATGGCACTCAGAGACCTGTGATTTAACTGCAGCAGATCTGCTCAGAATATAACAAAAAAATATCTCTGCACAAAAGAGGACGAGAATGGCATTTGGACGTAAATATCCGGTCCGAACAAGAAATAGTTCGAGATAATAGGCCTACTGAGTAAATGTCTCTCTTCCAACTCCTTGGCAGTGAAATGACTTATGACATCTATCATGATAACGATCACCAGTTGAGTACCAGGTTATAAGTGGAATAATCTTAAAAGATTTATCTAGGTAAACGATGAAAGAAAAAAGAACGAAATTTTATGAATCGACAGCTATGGATGCTTTGTTCAGGGACATGGGTGACAAATTATAAATATCTTAATAAGGTACAGAGATCAGAAGTATGATTCCTGGGATCCGTGTAAGGCTCCGTAACACTGAACAGATTTAAAAATTAAGATATTTAGAGATAACTGAACTTTTTAAAACAGAAAGAGAAGGACGAACGCTGATAAAAAGTCATCATATAAATCTAGCGGCAGAAGAAAAATTGGAATACCAGTGCTTCCAATAACGTCCTCTGTAATCAAAACCAGAAAATAGCTTACTTCTTGAATAAGAAGATGAGGAAGTACAAATATGATTGCAGTGGACCTAAAACACTAAAGATAGCTATGAGTGTTGCATTTAAAAATCTAAAATATGAAGTATTTACTATTTATGATGAGATTCGAAAATCGATGCCAAGTTAGTGTATATACAGTGTGTCCCAGATGTGTTACGACTAACTTCGATGGGTTGTAGACTGTCTTGGGGAGTAAACTGAGGACGGGATTCCGTGTCCGAACACTTCATCCAACGACACTGCTGAGTGTCGAATTTGTGGACTCCGGCGCCTGCCTCTAGGCAACCCCTTCAGCAGCAACCGTCACTTTGTAAGCTGACGGTCCGCAATGTTGTGAACGCTTGCCACGATAGCCAATGGTGAAGACAGACATAGGTACAGCCTAGGCAAGCCTGGTCTCCTTTGAATGCGAGCTCTGTTGCCTCAGTGGATGATCGTTTTAGTCACGGGTTTCCAGCTGCAGTTTATTTTTCTCCTGGGACCCTCTAAAATCTCCAGTGGTTTTCGGTATCCAGTAGAAAAGTAAACTGCATACGGCAACCCGTGTCAGAAACTGTCATCCACCGAGGCAACAGAGAATATCATTCAAGAGACCAGGCCTGTCTACGCATCAGCTGCCTTCATCTCCTCCACTGCCAGTCGTGGCAATCAGTCGCGATCACTAAATAACAAAAAACATTGCGAGACGTTCCGTCTACGTTTCGTCAGCTTGAGACGTCACGTTTGCTGCCGGAGGGGTGGCCTAGTGACATGCGCCGTCGCCTATTACATTCGCTCTGTGGCGTCGTTCTCGATTGGTTCCTCAAGGCACGCTCTATAACCCCTTGCAGTTTGTCGCAACATTTCTGGGACACCATGTACTACCTTAGCCTAAAACTGTAGACTAACCGATGCAGCCGCCGCCAATGTTTGCTAGGCTTTTATGTAGTCCTTGCATACTCACACTTCGTGTATCGAAGAACAAGACGTTGGCGATGTAAAGCGGCAGTGAGGTGAGCAGCAGGTAGAACGTCCAGTCGAAGGTGATCATGAGCGACACGAGCGCCCACAGAGCTGGTGACGTCAGAATGCTCTTCCAGGGCACTGGCAGGTTCTTCTGCACAACCAGCCACAAGAAAACGATATTCAGTCCTGGAGGCGATATTCCACTTCCGAAATTAAAGAGCATTTGCGAACAGGATGGAAAGGAGTAGGCAATGCGCATTATTTACTCGAATTGAGTTACCACCTCAGCAAGAATTTGCTTAGCTAAAATATGACACAGTGGATATTAAAGCAAGTGAATATTTCTGATAAGTTTAAATTGGGTGTTGGACCGGTGTTCTAATACGAGTTTCTTTCGTGCAATAATGCGCTACCAATTCCATTAACCATCTATATTTTATGTTAACATATGTCTCATTTTCGAAAAAACTCTTCTTGTTATTGTCTGTCTGCATTTCATATCCTCTTGTCCGCCGCCTGGTAGCTGAGTGGTGAATGTTATACCTGACGGACTGGGTTCGATTACCGGCTGGGTCGGAGATTTTCTCCGCTCAGGGACTGGGTGTTGTGTTGTCCTTATCATCGTCATTTTATCCCCATCGACACTAAAGTCACCGAAGTGGTGCAACACAAAAGACTTGCACCAAGCGAACGGTCTACCCGACAGGAGGCCCAAGCCACACGCCATTTACATTTTCATATCCTCTTTTCCTCTGCCGTGGTCAACCGTTCTCCTGCCCTGATATCAAAACTTCTCCGCCACTTTTGACTTTCCTGGTCTAACTCCATCAGCAACAGCAGACTATATTCAAGTAGATTCCATTACCCCTCTTTTACATTTATTTAAACTCGTTTTCTGCTCTTTTGAAGACCCTCTTCAATTGACTTTCCAAGTCCTTTGCCGTTTCAGCGAACCTAAGAGTTTTTATTTCTTTTCTCTGAATTTACCTTCTTTTCTAATTTCTCTTCATTTTCCATTATTGTTTACATTTAGACTGAACATCCTTCATCCTCTCTCATCCCTATCTCTACTATTGCCTGCCTTTCATGCCCTACGGCTATTATTAATCCTATCAAGCATATATGATTGTAAGTTCATTCTTTTACTTCAGACTGCTCTGGATAAAAAACAAATGCTTTTCTTACAAACTGCTCTGCTATTATCATTTACTGTTCCCGATCATGTGTTGCTGTGACTCAGTCTGTTTAAATGGAAAATAAATATGAATGGGATTGTATATACATATATCCTAATCTCCTTCTCCCCCTGTCTCTGTCCATCTCTTTCTCCTCATTTCTTTGTCTATCGTGTCTTCTTCCTTCCCCCCTCTCTGTCTATTACGTCCTCCTCCTCTCTCTGACAATCTTCTCCATCTCCTCCCGCCTCCTCTCTCTTTACATCATCTCCTGCCCCCACTCTCCATCTCCTCCTGCCGTCTCTCTGTCCATCTCCTTTTTCCGCTTTCTTTGCCCATTTCCTCCCACAACTCTTCCACCCCATTCTCTGACCTTGAGCCTTGGTTATTGTTCCGTAAAAACGTACAAAAATTTAACAGGACATAGAGGATGCTGGGTCGGTGAGCCAGCTTAAAGAGATAATAAGAATAAAATCACATCATTGCGTACTTTCTTATTTACGTTTATTAACAGAAAATATCATCCTTGACGCAATGAAAGTACGTTTTGTTCGGAATCTTACAAAATGCGCTGAAACTGACGGCCATCAACCTCAATGCAAGTATGACATTTGCGAACAATATTCCCTGATGTGTTTCGAATCGCATCACAGGAGCTACAATTCTGGCAAACAATTGCATCTCCGTATCCAATGGGGTCTCTTCGGAAAAAATTAAGGGGATTCAGGTCAGGTGACATCGCAAGACATGGAACAGAACCTCTCATTCCAATCGAGCGAGCAAAAAATACTGCTCCATCGTACTGTACTGCATGTCTCTGAATAACACTGAGTAATGAATGGGTCTATCGTTGAGTCATAGCATGGTCTATCATGAGATAATGTAAATACGATACAACACAGCCACCATATCGACAAGTAAAGTAAACAAAACCTGCATCATAACTGCCTGGTAATCAGTCTCTTTCTCCTTGTTTCCTTGCATGTAAATAAACAGCACAGTACGTGTGTAAACTTCTACGCATCTTAATCATAAGTAATGTGGAAAACAGTAATGCTAGACAAAGCATTAGACAAGTTTACTTCCATTTCTCCGTAAGTTAGCGTCTCCGACCCCAGGTTCCCAATCTCAAATTGTTCAGTGGAGCATTCTCTACGTCCTGTTACATTTTTGCGCGCTCTTACGGAAACGCCCAATATATTACATATACAGGGTGCTAAAAAAAGAAGTATCGAATATTTTCAGAGGCGACAGTACTCATCGAAACGACAAAAATAAGTCTCATAAACATGGGTCCGGGAACGTATACTTTACGAGGTAAACGTGTGTTTATAGGAAGGGCTGCGAGACGCTTGGTTGCGGATATTAGCAAAAAATGGTTCAAATGGCTCTGAGCGCTAGGGGACTCAACATCTGAGGTCCTCAGTCCCCTATAACTTAGAACTACTTAAATTTCACTAACCTAATAACATCACACACATCCATGCCCGAGGCAGGATTCGAATCTGCGGCCGTACCGGCCGGCCAAGGATATTAGCACAATGTTGCATTGGCGCTCCGTCAAATGTGTCGGCAGGGTATTATGATGTGTTACAGAACTCGACCTACCATCAGGTGGTCTGCAGAGAAGTGTGTGGTTCGGATCGTGTTGTAGGCTACCTAAAAAATGGTTCAAATGGCTCTGAGCACTATGGGACTCAACATCTGTGGTCATAAGTCCCCTAGAACTTAGAACTACTTAAACCTAACTAACCTAAGGACATCACACACATCCATGTCCGAGGCAGGATTCGAACCTGCGACCGCAGCAGTCGCGCGGTTCCTGACTGAGCGTCTAGAATCGCTAGACCACCGCGGCCGGCTAGGCTACGGAAGTTTTCGTAATGTTTATGTGCTTTATTGTACAGTACTGTCAGCACTGGGTACGCGCTATTTTATCTCTTTCCAAACATGGAGTAACTTACATGTTAACTGTTATTGCCCTGTTTGAACGTACAAATGGTGTAGTATATTTACATTTCCTCTCTTCCACCATTTGTTAGCACTGGAAGACTACTACTTGACAAGTCAAATGGCGGATATCATATATTGCTATTGTATACCAAATGGACGTAGCCTGCAAGCCGGCGCCCTCTATATCCAAAGCAATGAGTGCCCTCTGATGAGCTGTCCGGAAGACTTTTCCAGCATCTGAAGGACACAGGTACCCTTGCGTCTCGGAAGACTAGCAGTGGAAGGCCTCGCACAGTCTGCACGTCTGAAATGGAGGAGTGTGTGCTACGTTTGGTGAAAGAAGTCCCTGGGACCAGTGTACGATAATCGACAGCTGCAGAAGGTATGTCTCATTCTTTTATCTGGGGGGTATTTCACGAGCAGTTGCTGTATCCATATTATCTAACGCGAGTTCAGCCCTAAGGCTACAGGATCATCAAGGCAGACGGCGGTTCTGTCAACGGCTGTTGCAGAAGTGTGTCGTAGATCCACTGTTCATATCCAAGATTTTATTTACCGATGAGGCACAGTTCATATGAGAGGGTTTTGTGAACTTCCATAACCAGCATGTGTGGGCAGGTGTAGATCCCCATGCAATTCAGGAAAGAGGTCATCAACACCGATTCTCTGTCAGCATATGAACAATCCCCTAGACTTTTGGTTGTGGGGATACTTGAAGGAATTGGCCTACGTCACGCCAGTCAACAATGTGCGTACACTACAGGGTCGCGCTTTCAATGTGTGCCAGCAGGCACAACAACAACCGACTATACTTCAAAGGGTGCATCATATTTTATACCGGAGGGCAGAGCGGTGCATTGTCATGAATGGACACCAGTTTGAATACCACCTGTGCACACATGTTTATCGCAGAACGTATGCATTTCCGGGTCCTTTTTTACTGATCTCAGAAAGTATGCATTCTCGGACTTAGGTATATTGGACTTATTTTTCTTGTTTCGATTATAGTCTACGTCCGTCCGAATGTTCATTAAAATTTTGAAATAAATCTGTGAAGAACTTTTCAATATTTAGGTAAAAGCGTTTGCCTTTTATATATTACATATTTATTCATATATTGCATATATTTCAAAAAACAGATATTTAAAAACGCGTTTATCCGAATGTAACATTGTGTCAAAATTTCAAATCATTCGGTGAAGAACTTTCGGATACATATGATTCTGAACAAACTAACCCTTACGTTTTTATTTACATAGATTGAGGTTAAAAGTTGAACGTGATATTTGGGGCATATGTTAATCTATATCCATAAAAAGAAATTAATGTGTATTTCTCCTCAGAGCTTTGTGTACAACTGATAACAAGAGAAAAAATAGAGTCTGGGTCGCATTTTGCGTGATTTTATCAGCAACTCAGAAGGAATTTCTTTGTAGCTCTCATAGGAAATCACCTGAAATGCATTTTATCCCACAGGATGCTATTACATCTTCAAAAATACGAAGAACTTAGATAACACAGTGTTCAGTCAAATACAGAGTCTAATAATTTTAAAGTTCGTAGTTTTTTTTTTAATATCGTCATTGTATCGCTCAGCTGTTCAGAGGAAACAGTCTTTATTACACAACCGATTTTAATCTGAAATCGAGGATTATCAGTTTACATAAAACTCCGACACGCTTAACTAAGCTCTATAGGTTTAATGGTAATCGTAGTCGTAGTAAGACTCGATGTGTCCTAAAATTTGATCACATATTTGATTATCCGCCTAACCTACTCCATGTAGTGTGACCTACTAAAAAACTGCATCGAAAGAAAAATACAACAGTATGGGTATTAGGCAGGAACTACAACCAGGACTTTCGTCTTTAATGAGAGATGGTTGACCGAGGTATGTAGTCATACTTCAAGACTCCATTCAAAATTTGAGGTTTCAACACGTCTCAAAGTTCTGCATCACACTTGGTGGGAATAATCCTCGACAGAGTAGAACATTGCTGTGCCATAAGCTACAGAACAGATCTTTCGTGCTGTAGTGATATGTACATTGCAACTATGTTTCCTGATAGTTTGAAAAATTGTATTCCTGTTTTGAAATCAAACACCTGCTTTACTCTAGTCAGCTGAGCCTTATGGTAATTCTCGAATCGGATAACCCATCTGGTACACCGTCTTGATTTCGTCTTAATCTTGGAAACAAACGAATCAAACTCCCAACAAATTATGCCTATTTAGGCTCAATAATGTCTTCTAGAAAAACTTTCTGAGGTAATTCGTCACTTAGAAAGAAAGTGTTGGCAGCAGAAAAGCGAGCAGGAAGAATAATTTCTTGTGTTTACCCTCTGCTGTCTTGTAGGTAACTCTTCGGGGAGGTACTTCATCACGATATGTACATTCGCTAACGAAATTCTTCTTATATAATCCATCACAATTTGAGAAGAATAGTAACGTTCATACTTACAATATCAGAGGAAAAATTGCCTTTATTACCCATTATTAAATCTATGTATGGCTCAGAAAGAAGTTCAATGTGAACAAATAAAAATTTTTGATCATTTGCCCAGTAACAAAGTATGTGGCAGGTAGAAAAGAAAGATTTCAGTCCAACTTAAAATAATGTCTTCTGGGCAACTCCCTGTATTCCAAGAACGAATTTTTATTTTAAAACTGGTAGCGTGTTAAAAATACTATTTTTTCAGCGTAGTAGTATGAGTGGGACATTTACTGTACGTTTAAATTAGTTAGGTATACATATCCTGTAAACTGACTCATTCGACACCATTTAGATAAACCAATCATGCAAATGGTATATTAAACATGCAACTAACTAACTGACATCGATTAGGGAAACAGTTTTATTCTTTGATTTCTTTGATGAAACATTTCAGTTGGCACTCTGGTGAGAGCTACCGGTTCAGTATGGACGGGGAGAAAATTGTTTGAGCTGTGAGGGGTTACCTTGGCACTCGACTTGATAGTAGCCTCGATGTAGCGACGCTCTGTTGGGTCTATGCGTGGGTGTTTCGCTGGCGTGTCGGTAATCATCAGGAACCACGGCAGGCACCACAGCACACCAGCGCCGCCGATCACATAGAAGGCCAGAGGCCACCCCGCCGCCGTCTCACACATGGCGCCTGTGGAAGCCATCGACACCAACGGCCCAACGAACATACCTGCAACCGAATAAGAATCACGGGTGTCATTTGTGTTCAGTGGATGATGGAGTCATTTGTGGAAACTGTAAATATACTACTGGCCATCAAAATTGCTACACCACGAAGATGACATGCTACAGACGCGAAATTTAACCGACAGGAAGAAGATGCTGTGATATGCAAATGATTAGCTTTTCAGAGCATTCACACAAGGTTGGCACCGGTGGCGACAACTACAACGTGCTGACATGAGGAAAGTTTCCAACCGATTTCTCATACACAAGCAGCAATTTAAGTCGGAGAAATGCGTACCATCACGTCTCCGACTATGATAAAGGTCGGTTTGTAGCCTAGCGCGATTGCGGTTTATCGTATCGCGACATTGCTGCTCGCGTTGGTCGTGATCCAATGATTGTTAGCAGAATATGGAATCGGTGGGTTCAGGAAAGTAATACGCAACGCCGTGCTGGATCCCAACGGCCTCGTATCACTAGCAGTCGAGATGACAGGCATCTTATCCGCATGGCTGTAACGGATCGAGCAACCACGTCTGGATCCATGAGTCAACAGACGGGGACGTTTGCAAGACATCAACCATCTGCACGAACAGTTCGACGACGTTTGCAGCAGCATGGACTATCAGCTCGGATACCATGGCTGCGGTTACCCTTCACGCTGCATCACAGACAGGAGCGTCTGCGATGGTGTACTTAATGACGAACCTGGGTGCACGAATGGCAAAACATCGTTTTTTCGGATGAATCCACGTTGTGTTTACAGCATCATGATGGTCGTATCCATGTTGGCGACAGCGCGGTGAACTCCGTACCACTCGGCGTGATGGTATGGGGTGCCATTGGTTACACGTCTCAGTTACCTCTTGATCGCACTGACGGCACTTTGAACAGTGGACGCTACATTTCAGATGTGTAACGACCCGTGGATCTACCCTTCATTCGATCCCTGTGAAACACTACATTTCAGCAGGACAATGCACGACGGCATGTTGGAGGCGTTGTACGGGCCTTTCTGGATGCAGAAAATGTTCGACTGCTGCCCTGGCCAGCACATTCTCCAGATCTCTCACCAACTGAAAACGTATGGTCAATGGTGGCCGAGCAACTGGCTCGTCACAATACGCCAGTCACTATTCTTGATGAACTGTGGTATCGTGTTGAAGCTGCATGGGCAGATGTACCTGTGCACGCCATCCAAGCTGTGTTTGACTCAATGCCCAGGCGTATCAAGGCCGTTATTACGGCCAGAGTTGGTTGTTCTGGGTACTGATTTCTCAGGTTCTAAGCACCCACATGTCAGTTCTAGTATAATATATCTGTCCAATGAATACCCGTTTATCATCAGCATTTCTTATTGGTGTAGCAATTTTGATGGCCAGTAGTGTAAGATGACAATTATCTTTAATATTTTCCCCAAAAATATGGAACAGATGCTTACAGGATACAAGGTGAGTGTAATAATATATTTTCTGCCAATATTTAGCACTGAGAAATTTTCTATTTTCAAGCAAACAAAACTATCGCCTGTGTTATCTGCAATACTGTTACGTAATAAAAGTCAGAGATACAGTGGTGACATCAGTGTATGACGTTTAACGTTTCTCAGAGTTATAGTTAGGACTTTTATTCGGCAGATCATTTTGATACAACATGTAGGGGAGACTGGGGCAAGTTGACGACACGGGTAAGATGACTTATCACCTAGTCTACGTTCATACTTCCAGAGAGCACTTCACAAGGGCGAGACCCTAAACACTCACACAGTGAAAACGCTGTCGTCGCCAGTTCAATATGCATAAGATAACTGCCGTGCACATTCCTTGAGGTATTATGGTTCTTAAGACATTCAGCATAAGCTCTTGTGGAATATCTGGTAAGATATTTAGTTATTATTTATTAAAGGAGGCGAAACAGACAATAAGTGTTACCTAGCCCATATTTATTTATGTCTTATCCTTGTTAACCCTATTCCAAAGATCACACACCTTTTAAGAGAGTCGACTGGGGCTAGTCGACTCTGGCAAGTTGAAGACTTATTCACCAACTGAGCACTATTTATTTCAGAGCAACTGCAATCGGTAATACAGTTAATGGATTCAAAAAAATGAGAGACAGAACCTTATTATTCTCTTGTGTTTAATGAGCATTATTTTGCTCCGGCGAAAATCACCTATCGTGGTTCTTTTATAGACCAAACCGAAACTGAAGTGCTCCAGCTTAGGCCACAGAACCTACAGGATAACCCACAGAAACTCCTAATTACTCTCCTACTGAACACAGAGCAGATAATAGTGAGGAACCGGGCCAGCAATTGCTGCTCCCATTAAGACACGACGTTTCCGAAGTTTTTCCATTTTAAAAAGTTGCAGAAGGAAAGGTCATTTGTGAACAAACGGAAAAGTCAGAGTACGCAAAGTACCTCACTCACATACAACTCCGTTTAATTAATTAATATTCTATCTCATACATCATAAGAATAAAAACGTGTTCAAAGTTTATCACTATTGTCAGCGCTCTCCCAGGTCAAAGCAATTTTGGCCCTTTCATTAGTTTTGAAAATTGACAAAATAATTGTCATGGTATTAAAGCAAATATTTATACAGCCAAATACAACACAATAAGACATCAATTTCTTAATACATTTAAAGAAAGCCAGACTATCTCCATAAACAAATTTATTAAAGATGGATAACAGTTAACATTGTCAATTTGCCCCGTCTCCCCCATGTTTAAAGGAAATTTCAGTGCCAGAAAGGCGCAAGATGGAATACAAAAATTTTGAACTTACCGATGTAAATAATGGCAAACTTGCTCCTTTCGTGATCGGGTGCCCATCTACAGATTATTGTCTGTACGGCTGGTACTATACCACCCTAAAAGAAGGGAAAGGGAAATTTAGTAACCAAAAATACTTTGACATCGGCAGATCAGAATTATATAATGTAAATCGAATAGTATATGATCTATGAACTAGTAGTTCCAACTTGAAACTATGTAAATGCATGTTGCTCATATTGTTTTCTTCAGGTTTGGCTCTTCTCAGTCTTAATACAATATTCTGTTGGACACCATTTGTTATGATGCTGTAACGAAGAACTAAACGTTCCTACCGGTTATACATCATCGACCTCTCCAATGATGCTATATGACTGTCATGCGGTAAATCATACACTATGTGATCAAAGGGATCCGGACATTGGCTGAAAATGACTTATAAGTTCTTGGCGCCCTCGTTGGTAATGATGGAGTTAAATATGGCGTTAGCACACTCTTAGCCTTGTTGACAGCTTCCGCTCTAGCAGGCATACGTTCAATCATTATTCACGGAGTGCTGCGCTGGGGAGTGGAACAAATGTCGGTCGGAGAGGCCTGGCAAGAAGTCAGCGTTCCAAAACCTCCCAAAGGTGTAGAGCACTTGCCCGCGAAAGGCAAAGGTCCCGAGTACGAGTCTCGGTCCCTCACACAGTTTTAATCTGCCAGGAAGTTTCATATCAGCGCACACTCCGCTGCAGAGTGAAAATCGTATTCTGGGAACATCCCCCAGGCTGTGGAAAGCCGTGTCTCCGCAATATCCTTTATTTCAGGAGTGCTAGTTCTGCAAGGTTCGCAGGAGAGCTTCTGTAAAGTTTGAAGATAGGAGATGAGGTACTGGCAGAAGTAAAGCTGTGAGGACGGGGCGTGAGTCGTGCTTGGGTAGATCAGTTGGTAGAGCACTTGCCCGCGAAAGGCAAAGGTCCCGAGTTCGAGTCTCGGTTCGGCATACATTTTTAATGTGCCAGGAAATTTCATATCAGCGCACACTCCGCTGCAGAGTAAAAATCTCACTCTGGAAACATCCCAAAGGTGTTCTATAGGATTCAGGTCAGGACTCTGTGCAGGCCAGTCCGTTACAGGGATGTTATTGTCGTGTAATCACTCCGTCACAGGCCGTGCATTGTGAACAGGTGTTCGAACGTGTTGAAGGATTCAATCGCCATCCCCGAATTGCTCTTCAACAACGAGAAGCAACATGGTGCTTAAAACGCCAATGTAGGTCTGTGCTGTGATAGTGCCACGCAAAACAATAAGGGGTGTAAGCCCCTTCCATGAATAACACAACCACACTATAACACCACCGTCTCCAAATTTTACTGTTGGCACTACACACGCTGGCCGATGACGTCCACCGTGCATTCGCTATACCACACCCTGCCATCGGATCGTCACATTATGTACTGTGATTCGTCATCCCACACAACGTTTTTCCACTGTTCAATGGTTCAATGTTTACTCTCCTTACACCGAGCGAGGCGTCATTTGGAATTTACCGGCATGATATGTGGCTGATGATCAGCCGTTCTATCAAGGAATCCAAGTTTACTCATCTCCCGCGCAACTGTCATAGTGCTTGCAGTGGATCCTGATGCAGTTTGGAATTCCTGTGTGATGGTCTGGATAGATGTTTGCGTATTACACATTATGACCCTCTTCAACTGTCAGCACCCTTTGTCAGTCACAGATGAGGTTGGCCTGTACGCTTTTCTGCTGTACGTGTCCCTTCACATTTCCACTTCACTTTCACACCGGAAACAGTTGACCTAGGGATGTTTAGCAGTGTAGAAATCTCGGGTAGAGACGTATGACACAAGTGACCTGACCACGTTCGAAGTCCGTGAGTTCCGCTGAGCGCCCCATTCTGGTACTCACGATATCTAATGACTAATGAGGTCGCTGATATTGAGTACCTGGCAGTAGGTGGCAGCACAATGCACCTAATATGAAAACGATATGTTTTTGTTTGGGTGTTCGGATACTTTTGATCATATAGTGTAAGTCGCCAATTGCATTATCGCGTGCAACCACGACACAGGTTCGTTCCCCGCACTTGTCAGGATTTTTGCACAAGTTTACACAATTCCAACGCCAGATCAAAGTTTAATTACAAATACGACAGAGATCGCTCTTCTGAGTATCTTAAGGAACAGGGATGTGAGACAAGCACCGGTGATGCAAAACGTATCTTCACTTGTTTACTTTATAGATACAACTTATTAAAAACATTACTAGTTAACACAGTCTAGTTACATAGCTTTGAAAAATTAAAATTTGCCGCCAACTGGGCAGAGCCTCGTTCTAGTTAGTGCAATTTTCGCCTTCTTTACAGTTCAAATCATTCTTTCACAAAATATGTCCCTGGAGGCTTACCTTACCTACATCTAAACTAAGTTCCGCAGGAATTTGCTTCTATTTTCCATTATAGAAGCATAATTCTTTCGAAATTTGGTACATGGCGGTACTCAATCAGAGGCCAATTCTCTGGAGTATTCTCATCCATGGAACTAGGATACCCTTTCTTCATTCTTCAGCCGAGTTTCTTCAACTCAGATGACGTCTGTGACTCAGAAGAATCTTTTTCGTTGTGAGCACTCCAAGTACACTGGGTTGCATGTAGTACTGTATCCCGTTCTTATCCCAAGATGAAGAATAACTGAACAAATGGGGTAGCTCTATCCAGGTACGAAAAATTCTCCAGAACCACTGTTCTGTTCAGAACTCAATATAGTCCTCGGGTAACCCCTGGAAAATTCCGCCGTCCACTGAAGACAGATGTTGTTGGCCTCAAGGAGTTTCCCTTCCCTGGCTCAGCATCGGCTTTTGCTGCTCAGTTAGCGTCAGTTGCCTCGCGTATCACATGCAAGCTATTAATTACCGCCTCCTAATAAAAGTGGATCACAGATTCCCCTCGTGCTCCGTTTCATACTCTGCACCTAGAACAACGTTTACAATAACCTCAACAAAACAGCACACTTCAGGAAAGTACCCAAGTACTAAAAAACATGGGAATTGCGTGACCTCTTCGTAATATCAGATGTCACACACTTGCAGAAATATAACAAGGATCTGTCGACTCCATGAATCGCTGTTGTATTGCGTTTCAGAGGTGCAAATGGTTCAAATGGCTCTGAACACTATGGGACCTAACGGCTGAGGTCATCAGTCCCCTAGAACGTAAAACTACTTAAACCTAACTAACCTAAGGACATCACACACATCCATGCCCGAGGCAGGATTCGAACCTGTGACCGCGGCTCCAGACTGTAACGCCTAGAACCGCTCGGCCACTCTGGCCGGCTCAGAGGTGCACCAAACTGCTATTTAGTACATGGTCATATTCGTTGACCCATCAGTGTATTTAGCGGATGTGCTGGGGAAGTTCGAGACATAGGGGAACTCAGGCCAGAATGAGATATTTGAGATTTAACAATTTCTGTAAAATAAAGGAGCACAAGAAAACACTTCTTAAAGATATAAAAATCACCTTATAATATACCCTAAAACACTTTACTTGAAAATTGCTTAAAACTTTATGTTACATAACTTTTTAAGTTTTTCCAAAGAAACCTTTGCATTATTCCCGTTTTCCCCACCCACGGGGTAGGGTGGAATACGGCAAATTTTTGAGAAATTGTTGCATTAACCATATGGTAACTAGGAATATATCTTAAAACCAAGACATACAGTTGTTTAATGAACAATTTAGACTAAGAAATATGGAATCATAAAAAAGTTAACAATAAGAAAAAAAATTTATGTTATTTTTAATTGTACAATTATTTTTAATGACTGAAGTGCTACACTAAACGGATGGTACGCAGAAGGTATAATAATACTATACAGATCGGGTAGCGCACGCTTTTATTCTGCTTAAGGCCGTACATGCGAGATACAACTGTACACACAAAAGCTATTAAGAAAACTACATCTACGTCTTCATCTACATGGCTACTCGGAAAATCACATTTAATGACTGGCAGAGCGTTCATAAATAATTCTCGGTTATTCCACTTCCGAAAAGCGTGCGGAAAAAATCAACACTTATATCTTCCCGTGCGAGATCTGATTTCACTTATTTTATTATGATGATCGTTTCTCCCTATGTAGGTCAGTGTAAACAAAATATATTCACAGTCGGAGAAGAAAGCAGGTGATTGAAATTCCGGGAGGAGATCCCGCTCCAACGAAAAACGACTTTGTTTTAATGATTTCCACTCCAGATCCCGTATCTCTCTCCCGTATTTTTCGATAATACAGAACGTTCTCCCCTTCTCTGAACTTTCTCGATGTACTCCGTTCATCTTATCTGATAAGGATCCTTCTGTGTTCTTTACAATTTAAGTTGTTCGTAACTGTAATTTCTATGTATTTAGTTGAATTTACGACCTTTAGATTTGAGTGATTTAACGTGTAACCAAAGTTTAACGGATTCCTTTTATCACTCATGTGGATGACCTCACACTTTTCTTCATTCCGTAGGGTCAAATGCTAATTTTTACACCATACAAATACCTTACCTAATCGTTTTGCAGTTGGTTTTAATCTTGTCATGACTTTACTAGACATAAACGACAACATAATCTGCAAAAACCTAAGATTTCTGCTCAGATTGTCTTTTAAATCATTTATGTAGAAACAACGGAGGGTTTGTAACAGTACTTTGGGGAACATCAGAAATCATTTCTGATTTACTCGATGACTTTGCGTCAGTTGTTACAAACTGTGGCCTCCCTGCCAGGAAATCACGAATCCAGTTGCATAACTGGAACGATATTCCGCAAACAGGCAATTTCATTACAAACCGCTTATGTGGTACGGTGTGAAAGGCCTTCTGGAAATCTACAGATACTGAATCAATTTTAACTTCTTTGTGGGCAACACTCAACACTTCGAGTCAGTAAAGAGCTAGTTAAGGTTCACAAAAGCGATGTTTTCTAATTCCTTGTCGACTATGGGTCTTAGACCGTTCTCTTCGAGGTAATGCACAATATTCGAACACAATATATGTTCAAAAATCTTACTGCATATCGACGTTAAAGATTTGGCCCTGTAATTTAGTGGATTATTCATATTGCCTTTCTTGAATATCGGTGTGACCCATGCAACTTTCCAGTCTTTGAGTACGCATTTTTCGTCGCGCGAGCGGTTCTATATGATTGTTCAGTGTGCAACAATTGCATCAGCCTACTCTGAAAGAATCTAACTGCTAATCAAACTGGACCGGAAGAGTTGCTTCACTACTCCGAGGATACCTGCTTCTAAGTTAATCATTTTGGCTGCTGTTCTTGAATCGTCTTCTTTGGTGAAGGAATTTCGGAAGGCCGTGTTTAGTAACTGCTCTAGCGGCACTGTCATCGATAGAATTATTTTTGCTATCGCGCAGAGAAGGCATTGATTGTGTCTTGCCGCTAGCATACTTTAGATGCGACCAGAATCTCTCTGGATTTTGTGCAGGTTTCAAGACAATGTTTCGTTGTGGAAACTGTTATAAGCATCTCGCTTTGAAATCCGCGATAAATTTCGAGCTTCTGTAAAAGAGCACCAATCTTGGGGTTTTTAAGTTCGTTTAAATATGGCATGCTCTTTTCGCTGTTTCTGCAACATTGTTCTAACCCGTTTTGTGTACCATGAGGGATCAGCTCCGTCGTTTGTTAATTGATTTGATACAAATCCCACAATTGCTGTAGATACTATTTCTTTGAATTCAAGCCGCATTTGTCTACTCTTACATTGTTAACTTGGAAAGACTGGGGACTCTCAGGAAGACGTCAAAAAAAATTTATCTGTTTTTTTTTTAATACACTCCTGGAAATGGAAAAAAGAACACATTGACACCGGTGTGTCAGACCCACCATACTTGCTCCGGACACTGCGAGAGGGCTGTACAAGCAATGATCACACGCACGGCACAGCGGACACACCAGGAACCGCGGTGTTGGCCGTCGAATGGCGCTAGCTGCGCAGCATTTGTGCACCGCCGCCGTCAGTGTCAGCCAGTTTTCCGTGGCATACGGAGCTCCATCGCAGTCTTTAACACTGGTAGCATGCCGCGACAGCGTGGACGTGAACCGTATGTGCAGTTGTCGGACTTTGAGCGAGGGCGTATAGTGGGCATGCGGGAGGCCGGGTGGACGTACCGCCGAATTGCTCAACACGTGGGGGGTGAGGTCTCCACAGTACATCGATGTTGTCGCCAGTGGTCGGCGGAAGGTGCACATGCCCGTCGACCTGGGACCGGACCGCAGCGACGCACGGATGCACGCCAAGACCGTAGGATCCTACAAAGTGCTGTAGGGGAGCGCACCGCCACTTCCCAGCAAATTAGGGACACTGTTGCTCCTGGGGTATCGGCGAGGACCATTCGCAACCGTCTCCAGGAAGCTGGGCTACGGTCCCGCACACCGTTAGGCCGTCTTCCGCTCACGCCCCAACATCGTGCAGCCCGCCTCCAGTGGTGTCGCGACAGGCGTGAATGGAGGGACGAATGGAGACGTGTCGTCTTCAGCGATGAGAGTCGCTTCTGCCTTGGTGCCAATGATGGTCGTATGCGTGTTTGACACCGTGCAGGTGAGCGCCACAATCAGGACTGCATACGACCAAGGCACACCGTGCCAACACCCGGCATCATGGTGAGGGGAGCGATCTCCTACACTGGCCGTACACCTCTGGTGATCGTCGAGGGGACACTGAATAGTGCACGGTACATCCAAACCGTCATCGAACCCATCGTTCTACCATTCCTAGACCGGTAAGTGAACTTGTTGTTCCAACAGGACAATGCACGGCCGCATGTATCCCGTGCCACTCAACGTGCTCTAGAAGGTGTAAGTCAACTACCCTGGCCAGCAACATCTCCGGATCTGTCCCCCATTGAGCATGTTTGGGACTGGATGAAGCGTCGTCTCACGCGGTCTGCACGTCCAGCACGAACGCTGGTCCAACTGAGGCGCCAGGTGGAAATGGCATGGCAAGCCGTTCCACAGGACTACATCCAGCATCTCTACGATTGTCTCCATGGGATAATAGCAGCCTGCATTGCTGCGAAAGGTGGATATACAGTGTACTAGTGCCGACATTGTGCATGCTCTGTTGCCTGTGTCTATGTGCCTGTGGTTCTGTCAGTGTGATCATGTGATGTATCTGACCCCAGGAATGTGTCAATAAAGTTTCCACTTCCTGGGACAATGAATTCACGGTGTTCTTATTTCAATTTCCAGGAGTGTAGATATATTTTTCGTTTATTTTTGGTGGATTTGGTAGTTACGGTGTTCAGTCTCGCTACGACAACCCTATGTTCACTAATCATTGTACACGTTTTTATGTTCGTTATTTGTTCATGTTTATTTGTTGCTATGAGGTCAAGTGTGTTTTACAACCGATTAGTATTCGCGGGGGCTCATGAACTAATTGCTCGAAATAATTTTCAGAAAATACCTTTGGCACAATTTAGGATGATGTTTTATTCGTACCTCCGGATTTAAACATATATAACGGATATCGAGGGTAAATTGAAATCACCGCAAACTATAATGGTATGAGTCGAGTATGTGTTTGAAATTAAGACTCAAGTTTTCTTTGAACCATTCAGCAATTGTATCACGAGTTGGGTAGTCGATATTATTTTGTTGTATACATGGAAGAACCCTGGAGATACTGACAGGTTTCAGATAGATTATATAATGGTAGGACAGAGATTTTGGAACTAGGTTTTAAATTTTAAGACATTTCCAGGGGCAGATGCAGACTCTAACCACAATCTATTGGTTATAAACTGCAGATTAAAACTGAAGAAACTGCAAAAAGGCGGGAATTTAAGGAGATGGGACATGGATAAACTGACTAAACCAGAGGTTGTACAGACTTTCAGGGATAGCATAAGGGAACAATTGACAGGAATGGGGGAAAGAAGTAGAGTAGAAGAAGAGTGGGTAGCTATGAGGAATGAAATAGTGAAGGCACCAGAGGATCAAGTAGGTAAAAAGACGAGGGCTAGTAGAAATCCTTGGGTAACAGGAGAGATACTGAATTTAATTGATAAAAAGAGAAAATATAAATATGCAGTAAATGAAGCACGCAAAAATGAGTACAAACGTCTCAAAAATGAGATCGACAGGAAGTGCAAAATGGCTAAGCCGGGATGGCTAGAGGGCAAATGTAAGGATATAGAGGCTTATCACACTAGGGGTAAGATAGACACTGCCTACAGGAAAATTAAAGAGACCTTTAGAGAAAGGATAACCGCTTGTATGAATATCAGGAGCTCAGATGAAAACCCAGTTCTAAGCAAAGAAGGGAAGGCAGAAAGGTGGAAGGAGTATGTGAAGAGTTTGACAGAGCACTGAAAGACCTAAGTCGAAACAAGGCCCCCGGAGCAGACAACATTCCATTTGAACTACTGACAGCCTTGGGAGAGGCAGTCCTGACAAAACTCTACCATCTGGTGAGCAAGATGTATGAGACAGGCGAAATACCCTCAGACTTCAAGAAGAATATAATAATTCCAATCCCAAAGAAAGCAGGTGTTGACAGATGTGAAAATTACCGAATTACCGAACTATCAGTTTAACACGTCACGGCTGCAAAATACTAACGCGAATTCTTTACAAACAAATGGAAAAACCGGTAGAAGCCGACCTCGGGGAAGATCAGTTTGGATTCCGTAGAAATATTGGAACACGTGAGGCAATACTGACCTTACGACTTATCTTAGAAGGTAGATTAAGGAAAGGCAAACTTACGTTTCTAGCATTTGTAGACTTAGAGAAAACTTTTGACAATGTTGACTGGAATACTCTCTTTCAGATTCTGAAGGTGGCAGGGGTAAAATACCTGTAGCGAAAGGCTATTTACAATTTGTACATAAACCAGATGGCAGTTATAAGAATCGAGGGACACGAAAGGGAAGCAGTGACTGGGAAGGGAGTGAGAGAGGGATGTAGCCTCTCCTCGATGTTATTCAATCTGTATATTGAGCAAGCAGTGAAGGAAACAAAAGAAAAATTCGAAGTAGGTATTAAAATCCATGGAAAAGAAATAAAAACTTTGAGGTTCATGACATTGTAATTCTGTCAGAGAGAGCAAAGGACTTGGAAGAGCAGTTGAACGGAATGGACAGTGTCTTGAAAGGAGGATATAAGATGAACATCAACAAAAGCAAAACGAGGATAATGGAATGTAGTCGAATTAAGTCGGGTGATGCTGAGGGAATTAAATTGGGAAATGAGACACTTAAAGTAGTAAATGAGTTTTCCTATTTGGGGAGCAAAATAACTGATGATGGTCGAAGTAGAGAGGATATAAAATGTAGACTGGCAATGGCAAGGAAAGCGTTTCTGAAGAAGAGAAATTTGTTAACATCGAGTATAGATTTAAGTGTCAGGAAGTCGTTTCTGAAAATATTTGTATGGAAGTGAAACATGGACGATAACTAGTTTGGACAGGAAGAGAATAGAAACTTTCGAAATGTGGTGCTACAGAAGAATGCTGAAGATTAGATGGGTAGAGCCCATAACTAATGAGGAGGTATTGAATAGAATTGGGGAGAAGAGGAGTCTGTGGCACAACTTGACTAGAAGAAGGGATCGGCTATAGGGCATATTGTGAGGCATCAAGGGATCACTAATTTAGTATTGGAGGGCAGCGTGAGGGGTAAAAATCGTAGAGGGAGACCAAGAGATGAATACACTAAACAGATTCAGAAGGATGTAGGTTGCAGTAGGTTCTGGGAGATGAAGAAGCTTGCACAGGATAGAGTAGCATGGAGAGCTGCATCAAACCAGTCTCAGGACTGAAGACCACAACAACAACAACAACAACAACAACAACATTATCTTGTTCCAGTGCCGGGGACCTCTAACCATACTAATTCACAAGAAATATCTACTCCAATTTCGCTACAAGACAAACTACCTCTAACAGGACACAATCATGCGATCGCCAACTGTACTTAGACTATCCCTTCTGAAGACCATTAGGCGCTTTGCAAAAATTGCGATTAAACTTACCTACGGCTTTAACCAACTTTCATGCCTATAGTGAGTCGAGCGGCAGTGCTTTCTACTAGCGCTTGGAGCTCTGGTACTTTCCTAACACAGCTGAGACAATTTATAACTGTTATACCGATGGTTCCTAGATCTAAGTTGTTCCTGTGCTCGACCTGCACCCTTTGAGATTCAAGCCCCTTCTGTGTTTCCCCGAGGCCTTCTAAACTGTCTTAAAAAAAAAAAAAAAACTGCTCAGTCAACGCAACCTCCGCTAACCGTGTAGCCGCCTTCTTCATGATCCCAGCACCCTAAGGCATAACTGTCTGTCAAAGAACACGGACGTGGTCTCTAGGTCTATCAGCGATTATTCTTTGCAGTCGCGGAGTTCCCACAGGCTTAATACGGAGTTACTTTTACTTCACTGAATCCCATCGGTCATCTGTCAGACATTTTTTTGCTTGCGAACAGACAATAGGACGCGTGCTGATAAATCCTATCACCCAGTCTGTCCAGCAAGATAAATTTCTTTGTCAAATCTATTAGTCATTTCGTTCTGTAGCTGACAGGCTAATAATCTGACAATATGTTTCATCTTTGGTTCTGCACTATATACAATTTTACATTTCCCATCTGACCTGTCAACTCTGTAGTTGAAAGTTTTCTAAGCTTTACGAACGATTATGGTTAGCAAATTTTGTGGAGCATAATAACTGACGGATTCGAACGTATAGCGAATGACATGCACTTCAAGATTACCTGTCATTTAAGGAGGCACAGTTAAGAATTAGGTGCATCTTGCGTTTAAATTCAGCAAAAGTTATAAAAACAGAACTGGAAACGTGAATGACAAACGTTCACTTGGAAGTCTACATCTACATCTACATCCATACTCCGCAAGCCACCTGACGGTGTGTGGCGGAGGGTCACACTCCAAACCGAGTCAAAGTTAGCGCTGCCGCCGTCCGCGTTCAGTCGCTGCCGCGACCTGGCGGCCGTTACTCGAACTACTGGCTGGGGTCGGTGCCGTGTGGCCAAAGAGTTCTAACTGTTCCTGCCATGTGCAGCGGAATTGTGGGTGTCACTCGCGATCGCTTTTGCGCTTCTAGAGGCTGAAATTGCAATCAAAGCTTGAATGCATGCCCATTTTCTTTCTTGATTATATCCACAGCTCCAAGCCAAATACCATTCCTCAATAAACTTTGACTGCAACATTAATCTTCTTCAGTAATATAGTGGAAACGTCTGAACGCCTAAAATCTCAGGAGTACAATTAAATAAGCAAATTGCAAAATGGAAGCAAATTCGAAGTAAGTGGAAAGCCAAACAGGCAGAACGGTCACAATGGTAACGTTCTTGGAGAAAGGAAGGAAGAATAAGGAAGGTGTTGTGTTGGCAGAAGAGCCAACACCGCGTTGCTAGAGGAGGCCGAAAGGCACGCGTTTTAGCTCATGCAGGCTGGCGTGAGGAGGGAAGAACATACTGACGTGAGGTCTGGAACATGACAAGGAATGAGAATTCAAAAGCGGACGTAATTAGTTTGATACTTAACTTTAATCCATTAATGATGAACGTCGCTCTTGACGGTACATGATTCACAATATTATCTGTTAAGAATGTGTCGCCTTGCAAGGTCGTAGCAAATGACATAGCTGAAGGCTATGCTAAACTCGTCTCTGCAAAACAGAGCGTATGTAGACAGTGAACCATCGCTAGCAAAGTCGGCTGTACAACTGGGGGGAGTGCTAGGGAGTCTCTCTAGGCGAAACCTGCCGTGTGGCGGCGCTCGGTCTGCAATCACTGATAGTGGCGACAAGCGGGTCCGACATATACTAACGGCCCGTGGCCGGTTAAAAGGCTACCATCTAGCAAGTGTGGTGTCTGGCGGTGACACCACAGAAGGTATATGAGGTTTGTTCAAAAAATTCCGAAATTTTGCCAAAAGTTTTTTTACGCTTATCGTTTACTTATTGTGCAGGTCTCCGAAATACTCTCCTGCACAACTGACAAACAGCTCCCAACGGCGTTTCCACTTTGGGAGCAGTCTTGTACGCCTCTTGCTGGACCGCGCAAAGTGCCGTCTGCGAATTTTCTTTTTTTTTTCGTCTATCTTTGCAAATTTTTGTCGTTTGAAAGGGGCTTTCAACTTTGGAAATAAAAAAAGTCTCCAGGACCAGGTCTGGAGAGTACGAAGGATGAGACAGCACAATGATTACGTTTTTTGTGCAATAGTCACGCACCAACAGGGATGAATGTGCGGGTGCGTTATCGTGATGCAAGGGCCATGAATTGTCTCGCCACATTTCAGGCCGTTTTCTTCTACATTTTCTCGCAGGTGTCGCAACACGTCCCGATAGTGTAGTCGATTAACAGTGTGCTTATGTGGCGCGAATTCAGTATGAACTAATCTTTCAAAGTCAAAGAAAACTATCAGCATCGTTTTGTCATTTGACGTGACCTGAAGAACTTTTGTTTGGTCTTGGAGAACCTTTCCCGGCCCATTGTGAAGACTGAACCGTGGTCTCAACATCATAACTGCAGACCCACGTCTCATTACCACTTATGAATCTCTTAAGGAACATCTCGTCCTCATTTGCGATATCCAAAAGCTCTTCACAGACTGCGAGGCGAAGGTCTTTCTAGTGTTGACTCATGAGACGCGGGATGAACTTGGGGGCGACACGATGCACTCCAAGATGCGGCGTCAGGATATCATGACGGTCCAACTAAAACGCTACTTTCTTCTCCAGTCTCTCGGACAATCAGTTTCGATGGTCACGCATAGTTTCGCTGACGTTTATGAGATGAGCGACATTGGTAGACATCAAAGGGCGTCCTGAGCGGGGGTCATCTTTAACTTCCGTCCGGCCATTTTTAAACCGCGTAAACCATTCGTAACACCGAGTATGTCTTAAGCACTCATCAGCGTAGGCTTCCTGCACCATTTGGTGAGTCTCTGAAAAGTTTCTTTTGAGTTTCACGCAAAATTTAATGCAGACACGTTGGTCCTCTAACTCTGCCATCTTGAAATTCGCACACTGTGTGACGCAACGCTCTACTCGATACAGCACTGAACAGTAACTAAACAGATATACAACAATGAAACTTCCGGCAGTTACACATTAAACACAGGCGCGTGCAGGGATGCCAACCGCATTTCACTCCAACATATTATTGGAATATTTTGAACAGACCTCGTAAAACGTTTCAGCAGAAGATGTTTCTGAATATCTAAAATCTATGCTACACCCAGGAATGTAATAAATAAGAAAACATCAAAATAGAAGAAAATTGGAAGTAAAAAGAAAACATGAAGGCAGACTAGTTACGATGATAATGTCATTGGAGAAAGGGAGGAAAATAAAGAAAACACACATAAAGAATATATAAAAGGTTTTGGGAGCGGCAGCTAGAAAACGAGAAGTATAGGTCAATAAATATTTCCCAAAGAAATCCCAAACGCACCCAAACCGAACCATCATCATCGAACAGAAAGAACTCACATAACATCAGACCATTCAATATGATTATTTTATAGCTGTAAAAATTAAATCTCAATAAGTAAAAAGACTTCTTTTTTGCAGTAAACACGTAGTGCGTAGTGGGGCGATCACATTGTTCTAGAAATAAATCAAATCAAAGATCGCTTAAATGCTGTTTACCGGATAACCGGTTTCAACACACTAAAGGTGAAACACTAAAGCGATCTTAGCTTTTGCATTATTTCTAAAAAGACTTCTGCCAACCAGCCTTCATCAGCGAAAATGTATTAAAGGATCATACCACCAACCAACCATTGAGAGTTATAGGAGACCAAGTAACTCTTATCAAGAGATGTTTTTTCAGCTCGCCGAAAGGTTACCTTGGCTTTTCCGCTTGTGGTCGCTGTCTAGGGCCTTCCTCCTCAATCAGCGTCACCCACGTCTCAGCAGCCTTTGTCACATTGTTGCCACCATATCACCATATCATTGCATTTCGTCCATATACCACCAGAGTTTCACTCTGAATCTGTGTGCAATTTAGACGTTCTTCCTACAAGAAACGTACTATCCCGCAGTCTTCAACACTGGAGTAAGTTTACAGCTGCTGCGTCATTTCAATCGAAGACAGTGATCTACCTCGTATCCGTACTGCAGCTAACTTCCTTTCTGAATTCCCTACATATACCCAAGTCTTCAAAATTCGATATTCACATTGTTGGAAACAGTTATTATTTGTAAATTATAGATTGCACCAATCAGACGTCCTTTTTAAATTTTATTATGCAGATCTAGATTTCGGCTAGAATCTAGCCATTCTTAATACAAGAAGTACATAGTCAGATGATGTCATAAAAAGTTACAAGTAATGGGTAATGGATTAACTCGTATGGTTTGTATATTACATACTATTATTTTCGCACAAAGTATGTAAGTTCCTGTTGATCGGGCTTCACCGAGAGTTCATTGAATACTACTGTTTGCGGAAGGCAGGCTGTACGGAGAACACATCGGTTGGCAACATGCCGCCATCTACATGAACTACGTATATAAGACTCAAGGGAAGTAAACCACTTCAAAGTTGCATGAGAATTACATAAAATGAAACATAAGTAAAAATCTTTACACTGTAGTCCGATTTATTTCATATTTACATAATACTGTACGAGTACGATGATTATACTTCTGAACCAACATAACTTCTTCCATGATACGTTAGCTCAGATGTATATACAGTATTATTAACAGAAATTCACTATATTGGTTGTTTTGCACTTACAAGGAAAATTGGTTTTAAGGGATAATGAGGTTAGTATCCTCTATACATATAGCGGAATAACCAAATTGCGCCAACCATGCATCTGACTGACATTTGGCGCCATCTATGAACTATTTAGTAAATATGAGAAAAAAATATTTAAGAAATATTTAAGCCATATCAAATAATAGTTGTATACAGCATGTGTCTTCTTGTGTCTTATAAATAATTTAAAAAATTAAAAAGTTTTACCCATCTGGCGTTATTTAGATGTTTTAATAACAATAACGGACTCACAAGGAGTGAACAAGGGAATTTTATTACTTGCCAGCAAATATGAAGTAAGTGGGACTACAATGTACAGAATTTTACTTACGTTTCATTTTATGTAATTCTCATGCAAATTTAAAGTAGCTTACTTCCGTTGTATTTTGTATACGTAGTTCATGTAGATGGCGCCATGTAACCAAGCAATGTGTCCTCCATACAGCCTGCCTTGAGCATACAGTAGCATTCAATAGTATTCAATGAACTGTGGGTGAAGCCCGATCAACAGTAACTTACGTACTTTGAGCGAAAATAATAGTGGTATGTTATATACAAACCATATGAGTTAAGCCATTACTTGTAACTTTTTATGACATCATCTGACTATGTACTTCTTGTATTCTTAGCATTGAGAATCGCTAGCTTCTAGCCGAAATCTAGATCTGCATAACAAAATTTAAAAAGTACGACTGACTGCTGCAGTCTATAATTTACAAGTCAACGTAACAGTCGCTGAGTGCAACCGCTTTCCGAATGGACGGTAACCTGATGAACAGTTGTTTCCTTATTATCAGTACGGCACTCGAAAATATTCAAGACACCGGACACGAACCAAAGTCGTCAGCACACGGAGCGAGGCAGCTAACGTTGACGTGCATGCAAACGGGATAGGTCACGTTACGAGACGAAAAAAACGGTTCAAATGGCTCTGAGCACTATGGGACTTAACAGCTATGGTCATCAGTCCCCTAGAAGTTCACAAATTCGAACAAACTCAATCCTGGCAGAGAACACACATTTACGTAACATAAGATATTATGGGAATGATTTCAATTAATTTCTCGTCATTTTATTACAACAGATCGTGCCAACAATGATCCGTTCTCGAGACTTTCAACGTTCTGGTGCTTAAAAATAGCTTAATATTGACGGGGTGTAACATACAACATAAACCCCCCGGAATATGAGCTTCTACAGAACACGACAAATACAGTATGGCGTCTTGCTTGTGACCCTGGGAGCGTGCTAGCTTCCTACTGGTTCTTATTTTGTATTTTACTTGACGAAATAGCTCAACAATAACAAACAGCAGGAAGTGACTTCACAAAACTCGCAGAGCGCCCCGTCAAGGTTAACTAAATCGTCCCGTGCGCCGACGGCTGCTGTCGCTCTCCGAAGACACCGTGCTAAACAGCCTCTACCTCCGATAGTGGTCTCAGTTCGGAGAGGAAGAGACCTTGGGTATGCCGTATTTAGCTGAAGCCCCTCGTAGACCTTCCAAACTGCACGGCTGTTGATCGCTACATTTTCACCTGCTGTTCCAAATAGTCCTAGAAATTTTCTAAGGGTCTAATATCGGGGAATTTAGAGGGTCGGACGAAATGTGATAGCGTGTCTTTCGGTTCGTCCATGCAGGAACGTACGCGTGAACACAGCTGTTGTCATCTAGGAAAACGGGAATTTCCCCACCATACCCGTAATGAACCTGTCGAACAATGAGACCATTGTCAACGAGTGCAATAAGATATTAACAAGAATCCCTGCCCTCCCGAATCCCTGCCCTCCCATCATCACCATTAGCACCCAATCGTAGAAAAGAATTTAAACACTTTTATTTTTGAAGATGAACGATAAATATTTAGCTTTTGTAGATGTTTTATTAAATCAGTAACTAAAGAGCCAGTGAGACAGCTGATACTGCTTATTTCTGACGAACATTTTTAATAGGATGTGGAACAATTTTTAGTCCATCCCGAGAACTACCTACAACTCTTTCTCAGGAAAGGAGGCTAATCGCCAGAGTTGATGATAGACACTTCATACAAAACATACTTCATCCGCACGACTTCCCTCTGTAGCAACTCTCTCTTCATCTGCTCCCTACACCCCCATTTAAAATGAACCGAACTAAATTCCGTGTACTATACTTTGTCTTATGCTTGTAAATCACTTGATTGCTGGGCTCCTTAAAATTGGAAAACTTAAGCCTACCAATGCTTTGTGTCTGGCACTACCTCTAATAATAATAATAATAATAATATCGTGTACAGCACTATAGTAACAATTATGTTGCTGCTACTGTGTTGTGCTCTCAATTTGTTCGTTTATCTGTTGCGAAGTAAGTAAAGAAGCAATTTCTATTTACAACTCGAGAATGCATTATTAAACGTTTCTTATGTATAAATCTCACTTCTACTGTCATAGGTGGATGGTACGAAATGTTCATACATTCATTTCACAAGCTGTAACCTTCAACACATTGCGGCGTCCGTTAATGATAGAGTTTGAAAAAAAATTAATTACTGCTAACTTATTTAAACAATATTATAGACTTATGAAACAGCGAAAAATTGAGCATTTTGTTTTTATCCCTTAGAAAATTATATTTTACCTCTCAGGATGTAATTACCCACCAGGAAGGGAACCACTGATGTGGAGAAAAGAGTAAGACTCGCCACAGAGAATGTTGAAATAAAATTCCTGGTTCATTTGCACGGCGAATTGAATCAGTGGGCACAGTTCTTATGGGAATGGTCAGACTTGTCATGTGGAAACCTATGTTGCTTTCTTTTACCACTATTAGCTAACATTGAAAAATGTCCGTACGCATTATTTTAGCTGCTGACATGACATGGAAGTTTGTAAAAACACCTCAATGAAGTAAGACGCTTGTCGCATGTTTCTGCACTCGTAAATACCCATTGTACAGCCCTGAACTCTCTTACAAAGTTGTGCACACGCCATCTAGAGAGAAGGTGCGTTAGCTACGCACCGCTCTCCTGTCACAGCCGTGACAGAGCCGATTCGCCCAGTGAAAGCGATCCTGAGATAATTAAACATTCGTTGAGAAGTGCAACTGATATGTCATCTACAACATTATTTCCAGTTTGTTGTGGAATAGACACAAATAAATAACACGTCAAAATTAATTTTATTTCTTGTAACTAAATCAGAAGTGTGAGATACTGACGCAATGTTCCAAACATAGATTATTTTCTGCACCACGAACATCCAAGTAAAGACGACATATGATAGCCTAGCGAGTCACTGACGTTATTAGACGTCCTTACACAAAACCGAGCCGGTTTCAGAAATGAATCAGGCCTAATATCGACATATTTCGAAGAGTGTCACTCATATTACATCAAATTTTGAAACAGTGTAGAGGAAAACTGATAACGTGCTACTGAATGCAACTTGAAAATATTGTTACAATGGTAGACTTGAAACTGTGGTGGCCTGCACATAATAATTTTTCTGTGAGCTTTTTGTAAAATGCCTCCCACTGACGGAAAAATTCTCTGTCTAACGGCTGAATTGCGTCCGTCGGGTCAGGTGGAATCTGAAGTACCTCTACTTCTTTGTCAGAGTGATCTCGAAGTATTGATTTTAATGAAACAGTATTTGTATTACCGGACAACTAATCTAGAAGTAACAGAGATTAGTTCAGGCAGAACGGAAGAAAAGCATTTCGCAAGAAAACTTTAACGTTTTCATATCCCATGCCCTGTATCTCGACTTCAGTGTGTCTATTATAAGATTACGTGCGTAGAACAACGTTGATTAGACATGTGGTCCAACACAACACATCTGGTTGATTCTTGAAGATATACACTCCTGGAAATTGAAATAAGAACACCGTGAATTCATTGTCCCAGGAAGGGGAAACTTTATTGACACATTCCTGGGGTCAGATACATCACATGATCACACTGACAGAACCACAGGCACATAGACACAGACAACAGAGCATGCACAATGTCGGCACTAGTACAGTGTATATCCACCTTTCGCAGCAATGCAGGCTGCTATTCTCCCATGGAGACGATCGTAGAGATGCTGGATGTAGTCCTGTGGAACGGCTTGCCATGCCATTTCCACCTGGCGCCTCAGTTGGACCAGCGTTCGTGCTGGACGTGCAGACCGCGTGAGACGACGCTTCATCCAGTCCCAAACATGCTCAACGGGGGACAGATCCGGAGATCTTGCTGGCCAGGATAGTTGACTTACACCTTCTAGAGCACGTTGGGTGGCACGGGATACATGCGGACGTGCATTGTCCTGTTGGAACAGTAAGTTCCCTTGCCGGTCTAGGAATGGTAGAACGATGGGTTTGATGACGGTTTGGATGTACCGAGCACTATTCAGTGTCCCCTCGACGATCACCAGAGGTGTACGGCCAGTGTAGGAGATCGCTCCCCACACCATGATGCCGGGTGTTGGCCCTGTGTGCCTCGGTCGTATGCAGTCCTGATTGTGGCGCTCACCTGCACGGCGCCAAACACGCATACGACCATCATTGGCACCAAGGCAGAAGCGACTCTCATCGCTGAAGACGACACGTCTCCATTCGTCCCTCCATTCATGCCTGTCGCGACACCACTGGAGGCGGGCTGCACGATGTTGGGGCGTGAGCGGAAGACGGCCTAACGGTGTGCGGGACCGTAGCCCAGCTTCATGGAGACGGTTGCGAATGGTCCTCGCCGATACCCCAGAAGCAACAGTGTCCCTAATTTGCTGGGAAGTGGCGGTGTGGTCCCCTACGGCACTGCGTAGGATCCTACGGTCTTGGCGTGCATCCGTGCGTCGCTGCGGTCCGGTCCCAGGTCGACGGGCACGTGCACCTTCCGCCGACCACTGGCGACAACATCGATGTACTGTAGAGACCTCACGCCCCACGTGTTGAGCAATTCGGCGGTACGTCCACCCGGCCTCCCGCATGCCCACTATACGCCCTCGCTCAAAGTCCGTCAACTGCACATACGGTTCACGTCCACGCTGTCGCGGTATGCTACCAGTATTAAAGACTGCGATGGAGCTCCGTATGCCACGCAAACTGGCTGACACTGACGGCGGCGGTGCACAAATGCTGCGCAGCTAGCGCCATTCGACGGCCAACACCGCGGTTCCTGGTGTGTCCGCTGTGCCATGCGTGTGATCATTGCTTGTACAGCCCTCTCGCAGTGTCCGGAGCAAGTATGGTGGGTCTGACACACCGGTGTCAGTGTGTTCTTTTTTCCATTTCCAGGAGTGTATATAGTTTAGGCAGCAATGATCCATCAAGACTAATTATGAGCATTAAAGTTTATGAATGTATGAGTACAGTCGTAGACTGCGCAGTATCCTATGAGTGTTTTTCCCCTTTGAATGACAGTGTTGTCTCAACAAGCGTTTAGTTTTGAAAACGCCTGATCTGCACTGTTAACGTAAGATTCACTATAGCTAGTGGACTTACGCTTTTCATTCGCTTCCATTATTTCGTTGTGAATCACCACGTTTTTCGACCTGTTACTCGATTATTATTTTTCTTGTTACATTTTTATGTGATCTTTTGAAGATAATAATCCAACTTTGAGAAACTAAAGCGTCTATTGCGTTGGCAATATCTAACGCCCACTCACGTAAAGTTGAATCGCTGACTCCAAATGACATTTGTCTGGCTTCGGCAAATACCTCAAAAAAGTCGCGCAGTTTCCAGTCGACTCTTACGTCGTCCAGCGACTTCCTTTTCCCATCTACACAATTCACGTTCAGAACGGACAAATCGATATTTATTTTGAAACACCACCATGTTTTTTTGCCCGATGAAGTAATTTTAGTTGCTGGTGTTGCTTTGGGAGATAATTGTTCCTTATACTTGGCACTATCACTCGAAGAGTCTTCATGAGTACAACTTCCTTCAGTTTCTTTGCCATCTCTGGATTCGCAGTCTGCAATATCAAGCGTTTCAGTCGTTTCTCTATTTACATGCTCGTCTACAACTACCATTTCGCACATCACATAGTTTTCACTCGTGTTTTCTGTTGTTGGCTTCATTTGGCATCTGTTGTATATCTCCATAGCAAGTAGCAAATATTTACAGGGTTCGTCATCAACTGTGAAGGAAGATTGAATGTTCAGCGTAAAGTGGTTTGTGGAGTATAGATGTAGTTGTATAGAATATTTATCACAACTCGAAATAGCGTCAGAACGATATATTCCGAAATCCGAACCAGAAAGTAAAAGAAGCTGCATCCCAAAGAAACGAATATTAATTTCCTCTTTTTCACAAAACCTTGCAGCGACATTCGTCTTTAGTGAATGCTGCGGTAAGACGGCCGCGCTTCCCAACCATGAGCGAATCGCTCACCACACCAACATTTCATGAGTCGCGACTTCGAGAGGTGGCCAGCCTTCGCTGCAAGCGCCGAGTAAGAAAAACAGCAGTTTTCGTGATTTTCTATAGGCGACTTCCAGCAACTACAATTGTCTTGTGTGCGGAGCAATTTCACAGTTAACTAAAAGTGGTCAGAAAATCAATACATGTTTCGACATGACACGCTTGACCATTCCGCTGTAAGTACGAACAACACCCACAAAACATCGCCTTAACTACAGCCTCCACATACTGCGGTGGAAACTCCTCACTGTGCAGTCGGTACGCTGGACGAATTGGTCGGTCACACCGCACGCCTCCAGCCAGCTAGTGCCCAGTTTCTGTGTTGACGTAGCTTTGGGCACCGCTGTGAGCGATGGCCGTTTGCGATACGACCGACAAAAATTTCCATTGCTTCCAGTTCCCTCCAGTCCCGATCTGGTCTGAAAATGATCGTCAATCACAGGGAGCGACAGTCTTCTCTGGTCTCTTTTGTTTAGGATCTATTTGTAACAGCTGTTCTTATTTCGCGTTACAAGTGGTACACCTTCCCTTATAAAGACTGTGGCGAGCCAACGTTGATCAACATCATAATATCCAGTTCTGGTTTAAGATCTTTGCATATCCAGTTTCAAGTAGACTGCAACTGATCTGTCCCTCTCTCGTGGTTATTCCACGCACCCTGACTGCAAATTTGCTCGTCAGTGTGGTGATACGACCTGTTGTGCTGCCAATCGTGAATAGCATTCCAAGGGATGTTTTCCAACAGGATAACGCTGTTGTAGCCCAATACGTTCTACAGAGAATCGACATGTTGCCTTGCTCTCGTCGACCGCCAGATCTGTCTCCAATCAACCACATAAGGGACATCATCGGATGACAACACTAGCGTCATTCACGACCAGCGTTACCAATCCCTGTATTCGCCAACCAAGTGCAAAAGGCATGGAACTCCATCCCACAATCTAAAATTCGTCCTTGTACGACGCGGTGCAGCAAGTTTGCATGCGTGCATTAGCATCTGGCGGCTACGCCGGCTATTAATGTACCTACATTTCACATTTGCAATGGCTTTTCTCGCAATTACATTGACCTATTGCAACACTGAAAATGCAGAATGCATGGCACCTGCTACCGATATATAATTTTTTTGCTGAACTGTGGGTAAATATTTGTATTTTAAATGCTTTCTTTTAATAAGTAAGTAGATTGCTTCACTGTATGTGTAAATTTAGGTAGAAGTCTGTTGACATTTCATTGTATTTATCTGTGTCTTACTGTGAAACTTATAAGCTCTGGGGAAAAGCCAAAAAAATTTTTATTTGCACCGACTAGCAACGATAGTAGCAGTGCTTGTGCGTTGTAAATGTTGTGGTTGGCAGGAGAGCCAACACCCTGTTACTAGAGGAGGCCCAAAGGCAGGCGTTTTAGCTCACGCAGGCTGGCGTGAGGTCTGGAACAGGACAAGGAAATTAGAATTTAGAAAAACGGACGTAGCTGGTGGAATACTTAACTTTAATCCATTAATGACGAACGTCGCTCTTGACGGTACATGATTCACACTATCAATAGTAACTGAATATGGCGCTTTGCTAGGTCGTAGCAAATGACGTAGCGGAAGGCTATGCTAAACTATCGTCTCGGCAAATGAGAGCGTATTTTGTCAGTGAACCATCGCTAGCAAAGTCGGTTGTACAACTGGGCGAGTGCTAGGAAATCTCTCTAGACCTGCCGTGTGGCGGCGCTCGGTCTGCAATCACTGATCGTGGCGACACGCGGGTCCGACGTATACTACCGGACCGCGGCGGATTTAAAGGCTACCACCTAGCAGGTGTGGCGTCTGGCGGTGACACCACAGTAAAATCTTTGGGTAGGGAGTTGCGCGGAGCGCGGAGTGTGTGGTGTTAACGCTCTCGCAGTAGAGTGTACCATTTCGGCGGCATCATGTTCGCGCGCCGGCTAGTTATCTAGTAGCAGGAGCAGGGACGGTGGACGGGCGGAGGAGGCTGTATTAATTACGATTGCCCGTTCCTGTAATTAGCCGTGTTCCACAAGATGCTACCGTCTTCGACAACAGCAGCAGTTCCACCAACATAGATTCGTCGTCGGCTTCGAGTTTCGTCGTATGCACAGCACTGAAATAAGACTGTTCATTGGTAGAAAGTATGAACGGCTAACCCAGCAGCACTACTGAATGTGATTTGATTGATAAAATTTATTTAAATAATAATCAGCTAATCTCAGGGCGATTGTGTCCTCATTGTCCTCAGACATTGTTGCCAAGCAGGTTCCCTGTTCCTTTTTTTTTTCCTTATGTACTAACCGTGTGTCATAAGAAACAAATTGAATAGTTACAGCCAGTTTATTAATTATTAATTTCTCTTTCAAGAATTTTAGCCTCAGTCTACTTTCAATTAACTGTTTTACAACAGAGGCTTCAGTATATGACTAAAGTAAAGCAATTTCATTTTTCAAGTTTGAGAATCAATCACTGAAAAAAAAATTCTAAAAAATGCACAAATTAAGAGCGCCGAAGTTTTATTTATTTTACATATAGCTTGGAGCACATGGCTGTTTGGTTTGGTACGTATTCTATTACTTACTTGTGTTTAAGTCAGTAAAAAAGGCTCAGCTGTTCAGACAATAATCTGAAATCTAGTTTGCAAAATATGTAAAAGCAAAGTAAAAATTCTTGCTTTTTATCTAAATTTCTTTGATGACGTTACGTTGAGGCCACTGAAAGTCATTGTTCACATAACGAAGCTCAGCACTAACATACAGTTTAACGGCATATTTTCAAATCATTACTCGATCTTTTTTTTTCAAAATTTAATGACCAACATAACGTAAGAGTGACTTTTCAGCTTTCTTTATCATTACATACTCACTTAAAAGTAGTGTCAAAAAACGTGACAACCTTCTGTTGCCACCTCAGTGTTTAATAATACATGTTTTTCTTTCCCATTATCTTGTACTGGATTTTGGATGTAAATTACCCTAGTGGGCTGGCGGCCGTTAATTATTTCCTTTTCGTTCATTAGTGTAGCTTTTGGATTCATGATCAGTGGTACCCCTTTTCTGTCCAGTGTTGTTCGTGAGTGAATGCACAAAATAACTTTCATGTTTCAAAATTATAACCCTGTTCAGTATAATTACTTTTTACTTTTAGTAGACTTTTCGATCAGAATGGTCTGATGTACACTCTCCTCCTCCTTACGGCATACATGCGATCCACGGTCATATTTTATATCGCAAGCAGGCTAGGCCGATTACTAAGGGGAGGTTACACTGTGATCTTACAAAGTTAATCACTTAAATATCTTACCTAGACAAATATATTGCCGACATTTTATTGCTGTACACTAATTATTTATTGGTGCTGAGATTTTTTTCCGTCAGGGTGTGAGAGGGAATGTAGTCTACGTGTTCCGTGGTACATACCTGTGCGAGGCCCTGTGCCAGCCTGTTGGTGAACAATACGTAGTCGCCAGCCCATGCAGACAGTGGTGTCAGAATTGAGAGCACCGATGAAACCAGCACGCCAACGCCGAAGATAATCTTACCACCGAAACGATCTGCAAGCAGGCCGCCGGGGATGTGTCCGACCGTATAGCCGTAGTAGTATGCGGCTAAAATCTCGCCTTGCTTCTGCTTATCCCACACGAACTCTCCGCTCTGCAAAGTACAAGTGGTGTCAGATATAACGAATGTCTGTGTGGTTGGAAATACTAGTAGAACATCATCATGTTATGCGATGTCTGCATATAATGTTAACTTCTTGTACGACAAATGTCTATCACTTAAATAATCGCCGGCCGGAGTGTCCGAGCGGTTCTAGGCGCTACAGTATGGAACCGCGCGACCGCTACGGTCGCAGGTTCGAATCCTGCATCGGGCATGGATGTGAGTGATGTCCGTAGTTTAGTTAGGTTTAAGTAGTTCTAAGTTCTAGGGGACTGATGACCTCAGAAGTTAAGTCCCATAGAGCTCGGAGCCATTTTTGAACTTAAATAATCCTTAGGCTGAGGTCTATTACTTATGGAAAATCTACGTAAGTAATCTTCAATAAAGATGGCATACACATGGGTATTTTTCCACACATTAGCTCTGTGTGAATTCCATATATTTGCAACAAGAGACTTACGTGTGGCAAGAAAATTTTAGTTATTTTTTGTACATGTTTTGTGATGTCGTAAGTCAAGCGAGAACCTTCAACCGAGAAACAGTTTTATATACACGGCTTTTTAACTAAGTTGTGTTGTGTGATTTTGTCCAAACGGACCAGACTATCGCTTAGTAGTTAAATTCTTTATTACAGTCAGTTTATGCCAACAGAAATGTAAAAGTTGGCGAAGGTATACATGTGATTCAGCTGTTTCTATCGATGTCGTCGATGTGGCCTTCAAAAACCAAGCGCGATATTTTCGTATTCTCTCGATCGCTACGCGCAAGCTATTAGTCCTACAGAAAAAGTCAACAGGACCTTCTTGTATGAAATTTAATTTCGTTAAATTTTTAACTGTGGAATGTTTTTTTCTAAAGGCCGTAGTTTGCTAGTTGCTCAAGAAAAACAAACGGAAATGACCTTCAAATGGATCCCCACTCTTACACTCAGCCCCCACCGATCATGTTGTTCATGACACTCCCTACTAACACTGTACAAATATTAGCCACTGCACGAATTATTTCCAGCATTCAATCTTTCTTTGGTCTTCGTTGATCGGCCTTGTTACGCCACTGGCTTAATCGACACTTACAAACGTAACATTGAGGTTTGTACAAATTTCATCTAAAAATTTTGTAAATTTTAACAATATAAATTAAACAATTACATTGTCATATTAACCAGGCCCTCTGAGTACGACACTATTGTGCTTGTCAGGGTTAAGTTTCGACCGAATTGTTAACGCAGTTAGTCTTACTGTAATGTTTCGAAAAATCAATTTTCTTTCGTTACCCTCACCGGCACGTTTAAGTTAATGGTGTTAGCGAAATAACCGCCCATATTGGTGGCGTAGTAGCCCAGTCAAAAGCGACCAAAGAAGGTCGAATATCGGGAATAATTCGTGCAATCGGAAATTTGTCTACAGTGGTAGGAGGGAGTGCCACGAAGAACAATCCTTAGCGGTGAGTGTGGGGTTGGAGGTGCATTTGAAGGTCAGTTTTGTAAGTTTTTCTTAAATAACTCGAAAACCGTGGCTTGCAGCGAAAATGTATCCCAGTAAAAACTTCAATTACATAAAATTTTCTAGAAAAAGGTCCTGCTTATTTTTTCTGTCTGGTACTCTCCTATAGCGCCACTATCTTACTTCATCATTTCGTCAGTGACAGCAACTCATTCGCAAAGAGGCAGATTTTTAGTATCGAAACCAAAAATTGACAAGGACACCTCTAAGGTAGTTAATAAAAAAAAGCTATGAGAGACAAATATGCACGTGTTACATCTACATCTACATATACACTCCGCTAGCAACCAAGCGGTGTGTGGCGGAGGGCACAATTCGCGCCAGAATCATATTTCTCCCCACTCTGTTCCACTCGCGGATGGTGCGAGAACGACTGTCTGAACGCCTCAGTACGAGCTCTTATTTCCCTTGTCTTCGAATGGTGACCATTGCGCTTCTTTTAGAGTTGGTGGTAATAATATATGCTCTGTATCCTGGGTGGAGATCGTATTTCGGAATTCAGTGAGCAGCCCCTTCCGTTTAGCGCGTCCCCTATCTGCAAGTGTGTCCCACGTCAAACTTTCTATGAGATTTGTAACGCTCTCGCGATGGCTAAATGTACCAGTCACGAATCGTGCCGCTCTTCTCTGGACCTTCTCAATCTCTTGAATCATACCCAACTGGTGAGGGTCCCATGCAGACGAATAATACTCCAAGACTGGACGAACTAACCTATTGTAAGCTATTCCCTTTGTTGAAGGACTGCAGCGCTTCAGGGTTCTACCAATAAACAGCAATCATGAATTGGGTGAGTGATTAAAATAACGACGTGGAGCATAAGTCTGCAGCTTTATCACATTACGCAGCAAGTATTTGCAACAGGTCTGGTATTCTGAAGAAACTCGCTATTAAGAGTGTTCTTTCATCACCTAAGACCTTTTACTCCTTTGTAAAGGATGATTTTGTTTGCGTAATGCGGCTACGGTAAACAGTGCAGCTGCGGTATGTTATACACAAGCCAGACCACCGTCAGACCATCATGACCATTGAAGACCTGTGTATAGAGCATAAGCGCCACATACCCTTGACAAAGAGATTTTGGTGTGAACTACCAGTTACTGGGATAGTATGACTGAGAAATATGTTGAGATTAAACTATCAACTTATCTTATGAAAAGAGACATAGGTTTTTACGAACTTTCAGCATGCTGGAGTAATTGCGGAGCGGAAACTTGTGTTAATCAATACAACAGAAAAATAGCCGAAGTTGTAAATTTCACTTTTATATATTTGATGACTGATTTTAGGCCGGGACCCACTTTCAAATCATACAGATAATCAAAATGGTACTTCCCAAAACATAAGAATAATGTCAAGATAGAAAACAAATACGTATAAAAAAGTGCAAATGGTTGCATAAATGTATGATTTATACTCTGAAACTGTTTATTTGCACTTTGTTATAGGTACGTGTTTGATACCTTGACATGATTCTTATATTTTCGGAAACTTTGGCTATTTTCCCATTGTACTGAATTACGTTGTTGTTTAAGTTCTGCCTCTAATATTGCTGCGTCCCTAGTCAGACAACCGAAGGACAGAGCTGCTGCTACTTGCTTTCCTTTAGGTCGACGAAGCAACGGCCACCGGGGGTTCAATATTGTCTCGCACAGTGGCTTGTCGTTTCATTTGTACCTTGAAAATTACGTTGTGTTCATCCATTGTCATATCGGCGGTTGTCTACTTCTACATCCACGTCTACATCTACATCTACATCCACGTAAGTACTCCGCAAGCCACCATACGGTGCTTTGCAGAGGGTACCCTGTACCACTACCTGTCATTTCCTTTCTTGTTCCATTCACAAACTGGGAGAGGGAAAACGACTGTCTGTATGCCTCCGTATGAGTCCAATTCCTCGTATCTTATATTCGTGGTCCTTATGCACAATATATGTTGGCGGCAGTAGAATCCTTCGGCAGTCAGTTTCAAATCCCGGTTTTCTAAATTTTCTCAGTAGTGTTTCTCCAAAAGAACGTCGCCTTTGCTCCAGGGATTTCCGTTTAAGTTCCCGAAGCATCTCCGTAACACTTACGTGTTGTTCGAATCTACCGGTAACAAATCTAGCAGCCCTCCTCTGAACTGCTTCGATGTCTTCTTTCAATCCGACCTGGTACAGATCCCAAACACTCGAGCAGTACTCAGAATAGGTTGCACCAGCGTCCTATATGAGGTCTCCTTTACAAGTGAACCACTCTTTTCTAAAATTCTCCCGATAACCGAAGTAGACCATTCGTCTTCTCTACCACAGATCTCACATGCCCGTTCCAGTTCCTATCAATTCGCAACGTTATGCCCAGATATTTAAACGACATATCAAGCAGGACACCAGTAATACTGTATTTCTAACTTGTCTTACATCTTCCTACAGTCACTCAACTTCGACATCTTACCATATACCACGGCATCACCAACAAACAACTGCTCACCCTATCAACCAAATCGTATATGTGTACAGAGGACATCAGCGGTCCTATTACACTTCCATGAGGCACTCCTAACGACACACTTGTCTCTGAGGGACAATCGCCGTCGAGGTCAATATACTAGGTCCTATTATTTAAAATGTCTTCGAGCTACTTGTACCTTTGTTAACTGCCTGCAATGTGGCACCGTACCAAATGCTTTCCGGAAATCTAAAAATATCGAATATACCGCTACCCTTCATCCATAGTTCTCAGCACATCATTTGAGAAAAGGGCACGCCGAATTTCGCGCGAGCGACGCTTCATAAAACCATCTGAGTCGTGCACGTGAGCTTATCGGTCTCAAGAAAGCTTATTATATTCGAACTGAGAGTATGCTTAAGGATTCTGCAGCAAACAGAAGTCAAGGATATTGGTCCGTAATTTTGCGGGTCTGTTCTTTCACCTTTCTTAGAAGGGAAAGCAGAAGGGTGGAAGGAGTATATAGAGGGTTTATACAAGGGCTACGTTCTTGAAAACAATATTATGGAAATGGAAGAAAATGCAGATGAAGATGAAATAGGAGATTTGATACTGCGTGAAGAGTTTGACAGAGCACTGAAAGACCTTAGTCGAAACAAGGCCCCGGGAGTAGACAACATTCCATTACAACTACTGACAGCCTTGGGAGAACCAGGCCTAACAAAACTCTACCATCTGGTGAGCAAGATGTATGAGACAGGCGAAATACCCTCAAACTTCAAGAAGAATATAATAACTCCAATCCCAAAGAAAGCAGGTGTTGCCAGATGTGAAAATTATCGAACTATCAGTTTAATAAGTCACAGCTGCAAAATACTAACACGAATTCTTTACAGGCGAATGGAAAAACTGGTTGAAGTCGACCTCGGGAAAGATCAGTTTGGATTCCGTAGAAATGTTGGAACACGTGAGACAATACTGACTCTACGGCTTATCTTAGAAAATAGATTAAGGAAAGGCAAACCTGCGTTTCTAGCATTTTGTAGACTTAGAGAAAGCTTTTGACAATGTTGACTGTAATACTCTCTTTCAAATTCTAAAGGTGGCAGGGGTAAAATACAGGGAGCGAAAGGCTATTTACAATTTGTACGGAAACCAGATGGCAGTTATAAGAGTCGAGGGACATGAAACGGAAGCACTGTTTGGGAAGGGACTAAGACAGGGTTGCAGCCTCTCTCCGATGTTATTCAATCTGTATATTGAGCAAGCAGTAAAGGAAACAAAAGAAAAATTCAGAGTAGGTATTAAAATCCATGGAGAAGAAATAAAAAGTTTGAGGTTCGCCGATGACATTGTAATTCTGTCAGAGACAGCAAAGGGCTTGGAAGAGTAGCTGAACGGAATGGACAGGGTCTTGAAAAGAGGATATAAGATGAACATCAACAAAAGCAAAACTAGAATAATGGAATGTAGTCAAATTAAGTCGGGTGATGCTGCAAGAATTAGATTAAGAAATGAGACGCTTAAAGTAGCAAATGTGTTTTGCTATTTGGGGAGCAAAATAACTGATGATGGTCGAAGTAGAGAGGATATAAAACGTAGACTGGCAATGGCAAGGAAAGCATTTCTGAAGAAGAGAAATTTGTTAACATCGAGTATAGATTTAAGTGTCAGCAAGTCGTTTCTGAAAGTATTTTTAGGGAACGTAGCCATGTATGGAAGTGAAACATGGACGGTCATCAGTCCCCTAGAACTTAGAACTACTTAAACCTAACTAACCTAAGGACGATACATAGTTTAGGCAAGAAGAGAATAGAAGCTTTCTAAATGTGGTGCTACAGAAGAATACTGAAGATTAGATGGATTAACGATTGAGATTTAGCTGTGCGACTCATCTAAGAACTTTAATGAACGCAAGACCGCCACGGAAACTCTTAACAAACACTCCCGTGGACGACAAGTGAAGAGAGAGATGGCGCGCGTGGTGCGCTTTCGAGAGTTGGCAGCTCGCTATTCGCTGCTGGCACATGGCATCTCTCTGCTGGCCAGGAGTCTTGTTACGTTTCCGCTGCAACATCGCTGTTGACACATCGCTAGTCGCCGGTCACACACGCATCTTGCTTCTCGCCTAGTATCTTTACCCTGCAGGACTGGACGTCGCTGGTGGATTGCTTGCAGTGTGCGAAGCACGAACTATATTCTCTGCATCGTCAGACGACAGTGATAGTAGTTCGTTCGCGCCGAAAATATGAGCAGAAAAAGAGGAGGCACGGTTGCACGCTTTGAATGCAGACGACCCACACTGCATATATTTTCACTTCTGACAACAGCTCTGAAATTATCTACGGCATCTTTCACACTGTCACGAATATGCAGCTGTTGATGCCTCGTGGCCACTTGTTGACATTTTGCCTACTGGCCTCTGTCTCGGATTCTCCGGCCGACGTTTAACTAACGTTTTTCTGACGTTTCGCCTGCACGAGTGGCTGGCACTGGCAAAGTTTCACCCTCAATTACGAATGTCACTAAAATTTCCATTTATTTTAAAAATTGTGAAATAAGAACAGTTCAACATACGAATATTCTGTGTAACACTCTTAATGTAATTTCTCAGGAAGAACGACTCGTAGGACCACTCATTCTGATGTAATATTTCGTCAGTTTTTATCAACATCTACTTCATGTGTTATATCCACAACTTGTCGACTTTCATGCTGATTTTCTACCGAAAGAAAACGACGAATTTCCCAAAATTATTAAACCTAATATTATCTGTCATGAAGCGGCTATCATGATCTGTATGCCTCTAGTTCCAGATAGCTTTGCGACGAAAATGACTGAAATTAGTGCCTAGTTAGAATCGTCGCTTTTTGTTCTCAAATGGTTCAAATGGCTCTGAGCACTATGGGACCTAACCTCTGAGGTCATTAGTCCCCTAGAACGTAGAACTACTTAAACCTAACTAACCTAAGGACATCACACACATCCATGCCTGAGGCAGGGCCGGCCGAGGTGGCCGAGCGGTTCTAGGCGCTTCAGTCCGGAACCGCGCGACTGCTACGGTCGCAGGTTCGAATCCCGCCTCGGGTATGGATGTGAGAGATGTCCTTAGGTTAGTTTGGTTTAAGTAGTTATAAGTTCTAGGGGACTGATGACCTCAGCAGTTAAGTCCCATAGTGCTCAGAGCCATTTGAACCATTTTTGAAACCGAGGCAGGATTCGAACCTGCGACCGTAGCGGTCACGCGGTTCCAGACTGAAGCGCCTAGAACCGCTCGGCCACCCCGGCCGGCTTTAGTCTCACTCTTACACTGTATGTGTATGGCGGTTTCATTCGTAGTATACTATGAAAATACAGCCGCACTGCGAAAGAGATTCCTTACATAACATTCTTGCGACTCGTCCTAGAACAGTGCAGAAGGTTGCGGGATCTACACTCAATAGGACTATCAGCAGACACTGAACGTACACAAAGTAGGCAGCATCAATAGTCAAATATTTTTTCGGATCCGAGATAGAACCTCATCGAAATGTGGAAAAACCTGAGTTGGTAGATGCTTTAAGACAGACTCAAACTATCTATCGAAAGACACAAAGTTTCAAGGACAAACATTAACTGTCGACTCCAGGAACATACTGCAACTTGCCGCAGTGATGATGAAGACAAGATTAAACTAATTACAGATTGCGCAGACCAATTAGGAAGTTATTCTTCCCACCGTCTATAGTCGAATGATACAGGGAAAATCCTTAATACGTGGTACAATGAGAAACAAAAGCTCTCCAGTCTCGAGATATCACGCTCAGGAATAGTCAACAAAGATATTACTTTCAAATGGCTCTGAGCACCATGGGACTCAACTTCTGAGGTCATCAGTCCCCTAGAACTTAGAACTAGTTAAACCTAACTAACCTAAGGACATCACACACACTCATGCCCGAGGCAGGATTCGAACCTGCGATCGTAGCGGTCTCGCGGTTCCAGACTGCAGCGCCTAGAACCGCACGGCCACTTCGGCCGGCAAAGATATTACTTTCTCCGACGTACACTTCGCATAGTACCCAAGACAAAAAAAAATTAGAAGAATCCGGGAAATACCACACTCATGAATAAAAAGTAAAAATTTAAAAGTTAACGCTGAACTCAGTAATTTAAGTGATTTTTTGTGATTATATTTCACCAGTATCCTTTCCAAGAGGAAGAGTACTTACATAAGGACAGTGATCCATAGTATCACACATTTTTCGACTAAAACTTTTGTCTCTTGGCTACTTCGGTTTGGTTGTCCGTCTTCTCTGTCAGGTTTCGAATTAAGGCTGTTGATATTTTTAAAAATATTGGAAATCAGATGTATCGAAATTTAAAAAGGTATCATTATCGTCCCTTGACATATTCAGTAAAAATATTGAAATACCGATACATCGGCGGAAAAAATATCGACGTAGCGACCTATAAAAATGTTGCCTGCAGATGAAAAATATACTGCCGGTCTTAGAGCTGTATATTTAAGTACTGTTTTATTATTAGATTTCCGTACATGAACAATCTAGCAGCCTGCTTATCCCTCTCGAGCGACAATTGAAATGAAAACGATGCACGTTCACACTTGGCGATAACCACTTTGCTAACAGTGGTAACTGCATGTGAGAGGCACAATAGAAGGTGCCCAATGGGTCCGTCGTTCGGCTCTTTAACGCAACTGGTATTCTATTTTTTCACATCGGAAATCTTGTTATTCCGTTCACAATGCCACCTCCAGATGCAATCAAACTTCTTTTTTTGTGCCACCTTTACCTGCTTCACACAGTCAAAGAGAAAGACTGGACGTTATGAAAGTTCAAAAAGCAGTTACACTCCTTCATACAGTGGTGGTAAAATTATGTCCTGTTACAATTTCAAAAGAACAATTTCAAATATTTGCCGAAAATTGCGAGAGAAATCTAATATAAAATAATAATATCGGCACTCGAAACTGCCATTTGAATCGATATATCGATAATATCGGTATATTGCCAGAAATAACATCATATATACCTGTTCTTTAACGCGAAATATCGATACATCGATGTTTTATCGTCAGCCCTTGTTGAAATGTACCGAATGTCCATAAAAAATGTTTCAGTTTTAATGATAAACTATAAGATATTACTTAAGACTATTTACAATAAATCATACATAAAACTGAAGGTAAAGCAACCTAGTTTTTCTTACAAATGTTCAATGTGTATACCTTTAGTTACTTCCCACACCCTGGTTAACAAGTCCGGAGTAATTGAAGCAATAGCCTGTTCAGTGCTGTTTCTCAACTCTAATAAATCATTAAGCAGCCCCAAAGCAAAAATTCGCATGGCTGAGGTTAGGTGAAGGCCGAGGTCCCGTCGTATTGACCATTGCGGCCAGTCCAACGATCAGGGGCTTCGACGTTCAACCACTCTCGTACATCTCACTGTGAACGGACTCCATCTTTTGCCAAATAAAGCTTTCGGGTTCACCTTCTAATTGAGGAAAAAGCCATCCTTGCTCCATATTTTAAAAAAAGTTCGTACACTTGATGTCGGCTACAGCGCCGAAAACGTTTAATTTTGAGAAATCTCTTTGATATTGTACAGGTTGCTGACGATGTTCTGACACTGTAACTGGTCTGGATGAATGTAAGCGTTTCCTTAAAACCTTTCACACTGTCGTGTTTGGCAATTTAAACTCAAGACTTGCTTTACGAACAGACGTCTTAGGATTACAGAGGTAGGATACTCTGACAAAAGCAACATCCTCCTCATACACTTTTGGCCATCATTCCTTTTCCCTTTACACACACATCTTGACGTTTCGAACTGACTGCATCATCGGCGGATGTTATGGCCACATAGGAGGACCACAATTAGACTATAAACGAAACGACCGTTGAACTGAAATTACAGATTACTGCCCGCGCATGTGCTAGTATAAAATTGTTTGAGTTACTCTTCAACTGTGACAATGAACCAGAACTTTGCAGTGGTTACCGTTGATACTGTTAGAACCTATAACTGGGAGATTCTTTAATGGGCAGCCTGTATTTCAATATGGGTTCAGGTGAAAACACGAAAATTTAATGTAAACAGGGCAATGACTTAGAAACAGTTACTACTACTGTCAACTGTTGAGCCTCGATTACCGGCTCCTAGAGGCACGCTCTACACGGTATTGGAATCCCGTTGCTGTTAGTGACAGGTCACTCACCTTGCGCCCAATATCGACTGCTTCTATTGGTCCTCCGGGGCAGGCGTCAGGATCAGTTACGACGGAGGAGCTGTTAATAGTGTCGCCTTCACTGTAGAGGCTCGCCACAGCCGTATTGTTCACCATGTCCACTATGGCCACCGAGATGTTGACGCGTATCGCGTAACTGACGGCCAGGCCCAGGAAATTCAGCATCATGACTGTGTGGCGGGTCTTCCAGAGACCTGTGAACGTAGGCACGCATCGAACTTGAATAGCAAAATGCCGGCTGACACAGGCACAGGTCATCAGACATACGGATTAACTGATAAGAACTTTGCACGGACAAGAGAATTACAGCATCTGGCACTGGCAAGAACTCTGAGCATACGCAAGAGTTGATTGTGCCTATGGCTGACTCTGGATGTACCACGGTAACGGGTCTGGAACCAATTTCCATTGTGAAGAGCGTTTATGTAATGTAGAAGCCATTATTTTTTCATTTGACACCCAACTGGTTTGACCTAGATCACAATGACTTCCTCCGTAATTATTTGGATGTACTGTAATCTCTGTCCTCTCCTGCAGTTTGTGCCCTCTGTGGTTACCTACACTACCACGTTCGTTATTCCTTAATGTCGTAACCTAAGTCCTACCACCCTGCCAATTCTTCTAGTTAGTGTTTTCCTCATACCTAATCTTTGCATCACCGGTTGTGCAGAAGACCACTTTTTATCAGTCCGCATAATTTTCAGCTTCATTCTGTAAACTCGCTGTTTCTTTTCTTTTCTTTTGCGGGTTTCCTTGATCCACACATCACTTCGAGACAATTTTTCTCCAGACGTACATTCTCATAAATTTCTTTCTAAAATGGAGTTTGATACTAGCAGATTCCTGTTAGCAAAGAATGCTCTCTTTGCCTGTATTAGTCTACTTCTTGTAAGTGGACTGGACAGAAATATGGAAACGCCGCGAGAATTTGTGGTTGAACATAAATGCAGATGCTAGCCAAACCTGCAGGATGTGCTGTTGTATTTCGGCACAAATGTCTCCTGTGCAGTGCCCTCACTACGCTGAAAGTGTCAGACATGGTCAGAACAGTGTTCCGTGAAGTTGGGGTATGGTGTTTCAATAGGCGCTGTATCGAAGGTCTATACCGCGTACAGAAAATGGCTCTGAGCACTATGTTGTTGAACATCTGAGGTCATCAGTCCCCTAGAACTTAGAACTACTTAAACCTAACTAACCTAAGGACATCACACACATCCATGCCCGAGGCAGGATGCGCGCGGCGGTCGCGCGGTACCGGACTGAAGCGCCTAGAACCTCTCGGCCACAACAGCCGACTACCGCGTACAGGGAAGCGGAGAAACATCATCGGCAAAGTCACAACGCGGACGAGAGCGTGCACTGAGTGATCCTGATAAACGGAATTTGAGGAGTCGAAATATGAAAGCTATAATGTCAAACTCGCGAATCCTATCAGGAGCAAAACAGGGCTACCTAAACCGTGGGCAAGATGAGTCTCAAAACAGTTGACAAAGCAGAAGAGGAATAATCAGGTCAGGCGAGCTGGAATTCCAAATCTATTCATCACTGACGCAAATGGCCGTAACAGGAAAATCAGTACTGTGGAGCAATGGTAGAAAGTCATGTGGTCAGATTAGTCTCGTTTCGCAAGTTTCCAACTTCTGGCCGACTTTATGTCGCAAGACTGAAGCATGGGGGATGTTCGGTGATGATTTGGGAAGCCTCATCGTGGTATTCCATGTGCGCCATGTTACTCTGCAAGGTCACAGTACTGTCAAGGGTCATTTGACCATTTTGAGTGATCGAGTCCATCCTACGGTACAATATTTGTTCCCCAAGACGACATGGTTCCTGTGCGCACATCTCGCATCATCCAGTCCCAGTCTGATAGCGCGGGGATGATTTGTCGCACCTCCTCTGGCCGCCGCAGTCGCCACAGTTCTCCACTGTTGACACTTTGTGGTCTACTTCGGAAAGAAGGGTGCGTGCACATCCATCATCGTTACCTGAACTGGCCACTGTTTTGCAGGAAGGATGATGTAAGATATTTTTTGCCCCAAATTGTGGTCTTGAATTTTTTGGCAGATGGGATATTGGTGTGACGCCACTGTGCTAACTATCTTTTTGTATCGGACGTGTAATGAGGCACCCACGTCTCTTCTTCTGTCACAATAGAGCTCAGAAAATCCTCACCTTTCAGTTCAAGTCGTTCAAGAAACTAGCGGTCGCTATTGACCTGATTATTCCTGTGCTGCTTTGTCAACTGTTTTGAGACTCATCTTGCCCACAGTTTATTTAGTCAAGCGTTTCTGGGAGTGTCTCGTGTAAGGGAGTTCTGGAAACATCGCAGAAATTTCATCCTGTGTCAATCGGCTTCACGAACAGTTTCCTCGACTTTTTTCACCAATTCATCAGTCAGAATAGAAGGTCTTCAAGAACATATGTTCTGATGCCACTAAACTCCCAATAGCACTTAAACACACGAGTTCTAGTTATAAAACCTTCACCGCAGATAGTTTTGATTCGCAAAAACATTTCGGTAGATGTTACTTCTTTCAGGAGTAGGAAGCGGAACATAGAACGTAGCTCGCACTCTGGGAGGGATTTCTTACAGCCATCTGTCACCCAACTGAACACCAAAACTGGAGATTAAAAATTATGCGTCAGTCTTGTCATGGTGGTTCAGTAACCTCACTTGAGTCTTGGCGTGGTGGTACAGTAACCTCACTTTTGATGCACAGTCTTCTTTATTAAGCCAAGAATATGCGTTTCGCCCGGATCGGGAATCATCAGGTTATTTGAAAATATAAGGGGAGGCGAAATTACAATTAATCCAGCAAGGTCCCAACCTAGACTAAAGGTTCAAACACCCACCGAATAAAGTTAGATAGAGAGGCATAATGAAACACGTTAAGAGTACCACAATTTTCTGCCGAAAAGCATCCGTCAAAGACGGTACGATACCTAATAAAAGGTTATGTTATGTTATGTTATGTTAACCGGGGACTTAGAAACTACGGGGAGGCTTCGCCCCCGCCGCAGCCGCAGTGGTCCACAACCCCACGACGACTATCACAGTCCACTTCACCCCTCCGCCGCCCCACACCGAACCCAGGGTTATTGTGCGGTTCGGCCCCCGGTGGACCCCCCAGGGAATGTCTAACACAGGACGTGTGTAACCGCTATGTTTGCGTGGTAGAGTAACAGTGGTGTACGCGTACGTGGAAAACTTGTTTGCGCAGCAATCGCGGACATAGTGTAGCTGAGGCGGAATAAGGGTAACCAGCCCGCATTCGCCGAGACAAATGGAAAACCGCCTAAAACCATCCCCACATTGGCCGGCTCACCGGACAAAAAACCGCCGGCCGCATTCGTGCCGGGGACCGGCGCTCCTTCCTGCCCGGAAAGCTGTGCATTAGAACGCACGGCCAACCGGGCGGGCTAATAAAAGGTACTGAAAGCAACCTATACGTAAAAATATATTAAAGATTAATAAATTAAAGGTCCGGTATCAGGCATGAATAGAGAACGAGGGAGAAATGAAAATTTGCGAATAACTCCATGGAGGTGACGACAGGCTTAGTAACTCAGAACAAGACTTCACCGCGCAATCTGTAAGCACAGCCGTACACTAGAACGGCAACGGAGGCCCGTCCGTATTCACATAGTACATACGTATGAGTGAGACGAACTCGAGCAGAATAATGGTCTAGTAGTGATTACAGGGCTCTTGCGGCGCCGTCGTCGGGTGTACACTGTGATAAAAACAAATGTCGTGTGATTAGGGCTTCCTTTCGGGTAGACCGTTCGCCGGGTGCAAGTCTTTCGATTTGACGCCACTACTGCGACTTGCGCGTTGATGGGGATGAAATAATGATGATTAGGACAACACAACGCCCAGTCCCCGAGCTGGGAAAATCTCCGACCCAGCCGGGAATCGAACCCGGGCGCTTAGGATTGACATTCTGTAGCGCTGGCCACTTTTTTTTTCATTTTGTTCGGTATTGTTGGTTGCGTTTGGTCTGGGCGGATGTCACAAGCGATCCATTCAAGGTGATCGTTGATTCCTTTACTCGGTTTATTATTACAGAGGGCGAACAGATCTCTGACCGAACGCGCTGAGCTACCGGACCACTCAGCTACCGGGGGCGGACTACAGTCTGATAACGGAGTAAAATTAAAATACAAACGGCCAAACTGAGAAATAAATAAAAACATAATGGAGCATATGCAAATAGACACAGTACAGGACGTACTATTTACGGAGACATAGGAAACCCTTATGTGAAAAACAGTGTAAAAGAATAATGAAGTAAAAAACATAGAGAAACAAAATGAAGATTACAAATATAAGGCTAAAGGGTAACAATTCTAAAAAGATAAAATACCATAGCATAAAATTTCCAAGCGACCAAGACCCTGGTAATAAAAAGCTAAAAACTAATAAATTGTTTGAAAATGGGAAACATACAATAATAAAAGCCTTATTTTTGCCGGATTACTGGTCATTGAGTTACATATCATTCTTAGCGTGTGGAAGTTTAACAATTTCGTTCTTTCAAGTGAACTGAGTCTTTCCGTTCAGAGCGCGGTGTAAAGCCTTTAAGTTCCCGAGTGTAGGTGGCTGGTGGCCACTGGATCTAGGATGGTCAGCGAAGACGGAATTATACTTAACCTGTCCTATCTTAGTAACTGCCCATAAAACCTAATTTTAAAAGCGATTCTCCCGCCAGGGCAATATAAGCTGCTTGACATTCACATGTAGTTATAGACGCCAGAGGTAGCATATTTATCTTTCTGTTGACATTCATTGTGAATGTATATGTGTTGGATTTTATTAGGGACGGTATACACTATTGTTATATTTAGACCACGAAAGAGTTTACTGTGGCATTGGACACATTACCTAAAAATGGAAACTGAGCAAAGCCGTGATATTGCCCTGGCAATGGTTTCTCGCTCGCACAGCGATTTTCTTGTTGTTGTATGTATAATTTATCAGTGATGGAGGGCACCTATCCATTACAAAAAAAGCGATTTATTTAAGGTTTTCCACTTCCTCTGTAATAGATTCTGCGCTAAGCGGAATTTCAGTGATACGATGTATCACAGATCTGAAGTAGCTGCAGCTACAGGAATGACACGACGAAGCGTGTATAATTGTATCGCTTGTAGAAGGCTTACGATAAATGTCAAATTTGATAACATTATTAGTGAGACAAAGCTGCAAATCACAGAAGTTGAGAATACTATTGCTGCACATGATTTCATGCATAAAAATAATTTCGCTGTGAAGGTTGTTAAACTCCTCGACCACAAACGTAATTTTAAATCCTTCACCGTAAAAAATAATTGTTATGTCATCGATATATCGTGTTTAACAGCGGATTTTTTTGGAAATGGCAGAGGCCCGGGTTGAATAGTCACACTCCACATAATTCCCGAATCTATCACTGAGAAACGCAGCAAGACAACTGCCAAGCCCAAGCCATCCGACTGCGTATAAAATTTGTTGTTAGAAGTGAAGCAATTCTACGAAGTCAGGAGCCTAACAGGAGAAGCTCCACAGTTTCATCAGTTCACAGACGTCAGTGCTTCAAGATGTTATCCTGAGTAACTGAAATAGTCTCTTCTAGTGAAGGACAGTAAAGTGAAGCCTGGAGAGAAATATTTATCATGTAAGAGTCGTACAAGTTCCGTTCTACCAGGAATAGCGAAATTTTCGTGAAATGTGAACTCTTCGCCAATCACTTGAAGCAAATATTTAGAGACCGGCTCACCTGGTTTGGTTGGTTGGTTTGTGGGATTGAAGGGACCAAACTACACAAGGGCCATAGGTCCCTTCACCTGGTTTCTCAATCATATTAATAACAGGACGTATAGAGAAATCTATCTTGTGAGCCTTTCTTTGTGCGTGCGTGTTAGGGGCCTTAGGGTTCATCTCTCTAAAATTGGGTAAAAGGTCGGAGTGGGGGGGGGGGGGAGGAGAGGGGAATGATATGCGTGCACCCATCTAAGGAAGCCTTAAGCTCTTTAGCATACGTCTCGACAGGATTGTAATCTATTTCGCGAAGATCATCGTCCTGGAAAAGCCACTGTGTTTTTATCAATGCAGTCATTTTCATGGACAATGACCGGAGTGAAACTTCCTGACAGATTAAAACTGTGCTCTGGACCGAACTCGAACTCGGGAGCTTTGCGGGCAAGTGCTTTATCATCTGAGCTGCGCAAGCACGACTCACAACTGGTCGTCATAGCTCTATTCCTCAGTATGTCGTCTCCTGCCATCCAAAAAACGACAGTAGAATCCCTTTTGTCAGTTCAGTCCACAAGGACATTATGCCAGAATCGTATGGTCTGTATCATGCTTAGCATGTGTGGCCTTCTCAGTAAGTTCACTGGCTTTACAAGCGATTCTCAGTTTATCACGGTGTGGCCGTGCGGTTCTAGGCGCTTCAGACTGGAACCACGTGACCACTACGGTCGCAGGTTCGAATCCTACCTCGGGCATGGATGTGTGTGATGTCCTTAGGTTCGTTAGGTTTAAGTAGTTTTAAGTTCTAGGGGACTGATGACAACAGATGTTAAGTCCCTTAGTGCTCAGAGCCATCTGAACCATTTTTTTTTTCAGTTTTATCAGATTTGTTACAGGTAGAAGCACCAACGGCGATTATACCATGTGTTACCAAGAAAGTAGCAGTAGTGTCGTCTAGCCTTTGTTTGATGCTATGCTTAAGGCCTTTGTTGAGCGTGTGCAGTTGCTTTTCACTGAAAACAATATCCGTTTGTTGACAATAGGCTCTGCATAGGAAAGGGGGCCTTGGGTCTCTTAACCCTGTGATATGCAATAAATTTTTCGAGGCTTATTTAGTTTATGCTGTTGTGTCCTGATAACCAGTTGGGCACTCTCCCATGCACAAATGTTTAAAATTATAAGCAAATCATCAAAATCAGCGATGATCACATGCATCACAGCATTAAAATGTGCAATGAAAATTAAAACATTAATCTTATCTTTCTCCGTGTAAAAGCATTTAATTTCCATATGCGTATAAGCATATCCTAAGATATCAACCTCATTATTGCTACTATTTAAAAAAACGGTCGTAGGTTGCACAATGTTCTTTATTAACGGTGACTCTTGAGTTAATAAAGAACATTGTGCAACTTATGACTGTTTTATTTTTTAAATAATAACGTAAGTTTATGAACTACCTGTGTTCCTGTGATGCTTGCTCAGATGAGGGGATACCTCTCTACCACTCAGTGTTTCCAATCACCAAAAAACGAAGAAAACCACAGCATTAATAGTGCACTTACTTTTTGAACATGCCTCGTACTTTAGAGAGAATGACGCGTGGTCTCTAACCACCTCCATCACAGTTAAGTAAACTTGCCACTATTATTCAGAAAGAATGGTATAAGAGTCCTTTGGAAACTATACAGGGCCTGCATTTATCCACTCGGAGACGACTTAAAGCTGTTTCGAATGCCAACGGGTTTCCTACACCGTACTAGACACAGCAATGTGTACCTTCCTTGTTTCGACAGCTACTTTTCTTCCAAGGGACTGCAATTCCATCACTTCGTCTACCACATGGATCTCAATTTTGATGTCATGTTTACCACTATTTCTGCTGCTCTTCATTACTTTCGGCTTTCTGTGGGCTACAATCAGTCCATATTCTGCGCTTATTAGTTACGCTTACTTATGTAAACTGTATAGGTCAAACCTGCGCTCTCTTGCAGTTAAGAGGAACACGTTTCTCATCACGTTATCTGAGATCAATTATGTTCCATAGTTAACTCTCTACAGAGAAAGTGCCGGGGCGATTAGATTTGCCGACACAAGCTCAAGAATGGTTCAAATGGCTCTGAGCACTATGGGACTTAACTTCTGAGGTCATCAGTGCCCTAGAACTTAGAACTACTTAAACCTAAGTAACCTAAGGACATTACACGCAGCCATGGCCGAGGCAGGATTGGAACATGCTACCGTAGCGGTGGCGCGGTTCCAGACTGTAGCGCCTAGAACCACTCTGTCACTACAGCCCGCACCGATTTAAGCTGTTTTCATCAGCTCTAATATTGATAAGTATATCTCACAGCAAAGGCGGGTGTATTAAATAATTACAATACTCACTAGTTTTGTTTCAGATAAACATTTGAAGACAGAGGATAACATTTCGGTTTTTTCTTTCTCTATTTATTTCGGTTACTGCCTCGTCCTCAGGTATCTGGGCACTGATTATTGTTATACCGACAATCTAAAAATGTGATCAAAATTTTTTAGGGTTCTGAGGCAGCTACTGTTATAATACTCTAAATTAATGCGCCCAAATACATTTTGTTTTTATGACTTCCGAAGCGAAGTAATGAGCTGGATGTATAGCAAAGTTGACAAATACCGTTAAAAGAAGGAACGAAGTTGCAAAACATTGTGACGCAAACCGTAATAGTTTGGAGTGACCTGCTAAAGACCCAGTCCGTCATACGTGGCTACGCCTTACGCCGTCTTGTTTACACAGGCCGCGTCGCTTTTAACACCCTTCACCCGTAATACTCCGTGACGCCATGGCAACACCGTCCCTTGATTCCCACGGTGACTCAGCACTGATGACATTGCCACGTGCAATACACAAAGCCTTCCGTTGCTATTTTGGTGCTGCTACATAATATGTTCTATTCTGTCGTTTATCTTTGTTTTCAGTGATTTTCTTCAAAAACTTTACTATCTGCTTCAATGGAGAGAAGTCTTCCGAAGTAAGAGTGATTTCAGGTGTGCCGCAGGGGAGTGTCATAGGACCGTTGCTATTCACAATATACATAAATGACCTGGTGGATGACATCGGAAGTTCACTGAGGCTTTTTGCAGATGATGCTGTGGTGTATCGAGAGGTTGCAACAATGGAAAATTGTACTGAAATGCAGGAGGATCTGCAGCGAATTGACGCATGGTGCACGGAATGGCAATTGAATCTCAATGTAGCGAAGTGTAATGTGATGCGAATACATAGAAAGATAGGTCCCTTATCATTTAGCTACAAAATAGCAGGTCAGCAACTGGAAGCAGTTAATTCCATAAATTATCTGGGAGTACGCATTAGGAGTGATTTAAAATGGAATGATCATATAAAGTTGCTCGTCGGTAAAGCAGATGCCAGACTGAGATTCATTGGAAGAATCCTAAGGAAATGCAATCCGACAACAAAGGAAGTAGGTTACAGTACGCATGTTCGCCCAATGCTTGAATACTGCTCAGCAGTGTGGGATCCGCACCAGGTAGGGTTGATAGAAGAGATAGAGAAGATCCAACGGAGAGCAGCGCGCTTCGTTACAGGATCATTTAGTAATTGCGAAAGCGTTACGGAGATGATAGATAAACTCCAGTGGAAGACTCTGCAGGAGAGACGCTCAGTAGCTCGGTACGGGCTTTTGTTAAAGTTTCGAGAACATACCTTCACCGAAGAGTCAAGCAGTATATTGCTCCCTCCTACGTATATCTCGCGAAGAGACCATGAGGATAAAATCAGAGAGATTAGAGCCCACACAGAAGCATACCGACAATCCTTCTTTCCACGTACAATACGAGACTGGAATAGAAGGGAGAACCGATAGAGGTACTCAGGGTACCCTCCGCCACACACCGTCAGGTGACTTGCGGAGTACGGATGTAGATGTAGATGTAGAATAATAAGTATATTTTTGAGGATTCCGCATTGAACAAACTATTATTTCTTGTTTATCTGGACCGAGCTCGGTGGCGCAGTGGTTAGCACACTGGACTCGCGAACGGAGGAGGGCGGTTCAATTTCGCGTCCGGTCATCCTGATTTAGTTTCCCGTGATTTCCCTAAATCGCTCCAGGCAAATGCTCGGATGGTTCCTTTGAAAGGGCACGGCCGACTTCCTTCCCTAATCCGATGAGATCAATGACCTCGCTGTCTGGTCTCCTTCTCCAGACAACCCAACCCAACCTTGTTTTTCTGGCCCATTCTGGAAACTGAACATTGTGGAAAGGCTTAAACACTCTGACTTTTTATGGAAAGAGCTTGGAGTCGCCTTTATATCATATTTAGACCTTTGAGTGTCCAATACCTACCTTGCGAATATCAGTAGATGTTGGGTATTTCCAGGTATTTCATATTATATAGCTGTGCAATGGGAATATGGTGACGTCATACAATAAATGAGCTTGTGAGGATGATAACTAAATCGGCGCATTATATACCAGGGCATGGTATGACACACAGTTATATGTCACTTTCACGTCAGCTGGTTTTGAGAAATTGTTTTAGAGATCGTTCTTAAGACAATAGTGTGATTTAAGCCAGTGAGTACAGAGATTATGGTTGACAAAAGATTATTTACAGATGGTCGATTGGGATGATTCTATTGCAGAGTCCGATAGCGAGCACACCTAAGGCCATCATTTGTTGTCTCTGGCATAAATTGGTAGGTATTGTGTGGAAATATTGTGTAGAAAACTGAAATCTTCAACCCGTCTTGGCATCGGAGTCATCTATTTTAATTCTTTGCTCTCTTATGAGATGCCTAGTAATCAACTAAATATAGTGTACGGGTGCCTCACTCATTTTATCGCTTGAGAAACAGCTAGTAATGAGTGCGTAGCGAAATGTTTCATCCACACACAGATGAGCCAAATACTATGACCACATCCTTTGTATCATGTTAGTACATCTTTGGAACGCAGTACAGCAGCGATTCAATGTGACATGAATTCGAGAATTCATTGATAGTTTCAGGAAGACATGTCGCACGAGGATATGTGGCACCATGTCACGAAATCCCGTAAATAACGGGTTGATAGTTTGTGGGCCCTGAACTGGCACCGATGGCGTCGGAGATGTCGTCTATCGGGTTCAGATCAGACTAATTTGGTGGCCAAGACAACGCGAGATCACATCGCTTTCGTGGCAGACAACGGATAAGGAGGGATGCAGGTGGTCTGTAGTAATGTTCACGAATTCCTCACATATCCAGGTGCCTAAGATTACTGCCGAAAGCTCAGAAGAATGTCCACTGTGGCGTAATACTGCTCGCAGGGCCCTACGTTCGAGGCGTGGTGCATGCTACGAACGGCCGTTCGCTTGGATGACGGCGTATCTACACTCCTGGAAATGGAAAAAAGAACACATTGACACCGGTGTGTCAGACCCACCATACTTGCTCCGGACACTGCAAGAGGGCTGTACAAGCAATGATCACACGCACGGCACAGCGGACACACCAGGAACCGCGGTGTTGGCCGTCGAATGGCGCTAGCTGCGCAGCATTTGTGCACCGCCGCCGTCAGTGTCAGCCAGTTTACCGTGGCATACGGAGCTCCATCGCAGTCTTTAACACTGGTAGCATGCCGCGACAGCGTGGACGTGAACCGTATGTGCAGTTGACGGACTTTGAGCGAGGGCGTATAGTGGGCATGCGGGAGGCCGGGTGGACGTACCGCCGAATTGCTCAGCACGTGGGGCGTGAGGTCTCCACAGTACATCGATGTCGTCGCCAGTGGTCGGCGGAAGGTGCACGTGCCCGTCGACCTGGGACCGGACCGCAGCGACGCACGGATGCACGCCAAGACCGTAGGATCCTACGCAGTGCTGTAGGGGACCGCACCGCCACTTCCCAGCAAATTAGGGACACTGTTGCTCCTGGGGTATCGGCGAGGACCATTCGCAACCGTCTCCATGAAGCTGAGCTACGGGCCCGCACACCGTTAGGCCGTCTTCCGCTCACGCGCCAACATCGTGCAGCCCGCCTCCAGTGGTGTCGCGACAGGCGTGAATGGAGGGACGAATGGAGACGTGTCGTCTTCAGCGATGAGAGTCGCTTCTGCCTTGGTGCCAATGATGGTCGTATGCGTGTTTGGCGCCGTGCAGGTGAGCGCCAGAATCAGGACTGCATACGACCGAGGCACACAGGGCCAACACCCGGCATCATGGTGTGGGGAGCGATCTCCTACACTGGCCGTACACCTCTGGTGATCGTCGAGGGGACACTGAATAGTGCACGGTACATCCAAACCGTCATCGAACCCATCGTTCTACCATTCCTAGACCGGCAAGGGAACTTGCTGTTCCAACAGGACAATGCACGTCCGCATGTATCCCGTGCCACCCAACGTGCTCTAGAAGGTGTAAGTCAACTACCCTGGCCAGCAAGATCTCCGGATCTGTCCCCAATTGAGCATGTTTGGGACTGGATGAAGCGTCGTCTCACGCGGTCTGCACGTCCAGCACGAACGCTGGTCCAACTGAGGCGCCAGGTGGAAATGGCATGGCAAGCCGTTCCACAGGACTACATCCAGCATCTCTACGATCGTCTCCATGGGAGAATAGCAGCCTGCATTGCTGCGAAAGGTGGATATACACTGTACTGGTGCCGACATTGTGCATGCTCTGTTGCCTGTGTCTATGTGCCTGTGGTTCTGTCAGTGTGATCATGTGATGTATCTGACCCCAGGAATGTGTCAATAAAGTTTCCCCTTCCTGGGACAATGAATTAACGGTGTTCTTATTTCAATTTCCAGAAGTGTATTACTGTGGTGATAGTTGCTCCCTACGTAGGTCGGCGTCAACAAAATATTTTCTTATTCGGAAGAGAAAATTAAAATTTCGTGAGAAGATTCCACCGTTACGAAAAACGTCTTTCTTTTTATGATTTCCACACGCAATACTGTATCATATCCATAACGCTCTCTCCCCTATTTCTCGGTATTACGAAACGTAACGTACGCCTTTGAAATTACTCGATGCACTCCGTTAATCCTATCTGGTAAGGATCCCTCAAAGCGCAGCAGTACTTTTAAGTAGGACGGCCAAGCATACAGTAAGCAATCTCTTTAGTAGATCTGTTGCATCTTCGAAGTGGTCTGCCAATAAAAAACATTTTTGGTTCCCCTTCCCCCACAATATTTTCTACGTGTTCTTACCAGTTACGTTTCTCGTAATCGTAATTCCTAGGTATATAGCTGAATTTATCCGGCTTCAGATTTGATTGATTTATAGTGTAACCGAAGTTTAACGGATTCCTTTTAACACTCATGTTGATGAGCTCTCACTTTTCATTATTTACGATCAATTTCCAATTTTCTCACCATACAGATATATTTTCTAAATCGGTTTGAAAATTGGTTTTGATCATTTGATGACTTTACAACTCGTTAATGACAACATTATCTGCAAACAACCTAAGACGACTGTTCAAATTGTCTCCTAAATCGTTTTTATAGATCAGGAACAACAGAGGGCCTACAACACTACCTTGCGGAACGCCAGCAATCACTTCCGTTTTACTCGATGAATTTTTGTCAGTTACTCCGAACTGTGACCTCTCTGACAGGAAATCATGAATCCAGCAGCATAACTGAGACGATATTCCATAAGCACCCAATTTGACTTCAAGCCGCTTGTGACGTACGGGTTAAAGCCTTTCTAGAAACCTAGAAATATTATATCAACTCGAAATCCCTTGTCGGCAACACCCACTTCGTGTGAGTAAAGATCTAGTAGTGCTTTACAACAAAGATGTTTTGTAAATCCGTATTGACTACGTGTCAATAGACCGTTCTCTTAGAGGCAATTCATAATATTCGAACAGAATATATTCCAGAATCCTGCTGCACATTGACGTTAATGATAGAGGCCTGTAGTTTAGTGGATTACTCCTACTTCCTTTCTTGACTTTCCAGTCTTTGGGTAAGAATCTTTCGTCGCGCGAGTAATTGTATATGTTTGTTAAGTATCGAGCTGTTACATTAGCTTACTTTGAAAGGAACTTAACTGGTATACTTTCTGGACTGGACGACTTGTTTTTATTAAGTGATTTAAACTGCTTCACTACTCCGTGGATATCTACTTCTAGGTACCCAAACACGATCGCATTCACTTTCTACGATGAGGTGTGGACTCTCCACCCCTGGTCACCTACCCGTTGTTATACCTTATCGCCGCTAGAATGACTCCCCGATCGCTTCTGCTCCACTTATACTTTCCTTGCGGGGTCATATGCCTGCAGTGCAACCAGGCGCCATTCAGTCTCGTGGTAGGCATTGTCATAATGTTTTGGCGCATGAATGTGTATCGGAGGAAGGATTCTTTCCTGTCACTAAGACCGCCGCGAGAAGAGTGTGCGTAATTTTCTCCTGATTGCAGGAACTGTGCTCTATCATATTGGGTGGCTCAAAAAGAAAGAACGGATTTCAGTTGTTCATTACAGAAAAATTGTTAAAGATAGAAACACATAGGCCATGTTGCTAGTTATATGAAGGTTCAAAGTTTTGAGACTGCTGCGCTGTTTTTGCTTGTAGTTATATGGCAACTACACCATAAGAAAAATCATTTTGTGTGTGTGTGGATTTGCGGGGTGTCAATCGACTGTTCATCTACATCTACATCTACATCCATACTCCGAAAGCCACTTGACGGTGTGTGGCGGCGAGTACTTTTAGTACCTCTATCGGTTCTCTATTCTATTCCAGTCTCGTATTGCTCGTGGAAAGAAATATTGTCGGTATGCCTCTGTGTCGGCTCTAATCTCTCTGATTTTATCCTCATGGCCTCTTCGCAAGATACACGTAGGAGGTAGCAATAGACTGCTTGACTCATCGGTGAAGGTATGTTCTCGAAACTTACACAAAAGCCCGTTCCGAGCTACTGAGCGTCTCTCCTGCAGAGTCTTCCACTGGAGTTTATCTATCATCTCCGTAACGCTTTCGCGATTACTAAATGGTCCTGTAACGAAGCGCGCTGCTCGTCGTTGGGTCTTCTCTATCTCTATCTGGTACGGATTCCACACTGATGAACAATATTCAAGCAGAGGGTGAAAACGTGTACTGTAACCGACTTCCTTTGTTTTCGGATTGCATTTCCTTAGGATTCTTCCAATGAAGCTCAGTCTGGCATCTGCTTTACCGACGATCAACTTTATATGATCATTCCATTTTAAATCAGACCTATTGCCTACGCCCAGATAATTTATGGAATCAACTGCTTACAGTTGCTGACCTGCTATATTGTAGCTAAATGATAAAGGATCTTTCTTTCTATGTATTCGCAGCACATTACACTTGTCTACATTGAGATTCAATTGCCATTCTAGAGAAGGAACTACAGATTGTCGCACACATTACAAAATGGTACATATCGAAATAGATGACAGAGGGATAGAAAAACAATTAAAATCGCTCAAAAGAGGAAAGGCCGTTGGACCTGATGGGATACCAATTCGATTTTAAGAGGAAAGGCCGTTGGACCTGATGGGATACCAGTTCGATTTTAAACAGAGTATGCGAAGGAACTTGCCCCCCTTCTTGCAAGAAGAGCGTAGCGTTCCAAAGGATTGGAAAAGGGCATAGGTTATCCCCGTTTTCAAGACGGGACGTCTATCAGATGTGCAGAACTGTAGACCTATATCTCTAACGTCGATCAGTTGTAGAATTTTGGAACACGTATTATGTTCGAGTATAATGACTTTCCTGGAGACTAGAAATCTACTCTGTAGGAATCAGCATGAGTTTCAAAAAAGACGATAGTGTGAAACCCAGCTCGCGCTCTTCGTCCACTGTTCAAGTGTAACGTTCATTCTGCCGCCAATTTAGCGAGAGGCTGCCTCTGCACAAGCACATTTATGACTGGTGTAAAAGTTGATTGCACATGCAGAGGGAAGAGCGCACTGATCGGCCACGCACATCTGATGAAAATATCGAGCTTAGCCGAAATCCGTTCACACGGAGCCGTGTGTAGTTCACAAGACGAGCAGACCAGGAGCCTCAACTTCCTCTAACAACGGTGTGGCGTGCTCTGAAATATGAGGCCTTAAGAAAAAATACTTCCATTTCAGTTCTCTGGAATACGGTAGAGGGCACTTACTCCGAGTTACTCATCATTTCGGACGAAACGGCGTCTCATCTATCGGGTAAAGTACACCGCCATAATGTAAGTATTTTGTGGCCACAAAATCCCGATATCGTCCTCGAACCAGAAAGAGTCTCACAGAAATTGATTGTCTTTTGTGCCGTTTCTGTTCACAAAGTTTATCGACCTTTCCTTTTTTGCGGAGGAAACAGCGACAGGAATGTCGTATCTAAACATTCTGCAAAATTGGTTGTTTCCTCAACTTCGCGAAGATTCCAATGATATCACTTTTATGCATGGCGACGCCCCGCTTCACTTTCACCTTGGGGCGTGGCGTTAAAATGGATCTGATCACTATGGGACTTAACTTCTGAGGTCATCAGTCCCCTAGAACATAGAACTACTTAAACCTAACTAACCTCACACACCCATGCCCGAGGCAGGATTCGTACCTGCGACCGTAGCGGTCGCGCGGTTGCAGACTACAGCGCCTAGAACCGCTCGGCACCCTGGCCGGCGGGCGGCGTTAGCTTAACAACCCTATCCCACAACCTTGGGTTGGAAGAGATGGACAACAAGATCTTGTTCATTAATTTTGGCATCCTAGGTCACCAGCACTCACAACTTGCGATTTTTTTTTCTGTGGAGGTATATAAAAAACAGATTCTTTGTCCCAACTATGGCAGATACTCTTCAAGAGTTGAGAAATCGAACTGTTGAAGCGGTTGATTCGATAAATATGGATCTGCTGATTCGTGTGTGGAATAAAGTGGGCTATCGTTTCGATATTTCTCAAGCAACCCATTGTGCTCACAAAAAAATCAAATAGCTCTGAGCACTATGGGACTTAACTTCTGAGGTCATCAGTCCCCTAGAACATAGAACTACTTAAACCTAACTAACCTAAGGTCATCACACACATCCATGCCCGAGGCAGGATTCGAACCTGCGACTGTAGCGGTTCCAGACTGTGGCTCACATTGAGATTATGGTACACTGTTTGCGCGAACATTAAACTTTCAACCTTTATCTATCTAGTGACATGAGCAAAGTATTTTTATCATTCACAGTTTATCTTTAGTAAACAACTGAAATCTGTTCTTTCTTTTTGAATCAACATGTATAAACGATTTCACTGAGTTTCTTTTCGTACAGAGTCTCCTGAACTTACATGTTGTATTAAGAACTTTTTGTTAGAAAGTTTCTGATTTCGTTTCTGCAACATTCTTCTGCTGCAGTATTCAACTACGTCACGAGTAACCCCCTTTAATCACTTCTGTACTGCATCAATTAACTTCTAGAGTGTCATTTTGGTCGTTTCACGGCGTTTTGTCTGTGAATTATCTACGTAGACCTACAGACTGAGAACCTACTGAATGAAATGACGTCGTTTAAGAACAATGCACAGCAACAATTCGAACCGAAACGAAGTGGTTCAAAAGTTACAGTATATGGTGGGCGCGATGTTACTATTGGTGACAACATCGCAGGTGTTGAATCCTCGCAGGTAATAATTCAGCGATAACTCACCCTGGAATCGACGTCCTAGTGTGCCATGGCATTTGCCACTTGAGTACAGTTGAACAATATGGTAATAATTTCAGCATCTTCCGACTTCGCATCTCCTAGGTGTGTTTTACGTCTATGTGTTAGGTAGGAATCAGCTATTTTATGGTCACAATGAGGCAGTTACTTAAGAATGAACAAAATGAAGAGCAAAATTACATTAATACAAAAATAATGTACAGACCGTGCTCGAATCATCCATTCACTCTAGTTCAGTGGTACTCACGGTGTATTTAAGTGGTTTGGATGATAGTGAAATAAAAACAGTATCTGATTGGAAATAGATTCAGATCACTTGAGTATACAAAAATCCAATGGATTTAATCTCAGACCTTCGCCCCGTGTTACCACGAAAGAGAACATATCACCTAAGGTGACCTGTCTGTGGTCCATTTGGTGCTTTTCAAGAGAAGAGCCATGCTGCAGAGTCACACTGCTCAGCGAGCAGTCACTTGGAGGAAAAGTAGAGAGTTCCTCCTATATGTATTTTGATGTCTGGTGTGAGCACGGAGCACGAGTACCTGGAACATGTCCAGCCCTAGCCGCTAACATTTGCTACGAAGCGTGAAATCTTGCACAAGACAAAATGCTTAGTTTCTGGATTCCACAGAGCATTGCTTCGTTAGTAGCAAGGCCAGTTAGCAGCCAAGAGAGAGGAGCGGGGAATCCAAAGATCCGCAACACTCGTAGACTTTGTCGATAGTGGACAAGAACATACACAGGACGCAAGCTGTTGGGGGTGAATGACGAAATAGGAAATAATCGCGAGAGATCATATAAAAGTGTGTAAGTACACTTGCCAATAGTGATATCTATGTTTCTTTGGCGGGGACAGATGTAAATCCGATTAACAAAGCTCCTTTTTCTCTAATTGAGGGAGAGGGTCGGAGGGGGGGGGGGGAGTCCATGAGAATGTGGTAGGTATGGGAATCACAACACCAATGAAGAACGCTTGGAGACCGGTTTGGCAGTGCTTGTCAAGGAGGTAAACTTTGTTGCTGTATCTCATTATGATGTCTCTACAATAGCTTGGATGATACATTAACTGGCAAACTGTTTAGGTACACAGTTACCAACTGAGAGCACGTGGAAGCAGTTGTAGAAACAGAAGAACAGGCTCTATCAAGTTTCATCCTAACTCTTCTTTCTTCGTCAACAAAAAGCACGACCCCACCCTCTGTCAGGCATGCCAAACTGCGGACTGAACTTCCCACAAGAGCGACAACCATCATCACACATATAGCTGTTAAATTTGCGTTAAAACATGGTCTTATTCACGTCCCAAAAGAGCGGCAACAATTAAAATTCGGTTGACAGTACACCGTTTTGAAACAATATTTTCACGTACATACGTGAGAACTCTTAAATCTGAAGCCTTTAACACTTAAGTCCGTAAATAGAATAATTTTTCTTACAGCTTCTTTGCTAATGTTCAAATAAATAACAGAAGACCTAAGTGTTCTTTTAAATAACTAAGTAAAATTTTGTATTGGCGCTCTTAAAAACTATTATTGGTTAATTATAAATGAGAAGCACAAAAATGAGGATGTATTACAGTGTACTGAGTGTTTGTTTTAACTTGAGACAAATAAATATTTCGAAAATAAATATTTTCATACGAAAAAATTGTTCAAGGTGAAAAGTTAATGTCAGTAAAGATGACATATGTCTGAGCTAGAACTGGCCACCCACTAACCATTCCTTCTTTGTTGGCGGGGTCAACTTTGCATTTTCAGATGGCAACCACTACATTTTATTACATATTCATATCCTATGCCAAAAAATGTAATGAGTTTCATTTGTGGTAGACGGCACTGCAATCGCCAAATATCAAGTCTACCTGTTTTTTTTTTTTGCAATTAAGAAGCGATACATTTGACATAACCTTTCATTTACACCTTTGTGTTCTGAATTTACGACTAACTTATCAGCCGGCCATGGTGGCCGAGCGGTTCTAGCCGCTATCGCTACTGTCACAGGTTCGAATCCTGCGTCGGGCATGGATGTGTGTGATGTCCTTAGGTTAGTTAGGTTTAAGTAGTTCTAGGTTCTAGGGGACTGATGACCTCAGCAGTTAAGTCCCATAGTGGTCAGAGCCATTTGAACAATTATTTATTTATTTATTTATTTATTTTTTAATTTTTTATTTATTTTTTTTTTTAACCAACGCATCCGTTAGGACAGTGGGGCGAAATTTGAGGTTAATAGGCTGTGACTGCAGACGACCGACGCGAGTGCCTTTGCTGACAGCACGACATCGCCTGCAGCGCTTCTCCTGGCCTTGTGACCAAATCGTTTGGACCATAGACAACTGGAAATCCTTGGCCTGGTCAGATGACTCTCGATTTCAGCTGGTAAGACCTGATGGTAGGGCTCGAATGTGGCGAAGACCCCACAAAGCCATGAATCCAAGATGTTAACAAGGCACAGTGTAAGCGGTAGTGGCCTGATAAGGGTGCGGGCTGTGTTTACATGGAATAGACTGGGTCCTATGGTCCAAGTAAACAGATCATTGATTGGAAATTATTATGTTCGGCTACTTGGAGACCATTCGAGGACTTCAGGCTCCCAGACAACAATGGAATTTTTATGGATGACAATGCGCCATATCAACTGGCCACAATTGTTCGTGTCTGGTTTGGAGAACATTCTGGACAATTTGAACGAAAGATTTGGTCACCCACATCGACCCACATGAATCCCATCGAACCTTTATTGGACGTAATAGAGAGGCGAGTTCGTGCACAAAACCGTGCACTGGCAACACTTTCGCAGTTATGAACGGCTATAGAGGCAGCATGGTTCCTTACTTCTGCAAGGGACTTCCAAAGTTGAGTCCATGCCACGTCGTGTTTCTGAATTACGTCGGTCAAATGGCGATACGACTTTGATTTAGGAGATATCCCATGGCTTTGTCGTCTCACTGTATTACTTTTCACAGAGTGTCGAATGGTTTCTTGTCCTTACGTATAAGCAAAGGTGACAATGTAGATGGTTCATAGAATAGCACGATGTTTGCTTTGTGTAAACGAGCCGTAACATACACTATCGGATCGCTTTGCAAAATTATTTTTTCCTAAAACAGTTTATTATAAGTTGCACATTAGTTGTTACAGTAAGATGCTACATAGATGATGCATTGTAATATTCATTGACTGTACAGGATGTTTCACAGTTCCTATTACAAACTTGCAGGGGAGACACAGTGCATAAACGTCGTGAATAATAACCGCTTGGCTGTTCTTGTAAATAATTTATTTAACTACCCGTTTCGTAGCTTAGAAGCCACATCATCAGGTTACATACGTTAGATACGTTAAACTTGTGAAATGGACAGGACTGAACGTTCGCTGTCTATGAACAAACGCAACTATCGATCCGTCAGGCAAGCAGAAAGTATGGATCCACGATTCCTCAAGCGCACCAAGAATCCGGAGAGGACAAATGTAGCCGGTTAACCATTACATCGAGGGTCACAATCCATCAAAAGTGCCATAAATACAGCAGACTGGGATGAAGGGACAAGCAAGCGTGAGGGTGTCCAGGTAAGGAGCGGTAGATAAAGCTCTGATAAAGGAAGACAAATCTGGAACTGTTCCGTTAGGACGTAAATTAAGTTTGAAGACTGGATCATTGTCAAACCTCCCTCTTCACGGTACACCCACAGCGGAGACAATTAGCTCTGAGCTAGGTGTTCTACAGGAGTTTCCCCATGCGGCGACCTTGCTACTAGTTATGGAAGGCATATCAATGACGCACGATTTGATAGGCACGATCCACAAATCTTGGTGGACGTTCGTGGTGCGCCACGGTAACCCTTCTAATTGTGAATATACCAGTTTCTCACAGCCGTTGTTGTGATCGGTCGAAAATGGTATATGGTGGTCTCAGACGATTCGCAAAACCATGATGAGTAAGACCGCTTCATGTATATGATACCTCTTCATTTCTGATCCAATTAGGTTCACGAGGTTTTAGCCACATCTTCAGGAATACATATTTATAATTTATTCCAAACGATAAGCAGTAGAAGACATACCATCTTTGTCCAGTTGTGAGAAATAATTTACTCGAAATGGAAAACATTCTCCATACATGCCTTATTTATCTGTAGCATTACGTGTCATACCACGAAGCATGAGATTTGAAAGCGATCCAGTCTTGAAACTTATTTTGCCAGCCGGAGTGGCCGAGCGGTTCTAGGCGCCACAGTCTGGAACCGCGCGATCGCTACGGTCGCAGATTAGAATCATGCCTCGGGCATGAACGTGTGTGATGTCCTTAGGTTGGTTAGGTTTAAATAGTTCTAAATGCTAGGGGACTGATAGTCCCATAGTGCTCAGAGCCATTTGAACCATTTTTGTCAAAATTATTTTGCATCTGAATAATACATTCTCGTCATGCATTTAATGTATTCTCAATGGCGAATATGGACAAACACCAGCTGAAGAATGGAATAAGAACAAGGAAAGTTTGTGCCGGACCGGGACTCGAACACGGATCTGCCACTTATTGCGAGTGGCCGCCTTACCATCTGGCTATCCGAGTACGACTCACGGGCACACCCAAACTTCCATATGTCGTCAGTCATGTGTCGACAGCCTGTGCTCGTACATCCATTTCGCATATTCCCGTACAGGGGAGATATTTTACTTGAAACTCGCTCGCTGGTATCGACGGCTAAATACGATATTGCAGTGCGTGTGTTATTCAGAATTGTGATGCAATGTTCCTTCGAGTTCGAGTGCCGGCCCGGCACAAATTTTCACTGTCGCCATTCCATTCTACGGCTGATGGTTGTCCATATTCGCAATTGCAAATACATTAAATGAATTTCATAGTGGCTGCATTCACCGCACCGCCTTTTCCACTGGACATGTATGCATGTCCAAAGGAACTTTGCATCGTGATTCAGAATAACACAGGGAATCGAATTTATCCGCCGGCAACGGGCAAGCGACTTTGACGTAAAATGTCTCACTTGTTCGGTAATATACATAATGGATGTACGGGTACAGGTTGTTGAAGCACAGTTGACGACATATGAAAGTCAGGGTCTGGGCGCGAGACATCACGGATAGCCAAATGGTAAGGCGATAAGCGGGAAATCCAGGTTCGAGCCCTGGTCGGGTACAAATCTTCACAATCGCCACTCCATTGATGATGATTGTACATATTAGCAATTGCGAATACGTGAATACATTAAATGTATTTAATGACACCTGTAGCCTCTGCAGTGTCTGCTCCTTTACATATGCATGAATATGCATGAATAACACTGGGACTGCAATATCGAATTCCCGTCATTTGTTCCTTACCAAAACTTTATTTACTAAGCCCACTCTACAACCCTAGAGGCTGTTATAGGAGTTGTCAAACACCCAGCATATGATTCTGCTGCAGAAGATGAGCGGCAGTACACAGTCTGCTCTGGCAAATCAGTTGGAATAAATAATATAAAACTAATACAAATAGCTTTCGTCGATACTTACATGCCCAACACAGAGATAATTTAAAGGCCTTTCATACCATTTAAGTTGTCAGAAGTATAATCACCATGGCGGAATCATGTCTTTCACTGGCCTCATCTTGTCATTATGACTTCAGGCTACTTCGTTGGCGAAACATCTGCATGTGAACAGTGATAACAGACCTACCAGGAAACTGCACATTATGTAAGCTTTGTATCCTACATAGGCCTTTAGTGGTTGTAAAGAAATGATATGGATTCGAAGAAGGGATCAGTGGGCAAAGCTGGAAGTTGCAGCTCCTTTTGTGTGAGAATTTCGAACATTTTGCTCTGATATTTCGGCAGGTATCTGCAATTTGGTTCTTTGCAATTGTATATGAATTCGGCCAATGAATAATTTCGTCTTTTATAATAGCCAAGGTAAATATCTTACCATGAACAACAGAAAGATATAGGCCATTATCCATAACAATCGTTGACGGCCTTGTGGAAGAAGACGTAGAGATGTTTCAAAAAGCTTCTGAAAATACCATCATAATAATCACTTGTCTTTTTACATGAAATACCAGACAGTGCGGCACAAAAGTTTGATTTTCCAACAGGCACTCTTTCCGCTTGGATGTCATCGCTCCAATCTCATACAATGACTGGCACTGATGCAAGTAGCTAAAGCCTGAGGTTTTCAAAACTGCGGGTAATTAAATTGTACTGTCATTAAAAATATCTATTTTCTGAAACACGAACGGTTTCAAACGTGTTGGGTGTTCCAAAGATAATGTAGAGCGTCTTTCTGAAGACTATCCCAAACTATCACGTCTTTCTTCCTCAACCGCTTTTCCCCTAGAGTCTGCAGCTTCTTGCTGTTAGGCAAATCGCAATCTTCAGCGTAACACGGAGCGAGGTGGCGCAGTGGTTAGCACACTGGACTCGCATTCGGGAAGACGACGGTTCAATTTCTCGTCCAGCCATCCTGATTTAGGTTTTCCGTGATTTCCCTAAATCGCTCCAGGTAAATGCCGGGATGGTTCCTTTGAAAGGGCACGGTCGATTTCCTTCCCCGTCCTTCCCTAATCCGATGACACCGATGACCTCGCTGTCTGGTCTCCTCCCCCAAAACAACCCAACCCAGCATACAGTGTACCGTTCTTTCCCTATCATTGTAAGGCGATTATGGGTTTTGTGTCCTCAGCTGACGACCTCCCTTGTTATTTGTCAGGATTATACAGACGTTGGGTACATGAGATCCCAAAACTCGCGAACATAGAGTTATTTACCATCATCACTTCATTTCCATAAGAACAGTATAACGCGCTTGCTACGCCGACACGTTATAGCTGTGTCTGACGTCCTACCACGAGTAAGTACGGGTTTGTCGCGAGACGATGACGACAAATTCTGCGTTGGAAACAGTTCCACCCTTTCAAGTGGCCTGCGACGCGAAGCGACTACAGCCGACGTATACCGACACCGCATTTCATCAGCATTCCGAGATAGCGCCAGCTCGCTCTCGTTCTCTTCTCGCACTAGACTCCTGCGTCCAAGCAGGTAACCCTTACATCATGACAGCGTCTCTGTTTTTTGTTTTTTTTTTTTTTTTCTAACGTGTTGCAATCCTCGCTACAAGCGAAGCAACAGGGATAAGGGCTCACAGTTCTTTTTGTTCTCAACGTTCTCTTCCACCGAACAACCAAATTGGTGGATCTGACTATGTAACACACTTTTTCCTCAGTTCTCACTTCATGTCTTGGGTTTGTACCACTTGTCGTATTACATATGGTTTGAGGAAAATAGAAGTGGAAAAATTGTTAAGGCTTTCCAGGCCACTTGTTGACAAACTGCCTGTTGCCTTCTGTCTCTGGTTCTTCGGAAGAGATTTGTTTGACGATTTTTCTGACGTTTCACTAGCACCAGAGAGTGTAAGAAGGTGGAGATTGTGGTGTGCTACTGTAAGACCTTCGGTACACACACCATCAGATTATTTGACTTGTCGCTCTAACGAAGTAGGCGAATGTCAGCAATATGTCTCGTGATCTTATCGTGGCGTGTTTATCTTCTGCCGTTAGGTCAGACGATAGAAATGCCTCTTGCACGCTTAGAGTAGCAGATTGACGGTCACCAGCTTTAAACAGAACTTGATTAATTTTCACACTCATGTATTAAAATAATAACAATCATAAACCTTCAGTAATTAAAACTTCCGGGCTAAGAGGCCGTGGTCCAATAGTAGAAATACTTCTCCCTGCCCGCAGCTGGCAACGAAACGTCAGGGAGAAGTATTTCTACTATTGGACCATGGCCTCTTAGCCCGGAAGTTTTAATTACTGAAGACGCCGGCCGTGAAAGCCTACACGCTATGATTTATCATAAACCTTACTTAACTTAATTCTGGATGCTGTTTACAATTGACAATCTGAAGTTCCTTTGGTCTTGGTACGTTAATCTCATTCTCACATATCTCTGATACTTGACGAATTGTCTATACATTTCTCTTCATGGCTGTGTACAGGAATATGGTACTCTTATTAGGCGCAGACTGAAACTTGACTATAGACTGGTACAGACTAATGCAGACTGACTAATCGGAGGTCTGTACACTCGTTATAATACCTCGCGCCTTCAGGTATCACTGCGCGAGTGTGATCCGCGAGCACAAAAGGTTCTTCGTTAGCAGCAATCTCATTGGCTGCGTTACATATTAATACGCGGATCGCCGGAAGCAGAATTTGGTCCGTCTTTAAAGCAGCGCCATCTCGTAATGCGGAGACGGACGAGCGTTGCGCCTGTTGTGCTTAGTGGGGCGCGCTCTAGTGGGTAAGTTGTGTACGCTCTGACTACGCGGAACTATATACACAACAGAGATACAACTGAAATACTAACGAGAGACCATAGAGATAATAAAGCTGTTACTTTTAGTACAGAATAATGCAAGCAGATAGAGCAGCGGCCATTTGAAGCCAAAGTAGTAACTGGTACATAGATACCCTGACCGGTAAGAACTTACCCTGATTGACTGAATGAAAAACTAAGAATTATGATATAGAGTGTAGAATAACTGCTATTTTATTGATAGTTGTGTCAAATTAAACATATTCAAAACTAATGATATGCAGTATGTAATGTCCTTAAAACTAACGTAAGAAACACGCAACAGATTCCAAACTTGCGTCGATTGAAAAACATATTTTCTCTTTTCTTCATTCTTGTTTTGCATTTGTTGGAAACAATAAACATGCTGAAACGGAGTACTGAAGGTATTTTAACGTTTATACATTTAACTGTACTAAGCTAGATGTAGCAAATTACTCTTCAGCCCCGCAGCAGCACTACGTCAAACAATACCGATACGATCACCTGTCCGGCAGAAGCAAGATGATTGGTGTTCGCTATTAATTTAACTGTACTTGACACTATGCCTTTCCTTGCGACAAATTCATAAGAATTCGATCATTCAAAAATGGTTCAAATGTCTCTCAGCACTATGGGACTTAATATCTGAAGTCATCAGTTCCCTAGACTTAGAACTACTTAAATGTAACTGAGCTAAGGACATCACACACATCCATGCCCGAGGGAGGATTCGAACCTGCGACAGTAGCAGCAGCGTGATTCCGGACTGAAGCGCCTAGAACCGCTTGGTCAGAGCGGTCGGCATCGATCGTTCCTAAACATTGGCATGTATCTAACTTTTTCATAAACAGTAACGCCCCCCCCCCCCCCTCCCATGAACCATGCAGCTTGCCGTTGGTGGGGAGGCTTGCGTGCCTCAGCGATACAGATGGCCGTACCGTAGGTGCAACCACAACGGAGGGGTATCAGGTTTTAAATTGTAGACATTTCCATGGGCAGATGTGGACTCTGACCACAATATATTGGTTATGACCTGTAGGTTAAAACTGAAGAAACTGCAAAAAGGTAGGAATTTAAGGACATGGGATCTGGATAAGCTGAAAGAACCAGAGGATGTACAGAGTTTCAAGGAGAGCATAAGTGAACAATTGACAGGAATGGGGGAAAGAAACACAGTAGAAGAAGAATGGGTAGCTCTGAGGGATGAAGTACTGAAGGCAGCAGAGGATCAAGTAGGTAAAAAGACGAGGGCTAGTAGAAATCCTTGGGTAACAGAAGAAATATTGACTTTAATTGATAAAAGGAGAAAATATAAAAATGCAGTAAATGAAGCAGGCAAAAAGGAATACAAATGTCTCAAAAATGAGATCGACAGGAAGTGCAAAATGGCTAAGCAGGGATGGCTAGAGGACAAATGTAATGATGTACAAGCTTATCTCACTAGGGGTAAGATAGATACTGCCTACAGGAAAATTAGAGAGACCTTTGGAGAGAAGAGAAACACTTGTATAAATATCAAGAGCTCAGATGAAAACCCAGTTCTAAGCAAAGAAGGGAAAGCAGAAAGGTGGAAGGAGTATATAGAAGGTTTATACAAGGGCGATGTACTTGAGGACAATATTATGGAAATGGAAGAGGATGTAGATGAAGACGAAATGGGAGATACGATACTTCGTGAAGAGTTTGACAGAGCACTGAAATACCTCAGTTGAAACAAAGCCCCCGGAATAGACAATATTCCATTAGAACTACTGACAGCCTTGGGAGAGCCAGTCATGACAAAACTCTACCAGCTGGTGAGCAAGATGTATGAGACAGGCGAAATACCTCAGACTTCAAGAAGAATATAATAATTCCAACCCCAAAGAAATCAGGTGCTGACAGATGTGAAACTTACCGAACTATCAGTTTAATAAGTCACAGCTGCAAAATACTAACGCGAATTCTTTACAGACGAATGGAAAAACTGGTAAATGCGGACCTCCGGGAGGATCAGTTTGGATTCCGTAGAAATGTTGGAACACGTGAGGCAATACTGACCTTACGACTTATCTTAGAAGAAAGCTTAAGAAAAGGCAAACCTACGTTTCTAGCATTTGTAGACTTAGAGAAACCTTTTGACAATGTTGACTGGAATACTCTCTTTCAAATTCTAAAGGTGGCAGGGGTAAAATATAGGGAGCGAAAGGCTATTTACAATTTGTACAGAAACCAGATGGCAGTTATAAGAGTCAAAGGGCATGAAGGGGTGGCAGTGGTTGGGAAGGGAGTGAGACAGGGTTGCAGCCTCTCCCCGATGTTATTCAATCTGTATATTGAGCAAGCAGTAAAGGAAACAAAAGAAAAATTCTGTGTAGGTATTAAATCCATGGAGAAGAAATAAAAACTTTGAGGTTCGCTGATGACATTGTAATTCTGTCAGAGACGGCAAAGGACTTGGGAGAGCAGTTGAACGGAATAGACAGTGTCTTGAAAGGAGGATATAAGATGTACATCAACAAAAGCAAAACGAGGATAATGGAATGTAATCAAATTAAATCGGGTGATGCTGAGGGAATTAGATTCGGAAATGAGACACTTAAAGTAGTAAAGGAGTTTTGCTGGAAGCTTTTGAAATGTGGTGCTACAGAATAATGCTGAAAATTAGATGGATTGACCACATAACTAATGAGGGGGTATTAAACAGAATTAGAGAGAAGAGAAATTTGTGGCACACCTTGACTAGAAGGGTTCAGTTGGTAAGACATGTTCTGAGGCATCAAGGCATCACCAATTTAGCATTGGAGGGCAGTGTGGAGGGAAAAAATCGTAGAGGGAGACCAAGAGTTGAATACACTAAGCAGATTCAGAAGGACGTAGGTTGCAGCAAGTACTGGGAGATGAAGAAGCTTGCACAGGATAGAGTAGCATGGAGAGCTGCATCAAACCAGTCTCAGGACTGAAGACAAAAACAACAACAACGCACTCTAGATAAATACCAGCAAATGGTTATAGCGATTAAATTAGTGGAGAAGTCATAGAGCGATATTAATATCAAATTAAGGTTCTTGTAATTTTTAACGATATGTACGTCATTGAACTGACTACACAACACCGTTGAATTTCGGAAGGCAACTAGATTGTCACGAACCTATAACAGCTGATACAAGCAAAACTCTACAATTTCGACATCACCTTTTTAAAGGATTTGTTGGCCGACTTCAACAAATTCTACAACTAAAACCTTCGCTGATTTCAATGCGAAACCCAACTCGTCACTGAGGACACTGCTAGTAAATGCCACCTCGACTACACGTTTACGGCGATAAAATTGACTTTCATCACGTATTACATAATATTTTTGAATACTCGTTTGTACTCCACTCCTTCATTAGCTGAGGTGAGTGTTTGTTGTTGAAAATTCAACGTGAGCTGCAGTACGTTTCCCGGCATTCTTGCTAAGCAAAAATATGTTCCGAACATTCTCAACACTCCTTTTAACACGTGTTCTCAACACTACTTTTAATACGTGTGGTCCTTGATGCGGTTTTGTGAAATAATAGATCCGTCTAGGTCACAACAATTAATTCCACAGTGAATTATGAAATTCTAAGTGGATTTCTAAAACAATTACAAGGACCTCAGTTCGTCCATGATACTATCTTATTTGGAAGCATTTACGACTCTACACACACTTAAAAAATAAATGTTTTCTAAGACTGTGGATATAAAAAACCTATACGTTGTGGAAGGCTGATCTTATATGGGGCTCGCCAGACAACAATGCCATGCAACATTCTCATTTGCTTTTGGGGGAGCAAGAGGGATGACGTGTTACCAGAAACTACAAGAACAAATCACGCAGGGTTACCGTTGACGTCGTGCGGCTTCTGCTGCGACGCTTGCGCCGTCATGTCGTCTGCGGCTGTCATTGCGAGGGCGGGCGGCTGCGGTGCAGTACGTAATTGCCTGAGGCTCGGTGCTCGCTGTACTGCGTACGCAGCGCAGCAGCTATTTTTATATAGTCCGTGGAGAGGAGTGGGGGGGGGGGGCAGGGTAGCGGGGTGGGGCAAGGCACGAGCTCAGGATTGGGCTCCACAAATCCCACAGCTGCTTGCTGACAAGATCGTGTTCTTACTGACAAGTCCACAGACACACCGCTGTCCTGCACACGTTTTGTCTCAAACGGACCAGACATACCTTTCACCTTGGGGGGGGGGGCTTACAGCTTTGTAATCTTAAAACATATAGAACAAGAGTCGAATGCTTCCATGGCCAGCGTCAATTTGTATAAAATCGTTTTGGACATTAAATTTCATCATCTTAAAACCCAAACTACTATTAAACCCGAAGTTTCCACCTTCTTTGCAGCAGTTCCCTTCAGGCCGAATAAAATAGTTTAGTAGCCCTGAAGAGGGCCGCAGAAAAGACGATAGAAACTTCGGGTATAATAATAGTTTCACTTCCAAAAGTCGCGACGTAATGCCAGATAAGAATTTCATTCACATCAAGTTGTTATAATATTTCCGTACTTCCTTCCTGTTTTAAATGTTAGTTGAATGTACAAGTAGTGTCAAACACGCACATGTATTCATATTAAAGATCTGAAAAGTGTATTTTATCAGTAATATACAGTGTGTATCTAAACTCGTTATAAAAAGTAACCTTTAATTGTGAAAAAGGTAAATAACTTACACAAATCTTCGATGGAGCAATGTATGCAGTCTTATCTTCAACCAGGGTGATGTCGTCACTAAACAGCAACTTCCTTCTACACAAAACTCAGCTATTTTTTCTCCGTCATCATATTTCAAAACTTGCAACAGTTCCAGTTTGTGGTGTTTGAACTACAGGCGTTTCCTTAATACGTTCCACACTGTAACACTAGCCATATACGATTCTAAGCTAGCACATCTGGTTGATTTACTCAGACTACGAATGTAAGTCTGCCGAACTTGTTCAACTGCTGCGTCAGAGGCTACCCTGTCCCGGGGCCCTATGTGATACTCACCAGTTTTATTGAAACGATTGTACCAATTAATGACAGTTTGTCTTCGATGTGTTGGCTTGCTGTGTGTAGTCCTGAATTGTCTCTGACTTGTTGCAGCGGATTTGGATTCATGAAACCGAAAACCACACTACACACGCTCCGCGCCATCATGCGACTCCATGATGATTGTAGGAATAACTCACTAGTGCATACCGTCCAGCAGGAACGTTGGAAACTGACAACGATAGGCGAAACGATGCTTGAAGAGACACTTCGTTCAGTGCTGTATCAAACATTTCTGTAAGATAGCCGGCAGCGGTGACCGAGCGGTTCTAGGCGCTTCAGTCCGGATCCGCACGACTGTTACGGTCGCAGGTTCGAATCCTGCCTCGCCCATGGATGTGTGTGATGTCCTTAGGTTAGTTAGTTTTAAGTAGTTTTAAGTTATAGGGGACTGATGACCTCAGATTTTAAGTCCCACAGTGCTCAGAGCCACTTGAACCATTTTTCTGTAAGATATTTTCCATTTTCATTATTAAAGCTTACGTTTGTAAAATTAATTTATAAACAACCTGTATTATAATTATTATTATATATCCTTTTACGTTCTTTTTCCCTTAATAGCCACGCCTCTCCATGCCATTCAAACCGATGACGGCCAATTGTAAAATCCTAAACTTGAAAAAGAAGAAATAAATAAAACATACAACTGCTGTCGAGGTCATTGGCAAGCAATACAGACTGTCGCGATAAAGGAAAGGATGAAAGTTGTGGTATCAACGTTCGATACCACACTTGTTATGGGTTGCAGTTATCGACCACGGGCCGTATTAGTACCGTTGGACCTGCGAGTCGAGACCAGCGCCGCTAGCGTTGCTCAGCGGGTTGTATCAAGTTTCCAGCAAGCTCTCGTCCACTCTTGCTCGGGACGTCAAGTAGTAGAGTAGCATAGCCTTCAGCTGATGGGAAGCAGCCTCTAACACGGCTCTTAGTAACGTATGGCCCAAGTGAGCCCTCAATGGCTACCTGTTTATAATTAAATGTATGCATCCAAGAAGAATCCTGTACAACCAGTTGTTGTTGTTGTTGTTGTTGCGGTCTTCAGTCCTGAGACTGGTTTGATGCATGCATGCCCTCGGGAAAAATTACGGCCGTAGTTTCCCCTTGCTTTCAGCCGTTCACAGTACCAGCACAGCAAAGCCGTTTTGGTTATTGTTACAAGGCCAGATCAGTCAATCATCCAGACTGTTGCCCTTGCAACTACTGAAAAGGCTGCTGCCCCTCTTCAGGAACCACACGTTTGTCTGGCCTCTCAACAGATACCCCTCCGTTGTGGTTGCACCTACGGCACGGCCATCTGTATCGCTCTGAGGCACGCAAGCCTCCCCACCAACGGCTGCGGTCCATGGTTTAAGGGGGGGAGGGGGGGCGGGGGGGGGGGGTACAACCAGTTAAGTACAATATATATTATTTTTTACAAACGCCTTCTAATTATTTTAGTCGCTGAAGATCCAGACCATGCAGCCAGCACCTTATCAACGTTACTGACAAACCTGCTGTGATTTATATGTTCCTATTTAGCATTGGTCACCAGTCAACATTGGCGACGAGTCGTTCGTCGGCATCACAACAAAAATGACTTGTTGGTGGAATCATCCTGCCTCGAGGGATCTGATGAAGTCCTAACTCCGTGCGAGAGCGTAGGTGACGATGCGGGAGGAGACCCGCACCGCTATACTAGGCAAGGTCGTAGTGGAGGTAGTTTGCCATTGCCTTCCTCGGATCGTAATATCCATGAATGATGATGATGAAAACGATCCAACAACACCCAGTCATCTCGAGGCAGGTGAAAATCCCTGACGCCGCCGGGAATCGAACCCGGGATCACGTGTTCGGGGAGCGAGAATGCTACCGCGAGACCACGAGCTGCGGACGTGTGTGAATACTAACGAAAAAAATTAATCATGTTGCCTGAGCAGGGATTTGAAGCTTTCTCCTCCGGAAAACGAGTCCAGTTAACCATTACGTCTCCCGTCTCCGGTTAAAACATGAAGGCCCAGATACATGCTGCACATTGACGAATGTTACAAGTCAGCTGTAACAATCAGTACAGTTATCCTTACCCGTTCGTTATACAAATGTATCTAGCTCGTTCTCATTTGACAGATCATAAGTTTTCCTGAACCGTCAACCTGAAAACTCAAATACTGGTAACGGTCCTACTCCATGTGGCATGCTCAATCTTCGTGTCTGATATGTGTATTCCCCTTCACTTATGACGAAATCCTAGTTTAAACTGGAATCCAATTCATTACTGAAAGCAACATTTTTCAAATACGAGAAGCATTGTGAATCGCAAAACGCTTCCCTTCTTCCTTCTAGTGATTATCACGTTCTCATTGAATTACCAAGATTACCAGATTCCACTACGTCACAATTTTGGATCGATACTCTTCCTGCCACCAAACTTGTCGGTTATCCTAAGGGAGCGATGCCGGGTGCCCCATCTGTGTATGAGACGTCTAAAGCTTTTTCTGTCTATTAGTCCGCGGCTCGTGGTCTTGTGGTAGCATTCTCGCTTCCCGCATGGGGTCCCGGGTTCGATTCCCGGCGGGGTCAGGGATTTTCTCTGCCTCGAGATGACTGGGTGTTGTGCGTCTTTCATCATCATTTCATCCTCATTCACTCGCAAGTCGCTGTAGTGGCGTTAAAGAAGTTGTGGAGAGGCGGCCGAATCGCCCCGCGAGGAGTCTCCCGGCCACCAATGCCATACGCTCATTATCATTAGCTGTCTATTACATTATTTTAAATACATTGTAAGACAATAAAAAACTACGCAGCACAAAGAAATTATCTGAATAAGACGGCAATCAGTAGATGTGATCTACATGTGTCAGCAAACAAATGATCACGATTTTTGAAAAATTGGTTGATTTATGCTCGAGAAAGATTTTCACAGATTAAGCAAGTCAATAACGCGGTGGTATCTATGGCCCTTATGCAGGTTGATAGAGGTGCTGGATATCCTCCTAAGGGATACCGTGCCAAATTCTGTTTAACTGGCGTATCAGGTCCCCAAATTCCCGAAATGATCGGAGAGCCCTGCCCACACTGCTCCAAAAGTTTTCAGTTGGGGAGGAGATTCGGCGACCTTGCTGGGTAAAGTAGAGTTTTTGCAAGCACGAAAACAAGCAGTAGAAACGTTCACCATGTGCGGGAGGGCGTTATCTTGCTGAAATGTAAGTTCAGTATGGGTTGCCATTAAGGGCAACAAAACAGAGCTAACATATCGTCGACGTACCGCTGTGCTGTAAGGGTGAGGCGGATGACACTCAAAGGGGTCCTGCTAAGACAAAAAATGGCATCACTGTCCGAGGCGTGTCCAGACACGTCTTCGCTGCCCATCGGGGCTCAGTTCGAAACGGCACTCATCAATAATTTTTCGTCAGTCAACGAGATTCCAAGCCGAAGACGCTCCGGACATCGGCGGCCCGACAACCAAGAGTGATGGTCTGGGGTGAAATTCCTTTTCATAGCTGGACTACTCTGGTTGTCATCCGTGGCTGCCTTACAGCACAGCGGTACGTCGACGATATTTTAGCTCTGTTTTTTTGCCCTTAATGGCAACCCATCCTGAACTTCCATAGCAGCAAGATGATGCCCGCCCTCACACGGCGAGAGTTCCTACCGCTTGTCGTGTTTGCTAAACCTTACCTTGGACAGTCAGGACGCCCAATCTCTCCTCAATTGAATACGTTTCGAGCATCGCACACAGGGCCAATTGGACAGAATTTGGCACGATATCCCTCAAGAGGGACTCTATCAGTCAATGCCAAGACGAATAGCTGTTTGCATAAGGGCCAGAGGTTGACCACCACCTTATGGACTTGCTCAATTTGTGAAACTCTCTTAAATAAATCATCCTTTTTTCTGAAATTGTAATCGTTTGTTTGTGTGTACATGCATATCACATCTATCGTTGGCCTTTCCATTCGGATAATTCCATCGTGCCGTTTTTTTTTTCTTTTTAATAAAGAGTACTCGGTTGTATTTTATCAGGTGGGGGCCGGCCGCGGTGGTCTCGCGGTTCTAGGCGCGCAGTCCGGAGTCGTGCGACTGCTACGGTCGCAGGTTCGAATCCTGCCTCGGGCATGGATGTGTGTGATGTCCTTAGGTTAGTTAGGTTTAAGTAGTTCTAAGTTCTAGGCGACTGATGACCACAGCAGTTGAGTCCCACAGTGCTCAGATCCATTTGAACCATTTTTTTTACCAGGTGGAAATTGGGAAACAGCCCGCAATATGAGATTTCCACTCTGCAGCGGAGTGTGCGCTGATATGAAATTTCCTGGCAGATTTAGACTGTGTGCCGGACCGATACTCGAACTTGAGACCTTTGCCTTTCGCGGTCAAGTACTCTACCATCTGAGCTACCCAAGCACGACTCACGCCCCGTCCTCACAGCTGTACTTCTGCAAGTACCTCGTCTCCTGCGTGGGAGAAGTAAAACTATGAGGACGGGGCGTGACTCGTGCCTCAGCTCAGATGGTAGAGCACTTGCTCGAGAAAGGCAAAGGTCCCGAGTTCGAGTCTCGGTCCGGCACACAGTTTTAACCTGCCAGGAAGATTCAGCCCGTAATATGTTTAATTGAGAGTGAGAATCCGTCAAAAAACCACACCCGGGCTGGCTAGGGTAGCGGAGTAACGATTGCTAACCCAGTACGAGGAGAAGGAGAAGGCAAACCAGCCAATAGCGCCGACAAACATGCTCGTGTAAAGTTCTGTTTCCTGCCCTCTCCTATACACCATATGAGACACATAAAGTTTCCTTTGATAATATGTAATCAAATTGAGGAAACACACTATCGGAAACTCACAGCTTGAATGTGGTGAACTGCATGGCATTCAGTTCTTTCTTCTGTTATTGCTTTCACAATGCTGGAAGAGGTTATTACGGGGAACAAACAGTATATAACCGCAATGTCTTCAGTCTTAGAACACGTATGTCACTAATTCCACTTATTTTCTCTGTTTGTTACCACGCAAACGTATCATGTGCTCTTGCATTTATGTCATCGGATGTCAATATCAAAGAAAATCGCTGACTGTGTGGATGTGACTTCAGTACTAAGTGGCGCAACTGCTGCGACATAAATAAAATGACTGTGTAACACTAACAGTGACTGGTGTCCCTAGCAAGTCTGATACAGGTACTCTCCTCCATCGTTCGAAACGTGAGATGATTGGGAAACAGGAGGAACGTGAGAAGAAGAACAACAACAATGACAACAACAACAACAAAGAGAATGAGGTGCCAAATACGGCATTTGGAAGAAGACTGATAACGATGAAGATGTTGGTAACAAATCATGCATTCCACCCTCTCCTAATTGCTGTTTAAGTGATATAGTGGTTTTCTTTGACTCTTGTAATTTGTAATCAAGCTGTGGGAATACACTACCGTAGTCCTATAACGTGAGTGTGGTGAACTGCATGCCATTCCGTTCGTTTTTGTCTTATTGCTTCCATAGTACTGAAATAGAAGGAGACGATAGCTGCTAAATATCTTCCTATGGAGAATAAAAACTATTTATCCTTTTTACTGTTATTTTTATCTCCTACCAGTTGTATTTGTCGATTTTGACAGTCTGCGGTAGATTTCAAAGCACTTCACGAAGATCTACAGAAACATAGCGCGGTATTTGATTTATTACACATCCGAAAATGAGTAAAGGTAACCATAACAGGTCAGGACCGATGTCAAACTGGAGATGGATTGTCACCTTTTTTTCACCATAGCGCTAGACGAAGTGAATAGGCAATGGAGACTAGTAAACTAAAAAATGTGGCAAAATCAAGGAAGTACCGGGGGGAGAGGGGGAGGAGGGAGGAGACGATAGGTCCCAATTGCACTGCCTAGCCTTTGCAGACAACATAGAGACAGTACGTGAGGCAGAGAACGACGCAAAGACACGACTAGACACCCCAAGCAAGGTAGCCCGAAGGTCGGGACTGTGGATCGAACAAGACAAAGTCACTGAATACCGCTGGAGACTGCATAACTCCAGAAGGCGCCAAGCATGGATAAATTTAAAAACACTGGAAAATATGTAACAAGAAGAAACGGGGGCAAGGATGGAAGTACAGAGAGGATGAAGAAGATGAGGTCAGTCTTCCGTGTGAACAGAGATAAAAATGATATATCTACAGATGCGAAGGCAACCGTGGAAAATGTGGTACTGTATGGAGCTCTAAAACGATGACACTAGGAAGAAATTGTTTAGAACAACTATAAAAAGAAGTGAGAAATGGGTGCGAAAATCTAGGGAAGAACTGTACTGAAGCATGAGCACTATATCAGGAAAAACCATACTGAAAATGGCCAGATTTGCCGCACATGCATTGAGGATTAATATGGATAAGGCGATGAAAACAATATGGGTAACTACAGGCAGGACAAGAAACAAGTCGACTGTTGAACTCCAGAAGGATTTGCGGGGTTGGGGTCAAAGCCGAAGGGAAGGAAAATTTAAGGCCGGCCAGAGCGGCCGAGCGGTTCTAGGAGCTACAGTTTGGAACCGCACGACCGCTACGGTCGCAGACTCGAATCCTGCCTTGGCCATAGGTGTGTGTGATGTCCTTAGGTTAGTTATGTTTCAGTAGTTCTAAGTTCTAGGGGACTGATGACCTCAGCAATTGAGTCCCATAGTGTTCACAGCCATTTGAACCATTTGAAAATTTAAGAAGCAAATACTCACCGATCAATACACCAGAGATCAACAGGAAAGTGCTATCAGTGAAGCAGACAAAGTGAGAGGATACTGAAGATCTCGGAAGAAGAGAGGAGGATAAGAAAAAAAAGCATAAAGAAGTTCTGGGAGGAGTATAAGAAAATGCAGTCTCTTGTGCTGCAGAGTCCGTAACGCAAGAAGAAGAAGAAGAAAGAGAATAACGGAGCAGGATCATCTGGTATTTCTTGAGAAATCTAGAAAGACGTTACACGTCCGAAAAAGAGATGGACTCATAAGCCGTGATAGTCCTCGTGGCCTATGGAGATGCAGGTTGTAAAGGCATGGGGAATTCACAAACGTTCTCCTGTGACATGAACAAAGAGGCACATAAAGATATAAAGATATGAGTAGGAACGCGTGCCCCATGTGCCGATTTGTGCTACAGGTAATAATACGTGAAAAATGTAATCCAGTCTCACAGTCTGTCTATTGACAAAGTGATGTTCATGTGCTGCGACTCTGGTGAGCACTGCATCTGTAACCATTACTGGCAACAACTCCCGATGCCAATGTGCAGTATTTTCATGTCACATTAGATACACGGGCGCCTTTTCCACAGACGGTTCGCCTCGAGTTCAGCTATGCAGAAGACTTCTTATCATATTGTTTAGTTGCAAATGTAATCATTAACAGAGACACAGTAAATTATCGTAGATTTTCCGCCTAGCGGGAACCGCATTCTCTTATATGCTCGTTTCTGAAGCATGAGAAAACAACGTCTCCGTACATAGGTTGTATTCCAGTATTTAATTAGTCATAACACTTTACATTCTGTAGGTATTAGTAAGACGGATTTAGAAACACTTCGTGAAGAAAAATATAGCTGTGACGGTTGTAATTAAAATATCGGGACAATATCATTGCGATGTCAAGATTTTCAGCTTGAAAAAGCAGGTGGTATCTCAATGACTTAGTACAAGGCGTAGCAGTATCCCTACAGAAGATATACAGCTATGGGCTACTTCGTAGATTAGCACAGTAAGATGCCTTTAAAAGCACTCTGTCTTCCTTCTGCGATTATAAATTCTTACCTGTATTACATTACATTAGTTATGTTCTATAGATTCCATGGACAGGCATCTCCAGGATATCGAAAGAAGGGAAAATATTATTTTATTCTAGTGCTACGTTAATTATAAACAATCGAAAACCGTAAGTCTGTGAAACTTTTCAGTAGAAGTGTTAAAATAAAGTTCTTCAATCCAGTGAAACCTCACAAGATTACCTACAATAAAATTAATATGCGCTTGCAGGTAGTAGAATACATATGTACCAATCTGCTTTTTGTAGTAATATTAAGCCCGCAGAACCTTCGTACGGGAGGTTTTCATCCTGGTGTTCAAGTCATCTTTTACACTTTTTTTTTGAAATAGAGGAATATTGGGGACGGCAGAGGCCATTAATGAATGTGTATGCTGTGAAGCAGCTCTCAAAATGCGAAGTTTTATAAAGAATTCTCAGGCGGATGTTCTAGAACCAACACCAGATGATCTCTGGCAACTCTCACAGCTGTGACTCTGATAATCGAGTAACTCGAAGCAATATTTCTGTTAACCCCACAATAGAAGCTTAAGTGTGTGGTCAGAGGCTAATCGCTGCATCGGTTGCGAAGACGACACAGCGCACATGGGGTATCTGAATTTTTTAGATAAGCTGTGGAGGCTGATCCTCTTACACAAGGAAAATACTCTCGTGGTCGTACGACTCGAATCTACAGTTTCACATTACCCTTGGCAACAGTATCCTCGTTAAAAAAACAATCGTTCCCAATAAAATACATTGTGTATATCCGTGATAAAAGTTTGTTGTTGTTGTTGTGCTCTTCACTCCTGAGACTGGTTTGATGCAGCTCTCCATGCTACTCTATCCTGTGCAAGCTTCTTCATCTCCCAGTACATACTGCAGCCTACATCCTTCTACATCTGCTTAGTGTATTCATTTCTTGGTCTCCCTCTACGATTTTAGCCCTCCACTCCGCCCTCCAATACGAAATTGGTGATCCCTTGATGCCTCAGAACATGTCCTACCAACCGATCCCTTCTTCTGGACAAGTTGTGCCACAAACGTCTCTTCTCCCCAATCCTATTCAATACTTCCTCATTAGTTATGTGATCTACCCATCCAATCTTCAGCATTCTTCTGTAGCACCACATTTCGAAAGCTTCTATTCTCTTCTTGTCCAAACTATTTATCGTCCATGTTCACTTCCATACATGGCTACACTCGATACGAATACTCTCAGAAACGACTTCCTGACATTTAAATCTATACTCGATGTTAACAAGTTTCACTTCTTCAGAAACGCTTTCCGTGCCATTGCCAGTCTACATTTTATATCCTCTCTACTTCGACCATCATGAGTTACTTTGCTCCCCAAATAGCAAAACTTCTTTACTAATTTAAGTGTCTCATTTCCTAATCTAATTCCCTGTGCATCACCCGACTTAATTTGACTACATTCCATTATCCTCGTTTTGCTTTTGTTGATGTTCAACTTATATCCTCCTTTAGAGTCACTGTCCATTCCGTTCAGCTGCTCTTCCAAGTCCTTTGCTGTCTCTGACAGAACTACAATGTCATCGGCGAACCTCAACGTTTTTATTCTTCTCCATGGATCTTAATACCTACTCCGAATTTTTCTTTTGTCACCTTCACTGCTTGCTCAATATACAGATTGAATAACATCGGGGAGAGGTTACAACCCTGTCTCACTCCCTTCCCAACCACTGCCACCCCTTCATGCCCTTTGACTCTAATAACTGCCATCTGGTTTCTGTACAAATTGTAAATAGCCTTTCGCTCCCTGTATTTTTCCCTTGCCACCTCCAGAATTTGAAAGAGAGTATTGCAGTCAACATTTTCAAAAGCCTTCCCAAAGTCTACAAATGCTAGAAACGTAGGTTTGCCTTTTCTTAGTCTAGCTTCTAAGATAAGTCGTAGGGTCAGTATTGCCTCACGTGTTCCCATATTTCTACGGAATCCAAACTGATCTTCCCCGAGGTCGGCTTCTACCAGTTTTTCAATTCGTCTGTAAAGAATCCGCGTTAGTATTTTGCAGCCGTGATTTATTAAACTGATAGTTCGGTAATTTCCACATCTGTCCACGCCTGCTTTCTTTGGGATTGGAATTATTATATTCTTCTTGAAGCCTGAGGGTATTTCGCCTGTCTCATACATTTTGCTCACCAGATGGTAGAGTTTTGTTAGGACTGGCTCTCCCAAGGCCGTCAGTAGATCTAATGAAAAGTTGTTTACTCCCGGGGCCTTGTTTCAACTCAGGTCTTTCAGTGCTCTGTCGAACTCTTCACGCAGTATCATATCTCCCATTTCATCTTCATCTACATTCTCTTCCCCTTTCTATAACATTGCCCTCAAGTACATCGCCCTTGTATAGTCCTTCTATATACTCCTTCCACCTTTCTGCTTTCCCATTTTTGCTTAGAACTGGGTTTCCATCTGAGCTCTCGATATTCATGCAAGTGGCTCTCTTTTCTCCAAAGGTCTCTTTAATTTTCCTGTAGGCAGTATCTATCTTACCCCTAGTGAGATAGGCCTCTACTTCCTTACATTTCTCGTCTAGCCATGCCTGCTTAGCCATTTTTCACTTCCTGTCGATCTCATTTTTGAGACGTTTGTATTCCTTTTTGCCTGCTTCATTTACTGCATTCTTGTATTTTCTCCTTTCATCAATTAAAGTCAATATTCCTTCTGTTACCCAAGGGTTTTTACTAGTCCTCGTCTTTTTAGCTATTAGATCCTCCGCTGACTTCACTATTTCATCCCTCAAAGCTACCCATTCTTCTTCTACTGTATTTCTTTCCCCCATTCCTGTCAATTGTTCCCTTATGCTTTCCCTGAAACCCTGTACAACCTCTGGTTCAGTCGTTTTATCCAGGTTCCATCTCCTTAAATTCCCACCTTTTTGCAGTTTCTACAGTTTTAATCTACAGGTCATAACCAATAGATTGTGGTCAGAGTCCACATCTGCCCCTGGAAATGTCCTACAATTTAAAGCCTGGTTCCTAAACCTCTGTCTTGCCGTTATATAATCTATCTGAAACCTGTCAGTATCTCCAGGCTTCTTCCATGTATAGAACCTTCTGTTATGCATTGAAAATTTTCGGACGCTTGCGTATTTCGCAGCAACAGTTGAGTGTTTTATAAACTTTTGCAGTGATATCTTCTCAGAAAATTTCCCCATTGTTTTACTGTAATCAGTACATTATGTATACCTTTCCCCTCATGAACATATTTATTGTCAGTGTTCTGCGTCTTAACGACCGTGACGTCAATTTACACAAGTTTGTTAGTGAGTATAACCTTGATAAAAGATCGAGGCATAAATGTATCTTAAATGAATCTGTAAATTTTGTCCTGGAGTTTTCTTTATGTGGAAAGAAACAGAGTAGTATCGTACTAAAAGCTCTGAAGAAGTACATGATATGATGTTTCACGTAACAGATTCTGAAGGTAAAGCCTCCCCTTACTCGGATATCGGGGAGGGCACTACGTTGAGAGGAAGTACATACAAAGGAAATAAAAATCGACAGAAGATCTGAACTGTAACATGTAATTTACTAATTTTACTGTACATCGGAAAGTTAAGGAATGACGAACAAAAGATGAAGAAGAGCAGCCTAGACATACTTGATGTGTGCGAGATGAATTGATGAGAAAACTAGGCTGTACAATTTGGGAGATGGAAAAAGTGGAGCAATCGTGGCGGGAATATTGTTATCAAAGAAACTAAAAATAAGTTAAAAAGTAGAATATGTAGATGAACAACTGGTAATAATAATATAGGTAGAACCAAAAGATGCATTATTTATACAAGTATATATGCCAAACTGCCAGTCCAAAGATGAAAATATAGACCTTATGGAAAGAAAAAAGGGAGATGCTTGTATTGTTGTTACGGGGGACTGTAATGTTGTGGTTATTGAAGAAAGGAGAGAAAATGTACTACCAATATTTAGACTAGGCACTAGGAGTGATAGAAGTGAAAGTTTAACAAATTTTTGTAAAGAAAAGTCTTTAATTGTTATTAATACTTTGTTTTCGATCCACAAATATATACAGAAAATATGTAAGAACCACGGGAAAAATGCTGAAGCATGCCCAATGCTGGCAACAACCCGCTGAAGGGGAAACGCAAACAAATAAAGTTGAAAGATGTAAGGAGAGGAATGACTGAGGAGAAATTAAATGTAGGGGCTGTGAAAGAAGTAGGTAAAGTACTGAAAATGTGAAACAGGTTTGTAGAAGAACGGCGAAAAGGTAATGAGGAAGAGACCATAAATGAAAAATAGAAATAAATAAGGGATACTAGCATGAGAGCTGCAGAAGAAGTTGTATGAAATGGAATTTCTAAAACATGGAACTAATGGGTAAGTGAAAAGGCGTTAAAAAAGGAAGAGCAGAGAAAATGGAGAAAAGAGGAAAGTAGGAACTTATGTGCAGATTAGGTAGGAAGATAGCTTTTGAAAACAGGAAGAGAAATAATAATATGGAAGTCGAAGGTAAGAGTGACACGATAATCAAATAACCTCAAGAAATGTTAAATAGATGGTTAGGACGCGCACAGTGCTCGAATGAGACGGACGAAAGATGAAGCAATGTAGTGAAGAAGAGGCGAAGATACCAGATCATTAACATTTTGGATGCAGAAGTGTAAAAGTCACTGAAAGAGATGAAAAATAACAAAGCATGTGGACTTGACTAATTTCCAGCAGAAATAATGAAGAACTTGGGAGATAGTGGGATGAGGGAGATAGGTCGTCTTTGTAATCAGATATACGAAACAAGAGAACGTTCATTGAACTTTATCACGATAGTAATGACAACAAGTGAGAAAGAGAAAAATGTGTGAAGCACGTAGATCTGTTTACTTTTTAATGTAGCCAAAATATTATTGAGGATAATGAACAGAAGGTTATACGGTTAAGTTAGATTGGTAGACTGCAGAAAAACAGTTTGGATTCATAAAGGGTAAAAGAACAAGAGATTCAGCTGTACTACTAAGAATTATAGCTGAGAGATGCGAGAAATGGAGAAAGTTATACGGTATTTGTTCACTTGAGTTTCATTTTATTTGTGCAACAAGTTTCGGCGCTGCATTACGCCATCTTCAGGCCCCTTGACTGACGTGTAGGAAGAATCCCACCTCTGGTCCAGGGCGTAATGTAACGCTGAAAATTGTTGCATAAATAAAATGAAACTGGAAATTTAGACGGCTGAAGGTGTTCCGATTTGACATTTTTAATTAACAGTCGAGGTCCAGACATCCTGTCATTGGTAGGCGGGCTGTGACTTTTTTCCTCCTATTATTTTGTTTTGTTCATTATATTTATTAATAAATGCCAGCAAATTTAAATATTACAAGAACATAAACGTTCCAGTGTATCTTATATATCTTTGATAAAAGAGAGAGTGTTTTTGACTAGCTCAACTGAATAATCGAGACGAAAGGCGGAGTGGAATTACAGACGCTGATTTTTGATGTGACGGTATGGCTTTTATGTGAGGGCACGCACAAAACATTTAAATTAATAAGTTCACCACCTTTGTGAAGTGCAGTAAGAAAGTAATTGTTATTCAGTAAGCTGTGAATGTACTCCGTAAATTCGTCAACGCCGCATATTTCTGGAAGTGCAGTGACAAGACATAAAGCGCCTGATGACAGCTTCGTCTGTACGTGAGTCGTATCATTGCCTGCAACATATATATAACAAATCTGGGGACATTACTTTACCAGCATAGCGCTTCATTGTCGCCACACCATCTCGGAATACTGCAATGAAGTGAACTGCAGTAAAGGCAGACAGTTTTGAAACAGTCTGCTAAATGAGAGCAGATTGTCAATTATAAAAATGTATAATGAGTTTTATCTTTAAAAAATGTTGTTGTACTGGTAATTTGTAATCTGTCGATCTACGATGACACTGTCTTTGCATCAATACAAATGTATGGAAGTAGTGGTTGCTCTACACCCCACCCCACGGTTTTTCTACAATCATTCAGTTATTTTGCGAAGTAGTAGCCATATATGCTCCTATTCATCCAGTCTATTAGCCATATTTCGCAGTTTCTGATTTCTCACACAGAAAATAAATATTTCTTTTTGTGAAATAAGCAGATTTGTGAACCGCCAATATAGCGTTTGTGCATGGACCTATCATAAATATATTTTTTTGTGATTGCCCGAGAATTGCAGACTGCAGGGTATTCGTATTAGATGCCTGTTGTAGCTGTGTTGGTTACAGTATTAGGCGAGTTGCATGGGTTGGGCGCGCAATATATTTATAGTGACTAAGTGTGTTTCTGGGTGGTACTCATTATCCAGTGACATTGGTACTACGCTGGTATGCAAAACATCAGTACGACCGTAACTTTCGCATGATATGTCACTGCAAGTAACACATATGCATGAAACTTGGATCTGAAATACGAAGAATTGCTGCAATAAACTTCAGACGGCAACTGAAAGAAATGCGCAATGAGACTAAAACATATGACACTTCCAGTCAAAGACAGTAATTGCCATACACTGAAGCCACCTCGATTTCTGATGGTCCCCTGGACTTTACAAAAGGTGGGACATGAAGTTAGTAGCGTGGAGGATCACCGCGATCGGCAGTGCATTCTCTCTTCGCAACGTGCTCCCATGCTCGTAAGGAGTTCTTGTGACAGGGCCTTCTGTTCATCCACCTGCACAGTTGGCAACTCTTGGATGGTCATTGGTACATGCAGACGTGCTGCAAATCGCCTCACAAGTGCTCGGTGGAATTTAATTTCGGGTATGAGCGGACCAGATCATTCGCCAAATTCCATCTCGTGCCAAACGCACCTCCATCTGCCCTGTTTGATGCGGTCGCATTTTCTCATCCATAAAAATGAAGTTAGGGTCGTTTGCACCCATGAAAAGATGCACATGAGGAAGGAGTACAGCCTCACAATAACGTTCTCCGGTGAATGTACTTGTTCAAAGATTTGGAGGTCAGTGCACCCATCCAACGTTATGCCTCCACACACTATAATACATGGACGACTAAAACGATCATATTCGACTGTCATTTACAATATTTAAACTTAGGTTGGCCACCCAGCTACATTATAAGTACTTTATTCCTAAATGATGAGTTACCCCACAAAATTCCGCTTTAAAACTTACATGTGTTGAAATATGGAAGGTATATCAAGACGAAATTATGTAAAGAACAAATGTTGCTGAATTTAACTGTTTACGTAGCGCTATCACATGTTTCCTCCATTTCAAACTTTCGGCAGTCTGTGCACCGAAAAATTTGCTGAATTTTCCCTATTAAACGATTTATGTTCCTGTGCTACGTTAATTGTTGACGTTATTCTACTTGTTGTACATAACTTAATATGCTGTGTTTTTTTTTTTCGAAAGTCTGGAAGAGAGCATTTGTAGAGAAACAGCTATTAAATCTTTGAAAAACATTATTAACACTTTCATTACTGTCAATTTAATCATACTAATTATAATCCTTGAGTTATCTGCAAAGAAATATGAATTTGATGTTTGAAAGCAGAATATGATTCATGTATGCAACGAATAGAGTTAGATCTCAAACTGAACGCTGTAGGATTTCATTAATGGTCTCTCCCCAGTCTCTACACTGTTCTTCCTATCACGGTTGTTTATTCAGCATTACATTTTACATTCTTTGAGGTAAAATGATTTAACTTAATTATTGATAGTGTTACTAATTCCACAAAATTTAAGCATTTCTGTAAGAAAGTCATAGTTTATATAGTCAAATATCTTGGACAGATCACAAAAAATGCCAATCGACGGTATTTCAACTACGTAACGCTCTTCGTTTTGTTGCGTAAATGTGTAAATGTCATTCTCAATTAAGTAAACATTCTGGAACACAAATGCGATGTACCTCATTGTTTCTGTGTAAGCCTGAAACTATTCCTAAGTGCATAATTTTCTCCAACATTCAGTCAGAAAACTGGACAATAAGTATTCAGATTTTACTGTTAATTTTCTTACAACGATGTTTAACACTGCCATATTTTAATCTATTTGGAAAAATTTCCTAATTTAATGCTGCTTTTCATCTATCACCGAGTATATTAAGTTATAACAATTTTTCAGGATTCGGTTCGAAATTTCGGTAACACCACATAAGCTTGTGATTATCATAACCTTTATAATACATTAGCTTCGCCACCTTATATAACTACCTCAACATTAAAATACCTTTGTTTTTCTTTTCGGGCTTCCACACACAGCAACGAAATTGACATGTTCGGCTGTAGATGATGACCACAACTGTGACAGCAATAAATAACCAGTTACAGTTTAAAAATGTGGTTTTGTTTCTATTGAAACCAAAAAATTATTGATTATGTGATCACTTTAAAGAATCTTCTAGATAACGTCCAGAATGTCGCCATTTTAGCTCTGCACATACTTTAGGTTATAAACTATCGAACACCACCGAACAATGCCGAAAGTTTCCGCATGTTTCTGTGCTTCGTCTCTGTTCCGGCATGTCCATTACATAAACTAAGTCTTTTAGATGTTGTGACAGATACATATCCGTTAAGACTGAGTTAGAAAACTGTGCGAGTCACCTAGTTCTTCCCTTCCCAACTGCTAGGGTAGCCATCGACTTGTAATATAATATAATATGACTACAATAGTTTTGAAACTCGTCATGTTTAAATGACACGATTCTGGTTGTTAGTGGCACTTTCTCTAGGAAGGATACAAGGTATTAAATGGGAGAAGAAGTGAGAAGCGGGAGAAAAGAACTTTTATATGCAGTAGTGAAAAACAGGGACAGTTTGGCTGTAGAAAGATTGCAATCGAAATTATTATTTTCTTAGTTCATGTACGAAAGTTTCTTTTGATTCTACAAGAAATACTTGTATTAGCTTTTATGTATCTTGACATTCCAGAGCTCATAAGGTGGCCATTCAATATGCAACAAACGTGAACTCTTATTGGTATATTTGTCATCAATAAAAGAGACCCATCACTTCCGTAACCCAATTGCCAAAAGATAACAGTCTATTTACACTGGGACGCCTTTCGAGTGTCCTCCCTATGTTCACCTGGGAGACGTCACGTACTACGTCACTCACAAACAGCTGGTACATTACGTAACTTTTTATCGTACTTTACAGGTTTCTTTTATTTTCTAGGCTATATGATTAAGATTTCGTAATATGTATGCAGTTGCATTCTTTTGTGACAGCTGAGGGTATTTTCTCAGCAAATAAGATTACGACTTGTAGCAATACGCCGCCACAGTGTTCCTTTGAATACTGTGACGTCGTGCTGTGGTACTTGCCAGCAATCTCAGCCCACAATTGTTCTGCGACAGCTGTGGAACTACCCGTATTACAAGAGTCTCAGCCGCTAGCATTTTTTGTATTAAATTTTGGAATTGAGACAGTGCTCGTAAAAGGTCTGAACCTCCACTGCAGATAATACAGATAGAAATACGAGTCTGTGTAATCGGGTACAGTTACTTAGAGGAGTAACAATAGTGTCAACAGAAACAGTGAACACCTGTCTTCCTGTTTACTCCGCCGCTTATCATTGTACTATGTCAACGTTCCAAGCGGCACCACTGCAATCTCTCCGTCAGTCTAAATGATGCAACGCGCCACGTTTTCAAGCAGCAGTAGAGATATTTTTGCATTTCCGCACATTATCTTTTGCTCAGACGACACTTACGATATTGAGGAAACAGAAAATTAAGCAGCTATGCAGATAAAACCTCTGTACAAAACTGTGACCAGAGCCCAGGGACTCTGACTTTAGCGGACAACTGCTCTACCATTCCGGCTACTCCCGACACACATCCACTTGCGACAGTACCTCTCTCGTACTCTCCAAACTTCACAGGAATTTTCCTCCATGCCTTGCGGGACTAGAATTCCTGGGGAAAAGGATGTTGCGGAGAAATGAGTTAGCCACTGTCTAGGGGATTTTTTCAGAATGAATTTTCATTCTGCACCGGAAAGCAGATTAAAACTGTCTGCCGAATTGGGATGCGAATCTGGGAGACAACTGCTCAAATGAGGTACCCAGTCATGACCACGATCCAGCCTCCTTCACGCGGAGTCACTGCGAGGGCTTTTTGGCGGAGAATCCCCTGGTTTAAACGGGCGCCTTCAGGCGTGCAGCGCACCGCGCTTCTGAGACGCTCAGCTGCGAATTGCTGCTACGAGGTGCCACTGGGCCACGCAAGCGGAACATCACCTCCAACAGAGCGGCCTTCGCATGACGTCACTGGGAGGCACCGAGGCGCTGCAGACGGACCAAGCAGCGGCTAGCGCCGCATATGAACAGTCGGCATGTGACAGACTGGGATCGATACTCGTCTTTATTATGTAGCACGGTCGTGCATGTCACACTGGTGGCTAGAGATGGAAGTCAATACAGAATATTTCATCTGTCAAGTTGAAAAATATGTTCGAATAAACTGGAGAAAATTAAGCAAGCGAAGCAGTCATTAGTATGTTTCCTCCGGCCTTTGGGCAAAAGTGCTGGAGAGAAGATGACAATTGAAGGGAAGAAATGGAAAAAAGTTGTAAGTGCCATTTTCTTCACAAAACGCGATTTCAGTGCTGTTGTGTTCTCGATATTTTTTGCACGTCCCAAGACTTGACCCAGGAGTGAAATCACTGACAAGAAGAGGCCACGACGTTTTGAACGCGGATTTGCTGCAAACTTCGTACACTCGTAGTACTCCATGAGGACAACTAAATGTCTAAGCAGTAGCGCGTACTTCACAAGCGTTATTGAGAAAATCGCAAGATAATTTCGGTCGTCAAATATATATGGCTGTGCGTGGTCGTTATCATCGCGAAGCGGTGGCAGCCGAGTGGCGCCGGCACGGTAACTCAGTGTGTTCGGTCAGAGGGTTACCTGCCCTATGTAATAAAAAAACCCTGAGTTAATGGATCAACGACGGGATGAAACGGGTGTTATGCGACGTCCGCCCCGAGCAAATGCAGAGAACGAAGACGAACAAAATGAGATTTTTTTTAAAAAAAGAGGGCCGCTCGCCCTCTGTAATAAAAGAAACTGAGCAAAGGACTCAACGATCAACTTGAACGGATGTCTTGTGACGTCCGCCCAGACCATGCGCAACGAATAATACCGTACAAAATGAATTAAGAAAAAAAGTGGTTAGCGTTCAAGCCCCGTAATCGCTGGATCGCAGGATCGAGTCCTTTATTTCTAACACAGTCATTTTCTTTACTATTTATATTACAGTTCATGTAATGGGAAAATACGTGTAATCGGATGAACTTTTATTCAGTTTACACTGTTATTTGGCAGTTTACAAACGTTTATTATCACAAATAATATAATATTCGTAACTATAGTAAACGACCAAACGCATAAACTGACGCTGAAAATGTATGCTTCTTCTCGATTTGAGAAATTCCTTAACCTGGAAGGATCCCGAAACGACTTGTTACCTCCAAGTTTTGGTAGGCACCGACGGCTTTCGAAAGATATACAATTAATTGTCACTTTCGACATCACGAGTACAAGTTTCAGGATGGTATTTTTCGTAAAAACATGTAAAACATTAAAGTTAAACGGCACCGGCGGTATTCAATAAATGCTGTGTTTCCGCATACGCAAGGTCGTTTGAGGTTTTCCGTGCAAAAACAAACCTCGTTAACATTTTCAAAAACATCTGTTTCAGACGATAATTTGGAAGCAAACCATGCATAACGCAGCATTTCCTTAAATATCGGTGCTGATAATTGGACATGCAGTATCGAGTGTATTTTAATAGAGTCTTCACGAGAAGCAATTTCTCGCTCTCTTTCGATTAAATACGAACAATTTTGAAGACACGGACAAACATACATTTTCAGTATCACTTTATGCGGAACTGTCTTTCTTATAACCAGTCAGCTCCCTGGTATCACAGAACCTTCTTAATAAACCATTCACTTCCTCATTTGTCTCATTATTTTGTGGTGAAGTGGTGAACAATACAATTCTGTGCTATCAGAATATCTTCTCAATCCTTTGGATGTAAATCACACTTATGTAGAAACATAAAAATACATTGTTTCTTCATTCTGCTGACAAGTCTCAGACCTGGAACTTAGAAGGTTTTCCATTTCCACTCTTTAGTTGGCGTGTGTCACAATAACGGTGTTATCACTTTTATTAAACGATTAAGCATACAAAATGTACTTCATTTAAATCAAAATTTGAGCAAGGTGACCTCATATTTTTTGATACTACCATTATAGTGTAAACTTCCTGGCAGATTAAAACTGTGTGCCGGACCGAGACTCGAACTGTGGTCCGGCACACAGTTTTAATCTGTCAGGAAGTTTCCCCGTGCTCATAAAGTCTGTAGATTTGTGACCAACATTGTTCACACAAATTTGGCATAATATGGACAATAAGTTGATGTGTAATTCGTAACAAAATAAATGTTTCATTGGATATTAGTATAACTTGTTCTGGTCTTAGCGCGAGAACATGCTTGTGATTTGCTAGAATGCTAGGTCGCTTATTGGCACTTGCAGGCGTCTTTGATCCATAATAAAAAGGTCTTCGATCCTGGCCTCGAATCCCGCAGCTGCTTAAATTTTGATTAATAATGAGCATTGGCGGCCGAAGATTTCCGGCATAAGAAATCACGCCTCATTCTGCCAACGACCTTGTCAAACAGGGCGGAGGAGCGGATAGATGTTCAGGGCACTCTATTGTCCTAGGGGTGGGAAACGGCCCCTAAAGGCGGAAGAATCATCAATGATCAACGGCATGAGGACGCAGAAGGCAATGGAAACCACTGCATTAAAGACGCGTAACGTGTATCCACAGGATATGTGGCCTGTAACTGAAGAAGTGTCATGATGATCTCTCCATTGGTAAAAGATTGCAGATTATTCCCCCATTCGGATCTCCGGGAGGGGACTGCTAAGAGGAGGTTACTTTGAGAAAAAAATGGAATAATAAACGAAAAGACAACGTTCTACGAGCCGGGCGTGGAAACAAGGGAAACAAGATAACCTGAAAAGGGAAATGCAAAGGCTCAATCTAGATATAGTAGGGGTCAGTGAAGTGAAGTGGAAAGAAGACAAGGATTTCTAGGTCAGATGAGTATAGGCTAATTACACTCCTGGAAATTGAAATAAGCACACCGTGAATTCATTGTCCCAGGAAGGGGAAACTTTATTGACACATTCCTGGGGTCAGATACATCACATGATCACACTGACAGAACCACAGGCACATAGACACAGGCAACAGAGCATGCACAATGTCGGCACTAGTACAGTGTATATCCACCTTTTGCAGCAATGCAGGCTGCTGTTCTCCCATGGAGACGATCGTAGAGATGCTGGATGTAGTCCTGTGGACGGCTTGCCATGCCATTTCCACCTGGCGCCTCAGTTGTATCAGCGTTCGTGCTGGACGTGCAGACCGCGTGAGACGACGCTTCATCCAGTCCCAAACATGCTCAATGGGGGACAGATCCGGAGATCTTGCTGGCCAGGGTAGTTGACTTACACCTTCTAGAGCACGTTGGGTGGCACGGGATACATGCGGACGTGCATTGTCCTGTTGGAACAGCAAGTTCCCTTGCCAGTCTAGGAATGGTAGAACGATGGGTTCGATGACGGTTTGGATGTACCGTGCGCTATTCAGTGTCCCCTCGACGATCACCAGAGGTGTACGGCCAGTGTAGGAGATCGCTCCCCACACCATGATGCCGGGTGTTGGCCCTGTGTGCCTCGGTCGTATGCAGTCCTGATTGTGGCGCTCACCTGCACGGCGCCAAACACGCATACGATCATCATTGGCACCAAGGCAGAAGCGACTCTCATCGCTGAAGACGACACGTCTCTATTCGTCCCTCCATTCACGCCTGTCGCGACACCACTGGAGGCGGGCTGCACGATGTTGGGGTGTGAGCGGAAGACGGCCTAACGGTGTGCGGGACCGTAGCCCAGCTTCATGGAGACGGTAGCGAATGGTCCTCGCCGATACCCCAGGAGCAACAGTGTCCCTAATTTGCTGGGAAGTGGCGGTGCGGTCCCCTACGGCACTGCGTAGGATCCTACGGTCTTGGCGTGCATCCGTGCGTCGCTGCGGTCCGGTCCCAGGTCGACAGGCACGTCCACCTTCCGCCGACCACTGGCGACAACATCGATGTACTGTGGAGACCTCACGCCCCACGTGTTGAGCAGTTCGGCGTTACGTCCACCCGGCCTCCCGCATGCCCACTATACGCCCTCGATCAAAGTCCGTCAACTGCACATACGGTTCACGTCCACGCTTTCACGGCATGCTACCAGTGTTAAAGACTGCGATGGAGCTCCGTATGCCACGGCAAACTGGCTGACACTGACGGCGGCGGTGCACAAATGCTGTGCAGCTAGCGCCATTCGACGGCCAACACCGCGGTTCCTGGTGTGTCCGCTGTGCCGTGCGTGTGATCATTGCTTGTACAGCCCTCTCGCAGTGTCCGGAGCAAGTATGGTGGGTCTGACACACCGGTGTCAATGTGTTCTTTTTTCCATTTCCAGGAGTGTATTATCAGAATCGACAGCAAACCAACACCGAAAATGATAGTTCAGCTATACATGTCAATGTCGCAACAGTAGTGGAGGATCTGGTCAAATAAAAAACTGCGAAGCCTGTTGGTCGGAAGTGCCACTGTACCCGCGTCACCTACAAAAGGGCAGGAAATGCCAGGGTCCGGCAGCCCACAGAGCAGATAAAGACGGCGGCGACGCAGCAGTGGGAGTAGCAACAGCGGCAGCATCAAAGCTACTCGCAGCAACATAGGCTGTGCTTCCTCTCAGGGGGGACCGCGCAGCAGCCTGTGTGAGGGTTCGGTGAGCTTCTCTGGCACGTCGTGTGAAGCCAGCCCAACTTCCGCCTGTACAGCTCTCCTTTCAAAACTTCAGTTACAGGGTGTCCAGAAAAGGACTCCCTGATTTGGGCAAAATTAAATATCTCGAAAACAAAGATCGATAGAGGAGTGCAGCAAACGGTATGTTTATTGTGAAAGCTGTAAGAAGTTTATACAGTAGTTTGAAATAATAGTTACGAAAGCTGCTAACATATGGCGCTGTAATCGCCATACGTAATGCCTAGTATAAATAGTGATCCGAGGCCCAGAGCGATCAGTTCCACTATGGAAACGTGAAAGGAGGTTAGCGTACCGAAGGAAGAGATTAAAACCATGTACTCCACTGAACAACGCGTCCTTCTGGTGCTATAGTTCCACAGGTTAGAAGTGAGTCCTGCGGCAACAAGGCGAAGTTTTCAAGCACGATTTAATGTTCCGAAAGGAGCCGATGCGGAAACCATTCGTACGCTCTTCGCAAAATTTCAATGAACAGGCAGCGTAACTGATGATCTAGTGGGGCATGTTGGTCGCAAGCAAACCGCAGTTACGCCTAAAAATATCGCCACAGTTTCTGGAATTATTCAGCGAAATCCAATGTCATCCGTCCTTAGAATAGCATCTGAGACTGGTTTGAAGCGTTCCAGCAGGCAGAAAATACTGAGAAAGAGTCTACACGTGTTTCCATTCAAACTTCAAACGCACCAGGCCATACCCTTACGAGCTGTGCAACAAAGGGTTCCCTTTGCTAATCAGACGCTCACAATGATTGATAGTGAAGGATTTGATGTTGGCTGCATCTGGTTTACAGATGAAGCACACTTCCACCTGAATGGATACGTGAATGAGCAGAACTGGCGGTTTTGGGGTTCCGAAAAGCCATATTGGTGTGAAGCGAAACCCCTGTATTCTCCTAAAGTTACTGTGTGGGCTGCAGTATGCAGCAGAGGCATTATTGGCCCTTTTTCATTCGAGAAACGGTCACTGGTGCACGTTACGTTGCAATTTTGGAACAATTTGTCGCCACACAGCAAGCGTTATAGGATCGACCAGGTACTGAATGGTTTATGCAAGATGGGGCCCGACCACATCGGACCGAACAAGTGTTCCGCTTTCTTGGCGAATACTTAGAGTCATTGCTAAGGAATATACCAAATTTACTGGTGCAGGCATGGATTGGCCCTCCATATTCTCCGGATTTGACTCCCTGTGACTTTTTTTTGTGGGGCACATGCTGGACGAGCTCGAACCGGCGATCTCTGTGGCATGTGAATCCATTTCGGTTGAGACACTACGAAATGTGATGGCGAATTTCATTCTTCGTTTGCGCCACCTCTGTAGTGCCAATGGTGAACATTTTGAAAACATTGTGATGTGATTGTTTGCAAAGATTGTTTTCATACGATTATTTCACTTATGTATGCTGATATGAGCTGTACAGCGTACAGCGCCATCTGTTAGCAGCTTTTGTAACTATCACTTCAAACTGCTGTATAAACTTCTTACAGCTTTCACAATAAACATACCATTTACTGCATTCCTCTATCGATCTTTGTTTTCGAGATATTTAATTTTGAAATCAGGGAGTCCTTTTCTGGACACCTTGTATAATCTTTCAGGAAGTTTCACATCAGTGCACACTACACTACATCTACATCTACATTTATACTCCGCAAGCCACCCAACGGTGTGTGGCGGAGGGCACTTTACGTGCCACTGTCATTACCTCCCTTTCCTGTTCCAGTCGCGAATGGTTTGCGGGAAGAACGACTGCCGGAAAGCCTCCGTGCGCGCTCGAATCTATCTAATTTTAGATTCGTGATCTCCTCGGGAGGTATAAGTAGGGCGAAGCAATATATTCGATAAATCAATGTAAAACGCACCCTCTCGAAACCTGGATAGCAAGCTACACCGCGATGCAGAGCGGCTCTCTTGCAGAGTCTGCCACTTGAGTTTGTTAAACATCTCCGTAAAGCTATCACGCTTACCAAATAACCCTGTGACGAAACGCGCCGCTCTTCTTTGGATCTTCTCTATCTCCTCTATCAACCCGACCTGGTACGGATCCCACACTGATGAGCAATACTCAAGTACAGGTCGAACGAGTTTTTTGGAAGCCACCTCCTTTGTTGATGGACTACAGTTTCTACGGACTCTCCCAGTGAATCTCAACCTGACACCCGCCTTACCAACAATAATTTTATATGATCATTCCACTTCAAATCGTTCCGCACGCATACTCCCATATATTTTACAGAAGTACCTGCTACCAGTGTTTGTTCCGTTATCATATAATCATACAATAAAGGATCCTTCTTTCTTTGTATTCGCAATGAATTACATTTGTCTATGTTAAGGGTCAGTTGCCACTCCCTGCACCAAGTGCCTATCCGCTGCAGATCTTCCTGCATATCGCTGCAATTTTCTAATGCTGCAACTTCTCTGTATACTACAACATCATCCGCGAAAAGCCGCATGGAACCTCCGACACTATCTACTAGGTCATTTATATGTATTATGAAAAGCAATGGTCCCATAACACTCCCCTGTAGCACGCCAGAGATTACTTTAACGTCTGTAGACGTCTCTCCATTGATAACAACATGCTGTGTTCTGTTTGATAAAAACTTTTCAATCCAGGCACACAGCTGGTCTGATATTCCGTAGGCTCTTACTTTGTTTATCAGGCGACAGTGCGGAACTGTATCGAACGCATTCGGAAGTTGAGGAAAATGGCATCTACCTGGGAGCCTGTATCTAATATTTTCTGGGTCTCATGAACAAATAAAGCGAGTTGGGTCTCACACGATCGCTGTTTCCGGAATCCATGTTGATTCCTACAGAGTGGATTCTGGGTTTCCAGAAATGACATGATACGCGGGCAAAAAACATGTTCTAAAATTCTACAACAGATCGATGTTTCTCCGCAGAGAGAGAATTTATTCTGGTAACAATAGCTGTGGCGAAGCCATTTCTTGGCATAATCCTTCATCCCAAATTTGCTGCATCTGCAACGTACACAGGAGAACTTTGAGATTGGTAAAGTAGGACAGCGGTACTGGAGAACGTGAAGCAGCGAGTAGAAGGCTTCACGAGTTGTGCCTGAAGAGCTCAGTAGGTGGATATCAAGGTAAAATTATGATTCCTCTTGAAGACTTAAAATATTGTCTTTTTCTTCTTCTTCGGAGATTCCCCGTGAGAGCTGTTTCCGACTTCCACAGGCCTCTTTCGTCCCAGGCACCTGGTCTTAGATTTCTGTCTTCTATTTCCTCCTGTGTGCATTTTTTTCGAACTTAGAGCTGTATTTTCTATCCTTCTTCTTCCGGACGGCGCCCACTTTAAAATCTTGGCCATCTACGGTTAGACTTTCAATGCACGTAGCCGTATCATGAAGCGCTCCATTCTCCAAGGTTTTTGTTACCTAGCACGTTATCCCCGCTGGCCTCATCATTTCTAATCATATCTTCTCTCGTTAAATGCAGACATCTTCTCGTACAGCCCATTACCACTGTTCTAATCTTCTCCCTACTTTTCCTTGTTTGAGACATCTCCGCTCCATATAGAATTATGCTATCCACTGCAGTTTCGGTGGATATCAATGTAAAATCATGATTCCGCTTGAAGATTTAAAAATGGACTTTTTCTTCTTCTTCGGAGGTTCCCCGTGAGAGCTGTTTTCGACTTTCACTCAGTGTCTTGCAGAATATTCTTATCCCGTATTATACCATGCAAAGCTTTAGTAGCTCTCTTCCACAGTGCTGCTCCGGAACTAACATCCTTCTCCCATTTACCGTAGGTATCTATTACTGTCCCCAAACATTTGTACACTACTGGCCATTAAAGTTGCTACACCACGAAGATGACGTGCTACAGACGCGAAATTTAACCGACAGGAAGAAGATGCTGTGATATGCAAATGATTAGCTTTTCAGAGCATTCACACAAGGTTGGCGCCGGTGGCGACACCTACAACGTGCTGACATGAGGAAAGTATCCAACAAACAGCAGCCTGGTGAAACGTTGTTGCGATGCCTCATGTAAGGAGGAGAAATGCGTACCATCACGTTTCCGAATTTGATAAAAGTCGGATTGTAGCCTATCGCGATTGCGGTTTAGCGTATCGCGACATTGCTGCTCGCGTTGGTCGATATTTAATGGCTGTTAGCAGCATATGGAATCGGTGAGTTCAGGAGGCTAATACGGAACGCCGTGCTGGATCCCAACGGCCTCGTATCACTATCAGTCGAGATAAGAGGCATCTTATCCGCATGGCTGTAACGGATCGTGCAGCCACGTCTCGATCCCTGAGTCAACAGATGGGGACGTTTGCAAGACAACCATCTGCACGAACAGTTCGACGACGTTTGGAGCAGCATGGACTATCAGCTCGGAGACCATGGCTGCGGTTACCCTTGTCGCTGCATCACAGACAGGAGCGCCTGGGATGGTGTACTCAACGACGAACCTGGGTGCACGAATGGCAAAACGTCATTTTTTCAGATGAATCCAAGTTCTGTTTACAGCATCATATTGTCGCAAATGAATCCAAGTTCTGTTTACAGCATCATGATGGTCGCATTCGTGTTTGGCGACATCGCGGTGAACGCACATTGGAAGCGTGTATTCATCATCGCCTTACAGGTGTACCACTCGGCATGGTGGTATGGGGTTCCATTGGTTACATGTCTCGGTCACCTCTTGTTCGCACTGACGGCACTTTGAACAGTGGACGTTACATTTCAGATGTGTTACGACCCGTGGCTCTACCCTTCATTCAATCGCTTCGAAACACTACATTTCAGCAGGACAATGCACGACCGCATGTTTCAGGCGCTGTACGGGCCTTTCTGGATGCAGAAAATGTTCGACTGCTGCCCTGGCCAGTACATTCTGCAGATCTCTCACCAATAGAAAACGTCTGGTCAATAGTGGCCGAGCAACTGGCTCGTCACAATACGCCAGTCACTGCTCTTGATGAACTGTGGTATCGTGTTGAAGCTGCATAGGCAGCTGTACCTGTAGACGCCATCCAAGCTCTGTGTGACTCAATGCCCAGGTGTATCTAGGCCGTTATTACGGCTAGAGGTGGTTGTTCGGGGTTCGCATTTCTCAGAATTTATGCACGCAAATTGCGTGAAAATGTAATCACATGTCAGTTGTAGTATGATATATTTGTCCAATGAATACCCGTCTATCATCTGCATTTCTCCTTAGTGTAGTAATTTTAATGGCCAGTAGTGTAGCTGCTGCAGGATTTTACTTCTCCTTCTGCGTCAGCGTTCACAGAGTTCTGTCCCATATACACACACTCCGTCTTGTCCTCTGCACTTGGTCATCCGAAAACAAAAACTATTCCGCTACCAGTCATCCAGTGCCTGTTCCATATACATGTTAAACAAAATAGTTGGCATTCCACAACTTTTTTCAACAAAAATACTACGGGTATTGTCCTTTCCCATTTTAATCATTAGTTTTGTGTTCATGTATAGCTTTTTAACCAAGTGAATGCATTTTTCTCTCCTATTAACGCTTCTGATTGCTTCTCATACTATCATTCTAAGGACATTGTCGCACACTTTCTGCAGGTCCACAAAGGCCGTGTAAAAGCTTTTATTTTTTTCCTCCATTTTTTTCCCAAAAACTGTCACATCGAAACATGATAGTCCTTGCCTAACACAATTTTGCTCTTAACTTAAAACCGACACATCCTTCTTCTATTTTATTTCTCAAAATCTTGGAGAAAACCCAGCTGTTGCTGGGCTATCACTTATTGCTCCGAACTCGTAATCTGTCCGTACCATCTTGCTGCATTTTTTATAAATCGAGGGGACATAGACAGATTCCAATCCATATTGTACTCTACGTAATATTCTGCGAGAGATGAGGCTTAACCCTTGCAATACGAAGTGGGACAGGGGGGCGGGGCGGAGTACTTTAAGCCCACCTTTTGAAATTAATGTAATATAGTTTTTGATTAATTCTTTTAAACGATTCCAGAAATATTTTAAAAATTGAAATCTGCGGGCCGGAGTGGCCGAGCGGTTCTAGGTGCTACAGTCTGGAACCGCGCGGACGCTACGGTCGCAGGTCCGAATCCTGCCTCGGTCATGGATGTGTGTGATGTCCTTAGGTTCGTTAGGTTTACCTAGTTCTTAGTTCTAGCGACTGATGACCTCAGAAGTTAAGTCCCATAGTGCTCAGAGCCATTTAAATCTAAGAAATAGAAGTTACTTTTCCCATTGAATCTCATATTGCATATTTTCAGGTACAGGAGCTTACTTACACATCAATAATTCTTTAAAAAGTATGCTGCGAGTAAAAGCCAACAACAATTTACGAATGTTGCTTTTAGAAAAAAAAAATTTGTGGTCATAAAGTATCGGCCCCTTGACAGTACACGTTATTAAAAGTGCATTCGTAGGGAGTGGCGACACGGTTAGAGGCGCCATGCCATGGACTGCGAGGCCGCTCCCGCCAGAGGTTCGATCCTCCCTCGGGCATGGGTGTGTGTGTTGTTCTTAGCATAGCTTTGTTTAAGTAGTGTGTGAGCCTAGGGACCGATGACCTCAGTAGTTTGATCCCTTAAGAATTCACATACATTTGAACATTTTTTTGAAAACTGCATTGATATTGGTAAGAATGTGGTAAAAGATACACTCCTGGAAATGGAAAAAAGAACACATTGACACCGGTGTGTCAGACCCACCATACTTGCTCCGGACACTGCGAGAGGGCTGTACAAGCAATGATCACAGGCATGGCACAGCGGACACACCAGGAACCGCGGTGTTGGCCGTCGAATGGCACTAGCTGCGCAGCATTTGTGCACCGCCGCCGTCAGTGTCAGCCAGTTTGCCGTGGCATACGGAGCTCCATCGCAGTCTTTAACACTGGTAGCATGCCGCGACAGCGTGGACGTGAACCGTATGTGCAGTTGACGGACTTGGAGCGAGGGCGTATAGTGGGCATGCGGGAGGCCTGGTGGACGTACCGCCGAATTGCTCAACACGTGGGGCGTGAGGTCTCCACAGTACATCGATGTTGTCGCCAGTGGTCGGCGGAAGGTGCACGTGCCCGTCGACCTTGGACCGGACCGCAGCGACGCACGGATGCACGCCAAGACCGTAGGATCCTACGCAGTGCCGTAGGGGACCGCACCGCCACTTCCCAGCAAATTAGGGACACTGTTGCTCCTGGGGTATCGGCGAGGACCATTCGCAACCGTCTCCATGAAGCTGGGCTACGGTCCCGCACACCGTTAGGCCGTCGTCCGCTCACGCCCCAACATCGTGCAGCCCGCTTCCAGTGGTGTCGCGACAGGCGTGAATGGAGAGACGAATGGAGACGTGTCGTCTTCAGCGATGAGAGTCGCTTCTGCCTTGGTGTCAATGATGGTCATATGCGTGTTTGGCGCCGTGCAGGTGAGCGCCACAATCAGGACTGCATACGACCGAGGCACACAGGGCCAACACCAGGCATCATGGTGTGGGGAGCGATCTCTTACACTGGCCGTACACCTGTGGTGATCGTCGAGGGGACACTGAATAGTGCACGGTACATGCAAACCGTCATCGAACCCATCGTTCTACCATTCCTAGACCGGCAAGGGAACTTGCTGTTCCAACAGGACAATGCACGTCCGCATGTATCCCGTGCCACCCAACGTGCTCTAGAAGGTGTAAGTCAACTACCCTGGCCAGCAAGATCTCCGGATCTGTCCCCCATTGAGCAGGTTTGGGATTGGATGAAGCGTCGTCTCACGCGGTCTGCACGTCCAGCACGAACGCTGGTCCAACTGAGGCGCCAGGTGCAAATGGCATGGAAAGCCGTTCCACAGGACTACATCCAGCGTCTCTACGATCGTCTCCATGGGAGAATAGCAGCCTGCATTGGTGCGAAAGGTGGATATACACTGTACTAGTGCCGACATTGTGCATGCTCTGTTGCCTGTGCCTATGTGCCTGTGGTTCTGTCAGTGTGATCATGTGATGTATCTGACCCCAGGAATGTGTCAATAAAGTTTCCCCTTCCTGGGACAATGAATTCACGGTGTTCTTATTTCAATTTCCAGGAGTGTATTTTCAGGTTCTGAGCCATACATACATATCTACATATCAGTATCTCTTTAAAAAATGCATTGTTAATATAATCAATAACAATTAAATAATTTTACTTCTTTTTAAAGTTGTTAGGGTGGGCGTAAGGTACTTCCTCCCTAGCCCCCCATTCCCCCCTCTGGTAACGTGCGCCATGGAAAAGTACTGCTAGGGTTAATAAATATCGCTAGGTCGCTGCGTGTAGCAGTAAACAAAGAATGTTTGAGAGTTGCACACATTACTGTCGTGCATCAGCCAGAAAATGGCGTTTTGTAGTAGCTGTTGTAAACAGTGTTTTCGGCGTGTTCCCTAAAAACTGTTGTGTAGAAGCAAGGAGTAAACATAAATACCTCCTTCCAAAAGAAAAGTCAAAGAGTAAGACGAAAATTCAAATTGAGCACAAAATAGTCACAACCTCCAAGAAGAGCATCAACATCTCTCCATAAACTGCTACCTTATGGCTCGTAAAAGAAAAAGATGGAAAGACTTGTTCGTATAACTGGCGACCATACCGATGTAACTCTGCAAGGAGTGCATCAGGAAAGCTCACGGTAAATGGATCTAGTAGCGAACGGCTGCTGAAGACGTATCTGTATCCTTCGTCTTTTTTCATCATATCTCGCACTCTTAAGACAAGTTTACACAACATTAAGCTGCGCAACTCATTTCGTGGTACGAGTTTTCGCAAGTGGTTTCGTACGAGACTACATTTCAGTTTCGTCGCTTTGTGAGCGCCATAGTCGTGTGTAAAATGTAAGTTTTGGTAGCTGCACGAGTTGTTGCGGAGTTAATGCTTGTCTGCATGAAATCACAGCATAAAAAAAGAAGTAAGAGACCTGCCTGTGTTCGTGATTGGGTTTTGGGTAAAGAAGAGACGTTAGGAAGATTGCTCAGCGATCGTGCTGAGAGAATCATCTGATACGTCACCACAGCAGCTGACATCCCTTCTAAACATAGTTAAGAACATAAAATTGTTAAGGCTTTCGTGACCATTTGAAGTCAAACTGCGTGTTGGCTTCTGTCCTGGGTTCTTCGGTCGACCTTTGATAATTTCTCTGGCGTTTCGCCACAGTCAAGACTTCACCCCCTATTGCTCGGTGGTGGACTTCTCGCGGGCGCAGATTATACACCGCCGGAAACAAATTAGTACACTTGAAAAGTGTACTAATTTTATTCCATCAGAATTTCTAAAAATCATGAGAGGAAGTGGCAACAAAACGACTATTCACATTGGCATGTAGAACGTGTGAGTCTGGCGACATACCATCTGACTTTCGGAAAAATATCACCCACACAACTCCGAAGACTGCAAGAGCTGACAAGTACGAGAATTATCGGACAATCAGCTTAACACCTCATGCATCCAAGTTGCTGACAAGAATAATATACAGAAGAATGGGAAAGAAAATGGAGGATGTGCTAGATGACGATCAGTTTTGCTTTAGGAAAGGTAAAGGCGCGCGAGAGGCAATTCTGAGTTGCAGTTTATAATGGAAGGAAGACTAAAGAAAAATCAAGACATGTTCATAGAATTTGTCGACGTGGAAAAAGCGTTCGACAATGGAAAATGGTGCATGATGTTTGACATTCTGAGAAAAATAGGGGTAAGCTATAGGGAGAGACGCGTAATATACAATATGTTCAAGAGCCAAGAGGGAATAACAAGAGTGGACAACCAAGGGGGAGGATTAAGACAGGGATGTACTCTTTTCCCCTAATGTTCAATCTGTACATCGAAGAAGCAGTGATAGAAGTAAAAGAAAGGTTCAGGAGTGGAATTAAAATTCAAGGTGAAAGGGTATCAATGGTACAATTCGCTGATGACATTGCTATCCGGCATCCTCCTGCTTAGCTGGGTGGTAACGTGCTTGCCTCCCATGCATTGGGCCCGCGTTCGATTCCCAGCCGGGTTGAAGATTTCCTCTGCTCGGGGACCGGGTGCTGTGCTGTCATCACCATCACTTCATCCTCTTCACCGGCCGCAAGTCGTCCAAAGTGGCGCCAACTGAAATAAGACCTGAACTGTGCTGCCGAACCCGACTGGGACATGCCGGCCAACAATGACATACGATCATTTAATTTCATTGCTATTCAGAGTTCGAAGAACAATTACATGATTCGTTGAATGATGTGAACAATCTAATGAGTACAGAATATGGACTGAGAGTGAATCGACGAAAGACGAAAGTAATGAGAAGTAGTAGAAATGAGAACAGCGAGAAACTTGACATCCGGATTGGTAGTCAAGAAGTAGATGAAGTTAAGGAATTCTGCTACTTAGGCACCAAAATAACTAATGACGGACGGAGTAAGGAGGACATCAGAAACAGACTAACAATGCCAAAAAGGGTATTCCTGGCCAAGAGAAATCTGTCAGTATCAAATATAGGCCTTAAATGGTGGAAGAAAGTTCTATGAATGTACGTCTGGAGTACAGCAATGTACGGTAGTGAAACATGGACTGTGGGAAAACAGAACAGAAGAGAATCGAAGGATTTGAGATGTGGTACTACAGAAGAATGTTGAAAAATAGGTGGATTCATAAGGAATGTGGAGGTTCTCCGGAGAATCGGCGAGGAAAGGAATGTATGGAAAACATTGACAAGAAGGATGGGCAGTATGGTAGGGCATCTGTTAAGACATGAGGGAATGACACTCATCGTACTATAGGGAGCTGTAGAGAGCAAAATCTGTAGAGGAAGATAGAAATTGCAAAACATACAGCAAATAATTGAGGACGTAGGTTGCAAGTGCTACTTTGAGATGAAGTGGTTGGCACGGGAGAGGATTTCGTGGCGGGCGGCATCAAACCAGTCAGAAGACTGATGACCAGAAAAAAATATTGTGTATGGCCTCAGTCGCAGTGCAACCCCGCTGCTTGTTTTGAAGTTAGCATCATTGAAATCCCACGAACATCCATGCATAGTCCCTGGTGCCCGCACAAATTTACCTCAGAAAGGGAAAATTTTTAAAACTGCCGTTTTAATACAACCAATGCAGAGAATTTAAGGATGCATCTTGTACCACGATTTAAATTTGATAGAAAGTGACACAAGTTTTTGTTAACTCAAGTGACTGATAGGTATCCACTCAGTGTTTCTGGGGTAGAGTAGTCTGATAAGTGAATTACGGAATAGAGGGTGGAGCAAATGACTCTCTTGCCACTCCTCCCGCCCCCCCCCCCCCTTCTAGACTCCCATCTGTAAAGTATAGATATTTAAAAAGGCAAATAATTTCCTCCGTTCCTCACTTCATATTTCAGTTTGTCACTCTGCAGACACAACCAACCAACCTCAAAATACGTGTAACCAGTGTCGCCAAAGAAGCAACAGGCCGTCACTTTTTAGAGAATTTCACCAAGGCGCTGCCAACACGAGTCCCGTTGCGCAGTGGCCGGTAGAGCAGTTGCGCGCAACTTAGTGACGCGTGTAAACAAGGGTTTATGCACTACTCTTGACTACGCGCCGACAAGCGCAGATACTTCCTTACAGTCTGTCTGCTTCACGGTCTGCTTTGCCTGATAGCTGCGTTCAGCTCCGCCATCTCTCCTCGACATTCGCATTCTTATCCGAAGAATGTAGCACAAATATTTGTTTGCGTCAGAAAAAAAACCTTTCCGCCCCACTCCATCGTTCTTCCGCATTTTTGATTGTTAATGGAAGGAAATTTGCGGAGGTGAAATTGTAGAGAGAGAAAAAGCCTTGAATTTGCTTCCTCATAGACAGAGGTCTACTGTTCTGCCATGCATCGAAATCCGGCGTCACAGTACGGCAGTCCGCTATGAGAGCAGCAAACAGCGGAATGCGAAATGGTGTACCCAGTTCATAAAGTGTGAATTGGCTGCACCATTTTATTTTATTTGTTTCATGTTTTATTGAATCGCACGAGCATTTCGGAAGTATTGAGTCCATCATCAGGTGAAAATCGTTTTAATACATCATTTACTTCTGTTGCTGAGCGAGGTGACGCGAAATATATGTTCCTGTTGTGAGAAGGTTAGATGTTAGGTTACGTAAGTCGCGAATCAAATGACTGCAAACGTGACGACGAACAGTGGAAAACGCTCTGAAAAATTTAGGAGGGACATTTTTAATGTTGTAATGCCAGCTAGACGTCGGTTTATACGTTCTATGAAACATCATGTCACTCAAGGAGCACACTTGTTTATGCGCTTCAAAAAACAAATGTAGCTGTATATCGGATGGCCAAAGAGGAACTTCGTTACGTAAAGTGCAAAGAGACAGTATACCGTAGAGAGGCAACGTAGCGACGACAGTGAAGCAAATTGTACAACCCTCCGTCATTTGTTATGCTGTGGAAATCGAAGAGCGTGCGTGATATAGGGCAAAGGCAGATAATATGTCAAAGAACCATGAAATAATGTTGACGTTCAGCATTTGGAGCCAGAAGCAAAATTACCTCTGAGTATTACTAACTAGCATTTGATATACATTATCACCCTTCACTACGAATAAATCACATCCAATACAGAAAAATTTCAAAATGACTTGCAGATATGTTTAACTCAGAAGTTCTGGAGAGCGAGTGAAGAGAAAAAAAAATTGTAGCGAATGATTGCTTTTTTGTAAACTTTGTGTACCAATATGTTTAAATTGCGTCTGAACTTGTATTTCAATAACTGTGTGCTATAATTTTCAGGTAACTGAACTCCAACTAACGGGTCAGGTATATTTTCACCTAATACACCCAGCCAGTGGAATATACTACAACCAGCGACGTAGTAAAATGTGAAATGAAACCTGACACTTGAAACATGTGTTTGGAAGTGACTAATTGCACAGACAATAAACAGAGTGCATCCTATTTGACCTATGTTTTTATTCTCAAAATACAATGAAATTATTAGATGATCGTAAGTTATCAGTCTTCTCCATTGTCACGAAATTCTGGGAATATGTTACAGCTTAAGGCACATACTATAGAGAACTTGCATGAAATTAGCTTTTTACACATGTGAACAAATGCAACAAAGTACACAAAACAGAACATATGTAAAACGTGTGCTTTAGTCTTTAGTGTTTTTATAGTCTAAGTAAACGTTAGGCACGATTCCGAAAAGAAATGTAGCATTTGTGTAGCTTACAAAACCATACTCTGTCACTTTCAGAGCAACAGGATTATGACTTCCCAAAACATGGCGTGGCATCGCGGGAAGGGCTGCATAACATGGCACAACCTCTCTATGTATCTCTGCTTCTTTGTTAATACCAGATACCAGAGTTTCAAACAAACTGACATACACAAGAAAATAAATTTAAAATGAGTTTTTAAAATTACTAAAATAACTATAGCTAACGAAACCTGCTCATTCGACATGTATTCAGGCCTTTGGATTTATGAAGGAATATTTGCAGTTGTTCTAACATACTTAGTTTTACCGTTGGCTTCATTTTGAAGTACTACCAAATTGCTTTATACCCTGTTTCCAAAACATGATGTGCAGTGACTAATTTTCCCTAGTGGTTAAGTCTGAATGCATACATGTCTTCTTGAAAACTTAAACTAAAAACTTAACTCGTTCCGAACGGGCCTCGGGAGGCCCACCGGTACTGACCGACCGCCGTGACATCCTCAGCCGACAGGCGTCTCTGGATGCCGATATAGAGGGGCATATGCTCAACACATTCCTCTCTCAGCTGTTTGTGAACGGAGTGACTGGTTCTCAATGAAGTAGCTTTCAATTGGCATCCCAGGGGCTGAGTGCACCCTGCATGCCAATGGCGCTCTGCAACCCGGACAAACACCCATTCAAGTGCTGCCGAGCCCGTAACTTCGATATTGCAGTGCCTGAGTTATCCCGTATTACGATGCAAAGGCACTGCGCGACTACAGCCGTCATGAAATACACGAAATGTGTTCTCAGTTGCGAATAAGGACCACCGTCAGTTGGATAATGGGATGACGACAGTGAAAATTTGTTCCTGACCGGGTCTCGAACCCGAAGGGACACTGCATAGTAATTCAGAATAATATACGCGGTGCAACATCGCTTGTCTCCACCAACACCGGACAAGCGACTTTCAATTAACATGTCTCCCCTGAACGGAAATATACATAAAGGATGTACGAGTACAGGTTGTAGACACATGTGTAACGACATATGGAAATTTGGATGTGGCACTGAGTCGTGCTCGGATATCCGAAAGGGAAGGTGACCGCTCGCGATAAGAGGAAAATCTGGGTTCGAGTCTCGGTCTGGCACAAATTTTGACTGTCGTCATTCCATTATACAGCTGGTGTAAGTCCTTATTCACAACTGCGGGAATATACAAAATACATGAACGAGTACCGGTTTTAGACACATGCTTGACGACATATGGCAGTTAGCGTGTCTCGTGAGTCGTGCTTGGTCAGCCTAACGGTAAGGCGACTGCTCGTGATAAGCGGGAAATCCTGGTTCGAGTCCCACTCAGGTTCAAATGTTCCTTGTGGTCATTCCATTATACAGCTGACTGTAATTCATATTCGCAAATGCGAATACATTTCATGCGGTTAACTTCCGTGATCTGGCGGTGTTAACACTGCGGCACGTCGTTGACCAGTGTCCTTGGAAATAGGTTTTGAAATTTCTGCTCCTTTTCCGTACATAGTAGGCAGAATAACTGCTGCATGACATACTACACTCCTGGAAATGGAAAAAAGAACACATTGACATCGGTGTGTCAGACCCACCATACTTGCTCCGGACACTGCGAGAGGGCTGTACAAGCAATGATCACACGCACGGCACAGCGGACACACTAGGAACCGCGGTGTTGGCCGTCGAATGGCGCTAGCTGCGCAGCATTTGTGCACCGCCGCCATCAGTGTCAGCCAGTTTGCCGTGGCATACGGAGCTCCATCGCAGTCTTTAACACTGGTAGCATGCCGCGACAGCGTGGACGTGAACCGTATGTGTAGTTGACGGACTTTGAGCGAAGGCGTATAGTGGGCATGCGGGAGGCCTGGTGGACGTACCGCCGAATTGCTCAACACGTGGGGCGTGAGGTCTCCACAGTACATCGATGTTGTCGCCAGTGGTCGGCGGAAGGTGCACGTGCCCGTCGACCTGGGACCGGACCGCAGCGACGCACGGATGCACACCAAGACCGTAGGATCCTATCCACTGCCGTAGGGGACCGCACCGCCACTTCCCAGCAAATTAGGGACACTGTTGCTCCTGGGGTATCGGCGAGGACCATTCGCAACTGTCTCCATGAAGCTGGGCTACGGTCCCGCACACCGTTAGGCCGTCTTCCGCTCACGCCCCAACATCGTTAAGCCCGCCTCCAGTGGTGTCGCGACAGGCGTGAATGGAGGGACGAATGGAGACGTGTCGTCTTCAGCGATGAGAGTCGCTTCTGCCTTGGTGCCAATGATGGCCGTATGCGTGTTTGGCGCCTTGCAGGTGAGCGCCACAATCAGGACTGCATACGACCGAGGCACACAGGGCCAACACCCGGCATCATGGTGTGGGGAGCGATCTCCTACACTGGCCGTACACCTCTGGTGATCGTCGAGGGGACACTGAATAGTGCACGGTACATGCAAACCGTCATCGAACCCATCGTTCTACCATTCCTAGACTGGCAAGGGAACTTGCTGTTCCAACAGGACAATGCACGTCCGCATGTATCCCGTGCCACCCAACGTGCTCTAGAAGGTGTAAGTCAACTACCCTGGCCAGCAAGATCTCCGGATCTGTCCCCCATTGAACATGTTTGGGACTGGATGAAGCGTCGTCTCACGCGGTCTGCACGTCCAGCACGAACGCTGGTCCAACTGAGGCGCCAGGTGGAAATGGCATGGCAAGCCGTTCCACAGGACTACATCCAGCATCTCTACGATCGTCTCCATGGGAGAATAGCAGCCTGCATTGCTGCCAAAGGTGGATATACACTGTACTAGTGCCGACATTGTGCATGCTCTGTTGCCTGTGTCTCTGTGCCTGTGGTTCTGTCAGTGTGATCATGTGATGTATCTGACCCCAGGAATGTGTCAATAAAGTTTCCCCTTCCTGGGACAATGAATTCACGGTGTTCTTATTTCAATTTCAAGGAGTGTATAAACTTCACTGTTGTTGAATTTGTAGGTACCTGCTTTTATGTTGTAGACTAGTAAATGCCCTAACAACTTATTATTAGTGCAGAATGCAATATTGTTATAGTGGTTTTTTTTTAACGGCAGCAATGTTTTTATGAAATGAATCTTAGGGATGGGATGCTGGCAGATGTTTTCTCTTCTTTCTTAGAGCAGCAAAAATGAATTTTATCGAGGCGCTGAATAGGAATCTACGATATCCCTCGTACGGTAAACAGGTTCAAGCAGATGTAGACTGCTGTAAGTATACGAATATGAAGAGACTTGCAGTGGGTGAACCAGCAGGGAGAGGTTGAGCAACCCAGTGTTCAGAATGAGAACCCAACAACATGATGAAAGTCATTCTTATCGCGTAATCAAACTGCTTTGCATAGATCTCCTTCTTTAAAAATCTAATGCAAATCCAACAAATCTGCACACAGCCATCCATAACGTAAATGCTAACTTACTTGGTCTATAAGACTGGGCGCAGAACGTAGGTGTGGAACTTAACTAAAATGCAAGCAATCTCAGTCACCGAAAAAACACTTATTACTCCTCAGTTCAGCGAATCTTTTTCCACTCTTAATTCTAAAGGCCACAGAATCACATCTTCTTCTTCTGCAAAGAATTTAGGGCTAATTCTCGACCATCACCTAGACTGGACTGAACACACAACTGCAGTCTTTAAGAAGGTGTCAGCATCACTTCATTCACTACAGAAATGTGAAAAAGTATTTCCTCTCGAGCTTAAAAAGAAACTCGAAGAGTCATTTATAGTCCCCATCCTTGATTACGGGGACCCTGAGATGCGGCTGAGAAAAATAATCTTGTCCTCAATAGGTCCTAAATTACAAACAGATAAAATATAATAATGATACTAAGCAGGTGAGTGAAGTAACTGTGATTATACAAAGTACAATTTTTTTAACACAACGTAAGAAATTACAGTAACATCTTTGGAATATGTTACCAAAGTTTATCGTTTAGTTATTTTCTTCTACGTACAATTGTTGTAATCTGCTTGTAGTTCATTAGTTAATGTGCCATATATTTTATGTTAGTTAAATAAACTTACATCAGATTTACACTGAAGTAATCCCTCTTCTTTTATTTCTAATTCTACCATTAACATTTTCATCTCTAGAAATGAACACACACTGTACATACACTAGCTTAAAATCTTAGATTCAAGAAAATTTCACTGCACCACACACTTAACTTTGAATCTAAAGATGGCGTAATAGTAGAAAACCAGTTCCTGTAATAAATAATAAATGTTGTAGAATATTAAACCAGTGTTTTGTGTGTGTCATCCGTAACGTATAAAATGTTCCAGCAAGAACCGATGGAACAGTCAGTAGCCGGCCGCGGTGGCCGAGCGGTTCTAGGGGCGTCAGTAAGGAACCGAGCGACAGCTGCGGTCGGAGATTCGAATCCTGCCTCGGGCATGGATGTGTGTGATGTCCTTAGGTTAGTTAGGTTTAAGTAGTTCTAAGTTCTAGGGGTCTGATGACCTCCGATGTTAAGTCCCATAGTGCTCAGAGGCATTTGAGCCACATAAACAGTCAATCCCCCCCATGAACCATGGACCTTGCCGTTGGTGGGGAGGCTTGCGTGCCTCAGCGATACAGATGGCCGTACCGTAGGTGCAACCACAACGGAGGGGTATCTGTTGAGAGGCCAGACAAACGTGTGGTTCCTGAAGAGGGGCAGCAGCCTTTTCAGTAGTTGCAGGGGCAACAGTCTGGATGATTGACTGATCTGGCCTTGCAACATTAACCAAAACGGCCTTGCTGTGCTGGTACTGCGAACGGCTGAAAGCAAGGGGAAACTACAGCTGTAATTTTTCCCGAGGACATGCAGCTTTACTGTATGATTAAATGATGATGGCATCCTCTTGGGTAAAATATTCCGGAGGTAAAATAGTCCCCCATTCGGATCTCCGGGCGGGGACTACTCAGGAGGATGTCGTTATCAGGAGAAAGAAAACTGGCGTTCTACGGATCGGAGCGTGGAATGTCAGATCCCTTAATCGGTCAGGTAGGTTAGAAAATTTAAAAAGGGAAATGGATAGGTTAAAGTTAGATATAGTTGGAATTAGTGAAGTTCGGTGGCAGGAGGAACAAGACTTCTGGTCAGGTGACTACAGGGTTATAAACACAAAATCAAATAGGGGTAATGCAGGAGTATGTTTAATAATGAATAGGAAAATAGGAATGCGGGTAAGCTACTACAAACAGCATAGTGAACGCATTATTGTGGCCAAGATAGATACGAAGCCCACACCTACTACAGTAGTACAAGTTTATATGATAACTAGCTCTGCAGATGACGAAGAAATTGAAGAAATGTACGATAAAATAAAAGAAATTATTCAGTTAGTGAAGGGAGACGAAAATTTAATAGTAATGGGTGACTGGAATTCGAGTGTAGGAAAAGGGAGAGAAGGAAACATAGTAGGTGAATATGGATTGGGGCTAAGAAATGAAAGAGGAAGCCGCCTAGTAGAATTTTGTACAGAGCACAACTTAATCATAGGTAACACTTGGTTTAAGAATCATGAAAGAAGGTTGTATACGTGGAAGAACCCTGGAGATACTAAAAGGTATCAGATAGATTATATAATGGTAAGACAGAGATTTAGGAATCAGGTTTTAAGTTGTAAGACATTTCCAGGGGCAGATGTGGACTCTGACCACAATCTATTGGTTATGACCTGTAGATTAAAACTGAAGAAACTGCAAAAATGTGGGAAATTAAGGAGATGGGACCTGGATAAACTGAAAGAACCAGAGGTTGTAAAGAGTTTCAGGGAGAGCATAAGGGAACAATTGACAGGAATAGGGGAAAGAAATACAGTAGGAGAAGAATGGGTAGCTCTGAGGGATGAAATAGTGAAGGCAGCAGAGGATAAAATAGGTAAAAAGACGAGGGCTGCTAGAAATCCTTGGGTAACAGAAGAAATATTGAATTTAACTGATGAAAGGAGAAAATATAAAAATGCAGTAAATGAAGCAGGCAAAAAGGAATACAAACGTCTCAAAAATGAGATCGACAGGAAGTGCAAAATGGCTAAACAGGGATGGCTAGAGGACAAATGTAAGGATGTAGAAGCTTATCTCACTAGGGGTAAGATAGATACTGCCTACAGGAAAATTAAAGAGACCTTTGGAGAGAAGAGAACCACGTGTATGAATATCAAGAGCTCAGATGGCAATCCAGTTCTAAGCAAAGAAGGGAAGGCAGAAAGGTGGAAGGAGTATATAGAAGGTTTATACAGGGGCGAAGTACTTGAGGACAATATTATGGAAATGGAAGAGGATGTAGATGAAGACGAAATGGGAGGTAAGATACTGCGTGAAGAGTTTGACAGAGCACTGAAAGACCTGAGTCGAAACAAGGCCCCCGGAGTAGACAACATTCCATTAGAACTACTGACGGCCTTGGGAGAGCCAGTCATGACAAAACTCTACCAGCTGGTGAGCAAGATGTATGAGACAGGCGAAATACCCTCAGACTTTAAGAAGAATATAATAATTCCAATCCCAAAGAAAGCAGATGCTGACAGATGTGAAAATTACCGAACTATCAGTTTAATAAGTCACAGCTGCAAAATACTAACGCGAATTCTTTACAGACGAATGGAAAAACTGGTAGATGCGGACCTCGGGGAGGATTAGTTTGGATTCCGTCGAAATGTTGGAACACGTGAGGCAATACTGACCTTACGACTTATCTTAGAAGAAAGATTAAGAAAAGGCAAACCTACGTTTCTAGCATTTGTAGACTTAGAGAAAGCTTTTGACAATGTTGACTGGAATACTCTTTTTCAAATTCTAAAGGTGGCATGGGTAAAATACAGGGAGCGAAAGGCTATTTACAATTTGTACAGAAACCAGATGGCAGTCATGAGAGTCGAGGGGCATGAAAGGGAAGCAGTGGTTGGGAAAGGAGTGAGACAGGGTTGTAGCCTCTCCCCGATGTTATTCAATCTGTATATTGAGCAAGCAATAAAGGAAACAAAAGAAAAATTTGGAGTAGGTATTAAAATTCATGGAGATGAAGTAAAAACTTTGAGGTTCGCCGATGACATTGTAATTCTGTCAGAGACGGCAAAGGACTTGGAAGAGCAGTTGAACGGAATGGACAGTGTCTTGAAAGGAGGATATAAGATGAACATCAACAAAAGCAAAACGAGGATAATGGAATGTAGTCAAATTAAATCGGGTGATGATGAGGGAATTAGATTAGGAAATGAGACACTTAAAGTAGTAAAGGAGTTTTGCTATTTAGGAAGTAAAATAACTGATGATTGTCGAAGTAGAGAGGATATAAAATGTAGACTGGCAATGGCAAGGAATGCGTTTCTGAAGAAGAGAAATTTGTTAACATCGAATATAGATTTAAGTGTCAGGAAGTCATTTCTGAAAATATTTGTTTGGAGTGTAGCCATATATGGAAGTGAAACATGGACGATAACTAGTTTGGACAAGAAGAGAATAGAAGCTTTCGAAATGTGGTGCTACAGAAGAATACTGAAGATAAGGTGGATAGATCACGTAACTAATGAGGAGGTATTGAATAGGATTGGGGAGAAGAGAAGTTTGTGGCACAACTTGACTAGAAGAAGGTTTCGGTTGGTAGGACATGTTTTGAGGCATCAAGGGATCACAAATTTAGCATTGGAGGGCAGTGTGGAGGGTAAAAATCGTAGAGGGAGACCGAGAGATGAGTACACTAAGCAGATTCAGAAGGATGTAGGTTGTAGTAGGTACTGGGAGATGAAGCAGCTTGCACAGGATAGAGTAGCATGGAGAGCTGCATCAAACCAGTCTCAGGACTGAAGACAACAACAACAACAAACAGTCAATAAATGTAAATAAACAAACAGACCGATGTAATTATATTTTGAGAAGGGAAGTTGCTACTCACCATATAGTGGAGCTGCTGAGTCGCAGATAGTCCTGTCTGCGACCCATCATCTCCGCTATATGGTGAGTAGCAACACTCCTTCACAAAATATTGTTACATTCCACGCTGGATTTTCTACTGTTTGGTTTAAGTATGTAATAGCTGGCTTGCGCCTGTAACTGCCACGTGAGAGCGCTCTGCTGTTTTCTGTGTTGCTGCCCCACCCGCTGGAAGTGATGGCAGAGTGGCGAGCAGGCCGGTCCTGTCAGCGGCCACCTGCCTGCAGATAAGGCCGCCCCAGATAACCGCCGGCCGCTCTGCCTGCCATGCTTCCTGTTGCTCGCTCAGCACGCTCCTATCCCTGCCCAATCTTTTCTTGGAATGCCCTCAGCCTGTGCGGTAGAGTGCAGATGTCAGCTGGGCCTCTTCCATGCCCTTGGCTGCGACAGCTACGCAGAAAGAGCAGACAGTGAGGAAGCGGCAACGCTCCCTTCAGCGTTCCAAGCATAAGAGATTCATTTCGGCTCCCTGGACACGATGGACTGTGTGGGTGAGATGCAGGCGAGAGGCGTAATTCATCCCGACTAGGAAAGGAATGTCAAAGACGAAGCGTACAGTCAGTCCGTGTTGAAAATAGAGCTCCTCAGCCTGGTCGAGGAGCATGAGAGTGAACTAAATAACGATTGTAGGTGCAAAATAGGAAAGAAAGAACGGAAGGAAAGGGCTGCACAGGAATAAGCAGAATCCACGTCTATCACTGTCCAGCGATGAACGAAGCAAGCATTACATAACGCCATCAGTAGATCATACGACAGTTACGCTTATGAAAGAACAAACAGTCTTGAAACTTCCTGGCAGATTAGAACTGTGTGCCCGACCGAGACTCGAACTAGGGACCTTAGCCTTTCGCGGGCAAGTGCTCTACCAACTGAGCTACCGAAGCACGACTCACGCCCGGTACTCACAGATTTACTTCTGCCAGTATCTCGTCTCCTACCTTCCAAACTTTACAGAATCTCTCCTGCGAACCTTGCAGAACTAGCGCTCCTGAAAGAAAGGATATAGCGGAGACATGGCTTAGCCACAGCCTGGGGGATGTTTCCAGAATGAGATTTTCACTCTGCAGCGGAGTGTGCGCTGATATGAAACTTCCTGGCAGATTAAAACTGTGTGCCCGACCGAGACTCGCATTCGGGACCTTTGCCTTTCGCGGGCAAGTGCTCTACCAACTGAGCTACCGAAGCACGACTCACGCCCGGTACTCACTGGCAGAAAGAAGTAAATCTGTGAGGACCGGGCGTGAGTCGTGCTTCGGTAGCTCAGTTGGTAGAGCACTTACCTGCGAAAGGCAAAGGTCCCGAGTTCGAGTCTCGGTTAGGCACACAGTTTTAATCTGCCAGGAAGTTTCATATCAGCGCACACTCCGCTGCAGAGTGAAAATCTCATTCTGGAAACATCCCCCAGGCTGTGGCTAAGCTATGTCTCCGCTATATCCTTTCTTTCAGGAGCGCTAGTTCTGCAAGGTTCGCAGGAGGGATTCTGTAAAGTTTGGAAGGTAGGCGACGAGATAGTGGCAGAAGTAAATCTGTGAGTTCCGGGCGTGAGTCGTGCTTCGGTAGCTCAGTTGGTTGACCACGTGCTCGCGAAAGGCAAAGGTCTCGAGTTCGAGTCTCGGTCGGGAACACAGTTTTAATCTGCCAGAAAGTTTCATATCAGCGCACACTCCGCTGCAGAGTGAAAATCTCATTCTGGGAACAAACAGTCTTGATTGCAAAACTGAATTTTTTATTTTATTTATCCTCCAATGACACGTTTCTCCTCGCACAAGGCATCTTCAGACTGGCTGGCAAAATACGGCGTTAAACTCTTAGGGTACCCAGCTGGAAACCGCCGTGATCATAATCTGAAAAAAAAACATTGTGCCGTGTTTGATATAGGACTTCTTAATACACAAGAATTCGCACCTAAAACCAAATGAAATCACTAGAGGGCAGCTGACATTGTCAAGTTCTCCCGAAAAGGCCTCGCACGGCGCCCTTGTCAAATATGAGGCGCCATCTACATCACCAGGTCTACAACTTCTATATCACATACCGCCCAATGCTTCTTCTTAATTTTTTTTTTTTTTTTTTTTTTTTTTTTTTCGAATTCTGACCAGAATGGTTTGCTCCTGCGCAGCATTCTATGCGCTTAACAGCGTATTTTGCCAGCCAGTCTGAAGATGACTTGTAGAAGTTCTGCAACCCAGACTGTTTCTTCTTTCATATTGTTGCCAATGGTTGCTGTACCACACCACCATTTATCGGAAACAGCCCCTTTACAATCATGAAATGAGAAGAAATGAGACTAATGAGATTCCGTAGGCTACTGTCTAAAGAAATATTTCAGAGTGCACAACGACCCTTAAAGCGGCTAGCACAAGCCAACGCACAACGTGATCTGCTGTCCTACAAAAGAGCAAACTGACCAGACGGAATGACATTAATGGGCCGAAAGCAAAGCTACGTACTCAATAAGCTTCCGTAAGCCACATTAGGATCCTACACCTGTTGCAGTATGGTGAATACAGAGCTAAGAAAGTAAATGAAATTCTTCCAATCCATATGTGGCATACAGCAAACCAGTGCTTAACAGTATTGGTTAAAAACAGTCTTGGTTACAATTTAATTTTTTTATTTTTCAACGACGCTCCTGTGAACGCGAACGCGTTATGCAGATCTTGGTGTCTCTTGCGTCCATCTTGAAAACATAACTTGAAGATGCCTAAATAAGGCGAAACGCGTCTTTGAAAAATAAAAAAATAAAATTGCAACCAAGACTGTTTATAACCAATAAAGTTAATGAAGTAAATAGGGATGTGACGTGCCTTCAACAGCCCTTCGTACGGGATGGACGGATGTATTTTGAGCCAGCAGCCATGACGGTTGTCTGCGGCAGCAGCCCCATGACAACTATCACCTTCGTGAATGGCAAGTATATAGTCACAAGCATTGCACAGTTAAGCACAGAGCACTCAGTTAGGCGAGAGGTCGTAAATGTTGGGGAAGACTCGCAATAACAGCAGGATATAAAGGCCTGCTCGACATTATGGCTCTCTTACACCATAGACAGGGGTCTCCAAACTTTTTAGTCCGTGGGCCACATTGACTCCTCCACGAAGTCGTAGGACCAAGATCTACCTAATGGGATTAAAGCACCCTAGCACTCTATGATCACCGTAATGTAAGGCTAAAGAAAAGATGAAATCGCAAAAATCTAAGTTTGTGGGAATAGCTAGCACTGAAACGAACTGCGATTTTTATTTAATTACATATTTTGATCGGTGGACGTACCTCACCGAAATTCTGGCGTATTTTATTCTGGCGAATTTCACCGACAAAAAAGTATGTCACTGCACATTCTTCACGAAAGCGTCCTGCAAAGTTAATGAAATCTCAAAATCATTGTTAGCAACACTATTACTGCAAGATGTAACAGAGTACAATCCTGGCAATATGGAAACTACATCACTCACCTTCAAAGTGATAAAAGTGAAAAATATTTGCACCTTCTAATTGAGGACATGATTTTGGACACAGCTTTATGTAGTACCTGAATCAAATGTTGGTGTCATTTTAGGTATGGACTAGTTAACAGAATGTAAAGTACAGATTAATTGTGCAGGTAGTTTTGTCAATACTGAGTATGAAGGGTTAAAAATGAGTGTGAATTTTGCAAATGCCATAGTAGATGACAATAATAATAATTTATTGGGGCATCTCAATATTTATGTTAGTGATGAATAATACGCTGAAAAACTGCCTGCACTTTTTCTATTATGATGCATACCATGTCCAAGCAGGAGAAGTAAATTTTTATGTGAGAACTGCAGACAGAGGAACTGAATTTGGGAACAACTTGTATGAAAGAACTAAAAAAAATAAGGAATGTTATGAGAACGTTATTCTTTTAGTTGTTTAGTGTAATGACGTTTTTTACTTCCTGATATGTATATCCAACTCAAAAATATAATATCTCAGTTATGTTAGATAGCAAGAACACAAGAAGTACACTAAACAACATACTTCATTCATGTTAGAAAGATTTTATCAAGATAGTTGCGAGAGAACATCACATGATGAAACAGGGCATGTGGTAAAGTAATATTATAGTATAATGTAATTTTTCTTCTTGTTTTTCTTTCTGTTTTTGTTTTCTTTTCATATGAGACAATATTGCAATAGTGCAGGTTTTGTGTTTCTTTGAATACATCTTACATAACTGCCATCTGTAGCACTGTTATATTTCATTTTCAGCTGTCATTTGTTTAAAATATTTGTATGTGTGTAACAATGTAATTACCCTTAATAGGTCAAAATGTTTTACATTAAATGCAAACATTTTAAGCTGCACTTTACCATGGCTGTTATTGACATTACATGAAACAACATGTTTATTGTTAGCAGTCATTGTTAATTTATCTGCACAATATGTTTCAAAGGTTTAAACCTCCATCATCAGGTGGATATACATTTGTTAGTATGACATTTGTGTTTGTTGTGTTGTGATTTTTTGGAGGACCTTGTGGCACTATTTAGTCGAGAAACAAAGCACTATCTCAGAACATTGTTTTGGTTTTCTTTTGACAAAAAACTAAACAAATATCTAACAGTAAAAATATAATAAGTAAAATAGAGTACCTACAGTGGTCAAAGGTTCCTTTCACTGTCATAACACATTACATGTATACTGTCACGTTTTGTACACAAATATGGCGTCTGGAAACTATTACATGCAAGGATCATACAGCAGGAGAGAAAACATTATCACAAAGTACAAATAATAAAAACTGTAACAACATTATTATAGAATAAAATTGAAAGGATTATGGAGATGTTTGTTTTGAGGTGTCGAAGGAATGAGTTGGAATAAATATTTCAGGTGGTATAAAAATCAAGTTTTCACAAGTTAATATAGCTTAAACTTCATACTCGTTTATACAATCAGGTGGCATGTTAATAACTTTAAATACAATAATTATGTTGGCTAGAGTGGTAAAATTATACACAAATAACAATTTTGTTTGGGATTCACCTTTAGGCTGGAGGCAGAAGGAGAGGATGAGAAATAGAAAGTGAGAGGGAGCGAGAGCGTGGAAGGAGTGATTGTATGAGAGCAAACTTTACAAAGCAGGGGGTCCTAAGATTATACCTGTTACGTGTATTAACTGCCTAAAGGTTGGGGTAATACATTGGTTAATGCTTTAAAATATGCAGATGGATATACAATTTGTGCCAGTAGTTGATGTACATATAGTTTTACACATAGTTTCAAGCTGTTGGTGTGATGATATATTTGTAAATGAGGTCAGTCCCTTGACATTTGGGGCTCTCAATAAGAAAGAAAGGGTAGCTAAATAAAGAGATTAATTGAAATCAATTATTTTCAATTAATGCCTAAATTTTGGATTTTTATACTTTGCTTCCTTTGCGTCCGTTTTAAAGTGAACTTACTTTCTTGTAGTGGAGATCTACACACTCCATGTTAGGTGCTTCTTCTTCCGACACGACAAAACTTATTCTTCGTGACCGTGTCGGTAACGTAATTTTCATTTATCGGACTTCTTCACCATTTTTGCAGGCAGCAGGAGGTGACACGACCTTTTCGTGGCGCACGGAAGAAAATAAAAAGGCCACATATTTTTGCACCGAGAAAAATTATTATTCAGATACCGTGAAACCTACTACACGCATCTCATATCTAAACACGTACTTCCGGCGTAGAAAAATATATCTTCTGCGGGCGCTTACAGCGGTTATCCTTGGCTTTTCCTACGTACCAATACACTAGGTTTTTGTCTTTTGCTTGGATGTGTAGGATGCTGATACTTGTGTTGTTAACATGGTGTTTTCTTTCCTGCAGGTGGATGGTTATTGCTGATGTGTGGTATTCTTTGTGTTTTAATGCTCCAATGTCTTCCTTGAATCTGATCTCAGATTATCTGTCTGTCTGCCCCATGTAGAAGCAGTCACAGTACAAACATTCAATTTTGTACATACCTGTGTGATGAAGTGAGTTTCGTGTGCTGATGTTGGGGAGCAACGTCTGTCGAATCTTGTTGTCTGTGGTAAACGATATGCTTATGCCTTTCCATTTGAAGACATTCGCAATCTGATATGAAATTTTACCTAAAAATAGGATTGTATGGAAGATGTTATTTTTATTTTTGTTTCTTGTGATGCGAATGTTTTGCCACTATTGTTTTAGAGTGTCTACTATGGAACTGTTATAACTACTTGCCTTAGCTATTTGTTTCATTATTTCAATTTCTAGTTCCCAAAGTGGTAGTTGGATAGCTCTACTGATCATGTACCGGAACGCTGCCATTTTGTGGGCCGTGGGGTGGCAAGAGGAGTTGTGGATTGTTGTATGTGTTGTGGTAGGCTTTCGATAAATTTCAAACTGATGTCTGTTTTTCTTCATTCTAATGATAAGATCTACAAAATTTGTTCTGTCATCTGCTTGGTGTTCAACTGCGAATTTTATGTTTTCATGGTAGTTGTTGAATAACTGGTTAAACTCATTGATGTCATCTTTTGTGCCTTTGATTAAAATAATAGTTTTATCTATGTATCTGTAGTAGTTGATGATATTTTTCAGGAGATGGTGATTGGAATTTAGGATTTTGTCTTCTAAATTACGTAAATAATTCAGCTAACAATCCAGAAAGGTTTGAGCTCATTGCCAGGCCATCGGTTTGTTTGAAGATTTTATTGTTAAATTTAAAACAGTTGTGTGAAAGTGTTAATTCAAGCGGGTATGTTGGTTCAGAAACGTGGGTTAAAGGGATTTTTTGTGGTTTTGTAGGTTGGCATTGATTATCTGTAGTGTAGGATCTATTGGCACAGAGGTATAAAGGTTTCGTATGTCAAATGAAGCAAGTGTTTCGTCATCAGGTACTTCTGCGTTTTTGACACGTTGTGTAAATTCTGCTGTGTTTTTAAGTGTTCTCTCATTATTAAATGTGTATGCTTCTTTGAGAAATTTGAAGAGCGTTTTGATGTGTTAGAAAGTTGGGCTGTTCCTACAGTTCACTATAGGTTTGTTGGTGGTCCCTTTTTTGTGTATATTTGGTTGTGATCTAAGGCAAGGTGCTTGTGGGCTCATTGCTACAATGTTTGTTGCTTTTTGAATGGTGAGTAGGAATTTGATGTTGTTTGAAATGTGTTTAATCTCTTTTTGTATTGTGGCTGTTGGATCTTTATGTATTTCTGTTATGTTGTTGATTTGGAAGAAGTCTAAAGTTTTTTCTGTGTATGTTGCTCTGTTTATTACCACAGTTGTATTACCCTTGTCAGCACTTACAATCATTGGATTATTCATGTTTACTCCAGTCTTAATGGTATGTGTAAGAGTTTCTTTTCTTTTCTTGTATTCTGGGAATAGTTTTGCTATTTCCTTCACAATAATTTCGTTAATTTTGTGGCAGGCTGCTATTCTGCCATTTTGCATCCTAAAGGCAATGGTTGAAACCTGTGCGACACTAGTGATGAGCTCCTCTTGGTTCTTTTGGTCCAGTAGTGCTTGAACTTGGTGTTTTAAAACTTTGCTGAGTATTGCCTCTTCTTCTACAGTGAATATTATATTGGTGTTGTCGAGGAAAGGTGTGTAGAATGTGTGTTTCTTTCGGCTGTTTTGGTTCAGTTTAGGAGGTGACTGTTGTTTTATAAGGTTGGAAAGTTTTACCTTCTGTGTGGCTTTTGTTTTCTGTACGTTGAACTCTGTTTACTATATGACTGCTTCGGTTATGGAATCGTATTCTATGCATTTTTTAAAAATATAAAGTTCTTTCAGTTCATTTTTTACACAGAGTTTCCGTGTGTTTTCCAATGTTTTCTTTGCAGTTCTTGTGTTTGTTTTGATGTCAATCTTGATATAATTTGGAATTATGTTATTTTTTAGACAATTTCTGTTGAAGTGAATATGCTGTGTTGTCATTGCGAGCTGTGCTGCCGTGTTTTTGTACTCGAAAATAGCCTTATTGCCTGATGGGCAATGATAAGTTCCTCAAAGCATCGTAACACAACACACACACACACACACACACAAATGTCATGCTAACAAATGTAAATTCAGCTGATGATGGAGGGTTAACCGTGTGAAACGAGTCGTGGAGGTACATAAACAGTGACAGGTAACAGTAAACTTGCTGTTTCATTTAAGTTCATAATGTTGTAATCTATATAGTATTCTGTGAGAGATGGGCATTGAAAATTATCAACAGGTACCATGTGTAATAGTAACAATGGAGTCTGGAGTGATTTGTGGAGACTGACATATGTCACGCATGAGTAAAGTAATGGCGTATTCGGAGCAGGAGTTACACACCATGTAATGTGAACCCTTTTACACATATCATGGACTGTGAAGCTGGAAGATGAACTTATTAAATTGCTTCCTGTCATCAATTTCCCTATGTTAAAATGGTGGGAAATTCAAAAAATGACAAACTGAAGAAAACCCAATTGTATTAAGTGTAAAATGGCGCAAAACTTGTACAATGCGACGAACCTAACCCAATAGTGCTTAGTATAAATCCAAGGTGGCTGATCTGAGCACAACCAAGATGTAGTATAAGTCCACAAATTCAAGATGGTAGACCTAGGAGTATGAAGACTGTCCATAAGACATCAGAATCCAAGATGGTGATCCATTATGGCTACTGGCTTTTTCCCCAGCTCTATAATGCCAGAATCCAAGATGGTGAAGCCGATTATACAGGGAGGAGTCCGCCCGCTTAGCAATGTGGTCTAACACACGGCTTTCTGGATTGTGAAGAAGTTCCTGGTCCCTGGCACGAATCCACCCACCGGACTTGTGTCTAGGTCCTGTTAGCCGGCCAGTATGTGGATGGTTTTTAGGCGGTTTTCCATCTGCCTCAGCAAATGTGGGCTGGTTCCCCTTATTCCACCTTAGCTACACTATGTCGACGATTGCTGTGCAAACAAGTTCTCCACGTATAAATACACCACGATAACCTTACCACGCAAACATTGGGGTTACACTCGTATTGTGTGAGATGTTCCCTGGGGGGGGGGGGGGGGGGTCTACAGGAGTCCGAACCGCACAACAACCCAGAAAGAGTGGTTTGGTGTGGGGCAGTGGAGGGGTGAAATGGACTGCGGTAGTCGTTGTGGGGTTGTGGACCACTGCGGCTGTGGCGAGGACGGAGCCACTCCATCGTTTCTACGTCCCCGGTTAACATACAATGCAATACTAGGAGGAGTGTTTACGTCTTTATTTAAACAAAATGCGGGGGAGTTTTACCTTCCAAAGTCAGAGCATTCAGATCATCCACACAGGATACATGGAAACTTTGCTGCATGTGTCCTCGAGTGCCCTGCCTAGTTGGCTGGGCCGCAGCAGGACGCTGGATGTATACTTCCAACTTGACTACGTGAGAGAAAGTGCAAGACAGTAGTTCTGACTTCCGTCACAAGTACGTTATTTGTGACAGCTCTGTAGTCACCGCCCACCTGACCTAAATTAAAATTATAGAGAAATTTGAAATGCAAAAAGCACTTTGTATCACATAGTCAAGTCGGAAGCAAGTGTTGCGTGTACTGCTGTGACCCAGCAGACTTGACACAGCATGTGAGGGCACATGATGTGGCGGCCTGCACAGATGTCCTGTCCTTGGGACGGAACTTGTAACTGCATCCACTTTTTTGCTTGTCAAATATATATTAATCTATATGCCTTGTGTATGCTCTCCCTGTAACAATACATACACTTTTGTCTCTAAACTATTATGTTTTGAATGGCTACTTGTATCCGTTCACATGACCTTGACTATAAAGGTACCATATTGTTACACTCATAAAAAGCTGTTAATTAAGATTTTAAATGTTTCTAGCACTCATTTAGACTTATATCTTGTTACTAATTGTGCAGAAACTCCACTGAAATCAAATTTTACAACTTATAATCATGTTTTGATCTCTGTTGAAAGGGCTGTAAAAGGCTATCATTTAATTTATCAGTAGTCTTGGGTGGATATAGGGTTTGGTTCTTGCCACACAAAATTCGTTTACAGTACACTTCACTCCATTGCCTACCTATGTTATCATCTTAATAACTGTCTTACATCCACTGAACAAACAATGCTTGCATTCAGCATCACATTGAGAGCACCTGCTAACTTATCGTTGGTAATTTCATCTGAAATAAATACTTAATATAAAATATGACAGCTGCCAACACTTAAGGGAGAGATTTTGAATATTACTTTTGTAATGAGCTGAAATGTCTTAATGACTTCCTTGAAATCAAGATTGATCCCAGAAAGACATTTATGATATAGCTTTGTAGCTACTAAATTTGAAAATTTGATCTTAAATAATTGTTAAAAATCATTTTTGACAAATTTGAAAAAGACAGCAAAACAAAATTAATCATTTTAAGTAGCAAGGCAACCACTCCACACAGATTTTCTCATTTTTGGTCATTAATACAAATACGTACTTGGTTAAAAATACAATACAATAATGTTGTCGTTTCAGTTAGTAAAATTTATCAAATCGTTCTTTCTTTAATAACACACAAAACATAATAGAAGCTGAAATTTCCTGGTTGTTTAAAGATGTGTGGTAGATCAGAACTCAGATGTGACACCTTTGTCTAACATCTCCTACCTTCAACACTTCACAGAAGTTCTCCTGCATTCCTAGAGAGATGTGGAAGAAACGCTATTGTGCAGATATGGCTTAGCCAAAGCTTCAGGCATTGTTTCGATAATCAAAATTGCAGAGTAAAACTAATTCTATAGGATAATAATTATACTAATTGTTTGTAGATAATAATGTAACAGATAACTATGGAGAATTGATAATCTATATTGTTTCAAAATTCAGTGCTCAGTTACTTTCACTAACATGACTGATTCTCCCTATACACTTCTAGACTTGAGAGTAAACAAACTCTCTTGCTTTGTAACAGATGATCTGTCGAAATTTGTGATGATGAACAGTGTTACACAATTTCTTCATGTTTTTATTAATGTAGACAAATATGGCTCACCATGACTCCATTTAGAGAATAATCTATGTCTGAAAATTCTTGCATCGATGACAAACATTTTTTTAGTTGACTTGTAAGTATGCATTTTATTGTACTCCACTTTCTTCAACCTTTCATTGGAGTTTCGAAGCACCATAAGGAATAATTTTGAATGCACACTTCAGAACATCAGCTGCATGACTTACCCACCTACAAGACAGTCTTACTCTCCCTCCAGTTCATTTATGCCATTGGCTGCTAAGTTCATCACTGTAATCCAAAAAACGCGCCACTGCTTACGTGGATTACTATCACAAACGAGAATGATGTAAAGCTCACATACACTTTAAACAAAATGACTGTAATGTATTTTACATCATATTCCAGTTAACTTCCAAAATTATCTGCATGAGATCCTATGTTCATGTAATTAGAAACACAAAAAGTTTCCTCCGATTTTAATACATTTTTGGACGGAAATCTGCTTTAATTTGAAAGATAAATTAATTTTTACTAAATTTTTTGTATGAAGATGGTCGGTTCTGGTACAAGTATTGCTAGGAAGTGTCCTGTTTCGTTATATATTTCACTAAGAACTATTTCGATACTGAATTTTCTTGGTCTTGTATTCTTCTGGCAGCACAGTAAGCTCCACAATTTAAATGGATACATACCCTGAGAGAAATTATGCATACGAAGAAGTTGAAACTGAGCTTGGTGCCGCATTTGTTGTTGTGGAAGGAAATTTCCAGACTGTCTGGACTTTCGACGCACATTTCAAAGGCATCTGCCGTCGTATTGCTATTATAGACAAAACCTGGATGTCTCATGCCACAATGTCAAAATTACTGCTAAGAAAGTGGACTGAAACTGATGAAAGTGCGTGAAGAAAAAATTAAACTATTTCATAGTTGAAAAAGTGATGGTAACAGATTTTGAAGGCTGTTGACTCCCTGAAAGGTGCTGAAACAGTTACTTTTATTAAGCAGTATACACGGTTTACTGAAGGCATGGTAGAAAGAAAGAAAAGGTTTAACCTCCGTCGATGACAAAGACATAGAGACGTAGCAAAAATTCAGATTTGTGAAGAAGAGGATAGTAGGAAGACTGTGTCCTTTTCAAAGCAACCATACTGACACTTGTCGCAAACTGTTTAGAGAACTCATGGAAAGCTTAACCCAGTGTGGCTGGTTGTGCACTGAACCCTGACCCTCTCCCCCCCCCCCCACTCTCTCCCCCATTATCCCCTCCACAACTCGCCTCATCCCAGCCCTCACCCTGATCACTAGTGATGCGATGAAGCAGGGAGAGCCAAGTTCAAAAGGCAGAAATATTCTTTTTCTCAAAGAACATTATGTCTCTCACATAAAGGTATCTGTGACGATAAACATGTGTTGGATGGTCAGGATACAGTGCCTCACCAAGCATGTTCACCAGTTTCATACCAAGTGACATTTTTCCGTCTCCTAATCTAAAAAGATTTGAAGGAATCAAACAGTTTCATCGAATGAAGAGATTTGATTTACAGATACTGTCCGAAGCTGGGGAACCGGTACACATGTTTTCTGAGACAGTAGACAAATGTACTCCTATTGGAACAAATGATCATCCAACTACATACCCATAACGTTGATAACTCATGTGAATAACAAAGTTGCTGTCTATAGTTTCAGCCCTGGAAAGACACATTACGCAAATAATGTATGTATCCTTGTAGGTCTGATATCCCAGATACAAGGCAGTGTTTTTTACGAACAAAGATGCATTCGGCTTAAAACAGTAGATAGCAGTATCCGGAGTGTCGAAAGTCGCTATGTTAGATTAGCGTAAAGCGAACCGCTGTTTTGTAAGGCTAAATATGACTGTGATAAACTCACCACTGTCTATTGTTAATCTATGAACTCTGTCTGCTGACAACTGCTCTCTGAGGCAGCTGTTGCCAAAAGATTAGGGGAAAGAAAGCTGAAGCATAGTCTCCATGTCTTTTGCAGAGTGTAGTACTCAGAGATCTTTGGAGGCCTAACAACATGCAGTCAAAATAAAGCAGGAAGATTTGTCCAGGTATTTACTTCTTAAATAGGCAAAAAGAAATACTGACAATAATAACATTAATTACATGGATAAATGGTGTAGTGGCGACAAACGCAATGGTATTACACACAACAAAAGAATACCACCGAAGTATGGAATTGTGATTCGCAGTTATCACAAACTAATTAGAATAAAAAAGACATGATTGTTCTTCTCATCTACATCTACACATATACTCCGCTAGCCACCAAGCGGTGTTTGGCGGATGACACAATTCGCGCCAAAGTCATATTTCCCCCTCTCTGTTCCACTCGCGGATCGCGCGAAAACGATGGTCTGAACCCCCCAGTACGAGCTCTAATTTCCCTTATCTTTGAATGTTTGAAAGTTGGTGGCAATAATATACGCTCCACATCCTCGGCGAAGATCGGATTTCGGAATTTAGTGAGCAGCCCCTTCCGTTTAACCACTCATCTATCTGCAAGTGTGTCCCACTTCAAACTTTCTATGAGATCTGTAACTCTCACGCGATGGCTAAATGTACCAGTCACGAATATTGTCGCTCTTGTTTGGACCTTCTCAATCTCTTGAATCAGACGCAACTGGTAAGGGCCCCATACAGACGAACAATACTCAAAGACTGGACAAACTAACGTATTGTAAGCAATTTCCTTTGTTGAAGGAATGCATTGCTTCAGGATTCTACCAATAAACTGAAATTTAGAGTTCGCCTTGCCCGTTACTTGTGTAATATGACCATTCCATTTGAGTCCGCTCCCGGTAGCTGAGTGAAAGGTGCGACAGAATGTCAATTCTAATGGCCCGGGCTCGATTCCTGGCTGAGTCAGAGTTTCTCCGCTCAGGGACAGGGTGTTGTGTAGTCCTAATCATCATCATTTCATTCCCATCGACGCGTAAGCCGCGGAAGTGGCTTCAAATCGAACGACTTGCACCAGCGAACGGTCTTCCCGACGGGAGGTCCTAGCCACACGACATTTACATTCCATTTGACTTCATTTCTTATACTTGACGGATGTTACCACTTCCAAAGACTGGGCATTTATTTTGTACTCGTACATTAATGGGGATATTCGCCTAGTTGTACGCAGTGGGTTATACTTACTAATATTGAGAGATAACTTCCAGTCATTACACCACGTATTTCTTTTCTTCTAATTCTCATTGATCTATTCACAACTTTCGTGTGATACTGCTTTCCCTGTAGACTACAGCATCATCGGTAAACAGTCTAATGCCGCTGTCAATACGATCAACCAAATCGTTTATGTAAATCATAAAAATTAGTGGACCTATTACGCTGTCCTGGGACACACCTGAAGTTACGCTTGTTTCTGCTGAAGTCACCCCATTCAGGACGACATACTGTTCTCCGTCTGTTAGAAAACTTTCTATCCAACCGCATATGTCATCGGCCAGACCGTAAACGCGCGCTTTTTGGAACAAGCGACAGTGCGGAACTGTGTCGAACACCTTTAAAAATTCGAGAAATATGGCATAAACTGGAAGCCGGTATTTAGAGCATGTTGTATATAATGCACAAAGAGGACCAGCTGTGTCTCGCATGACCGCTCTTTCCTAAAACCATACTGGTTTCTGCAGATGAGCTTCTCAGAGTCTAGAAATGTCATTATGTCTGAACACAAAATATGTTCCATGATTCTACAACAAATCGATGTCAGTGAAATTGGCCGATAATTATGTGCATCCGATTTTCCATCCTTTTTATAGATTGCTATGACCTGGGCCTTCTTCCAGTCCCGTGGAACTTTCCGATGTTCAAATGATCTGTGATAGATTATGGATACGAATGGTGCTATATTTGTAGCATAGTCAACATATAATCTTACGTGGATACCGGACCGGATGCCTTCCTGGCGTCTAAGGATCTTAACTGTTTTAAAATCCCATATACACTCATCACTATGTCAGCCATCCTTGCGTTTGTTGGATAAATGAAAGGGGGAATGATGCTGCACTCCTCTACCGTAAACGAGTTTTTGGAAGCTGGGTTTAGAATTTTGGTCTTCTGTTTATAATTATCCGTTACATTACCCATACTGTCAGCAAGACAAGCTATTGAATTATTTGTAGCGCTCATAGATTTTACGTATGACTAAACGTTTCTGGGGTTATTTTTAGAATCTGCAGATAAAATATATATATTCTCCCAGTCGCTGTTTGTCCACTACTTGGATAAGCATTACATAATACCAACCACACTGTCCAAGCGGACCCGCCTTCGTGGTCGAGGACGCTAACCCACGCCTGTGCGCTGGCGTTCGACGTGGGGGTTTGAATCCTCAGGGTGGAAAAAATTTTCTGCTCCAGTATCCGCCCGAAAAGTGGAGGAGAGCTGTTGACGTAAAGTTCCTGCTCACTAAACTGCCCGCCAGTGTCGTCATTAAAATATCAAACCTGTCTCCATTGTCTCATGAAGTGAGGGCATGTGACACTTGATGGTGATCCATCCGTCCGATGTAGACGTTAAGTCTGGCGGTCTCCTTGGTGCTATTGGCGAGGAGCTGGCTGTGTGCTGGCGCCGGGTTTCACCCTCTTTCTCTCACAGCATCACCATCATATAACACACATACACTACGTTCATGTAGTATTACAAATATTAAAGTGGAGCATGTTGCAAATAAATAAACAAAGAAAATTATCGAACAGTGTCCTTAGACAAATGTGTCGTGTTCTGCAGAGTCACTGAGAAATTAAATGCAGATTTTTCGTTCCTCTTTGTATATTATGCTCTTTAGGCATATTACAAGGTCCATTTTTTTTTGTGGTCTTCAGTCTAGCGACTGGTTTGATGCAGTTCTCCATCTTACTCTATCCTGTGCAAGCTTCTTCATCTCCCAGTACCTACTGCAACCTACGTCCTTCTGAATCTGTTTAGTGTATTCATCTCTTGGTCTCCCTCTACGATTTTTACCCTCCACGCTGCCCTCCAATACTAAATTGGTGATCCCTTGATGCCTCAAAATATGTCCTACCAAGTGATCCCTTCTTCTAGTCAAATTGTGCCACAAATTACTCTTCTCCCCAATTCTATCCAATACCTCCTTTTGAATATAGCAGTTATCCAACTAGTATTCTGACGATTTCAGCGCTTTACTTGTATTTGCTCCATTGAATTCCCGGCTTCACATATTTTATGCGTTTATTTGTTGTGTAGTGTCAGTTGTACAGTATCAGTGGTAGTGATAATTCGCGGTCTTGGAGGTGAGTAGGCATGGTTCTGCGTAACAGAGAGTCGTTTGTTGCAAAAGAAGATGGTCGCATGCCAAATATGCCCCGCTCGACAAAAAATGGTTTAACCATTTTTACTTAAATTACCAATGCCCGATATCGGTGGTATATGCATCTTTTCTTAATTGCTGAGAAAGTGTTTACTTTCCTCTTCCACAGGGGACAGCCGGCCCAGTGCCATCACATGCGGATCCCTTGAGCTCGACGGGACAAAGGCGTCTTTGAGTGACTTGTGGCATAGTCACTGGTGATGGTCTAGGCGCGGCACATTGCCACGTGATTCTTTGTTGTGGCCTAGTGAGCAAGTTCGTCTTGATGCCATTCTATTCCTGACGTTTTTCTGCAGTCCAGGTATGGTTGTTAACTTGGTGGAGTGCCTTGAGAAGGAAGTTAGCATAAGTGCATTGGGTTTGGCACATGATATTGAAGATTATGACTCTGTTACTTCAGAACGATTACGGAAGAATAGCCATTCGGTGAGAGATTCATGTTAAACCTCTGTTCCGGCGTAAGCGCGGGCACGAAGACGAAGATAGGAAAAGAAGAGGAGGTGAGTCGACATCAGCCAATAGGCAGCTGACTAGGATCACACCACGACAGGAGCGGCCTCTACAAGAAGTGAATACATTACCAGACCGGGATTCGCAGACCAGCACAGTTGTAGACCGACACTACGATAGCACCTATTGATGATTCACATACTATGTGACAAACTTGCGTGAACATAGTATATAGCAAAGGACTCTGACTTCTTTGCATCTCGCCCATCGCTTGCGACACCGTTGTAAATACAGAGTTAAGTATTGTCAATCTGCTTTTTTGTAATAAAAACTATTAAAGTGATTTGCTTGAATTGTTGTATAGCATTCCGAGATGGCAGCATCCTTTAGACACCTTATACGAGACGAATGGGCAAGACCCCATAACTTCTGTCGTACCTCAGCCGAAATTTAACACTGAACGTTTATCTCTTCTGCCTGTCATGGTTAATGTTGAGAACATTGTTTAAAGTTTTAATTTACCATCTCATCTGGGGTACCTTCCAAAAGATTTCACTGTTTTTTAGAGTAACTGGTTGTAATATCTCAGCAATGTAAATTTTCGTGACTGTTTCTCTCTCTGCTACAGTTCTGCATCATTCGTTACCCTGATTATTTTCCAAAGCACCAGTGGGATTGTTATACGAACGCCTCAGAAATGTGCTAAAGTAAAGATTATTTAATTACTTCATGTCATTTCAGGCCTTCATTGCTTATTGAATATTGTTGTTTTATTAAGTGATGATTTTAGATTTTTAAGAAATTGTTTGTTTTGGAAGTTAATTTCTGCATAACGTTACGTTGCTTAGTGATTCAATTAACTATCTGAAGCGCTTTATTGCTTATGAAATATTGTTCTGTTATTAAATGTTGGGAATTTTTTTAAATTCTGTGTTGTCAAATTTTATTTCTGGCAAAGGCTAATTTGGTACAATTCTTTGTGAAACTGTGCATTTTCATGGCCTGGAACCTTGCCACTTAATACCATTTCCCTGATCCCTATCAAAAGTGATTTATTACGATCAATTTCAGCTGTAAAATTAGTTAGTTTCATCGCACGCAGGAGCTACAAGTTTACTAAAGCATGTTTTCGTGAGTGTTGACAGTGTTGCGTAATGGCAGCCGCATCATGATGGTTCCGTGAGATGTAAACACTGTCTTGTCACATTATTGTGACCACCTGCCAAACGTCTGTATAGGGGTAGCCCTGCCGCATAAGGCGCTTTGCCACGGCTCGTGCGGTTACCTCCGTCGAAGGTTCGAGTCATCCCTCTTGCATGGGTGTGTGTGGTGTCGTTAGCGTAAGTTAGTTTAAGTTAGATTAAGTAGTGTGTAAGCCTAGGGACCGATGACCTTAGCAGTTTGGTCCCATAGGAACTTACCATAAATTTCCAATTTTCCAAAAGCCTGTATAACCACCCTTTCCAGAGCAAGTGGTGCAGGAATGGAGTTAACGAAGGTCTATAAAGAGCCGACAGGGATGCGGAGCCATTCATCCTGACTTGACTCCAGTGCAATGGCCAGCTGTGCCAGGTTTGTCATTGGCGAACAGCGCTATAGAAGTGGACCGACAGAGTCTCGAGTTGGTTTAAAACCCGGGGAGTTTGGTGGCCAGGGGAGTGCGGTGAACTCATCCTGCTGCTCTTCGAACCACGCAAGTACTCTGTGAGCTGTGCGACATGTTGGATTATCCTGCTGGTAGATGCCATCGCGCTGAGGAAAAATAAACTGCATTTAGGAGCGAACGTGGTCCTCAAGGATAGATGCATACTTGTCTTGATCCACTGTGCGTTCCAGAATACCACGAAAACATTCCCAAGACCGTGACACTCTCTCTTGGTTGCAGGCTGTTTGCTTTCAGACGTTTCAGGCCGTACACACCGAAGGCCGACTGACGGATGGAGCTTAAAACGTGATTCGTACGAAAATACCATGTGTCACCGCCCAGCTGCAGTACTGACGTGTAGATTGCAGCTGTCGTCGACGTTAAACAGCATTCAGCATTCATGGATGAAACAGGCTCTGCGGTGGAGGCCCATACGCAGCAATGTTCGCTAAACGGTCTTTGAAGAGACACTTTTGATAGCCCCTTTGTCCATCTGGGCGGTCAGTTCTGTCATTACATTAGGAATGTAGGTTCTTTGACATTGTATACTAATGAGTGTTTCAGATTCACATAGAGTTACAAGTAATCTATTTTTAGTGTATTTTTGAAGTTGGTCATTATGCTGCAGATTTTAGATGGCACATATGATGATAACTGTCAGATTTTCGCATATTTACTGTTTGGTATTTAATCTTATTTCAGAATATGGTTGAAGTAAGTTTTGTATTTATTATACCTTGGTAGCAGTTATTCTTTGTAGGTACTTCCAGCGTTATAACTCGAGCTATTCTTAACTCATATGACAATTTTTTGACATCCTCATCTTAACGAATACTTGTGATGAATCCTCAATGCATATGCTGTATTTCAGTGACTTCAAAATTTTATGAATTCTGTAATTCTCAAGTTAAAACATGATTATTGATCTTAATAACGTGTTTTTTGAATTTAGAGCACTGTTGTCTTACACTTATTCAAACGTGTATAATTTCGCACCTTCCAAGCACTCATGTACATACTTTGCCGTGATTTACAACTGGAATTAGGTATCATTTGATAGGTTGGACATCACATATATGAATATTTAAAGTGATTGACATTGTCATGTACACCTTGTAAATAATTGTTAGTGCTTATTGCATTAAAGGTGACTTTATTATCAAAACGGTGTAGTAAATGATTGCCTATACTAGTAGAGGTTGGAACGCCAGTGGAAATGAAATGGCAGATGTAACTCAAGCCCTGTGTGGAAAATCCCGCACTGGTGTGTTCGTCCTGCTCCACACAGGAAGTGCCAAGACGGACGGTGTGGGCACCTGAGCGCGGAAGCACAATACAGCCGCGGTCGGCCAATGTTGTAGTGGGGCCAGAAGGATAACCAGATAACACTTCCGAAACTCTGAAAATCTTGGACGCAGCAGAGAGGCACGAGGAAACGTTACCTCGGAAATCGCAGGCTGGGTTATTTCCGAGGATTTTTACTCTGAGAAGCGTACCATTATAGGTATTCCTAGCAAACTTTCCGCGCTGGACAACAAAAGACTAAAATGTGGTTGGTCGGTGTTCAGAAGAATCTGTAGAGAGGGAGAATGTACCGTGGTTTCGAGAATATGATTCGCCTGCTGAGTTACGAGGGAGGGGGGAGAGCTTTGCTGGGAAACCAGTGGTAGAGAGAAGAGTCTTCTGTTTTGAGTGCAGGGGTTTGATGGTCGCTCAGTATCAGCTTTTGTTGGTACAGACGAACTTGCTGTCTTTGATCTCAGAAGATATTATAGTTAGAACTGTTAGTCACTGTACTGTTGCGAACGTATACGATTCTGGACTTCGCCTCCGGATAGGGAGTTGTCGTTGTGACTGAGAGTACTACTTCTGTCTATACTCACATAGAGACGTTTACTAAACTCTGTCCTTGTAGCTGCGAGTTCACGTTACTTGTCTGTAGAACACAGAGAGGAGAAGTGAGTATTAGGTTATAATAGTTAGAGGACCGCCTTCTGCCGTCCTAATGTTTCAGAGAGTTTTATTTTGTGGCTGGGGTCCTTCCATCACTCCGATACAGCGGATGCAGTACATACGGTGATATTGCTAATTGCTTCAGCTTATTGGGGCTATAAAGCTAAGCAGCTGTGATGTAAATTTTATTTCCACTGAGGTTGCACACCACTGTAGATGATCTTTGAAAGTAGTGTCTTCTAGTGTTTGGTACGTAGGCGATGTCAGTCTTCTCACGTTGCTTATATTAGACTGCATACCCACAAAAAAAAAAGAGGCAGCTTTGGGCAGTTGATCAATCGTTATTAGTTAGGAAATTCATTTGTATCTCTTTATGTCCATTGGACATTGATATACAGGGTGTTACAAATAGGTACGGCCAAACTTTCAGGAATCATTCCTCACACACAAATAAAGAAAAGATGTTATGTGGACATGTCTCCGGAAACGCTTAATTTCCATGTTAGAGCTCATTTTAGTTTCTTCCACCTACGCTCAATGGAGCACGTTATCATGATTTCATACGGGATACTCTACCTGTGCTGCTAGAACATGTGCCTTTACAAGTACGACACAACACGTGGTTCATGTACGATGGAGCTCCTGCACATTTCAGACAAAGTGTTCGTACGCTTCTCAACAACAGATTCAATGACCGATGGATTGGTAAAGGCGAACCAATTCCATGGCCAGCATGCTCTCCTGACCTCAATCCTCTTGACTTTCATTTATGGGGGCATTTGAAAGCTCTTGTCTACGCAACCCCGTTACCAAATGTAGAGACTCTTCGTGCTCGTATTGTGGACGGCTGTGATACAATACGCCATTCTCCAGGGCTGCATCAGCGCATCAGGTATTCCATGCGACGGAGGGTGGATGCATGTATCCTCGCTAACGAAGAACATTTTGAACATTTCCTATAGCAAAGTGTTTGAAGTCACGCTGGTACGTTCTGTTGCTGTGTGTTTCCATTCCATGATTAATGTGATTTGAAGAGAAGTAATGAAATGAGCTCTAACATGGAAAGTAAGCGTTTCCGGACACATGTTCGCATAACATATTTTCTTTGTTTGTTTGTGAGGAATGTTTCCTGAAAGTTTGGCCGTACCTTTTTGTAACACCCTGTATAAACATCTGTAATATAAAGGGGTTTTAATCCACAATAAATGTTTAAGCAGAAACAGCATTTATTATTTGTAGTTGCTAGTTCCCTTAATTACTCATTTTTATGTTAAAGAGCAAGAAGGAGATAATCAACATTAACAGATCGTAAGATGTGCTTCAGGGGGTAGTGAAATAGGGGCAAATCTTCATTTTTGCGTTCAGTATTTCTGTTGCACACATTCATTTTGCACCTGCCTGGAGTAGCATCTTGGAAATAATTTTGTTAGATATACGATAGTATTGTTTTGTTGTCTGTACAGTTATCTACACTAAACTCATGCAAATCACTTCACACTTCGGTCCATTACCAGATTAATCACTTCTCGATAGTCTAGGAAGTACTGTATTGCTATTACTTCCAGTAAAAGTATGCACAAATTCTTTTTTCCCTTATGCAGCGCAGTACCACTTCATTAGTTACCTGATCTACCAATCTGATATTCAGCAACGCTCCGGCCCCGGTAGCTGAGTGGTCAGCGCCACAGAAAGTCAATCCTAAAGGCCCGGGTTCGATTCCCGGCTGTGTCGGAGACTTTCTCCGCTCAGGGATTGGGTGTTGTGTTGTCCTAATCATCATCATTTCATCCCCATCGACACGAAAGTCGCCGAAGTGACGTCAAATCGAAAGACTTGCACTCGGCGAACGGCCTGCCCCACGGAAGGCCCTAGTCACACGACATTTACATTTTTATCTACAGCAACACATTTCAAAAGTCTGTATTTTCCTCTTTTCCGTGCCGTTCATCATCCATGTTTAACTCCTGTATACCTTTACACCAATATAAATTCCTTCAGAGAAGACATCCTGACAGTTCGGTTTATATTTTATGTTGACATATCTCTCTTTTTCAGAATAACTTTTCTTAATATTGCAAATTGGCTTTTTATATGCTCTTAATTTGTGCCATCATTAGTTTTTTGTTCCACAAATTAAAAAACGGGTTCCTGCTTTCATTGTCTCATTTCCAATTCTAGTTCTTTCAGCGTCAGCTGATTTAATTCAGTTGTTTTCCATTACCCTTGTTCTACTTTTGTTGGTGCTTATAACTTGATTTCACGACAGTATCTTTTCCGTTCAACCTGTCTTTTAAGTCCTATGCTGTCTCTGACGGAAATGCATGGTTGCTGGCAAACCATTAGTTTTTGTTTCTTGGAATATTTCTTCTCCCTGAGTTGAATTCTCTTTCAAAATTTCCCAATGGGTTCCTTTATGGTTTGAATAACACAGGGTTAGCAACTACTGCCTTCCTTTCATAGCCTTAGACTCTTATATCTGTACTCTGATTTCTGTTGTAGGTAACTTTTCACTTTCTGCTTTATCCCTCATAACTTGATAATTCCATAGCTCGTGTAATTCACTGAACATTGTCAAAAGCTGTTGTCAAAAGCTGTTGTCAAAAGCTGTTGTCAAAAGCTGTTGTCAAAAGCTGTCTCTAAATGTACAAACGCTGTGCACATAGGTTTTTTTTTTCTTGCACACGGTTATTGCATCACATGTTCCTACAACTCTTCTGAACTCAAACTGATCTTCCGTGAGGCCCACCTATAAAACTTTCTTGAGTTAACGCTTATAGTATAAGAAAATAAAATCTCATTCAATGTTTATCGTAAAGAAACATATACTGATCAGATAGTACCTGCGTCTTCCATGGGCCCACAATCTCAAAGGGGACTGATGACCTCGGATGTTAAGTCCCATAGTGCTCAGAGCCATTTGAACCACAATCTCATAAAAACGCTTACTTTCACTCTGCTGTTCATAGATCTGCTCCTATTCCACTCTCGAAAGAAAAATTCAATGAAGAAATTAATTTACTCAAAACGATAGCAGTCAATAACGAATATGAACCTGGCATAGTGAATAACATCCTTAAAAATAAAACTGTTAAAAGAGTTACTACTCTCGGCACCTCTATCATCGAATCTAACCCAAAAAAGTATTTTTCTATGCCTTTCTTGGGTCCCATGTCCTATCAGATTCAACGTCTTCTTCGTAATAAATACAACTGTAACGTCACGTTTTCTACCAATAATAATTTGAAAAAAAACTTTATTCATAATTTAAGATCGACTAGTTCGCCTTTGGAAAACTCTGCCATATATAAGATTTTCTGCGACACCTGCTCTTCTTACTATAGAGGACAAAAAGGGCTTCCCTTTACAACAAGGTATAAAGAATATCTTTGAAGAAAAAATGGCACTAGCACCCAAAATTCGTCTTTTGCCAACCACCTTTTGATTACAGATCACGCGCCTAAAGCTGTTCATGATATCAACATTTTGCACACCGAGAAGAAAAGGCGTAGATTAGATGAACTCGAAGAATTAGAATATTTTAAACATCTTTCTCGAAATGATAGCCTCATTCTCAGTGAGCAACTACAATTACGTAATAAAAACTTCTTCAACGGTGTAAAGCCGTTACTTGATATTTGATTTCGTGTTTCCTCGTGCATTTATCGAAGTGTTTTTTCTATCTAAATCGACTCATAATTTTTTATTTTTTAAATGGCTTACATTGGCTGCATTTCATGTTACATTGTTTTTCTACAGGCTGTGTCATTCAGCCCTCTTTGTATTTTCTATAATGGTGTTTTCATCCTTTAAAGTGTACTCCTAAACTCTGATGTAGACAAAATGTATTCTTTTTCTAAAAATGTTGTGACCAGATTTTTATCGCTTGATACTTATTTTATAAATGAAATGTAAGTACTGTTTCTTCCTTGTACTGTTAGTCAATACTTACACCTTTATATAAAAAAAATTTCCATAATTTTGTACTTATGTTATAGGCCAATTTGAATATTTAATTTCTGATGAAGTGACGCAACCAGGTGAAAAGACTTAATTTTTGCGACCGAGGTCTGTAATTGCTTTAACTGTAATCTAGACATGACTAAACTATTCTACCTAGTGTGCAAATTACATGCTATAGGGGACATAATCTCAGACATAAAAAAATGTGGTAATTCCAGTTCCAAGGAAAGCAGACGGCTGAGAAAAAATTGTTGCAGAAACATGAGTTATTAACAAAAGAATGGTTGAAGTGATAAAATTATAGGTACACGCAAGACATTATTCATAATATGACGTGCCCAAGAAGACACACTATTTCTACGCCAAGAAGAAATGCAGATGATAAACGGGTATCCATTGGACAATAATATTATACTAGAACTGACATGTGACTACATTTTCACGCAATTTGGGTGCATAGATCCTGAGAAATCAGTGTTCGCATTTCGTGGTCGCGCGATAGCGTTCCCGCGCCCGGGTTCCCGGGTTCGATTCCCGGCAGGGTCAGGGATTTTCTCTGCCTCGTGATGACCGGTGTTGTGTGATGCCCTTAGGTTACTTAGATTTAAGTAGTTCTATGTTCTAGGGGACTGATGACCATAGATGTAAGTCCCATAGTGCTCAGAGCCATTTGAACCATTTTTTTGAGAAATCAGTACCCAGAACAACCACCTCTGAGCGTAATAACGGCCTTGATACGCCTGGGCATTGAGTCAAACAGAGATTCGATGGCGTGTACAGGTACAGCTGCCCATGCAGCTTCAACACGATACCACAGTTCATCAAGAGTAGGGACTGGCGTATTGTGACGAGTCAGTTGCTCGGCCACCATTGATCAGACGTTTTCAATTAGTGAGAGATCTGCAGAACGTGCTGGCCACGGCAGCAGTCGAACATTTTCTGTATCCAGAAAGGCCTGTACAGGACCTGCAATGTGTGGTCGTACATTATCCTGCTGAAATGTAGGGTTTCGCAGGGATCGAATGAATGGTAGAGCTATGGGTAGTAACGCATCTGAAATGTAACGTCCACTGTTCAAAGTGCTGTCAGTGCGAACAAGAGGTGACTGAGACGTGTAATCAATAGCACCTCATACCATCACGCTTCCAATGTGCGTGCACCGCGATGTCGCCAAACACGGATGCGACCATCATGATGCTGTAAACAGAACCTGGATTCATTCGAAAAAATTGTCTCCGAACTGATAGTCCATGCTGCTCCAAACGTAGTCGAACTGTTCGAGCAGATGGTTGTTGCCTTGCAAACGTCCCCATCTGTTGACTCAGGGATCGAGACGTGGCTGCACGATCCGTTACAGCCATGCGGATAAGATGCCTATCATCTCGACTGCTAGTGACAGGAGGCCGTTGGGATCCAGCACAGCGTTCCGTATTACCCTCCTGAACCCACCGATTCCATATTCTGCAAACAGTCATTGGATCTCGGCCAACGCGAGCAGCAATGTCGCTTTACGATAAACCGCAATCGCGATAGGCTACAATCCGACCTTTATCAAAGTCGGAAACGTGATAGTACGCATTTCTCCTCCTTACACGAGGCATCACAACAACATTTCACCAGGCAACGCCAGTCAACTGCTGTTTGTGTATGAGAAATCGATTGGAAACTTTCCCCATGTCAGAAAGTTGTAGGTGTCACCACCGGCGCCAACCTTGTGTGAATGCTCTGAAAAGCTAATCATTTGCATATCACAGCATCTTCTTCCTGTCGGTTAAATTTCGTGTCTGTAGCACGTCATCTTCGTGGTGTAGCAATTTTAATGGCCAGTAGTGTAGGATGAGCGAAGGCACATCTACGTTTATTGTAGTTGTAAATTTAAATAAAACTCTTTGAAATTATGAACTGAAAATATACAAGGAGCTAAAGTTTATTTACAATTTCTACAGAAATCAAACTGCAGGTATGAGAGTCGAAGTGCATGACAGGAAGGCCCTGTTGTATGCCCGATGCTGCTCAACATGTACATGTGAATGAAAACAGGGAGAAATTCCAAAAGGGATTAAGAAGAAATAAAAACTTTACAGTTTGCTGATGTCACTGTACTTCCATCAGAGGCGGCAAAAAACTTCGAAGCACAGTTGATCGGAATAGATCGTATCTCGAAAAGAGATTATAAGATGAATATCAACAAAAGTAAAACAAAAGTAATGAAATGTAATCGAATTACGTCGGGCGATTCTGAGAGAATTAGATTAGGGAATGAGAAAGTAAAAGTAGTAGACGAGTTTTACTCTTTGGTCAGTAAAATAACTGATGATTGCCCAAGTAGAAACAATAGAAAATGCAGATTAGCAAATCGTTTCTGATAAAGAGGACTTTCTTTATTCATAATTTCTGTCACAGTTGCGTAGATTGTTATACTGGTGTCTAGTTTCAACATAGCCGTTCATTATCAACAAATCTGCGCTGAAGTGCTTATCGAAGCAAAACCTCATCGACACACTCGAATACGCACTTCAACGCAGATTTGAAAATGAAAGGTTACATTCGAAACTAGTCACCTGTATATCAATCACGAAACTGTGGCAAATTCTGAATAAAGAATTATGAGATCTAAGTTGCTAGTCTTTTTCAAGCAAAATGTTGGAACTGCACAAAGAGGAATTTGTTAACATCTAACGTCAGTTTCAATTTTAGGCAGTCTTTTCTACAGATAGTCTGGAGTGTATCCTTGCACAGAAGAGAATCGTTCACGATACGCTCATCAGACAAGAAGTGATTATAAACTTGTAAAAGGTGGGACTACAGAAATCAGACGAATAAATCGAATAACTATTGAGGAATACTGAATCGAATTAGGGACAAAAGAAATTTATGGCATTACTTAAGTGAGAGAAGAGATCGATTGATTGGACGCATCCTGACGCTTCAAGGTATAGCCAGTGTGGTAAAGGAGGGAAGTGTTGGGGGTAAAAGTTGTAGAGGGAGACCGAGGCTGAAATACGTAACCGGGTTCAAGAGAGTGTAGGTTGCGGAAGTTTCGCATAGATGAAGAGGTTTATACAATACAGACTAGCATGGATAGCTGCGTCAAACTAGTCTTCAGACTGAAGACCAAACCAACAACAACGTCAATAATAAGACTGTTGATAAAACTTAATTTTGGCCTCAAATATATTTTTCACTGACAGCTATGAATTCCCGTAGTGTAAAACTCAAAACTTTTAAGAACAGACATGTTGTATCTGCACCTGCAGTTCAATAACGCAGTGTCTGAGATATTCGAAATAACTGATAACATATCTCGTGACAGAGAAAACATGTCTGCATCAGGAAGTAAAAATGTTATAAAACCAGGACTATGGATCAGTTTCGTAGATAGCATTTCGCAGGAGGCTGCACCATATGTTGAATGAGAGTTAGACAGAAATTTTTTGGTGTTGCATACGTGTGCCATTGTTATTAACGAAGTTTCATTTATGATACGAGTACTACTCGTTGAAAAGCAAATACGTCAGGTGTCGACGTACTCAGCGACTTACTAATCTATGATAATCCTTAGTTATTCTAAGACTGATGCTGTGTAACTGCAATGCTGAAAATAATGTTACCCCTTCCGTGTGCCGAAGTCGTTCTGAGCTTACTTTTCTTGACTTACCAGAAATCGCCATGTGGTTCAAGCGGCTGTTGCGTCTAATAGTACTTACCTCTAGCCGAATGAATAGGGTGTAAAAGCGGAGAAAGGTTGTGAAATTGGTATTCTACATAAACGTTCCTTTATTTGACGTGACTCAATAGATCTTTCCTAAATTTAAATTCATTACTTTCTAAATATTTGTCCTTTTAATATTGGCACTCTCTCAGAAATCATCGAAGTAGGTTGCGGAGTGCCAGTTGACAAAATAAACAATACCAAAAACAGTGTTCTCACAATCGTGGTTCTAAAAGTGAGACTTCTTGTGCCTTCGTGAGCATATTCTCTCGTGAGTTGATGTCACCTGTATCTATATGAAAACTGCAGCCGTAAAATCTTAAGAAACTTTATCTAGTTGTTTAGTCAAAATGTATAACACGCAACTGATGGTCCCTTGTCCTAACCATGTCACTAACAAGCTACTGTGGAAAATGTGACATCATGCGCGCAGCGTAAGATCTTGATATCTCGAGGGACACCAACTAACACAGTTGCGTTCCTGTCTATAGTGGTGATTCACCGCTACAACAAAATTGTCACTCTGTAATAAAACTGAAGCCACCGAAATAAATGGATGTGCCGTTATACAGATTGATTCCGTGATGGTGTTACAAACTTTGAGGAATGATGAAGAAGGCTAAATGTTTCAATCTGAGTCAACGGATCTCGGTCTGGAAACTGTTCGGATATCTCTGACACTGGATCTCTTCCTCTGCAAACTCTTTTCTTTCCATATTTTGGGAAAACGTAGTATGGACCAAAACAAGAAAAACATGCGCAGTGAACAAGGGCTCTAAAGTAGGCACCTTGAGAGCTCTGAGCAACTGTTCATGCTTGCCACTGTGAAACAGTCTGCCCGCTTAGTTGTAAGGTCAGCGCGTGTGCCCAGCCGAGTTAGAGCCGTTGTTGCTGTCAGAGGTGGAAGGCCTCAGCACTAAATTTCACTCTCTGCGTTCCGCAAAATCACCTACAAATGAGGCGACAAAAGTAGTGGGGATACCTCCTATTATCGTGTCAGACCTCCTTTTGCCCTTGTAGCGCAGCAACTGGACGTGACTTGGACTCAACAGGTCGTTGGAGGTCCCCTGCAGAAATATTGAGCTATTCTATCCCTATAATCGTCCGTAATTCTGAAAGTGTAGCCGCTGCATGGAACTGTCCTCTCGATTATTTCCCGTAAATGTTCGATGTGTTCCTTGTTGGGCGATCTGGTTGACCGGATCATTCGCTCGAATTGTCCAGAACGTTCTTCAAACCAATCGTGGACATTTCTGCCACGTGACATGGTGAATTGTCATCCACAAGAATTCCTTCGTTGTCCATGAAGTCGACGAATGGTTGCAAATGGTAGTATAACATAATCATTTCCAGTCAATTATCGGTTCTGTTGGACCAGTGTACCCAGTCCATTCCATGTAAACACAGCCCACACCACTGTGGAACCACCACCAGCTTACACAGTACCTTCAGTCGTGAGGTCTGCGCTACACTTGATACCATCAGCTCTTACCAACTGGAATCGGGACTCATCTGACCTGCCTCTGGTTTTCGAATCGCCAAGAGTCCAACCAATATGGTTGCGAGCCCAGGAGAGATAGTGCAGGCGATGTCGTACTGTTAGTAAAGTCACTAGCATCGCTTGTCTGCTGCCATAGCCCATTAACACCACATTTCACCGCATTTTCCAAACGAGTACGTTCGTCGTACGTCCGACATTGATCTCGGCGGTTATTTCAAGCAGTGTGGCTTGTCTGTTAGCACTGCCAACTCCAAGCAACCACCGCTGTTTTCGGTAGTTAAGTGAAGGCCGTCGGCCACTGCGTTGTCCGTTATGGGAAGTATTACCTGAAATTTGATATTTTTGACACACTCTTGACACTGTACATCTCGGAACATTAAATTCTCTCACGATTTGCCATGCGTCTAGCTCCAACTACAGTTCCACGTTGAAAGACTGTTAATTCCCGTCTTGTAGCCATAACCTCGACGGAAACCTTTTGATACGAATCACCTGAGTACAAATGACAGCCCTGCCACTGAACTCGTCTTTTATACCCAGTGTAAGCGTTACTACCGTCATCCGTATATGTTCACATCGCTATACCATGACCTCTGTCATCTCAGCGTATATGTACAATAAGCATAATTTCGTTACCTGAATCCACCTTGTTTTGCAGTTTTAAGAGCAAGAATTGCATTTTATTTACCAGTATCTTAGATTCATAGTGTGTTGAATTGTTTAATTTGAAACACTTTGTCGTAGTTTATGTTTGCTGATGGAAGTATCTGTGCGCTGCTGAATGGCTGAATCTGACTAACCGATTGGGAACAAAGCGCAGCAGGCTTCAGCAAATACACTGAAATAACCGAAAAAGGAGGGAAAACTTCGTCGTATATCACAACGTCGAGGCAATGTTCATCTTCGTTCTTCGTATGGGCCTTATCTTGCGCATCTCCTCCGGCGCTAAATGCAAAATCTATAGTTTCCCAGTTTATATTATATCCCACAGTCACCGGTAGACGTAACACACTTGCAGTATCAGAATGTTCATTAAATGAAATAAAGACGCAGGGATGTAGGAAGTTCTAAATAACATGGCCGATAACATTTTTTGTCTATTATGTAAATAATATTTTGTTTAGACATCAGGACGATCCATGAAATAGTTTTGCGTTTGTGACGTAAGACGTTGTTGTTGTTAATGATGATGAGGATGATTATAAGATTTTACTTGGCAATCGACATGAGTAAATGAAAATGTGAGCAACCTCAGCAATCTAACTGGTGAAAACAGAAGTAGTATCTGGCGTTCGCTAAGGATGTGTTTTGGGCCCTTTGCTGTTCCTAATCTACATAAACGATTTAGGTGGCAATCTGAGCAGCTGTCTTACGTTGTTTGCGGATGATACCGTCATTTGCCGTCTTGAAAGGGCATAAGATAGTCAAAACCAATTGCAAAACAATTTAGGCAAGAAGAAGAATGGGTAGCTTTGAGGGATGAAGTAGTGAAGGCAGCAGAGGATCAAGTAGGTAAAATGACAAGGGCTAGTAGAGCTCCTTGGGTAACAGAAGAAATATTGAATTTAATTGATGAAAGAAGAAAATATAAAAATGCAGTAAATGAAGCAGGCAAAAAGGAATACAAACGTCTCAAAAATGAGATTGACAGGAAGTGAAAAATGGCTAAGCAGGGACGGTTAGAGGACAAATTTAAGGATGTAGAGGCTTATCTCACTAAGGGTAAGACAGATACTGCCTACAGGAAAAATAAAGAGACCTTTGGAGAAAAGAGAACCACTTGTATGAATATCATGAGCTCGGATGGAAACCCAGTTCTAAGCAAAGAAGGGAAAGCAGAAAGGTGGAAGGAGTATATAGAAGGTTTATACAAGGGCGATGTACTTGAGGACAATATTATGGAAATGGAAGAGGATGTAGATGAAGGTGAAATGGGAGATATGATACTGGGTGAAGAGTTTGACAGAGCACTGAAAGACCTGAGTCGAAACAAGGCCCCGTGAGTAGACAACATTCCATTAGAACTACTGACGGCCTTGGGAGAGCACGTCCTGACGAAACTCTACCATCTGGTGAGCAGGATGTATGAGACAGGCGAAATACCTTCATACTTCAAAAAGAATATAATAATTCCAATCCCAAAGAAAGCAGGTGTTGACAGATGTGAAAATTACCGAACTATCAGTTTAATAAGTCACAGCTGCAAAATACTAACGCGAATTCTTTACAAACGAATGGAAAAATTGGTAGAAGCCGACCTCGGGGAAGATCAGTGTGGATTCCGTAGAAATATTCGAACACCTGAGGCAATACTGACCTTACGACTTATCTTAGAATGTAGATTAAGGAAAGGCAAACATACGTTTCTAGCATTTGTAGACTTAGAGAAAGAGTTTGTCAATGTTGACTGGAATACTCTCTTTGAAATTCTGAAGATGGCAGGGGTAAAATACAGGGAGCGAAAGGCTATTTACAATTTGTACAGAAACCAGATGGCAGTTATAAGAGTCGAGGGACATGAAACGGAAGCAGTGGTTGGGAAGGGAGTGAGACAGGGTTGTAGCCTCTCCCCGATATTATTCAATCTGTATATTGAGCAAGCAGTAAAGGAAGCAAAAGAAAAATTCGGAGTAGGTATTAAAATCCATGGAGAAGTAATAAAAACTATGAGGTTTGCCGATGACATTGTAATTCTGCCAGAGACAGCAAAGGACTTGGAAGAGCAGTTGAACGGAATGGACAGGGTCTTGAAAGGAGGATATAAGATGAACATCAACAAAAGCAAAACAAGGATAATGGAATGTAGTCGAATTAAGTCGGGTGATGCTGAGGGAATTAGATTAGGAAATGAGACACTTAAACTAGTAAAGGAGTTTTGCTATTTGGGGAGCAAAATAACTGATGATGGTCGAAGTAGAGAGGATATAAAACGTAGATGGTAATAGCAAGGAAAGCTTTTCTGAAGAAGAGAAGTTTGTTAACATCGAATATAGATTTAAGTGTCAGGAAGTCATTTCTGAAAGTATTTGTAGGGCGTGTGGCCATGTATGGAAGTGAAACATGGACGATAAATAGTTTGGACAAGAAGAGAATAGAAGCTTTCGAAATGTGGTGATAGAGAAGAATGCTGAAGATTAGATGTGTAGATCACATATCTAATGAGGAGGTATTGAGTAAGATTGGGAAGAAGAGAAGTCTGTGGCACAATTTGACTAGAAGAAGGGATCGGTTGGTAGGATAAGTTCTGAGGCATCAAGGGATCACCAATTTAGTATTGAAAGGCAGCGTGGAGGGTAAAAATCGTAGAGGGAGACCAAGAGATGTATACACTAAGCAGATTTAAAAGGATGTAGGTTGCAGTATGTACTGGGAGATGAAGAAGCTTGCACAGGATAGAGTAGCATGGAGAGCTGCATCAAACCAGTCTCAGGACTGAAGACCACAAAAACATCTGCAGGATGCTAAAAGTGGCAATTGGCTCCAAATAATGGAAAGTGCTAAGTCATCCACATGAGTACTGAATGGAATCCGCAAAATTTCGTTTACACGATAAATCAGTTTGTGATTTCAACTAAATTTTTAGGGATTACAATTACCAATAACTTAAATTGGAATGATCATACAAATCGTATTGTCGGGAAAGCGAACCAGAGACTGAGATTATTTAGCAGAACACATAGAAACCGCAACAGGCCTACTAAACAGAATGGCTACATTACGCTTGTCCATCTTCTTCTTGAGTACTGCTGTACAGTGTGTGATCCGCTTCAGGTAGGATTGGCAGAGGACAACGAAAAAGTACAAAGAAGGGCAGCTCGTTTTGTGTCATCGAGAAATTGGGGACAGTGTGACACGATCATGATACGTGAACTGGGATGGCAATCATCAAAACAAAGGAGTTTTTCGTTGCTGCAGGATTTTCACATGGAATTTCGATCACCAGCTTTCTTATCCGAACGCGAAAACATATTGTTTGACCCCCACCAACAAAGGGACCACTATAACAAGGTTTCGAAGTTAGCAGTTACTGTCAGGTGAGCTAGTTATCCTCGATCATCCTGCATGTTTAAATTATTCATTCGTCATTTATTTAGTAAAAAAAGAACCACAAAGCTGCGTGTACGAATAAGGTTGGCATTTGTCGAATTTGCACGGGTGTCTGTGCGTTGGCGAAATTGTACTGTTTGTAAATGGGCAGCCTGCGATCAGTGTTCATTGACGTAAGTCATCTCACCGAGGCACTACAGTGTTTAAATTTACTTACCAAAGTGTCAATAACTGGAAGTTTTGAAAACAAATGGTAACAGTAATACTTTATCATTAGTTTAGGTTAGTTGCCTGCGTCTAGTCCTTTGGAAATTATGATGCAATACTACGTGCAAATCAACTGTTGTGTTTTAATAACAATTACTTTCCTAGAAGTAACTGCAGTTAGTATTCATTTATTGTGTTTTTTCTGAACAGGTACAGTAAAAAGCGCATGGCACTTCACTGGGTAACCTTTGGGTTGGAAGAAGATACGTTTGTACAAGGCTTCAGGTGAGTTAGCAGACAGTTGAGGTATTACTGGAAAGCTGATTGCGACTATCACGCACTCTGCTGGCCGTAGTATTGGTCACCTCTGTACAGTGCGATCGGCTTGTACCTTAACTATAGATCTGACGTCAGTTAGAACGAATGTCCTCGCAATAAAAGCTTTTTGTTGAGAGTAGTCGAAATCGTAATTTTTTAATTTCTATAACTGGTTTAGATTTAATGCAACAGTCTTCATATTTGGTTAAGACAAAAATCTGTACATGCTGTATCATGTTTACCGGTCAGCTAGAATCCACTATGATGTATTTTATAATTCTCTTCTGTTATATGGATGTTTCGGAAACACCTACGTATAATTTCTTTTCCTCACTATTCTCGAAAGCATACTATATACCATCTTATCTTTCAAAGTTCTTTGGACAAAAACGTTTCCACAGTGTTGATGAAACAGACTGAAATACTGAGCTACATCCCGTCTTCTAGGCCCAGAGAGTTAATTGTATTGTTCCCCTTTGGGTAGACGTCTCTAATCACTGCTTGTCTCAATCGTTCTGTTCTGTAAATCAGAGGGGTGTGGGGGAGATAATCTGACTCGGATATTTGCCAGCCTCATTACACCTTGGACGCCAGGCATTCGAATTTTGCTTTCTCTTCGGCTGTAGATTTTAACTGTGCTGTTACTCTGTGTATTTACCAGAAATGTACAGTGCAAATGAATCATAGTTAATTGGGATAAGCAAGTAAATTTTAATGTTAACATGAGAAACTGATATCCAAAGATGGCTGATATTCAAATACTGGCGTTCCGGCTGACGAGAGTGAAAGACAGGAGAGAGAAATAGTCGGACGAATGGCTCAGTTGAGAGAGAATAGACCAGAAAGAGGGTACACACTGGTTTCCAATCGCCTTGTATATGCCTACATCAGACGGCTAGCGAACAACAAATCCTCTGGTCCCGACAAGGTCTGTGTCCCACACCTAAAACATCTAGCTTCATCCACAGTCACCTATCTCGCCCCAATCTACAACCATTGTTCTCCCTAACCTACTTCCCAACCTCCTGTAAAACTACTTAGGTTATCACCTCACTTAAACCACCTAGGAACCTCAGCCTAGCCCAAAGTTACGGACCCATATCACTACTGTACTTTCTAGGGAAAGTAGGCTACTGGGATTGTGCCATACACAGAGTCCTCACCACTGAGCATTTTCACTTCTGACCAGAACACAGCACTATTCGCCAATCCCTGCGTCTGTTGGAATAAATATGCAGGGCGAGAGACAGGGAACATGGTGCAGGGGCGTTCTTTCTCGACATCGAGAAAGCGTTTGATAAGTTTAGCATGCCGGCTTAATGTAAAAATTATCCCTGACAGGTATTTCAGAACACATGATCAGCGTGGCTGATTTGTTCTCGGAGGGGAGGCATTATCCTATTAGCAACGGCAGCACGATTAAGGATGCTGTGGCTGGGATCCCTCAGGCCTCGGTTCTGATCCCTGTGCTTTACACGCTGTTCACCAAAGACGCATTAAAGTTGGCGGGAGGTAAAACTGCCCTCTTTACGGATGATATGGCGGTGTATAAAAGCAGCAGCAACCTAAAACTTCTTGCACAAGAAATGCAGCAACATCTAAATATCATCATCCAGTGGAGCAAAATCTGGAAGATTAAAATCAAACCAGAAAATAAAAAAAATAAAAAAAGTGTTGCTGTAAAGTTGACAAGTTAACTCCTCCAAACCAACAAATCTCTGTGGCTGGCAGAGTGTTAGAATGAAGTGACTCCGCAACATACCTGGGCTGCAACTCGACAGGCGCCTGACATTCGTGATACAAATAAACAGAGCAAGAAGCAGTGGTTGTAGTGCTTTTTACCAATTGTAAGCGCTCCTGAAGTGTGTGGAGTTATCGGTAAACGCAAGGCTTGGATTAGATACAGGAGTGTATCCTGCCAACGGTTCTGTTCGGATCAGACGTATGATCAGTGGTACGAAGCACACCCCTGAAGAAGCTACAATCATTAGTAAAATCCTCGGCATCATCGCAGACGCAGAGCGGTACGCGTCGAACACTCATGTTAGGGACCTGTTAGGTGAATTATCCATCTCCACATATCTTCAGACGAAGTCCGAAAACCTCTGTGGGAAGGTTCCACTTCATCCCATCGTCTTATTCAGCCAGGTACAAATGTTGGGTGCAGGGGCGGTTCCAAGGGGGTGGTGGGCAGTGGTGGCAATTCCCCCCCCCCCCCCCCCCTCCTCTGGTGCTTGACCGATCTTTTTTTCCGACTGCTTTAGGGGCTGATTACGTCGGCCTATCTAGTATGTTTTACTTGAAGTCGAAGATGTAAACAATGGTACGCAGATTGATGTAACAATTCAAAAACAGACCTTGAAGCCTCTTCCATTTAGCGAATAAACTACAGAAGAAACAACTATACTTGCGAATAAAATGATAATATTCGCCGAGGCATGAGCGATGTGTGTCCCTTTTTAGCACTTTCCCTGCGGTGCGTATGTACGATTTTGTTTCTAGTGGCAATTTGCAAAGAGATGGTGTTGATAATTAGGCAACGAGTACCGAAGGAATACTTGAAAATATTCTCATTAGTTGCAAATAGTGAGAACCTTACGACAGTCCCTTTTATTCTGAAATTGCACGTTTCGATCTGGATGAACACTTCTCCCCCATTTTGGCTTTCTTCTCACTTTTGATGCGGAATGTGAACAAACATTAATTAGCCAAATGTAAAAATGTACACGAAAATAACGTCTGTGGATTCATTCACAATCCATTCTCTAATTTTATTTTTTATTTTGTCCAGTAAGAATATAATTGTTACGGTCAGCAGATTCAAACAGATACTGAAATCGAGAAGACTCAGATTCATTTCTCTTTCTCCAGAGTGCAGAGGACAATTCTGCCAAAGACTGAGGAAGATGCGTTTTCCTCATCAATATAATTTATTCTGAGGTACTAAGCGTATGCTTCTGCCACAATCTGCAAAAAGCATGAATTTCATAACGGTGTTCGAACTTAGAGCTGTGGCTTTGTTCTAAACTGTTTGCTTATTTCGGAAGTGAAATCTTGAAGAAACGAAATGGTGTTTGCAAATAGCCAAGTAAACTGCCGGAGTAGAAGGAAGAATCTGCTCTCGAGCCTGCTAAACTCTCATAACTGTATTTGAAGAAAAAATGAGCTCCTGTTGCTAGTTCATGAATTTTTATTGTTTACGTCCTGTTTCTGAATCCTATGCCATCATTCCCCACCTGCTTTCCTCCCACATGATTTTATTGATAATATATATTTCGCCACCAGTTCATAAGTATTTCACAGGACTCTGAAAACCTAATGGTACTCGGTCGCTGTAGCGGAACAGCTTTAGGCGTTATCATGAGCCGCGCGTACGCGACCACTACTACGTTCATGTCCCCCCTTGGGTATCGGTGTTAGTGATGTGTGCACATTAAGCTACAATAAATTAGCACTAAGCTGTCTCAAATGACCACATTGTCAGCAGGACGTAAAACCACAACGTAAAAAAAGTAGCTTTGCATTTTTTGCTTCTCAAATTCAGTGAAACACGATAGTGATTAAGTCACCACTGTAGTAGGCCTAGAAGCGTGATTTGACACAAATTAGAAACTACTGCGAACCGCAGAAGTCAAGAAGGTTGTGTTGAGGTGCGGTTTGACTGTTAAGAAACTGAGAGCGAGCGAATACTTTGGGTGGCTACCGGCATCGAGCTCAATATCCCTCGTATACCTCGCCACGGTCGACGCCAAGTTTATCGTGACAACCCTCAAACAATTTCGGCAGAAGAATATTACAGAGTAACAGTCTATGCTCCCCTACTGGACTTCATTATGACTGATTTACGAGAAAGATTCTCTGCTGATACTTTGGATGTGTTCAACCTTTCTGTTTCCAGTCCAGAAAGTATTGTGAAGATCTTTGCAGGTGAAACTGAAAAAATTGCAGAGTCCCGCACCAACCGCTTCGGTTCGTTGCTTGACGTGCACAAAGTCATTTGCTTCGCTTATGTTAGGGGATAAAATAATAATGTGGCGAGAGAAATGGAATCAAGAAAAGAAACGACAAAAAGAGCTTCCAAGCATCGCCCTTGATATATTGGCTACATGTGATAAGGATGCATTTCCCATAATACGTAAGCTTTTATTGGTCCTGGCAACGCTTCCAGTTACAACTTCATCTGCTGAAAGATCGTTTTCGTCGTTGCGGCGCCCGGAAACTTATTTAAAAACATCGATCGATGAAAACCGCCTCCTTAGTCTTGCATTTATGCATATTCATTACCAGATGCCTGTAGATGTAGAAAAAGTAATTACAAGATTTTAAAAAAGTGGGCGTAGAAGGAGATTAGAATTTAATATTTAAGGACATTAGTTTGAATATACATATTTAATATTAAATTTCATTTTATTTATACTTTTGCATTTTTATTTTATTTCTTTTTTTACAAGAAGAAAGAAAGAAATTTCTTTTATTAATATTTACATTCATGAGGAAAAAAGCTTATTAAGAGCGTAAAATGACGTAATTAACAATATAAGATGATTTCCTGAACGCAGTCAATATCCTATTATAACTTTTCGCAGTCGTATCGTCATTGCTGCGTATAAACACATGCGCGAATTCGATGGGAACATTTTGTCAAATGAAAGAAATTGGTGAACTAATCTCGAAGATTTAAGAATGGAAACAAATGAACATTAGCATTTTTATAGATTATTTTACATTAGCAGACAAACACAGAGTTTTTCAAGTGCACGTGTCGTATTTGAAGAATATTTTTTAGGTAATGCAGTAAGTTATTTCATTAAACACACTTAACACATAGCGACACACAATTAAACTAAAAACAGAATTATAGAGTATTCGTGGTTTTATTTGGAATTAATTTTTTGGTAGGCAGGTGCCAAAAAATTTTCCCCCCTCCTCCCCCTGATCGAGATCCTGGATCCGCCCCTGGTTGGGTGCATTGTCGTTTCCAGTAGAAGAAAGGAACAAATGTTCAACTGTGTGTGAAATCTTATGGGACGTAACTTCTAAGGTCATCAGTCCCTAAGCTTACACCCTACTTAACCTAAATTATCCTAAGGACAAACACGCACACCCATGCCCGAAGGAGGACTCGAACCTCCGCCGGGACCAGCCGCACAGCCCATGACTGCAGAGAGAAAAGAAACAACTTGAAGTTACGATGTGACAGCCGTATCATCATCAACAATGTCACTTGCCTTCATTCAGTATGACACTGTGTAAAGATGTGGCGTTGATGCAGGGCATCAGTCCAGTAACAGAGTACCAGGAAATTTTGGCATTAGCTCTTTTCCCTCTGACCGTTAATTTCTGGTGTTGAAGTCTCTTCAGTATTTAATATAAAAACCCACCACATCTGGATCGAACGTTAACACACCTGTATCCATAAGGAAACTGGACATGAATGCTTGTTACTGAATAATTAATCGCTATAGAATTTCTACATGATTTGTGAATAACATGTGGTCGTATTAACGAGTTAACAGGTGATCAGGATGGCCAAAATTTATTGATTATATGCCACATGAATAAGACTTGTTGAGGCATGAAGAATACGTGAACACTGTGGTCAGCGATTGCGTGTAGCAATAAGTAACAAAGAAATATTAAAACATTTGCCTGAGCATCAAATGTCATCCATGGAATAAAATAGAAACTTGACTAAGATGTGCATCAAATCAGGAGACAGTCTACATAGGGAACTCTAGGATACTATATTTGGCTTAAACATGACTCCTTTATGTGAACTGTCAAAATATACAGTTCGCAAAGTAACGAAACGTTGATTATATTCAGGTGTGATGCAAGACACGGCTTAACGGATTTACATCCGTGCCTTCTCTCAACGACAGCCCGGAAACGTGAGTTTAAATTTGAAAATTTTGCCCATTAGTTGTCACAATCTTAAAAACTGCATGTTTAATACATTCATAGGAAAAAACAAGTACTTCATAGGAAATTGACAACTTTTCTCTTTGCAGACACCACCTAGTGCCTAGCAATTAAGTGCAACAACCCACACATTTGGAGAGTCCATCTCCAGACAACATCCACGTCGATTGTGTCATTATTACCTTCGTTCAGCCCGCTCGTGACACATTAGAATGTTCTGAAGATATCGATGGCTAAAAGTCAAGGGATTTACGCCCACTCTCTTCCACGACCTCATCTTCAATGGCTGCTGTGTCAGCGGACCCCACGCTCTTTGCTTTGGATTGTTTTCCTGAAATAAACACAAAGATCAAAAAATAAAATGTTGTTTTTCTACTATATTTTTCTCTATGCGTGCCACTAGCATTTGTATTAGTGTACGTTCTGTTGTTCCCTGTAAAGTGGATTTTTCTAACAAACACAAGAAAGTGCACAAATAAAACAGAAGTTAAGTGCCGGTATTTGCTATGAGTTTAGACTCGTTCTTAAATTTCTTGATGCATGTCAGCATAATCAGTACAAAGAAATACAACCAGAAATTTTAAAATATACAAAACAAGTAACTTAAACACGTCAGCATAGAAGTGCATGGAAGATCACACCATGGAGGACAAAAAGCATGGAACCTCAAGACAATTTGGGGTTGCGTGAAGTTGATCTTTCTGGCTGCGCAAAAATGGTTCAAATGGCTCTGAGCACTATGGGACTCAACATCTGAGGTCATCAGTCTCCTAGAACTTAGAACTACTTAAACCTAACTAACCTAAGGACATCACACACATCCATGCCCGAGGCAGGATTCGAACCTACGACCGTAGCGGTCCCGCGGTTCCAGACTGAAGCGCCTAGAACCGCTCGACCAGAACGGCCGGATTTCTGACTGCAAGACGGGGAGAGAGCCATGGCAAAACAAGTGGTCTATGGCTTGCGCCGTGTTGTCTTAAAAGTGGTAACCGGAAACCTGCATTTTGGTAATTGTACTGGGATCAGCTGACGTCAGAGCGTAGACGATTGTGAACAGGCCGCGTAATGCACTTCTCTCTGTTGCCACGAAGGAGAATTTTAAATGGATGAGGCCAACATCGTTTACAACTTGTGCTTTCTACATTTCCATATTGGTTTCGATGGAGTCTTTTGCAGAACGCTGCTGATTTTCATGAAGCTTTTCCTGGACCTCCCTCTCTGGATGGCTGGTACATAATCATGCAGTCAATGGCTAGGCTTCGGAACTGGTTTGTGTTTTCCACTTCACGAAGTGGACAGATGTCTGGGGAAACAGTATCTGCCAGATGTTAATCATTGGCGAATAGTTTAGGCCGTAGACATCCAGTAACAATCTACCATGTCTCATTCAATTCCTTGCCGACTTCTTTGGCGTGCGCAAACCCGTACCACAAAGGGCATGCGTATTCAGCAGCTGCTCTTGAAGTTCGGGGCTAAGAGACCCATGTAGACCCTATTTTCTTCCTTAGGATATTATTTCTGGCCTCCACTTTCAACCTCATAAAAGCCATTCTTACTCTCATGGGTAGCATCCACGTTCATGTATAGCCAACACGTTGCCTACCTGCAATGACGTTGCATAAAAAAGGGGATAGATCTGATGCTAACAACTGCCGCCCAATCTCACTTATGACAGCTTTATCCAAAATTCTTGAAAAAGTAATGTATTCAAGAGTAGCATCACATATTTGTAAAATGAAGTACTAACAAATGTTGTACGGGTGCCCATTACATTGATCTTAACTGGCACTACGTGACAATGCTGCAGTTGTTTCCAGTTCATGGTGGTAGAATAATTTCCAGCTCCGAGCAACGGGGAGTTTTGCATTATATGTCCTACATGATTGAAAATTAGACGAGGAAACTGTTGGTTATTTGCGTACTTGTTAAACAATCAAGACTTCTCATGTGATAATCTACATCCTCGATTTCGAAGTTTCCTTGAACGTTTTGGCGATACCTTAGCCAACATTGAGCACTTCGAATTTATCTGGCATCTCAATGTAATTACCCATTAGCTCTATTTGGAGAAATAACATAATTTTTTTTTAGGGAAACTAAGATTCTTTTAGTCACAGTAATGTAAAATTGTTTAATTTCAGGTTCATTAGTAGATAATACAGGCTTCCTGTGTTTACAATCGTTTTATTCGTGTTTCCAGGTAACGATCACATATGTAGATGCTGTTATGGGTAAATCGAACAAAAGACTGCTCTTTATTGACAGAAGACTCAGAAAATGCCACGGGTCTACTAAAGACACTGGCTACACTACGCTTGTCCATCCTCATCTGGAATATTGCTGCGCGATGTGGAATCTTCATCAGATAGTATTGACAGAAGACAGTGAAAAAGTTCAAAGAAGGGCTGCTCGTTTTGTATTATCGCGAAAGAGAGGGGAGACTTCCACGGATGTGATATGCAAACTGGGATGCCCATCATTAAAACAAAGTTGTTTTTGCTTGCGACAAGGTCTTCTCATGTACTTTCAGTCACCAAGTTCATCCTCCGAATGTGAAAATATTTTTGGCGCCCATCTGCATGAGGAGAAATAATCATTTTAATAAAATAAGAGAAATGACAGAAGGATAGAAAAACAATTAAAATCGTTCAAAAGAGGAAATGCCGCTGGACCTGATGGGATACCATTTCGATTTTACACAGAGTACGCGAAGGAACTTGCCCCCTTTCTTGCAGCGGTGTACCGTAGGTCTCTAGAAGAGCATAGCGTTCCAAAAGATTGGAAAAGGGCACCGGTCGTCCCCGTTTTCAAGAAGGGACGTCGAACAGATGTGCAGAACTATAGACCTATATCTCTAACGTCGATCAGTTTTAGAATTTTGGAACACGTATTATGTTCGACTGTAATGACTTTTTCTGGAGACTAGAAATCTACTCTGCAGAAATCAGCGTGGGTTTCGAAAAACACGATCGTATGAAACCCAGCTTGCGCTATTCGTCCGCGAGACTCAGAGGGCCATAGACACGGGTTCCCAGGTGCTTCTTGACTTTCGCAAGGCATTTGATACAGTTCCCCACAGTCATTTAATGAACAAAGTAAGAGCATATGGACTATCAGACCAATTGTGTGATTGGATTGAAGAGTTCCTAGATAACAGAACGCAGCATTTCATTCTCAATGGAGAGAAGTCTTCCGAAGTAAGGGTGATTTCAGATGTGCCGCAGGGGAGTGTCGTAGGACCGTTGCTGTTCACAATATATATGTAAATGACCTTGTGGATAACATCGGAAGTTTACTGAGGCTTTTTGCGGATGATGCTGCAGTATATCGAGAGGTTGTAACAATGGAAAATTGTACTGAAATGTAGGATGATCCGCAACGAATTGAACCATGGTGCAGGGATGGTAATTGAATCTCAATGTAGACAGATGTAATGATGATACAATATAGCAGGTCAGCAACTGGAAGCAGTTAATTCCATAAATTATCTGAGAGTAGGCATTAGGAGTGATTTAAAATGGAATGACCATATAAAATTAATCGTGGGTAAAGCAGATGCCAGACTGAGATTCACTGGAAGAATCCTAAGTAAATACAGCACAAAAACAGGTTACAGTACACTTATTCGCCCACTGCTTGAATAGTGCTCACCAATGTGGGATCCGTACCAGATAGTGTTAATAGAAGAGATAGAGAAGATCCAACGGAGAGCAGCGCTCTTCGTTACAGGATCATTTAGTAATCGCGAAAGCGTTAAGGAGATGATAGATAAATTCCAGTGGAAGACTCTGCAAGAGAGACGCTCAGTAGCTCGGTACGGGCTTTTGTTGAAGTTTCGAGAACATACCTTCACCGAGGAGTCAAGCAGTATAATGCTCCATCCTACGTATATCTCGCGTAGAGACCATGAGGATAAAATCAGAGAGATTAGAGCCCACACAGAGACTTACCAACAATCTGTCTTTCCACGAACAATATGAGACTGGAATAGAAGGAAGAACCGATAGAGGTGCTCAAAGTACCCTCCGCCACACACCGTCAGGTGGCGTGCGGAGTATGGATGTAGATGTAGATGTAGATGTAGAAATTAGAGCTCGCTCCGAAACATTTAAGTGTTCGTTTTTCACGCGCACTGTTCAAGAGTGGAATGGTAGAAAAGTAGCTTCAACGTGGTTCGATGAACCCCCTACCAGGCACTTAATTATGAATTGCAAAGTAGTTGTGTTGATGTATATGTATAAGCAAAATTCAGACAAGCAGTGAAGTTGCAGTTATCTTAGCGCTTTATGAAATTTACAGCAAACTGTGTGTTTCCGTAATTGTAAAAGAAAATCCCAGTAGATCTGTGTGAATAAGGACTATCTGATCTTGTACTAAACTCTCTTACGCTTACACAGGTAGTGGAAGAGGCAAAGATGTAATAGCATATGTAGTTACAACACACGGAATAAATGAATGAATTACTTACAGACTATCTGCATTGGAAACGAATGAAAGTTGCGAAATGGTAAGATTCTGTACTCGCATTCAGTTGGTTAGTTTTATGTTCCAAGCATTATTTGTATGATTAATTACAATGATGTGGAACGAGACATTTTGCATTCACATTAAACATTCGTATGTAAATATGGCTGTATGATGACGATTTACAAGTGTGTTTTATTTTTTATTATTTTGATTTTATTTTTCAAAATGCAGTTCTGAATTAGTTATTCATACTGACCATCTTTTACACATTAGAAAAATTGAAATTCCTCTACGGAATAGAAGAAATTTGAAGGAGAACTTTTTGCCTTTGTTTTCAGATTTAACTTTACTGTCGGATATTTTATATCAGTGGGTAAGTGATCTAAAATTTAGTGGTAGCATTGTGATACCCTTTTTATGCTAAAGACAAACTTAATGTGTATTAATGAAGGTCATTTTCTTTTCTTGTAATTATGTAAACCATTTTTCCTTTTGGACTGTGGTGGGTTAATTATGTAACAAACTTCATGGCCAAATGAATATACTGTGAAGCAGAAGTCAAAATGCCTAACTGTTTAAACAAACGTCTAGATGACGATCGTGGATGAGCTCGACACATTATTCTCACAGCACGTAAGACAACGATTGAAATTCCCCTCCCCCATAGATTTAGTTTTTCCGCTATTTCCCTAATTTGTTTAACTTCAGTGTTGGGATGGTTTCCTTGGAAAATCAGCTGTCGGTTTCTTTCCCTTTTCTTCGCCAGTCGGAGTTTGTGCTCCATCCGTAATGACATCGTAAGCTTCCTTATTTTGCCATATTGGAAAGCGACGGTGCAGTCTTGTTGTGAACTTACTATGAAGACGAAAGTACTGCCTTCTCATGTGTACCCTTCATCAGAATGAACATTAGTTGTCTTAAATTACTGTGAAGTGCGAGGCTCAAGTTTGCTCTTGCCCCAATCTAAAATTGATCGAGTCTGCCAGTAAATATAGGCCTTAAGGTTGTGCAGACTGCCTACATCTTTATCGCCCACGGAATATGACTACATATACTGAAGCGCCAAAGAGACTGGTATAGGCATGCGTATTCAAATACAGAGATATGTAAACACCAGAATACGGCACTGCGGTCGGCAACGCCTATATAGGACAAGTGTCTGGCGCAGTTGCTGGATCTTTTACTACTGCTACAGTGGCAGGTTAGAGTTTGAACGTGGGTGTTATAATCGGCGCACGAGCGATGCGACACAACATCTCAAGGTAGCGATGAAAGGCGGATTTTCCCCTACGACCATTTCAAGAGTGTATTGTGAATGTCAGGAATCCGGCAAAACGCCGAATCACCGACATCGCTGCGCCCGGAAAAATATCCAACGACGACTGAAAAGAATCGTTCAACGCGGCAGAAGTGCAATCCTTCCGAAAATTGCTGCAGATTTCAATGCTGAGCCGTCAACAAGTGTCGGTGTTCCAACCATTCAACGAAACGTCACCGGTATGAGCTTTCGGAGCCAAAGTCCCATTCGTGTGCCTTGATGACTGCAAGACACTAAGCTTTACGCCTCTTCTGGGCCCGTCAACACTAACATTGGACTGTTGAAGACTGGAAACATGTTGCCTGGTCGGACGAGTCTCGTTTCAAATTGTATCGAGCGGATGGACGTATAAGGGTATGGAGACAACCTCACCAATCCATGGACCATGCATGTCAACAGGGGACTGTTCAAGTTGGTAGAGGTTCTGCAATGGTGTGGGACATGTGTAGTTGGAGTGATTCAGGACCCCCGATACGCCTAGATACGACTCTGACAGTTACCACGTACGTAAACATCCTGTATGATCTCCTGCAACCATCCGTTTCCATTGACAAATCAAACGTCCAGAATTGCTACATAGGGGCTCCAGGAACACTCTTCTGAGTTTAAACACTCCACTGGCCACCAAACACCCCAGACATGAACCTTACTAAGCATGTGTGGGATGCCTTCAACATGCTGTTCAGAAGAGAACCCCACTCCCTCGTACTCTTACAGATTTATGCACAGCCCTGCAGGATTCATGGCGTCAATTCCCTCCAGCTCTACTTCACACATAAGTCGAGTCCATGCCACGTCGTGTTGCGGCTATTCTGCTTGCTCCGGGGGCCCAACACCATATTAGGCAGGTGTATAGTTTCTTTGGCTCATCAGTGTATGTTAGTCCCCCGCACAGAGAGTGCATTTAACTGAGATGTAGACTGACCTTGCGGCACAGGCACTTGCTAGTGGGGTTAATAGAATAACTAAAGGGTCTCTAGTGTGATATCCGTTTCTGATGACCGACTAGGAACTGACAGAATTTCTATATATAAGTACTGGAACACACTTGCTGCACTTGATTTTTGGAATGCTTCAGAAATATTATCGTTTTCTTTTGGTCGACCCAGAAATCTATAGTTATCTGTTATATTAACTTTATATTAACTTCGTGCCTGCCTCTTATGTACGTCTTAGCCGTGGTGGAACGAACCCCCTCCACCAACAACACGAAAGCTTGCAGGCGCGAGCACTCACTCACCTGAGGGACAACTATTCCATGGCTGCTCCTCGGCTGTGGTGAACACGGCGTAGACGACATACCCAGCTGCTGACAGTGCCGCCGACAGGTAGAACACCGCGTTCCAAGCAGACCGCGTTTGCTGCAGGCATACAAAACACACACGTCAAAATTAAATTGGCCAAGTCGTGGCTATTAGTATAGGTCGACGAACTGAAGTGTAATGAGGGCCGTATTGTACAGTACTGTTTGTAACTAATTTACCTTTTTCCTCGCCGCGCGGTTTGAGGCGTCATGTCACGGACTGCGCGGCAACTCCCTCCGGAGGATCGAGTCCTCCCTCGGACATGGGTGTTTGTGTTGTTCTTAGCATAGTTAGTTTAAGTAGTGAGTAAGTCTAGGGATCGATGACCTAAGCAGTTTGGTCCCTTAGGAATTCACACACATTTGAACATTTATCTTTCTCCTCGATCGATTGAGAAATGCAACACTAAATTTATACTTTTAATGTCCAAAATGATTGTCTCTTGGGAGAAGGAACACAGAATAAAAAGTAAGCCCCACCATCAACATACTGAATCTCTGTTTAAAATCAAGAGTTATTCTTCCAGTTAGACACTTCCAAAAAATTGTTCACATGGCTCTGAGCACTATGGGACTTAACTTCTGAGGTCATCAGTCCCCTACAACTTAGAACTACTTAAACGTAACTAACCTAAGGACATCACACACATCCATGCTCGAGGCAGGATTCGAGACTGCGATCGTAGCGGTCGCGCGGTTCCAGACTGTAGCGCCTAGAACCGTTCGGCCACCCCGGACGGCCAGACACTTCCCTCGGATGGTCTATAGCTCTGAGCAGTAAAACGAATGTTTATCAAATGAATGAGCATCAAGGTCTTCTTACTTTTTTTAAATCTGATCTATCTGTTCATTTACCAATAACAATTGTTAAAATTTATCTTCTGTTTTTCGCCACTCATGACATGGTATGTATCAAAACTACATACGCATGGGTTTTCAAAGAGAAATACTTTCTAATAATGAAAATACTGGATGAGCACAGAGTCTTGCCCTGATTATAACAATTTATTACAGAATAACCGTTTGACATAATAATTTACATTTGATGCCGTTACATAGGTTAGTGTTACTAGTTTTTTTAAAGACCACTTACGTTAGGAAACCTTAACGTGTGCTCCCTTGGCAGCTAGGAGAATGTCGAGGCGATATTCCTGTTCCTGCCAAGTGTTTCGTTACATGTGTTCTGTCACAGTACCCACAGCAGCTTGTATTCTAGCCTTCAGTTCGTCGACGTCAGCAACTGGTGTGACGAAGACCCTGTCCTTGATATAGACCCAGAAAAATAATTCAAGGGGCGTAATGTCTGGCGAGGAGAGTAATGTCTGGATCGGTGGATTGGAAGGAACAGTCCAACACACTGGCCACCCCGCTCTCCAGACACTAGGCCCCTTGACTTTTTTTTTCTGGGGCTATATCAAGGACAGAGTTTCGTCACACCAGTTGCTTACGTCGACGAACTGAAGGCTAGGATACAAGCTGCTGTGGGTACTGTGACAAATGGTTCAAATGGCTCTGAGCACTATGGGACTTAACTTCTGAGGTCATCAGTCCCCTACAACTTAGAACTACTTAAACCTAACTAACCTAAGCACATCACACACATCCATGTCCGAGGCAGGATTCGAACCTGCGACCGGGTACTGTGACAGAACACATATAACGAAACACCTGGCGCGAAATGGAATACCGTCTCGACATTCTCCGAGCTACCAAGGGAGCACAAGATGATGTTTACTAACGTAAGTGGCCTTAAAAGAAAACTAGTAACACTAACCTATGCAACGGCATCAAACTAAATTATTCTGTCAAACGGTTATTCTGTTAGAAATTTTTATAATCAAAGAAAGACTTTGTGCTCACCCTGTGTAATGTGCAAGAAAATTAAAGATGCACTTCTTCGAAACCATGTTATTTTCCCCAGTGCGACGCTGAAGCTCGAAACTTGCCTGTAAGCTCCCTCTGTAATGGCTCACAACCGTGACGGAAGGCGAGGTCACCCTCGGGTTCGGCAGTGCTTCAAACAGCGAGACGTCGCAAGTGCAGAAAAAGGTACGAGCTCATAAATTCATTAATGACGCCACATTGGCACCATATTTCATCTCAATTCTGCCCAGCTCCACTGTAGACGTTTCACAACATGGGAAGGTCGTCGAACGCATCATCTCTCGATACCTCTGCAACGGAGGGTCAAAAAGGCGACGCCCAGCATTGAAATCACAGTTTTTTTTTTATGGATGATAGAGAAAAACATTTCGGACACGCCTCCGCTTTGAAACGACATAACCCTCCCTCACACCCACTCCACATGAAACACTACTCGAAGGGTAACATATGGCTGCAAAATCTTGAATGTGATTTGACCTCCATGGAGTATATCGTCACCACGATTGTTGGTGTAGTGTACAGGGTGGAAACACTAGAAACCAATCAGAACCATTTAACGAAATCTGAAAGTGACCCAAACTAGAAAAGGGTGTTATGCCTCTTTTTCACACCCTTCTTTCGTGCCATAGCGTGGCGTGTTCACGGCGGGGGGGGGGGGGGGGTAGAGGAGGGGAGGGTGGTGTCGTTGCAACGTTGATACGCATCTAAATAGAATGGGAAAGTTCGGCAACATCATGGCCGCTTGCGCATCTTTCTTGGGCACTTAGTCACTGTATAGAGGCACCCGTCCACTGTTCTCTACCAGCCGTCAGGGAGGGTGACTGTCTCGAAACTAGCGCCTCCTGGCCACTCCTGAAATCTTCAGGGTTTTGAAAGGTTGTCTATTCCGCCAGCGGGTGGGGAGCGGAGGATGGGTATTACTGTAAAGAGACGTATTTAAAGCCCCCGATGTAGGTGCGTAGGTGGCACTCAGGGCGTTGCCGAGCAGGGGAATCTTTGAGGGACACTTTCTCATTTTGTTGACTGCGTGTCAATAATCAATCCCCCCCCTACCCCCCCCCCCCCCCCCTCTCCTGCGCTCACGTCACAGGTGGGAGCCAAAGGGAAGATGAGAAAGTATAAACTCCCTTTTATGCTTCGGGTCGTATTCAAATTTCATCGAATGGTTCTAAACGGTCCCTTCAACTCTGTATTCCAGAACAAAAATATCGGTCACGCGACACTCATAAGGCGTGAGATCACGTCCAGTGGCGTTGTATTCAGGTGATGGCCTTAGAGAAGAGTTGTGTATTTTGAAGATTAAGGTAAAGGCTAACTAAAGGCATTGGCGCCTAATATATCGTTAATTCTGAGCAGAAAAGTTCAGCTCTTCCACAAGTACAGTAATCTCTATTTAGTAGAAGAAAAAAACAGTATCTTCAAATATTGAGAACACAATAAGCTATGAATATTCACTGACACTGGCTCTTGTTGACTGCAGGCAATTACAATAATACTTTTATCATGTTAACAGACCCTTCCGTCGGTTCTTGGTAGAACAACATAATAATAAATGAAAACCACAAGTTTGCTTTTGATCTTTAATATTACTTTTATTGCGTTAACCAGTTTGCGGCTTACAAGGTCATGCCTGACGATGGCCTTGTAAGACGAAAACTGGTTAACGCAATAAAAGTAATATTGTAGAACAAAAGCAAACTGGTGTTTTTCATTTATTACAATAATCCCTCTCGTTCCAGTAATGCTTTCAACAACTAATCGTTAACGGTCATAGCCCAGAAACTGCTCGAATAGTATTTTACGGATCTCCAACAGAAGTTTGATTTGAAAGACTTAAAATTCAGTTTTCCCAAAACTATCAATGTCAACTTCCCTACATATAAGCGACTTACATTACATTGTCTTTTACTTTAATGTTCATATTTTTGCACGCAACCTTCCTCTACAGCTAAGTGACAAAGATTATTTTTTTTTTTTTTTTGGTATACGCGGGTTAGTACTTAAATAGTGGAACTATTTATTCACAACCGATACAAAATAGCTACATATTTGTACCGGGCAACGAATTCTACACAATGTTGGCGACTACTTTGAAGGACAGTAACAGACTCAAACATATAACTCTTTTATATCGGTTGTGAATAGATAGTTGCCACTATTTAAGTTCCAGCCCTTGTATAATCTACTACTTCCTACCTGTTTAGGACTGAAGCATCAACTCATGACTTTAGCTGACGAAATGCAAGCGAAGTTGATTAAAGTATTATCAAGTAAACTGTTGTATGAAATAATTGCATCCATCGTTATAAGAAATAAATAAATTCCTTTAAGTGTATGGCAGGCTTGACTATGGAATACGAGACGAAAACATAAAGTGAAGTGAAAAGAATAGACTCATGTAGGAAAATATTTGCGACTCTTTATATCTTACAAACTTTATGCATCATGATGGTCAGAAGAATGTCATTCAATTTGATTATTAATTAGCTGGGTGTCGAAGTAATAAATAAAATATACAGAAATCGCAACTATTATACACTCTGAACTATGCAAATGAATAAGCTTTGTATGGATTTGAGAAACATGTGCTTCATATTTAATACTTCAGAACACAATACTCGATTTGTTAAACTTTAGTGGTCCTCATTGGGAAATTGGGAAATTTTTGGGAAAACATTTTACATTGTGTTGAGCCATTATATAGAAATTTTGTTTCACATATAAATAAATGTTTTGATGTATATTACTTAAACTTTACAAAAAACTGATTTCTAAATGTCAGTATAATCTGATAAATCATAACTTTCTATGGGTAAGTAGCCCAAGAGAATAGCACTATGGCAGATGCTGTATGCTTTCAAAATGCTGACGTTAAACAAACTGAGGTACATAGATTTTATAATTTTTACGCATTGTTAGTCACATTGTATAACATACTTTCGAGTGTAGAGAGTTAATTAAAACAATGGAAATACACTCCTGGAAATTGAAATAAGCACACCGTGAATTCATTGTCCCAGGAAGGGGAAACTTTATTGACACATTCCTGGGGTCAGATACATCACATGATCACACTGACAGAACCACAGGCACATAGACACAGGCAACAGAGCATGCACAATGTCGGCACTAGTACAGTGTATATCCACCTTTCGCAGCAATGCAGGCTGCTATTCTCCCATGGAGACGATCGTAGAGATGCTGGATGTAGTCCTGTGGAACGGCTTGCCATGCCATTTCCACCTGGCGCCTCAGTTGGACCAGCGTTCGTGCTGGACGTGCACACCGCGTGAGACGACGCTTCATCCAGTCCCAAACATGCTCAATGGGGGACAGATCTGGAGATCTTGCTGGCCAGGGTAGTTGACTTACACCTTCTAGAGCACGATGGGTGGCACGGGATACATGCGGACGTGCATTGTCCTGTTGGATCAGCAAGTTCCCTTGCCGGTCTAGGAATGGTAGAACGATGGGTTCGATGACGGTTTGGATGTACCGTGCACTATTCAGTGTCCCCTCGACGATCACCAGAGGTGTACGGCCAGTGTAGGAGATCGCTCCCCACACCATGATGCCGGGTGTTGGCCCTGTGTGCCTCGGTCGTATGCAGTCCTGATTGTGGCGCTCACCTACACGGCGCCAAACACGCATACGACCATCATTGGCACCAAGGCAGAAGCGACTCTCATCGCTGAAGACGACACGTCTCCATTCGTCCCTCCATTCACGCCTGTCGCGACACCACTGGAGGCGGGCTGCACAATGTTGGGGCGTGAGCGGAAGACGGCCTAACGGTGTGCGGGACCGTAGCCCAGCTTCATGGAGACGGTTGCGAATGGTCCTCGCCGATACCCCAGGAGCAACAGTGTCCCTAATTTGCTGGGAAGTGGCGGTGCGGTCCCCTACGGCACTGCGTAGGATCCTACGGACTTGGCGTGCATCCGTGCGTCGCTGCGGTCCGGTCCCAGGTCGACGGGCAGGTGCACCTTCCGCCGACCACTGGCGACAACATCGATGTACTGTGGAGACCTCACGCCCCACGTGTTGAGCAATTCGGTGGTACGTCCACCCGGCCTCCCGCATGCCCACTATACGCACTCGCTCAAAGTCCGTCAACTGCACATACGGTTCACGTCCACGCTGTCGCGGCATGCTACCAGTGTTAAAAACTGCGATGGAGCTCCGTATGCCACGGCAAACTGGCTGACATTGACGGCGGCGGTGCACAAATGCTGCGCAGCTAGCGCCATTCGACGGCCAACACCGCGGTTCCTGGTGTGTCCGCTGTGCCGTGCGTGTGATCATTGCTTGTACAGCCCTCTCGCAGTGTCCGGAGCAAGTATGGTGGGTCTGACACACCGGTGTCAATGTGTTCTTTTTTCCATTTCCACGAGTGTATTTAGAAAGCTTAAATAATAAAAAAATGGTTCAAATGGCTCTGAGCACTATGGGACTTAACTGCTGTGGTCATCAGTCCCCTAGAACGTAGCACTACTTAAACCTAACTAACCTAAGGACATCACACACATCCATGCCCGAGCAGAATTCGAACTTGCGCCTAGAACCGCACAGCCACTCCGGCCGGCTGCTTGAATAATATTTACTAAGTTGCAACTAACAATGAAAATAATGCTAGCGTTAAATTGAGAGTTACTTTCAAGATCTCCTTATAAGTTTTTCAGAATGTTTTCCAACAAATAATAAAATAAGTACAAGGAAATTATTAAAACAGCGTTAAATAAACGAAGGGGACAGAGTGTTTTCAAAATTAAAATTGGCTGAATGTAATAATCTGGATGTACTTTTAAATTATAAATTGTATCGTGCTGATGTTGCAGTCTTCAAAATGGTTCAAATGGCTCTGAGCACTATGGGACTTAACATCGATGGTCATCAGTCCCCTGGAACTTAGAACTACTTAAACCTAACTAACCTAAGGACATCACACAACACCCAGCCATCACGAGGTAGAGAAAATCCCTGACCCCGCCGTGAATCGAACCCGGGAACCCGGGCGTGGGAAGCGAGAACATTACCGCACGACCACGAGATGCGGGCTGCAGCCTTCAGTCTAAACGACTGACGTGATGTAACTCTCCACGCTAGGGGATTTGAAATTGCTATTCAATATTAACCAACTTTTCTTTACCAGAAACTCTTTTCTTACTTGCCGGTCTGTATTTTATATCCTCTCTACGTTGACCATCGTCAATTATTTTGCTCCTCTACTGCTTTTAGTGTCATTTTGTAAATATTCATCTTGTAATCTCTTTTTAAGGCACTATTCTTTCCATTCAACTACTCTTTCATGTCCTTTGCCGTCTTTTGCAAAATTACAGTGGCAACCGCAAACCTGAAAGTTTTAATATCTTCTTCCTCAACTGAACTGCCTTTCTAAATTTATGCTTAGTTTCCTTTATTACGTGCTTGATATACAGATTGAATAACACCGGGATAGGCTAGAACTTTATCTCACTCCATTCTCAACTACTGCTTCTCTTTCATCTGCTTCGATTCTTATTACAACGATCTGTTTTCTGTACAAGTTGTAAGTACCCGATCGCTTCGCTTCTTGTACTTTATCACTGCAACCTTCTGGTCTTAGTGTATTTCTGTCAACATTGTCAAAAGCTTTCTCTAAACCTATAAACACAAAAATATTAGTTTGCCTTCCTTCAGTATCTTCTAGTATAACAGTAAGTTATGTACTGCTTTGCGTGTTGCTATAAAGCAATACCGTGCCTTCCATCTATCTACGCCACTGTCTCTTTCCTTTCTGTAGCCTCATCTTCAAGTCCGCTTCCTTCCACCTTTCAGCCTCCCTTTTTTCCTCAGCATCGACATGCCATCAAGGCACTAGACATTCATACAACTGCTTTCTTAATTTTCCTTATAGGCTGTCCAGCCGTTGTGGCCGAGCGGTTCTAGGCGCTTCAGTCCGGAACCGAGCGACTGCTACGGTAGCAGGTTCGAATCCTGCCTCGGGCGTGGGTGTGTGTGATGTCCTTAGGTTAGTTAGGTTTAAGTAGTTCTAAGTTCTAGGGGACTGATGACCTCCGAAGTTAAGTCCCATAGTGCTCAGAGCCATTTTTTTGTATTGGTGCCTGTCAGAGTACGGTGCAGCGAGTAAGTGTTCTGACGTTTTCAGACGTGCTAATGGTGACTGTGTGTTAAAAATGGCTCAAAGAACACATACTGACGACGTTCTGAGAGTTAGAATACTAGGGCGACTGGAGTCTTGTCAAACACAGCAGGTCGTAGCATGGGCCCTCCGTGTGCCACAGACTGTGATCTCAAGATTATGACAACGATTCCAGCAGACAGGAAACGTCTCCAAGGGCTACAGTACGAGACGACCACAGGATACAACACCACAAGAAGACCGATATCTCACCATCAGTGCCCGCAGACGGCAACGGAGTACTGCAGGTAGCCTTGCTCGGAACCTTACCGCAGCCACTGAGACAGTAGTCTCCAGACACACAGTCTACAGACGACTGAACAGACACGGTTTATTCACTCGGAGACCTGCAAGGTGCATTCCACTGACCCGTGGTCACAGGAGAGCCCGTGTAGCCTGGTGTCAAGAACACAGTACATGGTCATTGGAACAGTGGTGCCAGTTTATGTTCACCGACGAGTCCAGGTATAGTCTGAACAGTGATTCTCTCCGGGTTTTCATCTGGCGTGAACTAGGAACCAGATACCAACCCCTTAATGTCCTTGAAAGGGACCTGTATGGAGGTCGAGGTTTGATGGTGTGGAGTGGGATTATGATTGGTGCATGTACACCCAGGCGTGTCTTTGACAGAGGAACTGTAACAGGTCAAGTGCATCAGGACGTCATTTTGCATCAGCATGTCCGCCTTTTCAGGGCTCCAGTGGGTCCCACCTTCCTCCTGATGGATGAAAACGCACGGCCCCACAGAGCTGCCATCGTGGAGGAGTACCTTGAAATAGAAGATATCAGGCGAATGGAGTGACCTGCCTGTTCTCCAGACCTAAACCCCATCAAGCAAGTCTCAGATGCTCTCCGTCGATGTATCGCTGCACGTCTTCAAACCCCTAAGACATTTCAGGAGCTCCGACAGGTACTGGTTCAAGAATGGGAGGCTATACCCTAGCAGTTGTTCGACCACCTGATCTAGAGTATGCCCATCCGTTGTGCGGCCTATGTACATGTGCATGGTGATCATATCCCATTTTGATGTCGGGGTGCATGCGGAGGAAACAGTGGCGTTTTGTAACATATGTGTTTCAGGACGGTTTTCTCAACTTATCACCAATACCGTGGACTTTCAGATCTGTGTCGTGTGGGTTCCCGATGTGCCTATGCTATGAGCGCCAGTTCTGTGCAGTGCCACGTTGTCCTTAATTTATGAATATGAGTGTAATTCCGTACACACTCTTCCTGAAGATTCTCTTAAAAATTCAATCTACTCATTACTAAATTCTGATGTAAATCTATATCTCATCTTTACTCCTTACAATCAAATATCTGATTTCGAAATATCTGACTCACCTTGATGTTATCCAACTGGTACGTTTTCTGAGTATAACTCCTTCTCCTCTTTTGATTTTTGAACAGTGTATTCGCTGTTACTACCTGCAGTTCCTTACAGAACTAAAGGAGACTTTCTCCTCTTTCGTTCCTGCTGCCAACCTCGTATTCACCCATAATTATGTCATGTATTGCTTCCCCTACTAAAGGGTTGATTATTAGATTTTCATATCCCTTTACATATTGAGTTACTCTTGCAGCCCTCTCATATAGTCTCTCTACCTCTTCGTCTTTTGCTTGTGACGTCGGCATGTATACCACAACAACTGTTGTTGGCATTAGTTTGCTGTCGATTCTGATGAGTCATCGCACCACTGAAATGCCGCTGTAAACCTTTACCCTGTCTTTCTGCTCATAACGAGTTAATATATTTGGATTGAGTCTTTGTCTCCTTTTCAGATTTTCTAAATTTCCTGCAAGTTCAGATTTCTGACATTCCATGCTCTGACTCTTCGAATGTTACCTTTTCGTTGGTTTTTTATCATAGTCATCTCCCCATTGGGAGCCTTCCATTGGACGTCCATGTAATGGGCTAAACCGGATTTTTTTGCCAGTGGAGAGGTCATCATGATACGTTCTCAGCCATCTGCTACTAAGGTTACTTTCCCTTACTTTCTACATCCTCAATCTACTGATCAGTGATGACTGTACCGCCTTTAAGGGCATGTTATCTCCCTCGGACAGGAGGGTGGCCTGAACATCTATATTATCCTCCGCTCTGTTAGAATAAGGCCTTTGGCAAAATCAGCTTGAATCATACCAAAAGCGTTCGGTCGTTACGGCTGATGATTTTTATCCATAATCTAACCTGAGATTGGGATCGAATCCAGGACCCAGTATTTTTTAATACAAGTCAGAGACGCTGTGCCTGGACCACAGTGGATTAATATATATCCAGCTTTGAATAATTCTCAATTATTCAGAACGTACCGTCGGTGTAAGTGCTACTTCGAGATGAAGGGGCTAGTACATGTGGGAAATCGTGACGTCCGACATCAAACCATTCAGAAGACTAATTAAACACAAAAAGTGACTACAAATGCGATCATTGCTGTGTGTAAGCTGCCGAATAGATGTGGAAGCTTCATTGCAACGCAGACGCGCAAGTTATCTGCTAGTTGTGTTTCGCCTCGACCAAGAACGAGGACGTTTACGTCACTATCAGATTCCGTAGCGTACAACATTTAGTGACGTCTCTTATCTTGCGGCAGCAATCCTGCTGCATACTCTCCTTATCTTGTTCACAGACCATGTAGATTAAAAGACAAGACTTTAAGTGACACACTATCAGCTAGCGGATGATAAGAGTGATCATGTCTGAACTGCAGCACCTCGTATATCTTTATGTGACATATTAGACCTTCTTGCTGGATATGAAATTTATCCTGTTCCCTCGGCGAGGTGACATTGTCTACATTATGCAATATTTGGAAGTCGACGATCGTAGTTATCTTCAAAGAGTGTTCAGGTGTTCACGACTGCGTGTCATACAGCTAACACCGTCATCGAGAATAAACTAGAATAATGTATTAGGTTGGTTTTTTGTTTTTCATGTTAATATTCCGGTTGCTATGGGTTCATTTATTTTTTATTTGTAGTTCACTTTTGCTATTTGAGTTTACATATTGTCATTTTGTGATTTGGAGGTGTGGATCCAAGAAAATGGAATGCCAAGTGGAGAAATCGGAACATTTCCGACATATTCTTCTGTTTGAGTTCGATACAGGCGTGACAGCAGCGGAGGCAGTTGGACCATTTGGGCCGTGTATGGAAAAAAAGCCATTGGACAGAGCACGGTAAGAAACTGGTTTTGTGGTTTTAGCGAAGATCGTTTTGACAGTAGTGACTCTTCACGTCGAGGAAGACCTTCGAGGTTTGACGAAGATCGTTTAAACGCATTAATCTCCAATTACCCATGTCTGTGTTCTCTAGAATTTCCAGATGTGATTAACTGTGAACATTCCACCATCATACGACATTTACATGCAATGGGGTAGTTTCAAAACTCAGGTATATGAGTAATGCGTTTGTATATTTTGCTTATTTTTTCCATAGTTCCACACAACTTCTTCCTGTTTTCTCGATTGATCTGTGTTCAGTTTTTCAAGGCCTATCCACTGTGCCAACTTACAACTAAATCTGAGGGGGGCGCGATGGGGAGGTTCCCTGTTAAGTTGCAGGCAACAGCGCAACCGGCCACTGCGCATGCACGCCGCGCGTTTGCGCAACTCGTCAGTGAAACAAATACTTCCGGCGTGTTCCAACTTTGGCGACACTCGTTGCATGACGTTTGAGGTTATATGTGGTCGTAAGAGTTTAGATAAACTGAAATACGAAGTGGGGGACGGATAATAATGTTCGCTTTTTGGATATCTATGCTTTGCAAAGTTGTGGGATTTCACTGAAGCTGATTACAAAAATAATTAACATATTACTTCTCCTGAGACCGTCACGTGCGATCAGAACGTTGATAGTTTGACAATATTTGAGCTCCAGGGCAAAATTTATTGAATTAGGAGCACATATGCAACTGAATTAAGAAAAATACAAACAAATGTAATTCTAGCAGTGGAAATGTTCTCGTCTACAAGACTAAAATCCCGTCGTTCGAGTTGGCCGACTCTTTTTTTTTTAAAGAATATTATTGACAGGAGGGAAGGCTACACAAATCAAGAAGCTACATTCTTTATTTAATATTCATCTATTTAAAACGTCGCAGTAGTGCTTCCCACTCACGTATGTTTGAATTTTGAAATACTGCCACTGAACAGATCTATCTTCAATAGATTAGTGTGCAAAACATTCTCTTCTTAATGCGGCCTGCTTCGAATAATTACTGTTGTTAATGTTAATATTATTACTGTTAATAATTGTCGGTGTTAATGAAAAAGCGTCACCAACTAAAACGGCATCTTATAGCATGCCGAGTGTTCTCGATTGTATTGTTTGCAATGTGATATGTAATTTAAGTTCTGGCGACAGTGTTTCATGCATTACAATGACTTTATTCCTTATCGCATAATTAACTCTATTTAGATGAAACGTTTCGGTGATATTCTAAGATAATTAAAAGAACTTCTTCGGTCTTCCATTACAAATTATTTCAGCAAGGATGCTGAGCAACCGAGTAGACGTCTTTTCTTCATCCAGTCACGAATCGAAACACATATCTTTTTTTTCTCATATGGCGATTCCACGCACAAGCTTTAACTCCAGCACAACTCGTGCGACGTGTAGCTGCCAAAACTTTCATTTCAGACAGAACTCAGGAACCCACAAATCGAGGAAATTGGTTTTGCCGTGTCTACAGTCAAATATGAAACCATTTGAGTGCAGCTCATTCCCTGCAACGAGTGGCGCAGCCCAATGTCGTCGTGTAAACTAGGCTTTACATACGCAATCCGAGAATAACGACCAGGATGAATGTGTGAAGTGATGCTACTCCATGATTGGGAAGTAATTCTTCACCCACCTTATTCACCTCAGCATGCGCCCTCAGATTTTCACATTTTCCGCTCTATCGAGCTGCCTCCGAGGAACTCCCTTTCCGGATGAAAATGTGCTGTGAACATGGCTCGACGAGTACCTCGTCTCAAGGTAACATGATTTCTACATTTGCGGAATTGAAAAGTTACTCCAGCGTTGACAGACTGTTGTACGTAGTGAAGAATATATTATTGATGACTAATGTTTCTGTTATGTGTGTCTGTTGTGTTTATTAAAGATGTGGAAAAACGCCACGAGGAAGAGACAATGGGCTCTGACGTGTGTGATCTGCAGGAGCTACTCAACCAGGCGCCCTCACTGCACAGTGTGCACCTGCGACTCATGCTTTCATACACACAGTTGGTAAACAGTGGCGTGTGTCCGTGGAGGAAGGAGCAAAGCCAACCCTACCAGTTGCGAACGTACCTGTTTCTCGCAGCTGTTGTACTTGGACGAAAATGTTGAACATTTGCGATCCGGAAAACGTTTCCGATATGTGCCTGCTGCAGCTCTACGATTACGCACCGTACCGTGAAGTAGCAGACTTGAAAGTGATCCTATCTTCAAAGTTATTTGATATCCAAACGGTGCATTTCCGAACATTAATTCCTCATCAAAACGACCGAGACCGTTCTACAACCCCTTGAAGGCCGTATTCGAAATGTGTGCCCCATAATGTCGTTGGCAGTTACTGGAGCATACAAATTCCGGCAGGAATAAGGCATCACTGAAATGCAGTTATTTTCATCCAGTCATCTGGATACTTGGGCAACAAGTCTGCCGTTCGTATAGTTATTTCGTGGCCATATGGCTTCTTTTTCTTTTTCCACTCAGTATCCTGGTAACCCACCCTCCCGCTATCGCATTCAGACTTCTTTCAATGTATTTCGTTCACCATTGTTAATTCTGCCACCACTCTTTAGATAAGGTCTACATTACCAGAGTACTTCTGAATTTATAAATTTTAAGCTCTGATTTACTGTGTTAAAAGGTAGGAGCGGTTTCTAGGTATGCATCCTTAGGTCAAATGGCAAATTGCTTGCAAAGGGACCCGGCCAATTTTAGTCTGTATCCTTCTCCAGTTCTACACCGTGCCTCGTCTCTAACGACCTCATCGTCGACCGAACGCTAAGCCCTAACTTGGTCTGGAACGTTCCCTTCGTCCCTCCTCGGAGCCTCCTTAGTGTCGCGCAAAATCCCAATTACGGTTGCGACCAGAATACACCAGAGATAAACGATGCGTGATAAAAATTACGTTACGTCCTGCTACGCTGATCTGATCACAAGCAATTACTGGCGGACCTTAATTCTCTGTATCATTCTGTGCAGCATTAGATGTCTGACTAAAACTCACCAGCATTGCTTTAATCCACAAGACCGGGTCATTCTCACATCATTCATGGCACTCCAACTATTTTTAGAAGTCTCTCAGGTCCGTCAACTAGATTGGAAAACAAACTCTGCACTCAATGTAGCTAGTACATCGTCTCCAACTGATGTCTAGCAATTCCCACAGATAGTCTCCTCCATAAACAAAATAGAATTAAACTCCAGAGCCAAAAGGAAAGCAAACCCCACGCATACAATAACAATACACATCAAGCAAGCGGAATCTATTGTTTTCTGTCAGATTTCGCCAAGTCCGCCTCGTTAGTTAAATAGTATCTCCAACTGGCTATCGGCTTCACGCTCCACTTTTCAGGCTAGCTTCTTTCTCCCGTATAGTGCAAATTGGCGCTTGCCAACACAACAACCAAAGGTTAGGATAGAGATGCTGGTGGGGTATCGTGTGTTCACTTTCTTTCTATCTCCAAAATGAATGAGCCGTTCGTTGAACGAGTGGTTTTTGTTGTTGCAGTTCCGTTCTAGACGAATTAGATGCGAGAAAAGGCACATTCACTTGATGTCTCATCTGATGGTGTGTATGAAAGAATGAATTTGCAGTGGTAACAGAGTTCGGGCTGTATGATTCCACGATGTATTGTGAAGTATGCTGTTGAATATCTATGAATGTGAACGATTTTTGTAGTAGTAACTTTAATACGAACTATGAAGTGCTGGTTTTGTGTTTTCTTTGTTGCACGAACGACGCAGAGATCGGACGACCACGTGGCACGGGAATTCCGCGTCACTGGTTTAAATCTTCACCGGTACGAGGCCCGTCTACCACAGGAAGAATTCCGAATACGTGTCAAATCTTCAGCAGTTATTTTTACTAATAATGAAAGAAAAATGAATTTTAGAAAATTGTAATGTTGTTATTAGTTACGTACTGGTCACGAAACAGTCTACATTCACGTTTTCGAGTACGTAGTTTTCTTTGCATTCTGTGGTAAAACAAACTAATTTTAAGCGTTTGTGAAGCTAAAATGTTCATAAAGCTGTGAATATTTCTGAAAGTATACATGAGAAACATTGTTTTAAATTTGTGTCTTCATGAATATTCAATACAACTATCGGTGATATTGAAAAAGAAAAAGGATTGTAATGATCACGGAAAGTACTAAATCATGTCTCTGAATTTTGAAACAAGTGCACAAAATATGTTTTAAGCGAGTAATAAGTGTTTTTAAAGGAACAGGCACTGCGGCAACTACAGCCGTTACGAAATATGTGAAATGTATTCGCAGTTGCGAATATGGTCAATCATCAGCTGTTTAATGGAAAGGCAAACGACGAAAATTTGTACCGGACCGGGAGTCGAACCCAAATTTCCCGCTTATCGCGAGCAGTCATCTTACCACCTTTGGTGGCTCTCATTTTTCTCGTTTTTGTTAGTTCTGCTTTTTCGAGACGGACATCCCATGACGCTTGCTCAAGTACATCGTTGATCCATTAACTCAGTTTTTTTTACAGAGGGCAGCTATCCCTCTGATCGAACACGCTGAGCTACCGTCGTCACGACGTACCGTTTTGTTATCCAAGCACAACTCACGGCTACCTCCAAACTCCCGTACGTCATCAATGATGTATCGACAACTTGTACTCATACGATCATTATGTATATCGCCGTACAGGGGAGACATTTTACTTGAACGTCGCTTACCTGGTGTCTGCGGGTAAATACGATATTTCAGTGCCTGTGTTATTGCGAATTACGATGCAGTGTTCTTTCGGACGTGCCAAAAAGGTCGCATTGTCAGAAGAACACTTTTACCGACCAGTAACATAACTTTACAATACAGTAAGACTCTAATTTTGAACTGGAAATATTGTCTCAGAGGTTGTTCCAGGGTAAAACAGTAACAAAATGAAAACAAAATTTCCATATGCTAAAAACTCTTACACGAAAATGAAATGTACAGTTTTGCCTGTACTGCAAAACACATCTGTATCGTATGGTAAGATACTGTTACTGTGAGTGAAATCTTAACAACTGTGCATACCTCAGTACAATACTGTATTGGCACACAACTGATTAACACTAAACTGTTTAAAACGTGAGGAATCACACACTGAAAAATATTATGTTCTTAAGCGGGACACGATGTTCTGCCATTTTTTGCTCCACAAAATCTCTAATTGGGCAGACATAGGGCTTTTTCGACGTATTGAAAGGCAGTGTCCAATCCACTTTTAGGATCTGTATGTCACGTTCGAGCTGTTGGTTCACTGTCTTCGTTGTCGTCAACATCTCTCTCCTTCTAATCGATTCTTCGGGTAACCACGTCATTGATTTCGTTGACAGTTAATTCTTGTTCCGTTGTGTAGTCAGCGTCAAGTGTACTGATCCACTCACTCACATCGCTGTGTTGTAAAGTTTGCAAACCTGTCAAAGTCGCTGGAGTGTCTACGGCCTGACTTCCATCGCTTGTTGCATGGGCCGTTTCATCTTGGTTCTCTTCAGTCGATTTTTTTGATTTTTTTCCCACAGGTTGCCGCAAGGTTTTTCAACCGTTGACACTGGAATTTCTTCCCAGACTTCGGTACACATTTCATCTCTTACATTTATTGATTTCATTGTCTGACACAAGCTCTTGCCTTCTTGTCTGCTCTCTAAAATTGATGCTATGTGTTTTCGACGGGATCGCCTCTTCAGCCACTCAGTGACCCCTTTGTCCGTGGGTTGGATTGAAAATGTTACGTTGGCAAGAAAAAATAAAGCCTTTAATTCATCTTTTTGAAGTTCATCTTCAAATGGATAGGATGTCACACTGTCGAATATCGACATGGTGCGATTAGAAACTGTTTTTCTTTTAGGTGTTTTTAAACTGCAGGAACGAACTGGTCATAAAACCATTCCACAAAGAGGCTGGATTCCATGCATGTTGACTTTTTGTTATGATAATACACAGAGTGTGAAGCCATATTAGTGTTTCTGAGCGCCTTTGGTTTTATTGCTTTTCCGATCACAAACAATGCCATCTTGTGTCTCCCATTAGCGTTACTACAGAGAGCAATAGTTGTTCTATCTTTGGCAAGTATTGTAGCTGTTACAGACTCATTTTGTGCATGAAGAGTCTTGTAGAGAATATTTCGTAATTTCAGACTCTCAATGATATACACTTGATTAGGGCCCAGCTTAAGCTCTTTAACCAAATTTTCAAATTTCAGGGCAAAGTCATTGGCTGCAGTTTCGTCAGCAGACAGCTTCTCTCCAGAAATAATTACATATTGAATTCCAAGTCCTTTTTTCCACTCACTGTAAACGTTTCATTTTCATTGCCTCCCTCAGTTTTTATCATACAAAATCAGTGCTTTTTGTGATTGGTCGAGATAACAGTTCCTTTTCTTCTCTCCTACTCAAACCACACTTAAAGGGGTATTTTCTGTCCTTTCTCATCATCAGTCTTACTGTATGACATTAAAGTGTTTTCCTACTTTTTTCTCTAGTCTTTAAGAGATCTTTTGCTAACCCCCACGCACTTGCAGTTTCTCCGCTAAAGACAGCGTCACATGTTTACGTTCAGCTGATACCATAACTTAGTTTTGCACACTTGAATAATGTATGCAGGAGGAACACTTTCGCTAATTTATAAAACAAATCTGTGCACAATAACACTTATTAAGCGAGTTGGAAACAAGTTGTTTCATGTTAAAACTGATGTAAATACCGGAATTATCAATTATCAACTGCCTACTGACCAAATCGCAAACGATTAGTCATCGACTGACCATAGCGACGACCCATGTACGTAAACAAGGAATACTTTCGCTAATTTATAAAACAAATGTGAGCACACTATAACTTATTAAGACAGGTGAAAACAACTTGTTTCATATTAAAACTCATGTAAACACCGCAATTATCAATGATCAACCACCTACTGACCAAATTTGCAAATGATTAGCCATCGACTTTGTTTCACTTTTCAGAAGTTAAGTTGTTATTTCGCCTTGTAAAAGAACAGTCATGTACATAAACAAGGAACAATTTCGCTAATTTATAAATGAAATGTGAGCACAATATCACTTATTAAGCGAGTTGGAAACAAGTTGTTTCGTGTTAAAACTGATGTAACTCCTGCAATTATCAGTGATCTACCGCCTAATGACCAAATCACAAACGATTAGCCATCGACTGACAATAGCGACGGCCCATGTACGTAAACAAGGAACTCTGTCGCTAATTTATAAATCAAATGTGAGCATAATATCACTTATTAAGCGAGTTAGAATAAATTTCTTTCATGTTAAAACTGATGTAACTACTGCAATTATCAATGATCAACAGCTTACTGATCAAATTGGAAACTATTAGCCATCGACTGATTATAGCGACGGCCCGTGTACGTAAACAATCGCTGGAAATAGGATGATCAGACTAAACGGGGAGTTAGATCATCCGAGGGCGAATTGGCAAGGTTCTACTGTATTTAGACTATCGTCCTTGGCCAACAAGCATCACTGGATGTGAATATGGAAGGTGTAATGCTTCTTTATTTACGTGAACATTACGGCACTCCAACCCCAGTTCTGGATACCAGTAATATCGTACTACTTTTCTGCGAAGTAACAGACATATTTTTGTGACAATATTCACATTTGCTTTTATTAATGTATAGGTACTCCAATGTGTCGATATATTACAGTGATATGGTTCTTGTGTGTATTCATTTCTGTGAGACTGTCATAATCTTTGACTTACTTGTAACCGTTTTTGCGCGAATGCGCAATGGACAGTCTTTGTTTCACTTTGCAGAAGTTAAGCTGTTATTTCGCTTTGTAAAAGAACAGTCAAGTCTTGTGTTTGGTTAAAGTTGAAATTAAATATATGAAGATTGATACAAAACTGTTTTTTGATGATCTGACAATTAAGAAGAAGTATATGTGAATTTACAAGAAGTTTAATAAAACTGTGGATAGTGAACACCAGTCAAAACTTATTTCTACCATACCATTGTTCTGATCTGGGATTGTTTGATCATTAAGAATTTCCTGAAAAACGCATTTGTAAGGTCTTCAAATACTGCTAAAATACAGATCTGGACCTTCTAGCAGTCAAAGTGTAATTACCCTAGAATCAACAAGATGAGCTATAACAACTTCGACGAAATCTACGTGGGAATCCATTCAAGATAAGTGCCAAAATTAATGACTTTTTTACAGTGACTTCATTATTTCCATTCTGACAATACCATCCACAGTCAATAACTTTGTTGTTGCCCGAAAAGCGAACATATGCTGCGTGAGCAACATTATTAATATGATTTCTAACCTACTTTGCAAGTGGTGGTATTGTTAGAAGGGCATGTGGTCAGCACACCGCTCTCCCGGCCGTTGCCGGTTTTCGTGACCGGAGCCGCTACTTGTCAGACAACTGGCTCCACCATTGGCCTTACGAGGGCTGGGAGTATCCCACTTGGCAACAGCGCTAAGCAGACCCGGACGGTCACGTGTTAGAATAGCCCTACAGCTCTTAACTTCGGTGATTTGACGGGAATTAGTGTTACAGCTGCGGCAAGTCGTTCGCAGAAGTATAACTGCTACATCTACATCTACATCTACACGATAACTCTGCAATTCACATTTAAGTGCTTGGCAGAGAGTTCATCCAACCACAATCACACTATCTCTCTAGCATCCCACTCCCGAACAGCGCGCGGGGAAAAACGAACACCTAAACCTTTCTGTTCGAGCTCTGATTTCTCTTATTTTATTTTGATGATCATTCCTACCTATGTAGCTTGGGTTCAACAAAATATTTTCGCGTTCGGAAGACAAAGTTGGTGACTGAAATTTCGTAAATTGATCTCGCCACGACGTAAAACGTCTTTGCTTTAATGACTTCCATCCCAGCTCGCGTATCATATCTGCCACACTCTCTCCCCTATTACGTGATAATACAAAACGAGCTGCCCTTTTTTGCACCCTTTCGATGTACTCTGTCAATCCCAACTGGTAAGGATCCCACACCGTGCAGCAATATTCTAACAGAGGATGAACGAGTGTAGTGTAAGCTGTCTCTTTAGTGGACTTGTTGCATCTTCTGAGTGTCCTTTGGCTCGCCTTCCCCACAATATTATCTATGTGGTCTTTCCAACTGAAGTTGTTCATAATTTTAACACCCGGTACTTAGTTGAATTGACAGCCTTGAGAATTGTACTAATTATCGAGTAATCGAATTCCAACGGATTTCTTTTGGAACTCACGTGGATCACCTCACACTTTTCGTTATTTAGCGTCAACTACCACCTGCCAAACCATACAGCAATCTTTTCTAAATCGCTTTGCAACTGATACTTGTCTTCAGATGACCTTACTAGACGGTAAATTACAGCATCATGGGCGAACAACCTAAGAGAACTGCTCAGATTGTCCCCCAGGTCACTTATATAGATAAGGAACAGCAGAGGTCCCAGGACGCTTCCCTGGGGAACATCTGATATCACTTCAGTTTTACTCGATGATTTGCCGTCTATTACTATGAACTGCGACCTTCCTGACAGGAAATCACGAATCCATTCGTACAACTAAGACGATTCCCCATAGGCCCGCAGCTTGATTAGAAGTTGCTTGTGAGGAACGGTGTCAAAAGCTTTCCAGAAATCTAGAAATACGGAATCAACCTGAGATCCCCTGTCTATAGCAGCCATTACTTCATGCAAATAAAGAGCTAGCTGTGTCGCATAAGAATGATGTTTTCTGAAACCATGCTGATTATGTATCAATAGATCGTTCCCTTCTATGTGATTAATAATATTTGAATACAGTAAATGCTCCAAAACCCTACTGCAGACCGATGTCAATGATATGAGTCTGTAGTTCGATGGATTACTCCTACTACCCTTCCTAAACACTGGTGCGACCTGAGCAATTTTCCAGTCTATAGGTACAGATACATCAGTGAGTGAGTGGTTGTATATGATTCCTAAGTAGGGATTTATTCATTGGTTTGCATACTCTCTCTTTTTAGGCACTATGGAATTGCTATCACACACATACTAGCACCCACTCTCCTAGTGAGACAATTATTTATCAGGTTCTGGACAAATGATGTCACCTGCCTCAAGCCAGTATGAGTATGTCGTAGCAGTACCGAGGACTCTCTACATGATTCTATATCGTTACTTTGTTGACAGAAGAGCCGGAGACGTACGTTGGCGTTGGTGAATGCACCGACGACGTAAGGAACGATGATGCCTGACAAGTTGCCGAAGGTGTTGACGACTCCCACTATCGTGCCGGCGTAGTTGGGCGCTATGGCCTGCATGTTCATGTAGAAGCCGGAGCAGTTGGTGGCCATGCAGAACCCGCTGAGCGCCAGCATCGCCACAATGACTGCCGTGTCGCAGCCCACCAGCGCCACCACCACCAGAGCCGCCGCCGGGACCAGCAAACCTGCGCACAGGAGGGACCAGCCACTTCTGTTTCAGCTGTGATGCACAGGGCACAAAAAGAATTAACTCAAAGGCATTGTTTCCTTGTCTGAGGTCTAGTGCTGCCATCTGCTCTCTTTGCGAAAAACCTCTGCCATCTAAACGTGATTGGGAAGGGAGTGAGACAGGGTTGTAGCTTCTCCCCGATGTTATTCAATCTGTATATTGAGCAAGCAGTGAAGGTAACAAAAGAAAAATTCGGAGTAGTTATTAAAATCCATGGAGAAGAAATAAAAACTTTGAGGTTCACCGATGACATTGTAATTCTGCAAGAGACAGCAAAGTATTTGGAATAGCAGTTGAACGGAATGGACAGTGTCATGAAAAGAGGGTATAAGATGAACATCAACAAAAGCAAAACGAGGATAATGGAATGTAGTCGAATTAAGTCGGGTGATGCTGAGGGAATTAGATTAGGAAATGAAGACACTTAAAGTAGTAAAGGAGTTTTGCTATTTGGGGAGCAAAATAGCTGATGATGGTCGAAATAGAGAGGATATAAAATGTAGACTGGCAATGGCAAGGAAAGAGTTTCTGAAGAAGAGAAATTTGTTAACATCGAGTATAGATTTAAGTGTCAGGACGTCGTTTCTGAAAGTATTTGTATGGAGCGTAGCCATGTATGGAAGTGAAACATGGATGATAACTAATTCTGACAAGAAGAGAATAGAATCTTTCGAAATGTGGTGCTACAGAAGAATGCTGAAGATTAGATGGGTAGATCGCATAACAAATGAGGAAGTATTGAATAAGATTGGGGAGAAGAGAAGTTTGTGGCACAACTTGACCAGAAGAAGGGATCGGTTGGTAGGACATGTTCTGAGGCATCAAGGGATCACCAATTTAGTATTGTAGGGCAGCGTGGAGGGTAAAAATCGTAGGGGGAGACCAAGAGATGAATACACTAAGCAGATTCAGAAGGATGTAGGTTGGAGTAGGTACTGGGAGATGAAGAAGCTTGCACAGGATAGAGTAGCATGAAGACCTGCATCAAACTAGTCTCAGGACTGAAGACCACAACAACCACAACATCTACACGTGCAAAGCAAGAAACTCACTAGCCCCAGATGAACTATCCGTATCCTAGAGATATTGATTCCATTTATTTTCTAATTAATGTTTTAGCCCAGAGCTTTAAGAAAAATCCACCTTGACCATCGTGGATCTCAGGATGTTTTAAGATTAAAATATAGCATTGTAAAAGAAATATGGCAATCAAGATTACTTTTTCAGCCAAGTATTTAATCCATTTTTAAATGAGCTCAGTTTGTTCTGAATACCCCAAGCAAGCAGAGGTGTTCCTCTGATAACGTTTTTGGGATACGCTGAAAAATTTAGTCCTTCATTAGGCCTAAAGAAACCATTAAACCACTGATGTGAAGGAGAAGTGATCAGGTGAGAATTTCCTCTTTCCCACTATTGTCGACATAATCGTCTTAAGATAATTCAGCAACCGTATACAAGTAGATATTTAACATGATTCACGTTTATTGCGACGTCTCAATTGCACGCTATTTAAATTCGATTACATATTTCTATCACTCTGGATCGTCTTCAGATCTGACTAACTGCATCAGCAACCCGTCTTGTCTACTCAGAAGAACATGTCAGAGTTGATCTAACTAGACAAGACGGGTTGGTGAAGCAATTACCTAGATCTGAAGATGACCCAGTGTGATCGAAACACGTAATCGAATTACAAAAATATGCAAAAGAGATGGGACAACATATGAGAATTATCTTAAATATCTACTTCCTCATCCACTAAATTCCGTTGGCCGCCCTTCACAGTATTGAGTAAATGCACCCAGTCAACAAAATGATGCGGAACATTCAGAATAATCTACTTTTACAATCTCAATGGAGACAAGTATCATTATTTTTCGCACCTGGCTAGAAGTACTCATGCACTCCTACTGCGACCCTAAATGCTACGTATACAATGGGAGCAGACACGAATGAAGAATCATTGTAGATACGATATCGGCTACAAATGGGGGTATACACACGCATAAACCACTTTGACCAAGGGCAGATGGTTATGAGCCGACAACCGCGAACAAGCAACTCGGAAGTGTCGACGCTAGTCGGAACTTCACGTGTCACTGAGATGAACGTATATGAAAAGTGGTTGAAGGGTGACAGTAGGAGAGCAAAGTACTTTTTTTTTATCATAAGAGACAAGCAATGGACATTCTGGATCATACTCTTGCTGGAGTTTGTTATTGTGGCATAACACTACTGTGTTCGTTCTTATCTCATTGTGGTGATGAGTTTCTTTTATTTTATGTTCTCCACACGAAGAGTAGATACATTCACTCTTCAATGTCCTTATACGTTCTTTGTACCTGACATTAATATTTATTGCAGTCATCCCCGTATTCACACTAAGAAAACAGAAGAATGACATACCACAAAGGAATTATCCGAACAGGACGGAAATCATTATGTGTGATGTACATGTACATTTCAGAAAAACTGGATAATTTACTCAAGAGAAAGAGCTTCACAGAACTGGACAAGTCAATAATGCACTGGTCCTCCTCTGGCCCTTAAGTAAGCAGTTATTCGGTTGGGCATTGACTGATAGCAAGCATGCATGCAAGTCCGAAGGAACTTTTAATCATGATTCGGATAACACAAGTACAGTAATATCGCACCAGGTGTGATGGTCTGGGGTGCCATCTCATTTCAAAGCAGGCGCTCTTTCGTTGTCATCCGCGACACCATTACAGCACAGCGGTATCTCGACGATATTCTATGCCCCTTTTCGTTGTACTTCATGAAAAGACATCTTGGACTTGCATTTCAGCAAGATAATGCCCGCCTGCATATGGCGAGAATTTCTACTGCTTGTCTTCGAGCTTGCCTAGCCCTGCCTTGACCAGTAAGGTCGCCATAGCTCTCTCTGACTGAGAGCGTTTGGAGCATTATGGGCAGGAACCTCCAACCAGCTCCGGATTTTAACGTACTAACGTGTCAACTTAACAAAACTTGGCACATTATCCCTTAATCAACGCCAAGCCAAATAACTGCTTGCGTAAGGACCAGAGATGGACGAACGCATTATTAACTTGCTCAGTTTGTGAACTTTTTCTCTTCAATAAATTACGCAATTTTTATGAAATTGTTATCATTTGTTTACCTGTACGCATACATCAAATTTATCAATTTCCGTCACATTCGACTAATTCCTACGTGATTTTTTTTTTCTTAGGACGTATTTACAGCTGCATCCATTACATTTTGAGTCATGTATTCCTGAACTGCTGTATTCTGTTTATCTTTCTTTTCCTTCACGATTTTAACTTCTTTTCTGTTGTGCAATTAGTCTCCTACACTTCGCACAGAAGTTATCAATTATTTCGTGTGTGAACTGTTTAGGTTATGTTGCGGTGTGACATTTTGTGTTTGTGTTATGATGAGTTAGGTATGCATTATGTATTACAGTTATGTGCTAGTATATCTGTATTGTTCTTATATTTGCTGTCTTCTGTTGGCATCTTATTTTAATGGTGTTGAGTGTAACGTATGTACAACCTTGCTGTTGTATCCATTCTTTTGTGCGGTGTTAATGACCATCTTGACAGTAATTTTTATATAGAAGTGTCCTGCATTCCATAGGTAGCATATGTGTGATCACTGCTGGTTTTTAAGAATATTGGTGGCCTGATTTCTTGTGTGTAGCTGCTTCTTATATAAATATACTGAAGCTGTGCCTGTAGTTAGATTTAGTTGTTTTGAGGTCAAGCGGGTGTATTGATTCTTCTGTTTCCATTTGTGAAGCGGTCTAAATATCATGGTGCATATTAGATATATGCACGTTTGATCTGTTTACATGTGCCTGTAGTGTGTCCATGAGGTGTAATATCATCTACATATACGAGTACATGTCCAGTATAAGACTTAATATTTCCTGCTTCTGTTATTCTGAAAAATTCTGGTTTCAATATGATTCATTACGACATTTGCTAGTATGTATGAGAATTGGCTCCCATTGGAGGACTTACCATTTTAAACAGATGTTGTACTGAAGGTAGTTTTGCGAGTTATCATTTGCATAAGTTCGTCTGTTGTGGTATTTGGGAGTTCTGTGTTTCCTGTCAGTTTTTCTTTTATGATGATTGTGTCACTGTGTGGGATTAAAGTGTACATGTCTTGAACATCAAAGGAAATTGATTTTGTAGTCGGTGGGATGTATGTAAGTTTTGTTTTTTGGAGTAATGCTAAGGTGTTTTATATACATTCTTCTGTATTCTCCAGTTTTTAACGTTCAGGTAAGTACTATTGTGCAAATTTTAAAATGTGGTATGTGTCAGCATTATTAAAACTGATAACTGGCGACATGAGGACACTATCTTTTTGTATTTTGGCTGCCTTCTGAGTGCTGGTGTTGCTGATTTTTTTTGTTCTATGTTTTGTTTCTGTGGGTAAGTGCTTGACATTTTTAAATTTTTTTCAGCGTTATTTGTAATCTCACTGTGGGATCAAACTCAGTTCCTCAACATAATTTTTTTTACACTTTGTTTAGTTCATACATTCCCATGTAGCCATGAGCACTAGTGCTACTTTTTTCACTTTTCTAGCTATTTCGTGTAGTTTATTTGTTTATTGTCTAAATAATGCTGCTATTTTGTCATTTTCTTCTTGTTCTTTTTTCTATGAGTTTTCTTGTTATTGTGAACCACACAGCTGCTTTACTGTCAGTCCCAGTTTACTCTTGTACTTTTATCATTATTTTTCTTCTTGTGCTGCAATTTGTCTTGCTTCTATTATGATGTCCATAATTTGTATGTTTCTTAGTTGCTCTTATTAATATTATATTCAAGCTTTGTCTCTAACAATTCCCTCCGTTGTATGTCATTGAGGATCACTATTCTTCAGTAAAATTATGTGAATGTGTGTGTGTGTGTGTGTGTGTGTGTGTGTGTGTGTGTTCCCCATGAGTGCATGTGAATTCTTTTTATTTGTTTTTCCTACTGTTCTGTTGATATTTTCTGAACAATCTGTTCTGCTTTGTCTGTTACATGCTATGGGACTAAGTACTGTTCAGGTTTGTTGCTATCTGATGATACAAATTGTATATATTTTTTTGTTTAGTTCAGATGTTTTTTGGATACTGATACCTAATGTCATTATTTAACTTATATCTCTGTGCTTCTAACTTATCCTTGTTTGCTACTTGAAAATCACTGCTTAACATTACATAAGAGTAATTTGGGATCAAGGGATAGTTACTAAACCTTCTGTTGAATTTCAAATTGTTTATTATCCCGTGGAATTGTATGAGGATCTTCTTGTGTGTGTTGCATGTCTGCAGTGGAAATGCTTGACAAGAAGTAATAATATTGTCAAGATTTACAGCTATTCTTTCTCATTTGCTACTCCTTTTATATTTACCATGTAGATAAGACAAACTGCTATTTACCCCAGAGGAAGACAGTCTCATCTAGGCCCAAAATCGGTGCTAACTAAAATCTATGCTAGCCAGTTGATAAATTCGACGATATTTTGCTAGTGTAGAACATTATGTATTATCATCTTCTCCCCTAAAGTTGTGTTTGGTCATGTGAACTGTTACTGAAAAACTTCTAAAATTATCAGATGATGATAGTTTATTTTTTGAACTCACCATTCCTTAAACATTATTTGCAATAACAGATGCCATGTAGTACATTTTCCTTGGATTATAGTGATTTAATAGTGCAAAACTGTAATGTATATTAAACAAACAAATTGCTTTACATTTTACTCATAAATACATAAGACTCATTTGTTAAAGGACATCATGTATAAACCATGAGCGCATTTAAAATATTGGATGGTCATGTTTTACTACATGTCCTTTAACAAATATTCACAAGCTGTGGAGCACCAAGCATACAAGATTTTTACCTAAGACTCTTTTTCAAATATAGCTACACAAATATGGGTTATTTACATCACTGTGGAAATGAATGTTACTTTAAATCTGTTTTTCCTCAGAAAACATTGCAATATGAAATAAAGCTTGCATATATTTGCGACACCTACATGTTTAATATATATTTATTTAGATAAATGCTGCTCACAGAAGTTATGTACGAAATGGAATAACTAATAAGCCAATAATATCCTTTAGAACTGCTAAAATTTGATGTTTTATTGTTGTTACTGTGGGGTAGAGAAAACAATCCAATCCGAGCGAAGTGGCGCTGTGGTTAACATACTGGACTCGCATTCGGGAGGACGATGCAGCCATCCTGATTTAGGTTTTCCGTTATTTCCCTAAATCGCTCCAGGCAAATGTCGGGATGTTTCCTTTGAAAGAGCACGGCCGACTTCCTTCCACGTCTTTCCCTAATCCGATGAGACCTATGACCTCGCTGTTTCGTCTCTTCCATCGAACGATCCAATCCAGTCCAAAACAATCTAACATTAGTGATTGAGCAAATATATCAGATTCCATGTTTACATTATGCAATTGTCAGCACAATGGACTAAAATGATGTTATACATTACTCATGTTTGCCATAGGAAGCTCTCTGATTGGCCTGCTTCCAAGAAAGAGGTCTGGCTTAAGCTGATAAGGCAGCAGAAAACTTAGTTATGTCCGGGCATAATATGTGTGTTGGCTTAGAAGCTCTCTGGCTGATCTTGTTCCAAAAAAGGAGCTTCGCTTAGGAAAGGGTAGAAAAGGGGAAGGGTCACAGCTTAGGAAGGGGAGAGATAAAGGGAGTGGAAGGCAGTGGGAGACGGGGTAGTTGAGGAATGTGGCTTAAGAAGAAGGTGTGGCTTAGGACAGAGATGAGGTATGATGACAAGCCAATGACCCTGCCCCTGCATGTAGGCAACCTGACGGTAAGAGTTTAGATTTGAATCACAATGTCCACTGCTTTCCTCCTATGGCCGAAAGTGTGTTTTGCTCTCCTCCTGAATATTTAAATGTTTGACAGTGTACTGAAACCAGTAGACAACAGAAATAATAAAAAAAGTGCGACTACAGACCAATCATATATTTCTTCTCCTACTGACAGTGAAACCAAGAGTAGATGACAGGTGTTGGTCGTCCAGACAGCATCTCAGAACATGGAGGTTAGAGACTAGCCTGCTTTGTAAAGTAGCATAGATCTGTGGCTTATCAGACAGCAGAGGTGTTTTGGAGCACACCGTTCAGCGCACCTTGTTGAAGATGGGGCTCCAAAACAGTCCCCCATGTTGACCCAATGACACTATCAGATATGAGTCCAGTGGGTACAGGATCTTCGTGATTGGACTGTAGGTCGTTAGGAACATGTCACCTGCTTGGGTGAATCGCTTTTCTTGTTACACCAGGCTGATGATAGTGTCCAGATTCCCAGTCATCTAGGTGAGTGGCTTTTCAAAACATGCACTGTTCCACGATGCAGGCCATTAGTGACAGGTCTGTGCGATGGAGGTATTCACCTGCTCAGTTGTGGGACTTGTGATGGTAATTGAAGGCAATGTGAAATCTGTGGCCCATGTGAATATCAGTGCAGACAATTTTTATCCCTTCTTGCTCGTTGTCTTCCCCGACGTTGATGACATAAATGTCAGTATCACAAGTTTAGAATCGTGATGTAGTGGTTTGAGGAGCATGCTAGTGAACTGAGGGCTATGTCTTGGCCAAAAAATGTGCCTGGCGGAACACATCTGGGACACTATCGCATGCGAGCTCCACATCCATAAACCAGTCGCTGGTAAGTTAAGAGTATTTTGTGAGTGACCTGTGGTAGATATCTGGTGCCAAATACATCCAGGAAGATAGTGAGGTCTTATCGACTCCATGTCAAGCAGAGTTGCTGCTGTATTGCATTTCAAAATTTCAAGATCGTCATAATACACTGAGACGACAAAAGTCATGGGGTGCCTCCTAATATCGTGCCGGACCTCTTTCGCCCGTCGTAGTGCAGGATCTCGACGTGGCATGGACTCCACAAATCGTTGGAAGTCCCCTGAAGAAATACTGAGTCATGCTTCCTCTATAGCTGTCCATAATTGCGAAACTGTTGCCGATGCAGGATTTTGTGCAAGAACTGATCTCTCGATTATGTTCCATAAATCTTCGATGGGATTCATGGCCGTCAGTCTAGATGGCCAAATAATTCCCTCGCATTGTCCGGAACGTTCTCCAAAAAAATCACGAACTACCGTCACCCGGTGACATGGCCCACTGCCACCAACAAAAGTTCCATCGTTGTTTGGAAACATGATGTCCATGAATGGCTGCAGATGGTCTCCAAGTAGCTGAACATAACAACTCCAAGTCAGTTATCGGTTCGGTTGGACCAGAGCATCCAGTACATTCCATGTAAACACAGCCTATGTCACTATGGTGCCACCACCAGCTTGCACAGTGCCTTGTTGAGAACTTGGGTCCATGGCTTCTTGGGGTCTGTGCCACACTCGAACCTTACCATCAGCTCTTACCAATTGAAATCGCCACTCATCTGACCAGACAACGGTTCTCCAGTCGTCTAGCGCCCAGCCATGTGGTCACGCAAACGCCGCTGCTCTCAGTCGTTAAGTGAAGTTCGTCGGCCGCTGCATTGTCTGTGGTGAGAGGTAATGTCTAAACTTTGCTATTCGCGGCACCCTCCTGACACGGTGGATCTCGGAGTATTGGTTTCCCTAACGATATCAGAAATGGAATGTTCCATGCGTCTGACTCAAACTACTATTCTGGGATCAAAGTCTATCAATCTGTCGTGAGGCCATAGTCACGTCGGATATCTTTTCACCAGAATTACATGAGCTCAAATGACAGCTCCGCCAATGCACTGCCCTGTTATACCTTACGTATGCGATACTACCGTCATCTGTATATCTTCATATCTTTATTCCATGACATTTTTCACATCAGTGTTTGTTGTATCATCACTGTAGATATGCTGACACTGTATCTAGAGAAGCCACTGCATGTCACGTGGTGGTTACTCATTCACACACTACAAGGGCGATCATTTATTAGTTAGGGAATCAACAGCTTGGAGATAAGCTTTGAATAGACTACAACGAGGCCATGGTGAATATAACTAAGTTACTACAACAAAAAGAAGACACAGTAATAATAATGACCATATATTTCTGCCTAATGACTCATGGTCTCGTCGGAGAGAAGAGCCCAAGTTTGGAGGTGCTTCTGTGAGCGGAATTATGAGAAGCTTTTCGTCTAGACAATGACGTGCCCTCTATTTTAGAAAACACTAACTGAAGCGTACAAAAAAGTTTTACAGTATGGATATTATACATTGGTGTATCTCAAAGAGGCCATTCGTCTCACATTCTCAGCGACCTGTCAACACTTTATGATAACACATTTGGCTATTCACTTCCCGATGGTCCATTGATGGACAATGACAGGAATGTGTCCTCATTTGTTTACTGTATTCTTTGGTCATTCGTAATAGCAAATAGCGTGCAGTAGAAGTGAAGTGTTTCACTGTAGCGGAGATGAAAAAGTGCTCATAGCTTTTTAGATATACATTTTAGAGTCCATGCTTACTGGACGTTTTTTACTTGTTTTGGTCCATACTACCACCTCTCAAAATATATCCTTTTTTTAACCCCTTGTGTACAGAATACTGTACTCGTGCATATTTTTACGTGACTTAACTGCCATGCTCCATGCTCAAAATAGTACAGCCCGTAACGTACAAGCAGTTTTGGGATAAATTTCAAAAATAAATTACCTACAGAAAGACTTCAGGAAAGCGTTAGAGGTTCGCCATGATTTGCGAATTAGGATACACGACTTTTAAAAAATAAATCGCTCATACATTGCCGCCGTTCTGCCCAAAATGGATTTTCGTTACATAAATGCACTAAGGCGCATAAGTGTTTGACGTGTTTCTGAGAAACTATTTAACATATTGTTCAGATTATTTAGCTTCCAGTTGAGTTTAATCGTTATATGTTCCTTGTCAAGAAGTCTAAAGTGGATAAAGCTTTCACGTTGAAAGATGGATTGGGAACAGTGTTAAAGAAACAATTTGGACCATTTTCTAGAAGCAACTCGATAGATTGTGGAAAGACAGGAACAGAACAATGTTGTAAGTGGGCTGATTCTGCGTTGGCAGTGCTGTGTGGCGCTTTGCATTGGATCTCTCACTGCGCTTACTTTTTAAGAGACTCTGTGGCTGGTTGGACTCGTTGGAAGTTAATCCGCAGTACTGTTGGGCATTTGCAAGTTAGTCGCCAGCAGTGATGGAAGTACTGTTGGGAAGTAGGAGGTAAACAGCCAGCAGTGATAGATGCTAAATTTGAGAAGTTAGCATTGATAAAGGGTAGAGGTCTGAAGTGTTAGCGTAGGCTAACGATCTGGAAGTATCCGACTTGGGGCTTGAAAATTATTCCTGACTATATATCTTTGCACTGGATATCAATGATGATTTATATTCGTGTTTGAACTGGATGTCACACTATTAAGGTAAAAGAAATACATTATTTGGTTTGAAACAAAATCTCTCCTTTGCTAACCACTTGCCTATTAGTAGTTAGTGGCTTTAGTAGTTTGAATCTTTTATTTATCTGGCAGTATTGACGCTCGCTGTGTTGCAGTAGTTCGCGTAATGAAGATTTTTGTGAGGTGATCACTTAATGAAATGTATAGGTTATTGTTAAGATTTCTTTTTAGTCAGGGGCATTCTTTTGAATTAATTATCTGAAGTCAGGTTGTAATGTTTTTGAGCAGTCAGCTTGTGTTGGGCTAGAATATTGTGGGTCAATGTTGACATGATAAGAAAAAGTAAAGAGAAAGTAGGCTTAGCACGTTCAGTTTTATTCGGCTATTTCAGAATCGTATAACGTAGAAGTTTCATCTTCTCAGTCGTTCAGCAATTTAAGTACAGGCACACACATTTAAATAAAGAAGTTTCAATGTATATACATCCACCTACATCTACATCCAAATCCCCCACACCACAATGAAGAACATGGCGGAGAATACTTAAGGTTCACCTCATAACAGGGTTTCCTTCCAGTTCCAGTGGGACAGCAGGCTGCCGGAGACGGTTATCCGTTTTGAGTCTCATATCGGTACAGATAAAGTGGAATCAGCACTTGTTAACGTAATGTGGCACTAGCTTTACAAATTTTGGATCAGTAATAAAGCTATTATATAAAAAAACGCTGAAGTTAGTTACGAGTAAACATTTCCATCCTTAGATGTCACACAAACACGAATCAGTAACATAAACAGTCCAGAGATTGTCCTTACATTGAGATACAGTGCCTTGTAAGTAAATGAGCTTTCATTACTGCTTACATTGCCATTCAAAGATACAAGTAACAATTATTAATTAATACCATTTTGCATGAGAATATTATTATTACCAAAAATAAAAATACTAAAAATAAAAGATACAAGCCTAATTTTAGTATATTTACTTGATATGTTTCTGTTTGATAATTTGGAAATTATTTTACGGTTTAGGTCATTGAGAACAGATCGTGACAAAAGTTATGGTGCATCGTGTAGTATGCTTTAGAACCTCTTAAAGAAGCTCCTTGCCACCGTCTCAGCTTTGTGAAGAAAAGTTTTAGGTTCTTCCTAGTGTATTGTAAATCTTAAAACAATTCCCAAATTATCCAACCAAACATAACAAATAAATATGCTGAAACTAGGATTATATGTTTTATATATTTTACATTATTATTTTTTGCAATAAATCTATACAGCTTCTGAACTATTTATGTTACTGGTTCCTGTTTTTGAGGCATCGAAGGATGGAAATATATATTTATGAAGAACCTCTGTATTCTTTCTGCCGAAACAAATTGCACGTAGCTTTATTATTGTTTTAAAAGTTCTAGTCTTGGTACCATATTACTTTAACAAGCTCTGATTATACCTAACTTGCAGCGAACTGAAATTCAAAAGAGACATCTGTCTACAGCCAGCAAGCAAAAATGCTATGTTATTCCCTGAGATACTTGAAGATGAGGATGTACGCCCTCGTGAGAGTAAATAAAGTGACTGACACATATGATTATTTTAATTTTGCTTTTATTGGGAAAGTACTTTATAGAGTGATTTCATTTTCCCAGAATCTTACTACTGAAACAAAGCTTCCCACCTGCTTTATCTGTGACTGAGCCTACGATCATTCTTCTATTTCATAACCTCAGTCACTCTTCTCATTCTTCTTCTGGCGCCTATCTGGTTCGAATGTTGGTGACCATCATAAGTTGTTCGAAAAACTTCCTCGCTCGTGTTTGAAGTCCATGTCCTTACGTTTCCGAGCCAAGACGTTCTTCTTGTTCCTCCTCATCTACCAGCTATCTTTGCTTGAAAAATGTTCTGCAGCAATGAAATACCTATTTCCATTCCTCATTACACCGCCAAGACATTGTAGTTTCCTGCATTTTATTTTGTTTACGATTTCTTTTTCTTCCTTCATTTTGCGAAGAATGTGGTAGTAATTTTATCTCTTCTGGCACTCTTACCATTTCTTGTACAGCCACATCTCAAATGCCTCAAGTCGTTTGCACGTCGTCTTGGTCAAAGCGCAGTGCTCACCTCCAGTTAACAGTTTTGGCGATTACGTTTGAAATAATAAATAGTTTACTTACTCTTCCCGTTTGTCTCATTTTCATTTGACTTTCTCTTATACCACACTGTTAGTATCCATATATAGAGCTGGATGTGGGGATATAATTTTGTGTAATTTAATCATAGTCGTCTCACACTAAAACAATATTGCTGGAAATGACATGGCTTCGTATGTTCATAACACGAAACTATACCACAGGAGCCTTTTCGTTCCCGTGTCAGTGTGCCATGATGTTGTTGTTGTCTTCAGTTCTGAGACTGGTTTGATGCAGCTCTCCATGCTACTCTATCCTGTGCAAGCTTCTTCATCTCCCAGTACTTACTGCAACCTACATCCTTCTGAATCTGCTTAGTGTATTCATCTCTTGGTCTCCCTCTACGATTTTTACCCACCACGTTGCCCTCCAATGCTACATTTGTGATCCCTTGATGCCTCAGAACATGTCCTACTAACCGCTCCCTTCTTCTTGTCAAGTTGTGCCACAAACTCATCTTTTCCCCAATTCTATTCAATTCCTCCTCATTAGTTACTTGGTCTACCCATCTAATCTTCAGCATTTTTCAAAAAATGGTTCAGATGGCTCTGAGCACTATGGGACTTAACATCTGTGGTCATCAGTCCCCTAGAACTTAGAACTACTTAAACCTAACTAACCTAAGGACATCACACACATCCATGCCCGAGGCAGGATTCGAACCTGCGACCGTAGCAGTCGCGCGGTTCCGGACTGAGCACCTGAACCGCTATCAGCATTCTTCTCTAGCACCACATTTCAAAAGCTTCTATTCTCTTCTAGTCCAAACTATTTATCGTCCATGGTTCACTTCCATACATGGTTACACTCCATACAAATACTTTCAGAAACGACTTCCTGACACTTAAATCGATACTCGATGTTAACAAATTTCTCTTCTTCAGAAATGTTTTCCTTGCTATTGCCAGTCTACATTTTATATTCTCTCTACTTCGACCATCGTCAGTTATTTTGCTCCCCAAATAGCAAAACTCCTTTACTACTTTAAGTGTCTCATTTCCTAATCTAATTCCCTCAGCATCACTCGACTTAATTCGACTACATTCCATTATCCTCGTTTTGCTTTTGTTGATGTTCATCTTATATCCTCCTTTCAAGACACTGTCCATTCCGTTCAACTGCTCTTCCAAGTCCTTTGCTGTCTCTGACAGAATTACAATGTCATCGGCGAACCTCAACATTTTTATTTCTTCTCCATGGATTTTAATACCTACTCCGAATTTTTCTTTTGTTTCCTTTACTGCTTGCTCAATATACAGATTGAATAACATCGGGGAGAGGCTACAACCCTGTTTCACTCCCTTCCCAACCGCTGCTTCCCTTTCATATCCCTTGACTCTTATAACTGCCATCTGGTTTCTGTACAAATTGTAAATAGCCTTTCGCTCCCTGTATTTTACGCCTGCCATCTTTAGAATTTGAAAGAGCGTATTCCAGTCAACATTGTCGAAAGCTTTCTCTAATCTAAGTCTACAAATGCTAGAAACGTAGGTTTGCCTTTTCTTCATCTAGCTTCTAAGATAAGTCGTAGGGTCAGTATTGCCTCACGTGTTCCAACATTTCTGCGGAATCCAAACTGATCTTCCCCGAGGTCGGCGTCTACCAGTTTTTCCATTTGTCTGTAAAGAAAGTGATGTAAGTGATGTAAGTAGTACATTTCTGCACCTCCCCGAAACACCATTGATATCTCTCCGCAACTGGCTAATTTCGTGGATAGTAGTTACGTGCAGTTATTTTCAAGGCGCCCACACGCCCCAATTCCATTCGTTGTATTCACTAAACGAGCTCTCGTCCGGCAAACCAGATTAAGGATTTTTGTCGTTTCCCTAAACCGCACAAGGTAAATGTTGATATAGTTCATTTCGAAGGGCATACATAAAATGAAAACCAGAAACTTTTCTCAAAAAATGGATCCTCTGAGTGTTACAAAATAAACCTAGTTTTGTTGAGTAACACGGCCAGTCCGAAGCCGTCTGATGGGTGCCGGAGTGAACATGAGTACTGAATACACGACAGCATTTATTTACCTGAGTGGGTCAACACAAGAACAGTCTGGCTTCAGAACAAACCAGATATCGTCTCATCTTAGCAACACAATCTGGGACTGAACTAGATAAAATCATAGCGAACTCCGTCGTTGGAAAGCAGTATGGCAAAAATAAACGAAAAACATAAGGATTCACTCATTGTCTTTGTGTTTCATGCCTACATGATACATTCTCTCTTCATCAGCTGGAGACGATGCATCTTTTTTACTGAGGAATATTATGACATAGCTTCTTTTGTCGTTAATAACAACAAATTCTCAACAAGCAATGTGTAAAAATACAATAAAGAGAAAGAAATTAGCTTACCTATTGCATTTATTAGGCGGAAACCGGTGATTTTGGATACGTAGCCCTTCCGGAACACAAAGTCAGCTAGCCATCCAAACAATAGACTGCCGACTCCACCGGTGATGTGAGGTATGGCGGACAGGAGCCCGTTCTGCATAAAACGTGGCTACTTTGGTGACTGTTCCCAAGCAGTGTTTAGGAATGTCACAAGTCACACACATCTCATCCCTTAATGGAGGTGAGTTTGACATCGTCTGCAAACAACGATGCTGTTACATTCTGTGTCCCGTACTCACATAAAAACATATTTTAAACTCATAAATACCCACATATATCCTGAATTGCTTTACTTTCAGCTAAAAAGAAATTTGATTCAAAATAAATTCACGTCGGGTTCTACGAATTAGTCTTGAGATTGAGTTTACTTTGTGTAAGACGGTCAGTGATGTGGAAATATTCTTGTATTCGTGACTGTTGAGAAGACATCCGTTACGCTGAGTTGCAGTGATAAATAGTCGAATGGTAAGTCATTTCAACCAATGCAGTAAAAATCATTCTCAGAACATTCTCTAAATAGAATCATTTCCGTCCGACTAGTTGTTTCTCTTGAAGTATATGGCTTTCACCAATAGTAAATTAGGGAACATTTCACGTCCTTCTCTGCTCGTATTGCTGCGTGATATACTAGGTGTCTTTTTTCGCGAAGTCGTCAGACACATTTTCTGTGCTACTTAAGCAGATATTTAGAATTTCGTTTGTAATTGGAGCTAGCCCACACAAATACTGCTCATCACGTGAAACTTCCTGGCAGATTAAAACAATGTTTCATTCTTGATACATGCCCAAAGATGTGGCTAAGCCACGTCTCCGCAATTTCCAGAGTGCTAGTCCAGCGAAAATTTCGCAGGAGAGTTTCTCTGAAGTTTGGAAGGTAGAAGATGAATTACTGGTGAAAGTAAATCTGTGAGACCGGTCTTCCGTCGTGCTTCAGTAGTTCAATCGGTAGAGGAATTACCCAGAAAAGGCAAAGTCTGAAGTTCGAGGATCAGTCTGGCACACAGTTTTATTCAGCCAAGCAGTTTTATATCAGTGTACACCTCGCTGCAGAGTGAATATTTGCTTCTACTCATCACGTGTTCCACAAGCCACTCAGTTTCAAAGGAAAACGTAGATTAGTTTCTTATTACTAAACAAATGTTTTTATTATGGGGTTCTATGAGCCCATTTGATAAAGTGGACGGTTGTAGCTTCTATCAAGGTCACATCCTGCCTCGCTACTGATTGACATAAATATCGTTTCCGCGTACTCCCAAACAGAACCGTGACGTAACATGTTTTCAGAATTCGAGCGCAATTAACTATTGTTTGTTGCTGTCGTCCGCCATTACATTCGCCCCATGTTGTAAGACCGATGCACATCTTCTTCAGCACCGGAAACCATGTACCATACATACGATATCGCACTGCGTGTGTTGCTCAGAAGTACAGTGCAATCAATGTTCATTCAGATGTATGGAAGTATGCTATGTGCCTATGCTATTAGCGACAGTATTGTGTAGTGCCACTTTCTGTGGCACCACATTCTGCACTTATCCTTAATTTAAGAGCATGAGTGTAATTAACCATCTCTCAGAGCTGTTATAACTGGGCGATTGTAGTTTCGTCAGGCCATAACACATGGCTTTCGGGATGTCACGTGAGAAAAGCGCGAATTGGGTTTCACGTGGTCGACGTTGTCGCAACTCATGCTGATTGGCATGGAGGAGGTCTTTCTGATGGAGATACCACATTCCAATGTTCCTTTTAAGGTACCTAAGTACACGTCTTCACGGAAGAGAAATTTGACTTCCGTCAGTAGGGAGTCAGGGTGTGAATCGGACAACCATAGAAGCTACAACCACCACTGAAGATATCCTCCACAGATGGGGGCGAAATATTGAGTTTCTCCCTGTAAATGACTATTCCACGGTACAACGGGCCAGAAAATTTGAATGTTTTCGTTCTCAGTAATACGTTTTCTGACGATTACGTGTCTCCAAAACATTGGAATATAATGATGTTCGAGGAGTTTCTCACAAATAAATTGTCAAGGATAAGATTTTTAAACATCTATTCTCGAATTATCTTCCATTCTCCAGAGAACTGGCATCCAGAAGGAAATCGTATTCTCTTTATTAAAAATATTAGGAACGTAATGATCAGCTCACTTCATCGTGCTGATGGAACAGCAACAAATTAGTTACAGACATTGTTCACGTAAGACAATTAACGCTCGAAAATCCGATATTTGATAGCGCTAGCAAAATCAGAATTTATCTTAAGCAGGTCAGAAAATATCCATTTCCAAAATTGAATTTCCGACATCCTCAACTTATTTTGCAAGTAAACGCGATGAGTAGTGTCATTCGTTTAAAAGTGTAAATACGAATGTTCTTGATCATGACCGTGGATTTGTACTCCATAACGATCACATACAGAAAACTGTAAAATTTTGGGAAAACCTGTGTTTCGCGATATGTCAACGATCTGACAACTGCCCACAAGTTCTGTCCGCTTTAGGTTCGAAACCTTCTTTCTGAGAACCACAAAATTCAACGGATGATTTATTCTCTTCATTTTCTTTTTCGTTACGACGCACGAACAGGTCTACTGCACGGAATGATACCTGGTGATGAGACACGGGTTTCCTATGGTGGCGCAGTCATCAATCAAAGCATGAAGAGTACTCCACGCTTTCGTACTGTTTTTGGAATGTAAAGGAATCTCGTTTAGGGGGTTTTGGAAGCCTATTATGACACATTAACTGAGAGAGGACTTTCGGAACAAGCGGCGTGCTGTCATGACTGACGTTGTCTTGTTTTTGTACGACTATATTCTATCACAGTACACTCTGGACGGCAAACAAGAATTGTTGCCTCAATTTAGACACGATGTTTCTAAACATACGCCTCCTAGTGCAGACTTGTCTTCCAGTTATTTCCAACTGTTATGTTCGTGAAAAAGTGGCTAGGTGCTGATGGCTTCAACCCCAACAAAATAATTACAGATGCTGTCACGGCTATCTCAGTCGACAGAATTTTGTAGAGAGGGAATTTGCCAACTCGTTAAGAGATATAGTAAATCTGAGAGACGTTTAGTCTTGAAGCTCTACACATTATTCTAACAAAGTTTGCTTCACTTATTCTAGTATTTTATTTAGCCCCTGTAGCTTAAAAGATGGTACTTTCTGTACATCCGTGATACACACTGCACGTACTTTATTGTTATTCTGCCGTCACACGATTTGAGCCTATACTCAACCACGTAAGACATTTCGAATACATTAACACTAAATTAAGTTCTTCTTAGAATTTTGTTTACGGAACATTGATGGATTACGACGGAATACACGCAATTGCCTTCAAAAACATTTTCCTCGAAGTCTCTTTGTGACATACCGCTGCGGAAGACTGCAGTCCTGAGTTCATACGTCAAGTTCTGCCAGGCTATTATATCAAAGACTTCTCATGGGTTTTGGCTCTGCATTTTTAAGAAATTAAAATGTCTTAAGTAACCAGTAGCTAACATAAAAAATATAAACAATTTTGCAGAGTTAAGGAAAATATAACCAAAAGTTATGATCGTGGACAACAGACAAATGACAACACTCAAGAGAGGATTTAGTTTGCATGCTACTTCTTTTTAGTGCGATAAAACGCAGAGAGAAAGCAGTCGTACCTGTATGTGTTTTAAGTTTTAAAAAAATTACCATAGCTCTGAATCATCTGCTTTAGGTGTTAGTGGTTAGTGATAGCAGGCATGATGTGACGTGACGTACAAACAGTATTCTCAAGGGAACTGATAGGTACCAGTAAATTTAATGGAATCGCAATCTTACAGAGGGAGTAGGAATCTTGTGCTAAGCTTGATAAAAGTCAGCTCCTAACAGTATCATTTCATATCCTGGAAGAATGGACCGTTGTTTCGACCAGTGTAGCAGATTATTTAGTGTGCTTACTGGCGGCTGGATGGCTGTTCCGAGAATTTGTCGAAACGTTGAATGTCAGGTGTCTGCTCTGTTTCACTGTGGATGCTGTTCGGACCATTACTGAAGTTGTGTACTCACGCTGTGCATGTCGAAGTGCATGATGTTGGCGAGGTAGAGCGGCAGCGAAGTTATGAGCAGGTAGAAACTCCAGTCAAACGTGATCAGGAAGGCGACCATGGCCCAGACAGCCGGCGTGGATATAACACTCCTCCAGGGCACAGGCAGTTTCTTCTGCAAAGTAAAACAGAGTACAGCTTCTGTCACGCTGCTGATGTTAAGTGCTAGTTGCTGTTTAATTACTGAACAAAACTGAGTACATTATCACGAAAGGACAGAATTAATAAAATACAATCTCGTGACTTAAAAATAAAGAGAACGAGAGAGAGTTTGGAATCATATAATGAAAAATATTCCTTATAATTATTAAAAATGAAGCATAAGCCTCGTGTACGGCCACTAGCACAACTCATGCCATTAAGACATTTTGGTTTAAAAAACTCTCTTCAGGTAAAAAATAAATGAGAGAGGAAACAAGAAGCTCCGTCTTCACAAAGAGATGTGATTACCTTCGAGGAAAATGATTTTGCAGGTTTGGGCAAGTGGCTAAAAGCTGTCATATACGTGGAAATTGGAAAGAAGGAATAATCGTATGGCACCGTTGGATGGGAAACACCAAGGCATTGTTCAGCTGCCTAATCGGAAAGCAATTTCATTAACAGCAAACAACGGTCCATTTTCACGCGGCGAATGAAAATTCTGTCTCATGAGTGTCCTTTGAGTGTAGGTGACAGGAATGGATGAGTGTACAGTGTGGTGTCAAGCCACATAGCCTTTTCTCTCGAACAAGAGCAAGGGAACTGTCGGGTTTAAGGCACCCATGCGAGAGTCACATAATCTCGCTTCATGAGGCATTGTGGAAATTTTTTGAACTTAATCCAAGACACTGGTAAAACCTTCAAGCCACCACCCCTCCTCCCCTTGTCGGAGGAATACTAGTGGTGAGTATTTTTAGGCCGTTTATCGAGAAGAAATTTGAAAGCATCGAGAATCAAATAACATATTTAGGGGATTACTGAAGAATGGGAAACAACCCATCGGCTTTGGCCAATGATATCAAAAGTTACCAGAGATGATGTATTGCACAGATTTAACAGCAACGACGAACGACGAATGTTGAGAACCAAAGGAATGTAGGACAGACAGAACAGATGGTAGACATATACCACGTACATTCATATCTCGAACATTATGTTGAGTATATCGCTTATTTGAGTAATAGTATCCTATTTTTCAGTTGACCTATATTGCTAAATTGAAAAGTTGGATACTATTACAAAAAAGAAAGAAAAAGAAAAGGGACAGAAGTAACGTTAGCATGGAATACCTCATCTGATACATATGAGTTGTATTCCGAAATTCAGTTTACCTATATAGCTTAGCTGCAGTACAGTATACAAATTTTATGTCAACTTTTTCGCCTTCGCTAGCACTACCATCCTATTTTTCAACTGACCTATATAAGTCAAATAACGTACCGGTACGGGATACAAATTTTTGGTACGCCGGTCTTTTTGGCTTTGATAGTACTACTATCGACTGAAAAACATCGTAGTAATATTAGTGATACCGAAGGCGAAAAAAGAACGACAACTGTAAAATTTGTGTTCTGTACTGCAGTTGGCAAACCCTGCTTCAAATCTTCCGTATTCATAGGAACAGATAAAATTCAGTTGGCCCATATTTAGAACCAGAAAACGAGAGTGGATCGTTTCAAGTGAAAAGTGAAAATGCACTTTGTTTTTTATAGTTTGACATCCAATAAATCGTGTACAACTTCGCCTGATCTGGTTGTCACAAACTCTTATTTGTAGCAATACCTGCAATTGAAAATAAAAGCTGTTGTTCACTACGCAGTGCCGGTGTAGTTTAACAGACGATTGTTTATACATGTATGAAAAGAAGAATCGAATATTTTACAGTTGAATATAGCTGTACTATCTTGTGAAACAGCGCGGTGATTATGACAATTGGCTTGCACATGGCGAACGTTGCCTTGGAAAACCCATCCAACCTCATTAATTTCGGTTTCTTATTAATTTCTTAAGTCATCTGAGAATTATAGCGAATTTGAGAACATTTTCTCAAATAAGCCACGGTCGTTTCCTTTCCTTTATCCGCTTCTTCAAATCACTGTGTATTGTGTACAGTAGAGCAACAGTTCAGAGAATGCGATTGTTTGTATCAGCGTGACAATGCACCCTACAATAGAACAGCATAAGTGAGGAAACGTTTTGTGCACATGACTTAATACTGCCATTTTTACTATTCGAACGGTATCAAAAGTGAGTGACACTTCGACACGAAAATTAGTCTACTTTGCTTATTTTCATTCGCTTATGGTATTATAGTTTTGGGTAACTCTTCCCATTCTACAAGGATATTTTTGGCTCAGAAACGGGCGGTTCGGGCAATAAGTGGTGTGAGTTCACGAACCTCTTGTCGACCCCTACTCACGAGTCTGGGTATTTTGACACTGGCCTCTCAATAAGTATATTCCTTATTGTCGTTCCTTGTTACCAATATTAGTTTGTTCCCAAGAATAAGGAGCTTTCACTCGGTTAATACTTGGCAGAAATCAAATCTGCTTTTGGATTGGACTTTCTTAACTCTTGTGCAAAAAGGTGTGCAGTATACTGCTGCATCCATTTTCAATAAGCTGCCACTCGAATTCAAAAAATCTTAACAATAATCCTCGCGCTTTCAAATCAAAACTGAAGAGTTTCCTCATGGGTCCCTCTTTCTATTCTGTCGAGGAGTTCCTTGAAAAATTAAGCTTTCTTCTTCTTCCGTATCCGGATGCACCAATTATATCTTCCCTTCCCAGTAATTAGCAACGTAGTTTGCTTTGTCATTGACTCTCAAAATATCATCTTTAGTGCATGTTATAGACATATCTGGGCAAATCAGTAGGTGGTCCAAGTCCTGTATTGTTCTGCATTCACAACTATCGCTATCACTGTAACCCCATTTAAATAGATTTGATTTGCACCCAGTTACTCCAATAGGCAGCCGGTTTAATGACCTCCAAGTTGTAAAAGGTAGTTGAAATTCTGCAGATCCCTCCTCAAGTAGTTCCATTGTGGAGTGTGGCACCATTTCTTCCCAAAGAGCCGCCTTGCAACGGGCTTGGTGGCGAGCTCTTCAGTAGTTTCAATGAAACTCCTGCGGGATTTCAGCCGGACACGTTGTTTTCGGTGCATATGCATCGGGTGTCGAGGATCATTCTTTTGTTTTGATCTTTCGATCTCGGCGGCTACTTGTCTGCGGATAGTGGGTGGTGCTATGCCTATGATGGAATAAATGATGTCTGTGGGAGTTGGTTTGAGGCATCCTGTGGCAATACGTACAGTTTCGTTTACGGCGACGTCAACTTGCTTAGTGTGAGCAGAGTTCCTCCAAACTGGCACCGCAAATTCCGCTGCTGAGGTACTCAGCACCAGACCCGTGGTGCGCAAAACATGTGGTTGAGCTCCCCACGATGAACCTGTTAGCTTCCGCAGTATGTAGTTCCTGGCACAGACCTTTTTTTTTAGTGTTGTGACAGTGCTGCTTAAAAGTAAGTGTTCTGTCCAATGTTACTCCCAGGTATTTTGGGCTGTTTGTATGTTTCAGCTCTTCCCCTTGCCACGTGACTCGGAGTTTCCGTTTGGCTTGTTTGTTCCTAAGATGGAAGGCGGATACTTGAGATTTACTAGGGTTTGGTTTGAGATTATTGCCGTCGTAATAGGTAGCAAGTTCTGTTAAGGCTCCTGTGAGATTCTCCTCCACTTGTTCAAAGGTTTTATCCTGTGTGGCCACTGCTGCATCATCAGCATATATGAACATTCGTGTCTGGTGGCTGATGGGAAGATCATTGATATAGATGTTAAATAATATTGGAGCCAATACACTACCCTGTGCAAGTCCATTTTTCTGGGTCCTCCATCGGCTGTTTTTAGATTGTAAGGTTACATAGTAGTGTCTGTTCTGTAGCATGCATTTCACGAACATAGAAAGGGTGTAGTCCTTAGTAACATTATACACTTTCTGGGTAAGCAACTTATGGTTAACTGTGTCATATGCAGCACTGAGATCCAGGAATGCGACCCCAGTTACTTCTCCTCTCATAGCCGCCTTCGATGTACTGTGTGAAATTAAGGATTTGGCCACAGCATTATTTCCCTGGTCGAAATCCAGCTTGTTTGTTAATGAGGGCTTTGTCCACATAATCAGCTATGCGTTTGAGGATCATTCGCTCCAGCACTTTAAATAAATGACAAAGCAGTGAGACAGGCTGAAAATTTTTAGCTTCATCTGGGTCTTTCCCTGGTTTTAGTAACGCAATAACCCGAGCTTTCCTCCACAGTTTAGGAATTTGCATTGTTGTAATACAGTGATTCTTTAGCTCTAGGATCCATGCTTGTACTCCCGGTCCAAAATGTTTAATTTGCTCAGGTCTCAGATCATCGAGGCCAGCGGCCTTACTGTTCTTCAAATCGTTGATGGCATCTTGTAGCTCCTGAATGAAGAACGGGCGAGCTAGGAAGCTAATCTCCTCGTTCAGTTTTCTTTTAATTTTGCCATTCCTGATCTTCCTTTTAGTTTTTCCGTTCATGAGTAGTTGGTGAGCTATCTCATCAGGTGTAACTTCACTGTAATTTGGTTGTGGTTCTGTTGGGTCGTTGTTGAGGCTTTTGACCAGCTTCCATGCCTCCCTACTGCTGTGCTTCACGTCCGTCTCTTGTAGGAGATTACACCACTGTTCCTTTCTCGCTTCACAGATACCAGACATCAGTACCTCACCTGCCTGGATCGTTTCCTCTGAGAAGGTGTCCTTATTGTACAGTTCTTCATACTTTTTCAGAGCTTCCTTGCTGCTACCATTGAGTCCAGCGATATACTGGGTGCGGCACCCTCTAGGTATGCGCCGTCGAGAGATTTTCTTGACAAGGTCTATAAAAGTTTCATATGATTGTATCTCTGGTTTAATTTCCAAGATTTCCTTATCAAGGTCCTCTGTGAAAAGTTCCCAATGAGCTTTTTTGAAATTGAAGCGTCTCTTGAAGGGCATTACATCTGATTTGATTACTGCAGTAATGCAGAAAGTTATTGCTCTGTGTTGCGATCTTGGAACTGGGTCCTCGATTTGCTTTACAGTTTGCAGCGATACCTTTTCGGAGACAAAGATGTTATTTGGATTATATCCTCGTTTCCATCTTCCGCTGTTAAATGATGCAGGCAACTTTGGGTCATGTATCAATTTCAGTTTAGCCTGGTCTGCCCAGATCTCCAGCATTTCGCCATCGTCATTTGTCTCTTTATAACCCCATGCGAGACCATGACAGTTAAAATCTCCTACTACTACTTTAACGTTTTTTGAATGGAAATTTCCAGGCTCCGTAAATTTGAACCTCGCACTGGGCGGTTTGTACACGCATGTTACAGTACATTAATGTAGCTCAATAGTTAAAATTTCTATATTTTCTTCGCAATTAACCTGATTCTTATTGTATTGGTGATAGCGTTTTACTTAAACTTATGGACTGACTTTTTTCAGGTTCATGAACATTTATTTTTATCTGTTATTACTTTTATGTTGTAATTTCATGTACTGGCGCGTTCCATAACCTTGGAGATTTGCTCCTCAATTTGGTCCTACGGAACTTGACGTGTAAATAAAAAATAAAATAAATAACACTCGTGAAATGGACCGGCCTGCCTAGAGTCTCGACCTGAATCCAATGGATCACGTGCAGGATGAGTTAGAATGTTGAGTTCCCTCCAGACCCCAGCAGACGAAATCACTGCCTTACCTGTTATCAGCTCTTGACGTAGAACTGTCAGCCATTCTTCCACAGATATTCAGACATCCTCATTGGAAGTGTCCCCGACAAAGTTGCACCAGGCATACAGGCAAAGAGTGGTGGACATAGACTATATTAATGTTCACTAATACGTGTCTGTACAGTTCTGATCAGACGGTTTATGCGAGTATGTGTGAGAGGGAGAGGGTGGGGGAGATGAAGCTTCAACTACAGTAATCATATTCAAATGGATGTAGGTTTCATTAATTTTGCTTGCCCAGAATAGACTAGCATGGAGAATGCATCAAAGCAGAATTCAAACTGAAGACGGCAACAACAAAAACTTCGTATTCATACCTAAATTTGGTGATTTGATCGAGTGCAGCCTCGTATTCGGTTTGTAATTTGCGTACCCTGGCGCTCGACACGATGCTGGCCTGGATGTAGCGGCGCTCGGCCGGGTCTATGCGCGGGTGTCGCGCCGGCGAGTCCGCGACCAGCAGGTACCAGGGCACGCACCACAGCAGCCCCAGGCCGCCGAACACGTAGAACGCCAGCGGCCAGCCCGGCGCCGTCTCGCACAACGCGCCCGTCGCCGCCATAGATGCCACGATGCCCCAGTACATGCCTTGCCACAAAAAACGTGCCTTCACCAACACCTAGTTTACTAGTACGCGCTGTGGCTGCCTGCTTCTTACAGCGACTGTTTAACCTGAATTTTTTTCTGGAGGAAGAAAACTTTTCTTTTATGCTGTAACGCTCTTAGATGATTTTTTTAATGATTGCAGGTGCATGATTCACACAGAAATATGTACCCGTTTTCAAAATGTACTTTATGCATTTGGCTCTTTTATGGACTAAAATAACTGAATAAATTGAAATTTCACCATTTTCATAATGGTAAAATATAACAATAATAAAAATATAACAATAATAAAACTATTCATGTATACCATGGAATATAACTAACCAACCTAAAAACTAAAAAACTAAACCCCAGCAGAACAGGCCATCGAGGCCCAACGGTACCGATCGGCCGCCGTGCCATCCTCACTCCTCAGGCGTCAGTGGATGCGGATATGGAGGGAAAGTAGTCAGCATACCGCTCTCCCCGCCGTATGTCAGTTTACGAGATCGTAACTAAGCAACTACCAACCACTTCCCTCTATTCAGGCGATCACAAGCTGCTGCGTTCTGCTATAGTGACTTACTGATATTTTTATAGTGAAACTCAGCAGTTGGCAGCACTTGTACGTGATAAAAAGATTGAACATTCACAAATATGTGTACACAAGGTTTCCACTCGGTAAAAATATTTCCGTTCCATGTAAGGGACAGCAGTATTTAATGTACACAATTGTAGTCAGTGGGTATGAAAGGATTAAACACCGCATCCACACACACACACACACACACACACACACACACACACACACACATGCAGCCGCCCGGTGTGGCCGTGCGATTCTAGGCGCTTCAGTCTGGAACCGCGTGACCACTGCGGTCGCAGGTTCGAATCCTGCCTCGGGCATGGATGTGTGCGATGTCCTTAGGTTAGTTAGGTTTAAGTAGCATAGTGCTCAGATCCACTTGAACCACACACACACACACACACACACACACACACACACACAAATTGCAGCGGGTAGTTCATGAGTTCCAATATGTCAAATAAAAATGAAAGTGTCTGCATACAGTGGAGTAACTAGGGTAACTGGCGCCCAGGGCAAATTTCACACACTCCCCTCGCTGTCCACATTTCGCATTGCTTGCAACAATAACACGATTACAAAAATGTTGAGGCTATCGTTGCCACTTATTGACACATTGCCTGTTGGCTACTGCCTCGGATTGTGACGCTTGTTTGACGGCTTCTATGGCGTTTTGCCGGCACGAGTGACGGACTGGTCCGCCACCAGTAATGGAGAGTGAAGCTGTAACAATTCCATCCACTCGTAATGGTGAAACGTCAGAAAAATCTTCAGCCGAAGAACCCGAGTCAGAAGCCAACAGCCAGTATGTCAATAAAACGATTCCCTTTTGATTGTTTCGATGCCGTCGATGGAAAGGTCGTAACAAGCAAAACAACAAACGCAAAATATATTCTTGACACTTTTGTTCAGTTGGCTCATTTGGCTCATTGAGAATGACTCTAAAATGCAGCCAAAAAGCTGAAACAAATGTCTGCATACCCGAGAGAGGTAGGTCTTATGGAACTGTTGCTCAACACAGTCCAGTCCGAAAGTTACACCTCCATATCTACACGGTGTTCACAGATCCTATTACAGGCTACTACAGATTTTACAGCGGACTTACTACACAAAAGTTTTGGTGCGGAACCTATGTGGGCTCTGCTGAACCGTTGGTCACCCCTGCTCTGTATGTGGGTGATTTCTGTATTTGGGCTAGCTTCCACTCAGTGGCCTCTGCAGAACGTCAGGTCCAGGGTGCCATCCAGTGCACTTCCATACGGACACTCTCGCACGGTTCTCGGTTCTCTCCTCTTAAGCCAAGGTTCCTGCAATTCTGTCATCGCACTACCGTCCAAACTGGACCACAGCTCTAACTCAATACGCAATACCTGACTGTGGTCTCCGATTTTCGTCTCATGGATCGTCTTTTTGACAACAATCTTACTTGGTTGCCATCATCTGAAGGTTGGCTGTTTGTGTAAGGTCAGTGTCCTTTGCTTCCTTGGCCACACTTCTTGGGGTTTGGATCATTCAACTCTTGTCCACCTTTACTGGGTACTAGTTCTGTCTCCTCTGGACTATGGTTACTTAGTTTAGGGATCAGCTGCTCCTTCCATGCTGCTCCTCTTGGATCCAGTTCCCCATCATTGTATCCATTTAGCCACTAGTGCCTTTCATTCTAGCCCTGTAAATAGTCTTCTGGCTGACGCTGGGATCCCTCCAGTTACGCTTCAGCGGTCCCAGCTCCTGGTTTCCTGCCTCATCACTATCCGCTTTTCCATTCTCACCTTTCCTATTCTGTTCTTATTGTGGCTTCAGGTTGTCGCCCACCCATTGCCTGCCTTTGGGTGAGTTTACCAGTTGGGATCCACCTCGCTTCTCTCCGCCATGACTTCCATCTCCGCACCCCATTTGTAGCTGTGAGGCTCCGCTCACAATGATCTATATTTTGCGGGACTGCCCTAGGTTTTTTGCTCTTCACACTAAATGCGTACTCTCAGCTTTCTTGTCTCGGGTGTTAGCAGAAACCCTAGCATGGTTACATCTGACCTCGCTGAAAGTGGTTTTTCCTCTCAGGTTTAAGTCTTTGTATTTTACTCTGGAATTTGAGTCCCACAGTGTTGTCGTTGGTTATAGAGGCCTTGACCTTGCCTCTGTGCCAGTTAGTCTCTCTCCATCTTTACCCTCCATTTCCTCTGGTCTGTTGTGCAGTTTTGTTTCCTCTCTTCTTGTGTCTTCTGCAACTTGTGACCCTTGCATCATAATAATGCTATGGTATCGATGTCAGAAAGGGTTGGTGGCAGTGCTAGTACCCCATTTTGTGTAGCGTTTCCGGGGCACCACTGCTTTCCATGTCTCCACCCAACCCCTCCTGTTCTTTCCTCTTCCTGCTACCCTGACATTCCTCTTTCCTCTTTGTTTGGGCGTTACCTCTTCCCCTAGATTGGACTGTGTTGTTTCTGTTGCTCCTCCCTTGACTTCTGTCATCCTATATCATGGGACCAATGACCTCACTGTTCAGTCCCGTCTCACCAAATCAACCAACCAACCAACAACGGGAAGAAACTGGGATATACAACGACACTGATAGCGTTGTTGCGTAAAACCGGGTGAAACACAAAACACCCAGTGTACTCGTACAACACCGGAAACAAACGAAAATGAAACTCGTAATAAGAACAAAAAAAGTAAAAGAGACTCGTGAAACTAACAAAAAACGAGTTTCGTAAGTGGGAGTAAAAATTAAAAGCAACTATAAAGATTTTTAAGAAAGGCAAAATGAGGACCATGGGCTATCTGAAGAAAACAATAACTTTTGTATTAGAATGAACCATAGAACCCAAAGGATTTACAGACCTTGACTGCAAGCAGGTGTCGACTAAAATCAGTGGGGAAAGTTGAAAATTTGTGCCAGACCAGGATTCGAACCCTGATTACTAGGCAGATGCCATCTTTTTTTTCATTTTCTTTTCGTTATTTATCATGACATTTGGTGGTGGAAGATGTCACTTGACAAACTGACACACGTTCAAGTTCAGCGTTGATCCCTTCACGCATATATATAGGTGAACCAGCACTCTGACTGATCATCCAGACACTGTGGTCATTGCACCTGCACGGACTACTTTAGCACACCCCCTGTCAGGCCCAAATTCTCAACTTGTCCATGTGTTAAAAACGCAGTGCCCCTTGCTCATTAGCCTCATTACACTCGGCATTTCGCCTCTTCTCGTAAGAATTTGACCCTGGTGTGCATCTGCACTGTAGAGATCACTGACCATCTCGCCTTATATAGTTCTTTTTGATCCATCAGAAGGTCCTGGTTCGAATACCTATCCAACATATATTTTGAATTTTCTTCATTGATTCCAATCAGCCAATGTCTGTAATGCGTTTGTATACTAATTCATAATGGTTGCTGGATCAAAAAATGGCATCTGTTCTCATGAACATGTCTACTTTTGGACAGACAGTACATACGAGATGTGGTTGGAAAGTTTTAAGAATGCATCACCAACTGCTTATTGGTTTGGGGGCAGGTACATGGAGGGTGGAGAGTGAGTCATTGTCTTGTGCTTGAACGCATTTTGACACGAAACTGCGTTTCCTTTATTCAGTTCGTTGTAGCAGCTGATTGCGTGCGGGTCTATTAGGGCTTGTTGCCGGCTTCTGTCTGCGTAAAATGAACGTAAAAGCGGAGTTACGAGTTTGTGTGAAATTTTGTTTTAAAACCGGGAAATCAGCTTCTGAGACTATTAATAACAGCTTTTTGAGATAATTTTATGAGCCAGTCAAATGTTTTTCTTTGGTACAACAGATTTAAAAACCGACATGAATCACTTGAAGATGAACCATGGTCCGGCTGTCCTTCCTCTTCAAAAGTGAATGAAAATGTTGTGAAAGTTCGCGGCTTAGTGCGCTGTGATAGTTCACTTACAATTATGGAGATGGCTGATGAACTTAATTTAAGTTTCTATGCACTTCAGTCAATTTTAACTGAAGGTCCGTTAAATTCGTTCCCAAAGTGTTGCCAAGTGACCAGAGAAAATACCGACATTAAGTGTGCCAAGAACTGATTAATCGGATTAATAATGACCCAGATTTGTTAAAAAGGGCAATTGCAGTTGACTAATCGAGGGTATATGGATATGATCCTGAAACCGAAGTGCAGCCTTCGCAGTGGAAGACTCCAGGTTCACCACGGCCGAAAAAAAGCACGCAAAGTCGGTTGAAGGTGAAGACAATGTTGGTGAAATTTTCGATTCTATCGGTGTTGTCCATCATGAATTTACCCCTGGAGGAAAAGGCCTCACTGTGGAAAGACGATGGGTGCTACACTATGACACTGCTACGGCTCATCGTGCCTTCACCATCGTTGAATTTTTGACCAAATTCAAAATTCCTGTGCTTCCACAACCACCTTATTCCCCTGATTTGGCCCCTGCGGACTTCTACCTGTTTCCTAAACTGAAATTTTTACTGAAACGGAAGCGGTTTGACTCGATTGAAGACATCCAGGCAAACACGAAGAACGTCCTTAACACCCTTCAGGAAAAAAATTCCAAGAATGTTACCAAAAGTGGAAACACCGTTGCAGTCGGTGTGTTCAGTCAGAAGGAAATTATTTTGAAGGAGATTCATGAAAGTAGCATGTAAGTACAACCGTTGTAAAATTACAAGCCCATTCTTAAAACCTTCCAATCACACCTCGTATATTGTCTGTTCGTTTGGACACCAGATCTAAAATTGCAGCAGCAACACGCAGACATGTTGTCAGTACACATGCCTACGTGTAGCTGCTGGAATGTTTAGATCTGATGATGGGTGTAAAACAGAAACCACTTACCAGTTTCAATAAATTAACATGTGACCAAGACATAGACTTGAATAATCTTAGCATAGGATTTGGGGACAAAGATATCGCAGACGCGGAGGAGGGCAGTACACGGAAGGCAGAGGAAACTGACGTGATTATGACCCCACAGGATACTAATGAGGAACGTATGCAAACTAACAACAGGCAACCTCCAGACTAACTTTCAGGTGGGGTATTGATAGGAGGGATTAAAATCTTTACACAGTCATGCAAGACTACAAAATTGCGACTCTTAATATAAACAACATATATTCATACAGGGTGTTTCAAAAATGACCGCTATATTTGAAACGGCAATAAAAACTAAACGAGCAGCGATAGAAATACACCGTTTGTTGCAATATGCTTGGGACAACAGTACATTTTCAGGCGGACAAACTTTCGAAATTACAGTAGTTACAATTTTCAACAACAGATGGCGCTGCAAGTGATGTGAAAGATATAGAAGACAACGCAATCTGTGGGTGCGCCATTCTGTACGTCGTCTTTGTGCTGTAAGCGTATGCTGTTCACAACGTGCAAGTGTGCTGTGGACAACATGGTTTATTCCTTAGAACAGAGGATTTTTCTGGTGTTGGATTTCCACCGCCTAGAACACAGTGTTGTTGCAACAAGACGAAGTTTTCGACGGAGGTTTAATGTAACCAAAGGACCGAAAAGCGATACAATAAAGGATCTGTTTGAAAAATTTCAATGGACTGGGAACGTGACGGATGAACGGATGAACGTGCTGGAAAGGTAGGGCGACCGCGTACGGCAACCACAGAGGGCAACGCGCAACTAGTGCAGCAGGTGATCCAACAGCGGCCTCGGGTTTCCGTTCGCCCTGTTGCAGGTGCGGTCCAAATGACGCCAACGTCCACGTATCGTCTCATGCGCCAGAGTTCACACCTCTATCCATACAAAATTCAAACGCGGCAACCCCTCAGCGCCGCTACCATTGCTGCACGAGAGACATTCGCTAACGATATAGTGCACAGGATTGATGACGGCGATACGCATGTGGGCAGCATTTGGTTTACTGACGAAGCTTATTTTTACCTGGACGGCTTCGTCAATAAACAGAACTGGCGCATATGGGGAACCGAAAAGCCCCATGTTGCAGTCCCATCGTCCCTGCATCCTCAAAAAGTACTGGTCTGGGCCGCCATTTCTTCCAAAGGAATCATTGGCCCATTTTTCAGATCCAAAACGATTACTGCATCACGCTATCTTCGTGAATTTGTGGCGGTACAAACTGCCTTAGACGACACTGCGAACACCTCGTGGTTTATGCAAAATGGTGCCCGGCCACATCGCACGGCCGACGTCTTTAATTTCCTGAATGAATATTTCGATGATCATGTGATTGCTTTGGCTATCCGAAACATACAGGAGGCGGCGTGGATTGGGCTCGCTATTCGCCAGACATGAACCCCTGTGACTTCTTTCTGTGGGGACACTTGAAAGACCAGGTGTACCGCCAGAATCCAGAAACAATTGAACAGCTAAAGCAGTACATCTCATCTGCATGTGAAGCCATTCCGCCAGACACGTTGTCAAAGGTTTCGGGTAATTTCATTCAGAGACTACGCCATATTATTGCTACGCATGGTGGATATGTGGAAAATATCGTACTATAGAGTTTCCCAGACCGCAGCGCCATCTGTTGTTGAAAATTGTAACTACTGTAATTTCGAAAGTTTGTCCGCCTGAAAATGTACTGTTGTCCCAAGCATATTGCAACAAACGGTGTATTTCTATCGCTGCTCGTTTAGTTTTTATTGCCGTTTCAAATATGCTGGTCATTTTTGAAACACACTGTACATCAGACTACAGGCTTTACAAATTGTCTCTTTGCAGCGGTTGTTGATGGTTACAACAAGTTGTGACAACTACATTGAAAGAAATACGTGGCTAAGAGGTAACAAGCAACCAAGAAAACTGTTGTCGTATGACAAGATTGCTTAAGGTTGGTTTGCAATACACAATGAAAAAGTACTGGAAAATGTTATAACTGTGACAACGGAGGTACAAGATTTGTTGCTAGACAACATCTACAGCACTCGAGCTTGAATAACAGGTCGTGTCGTAGCCGGTTCTTCAGAGAATAAATAGTCCATCCTATACCAGGTTCTTATTGAACAACGCTCGTTGTGGCTGACCTTAATTTTGAAGTTCGAAAACAGATCAAACAACTAATTTTAATTACTCTGATGAATTAAATACTGTAATAGACGGGCTTCACAAGATGGACACCCAAATAAATTTTTACCTTTGCGTCACAGAATTCCTTGAGCAGATTAGCCAGAATTTATGTCTTCGATACTTTAAGGAAAGACGTGACATTACGTTCCAAGTGTCAGTCGTACTCGCAACAGTGTTGTATACGGTAGTGAATGCATATGTCGGAGCTAAGCAAATTCGAACGTGGTCAAATTGTTGGTGTTTCTATGGCGCGTACTTCCGTAACCAAGGAAGACGAGGTATTTCGTGTTTCAAGAGGCACCGTATCGAAGATTTATACCGCACACAGGGCAGCGGAAAAACATCGTCTGACAAGTCAATACGCGGACGACAGTGTGTCTTTAGTGATCGTGACAGATGGCTATTACAGAGGATTGTGACCAAAAATCAGGAGACGACAGATGCAAAAGTCCCTACAAAAGTGAATGTCGCACTCGCGAAATTGTCAGCAGCAAAACCACATGAAGAGAGCTGCATAAGCGGGGAACAGCAAGGCGATCTGGAGTTCCAAAAGCACCGAAGCCAAAATCGTGGACTATGGAGCAATGCAATAAAGGCGACCTTGTATGAGATGATCAGTAAGACCAGGTGCTGATAATTAATGTGCAGTTCTCACGGAGGTCCAGCGGGGGCTCTAATTACTGTACGGCACCGAAACTTGTTAGATATGCCTACGCGTTAATGTGGAGCTGATGTACGCTGGAAAAAAAAAAATAGTTCCAATTTTGGCCAGCAAATGCAAATCTGACATTACACAACATATCTTCGACATTTCCGGTGCCCATGTTGAACAAATTGTGTAAGCGACGATTAATAATAAAATCGACATGATGCCTTTCTCACTTGTTTAGCATTTTCCGCCCATGTCCCGTTCCTAATCCATTACATATGGAAACATTTCTATGCGCCTTTCTTGCATTCACAGTCCCAGATTTGCAGCTGGTAGCCAAAACTCGAACCTATTTTTTCCAGCGTAAATCGATTCCGTAGTAAGGCATTAGAATATCCACCAATGATTCGCTGCCGAACGATAATTACGGCCCTCACTGGACCTCTTTGAGTAGCTGCCATTTAATTAGCCAGTACTATGTTTAACAGGTGGATCAGTATTTTTAAACCTTTCAATATTACAATAGATAAATAATATTACTTATAACCACTTGGACAGAGATTTCAAATGAAAAAAAGAAATTAAAAAGACAGCAAATAAAAAGTCTTAGGAACTTTAAAAAATTATATTTAAACCAATTAATTGAATAAAAATAATGATCCTATTTATTTAGCTAAAGATATAATAGAAAAAGGTAGAACGCACCCGACAAGATTCGAACACACAGCCTTGATCATAACAAGCAAATGACTATGCTACAGCACTCTTCTGAAACCATTGCTATTTCGAAGCTCATCAGAAGAAATACTGACTGCTGACCTTTAGGACTGGAAGTGAAACAGCTTTCTAGCGAAGAAAACTCTCAAATCGCATGGTATTGTAGGGTGAGACAGAGAGGTATACGTACAGCCGCCTAATTGTGAATGTCCACTGTTTTGGACCACTGGCACGACATGTTAACTCTGTGTCATGATTTCTTGTGTTTAGTGTGGATGACTGCAACGATAGTGACGTGTTTCTATTGTGAATGAGGATGACAGAGAGAGATATGCATACCTATTCTATCGAAAGTGATGGGTGTAACCGCTGTATATAACAGCCATGTATTAACGATGATATCCTGTTGTGTGCTTATCCTTTTTAGGTAGTTTGGGGGTATCGTTGCTAATATCCTATTGTACAGCTTATTACACCACGTAATTTTGTTTCTACTACTGTGTGTATGCTTATGAGCAAACTCTTGTGTGTCCCTGTTGGATTGTTAAGTTATGATATGATGACAGACTAATGGAGCGCTACATTGACCACTGGCGTGATGGTGTTCTGCCTGCTGATATCAGTTTCAAACTACTGCGGTACAGAGACGAAAACGAAAGAGAAGTTTGTGAGGTGTAGCACGAAAAACTTGTCTCAGGAATTAGATCTGCATACCAGGGTTTTCATTTTGTGGAATATATGCACACAGCATTACTGAATGGTCAAGAAGAGATAATTATACCTCCGGCGTTATGTCGGGGACTAACCATGACGAAAACAGAAGTATTTCAGCGGGTAAAACGTCGTTCAGCCGCTTGCAACTTACCCAAGAACACTATTGAGAACCTGCTTCTTTCGTGGTCAGGGGCCCAGCTGCATATGAGAGTCTGTACCGTCGGTACAATACCGCCCTAGAATGCAAGAGGGGCAAGCGTTAATAGACGTCTAGCCAATGTTAAAAAACGATTATTTCCGTAGCTACTGTGGAAAACTATTCCTTAAATCCGACGGAAAGAAAACAAATTGGCATTTGCAAGAGTTGTTAAAGCAGACAGTTTAGAGTTAGGCTTACTTCACTGTGTAAAACCATAGCATAAAACAACAAATTGTATACTGAAACCAATCATAATTTCGTTTATTAATACTGTACTACGCGTGAGGATTAATACTTTGTGAATGAAAGAAGTTATTAATGCTCATCTTCATAAAATCATGGATATTGGATATTGGATTACATTTAAAAAAAGGCTCTGAAATTAGTTGACAATTTTGCTGTTTGATAAGTGAAGAGGATATCAAAAGCACACTGGCAAAATCTTTATCGTAAAAGACAAATGTTTTAATTTTTTATATATATTTTCTAAGACAAAAAAGAAAACACACCAGAAATATATTATCCGAATCGGAGGAAATCGATAGATGTGATGTATGTGTGCAGATAACAAAATAATTCCAATTTCAGAAAGACTAGATTATTTATTCAAGAGAAGTGCTCCAGAAACTCAGCAAGTCAATAACGCCTTCGTCCACCTCTGGCCTTCAAGCAAGCAGTTATTCGACTTGGCATTGATTGATGGAAATTATGGATGCCCTACTGAGGAATACCACGCGAAATTCTGTCTTATTATAGCGTTAGATCGTCAAAATTCCGAGACGGTCGGATGGAACTGATATGAAAATCAATGGCACTCTAGACCATCACTCCTGGTTGTCGGGCCGTATGTCGGGCGACAGTCAGTTTGGTATCACACCGCTGTCCGGGGGGGGGGGCCTCCAGACATACCTTCACTCTGTAATCTCAGCGACTAGAGTAGAATTGTCTACCGTGATGATCCCCGCTTCGAATTGAGCTCCGATGACCTCAGACACGTGTCTGGAGACGTCCTGAACAGCGGTGGGATGCCAACCCTCACTGTCTTTCCTTATCAGGACTCCTTTGGTCGTCATGTGCGGCAACCTTACAGCACAGTGGCATGTCGACGATATTCTACGCCCCCTTTTGTTGCCCTTCACTGCAAGTCATCCTGGGCTTACATTTCAGCAAGATACTGACTGGCCACACACGGCAAGAGTTTCTACTGCTTGCCTTCGTGTTTGCTAAACTGTACGTTGGCCAACAAGGGCGTCAGGCCTCTCCCCAGTTGAGGACCTTTGGGTGGGCAGGTGGGCAGGGCCCTCCAACCAGTTTGGGATTTTGCCGCTCTGACACGCCTATTGGACGATATCCCTCAGGAGAACTTCCAACAATCTATCAGCGCCATGCCGAATAACTGCCAGAGGTGGACCAATGCGTTACTGACTTTCTCAATTTGGAGCTCTTTTCTTGAATAAATCACCACTTTTTCTGAAATTGTAATCATTTGTTTGTTTGCACACGTACGAGGGTAATCCCAAAAGTAAGGTTTCGTATTTTTTTATAAGTACAGAACTCTGTTTGTGTGGCAGTTGGTCACACTGTTATGAAGAGTGTTTCATGCGCTGTCCGTAAACATGCGCACGCCGCGCTGAGGCGCTCAGTCTTGGCTTGGCAGCCGTTCAGATTGGAGCTCCCGTTGGGTGTTACCTCCAAGAGCGATTACGCTCAGTTATTCGGTTTTTGAACGCAAAGGACGCTGCGACGATTGAAATCCATCGCCAATTGACAGAAGTGTATGGTGAGTCATGCATGGATGTCAAAAAAGGCCATAAGTGGTGTAGAGAGTTTGTAAGTAGGCTGTTTAGGTTTTTTATTGGTAACGCTACGTAGCGTTCTGTATGAAAATCACTGGCTGTGCTGTGTGCAGTCTGTGGCGGGTTTGCATTGTTGTCTGCCATTGTAGTGTTGGGCAGCGGCAGCTGGATGTGAACGGTGTGTAGCGTTGCGCAGTTGGAGGTGAGCCGCAAGCAGTGGTGGACGTGGGGAGAGAGATGGCGGAGTTTTGAAATTTGTAAGAATGGATGTCATGAACTGATGTATACATTATGACTATTAAGGTAAATACATTGTTTGTTGTCTATTAAAATCTTTCATTTGCTAACTATGCCTATCAGTAGTTAGTGCCTTCTGTAGTTTGAATCTTTTATTTAGCTGGCAGTAGTGGCGCTCGCTGTATTGCAGTTGTTTGAGTAACGAAGATTTTTGGTGAGGTAAGTGATTTGTGAAAGGTATAGGTTAATGTTAGTCAGGGCCATTCTTTTGTAGGGATTATTGAAAGTCAGATTGCGTTGCGCTAAAAATATTGTGTGTCACTTTAAGCACATTCGTGTATAATTGTTCAAAGGGGACGTTTCAAGTTTGCAGCTGGGCGGACCGAAATTCCCGACGAACAGAAGAGCGTGAGACCATCAGTTTCTGAGGAGACAGTGTTGAAGGTCGAGCAAAGCATGCGTGAAGATCGTCGGATCATCCTGTATGATCTCTGCACGTTGGTTCCTGAGGTTTCGGGAAATACCGCTCACAGAATTTTAACGGAAACACTGAACTACCGGAAGGTATGCGCAAGATGGGTGCCACGCATGCTGACTGAGGACCACATGCGGCAACGAGTTGATGCTTCCTGCGCATTTCTTCACCGCCTTGGAGCCGAACAGGACAACTTTCTGGACTCAATTGTCACCGGTGACGAAACCTGGGCATACCACTTTACACCGGAAAGTGATTGAGCTCCGACGACGAGGTGAGAGAAGAGGTTCATAACTTTCTTAACAGCATAGTGGCGAGCTGGTATGATATGGGCACACAAAAACTGCCACAGCGTCTACAAAAATTCATCGATAGAAATGGTGATTATGTCGAAAAATAGTTAAATGTTCAAGCTGTAAACTGATGCAAATCATTGTAGAAATAAACAGATCTATGTACTTATAGAAAATAGGAGACCTTACTACATCTACATCTACATCTACATCTACATCTATACTCCGCAAGCCACCTGACGGTGTGTGGCGGAGGGTACCCTGAGTACCTCTAACGGTTCTCCCTTCTATTCCAGTCTCGTATTGTACGTGGAAAGAAGGATTGTCGGTATGCTTCTGTGTGGGCTCTAATCTCTCTGATTTTATCCTCATGGTCTCTTCGCGAGATATACGTAGGAGGGAGCAATATACTGCTTGACTCTTCGGTGAAGGTATGTTCTCGAAACTTTAACAAAAGCCCGTACCGAGCTACTGAGCGTCTCTCCTGCAGAGTCTTCCACTGGAGTTTATCTATCATCTCCGTAACGCTTTCGCGATTACTAAATTATCCTGTAACGAAGCGCGCTGCTCTCCGTTGGATCTTCTCTATCTCTTCTATCAACCCTATCTGGTACGGATCCCACACTGCTGAGCAGTATTCAAGCAGTGGCGAACAAGCGTACTGTAACCTACTTCCTTTGTTGTCGGATTGCATTTCCTTAGGATTCTTCCAATGAATCTCGGTCTGGCATCTGCTTTACCGACGATCAACTTCAAATGATCATTCCATTTTAAATCACTCCTAATGCGTACTGCCAGATAATTTATGGAATTAACTGCTTCCAGTTGCTGACCTGCTATTTTGTAGCTAAATGAAAAGGGACCTATCTTTCTATGTATTCTCATCACATTACACTTGTTTACATTGAGATTCAATTGCCATTCCCTGCACCATGAGTCAATTCGCTGCCGATCCTCCTGCATTTCAGTACAATTTTCCATTGTTCCAACCTCTCGATACACCACAGCATCATCTGCAAAAAGCCTCAGTGAACTTCCGATGTCATCCACCAGGTCATTTATGTATATTGTGAGTAGTAACAGTTCTATGACACTCCCCTGCGGCACACCTGAAATCACTCTTACTTCGGAAGACTTCTCTCCATTGAGAATGACATGCTGCGTTCTGTTATCTAGGAACTCCTCAATCCAATCACACAATTGATCTGATAGTCCGTATGCTCTTACTTTGTTCATTAAACGACGTTCTCTATTAAAAGTGGTCTTCGTCTAAACCTATTCTTTCTTACGCCACAAATTATATTGTATCCGAACATTATGAAGAGCTCGTTCTTGTCAACCATCGAAATAAACATATAGCTTTTGATTGACTGCGCATTCACTGAATAATTTGGTTAATAGCTACAGTCACTCTAGGAACAAATGCCACGTACTAATTCTTGGCAGCACAGATTCAGATATCGACGTCCAGTGGTGATCCGACCTGGAAGTTCAACAACACTCTCTTATTGTGCTATTGTGCTCTCTACTACTGGCACTTTTTAACACAGGGTGGTCCACTGATCGTGACGGGCCAAATATCTCACGAAATAAGCGTCAAAAGAAAAATCTACAAAGAACGAAACTCGCCTAACTTGAAGGAGGAAACCAGATGGCGCTATGGTTGGCCCGCTACATGGCGCTGCCATAGGTCAAACGGATATTAACTGCTTTTTTTTAAAATAGGAACGCCCATTTTTAATTACACATTCGTGTTGTACGTAAAGAAATATGAATGTTTTAGTTGGACCACTGTTTTCGCTTTGTGATATATGGCGCTGTAATAGTCACAAACATATGGCTCAAAGCTTTAGACGAACAGTTGGTAACACGTAGGTTTTTTAAATTAAATTACAGAACCTAGGTACGTTTGAACATTTTATTTTGGTTGTTCCAATGTGATACATGTACCTTTGTGAACTTATCATTTCTGAGAACGCATGCTGCTACCGCGTGATTACCTGTAAATACCAAATTAATGCAATAAATGCTCAAAATGATGTCCGTCAACCTCAATGCATTCGGCAATACGTGTAACGACATTCCTCTCAACAGCGAGTAGTTCGCCTTCCGTACTGTTCGCACGTGCATTGACACTGCGCTGACGCATGTTGTCAGGCGTTGTCGGTGGATCACGATAGCAAACATCCTTCAACTTTCCCCACAGAAAGAAATCCGGGGAAGTCAGATCCAGTGAACGTACGGGCCATGGTGCTTCGATGACCAATCCACGTGACATGAAATATGCTATTCAATACTGCTTCAACCGCACGCGAGCTATGTGCCGTTCATCCATCATGTTGGAAGTACTTCGCCATTCTGTCATGCAGTGAAACATCTTGTAGTAACATCGGTAGAACATTACGTAGGAAATCAGCATATACTGCACCATTTAGATCGCCATCGATAAAATGGGGGCCAATTATCCTTCCTCCCATAATGCCGCACCATACATTAACCCGCAAAGGTCGCTGATGTTCCACTTTTCGCAGCCATTGCGGATTTTCCCTTGCTCAATAGAGCATATTATGCCGGTTTACGTTATCGCTGTTGATGAATGACGCTTCGTCGCTAAACAGAACGCGTGCAAAAAATTTGTCATCGTCCCGTAATTTCTCTTGTGCCCAGTGGCAGAACTGTACGCGACGTTCAGAGTTGTCGCCATACAATTCATGGTGCATAGAAATATGGAATGGGTGCAATCAATGTTGATGTAGTATTCTCAGCACCGATGTTTTTGAGATTCCGTATTCTCGCACAATTTGTCTGCTACTCATGTGCGGATTAGCTGCGACAGCAGATAAACACCTGCTTGGGCATCATCATTTGTTGCAGGTCGTGGTTGACGTTTCACATGTGGCTTAACACTTCCACTGTCCTTAAATAACCTAACTATCCGGCGAACACTTGGATGATGTCGTCCAGGATGCCGAGCAGCATACATAGCACACGCCGGTTGGGCATTTTGATCACAATAGCAATACATCAACACGATATCGACCTTTTCCGCAATTGGTAAACGGTCAATTTTAACACGAGTAATGTATCACGAAGCAAATACCGTCAGCACTGGCGAAATGTTACGTGATACCACGTGCTTACACGTTTGTGACTATTACAGCGCTATGTATCACAAAACAATAAAAGTGGTCCAACTAAAACATTCATATTTCTTTACGTACTTCACGAATATGTAATAAAAAATGGGAGTTCCTATTTTAAATAAACGCAGTTGATATCCGTTTGCCGGCCGCTGGTGGCCAAGCGGTTCTAGGCGCTTCAGTCTGGAACCGCGCGACCGCTACGGTCGCAGATTCGAATCCTGCCTCGGGCATGGATGTGTGTGATGTCCTTAGGTTAGTTAGGTTTAAGTAGTTCTAAGTTCTAGGGGACTGATGAGCTGAGATGTTAAGTCCCATAGTGCTCAGAGCCATTTGATATCCGTTTGACCTATGGCACCGCCATGTAGCGGGCCAGCCATAGCGCCATCTGGTTTCCCCCTTCAATCTAGACAAGTTTCGTTCTTTGTAGTTTTTTCGTTTGACGCATATTTCGTGAGATATTTGGTCCGGTCACTATCATTGGACCACCCTGTATAGTTAGGAGGAGTTTACTAATCTTGCGATCCGACAGACCGATGTGCGACGTCAGTGCACAATAGCTAAGATCCGACAGACCGATGTGCGACGTCAGTGCACATTAGCTGTTAGCAAAAATTTATCTTCAGCTTGTGGTCCAAAGATCTTTACAATTAATACCTGATGACCTGTTTGCATATACCGGGTGTTCAAAAAGTGCCCGCATCTCGTGGTCGTGCGGTAGCGTTATCGCTTCCCACGCCCGGGTTCCCGGGTTCGATTCCCGGCGGGGTCAGGGATTTTCTCTGCCTCGTGATGGCTGGGTGTTGTATGCTGTCCTTAGGTTAGTTAGGTTTAAGTAGTTCTAAGTTCTAGGGGACTGATGACCATAGATGTTAAGTCCCATAGTGCTCAGAGCCATTTGAACCATATGTTCAAAAAGTCAGTATACATTTGAAAACTGAATAAATCACGGAATAATGTAGATAGAGAGGTTCAAATTGACACACATGCTTGGCATGACATGGCGTTTTATCAGAACCAACAAAATACAAAAGTTCCAAAAATGTCCGACAGATGGCTCTTCATCTGATCAGAATATCAATAATTAGCATAACAAAGTAAGATTTAGGTTATATGGCCTCGGGCAAGTACAGAAAAGGCAACAGCTTCAAAGGGTGCGGGGCAAAGTCAGGACACGCGAGGACCAAGAAGCAATCGGTATGGTAATTGAAAACTGTCGAAGCTGCATTGGTAAAGTACCGGAACTTCAAGCGCTGATAGAAAGCACCGAAGCTGAAATCGTTATAGGTACAGAAAGCTGGCTGAAGCCAGAGATAAATTCAGCCGAAATTTTTACAAAGGCACAGACGGTGTTTAGAAAGGATAGATTGCATGCAACCGGTGGTGGCGTGTTTGTTGCTGTTAGTAGTAGATTATCCTGTAGTGAAGTAGAAGTGGATAGTTCCTGCGAAATATTATGGGTGGAGGTTACACTCAACACCCGAGCTAGGTTAATAATTGGCTCCTTTTACCGACCTCCCGACTACGCAGCATTAGTGGCAGAACAGCTGCGAGAAAATTTGGAATATATTTCACATAAATTTTCTCTTAGGTGGAGATTTCAATTCACCAGATATAGACTGGGATACTCAGATGTTTAGGACGGGTGGTAGGAACAGAGCATCGAGTGACATTATACTGAGTGTACTATCGAAAATTACCTCGATCAATTAAACAGAGAACCGACTCGTGGAGATAACATCTTGGACCTACTGATAACAGACCCGAACTTTTCGACTCTGTAAGTACAGACCAGGGAATCAGTGATCATAAGGCCGTTGCAGCATCCCTTAATATGGAAGTTAATAGGAATATAAAAAAAGGGGAGGAAGGTTTATCTGTTTAGCAAGAGTAATAGAAGGCAGATTTCAGACTACCTAACATCAAAACGAAAATTTCTGTTCTGACACTGACAATGTTGAGTGTTTATAGAAAAAGTTTAAGGCAATTGTAAAATGCGTTTTAGACAGGTACGTGCCGAGTAAAACTGTGAGGGACGGGAAAAACCCACCGTGGTTCAACAACAAAGTTAGGAAACCACTGCGGAAGCAAAGAGAGCTTCACTCCAAGTTTAAACGCAGCCAAATCCTCTCAGACAAACAGAAGCTGAAAGATGTCAAAGCTAGCGTAAGAAGGGCTATACGTGAAGCGTTCAGTGAATTCGAAAGTAAAATTCTATGTACCGACTTGACAGAAAATCCTAGGAAGTTCTGGTCTTACGTTAAATCAGTAAGTGGCTCGAAACAGCATATCCAGACATTCCGGAATGATGATGGCTTTGAAACAGAGGATGACACGCGTAAAGCTGAAATAGTAAACACCTTTTTCCAAAGCTGTTTCACAGAGGAAGACCGCACTGCAGTTCCTTCTCTAAATCCTCGCACAAATGAAGAAATGGTTGTCATCGAAATAAGTGTCCAAGGAATAGAAAAGCAACTGAAATCACTCAACAGAGGAAAGTCCACTGGACCTGACGGAATACCAGTTCGATTCTACACAGAGTACGCGAAAGAACTTGCCGCCCTTCTAACAGCCGTGTACCGCAAGTCTCTAGAGGAACGGAAGGTTCCAAATGATTGGAAAAGAGCACAGGTAGTCCCAGTCTTCAAAAAGGGTCGTCGAACAGATGCGCAAAAATATAGACCTATATCTCTGACGTCGATCTGTTGTAGAATTTTAGAACATGTTTTTTGCTCGAGTATCATGTCGTTTTTGGAAACCCAGAATCTACTCTGTAGGAATCAACATGGATTCCGGAAACAGCGATCGTGTGAGACCCAACTCGCTTTATTTGTTCATGAGACCCAGAAAATATTAGATACAGGCTCCCAGGTAGATGCTATTTTCCTACACTTCCGGAAGGCGTTCGATACAGTTCCGCACTGTCGCCTGATAAACAAAGTAAGAGCCTAGGGAATATCAGACCAGTTGTGTGGCTGGATTGAAGAGTTTTTAGCAAACAGAACACAGCATGTTTTTATCAATGGAGAGACGTCTACAGACGTTAAAGTAACCTCTGCCGTGCCACAGGGGAGTGTTATGGGACCATTGCTTTTCACAATAGATATAAATGACCTAGTAGATAGTGTCGGAAGTTCCATGCGGCTTTTCGCCGATGATGCTGTAGTATACAGAGAAGTTGCAGCATTAGATAATTGTAGAGAAATGCAGGAAGATCTGCAGCGGATAGGCACTTGGTGTAGGGAGTGGCAACTGACCTTTAACATAGACAAATGTAATGTATTGCGAATACATAGAAAGAAGGATCCTTTATTGTATGATTATATGAAAGTGGAACAAACACTGGTAGCAGTTACTTCTGTTAAATATCTGGGAGTATGCGTGCGGAACGATTTGAAGTGGAATGATCATATAAAATTAATTGTTGGTAAGGCGGGTAGCAAGTTGAGATTCATTGGGAGAGTCCTTAGAAAATGTAGCCATCAACAAAGGAGGTGGCTTACAAAACACTCGTTCGACCTATACTTGAGTATTGCTCTTCAGTGTGGGATCCGTACCAGACTGGGTTGACGGAGGAGATAGAGAAGATCCAAAGAAGAGCAGCGCGTTTTGTCACAGGGTTTTTTGGTAACCGTGATAGCATTACGGAGATGTTTATCAAACTCAAGTGGCAGACTCTGCAAGAGAGGCGCTCTGCATCGCGGTGTAGCTTGATCGCCAGGTTTCGAGAGCGTGCGTTTCTGGACGAGGTATCGTTTATACTGCTTCCCCCTACTTATACCTCCCGTGGAGATCACGAACGTAAAATTAGAGAGATTCGAGCACGCAACGGAGGCTTTCAGACAGTCGTTCTTCCCGCGAACCATACGCGACTGGAACAGAAAAGGGAAGTAATGACAGTGGCACGTAAAGTGCCCTCCGCCACACACCGTTGGGTGGCTTGCGGAGTATGAATGTAGATGTAGATGTAGATGTAGAAGACAAAGTAAAGATGATGTTCTCTACAGGAAATGCTCAATATGTCCACCATCATTCCTCAACAATAGCTGCAGTCGAGGAATAATGTTGTGAACAGCACTGTAAAGCATGTCCGGAGTTATGGTCAGGCACTGGCGTCGGATGTTGTCTTTCAGCATCCCTAGAGATGTCGGTCGATCACGATACACTTGCGACGTCAGGTAAGCCCAAAGCCAATAATCGCACGGACTGACATCTGGGGACCTGGGAGGCCAAGCATGACGAAATTGGCGCCTGAGCACACGATCATCACCAAACGACGAGCGCAAGAGATATTTCAAGCGTCTAGCAATATGGGGTGGAGCGCCATCCTGCATAAACATCGTACGTTCCAGCAGGTGTTTATCAGCCAGGCCGGGATGATGCGATTCTGTAACATATCGGCGTACCTCTCACCCGTCACGGTAGCAGTTTTATTGACCAGCGCCATCTGTCGGACATTTTGTGAACTTCGTTTTTTTTTCTTCTAATAAAACCCCATGTAATTCCAAGCATGTGTGTCAATTTTTACCTCTCTATCTGCATTATTCCGTGGTTCATTAAGTTTTCAGATTTATACTGACTTTTTGATCACCCGGTATTTTGTCTGAGATTTCTGTCATATTATCGATATTCGTTCGTAACTCTGCGCTGGGCCCAGTATTTAATGATTCCTTCCTTCAGGGCAGTCATAACCCTCCGTACCCTCATTACAAAGCAAAAAAGTCAGTTTTTGTTGATTTGTGGATCCCTCCTGACACACGCACACACACTTTAAGTCTGCGTATTCGCTTTTCAGCTGAGGTCACTCCGTAGCCAGTATTGTCTGCACGGCTAAAGATGTGAATTGCGCTTTTGGATAGTATAAACGAAGGCACCATGCTACTCCACAATGCAGTATATTGTCATAGCGGATCTTCAGCGTTGCGCCTGACCTTAGTGACATGAATCCCGTGATGTTGTTGGTGACGGACTTTTTGCTGTTGCTGAAAAATAAACGTTCCCCAGTTGGGAACAGTTGCGTCAAAGTGCACAAATGACACATCCACAGGCCACTCTTTGGTATGCTAGACTGATATCCTCAGCACATGGTATAAGCTCTAGGTGTGCGCCCAAATTTGGCACAATCGCCAATGGCACTACAGAACGTAGGGTGGATGATAGCAGCATATGGGACCTGTCCTCTCCAAGTGACACCGTCTTAAAGTAGCACTGTGTGTGCTCCCTGAGAGGTTTGCATGTTCGTAAGAAGCTAAGGGATATGGCAGAGGTAGCACAGGTTTTGGCGGGATCTCTCTGTCAGGACAGGTCTTCGTTCATGAACCAGACGAAGTGTTTCTCACAAAGGCCGATCTTCCTATTTCCTGTCCTCCATCCTTTCACATTTTTAAGAGAAAGGGACACGGACCTTGACGATTGTAGAGAATAAAATTCACCTAAGAGAAGGCTACCTCAAATCAAAAACCTATTCTCCAGGTTGGAGGTTAGCTATGCGTTACCACCCCATCACGGAAGACTTGTTAACGATAACGGACTACAATGAAACCACGAAATTTGATAAAAAATGGTTCAAATGGCTCTGAGCACTATGGGACAACTGCTGTGGTCATCAGTCCCCTAGAACGCAGAACTACTTAAACGTAACTAACCTAAGGACATCACACACATCCATGCCCGAGGCAGGATTCGAACCTGCGACCGTAGCGGTCACGCGGTTCCAGACTGTAGCGCCTAGAACCGCACGGCCACTCCGGCCGGCCGAAATTTGATAATACGAAGTAGATGAAAAGTGCGGGCACAAGGTATACGATTGGAACATGGAATATACGTAGTTTATATAAAACAGAAACCTTAATCAACCTAGTCAAGGAGATCGTAAGACCTTAGAATGGATTTAGCTGACTTACAGGTAGTTCGTGGGGAGGACACTGGTACCCTAGATGTAGAAAGTATATAATATATTTTAGAAGCTTTGAGCAAAGACACAAACTGGGTATGGGATTTTGTGTGAGAAACGCTCTGCTGCTAATGTATCTGGATTTTCGTCAGTGCCCGCAGAACAGCAGTATTGACAACAGACATGAAAATATGTAAAACTTCATTCGTGAACTGTCATGCAAACCACACAAGAAAGCACATGCCAAGTGAAGGGTGAATTATATTCGGAATTGGGATTATCTATGATGCCATCCTCGATAGCAATTGTAAAGTTCTACCAGGCGATATGAGTGCTAAGCTTCGGAGAGAAGATATATTTCATTCAACAGCTGGAAGACAGAGATTACATGAACACAGCTACGGAAATGGTATAGGGTTCAATGATACAGCGTTCATGAACAGTACAAATTTCCAACAGAAGGACATACATGATGGAACCTGGGTATCTCCATATGGTAATAGTAACACAGTTAATGAGACAGATCACATTTCAAATGACATAAAAGCGAAGAACTAGGTGATGAGTGTAAGAAGTGGAGGAAGTAGTCAAGGAAGCAGTAACTGAGGTGGCAAACGCAGTCATCAAGAAGCGGATCAGGGGCAAGAAGGTTTGGTTTGGTGAGGAATGTATTAAGGCACTTACGAGAAGAAAAGCCAAGGAAAGTTGGCTACGAGGCATAGAATTTGCTCAAGGCAAAGCACAGCTCGAAGAAGTAAGGAGAACTACCTAAGTAACCCTGAGAAGCGCAAAGAAAATGATTGTCAAAGAAATGGCTGGTTCAAATGGCTCTGAGCACTGCGGGACTTAACATCTGAGGTCATCAGTCCCCCTAGAACTTAAAACTACTTAAACCTAACTAACCTAAGGACATCACACACATCCATGCCCGAGGCAGGATTCGAACCTGCGACCGTACCGGTCGCGCAGTTTCAGACTGATCAAAGGAATAGTAATGGAGGCTCAACAACATTTCTTGGGAAAAGAGGTACAAACGACGTACCGTAAAGTTAACTTGCTCAAGAAATGATTCCAGAGCTGCCAAAAATTCGTCAAGGACGATAATGGAACCATACTCACCAATGAGTTCAAAACTGCTGAGAGATGGGAAAAATACTTCAGGGAGCTCCTCAGCTATTATGAATCTAAATATGTGTCCGAATTTCAGCTTTCTAGCATTCTAGATTTAGATTATCCGCCACCTACATTTGAGGAAATAAAGAATCTGATGATGAAGCTGAAGAAGGACAGAAGTCCAGGTGAATCCAGGCATACGTCATTCGCCTGGAGGGAAGAGACTCCACAAGAAAATTCACCGCCTAATTTTGGAAATCCCAGAATATTGGAAGAGAGCTGCCTTCTGCTCGATACATAAGAAAGGTGACAAAGCAGACTGCACCAGCTACAGAGAAATCACCCCCCTGAAAGTCTGCTATAATATTTTGTACTACGGTATACTGGACAGAATCCAGCCGTTTGCGGATGTCATTGGTGAATATCAAGAGGTTTTCGAAAAGGGCTGTTCGAATCTCGACAAAATCTATTTACTGCACAGCGCACCGAGATATGGGGATGTGGAGGAGACTTGCATGTGCTCTTCATAGATTTTTGGAAGCGGTATGACTCCATCCACCAGGATAGCCTGATGAATTGCCTAACCGAGTTTGAAATACTCATTGATTCCAAAGTGAAGCTCAGGGATTGTTTTCATATAAAAACAGTGTTAAGACAAGAAGGTGTTCCATCGACATTGTCAACATGACGCTCGGAAAGATAATGAGGGAAGCTTTCCATAAGAACTTCGAGGACATCAAGGGTAAGAAAATCACACATCTCGCATTTGCCAAAGATGTGACCCTGTTGTCCAGACCTAAGTAAGAACTGATTTGATAGCATGTAGGTGGCAGCGATTACAATCAGTCTCCTTGTGAATGTATCAGAGACCGAGAATCTGGTGATGACTCATGTCTATTAAAGCGATCCACTCCAGCCTTCTGTAGGCGGAACCCTATCGTACTGTAAGGTTTTCTGCCATTGTAAATAATTCAACTTCACTGTACTGGGACAAACATGGACGAGCGCACTGCTCCAGTAGTTTCATCTGCGGTTCACTTACTAGTGAGTCAGTTGTGGAGCGCTGGATGCATTCTTATTTGACACATAGTCTCGAACGGTTGAATTTTTCAGAGAATCAGATCTGTTATTTGTGAATCTCGGTGAAAGTATCTTAAATACTTTGTGGAGAAGAAAACTTATTTATAAAGCTATTTCATTCATTGTATCAGTCGAGAAGGTTTTTGGAGGAATTTTTAAAGGTACACGCGCATGCGCAAGTGTAAAGTGTTTGTTTGTCAGAACTATTAATGAAAGGAATTTTTGACCCTCAGATAACTAATAATATTTACGACTATTGTTTATTCGTGCTCTTTGTTTTCATTATGTCACAAATTATGCAATTGGGTGAGATGTCTGTTAATTTTGTAATGCGAGAATTTTGCAGTTGTTAGTCTTCTTATGTTGTACAGTCCTTCGTGTCAATAATCATAGTTTAATTTTTCAAGAAAGATTTTCTGTAAAGTAAATCCCACATCCACCATTCTTAGTTTTGGATATTTTTATAGTGTGTACATAGCTTCTTACGCCAAACACCGCAACAGATTGTTTCTCAGAAGCAAAAAGAAAATTAGAGCAGATTATTTTTTTATTTTTATTTTTATTTATTTACTTTTTTTTTTACCTGCTGCATCTGCTGATTTGTATTTGCCTTCGAGAACTTCAGTACTCCAGACACAAAAACAGCATGCTGAGCAACAGGTAAGTCACTTTTATTTCAGGGAAGACCTCATCTTTGCATTCTTATGAGGAAACAGTACGTCGCTAGAATTATCAGATGTTGTGATAAGCAAGCAGATTATTTTTCAGTGACAAATGTTGGTAATTTCAAATAGTTATTTTTCCTGAGTGGAGCAGTAATTTATTTTTGTGATTATTACAAATCGAACATTGCACTTCATAGCAAGCAACTTTTATAATGTACTTCGGCATTGGGTTTCAGTTAAATAGTTGTCACTGAGCACACAATTATATTCTGTTGATAGTTAATTGGATTCATTTTCCTTAATTCAAATTCTGCATTTCATTAAGTTTAAAGTTTTGTTTCGCGACACTGCTCAATGCGCAACCAAGGGCCAACAAACAGTCACTACTGCTCCTTAGTTGAACACGATACCTAAAGTACACGTTACACGAGGAGAAAGTTTTGGAAAACAAAGTATTCAGGATTCACACATATAGACGAATTATTTATAGTAAGCTTACAATACGAAAGGGTTCATAATTTTAAATATCTAGGGCAATCTGTACAGATGACACATCGTTGAGACAAGCCGCAAACTCATCATATTTCAGTCTGAGCAAGCTTTTTATATTAAGCAATCTCTCAAGGAATTTCAGACTTTAGCTGAACAGAACACTAATCCAATCCGAGGGGCTGTATGGTTGGGAAGCTTGCAGTGTACGGAAAAAAGACTTAAATAATCTTATCGTTTTCGGGCGGGAAATTTTAAGGAAGATCTGTGTTCTCGTACAGAATGAGATTACTGGAGAGTGGAGGAATTGGCATAATTGTGAGCTGAAAAAATCTACAATAGATCAAACATCGTAGGCCTGATGAGAAGCAAGCGGCGAGTATGGGCAGCACATGTCGCTCAGATCGATAAACACCATGGTCCCTGAAATTCATGGATTTTACTCCCTGCGCAAGAAAACCGCTAGGAAAACCGAAGAAAAGGTGAAGAGAGAGAATCGATGAGGACTTGCTGAAGATCGGCGTAGAGGGTGATTGGCGACAGAAAGCAGGAAACAGAATCAAGCACCTCGTAGCTGCGCGTGGTCCTCTGGTCCTGATCATGTAAAGTAATAACTGTTACGTTACGTCTCGCTACGCAATCTTTATTCTATCTCAAAATACCTGTGTTTCCTTAATTTTGCTGAGAGAACAGACACATGTAGTGACTGTGGAAGCCAAATTACAATATTTTTTCTTGGCGTAAACAGCACAGGCGAGTCGGCATCGCGCCGAGGATTGGTGGGTGCTTCGTTTCACATGGATTTTCCCTAAAACCTCTAAAGTGCCGCAAAATTCTAAGAACGCACATGATACCTGTGGCCGCTCTTGTTTGTCGGAAGGGCAGAGTGCACGCACCCTTTGAAGTCAGGAAGTTCCGTTGAATCCCGGAAATGTTCATAAGTGTGACGAATCTGCTCTCCCTGCAGGATACTGAAGTATGCGACTTCTCCATTTTATGCATCCGCAGTGTGAGAACGCATCGTATTCAGGGTGCTCCAGCAGCCGCCTCCTCCATTTCTGGTTTACCCAGTGAGCGGCTAGACAGCCATCGGCGTACCAACCTTCAGACAGCAAAGGAATACAAAGTGGGCATTATTCAAGAGTTTTAGCCGTTTCCTCCCTGCGAACTGTGGTATAAAGAGAAATCGTGTGCGGCCGAGCCGTTCTAAGCGCTTCAGTCAGGAACCGCGCTGCTGCTACGGTCGCAGGTTCGAATCCTGCCTCGGGCATGGATGTGTGTGATATCCTCAGGGTAGTTAGGTTTAAGTAGTTCTAAGTCTAGGGAACTGATGACCTCAGATATTAAGTCCCGTAGTGCTTAGAGCCATTTGAACTATTTGAAAAATCGTGTGTTGTCAGGTTGGTAATTGTGACACTCTCTTCCCTCGATGACGTTGTGTTCTGAAGCGAGAGTGTGGTGGTGACGAGGGCGGAGAGCTAGGATTGAGCCCGTGATGTCCGATTTTAGTTCGCCTTGGAAGTGTTTACTGTTTGAGTGAGTGTCGCGATTTCGCAGCAGCATAGTCCTTTTACATCTGAGCAACTGACAACATCGTGTTCTTTAAATGGCAACATTTTGTATTTGTATTAACTCAGAGTCGGGACTTAGAATTCAACATTTTCCTTTAATTGCGTTTGTGGGCTTCTCAGACCTACTGGAACGCCACTTGCACGTTCCCTAACAGTCTTCCTAGTTGCTAGTTCCAATTGCTCATAAATAATTAATTTGTTATAATCTCGTTTGATACGACAGTATTCTTTATGAAGAGATTTTTTTAATAATTAGTTTAACGGTGTTGCATACCACAATTTAAACATCTTTTAGCGTTTTGAGTATAGTTAAGATTCCACGGTTTTTAGTTTCAAGCTACTTTTTCTTGTTATACCATTCTTACGACATAATTTTCGCTGGCATCAGAGTATATTGTACACTCTACATCAACGAAATACAAGTACACCTGATTAAATGAAAGAGACCCTTTCGCTCACCTTCAAGTCTTTGAACAGGCGACCCTTCATCATTTAAAATCTTAGAAATATGTTTAGGCACATCGGCAGATCTTAATCTGTGTTTTCATAGTCCCGGGTATCCCTTGGAATACAGGTGTCTCCACTGCGAGACGTGAAATTGCTGGGAGAGTTTTCCTCTTGTTTTTCGTGATTGCGGCTAGTAGCTTGCAGGACTGCTGCCGAACTTCAGAATGTCTCGGGCCATATTGCGGACGACAGTTAGGTTGGGGCCATCTCCAGACACGTTTTCGGCCTGTGATCTCATTGACTGGAGTAGCGAAGAGTCCCACTTCGAACTGAGTCCCGAGACCTGCGAAGACAGCGATGGAATACCAACCTCGATGTTACACGTCATACAGGGCTACAACCAGGACTGATGGTTGACGGTGCCATTTCTTTTCATATCAGGACACTGCTGGTTGTCATCCGCTGCAGCTTACAGCACAGCGATATGTCAACGATATTCTACTCCCCGTTTTGTTGCCCTTCATTGTAAGCCATCCTGGGCTTGCATTTTATCAAGATAATACCCACCCCCATACAGCGAGAGGTTCCTGCATCTTGTCTTCGTAATTTTCAATCTCTACCTTGGCCACAAAGATCACCAGATCTCTCCCCATTTGAGATTTTTTAGAACATTGTGGGCCGGGTCCTCCCAGGGCCCTCCCACCATCTCTGGATTTTGACTACCTGACACACCATTTGCGCAGAATTTGGCACGGCATCGCCCAGGAGGACTTCAACGGCTCTGTCAATCTGTGCCAAGCAGAGCAACTACTTACATAAGGGCCAGATGTCGACCAATGCGTTACTGACTTGCTCAGTTAGTGAAGCCATTTCGCTTGAATAAATCATCCATTTTCTTCTGATAATGTAATCATTTATTTGTCTGCACATATACAACACATGCACCGATTTCCGTCTTCGGAAAATTCCTTCGCAGTTCCTCGCTGTTTTGTCTTAAAGTGTATTTTAAGCAAGTAAGCGAGTCGCCTTTAATATACATTCTTAAATCCCAAAATCCACAATTTCCTTGGGTATACTTAAGTTTTTTGTCTTTCTGTAGTCGAGAGGTACTTAGAGTTTATATCTCACACAGCACTCAATCACTAGACGTTTATTTGAGGAGAGGAAATAGGAAAACGTATCATATTGACCTATAATGATACTGATTGTTGAATACAGCTTCCGACATCAGATATCAGCATTTATTTCGTTGAAACATCCTGGCAGATCAAAACTTTGCTGAACTGAGACTCCCCTAAAGCGACCCCTGGTCTCTTGGCACTGCATCCTTAAACTGTCAGGAAGTTTCACATCAGTGCATACTCCGCTGCAGAGTGAAAATTTCATTCTGAAAACATCCATCATGCCGTGGCTAAGCCGTATCTCTGCAATATCCTTTCTTCAAAGAAAGCTAGTCTTTTAAGTTTCAAAGGAGAACTTTTGGAAGTTTCGAAGGTAAGAAACGAGGTACTGGTGGAAATTAAGCATGGAGGTCGGGTTTCTGTCGTGCTTGGGAAGCTCAGTCGGTAGAGCACTTGCCCACGAAAGGCTTAGGTCCTGAGTTCGAGTGTTGGTCTAGCACACAGTTTTAATCTTCCAAGAAAGTTTATATTAGCGCGCACTTCGCTGCAGAGTGAAAATTTCATTCTGGTTCGATTTCATTGCTTTCTGCTTTCCAGAAAATTGCAAATATTTAAAGTCATAGGATAAATTCATAAGCACTATCTTCACATTAAAGCGAAGAGAAAAAAGGAAACAAACGTGAGCAATGAGTAAGTACCTGAAAGAGTCCAACGCCTAACCTGTTGACGAAAAGAATGTGGTCACCGGCCCACGCGGAAGCCGGTGTCAGGACGGTCAGCAGAGACGAGAGGAAGATGCCGATCCCGAATATGAGTTTGCCTCCGAAACGGTCGGCAAGCACGCCACCGGGGAGGTGTCCCACCGTGTAGCCATAGTAGAAGGCCGCCAGGATCTCTCCTTGCTTATGCTTGTCCCACACAAAGTAGCCCTCCTGCAACACGGATACACACTGATAAATTTTCAGTCTTTGTTACTCAGCTGAACGTGAGAAACACTTACCGATAGTTCAGAGACACTGATAGAGACGGAATTGTATGCATCATAAAAACCTTAAAAAATGCGTGTAAAATGCTTAAAAGTGCATGAAAAATTTCAAAATATGCAAGATCAAGTAAAAAGACATGGTAGTTACTGCATGCATTATATCTTAAAGTCGAACCTGTGCATATCAATTGTGAGGAAGAGCGCCGGCCACGCGAAAAATCGTTACATTTAGAAGGCTGATCTCTTTTTCTGAACGCTTTCTGGCAAAGTTAGGTAGGGGTCCTTTCTGGGACTATTTTCTAAACACTTTTAGAGCGGGGACGCATATCGTTTTGCAAGAATTGTTCCTTCTTTGCTACTGTTGTCGGTAACAATGCGATGCTAGTGGTCGCAGCGAAACAATCGGCATGTACAGGATCAACATCGAGATATATCGCACGCATAGGGGCAAGCTTAAAAGCTCCGTAATAGTTTATTAAAAAACCACCATACAATCATAAATTTTTTTGAACAGCGTTAATTTTTAGTTTATACTATTGGACCAAAACATCATTTACAATTTGTTTTACGTTTTTCTACTATTGTAAACATAAACGACCAAGTGTTGTTCCAAATGCTCGATCATTCAAAACATTTTATAAGCAGAAAAGGACCGTTCCACATCAACTGTGGTAACTGGGCAGTATTTGAATTTGTATCAAATGTTGTCTCTTATTGTTTTTGGTAAAAGTTCACCCATAACATTATTAAAACTATTAAATTGGCACAAGAGTTCAGTGCCAGGGTTATTGTTTAAAATGTTTTCAAGCTTTTCTGAAGTTTTATTGGGAATACCTCCGGTAATGAAGAGTACACTACAATAATTTGGTTCATTAACTGCATATATTCATTCAACGCCAAACCTTGAGTTTCAGTCTTTTTAATACTTGCAGGTATATGGGAAAATGAGTGCTAATCAAAGCAATATCTTTTTTAACACCGGAATCATTAAAAGCTTCCGTGTACTGGCAAACTGCCAAAGCCCCGTGCATTGTCGAAGTCGTTTACTGTCCCTCTAACGGTCTCGAGATGTTCATTGTAAAACAACACAGCTACGATCCATGTATCGCAAACGAGTTACCACTGGTTGGGAGAGGTGGAGATCCAGGCGACACCGGCATAACAGAGGATAGCACAGATCAAACATTTGTAGCTATGGAAGATGGTGGAAGGATGCAATGTCCAAGTCCGGCTGGAAAGGAGTTTCAGAAGGCGGAGTCTACTGCAGGCTTTGTGTTGGTTGGTAATGAGAGGGGAAGTCCAGATGAGGTGGCAGTCAAGGGTGAGTAATGTGGCTAGGATGGTCATAGATGGCAAAGTAGAAGAAATCAAGGAGCTACAAGGAATGGGTGGTGTGACCTGTAATGACTGCCTGGGTTTTGGAAGGTTTTATTGCAGTAGCCACTGGTTATACCAAATGGTGAACTGGTTAATGAGTGTTTTAAGGGAACGCTGGGACCGTTGGAGGGTAAGACAGAGTGCAAGGAAGACAGTGTCATCAGCATATTGAAGGAGATGGACGGGGGGAGGGGGGAAGGGTAACTGGGCATATCGGTGGTGTACAGGAGATAAAGGAGAGGAGAAAGGACAGATCCTTGGGGGCTCACGTGTTTTGGTGTTGAAGGTATGGGATTGGTGTTATAAGTGGTGACATAGGAGGGATGCTGCAAGATGGAGAATGCAACGAGATGGATGATTGGGACGACATAGGTCTGAAGTTTGAAAAAGAGACTATAATGCCATACATGGTCATTGGCGTTCAGAAAAACCTAGGGAAACAAAAATGACAGAGCAACAGGAGTTAATTTGGAGGGAAAGGAGATAGGTGAGGTTAAGGAGCTGGTCTTCAGTAGAGAAGGAATGTCAGAAGCCACACTGAATAATAGGAAGGAAATGGTCTTAACGTAGGTGTGTTGGTTACAGTGGAAGATGATGAATTTGGAAACCTTGCTGAACACTGAGGTGAGGCATATGAGACAGTAGGAGGAGATGTCAGAAGGGTGTTTATTGAGTTTAGGGAACAGCGGGATGCAGGAGGTCTCACATAGCTCAGGGTAAAAGCCAGTGCAGAGGCTGGTGTTGTACACAGTGGCAAGGGCGACGAGAAAAGAGGTAGCACATTCTTTCATGTAACAGTAGGTTATACAATCATGATCAGGGGTGGTGTTGTATTTGGGGCAGAGTATGAGTTAGTGTCATGAGCTGTGATGGGAGTGTTTAATTCTGTCTGTGGCATATGGCCCAAGTACTGGAAACTGAGAGAAAGTGATGGGGCAGTGGTATCAGTACATCCATGGATGGTGGGGTAAGAGGGAGTAGTCAATGTGAGAATCGTCAGGTATGAAGAAGACGTTTGAGAGGTAGGATGTAAAATCATTAGTCCTACTGAGGTTATCAGGGAAGTAGCGACGGTCATGGAGGAGTAGATAATGCAGGGGGACGGGGTGGGTAGCTGACAGTAAGGCGATGGAAGGTGGATCTGTACATGGAGGAGTTGATAAGGAGGATGGTACCGAGTCGTGTACATGTCTCACACCAGTCCTGGTGTTTATTTGCTGCCAAAAGTTTGCAAATGTGTCTCTGTATTTGTTGGTGGCAAAGAAGTTCTTACTAATCACAAGTGCAGAGAAAGGAATGGTAGTGCTGGCAGGATTCATAGAGAAGGAATCTGGTCCATGGTGGAAGGGTAGGGTAATAGGGATGAATGGACTTTGGTTGGAATACGAGCTGCCACAGTGTCGGATGGGGACTTTTAGAGGAAGGAAAAACTGTGGGTGATGACATTAGGGTGTTGGAAGGTGAGGGAGTGATTTCCAACATGGGTGTTAGTGGATTCCTGTTAGGCATTCCAGTCTTCCCAAAGTAATCGTCAATGACTTTGGGATGGATATTTAGGCAGGGAGCGTTAGGAGGGTGAGGGGCGACAGAGATAGTGAGGAGGACAGGGAGGTGATCACTGTCCATAGCATTGAGGACTTTAGCAGTAATGCACCCAAGGAGGTTGGGGGAGGTGAGGACAACATCAGGGATGGTGTTACTTTCAGGACAGGTATGCTGGGGGAGGGGAACAACATCGCCTTGGATGGAGTCAATAAATTGATGTCACCACTGGAGGTCTCCACGGTCCCTTCTATGGATTTTGAGGTCTATGGCAATCACACAGGTGGAGAAGGTGAAATCAAAATGGGCCCAGAAGTCATATGAGATGGGAGTAGTGGGACGAACATAGGTGGTGGTGCAGGTTGATGGTCAGGGTGGGGAGAAAGACGCTGAGGACAAGGTATTTGGTGGGGTCATTATGCAGTGATTGTGGCTAAACAGGAATATGCTTGAGGTAGCCAATAGAAACCCACCTCACGCTAAGATGTGGGGATTGTCAGTACAATGGAGGAAATAGGGGGAAGTGTGGACGTTGCAGTAAGGTTGAAGGAAGGTTTCATTGAGTTTGAATGCATCTATGTGGTGGTGGGACAAGGTGTCCATGAAGAGGAGCTTGTTAGCAGGGAAGGAACATATCTTTTAGTAAAGAAAGCTATACTGCTGTTGCAGAATGAGGGAGGATGAGGGGGTGGAACAGAGAAAGGCTTAGACGTGGGTGTAGTGTTGGGTGAAGATGAAGTGTGGTTTGTTCTGGGAGTCAGTGGCGAGATGTGTTAAGATGGCAGACGGAACGAGAGGCTAGGTAAATCTGCTGGAGGGTGTGTGGGTGCTGCAAGAGGTGGATGTTCTAGAGGACTATGGTGAGGAAGCGGATGATGTTTTCAGCAGTAGGGGTTGGGTGGAGAGAGTGGTTGCAGTGGACTGGCAGATCTATATGATGAATGAGGATGGTGAGTTCAGGTTTTGTAGAAGGGGGTTTAGGAGTAGGTGGGGTGAGCTTCATTATAGGTGTAAGTTTTCAGGTTTTTGTGGCCATTGTCAGTAAAGCTAAAATCTTCTGGGTTGTTAGGCTGTGTCATATTTCCTTCCAAAATAATCGACGTTTCAACCTCTCTGCTGACCTCTCTTCTGGGATCTTCTCCAGGATGTTTCGGCTCCACTAGTGCTAGAACACTTGATATTTTACAAGGAAATATGATGTGGCCTAACAACCCAGAAGATTTTAGCTTTACTGACAATGGCCACTTCATTGCAGGAGCTGCAGAAAGGAGGAAAGGCGAGGTAGGACATTCTTTAAGGATGTGTACGTCTTTGCAGTGAGGGGAGGTGGGGGGATTTTTGCAGGTGGAGGTGAGGTGGTCATTGTAGACAAGACACTTCTGAGATGATGGGGAGAGGATTAGGATAGGCCAATTTTATAGTGGCGGTTTTAGATGAGGGCCCCCTCAGTGAGGAGAAGGTTAATAGAGGAGGCACACTCAGTAAAAACTCTCAGAAGGAATGTGGGGCCAGAATTGCTGTAGTTGCAATGGGTGGAGCAGATGTCAAGGTCAGGATGGGAATTTAGTTCCACCAACACCTCCCCCTCCATGACTTTGGAGCTCAGCTTTGTGATCATGGTGGTGAGAATTGGAGGATGTGAGCAGATTGTTGGTGATGGGGACTGGAGGAGGTATGAAAGGGGGTGAGGGTCGTATAGATGCCAAAGGTGATGTAAGGGATCTTCTAGAGAAGGTCTGTGTGGAAGGAGGGCTTGGGAGACTTAATAAGGATGGATTCTTTGCAGTCTATAAGTCTGGAGGCAAGGGCATTGTGGATGCACTTTCTGATCTCAAGGGCAAAGGTGCGGGATTTGAGGAACTTTTTTGGTCAGGGTGAAAGAGGAGGAAGATGTACACAATAGGGAGTTTGGAGGTGGGAAGAGGAGTAACGTCCATGGGGTCAGAAGGGTCAGGATTTGTCTGCAGTTTTTTGGTGGAGGATGTAGAAGCAGGGTCCACACTGGTGCATTTGAAGGGGCTTTTTGGTGAGTATGGGTGGGGAGGAAGTCGAGGGGGGAAGTTGAGTAGGAGGTGATGTGGGGCAAGTCCTAACTGTGGAGTCGAGGTACTGGAAGGTGGTGATGGGGGTGAATCATTGGGCATGGCGACAGTGGCCTGGTGGATATGACCTGGGTGGCAATGCATGAGTTGGGGGCTTATGCTGCTTGGGGAGAGGGGGAAACTTGCAGCACAACTGGAAGGGGTGGAGATGGTCTGGGAGAAATGGGGATGTACAGTGGAGGAGCAGGAAGTGGAGGAAACTATAAGGAGAAGGAGCTGGACATCGGATGGGGGACCTGCAGAAAAGCGCCAGGTCATAACGGTGGAGACTGGGGAAGGGGTGATGTAAATAATGGTGGTGGTTGGAGTATCTGTGGCGGGGTGTCGGGACGAGGGGAGAGGAGGGGGGAGCCTACCAGCGACGGATGTCGCCTGGGTAGGAAGGGGACGACGAGGTGACGAACAGCAATGCAGGAAGGCAGACGAAGACGACAAACACAGACACGAGGACGGCTTTGGAGACTGGGACGAGAACTTCGATGAAGACAGCGATGGTAAAGGCGGCATCAGGTAGCCCCAGGCGGGCGACGGCTCCCTGCAACGTCGGCGGCGGTGGGTAGCTGGTGGCAGCGACGACGCAGCAGGCAACGGCGACGGCGACGAGGTAGCAGCGGTGGGTAGCAGGCGGCGGCTGCATGCTAGGCGACGGGTAGCACACCCCGGCAGTGCTGCGCAGCGAAAGGCAGCGGCGAAGCGAGCGGTCCCTGGCGGCGGCGGTGACAGGCAGTGGCGAAGAGCAGCGAAGACTTGAAAACTCTTAGATCACTCCAGAGGACAGCCCTGGCAAACGAAACAACGAATGTGGATTCTGCGCCTTGCCTCCTATATACCCAGGACATCATTTGGGAATGAAACACACTTACACCTATTTACAAGTTGCAAGTCACATCTCAGCCAACAGAAACATGGGAAATGTATCGTACGATATGTTTTACGAACGTAGTGCTATTAACTTACCTGGACATTGTTCATTATGTCTCAAGACGAAAAATAAAATTGATCAGTCACCTCCAGTCTAGTCCAGCGCCATCTACCGAGTGTATTGTGTACCTGACGAGCTGGCCAGCTGGGAAACCACGGCTCGCTCAGCCTTCTTAAGCCTCTGCTTCCCGCTGCTTCTGCCGCTGACCATGGCAGAATGCGATGCGACTCGGACTAACTGAAGCTCCACCGCTGACATAAACTCCTCAGCTTAAAACAACCGAAACGGAAATGTTCTTTTGTCAATACACTTCGAATTTCTCATGTGAAAGTTAAATTTCTCCATTTCATACGAGCTATTTTCGAAGAAATCGGACCATACAGGCGTTTTCATGTCGCTAAAATGTCGTTACTTGTTGTGAAAATCCTGTATAGCGAAAAGGCATTGTCTATATTTCCTCTAAGTATTCTCATCACAAGACTAGAATATTAAACTCATTTTTGGTTCATGACGGAGTGCTAAGAGAATGCTCTACCTTTGTCACAGCATGCTTCCTCATTTTCGAAGTCTCTCTTAAAGTAAACAAATGTCACAAACAAAGTTTCTCAAAGTAACAGCACAGAGAAGTTGTAAATATCAGGTTTCTACTACATGTCACTTTATAAATTCGATAATACAGATGATTTTATTGCGACGATCACCTCGCCCTGTGTACTTGTGAGACTGAAATTCCGTTAAAAGATCTCACCGCAACGAAAAATGTCTGATTACCGTCCCATCTCAAGAATCATACCCGAGGTACTCTCGCCTTCGCTCCCACCCGCCCAGTGGACGTCATTGATATCAAACATATATACTAATTAATATATACTAATTAATTAAATTGTTCATGAGAGTCCCTTTGCATGGTAAGTAACTTTTCTTCCTGTAGTCATATTACAGCTCATCAAGAAACTGTTACAGACGCTTCTGTTACGTCCATAGAGGCTTCACACTGGTCTCAGGACACGTCTCTGACAGCAAACGCCCTAACGTTCTGCTCGTTGCCCCACAGTATGACAGAAAAGGAGCCAGCTTGGCCTCTTCCGCCAACTCACAAGGCGTTCTTCTTCGGTAGCATCTCAAATCGTTTGCAATGTCCCTCTTTCTGAACGCGTGTCTCAAGTGCTGCAATTCAAACTTCAGGTGACCGTCGTCAGAAATAATTTTGCTCTGATAACTATCGTGTTCAGGACCTCTTTCTTGTGTACATGGCGATGAGATCGCCGTTCACGTATCGATCAGTTTATATCGGTTTTCTGTGTACTGAATGAACAAGCTGGCGTTCTGCCTTCCGCTCAGCTAAAACATTCTAGAAGGGTAGTTTGACATCCTTCTCCATCTCATGGTAAATTTAATGTTGGGATGGACACCATTCATGTCATCGACGAACTGTTGTAGTGCATTTTCACTGTGAGACCATATCAGGAATGTGCTATCAACATACCTTAGGAAGCAAGACGGACGGACGCCGCAGAGTTCAACACCTGTTCCTCGAAGTATTCCATGAAGTAATTCTCGACTGTTGGAGACAGTGGTGATCCCATCGCTGCGCCATCTGTCATTCCACAATATTCGTCATGGTTCAACACGTCGTAAGGAGCCGGCACGGTAACTCACGGTAACTCAGAGGGTTACGTGCCCTCTTTAATAAAAAAAAAAAAACTGAGCTCATCGATGAACAAAGAACTTCAATGGATGTCTTACGACGTCCGCCCCGAGCAGATGCAGCGAACAAAATGAGATTTTTTTTAAAAAAAAGGGTAGCGTCTTTGATTCGTAATCAAAACGTCTTCGGTCCCAGGTTCGATCCCCGCCACTACCTAAATTTTGATAAATAATCAGCATTGGCGGCAGAAGACTTCCGGCATAAGAAGTCAGCCTCATTCTGCCAACGGCCTTGTCAAAGAGGGCGGAGGAGCGGATAGAGGTTGAGGGCACTCTCTTGTCCTAGGGGTGGGAAATTGCCCCTAAAGGCGGAAGAATCAGCAATGATCAACGACATGAGGATGCAGAAGGCAATGGAAACGACTGCATTAAAGACACGTGACGTGTATCCACAGGACGTGTGGCCTGTAGTTGAATAAGTGTCATGATGATCTTTCCATTGGCAAAAGATTCCGGAATAGTCCCCCATTCGGATCTCCGGGAGGGGACTGCCAAGGGGGAGGTTACCAAGAGAAAAAGATTGAATAATCAACGAAAGGATAATGTTCTACGAGTCGGGGCGTGGAATGTCAGAAGCTTGAACGTGGTAGGGAAACTAGAAAATCTGAAAAGGGAAATGCAAAGGCTCAATCTAGATATAGTAGGGGTCAGTGAAGTGAAGTGGAAGGAAGACAAGGATTTCTGGTCAGATGAGTATCGGGTAATATCAACAGCAACAGAAAATGGTGTAACAGGTGTAGGATTCGTTATGAATAGGAAGGTAGGGCAAAGGGTCTGTTACTGTGAACAGTTCAGTGACCGGGTTATTCTAATCAAAATCGACAGCAGACCAACACCGACAACGATAGTTCAGGTATACATGCAGACGTCGCAAGCTGAAGATGAATAGATAGAGAAAGTGTATGAAGATATTGAAAGGGTAATGCAGTACGTAAAAGGAGACGAAAATCTAATAGTCCTGGGCGACTGGAATGCAGTTGTAGGGGAAGGAGTAGAAGAAAAGGTTACAGGAGAATATGGGCTTGGGAAAAGGAATGAAAGAGGAGAAAGACTAATTGAGTTCTGTAACAAGTTTCAGCTAGTAATAGCGAATACCCTGTTCAAGAATCACAAGAGGAGGAGGTATACTTGGAAAAGGCCGGGAGATACGGGAAGATTTCAATTAGATTACATCATGGTCAGACAGAGATTCCGAAATCAGATACTGGATTGTAAGGCGTACCCAGGAGCAGATATAGACTCAGATCGCAATATAGTAGTGATGAAGTGTAGGCTGAAGTTCAAGACATTAGTCAGGAAGAATCAATACGCTAAGAAGTGGGATACGGAAGTTCTAAGGAATGACGAGATACGTTTGAAGTTCTCTAACGCTATAGATATAGCAATAACGAATAGCGCAGTAGGCAGTACAGTTGAAGAGGAATGGACATCTCTAAAAAGGGCCATCACAGAAGTTGGGAAGGAAAACAGAGGTACAAAGAAGGTAGCTGGGAAGAAACCATGGGTAACAGAAGAAATACTTCAGTTGATTGATGAAAGGAGGAAGTACAAACATGTTCCGGGAAAATCAGGAATACAGAAATACAAGTCGCTGAGGAATGAAATAAATAGGAAGTGCAGGGAAGCTAAGACGAAATGGCTGCAGGAAAAATGTGAAGACATCGAAAAAGATATGATTGTCGGAAGGACAGACTCAGCATACAGGAAAGTCAAAACAACCTTTGGTGACATTGAAAGCAACGGTGGTAACATTAAGAGTGCAACGGGAATTCCACTGTTAAATGCAGAGGAGAGAGCAGATAGGTGGAAAGAATACACTGAAAGCCTCTATGAGGGTGAAGATTTGTCTGATGTGATAGAAGAAGAAACAGGAGTCGATTTAGAAGAGATAGGGTATCCAGTATTGGAATCGGAATTTAAAAGAGCTTTGGACGACTTACGGTTAAGTAAGGCAGAAGGGATAGATAACATTCCATCAGAATTTCTAAAATCATTGGGGGAAGTGCCAACAAAACGACTATTCACGTCAGTGTGGAGAATATACGAGTCTGGCGACATACCATCTGACTTTCGGAAAAGCATCATCCACACATTTCCGAAGACGGCAAGAGCTATCAAGTGCGAGAATTATCGCACAATCAGCTTAACAGCTCATGCATCGAAGTTGCTTACAAGAATAATATACAGAAGAATGGAAAAGAAAATTGAGAATGCGCTCGGTGACGATCAGTTTGGCTTTAGCAAAAGTAAAGGCACGAGAGAGCCAATTCTGACGTTACGGCTATTAATGGAAGCAAGGCTAAAGAAAAATCAAGACACGTTCATAGGATTTGTCGACTTGGAAAAAGCATTCCACAATATAAAATGGTGCAAGCTGTCCGAGATTCTGAAAAAAGTAGGTGTAAGCTATAGGGAGAGACGGGTCATATACAACATGCACAACAACCAAGAGGGAATAATAAGAGTGGAGATCAAGAACGAAGTGCTCGTATTGTGAAGGGTGTAAGACAAGGCTGTAGCCTTTCGCCCCTACTCTTCAATCCGTACATCGAGGAAACAATGATTGAAATAAAAGAAAGGTTCAGGAGTGGAATTAAAATACAAGGTGAAAGGATATCAATGATACGATTCGCTGATGACACTGCTATCCTGAGTGTAAGTGAAGAAGAATTAAATGATCTGCTGAACGGAATGAACAGTCTAATGAGTACACAGTATGGTTTGAGAGTAAATCGGAGAAAGACGAAGGTAATGAGAAGTAGTAGAAATGAGAACAGCGAGAAACTTAACATCAGGATTGATGGTCACGAAGTCAATGAAGTTAAGGAATTCTGCTACCTAGGCAGTAAAATAACCAATGACGGACGGAGCAAGGAAAACATCAAAAGCAGACTCGCTATCGCAAAAAAAAAGACATTTCTGGCCGAGAGAAGTCTACTAATATCAAATACCGGCCTTAATTTGAGGAAGAAATTTCTGAGGATGTACGTCTGGAGTACAGCATTGTATGTAGTGAAACATGGACTGTGGGGAAACCGGAACAGAAGAGAAACGAAGCATTTGAGATGTGGTGCTATAGACGAATGTTGAAAAGTAGGTGGACTGATAAGGTGAGGAATGAGGAGGTTCTACGCAGAATAGGAGAGGAAAGGAATATGTGGGAAACACTGATAAGGAGAAGGGACAGGATGATAGGACATCTGCTAAGACATGAGGGAATGACTTCCATGGTACTAGAGGGAGCTGTAGAGGCCAAAAACTGTAGAGGAAGACAGGGATTGGAATACGTCAAGTAAATAATTGAGGACGTAGGTTGCAAGTGCTACTCTGAGATGAAGAGGTTAGCACAGGTAAGGAAGTCGTGGCGGGCCGCATCAATCCAGTCAGTAGACTGATGACAAAAACCAAAAAAAAAAGAAAGAAATAAGCTGTTGTTAGAATATGATGGAATGATGGAACAACTTGAAGATACAAGGTGGAAGCTGCTGGGCCAAAACACCCAGCATGTCGCACTTCAAAAATGGTTCAAATGGCCCTGAGCACTATGCGATTTAACTGCCGAGGTCATCAGTCGCCTGGATCTTAGACTAATTAAACGTAACTAACCTAAGGACATCACACTCATCCATGACCGAGGCAGGATTCGAACCTGCGACCGTAGCGGTCGCCCAGTTCCAGACTGTAGCGTCTAGAACCGCTCGGCCACTCTGGCCGGCCATGTCGCACTGGTACCCTCCTAAAGCGTGACACAACTTCCAGACTAACTATTACATGGTTTGGGCCTATTTTAATTTTTTTGGGTGTTTCATTAAATGTCTGCGAGTTTACAACGTGGTGTTCACTATGTCCCAGTCTGGTGCTAATAATCCTGCAGGACGTTTTGCCAGTCTGTGGGCAGGCGAACTGTTTGCATTAGCAATGGGCCTAAGATGGTAAATTTCCTTATTTATCTTCGGCAATCCATAATGCCTGAGAGGTCTGGCAGCACGAGGCACTAATTTCTTCGCACGTGTATCAACACCATTTAATGTCTTTTGGTCATTATAGAAGTACTTCCTCCCCCCATGAACCATGGAACTTGCCGTTGGTGGGGAGGCTTGCGTGCCTCAACGATACAGATAGCCGTACCATAGGTGCAACCACAACGGAGGGGTATCTGTTGAGAGGCCAGACAAACGTGTGGTTCGTGAAGAGGGGCAGCAGCCTTTTCAGTAGTTGCAGGGGCAACAATCTGGATGATTGACTGGTCTGGCCTTGTAACATTAACCAAAACAGCCTTGCTGTTGTGGTACTGCAAACGGCTGAAAGCAAGGGGAAACTACAGCCGTAATTTTTCCCGAGGGCATGCAGCTTCACTGTATGGTAAAATGATGATGGCGTCCTCTTGGGTAAAAGAGTCCCCCATTCGGATCTCCGGGCGGGGACCACTCAAGAGGATGTCGTTATCGGGAGAAAGAAAACTGGCTTTCTACGGATCAGAGCGTGGAATGTCAGATCCCTTAATCGGGCAGGTATGTTAGAAAATTTAAAAAGGAAAATGCATAGGTTAAAGTTAGATATAGTGGGAATTAGTGATGTTCGGTGGCAGGAGGAACAAGACTTCTGGTCAGGTGACTACAGGGTTACAAACACAAAATCAAATAGGGGTAATGCAGGAGTAGGTTTAGTAATGAATAGGAAAATAGGAATGCGGGTAAGCTACTACAAACAGCATAGTGAACGCATTATTGTGGCCAAGATAGATACGAAGCCCACACCTACTACAGTAGTACAAGTTTATATGCCAACTAGCTCTGCAGATAACGAAGAAATTGAAGAAATGTGTGATCAAATAAAAGAAATTATTCAGATAGTGAAGAGTGACGAAAATTTAATAATGACTGGAATTCGGTAGTAGGAAAAAGGGGAGAAGGAAACGTAGTATGGGAATAAGGACAGGGGCAAAGAAATGAAAGAGGAAGCCGCCTGGTAGAATTTTGCACAGAGCACAACTTAATCATAGCTAACACTTGGTTCAAGAATCATAAAAGAAGGCTGTATACATGGAAGAAGCCTGGAGATACTGACAGGTTTCAGATAGATTATATAATGGTAAGACAGAGATTTAGGAACCAGGTTTTAAATTGTAAGACATTTCCAGGGGCAGATGTGGACTCTGACCACAGTCTATCGGTTATGACCGGTAGATTAAAACTGAAGAAATTTAAGGAGATGGGACATGGATAAACTAAAAGAACCACAAGTTGTACAGAGTTTCAGGGAGACCATAAGGGAAAATTGACAGGAATGAGGGAAAGAATTACAGTAGAAGAAGAATGGGTAGCTTTGAGGGATGAAGCAGTGAAGGCAGCAGAGGATCAAGTAGGGAGAAAGACGAGGGCTAGTAGAAATCCTTGGGTAACAGAAAAATATTGAATTTAATTGATCAAAGGAGAAATATAAAAATTCAGTAAATGAAGCAGGCAAAAAGGAATACAGACGTCTCAAAAATGAGATCGACAGGAAGTGCAAAATGGCTAAGCAGGGATGGCTAGAGGACAAATGTAAGGATGTAGAGGCTTATCTCACTAGGGGTAAGATAGATACTGCCTACAGAAAAATTGAAGAGATCTTTGGAGATAAGAGAACCACTTGTATGAGCATCAAGAGCTCAGATGGAAACTCAGTTCTAAGCAAAGAAGGGAAAGCAGAAAGGTGGAAGGAGTATATAGAGGGTCTATACAAGGGCGATGTACTTGAGGAAGGACAATATTATGCAAATGGAAGAGAATGCAGATGAAGATGAAATGGGAGATACGATACTACGTGAAGAGTTTGACAGAGCACTGAAAGACCTGAGTCGAAACAAGGCCCCCGGAGTAAACAACAGTAGGTCTACTGACAGCCTTGGGAGAGCCAGCCCTGACAAAACTCTACCATCTGGTGAGCAAGATGTATGAGGCAGGCGAAATACCCTCAGACTTCAAGAAGAATATAACAATTCCAATCCCAAAGAAAGCAGGTGTTGACAGATGTGAAAATTACCGAACTATCAGTTTAATAAGTCACAGCTGCAAAATACTAACGCGAATTCTTTACAGACGAATGGAAAAATTAGTAGAAGCCGACCTCGGGGAAGATTAGTTTGGATTCCGTAGAAATATTGGAACACGTGAGGCAATACTGACCCTACGACTTATCTTAGAAGCTAGATTAAGGAAAGGCAAACCTACGTTTCTAGCATTTGTAGACTTAGATAAAGCTTTTGACAATGTTGATTGGAATACTCTCTTTCAAATTCTAAAGGTGACAGGGGTAAAATAAGGGAGCGAAATGCTATTTACAATTTGTACAGAAACATGATGGCAGTTATAAGAGTCGAGAGACATGAAAGAGAAGCAGTGGTTGGGAAGGAAGTGAGGCAGGGTTGTAGCCTCTCCCCGATGTTATTCAATCTGTATATTGAGCAAGCAGTGAAGGAAACAAAAGAAAAATTCGGAGTAGGTATTAAAATCCATGGAGAAGAAATAAAAACTTTGAGGTTCGCCAATGACATTGTAATTCTGTCAGAGACAGCAAAGGGCTTGGAAGAGCAGTTGAACGGAATGGATAGTGTCTTGAAAGGAGGATAGAAGATGAACATCAACAAACGCAAAACGAGGATAATGGAATGTAGTCGAATTAAGTCGAGTGATGCTGAGGGAATTAGATTAGGAAATGAGACACTTAAAGTAGTAAAGGAGTTTTGCTGTTTGGGGAGCAAAATAACTGATGATGGTCGAAGTAGAGAGGATATAAAATGTAGACTGGCAATGGCAAGGAAAGCGTGTCTGAAGAAGAGAAATTTGTTAACATCGAGTATAGATTTAAGTGTCAGAAAGTCATTTCTGAATGTATTTGTATGGAGTGTAGCCATTTATGGAAGTGAAACATGGACGATAAATAGTTTGGACAAAAAGAGAATAGAAGCTTTCGAAATGTGGTGCTACAGAAGAATGGTGAAGATTAGATGGGTGGATCACATAACTAATGAGGAAGTATTGAATAGGATAGGGGAGAAGAGAAGTTTGTGGCACACCGTGACCAGAAGAAGGGATCGGTTGGTAGGACATGTTCTGAGGCATCAAGGGATCACCAATTTAGTATTGGAGAGCAGCGTGGAGGGTAAAAATCGTAGAGGGAGACCAAGAGATGACTAAGCTAAGCAGATTCAGAAGGATGTAGGTTGCAGTAGGTACTGGGAGATGAAGAAGCTTGCACAGGATAGAGTAGCATGGAGAGCTGCATCAAACCAGTCTCAGGACTGAAGACCACAACAACAACAACAACTTTCGTCAATATACTGCCGGCTGGTGATTAGTCTGACGTTCTCAGCTGCGTCGTGCGAGATTTGACAAATGTACTGCTCTAATCTATTTATACTATCTAGAATTGGCAGATGCCGCAGGACTGATGATAAATTAAGACCCTTATTTTAATGCTACCACAGAGCTATTGTCCAGTTCCTTGTTGGAGAGAGCAACAACCGTTCTATAGGCTCTATCATTTTCCACGTCAATTCCCCCTTGAGTCAAGCTGTAAAACTTGTTATATTACTTTGACGTTGTCTTGCACAAACTCGCACGCTGTTGTGCCGCCGTGGTTGCTTCCAACCAAACCCCAATAGAACGGAAACACGGTTGACGACAAAATTTTATGATAATCGATTATGTTTCTTGCATTAATATCAAGCTCATACCTTTTATTTCTTACAATAAGGTCAAGCTCATACCTTTTCTGCCATTTCGCTGACTCGCTATGGCGCAACGTGCCCTCTTCAAAAAGTCAAAATATGTGGCCTCAGATTCTTTCGCGGCGCAATGTCTATATAAAATCTTCTCGGTTTTCAAGCCGCGTCAGTTCGAATAAAATTCTCGAGCTTTCGAGCGCCATAGTTGTCAGGAGTAAAACCACAGACTGCCAGGGTTGGCACGGCTCTCTGCTTATATAGCCACATATGTTTTCTCTACAGTGAGGATGTAAAGCATAGTGTCAGACTGCTGAAAAAACTGCGGAAATCACATTTTCTGGGCCCTTTAGCATTTTTGCAAAGCTGCCGGGACAAGAAGATAATTCCCGCTTTGCTGTAGTTAACACTGCTGCAGCGGATAGAATTGAATGGCAATAGTTTTCACCACCATGTACACAAGAAAGCGGTCCTGAATACGACAGTCCACAGAAAAAAAAATATTTCTGACGACGATCACCTACAGTATGAATTGCAGCACTTGAGACACGTGTTCTGAGAGAATCGTTATAGCAAGAGAGAGATTGCAAACGATTTCAGGTGCTACCGAACAAGGATGCCTTTTGAATCGGCAGAAGAGGCCAAACCAGATGCTTTCCTTCCATACTATCGAGCAACGAGAAGCAAATTAAGACGTGTGCTGCAGAGATATGGACTCAGACCAGTCTTCCGGCTCGCCCCTAAGATACTAGGTGCGCTGTGTCTTGTGCGTGTGGTGTCCCTTGCGAATGCCGGAGCATCTATTCATGCGTCAACATATTGTCATTCCGTTGTACAAGAGGCAGCTGAGATTAGAATGAACTGTAACAGTTTTGTCAGACACCAGGTGTACACACTTAACGCGCATGGAGGCGGGCTTTGGATAACGAAAGGAAACAGCGACGGATGATTGACAGTTGTAGGGAGCCTGGAGCCTCGACAGTTTCAGACGTGGCGTCGGTCCCTCGCGCCAAATGACGTTACTCGGTCCCGCGATGAGGCCCATGATAAAGACAGGCTGTGACGCGTACGTAACAATCCAGGTCTCACGAGTGCCAGCAACCATCTCCGGCGGGAGGCGAGTAAGTATTTCAGACGAGTTTAATAATAATTCTTGACTGCTTGTTTAAATTCATAAATGTTCTCACAGCACACAACGAAATTAAGACCTTCAATGGGTACCTTTTCAATGAAATACTGACTTCTACATCTACATTCTACTTTTATACTCCGCAAGCCACTCAACGGTGTGTGGCGGAGGGCACTTTACGTGCCACTGTCATGACCTCCCTTTTCTGTTCCAGTCGCGTATGGTTCGCGGGAAGATCGACTGCCGGAAAGCCTCCGTGCGCTCTCGAATCTCTCTAAGTTCACATTCGTGATCTCCTCGGGAGGTATAAGTAGAGGGAAGTAATATATTCGATACCTCATCCAGAAACGCACCCTCTCGAGACCTGGCGATGCAGAGCGCCTCTCTTGCAGAGTCTGCCACTTGAGTTTGCTAAACATCTCCGTTACGCTATCACGGTTACCAAATAACCCTGTGACGAAACGCGCCGCTCTTCTTTGGATCTTCTCTATCTCCTCCGTCAACCCGATCTGGTACGGATCCCACACTGATGAGCAATACTCAAGTATAGCTCGAACGAGTGTTTTGTAAGCCACCTCCTTTGTTGATGGACTACATTTTCTAAGGACTCTCCTAATGAATCTCAACCTGGTACCCGCCTAACCAACTATTAATTTTATATGATTATTCTACTTCAAATCGTTCCGCGCGCATACTCCCAGATATTTAACAGAAGTAACTGCTACCAGTGTTTGTTCCGCTATCATATAATCATACAATAAAGGATCCTTCTTTCTATGTATTCGCAATACATTACATTTGTCTATGTTAAGGGTCAGTTGCCACTCCCTACACCAAATGCCTATCCGCAATATATAGCAATGGTCCCTTAACACTCCCTAGTGGCACGCCAGAGGGTCTCTCCATTGATAACAACATGCTGTGTTCTGTCTGCTAAAAACTCTTCAATCCAGCCACACAACTGGTCTGATATTCCGTAGGCTCTTACTTTGTTTATCAGGCGACAGTGCGGAACTGTATCGAACGCCTTCCGGAAGTCTAGGAAAATAGCATCTACCTGGGAGCCTGTATCTAATATTTTCTGGGTCCCATGAACAAATAAAGCGAGTTGGGTCTCACACGATCGCTGTTTCTGGAATCCATGTTGATTCCTACAGAGTAGATTCTGGGTTTTAAAAAACGACATTATTCTCGAGCAAAAAACATGTTCTAAAATTCTACAACAGATCGACGTCAGAGATATAGGGACCTGCACGGAGTCGCTCGTTCACGAAGTGTAACGGACAAGCCGAGTTGTGTAACGTTATAAATACGTTGTAGGACCCGTATATCTCTTTGGTAATGGTCCCGCGACATGTCGGAGCTGCTATGAGCTGCCCAACTCACCTTCAGCTCACGCGTTTTTACGGTCCTCTCTGACTAGCGCCAAAGGCTGCAATCGTGGCTATATAAGCGCGAAACCGTGATAGCACTGGCAGTTAGTGGTTTTATTCATGACGATAGCGGAGACAGCCAACGAAAGCTCGAGATTTTTATTCAAATAGACGCGGCTTGAAAACCGAGAAGACTTTATCCGTGTTACAAGAGTTTTAGTCCCACTATCGGAACAACTGCAATCTGACGCAACCTCACTGGTATCTAAACATACAATTTCTGGTTGCAAAGTTTCCGAGTAGATGATCTGGACGAGATGCCCCGATTCGGTGGCCACCACAATCACACAACTCTCACCACTAGATTTCAACCTATGGGGTTTTATAAAGAACCACGTGAAACGGGCTAATATTGCCAACCTACGGGTTTTAAAGATATGCATTTGCAATTCACTTAAACATGTCCCAATGAAAATCCTCGATGGTAAGTGGAGAGAAACTAAATGCATACTGTGTACTTTCCGCGCCACTAAAGGCAGTCATTTTAACTTGTATGAATGAGGAAATAAAGTCGCAAACTGAAAACGAGTCCTTATTACCTAGCGTAACCAAATTCTGAAGCGATAAAGGTTATTTATGGACACGCTAGTCTATAAACAAATGGATAAACCCACCTCTGTAGCTAAAATGTTAAAATCTCAATGGCTCTGCTGACGACAACTGCGATTCTTGACTCTGACGGCCTGTGGGACTCACCTTGCGTGACCCAGCGCCTTCCGCAGCCAGCTCTCCTGGACACGCCAGTGGGTCGTCAGCCACGTAGTCGCTGTCGTTGCCGCCGCTTTCTTGCAGGGCCGTCTGGTTGACCATGTCCACAATGGCCACGGAGATGTTGACGCGTATCGCGTATTTTACAGCAAGTCCCAGCATGCACAGAAGCGCCAGCGTATAGCGGCTCTTCCACAGGCCTGCACACAAATATACTTCAATTGGACATATCGAACTAGAAATGTTTATTGATTAATTTAAACTCTATGACCACCTGCTTAACAGCGTGTTATTTCACCTGTGGAACGCAATACAGCATCGGCTTTGTGGGGCATTGATTCCACAAGTCCTTGTAGACTAGTCTACACCCAGGTCACGGAATTTCTGTTACTGACGGCCCAGTGGTTTGCCGACACGAATCTGACGTCGCCGATATATGCCACCGTGTTCACAGTAGGCGAATTTGGTGGCAAAGACATCGTGAGCTATCATACTCCTCAAACCACAGTAGCACGATTCTGGTGTTGTGACACGTTCAGTTACACCGCTGGAAATTGCCATCGTCGTCGGGGACGACGTCAAGCATGAAGGAATGCAAATAATTCACAGTCATGTTTGCACAGTCCCCACTTGCCAAGGTGCCTTCGATTACTACCACAGGCCCCAAAAAAGTCCAGGTGAATGTCCCTCATAGCATACCACTGCAACCATTCGACTAGATGACAGTGGATCTTACCTACTGGTAAGCTCCCTCCTGCCATAAAATGGCGGTAAGTTCAAATTCCATCAGAACAATGCAACACACCATGGCTACCTCCACTAACCTAAGAAAATGGCGGGAAAAAAGGGCACTTTGGCTACCTCCACTAACCTAAGTCACCTTGTGTAACAAACGAGGTTCTTCCGATCATGTGTTATGTTTATATTGATCCAGGGTCTAACCTCGATGATCCTGTGTCCACTGCAGTCGTAACTAACGATGCCTTTGGGTCAAAGTGTGAACACATAATGGCCGTGAGCTGCAGAGTCCCTTAGTCAACAATGTATGCTGAATGGTATGCTCTGAAGCACTCGTGCCTGCACGAAATTTGTATTCTGTCGCGAGATCTTCTACAGATCGCCGTCTCTCCTGCTTTATAGAGGGAGCAGACCTCCACCCTCCACCTTCTGTGATGAGGAGTGGACAGCTAACACCTTGTGGTATACACTCGGTTTCACTGTCCATAAACCAGTTTCTGTAGATTCTCACTGCAGTACCACGCAGACAGCCGTCCAGCATCGCCTTTCAGGAGCCACTAGTTCGCAGGTGCTGAGCCCTAATAATCTGCCTTTGTCAAAGTCGTTTATGTCAGTGGATTTTCCCACTTCGTATTCTAGTTACAATGATACCCCATTCATCTTTGACCCGCACATATGCTTACCTTACTGCGTTACGCGCCCCTAACGCCGCCAGGGGGCATTCAGTCTCGCAGTAGGCGTAATGTTTTAGCTCATCAGTGTACGAGGTGCTAGAAGTAACAAGCACGAACTCAACAGCTTCGTCTTTCGAATAAATCGCATACTTACGAAATGACAGCATGGCGAACTCAACAAAAACTACATTAGGTGTGAACGCAGTACATTGGGCAGACACAGTGATGTGACTCACAGTGCTGTACAGAGCACATCAGGAACATACTATGAAAAAAGACAGACAAGTCCACTGCAGCAGAACATAGCATCAACGAGAGACATGCATTCGAATTTGAAAGAACGAAGAAATTATGGTGTGTCAACGGTTTCAGTTGGCAAAGAGGCAGTGGAAACAAGTTTGCACAAAACGCTAGTAAACTGTGTTAGTGGATTTCAGCTTATCACAGCACAGGATGCTACAATTGAGAAAATACGTCAGGAATGCTCCGTTCTGATGGAGGCGGCGATTTGACGCCCGAACCAACGGTCGCATTGAGTTCTCACACCACGGACATGGCACCACCAGTAGAGGAACTGGGCTGTTAGTGGCACATCTTGTTTGTGCGGGTTGCCTACATCAGAGGCAGGTATGCACTCAGAGGCAAACCTATTGTTCTCTTTTGATTGACAGGTCCTTAACCTATTGTTCTTTTAAGTGGTTTTCCATGTCACCCCCGTTTCCTGTTGATTGACAGGCAGTTATACTATTGTCCCCCCACCCCCCTCCTCCCACAACCCCCTACTCACTGCTACAGATACATTGAGTTATTGGAATAGCTCCCCTCACTCTTTTAATTTGATTGAGTACTTAATTAAATTGATCAATTAATAAATCTTTCACCCTCTGGTAACCCCCCATCCTGCCAGAAAATGGCGGTAAGTTCAATTTCCATCAGAACAATACAACACACCATAGCTACCTCCACTAACCTAAGAAAATGGCAGGAAAAAAGGGCACTCTGTCTACCTCCACTAACCTAAGTCATCTGACTGCCACCTCTTCCTATGGATTGGTGGGAAAAGGACTCTTGATGTGCTGGACAGAAGTCTTTATTTTCAGTCTTCAGTTAAACAATTAGAGGCAGTAACGCCATCAAGTGTGTTCACCCCAAGGTCCAGAATCCAACTGTGCTAGTACACAGTACTGCCACCAGAGAATGCTGTCATCCCTTCCGTGATGTAACCCAAGATGACAGTATGGTGGTGGTGGAGAGGAAGGATCACATAACACGAAATTCAAGGGTATATTGTTTATTTCTAAAAAAAATTCGGTTTGTGGGGTTGGATTTCTCTTGCTCATCATTCTCTGCTGTTTAGAAACATGTAGGTCTTGTAAGAAGCAATTACACAGGGCAAGCATGTTGCATAACCTAATGTTTGGCACTGTACTCTGGATGTCTTAACATAATGTTTGGGCCTGTGTCGGCACTTAACCTATTGTTCTGTTAAGTGATTTTCAATGTCACCCCCATTTCTTTAAACTATTGTACCACCTTTGATACCAATTTAAGTAATTAGTTATGTCCTCCCATAATTTTCTAGAACACTTTTCGAATTTCACTTGCTTTTGAACAGCATTTCTGGAGCATCTTCTTTGTCACCCACCCCCTTAATATATTGTACTGCGTTTTACATACAAATTATGCAAATTAACCTATCGTTCTACAGTTAACCTGCTGTCCTGCTCCATGTCACCCACTCAGACACACCTTCCCCTTAACTATTGTACCACTAGCATGATGTTAACATAAAAAATTATGCAAATTAATTAAATTGCTATTATTCACATGTATGGGGTAGTTTTTCTTAATTCCCAGAATCCTAATGGTCGGTGAACTCGATGGAATATAGTTTAAACAAAAGATCGCTAATAAAAGACACATCCAACCACCCGACACCCGATGCCGATGCAGGAGTCTGGGTGCATCAGCAGGCCCCACAAAGTGGTGATGTGGCCATCAGCTGCCCAGTAATGCACAGGTGTCCATTCAGGACCCGCAAGCATGAGGTGGCAGCATCCCTTTCATACTTGACATCCAAGAAATTGCTGTTGAAATGCGTGTTCGCCTAGGCACCGTTGCTGGCGCGATGATGCATAGGTGAGGCGCGGGTCCAGCGCCGAGAGATGTTGCAATGCTTCCCAAAGTAGCACAGGGAACATTGTTTCTAGAAATCCTAATGGGACAGCCCGTCCATCACTGAATTTACCCGTCAAACTGCTGCTGCTGCCAGTGTGGGAGCACGGTCTGTCCTTTTTTTCTGCAGATGAGACTTTCAGTGGGAAAAAAACTATTTTCTACACATCGCCATATTGCAATGGCAGTTAAACCCAGCAAAAGTTGTCTACAGATCATCAACTACATACAAGTCTCACAAGAATATTAGGAGCCAGGAACATATTTACCAGTGTAACTAGAATTAAATATTACGATTGCTGCTACAGTCTGACACCGATTGATGTACAGGTAATGTCTCCTCTTGACAGCTGTGGTTCTGGTGCGAGTTTCAGTATCTATAGTGCACATAATTTTCCATGTAAAAATCTCTCTCATACCTTCACGGTTTTCGATGTGCTGAATTTATACATCCCTCACGATAAGACACATACTCATTTTCTCTGATCATGCCACGACAGAAGCCACAGTGACTTTGGACTGCAACATACAGGCTGTGATTCAGAAGTTTCAAGACTTAACTAAGAACTATAAATTTATTGGACATGTAAGTATAACGGACAAAAATTCTTCAAAATATGATCCTTCAGCATCAACACAGTGCTGCCAGCGGAGAAGTGAAGCAACTTCAACCACTTAATAAAAGCAATTCTTCCAGTACAGACCGTATACCAGTTAAGTTCCTTTCAGAGTATGCTGATGCAATAGCTATATACTTAGCAATCATATGCAACCACTCGCTCGATAACAGAGCCGTACCTAAGGACTGGAAAGTTGCACAAGTCATACCAATATTCAAGAAAGGCAGTAGGAGAAATCCACTAAATTACAGGCTCATATCTTCAGCGTTGATATGCAGTAGGATTTTGGAATATACAGGTACATTGTCTTCGAACATTATGAATTACCTCGAATGGAACGGTGTATTGACACATTCAAAACGGATTTAGAAAATATCGTTCTTGTGAAACATAACTAGCTGTCTACTGACAGTGTTATCGACAAAGGATTTAAGATTGGTTCCCTGTTTCTAGTTTTCTGAAGGCTCTTGACACCATACCTCAAAAGCAGCTTGTAATCAAATTGAGTGCTTACGGTATATCGTCTCAGTTATGATTGATTTCGTGATTCCCAGTCAGAGAGGTCACAGTTCCTAATAACTAACGGAAAATCTTCGGATGAATCAGAAGTGATTTCTACCGTTCCCCAATGTAGTGTTATAGGCCCTCTGTTGTTATCTATACAAACGATTTAGGAGACAATCTGAACAACTGTCTTGGGCTAGGCGCAAATTGAGACGCGTATAGCGCGTGTGGCGCGACGCAGAGCAGCGCGCGGTTTTGCAACATCATAGGTTCAAATGGGACCGCGCAAATTGCGACGCGACGCGACTGGGACGCGACACGCGCCTGCGCCAGGTCGCGCGTCGTTGTGGTTGAGGCACAGTTTCACGCGCCGCGCGTCGCGCTTGCCTCGCTACCACCGTGAGAAATTTGAGGCGGGGAGCGGAAAAGTAGCCCGGCCATATGCTCACATCGGAACGGCGCCTATGAGCAGTGGTAATATTGCCCATACGATAAATTTTGCCTTACTGTGTACTTAATTTTATTGCCTTTGGGTAGTGTTTCGTTTTTCGCCATTTAAACGCTCCAGCTTTCTTCGTTAGCACGTTATACTTTTCTGTATCTGCATAGTTTTGTTTTGTTTTTCTTCTGTCAAGAAAAATGTAAACTTCAGTAACTGATGAGCCATTGGCCGCTGGAATTGCACCATATGCCTCCGCGATGTTTTCAGATCGCAAGAAGGGACAGAAGGTAGTGAATAAGGAAGCAAGGAATATTATAAAGTCATGTGATTAAGAATCAAGGCAGGAAAGTAAAACACGGTTATCTTCTCGCTGCCTAGTATGCTGGAGTATCTGTACGATCTGTTACAAAACTTTAGAAAGGGATAATCTCCACAAGTGTGATCCCTTTGTGCTCCTGGTAAAAAGCGTCCAAGATCTGAAGTGTAGAAGTCTCACAGTGACTACTTGGATATGGATGTAATAACGTAATACGATACACTGTACTACCTCTATGAGAACATCACATTTCCACTACAAGCTAGAAACAGTAGAAAAGCAGTCACAAAAAACAATGTTTTAATTTGTTCGCTGTGTTGAGAAAAAGCATTTCAGTTGTTGCTTGCACATTATCGGCATTAATAAACTAATTATACAACAGGCTACACAAATGAAGAAAATGGTCGGTACTTTGTTGAAATGTACTGCTGACTGTGGTGTCACCGCCAGACACTACAGTTGCTAGGTGGTAGCCTTTAAATCGGCCGCGGTCCGTTAGTATACGTCGGACCCTCGTGTCGCCACTGTCAGTGATAGCAGACCTAGCGCCGCCACACTGCAGGTCTAGTCTAGAGACTCCCTACCACTCGTCCCAGTTGTATAACCGACTTTGCTAGCGATGGTTCACTGTCTACATACGCTCTCATTTGCAGAGACGACAGTTTAGCATAGCCTTCAGGTACGTCATTTGCTACGACCTAGCAAGGGGCCATATTCGGTTACTATAATAACTTCAAGAATGTGTTCTGAAAAGATAATATTGTGAATCATGTACCGTCAAGAGCGATGTTCATCATTAATGGATTAAATTTAAGTATCAAACTAATTACGTCCCCTTTCTGAATTCTCATTCCTTTTCATGTTCCAGACCTCACGTCAGTATAGCTCTTCCCTCCTCACGCTAGTCTGCTTGAGATAAAACGCGTGCATTTCGGCCTCCACTCGTAACACGGTGTTGGCTCTTCTGCTAACACAAAACTGACAAAGGTAGATCTACTTTCATGACAATGTTTGCCGAACTCCAGCTCAAAAGGCACACATGGCTAGCTTGTGTATACCTGCCGCGCACTTTATCCTACGCTGCTGATAATACACTGACCATTGTGCTGTACAACAGATCAATAGCTTACGAAGAGCTTCATAGTGTCGGTTTGCAGTAACGTAAAAGAAGAAATTTCATTTTTATTTTCATACTAGGAAGCTCTTAGCCGGCCGCTGTTGCTGAGCGGTTCTAGGAGCTTCAGTCCGGAACCGCGCTGCTGCTACTGTGTGATGTCCTTAGGTTAGTTAGGTTTAATTAGTTCTAAGTCTAGGGGACTAATGACCTCAGATGTTAAGTCCCATAGTGCTTAGAGCCATTTGAACCATTTTTTGAAGCTCTTCTTCCGCTAGCTGTCGATAACTCTCCAAAAATTAGTCACTGGAGTGAAATAAATAAAAAGGGAAGTGTAAGTACTGACATATCGCCATGGATAAGAAAGTTCCGTGTGTTTAAGAATTGGCAAAACACTCTCCTTGTGTGCTATCATTCGCCAAACCTTCGTTTCGATGTCTATACTCCATTCATCGAAACAAGAGACGTACTCTAAACACGGCAAGGCGCGTGACCACAGCGCTGCCGTCGAAGGGTGTACGAGGCAGGGGCGTCAGAAATTAAAAGTCGTGTTTTTTATAATTTGGCACCTTTTTTTACGTTACATTAAAATTTATTGTCACTAAAAAAGAGAAGTAGTTACAGGAAAAGTTGTTTTTTCGCGTTACTCTATATTTATCACGCCATATCTCCTAAACTGTGTGTCTCACAGCAAAATAATTTTATAATTGCCTTCAGTACCATATGGCGATAACGTCTGCAAATTTCCTGCCCAATAGAGTCTGTAATAGTGAAGAAATAAATTAAAAACTCACGTCTGATACAGAACTTTTACCAAATCATCATCCGAAATATAGTAAACGACAAACTTTTCCCCTTTAAATTTTTTTGTGGGGTGTAGGTGAGAAAAGTTTCAGAAAGGTTTGAATTTAATTTTTTAGTTTGTTCGAGTGCGATGGGTGCAACCGTTTGTCCTTTATGAGTGATGCATTGTGCGGTTCGCAGGCGCGGCACTCAGTGTGGCCGTCTCAGTTGCAGGTGTGAGCTCTTTAGTAGGTGTTGTACAGCGGCGATTTCAGGATATCTTAAGTTCATCTGTAAAGACTCGTGATAGACTAGTTGTTGATTATTAGAGTAAGTATATGTTTTTGTAGTAACGCTGAGCATTCACTGTTTATGTGTGCATCCAATAGCACCGCATGGTTTCTTATTTTATATATTCACTTATTTCATTAGCATCACATACGGCTGTCCTCATTATGTCATCCACGGATTCAGCGAGCAAGGTCGACGTGTCAGTTCTGAGTCCATCAAAGAAGCGAGCAAAGAAGAAATCATTAAGTTCTTCCGAGAAGCATTTGGTGCTTAATGTGTATAAAACGGAACTGTTACATCCAGAGCAGTCGATGAGTGACATTGTTTCAAAAACAGCTGCAGCTACAGGTGTTGGACGTTATACAGTGTATCGTGTGACACGTAAGTACAAGGCCACACACTCTTTGAAGTCTCCCAAGAAAGGAAAATTATAAAAACTCTCTGAAAGTGTTGATGTCTTCGATATAAATGCGATACGAAGGAAAGTACACGAATTTTTTTCGTGACGAATTGCCAACAATTGACAAAGAGCTTACAGTCGTTATTGAGAGAAATGAATTTCAAATATGTCCGGCGTGGGCGCGATAGCGTGCTGATAGACAGGGATGACGTCAATTTATGGAGGAGGCGTTATCTTCGAACCATTAAACGGTTGAGAGATGAAGGCAGACCCATTTACTATTTGGACGAGACGTGGGTGAATGCAGGACATACCCGAACCTACGTCTGGGTAGATTACACTATCAATTCTTCAAAACAAGCGTTTCTGTCCGGGTTATCCACCGGAAGCAAGGGCCCATCAGGTAAAGGGAAACGTCTGATTATCGCACACACTGGCAGCAAAGCAGGGTTCGATGAAGGATGTTTGTGGACTTTTGAATCCAAGAAAAGCGGAGATTATCATGAGGAGATGTGCGCCGAAACTTCGAGAAGTTATTTCAGTATGTTCTTCCTCAGCTTCAGGAAAATGCAGTTATTGTTCTTGATAACGCGTCGTACCGTTCTCGGAGAAAATAAAAAGTTTCCAATGCCAATTCCAATAAGCACGAAATATCAGAGTGACTAAAATCTAAAAACATCGATTTCGAAGACCGTATGTTGAAGAAAGAACTTTTAGATATAGTTAAAAATCACAGAACAGCACACAACGAATACGGAGTAGATGAAATGGCGAAGAATGCAGGGAAAACTGTTCTCAGAATTCCTCCGTACCACTGTGAATTAAACGCCATCGAGTTAGAATCCAAGGCTATGTTGCAGCGAAAAACAAAACATACAAAACGCCGGAAGTTATAGTACTGCTAGAAGAAGCAGTAAGAACAGTGACTGCAGAGGACTGGAACAAGTGCGTCCTCCATGTCGTAGAAAAAGTTATAGAGAAGAGAAGAGAGAGGAGCGGTTTGTTATAAACCTCAATGAAAACAGTTCAAGTTCGACAGAGTGAACCTTGTTTCGTCCTTTATCATTATTATTACTGGTATTGTTATTAAAATTAACAATTAATTGTGTGTGAATGGAGCGTTTCGTTAGCAACCTGAATGAAAATAAATCTGCTTCGACAGAATGAACTCAGTTTAACATTACTGTTAAATTTATTTCGCACATTGTTGCCAAGGTTTCTCACGGTACGCTGTGACAGCTCGGCAGCCAGCCGAACGCCGCCAGCTGCAAAGCGTGCGCAAAGGATTTTCCGCACCGCTACGTATGACGTAAACACCGAATGCTTTCTCTGGAAACGAGCGTAGCCGCTCACGTGACACTGTTTATGTTTCGTCCCAGCTCTCGGTGAATAGACTTTAGAGCTGTTTAGGAGATATGAGACATGTTGTATTTCATTCTCGCGGGCTTGGGATCGGAAGTGGGCGCGCTACATAGGATCCATTTTCTCAAGATCGGAGACAGATGGAGACCTCCTCCCAAGTCTAAACAAAAATTCAACATGTTAGCTAAATTTCATACACAGCAACGTATAGTGTAATACGCACCAAACGCAAAATCACAGCGACACCTAATTTTCGAAGCAAACTTTTTCAGTTTTGAGTAGTGTCTTACTAAAATGTGGTGTACATCACAATAAGAATGGTCATTAGCGAGATGACGGACGCTTCGCCACGAAGCTGGCATTTAACGCTACAAGCAAGGCAATTATCAAAACTTTTCAGTGAATAGTTCCTGTAAAATCGTTTGAGATAGATAACAGGTTGCGCGCGCTTCGGTTCTGTCAGCGCAGAGCGTCGCTAGTCGGCGCGTGCGAAGTATGGTGTACGTTCCGCAATATGCGCTGCACCCGCGCGACTCGTGCGGCACGTGCGTGTCGCACCGTAGTGTCGTGTCACGTCACACGTTCTATACGCGCCTCAATTTGCGCATAGCCTCAGGTTGTTTGCAGATGACGCTGCCGTTTGGCCACTAGTAAAGTCATCAGAAGATGAAAACAAATCCAAAAACGTTTTAGATAAGTTATCTGTGTGGTGCGAAAATTGGCCATTAACCCTAAATAATGAAAAGTGTGAGCTCATCCATATAAGCACTAAAAGGGATAGGTTAAACTTCGGTTTGACGATAATTCAGTCAAATCTAAAGGCTGTAAATTCAACTGAATACGGTACCTTTTTTTTTTTTTTTTTGGTCATCAGTCTACTGACTGGTTTGATACGGCCCGCCACGAATTCTTCTTTCCTGTGCTTACCTCTTCATCTCAGAGAAGCACTTGCAACCTACGTCCTCAATTATTTGCTGGACGTATTCCAATCCCTGTCTTCCTCTACAGTTTTTGCCCTCTACAGCTCCCTCTAGTACCATGGAAGTCATTCCCTCATGTCTTAGCAGATGTCCTATCATCCTGTCCCTTCTCCCTATCAGTGTTTTCCACATATTCCTTTCCTCTCCAATTCTGCGTAGAACCTCCTCATTCCTCACCTTATCAGTCCACCTAATTTCCAATATTCGTCTATAGCACCACATCTCAAATGCTTCGATTCTCTTCTGTTCCGGTTTCCCCACAGTCCATGTTTCACTACCATACAATGCTGTACTCCAGACGTACATCCTCAGAAATTTATTCCTCAAATTAAGGCCGGTATTTGATATTAGTAGACTTCACTTGTCCAGAAATGCCTTTTTGCCATAGCGAGTCTGCTTTTGATGTCTTCCTTGCTCCGTCCGTCATTGGTTATTTTACTGCCTAGGTAACAGAATTCCTTAACTTCATTGACTTCGTGACCATCAATCCTGATGTTAAGTTTCTCGCTGTTCTCATTTCTACTACTTCTCATTACCTTCGTCTTTCTCCGATTTACTCTCAAACCATACTGTGTACTCATTAGACTGTTCATTCCGTTCAGCAGATCATTTAATTCTTCATCACTTTCACTCAGGAAAGCAGTGTCATCAGCGAATCGTATCATTGATATCCTTTCACCTTGTATTTTAATTCCACTCCTGAACCTTTCTTTTATTTCAATCATTGCTTGCTCGATGTACAGATTGAAGAGTAGGGGCGAAAGGCTACAGCCTTGTCTTACACCCTTCACAATACGAGCACTTCGTTCTTGATCGTCCACTCTTATTATTCCTTCTTGGTTGTTGTACATGTTGTATATGACCCGTCTCTCCCTATAGCTTACCCCTACTTTTTTCAGAATCTCGAACAGCTTCAACCATTTTATATTGTCGAACGCTTTTTCCAGGTCGACAAATCCTATGAACGTGTCTTGATTTTTCTTTATCCTTGCTTCCATTATTAGCCGTAACGTCAGAATTGCCTCTCTCGTGCCTCTACCTTTCCTAAAGCCAAACTGATCGTCACCTAGCGCATTCTCAATTTTCTTTTCCATTCTTCTGTATATTATTCTTGTAAGCAGCTTCGATGCATGAGCTGTTAAGCTGATTGTGCGATAATTCTCGCACTTGATAGCTCTTGCCGTCTTCGGAAATGTGTGGATGATGCTTTTCCGAAAGTCAGATGGTATGTCGCCAGACTCATATATTCTACACACTAACGTGAATAGTCGTTTTATTGCCACTTCCCCTAATGATTTTAGAAATTCTGATGGAATGTTATCTATCCCTTCTGCCTTACTTAACCGTAAGACGTCCAAAGCTCTTTTAAATTCCGATTCTAATACTGGATCCCCTATCTCTTCTAAATCGACTCCTGTTTCTTCTTCTATCACATCAGACAAATCTTCACCCTCATAGAGGCTTTCAGTGTATTCTTTCCACCTATCTGCTCTCTCCTCTGCATTTAACAGTGGAATTCCCGTTGCACTCTTAATGTTACCACCGTTGCTTTCAATGTCACCAAAGGTTGTTTTGACTTTCCTGTATGCTGAGTCTGTCCTTCCGACAATCATATCTTTTTCGATGTCTTCACATTTTTCCTGCAGCCATTTCGTCTTAGCTTCCCTGCACTTCCTATTTATTTCATTCCTCAGCGACTTGTGTTTCTGTATTCCTTATTTTCCAGGAACATGATGGTACTTCCTCCTTTCATCAATCAACTGAAGTATTTCTTCTGTTACCCATGGTTTCTTCCCAGCTACCTTCTTTGTACCTATGTTTTCCTTCCCAACTTCTGTGATGGCCCTTTTTAGAGATGTCCATTCCTCTTCAACTGTACTGCCTACTGCTCTATTCCTTATTGCTGTATCTATAGCGTTAGAGAACTTCAAATGTATCTCGTCATTCCTTAGAACTTCCTTATCCCACTTCTTAGCGTATTGATTCTTCCTGACTAATGTCTTGAACTTCAGCCTACTCTTCATCACTATTATATTGTGATCTGAGTCTATATCTGCTCCTGGGTACGCCTTACAATCCAATATCTGATTTCGGAATCTCTGTCTGACCATGATGTAATCTAATTGAAATCTTCCCGTATCTCCCGGCCTTTTCCAAGTATACCTCCTCCTCTTGTGATTCTTGAACAGGGTATTCGCTATTACTAGCTGAAAAGTGTTACAGAACTCAATTAGTCTTTCTCCTCTTCCATTCTTTGTCCCAAGCCCATATTCTCCTGTAACCTTTTCTTCTGCTCCTTCCCCTATAACTGCATTCCAGTCGCCCATGACTATTAGATTTTCGTCTCCTTTTACATCCTGCATTACCCTTTCAATATCCTCATACACTTTCTCTATCTGTTCATCTTCAGCTTGCGACGTCGGCATGTATACCTGAACTTACAATTACTAGCAGTTTAAATTGGAAAGAATACGTAGAAAATGTTGTGGTGAAGGCGAACCAAAGATTGCGTTTTATAGGCAAAACACTTACAAGATGCGACCGATCTACTAAAGGGACTGGCTACATTGCGCTTGTCCGTCCTCTTGTGGAGTTCGGCTGTGCTGATTGGGATCCTTACCAGACAGGACTAACGGAGTACATCGAGGAAGCTCAAAGAAGGGAAGCACGTTTTGTATTGCCTCGAAATAGGTGAGAGAGTGTCACCGACATAATACAGAATGTAGTGTGGACATCATTAAAACAAAGGCGTTTCTCGTTGTGACAGGGACTTCACACGAAATTTCACTCACCAACTTCTCCTGCATATGCGAAAACGTTTTGTTGACGGCGACCTACTTACGGAGAAACGATCATCATAATAAAATAAGGGAAATTAGAGATCGCACGAAAAGATACAACTGTCGTTTTTCCCGCGCGCTATTCTAGAGTGGAATAACAGAGAACTATGTTGACCAACCCTCTGCCAGGCACTTAAGTGTGATTTACAGAGTAACCACATAGAAGTATATGTAATGCTATTCTCTTTTTTGCTACTTGCTGGTTGGATAATGAATTATACTTTCTGAAATGGGACTTTTATCTGTGAAGCCGTAAATGAAACTTAATGAAATGCTTTTACAGCTGGTTGCCAAACAGACACCAGTAAACAATTCTGAAATAAGTTTTCTAGGAACTTTAATAGTAAATGTTCTTAGTTGTGTTTTCTTCTCAGTGGGAAACTTTACCTCACCTTTCTGCTGCGAGGTCGTCTCGAATACGGCCGCCGTAGAAGTTGCTAATTGTTGACCGTGTCGACTAGTGAAAGAAACTTTTATTTCGATGCGGTGAGATAAGCCGTTTGTCAAATATATAGACAGGTACTGTGTTTCACTTCACTTTTATATTAACCCAAAATACAGCCTTATTCATTAAACTGAGACTCTTCTCTTGGTACCGACTTACAAAAATGTGATAATCACATTTCTCTCATGTAACAGCATCTGTACTGAAGCGCGTAGCTTCTATCTTACGTATTCCTCTTTGGAAACATGTAGCAAACGCCATTGCAAAGTTGTGATATTGTGTTAAACATTGAAGGATTATCTTCATTGTTTATTTATATCTATGTACGTATCAAGCAGAGTGCCTTATCAAAATCTGCAATTTATCAGAGACAGCACACTGGGCCCTGCAATGTCGCATCAACCTCCACTACAGCTACCGTCACCACATCGCAGACACCAAAACAACAACAGCAACAATGAAATTTCCTACCAGATTAAATCTGTGTGCCAAACTGGAAAAGTAGGAGAGAACGTATTGGCGGAAATAAAACTGTGAGGATGGTTCGTGAGTCGTGCTTCGTTAATTCATTCGGTAGAGCAATTGTTCGTGAAAGGCAAAGGTCCCGGGTTCGAGTCCAGGTGTGTCACACAGTTCTAACTTGCCAGGAAGTTTCGTATCAGTGCACACTCCGCTGTCGAGTAAAAGTTTCATCACGGCTACAACAGCAATAACTGGCAACCAGCAGAGCTCGGTTAAGAACCCTTTCCCAAGTCCGTCCTACCAACAAAATAGTTGCCAGATCGAAGGTATTCTTCATTGATCTGTGCAGATAGTTCAGTTCTACTGTATTTTTTTATCAGTCCAAAGGGCTTTAATACTAGCACTAGCACTAGCACTAGCACTAGCACTAGCACTAGCACTAGCACTAGCATTGATTGGAATCGATTTGCAACAGAAACAACGATTTCTGCTTCAGCGACCAATGCTGACCCTCCATATGTTATCATTAGTGGTCTGGTGGTCGTGGCCCACGCAGCTCCTGATAGAATCTCCATTCAGTAAAACATTTGTTATAGTTCATAGTTAGTTTTAGGCTATTTAAGAAATATATTTTGAATAATTTCTTATCTGTATTTAAATGTTGTTGTTGTTGTTGTTGTGGTCTTCAGTCCTGTGACTGGTTTGATGCAGCTCTCCATGCCACTCTATCCTGTGCAAGCTTCTTCGTCTCCCAGTACCTACAGCAACCTACATCCTTCTGAATCTGCTTAGTGTATCCATCTCTTGGCCTCCCTCTACGATTTTTACCCTCCACGCTGCACTCCAATGCTAAATTTGTGATCCCTTGATGCCTCAGAACATGTCCTATCAACCGATTCCTTCTTCTCGTCAAGTTGTGCCACAAACTTCTCTTCTCCCCAATCCTATTCAATACCTTCTTGTTAGTTATGTGATCTACCCATCTAATCTTCACCATTCTTCTGTAGCACCACATTTCGAAAGCTTCTATTCTCTTCTTGTCCAAACTATTTATTGCCCATGTTTCACTTCCATACATGGCTAGACTCCATACGAATACTTCCAGAAATGACTTTCTGACACTTAAATCTATACTCGATGTTAACAAATTTCTCTTCTTCAGAGATGCTTTCCTTGCCATTGCCAGTCTACATTTTATATCCTCTCTACTTCGACCATCATCAGTTATTTTGCTCCCCAAATAGCAAAACTCCTTTACTACTTTAAGTGTCTCATTTCCTAATCTAATTCCCTCAGCTTCACCCGACTTAATTTGACTACATTCCATTATCCTCGTTTTGCTTTTGTTGATGTTCATCTTATACCCTCCTTTCAAGACACTGTATGTAAATATGTGTGATAAAGTGCTAAACAAGCTAGAATTGCGGTGCCGCATGTAAGAAATAAGGAGTAGCAGCGACCGTAGCGTGACGTAGAAGTAGAGTAGAACAGCTTACTGCATGTAGATACGTTCTTTAGCATACATAATTTACGAGGAGCATTGGTAAATATAAGTACTACTTTACATACTGCACACAGATTCATTAAGTTGTTTTCCAGGAGAGCCAATTAAATATTTCAGTGGCCTCATGATGGTACCGACGTTTCCTCAATGATCTACAGAAACAAATGGTTCAAATTACTTGCAAGCATAAAAAAAAGTTTGCGTGAACCTCAGTCAGAGAACGTGGATCAATTCCTCCTTATATAAATCAACTTAACTTTCTAGGTTAAGTAGAAAGGTAGCTAATGAAACGCTGTTCATCAGCAAACTTAAAATTAAATAACGTAAACTTTAATTCAGTCTGTTTTATTCTCATTTTGAATCTGTTTGAATGTGCATTGGAATGAATGACATGTAATGAACTCGGAAAATCTACTTGGAGGTCAAAAACGGACGACATCGATGTATCTGAACATCTTTATTATTACGTAATGGGGTTTTAATCCGGGAAGGCTACAATCGTACAAGTCTCGCCAAGCCTTCAGGCTGAGGTTAACATTAATGAACGAAACCTTAAGATGAGTAGGTGATTTTTATTGGTGTTTCCGACATGAAACTGTGTTCACGCTCCTTTCGGAATAGTATCGTGCAAAAACTTTATCTCAGCAGTACAGTTCGCTCAGGCTACTTAACCCTTGCCTCTTGCTAGCTGCAGCTCTGTCAATTGGAGTCAATATCTGTCAGTTTATATTGTAGGCGTCACTAAGCAGTTATGAACGGCGTTGGTCACCAATGTCAACTTTATACAAGCCAAATTCAAAGTCCGTCACTAACGATACACTAACTTTTATCACGGTGTGCTGTAAGAATAAGAAATTATTCGTTTTAGAATATCTGATTCCACATGCGTATGTAAAATGAGTATATTTTTTCCGACGATGTAGAGTGAACGTGTAAAATTTCATAGCACAAAGGTTGGGGGTAGCAGTAAAAGTGAAACTGATGTCATATGTACTCCATTTTGAGTTCTAGAGCTTAGTACTTCACTCCTCCTCTGTGACATAGATTTACCACCGAAAATGCTGATATTTTTTCTTCTGTTATTGTATTGGTGAATTTCTCTATTACTCTCAAACTGTAACAAATTGTTGGTAGCAAATTTCATCAGTAATTAAATAGAGTTTGAGGTTGTGACTAATATTCCCAGTGGCGTAAATATATGGCTGTAAGATGCATGAGTGCAAAATAGTTCTAATAACTATATTTTGTGTAATGAATGCTTTTTGCTTGATTGAGGAGTTACCCCAGTGTATTAGACCCTACGAAATGAGTAAATGAAAATATGCACAGTATGGCAACTTCATGATTTCTATTTCTACGAAATGGAAAAAAGATATTCTTATGGTAAAACTGGATGAATCCAGGAGTTTTGCTGTACAAAAATGAGGGTATGTTAGGTTTTAACGTCACGTCGACTATGAAATCATTAGAAACAGAACAAAAACATACGAGCATTTCCCATGGACGGCTTAGTGAAACCACAAATAATCTAAATCATTTTGTCCAGACAGGGAGTTGAACCGTCGTCCTTCCTAATACGAATCCAGTGCACTATATGCATTTTCAAGTTTAAGTTTTCATCAGCATGCACCCCAGAACTCAGTAATTTCTGTCCCAGTCAGCATTTTTTAATAATACGCCACGTCAGTTGGAGGCGAAGAGTTTTTGAGAGTACCAAACTCGATGAGTTGTGATTTTACAAAGTTTAGGGAATGCTGAAAGGTGGAAGGAGTATATAGAGGGTCTATACAAGGCCGATGTACTTGAGGACAATATTATGGAAATGGAAGAGGATGTAGATGAAGATGAAATGAGAGATAGGATACTGCGTGAAGAGTTTGACAGAGCACTGAAAGACCTGAGTCGAAACAAGGCCCCGGGAGTAGACAACATTCCACTAGAACTACTGACGGCCTTGGAAGAGCCAGTCCTGACAAAACTCTACCATCTGGTGAGCAAGATGTATGAGACAGGCGAAAAACTCCCAGACTTCAAGAAGAATATAATAATTCCAATCCCAAAGAAAGCAGGTGTTGACAGATGAGAAAATTACCGAACTATCAGTTTAATAAGTCACAGCTGCAAAATACTAACGCGAATTCTTTACAGACGAATGGAAAAACTGGGAGAAGCCGACCTCGGCGAAGATCAGTTTGGATTCCGCTGAAATGTTGGAACACGTGAGGCAATACTGACCCTACGACTTATCTTAGAAATTAGATTAAGGAAAGGCAAACCTATTTCTAGCACTTGTGGCCGTAGAGAAAGCTTTTGACGATGTTGACTGGAATTCTCTCTTTCAAATTCTAAAGGTGACAGGGGTCATCTACAGGGAGCGAAAGGCTATCTACAGTTTGTACAGAAACCAGATGGCAGTTATAAGAGTCGAGGGGCATGAAAGGGAAGCAGCGGTTGGGAAGGGAGTGAGACAGTGTTGTAGCCTGTCCCCGATGTTATTCAATCTGTATATTGAGCAAGCAGTAAAGGAAACAAAAGAAAAATTCGGAGTAGGTATTAAAGTCCATGGAGAAGAAATAAAAACTTTGAGGTTCGCCGATGACATTGTAATTCTGTCAGAGTCAGCAAAGGACTTGGAAGAGCAGTTGAACGGAATGGACAGTGTCTTGAAAGGAGGGTATAAGATGAACATCAACAAACGCTAAACGAGGATAATGGAATGTAGTCGAATTAAGTCGGGTGATGCTGAGGGAATTGTATTAGGAAATGCAACACTTAAAGTAGTAAAAGCGTTTTGCTATTTGGGGAGCAAAATAACTGATGATGGTCGAAGTAGAGAGGATATAAAATGTAGACTGGCAATGGCAAGGAAAGCGTTTCTGAAGAAGAGAAATTTGTTAACTTGGAGTATAGATTTAAGTGTCAGGAAGTCGTTTCTGAAAGTATTTGTATCGAGTGTAGCCATGTATGGAAGTGAAACATGGACGATAAATAGTTTGGACAAGAAGAGAATAGAAGTTTTCGAAATGTGGTGCTACAGAAGAATGCTGGAGATTATATGAATAGATCACATAACTAATTAGGAGGTATTGAATAGGATTGGGGAGAAGAGGAGTTTGTGGCACAACTTGACAAGAAGAAGGGACCGGTTGGTAGGACATGTTCTGAGGCATCAAGGGATCACAAATTTAGCATTGGAGGGCAGCGTGGAGGGCAAAAATCGTAGAGGGAGACCAAGAGATGAATACACTAAGCAGATTCAGAAGGATGTAGGTTGCAGTAAGTATTGGGAGATGAAGAAGCTTGCACAGGATAGAGTAGCATGGAGAGCTGCATCAAACCAGTCTCAGGACTGAAGACAACAACAACAACAACAACAGCAGGGACAGCCGTTTGCACAGAAATTGTTAGTAAATTTACTAAAAACATGATTTATTATTTTCCCTGTTTATTGTTCTCTGTTTAGCTTGGCAATAAAGATAGTCTCATCTGCAAAAAGTATGGATTGTTTATCTTGATATACATAAAATGGTAGAACTGTAATTAAGGATCGATAATCGAACCTTGTGGAAAGCCCAATGTGGTTTCTCCTAACTTAGGTAATGTGGTCTCTCTCTCTTTGTATTATATGAATATCATCATATAGCCTCATGTGTCCCGTTTCTCAAACAGGAAGCAAGCGAAACATATAGTTAACCATTGTATCTCATAAAGCAATTATGACTAAATGAATGAAGACAGTAGATGTAACGTACAACACGGGAGAATTTTCTTTGGAGCACTTTATTTCCCACGCTGGTATATGTCTACATGTAAAGTATTTCATTGAAAGCGTTATCTTTTTGAAAATAGCCTCTGCTGAAAGTAACTGCATCTTCATTGTACTTCTACACAGACTACCACTTAACAGTAAGTTTACGAAACATGAGTAATTCGGTCTTTTGCTCCTTATAATTTGCTGCTTTCTTTGGTAATGGAGAGTCTTGGACTCGTTCTGTACATTCAATGTGTATGTGTGTGTTGTTGTAAAAATTATCCAACGTATTTCTCTTTCTTCAATAAATAAAGTAATCACAACTAAAGTTTCATGCTTTCATCAAGCTTCTGCTACTAGTTTTTCTTCATCAGTTTTCATCATACCACGCACTGACAGCAGAAAAATGTTTATATTTTGGAAATTTACAGACCAAGAAATTTCATTTCTCCCTTCAGTCTAAATGGAACTGCTAATTTCAAAACAAAATCATTTAATGTGAAAATAAGAAATTCCAATATTCGATAAGTGATGAGGAAACGAATTTCAATTTTAATGTTGAGTCTGAAGAAAGATCAATAAATTACTCTCATTCTTCAGTTGTTAAGTGTTGACGGAAATTTTGTGCTAAAAGCACCATTGATTCAGTTATGTTGATCAAATTCTTCTGGAAAGTACTTCAGAATGTAATCAATGAGTTCAGTTAAATGATCCACAAACACAGACTTAAATCCTTCACTCAACTGAAATTTGTGTCAAGTTCAGGGAAAACGTAATGTGTAGCCTCATCATTAAACTTTTACTTCCACAATAATGTCTTCCACTATGATGTGAGATTCTTGCTTCCTTCTACAGCTTTGTAAGTTGAAGGGAGAGATTGTGTAGGAATCGGGACTTTTTTAGTGATTATTTTCTTCCGTCATTTCTTTTAACTTGAGGGAAGAGTATTATCGTGGTTTGTTTACAAAACCACCGTGATTTGACTCCAAATGTCGTTTCATTTTATTATGAAGCACACTGTCAGTAGCTATGACTGTGAAACATATGACAGCTTGTGGTCGTCCTCCATTTCCACGTCGTACACGTAGAACCGAAATTCAAGTAACCATCGTCATACTTCCTGCATATTCGTCTATACATTTCTTTCGAAGTGCATGACACATTTGAAACGTATAATTTTTTTATTTATATTTAAAATTTGGTCATGCCAATAGAGAAACAAAAATTGAAACGATATACATTCAACGAATGTAATTTTCAAACTGAATTCTACTGAATAAAAACGAAGGAGTCTTTCAGTACGACTCAACCACCTACCACAGTTCCATGCTAACAACGCTTATTTAACGACCAGTTAAACATCATCACTAGCGCACACGTTCTTCTTTTAACTCAGAAAACAAATGAACCAAATTATAACTTTTATGAGGCCATTGCGCCACCCCTACTGTAATACTGCAACACCCCTGGGAGCCGCGACGCACAGTTTGCAAACCACTGAGCTAGCCAAACATAATTTGATGCGCTCTTCCTGAAGTGAAGGTGCCAAAATGTCGTATCTATGATGCCAGTGACTTTCCACTTCAGTGGCATTACAACTGATAACTGGACGACACATTAAGTAAAGTCACTGTGATCCTTCCCAAATCATTATTAAATATTTTGTCACACATCCTATTGCTCTGCACTCTTTCTTAATAATGTCGAGCATATGACAATGAAAGGAAAACCAATGAGTGAATCATCTTTTTATCTATATACGTAACGTAAGAATCACTCATGTGAAGTAATGCTGCTAAAATATTAAAAGTATTATCTAATTTGTGAAATTATCGTGAAGCTTGCTTTACAGTACATCGAGTTATTGTGTAACTTGGAGACCAGTCTTCGGTCTAAGTATGAATCATTATATGGCGTATTGAAGCTGCTGATGGTTAGTGCCAAGTGTCCCTACCGAGAAATTTCCAAACTGAGTGAATTCTACCTATCAGTTGGAACGCATACGTAAGTAAGTCTTCTCAGTTAAACGAAACCTAACTAAGATAACAGTGACTTACTGTCTCAAGTTTAATTGATACCCGCAAATCAAATAATTAATTCACTTTCTTCGGATGATCATTGAACTTCTGAGTTTCTATGGTTGTTGGGTACACCACGTTACTCTACAAAGAAAATGGCAAATTGGAGAAAAGTAAATTAGGAGAAAGCAATTAGATATGATGGTTATGTTTAGCTATACTGTTCTTTTTCACGAACTGAAGAGACGACTAATACCGAATAAAGAAGAAAGTAAGAATGAGGGAAACAACCTTCACCCAGATCAAACAGGTGCAACACAGAGTGGTATCGTTCAAGATGGTACGATACGTGACAGCCACTGCTGACAGAAATTTTAATAGCACAGCTGGTTTCGTGTTGTTCTTACCACCAACCATGCCCCGACTGTAGATCCCAATTTCAATTTTTTCCGTAATTTATAGTATTAGTAATTTACGGCTTACAAAGACCTAAGAGGAGCCTAGTAACTTTTCAGTAAGTAGCTATTCAGTGACGTCGCACCAAGAAGTTTGTAACACATGGGATAAACTGTTGAAATGTTGAGGCAGGGCCATACCAGTAACAATAACTCACCTCGGCTGTCCTGTAGCCTTGTGGCAGGTTCCGTCGTCATGTTCTGTTCCTGGGCACCGCTTCCTGGGCCGCAGTGCGCCCCTGATGGCCAACTGTCCTCTGGTCTGATGCTGTAACTTTGTAACTGTTTTTAGCCGCGCATTGGAAGGCGCTGTGAAGGGACTGAAGCGGTGGAAGGGTGGGGAGACGCGAACGTCCTCCAGGGCTCACCTCACTTGTCCTCTGAGACCTACGTCACACCGGCGGTGCCAAACAAACAGCACTTGTTATTTGGCAGGAGAGAGAGAGGAGAGAGAGAGAAAGAGAAGAGGGAGGGACAGTAAATATGGGCACACTCTTTTGTTTCTTACTTAAACATACTTCCTTTTAGAAAAAAATTCTAGATTTTTGACGTTCATGCAGAACGACAGTGTGACGCACGAAAAACCGGCCCCGAGCACAGACTGCTCGCAAATTGTGCACGAGTTGTTGCCCGCCACGATCAGATATAACAAGAAACACGTATAATCAGATAATAAAGGTGTAATAAACAAGTTAATGCAAAGGTCTATATTTACTGAATTAATCTTGTCTTTCACATTACATGACATTAGGTGCTGAAAATGACCACCTTTTGCTTTCGGTGGACTTTTGCGCGCGTCCTGTGTTAATATACACTTTGCGCAACTCTGCCGCCTCATTTCTCAAAATTTCGACAAAAATGTTGTCCTTTAAGTCTCCTAACTTTATTGGGTTATTTTCGTACAGTTTTCCCTTTAGACAGCCCCACAGATAAATGTCATAAGTGGTGAGCTCCGACGAACGCTGCGGCAGCAATCCTTTTCTGACAGCACTTTCTTCTGTGAACTTTTCATGAATTCGTGAGATTAATTCCCGTGGAGTATGACAAGTCGCCCCATCTTACTGAAAGACTTCGTACGTACATTTAGTTTAGGTCAATAGTGCGTAAAGTTCCTCCAAGGTTCGCCTACAAAAAGCAGTCTTTACTGTTGTTTCAAAAATTTTGGGACCCATATTCTTACTAGCTGACACGGTACATCCACTCCGATGTTTTTAACCTTGAACACATTCGTCATTAATCGAAGAGATATGGTTCTGAGCACTGAACATCTGAGGTCATCAGTCCCCTAGAACTTAGAACTACTTAAACCTAACTAACCTAAGGACATCACACACATCCATGCCCGAGGCAGGATTCGAACCTGCGACAGTAGCGGTCACGCGGTTCCAGACTGAAGCGCCTAAACCGCTCGGTCACACCGGCCGGCCGATTGTTTGTTAACCAATGTCGGGTGTTCTTGGAGTTCAAATGTCCTGTCAGGTGGAACAAATCTTCATTACTCACGAAATACAGCAGCGGTCCCAACATTTCACTCTCAGTTGTTTGACATAGCCACGTACAGTAAATCACACGTTTTGCCTTATCGTCCTCCTTCAGTTCTTGGACACTAGTCATTTTGTAGGGTTTCATCCCAGTATGGTTTAAAGCACGTTGACAAGATCTACACGAAACGATCATTTAGGTCAATTTACGTGCCGCCTTATTTGGATCATTCATGCTCGAATATCCGCCATCACAGCAGCTGTACGAACGGACGGGACTCGATTCTTTTTTGCGTTTGTAACTGATCCTCCATGTGCCATCCCTACCACAAACTTTTTTTCATAAGTTACGGAACAATGACTGAAAATAAGTTTAAAGAGACTGTCAAAGACAGTAATGACAAACATTGAAATATAGGAGTGGTGAAAACATTACGTCATTAAAAGAACCATCGTGTTTATAGGTAATTGAAATAAAATCACTGATAGTGTAAAATTATTATTATCATTGTTCTTGTTCGTTTGAAGAAGAAAGACACTTTCGTTTGTCTCGTTTCAAGGAAGTAGGTTTCAATCGCCGCCATTGGTGACGAAACCTATAAAAACGCTGCCTGTCTACTCTCGTCTGAGAATGTAAGTGTAATTCTGCGGAATATAGATTCTAAGATTTATGTGTTAACTTTCATCAATGCAAAAAGTCGTTTTCCGCTTCCCCATCCCACCATATTAATTGATTATCGGATTGGCCGTTTGCTTAGTCAATGGCGGTTAGACGCCTTTGAACTAACAGTAAATATCAAGTCGTATTACATGGCAGTAATAACCTTGAGAGCTGAATATAAATATTATTTATATCTGCAACAGTAAAGTGTACGCAATTTTTTTTTTTTGTTCAGAGAGAGAAAATTAGAGCATTGCACAAATTTAGTGGCAAAGATTAACTTTCTTGGCAGCCTACAGTCGCATTTCCATTCATTACGTAAAAGTTATTAATATCAAATACAAATTAGTGAGCGTGAATGTTTATATCAGCCACTGCCAAAGATATGTTCAAAATAGCCGGGGCACAAAAATTAATATCATATGCACGTGTGCGTGCTTGTGATTTGGGAAAGGTTAATTAAACGGCAACCACAGCCACGCAATTTATCTTTTCGCTTCGTAAGAAGCCAGTTCGCCCTCACGGTCGATTATTGCCCGATCGTAAACGCAGCGACTACCAAATTAGCAGCAATAATAATTTCTGTCGCTATCACCATCATTTGAAACGAGCGCGAATTTCAGTTCTGTTAATGCGCTACACGCACACAAAATCAAATAAATGGTAGGCAGTGTCTAGTATATCCGTATGCCACATTGTCACCAAATCCTGAATACTCCTCTTTGCTGGTAACGAAGCGCCTGGAAACTTCCTTGCAAAAATGTTCCATGTTGTCGTAAATAAACGGTAGACATATACGCTTCCACTATTGCCATTCTTTCTTGAAGAAATATGTACCTCACACGCCTGAACCAAGTCGCAACGACTTTCATATTTATGAACACAGTAACCGCTCTTGAAAGAACAGATACTGTAGATGACCGTGCAGCTTTTTCCTGGAATGAGTGATGACTAACTGAAGCCCTCACCTGCTGACAGGTGTTGTAGATATACCTCGATGTGGACAGCTGAAAATGTGTGCCCCGACCTGGGATCTCCTGCTTACCTGGCAGACGCTCAATCCATCTGAGCCACCGAGGACACAGATGAATAGCGCGACTACAGGGAGACTCACATTCCCAACTGTCCACAAGTGTACCTCTGTAATGTCCCTTATAGACATTTGCCCATTCACTCATTACTCGCGCACGCTTTGGCGATTCCCGTAAGAGTTTGGGCAACCTGTGCGCAATCGCACAGACGAAGGTCAATGGCTGGGTAGCCTTTAACTGTATATATGAGGACAGTAACCGTTCTTGAAAGACAATACAAAATATAGTCGCAACAGCTTCTAAGTAACAGTTGACAATTGGCGGGGGGAAGTGCACAGTCTAGTACTCGGAACGGATTTTTCGTGCACCACCCCGTACAACATGTTTATTACAGGATAGGAATCAAAACGATGAATAGTATCAATTATACGCGATTGCAGGCTTTCTCGGCGTATTTCAGCTATGAAATCTTCACGGGTTATCAGCCAAGTGGCGTAGTCTTCTAGTCGCAACGTTTCAATGGATTGCGTATCCATCTTCGCCTGAAGATGATGAATATGCAATCCATTGAAACGTTGCGACTAGAAGACGACGCCACTCGGCTGATAACCCGTGAAGATTTCATAGTATCAATTAATTCTATTCGAAAACGCCGGTTCACAAAAAGCTCATCTCAAAGCAATAAAAAAAAAGTGACGTAAATATGGCTCTTGCCCTAAAAATCATCAAAAATCTTTTAAAATGCTTTCACGAAACTGTAAAAAACAATACAATGTAGCGGACTGTTGTGTATTTAAGAATTTTAAATCACCTCCAGATCAAAAATTATTTACAGAAATCGCAAACATAAGTAGCTCTTTCAGACCCAGCGCAATCTAACAGTGCCTACGTGTGGCTCATAACACAATAAACTCATACTTTTTTTTTAGAGGACTCTTCATCACAAAAGACACAAGTAGCGCGGCTTGAGTCTAATGAATCCCCATTATTAATGTGCAGTGTACCTGCATAGCAGAGCGTGGAGCAACTAGCAAACTGTAATTCCGTGGGGTTTTGAAGCGTGGACTTCTTGTGTGTCTCGCTATCCTTTTTAACGTTAGACTGTAATTCTGTGTTGTTTATACAGGAGATGCTAGAAATTGGCTGGAAACGGAATAGTGACTGATTGTAGTACTCCTTTTCCCGTGCCGCGGTCGGATGCGACTGTTTCTTGAAAGTAGTTGGATTCCTACAGGGCACTGATTAGAGGTTTAGAAGAACTGACTATTTTAGCGCTGTCTCGTGGGCCAAATCTAGCCTGGCGACCCTAATTTACCTTGATAGTATATGTGTAGTTGTGCAGAGAAGCAATGTGGATCCGCTGACAAACGTTTCGGAGGAAGTCTAAGGAGCAGTACGTAGGGTGATTTATCTCACTCACCACCTTGGACAGCTTCCTTTTGTGTCCCATCAACTGATGTTCTTGTCGGCGCGTTTCATCATTGTGGCATGAGGCTTGGTCCTCTCTCCATGAAAATAATCTTAGGGCCATCAAACCGATCCCGATGACTTGGTCGACCTCCTCACGCCCTTCCCGGCGAGAGGAGGACGTTTTGGCCAGGTTGCGGATTGGGCATTGCCGATTTAGCCACCGCTACCTGTTGGCCGGTGACCCCGCCTCTCAGTGCCCCTGTGGTCATCCATTGACGGTGCGCCATGTTTTATTGTCCTGTCCCCGTTTTATTCACTCTCGTGTTGTTCTGTGTCTGCTGTCTACCTTACAGGAACTTTTAGCTGATGATGCTTGAGCAGCTGCTCGTGTCCTTAGTTTTATTACATTAACGGACTTGTCCAAAGAGATCTAACTCTTTTATTTTGTTTATCTTCGTCTTTGTAAGTACTTTCTGATGTTGCCTCCCTTGCGTTTTTCTACGCTATTAGTGCACTAACGTCTGTGACTGGGCCCTAATGACCTTAGTAGTTGAGCACCCTAAAAAAAAATATTTAAAAAAATATAAAAAAACGCAAACCGCTGAATCCCCATTACTCTGTAAAGGATCTTTATCTGATCTCTTTTATAAAAGAAGTTTTATAAAATCTTTGACGGTTTACTGGTGTACTTTGATTGTTAGAGGGTGCCCTTAGCTTTTATAAAAGATCTTTCAAAGAACTTTGACAGTGTAATATGGGCTTAAAAGTGAGAGAGTTTGCCCATTGTCGCGAGTGTGAGTTTACCAGATGCAACATAAGGTCTGTGGACAGGAAGAGGAGAAAAGTTTTGTGTGGTGTTACCGGAGGCTGTTAAAAACTAAGTGAACTGGTAAGTTAATAAACAGTAGACTCAAGAGGATAGGAAAGTGTGGGAAACCCTGACTAGGACAAGCGACAGTATGGTAGGATATGTGTGAAGACACCAAGGAGTATCTTCCGTGCTACTAAAAGATGCAGTAGAGGCAAAAACTGAAGAAGAAGACAAATATTGTTAAATATCTTTACTGCCGAATCAACAGCTCGTGCATACGTGTTGCTGACAAGACTAATATAGAGAAGAATTGAAAATAAAATTGAGGATCTCGTAGTTGACGATCAGTTTGGCTTTAGGAAAGGAACATGCACCATAGAGGCAGTTCCGACGTTGCTGTTGATCATGGAAGAAAAGTTGAAAAAAAATCAAGAAACGTTCATCGGATTTCCCGGCCCCGAAAAAACATTTGACAATGTAAAACGGTGCGACATGTTCGAAGTTATGGGAACAATGGGGGTAAGATAGGTAAAGATGGGTGGCACAATATGTATGTGAAGTAAGAGAGAATAACATGAGAGGAAGACCAAGAACAAAGTGCTCGGCTTAAAAAGTGTGTAAGCGAGGGATGTAGTCTGTCGCCCTTACTGTTCAATCCATACATCGAAGCAGCAATTACGGAAATAAAAGAACGGTTCAAGAGTGGGATTAAAACTCAGGGTGAAAGGACGTCAATGCTAAGATTCGTTGATGACATTTATCTCCTCAATGAAAATGAAGAAGAATTACAGGATGTGTTGAATGGAATGAACGGGCTAATGAGTACAGAATATGGATTGAGAGTAAATCGAAGAAAGGCGAAAATAAATTGAAGTAACAGAAACGATAACAGAGAGAAACAGTGATCAAAATTGGTGATCATGAGATAGATGAAGTGAAGGAAATCTGCTACCTAGGCATCCATGACGGACAGAGCAAGGAGTATATAAAAAGCAGACTAGCACTGGCAAAAAGGACATTTCCGGCCATGAGAAGTGTACTAGAATCAAATACAGGGCTTTATTTGAAGGAGAAATTGCTATGAATGCACGTCTGGAACACAGCATTGTACGGTAGCGAGACAGAGACTGTGGGAAAACCGGAACACAAAAGACTCGAAGAATTTGAGATGTGTTGCTACAGGAAAAGGTTGAAAATTAAGTGGACTGAAAAGGGAAGGAACAGGATATTCTCTGGACAATCAGAGAGGAAAGGAATACATGGAAAACATTGAGAAGAAAAAGAGACAGTATGATAGGATATCTGTTAAGACATCAGGGAAAAACTTCCGTTTTACTAGAGGGAGCTGTAGAAGGTAACTACTGTAAAGTAAGACAGAGATTGGAATACATCCACCAAACAGTAAGGACGTACATTGGAATTGCCACTCTGAAATGGAAAGGTTGCCACAGGACAGGAATTGGTGACGGACATCAAACCATCAGAAGTTTGCGGGCACAAAAAAAAATCCAATAAATAACAATTTTCGATGTGTTACTCTAAGATAATCGCGTTGGCACAGGGGGAAAGGGGGAAGGGGGGAAGTCGCATCGGGCCGCAACAAATCATTATGAACCCCGTCCCCCCCTCTCCTTCCCCTTAAAGACCTTTGAGATCAGGATGCCCTACTAATAGAGTATTCGACAAAGTCACAGAAAGCCACGAGCCTTGGTGGAAGGTCTGTGGCGGCGACATAGTAAATCAGGGTCGATTAAAGGGCGCTGCCTGTCCGTGACTCAGATGCAGAGGAGAGACTCTGATTTGACAGCCATTGTTCCCTGGACCACCAATCATATTTTTGACACCGTGTTGTTTACTCCATTTCGAACTATGGCGCCATCAACATGGCCTTTATTGACGAAGTAACTGCCGTACCACTTGTCTCATTCAATTGGCGGGATACCGCGAAATGTATATTGCGGGGTGCTCTGACGAACTTCCGTTATTGCTAAACTGGAATACATGTCTACTAACATTTGAAACGTCGTCGCTATAGTTTTTGTCAGTAAATGCAGAATGCTCTAAATGCAGACAAATGTACAGAAATGATGTAGGAAGAAACGAGAAGCACTTTTCACATATTAGTCAGTTGGCACATTTTCCCTCTATCTGCATCTACATCCGTACTCCGCAAGCTACCTGACGGTGTGTGGCGGAGGGTAACTTGAGTACCTCTATCGGTTCTCCCTTCTATTCCAGTCTCGTATTGTTCGTGGAAAGAAGGATTGTCGGTATGCTTCTGTGTGGGCTCTAATCTCTCTGATTTTATCCTCATGGTCTCTACGCGAGATATACGTAGGAGGGAGCAATATACTGTTTGACTCTTCAGTGAAGGTATGTTCTTGAAACTTCAACAAAAGCCCGTACCGAGCTACTGAGCGTTTCTCCTGCAGAGTCTTCCACTGGAGCTTATCTATCATCTCCGTAACGCTTTCGCGGTTACTAAACGATCCTGTAACGAAGCGCGCTGCTCTCCGTTGGATCTTCTTTATCTCTTCTATCAACTCTATCTGGTAGGGATCCCACACTGCTGAGCAGTATTCAAGCAGTGGGCGAACAAGCGTACTGTAACCTACTTCCTTTGTTTTCGGATTCCATTTCCTTAGGATTCTTCCAATGATTCTCAGTCTGGCATCTGATTTACCAACGATCAACTTCATATGATCATTCCATTTTAAATCACTCCTAATGCGTACTGCCAGATAATTTATGGAATTAACTGCTTCCAGTTGCTGACCTGCTATTTTGTAGCTAAAGGATAAGGGATCTATCTTTCTATGTATTCGCAGCACATTACACTTGTCTACAATGAGATTCAATTGCCATTCTCTGCACCATGCGTCAATCGACGTACAGACTACCATCCACTTATGGTCTGATTGACTCAGCAGCAAGATCAATTTTTAACTTAGTCGCCGATGCGGCACTTCAAACTATTTTCACTGATCGTAGTTCCATTCCTTAGAGATTTGCGTCTGTATAATATCCCGTCAGTCTCATTTTTTGAATTTTGAGACAATTTTTTCTCTGCCACTACCTAGTTTACAACTGCTGAAGGCTCATCGTAAGAGAAAGCTTTTACAGGAACATTATCAGGTCCATGTGCAGCTAGACGCTGTAGTTGTGGTAACTGTACTGCTTCGTGGAATCCATGACAAATTCATTCTGGTAATGTACATTTTCCAGGAGATACGCACATATAATAGTTGTTAGCTGCATTTGGTTTCACGCATTAGCAATAAGTAAACACTGTTTACTCGTTCCCAGAAAGTAAATATTACTCATTTGCTATAAATGAGTGTGGAATCAAGAGTGTGGAATCAAGTGCAGCTAAATAATGTGTATGTGTGTGTGTAAAACCTGAAAAATTTACATTATCATGAACAATTTCTCATGGATTCCACGAAGCAGTGCATCGAGCTGCACATGACTCAGATATTGTTCCTGTAACAACTCCTTCTCATGACGAGGTTGCAGTGGCTCCGAAAAGTAGTTAATTCTACAGATCTCTAGTTTCAATGACGGTACCAGTTCGCCATCCACAACAAAATTTACTCTATCTCTTGGTAGATATTGCGCGCTTTATATAAAATTGAGGGAATGTAGTCAGATCAAATATGCCTATACAATTAAACTAGGAAAGTAGTCAAGTTTCGATAGTTGAGCAACAAAAAAACTGAGTACGGCCTAACCACAGAGCATGAAAATCGCAGACTGTCAGTAACAATGAAAGTGTTATTTCAAAAGAGAAATTTGTTATCACCGAATATAGATTCGATCGTTAGGAAGTCTTTTCTGAAAGTATTTGTCTGGAGTGTATGGGAGTGTGCGAATGTGAAACGTGGACGATAAATAGTTCAAAAAGAAGAGAATGGAAGCTTTTGACATGTGGTGCTCCAGTGTTACGTTGAAAATCAAAGAAAGGTAAAAGTGATCTCGGTGATTGCAATTGCTATCGCGGGATTTCAGTGCTGAGTACGCGTTTGCCTGTGTGGTGCTGGGCAGAGCGGTGAAGTTTCCCGACCGCGTGTACCTTCATTTTCTTTGTGGCTTTCGAGCTCAGCGACCTGCTATTGGTATGATCTTCACACTCTTGCAAATTCAAGAAAAGCCTGCGATCCATTGCTTTTATCGACCTAAACAAGCCTTTGACAGAGTCAGCAAGGAGGAACTCCATACTTAGGTAGTGAAGATATGATGTCCTCCAAAACTGAAGATAATCAAGGCCTTTCACAACGATATGGAAGGTGCTGTGGTCATCCGTTTGCTGTGTGAAGAAGTTTCATGAAGGTCACTGATTCATACGTTGTTTGGTATAATCTTCTCGCTATTTCAAAAATTTGTTTTCGGTTAAACAAATTTGGGTATCCATCTACATACTATACCTAAAGGAAAATTTTACATCTCGCTACTCAAATCTAAGCGCTGTCGTGAGGATTTACGCGTTAGTAACTTTCTCATTCACCGACGACCCAACATTAGTAGCACATATTCAAGACGACCTTCAAAGTCATGTGGACAAATCTGCTACTGCGTGCAAGCTCTCCTCTACGTCTCTGAATGTAAGGAACCCTGTGATTATGAAGCAAGGGTTTACGGATACACCACAAGTTTGGATGGCTGCTTGTAGAATGCAGTCTACAAAATTCTGCTACCTCGGCTCGCTAGTTCCAGAAGATCTCTCTCCCGCGAGAATTTTCGAAGCAGCGAGTACTTTCTGGAAGTTCTGCTCAGAAGTGTCCGACAACAAACACTTTACGGTGGCGACAATAATGCTCGCCTTTCGACCATGTGTGCCTTTTATTGTCCCGAGTGTTGGACGCCATATTCTAAACAAGAATGTAAGCTCGACACCTTTCATATCCGGTACTTACGAAGTATTCTAGGCAGAACACAGGCGGACTAGGTGACAAACAAGATGTTCCTCAGTAGTGCGAAGCTGCCGAGGGTCTGTCCCCGTCTCCAGGAAACGTCGCCTGCCTTGGCTAAAGCACTCACATTGTGACACATATTTGGGACACATACTTGCCACAACTGTGGCCGCCAAGTGGTCTCTTTGCTAGGTTGTGGTAAGTACTCTTTGTACTTCCCGAAATTGGGCGAATCGGATGACCTATTTTATGGACTTTAAACTGAGAACGTATCTTTGGAACTTGAGGGTTCATGTTTATCAGCTGTCTTTTATGAAAAGATCTAAGTAGAAATTTAACATCATTAATAGTGGATCTGATTTCTTTTTCGAAAACTGGAGTGGAGTCCTCACGTAGCTCGAAAATATTGTTTTCCTAAAAAAACAACTGTAAGGTTTTCGTTACAAGCTACTATTTGATAGCAATAACTAGGGCATTGCCATTATCGAATTTCGTTATTAATGCATTATCTTCTTTAAGATTTACATTAATGCTTTCGATTAATTTTTTGTCACAATTAACTTACTTTGTAAATTAGCTAGATTTTTGCTTACAATATTGCATTTATAATATCGTGCATCGTGAGAACGTCCCATGCTTATGCTACTGAGACCAGGTTTTAGGTCCACAATCACACTTTCTATAACATTTTGGTCAGATAAATTAGGTATACATTATACCACAAACCTTTTTCCAATAAGGTTGAAATGGTTCAAATGGCTCTGAGCACTATGCGACTTTACTTCTGAGGTCATCAGTCGCCTAGAACTTGGAACTAATTAAACCTAACTAATCTAAGGACAGCACACACATCCATTCCCGAGGCAGGATTCGAACCTGCGACCGTAGCGCTCGTTCGGCTCCAGACTGTAGCGCCTAGAACCGCACGGCCACTCCGGTCGGCTTTCCAATAAGGGAAGTTCGTCACTTTTAAAAATTATGTTAGTTTTACTTAAAATTCTGTTGTATAAATATTTTTTACAGGCAGAAGGCAAAAAATGTTACTCTATTTCTTTTCATGCCTAATCTGGATGATATGCTTACAATTTTCTAAGTTGTCGCTGACGTTATTTTAAAATTCATCAATTTGTAAATTGTAATCTACATGAATTTTTTTTTTTTTAGTTCTGAATTCGTTTCAAGCGTATAGCCATAAAAGGGACGGACCATGTGACAAATAAGATGTTCCTCAATAGTGCGAAGCTGCCGAGTGTCAGTGCCCGTCTCAAGGAACGTCGCCTGCCTTGGTTAAGGCACTCATATTGTGACACGTACTTGGGACACATACTTGCCATAACTGTGCCTGCCAAGGTCTGTGTCAGCTTCTAAACTGACATTAACATGTTCTGGTCCATTGGTTCTCACAGACAACTAGACATCGCATGGTAAAAGTCACGTTCTTACTGCTGCTACTATAACAAAACACACACACTGGATGATTTTAAATAAAAGACACTTACGACGTAAGGAAACTGGAAGAGTTTGCCGGCGTTGTCGAGAATTTCCAAACTGCTGTTCGAAGGCGATTGACGACCTCTACATGTAATCTCATCTGTCACAGTGACAGAGTAGCTGATGGCTCTGCATTCCGTTTAGACTGATTCCTCATACTGGAGTCATCTACGCGATCACTGTTTCGGTGCTAGCCTCTCCAGAAGGTGTTCCCCTTACACCAAAACTCTTTCTCTATCTCAGACAAGCGATGTCAGTCAATCATTATGTGGTAACCAACACCATACCAGTGGACGGATGGGGTGAAAAAGATGCCATCAATGTACTGTAATAATATGCATCACAATTGATAGTGCAAACAGTATTAGCAATTTTAGAGTAATTTCAACACCAACCGATAATGCGACAGCGCGTTACTCAATTTCCATATAATCACTAAATAGCCCCTCCTTTGCTTTATGATTATCATAGCGAATGTAGATAGATGACTGTGCAGTATGCCCATTCATTGTTAATTCTCGAACACATACATCATCAAAGTATGCCAGACAGTGCTCTACATATTTCTAGAACCTCGAGCATTGTGCATAATTTACAATCAATCTCTATGCGGATGGGTGTCACAGAGCATTCCCGCAGTCTTAGGATAAAATTAGGGACTGAAAGACCTCCTCGCGCTTTGTTTGACCAACCCACTCTGCAGCACTGTTACCAATTTAATCTGCAACTGACCAGAAGCAGACTGCGCTACATTCCGCGTCTCATGAATGAATTGAGCTTGCCAAGACCTCGCCCATCCAAGTGTACAAGATTTTTTCAGATGCGCCCATGTCGAGGATGTTAGCTCCCCTTATCAGTGTATAGTAGTAGATTTGAAAGTGTTGTGATGTAGTAGCAGACGGTTAAGAAGAACAAGAAACGGGTGGTTTTTATACATGATGGAGCTCCAGTAGGATGAAGTTTTAAGCATTTTATGCAAATCAACTACGCTATCAATTTTAAAGTGTTGTTCTAGTGTCTGGGGTTAGTACCAGGAGGGCATTGGTAAGAGAGAACTTAAACACAAGCACTCCTAAAACTAAACGGTTCTGCACTTAAAACAGTCCATAATGTTAGATCGCGTCAGTTTGCGACCTATCAATCATTTGGAATGGAGTGCTGTTAATATTCCAGTATAAGAAATATATTTCCAGCGCATGACATGCATCCTTCTTGCAGGTTTCTTTACGATAAACTATGGTAACAAACCGTAAAATGAAAAAACTACTCCCTTGAAATATCGGTTCTGTGTGATGCGTGCACAATGTAGCTTTCCAGAGATGTATGGCGTCCACTGATCACATACACTCGCGGTTCAGAGATTATACTATGCCCGCATCAGTCCTATATGATATTATCGTTAGTAACAGAGAATACCTCTTACAGGGAAACAAATAAACGAATAGCAGTGGCGTCTGACATATGAAATTACACATCATGCCACCACTAACTCTGTCAAGCAGATGTATATATGGGGATTGCAGTGTCTCATAAATACCTATCACTAACTTAGAATCATCTTAGTTATCGAACTAAAGTCTCGATTTTATGCTCAAAATGTGACAAAGGAATGGAGTACATCGCATAAATCATTGATCGTTTAGAGGAATGTGTCGAAACAGGATGGTTACGTTTCATCACACATTTGATGTAAGTCCTCTAATGACCAAGAGCTTTACTGTTAACTATTTCAAGTAAACACTGTCCTAAAACCCATACTGAATACGCTGTTGTATACGAGTCAACCATAGGCTATGTCACACAACTGATTCATCCTGACTGAATATCGGAAAAAATGATCAAATGACCTCTATCTCTCTACAATGCGTCATCAGTCGACCATTATATCATACCCCGTTACAACTCTATCTCAGTCGACCACTCCAACCACTCTATGCAGATACAAGAAAGTTTAGAGGCAGATGTTTCTCTGTTTCTCCAGGAAAGCATGAAAGACAGCAGTCAACTCTTGTTTATTACTAATACCTCAGTAGACATACAGTAGAATGCTGCCTCGATGGAAAAAAAGTAACTGTTTCCTTGGTTCCCTTCACATCCATGGTGACGTTTTCTCGGATTCCTCTTGCTGTCACATACTCGTTCCCAACTACTACAATTGTTCTCCAGCAACCAGGAGACACGCAATTACTTCCTCAATTTCCCCTCATTTCAGTGTATTTTCCCTCAATTTATAAGTATTATCTGTCATTTTTCGTAGTTCTATGGATTTTTTATGTCACTTTTACCCATGCGGTCATGACATAACCTTTCGTTCCGTGATCTAAAATTGCTTGTAAATGTAGTGCAGCTGCCAGCACCTAGCCCAAATGAACTATTTTTTTGATCGGGAGGCGTAGTACAGCATGGTAATCGATTGCCTCCAGTCGCCTCCACCCACATATTCCACATATGCTGTGCTTTTGCTCTGTATATCTGTATATCTGTGTATGTGCATGTGTAGCACAGACGGGATAAGTTTCTAGTTACTTAGTGGTTTACAGCACGCTCCACCTCGCTAAAGTTTCAGATTTCTACAGAAGTAACTTCCAGTCTATATCTTCGCCATTATACTGTATGAGCGATACTGCTATGTAAGCGATATTGCTATGTGATTGGTATCGAGAGGTATCTCGTAAATGGTATAATATTCTGGCAAACTATGTGAAAATACCTGTGTTCTTATAAACCCAGAGACTGGAGATTGGTGTAGAAAGCAAGCAAGCAAGCAGATCGGACCGAGAAATGGTGACGTCTTTGTGCCGAGGGGAACCGACCCAGCCTTTGTACAACAGTCTTCGCAGTATATGTGCGAGTGTCTGGCGATCGATAGTTAAATGCATGACGCAAATGGGGTGATTTTGTGTGGCACAGGATACGAATTGTATTGTTACTACACCATCACCGTACACAGTGATATATTGCTGGGTTGGAGATTGGTTTCACACTCTAATATTCAAGCTTCGGTTCTCAGTGGCAGAGCACCATAATTGAGCAAGTGTCTTCCCATATTTGACGATCTGTAGGTCACTTTTGCAGGGTTTAACTGTCAGCACAATATGGCCACAATAATTTTGCCATTGCAAGTCTCACCTGCAGAAAGAAAGAAAAAGGCGGACAGTGCTTCCACACTGGCAGCATCAGTAATTTTCCAGCTAAATTCAGCAAGAGCCGATAAGAATGCACCATCCATTCACAACAGATACTTTGTGCCAGGATGTAAGAGCCTCTACATAGCGGTGAGAGCACTTGCGATTCTGAGACGTATGTTGAAAGCAGGACATCACGATTTCCATGAAGGGTAACACGTGATGGATGGGAGGAGGAATGCATTCGGCGTTATTTGGGGCTATTTTCGTAAACAGTTTCTGTCAGGACAAGAATATCCTTGCAGACAAGCTGAGACATCACGGAAGCTCCTACAAAAACGACCATTAACTGTTTCTGCAGCACTTTACCAATTTCCGAGAGGTCAACTTGGCTCTTATTTACGTAACTGTGTGATCTCAGTATCGCATTGAGAACCTTTTGGGTGGTAATGCACCATGCGAACATTTCGAAGCGATGCGTCAACCACGCTGGGGAGGTAAAAGCGTGCGTGGCTACACACAGCTCGCATGTCCTGTTAGGATCACTAGGAACAATGCACCCTAAGCTATTCTGGGGAGCATTGGAACAGATTTTTATAGCGCAGCCTGTGACGTCAGTATCCACAGGTACAGAGGTGTCACGCCAGCAGTGGTGAACACATGTGCACTACCCAGAGGGTAGCTTGGCTCTTATTTACATAGACATGTGACGTCAGCACAACACTCGAAGAACTCTAATTGTATACTCAAAAACAGAAGTGACTGTCACCTGCTGGCTGCCATCAGCAGTGGCTTGAGAGCAATAGCTCGCACTCCTGTGTTCTTCTGACCGACTTTGGCTCACAGTGTTGTCACATGTGGGTTTGGAACAGTTTGCTGAGCGTGATATGCTATATGAATATCTTGCTTGACTGAATTTACAAAGGACATGTATCGTCACTCCAGTAACGGTGCATAGGTGAAAACGCATTTCGACAGGTATTTCTCAGGTGTCATGTATCAAAGGAATGCCGCCACCTCATCCTTGCGGTACCCGAATTGACACCTGTGTATGGTTCAGCAGCTGCGGGACATGTTGTCACTTCACAGGGGCTGCCAGTGCATCCCGACTCCTGGGAGCATGTGCAGTAGCATCCTGTGTGGTCCAGTGGACAGGGTTCAGCGGGCGGGGGCGGAGCGTGCCTTGTGGATGGAAGATTTTTAACTGTATGTCATTACATGTTATGTGTGTTTCATGGCAGTATTCCTTGTGCAATCGGAATAAAAAGAGAAGTGCCATCGATGTAACTGCTTCTCACAAGATCAGAATCTTTCAAAACAGCAGAGAAATCAGATTTTTTTTTAATATGAAACAATATACGCTTGAATTTCCCTTCATGAGATCCTACCTCTCCACCGCCTAGCCGCCATTTTCCAGGTTGAGGAGGGGGCGAGGAGGAGGATGGGTTGATGTGGGTGATGATCGATTTCCGGAAAAATCTTTAAATAAACTATATTAAATACACTGCCCTGAATCCCCTAAATTGTTTAAATAAACAATGTACCACATATTGTGTAAATCGTTTAAGCAATATTCAATACACTGAAGTCGTTTCCAAAGAAATTCTTAAACTAAATAAATAAACTATGTTCCATACACTGCTCATAAATAATGAAACAACATTCCATACATTATCTAAATTGTTTAAACAATATTCCAAACCCTGCAATTGAATTCCCTCCAAATGACCGATAAACTGTGTCTTTTTCTCTCCGAGAGGAAGCATGAGAGGGGAGGGTGTTTACCAGGGGGAGAGGTTAATTAATTGATCAACTTAATTAAGTAGTCAATCAAATTGATAAGAGTGAGAGGGGCTATTCCAATAGCTCGGACCTGGATGTGTGCCTGTAGCAGCGAGAGGGGAGGTTTCCTGAGGGGGGAGGGGAGTGGGAGTGTGTGGGGGAAGAATAGGTTAAGTGCCTGTCAGTCAAAAGCAAGGATCCTTTTAGCAGAACAACAGGTTAAGGAGACCTGTCAGTCAAAGGAGAACAATAGGTTAACGACCTGTCAATGAAAAGAGAACAATGGGTTTGCTCCTGAGTGCATACCTGCCCTGATGTAGGCAGCCCACACTAACAAAATGCACTTGTGGTGGCTTTGGTCCACTACTGACACCTCCAGTGCTTGTTCCCACTTACAGCCTTTAGCGGCATACAATGTGCTTACGTCTTTTAGGTACTCGTATAATTTTTACTGACAGGTACCACAGTTACATCAGTTAGAAAACCTGTAATTTTGTATGATTTTAAATATGATCTTAAGAAGTTATTTTGTATGACAAGAGCAGTTTGCTCATAAATCTGTGTTTATCTGTCACTGCAAGTGAGTATAGTCACCTCATAAATTTGTTCAGTACAATAACCATCTGTTCTTCATCCACAGTCGGTGTCGAAACGAGGGCAAGTTAAATCTTGTTGCAAACGTTGGCTATGTTGTATAAATCATATTAAATCGTAGTCAGTTGTCACTCACATATTTGCGAGTGCTGAGACCAAATGCTACACCTAAAAACAGCATACGTGTGTTTGAACGCAGGAAAATTATAAAAGATTGTGTTTCTTAAAAAAATTGTTCAAATGGCTCTGAGCACTATGGGACTTAACATCTATAGTCATCAGTCCCCTAGAACTTAGAACTACTTAAACCTAACTAATCTAAGGACAACACACAACACCCAGCCATCACGAGGCAGAGAAAATCCCTGACCCCGCCGGGAATCGAATCCGGGAACCCTGGCGCGGGAAGCGAGAACGCTACCGCACGACCACGAGATGCGGGCTTGTGTTTCTTACCTTCCTCTATAAATCCCGATACATATATGGGATTGTGTCATTCATTTTACTAACCAGTACTCAGAAAAGTGTCGGGAAAATGCGTTCTGCGTGAAAATTCTATGAAGGGGGTAGATCAATGGAGAATTCTTTTAGGTTAATTTTTTTCGCTTAAAATGTTCCTTAGATAGTCTTTTCTTCAGACGTATTGCTATTAAGTGTGGCATAAATGTTAAAATGTGTTAAAACAACGATTTATTGCATGGGAATATGGCGCATCTGAGCGCTCGAACGCAACGGATACTATAACAGTTACCAACACGATATGGATTATATTAGTTTGGGGTAGTATCACTATACGATTTTAGGATCAATTAAATACTATTCTCAACAAGATTTCTCTTCGTAACATGATTCGTTTATGATAAACAGTCTGAAGTCACGTGCTTGTTAAGCGTCATTTCTCTTGTGTCTTGCCCGCATCTCGTGGTCGTGCGGTAGCGTTCTCGCTTCCCACGCCCGGGATCCCGGGTTCGATTCCCGGGGGGTCAGGGATTTTCTCTGCCTCGTGATGGCTGGGTGTTGTGTGATGTCCTTAGGTTAGTTAGGTTTAAGTAGTTCTAAGTTCTACGGGACTGATGACCATCGATGTTAAGTCCCATAGTGCTCAGAGCCATTTGAACTTTGGTCTTAAGCGAAGTAAAACGCGATTGCTTGAAAATGGCAGAGGCGTTTATATGGATGGAAAAGATTCTTTAAAGTAACCCCCATCGTGCAAAAAACGCTTCGATTGGTTAGCGGAGCAATTTAACCGATATTATTTCGTCAAAAAGAGAGTGTTGCAACATCGGCGAAAAGATTGCCGATTAAGTGGCTGTTCAATTTCAGTATTACAAATCACAAGCCGAACTTTTAAAACCTTGTTTCTGAAAACAACATTTTTCAAGTTGGCCGGTGCTTTAACTCATTAAATATACAAGCTATTACGTTATATCTTTTTTAACCTCAGTAAGTGTTTTTTTCTGCTGTAGCATGTAGGGTTTTTGCAATAAATTGTAATTTCGAGTTTTGGTGCACGTTTTTGTAAAGCTTCTCTTGTCCAAAAAATTGACTTTATTTCAGAGTCCCTCCATTTTTTTAAAACCATTTTTTATTTGCCCCTACGTACTATGTTAGACAATATCATCAGTTTCAAAGCATTTTTTGAAATTTTGTTCTAGGCTGAAAACTGTGGCGTTCACAGCTCCCACCAACCGCCCTCCCACTCTGCGAAGGCCTTTCCTTGATGTCGTGTACTGACCTGTGAGTTGAAGTTCTTTTATTTAAAAAATGCATAACACAATCTTAAGGATGTACAAATAAAGGTCTAAAGTCAGTTTCGTAATTTCTGATACTTTTTTGATAAAAATCATGAACTTGGTTTCCAATCCATCTGGTCCACCTCATTAAAATACAGATTCCTTATAATGAAGATGGGTACCTAACAGAGACGTTGTTTCTATTAACGTAAGATGCAAATGAATTTTTGAAGCCACGTGCTCATCGGATGTCGATAAAACGATAAAAATTTGTAGATACTTAGATTTAAACAAATGAAATACTTGGGACTAAAATTTAATACATGAAATTTGGTAATTACTGCATGTGTGAATTTGCACATAAATTTTATGCTTCATGCAACTGTGGATGAGAGCTGATACACAGATAATTACGATACATAGATATAGAAGTATTTGTGAGTTGATGGCTAGTAGCAACAAAAAATTAGTAATTTTCGCCTTCTTGGTGGTTTCCGTTAAACCAATCGTTTATGACCTTGGCTCTTTCACACTCAGAAATACACCTGCACGGTGAAGTAAGAACACGCGCGTGTCAACGTTCCGGGATACTCCTTCCAGAACTACTTCGCAAAACACATTTAAAACGGTCTAAAAAAGCAGTCACTTTGGTGTGTCTGCAGTGTTGTTTGGGAGAAGAGATTTAAAATAACACCCATGACGAGAAAGGTCGCTCACCTTTTGGGACCACTTTTGAGAAGACAGGTACAACCAGCCTCTAGGCTACTTTTACCAACCGTTTAGGCACCATGTTTCAGCAGAGTACGTAAGTTCTGAAGCCTCAGAAGTTTAATGAAGGCTGCTGGCTTTCTACGGACAAGCCATTTAAAATTCTTGTTGCTCACTAGTCGCTGAAACTCTGTTAATAAACAGAACGACTGCAACGATGCAATTACATGCGTTTTATTTTTCCCCACTAAAATATTAAATGAGACTGTATGGTTAGGAATATATTAATTTTTTTTTAAAAAAAAACATTGTTCCATATAGTCGCCGAAGAATTTTCGGCCGTCACACAGTTTCCAGTTCCGGGCGATGCAGCCACGGGAATGAAACTTGTATAGAGATTTTGGCTAGCCAAAGCTTAGTTCCTTGCCACGCCACTTAGAGCGCTGCAGTCTTGATCATCTCGTTTTCGTTTTGCTAATTTAAAATCTTCCTTATCTGTTTTGGTTTCGCTCGAAACAGAACCTTCGTTCATATCACTGTGTTCCTGATTACGACTTCGTGTGTGTATTGTATCCTTTAAATTGTTATGTATGCACGTTACTCGTTTTCTGCTTGCTTTTTGCTCTTATCTCTAATATTGAGCGATATAAATGATTCCATGTTTATTTTTTGTTTCATTAAAACAGAAGCTGGTCTCATCACTCCAATGAGAATGCTTTGTAGCTTTAGTGACTGAATAAAAGCTATTATCCCATTTACTATTATGTATCAAAAGTACTCAGGCACTATTTGTCGTTACTTTCTACTGAGGGAACTGAATTGTTACAGTTGTCCCTGAGTTGATCAGTAATTGTAATGTCTTGAGTATTTTTGTTATGTTTCTTTCTTTCAGCAGTAAATTTTCTGCATAGTTCACTATTGTTTTTCTAGTTAAAAAGTGTCTGTTACTGGCCTACTGACAAAGAATCTATTCTCAAGGAAACATTTGGTAACACATTAACCCCTGTTCGAGGGTCACACAAGGCAGATTCTTCAGCTAGAGTGATATTCACACACATTTTTGTGGCAGTACACCAAAAATCTTCACCCGCTGTAATGCTCAGCACATTGTAATGCATAGCTACAGCCTTAACTACTTATCATAACACAGCCTAAAGATAGATTTGGTCTTTGTCATGATAGGTGGATAACATCGGAAGTTCACTGAGGCATTTTGCGGATGATGCTGTGGTATATCGAGAGGTTGTAACAATGGAAAATTGTACTGAAGTGCAGGAGGATCTGCAGCGAATTGACGCATGGTGCAGGGAATGGCAATTGAATCTCAATATAGACAAGTGTAATGTGCTGCGAATACATAGAAAGAAAGATCATTTGTCATTTAGCTACAATATAGCAGGTCAGCAACTGGAAGCAGTTAATTCCATAAATTATCAGGGAGTAAGCATTAGGACTAATTTAAAATGAAATGATCATATAAAGTTGATCGTCGGTAAAGCAGATGCCAGGCTGAGATTCATTGGAAGAACCTTAAGGAAATGCAGTCCGAAAACAAAGGAAGTAGGCTACAGTACACTTGTTCGCCCACTGCGTGAATATTGCTCACCAGCGTGGGATCCGTACCAGGTGGGGTTGATAGAAGAAATAGAGAAGATCCAACGGAGAGCAGCGCGCTTCGTTACGGGATCATTTATTAATCGCGAAAGCTTTACGGAGATGATGGATAAACTCCAGTGGAAGACTTTTCAGGAGAGACGGTCAGTAGCTCGGTATGGGGTTTTGTTGAAGTTTCTAGAACATACCTTTACCGAGGAGTCAAGCAGTATATTGCTCCCTTCCACGTACATCTCGCAAAGAGACCATGAGGATAAAATCAGAAAGGTTAGAGCCCACACAGAGGCATGCCGACAATCTTTCTTACCACGAACAATACGAGACTGGAATAGAAGGGAGAACCGATAGAGGTATTCAAAATGCCGTCCGCCACACACCGTCAGGTGGCTTGCGGACTATGGATGCAGATGTAGATAGGCAGTAGTAACACATGCCCAAATTGTACGATTAGCAGTGTTACAAAGTCCGCCGTATGAATAGGCAAGTTCAGTACAGTTGCACTACAGATTTCTTCTGGAACAATTTACAGTGATATTAAATGCAGTGACAATATGCTGTAGTACAAATGAGATTTTTTTCACTCTACGTTGCGGTAGTATTACATTCTTGACAATAACCTATGTTTGTAAGTACAGTAGAGTCTGTGATAAGATGCATTAAACGTTAAACAAATACGAAAAAACTCTGCATTCCAGTTTCGACAGCTCAATGAGCAGTATATTGTTACACTAAAATATTTTTTCTGTATGTTCAAAAAATCTTTCCCAGAAATCTGAACAGATGGTGGTTAACTTCTTGTATGTTTTATTGTATCTAACCGGAATGTTGCCTTTCATAATACAGGATGGCGCAAAATACATTTTAGACTATGTTAGTCTATGGTGGTTTAATCGTATGCTGTAAATGATTCTCCATGTGGTACTGTTGTATTGTAGTTCTGAAAATTCTAGAGCTCACTCACTGATGTCTCAATTCACGTTTCAGAATGGAAACAGTAACAATGGAACAACAGTACTGTGTTCTCACACGTTCTAGCTGCTGCTACAGTTCATCCACAAAAAGTCACTCTTTGGTGCGCAATCTGTGCACAATGCATTATTGGGCCCATTTTTATCGAGCAATCTGTCACAGAAGACAAACACAGACAAATCCTGGAACAACAATTTGCACTGGTTGCCCGACGACGCGCAATGCTCTGAAACTACCGGTTCATACAGGATGGAGCACGTCCACATTATAATGCAGACGTCTTCCATGTTCTTCATACGACGTTCAGATATCGAATAGTTGGTCTGGACAGTGGACATCTTAGGATTCATTGGACATGGTGTGGAATGACACCATTACAACTCCCATCTCTACCCATGTGAGTATTTCTTAGGGGATTATCTAAAGGACAGAAGCTTCAAAGATGTGCCTGCGACGCTCTAAGACCTTCGTACTGCAATTTCCAGAAAGATTCGTGCAGTCGAAAATGATGTTCTTCAGAAAGTTATCACAGAATTCAGCTCAAGGCTCTCCAAACTTATCGCAGCTAAAGGAAATCGCTTTGAAAACGTTCTGTATTAAATTTCAAGTTGTCCGCTATAGCATAAATATCTGAACAAGATATTATTACATCGTAGTAGACAAAAACTTTCTAACACCTATTTTGCGCCACCCTGTGGTAATGAAAACAGAACAATCACAGCATCCACACAAAAATTTAATTGGTTTGGGAAATTCTAGTAAAAAAAACTCAACGTTACATTAGTTTATCATCCATGTGACGTGAAGCTGATTTTTTTTCAAACTTTTTGTTTGAATGGCATTTTAAGGATACAAAGATGGGTCAGACAAGAAGAAAAAATTCGAGTCTGAGATTGAAATAGTCATGCAAGTTCCCTGGTTACAGAATTGGTTATTTTTTAAAACCTAACACAAACCCAAAACATCCAAAAAACATTCTTATAAAGTCGAAGCTGCATCAACGACCGAGACGATAAAAAAATAAAAATTAAATTGTAATATGGCCGAAGATTTTAACCGCAGTTACTGTTATGTGTGTGAGGACCATTTTTGACAAGCATATTTTGTAAACATTTCTTGGCATAGGATAAATCCTGGGGTTATTCCAAAGCAATTGTGACCTATACCAGCCTCTTCCTATTTATCTTACACAGAAGGCGGTGCTGGTGGTGATGGTGATACAGCAGAAGTAGTAGACTAGTAAGAGTGACTTCAAATCCAAATATAAGTGTGCGTAATAAAGGCTGCAGCGCAAGCTCTCAAATACTTGAAGAACCAACCATAGCCCTTTTTTTAGTGCACAAAGGATGGTGAAAGAGGCTTTTTGTGGACACCAATTTATGATGGTCAAAGTATTAAGATGACATTGGGATCCGGAGTTTCAAAATGTGATTCAGGTGCAACACAAGAAAGATGTGTAAATTACATCGGAATACAATTTCCAAAGTAGATAAATTGAAAAAAAAAAGCTGCAGAATAGGGGAACCAATTGAAAATCGTAAAAGAAGTATATGATGAAAGGAATATCAGTTAATTCAAGAATAGTTAAATGATATGACAAAAACATTTTAATAGCCAGTTAAGGAATATCAAGAAACCATCCACGGCAGTGTGATGGTCTATACAAGACAAGGTATTTGCTTTATATCTTTATACGCTTAATCCCCGATTGTAAAAATACTTGAATACATATTTCTCTCATGTGTCCAATTCCTCATGTCCGTGCTTTCTCAGATGCCATGTGTCACAGCACTTAATCCGGCTTTTTTAAACATGTTAACAATGAAAGTAAGTAACTTGCATAAAAATGACAAGGCAAAAGGCCCTTAAAGAACTGTGTGAAGAAAATTTGTCAAAGCCCACTATATTTCATTTTCTACTACATAATTAGCTTAATGTTATCGTTTTCGAAGAAACACATCTACTCAAAAACACAAGAAAAGCTTTGGAAGGTAATAAAATCTAATTTGAACATTACAGGGAATCAAAGTTTGACTACATTAGTATATTTTTTCTTTTTGGATAACGATAAGCGGTTAAATACTCTACCGAAACTAAAAGTAGAACACTTTAATATTCCTGATTCCTGTGTCAAAAACTAAGGTGCAGGTTGTTGCTGCACAAATGAGCCACGGAGTTGGAACAGAAATAAATGACGATTACAGCAGTTTGAAATAATTTCGAAATAAATTCACTGAATGCAAGTATCTTGGCATCACTTGCGTTAGATACAGATGTATTACCTAAGAGAAATATATGAAAATTTATGCCGGATCGGGACTCAAACCCGGATTTCCTGCTTATCGGGAACAGTCGCCTTAACCACTTCGGTTATCTGTACAAGCCTCCAGGACAGACTCAAACTTCCGTATGTCACTCTGTCTGCATCCCTATATTATTGTCATCGATACTCATCAGTTAATGCTCGCAACTCTACGCCGTATTCCCACACCAGTGAGGATGTAACTATGAGGAGACCCTCGTGTCCACTTCAGTATGTATTATTTACTTGCATCTCTGGATAAAAAGATATTAATAGTGACTGACAGCCGTCTTAAATTCTTCTGAAGTAAATTCGCTGAACGCAAATATCTTGTCATGAGCTGTGTTAGGTATAAAATTTTAGATATTAATGACATAGGAAAACTTGTGCCGGTTAGGGATCCGAACCCTGATTTCCTTCCTATCGCTAACGGTCTTCTTAACCGCTTTGGCTATCCGTGCACGCGTTCTGAAAGTGATTTAGCAGTGTGACATGTTGAAGTTTGGCTTTGTCCTGGAGGCGATCTGAGATATTCGAACTAGTTAACGTGGTCACTCGCGGTAAGTGGAAAATCTGGGTACGAGAACCGGTCCGGTACAAATTTTCGTACCTCACTAATACGTAGCATATACAGCCGATGAGAAGATATTCACACTCAGAGAATTTATTTAGAACTGACTGAAAAGTGTTTTTCTATAAAATGATAGCAGATTACATCCAAATCTGTTACTTTCTGTGGATGACCTTAAAAGAAGCTGATCTTAAATATTTACATTTAGAGGCCATCAGCCATGAAGCTCTGGGGAATGTTAGTACAAATCGAAGTTGTTTTCTGTTTGTACAACTTATGAAAACTTTTACTATGAATCATATAACTTTGCCTTTCAAATCCAAGAGCGTAAGTAATTGTGAAAATGATGATTACACTCCAGTGGTCAATTGTGTCACTTTTTTGGGAAGTAATGCTATAAACGAACATTTAAGTGAAAGCGAGCCGAGTAATTGTAATTACTCTGATATGCCTCAGCTAATTCTTACTCAGATGGTGTGACTGAGTCCTTAGAAGATCACCAGACTATATAGTGAAAAATATAGATGTACAGATGACAGTGAAATATGTAAAACCACTCTCTGCTCATTTGTTGTAACCGAGAATCATTTATTTGCATCATTCAAAGATAAGAATGAAATGTCTTCTCATCTGAAATGTGTAAGTGAAAATATTATGATTTTCCATAGGATTATCCACGATCTGCTGTGTGACTATCTAAATAGCTATATTCTTAATGCACTATGAGTTTTAAAAAATATTCTCTCTTCTCCATATAATATTCTGTAATAAACATGCAACAGAAGAGGCACTTTTAAAGATATGCACGCCAATTGTCATATATAAGTACATGAAAACCCGGAAAAATTTGAACAAACGAAAGTTTTGTGTGAAACATCCTAAAAAGAGAAAGAAATTTAAATCACTTACATAAACTTTGCATTTCACTATTCATCATATGCAAAATTACAGTAACCTCCCTACACACATATAAATGTGTGGTGTTGATAATAGTTAAACGCCGTTCCGTGCGCCGAGAACTACCAAGGTCTACTAAATGACAAAACAAAGAAGAAATAAAGGCCCCAGCTTCACTCAGCAATTAGAAAAATAGTATACTCTGCAACTGACTGCCACATTTGTGTCATATTTTATAATACACTGGCAGTATGCAAAAATAAGTTGGAGGAGGAAAGGGATTTCAGAGTACTTTTTTTTAAAAAATCTCTTCTTTAATATTGTTTCTACCATAAAAAATGCGAAGTACTCATGGAATTTTTAATGTTATAATAAGTGTATCTCTACGTAAAGAAATGTTTCTGCTGTTGGCTTAATTTTTTCTCAGTTCCAGGTGTAGCTGTCAATACATGAACTTACTGTTGAAAATCTGGTAGAGTTATGAAGTGCAATGAATGAAACACTGGTAGCAGGTATTCGTGTGTTCATTTTCAGTAGTGTACTGAACAAAGTTTAAAAAAAGAAGAAATAAATATTTTTTAGGCAGAAAAGCTGACCAATTGGGGTTTTCTTTGCATTTGTCGCCAACAAAAAATTTTACTACATTCACGCAATGTGTACTTCCTCTATCCCCAACTTGCTTCTCAGTTGATGTGGATAAGTATTTTGAGAGTTTCGTAAATTTAATTCGTTGAAAATGACTGAACGGTAGGACGATTTCAGGTGATTGATTATACATAAATATTAATCAGTAGAAATTAAAATAAATCAGTTATAGTAGGCATTAGAAAACATCCTCCTTTTGCAGTTTAGACTGTTACTTTCGGTTTTGTAAATTACATCATAGTCGCGTTTTGACTGTAAAATTATTTATTTGTACAACCGTCTTTTCAATTTTGTTCGTTGCCAAGTGGAGATAAGTGCCCTTTCCATTCGATAGTGGCCACACGAAAAAAACTGCACTATTGGGTTCCCCAAATAAATAATATTATAGTCAGAAGGCGGCCACTATGTCGTTTACAAGAACTTAATCTTTGTTTTCGATTGATATTTATTGAAAATATTACTTTGTAAAGTGAGAAAAACGGTTCCAGGAAACACATTACCGATAGACAACGAGAGCCACCCATAAAGGGTAACTGTAAAACATTATCATCCAAATCGCATACGTCGGATTTTCTCGTACTCAAAGCTAACTGCCAAGCCACTTGGAGCGCTACTGTCGTTCTATGTTTTCGTATACAGTAACACGGGCCTGCTTACTTCTTTGTGTTGTGTGGATAGTGTATCCGGAAAACTGATGTTTATGCGGTGAAATACACCAACAGGCACTGAATCCGGAGCCCACAGTTGTCGCAAGGAAAGAAGGAAATTTTATAACTATACCCGCATATGGAGATCTTCAGTTCAGTGATGATAGTTTGCTTTACTGACTGAATATATTTTCAGAGCAGTTACTTATTTTCAGTCAGTTGCAGAGTGCACAGTTTTTTCTAACTGCTGAGTGAAGCTGGGGCTGTTATTAATTCTTTGTTTTGTCATTTAGCAGTCCTTGGTAGTTGTCGGCCCTCGGAACGGCTTTACAGTGTTGAAAGCAGTTACATGCGAATTCTTGCGCCCCAGTTATGACTTTTATACTTGTAAATCAACTTTTCGACGTGATATTTATTTTAGGGATCTTATAGAGCAGTTTCGCCCGAGACATGCTGGAATAATGTACACTCCTGGAAATTGAAATAAGAACACCGTGAATTCATTGTCCCAGGAAGGGCAAACTTTATTGACACATTCCTGGGGTCAGATACATCACATGATCACACTGACAGAACCACAGGCACATAGACACAGGCAACAGAGCATGCACAATGTCGGCACTAGTACAGCGTATATCCACCTTTCGCAGCAATGCAGGCTGCTATTCTCCCATGGAGACGATCGTAGAGATGCTGGATGTAGTCCTGTGGAACAGCTTGCCATGCCATTTCCACCTGGCGCCTCAGTTGGACCAGCGTTCGTGCTGGACGTGCAGACCACGTGAGACGACGCTTCATCCAGTCCCAAACATGCTCAATGGGGGACAGATCCGGAGATATTGCTGGCCAGGGTAGTTGACTTACACCTTCTAGAGCACGTTGGGTGGCATGGGATACATGCGGACGTGCATTGTCCTGTTGGAACAGCAAGTTCCCTTGCCGGTCTAGGAATGGTAGAACGATGGGTTCGATGACGGTTTGGATGTACCGTGCACTATTCAGTGTCCCCTCGACGATCACCAGATGTGTACGGCCAGTGTAGGAGATCGCTCCCCACACCATGATGCCGGGTGTTGGCCCTGTGTGCCTCAGTCGTATGCAGTCCTGATTGTGGCGCTCACCTGCTCGGCGCCAAACACGCATACGACCATCATTGGCACCAAGGCAGAAGCGACTCTCATCGCTGAAGACGACACGTCTCCATTCGTCCCTCCATTCACGCCTGTCGCGACACCACTGAAGGCGGGCTGCACGATGTTGGGGCTTGAGCGGAAGACGGCTTAACGGTGAGCGGGACCGTAGCCCAGCTTCATGGAGACGGTTGCGAATGGTCCTCGCCGATACCCCAGGAGCAACAGTGTCCCTAATTTGCTGGGAAGTGGCGGTGCGGTCCCCTACGGCACTGCGTCCCCTACGGTCTTGGCGTGCATCCGTGCGTCGCTGCGGTCCGGTCCCAGGTCGACGGGCACGTGCACCTTCCGCCGACCACTGGCGACGACATCGATGTACTGTGGAGACCTCACGCCCCACGTGTTGAGCAATTCGGCGGTACGTCCACCCGGCCTCCCGCATGCCCACTATACGCCCTCGCTCAAAGTCCGTCAACTGCACATACGGTTCACGTCCACGCTGTCGCGGCATGCTACCAGTGTTAAAGACTGCGATGGAGCTCCGTATGCCACGGCAAACTGGCTGACACTGACGGCGGCGATGCACAAATGCTGCGCAGCTAGCGCCATTCGACGGCCAACACCGCGGTTCCTGGTGTGTCCGCTGTGCCGTGCGTGTGATCATTGCTTGTACAGCCCTCTCGCAGTGTCCGGAGCAAGTATGGTGGGTCTGACACACCGGTGTCAATGTGTTCTTTTTTCCATTTCCAGGAGTGTAATTTATCTGAACTAGAGCGCTTGGGATTCATCCATTAATTTGTTGAGAAACGGAGGCGTAACACGGCAGTACGACCGTAACCTGACGACCAACTCATCCAGCTGCCGTTCAGGTAACGCCAAATGTTCTGATGTCGTATCATCATCTGATAGAAAATCTTTATTTATTATTGTGTGTGAGTTTCTCTTGCTTCTGGAACAGCGACTGAAGGTCCAACATCCTCATAGAACAACCAAGATAGAACAGTTTTAGCACGATTTTCCACTCATTTCAGTCTGTCGCATTACCTGAGTAACAAGTTTCTTATCTCTGTAATTGAGAGGTTTATTCAATAATCTGTTTATTTGAATCCATCTATGACTTTATTTACGTAGCTTTGTAGTTTTCTCACTTGTGCCTAATTTCTGTTGATAATTTCATTATAATTGTGGTGACTAAGCGAGAGACAAAGATTAGCAACGCCTGCAGGTATGATGGATAGCTGATAGCTGGAACAGGATAGGAAGCGAGAAGGTGCCCGCCGGCCGCGGTGGTCTCGCGGTTGTAGGCGCTCAGTCCGGAACCGCGGGATTGCTACGGTCGCAGGTTCGAATCCTGCCTCGGGCATGGATGTGTGTGATGTCCTGAGGTTAGTTAGGTTTAATTAGTTCTAAGTTCTAGGCGACTGATGACCACAGATGTTAAGTCGCATAGTGCTCAGAGCCATTTGATAAGGTGCCCATTTTAGAAAGAAATGGTAGCAGTGAGTGGAGATCCATTACAAAAATGAATTTCCTTCTTAAACATTATTTTTTGTATCTGGTCAGCATGTAAATCTGCAATTTTTACCTAAGACTAAAATTTCTCATTTATCCTTTGCATTGTTCAATCACAGCTCGTCAGATGTTATGGTGACTTTCTGTTTTCACCTACGAAAAATAGCAACATACTATGTTCTTTTTACCTTAATGAATAGGAATGACAAAGGCAATAATCACATTCCTGCAAGAGAGGTAAACGTATCTTTGTGAAAAATAGTGAATTTTGTCGTGTGATGCAATGAATTATGTTGCTGATATTCAGTTTACTCAAATTATGGTACGTTACATTCGCAAAGGACATGCGAGAGAATATCAACGCAAGATAAGTTTTTGAAATGGAAGTCTTTAGACGCTTATTACGTTTCAGTTGAGTATAGTAAAATAAAATAATGGTTTGAAGAAAGAAAAAGTGAATAAATGTGAGTGTATTGTTTGCAAATCCATCCCACAATGACAGCTCATTTGGATATAATTACTGCATGTACACGCAATGTGCTCACGTAAAGTAGTACAAAGATAGAGGATTCCGGCAACTGTGTTTGGAATTCTTATATTTTAAAGTTATAAATTTCTGAAATTATCCACACGAAATCTATAAAGTTCAAGAACAAACAGTTGCAAAATAATATTGAAATAACACAAGATTTTCACAAGAATTTCGTTTATAAAATATGTATCAGCACTTTTATAGCTTATTGACTCTAAACAGTAACAAAATTTTTATTCATTTTACAAAATGGGCTATATTTTCATAAAATTTCTTGAAATCCCTGACAATATCGGGAAATATTATTTGAATAACACTGTTTCTGAAATTAAATACTTCGTCATACTGTTACCATTGTTACAACATTAAAACATATTTTGATGTTATTATTCAATTCACAGTGAAATCGATGGTTATAAGTTAATATTTTAAGTAACAATTTTGAAAATAAATATAATACTACCAATAGATGATTGTCTACATAAACATTTTTGAAAGTGTGGAGCTTTCAGAACGCTTTATTCAATTGGTAGGAATACCTCAACGAAAAAGTTCTTATTTTGCAAAGTATGAAAAGACTGCAATCCAGATTTCATACAGGAACACAAATAGGTAAAGAAAGGAAAATAGAGCATCAATATTTCCTTTTTCGTCACCTTGTGGAAGAGCCCACACTGATTACGAAAGTTCTATTCATCATCGATTACTTGTAACTCATAATCGTAGTGAAATTCGTGCACTTTTTCACAATTACATTAAGTATTAGATAATGTCGTTGCAATCTTATGGCCATCTGACTGCACTCATATTAACATTTCACTGTGGCCGAGCGGTTCTAGGCGCTTCAGTCCGGAACCGCGCGACTGCTACGGTCGCAGGTTCGAATCCTGCCTCGGGCATGGATGTGTGTGATGTCCTTAGGTTAGTTAGGTTTAAGTAGTTCTAAGTTCTAGGGGACTGATGACCTCCGATGTTAAGTCCCATAGTGCTCAGAACCATTTTTATTAACATATTAACATTTTCGGAAGACACTGCTTGTACTAGTGAAGATAGCCATTTCTGTGGGAGTGATTGACTATGCTCAGGTTTATATTTTTCAAAAAGACTTTTTTCGTTTTTCGACAGTGGGATACATCAGCACAAATATGTAGGGTATGCACTTTATTTACAGAGGACAGAAAGTTCAACGAAGTGACCATATCGCTCAAGATAAAGTCAATGGAAACTATGATCACAACTGTATTGCAGACGACAACTCTTGCTCTTCAGTTATGATAAAGTCCGTATGTTAGCGGCAGATAGTTTCAAAGGTGGTCGTAGCCGATGCCACTGTAACTGATGGTAAACAGCTTCATCCGACAGCCGTAACTGCGTTTCTCGAAATCACCTCTTTCAAAGCTGAATGTTGTGACCAACTGGCGATAGCAGTTGTGCCATTGATTCAAGTTCTGCTGGCCTTGGAAAGGCGATGACTGGAACGTCGAGGGTGTAATCTGATTTATTTTGAATGTCAATGTATCAGCTGACAACATCGATGACAGTAGTGTGACGGTGCATGATAACTGTGTTCATGAAACGATGGTGACAAAAACACTTGTAACACTTTGTAATGAAATGTCCATCGATAATTGTCCTTAGAATTGTGGTAATCACACTGAGCGCAGAGTTGCAAGGTCGTTAATATTGTTGTCTGAGTCACGCCAGTACTGAAGTCATTGATTCTAAATAAGAAAGAATCACGTCTATTATAAAATGTTATTTACGTATTGCCATCAAACGTTTGCCAGTGTGGTTGTAAATGGAAATACTGGATGTGACGTTGAAGGACTGTGATGATACACACTTTTTGGGCTGGGTGCGACTAATGAAACGCCGTCAGAAGATACTTAATAAAGTATAGTGTGCAGATTAATTGGTTCTTTCGGTGTAGTTCATGGATGTGCAGAAGGCCTTTGTTTCACAACAGACAACACAATTTCCCAAGCGTTTCAGATTTTTGATTGACCAGGAAATATGTTATCGTCTAATCTTAGTATGTGCAAGACTTGTAAATCTGTGTATTGGCCGTGACCATATACACCATTCTGTATGTAATACAAAAGCGTCTAGGTAACAAACTACGTGCTACGGATCTAGAGACCTCTGTCCACCAGGCTGAATGCCGTCGTTGTCGTTGTCAAAAGCGACGTTGTCAACACCTCTCTCATGATGTACTTTGGTTTCAATATCTGAAACAGAAAAAGAAAGAACGTCAATTGCTGGCATTTCCTCTAGGTGAATCACTAACTATTGCCACCAAGAATAACTCCGAAAGTATGATAGGAGCTGATAAGTTTGTGGAACTAAAGTTACATGGGACAACGGGGGCCGTAATATGACGTTGGCTTTTTGTTGCTACGTCGGGTCGCTTCGGAGACATGAAGGTCAACTTTTTTTTTTTTTTTTTAAGCGGGATGCTCTTGTTTGGTACCTATTTTCTCATAGCGGCTATCGAGACGAATCTAATGATGTGTAACAGTAAGGCCACGAAGGTCACAAACGTGGCATGAATGTCCATTTACAGAAGGTGTTCGAAGTGATGACCATTGGTATCAATGCAGTGCTACAATCTTCTTATCATGGATTGAGTGGTATTCTTTATTATATTGGTGTGTATCGAAGCACATGCTCTGACAATTCTCACTCGCATATCTTCAGTTGTAGCTGGAACGTCTTTATAAACAATCTCTTTTACGAATCCCCACAAGAAAAAAGTCCAGAGGCGTCAAGTCTGGCGAACAAGCCGGTCACGACACATCTCCTCCGCGTCCAATCCAACGATTTGGGAATTGTCTGTGCAACCCATTTCTAGCCATCAGCGAAAAATGTGGCTGACACCCGTCTTGTTGATACTACATTCTGTTCCCTCTTCCTAAAGGTGTTTCTTCCAGTAATAGACCTAATGTTTCTTGCAGGAATGTGGTGTACTTCCTACCATTATGATTTCCTTCGATGAAGTAGAGCCTATAATTCTGTCCTCCAGAATCCCACGCCATACGTTCACCGACCACGGTTTTTGATGTGCAACTTTCCGCAGCCAACATCGATTTTCAGTTGCCCAATAATGCATGTTATGCAAATTAACTTTTCCATGGTTCGTGAATGTAGCCTCGTCAGTAAATAAAATCAAATTAAGAAATGTGTCATCCCTCTGAATCTGAAGTTGATCCCATCGGCAGAATTCAATAAGACGCACACAATCCGTACCAGTTAATTCTTGGTGGAGACTGATATGGTGAGGATGATATTTATGGCAACGCAGAACACGAACAACACTACTCTGGCTCATGCCACATTCCTTTGCGATTTGACACGAACTAACACAAGGATCTCGAACCACAGTGGCAAGAGTACCGATTTCCGTTTCATCCTTAGTAACTTTACTTTCTCGAATATGTTTCCGATGCATTGAAGATCCAGTTGTTCTCAATTTATTATACACATATTTAAATGTACGAGGTGTAGGGTGAGTACGTTGAGGATATCTTTCAAGGTATAAGTCTGTAGCTCTCACTGAATTTCGTTGGCGTTCTCCGTAAATGAGAAGCATATCGACTCGTTCTTCGAAGGAATACATCATTCATATTCGCTTGATTCAATGATACTAGTCTTACCGTTCCTATTAACGTCGTATTGCGAAACCGGCGAATGGTGTTTACATGTCAATGGCACGTTAAATGGATACGCTGTATTTGGCGAATATTTACTATTTGCACGATATACAAGAGAGAATTTTCAGAGCATGCGCTTCGATAAGTGCCGAAGTGATAAGGAATGCCACTGAATCCATGATAAGAAGATTGCAGCATTGCATTGATATCAATGGTCATCACTTCCAACACCTTCTGTAAATGGACGTTCATGCCAGCTTTTTGACCTTCGTTGACCTTCAAAGACCCTACTGTTACACATCATTGTATTCGTCTAGATAGCCGCTATCAGAAAGAAGTACCAGACTATAATGTCCATTTATAAAAACAAAGTGGACCTTTATATCTCTGCCGCGACATCATCTAGCAACAAAAAAACCAACGTCATATTATGGCCCCCGTTGTCCCATGCAATATTTGTCCCACAAACTTTTCAGCTACTATCATACTTTCGGAGTTATTCCAGGTGGCAATAGTTAGTGACTCACCCTGTATATTATATACAATGCTCAATGAATTGTGATTAAATGCTGTTCTTTGAAGGAACTAGCAAGATAAACCATTAAACAGAATGTTTATCAATATCATATGATAGCTGATCGTACCCACAAAATCACGCAATATGAATACTTTAATTTCGAACACGTTTTCTTGTCTCACACCTATGTTGACACCATGCAGGAAGTTTTTCATTGGTTGTTCGAAACCTTTTTTTTCTGTTATTAGGTAATAAGTCTTTCAGCTGGTAGAATGTTGTCCTCCATCGTTTGTTACGTTGTATAAATCTTTTCCTCTCCATGTGACATTCTCTATAATATGTTTTGCATATTTTGGTCTCTAGCCCTACTATTTTTTCCTCTTCTGTTCATTTCAGATTCATATAAATAATTGAAAGTAACAATATACACATATATATTAACTGCTTGCATTTGTTGACAGACTGTCAAATATATAGGTATAGTTGCCGAGAGACTGTCAAATGTGTAGATATAGTTGCAGAGAAATATTTTTGGTTATTGGGGATGTAGCCTATCGATTTCAGTGAGCTGTATTCTGAGACGTGTTAGAGTGATGCCAGGGGCAAGATTTTTGTGGTGATTGGTGCAAAAGTGACGGTTTGTCTACAATCTTTGGCTTCTCACAAGTGACGTTGGACGGTAGACCAACCTGAGGCAGGCTCGTTCCAAGGCTGCACCTCGTCAGTCGTGAAGACGGCGTAGATGAGGTATCCGACAACAGCCAGCCCCGCTGACAGGTAGAAGACGGAGTTCCAGGCTGAGCGTGATTGCTGTGAACACCACAAAGATGTCAGACAGTAAACGGGATAAAACTGCACGTGTCTAAAAGAGTATTATCATATACAAAGGCAAAATGAAACTTCTTTCTCATTAGAAATGTAAGTAATGATTTGTCATTCCTTTAGAAGTGCATACTGTGTCCAAATACATTGTCAGATGGCATATTTTGGTGACAAAATTTAGAGCCAGGGTAGCTTAGTCGAAGGAGCCGAAGGTTTCCATGTGCAATGCTCACGACAAGTCTCTCCGTAACTGAGGACCATTTCACAAAAGTCAACATCTACAAAAAAAAATAAAAAAAAAATCAGGAAACACGTGTTATTAAATTACTTTAACAGTAGACGTTGCTGATGTCTTACAAAATTATATTTGACAAATAAATTCTAGATACATAATACAACGATGGGAATATATTTCTATGAGCTTTCAGTCGTAAATAAAAAATATGTAAAAATCATGAATTTTTCGCAAAACAGAACTTCTACAGATTAATTATTTAACCTATTGAACAAATAATAATTCAATAAACTGGTTCATTACAGTGCTGTACTTAATTACTTTCATTTTCATGTTCACCGCAACACACTAGGGTCTTCTCATAGACCCCTCTGGCTTCTTCTTGTATGAAAAAAATCTCTTTAGTTTCTTCACATCGTCAGCTCTTTTGACATTGACATAATTTCTAGGTTTTGATCAATTTCTAGGTTATCAATCAATGTCCTTGAAACCATCTTCACTTCAACAGTGATCGGAGAGGAAAAATGTGTTGTTTCGGCTTTGCAGGTGGCACTCTCTTGGTTTTTTTAATGAATAAGAACTCTAGCATCAGACATTTAGAATGGTAGCTTCTCTTTTGTTAATCCGTTCGCAGTGCTCTAGAAATCGTGCATACAGTATGGCAGTCACCGCTCGGAACCATGCAGATACCACGGTTGCTCAGAACCGCATGATAGTGTGATGTTAAGGTTATGGTTATAAATTATCTCAGTTCCTTTTTGATGGTGTAAAATATCCTAGCAGCGGGCACGTAACTGTGACCCTTGAGTGGGAAGTAATGATCTACTTTGTCGAAAACTAGTGTCTACCACACGCAGTAGATGTTCACTTTTGGTAAACTCGTTTTTGTAGATGTTGACTTTAGAAACACTTGAAACACTTCACGGTTTGTATAGAAGATGAAACAGGCAAATAGTAGCTTTTCATAAAATCCATGTACTAAAATCAATTCGTCTCATTTAGAAGCACACGAATACATCTTTTACGCGTTATTGCAAATTTTGAAGTTGTTAAGTTCTGTGGATACGATCCTCAATTGGGGCCCGTTCTGTGCGCATGGCGCTTATTGTAGTGTTCAGATAAAACCGAGTTACTGTACAAATTGCGAGTGTTTACGGTTATAGCAAAATGGCTCTGAGCACGATGGGACTTAACATCTGAGGTCATCAGTCCCCTAGAACTTAGAACTACTTAAACCTAACTAACCTAAGGACATCACACACATCCAAGCCCGAGGCAGGATTCGAACCTGCTACCGTAGCGGTCACGCGGTTCCAGACTGAAGCGCCTAGAACCGCAAGGCCACACCGGACGGCTACGGTTATAGCAGACACATGCCGTGAAGGCACCACGAAGTACCTTGCCATGTAACATTGCTGCTAGTTAGCTTGCTCAGACTTTCACATTTGTACTTTATCAAATGTTCTATGTCGTGAGACATACTGAAGAAATGTTTTTGCAGGGATTTGTAACACACGACGCATCTGATACATACAGAAGTGTGTATCCCCAATGAGATCCATAAATATACACATATCGCGCTTCACTCGCATTTTTTTTTTACTTATCCCCAACACATGAACACAAATTTCTATATTTTTCACGCCGGCTGGAGTGGCCGAGCGGTTCTAGGCGCTACAGTCTGGAACCGCACGACCGCTACGGTCGCAGGTTCGAACCCTGCCCCGGGCATGTATGAGTGTGATGTCCTTAGGTTAGTTAGGTTTAAGTAATTCTAAGTTCTAGGGGACTGATGACCTCAGATTTTAAGTCCCATAGTGCTCAGAGCCATTTGAACCGTTTTATATTTTTCACTATGGAACTCCTACTTCCCTTCACTGTTTCCTCCTTGGACAGCACGTCAGCATTTCTGAGAGCAGAGTTGCGATGTATCAATACCGCGGTTGCAGATGACCAGATACTTTCTGGCAGCTTAAAACAGTATGCCGGACCGGCACTCGAAACTGGAACCTTCGCCTTTCGCGAGCAAGTGCTCTTCCGACTGAGCTATTCAGGCACGACTTCCAAACCCCCCGTCCGTCGCACCCACAGCTTTACTGCCAGCAGGACCTCAGCTCCCACGTTCCAAACTTCACAGAAGCTCTACGTCTCGCTGCACTAGTATTCGTGGAAGAAAAGATATTGTGGAGGCGTGGCTTAAGCCACAGCCTGAGGGACTGCTTCCAGAATGAATTTTCACTCTGCAGCAAAGTGCGTGGCAACGGCAAAGGTCCCAGGTTCGAGTCACGGTTTCGCACACAGTTTCAGTCTGCCTGTAAGTTTCAGATCAGCGCACACTCGGCTGTTGGGTGGTAACTTATTCTAGGTGCTTTCAGTGGATGAGGAATCTGGAGAACTTGCTGGCCAGGACAACAGCCGAGTAACTTTTGCATCTTATACTGCGGACTGTGGATGAGGAGTAACAGGTGGATTCCAAATTCCTAGATTTCTGTAAAGTGTTTGACACGCTGCCGACTGTTAACGAAGGCACAAGCATACAGAACAAGTTCCCAGACAGGTGAGTATCCCGAAGATTTCTTAAGTAGCAGAACCCAGTATGTTATCCTCGACGGCAAGTGTTCATCAGAGACAAAGGTATCGTCAGGAGTAGCCTAGGGAAGTGTGATTCGTCCGCTGTTGTTTTCTGTATACGTAAACGATCTGGCGCACAGGGTAAGCAGCAGTCTGTGCATGTTTGCTAATGATACTGTGGTGTACGGGAAGGTGTTGGTGTTGAGTGACTCTAGGAGGATACAGGATGACTTAGAGGAAATTTCTAGTTGGTATGATGAATGGCAGTTAGCTCTAAATGCAGATGAGTGTTAGTTAATGCAGGTGAGATGGAAAAACGAACTCATAATGTTTGGGCAGTAGTAGTGTGCTGACTGACACAGGCACGTCGGTTAAATAGCTGGGCGTAAAAAAAGGCGATATGGAATGAAATGAGCTTGTAAGGACTGCAGTAGGGAAGACGAATGGTCGACTTCGGTTTATTAGGAGAATTTTAGGAAAGTATGGTTCATCTGAAAGGGAGAGGGCATATGGGGCGCTAGTGTGACCTGTTGTTGAGTATTGTTCGACTGTCTGGTATCCGCATCAAGTCGAATTAAAGGAAGATCTCGAAGCAACTCAGAGGTGGGCTGCTAGATTGTTCACCGGTATGTTCGAACAACTTGCAAGTATTATGGCGATGCTTCCTGGTGGGAGGCACTATTCAGAAAATTTAGAGAAACGGCATTTACAGGTGACTGCAGAACGATTCTACTGCCGCCAACGTACATTTCACGTGAGGACCAGGAAGATAAGATACGAGAAATTAGGGCTCATATGGAGGCATCTAGACCGTCGCTTTTCCCTCACTCTATCTGCGAGTGGAACAAGAAAGGAAACGACTAATAGTGGTACAGGTTACCCTCCGCTAACCACCGTAGGTGGCTTGCGGAGCATGGATGTAGATGTAGATGTAGATGTAGAGGTAGAGGTAGAGGTAGTTCGGTACAGTATGGGCAACAAGCAGCATTGCGTTATCTTTTTGAAAGACCTAAATGATAGGGCGCAGCCAACGGCTCCCGCGTCCGGCCATTCGGATTTACGTTTTCCGTGATTTCCTGAATTGCTCCAGGCAAATGCCGGGATGGTTCCTTTGAAAGGGCACGGCCGACTTCCTTATCCATCCTTTCCCAATACGATGATGAGACAGATGATCTCGCTGTTTGGTCTCCTCCCCAAACAATCAGAACATTTCCCCCCCCCCCCTTCCCCAACGGCCTTACACATTAGAAGTATAACAGCTGCTGTCCATCGATAAAATGGGGGCCAATTATCCTTTCTCCCATAATGCCGCACCATACATTAATCCGCAGAGGTCGATGATGTTCCACTAGTCGCAGCCATCGTGGATTTTCCGTCGCCCAATAGTGCATATTATGCCGATTTGCGTTACGGCTTTTGGTGAATGACGCTTCGTCGCTAAATAGAACGCGTGCAAAAAATCTGTCATCGTCCCGTAATTTCTCTTGTGCCCAGTGGCAGAACTGTACACCACGTTCAAAGTCGTCGTCATGAACTCCTGGGGCATAGAAATATGGTAGGGGTGCAATCAATGTTGATGTAGCATTCTCAACACCGACGTTTTTGAGATTGCCGATTCTCACGCAATTTGTCTGCTAGTGATGTGTGGATTAGCCGCAACAGCAGCTAAAACACCTACTTGGATTCAAATGGCTCTGAACACTATGGGACTTAACAGCTGTGGTCATCATTCCCCTAGAACTTGGAACTACTTAAACCTAACTAACATAAAGACATTACACACATCCATGCCCGAGGCAGGATTCGAACCTGCGACCGTAGCAGTCGCACGGTTCCGGACTGCGCGCCTAGAACCGCGAGACCACCGCACCTACTTGGGCGTCATCATTTTTTGCAGCTCGTGGTTGACGTTTCACACGTGGCTGAACACTTCCTGTTTCCTTAAATAACGTAACTATCCGGCGAACGGTCCGGACACTTGGATGATGTCGTCCAGGATACCGAGCAGCATACATAGCACACGACCGTTGGGCATTTTGATCACAATAGCCATACATCAACACGATATCGACCTTTTCCGCAATTGGTAAACGGTCCATTTTAACACGGGTAATGTATCACGAAGCAAATAGCGTCCGCACTGGCGGAATGTTCGTGATACCACGTACTTATACGCTTGCGACTGTTACCGTGTCATCTGTCACAAAGCGGTAAAAGTGGTCCAACTAAAACATTCATGTTTCTTTACGTACTACACGAATATGTAATAAAAAAAGGAGGTTCCTACTTTAAAAAAAACGCAGTTGATATCCGTTTGACCTATGGCAGCGCCATCTAGCGGGCCAACCATAGCGCCATCTGGTTTCCCCCTTCAAGCTAGACGAGTTTCGTTCTTTGTAGGTTTTTAGTTTGATGCTTATTTCTTGAGATATTTGGCCCATTCATTATCGGTGGACCACCCTGTATACTGGTCGTCTATTAGATAGCGCTGACTAACAACACCTGACAGCCATTAGGGCCATTTTTTCTAGCAGTTGTTCTCACAACGTGGTACTAACAAGGGCGTGCCTACGAAGGCATTCCACACCGCGAGTGGGTACCAACGCCCCCTGGTGAGAGAGAACTGCGGCGCTCCTGCCACAGACTGGTTAGCGACAGTGGTCGGCCAGCGTCGCCTGCGAATGCAGCCCTGGTGGCGTCTCGTTTCGTGACGCAACATTAGGGGTAACCTATACAGTACACGGTACTTCCCGCAAACGTGACGCCACACACTGTATCGAAGACGAAAAGAGCAGTCTCGATCGTTGGTTCACAACACGCGAGGTGAATGTGATGTTCGAAACCATAACACTCACCTCCAGTAGAGAGAACTGAAAGTTACGCTTTTTCTTGACTTCAGAGTGCGTTAAGCTCGAAACTGCATCGTTTGTAAATGTATAAATCTGTGCTTTAAATTGGGCTGGGATGTGGATAAGGAGGAGATTGATGTGTTGGCAAGATTTGACTCAGAAACTTATTGAAATGGTCGTACTAACTATTTTTACATTTTTCCTAATACGCCTTAATCAACTCTGAAAGTGAGATGACTTGATGATATATATCCCAGCCGTTGAAGTGTCCGTCACCTGAAGCCGCTACCACTCTGTCAGCTAGCTCCTCAGCAGACCTCACCAGGGCTGGGCGCATCCCCGCTTGCCAACGCAGCACGGCACAAACGGGACGGTCTCCCATCCAACTGCTTGACTTCGTTGATCTGACGCGATCCCATGTATCCACCGCGGCGAGGTCGTTGGCTGTCATAAGTACTTCACTCGTGTTAATCTCATGCAGGTTGGCATGGCATTAATTACAATGGTTGTCCACTAATTAAAGACCATTCTCTATTTAAAAATCGGGAAAATTTTATTCGTACAAAATTTGTACGTGGCATTGCTCGTACATGGCTATATTATTTTTCTACATAATACCGGCAAGTACTACGCACTTCTTGAATCGGGGAACGAGGTCTTTGATACCTTTGTCAAAAAAATCTCCCGCAACCAGACCGACACTTCTCCCTAGACTTCGCTTGTTTTGTATCACTCATCGAAGCTTTTTACCGTTTACATCAACGGTCACCACTCATTGTGTTTCCCTTTGTCAAAAACGTGGGAGAAAATCACGCTGACTATAACTTTTTTGCCAGGGATGACCTCAAGAAATTTTCAAACTGGAGGTGAACTGGTGTGGCGCCATGTATTGATTGCCTTTTTGACTCAGGCGTATGATGGAGCGCTCCTTTTTCGTCACCGCCACCTGTAATGATCGAGTTGAAGAACTCGTCTCTTTCCCTTTCAAAACGGCCCAAAACTTTTTGAGCACACGATTTTCCTTGTGAACCTGTCAATATTTTCGGCACCCAAAAAGCGCGATCCATCCTGTGCCCCACCATTTTCGTTAAAACGATTTGTATCGTTGATCTGCTGACTTCTGGCATCGAAACGGCCAGGTCTCAGACTTTCAGAGAACAGTCTTCACGAATTTTAGCCTCATTTTTCTCCAACAACGCGTCATTGATATTAAAGATCTTCTCCCACTTCCTTCCTCGTCATGCACACTGCCTCTACCGCTCGAAAACTCAGCACAGAACTTCCTGACATTACGCTGGCTAATCAAATCACTATAAATGGCCGTCAGACGACGGTGAATTTCAACTGGGCAGATATTTTCCACGAAAAGGGACTAAGCGTCATGGCCTGTAGTCTTAGCTAGTGCTTTGAAATTTAATAACTCAAAAACTTTAGTAGGTATTGTTGTACAAATTTAACCAAATAATTACTATGTTGTGACCTCTATGGGAAAAATATTTAAAAGCTATGGAATATATAGTGGAATGAATATTAATTTCTAACTCACGTGCCGAATTACATGTAATTTTTATTTTAGGTACACTGTACTTCCACACAATCCAAAATAAAAGTTCAAAACAAATTTTATTCTTTTAATTATGAACTTGTTGAAACAGTAAATCAGGGATATTTACAAATCTGTCGTTTTGTCGAATCAAAAAAATGTTTCTTAGAAGTCAATTTTTTCTCCTAGTAATTAAGAACATATGAAATGCTGCAGCTTAAAATATTTAATACATTGCTGCATAATGTTGTTCATTGTGTAGGTAAGCACTATATTATTATTCACGCAAAATTTTGTTCTTGTAGTTTTAATATTCTGTGAGGTAGTAATGTCTAATTATGAAAAAACGTTGATTATGGTAAATTCAGACTAAAGATTTGCATGTCGTTTTCTTCCCTGTGATGACTTGTCAAAACATTCCAGCTCCGTAATCTTGTTAATTTTGGTTGTCCTTTTCATGTTCTCTAATTTTCTTTCTTTTCTTTATTGTTCTGGCCTCCTTTATTATATTTTCAGGAGCTTTTTCAGCTTCAGCTACACGTCGCCTTTCCACTTGTAGCAGCTCGCTTTTCATGTTGTCCCCAGTTTTGATGCTTACTCTGCGCAATGTTTTTAATCTACTTGTACTCCATCATTGAAGCATATTAGGGTATCCATCACACCTATCTGAAAAGCAGAAACGACAATAAAAATAGTTTCTGGCAAGGGTTCTCAAATGCAACTATCGAAGCTTAAATTCGGATTCTGTGTCGTACCATTTAAAAATTTTTCCACAAATATCTCTCTATATCGGCTTTAGTTCTACCATAATGGTTTCTAGAATGTGGTGTGCATGTGTGTGTTTTTGTCCCTGCGATTCACACCTGTTATACTTGCGCCATGAAGTATTTTCTATTCGACAGAGGCCCTGCTGTGGATGCTTATCAGTGGATATTCTGCAAAACAAAGTTGCCCAGATTTCTTTTCTCATCTCACTGACCATTTCGTTGTTCCTCCTGATGGGTAGACCATAATACTTTATGAGGTTTTCTGTTTCTGATTTGGTGAGTGTACCTTGTCTACCAATGGCTTTGCCATTAAAGAGATTTTTCCCGGTCGTGTCCTTGCAGAGTTTCGTATGTGTTGGGCCCTTTCTCTTCTGTACCTGTCCTACACATTCCATTTTCTTATTTTCAGTTTCACCTTATTATTTAGCAGCCACAACACAACACTGTAGAAGCCTTTAGAATCACTATCACAAACGTAGTGAACGTATCACACTTGACGTCTAGGAACTGACCTACTAAAAATAGAGACTGCCCGCTTGCTTCCCATGCCACCACTGAAACCTTCAAAGTTTTTGTCATATCTGTATTTATTTACCTTATTCGCAGAACCATGGCAATGTTTTGTTAGATATTCATAGTACAGTACCTTGCCTGTGTTTACAGAGGTAACTGTGACAACTCCATTCAGCAGTGTGTGGCCTTTCCCCTGCCAGAAACCGTCCAACGCACCGAAAAGTCAGTAGATTGACAAATATCTACAGTTTCTTTCGCTGCCCTCTGCTTAGATGCTTCACTGACTTCTGTTAGGACATTATGCAACGTTTATAATACCTCTCAGATATGACAGGTGGCTTGGGAGATCCATCATAGCTCAGAGTATCTGGGCGGCTTTTCTTCCCTCAACAGTACACCTCATGACATAAGCAAGGCGAATATTCACTTCACTATATTTTGTGCATGTTACAGAAGATATCATCATTTCGGTACTTTACACACTTGACATTCCACTACAATTTTTCTGGATATGCTTCTTCTCATACTTACGTCCTCACTAAAGGTTAGGGATTTTTCACTATTATAGTATTTACATTTAGCAACATACAAAAATAATTCTCGAAGCTTGCACTGACTAGTTAAAACGTAATCATTATTTTAATTTTTTACATCACCAACATATTGTTTATTTCCGATAAGATGTTTCATCTTGCGTTTTAAAGCACTATCTGGCGAATTTTAGGCCTAACGTAATTTCACTGTGGCATAACAGTTTCTTCACTTTTATGGTTTCCAACAACACGCTTGTGTTGATTATCGTGAAATTTACGACTGTAGTTAAACTTCTTCGTTTCTGACATATCACGAAGAAAAATAGTTGAAATATGCAGTCACAACTACAAGTTTACAGCACGAGCGCACGCGAAAAGCGTAAGTAAGCTCAAGCGATACTTGTATTGACAGAGAGATCGATTGCAGTAAATCCGTGCTGTCGATATGTTCTGCAAGGAACGAGCGGTGTAGCTCGGTGGTTAGCAATCTGGACTCACATTCAGGAGAACGATGTTCAAACCCGCGTCTGGCCATTCTGATTTAGGTTTTCCCTGATTTCCCTAAATCGCTTAAAGTAAAAGCCGGGATGGTCCTTCGAAAGGGCACGGCCACTTTCCTTCTTCATCCTTCCCAAATTCGCGCTTGTACTCCGTCTCTAATGGCCTCATTGTCAATGGGACATTCAGTAATGAGACACCGTAGGCAATGTTTTTGCTTTTGACACTATTGTGACAGTTAGGCATTCACACGCCGTAACTGCTTTAGAAAGGCGTTTAACACGAAAATGATGAGGTACTACACATAAAGTTTATATTTTTAGAATCATAATTTTATTAAATAAAAAATATTAAGGGGACCTCCCCTTAAGAAAGCGAACAACCGCGCACACCTCCCATTTGGCGGGAAACGGTCGCAGTGTGTCCACCTCTAGCAGCGATCACAGTCAGACAACAAAGCACCGAGCCACGAGACAGCCCGTTGTGGTGGGGGATGCCCATACTTCAAGCTAGTGTTGCCAACTAATGAAAAATTCGTGCATGCCGCTGCAAAGGACAGACGGTTTTTAAACCATGGACAACACTCGTATTGGTGTTTAATAATGATGTAAACGCAGAAACTGAAACAGAAAAAGTGAAACCCTTGAGGTCCACAAGCAAAGTTTGGTAAAGTATTTGATTAGGTGTCTCGCAGCTGGTGTTAAATTATGCCGAATGTGTAAACCAAATAACAAGGATGTACTGTTGAGGCTGAGGTCACCAACTGACAGCAGAGCGCCATTTACGTACATTGGCATTGGTGAAGGCGCCGACTACGTAAGGGACTGCGATGCCCGTCAGGTTGGCGATGCTGTTGACGATGCCGGCGATGGTGCCCGAGTAGTTGGGCGCGATAGCCTGCATGTTCATGTAGGGCGCGGCGCAGTAGGTGGAGATGCAGAAGCCACTGATCGCCAGCATGGCCACCAGCACGGCCGTGTTGCAGCCCACCACAGTCACCACCAGCAGCGTCGCGGCGGGCACCAGGGTACCTGCAGGCGGGGACAGGGTTGCCACAATATAAGTGTCTAATCTCCTAATGACCATCTAACACTAGTACCGACAGTCAGATTATACACTACTGGCCATTAAAACTGCTACACGAAGAAGAAATGCAGATGATAAACGGGTATTCATTAGACAAATATATTATACTAGAACTGACATGTTATTACATTTTCACGCAATTTGGGTGCATAGATTCTGAGAAATCAGTACCAAGAACAACCACCTCTGGCCACAATACTGAGCATTGAGTCAAACAGAGCTTGGATGGCGTGTACAGGTACAGCTGCCCATGCAGCTTCAACACGATACCACAGTTCATCAAGAGTAGTGACTGGAGTATTGTGACGAGCCAGTTGCTCGGCCCCCATTGGCCAGACGTTTTCAATTAGTGAGAGATCTAGAGAACGTGCTGGCCAGGGCAGCAGTCGAGCATTTTCTGTAACCAGAAAGGACCGTACAGGAACTGCAACATGCGGTCGTGCATTATCCAGCTGAAATGTAGGTTTTCGCAGGGATGGAATGAAGGATAGAGCCACGGGTCGTAACACATCTGAAATGTAACGTCCACTGTTCAAAGTGCCGTCAATGCGAACAAGAGGTGACCCAGACGTGTAACCAATGGCAGCCTATACCATCACGCCGGGAGATACGCCAGTATAGCGACGACGAATACACGCTTCCAATGTGCGTTCAGCGTGATGTCGACAAACACGGATGCGACCATCATGATGCTGTAAACAGAACCTGGATTCATCCGAAAAAAATGACGTTCTGCCATTCGTGCACCCAGGTTCGTCGTTGAGTACATCATCGCAGGCGCTCCTGTCGGTGATGCAGCGACAAGGGTAACCGCAGCCATGGTCTCCGAGCCGATAGTACATGCTGCTGCAAACGTCGTCGAACTGTTCGTGTAGACGGTTGTTGGCTTGCAAACGACCCCGTCTGGTGACACAGGGATCGAGACGTGGCTGCACAATCCGTTACAGCCATGCTGATAAGAAGCCTGTCACCTCGACTGCTAGTGATACGAGGCCGTTGGGACCCAGCACGGCGTTCCGTATTGCCCTCCTGAACCCACCGATTCCATATTCTGCTAACAGTCATTGGATCTCGACCAACGCGAGCAGCAATGTCGCGATACGATAAACGGCAATCGCGATAGGCTACAATCCGACCTTTATCAAAGTCGGAAACGTGATGGTACCCATTTCTCCTCCTTACACGAGGCATCACAACAACATTTCACCAGGTAACGCCGGTCTACTACTGTTTGTGTATGAGAAATCGGTTGGAAACTTTCCTCATGTCAGCACATTGTAGGTATCGCCACCGGCGCCAACCTTGTGTAACTGCTCTGAAAAGCTAATCATTTGCATATCACAGCATCTTCTTCCTGTCGGTTAAATTTCGCATCTGTGGCACATCTTCGTGGTGTAGCAATTTTAATGGCCAGTAGTGTACCTTTTCCATAAAATCTTCTCGATGTTCTTGGCGCGTCAACCAGGAGCAAAGAAACAGGCTTTCGATGATAATCTCCGTCGTCTCCACCAGGAGCTTAAGCTGCGACATAACGTCGCACAAGAGGCCTCGGTCCGTGACGTAAACTTGAGAAGAGTTTTTGCCCCTGCCGAATAGGTGGCTAGAATGAACTGTTCTCTTGCTGTTCAGAATTTATTTGTTACATTGACGCGCTCCGGGCGCAGTCCATCATCACAACGTCAAAAACAAAAATCTTCATATGAAGGATGTACTCATAGGTGTCAGTCCTGAGTTTAGTACTGATGCTCAGGGCAGACATGTGACTACACACTTCATATGAAGACTTTCCTTTTTGACTTTCTGACGATGGCCTGCGTCCAAAAAGTGTCCATAACATAAAGAAATTTTGAGCAACAAGTGACCAGTTCATTGTAGCAATCTATTCAGCACTTCCCTAAGTCTCAAATTTTCATCAGCAGCAGCTCACTCTTGTAACTATTTTTTTTCTCTTTATTATAATGGCAAACATTAAGATAGGAAATACAATGCTAATGCAAATAGACCCCCCCCCCCCCGACTAACCGCGCGGTCCGGTGTGTCGGCCAGCCTGCGGATGGTTTTAAGGCGGTTTTCCATCTATCTCGGCGAATGTAGGATGGTTCCCCTTATTCCGCCTCAGTTACACTGTGTCGGCGATTGCTGCGAACACCGTTTCCACGTACGCGTACACCGTAATTTGGGGTTATACTCGTCTGGTATGCGACGTACCCATGGGGTCCACTGGGGGCAGAACCGCACAATAACCCTGGGTTCGGTATGGGTGGGTGGACTGCTGTGGCCTGTTGTGGGGTTGTGAACCACTGAACCACTGAGGGCTACGTTGGAACGAAGCCTCTCCGTCGTTTCTAGGTCCCCGGTTTAATACAATACAATCCAAATAAATGAATTTTGCTGCTTCTGAAGTACAACAACAGACTACAACAAAAGTGCGAGGAGCGTTCAATAAGCAATGCAACACTTTTTTTCTGAAGGTAGGTTGGTTTTATTCAGGATTCCAATGCATCATATTATTCCCCACTCTTTTGGCTACAAAACCCTAGCTTTCAACATAATCTCCCCCGCAATACGACGGCCTCACGCCACCTTACTTATAGCGCCTGTGTGCCCGCATGGTATCACTCTAGTGGTCGACCTCGGAGCCAACGTCTTGCTGTATCAGCACCTCCCCATCACACACTATCTGCTCCCCGCGGAGTGCATCCTTGATTGGGCCAAACAACTGGAAGTCGGAAGGTGCGAGATCCGGGCTGTACGGTGAATGAGGAAGAACAGTCCAATGAATTTTCGTGAGCTCCTCTCAGGCGCGCAGGCTCGTGTGAGCACAGGTGTTCTGTAAGGTATTTGAGTGGACTCCATTATCACCTCGAACGAGAGTGCCCGCACTTTCAAATATTGAAGGAGTCACAGCTGCGTGTTACCGGCCAGCACGCGGGATGCCGGGCAGACTTACACACGCCTTACTGAAATGATGACTGAACCCTCGCCCAGCAACTCACCGTGCTTTTGTTCACTGCCAGCTCGTGGATATTCTGCGAGCGCCTTGGAAAATCCGCGATGCTCTGGTTTTCCACCAAAAGCAACTCAATGACAGCTCTCTGCTTGGAACGCACCTTCTTTACAAACACCATTTTGAAGGCTACGTATAGCGCCGCCATCTATCGGAACTTCAAGAAATTATAGGGGCTTAAGCGAGAATGTTGCACGATGTCCCACAAAAAATTTCGGATTTTTTTGAACCGAAATCGACCGATAAAAAACGTGTTGCATTACTTATTGAAAGTCCCTCGTATAATGGATATTAAAAGAAGAATTGGATGATCAAGCAAGAATTAAGAAAGAAGAGTAATTTATTAACAAACAACTAAATAATATAGAAACAAGAAAGATATTCGTCAAGACATTGACCTGGAGCTTTTTAAGCTGTGGTTGTGAAGGGTGGGGTCTGGGTACAGAGGTAAAAGACAAAGCAGAAGTAGCAGAAGTTTGATTGTGGAAAAGAGTAATAAAAACATATTAAAATGAAAGAAAATCTAATGAATAAATACTAAAATAAATTAATTAACATGGTACAGAGACGAATAGTAAAATTAACTGGACACCAAATGCGACATAATAACTTCATAAAAAATCTTAGAAGGAAAAATCCTGGGAAAAAAATCAGGAGACAAGCCCATAAAATCTCTATTACATGTTGTTAGTGGAACGAAATGCAGCAATCCCAACCAAATTGTAAAACTGCGAGAGACAAGAGGATTGCTACAGCGACAAACTCATGATTTTTACTCCAGTTTCCGACGATGGGAGGGTTGGGAGGTTTAACATGTTGAAGTGGTACATGTTACTATAAAAAATAAAACACGTCTCACTTTCCTTTTACTAGACCGATGAAGATGTGCGTGTGAAAAACGTGACTTTAATTAGTAGTGGCGCAAAAAGCATGTTCAGTGCCCGGGCTTTTTGGAATTTATGTGCAGAAATGAGAAAGAAAAACGCTGTCACAGCGCAGAATGCGACGACGGATGTATAATTTGGACTGGACAGTGATGGGTCGCTTGCACTTTGCAGTCGTGCTTTGGGGACTCTGTGGACTCCGAAGAAGAAAGAGGCCTGACGACAATGGTCGAGAACTAAAGAAAATTGGATGTTGTTATATAAATTCTAGGCTATGCTATCTCAAGTTAAGTACGAACTTACGGTTTTGGTCCATCACTGAAGCATCGTGTACGAACGTCTTGTCTGAAAAGCTTTATTAATTATCAATTGTTGTGAATTGAGAACTTATTCGAATACAGAAGAATTACGCAAACCGTGTTTTGTGATTTTGTAATGAGTTGTTTAAATGTAGAATCTCTCTTATAACCCTCGACCCTCTGCAATCGGAAAGGGAGTCATGGGTCAAATATGTGGCACTGCATAGCAGGACCACAACATCAAGGAAAAACAAGACGGCGACCGGGAAATTCGGAAAAGAAGGTAACTGTTATTATAAGGAACGAGTAAAGACTTGACATGTCGAATTGTATCGATCACTTAAAATCAAACCACAATAAGAAAAACACCTCAATGTGTAACAAAAGTTTTAAGTATTTAAAGCAGCACTGATTTAAAAATATAAATTTTGCTAAATTACACGATTTGTAAAAAACTTTGAGATGATTTAACACTGTGGTTAAAATTATATAAGTTATATTGATATAATGGTGGTGCATAAAACCGATCATACTTAGCTGTTCAAGCAAAACGTGCTTCATTTGTGCTCCACAATTTTAGTAAGGTTGACCATGATAAATTCATGCTGGCAATTTACGTGTTTATTTACATATAAAAACCGACATCCGAATTTTCCTTTGAGTGAGGCTGCGTTTTCCAGATAGGTCCGATTCGAATTACTAGATTCTAATATTTTTTTGTTCGTGTCGTTTTCGCGTAATCTTTGATTATGTCAATACTCATGAACATCAGAATATATAGAGAGTATTTTCGAACGTCGCCGTGAAAGAATTCTACTATATCGTCAATTGTTAACTTAATTTCTTCCTTTTAGAAATTTTCAGTAGCATGATCCCGGTCAAAAACAATCGTTTCTTAATCGTCTGGTGTATTTCAGCGCATATCCACAGGGCTAAAATTATATTTTGAGAATTTTCGTAAGTTAAGAGTATTGTGCATAACTGATTTCGTAAAAAATCTGCGTTTGTGTTTTGCATTTATTGTAAGTAACTATCATATCGCGTCACAGAGAGTCGCATACCAGAGATACTAAAGGTACTTCAAGGTCGTATCGCTTCCGTAGAGACCGCGAGGACAAGATTAGATCAATTACAGCTCACTCAGAGGCAGTTAAACAGTCACTCTCCCCGAGCTACACACGTGAATGGAGGGGGCACCCTAATAACTGGTGCAGTGGGATATAACCTCTGCCATGTACTTCACAGTGGTTTGCGAAGATCAGATGCAGATATAGAAATCAGTACTACAATGGGATCTTGTGGAACCACGGTATGTTATTGATGTAGGAGGAGGAAAAATGAGAGTGAGATGGGGTGTGTTGTGCAGTGCCAGAAGGAATGGTTTATCTCAGAACTTCGGTAGTGCAAGTTTTCTGGAATTCCGGCGCGAGAGGATAGACACGTAAGAGCATGGAAGGTTCGATAGAGGAGTAGTGGTGTATCGAGCGACGTACCTGAATTGATGATTACTGGATATGATTTTCGCTGACACTGGCTGTTGGGAATGAGCTTTCCAATTCGTTTATTGCTTGGAACGGAGCTCTAAAAAGAGAAGAAAGTGCGCTAAACGGATGAGTTGGTATAGGATGCGAGAGGAGGGAGGTAGGCGTATGCGGAAGTGGAGGTGGAGTGCATGTATTTCTAGGGTTTCAAGGGCTTTGTGTGATTTAAGAGAGGCGGATTAGATACTTACGGACGAGGATAATAGTAGAAGGGTGTAGAGCAAGAGTGCGGTCTGTCAGTAGTTTTAGTTGTTTCTGGACTGTAAGGAGGAGTGCATTCCATGATAGTTTTCTGTTAAGGGATAGTCCTCAATGCTTTGTTGTGTCAGTGAGAGGCGTGTGTTCGTTGTGGATAGAGAGGACGATGGACTCGCTGAGTGTTGCGGCCAAAGGCAGTGGCTTGGCTTTTCTGTGGATTTACGAGTGCTGCTCACATCTATTACTTTCCCCTCTTTGGGGAAGTGTGAGGGGGAGTTGGTAGCCTTGCGACTTTTAATCCCCTGTGTACTTGTGTGTGTGATTATGTCTGTACTTTTTGGTGTCTGTGAAATGTGATGATTGTTCTGTGTGTGTGCTTGGTACTTACCTGAGGTTTGGCGAGATAATTGTGGTTATTTGGGTAGCAGGATCTGAAAAGGATATTGGGATTTTCTCTTCGCCTTAGTCGTCGAAGATCGTCATGGGGCGATTGTGCTTATCGCGGGACATTTTATACCGACCTAGGGAGTGGATGAGGGCGTTTCCCGACCTGGAAGAACCTTCATAGAAGGCCCTTGCCAGGTCTTGAAAACGCTCTTTCAGGAGTGGGATTTCAGCAGCGGCATGCAAATCGTCAATGGGGAATCCGAGAGGTAGACGCAGTGCCCTCCTGAGGGCGCGGTTCTGCAGCCTCTGGAGTTTGTCCAGGTGCTGCTTCGTCGCGTATCCCCAGGCAGGACACGCGTATTCCATGACTGGCCGGATCAGGGCCTGGTATACGTTCACTCCTACTGAGTAGGGAAGGGAGATGGATGAGTTGAGGATTGGGTACAGGATGGACATTCTGGCGCAGACCTTCCTGTGGACCTCGTCTATGTGGGGTTTCCACGTAAGGAGAGAGTCCAAGGTTACACCCAGATACTTGGCGGTTCTAAGCCAGGGGAGTTGGGTTCCATTTAGGTGAGTCTGTGGATTTACGAGTACTTAAAGTACCCTTTCTTTGTACCAATCAGTCAGAAACATCAAGTGGCGATTGTGGTGGGTAGATGTAGACTTCAGGTGGTTGTGGGGGTGGAAACTTGGGAATGCTGGAAGTGTACATGATGTAAAGGAGGGGGGGGGGGGGAGGCAGAAAAGAGATTGTGTTACATTAGGGTGAAACACCTGTGTTCTACTGCACGGGTAACGAACTAAGCTTATCACTAATTTTGTTTTCTTATGATAACATTAGCAAAAAACATATCACATTACCGTTACCGATTGTGACCATCCAGCAGTCATCGTCAGCCTAGTAGCCCATGTTGCAAATGGTGACGTAAGGTTCCTTGTGTTGACAACGCAACATGACTGTTACGCTACCACCTACAGCATGCACTTCAGTCTGACAATGAGCACGGACTGGTCCAAATTGGTTTTGCCACTTAAAACGCTTTTTCGATTGTTGTCGTAAGAAAATAAGAGGATGTTTTGGTGGTTGCTGTTGAAAGAACGAAATAATATAGTCAGTCAGTCACACACTCTGCATTAACGATATGTTCTATTTCGATACAGAGAACTACAGAGTGCATAAATGACGTGACACATCTGTGAATATATCGTACTAGATTTTCAGGACTTGAAAATTACGGAAAAATTCCAAGATTTCCAATCAAACATCATAAAAACGCAACACCTTCAAGAACTTACTCAGCCCATTGACGACGCGGAGTCCGTTGATTTTGGAGATGTAGCCCTTGCGAAACACTACGTCGCCAGCCCAACCAAACAGCAGGCTTCCAATCACACCAGTGATTTGCGGAATGGCGGACAGGAAACCGTTCTGCGGAAAGAACAGACATTTGGAGATATCGGAAATGTAGTTGCAAATTCAACTTATAAACTATTTGTAGCGTCCTATACAATTTTTTGCCATATCTCAGTTAAAAGTAAGGGGTGGGTGTACATATAAAAAAACTGATTTGTAGTGATTCTTCGAAAACATCTTAAACACTCAAAGTTGAAGTTTGGTTGTATCGCAGTGTTTTACTAGCCATAATTCTTCTGGAGATGATATTCACTTGTTTCCTTCGACACATTTGCTCCCTTACATTTGGATTTATAGCTTAAAGTGGAATACCGACCACGGTACAGCTCGGCTTTTTGGCAGAAAAACCACTGTGAGAGGTGAATGATTACTGAACCGACTGGGGACCGAATTCTAAAGCTTTAGATTTCTTCGTATGGCTTTAACCGACACCTTAATAACACAAATGTTTAAAATACGTACTTTTCGTCGTGTTGCTCTGTAATTAATTGTATTCACTCTGCCTTTTTCTCAGTGCTATAATGCTATAACACTTCCTTCAGAAGACAAAACAGCCATCCGTCTCCTTCTCTCTCATTTAGCGTTTTCTAATTCGTCACATCCAAAATAAGATGACTTGATTCTAATTGACGAAGATTAGAAATAAGAAACGTGATACAAAATGTGCGTGAGCAGATAATCCGAAATTATATCAATTACAATTTTACAGCAGGTTGCTTACGTTTAATATTTGTTAATTAAAATCAAGCCACCTGACATAGAATGTGACTATATATTTAATTTGAAATTAGAGGGAAGGAAGCGGTGGCTATGACTGGCCAGTGATACTGCTAGGATTAATATTTTCATTACTTAAATTCGTGTCAGAAGCATCAGATAACAAATTGAAAGAATAAAGAAGTAGGGCTTACATGCTAAGGGAATGTAACTGACAAGAACACTTGTTAGTGTCTGTAACACTTACAGCAAGTGACAGATACTGTAAGAGGCGATCAAAAAGTTTCCGTATGAGGGCGTTGCTGCAGCGTATATGTAACGTATCGCGACTCTGATGCGGGTATATAAGCACTGACGTATGTTGTTGTTGTGGTCTTCAGTCCTGAGACTGGTTTGATGCAGCTCTCCATGCTACTCTATCCTGTGCAAGCGTCTTCATCTCCCAGAACCCACTGCAACCTACATCCTTCTGAATCTGCTTAGTGTAGTCATCTCTTGGTCTCCCTCTACGATTTTTACCCTCTACGCTGCCCTCCAATACTAAATTGGTGATCCCTTGATGCCTTAGAACATGTCCTACCAACCGATCCCTTCTTCTGGTCAAGTTGTGCCACAAACTTCTCTTCTCCCCAATCCTATTCAATACCTCCTCATTAGTTATGTGATCTACCCATCTAATCTTCAGCATTCTTCTGTAGCACCACATTTCGAAAGCTTCTATTCTCTTCTTGTCCAAACTATTTATCGTCCATGTTTCACTTTCATACATGGCTACACTCCATACAAATACTTTCAGAAATGACTTCCTGACCCTTAAATCTAGACTCGATGTTAACAAATTTCTCTTCTTCAGAAACGCTTTCCTTGCTATTGCCAGTCTACATTTTATATCCTCTCTACTTCGACCATCATCAGTTATTTTGCTCCCCAAATAGCAAAACTCCTTTACTACTTTAAGTGTCTCATTTCCTAATCTAATTCCATCAGCATCGCCCGACTTCATTCGACTACATTCCATTATCCTCGTTTTGATCTTGTTGATGTTCAACCTATATCCTACTTTCAAGACACTATCCATTCCGTTCAACTGCTCTTCCAAGTCCTTTGCAGTCTCTGACAGAATTACAGTGTCATCGGCGAACCTCAAAGTTTTTATTTCTTGTCCATGGATTTTAATACCCGCTCCAAATTTTTCTTTTGTTTATTTTACTGCTTGCTCAATATACAGATTGAATAACATCGGGGAGAGACTACAACCCTGTCTTACTCCCTTCCCAACCACGGCTTCCCTTTCATGTCCCTCGACTCTTATAACTGCCATCTGGTTTCTGTACAAATTGCAAATAGCCTGTCGCTCCCTATATTTTACCCCTGCCACCTTCATAATTTGAAAGAGCGTATTCCAGTCAACATTGTCAAAAGCTTTCTCTAAGTCTACAAATGCTAGAAACGTAGGTTTGTCCTTCCTTAATCTAGCTTCTAAGATAAGTCGTAGGGTCAGTATTGCCTCACGTGTTCCAACATTTCTACGAAATCCAAACTGATCTTCCCCGAGGTCGGCTTCTACTAGTTTTTCCATTCGTCTGTAAAAAATTCGCGTTAGTATTTTCCAGCTGTGACTTATTAAACTGATAGTTCGGTAATTTTCACATCTGTCAACACCTGCTTTCTTTGAGATTGGAATTATTATATTCTTCTTGAAGTCTGAGGGTATTTCGCCTGTCTCATACATCTTGCTCACCAGATGGTAGAGTTTTGTCAGGAATGGCTCTCCCAAGGCCGTCAGTAGTTCCAATGGAATGTTGTCTACTCCGGCGGCCTTGTTTCGACTCAGGTCTTTCAGTGCTCTGTCAAACTCTTCACGTAGTATCATGTCTCCCATTTCGTCTGCATCTACGTCCTCTTCCATTTCCATAATATTGTCCTCAAGTACATCGCCCTTGTATAGACCCTCTATATACTCCTTCCACCTTTCTGCTTTCCCTTCTTTGCTTAGAACTGGGTTTCCATCTGAGCTCTTGATGTTCATACAAGTGGTTCTCTTTTCTCCAAAGGTCTCTTTAATTTTCCTGTAGGCAGTATCTATCTTACCCCTAGTGAGATAAGCCTCTACGTCCTTACATTTGTCCTCTAGCCATCCCTGCTTAGCCATCTTGCACTTCCTGTCGATCTCATTTTTGAGACGTCTGTATTCCTTTTTGCCTGCTTCATTTAATGCATATTTATACTTTCTTCTTTCATCAATTAAATTCAATATTTCTTCCGTTACCCAAGGATTTCTAGTAGCCCTCGTCTTTTTACCTACTTGATCCTCTGCTGCCTTCACTACTTCATCCCTCAAAGCTACCCATTCTTCTTCTACTGTATTTCTTTGCCCCATTCCTGTCAATTGCTCCCTTATGCTCACCCTCTAACTCTGTACAACCTCTGGTTCTTTTAGTTTATCCAGGTCCCATCTCCTTAAATTCCCACCTTTTTGCAGTTTCTTCAGTTTTAATCTACAGGTCATAACCAACAGATTGTGGTCAGAGTCCACATCTGCCCCTGGAAATGTCTTACAATTTAAAACCTGGTTCCTAAATCTCTGTCTTACCATTATATAATCTATCTGATACCTTTTAGTATCTCCGGGATTCTTCCATGTATATAACCTTCTTTTATGATTCTTGAACCAATTGTTACCTATGATTAAGTTGTGCTCTGTGCAAAATTCTACCAGGCGGCTTCCTCTTTCATTTCTTTGCCCCAATCCAAATTCACCTACTACGTTTCCTTCTCTCCCTTTTCCAACACTCGAATTCCAGTCACCCATTACTATTAAATTTTCATCTCCCTTCACTATCTGAATAATTTCTTTTATTTCATCATACATTTCTTCAATTTCCTCGTCATATGCAGAGCTAGTTGGCATATAAACTTGTACTAGTGTAGTAGGTGTGGGCTTCGTATCTATCTTGGCCACAATAATGCGTTCACTATGCTGTTTGTAGTAGCTTACCCGCATTCGTATTTTGCTATTCATTATTAAACCTACTCCTGCATTACCCCTATTTGATTTTGTGTTTATAACCCTGTAGTCACCTGACCAGAAGTCTTGTTCCTCCTGCCACCGAACTTCACTAATTCCCACTATATCTAACTTTAACCTATCCATTTCCCTTTTTAAATTTTCTAACCTACCTGCCCGATTAAGGGATCTGACATTCCACGCTCCGATCCGTAGAACGCCAGTTTTCTTTCTGCTGATAACGACATCCTCTTGAGTAGTCCCCGCCCGGAGATCCGAATGGGGGACTATTTTACCTCCGGAATATTTTACCCAAGAGGACGCCATCATCATTTAATCATACAGTAAAGCTGCACTGACGTATAGGCAACGGATTAGGGTGACATTTGTGACTTTCCGACGAGAGTGTGGTAAACGGTGGAACTTGAACTATTAAGACGCTATTACCAAATCTTTCCTAGTAGGACCAACGTGCTGTCATTCTTTTCTTGGCTGTCGAAGGACAAACACCTGTAGACATCCATCGGAGAATGAAGAATGTTTATGGGGCAGTATCTTCGTCGAAAACCACCATTGCGGAATGCTGTTGCTTCATGATAACACAATTCTTCATATTTCAAATGTCGTACGCAGAAGTTATGCCAACTCAAGTGGGAGGCACTGGAGTATGCACACTGTAGTCCTGGCCTCTCCCCATGCAGTTTTCATCCAATCGCTTAAATCCCTTAAAAGAGGCTTCGAAGGGTCAACGATTGCTGTCGGACGAGGACGTGGAGCAGGCAATTACTGACTTCTTCACGCTGCAGGACACGGTGTTTTGCCAGTTGCTATCTTGCGTTGATGGGATGATTAACTCAATTCTTACGCCTACTTTGTCTGACTGGCGTACCGATTTTGGTCTGCACGGCGTTTGAGCAGAAACTTTTTGATCGCCCATTATAATAACAGTTTTCTTATAATAATGTGTAGGAACTTTATTAAGAACAGTTTTATTAAGCAGCAATTTTCCACAGTCATTACAACATGTTTCCTTCGATTCCAGGCAAAAAAACTGAATCTCTGATTTGTTGCCAGTGCCCTCATGAATCACTAATATTGTGCATCACGTATTACTTTCTAGTTTACTTAGAACACTCGTATCACACAGCCTGTGACATATTTAACAGATTCCTTTCTTTACACAATTCACAATGCCTCAAGATATACTCCGAGTACCTACCGAGCGAGAGGGCGTAATGGTTAGCACACTGGACTCGTATTCGGTAAAACGACTGTTCAAATGCTCGTCCTGCCATCCAGATTTAAGTTTTCTGTTATGTCTCTAAATCTCTCCAGACAAAGGCCGGGATGGTTCCTTTGAAAGGGCGCGGCCGATTTCCTTCCCCACCTTTGAAGCAGTCCAAGTTTATGCTCCGTCTCTAATGACCTCGACGTTGACGCGACGTTAAATCCTAATCTTCTTAATTTCCTTCTTGCCACTATCTAGAAAAGAGAAATCTGAATGGGTTGTGAGGACTAGGAATGTAAGCCGCGCGGTTTAGGGAGCTGCAGTCATGGACTGTGCGGCTGGTGCCGGCGGAGGTTCGAGTCCTCTCTCGGGCATGGGTGTGTGTGTTTGTACTTAGAATAATTTAAGTTAAGTAGTGTGTAAGCTTAGGGACTGATGACCTTAGGAGTTAAGTACCATAAGATTCCACACACATTTGAACATTTTTTTTTTTTAACTAGGAATGTAAGAAATTCAATGAGAAAGGTTGTGGTTATGCGCTGATATGTAATCATCTCATTGTATTCCGATCAGTGCGGTAATCCTATTTGAAGAAGGGCTGTAACTACATTTCTCTCAAGACGATGTAGCTCTGATGAAGTGCGTTGTTTGGTCCACTGAGAAATACGTTTTCTTCATTAACTTCAATTTATTATGTTAAGCAGTTGTGACGTCCTGTAATTGCTTAGTGATTGTAACGGTCAGAGTGAAAAGAACGGAAATTTATTTATTCTGTTAAAAAGGAATTTGTAGTTTGCGAACGAAAAAATGTGCGGTAGGTCTGGTCACTCTCCTTTCTGGATTTGTGGTCTACGTTTCTGAATTAACAGTGACTTGCGCTACCCCAAAGAGAGTCGAACTGTGCGCTATGTGGTTTTCTGAATCTGTATTCGCTAATGATTTATGACAGGTCTCGTGAGGCACTCTACACTCTGTATTAGAACATTACGTATCTTTACTAGGATAATATAATGTCAGACATCTACATCCCATGTACTCAATACTACAACACAACTATTATTCGAAAAATTTGTCAGAGTGTGGAAATATAAAGCAACGTAGGGTTGCAGTTGATACAAAGCGTTTAGACGTTTGTACTCCATAGTAAATAGAGAACTGACTTTATACTGAATTACAAATAAACAATAATTTCTATTTTCCAAACGCTCCGCTCGCTCTTGGCTCAGCTCTTATTTAAGGAAGCCAAGCAGACCGGCAAAAACGATCATTTCTATTGCCGAAGAATTACTTGTGGTATTATAGACAGTCACAGCTACAAAATACTAACGCGAATTCTTTACAGACGAATGGAAAAACTAGTAGAAGCCGACCTCGGGGAAGATCAGTTTGGATTCCGTAGAAATGTTGGAACACGTGAAGCAATACTGACCCTACGACTCATCTTAGAAAATAGATTAAGGAAGGGCAAACCTACGTTTCTAGCATTTGTAGACTTACAAAAAGCTTTTGACAATGTTGACTGGAATACTCTCTTTCAAATTCTGAAGGTGGCAGGGGTAAAATACAGGGAGCGAAAGGCTATTTACAATTTTTACAGAAACCAGATGGCAGTTATTAGAGTCGAGGGACATGAAAGGGAGGCAGTGGTTGGGAAGGGAGTGAGACAGGGTTGTAGTCTCTCCCCGATGTTATTCAATCTGTATATTGAGCAATCAGTAAAGAAAACAAAAGAAAAATTCGGAGTAGGTATTAAAATCCACGGAGAAGAGATAAAAACTTTGAGGTTCGCCTATGACATCGTAATTCCGTCAGGGACAGCAAAGGACTTGGAACAGCAGTTGAACGGAATGGACAGTGTCTTGAAAGGAGGATATAAGATGATCATCAACAAAAGCAAAACAAGGATAATGGAATGTAGTCGAATTAAGTCGGATGATGCTGAGAGAATTAGATTAGGAAATGAGACACTTAAAGTAGTAAAGGAGTTTTGCTATTTGGGGAGTAAAATAACTGATGATGGTCGAAGTATAGAGGATATAAAATGTAGACTGGCAATGGCAAGGAAAGCGTTTCTGAAAAAGAGAAATTTGTTAACATCGAGTATAGATTTAAGTGTCAGGAAGTCATTTCTGAAAGTATTTGTATGGAGTGTAGCCATGTATGGAAGTGAATCATGGACGATAAATAGTTTGCACAAGAAGAGAATAGGAGATTTCGAAATGTGGTGCTACAGAAGAATGCTGAAGATTAGATGGGTAGATCACATAACTAATGAGGAAGTATTGAATCGGATTGGGGAGAAGAGAAGTTTGTGGCACAACTTGACCAGAAGAAGGGATCGGTTGGTAGGACATGTTCTGAGGCATCAAGGGATCACAATTTAGTATTGGAGGGCAGCGTGGAGGGTAAAAATCGTATAGGGAGACCAAGAGATGACTACACTAAGCAGATTCAGAGGGATGTAGGCTGCAGTAGGTACTGGGAGATGAAGAAGCTTGCACAGGATAGAGTAGCATGGAGAGCTGCATCAAACCAGTCTCAGGACTGAAGTCCACAACAACAACAACAGACTGACAAAACAATTAAAAAACAAAACAAATTGTCAGACTTCTTTGGATAATATTTTAGCCAGATTTTATGATAGACAACTTACGCTTCGCACGTCGAAGTGAAGAATGTTGGCTATGTAGAGCGGCAGCGATGTGATGAGCAGGTAGTACGTCCAGTCTAATGTAATCATAAGTGAGACGAAAGCCCACAGGGGTGGTGACAGCAGGATTCTCTTCCAAGGCACAGGCAGCTTCTTCTGTAATACCAGAGAAACACTGTCAATCACCCGATTTGACTCGACATTTGAGTCAGACATGCATGTATTTTCCCCATTACTTCCTTATCTAACAACTGTTTTTATTCAAACTGTGGAATCGTAACCTTGCAAACATATTATTAAAATTTGAGGGATGTTGTAAGTTTTACTTAATATCCTCGTGAAGGAACCACTTTAATGGGAAAGTGGAGACTGTTTGTCAACTTATTAACTGACCAGCTTTCATTGTGCAAAATTACAAGTCTAGTGAACAAAGAGCCAAGTTAACAATCTGAAGGCGAGTTTAGTGCCCTGAAGTCTCTTCTGGAGTCTTATGCCGAGGAATATAAGCTGAGGAGAAAGATAATCCTTAGTATCACTGCTAGAACACCTGCAAAACACAAGCCCACGCCGCGTACAGAAATTTTGCCACCTATTTCCCTTTGCTACTGTATTATCATCATGCAGAACGGGGTATTGTGAGCATTGTTCAGAAATAAAAGATCGTGCCCGCTAGGAGCAGATTTTAGACGCGTTGTGAAGCGGAGGAAAGATTATAAACTCAAGAAAAGCCCAGCTTAGATCAGACGAAGAGGACGGAGCTGACGATTGTCGGAGGTAGTCGGCCTGTTAATACAGCCTGCTTTGGTCGCATCATCCCACGCCTCCACCTTCAGATCGAGAAAGGAGCAGGACACAGCTGGAACCTATCGCAGTTGCTGACTTCACTGTTAACTGGTTATAGACTGGTTTTACGTCCATGTTCCCTACATACCATATTTTTCATAGTAGCTTGATAGCCAAGTGACAAGGAGACAAGGCCTTGATTTACGTGTGTAAGTGGGAGCGCTCTAGCCGAATCTAAGATTTTTTTTGGTGCTTTTATCCTGTGGGAACTTTCATCTACATCAACTCTGAGCTAGGTGTAATATTGTCGCCTGTAAGATCCCAAAGGTGTCGGCAAATTTTTAATTAGCCTATGTAATCTAACTGATACCTCACTGTGATAGTCTCCGATATTGCACCATACTGAATGGCCACATAACCACATTTTAGTAGCTTTACGCTTAGCAGATACGTGAAGATTTCAGTTAGATCACATCATGGTCAGACAGAAATTCCGAAATCAGACACTGGATTGTAAGGCTTAATCAGGAACAGATATAAACTCAGATCACAATTCAGTAATAATGAAGAGGTGGATCAAATTTAAGAGAATAGCCAGGAACAATCAATGAACAAGTAAGTGAAATACGGAAGTTCTAAGGAATGAAGAGATACACATGAAGTTCTCTGAGGTTATAGCTACTGCGATAATGAACATCTCGGTAGGCAGTTAAGTTCAAGAGGAATGGGCGTTCCTTAAAAGGGCAGTCACAGAAGTTGGAAATAAAACTGTAGGTACAAGGAAGGTAACTGCGAAGGAACCATGAATAACAGAAGGAATACTTCAGCTGATCGACGAAAGAAGAAACTACAAAAGTATTCAGGGAAATTCAGGAACACAGGAATAGAAGTCACTTTGGAATGAAATAAATAGGAATGGCAGGCAAGCTAAGCCAAAATGGCTGCATGAAAGATATTAAGAAATCGAAAAAGGAAAGATTGCCGGAAGGACGGACTCCACATACTGGGGGCCGAACCTCACAATAACCCTGGGTTCGATGTGGGGAGGCGGCGGAGTGGGTGGACTGCCGTGGCCTGTTGTAGGGTTGTGGAGCACTGTGGGCAACGGCGGGACGAATCCTCTCCGTCGTTTCTAGGTCCCTGGTTCCATACACAATATGCGCAACCCCTAGGAGCCTGTGATAAGAATTTTGAAACACCCTTATATCATGCCCTCTTGGATTTTTGTAGATGTTATAATTATACAGCCGCGCGGATTGGCCGCGCGGTTTAAGGCATCATGTCACGGATTGCGCGGCCCCTTCAACCGGACGGTCCAGTCTTCCCTCGGGCATGAATGTGTGTGTTATCCTTAGCATAAGTTAGTTTAAGTAGTGTGTAAGTCTAGGGACCGATGACCTCAGCAGTTTTGTCCCTTAGGAATTCACACACATTCGAACATTTTTTATAATTATACAGCTCACCACTTTATCTCCATTCGTTTCGGTACCGCCAACATTTGACGCAACCTTATATTTTCGAAGGCTTTCTCTTTTCACAAAGGCTAGGAACGTATTGTGACTTTTGTTTTTACTGTACTTCCATTACTAAACGCAAAGAAAGAGTTGCTTCTCCTGTATGTTTTTCCGCCTGTTTTGACACCTCATTGCGTTTTGTGCAGTGTATCTTCAGCTTTTCACTCCCTTCTTTTCTACATTACTCTCGTTAGGGTTCTGATTAACACAACTCCGAATGTGTATCGTAGGCCCTTTTGATTTATTTGAGGTCTGATAATTCAATGCTGTATGGAATAAGTAACACATTACACTAACAACGACTTCTTACTTTTCAACCTTCTTCCGATCTTCTGTTACATTTCGGCAGTGTTCTCCAGCAATGACACTCGACTTATATGCTAAAAGAGCAGAGTTCAATTCCGTGTTCGGCGATCCTGATTTAGGTCATCCGTGGTTTCCCTAGATCTCACGAGGCAAATGCCAAAATGGTTCCTTTGAAAAGGATGTTCAGCCATAAAAATTCTTTCCTTCCTTCTCCGAGCAGGCTTTTAATGTATAGATAGCTCTCTTTTATTTTCTCTTTTTTCTACGCTTGAAATAGATTACCCCTCTGAAGCTTTTCGTTTTACTTGCCCGGAATTACATTTCAACTTCACCCAAGCGGCATTGATTTTGTTCTGGCCACATTCGTCTCAGTTTCTTTACATACCTTTCTCATACTTTAACAGTTAACGTTTAACACTTTCTGTTAATTTCATTTGGTCCACTTGTCCATCCTTTGCATTTTCCTCTATTTTCTTTTTTTCATCGATACGATAGTTCCCTGTGTTATTGAAAGTATCATCATCTCTGTTTTCGTTATACCTTTGGTAACAGTCTGCTCTATTTAGTTGTTATCTTTGGTTTTACGTTCCGACTTTCTAATATATTACTCTCTACTGTTACTTGTGCTGTTGAGCACTGGCTAGGGGAATTTTCCATAGTCTCATTCTTTCATAGTTTTCTATTCATTGAATTTTCATCTCCCTTTTTAGAAGTCTTCATATACACTACTGGCCATTAAAATTGCTACACCACGAAGATGACGTGCTACAGACGCGAAATTTGACCGACAGGAAGAAGATGCTGTGACATGCAAATGACTAGCTTTTCAGATCATTCACACAAGGCTGGCGCCGGTGGCGACAACTACAACGTGCGGACATGAGGAAACTTTCCAACCGATTTCTCATACACAAGCAGTAGTTGACCGTCGTTGCCTGGTGAAACGTGGTTGTGATGCCTCGTGTAAGGCGGACAAATGCGTACCATCACGTTTCCAACTTTGATAAAGGTCGGGTTGTAGCCTATCGCCCCGTTGGTAGAGATCCAATGACTGTTAGCAGAATGTGGAATCGGTGGGTTCAGGAGGGTAATACGGATCGCCGTGCTAGATCCCAACAGCCTCGTATCGCTAACAGTCGAGATGACAGGCATCTTATCCGCATGGCTGCAACGGATCGTGCAGCCACGTCTCGATCCCTGAGTCAACAGATGGGGACGTTTGCAAGACAACAACCATTTACACGAAAAGTTCAACAAGGTTTGCAGCAGCATGGACTATCAGCTCGGAGACCATGGCTGCTCTTACCTTTGACGCTGCATCACAGACAGGAGTGCCTGCGATGGTTTACTCATCGACGAACCTGGGTGCACGAATGGAAAAATGTCATTTTTTTTAGATGAATCCAGCATCATGATGGTCGCATCCGTGTTTGGCGACATCGCGGTGAACGCACATTGGAAGCGTGTATTCGTCGTCGCCATACTGGCGTATCACCCGGCGTGATGGTATGGGGTGCCGTTGGTTACACGTCTCGGTCACCTCTTGTTCGCATTGACGGCTTTTTGAACAGTGGGCGTTACATTTGAGATGTGTTACGACCCGTAGCTCTATCCTTCATTCCATCCCTGAGAAACCCTACATTCCAGCACCACATGTTGCAGGTCCTGTACGGGCCTTTCTGGATACAGAAAATGTTCGACTGCCGCCCTGGACAGCTCATTCTCCAGATCTCTCACCAATTGAAAACGTCTGGTCAATGGTGGCTGAGCAACTGGCTCGTCACAATACGCCAGTCACTACTCTTGATGAACTGTGGTATCGTGTTGGAGCTGCATGTCAGCTGTACCTTTACAAGCCATCCAAGCTCTGTTTGACTCAATTCCCAGGCGTATCAAGGCCGCTATTACGGCCGGAGATGGTTGTTCTGGGTACTGATTTCTCAGGATCTTTGCCCCAAATTGTGTGAAAATGTAATCACATGTCAGTTCTGGTATAATATATTTGTCCAATGAATACCCGTTTATTATCAGCAATTCTTCTTGGTGTAGCAATTTTAATGGCCAGTAGTGTATTATCTTTGCTTGCTCAACATCGTACTGTTACATATACCGTGGAATGTGCCGTCAGTTTCTTTTCAGTCTTTAGAGAACAGTCCTGTCATAAGAGAAGAACCATAAAAATAATATGGAGGGTAATGAAACCTTGGCACTAGACACGATTGTAGCCTCAATGTAGCGACGCTCCACTGGGTCGATGCTCCGGTGCTGCGCCGGTGAGTCTTGAGCGAGCAGACACCACGGCAGGCACCACAGCAACCCGACGGCGCCGAAGAAGTAGAAGGCCAGGGGCCAGCCGACCGCCGTCTCGCACAGCGCGCCTGACACTGCCATCGACACCAGAGTTCCTCCGAACACTCCTGCCGGCAAACGAATGACAAACTGTACTACACGACTGCAAAATCCATTATATGCGCTGTAGAAACATACGATGCAAATAAAAAACATTACTAATATTTTTATTTTATATATTTGCACTAAAGGAACCATCTGGTAAGCACATCATCGGCATGCTTTTTTATCTTTCATTCGATGCTCTTACTCCAGCTCCCGACAATCTTCCGTGTTGTTTCGCATAATAAGGCGTCGTAGTGGTCACACAACAATGTAGGCACTGCTTTTCGTACTTCATTTACAACTATATCTACATGATTTCTCACGATTAAGAGGTTGGAAGAGGTTTCATAGAACCACGTACCGAGTATTGCTCTATCGTTCCACTCTCGAAGAATGAGTGGGAAAAATGACCATTTTAATCTCTCTGTGGCCGTAGAGAATCTAATTCGTACAAAGCTGTGGTCGTCGAAAGTACCACCATAAAGCTAATAAATGGATTCAGCAAAATGACTGGAGCAGTATACAACAGAAACAACTCTTTTCTCGAAAACAGACTTTCTCGAAAACAGATCTCGAAATCGGGTGTTTGAATTTCTTGTTTCCGGTTATTGGCTGGCATTGCACTGAAATTTTATAGTTTGGATGGTACTCTGCTTCTAAGGCAATTTACCTGGATATATAGCAACTGAATTACATTCAGTTAAACGAAATGGAATCCAGAATCAATAAAGACGCTATAACATGAAATTATATCACTGAGTACGTCCAGAAATGCTGAACCTTCAATGCGATGATGTGATTCTTGTAAATGTCCGCCCCTGGTAGCTGCGTGGTCGGCGCGACGGAATGTCATACCTAACGGCCCGGGTTCGATTCGCGACTGGGTCGGAGATTTTCTCCGCTCAGGGACTGGGTGTTGTGTTGTCCTTATCATCATCATTTCCTCCCCATCGAAACGCAAGTTGCCGCAGTGGCGTCAACTAGAAAGACTTGCACCACGCGAACGGTCTACCCGACGGGAGGCTCTAGCCACACGGCACGGCATTCTTATAAATGAAAATTCGTGTCAGCTAGGATTCTAACTCGAATTCCCTGCTTATCACGATTAGTCGCCTTAATTACTGAGGCCGTCCGAGTATTGTTTCAAGACTCATTCAGGTTTCCGCTGTCACTGACGTTTCCACTTACTGCTTTTCAATACTAAAACAGGAAGCTCTCCCACGTAGTGAGAACAGCACTTCTGTGTGAACAGATTTAGTGGAGGGCTGCGGCTTACCCTGCTTCAGGAATATATACCTCCTGCATTAAATTCACTAAATGAAATGAATAGTTACGATCTGAATGAAATATATGAAAACAAAATGAAGCAAAATGAAATCGGGAAATTTATTCAGTAATGCTAAGCCTATAATGTAATGAATATGCTATCCTAAGGACGTACTTGGACGGTGTAGGTGATTAAGGCGACTTCCCTCGATGAATTGGAGATCTGGGTTAGAGTCTCGATCTGATATACATTTCTATTAGCTACGACATATTTATTGTACTGCATTTATGAAGCGTTTTCTCTGATGTCATCCCATACTTTTGTATCACCATTGATTTCATTTCCACTTTTATTTAATTGGAATACATTCTTTTGTGGCAGGGTAAGTCACGGTGTTTCATCAAATACGTCCCATATTCGTGCTGTTATAACATATCGCTTGAGGGAATATCTCACAGTAGTTTTCCGAAGTAATAGCAGCAAATATAAGCGGCCGTAGAAGTTTGAGTAATGCCTGGAGACATGTTCACATAGGCTTGATTAAGGCTATTGTTTGCGTAAAGCAAAAAATCCGTTTTCTAGTCCCCGTCTAGCACAAATGTGCATGTGTCACGAAATATTCCTTACTGGTATATTCCAGTTTGGGTCCACAAAGAGCGCTAGCATCGCCGTCTCTGCAGAAAGCCAACTCCTGAAATTATTCTTAGTTTGCGATTTCAGGTGTTAACACTATACAGACTGGTCCATTGAACGTGACCGGGCCAAATATCTCACGACATAAGCGTCAAACGAAACAACTACAAAGAACGAAACTTGTCTAGCTTCAAGGGGAAAACCAGATGGCGCTATGGTTGGCCCGCTAGACGGCGCTGCCATAGGTCAAACGTATATCAACTGTATTTTTTTAAAAATAGGAACCCCCATTTTTATTGCATATTCGTGTAGTACGTAAAGGAATATGAATGTTTTAGTTGGACCATTTTCTTCACTTTGTGATAGATGGCGCTGTAATAGTCACAAGCATATGGCTCACAATTTTGGACGAACAGTTGGCAACAGGTAGGTTTTTTAAATTAAAATATAGAACGTAGGTACGTTTGAACATTTCATTTCGATTGTTCCAATGTGATACATGTACCTTTATGAACGCATGCTGTTACAGCGTGATTACCTGTAGACACCACATTAATGCAATAAATGCTCAAAATGATGTCCGTCAACCTCGATGCATTTGGCATTACGTGTAACGACATTCCTCTCAACAGCGAGTAGTTTGCCTTCCGTAATGTTCGCACATGCATTCACAATGCGCTGACGCATGTTGTCAGGCGTTGTCGGTGGATCAAGATATCAAATATCCTTCAACTTTCCCCACAGAAAGAAATCGGGGCATGTCATATCCGGTGAAAGTGTGGGCCATAATCTAATGTCTCATTAACTAGTTTGAAAATGGCCATTAATGTGTAGCGCACAAAGGATTACAGAGCGTTACTTTCCACCATTGACGAAATGGCCCAGTAAGACCAGTCCGTATAGCGGTGTTTCGACGACCAGTCCACCTGTCATGAAATGTGCTATTCAATACTGCTTCAACGGCACGCGAGCTATGTGTCGAACATCCATCATGTTGGAAGTACATCGCCATTCTGTCATGCAGTGAAACACCTTGTAGTAACATCGGTACAACATTACGTAGGAAATCAGCATACATTGCACCATTTATATTGCCATCGATAAAATGAGGGCCAATTATCCTTCCTCCCATAACGCCGCACCATACATTAACCCGCCAAGGTCGCTGATGTTCCACTTGTCGCAGCCATCGTGGATTTTCCGTTGCCCAATAGTGTATATTACGCCGGTTTACGTTACCGTTGGTGAATGACGCTCCGTCGCTAAATAGAATGCGCCCAAAAAATCTGTCATCGACCGGTAATTTCTCTTCTGCCCAGTGACAGAACTGTACACGACGTGCAAATTCGTCGCCATACAATTCCTGGTGCATAGAAATATGGTACGAGTGCAAATGATGTTGAAGTAGCATTCTCAACATAGACGTTTTTGAGATTCCCGATTGTCGCCCAATTTGTCCGCTACTGATGTGCGGATTAGCCACGACAGTAGCTAAAATACCTACTCGGGCATCATCATTTGTTGCAGGTCGTGGCTGACGTTCCTCACATGGCTGAACACTTCCTGTTTCCTTAAATAACGTAACTATCCGGTGAACGTTCTACACACTTGGATGATGTCGTCCAGGATACCGAGCAGCATACATAGCACACGCCCGTTGGGCATTTTGATCGCAATAGCCATACATCTACACTATATCGACCTTTTCCGCAATTGGCAAACGGTCCATTTTAACATGGGTAATGTATCACGAATCAAATACCGTCCGCACTGGCGGAATGTTACATGATACCACGCACTTCTACGTTTGTGAGTATTACAGCGCCATCTATCACAAAGCGAAAAAAGTGGTCCAGCTAAAACATTCATATTTCTTGACGTACTACACGAATATGTAACAAAAATGGGGGTTCCTATTTTTAAAAACGCAGTTGATATCCGTCTGACCTGTGGCAGCGCCATCTAGCGGGCCAACCATAGCGCCATCTGGTTTCCTCCTTCAAGCTAGACGAGTTCCGTTCTTTGTAGGTTTTTCGTTTGATGCTTATTTCGTGCGACATTTGGTCCGATCACTATCAATGGACTACCCTGTATACTCCCGCTGCCCCATCGATAGTTAGTGGCCACCTCATCAATACTATCAGCTAAACTTTTAGATCCATTGTGTCTTCTTTTTGTTTCCCTTAAAGTTTATCCCCTCTATGAGGTCGGCTTTTTCAGGATTTGGCAAGTTTTATATTCGTTAACTTCGTGGACCGATGTTCTTTCTGGCGCTGCCGTCGTCATGGCGACCTAAGGAAGGCAAATTATGTGCACCGTCTGTCTTCGAATATGTAAGCTTCGTTCTGTATGCTATCGTATTTTAATTGTTCGCATATCGCATCCTCTGAGTTGGAAGTTAGGATCAACCCAGTATTTGACTTAACGAGAGAGAGAAACCGCCTAAAAACCACACTCAGGCTGGCCGATGTGTCAAGCCATGGTCATTAATCCACCCGCGGATTCCATTCGGGAGTGGTTCACCTCTCTAAACCGCCGGATAGCGCACTGCGAATAATGCTGTTCAGACTGGTCTTACAGAGCCATTCCGTCAATGGTGGAAAATAACGTTCTGTACTCCATTAAATGAAACAACAAGTTTACTGTTACCAGTCACCGTTTTATTTTTTCCACGACGCGTTTCGAAGGTTTAAACCTCCATCATCGGGTGGATTTACATTAGTTAGTATTACATATATGTGTGTGTTTTGTTACGATTTCGGAGGAACTTGTGGCACTGCCTAGTAGATAAACAAGACACTATTTCAGAATATGGTTTTGGATAACTTATTGACAAAAAAATTAAACTGATATCTAATGGTAAACTTTAATAAGTAAACTAGAGTACCTCCAGTGGTCACAGGTTCCTTTTTCTGTCGTAACACTTCACATGTATACTGCCACATTTGTAAACAAATATGGCGTCTGGAATCAGCAGGGTGCAAGGTTCGTACAGCAGAAGAGAAGACATAATCGCAAAGTGCAAAGAATATACATCGTAACAACATTATTACAGAATAATCGTTAAGGCATTTGGAGGTGTTTGTTTTGAGGAGTCGAATATATGTGTGTGTACTTCAGGTGGTATATAAATCCAATTATGAAAGGTTAAAACAGCTAAACATTCGTACTCGTTTATACAATCAGGTGAAATGTTAAAATGGCTTAAACTTCATACTTGCTAATAACAATTAGGTGAAATGTTACAGGCTTGAATTACAATGATCATATTGGCTTCTGCTGTACGAACCTTGCACCCAGCTGATTCCAGATGCCATATTTGTTTACAAATGTGGCAGTATACATGTGAATTGTTACGACAGAAAAAGGAACTTGTTACCACTGGAGGTACTCTAGTTTACTTATTAAAGTTTACCATTAGATACCAGGTTAATTTTTTTGTCGTTAAGTTATCCAAAACCATATTCTGAAATAGTGTCTTGTTTCTCTACTAGGCAGTGCCACAAGTTCCTCCAAAAACGTAACACAACATACACACATATGTAATACTAACTACTGTAAATCCACGCGATGATGGAGGTTTAAACCTTCGAAACGCGTCGTGGAAAAAATAAAACGGTGACTGGTAACAGTAAACTTGTTGTTTCATTTAATGTCAGTAACAGTCACGGTAAAGCCTAACTTAAAAGTGTTCGCATTTAAAGTTCTGTACTCCTTTGTGCGCTACACTTTAATGGTCATTTTCAAACTACCTAATGAGACAACACATTACGGCCATGAAAAGTGGTTAACAAGCGATATGGGAGCCAATGTGCCAACTTTTACACTGTGCAATACATTAAGGGAAGGTTTACTGTCTTTTGGTTAAATAACCGATTTTTTTAAAGTTGCATTTTTGGATACATAAAAGTGTTTAGAATCCACCCCTGAAACGGTTTTTCCGAATACAGAACTGAAATGTTTGTTATTCGCGGTTGAACAAAAAAATGCACTTGCCGAAATCGGCCTTTTTTACGCACCAGTGTTTTTCTTTCGGAGGACGAGTTATTGTACCGGTGCTTGGGAGGAAACACACAAAATTCAAATGAAAGTTTGAACGCGTGTGTTTGGAAGTTAACCGCCAAGCATTTGCAGTCTGGTGCGAAGACTGTGGAGATTGCGACTTTTCTGGCAGTGAGCAGCTTCAACTAAGGGTACTCAGCAATTCCGAAGACCATGACAACGATGGACGTCGCTCTAGGGCTCTATTAGACGCAGTTCGCCAAGCATTCGGACGACCACCGGATTCAAGCGGCCGTACGAGCGGCTCTGGAGTAGCGCAGGATGGCCCACATCGAGCAGAACGCCCTCTTTGAGGAAGAGGAAGGTCTAGTTTATGGATCCGGAATAGCAGATTTAACGTATGTTGCATAATATTGCATTTATCTGTAGTCAAAACTTCAAACGCGTTTTTCTCGAAATGACGTCTTTTTATCGCGCGATATGGTAACTTCAAATTTACTGAACCTATTGGCATGATTCTTTGTTTCCGACGAACCTAACTAAATTGTCTAGGAGTTGTACCACTTTTATTCCGATCCAACAACTATAAATACTTTTACTTGGCCGACGAAGTCGAAAAATCGATGAAATCCCCTGCTCACCAAACTCCCCGTATTTAACCCCAATCGAGAATCTATAGGACAACTTCAGTCGAGCTGTTCGCGTCGTGGATTCTCAACCGAGAAACTTTACGCATCTGGAAATGGTACTGGAGTCAGCATGGCTCCACATAACTGTTGGTACCCTCCATAGCCTCACTGACTCTCTTCGTACATGTCCCTCAGCGGTCCGCTCTGCAAAAGGTTGTTATTCGGGCTTTTGACAGAAGGTCAAATTAATGCAACTGGGCATTGTGTTAAAATGTGAGCCCGAGAGGAGTCAGTTGGGCCATAAAGAATTGACACAATGTTCTCGTCTTCCACACAGTGTAAGGTCCACCACAATGCCACGTAACACTAGATTACCCAGTCAGTCAGATTTAATGTCAACTGTGATAATTTTTTATGTCTGTGTGACGTTGCTGCAGCCCTCCTCCATCGACCCTATTTTTTCAAATGGCCGCCATTTCGTTTCCTATGGTCCAAATAACTTAAGCGAGGTACAACTCCTAAAGAATCTTATATACTTCGCTAACGACAACTCAATTTTCATTTCAAACGAGCCGGCTGACCTGTGACATACCGCGCGTGGAGGTCTACATCGAAATTTTGTTTCGTTCCGACGGCACTTCCGCCTTTGCTCTTCGAAATTTCCGGTTGAAAAAAATTCCAGTTTGTAGAGGAAATATCAATAAACATTTTGAGCAAATTTGACATTGATATCTATGACACATCTCCAGAAAAAAATTCTCAAAGAACATGCTTTTTTGGGACCAAAGATAGTAAACCTCCCCATAATGTGACCACCGCCTATGTCTGGCGTCAACGTGCTTCACCCACTTGGCAGCACTAGCAGTGGAGGGTATATAAAGCTTGTCGGGGGCGGGGGGGGGGGGGGGGGGGGGTGGACAACAGTGCAGTCGTTGTCGCAATGAGATTATCTGACGTCCACGAACATTGGCTTTCGGGCCAAGGATGGAAGCATTTCCAAAACAGCTGAATTTGTAAACTGTACATGTGCCGCCATGATTAAAGTATACCGTGTATGGCAAAATGGCCTCACCAAAAAACGGCGCCGCCGCAACTGTGGTGGACCACGAGTAATCCCCTGCTCACTAAACTCCCCGTATTTAACCCCAATCGAGAATCTGTAGGACAACTTCAGTCAGGCTGTTCGCGTCGTGGATTCTCAACCGAGAAACTTTACGCAGCTGGAAATGGCACTGGAGTCAGCATGGCTCCACATAACTGTTGGTACCCTCCATAGCCTCACTGACTCTCTTCGTACATGTCCCTCAGCGGTCCGCGCTGTAAAAGGTTGTTATTCGGGCTTTTGACAGAAGGTCAAATTAATGCAACTGGGCACTGTATTAAAATGTGAGCCCGAGAGGAGCCAGTTGGGCCAGAAAGAATTGACACAATGTAAGGTCCACCACAATGCCACGTAACACTAGATTGCCCAGTCAGTCAGATTTAATGTCAACTGCGTTAATTTTTTATGTCTGTGTGACGTTGCTGCAGCCCTCCTCCATCATGTAAGGTACCCAAGAGGCAGGTGCAGCGTTGGATGAGGCATCGGTAGGGCTATCACTGATTTTCCTGATTTATCTAAATGATCAAGGTGATAATCTGAGCAGCCCCGTTAGATTGTTTGCAGATGACGCTGTAATTTACCGTCTAGTAAAATCATCGGACGCTCAATTCCGGTTACAAAATGATCTAGAGAGAATTTCTGTATGGTGCGAAAAGTGGCAATTAACACTAAACAAAGAAAAGTGCGAGGTCATCCACATGGGTACTAAAATAAATCAGATAAATTTTGGGTATACGATAAATCGCACAAATCTAAGGGCTGTAGTTCGACTAAATACCTAGGAATTACCATTACGAACAACTTAAATTGGAAAGACCACATAGATAATATTGTGAGGAAGGCGAAACAAAGACTGCGCATTGCTGGCAGAAAACTTAAAAGATGCGACAAACCCACTAAAGGGACAGCCCACATTACACTTGTCCGTCCTCTGCTGGAATATTGCTGCACGGTATGGGATCCTTACCAGGTAGTATTGACGGAGGACATAAAAAAACTGCAAAGAGGGGCAGCTCGTTTCGTGTTATCGCCCAATAGGGGTGAGAGTGTCACTGATATTATACGCGAGTTGGGGTGGCAGTCACTGAAACAAAGGCGGTTTTCTTTGCGGCGAGATCTATTTACGAGAAATCAATCACCAACTCTCTCTTCCGAACGTAGGGAGAAATGATCATCATAATAAAATAAAAGAAATCAGAGCTCGAATGGAAAGATGTAGGTGTTCCCTTTTCCTACGCGCCATTCGAGAGTGGAATGGTAGAGAAGTAGTATGAAAATTGTTCGATGAACCCTCTGCCAGGCACTGAAGTGTGAATTCCACAGTAACCATGTAGATGTAGATGTAGATAAAAAGTGAGTCCGAGACAACATTTTATTGTCGATACTATATTCTTTCTCAGAAAAAAGTACGTTAAGTCTAACAACGTCAAGTAACGTTAAGAAACGTCCGCAAGATATGTAAATAGTGATAAAATGTTAATTGTTAGGAACTGCAGGGAGAGGCTAAGTTACGTCGTAGTGTCAATTAATGGAACCAATCAGAAAAGACCCCAGTGTCCTGTCCAGACGCTCACAGCTTGTAGCTGTTAGCATCCACAAGGACACAAACTTAACGGGTCTCTACACAGATTGGGCTGCTCACCAAACTGCACTCCTGACTGCCACACGATGTTGGTTGGAAACTTTAGAGTACATGATCGACATGCAACCTGGTCGTGTTGTTATTCAAAACACTGGTATGGGTTGAAACTGTTGCAAGAATTAGCAGTGTTGTCGCGTCTCGCCAAACTCTTCTCTTCGGACCCTGGAAGGCTATTCCACCTTGGGTGGGCTCGCCCGAGATCTTACTAACTCGTGCGAATGTGGAAGAATACTGCGAGTGATGTTAAGAGGGAACGCAGGCTACATAATACTACTTCCGCACTGATAGCTTGCTACATTACGTTTGGCTAAACAGATAATAACATGGACCTTAGATGCCCAAATGCAATTGCTTTTTTTCATTTTTGTCTGATATGAAATACTTCGAACTCCAAAAATAGTGAAGTCGGAAAAACACTGTGATGAAATTGGATCATTACAAGCGCGGCGAAAAAGAGAGGGACAGAGGAAGGAGGAAATTCTGGTTTAGGCTTTGTTACAAATAAATGTCTGTGAGCACTATGGGACTTAACATCTGTGGTCATCAGTCCCCTAGAACTTAGAACTACTTAAACCTAACTAACCTAAAGACATCACACACATCCATGCCCGAGGCAGGATTCGAACCTGCGACCGTAGCAGTCGCGCGGTTCCGGACTGAGCGCCTAGAACCGCTAGACTACCGCGGCCGGCGTTGTTACAAATAAGAATATTATAAACAATACTACTGATAGCGCAGGAATCCGACAGAATACCGAAGTTCTTCCTGGTAAGTCATTTATGCCATTTCACAATCTGTGTACGAGTTAAAAGAACTATGCAGAGAGTTACAGAAACTGATAGAAGACATAAAATCTGTCTCGCACGTGATAATTAGGTATTTTAAAGTGAAAATTGGAGAGAATCTAAAGAGCGATTTATCATAGGAAAATTTCAGATATGGTAGGAGAAATGACATAGATTAGACGTTAGTAGAACTTTCTGTGAATAGCAACATGTTTGACCTTAACACATTCTTACAGACGAAATAAAAATTAAAGAAGTCTTATCAGGACGAAATAAAAATTAAAAATTATGTTGAGTGTAGCTTATGAAACAATGAATACACGTGACGGTTATAAACCTCTTTAGAATTTCATGTGACCGTTGACTCTTTGCACGCACAGTGAAAATTGGTACGAAGAAACTATAAGGAGAAAAAGGAAGGTTAGTGTTTACAACCCCCTTGATAGCGATGTCATTAGAAGCGACCATGACCTCAGAGAGGGCGAGGATGGGAAAAGAAGTCTGCTTTACACTTCTGATAACAGGCTCTGAATTCACCTTAGAGAATCCACGAAAAACTTAACTCTGGTAGTTCGGACAGTTATCTGAATCCCACTTATTCAGAATGAGAGTCCACTTTGTTGCTATAATATTATAAAGTGCCGACGGTAGAAGCAAAACAGACTAGCGAAGAATACCAGTGAAAATGTTGCATTAAACAGATAGAGTATAGAGGCGTCCATGGAAAGCAGACAACAGTGACTAAAGTAACAGGAGCTAGTCATGGAAAACTGGTAGAGAAATTGAGAGGATATTTGGGAAATAACTTACACATTGCCAAACCACTTGTAGATATGAAACCCTCGCTGAACGTTCAGCACTGATCGACGTATTCTAGACTGCACAATCCCACAATTACTATTATGTCATATGTAAAATATTTAACTTACCAAGATAAATGACAGAAAACTTGCTTCTCTCGTGATCAGGCGCCCATCTACAGATAATTGTCTGTATAGCCGGTATGATACCACCCTGGAAATAAAAAGAAAGTATTTTATGAATTTTCTCTGCAAAAAAATGAAGCTATTACTTGAGCTAAATAGAGGATATGCATCTCAACTCTTAGACGGAGTTTACACAATATAGACTGCACTTACTCACCTAGTTAACATTCTCCAGCCATTTCTGTTCTATGATGACTGGAGTGTACAAAACAGTACGGGTTTACGGACAACCTCAACAGTTAAGGTAATAGAGTGCAAGGGTATTGTCATAGACAGAGGTCCTGATGGATCGAAAAGGTATACTTACATATCTTTGATAAAATATAGCTTCTCGTGTGTGTCACATGCTGTTCAAATATTTCAGCATCGTCAACTCGCTTAAACTTTTAATGTGATTTTTTGTTTCATGGACAATAGTAAGTCGGCGTTTAGTGATTTGTATGTATAGATGAAGAAAATACAAATAATTAATCACCAGATAATTAGCAAGTTATAATTTCTGGCAAATGCTAGGTAAACATCTCGTGTTCAGCAAAGTCACACAAGTTTAGTGACAGAATTTAATCTTAAACTAAGGTCGGCTAATTGAAAAGGAGGAATTTGAAGTGCTAGGTGATTGTAATTAAACTGACGGTGTCCCGAGTGCTACAGTGTGGGCGGTGTACGTCGAAGGACGCTGAGACATTGTGGGAATGTTCATTAATTGATACGCTCTCGGAGTATGCTGAAAAAATAATAGTTCCACTCTCTGCCAAAAGTGACAACATGGCGCTGTAAGCAGGCAGAATGTGTTGTGGTTGCAGGAAAATTGGAGGAACGATCAAATATATCACAACGGTAATTGTAGAATGTTTACTATGATATGGTCACAAGCTACAACATGTGTTCAGTATGTTCTCCCGACTCGGAAACCTGCTGCATCCGTAACAAGGCGTGGTCTCGCGGTCGCGTTCTCGCTTCCTGAGCACGGGATCCAGGGTAGGATTCACGGCGAGGTCAGGGATTTTCATCTGCCTCGAGATGACTGGATGTTTGCGTTGTCCTCATCATGTTATCATCATTCAAGAAAGTGGCGAGATTGGAATGAGCACTGGTTGAGCGTCCCACAAACCAAACATCACCACCACCATCATCATCATCATCATCATCACCGTAACACGGCACGGTCGACAGCTGCTTGCAGTATATGCAGTGTAATCAGAGCGATATGTCGCCGTATGCCATCCGCAGATCAGGAATAGTCCAGATACATTCCTGATAGACACGATCTTTCTGACATCCCCACAACCAGAAGCCACCCACATTGAGGTCGGGAGATCTGGAAAGTCACACGGCTCGAAATTGCCTAGCGATGATGCAGTCATTACCGACGATTTTGTCAAAGTAAATCTTTCACGTGGTAAGCGGCAAGTGGCGTCGCCCATCTTGCATGAAAACAGTGATGTGAACACGGTTGCATTCTTGCAGCGCTGGAACCAGTCGTTGTACAAGAAGATCCTTATAACGTGCACATCTCACTGTACATCTAACTGGCCCACAAAGTGTCATCTCGTGGAAGAAAAATGGACCGAGAATGAAGGAGCTTGTGAGACAACATCTCAAAGACACGTAAGATGAGCGCAGGGGATGTTCCCGTATGCCATGTGTCGGAATAGAAACCCGCGGCCGCGTGTGATTAGCCGAGAGGTCTTAGGCGCTGCAGTCATGGACTGTGCCGCTGGTCCCGGCGGAGGTTCGAGTCCTCCCTCGGAAATGGGTGTGTGTGTTTGTCCTTAGGATACTTTAGGTTAAGTAGTGTGTAAGCTTAGGGACTGATGACCTTAGCAGTTAAGTTCCATAAGATTTCACACACATTTGAACAGAACCCCGCATGCGACAGCTTTGTTCAAAAAAATGGTTCAAATGGCTCTGAGCACTATGGGACTTAACATCTATGGTCATCAGTCCCCTAGAACTTAGAACTACTTAAACCTAACTAACCTAAGGGCATCACACAACACCCAGTCATCACGTGGCAGAGAAAATGACAGTTTTGTGGTTCACGGCATCGCGCAGAGTAACACGTGCCCCGTCCATCCAAAGAATATTCCCCAGCCACATGTCATCCATTTCCATGCGTGTCACAAAATGAAGGGCAGAATCATGGCGTTGTAGCCTGCCCTGGGGCTTCATTTTGTGCACTTTATGTATCTTGTAGGGATACCACTGAAAAATGCGCTGCAAATTTTTTTGAGCTGTTGACCACGGGAGAAACAATTCTTGGGCCAAAGCTTGAGCATTGGTTGCAAAATCTGAGGCATGTTCTCCACAGTCGACTATAGCCACAACAGGTTCATCAAGAACTATCGTGGGCATGGTCCACCTCCTTTCCCTGCTGCTCCACCTAATTCACCTATTTCTCCAAATTATTTACTCATACTCTTTAGCCCATTATTGACATCTGCAGCTGTTTCTGACAACGATATTCAGTACTGCAGCGCTGCTATTGCTGTTGTTCTGATAAAAAACCTTCATCAACAGTGCACTGTCTCTCTTCTCGCAGCCATTGCGCTTCGTACGGAAAACTTCAAACTTCTTAACTCTTTAACCAACAGTCACTTCACAAAAGAAATCAATAAGCGTTGCCAACCGACAGAAGCATACTGATAGGAAAACAGAAAATACACTCCTGGAAATTGAAATAAGAACACCGTGAATTCATTGTCCCAGGAAGGGGAAACTTTATTGACACATTCCTGGGGTCAGATACATCACATGATCACACTGACAGAACCACAGGCACATAGACACAGGCAACAGAGCATGCACAATGTCGGCACTAGTACAGTGTATATCCATCTTTCGCAGCAATGCAGGCTGCTATTCTCCAATGGAGACGATCGCAGAGATGCTGGATGTAGTCCTGTGGAACGGCTTGCCATGCCATTTCCACCTGGCGCCTCAGTTGGACCAGCGTTCGTGCTGGACGTGCAGACCGCGTGAGACGACGCTTCATCCAGTCCCAAACATGCTCAATGGGAGACAGATCCGGAGATCTTGCTGGCCAGGGTAGTTGACTTACACCTTCTAGAGCACGTTGGGTGGCACGGGATACATGCGGACGTGCATTGTCCTGTTGGAACAGCAAGTTCCCTTGCCGGTCTAGGAATGGTAGAACGATGGGTTCGATGACGGTTTGGATGTACCGTGTACTATTCAGTGTCCCCTCGACGATCACCAGAGGTGTACGGCCAGTGTAGGAGATCGCTCCCCACACCATGATGCCGGGTGCTGGCCCTGTGTGCCTCGGTCGTATGCAGTCCTGATTGTGGCGCTCATCTGCACGGCGCCAAACACGCATACGACCATCATTGGCACCAAGGCAGAAGCGACTCTCATCGCTGAAGACGACACGTCTCCATTCGTCCCTCCATTCACGCCTGTCGCGACACCACTGGAGGCGGGCTGCACGATGTTGAGGCGTGAGCGGAAGACGGCCTAACGGTGTGCGGGACCGTAGCCCAGCTTCATGGAGACGGTTCCGAATGGTCCTCGCCGATACCCCAGGAGCAACAGTGTCCCTAATTTGCTGGGAAGTGGCGGTGCGGTCCCCTACGGCACTGCGTAGGATCCTACGGTCTTGGCGTGCATCCGTGCGTCGCTGTGGTCCGGTCCCGGGTCGACGGGCACGTGCACCTTCCGCCGACCACTGGCGACAACATCGATGTACTGTGGAGACCTCACGCCCCACGTGTTGAGCAATTCGGCGGTACGTCCACCCGGCCTCCAGCATGCCCACTATACGCCCTCGCTCAAAGTCCGTCAACTGCACATACGGTTCACGTCCACGCTGTCGCGGCATGCTACCAGTGTTAAAGGCTGCGATGGAGCTCCGTATGCCACGGCAAACTGGCTGACACTGACGGCGGCGGTGCACAAATGCTGCGCAGCTAGCGCCATTCGACGGCCAACACCGCGGTTCCTGGTGTGTCCGCTGTGCCGTGCGTGTGATCATTGCTTGTACAGCCCTCTCGTAGTGTCCGGAGCAAGTATGGTGGGTCTGACACACCGGTGTCAATGTGTTCTTTTTTCCATTTCCAGGAGTGTACTCTTAATGTTTTCGATATCTCAGAGACCGGACAGTCAATATTCTAACCGCCACTTCATTAATATCACTGTCGTTGCAATGTTAAGTGAGCCGATGTAACTTTTTGTGATGTTTTCGGTAATATAAGAATAAGTGAACTTTAGGCATTATAATGTAGTTAACAGAGTAATAGGTATTAGTGTTCCTAGTAAAACATTTTTTACCAGAACTGAATTTTGAAGACAGAACTCTACAGATTGTCGAGGTGCATCAAGGATAATAGTAAAGGATGTAGCTAGCTTTCCGACCCTTTTGTGTTCTCGAGATGTAAGACGTTCTCAGTGTGTTGCAAGTATTCAGACTGTAGGTTTAATTACAAACAACAATATATAAAAGAGGTACTTCCAGGAACCGTAAACTGTCGGACTTGAGAATTGCGGCAACCTCTGTCATTGCTAGAAAAACGGAATCATTGTCTTTCAACGTATAAGGCCTTTAATTGTTGTTATATGTAATGTAAAAGCAGAGTATTGTTATACATCATGTAAAAGCATATTGAAGCAGTTGGCTCACATACCAAGGTGCGTGTAATGCTACTAAGTGAGTGAACTAACGACCGAGCTACTGGAGCAACACTTCATAGGGTTTCTTGTTTGTGCGCCAGCTGTATGGACATAATAAATATTCTTCTAGCGCGTTAGGGACAGTTCTGCTACATACAATGTTACAGGTGCCTAGTACTAAGTGCAATGAAGAATTATTACACCGTCATTTGTGGCGAAAACCCGAAGGGAAATATCTAGTACACAAAAATAAAATCATTAAGCTTAAAGAAAGCATTTTGTCTCACTGTTCATTTCACCAGTTTCTATTCTAACGGAAGTGTTCAAAGGGTACGAAGTAACGTCAATTATCCAAAGGTAAAATTTGGAAAAGGAGTTAGTTTTATTCTTACAGTGATCCACAAAAGCATTAGAGTGCCTGATCATCAAATGCGATGGGCTACTGTTCTTTATTGCAACGTGTCTGACAAAACTGACATCCAGTTTATATAATGCACTGCCTCTAGAGACCATTGCCCTCCTTCGTGCATCTGTCGAGACTACTCTAAAAAAAAATTAAGAAAAGAAGAAGAAGAAAACACATCAGAACATTCCGTAACTCAATTGCCAACTCCTGTGTGATGAGTGTAAACAACCTTACTGTATAGTTATCCTGATAACTATGTTAGTGTTAGTATCGGAGTAAACAAAGTGTACAGTTATTCTGATTACTAAGTTAGGGAAGCTACACCTCATAGAAGCTTCACTTTAAACCCTTGCCCGTTTATTTAAGTCCTTTTGCAGCATATTTGAGCATATTAAACACAGAATCAAATTTTTCCATTATCTGCCTTCACCTGTCGCCATTCTTTCAATAACCGTACCGTTTGCTATTCACATTTCTTCGCGCTGTTGTTCATGATTAATAAACTTCCTTTTAGCGCCCTTAGTAAACGCAAATGTGAAGCTCACTGTTGTTTATTTTACTTATACGAGCATATTTATATATGAGGCTGACGGAGACATTAGTTCCCATTTCTCTTGTGTCCGGAAACTGTAATCTACCTGCAGTTTTCTGACATCACTGCAGGCAAATGCGCGGAGCCTCTTTCCGTCAGAAACCTGCTCAGTGTAAAATTGTCGGTTCACTCAATGCCTTGTGACAAATTCATTTTAGCCACGAGATCTTTGAGATTATCTCGCTGCCTCTGCTCCTCGGCTTTAGATATTTGCTTTGAAGCGACTGTTCTTTAGCACCACCCAGAGTACACGCGTGACCTATGGTATGTCACGGACGCCAACAGATACTCTTTACAAGTCGGGCAAATCTTCATCACCTTCATGTGACTGTGGTGCGGAACGATAAACAGTTGCTCGTGTTATATCGACACGTCCCAAACGTGCCTACAAGGGTTCTTTCGAATATTTCTTGACAGCGCAGAATGATGTTATAAAATACATAAAAGACCTTAATATCCGTATACATCTGTTGTCATTTGTGTTATTTGATGCCGGAGAGCTGTGCTTACATGTTGACGTGTAGTAATCTTGTTACTTTTGTATATGTGTTATAATAAATAAATGTGATTCACTCTGTACAAGTCATCAGTGTTTCGCTAGATTTGACAGCGTCTTCCATTTGTTCTTACCTCGTCGTCTTTTCACACATACTAGACGTAATGTCCTCTGAAAGCTATGCTGTCCTGTTGTTGAGGTCTTTAGTCTGAAAACTGATTTGATGCAGCTCTCCATTCCAGTCTACGAGTCGTACTTTCTTTTAGTAAGCGATGTTATGAAATAAAAATAAAACAAGTAGACTTTTCTTACCAAATTTATTTTTACATGAAAACCTGTACTTAAATCTACTTTCCTGCATAACTGCCACCAATAATAAGGCATTTATCGTATCGTACACCCAGCTTTCAATACCATATTTTTAGAAATCTGCCACCTGAGCGTAGCTTTCGATAATTCAAACATTCTGTACCAGTTGCATTAAGCGCACGTCTTGACACTTGAGGAAACTCATCACACAACGTCGTAATCGCAAAGCGTCTGTTCCGTCTCAGTTTTCATCAACCTTCTGCTCCAAATCGTCAGTAATGACTGAAGGTCGCCCACTTCGTTCCTCGTTATGCACGTTCGTACGAACACCTTTTAAAGCTCTCACCTATTCCGTACCATCCCACGGCTCTTAAACTATCAAGACACGTACTTTATGCAGTTGCTGCACAACGTTCAAATTATCGAAAGCTATGCTCAGGCGGCAGATTTCTGCGAGGATGGTATTCAGACGTGGTTGTACGGTACGGTAAGAGCCTTAATATTGGTAGGAATTATGGAGAAAAGTAGATTCAAGTACAGGCTTTCATGTAAAAATAAACTTTCTAAGGAAAGTCTACTTGTTTTATTTTTATTTCAAAACGGTACTTACTTAAAAAAACACACGCCTCGTAAGTTGCACAAGCCTATTTACCTGTGCAAACTACATCCACTTGAATTGTTTTACTGTAACCAAGCCTTGGCCCCCTCAACAATTTTTACAACTCTAGTTCCCTCCATTGCTCAATTAATATCTTGAAGCTTCAGAAGGTGTCCTATCAACCAATCAAGCTCTTTTTTCTTCTTGATTCGATTCGGTACCTCTTCGCTAGTTATTCGATTTTCCCTCTTATCTTCAGCATTTCTTACAGCACCACACCTCAAAACTTTTTATTCTCTTATTGCCTGTACTGCCTGTCGCCCACCTTTCACTTCCATACAAGGCTATACTTCAGAGAAATACTTTCAGAAAATACTTCCTATCAGGGCACCGTGGAGGGTAAAAATCGTAGAGGGAGACCAAGAGATGAATACAGTAAGCAGATTGTAGGTTGCAGTAGGTACTGGGAGATGAAGAAGTTGCATAGGATAGAATAGCATGGAGAGCTGCATCAAACCAGTCTCAGGACTGAAAACCACAACAACAACAACAACAACAACAATCATTTAAATTTGTGTTCAATATTCAATTGTGTGTGAAATCTAATGGGACTTAACTGCTAAGGTCATCAGTCCCTAAGCTTGCAATCTACTGAGCCTAAATCATCCTAAGGGCAAACACACACACTCATGCCCGAGGGAGGACTCGTACCTCCGCCGGGATCAGCCGCACAGTCCATGACTGCAGCGCCTCTGACCGCTCGGCTAATCCCGCGCGCGGCATTTAAATTAATGTTACTCATTGACGTATCTCTTCTTTTTCTTTTTTTTAGAAAACCCATTCCGAACAACTAATCTTCTAATTTCTTTGCTGTTTCTGATAGAATCACAGTGCCATCGACTAACCTCAATATTCGTATTTCTTCTCCATGAACGCTAATTCACTTTCCGAAGTTATCTTTGAGTTCCTTAACTGCTTCCTCAGTGTAGAGATTGAATAAGATTGGGGAAAGGTTACAATCCTGTCTCACTCCCTTATCGACCACTGCTTCCCTTTCATGTCCTCCGACTGCTCCACTTGCTTTCTGGTTTCTGTGCAATTTGTTCGCTCACTATATCGACTACCTTCAGAATTTCAGTGAGAATATTACAGTCTACACTGTCAAACACTAAATCACATATTCTAAATTTTGTCCCACTTATCTCTCCCCTTCCAGCACTGTTACCCTGTTCCCTGTTCCGTTAACAACGCTCCATATTTGCCTACTTGCCACTTCGCCTATTCTTTGTCATATGTCTTTGTATTGCACTTTATCTTTCTGCTTAATATTGAATATCTTCTAATGTGACACAAATTATCAAATATTATGTTTCTTCAACAACCTTCATAAAACGCTGTGTTCCAGCAGTACAGTGACACAAACGTCTGCCACGTCTACCTTAGGACTACCTCACTTATTTTTTTAGTATAATTTTCTTCGTTTGCGTCTTGTGGAAAATTTTATGCCTGTTAGACTGTCCAGCATCAGTTTTTATATTCCACCTTTCGTATGTCCATAATGCCTCTGTCATCATTTTACTTCCGTTCAAAAGGTTTCTTTCAGTTTAATAATCTTTTAATATTATCTTGGTGAAAGTATGCAGTTAGTTCCACTGTGTCATAATCAACATGAGGCTCCGTGTGCGACGTACTAGCGTGTAGATTCGCCAGACACTGCAGTCCGGCCCTGCGCAATTAGCAGCGTACAGTCGACTAGTTAGGAACGCGTACCCGCTAATTTGTGTGTGCATATGTGTGCCGTGTGTGTGAGTATCGGTGAATCATCTCGTCAGTTATCTAGGGTGCACTAAACTAAGTTTTGCAGTTATTCGTTTCTGGGACAGTGATGATGCTCTTCATTGCCAGGCCGTTAAGAATAGAAGCTAAGGTTGCAGAGTACGTCAGATCCGTAAACAGCTTGTTGACTTCAAACATTTAGCCCCTTGGCACACTACTATCGACGAACTTCATATCTTAAATGTGGAACTTGCGGACGTTTAATCTGCAGGCTTCGCTGCTTTGGAAGCAGTGAGGGACATTAATTCCTTATCCTAATGCTGCTGTACACACCCAGGCTGAGCACTGTGTTCTTGCCGTAACAGACCTATATAGAGGTGCTTAACTGTTATCACAAAGTGAAACATTCTGATCTGGTCTGAAGAAATATAGATTTAACAATGCGTTTATTATGGTCTCCTTACAAGATCCTGCAATTTTACCAGTGTTATTAAAACAAGTATATATTGGTCGTTTTAAGTGCGCTTTCAGTAGGTCCACTGTGATTCCATCAATAGAGCCAAAACATTCCGGTCAACAATATATTTAGATGTGATAGTTGACAGGAGTCTGAGAGCGCCAAATCTGCTAAATGAAATGGTTATTCCAGCAATTAGCGCCCCAAATAGCCGTTCTCCCGTTGTGATATCTCCTGTGTGGACAGTTGTACCCTAGTGATAAAATATAATTTTTTTAATTTTTAAAAATCTCTCCCTCTCTTTACCAATAACGCGTCGATTAACAGAATAAGACTGATTCCTTTTAAAATGGTCCAAACATTGCTCAAAAAAAATTTTTTTAATTTTTTTCTTGCGAGTATTGAAAAATTTCAGTATACAAATAATTTCTGCCAGCTAGTTTGCCATGTTAAATGCAACATTTTTTTTAACCCTACAGCGTCAGCTACTTAACGTTTAGGCAACTGCTGATCGTTCAGAATCATGTTTTGCACTTGCTCGGTGTTTCCACGTGTTGTTACATATTGAGATGTCCTTCGCGTGCATAAGTACTGTAGATTTGAATTTAGCATCTCATTTCTTAATTCCATAAAATAAAGAAATAGATTTCTTTGGTTATCAGCTATCCAAACCAAAGAATTTGATGACGGCGCGGTGTCCCAGTTCATGCATTTGAAAGAATCATGGGATAGCGGTATGCACATGTACAGATGGCGGTAGTATCTCGTACGCAACGCAGAAAAGGACAGTGCATTGGCGCAGCTGCTTTTCGTACTGAGATGATTCAGGTGAAAATGTATCCGATATGATTATAGCCGCACGACGGAAATTAACAAACTCTGAACGCGGAATGATAGTTGGGGCTAGACGCAAGGGACATTCCGCTTCGGAAACCGTGAGGGAATTCAACATTCCGAGTTCCACAGTGTCAAGAGTGTGCCGAAAAAACCAAATTTCAGGCATTACCTTTCATCACGAACAACGAAATGGCCGACGGCGTTCACTTAACGACTGAGAGCAGCGGTGTTTGCTTAGAGTTGTCAGTGCTAACAGACAACCGACACTGCGTGAAATAACCGCAGAAATCAATGTGGAACGTACGACGAACGTATCCTTTAGGACAGAGCGGCGAAATTTGCCGTTAATGGACTGTGGCAACAGACGACTGACGCCAGTGCCTTTGCTAACAGCACAACGACACCCGCAGCGCCTCTCATGGGCTCATGACCTCATTAGCTGGAGCCTAGACGACTGAAAAACCATGGCTTGGTGAGCTGAGCCCCTGTTTCTGTTGGTAAAAGCTGATGGTAGGGTTCGGCCGCGGCGCAGACCCCGCGAAGCCATGGTCTCAAATTGTCAACAAAGTACTGTGCACGCTGGTGGTGGCCCCCTAACGGAGTAGGCTGTGTTTACGTTGATTGTTGACTAGAAATGGTTATTTCGGTTACTTAGAGACTATTTGCAGCCATTCATGGACTTCATGTAACCAAAAAACGATCACCACGTCATCGGGCTACAATTGTTCGCTATTGGCTTGAAGGATATTCTGGACAATTTGAGCGAATGATTTGGCCACCCAGTTCGCCCGGTATGAATCCCATCCAATATTTATAGAACATGATCTAGAGGTCAGTTCATGCGTAGAATCCTGCACCGGCAACACTTCCGCAAATGTGGAAGGTTATAGGAGCGGTCCAAACCACTTCGAGTTGCTACACTACACCGGAAAAAATGTCCGACGCGATAGTGGAAGGTACACTAAGTGATCAAAAGTATCCCGATGCCTGGCTGAAGATGCCTTACAAGTACGTGGCACCCTCCATCAGTAATGCTGGAATTCAATATGGTGTCAACCCACACTTAGCCTTGATGACAGCTTCCACTCTCGCAAGCATACGTTCAATCAGGTGCTGGAAAGTTTCTTGGAGAATGGCAGACTATTCATCACGGAGTGCTGCACTAAGGACAGGTACCGATGTCGGTCGTGAGGCCTGGAAAGAAGTCTGCGTTCCAAAACATCCCAAAGGTTTTCTATAGGTTTCAGGACAGGACTCTGTGCAGGCCAGTCCTTTACAGGAACGTTATTGTCGTGTAACCCGTGTAACCACTCCGCCACAGGCCGTGCATTACGAACAGGTGCACGATCGTGTTAATAGATGCAATCGCCATCCCCGAATTGCTGTCCAACAGTGGGAAGCAAGAAGGAGCTTAAAACATCAATATAGACCTGTGCTGTGATAGTGCCACCCAAAACAACAAGGGGTTCAAGTCCCCTCCATGAAAAACAAGACCACACCGTAACACCACCGCCTCCGAATTTTACTGTTGGCACTATACACGCTGGTTGATGACGTTCACCGGGCATTCGCCATACCCACACTCTGCCATCGAATAGCCACATTGTGTACCGTGATTCGTCACTCCATACAACGTTTCTCCACTGTTGAATTGTCCAATGTTTACGCTCCTTACATCAAGCGAGGCGTCGTTTGGCATTTACAAGTGTGATATGTGACTTATGAGAGCTGCTCGACCATGAAATCCAAGTTTTCTCACGTCCCGCCTAACTGTCATAATACTTTCAGTGGGCCCTGATGCAGTTTGGAATTCCTGTGTGATGGTCTGGATAGATGTCTGCCTATTATACATTTCGACCCGCTTCAACTGTCTGCGGTCTCTGTCAGTCAACAGACGAGGTCGGCCTGTACGCTCTTGTGCTGCACGTGTCCCTTCACGTTTCCACTTCACTATTACATCGGAAACAGTAGACCTAGATATGTTTACGAGTGTGGAAATCTCGCGTACAGACGTGTGATACATGTGACACCCAACCACCTGACCACGTTCGAAGTCCGTGAGTTCCGCGGATCGCCCTTTATGCTCTCTCACGATGTCTAATGACTACTGAGGTCGCCGATATGGAGTATGTGGCAGTAGGTGTCAGCACAATGCACCTAATATTAAAAACGTTTATTTTTGGGAGTGTCCGGATACTTTTGATCACATAGTGTATCTCATGACTTTTGTCATCTCAGTACTGCGCCAAACAGTTGCACAGTTACATGTAATCTCTCAGTTTGTAATTTTTAAATTAATTAAAGCTGAGCTTCCGGGCGTTCTGTCCAGTTGTTTTCCTTTTATTCACAATATTTCGGCGGCAGACGCAGCCGTCTGGTTCACTTGCGAGTTTTGCTGTTGTGGGCACTCGCTGCCCGGACTCCAAATTCTCTCTGATGGATGTGATGGCCGGCGAGATTTTAATAAACTGAGTGACGTAACCCAAGCGTTATTTAAATTGAAACCGCAATCTCTGTTTTTTAAGCTTTCTGACATCTCTGAATCCTTAATTACGCTGTGTCAAGAACATGGCATTTGCACCACGATACTGGTCTCATCGCATTTTATTACATGAATCGTGAAATTTTCGTAGTTATATTCGAGGCAACGCTGATTTGATCGGTTGTTTCAGTCGGTTGTGTCGCTTTTGTTCCTTGCATCTCTCCTATACTGTTCTGACAGTCTACTGCAAGCGTTGAATTCGGTAGACACCTTACTTTCGAAGAGCTAGATCGTCTTTAACGTTACAAATAATATAAGTCCTGAGTCACAGTAACTGCGAGGGCTAGATTACATTTACTTAGAGTTGATCCGGATATTGTTATTTTGCCTACCGACAAGGGCAATGATACTTTTGTTTTGGTCAAGCAGGATTGCGTTCGAAAGCTGCAGTGTTTACTGTCTGATTCAGCTTATCACGGGATCGGTGCTGAGCCCACAAAAAGTGTTGAGAGAAAGGCCAACAGCCTTCTGAACAAAAGTTTCTTATCGCAGGAGACTACCAAGAGTCTTAATTCTTATTGTGCTGTTCCCTCAAGGTTATGTAGCTTCCCTAAAGTCCGCAACGAAGGGGTTCCTCCTCGTCAGATTGCGAATAACATCGGCGCTCCGACGTATCGTGTAGCAAAACACCTTGCTACTCTGTTGAGCCCTGTAGTACTCGTAGGTCGGTGCGAGCACCACATTAAGATCGCGGCGGATTTCTTACGTCTGTTAGGGGGAAAGAGTTTGAATGTCTCTGATACTCTAGTAAGTTTTGATGTGGTCTGTCTCTTTGCTCGTGATCCTCTGATCTGTTACGGCGGACTGAGATTAGGTTTGGTGAGGAACTAACGAACCTATTTTGACTTGTGTTCACTCCCACCTCCTTTTTATTCAATGAGTAGTGCTACGAGAAGACAAATGGAGCTACAATGGGAAGTCCATTGTCACTTATTATTGCCAATTTGTTTACATAAAACTTCGGAAAACGTGCGGCTTTAAAACCTGCGCATTTTTTTTTTCAAGTATGTGGATGATACTTTTGTTGTTTGATCTCATGACAGTAAGAACCTGAGAGATTTTTAGAACACCTGAATATTTGTTTGTCAATAGAGGTGGATAAGAAAGGCTATCTTCCCTCCCTTGACGTGTTGATCAGTAAATCAGGAGGGAGATGGCTGGTATGTTGGGACATGCCGCTTATAAGAAGCCTATTCACAATGACTTGTATCTGTAGGCAGACAGTGAAGGCGTACTTCTTACCTTGGTTCATAGGGCTCATGTGATCTCGGACCCTGAGCATTTGTCAGCTGAGTTAGCCCATCTTGATGTTACCTTTCGTCAGAATGGTTATAGTGAAAAGCAGATCAGACAAGCGTTGCACCATCGACCAACTGTGCACCAAATGAGTGGTGGTAATACCAAGTTGGTATAAAAGTCTAGGTCTTCTTGCCTTACAAGGTTGGTCGTATTTTGCACAAATATGGTGTGAAGTGTTTTCCGACCATCATCTAAGATCAGGGTCCTTTTAGGTTCCGCAAAGGATGATCTTGGTTTGCGTAAGGCTGCTGTCTACCGTATTCCCAACAGTTATGGCAGGTCTTGTATTGGTCAGACTGTCAGACCAATCTACTGAGCATAAGCGCACCAGCCGAGCAAATCTGCCAATGCAGAACATTATCATGGTACCGGTCGTCCTATGAAATATAACAACACAGAGATTCTGGAATGCACTTCCAGCTATTGGAATAGAGTTATTAACAAAGCTGTTGAAATTAAATTAGCAATTATTCTCATGAATAGAGACGGTGGTTTTTCTTTAAATTCTGCAAGGAATCCCGCTCTCTCCCTTCTCCAAAAACTGAGGGTCATTGTTTATGCTATCTCACCCGTTGATTATTAATTTCACTCTCGACAACTTCTGACGTCGGTCACATTTGGTTTGTCATGGCGCTATCGTGTGTGTTACCTTTCAAGAGTTTCTCTGAAAATCGAGGTTTTAAATTCCCTTGCATGCTGCTTACTTGCTGCAGTTTTGCCTTGAAAATGGCAGGGTGTGCTGCTGTCGAAAAATCGGCGGTTGTCGATGACGTCACCCGGCTGCGTTCCCCTCAAGTTATTTGAAAATTATAAGGAACACTTTCATATTAGTTGAAGGGAACGAAGTACAGTGGATGCAATGTTTCCGCAGGAGTCTACCGATTTGCCGGGTATTAGACCAGCACTAAGTACATAAGCGGTTTTTGGTTTTTCTTCCTCGGTGTCAGTCTCAGCCTCTTTCTCAGGCGTTCTTGATTTTGATTGCATCGCCCTTTCAGTGTCGATGATCTGAGTACCCATTCCTCCGGAACACTGTTCAGAAGCGTGGTTCTTCGACGAGGCTTTCCTTGTCCGAAAGCGATCGAGCTCTGTGGAAAGGGGTCTTTAGCACTGAATTTAAACGATTGGAGAGGCCTCGCCTCCCTGACGATCACACGTCCCTCCGGGAGGTACTCTACACAACCGCACCCCCAAACACGCGGCGAACTTTTCCCAACCCCGTTAAACGTAGTCTCTGATGACCCCACGATTGTGTACGAAAATGTAAAAACACATAGAGGATTCGGTAATAAACACAGTTTCTTTCGAAGTGGCCCGCGTGGTTGCGTGTGTTGTTTCAAGAAGATGTTTACTTTTTCGCCAAATAATATCTCATGCATGTTACACGGTATTGTTTCTGAGGGCTTAGGATTCGTTAACTGTTCCGGCGTAACATCCAGCGCCGGCACGTCGACCTAGAACGTAACAGCAGAGAAGGCTGTGAGACGACGTTAGCCAATAGAACGCTGAGTAGGATGTCACCACGAAAGGAGCGGTACCTTTACGAAGAGAACATAAGGGCTGCTCCGGCTAGCCTCGGCCGCTCTAGAAGAAGCACTAGAAGTGCCGCACTAGAAGACGAGCTGTGATATAAATTGTACAGCAATGACTTACGAACTTGTGTGATTTGCTTGCATGGAAATTGTATGTCTCGAAGGACATTGATTATTTGCATGTCGCCATTTGCTTGCGACCCATCTTTGAAGCTAAGTATTGTCATTTAACTTATTTTAATACACTCCATTAATAAGACTGCTTTTATTTAGCTATGCGAGAAAGCAGCATCCTAGGCACCCTATATTACACAGGTGGGCAGGATACCACATTAACCTTCACACGTCAACAGTTCACCACAATGAGGATTGTACAGAAGGATCACACCAGTGGTCTAGGAGCAACGTCTCTGATTATTAATCAAAACACCCTTGGTCCAGCTTACATTTTGAATAACGACTTCCGGAGTAAGAAGTCACCGTCGTTCTGCCAAGACCTTGTCAAAAAGACTGAGGTGAACGGATAGAGGTTCAGGGTACTCTCTTGCCCTTGGGGTGGGAATCGGTGGCCGAGCAGTTTTAGACGCTTCAGTCGGAACCGCGCTGCTGCTACGGTCGCAGGTTCGAATCCTGCCACGGGCATGGATGTGTGTGCTGTCCTTAGGTTCGTTAGGTTTAACTAGTTCTAAGTCTAGGGGATTGATGACCTCAGATGTTAAGTCCCCTGGTGCTTAGTGCCATTTGAACCATTTGGTGGTTCAAAAATGGTTCTGAGGTTTGTGAATAGTGTCCGCAAAATGTGTTGTGAATAGATTTAGTAGTAATGAAGTAATAAATCATGAACAGCGAAAATGTAGTAAGCAATAAAAAAAATTTCGCGTAAGTACTTTACAGGGGCGTTAGCGACAAAAGGTTTCGTAAAGCTTTGAAATTATATGCAGAGTTTGTCAGAAATTGCTCTCATTCTCAAATACTGGACGACTATAATCCGGGAAATTTGCGCGCCGTGAGTTCAGCTTACTCAAGACATATACACAGATCTTAACTTTAATATGGGTGTTTCAAAAAGGACGACCTGGTTGTGGACGGTAATAATTACTAAAGATGGGACGTGGCGGCAACGAATTGTGTGTTATTCTAATGGTTGTTGCCTAATATTCAGAAAATCGTCGTAAGATGTAAGTCATTGCGTCTTCTCAGTTTGCAGTCAGTCAGAAGCAAGGTGGCGTCCGCGCAACCGAAGGCTTTTTGAGTACAGCGGTTTGCAAAGAGTGAGTCAGTGATATCGGTGCAGCGTGCTTTTTGAAGGCGTTTTGGCATTGATCTGCCTGCAGCCAAGCACATTAGTCGCTGGTATCTCCAGTTCGAAGGGTCAGGATGGTTGTGCAAAGGTCTTCAATTCGACCTCGAACTGCTGATGACAGGGTGAAAAGAATTCGGCAAACATCTGAGCGACGTCTACACGCCGCATAAGCAGAGAACTGGCAATGTCTCATACCACAAAGTGGCGAGTGTTAAGGCGTCGTTTGGTCTATAAACTATACAGACAACAAATAGTACAAGGTCTTCGAGTTGGTAGTAAGAGGTTCAAAATGGTTCAAATGGCTCTGAGCACTATGGGACTTAACTGCTAAGGTCATCAGTTCCCTAGAACGTAGAACTACTTAAACCTAACTAACCTAAGGACATCACACACATCCATGCCCGAGGCAGGATTCGAACCTGCGACCGTAGCGGTCTTGCGGTTCCAGACTGTAGTGCCTAGAACCTCTCGGCCACTCCGGCCGGCTAAGAGGAAACGGGTCGACTTCAGCAACGCTCTGATACAGGACACGGAACGCGTTACATTTTTACCACCGTTCATTTTCAGCGAAGAAGCAACCTTTTATGTTAGCGTAAAGTAAACCACCCAAACATGCGCATGTGGGGACTCCATATCCTTCAGGAGGACTCTGATTTTCCAACAGGATGGAGCTCCACCACAATGGCACAACACAGTACGTCAGTTTCTCAATGACACTGCCTCAGCGCTGGATAGGGCACATGGGACCTCGAGACATTGACCTGCGTTCTTCACCTCCAAGATCGCCAGACATGACCCCATGTGATTTTTTTCTATGGAGTTCTGAAATCAGGACATTCTTTTTGAAACATCCCATGCTTGACACATCGTATTAAACTTTTAACGTAAGATTATATCTCTTCATAAGTAGATTATGACAGTATTTTAAATTTTTAAATTTGGTCACTGATTGTGCAAAGCATAGATACTCAAATTTTTGTTTTCCGTGGAAGTCATTAGACAGACATCCTGTAATTGAAGTTTTTAACCAATTTATAACATCGATGAATGCAGTCAGAAAATAAAAATAAGATGATACAGACCCTGTGCAAACAACAGAAGATTTTGGCCTAAGGAAAAAAAACTGGTGTTGATCATGGTCTACCACAATCTTTCCCTACAACGTCTTTGGTAAAGAATCCAGATCGTATTCGTCAGCTTTTGTAAACTGTCAAAGGTAGCACTCACTGACGCTCAATGAGAACTCAGTGTTAGCTTGCTCATCTCATAACTTGTTGGCCTCACATTATACCTTAGTCTATGCTCAGCTAAAGGAAAGGAAGAAAATAAACGAGAGGACGATATACATACCTGTACTAATCCTTGGCCGACCCTGTTGGCGAACAGCACATAGTCGCCAGCCCAGGCTGACACCGGAGTCAGGATAGTGAGGACAGACGAGAGGAAGATGCCGCACCCGAAGACGAGCTTGCCGCCGAAACGATCGGCCAGTACACCTCCAGGTACGTGTCCGACAGTGTAGCCGTAGTAGTAGGCCGCCAGGATCTCGCCCTGCTTCTGCTTGTCCCACACGAACTCCCCGTCCTTAAACATGGGAGCAAACAGTCAGTACCACTGGGAGGGACTATCGTAGTTCAGTTTTAGGGTCAAAATACACTACTGAGAAATCTGAGAAATCAGTACCCAGAACAACCACCTCTGGCCATAATAACGGCCTTGATACGCTTGGGCGTTGAGTCAGACAGAGCTTGGATGGCGTGTACATGTACAGCTGCCCATGCAGCTTCAACACGATACCACTGTTCATCAATAGTAGTGACTGGCGTATTGTGAATAGCCAGTTGCTCAGCCACCATTGACCAGACGTTTCCACTTGGTGAGAGATCTGGAGAACGTGCTGGCCAGGGCAGCAGTCGAACATTTTCTGTATACAGAAAGCCCCGTACAGGACCTGCAACATGCGGTCGTGCATTATCCTGCTGAAATGTAGGGCTTCGCAGGGATCGAATGAAGGGTAAAGCCACGAGTCACAACACGTCTGAATGCGAACAAGAGGTGAGCGAGACGTGTAACCGATGGCATCCCATACCATCGCGCCGGGTGATACGCCAGTATGGCGATGACGAATACACGCTTCCAATGTGCGTTCACCACGATGTCGCCAAACACGGAGGCGGCCATGATGATGCTGTAACCAGAACCTGGATTCATCCGAAAAAATGACGTTTTGCCATTCGTGCACCCAGGTTCGTCGATGAGTGCACCATCGCAGGCGCTCCTGTCTGTGATGCAGCGTCAAGGGTAACCGCAGCCATGGTCTCCAAGCTCATAGTCCATGCTACTGCGAACGTCATCGAACTGTTCGTGCAGATGGTTGTTGTCTTGCAAACGACCCCATCTGTTGACTCAGGGATCGAGACGTGGCTGCACAATCCGTTACAGCCATGCGGATAAGATGCCTGTCATCTGGGCTGCTACTGATGCGAGGCCGTTGGGACCAGCACGGCGTTCCGTATTACCCTCCTGAACCCACCGATTCCTCATTCTGCTAACAGTCATTGGATCTCGACCAACGCGAGCAGCAAAGTCGCGATACGGTAAACCGCAATCGCGATAGGCTACAATCCGACCTTTATCAAAGTTGGAAACGTGATGGTACGCTTTTGGCCTCCTTACACGAGGCATCATAACAACGTTTCACCAGGCAACGCCGGTCAACCGCTGCTTGTGCATGAGAAATCGGTTGGAAACTTTCGTCATATTAGCACGTTGTAGGTGTCGCCACCGGGGCCAACCTTGTGTGAATGCTCTGAAAAGCTAATCATTTGCATATCACAGCATCTTCTTCCTGTCGGTTAAATTTGCGTCTGTAACACATCATCTTAGTAGTGTAGCAATTTTAATGGCCAGTAGTGTATTTTGATACTCGCAAAATCACTCATCAAAACCTATAGATGAACTGTTTAAATACATATATAAGTTTGTACGAACCCTCAGAGCACACGTCCTCCTCACACTTCTCCAGCTCATTTTTTTTTTTTTTTTTTTTTTGTAGAGTTCTGGGAATACCCACGGCTTCCTGTGTAGTTATCCATTGTGATACACAAAGGTTACAAAAAAGAGTATATTCTAGGCTGGAGAAACACAAGTGAAAAGCTATAACAAGAGCTTCTCCAGTATGATGAACAGGAAATAGTGGATGACCTTTTACTCATCCTAGAAGGCACATGCAGATAAAAGTGAAATGAAACTGTTAGGGTTGTGGACTCCAAGCAATATAGCAAAAAAATGGTTCAAATGGCTCTGAGCACTATGGGACTTAACATCTTAGGTCATCAGTCCCCTAGAACTTAGAACTACTTAAATCTAACTAACCTAAGGACATCACACACATCCATGCCGGAGGCAGGATTCGAACCTGCGACCGTAGCAGTCCCGCGATTCCGGACTGCAGCGCCTAGAACCGCGAGACCACCGCGGCCGGCGCAATATAGCAGGAAAGTAACGAAAACTAGGAAGTGCAAACACGCCAATCCATTACAACTCTTCCGTTAGCCATACTATCTAGTTTTAGGGAACGGAAAGACCTAGAGCTTACTACGAGGCTGCATCTTAATAACCTAAAATCCGCTACCATTTCACAACTGAAGTACTCTCGACCTTTCATTCCTGAAGGTAATACTAAGCCACTATAGGATGTCAAGTCAGGCAAAGCTCTATACTTTCACGGCATTCAACCAGAGTTTCTCGTAAATCTGTGGTATTATGGCCGTAACTCACTAAGTCCCCCACTGCTCCGCGGTGGTCTAGCGGTTCTAGGCGCTCAGTCCGGAGCCGCGCGACTGCTACGGTCGCAGGTTCGAATGCTGCCTCGGGCATGGATGTGTGTGATGTCCTTAGGCTAGTTAGGTTTAAGTAGTTCTTAGTTCTAGGGGACTGATGACCATAGATGTTAAGTCCCATAGTGCTCGAGCCATTTGAACCATTTTTTTAAGTTCCCCACTAATAAATCTAATATCGGTCCTAAAACAAGGAAAGCTAACTGATGGGCTAGAGGCTTATCGTCCCTTTACACTTCTGTAACCTGATTTAAAGTAGTCAGTATTTGAGAGCGAGAGGGCAAGACAGGTTCCCGCCATCAATGCACCAATGGGTGTAATGCTGGCGTTGTCGGCTCTCTCTGTGTTGGCTCTTCCACTGCGTAACGAGTAGTGCCATCCAACTCTCAAGTAGGAACTTCTCAAGTCATGTCAAGTCAAAGTTGTCCCATACTCAGAGAATAACGGAGCAGAGTTCCTGCATCGGTGTTCTAGGCAAACTATCGAACCATCGAATTTCACGTCCCCGTCCGATGAACGGATCGTCATTAACAGTGTTACAAGCCCACACTTGATGAGGTGCCACTGAAAGGTTTGGAATTTAATCCAGGACATTAGTGCAAAGACTGGTTCAATAAATGGTTCAAATGGCTCTGAGCACTATGGGGCTTAACATCTGAGGCCATCAGTCCCCTAGAACTTAGAACTACTTAAACCTAATTAACCAAAGGACATTACACACATCCATGCCCGAGGCAGGATTCGAACCTGCGACCGTAGCGGTTGCGCTGTTCCAGACTGAAGCGCCTAGAACCGCTCGGCCACTCCGGCCGGCGCAAATACTGGTGATCAGGAACTTTGGCGCGCAGAATGGCCGTGCGGTTTGAGGCGCCTTGTTACGGACTGCGTGGCCCCTACCGCCGGAGGTTCGAGTCCTCTCTCGGGCATGGGTGTGTGTGTTGTTCTTAGCACAAGTTAGTTTAAGTAGTGTGTAACCCTAGGGACCGATGACCTCAGCTGTTTGGTTCCCTGGGTATTCACACTCATCTGAACATTTTCAGGAACTTTGCACCACCACCACTCCTCCGAATATCCGCCAAATACTGGCTGTGAACCAGGATTCGATCCAGCGTGCCTGAGTGTCGAAAGCCACCGCACAAGCTTATGTTACAGACCTCGACTCCGGAAGTAGGTAGGACCTTTACCTGTGGCGAAACTTGCTCCTATCTGATGAACAAACGTAGCTCCGACCCTAACTAAAATTGAGAACAGATTTCTTAACGTACTTACAGGCGCTATACAGATCTACACCCTTCGTATCATAATTTTTATGTGGTTTATGTACGTGATGGAAACTGTCAGTTTCACACTTTTTATGATTTAAATATTGGAAAAAATGCACAAAAGTCTGATTTCCGTAGCTTATTCATAGCAAATGCAATGCGATACGCGACGTTGGAAATATCCGTTGTCGAGCGAGGTACTTTTGTAAACAATGGAAGGAAAGAATTTCGGTGCGTTCAGTTGTTTTCGAGATGACGAGATAAGTTTGGATCTGTCTTCTGAACAGGAAAATTTCTCAAAAATTGCCACATGTCTGTTCATAAACAAAATTAATAAATTTTGGCGTATTTAAAGACTCTGTCGAGTTATGCCGTAAGTGAATTTCAGATTTTTGTGTGATTTTTGTAGGATACAAACTGAAAATCGATCTATCACCTTGATGAGCAGAGCGCTGTGGTGGCTTGCCTGCGGACAGTACTCGTGACAACGTCGCTACTTTGGACATTGAACATCAGGTGCTTTTAATTTAATTCCTCGAGTTCTTGCGCAACTAAATATGCCAAAGGATCCATGAAAGTATACCACTGGAGCAAGCTGGTTTCAGGTTAAAGTGTAGCTACGTCTGTCAGTTCCTGGAACCAACAATCTATATTGAGGCTGGATATAAGAAGCAGCTGCGTTGCGTTCATCGAACAAATTGCAACATACGACACTTTCTATGAAAAACAACTGCTCTACGAACTCCTCCGTCAAATACCCTGTAAAACAACTCTCAGGTAAATACACAATATTTTGAGTAATATCTTTTTGGGTTTTTATAGACAATACATGGAGCGCCTCGAAAAAAAACCCTCGAGAATGGCCTTCTTCAAGGCTCAATTTCAACAGCTCTTCTGCTCAACTGCTACGTTGCTGGTATTCGCGCAACGAGATCCACAAAATTTGGCTATACTGATGATTTTTCAAGAGCAACCGCAACCAGATCAGTGGAAGTAACAAGGAAATGCTGATGCCTTGAACGTCCTACAGAAATACAGTTCTTCCGCAACAGGAGCCTCTAACCCAGTAAGAGTAACATACAGGTGGCATGCATCATTTAAACAACCTCATGACTAATAGAGACTGTCTGAACTACAGCAACAGGCTCCTGCTCCACAATCGATACCAAATTCTCTGAAGTCACGCTTGATAGAACTCTGTATTTTAAACAACACCTAACTAACATTGACTCACATCTTCAGACGATAAATAAAGATTATGCAAAAACTAGGAGATGTTTCACATGGTGACTTCACTGCAACGGTTCGCTATTCTGCCTTGGGAGTGGTTTATTCTGTGGCGGAAAATTGTACTTCTGTGTGGCTTGTCAGATCACGTACGAAAAAGGTCGACGTCCAATTGAAACACGTAATAGTTTCCTTTCGTGCACAATTAGATCAAGACTGAGCCACTGATTACCAGTTCTAAGCCATATCCTATCTCCTACGATAGTGAGGTACACTACACTTGTCAGAGAGTAAGACAAATGTCCTTCAAAACCAACAGCTATCATTAAACAAAGATATCAGTGACATGCAAAGGAACGGATGACGGTTCGCATCCGAACAAGAGAAGCTTCCATATTTGGATTGGAAGGGTGGGAGGGTGCACTCTTCTTAGTCAACATGATCATCGGATTTCACTGCAGCAGATTTCTACATTTGGAGTATGTGAAGACGTTGGTATATAAAACACCAGTATAAACATGAATAACTGGTTGTTAGAATCTAAGCTGTTAGTCTCGTGATATTGAGAGAGTTTGGCGAAATGTTATGCACCCCATTACTGGCCGTTGTCACTTTGAACTGTTGTATGAGCCTAAGCTGTTACTACGAGAAATAATTTGTCATTTAAAAACGATATTCCTTTTCGACCTTTAGTTAATTACGTCAAGGACCTTCTGCCATATGTATATTGTTTACCTTAAAAGTTTGCAACGTCCTTTATGTGAGTAGTGGCAACTGAAATCAGTTCATGATATCGAGTCATGACCGCTAACATAAATTTTAGTATGATGTTCATCCATAAACAATAAAGAAAGAGGTACTGTAACAAGTATTGTAATAAAAGTAACATCACCATCATTAGCTGGTTTGCTCTTTGCTTAGTGTCGTTATCTTGTTTCTTCATTCATTTCTTATGCAACTGAATCTTGGGCTAGACATCTCCATCCACAGCGATCTTCAGCTCTTCTTACGTGATATAATGTGAAGGGGAAGACCGGCCATCTTCTTCACTTGACCCAACCCTCCATCTACATCACTGGTGTGCAACTGGCAGGCCGCAGACCGTATCCTGCCCACGACAGGTTTCAGTCCGGCCTGCAGAAGAAATTCATGGGAGAGAAAGCGTGGCGTTCGCGTTGAACTTCGCCCGACACCCAAGTCCCATATTTCCGCCGACGCTCGGCTTGCCTCGGGTTTTAAGCACGTGACATAGAGAATTGAAAGCGTGTATTAATTTGCGCGAGCGCAATGCTATTTCGCCGCCATGTGATTCGAACAACAAAGAGAAACACGTCCCAGTCTGAGAGCCAAGTTGCAGAACATGTGTATATCTGCGTGCGGAGAGTGATGGAAAAAGCACACTACTTTGAAGGGTACGGGAAGTATTTTCGGCTCTTAGATCAGTGCTAACAACACATACACACACACAAACCTTATTTACTGCTTACTGCCTACGTCTCAGCTACACATTGATAGATTGCAAACGTTGGCAGCAGGCGACAGTTGCCGATTTGAACAGCGGCAGCATGGACAATAACATGGTGAAGAAACTAGTTGTCGGTTGGTTATCGCGTAAAGTTCTGTGCTAGTTGGTTGTTAATTTCTTGTGTTTCCGTGTATCTTTACTGACTTTATTCGCAGAAAGTCTAACATTAAGAAGAGAAAAGTAGATGCTGAATGTCGCCAGTTCCAGGAGAAATGGATGGTGGATTATTTTCTTTACCGTCTAGAAAGATAAACTTCTTTGACTGTTGTTTATTGAATCACTATCTACTGTGAAAAAATATAACGTGAAAAGGCACTTTCCTATGAAACACATTGCTCAACAACAGCTTAGAGGACAATTGCGGAAAGACAAAATTAAAGTATTAATTTCCCATTTGGACAAGCAATAACATAAGTTTTCAAAAGTGGGGTCACAGTGTGACAGTTCATATAAAATTAGTTTTATAGTGAATAGAAAAATTGCCAAATCGTTAAAGTCTTTTGCTGAAGACGCATTTGTAAAGGTGTGTTTCTTGGATATTGCAGGTGTGCTTTGACTGAAAAAGAACGAGGTCTCACAAGTAAGTTTATCGATGAATTTTAAGCATTATAACCATCAAATGGAGACTGTTTCTTTACTAACGGCGTTGCAGAATTTTGCAACGGAAGTATTTGAGGTACTACTGCAAAACGTCGTAAGTTAGGAAACAATTACAAGACGTATAGACATCCACTTCGGTTGCACAAAATTCTGTCAATTGACCACGATTTCAAATATAGTATAAAACATCAGAACAAAAAGTTACATGGAATACAAGTAATCACACCATGTTTTAAAACGTCTGAGCAAAATTACATGTATTCTATGTAACTTTTGGTTTTGATGAAATAAATTAAATAATGGTACCGCATTTCCGGCCGGGAGGCCCCATCCGGGGAAGTTCGGCCGCCGAGTGCGAGTCTTATTAGAGTCGATGCCACATTGCGCCTCGCGTTCCGGTGATGAGAATGGAATGATGATGAGGACAACACAACACAGAGTCCACGGGCAGAGAAAATCTCCAACCCGGCCGGGAATCGAGCCCCGGCAAGCTGCATGGGAGGCAAGCACGTAACCACTCAGCTTTTCGTTTTTATCTCGTTTCGTTTGTTATTTTTCGTCACATATGTTCGGGGCGGGCGTCCAATGACGCTTGTTCAAGTTCATCGTTGATCCATGAGCTCCGTTTTTTCATTACAGAGGGCAGCTAACCATCTGACCGAACACGCTACTCACCTAAGCAGGCGGACTATTCTGATGAAGATTGCCCTAGTGTAATCTCCATCACCATAAAACGTTACGCTGAATATATGTAATCACGCGTTTTTTTTAAACGTTTGACCAAAACCATGGTGTGATTAGATGTATTCCATGCCCTAGTGCAATCGAAACCGTGATGAATTGACATAATTTTGTGCAACGGAAGTGGCTGTATATACGTTTTGTATATACATCCACGGTTGCTAGCTCACATCCAATAAAATGTTTAATATTGAAAGAAACAATGTGAACGACCCGTAAATTAATAAAACTTCTGAAGACGGGATCAAAGTAAAAGAAATATACCGTAAAAAACGCGTGTTTTGAGGCATGTCGGTTTGTCGGGAAAGGTGTGCCATTAATAAATGGATGAATTATCCCATAAACAATAACGTCACGGACGCTATAGCTTTGACTTTATACGCTAGGAGCGCTGCTGTCGTGTCGCGTGACGAGGTGGCCCACGAGCTTGCGTAAGTGCGTAAACTGGCCATTGCGTCACCAATGTCTGCCTATGCCTGATATACAAGTTCCTCTTCCTTGTGATATTCTGCCTTCGATTTTGTCTTGCAAGATGGTCTTTTCTAAATTATCCTCGTCTCTTCTCAAAATTTGCTCAGTGAACTGGAAGTATCTCTGATTGTCACAAGAAGATAAAGTTCTCGTGTTATAAAGTTTTTCTGTAATGGAAGCATTGATTCTTCTTTCTGTTCATGGCACCTGTAACATCTTCCGCTAATACCAAATCTCGAAGGCATCAGTTCAGCATGTCAACAGCTTTCACAGTTCAGGTCTCGCAGCCATACAAGAACGCTGGGAAAACCAATGATTCCGAGAACATTCCTGTTGTTTTGAATATTACCCGGTTCTGCCATATCTTAGTGAGTTTAACCGCTGCTGTTCGAACAACGATGATTCGTCGTTTTACGGGGGTCATTCAATACCTAACGCAACACATTTTTTCCTCGGCCAATATCTGTTGAAGAAAATGCAGAATTTGTTGTGGGACATCGTGGAATATTCCCGCTTCAGTCCCTATAGTTTCATGAATTCCGACAGGTGGCAGCGTTTTACGTGGCGTTCAAAATGGCGTCTGTAACGGAGGTGCGTTCCAAGCAGAGAGCAGTCATTGAGTTTCTTTTGGCGGAAAACCAGAGCATCGCAGATAGTCATAGGCGCTTGCAGAATATCTTCAGACATCTGGCAGTGAATAAAAGCGCAATGAGTCGTTGGGCGAGGCGTCTGCCATTGTCGCAACAACGTCACGCAAAGCTGTCCGATCTCCAGCGTGCTGGCCGGTCCCACACGGCTGTGAATCCTGCAGTGCGTTCATCTCCACAAAACTGCAAACGAACTTCTTCTCCATGACAGCGCAGGGCCTCACACAAGTCTGCGCACCAGAGAGGAGCACACAAATCTTCATTGGACTGTTCTCCCTCATCCACTTTGCACAGCCCGGATCTCGCATCTTCCATCAGTTTGCTCCAATGAAGGATACATTCCGTAGGAAGAAGTACGTGACTGATGGGGAGGTTATTCATGCAGCAAGACGTTGGCTCCGACGTCGACCACTAGAGTGATACCAGGACGGCATACAGGCCCTCCCAGTAAGGTAGAGTAAGGCCGTCGCGTTAAACGGAGACTATGTTGAAAAGGAGGGATTTGTACCCAAAATATTAGGGGATAATATGGTGTATTAGAATCGTGAGCACTATGGGACTTAACAGCTGAGGTCGTCAGTCCCCTAGAACTCAGAACTACTTAAACCTAACTAACCTAAGGACATCACACACATCCATGCCCGAGGCAGGATTCGAACCTGCGACCGCAGCGGTCGCGTGGTTCCAGACTGTAGCGCCTAGAACCGCTCGGCCACTCAGGCCGGGAAACAACGGAAGGAATTTGAAGAGGTTCCAGTATCATTTACCACGTTTTCAGAAATGGAGAAGTTGGACGAATCAGGACAATTTGTAGATATTCTCCGAGAGCTAGGACTTTTCAATTAATTTAAAGTAAATACTGTTTTTCCTCTTCGGTAGATCTGTAGTTCTCGCCATGAGAGACAACGGTATGTGTTTTATTGGCATAGTACTCTGTCCAGAGCATATTATCTTCTTTATTGCTGCCGACCAAGCAAGACGCTGGATGTTAGCTCGATACACCTGCGGTGGAGTCAGTCGCTCATCGAATTTGACCAATGAATTATCGACAAAAGATTTGGACGATGGCGCGCTTGAGTATCATTTTAAAAAAGTAAACAACACTCCATTTAGATTCTGAAACGCAACACTCAATTAAAATACAAATATAAACAATGATCATTAATACTGGAGTATTTACGCGTAACTGGGCGAGAAAGAGCGAAGAAATAGACAGTCCATCACAAACCGTAAGGAGACATGCCGTAGATGAAACTTCCTGGCAGCTTAAAACTGTGTGCCGGACCGACACTCGAACTCGGGACCTTTGACTTTCGAGGGCAACTGCTCTACCAACTTTTTTTTTTATTCTCATTTTGTTCGTTTTCGTTCGTTGTATGTGCTCAGGGCAGACGTTGTAAGACATCCGTTTAAGTTCGTCTTTGATCAGTTAACCCAGTTGCCTACTGAGCTACCCAAGCACGCCCCGTCCTCGCAGCCTTACTTCTGCCAGTGCCTCGTCTCCTGCCTCCCAAACTTAACAGAAACTCAGGTTCGCAGAAGAGCTTCTGTTAAGTTTGGGAGGTAGGAGACGAGGCACTGGCAGAAGTAAGGCTGCGAGGACGGGGCGCGAGTCGTGCTTGGGTAGCTCGGTTGGTAGAGCAGTTGCCCGCGAAAGGCAAAGGTCCCGAGTTCGAGTCTCGGTCCGGCACACAGTTTTAATCTGCCAGGAAGTTTCATATCAGCGCACACTCCGCTGCAGAGTGAAAATATCATTCTTCATGCCGTAGATGTTCGAGACGTATGTTTAAAAAAAACACGGTATGCAAAACTTAAGAACGAAAATAACTTTCAGATGATGTGTTGCTATCACGTAACATAGCTCGTTGAAACTTGGGCCATACGTAGAAAGAACTGGTGCAGTATGGTACAGAAGATTAACTGAAAGAAACAGGCAGTAAGACGAACTGAAATGACATTTTTATCCAGAAACAATAATTACACTGAAGTCACTGCGATTCATTATGGTTCCCTGGAAATTAAAAAAGGCGGAACATGTTTCTAAATAGGGTGTGTGGTCATCGCAGACAACTCAGAAGTGTGTTCCCACACTGACCGCGAGGTGGGTAGAGGGTTTTTGTGTTAGGGCATTCCATTTATACAACACAGCGGTTGAGAACTGCTCTCCGCGCCATAACATCTGGAGCATTAAAGCTGAATGTGCAATAATCTTCCTAGGTGTATTATTTGTTCCCACCTCTCGCTATCACAGAGTACGCCCAGCACTGTCGAACATGATCGTTTTGGTGGTCCAGGTGATGTGGTGTGGGGAGCATAATGTTGTATGGGTGTACTGACCTCTACATGTTTCAACACGATATACACTAATGGCCATTAAAATTGCTACACCACGAAGATGACGTGCTACAGACACGAAATTTAACCGACAGGAAGAAGATGCTGTGATATGCAAATGATTAGCTTTTCAGAGCATTCACACAAGGTTGGCGCCGGTGGCGACACCTACAACGTGCTGACATGAGGAAAATTTCTAACCGATTTCTCATACACAAACAGCAGTTGACCGGCGTTGCCTGGTGAAATGTTGTGATGCCTCGTGTAAGGAGGAGAAATGCGTACCATCACGTTTCCGACTTTGATAAAGGTCGGATTGTAGCCTATCGCGATTGTGGTTTATTGTAAAGCGACATTGCTGCTTGCGTTGGCCGAGATCCAATGACTGTTAGCAGAATGAGGAATCGGTGGGTTCAGTAGTGTAATACGGAACGCCGTGCTGGATCCCAACGGCCTCGTATCACTAGCAGTCGAGATGACAGGCATCTTATCCGCATGGCTGTAATGGATCGTGCAGTGACGTCTCGATCACTCAGTCAACAGATGGGGACGTTTGCAAGACAACAACCATCTGCACGAACAGTTCGACGACGTTCGCAGTGGCGTGGACTATCAGCTCGGAGACCATGGCTGCGGTTACCCTTGACGCTGCATCACAGACAGGAGCGCCTGCGATGGTGTGCTCAACGATGAACCTGGGTGCACGAATGGCAAAACGTCATTTTTTCGGATGAATCCAGGTTCTGTTTACAGCATCATGATGGTCGCATCCGTGTTTGGCGACATCGCAGTGAACGCACATTGGAAGCGTGTATTTGTCATCGCCATACTAATGTATCACCCGGCGTGATGGTATTGGGTGCCAATGGTTACACGTCTGGGTCATCTCTTGTCCGCATTGACGTCACTTTGAACAGTGGATGTTACATTTCAGATGTGTTACGACCCGTGGCTCTACCCTTCATTCGAACCCTGCGAAAACCTACATTTCAGCAAGATAATGCACGACCGCATGTTGCAGGTCCTGTACGGTCCTTTCTGGATACAGAAAATGTTCGACTGCTGCCCTGGCCAGCACATTCTCCAGATCTCTCACCAACTGAAAACGTCTCGTCAATGGTGGCCGAGCAACTGGTTCGTCACAATACGCCAGTCACTACTCTTGATGAACAGTGTTATCGTGTTGAAGCTGCATAGGCAGCCGTACCTGTACACGCCATCCATGCTCTGTTTGACTCAATGCCCAGGTCTATCAAGGTCGTTATTACGGCCGGAGGTGGTTGTTCTGGGTCCTGATTTCTCAGGATCTATGCACCCAAATTGCGTGAAAATGTAATCGCAGGTCAGCTCTATTATAATATATTTTTTTCCAATGAATACCCGTTTATCATCTGCATTTCTTCTTGGTGTAGCAATTTTAACGGGAAGACAAGGATTCCTGGTAATATCAACAGCAGCAGAAAATGGTATAACAGGTGTAGGATTCGTTATGAATAGGAAGGTAGGGCAGAGGGTGTGTTACTGTGAACAGTTCAGTGACCGGGTTGTTCTAATCAGAATCGACAGCAGACCAACACCGACAACGACAGTTCAGGTATACATGCCGACGTCGCAAGCTGAAGATGAACAGATAGAGAAAGTGTATGAGGATATTGAAAGTGTAATGCAGTATGTAAAGGGGGACGAAAATCTAATAGTCATGGGCGACTGGAATGCTGTTGTAGGGGAAGGAGTAGAAGAAAATGTTACAGGAGAGTATGGGCTTGGGACAAGGAATGAAAGAGGAGAAAGACTAATTGAGTTGTGTAACAAGTTTCAGCTAGTAATAGTGAATACCCTGTTCAAGAATCACATGAGGAGGAGGCATACTTGGAAAAGGCCGGGAGATACGGGAAGATTTCAATTAGATTACATCATGGTCAGGCAGAGATTCCGAAATCAGATACTGGATTGTAAGGCGTACCCAGGAGCAGATATAGACTCAGATTTCAATATAGTAGTGATGAAGAGTAGGCTGAAGTTCAAGACATTAGTCAGGAAGAATCAATACGCAAAGAAGTGGGATACGGAAGTTCTAAGGAATGACGAGATACGTTTGAAGTTCTCTAACGCTATAGATACAGCAATAAGGAATAGTGCAGTAGGCAGCACAGTTGAAGAGGAATGGACATCTCTAAAAAGGGACATCACAGAAGTTGGGAAGGAAAACATAGGTACAAAGAAGGAAGCTGCGAAGAAACAATGGGTAACAGAAGAAATACTTCAGTTGATTGATGAAAGGAGGAAGTATAAACGTGTTCCGGGAAAATCAGGAATACAGAAATACAAGTCGCTGAGGAATGAAATAAATAGGAAGTGCAGGGAAGCTAAGACGAAATGGCTGCAGGAAAAATGTGTGTCGGAAGGACATACTCAGCATACAGGAAAGTCAAAACAACCTTTGGTGACATTAAAAGCAACAGTGGTAACATTAAGAGTGCAACGGGAATTCCACTGTTAAATGCAGAGGAGAGAGCAGATAGGTGGAAAGAATACATTGAAAGCCTCTATGAGGGTGAAGATTTGTCTGATGTGATAGAAGAAGAAACAGGAGTCGATTTAGAAGAGATAGGGGATCCAGTATTAGAATCGGAATTTAAAAGAGCTTTGGAGGACTTACGGTCAAATAAGGCAGAAGGGATAGATAACATTCCATCAGAATTTCTAAAATCGTTAGGGGAAGTGGCAACAAAACGACTATTCACGTTGTTGTGTAGAATATATGAGTCTGGTGACATACCATCTGACTTTCGGAAAAACATCATCCACACAATTCCGAAGACAGCAAGAGCTGACAAGTGCGAGAATTATCGCACAATCAGCTTAACAGCTCATGCATTGAAGCTGCTTACAAGAATAATATACAGAAGAATGGAAAAGAAAATTGAGAATGCTAGGTGACGATCCGTTTGGCTTTAGGAAAAGTAAAGGCACGAGAGAGGCAATTCTGACGTTACGGTTAATAATGGAAGTAAGGCTGAAGAAAAATCAAGACACGTTCATAGGATTTGTCGACCTGGAAAAAGCGTTCGACAATATAAAATGGTGCAAGCTGTTCGAGATTCTGAAAAAAGTAGTGGTAAGCTATAGGGAGAGACGGGTCATATACAACATGTACAGCAACCAAGAGGGAATAATAAGAGTGGACGATCAAGAACGAAGTGCTCGTTTTAAGAAGGGTGTAAGACAAGGCTGTAGCCTTTTGCCCCTACTCTTCAATCTGTACATCGAGCAAGCAATGATGGAAATAAAAGAAAGGTTCAGGAGTGGAATTAAAATACAAGGTGAAAGGATATCAATGATACGATTCGCTGATGACATTGCTATCCAGAGTGAAAGTGAAGAAGAATTAAATGATCTGCTGAACGGAATGAACAGTCTAATGAGTACACAGTATGGTTTGAGAGTAAATCGGAGAAAGACGAAGGTAATGAGAAGTAGTAGAAATGAGAACAGCGAGAAACTTAACATCAGGATTGATGGTCACGAAGTCAATGAAGTTAAGGAATTCTGCTACCTAGGCAGTAAAATAACCAATGACGGACGGAGCAAGGAGGACCTCAAAAGCAGACTCGCTATGGCAAAAAAGGCATTTCTGGCCAAGAGAAGTCTACTAATATCAAATACCGGCCTTAATTTGAGGAATAAATTTCTGAGGATGTACGTCTGGAGTACAGCATTGTATGGTAGTGAAACATGGACTGTGGGGAAACCGGAACAGTAGAGAATCGAAGCATTTGAGATGTAGTGCTATAGACGAATATTGAAAATTAGGTGGACTGATAAGGTAAGGAATGAGGAGGTTCTACGCAGAATCGGAGAGGAAAGGAATATGTGGAAAACACTGATAAGGAGAAGGGACAGGATGATAGGACATCTGCTAAGACATGAGGGAATGACTTCCGTGGTACTAGAGGGAGCTGTAGAGGGCAAAAACTGTAGAGGAAGACAGAGATTGGAATACGTCAAGCAAATAATTGAGGACGTAGGTTGCAAGTGCTACTCTGAGATGAAGAGGTTAGCACAGGGTAGGTATTCGTGGCGGGCCGCATCAAACCAGTCAGTAGACTTATGACCAAAAGAAAAAAAATGTATGTATCGGTCAGTGTTATTGTGACACTGTACTCCTTCACTATGCACGTCTTTTCTGGGGTGCTCTCGGCCCTGACTTCATTTTTATGAATGACAACGCGCGACCCCATCGGACAGCGCAGGTGGAGGAGCTCCTAGAACGAGAGGATATTCAGGGAATGGATCGCTCTTCCCGTTCCCCCGACCTAAATCCCATCGAACACGTGCGAGTTGCTTTGGGGAGACGTACTGCAACGTGTCTACTTGCTGCATCAAAGACCTTCCACTAGGTCTCAACCTCGCTAGTGGAGGAATGGAACACCCTAACACAAGTACCCGCTACCCAACTGGTGGTCAGTGTGGGAACACGCTGCAGAGCATGCACTGCTATCTATGGTGATCACACACCCTATCAAGAGCCTTTCGTTATGTCCAGGGGACCATCATCGATTGCGATGACTTCAGTTTAATACTGACTTTGAATAAAAGTGTTATTTCTGTCCTTTTATTGCGTATTTCTTTCGGTTACCTTCTATATTATAGTGTACTGTAGCAGTGCTTTCTATGTAACGGTTCAAGTTTCATCGATTTATGTTACTTGGCAGTCACACTCCATGCGAAAATTACTTTCGTCATTAAGTTTTGCACACTAGTAAGATTTTGCGACGTCAAAAAAACTAGATGTCGGAGTGACTGGAACAGGGTCGAAACCCTACATCTCCCTACTGTGTCCCAACCTCTGCGTTGCTCATCTAGCGGACCCCGCTGGAGCCCAGAAAGTGCAGCGAGAAAATTTATCCTTACATCATTCTAGAATTATATTAGTTCGACTACAGTACAGTGATAAGAAGAACTTACTGTGTATCCAAATTGTCGCCCTAAAATATTAATCATTATTGCATACTGGCGTTAGGTTTGTACTCAGTTTGGTCAATTTCCATGATACATGAGGATCTGACGAATCGTCATCAACCAGCATGGATTTTCGAACCATTTGTCGTGTCATGATGACCATAACACCGCGCGTCAGCAGAACAAAAGCGGATGTTCGATGCTTTACCTTGCTTCATGAACTGTATTAATATTACTAACACTCAGCAGTACAACAGCCGAGGTCGCGAGGCACGTGGCCGTGCGGTTGTGGGCGCTACAGTCTGGGACCGCGTTACCGCTACGGTCGCAGGTTCGAATCCTCCCTCGGGCATGGATGTGTGTCCGATGTTAAGTCCCATAGTACTCAGAGCCATTTGAACCATCTCAACCATTTGGCGAGGCACGTCAGCACGCGTCGTTCTTGCCGGACGCAACCCGTTTGAATCCTGCCACTGCAAAGAAAATATCATCAGTAGCATTTAGCAGTCAAGGGTTGCCGCTTAAAGTTGCATATCACCGAACTGGGAGACAATCACTATGTTTACATCGACACATCTTCGGGAAGACGAAAACCGAATTTCGGAAGCCGTTTTTCGCTGTCACGTTTACATTTTACTGTCTGAAGTGGATTTGCTACCCCAGTCAAATATGACGCCTGGAAAACAGCTGATCCAGTTTCTGATACAGTCAACACAATCGTTATTTCTCTTCACTTAAATATTACAGGTAGACAACACTATGCTCGTTCTCATATTTCTGCTTCTCCTTCACTGCACAACAAGTCCATATTAACAGAATATTCTAAAAACAAGACTTAATTTGACGGCTCAAACACGTTTCAAAACCGCTTGCGTTTACGTGGAAGCGAAAATCGATTGCGGAATTGAAGTGGATTTCCAGAATAGATTTTGAAGTGTTTACATGAGCATTCAGGAGCGGTATTGGGAAATCGTTTTACGACATCCAGTTTTGGGAGCCTCATGTAAACGGGGCGAATGTACTGAGTTAAGTGACAAACGTCTGCCCTGTGTCTCAGTTTTAAATGCAATATGACTCTTTTCACGGCGACTGGGAGAAGATGATGATTTAATTTAACTTCGAAGACATTAATTATGGAGAACACTCAGCCATGAAGTTGTTGTTAACACTGTTAATGATATTGTGCCTGATATGATACCTTTCAGAAGTTCGCAAACATCGGCCCATTTAATTAAAGCCGGCCGCTGTGGCCGAGCGGTTCTAGGCGCTTCAGTGTGGAACCGCGCGACAGCTACGGTCGCAGGTTCGAATCCTGCCTCGGGCATGGATGTGTATGATGTCCACAGGTTAGTTAGGTTTAAGTAGTTCTAAGTTCTAGGGGACTGATGACCTCAGATGTTAAATACCATAGTGCTCAGAGTCATCTGAACCATTTAATAAAATGACATGCTCCACCACATACAAAATGCTATCAAATCGTCTGATTATATAATTCTGAAATATTCTTTCTCTTAATAAAAGAATAGTTGTAACAAATCGTCGATGACTTAAAATAGGCAAGTAATGTATGTTGACAAACGAATTTTTGTAATACAAAGATTTAATCCTAGACACAATTCTTGCGAGTTGCAACTGGGAATAACTGTCATATTTCCATTAGAAAATAAAACAAACTTTTAATCCTAGAGACGATCTTGCAAGTTGCAACTGGAAATAACTTTATTACGTATGGTACCGTGATGAAACAAAGCAATAAATGTAAAGAAAGAAGGGATAGACGTCGCACTGCATTCCTAAAACCACGCACAGTGGAAATGAGAGTTACCCCACTACCGTGCAGCCAGCATCGTACCTTTCTAGCGGCTGAGGCCTCAGGCACCACCTCTCTCGGACATGAGTCGTCGACAGCGACGACATCGACGCCGGCGGCGGTGTAGTGGTCGAGCAGCGCCGTGTTGTTGACCATGTCCACAATGGCCATTGACAAGTTGACGCGCGTCGCGTAGCTAACGGCCAGGCCCAGAAGATTTAACAGCAGCACAGTGTAGCGTGTCTTCCAGCACCCTGTGAACATCATGCAGTGCCGTCCGAGACTACGAGCTTGCAAGGCGGGAGCTAAGTATTTTGATGCGTTAAACTCGAAATTTGTTCGGTGTCTGCTCAATTCGCAGTCATATTCACTTTGCCGTTCGGTCTAACGCCGTTTCCCCAGAGCAACAACTCTAAAGGGTTGTATACACATATCAAAAGAAGTTTTGCATCACCTCGGTTCCGAGAGTTCCGAAACCTGTGCAGAAAATTAGAGTGGAGATCAACATAAACATCATTTCCGCCTTTTTTAAATGCTCATGAAAACTACACATTGCATGTAGTACCACCATACAGCGGGACCTTCAGACGTGGTGGTCCAGATTGCTGTACACACCGGTACCTCTAATACCCAGTAGCCTGCACTCTTGCACTGATGCATGCCTTATTCATCATGGCGTACTATCCACAAGTTCATCTCGGCACTGTTGGTCCAAATTGTCCCACTCCTCAACGGCGATTCGGCGCAGTTCTCTCAGAGTGGTTGGTGTGTCACGTCGGCCATAAACAGCCATTTTCAATCTATACCACGCATGTTCGATAGGGTACACGTCTGGAGAACACGCTGGCCACTCTAGTCAAGCCATGTTATACTGAAGGAAGTCATTCACGGGTCATGCGGTAGCGTTCTCGCTTCCCACGCCTGGGTTCCCGGGTCCGATTCCCGGCGGGGTCAGGGATTTTCTCTGCCTCGTGATGACTATGTGTTGTGTGCTGTCATTACGTTAGTTAGGTTTAAGTAGCTCTAAGTTCTATAGGACTGATGACCATAGATGTTAAGTCCCATAGTGCTCAGAGCCATTTGAACCATTTTTTTTTTTTTTTATGGGAGCGCGAATTATCGTCCATGAAGACAAATGCTTCGCCAACATGCTGCCGATATGGTAGCACTATCGGACGGAAGATGGCATTCACGTATCGTACAGCCGTTACGGCGCCTTCCATGACCACCAGCGGCGTACATCGGTCCCCTATAATGCCACCCCAAAACACCAGGGAACCTCCAACTTGCTGCACTCCCTGGAAGGTGTGTCTAAGGCGTTCAGCCTGACCGACGATTGTCTGGTTGAAGGCATATGAGACACTCACCGGTGAAGAGAACGTGATGCCAATCGTGAGCGGTCCATTCGGCTTGTTGTTGGGCCCATCTGTTCCGCGCTGCATGGTGTCGTGGCTGTAAAGAGGGACCTCGCCATTGACGCCGGGAGTGAAGTTGCGCATCGTTCAGTCTATTGCGCACAGTTTGAGTCGAAACACGACGTCCTGTGGCTGCATGAAAAGGCTTATTCAACATGGGAGCGTTGCTGTCAGGGTTCCTCCGAGCCATAATGCGCAGGTAGTGGTCATCCACTGCAGTAATAGCCCTTGAGCGGCCTGAGCGAGGCATGTCACCGACAGTTCCTTTCTCTCTGTATCTTCTTCATGTCCGAACAACATCGCTTTGGTTCACTCGAAGACGCCTGGACACTTCCCTTGTTGAGAGCCCTTCCTGGCCCTAAGTAACAAGGCGTGCGGACGCAGTCTAACCGCGGTATTGACCGTCTAGGCATGGTTGAGCTATAGACAACACGAGCCGTGTAGTTCTTTCCCGGTGGAATGACTGGAACTAATGGGCTGTCGGACCCCCTCCGTTAATAGGCGCTGCTCATGCATGGTTGTTTACATCTGTGGGCGGGTTTAGTGACATCTCTGAACAGTCAAAGGGACTTTGTATGTGATGCAATATCCATAGTCAACGTCTACCTTCAGGAGTCATGGGAACCGGGGTGATCAAAACTTTTTTTGATGTGTGTATATTAAGTTGTTATTATGGATTGCACAAGGATCATAAGACATCAGAAGTTCACTTAGTAACAATAAGCGAGATTTAATTGCAAGCAGGAGAAACAGAGCAATAACAAATTAACAGATTGTCAGAATTATGGAAAGACATGAAACGATGACGACAGTAATAATAATTATAATATTATAATAATAAAACATTGACTACCCCTTAACTACTTTGTGAAAATACAGTTGCCTCATAGCAGTCTACTTTTTTCTGCGTCTGCAGCTCGGATAACAAATCTGACGCGGAATCCGCCAATTAAATTTTGCCGGGAGTATACAAAATGTAAATGCAGACTAGCAGTAGCAAGAACTACATTGCTAAAAAAAACGAATGTAGATTTAAGCGATATAAAGTCTTTTATGAAGTTATTTGTCTGGAGTATAATCTTGTGCATGGTCGGTAAACAGTGCAGACAAGAAGAGGATGGAGTCTTTTGAAATTTGTTGCTACCTAGGAATACTGAAGATTGGGTGAGTTCGTGAGATAAATAATCAAGAGGCATTGAGCCTAACGGGGAAAAAAGGAATTTATGGCACATCTTGACTGTAAGAAACGATCGATTTTTGGATAGATCAAGGTAGGGTGTTGAACGAATCGTCAGTGTAGTAACTGAGGGAAATTTGGTAATTTGGCGGAGAGGAGTGGGGGGGGCGGTAACAATAGCAGGGGGAGAGCAATATTCCACTGTATTAAGCAGATTCAGAAGAATGTAGGTTGCAGTAGTCATGCAGAGATGAAGTGGTTTGCACAGAACAGATTATGGTAAAGAGCTGCATGAAACCGGTGTTCGGAGTGAAAACCACAACGTCAATAATAATAATAATAATAATAATAATAATACTGACTGCCCCTCGGCTATTTCGTGAAATTACCGTTGTCCTATTGTCGCTAATTTCAATTCTGTATCCATGCCAAGATTAACAATTTGAAAGCAAATATCTAAGAATTCGTTTTTGCTGCGTGTACAGTAAATGTTCCACCACAGTTGTTTTAGCGTTCGGGAATCGGAAGTAAGCATCAGACTAAAGATTAAGATGTCTGGTATTCACTCCACAGTCTGTCCCGGGAGTTCTTTTTCTCTCAAGTAGAGCTCCTATCAGCTGTGTCAAATGATTTTTAACATCAAAAATGCCTAATTACGAATGTGGTTACGGTTCAGGTAAAAGTGTGGAACCCCAGATAACTGGGTAAGTCAGTTCAGTCATGGGACGGGAAGGACATAACGCCTCCCATTGGAGGATACCTAGGAACGCTCTACGGCGTTCAAACCAATATTCGAGCTTTACTTCTGTGCTTAATCTACATGGCATGCATTGGATTAGTTTGATTCAGGAAATAAAGCTGCCAATCCCCACTGTTGATCTATTCTCTTTACCAATATTTTCATCTCTTATTGGTACACTTTCGGCATTCTACACTGTGATCTGGCGTTCCCTTAAAGGCTTAAACTCATAAGTATTTCTGCAGTATCAGGAAATAACTGGCAACTTTTTGCAGATAATTAAGAGATCGCTCAAGCTTGCACTAATGTCTAGAAGGTAGTCAGGCAATTCAGTTACAGTCTCACACTTTAATACAATGCAGAAAACACCCATATCGATTTATCAAAATTATGTATAAATCAGTGGAATGAAGTAATTACATCCTTTAACCATAAAAATTCACTCTTCCGTTCACGTTAATCGGCAGAAGATCAACGAATTCGGGAGGGCGGTGGTTCGAATTATCGTTTGGTAGCCCATATTTAGGCTATCTGTGATTTTACTAAAACGCCAAGGCAAATACTAAGACATTTCTTTTGAAAAGGTCACTGCCAATTCCTCCTTCCATCCGTCTCCAACTCTCTGAGAGTTGTCCATTCCTTATGTCATGCCATGGACAGAAACTGTGACAACAGTTAAACATTCAAAAGCGCTCCTCCTGGGCAACCTTAAGTGGACGACCATATAAACCTAGGACCAGAAAATTATACGCCAATTTGGGATTTATTGGAAAAATCACAAGGAAATGAATTCTCCTTCGGAAGAACAGATTAGGAATCACTCATTCGGTAAATCCTTGAGTGTTGCTCATGAGTCTAGGACCTGTAGCATGTAAACTTCACAGGTGGGTTCATTTAGTACGCAAGAGAGTGTTACGGAGATACTCAAAGAGCTCAAACGGTAGCCGCTGCAAGCGAGGCGTTGTGCGTCACGGAGAGACTTACTGATAATATTCTGAGTCAGCGAACAGGTTCCTTCCTCCACCGTACATCTCGCGATATAAACATGGCAGGGAAAATCAAAGAAATTATATGGATCACGCATCATACGAGAACGGAACTGGAAAGGTGCGTACTCTCTGCAGTAAAGTGACATGAGGAGTTAATATGTACGTGTAGTAGAGGTAGACCAGAAGCACACAACGCTTAACGTGTCCTTAATACGAGAGCAACGTCTGTGTCGGGAAACGCACATCCGTAGCTCATTCGCTCACTTTCCCTAGGCATATTTCCAGTTACAAATAATAGCTGTAACCTTTTAGAAGGACCAAGACAAATCTGCACCTGAGAGCGATGCATCTCGACACCTCGCTCCTGCACAACGTGCGGTAGTCGCCGTGCAGTGTGTAGGCGGTGCTAACACTTACCGTCGCGGTCCTGGGGCTTGGCTGGCGGTGCGGTCGTCGACATGCTGTGTTCGCGAGCGCTAACTGCCTCCTGCGTCGCCGGCGTTCTGACGCGCCTGCCCCACGTGGCGTCGCTGCCGCCTGCTTTTATCCGCTCGGCCGAGTGCACCTCGTGCGGCTGCGGTGACGCAGCAGGTGCAGAATCTCCTCTGAAATAGCACCGAAGGCCCTCTGAGCTTCACAGCTGTGACCGACATAAGCATTAAAACCACATGATATCACTCTACGAGACGCTGCTGAAACATTCGGAACCCGGCCCAAGAGTTAATCGATATGATATCGATGGAACAGATCTTCGTTCTCCATAAAGGACAAAACACGAGAAAGTAAAACTTTCAATGCAATGAATTATGTACATTGCCTGACAAAAAATGTGAAGCACTGAGAGGACATGGCCGGGTGTCAATGTAGCTTCTTACACATATTCGCACAGAAGCTATTCTCTGTGACAAGGAGAATAATCACCAGAGTGCCTTAGTGTTTTCGTGTTCAGTGTTGTAACTAGTCCTGATGGTGTTTATAAGGGACGTGAACAGCGTCAGATGATGGGTGATCACTTTGGAGGCCACGAAGGTGTCACGTAACCGTGTGAGATAACATTACTAGCACTTGACGGAGTTTGAAAGGAACCTCGGTGTTGGTCTCCATTTGGGCGGCTGGTCGAATCGCGCAGTATCGAGATCTGAGGGACATTCATATGTGACAGTTGCCCATTGTTGTACTGCGCGGGTACGTTAGGGCAGACGTACTCGTCGTCGAGCTACTGGTCTCGATAACGTCCAGGAAATAATCACTGTTCTGTGCACAAAGCACAATGAAACCCATTCACATCAGCTCCTGCCATCAGAGATTCTGTGCAATTTTCAGTGTCACCCTGGAACATTGTTCAGAGACTAATGTTGTGGGCCAGCTTGCTCAGGAGAGGAAGTACAGTCCCATAACAGGGAAGATGAGGCCACCACCTCCATTACGATTGCTGACGGAAAAGAGCCGATAAAAGTCTATGGTCTAGGTGTCTGGAGGTTCCACTCAAACATTCATTGGGAAAACACCGCCGCCTTTTTATAACTGCGTGACAAAAAAGGTGAAGCACCCAAAAGTGGAGGAGGAAACGAAGTGAAACTTCACAGGTTCAAAGATTCCTTTAGTGATTAAAAATCGAGTCACATTTACAAAGAACCTGACAGCACGAGTCTACTCGTCAGTTTGAAGTAACACTATCCTGTGGCCTGGATGCATGCACGATTCGCCTGGGAAGCCGTTGCATCCACTCCTGACCAAGCTGGCCCACAACCATTCTAACTCGCCCTCGGTATCCTGGATATTGGCACGAGGGGGGAATTGACATCGTAGGTGGTCCCACAGATGTGCGAATCTCGCTGGCCGTGGGAATGGTCACGCAAACAATTCACAGAGGCACATGCCATGTTGTAGACAAACGTTGTCCTGTTGAAAAGTGACACCAAGACACTGTCGCGCCGTCAGAATTTCCTCAGTCATTACCAGTCGCGACTTGAAGTCGTACCCGATAGCTCTCCACACCATGGAAATGAGCGTTGTGCGCCATTGGCCGGGAGGCCCCTTACAGGGCAGGTCCGGCCGCCTTCGTGCAGGTCTTATTACATTCGACGCCATATTGGGCGACCGTCCGTCCCTGGTAGCTGAGTGGTCAGCGCGACGGACTGTCAATCCTAAGGCCCGGGTTCGATTCCCGGCTGGGTCAGAGATTTTCTCAGCTCAGGAACTGGGTGTTGTGTTGTCCAAATAATCATCATTTCATCCCCATCGACGCGCAAGTCGCCGAAGTGGCGTCAAATCGAAAGACTTGCACCAGGCGAGCGGTCTACCCGACAGGAGCCCCTCGTCATACGACATTTCATTTCATTGGGCGATCTGCGCTCCGGATGGGGATGACATGACGATGATGAAGACAACACAACACCCAGTCCCTGAGCGGAGAAAATCCCCGACCCAGCCAGGAATCGAACCCGGGCCCGTAGGACGGCTATCCGTCACACTGACCACTCAGCTATAGGGGCCGGACTCTCCACACCATGACGGCAGGAGTAGTCAAAACAATGGAAGAAAGTGACCTGTCCTGCCGCTGCCATATTCGCCGATGATGGTATTTAGGGTGGTGCGGAAGCACGATTCATCACTGAACACAAAGCGATGTCATTCATCAAAAGTCAATGCTACCCAGTCACGACACCATTCCCAATGCAGCCTGTTTGGGTTGTGGTGTTAACGGCAGCCTACACATGGGACTGTTATCCCCCAGACCGACTACTATTAGTCTCTGGACAATCAATGTTCCAGGGTGACACTGAAAATTGCAGAGAATCCACTATTTGTTCTCGGATGGCAGGAGCTGATGTGAAGGAATTTCAATGTGCTTTGTGCACAGAACAGTGATTATTGCCTGGACGTTATCGACCAGCAGCTTGACGACGAGTATGTCTGCCCTCACATTCCTGCAGAGTACAACAACGGACAACTGCCACATTCGAATGTCCCTCAAATCTCGGTATTGCGCGATTCCACCAGCCGACCAAATGGAGACCAATTCTGAGGTTCCTTTCAAACTCCGTCAAGTGCTGATAACGCTATCTCACACGGTTACACGACACCTTCGTGTCCTCCAAAGTGATCACCCATCATCTGACGCTGTTCACGTCCCTTATAAACACCATCAGACCTAGTAACAACACTGAACACGAAAACACTAAGGCACTTTCTTCATTCTTCCGCTCACAGAGAATAGCTTCTGTACGTATATATGTAAGAAGTTACATTGACACCCGGCCATGTCTTCTGAGTGCTTCTCATTTTTTGTCAGACAACGTATATAATTCATTGCATTGAAAGTTTTATTCTCTCGTGTTTTGTCCTTTATGGTGAACGAAGATCTCTTCCACCGAAATCATATGGATTCCGCAACAGAGATCTTAGAAACTCAAGTTTCTCCTTTCGCCCATGAGGAATGGTAAATTTTACTGAAATGCAGGAGGATCTGCAACGAATTGACACATGGTGCAGGGAATGGCAAATGAATCTCAATTTAGACAAGTGTAATGTGCTGCGAATACATAGAAAGAAAGATCCTTTATTATTCAGCTACAATATAGCAGGTCAGCAACTGGAAGCAGTTAATTCCATAAATTATCTGGGAGTAGGCATTAGGAGTGATTTAAAATGGAATGACCACATAAAATTAATCGTCGGTAAGGCAGATGCCAGACTGAGATTCATTGGAATCATCCTAAGGAAATGCAGTCCGAAAACAAAGGAAGTAGGTTACAGTACACTTGTTCGTCCACTGCTTGAATATTGCTCACCGGTGTGGGATCCGTACCAGATAGGGTTGATAGAAGAGATAGAGAAGATCCAACGGAAAACAGCGCGCTTCGTTACAGGATCATTTAGCAATCGCGGAAGCGTTACGGTGATGATGGATAAGCTCCAGCGAAAGACTCTGCAAGAGAGACGCTCAGTAGCTCGGTACGGGCTTTTGTTGAAGTTTCGAGAAGATACCTTCACCGAGGAGTCAAGCAGTATATTGCTTCCTCCTATGTATAACTCGCGAAGAGACCATGAGGATAAAATCAGAGAGATTAGAGCCTACGCAGAGGCATACCGACAATCTTTCTCTCCACGAACAATACGAGACTGGAATAGAAGGGAAAACCGATAGAGGTACGCAAGGTACCCTCCGCCAAGTACCGTCAGGTGGCTTGCGGAGTATGGATGTAGATGTAGACATAGATACAGAGAGCCGTATATATAGGCATGCAAGTTGATGCTTTATCCTTGACTTCGGAATACACTGGATACAGTTTGGTTAATGAACTTTGGAGTATCGGACCATATATAGTCATTCATGACCAGGCGATAGCGTCAGATGTAAAAGTAACAGCGTAAGCTCCGCGATTGAGATAGGGCCCTGACAGTTAATGAACTACAATATATAAAAACGATCTGAAGAATAACGTTGCAAGCTCCCTGAGGATGTTGGCAGATGGTACTGTTGTCTATAAGAAATATTATTGCAAAAGATCGAGTCTTGGTGCAGGGAATGACAGTTGACTCTTGGAGTAAATGAACCTAACGTACTGAGTAGAAGCACGAGGAAAGCCCCAATACTGTGCGATTACACTATTGACAGTAAATCGTGAAAAACAATCCTAAACGTAAAATAACAGGGCGTAACCGTCCAAAGGGACCAAAAATGGAAAGCCCACTCAGAAATAGTTGTAGGAAAAGAAAATGGCAGATTGATTGGAAGAGTCCTGAAAAAACTCGTGTAAGAATGCGGTGGCTAATGAAACACTCTTTCCACCAATTCTTGAGCACTGCTCGTCAATTTTGGGCCCTTATCTCGTAGGGTTAATAGAGAAGATCCAAAGAGGAGTTTTTAGTAAGCACGACAGGGATACAGAAACGAAGAAGAGAAGAGTTGGTATAACGGAGAGATTTGCTGTTGAAATTCCGAGAGTTCATTTTCAAACAAGAGTCGGCTTTTCTAAGAGAGAGGGGATAAAAGAAGACACACCACGAAAGAATTATCCTAATGTGATGAAAATCGGTAGATGTGATCTATAAGTGCAGACAAACAAATGATTGCAATTTCACAAAAAAAAAAACTGGATGATTTATTCAAGAGAAAGAACTTCACAAGTTGAGTACGGCAATGATGCGTTCGTCCACCTCTGGCCCTTATGCAACCAGTTATTAGGTTTGGCACTGACTGATAGAGTTGTTGCATTTGCTACCGAAGGATATCGTACCAAATTCTGTCCAACTGGCGCGATAGATCGACAAAATCCCGAGCTGGTTGGACTACCCTGCCCATAATGCTCAAACGTTCCCAATTGGGGAGAGATCCGCCGACCCTGAGAGTTTGGCAAGCACGAAGACATGCAGTAGAAACGTGTTCGAACGGGCGTTGTTTTGCTGAAGTTTAAGCCCAGGATGGCTTGCTATGAAGGGCAACAAAACTGAGGGTAGAATATCATCTACGTACTGCTATGCTGTAAGAGTGCTGCGGATGACAACAGGAGCGATCCTGCCATAAAAAAAAAAAAAAAAAAAAAACGGGACTCCGGGTCATCACACATTGTTGTTGGGCCGGATGGTGGGTGACTGTCAAGGTGGTATCCCATCACCGCCCAGGGCGTCTCCAGACGCGTCTTCGCTGATAATCCGGTCTCAGTTCGAAGACACTGAAGACATTTCTATTTCAGTCAAAGGAATTCCAGGCCGAATGTACCCGACACCTAAACATGGATTTAGAAAACAACGTTCCTGTGAAGTACAACTAGCTCTTTATTCACATGAAGTGTTGATTGCTATTGACAAGGGATTTCGGATAGATTCCGTATTTCTGAATTTTCGGAAGGCTTTTGACACTGTACCACAGAAGCGGCTTCTGGTGAAATTGTGAGCTTGTGGAATATCGTCTCGGTTATGTGACTGGATTTGCGATTTCCTGTCAGAGAGGTCACAGTTCGTAGTAACTGACGGAAAGTCATCGAGTAAAACAGAAGTGATTTTAGGCGTTCCCCAAGGTAGTGTTATAGGCCCTTTGCTGTTCCTTATCTATATAAATGATTTGGGGGACAATCTGAGCAGCCGTCTTCGGTTGTTTGAAAGTCATCAGAAGATCAAAACAAACTATAAAACGATTTAGAGAAGATATCTGAATGGTGCGAAAAGTGGCAGTTGACCCTAAATAACGAAAAGCGTGAGGTCATCCACATGAGTGCTAAAAAGAAATCTTTAAACTTCGGTTTCACGATAAATCAGTCTAATCTAAAAGCCGTACATTCATCTAAATACCTAGGTATTACAATTACGAACAACTTAAATTGGAAGGAACACGCAGAAAATGTTGTGGGAAAGGCTAACCAAAGACTGCGTTTTATTGGCAGGACACTTAGAAAATGTAACAGACCTACTAAGGAGACTGCCTGCACTACGCTTGTCCGTCCTCTTTTGGAATACTGCTGCGCGGTGTGGGATCCTTACCAGATAGGACTGACGGAGTACATCGAAAAAGTTCAAAGTAAGACAGCACGTTTTGTATTATCGCGGAATATGGGAGAGAGTGTCACAGAAATGATACAGAATTTGGGCTGGGCATCATAAAAAGAAAGGCGTTATTCGTTGCGACGGAATCTTCTCACGAAATTCCAATCACCAGCTTTCTCCTCCGAATGCGAAAATATTTTGTTGACACTGACCTACATAGGGAGGAACGATCACCACGATAAAATAAGGGAAATCAGAGCTTGTACGGAAAGTTATATGGTAGGTGTTCATTCTTTCCGCACGCTATACGAGATTGGAATAATAGACAATTGTGAAGATGGTTCTATGAACCCTCTGCCAGGCACTTAAATGTGATTTGCAGAGTATCCATGTAGATGCAGATGAAGATGAAACCGGCTTATTGGTGTACCAGGTCACCTCAGCTCCCTCTCTGTGAGTCTCCTGTTAATGTTACTTGTGGTCACTGAAGCTCCCGTTGCACTTCGCATCGGTGATAATGCTGAACCCGGGGCCCTGTCGTCTTTCTAGACCGACTGCTTCCTTCTAGACACTATGTTCGGCCATGGTTCACCCATTCCGGTCAACATCGTCGAATAGTGGCATTGCTCCTATTCAATTGTTCAGCTATTCGCCGATTACTCCAACCAACTTCTTTGGACCCAGCTACACATCGTCTCTAAACTGATGACATCTGTGTGTATTGTTCATGCGCCTTTCTGCAAGGCATATTTATTGTCTAACTGAGTTCACGGAATGCAGTTCGCAAAGATGTTAGGACCTTGCCAGCTACGCGGTGAAACTGCACTGCACCGCCACAAATTCATCCATCGGCCACCAAAGTTTACTGTTTCGTATTTTCCGACGATACCTGTATGAATATCACTTTGTGACCAATTTGCATTTTTAATGTATTTCTTCGTCCATCTCAAAAAAGTCAAAGAAGTCGGGGAACGAACATAGGGGAGCCGATCCAGGGATCCAGTAATATTCTGCATCGCGTGCTAGGCAAGGTCCTTGTGGAGGTGGTTTGCCATTGCCTTCCTCTTTTGTGTTGTTGCTGTTTCAACTGTGTGTCTGTGTCGTGTGGATGATAATGGTAAGTGGTTGTAAAGTGTAGGGTTCGTGTTTCTGTGGATGAAGAGGAGGGAGAAGGGAATCTCGTGTCAGCACATAGCCTTCTTTTCTCGAACTGTTGGTCAGATACTTTGCGCCAACACGCTTCCTCCACACAGGCGTACGTTGGCGACGGAGACGGGGCTCCACCCACCTATATGTCGCTAAATGATCGTGATAGGGAAACAGAAGCAATTATTACTGAGGCTGAAGGACAGTCTTTCTTTCCGTGTGCTATCTTGAAACGCACAGGAAAGGGAGAAATGATATTAATATCAGAAATACCCGCCACCACTCAACATAAAGTGGCTTGACGAGTATAGATGCAAATGTAGCAAGACCTTATTACCCACGAAATTTCAAACATTTGTACGACGCCGAGCCAGCATCAATACATCCTCTCAACCTTGCCCGAAAACAATTTACAAATAATCACTCACCCAATTTTAAATCATTTGCACTTCCCCCATTACGAAATTTGCTCCTCTTCGTGCTGCCTTAAATCGGTGATCTAACCTTTTCTCCACATGACAATTAAATATGCAATTACCTCCATTTCTCATAAGAGGGTAACTATGTTACGTTGACAAAGAACGCGGCGATGATACATTCGGAAGCAGATCGTTTGAATCCCACTGGTAGAAAAAAGTTTCATGCTATGTATATGTACTGAGCTACCTTCCAGATCTCTCTGTAGTGTCTCAGGGAGTGAAAGCGTGCGAGAAAGTTGCTGATAAGACGTATATCGAATGAGATCGTTTAGGCCTGACGGTGCTGCTTCAGAAAAGTGGTGGTATACTCCCTCCGCTCCCTCGCATCTTCATCATTAACAGCACACATACGGGACTGCACTCCATAAGCAGTCAACACAGTCAACTACAACACTAAATACTGAACTAGGCAACGACCCATCAGAAAGTATTATTTCGTCTGCACTTCGAGCATTAGGTATTTGCCTGCTGCGGAACCGATATTTCCCTAACCATCAACTGTTCGCATTACAGTCAACTTCATAACCTAACCTGCTTGTTCCATTTCTGTCCCACTTTTTACAGCACCATACAAGGAATCAACCTCTTCTCTGTCAAATCATCCTTCAGTGCTGCAGTAGACACCTTCATGTACCTCATTTATTGAATTCCGGTTTTCTTATAAAATACTAGCGGTTCAAAGCAGTTTTTAGTAGCATTTAAGATTACCATCTTTCTAGCACACTCAACATAAAGCTAAGCGGCGCAGTCTTGAAGGCAACTGTATGGTGGAGAAACAAAGTTCAAATCCCCATTCATCCGTCCTTATACAAACAGCTATTTTCCGTGGTTCCATACAGATTACGCAAATGGCGGAAAGACATCCAAAAAAAGAGAGAGGTGGGGTGTACTACGACCGATTTGCTGTATCATCCTTCTCCAGCTGACCAATTCTTACGTCTTTCACGCCACATTGACGTTTCTAGTTTACCGGTTTTAAACATGTAAACACATACTAAATTTTAAGAAATATTTCAAATCTATTTTTGTATTTCTTCTCTCCTGTGGTTATAGTATTCGCTTCTCTGTTTCATTATTGGGCAGCATTTATTTATTGATTTTTAACATTGTAGACAGTTGACATACAGGACGAAAGTCTTGTGCGTCATGAGTCTGTGAATCGCAAGAACTTCGTTCTGCTTGTTGTCATATTTTAACTGTCTTTCTATCATGTTTTCTGAGCCATATGCCAAAGACCCGCGCGGCATTAGTGTAAACGAGAGTGCGAAACAGCCTAAGAATCACACTCTGGTTCGTCAGTCTATCACAACGAAGGTCGTTAATCCGACATGGGGCTTCGACCAACGCCTAGCCCAGATTCTCCAGATCTGAAGACTGAAATAAACGTTCGCTCAGTATTATCTTCCTGAATCCGACTAAGATTTGTGCGGATGGCTCCAAGACCATCGACAGCGATTAAGTGGGATGTACAATATACAACCCTGCAGAAAATTATCATTTCTTATTTCTCTACCTAAGGAGACGACAATATATTAAGCGGGAGCCATTGCAGTTAGCGAAACAGTAAAACACGGTAGATCTTGCAGACGAGACAGTACGGTGATGTTAACAGATTCCCAATTGTACTAAACAGCCTTAAAAAACTAAAATGGATCATAGTGTGTAGCCTACAATTATAACTGTTATTAAAGAAGTCGTTAAAAGTGAGCAAGAGGAACACTAAAAAATTTCTTGTGGATTTCCAGGGCACAGTGTCATACTGAAATAGCAGACAGTTTAGCGAAGCGAGCGTGCTAAATAATAGATTTCCTTATCAAGAAATGCTGAGATTAATTAATGAAAAAGCGAGAAACGACTGTCAGACGAAATGGGGTTCGATCTTGATGTCAAAAGGAGTAAACACAGCAAGCTGTACCCTGAAATAGTGTTACCCCCCTTGGTTTACTGATTGAAATAGGAGCAGACGATTCATAGTAACGATTACTCGCATGCGCTTAACTCATGGTACATTCCCAAACCACATGTTCCGAATAGGATTGAAGGAATCTCCATCATGTGATTTATGCAATGACGAAGGAGATGTGATCACCTACTGGTCTCATGTACCAGATACAAGAGGCAACAAAAATCCTTAATCAGTGTGTCGGTTAATGCAAAGGTCCCTCTTCCAAAGTCGGCTGCAGTGTTGTTGTCAACCCAAAAGAGGGCACTGTTTTTAAATGTGATGTCAGCCTCCTCAATATATGTGACATGACTATACAGGGTAATTCACGAAGATATGCAAATATTTTAAAGAAGCTAAGATTATTACACAAATAAATTTATTTACTTTCCATTAAGAATGTAGAAACGTTTATGTCATTGTTGGCAACCGTTAGTGAATTGTTTCAGTCGTTTCCTAACCTTGAAATGAGTTAGTTTTCTGTATTGTTCAGTGAAAGAATATAATAACGACAGTCTATTCAAGTGAAACTACATAGTAACTGTTGTAGTTTGTAGATTATTTATGAAATAGGGATGCCTTTCAAATTTACGACAGAGGAATGCGCCGATATAATGTTTATTTATGAGGACAAAGTTAATAAACGTGAGGCATTACTTGCTCGCATTATGAATGAAATAGACGAAATTAAGAACAATCCTGAGAAACTGGAATGAGTAACAAAATATGTTCATACACCTGCAGCTAAATGCATTGAACTCGGTGGAGACATTTTTGAACAATTATTGTGTACACTATACAACTTCCTTAACAATGAGCTTTGTTTTTTTCCGGTCTAACATGGATTCACGTATGCTATGGTATTAATAAAAGCAGATTATCTGACACACTCATACAGTTTCGGTTAACGTTAATACTATTTTTCCAAAATTAAATTCTGTACTACTTCTGTTGAAAACTTTGTGCAATTGTCTGGAAATTAGAAAACAAATTGGGCCAAGTAGTTATCAAATTAAAAATTTTACGAAAATACATCTTTGCTTCTCTGCATGTTCTGGAAAATCTACTGCAGATACGCGTCCGGGACATGTTTTATTAGATTCACGAGTTCAATAACAACAACAAAAAATGGAGTTGTGCTTTACTTTAACCTCGTACAGTTTTGCGATGGCTTCATATTAGTGAAGTTGCTAAATTTCAGACAAAATCTTTTATTAGCCGTAACTCCATAACTAAACATTTGCGTATCTATGTTTATATGAACATTTTTCTTTGGTTTTACTTGTAGAATGACATATTAAAATATTTGCATATCTTCGTGAATCACACTGTACAGTATGGAGATAGGCACAGAGTGTACATCATGTGTGGATATTTGTGTGTTATATTTCCTTTTTTCACTATTGTGGTATTTTCACATTATGAGTAGTTTATAGTAGTGGCATCTATCAATCATTTATTCATACCCCAAATATTTTTGTAAAAAATAAAATAAGCGCCTAGCCCATCTCCCTGTCTCGAACCATAGCGAGCTGCACGTTAAACGGCACAGCAGGTCTCGCCTTCAGTGAGCGGCCAGGCAATGAAATAACAAGAAACAAAAAACAACAATGTTCTCCAGCTAGAGACCGAATTTTTGCAAGAATGATAAATAAACGGGATTTTTTTGAACCCAGCAATACTGGTAGCAGTAATAACTGTAATATTTTGCTGCGCTTTTAACTATGGAGTCTTTATTATATAACGTGAAGTACAGTTGGAAATATAATTGTAGACGGAAAATACAGCCTATTGTAGAATCTAGTTGACAGCTTATAATGTGTAAGTAAACAGATCAAAATGGCTCTGAGCACTATGGGACTTAACATCTGTGGTCATCAGTCCCCTAGAACTTAGAACTACTTAAACCTAACTAACCTAAGGACATCACACACATCCTTGCCCGAGACAGGATTCGAACCTGCGACCGTAGCAGTCACGCGGTTCCGGACTGAGCGCCTTAACCGCGAGACCACCGCGGCCGGCAACAGATCTTTAAGCACAGTTTCTTAGAATTATCGGATATTTTTTCTTTAATCACTTAACAATCGTCATATTTGGTACGCAGTGTCATTATAAGATAGTTATTTTATCTGTTGCACAATGTTGTGCAATAAATTGAAACCTCTTCTGTCACGTGGGTTACATACCATTCACAATTTGAACTCCAGTGTTAATCTCATTGCCACTTACTTGTGAGTTAACGTAAGTTGCGTTGATAAAGTGTTAATTTTTGTCATAATGGGTCAACATCAGAAACAGTTTGGATCATTGCCAACTTTCGCATTGCTAGGCAAGCTCGCTCCGCATCAGCGGTAAACTGCAACATGTTGTCCGCGGCGACTCACGCTGAACTAATTGTCGCGGGTGCACAAATTTACGATTTCCCTGATAGCGATGGGAAAATTTGTTACAGGCCTTCCCACAACACATGTATTGAACACAGTGATATGTTGATAACTAGAATCAGTGGCACTTAGACAAAGTCTTTCAACGAAAGAGCAGGTCTCGTAACTCTTGCCTGGCTGCTACAAGTATTGTTATTGTGTTTACATGAAGTTAATTGTTTTGAGGTCACCAGTCTTTCCGCAGCTTTTATGTTGTCTCTCTTTACCTTTACACACTCAACACCCTCTCTAACATGCTTCGTATATCAGGAAGGAGTTCATAAAGGAAGTTACACATGTAGCCCCACGTTATGATGATGGCGCAACAAGAATGGCGGAGTGTCGGAAGAGAGTGCATCCCCAGAGTTTCCTGCACGTACACTTCTGCTGCTGTATGGACAACGGGTGCATCGCAATTGGACGATTGAAATGACGCGGCTAGTGGAAACGTATTCCGTAGATGAAGTGCGAGGAGCAGTACGATTCTTGGGGACAAAATGTCCAAATTGCACACAGATACCGTACCGTGAAATTCTGGCAGTACACTAATCAAATTCAGTGTCGCATCCAGCCGTAACGAACTGACGTCAGCAGCAATTTTACCAAGGTCGCACAGGAGTGGGTTATGCTGACTGGGATGTCCAGATCTTCCAACATACGATTTTCATCTTGTTGGCAAGCTGAAAGAACATCTGGGGGAAAGAGTTTTCCCGACGATGACGACGTTCACAAACAGCAGTTCTCGAATGATTCCGTGACCGAGAAGTGGATTTCTAACGTCGAGGAACTGAACGGCCGCTTTCCACAGAGACTTGATGACTATGCTGAAAAACGTCGGTGTGACTTTGAAGTGTAGTGCAGCATTCAACAAAAAGTTGCATGGCCAGTCGTAATAATATGCAACCTATTTTTTGAAATATTTTCATTAAAAACTACTCATTTGAGAAGAAATTTAGGACATTCAGCAATTACATCTTGGAACAACGATCATAGCAATTTCTATAGCTGTGCATTGGATCCACTTGAAACACTTGAAAAAATCCTAAGACCTTAGGGGTTATCATTGGCTGTTTTGAAAAGAGCACACCGATGAGCGATGTAATGCCACTTCTTCGGACGAGAAATGAAAATAAAAAAATTAGCTCAAAAATTACTAAATCTTTCCCCAAAACAAGCTCCAAATTCCATGAAAAATGAACAAGCAAACAAATTTCCAGTTAACACTATTATTTGGATATTAATCACTAATTAAATCAGGAATCTAATACTTAGTAATTTATCAACATACGAAAGAAAGATAGGATTCCAGTAAAATCAAACTCAAAATTCAAAGTAATAGTCAATCGCAAAATCATTATAATTAAAATTCGCGAAGTAGAACCAACGTTCCCAAATAATACTCCGTGTGAGTACTCTTTGAGATTCGTGAGTAATGGCTAAGGATAATTCAATCCATTGTCACTACGTTACGAGAGTTAGTCGAAGCAGGTCATACTTTTGAATGCTCGTATATGTAGGCGCAATTAGATTTTTTTTCTGAATTGATTATTGCGATCTACTACGACGCAGTGAAACGATACTTTTACTTCAAATATTACGTTATTTAGAATTCAGATAGAGGACTTGCATATATTAGACAGAAGTGACTTTTAATGAGATAACCTGAAGTTAACACTATTTAGGAAGTGAACACAGATAGACAATTTCATTCGCAATAACTAATCGACTATGGAACTTGGCGATGTTTACGAAGCATATAATTTATAATTCCCCCCAACACCTTGGAAAGCTTCTTCCTCACGTCTCTGTTAGGAAGTGACTAATATTGAGTAATAAACCAGCATATCGTGGCAATTCACGCATTTATCATTCAAGTTTTATAATATTATTTATAGAGATAACGTGCTGCGATATTATTTGACTGAAGCGCTCGGCGCTTATTTAGAAACTCCTTGACGTTAGGAATTAATAACACTGTTACGACTGATTATAGATTTGAGATTACAACCAGCCTATAGGGAATTTGGTGTGCTGGAACTAATTTGAACTTATCATTAATAAATAAATAGCAACTGATAAACCATCGATTAAAAATGATTTAATTACGACATTTGGTGAAGTAAATATCTCGCACAAGTCGCGAGTTCAGTTCACCAATGTTCTTCTTGTAACGTCGATATCAATACATAAGAAATAACAATCTCATTGCTCTACCGCTGAGTGTTAGCCAAGACCGAAGATCCGAAGGACGTTACAGCGATGATCAACAGATTGATTGTTACGTCCTGCTCATCATAGCCAAGCACCGGTACATCTATTGCCACGTACTTACTACGTGGGAGAGTTGAAAAATAAGTTTCCCCTGTCGACAGTGGTCAGAGTTGTGTGCGAAAGGAAAAAAAGAGAATGAGACATTAAAGATAAGAGATATCTTTATTTTTCTACATAATTTTCAAGTACATTGAGACATTTGTCATACCGCTTTATAAGCTTCAAAAAGCCTTCCAGGAAAAAATCAGGGCGTTGCATTCGGAAGAAGCGTTGAACGGCTTTCTTGACATCAGCATTACTGCCAAAGTGCCTTCCGCCGAAAGGTGTCTTCAAAGCAGGAAACAGATGAAAATCACTTGATGTGAGATCCGGACTGTAAGGCGGATGGTGTAGGCGCTCCCAGCCAAGAGTTGAAAGATGTTTTTGCGTTGCCGGCGCCGTGTGTGGTCTCGCATTGTCATCAAACTGCAGAACGCCAGATGTGAGAAGGCCAGACCGCTTTTTCCGAATCACCTCTTTCAATTTCGACAGAGTGGCATAGCACCACGCAGCATTGATGGTTGCATCCTCCAGAAAGTCCAGCAGCAAAACTCCTTAGGCATCGCAGAAAACGGTGAGTAGCACTTTACCTGCAGACAGAGTGCTTTCGAACTTCTTTCGGACAGGTGATGACGGATGTTTCCACTCCATGGATGCGGCCTTCGATTCGGGCATGTTTCATCCCCCGTCACAATCCGAAACAGAAGGTCATTGACAGATTCATGGTAATGCACGAGCTGTTCCAGGCTGAACGCCACGCGTTCTCCCCTGTGTGTCGGAGTCAGTTGGCAGGGTACCAGTCGCGCTGACACCTTCCTGTATCGAAGAATGTCGTGGATGATCTTATGAGCTCGCACATGTTCGATTCCAACTTTTGCCGCTACTCCATCGATGGTGATACGCCGGTTCCCTTAAAACATGTCATCCACCTTCCTGACATTTGTATCTGTAGTGGTCATGCGCGTCTGTCCAGGTCTTGGTATGTCCTGCACTTGCTGAGGTCCGTCACTGAATTGCTGGCACCATTTCTGCGCCATTTGCCTCGACATCACACCTGACCCATACACCTCAACAAGGCGGTTATGAATCTCTGTGCCTGATACTCCAAGTGCCCATTCATAGCGGATAACAGCTTTCACTTCCGCCTTTGACCACGACTCCAAAACGCAATTTCTCTCCATAGCTCAGGGAAAAGACTGAGTGGCTGGCCTCCGCTTTGCGCAGGCACCGCGACAGCACCGTCTGCTTGATCGCGGTACTATCGTATCGGTGTCTTGCACATGCGCGTTCACCTGCTGTGTTGTCCTTCGCCCATATCACACAACTCTGCCGACAGTCGACAGGGGAAACTTATTTTCTAACTCCTCCTCGTACATCATGGTTTTGTGACGTACGCTGAAATTTCTCCAGACTTGAATGATATGGACCTGACAGAGCAGAGTGATCAACAAATGATAGAAAAATGTTACACATCAACCAGTGACTTCTCAGAACCGTTTTCCACAGTGCAATGTTTAATTTTGTATTATAAAGTAATTTTTATTTCTGGGATACAGTAATGTTTTGTAGACAATTCCAAAAGAGAATGAACACACAGAACGAACGCACGCTTGCCTACACTAGCAAGCGTGTGTCCATTATTTACCTTCTTTGTCCGTAATGTGTCCATATCAGACACAAGAGATTCTGGTCATACATAAAGCACACCAGTGGCAAGACACAATCAATACCTCACTGCGCGATAACAACGGCGAAGTCACGGATGACAGTGCCACTAAAGCAGAGTTATTAAACACGGTTTTCCGAATCTCCTTCACCAAAGAAGATGAAGTAAATATTCCTGAATTTCGATCAACAACAACTGCCAAGATGAGAAACATAGAAGTAGATATCCTCGGTGTAACAAAGCAGCTTAAATCACTTAATAAAGAAAAGGCCTCCGGTCCAGATTGTATACGAGTCAGGTTCCTCTCAGACTATGCTGATAAAATAGCTCCATATTTAGCAATTACATACAACTACTCGTTCACAGAAGGATACGTACCCAAAGACTGGTAGATTGCTCAAGACACACCAATACCGAAAAACGGAAGTAGGAGTAATCCGCTGAATTGTAGGCCTATATCACTAACGTCGATTTGCAGTAGGGTTTTAGAACATGTACTGTATTCGAACATTATGAAGAAAAAGATTTATTGACATATAGTCAGCACGGATTCAGAAAATATCGTTCTTGTGAAACACAACTAGCTCTTTATACTCATGAAGTAATAAGTACTATCGACAGGGGATGTCAAATTAATTCCATATTTTTAGATTTCCAGAAGGCTTTCGACACCGTTCTTCATCTACATCTACATCTACATCTACATCCGTACTCCGCAAGCCACCTGACGGTGTGTGGCGGAGGGTACCCTGAGTACCTCTATCGGTTCTCCCTTCTATTCCAGTCTCGTATTGTACGTGGAAAGAAGGACAGTCGGTATGCTTCTGTGTGGGCTCTAATCTCTCTGATTTTATCCTCATGGTCTCTTCGCGAGATATATGTAGGAGGGAGCAATATACTGCTTGACTCTTCGGTGAAGGTATGTTCTCGAAACTTCAACAAAAGCCCGTACCGAGCTACTGAGCGTCTCTCCTGCAGAGTCTTCCACTGGAGTTTATCTATCATCTCCGTAACGCTTTCGCAATTACTAAATGATCCTGTAACGAAGCGCGCTGCTCTCCGTTGGATCTTCTCTATCTCTTCTATCAACCCTACCTGGTGCGGATCCCACACTGCTGAGCAGTATTCAAGCATTGGGCGAACAAGCGTACTGTAACCTACTTCCTTTGTTGTCGGATTGCATTTCCTTAGGATTCTTCCAATGAATCTCGGTCTGGCATCTGCTTTACCGACGATCAACTTTATATGATCATTACATTTTAAATCACTCCTAATGCGTACTCCCAGATAATTTATGGAATTAACTGCTTCCAGTTGCTGACCTGCTATTTTGTAGCTAAATGATAAGGGACCTATCTTTCTATGTATTCGCATCACATTACACTTCGCTACATTGAGATTCAATTGCCATTCCGCGCACCATGCGTCAATTCGCTGCAGATCCTCCTGCATTTCAGTACAATTTTCCATTGTTGCAACCTCTCGATACACCACAGCATCATCTGCAAAAAGCCTCAGTGAACTTCCGATGTCATCCACCAGGTCATTTATGTATATTGTGAATAGCAACGGTCCTATGACACTCCCCTGCGGCACACCTGAAATCACTCTTACTTCGGAAGACTTCTCTTCATTGAGAATGACGTGCTGCGTTCTGTTATCTAGGAACTCCTCAATCCAATCACACAATTGATCTGATAGTCCGTATGCTCTTACTTTGTTCATTAAACGACTATGGGGAACTGTGTCAAACGCCTTGCGGAAGTCAAGAAACACGGCATCTACCTGTGAACCCGTGTCTAAGGCCCTCTGAGTCTCGTGGACGAATAGCGCGAGCTGGGTTTCACACGATCGTCTTTTTCGAAACCCATGCTGATTCCTACAGAGTAGATTTCTAGTCTCCAGAAAAGACATTATACTCGAACATAATACGTGTTCCAAAATTCTACAACTGATCGACGTTAGAGATATAGGTCTATAGTTCTGCACATCTGTTCGACGTCCCTTCTTGAGAACGGGGATGACCTGTGCCCTTTTCCAATCCTTTGGAACGCTTCGCTCTTCTAGAGACCTACGGTACACCGCTGCAAGAAGGGGGGCTAGTTCCTTCGCGTACTCTGTGTAAAATCGAACTGGTATCCCATCAGGACCAGCGGCCTTTCCTCTTTTGAGCGATTTTAATTGTTTCTCTATCCCTCTGTCGTCTACTTCGATATCTACCATTTTGTCAACTGTGCGACAATCTAGAGAAGGAAGCACAGTGCAGTCTTCCTCTGTGAAACAGCTTTGGAAGAAGACATTTAGTAATTCGGCCTTTAGTCTGTCATCCTCTGTTTCAGTACCATTTTGGTCACAGAGTGTCTGGACATTTTGTTTTGATCCACCTACCGCTTTGACATAGGACCAAAATTTCTTAGGATTTTCTGCCAAGTCAGTACATAGAACGTTACTTTCGAATTCATTGAAAGCCTCTCGCATAGCCCTCCTCACACTACATTTCGCTTCGCGTAATTTTTGTTTGTCTGCAAGGCTTTGGCTATGTTTATGTTTGCTGTGGAGTTCCCTTTGCTTCCGCAGCAGTTTTCTAACTCGGTTGTTGTACCACGGTGGCTCTTTTCCATCTCTTACGATCTTGCTTGGCACATACTCATCTAACGCATATTGTACCATGGTTTTGAACTTTGTCCACTGATCCTCAACACTATCTGCACTTGAGACAAAACTTTTGTGTTGAGCCGTCAGGTACTCTGTAATCTGCTTTTTGTCACTTTTGCTAAACAGAAAAATCTTCCTACCTTTTTTAATATTTCTATTTACGGCTGAAATCATCGACGCAGTAACCGCTTTATGATCGCTGATTCCCTGTTCTGCATTAACTGATTCAAATAGTTCGGGTCTGTTTGTCACCAGAAGGTCTAATATATTATCGCCACGAGTCGGTTTTCTGTTTAACTGCTCAAGGTAGTTTTCAGATAAAGCACTTAAAAATATTTCACTGGATTCTTTGTCCCTGCCACCCGTTATGAACGTTTGAGTCTCCCAGTCTATATCCGGCAAATTAAAATCTCCACCCAGAACTATAACATGGTGGGGAAATCTACTCGAAATATTTTCCAAATTATTCTTCAGGTGCTGAGCTACAACAGCTGCTGAGCCCGGGGGCCTATAGAGACATCCAATTACCATGTCTGAGCCTGCTTTAACCGTGACCTTCACCCAAATCATTTCACAATTCGAATCTCCGTCAATTTCCTTCGATACTATTGCACTTCTTATCGCTATAAACACGCCTCCCCCTTCACTGTCCAGCCTATCTCTGCGGTATACATTCCAATCAGAGTTTAGGATTTCATTACTGTTTACGTCTGGTTTCAGCCAACTTTCTGTTCCTAGTACTATATGGGCGTTGTGACCGTTTATTAATGAGAGCAGTTCTGGGACCTTTCTATAGACGCTTCTGCAGTTTACTATTAGCACATTAATATTGTTATTCCTTGTTGCATTTTGCCTACTCCTGCTTTGCCGCGTCTCAGGAGGCGTCTTGTCGGGCCTAGGGAGGGAATTCTCTAACCTAAAAAAACCCCATGTGCACTCCACACGTACTCCGCTACCCTCGTAGCCGCTTCCGGCGTGTAGTGCACGCCTGACCTATTCAGGGGGACCCTACATTTCTCCACCCGATAGCGGAGGTCGAGAAATTTGCACCCCAGCTCTCCGCAGAATCGTCTGAGCCTCTGGTTTAAGCCTTCCACTCGGCTCCAAACCAGAGGACCGCGATCGGTTCTCGGAACGATACTACAAATAGTTAGCTCTGATTTCACCCCGCGAGCGAGGCTTTCCACCTTCACCAACTCCGCCAACCGCCTGTACGAACTGAGGATGACCTCTGAACCCAGACGGCAAGAGTCATTGGTGCCGACATGAGCAACAATTTGCAGTCGGGTGCACCCACTGCTCTCTATCGCCGCCGGTAGGGCCTCCTCCACATCTCGGATGAGACCCCCCGGCAAGCAGACAGAGTGAACACTGGCCTTCTTCCCCGACCTTTCCGCTATTTCCCTAAGGGGCTCCATCACCCGCCTAACGTTGGAGCTCCCAATAACTAATAAACCCCTCCCCCCGTGTGCCTGCTCGGACCTTGCTGAAGGAGCAGCCACATGTCCACTCACAGGCAGAGCGGGCGATGCCACACGGCCAGCCTCCACATTGACCCTCCGCCTCGTGCGCCGCGAACGCCGCTGAACCCGCCACTCCCCTTGGGGAGAGGGTGGCCCAACCGCGCCCGGTACCCGCGAAGATGTCTCGACAGCAGGGACAGTGGGTGAAGCATCTAACACCTGGGGTGCACCATGCGACGCACCAGACTCCCCACTGCCGCTACACTCCGAGGCAGCAGCCTGAAGACGGCTGACCGCGGCCATCAACACGCTCAGCTGTTCGCGAAGAGTGGCCAGCTCCTCCTGCGTCCGTTCACAAGCGTCTTCTAATCAAACTGCGTGCCTACGGAGTATCGCCTCAGTTGTGCGACTGGATTCGTGATTTCCTGTCAGAAAGGTCACAGTTCGTAGTAATAGACGGAAAGTCATCGAGTAACACAGGAGTAATATCCGGCGTTCCCCAAGGAAGTGTTATAGGCCCTTTATTGTTCCTGATCTATATTAACAACATAGGAGACAATTTGAGTAGCGTCTCATATTGTTTGCAGATGATGCTGTCATTTACCGTCTTGTAAAGTCATCAGTTGATCAAAACGACTTGCCAAATGATTTAGATAAGATATCTGTATAGTGCGAAAAGTGACAATTGACCCTGAATAAAGAAAAGTGCGAAGTTATTCAAATGAGTACTAAAAAAAATCAGCTAATTTCGATTACGCGATAAGTCACACAAATCTGAGGGCTGTAAATTCAACTAAATACTTAGAGATCACAATTACAAGTAACCTAAATTGGACCGATCACATAGATAATATTGTGGGTAGAGCAAACGAAAGACTGCGATTCATTGGCAGAACACTTAGAAGGTGCAACAGGTCTACCAAAGAGACTGCTTACATTGCGGTTGTCCGCCCTATTCTGGAGTACTGCTGTGCGGTGTGGGATCCGCATCAGGTGGGACTGACGGATGACATCGACAAAGTACAAAGACGGGCAGCTCGTTTTGTATTATCGCGAAATAGGGGAGATAGTGTCACAGACATGATACGTGAACTAGAGTTGCAACCAATAAAACAAAAGCGTTTTTCGTTGCGACGGGATCTTCTCATGAAATTTCAATCACCAGTTTTCTCCTCTGATTGCGAAAACATTCTGTTGGCACCCACCTACATAGGGAGAAATGATCATCACGATAAAATAAGAGAAATCAGGGCTCGCACGGAAAAATTTAAGTGCTCGTTTTTCCCAAGTGCCGTTCGAGAGTGGAACGGTAGAGAGACAGCTTGAAGGTGGTTCATTGAACCCTCTGCCAGGCCCTTTATTGTGAATAGCAGAGTAATCACGAAGGTGTAGATGATGTAGACACGTATGTATCAGCAGCGGCAGAAAAACTGACACGAACTAAGTGGGTTCCCATTAGATCACACTGCTATCCGCAGCTTCTTCTCACACTCGTATGAACACGTCTTTGCGTATGCATTCCCTCGTTCTACAGCGCTTTCTTTGGCTCTACGAAACAATGCAGCGATTAGCATGTAGTCGAACTTCATATCGTCAGAGGCCTGCTGCTATCAGGTAAGATTAGAAGAATAGCTGGAACAGTACGTCTTTATCTGGACACATGTCAAAATTCTAAATCCGCCTTGCGCCAAATATTAATCATATGCAACTTTCCTCCACATAATAGTCCTATTACGAGCTTCTATTTGCTACCTCCAGGTGGTGTTGGAGAGTCAACATACGGTAATCGCCTAAATTCATAGGTCACGAAGTACTAAGCTTATGAGATGGTAAAATTATGTACTCTCTGATAAGCAAATGTAAATTTGCATAGAGTTGTCTTACGTACGCTACAGTCAACAAGAAAGACGCTTGAATACGAGCCGATGAGAAGCTTAGTTGCAGACGACACTATCGTATTTGTTTCCTACGTTACGTCTAGGATAAAGATATGGCTCTTCTGGTTCCTTATTTTCATATACTGTGTTTCGTATGCCTTATGAATGGTTTTTCGTTGTGATGCGTAGTAGATCATAATATTTTACGATACGCGACATTATTTCGAGCCTGTATCTGATTTTGTAAATGTTTCTCTTCTCACATCAATAGGCTCTAAACACTTAAATCTGAACTTTCTGATGCCTGCTAACGATAACTTGCCCTTGCAGTGGACAATTTATTCAGAGATCGAAGTAGCTGAAAATGAATTTGCAATCGCTCTCCCATTCGGTTTTAGGAAACCAAACGAATAACTTGTTTTGGCGACACCGTCACGGCGGGCCGCTTGAATTTCCTCGTGCAGCCGCCTGATTGGCTAATTTAAGTGCTAATTGAATAACGGCTCAGCGTATCGAATTTTTTGAATAACAATTATTTCTCAGCACAGCCTGTCTGCAACACCCCTACAGGCTTTTTAGACTGTTTCTCACCACCTTGTGTATATTCCGTTACTTACCGTTTATGTATCACCGGATCTACTGGCCTTATTCCTCTGCGCATATTTTTACTAACAGTACTGAATACTTGGTTTTCTCAACATATCAGTAATGATTTACACACTTAAAAACAAGTGCAGTATGTCGTACTTATTTATGCACTCAAGGAGACTAGACAAATCGAACAGTAAGTGCAGTATGTCGTACTTATTTATGCACTCAAGGAGACTAGACAAATCGAACAGCCATTGCTCATCGTTTTCAGTGCAGGCATCATACCAACATAATAAAGTCTGGAATAGGTAAACCAAAGTGAATGAGGAAATGTAAACCATAAAATAAAGAAATATGGTACAAATTGATACAGTGTTCATAAAACTACTTGAATAAATAAATGTACAAGTATGGAATATGTTGTGGTTATGAAAAATTATTGCGTATAATCCAACGTACTCTAGTCTAAAAACAAAGGCAATGGTTCAAATGGCTCTGAGCACTATGGGACTTAACTTCTTGGGTCATCAGTTCCCTAGAACTTAGAACTACTTAAACCTAACTAACGTAAGGACATCACACACATCCATGCCCGAGGCAGGATTCGAACCTGCGACCGTAGCGGTCGCGCGGTTCCAGATTGAAGCGCCTGGAACCGCTCGGCCACTCCGGCCGGCTGGCAATGTTGACTTCACAGTCTTGCTGACTATAAGGCGAATAAAAATACTACGGAATATGTATTCGAAGCACAGAGCGGTTATAATTAAAAATGCAGCTGTTTCTCACAGAGGGCCAGTGTGGGCTGTAATTGCCATATGGAATCGGAACTTAACACATGTTCTAACGCGTTTTTGTTTTGTTTTGTTTTAGGACGCAAAAAGAACTAGGGTCATACCCACCCATGTCAAAACTGTGAAACACGAAGACAAAGAGATGAGCTAAAAACGACTACACGTCAATCCCAATCGACGGAAGAGAAGACAGCTAAAAACAGTGACGCGGAGAAAGGCCCATAAAATACGCCATACAGGGTGTTACAAAAAGTTTCGGCCAAACTTTCAGGAAACATTCCTTACACACAAATAAAGAAAAGATGTTATGTGGACATGTGTCTGGAAACGCTTAATTTCCATGTTATAGCTCATTTTAGTTTCCTCAGTACGTACTGTACTTCCTCGATTTACCGCCAGTTGGCCCAATTGAAGGAAGGTAATGTTGACTTCGGTCCTTGTGTTGACATGCGACTCATTGCTCTACAGTACTAGCATCAAGTACATCAGTACGTAGCATCAACAGGTTAGTGCTCATCACGTACGTGGTTTTACAGTCAGTGCAATGTTTACAAATGCGGAGTTGGCAGATGCCCATTTGATTTATGGATTAGCACGTACGACACAAGTACGACACAACATGTGGTTCATGCACGATGGAGCTCCTGCACATTTCAGTCGAAGTGTTCGAACGCTTCTCAACAACAGATTCGGTGACCGATGGATTGGTAGAGGCGGACCAATTCTATGGCCTCCACGCTCTCCTGACCTCAACCCTCTTGACTTTCATTTATGGGGGCATTTTAAAGCTCTTGTCCAAGCAACCCCGGTGCTTCGTGCTCGTATTGTGGACGGCTGTGATACAACACGCCATTCTCCAGAGCTGCAGCAGCGCATCAGGGATTCCACGCGACGGAGGGTGGATGCATGTATCCTCGCTAACGGAGGACATTTTGAACGTTTCCTGCAACAAAGTGTTTGAAGTCACGCTGGTATGTTCCGTTGCTGTGTGTTTCCATTCCATGATTAATGTGATTTGAAGAGAAGTAATAAAATGAGCCATTGAGTTAGTGCGACAGGACCGTGTTTTGACCATTTGGTGGAAATGGGAACATGTTGCCGTAGCTCCGTCAACAGCTTATGATGTTAAGGTCAGCGCCAAACAAAGCCGGCTCCTGCAACACAAGGTAGTGTAAAATATAGTATGGGAACTGGGAGGAGGACGAGGATTTTGCTACTGCATTTTGGTGTGTCCCCAAACTACATACAGGTACTGCAGTCCGAAGCAGATCTGCATCTCTCAAGGCCCATTCACATCTATCACCCCAACATGCTACGATCGTTATTCTGTACCATCCAACAGAGAAAAATTACGAACTATAAAAGCTCCACTAACGTCATCCGATAGAAAACTTGATAAGATTTTTACCAACATCAGTATTCACGAGTGGAAATATCAGTTTTCTCCATTTTATTCGAGTTTTCACGTAAAGGTCTTCGGAGACGGGATAAGTTTCTAGTTACTCAGTGGTTTACAGCACGCCCCACCTCACTAAGGTTTCAAGAAAGAAATAATTTGCAGTCTATATCTTCGGAATTATGTTGCGCGAGTGATACTGCTACGCAAGCGATATTTCTGTGTGCTTGATATCGAAAAGAATCGTGTAAATGGTATGATTTTCTGAAAAAAAAACATGTGAAATATATATCCTTGTAATCCCAGAGTATGGAGATGGGTATAGAAAGCAAGCAAGTAAACAGGGTGGCGCCAGAAACAGTAATGCCTTTATACCGAGGGGAAACGAGCACGACTTTGTGCAACAGTTCTCAGAGCGGCTTCAGTCCACTGAAGGTGCTCTAGTCACACTTCGAGAGCGGATGAGTTGTGACCGTCGGCTGCAGTGGCTGGTCGTCCGACCTTGTGGGAAATATCTAGTGCTGCAAATAGTATATACAGTGCATATGCTTAAGCTGTCTGTCTTCGCAGTACATGTACGAGTGTCTGGCAGTCGATAGCCATATGCATGATGCGAAAGGGGTGCTTTTGTATGGTGCAAGATACGAATTGTATGTTTGCTACATCGATATGGTACGTGGAGATCAGTTCCACGCTGTAATATTCAAGCTTCCATCCTCAGTGGCACAGCAGTGTAATTGAGCTAGTGTCTTTCCATATTTAACTATCTGTAGATCGCTTTTGTAGTGTTTAACTGTCAGTGCAATATGGCGATCTGTACAAAATAGTTTTGCTGCTGAAAGTCTTGTTGCTGAAAACATAAAAGGGGCGGACAGTGTCTCTGCACCAGCAATATCAGTAATTTGGCGGGTAAATTCAGTAAGAGCCAATCAGAATGCGCCCTTCATTCACAAGATATTCTTTGTGCTGAGGCGTAGGAGCCTGTACAAAACGGTGAGAACGTTTACCGTTTCTGAGACGTATGTTGAAAGGAGGACATTACGATTTCCAGGAAGGGTAGCAGGGGATGTCTCGTAATCACCATCAGGAAGAATGCATTCGATGTTGCTCTGAGCTATTTTCGTAAACAGCTCCTGTTAGGGCAAGAATTACTGTACAGATAAGCTGAAATATCACGAAAGCTCCTACAAAAGCGACCGTTAACTATTTCCGAGGCACTTTACTATTTCCAAGAGGTAGACTTGGTTCTCATTTACATAGACATGTGACATCAGTATAACATTGAGAACCTTTCAGCTGTACCTGCACAGTAGAGTCGCTACACAAACATCTCACGCTTGGCAGTTAGGTCTGTGCTGGACCAACAGGTAAGTGTGGTGGCTCAGTAAACATGTATGCGGCTGGAGGTGTCTTGCATGTCCCATTAGGAATGCTAGGGGGATGCACTCTGTGCTATTCTGGGAAGCATTGCAACACATTTCTATAGAGCATCCATAGGAAGACTTGGCTGTTATTTACGTAGACATGTGACATCAGTATAACATTGAGAACCTTTTAGCGCCAACTGTGTGGGTGAGCCGTTACGTCACGGTACTGGACCAGTAGGTACGCCTCAGCCACATTCGCTAGGTGAACACATGCGCATCCAGGGGGTAACTTGGCTCCTAAGTACATGTGAAGGCTGTATAACATTCGAAGAATTCTAATTGTATTCTCGAAAATAGACTCGACTTTCACATGCTGGCAGTAGGTGGCAGCGGGCAGAGAGCAATAGCTTGCGCCCGTGCATATGTGTCTCCAGTGATGGCTCGCGTCTGCAGTGTGCAGTGTCGGTGCATGAGTGTGTTGGAATCTTTGTAGGGGATAGTTCGCTGATATGTTGCGACTGATGATAGTTCGAAGCATTTTTTACGTGCACTGAGTGTTTGTGCACTGCATTATTTTCGCCTGTTTAAGCTTTGTGAGTGTGTTTGCAGAGCCTTGTGCATGCATTATTTTGATAATTTATGAGTTGTTTAGGTGTCTGTACATCAGTGTACTGCATTGTTTTGGTAATTTATGAGAAGTTTGCAGGTATGTATGCTGTGTGCTGCATTATTTGGACAGTTCAGAATTAGTGAGTGTGTCTGCAGAGCGTTTTACATGCATTATTTTGATAATTTACGAGTTATTTTTGTGTCTGCAGATCAGTGTACTGCATTATTTTGGTGATTTGTGAGTAGTTTCCAGATCTGTAGGCTATGTAGTGTGACCCCAAGCATGTCAGAGCGAGTGTTTTGTATTGGTGTAATAAATATGCTATGTCAAATCCATTGCTAAATAAATCGTTCCAAAATAAATAAACTACAGTCTTTCCTATCCAGCTGTCCAACACAAGCTGAGTCCTTTTTCCGTGATTTTTCCTCCAGACCACCATGTGACGGCCGTGCCCTCTGGTGGCAGTACTGTGTACTAGGTCAGTTGGACTCCAGCCCTCATGGTGAACACACTGGATGGACATACTAGCTATGACTACTCAGATTGTTTAAATAAAGACTGCCTGCAGAACGAAGACTTACATCCATCCTATCCAGCAGCCCAGCACTGGCTGAGTCTTTTTCCCTCCAGTTCCAAAGAAGAGGTGGCAGTCGGTTGTCTTAGGTTAGTGGAGGTAGCCAAAGTGATCTATTTCCCCGCCATTTTCTCAGGTTAGTGGAGGAAACCTAATTGACCTTTTTTCTGCCAAAATTTGATCTTCCCACCATTTTCTGAGGGAGAGGAGGGGGTGGGATGGAGAGGGGAGGGGAGGTTGTTAGGTTAGTGGATGTAGCCCAATTGACCTAATTTCCCACCATAATTTGAACTTCCCACCTTGACATCATTGCGACATTGCCACATGTATCACCTCCATCTTGGATCTGTCATCTTGAATAAATTTGGCAATAATTCAATGTGGGGTGCTACATAGTTTGTCCTTCTACTTATACTGGGTATATATTTACTGATGTGTTTGTGTATATATGAGGATCGTTTTTGCGATGGCTATAATTAAAAGACAAGTTCATAGGAAACAATTATTTTACTAACAAAAGTTTTGTTCATTTATGGTTACTTTTCAACACAATCACTGAAAAGATTGAGACATTTATTGTACCTGTGGACAAGCTTTGTAACACCCTCTCCAAAAAATGTTGCCGCCAATGACTGAAAATGACCATTGACGCTGTTTTGAAGATTTTTGTTGGTTTGATAGTGCTGCCCTCAGAGCCACATCTTCAGTTCAGGGAAAAGGTGAAAGTCGCTGGGTGCCAGGTCAGGACTGTACCGCGGATGATCGAAAATGTCCCATTGAAATTGTTCAAGGAGCCGTTGGGTTGTGCCAGTAGTGTGTGGACAAGCGTTGTCATTCCTCTTCATTTGTTTTGAATGGCTCTCCACAAATGTCATAAAGTTTCACAATAAGCAGCTGCATTATTAGTGGTTCCGGGCTGCATCTACTCTACCAACAATACACCTTTTTGGTGCCAAAACACGGTAGCCATTATCTTTCTGTTGGTGAATGTTTGTTTGAATTTTTTTGGTTTTTTAGGTGAATTTGGATGCATCCATTGTTGTGATACTCGTTTTGTTTCCGGTGTGTCGTACTGAGTCCACGTTTCATCTCCAGTAACAATTGATTTCAAAACGTTCTCCCCTTCATCGTGATAACGGTCAAGGAAATTCAAAGCTGATGTCATTCGGTGACTTTTGTGGGCGTCCATCAACAGTTTTGGAACCCAAGGAGCACAAAGTTTTTTGTAGTCTAAATGTTCAGTAATGACAGAGTGTACGACAGATTTGGAAACTTCCGGAATTTCCATAGACAAAGCAGTTATGGTGAACCTTCGATTTTCTCTAACCTTTCTGTCAATTCGTTCAACAAGGTCGGCTGTAGAGACACACTTGCGTCCTTGGTCCCCTTCATAATGCACTTTTTTTCGGCCATCTTTCCGGCACCATTCACGCACAACACCATCAGCCGTGAAGTTATCACCGTACGCTCGGCTCGTTCTCCGATGAATTTCTGCTGCGCCTTTCCTTCTGCTTGCAGAAACCGAATTACACATCGTAATTCACACTTGGCGGGAGCATCAACGACGTCAGCCATGTTTACGTGACTGTAGTGCAACACAGACTGATGCCTTGAGGTTGGCAATGGCGGAGTCTGTAGTGCGAGAGTTGCACAGTAATCTACAGCGCATGTCCACATCCTGCCGCTCACGTAGCTTCTGTACTAAGCGATCGGAGATTGAAGAAAAAAACAGTCAGTGGGAAAGAACCGCATTGTTACATGATAAGTGAAGCCTAGTGAACAATGTTGTTGTTGTTGTGGTCTTCAGACCTGAGACTGGTTTGAGCTACTCTACCCTGTGCGAGATTCTTCATCTCCCAGTACCTACTGCAGCCTGCATCCTTCTGAATCTGCTTAGTGTATTCATCTCTTGATCTCCCTCTACGATTTTTATCCTCCATCGATCCCTTCTTCTAGTCAAGTTGTGCCACAAACTTCTCTTCTCCCCAATCCTATTCAGTACCTCCTCATTAGTTATATGATCTACCCATCTAATCTTCAGCATTCTTCTGTAGCACCACATTTCGAAAGCTTCTATTCTCTTCTTGTCCAAACTAGTTATCGTCCATGTTTCACTTCCATACATGGCTACACTCTTTGATGAAAAAGAAATGAAATATTTATTATGTAAAAATGTTGGATGAAAATGAATGGGGACTGAAATGGCTTTAAATATTTATGTTATTTATTCTTTCAGTACGAACTTTGTTGTAGAACCCCTTATTTACGTGTGGTAATAAAAATTCATTTATACAGAATTAAGAACATTTAAAATTACGTGAACCTTAGCAACCCTCTCATGCTGACAAATTCAAACTAACTGATTAATAACATTTATTTGAAATTTATTTAAATTAATTTTTTCTTTATTTCGGCCTTGGCACACATTTTCTAGATGCACTGGGTTTTTAAATATTTACTGAATTCTTTCCCGGCGTTAGCTATGGAACACAAGACTGTCTCTGTTAGCATAAAATGGTTAAATATTGCCAAACCGACCTGAACGTTTGATTATCATTGACAAAACACACTTCACTATACGTTTAAGTTATTTGCTTTAGAAATGGAAAGAACCAACAGATTAATAACTTCAACGTTAATTATCCGCCTATGAATGCACAAATGTAAAACCAGTAATAAATTCAGTCAGCCTCAGGATCGCCGAAAAAGAAAAATATTTCGTAATTCACTGCCAATTTTACCTGCTCCCGATTTACGGGTTTGGTTAATTTTATAGCGGAACAATTTTTTAAATGTGCCGCCGCTGCAAATCGTTCGGTCGCGGCACAGCCCAGCAACACCGACGATAATCACTAAAAGTGCTGAAAATTCTTTAAAGAAATATTATAGATGACATGGGCAAGCTAATTTACATTAGTAATACACAATTTTGATAAATTATAATGTATTTAGACCATAACAATTTCTCCTCTAATGGCGGCTAAAGACAGATACAGACAAACGAAGTCTACTCATTCATATAATGCTACGTCACAGGTTCCTCTCTCTCTCAGCTCTAGAGGAAGACGACAAAGAATGCACATTATGTAGTGCTTTTTATATTATTGCTGATTGTGAATGTCTCTTTGTAATCTTACATTATTTTCCTCTGTGGCTATACTTTACATTTTTTCATCGCAGATATTAGCATATTTCGTAATTACATTATGAGTGTAGAAATATTACAATCGTAAATACATCGACAATATTATTACAGAAAATATTACAATAACAACCAACGTCCTTTACACAAAATTAAATAACATTTTTGTTAAACAATTACAGTACATTCGAATTGCTTCATAGCGGCTTACATAGTACAATTTAACGTCATTTCATTTTATTAATATTGTGTGTGCTGCCAGGGAAAGTTACATTGCCCCCTGGCAGAATTTGGCAAAGAGTTTCTATACTTTGACACAATGGTGCCAGTAACGTTCTTTAAAATTCTGTTTTTTTTTTTATGGAATGGCTCTTTTAATTAGTGCCAGGGTTATATATGTTCATGGCTCCCCCACTTGGGCGAAGGCGGACAGGAAATCTGGGCAAAAGTGTGCCGGAACCCAGCCATCCCAGTTGGTTCATGGTTAATCTTGTCTCTTTAATAGTAATTGTTTTGAAATGATTTAGCAGTTTGTCATCAACGGTTGCATAATATCACAGTCACATACAGTTCAACGAAAGTTTGTTGTGTGAGTTTAACAACTCGTAATTATCATTGTGCGATATACTGCAAGGTCATTTGTCCAAGGATATATCACTTAGTTTTTTGAAATCATTTAGTACAACGTCACTTTCATAATGTTCTCAGTACCTACGTGTTACAAATCTATCTCCTACACTTGTTAGTGTTCATTTTCTCTTGTCAATTTACGGGTATACATAATAAGTGTTCAATGTTCGTCAAAAACCGAGTTCATTGACATGTTATGCAGTTGATGTTAATATTTTGGAATATGTCAATAATGCTGTAGTTGGTGAGCGGTGCGGAGTGGTTGTTGAGCGGCGCTCGGCGCGGCGCGTCTGCTCCGTGTAGGTCACCGCCCCCGGTGTTGACAGCTACGGCGCGGAGAGGCGTGTGGCTGTCTGGTCTGCTACGGGTTGCTCAGGCCGCTACAATGCTGAAGTAGCCGGATGCGCGTTGTATATCAGCTCTCCCGTATGACATCTTCTTGCAGTGCTCCAGCAAACATGCAACAAGTTCACAAACAGTGTACTATCCTTATGGGCTTTTTTCCTGCTGTGGGAAAGAACCAAATGGCTCTGAGCACTCTGGGACTCAACTGATATGGTCATCAGTCCCCTAGAACTTAGAACTACTTAAACCTAACTAACCTAAGGACATCACACACATCCATGCCCGAGGCAGGATTCGAACCTGCGACCGTAGCAGTCTCACGGTTCCGGACTGCGCGCCTAGAACCGCGAGACCACCGCGGCCGGCTGGGAAAGAACGCACACAGTTATTGGCAGTTATTATTCAGTAGGCCTTCACTAGTCTGGTTTGCACAATGTTTCGTTGTCACAGTAACGCGTTTTATGGGTACACAATATTTTTTTACCATGTCATGACTTTTCATTAGTCACACGCAAGTTTTCACCTTAGAACAAAATGTATCTCTGTAGTCAATGCGCTTTCTTGGCGTCCCTTGACACACAAAGAATATTTTTTTTTTGTACACACGCACAGTACAAGTTACAGTTTCACACTAGCTTGGTCCACCGTCTATTATCGGCTCACTGTTCGTGTCGTGTTAGTTCCTTGTCCATTTGCACAAACGGCGATGATACAGATTCTTATTGCTTGTTCGAAACAACCTCGTGACGTATTGCTCCAGTTTTAACAATCACTGTCTGTCTCTGCCACACAATACTGCACTTTTGTTTAAGTTTTTTCAGTGACAATGTCCGTTGTGCAATTTTTTGTAACAGCACATTCGTAACTTTGTTCGATCTTTACCAAGGGTTGTGATAATTGCGTACATGGTAACAAATATTAAAATTTCGTATTAGTTTGCCCAAAATCATCTATATTTATATTTGAGTAGATTTTATTTGTGCATTCCAGCCGGATTCAGGCATATTGTTCAATAACTCCTTTGAAATTATGTCTCACTTTACTTGCAAGGTCCTACGTAACTACAGTGTAGTCTCTGTAGGCTAAAATTGACTTGGACTGTATCAGGCTAGCTCTTTTTACTGATTGGATCTGCAAATGCTTCAATTGAAGCTTCTTTGAGCGTAACTTTGCGTTACTTAAATTTGCAATAAGTTTGCCCTCGGGTCACAATTGGGTGCATTACTCTCTTTGATAATACTGGTTTGAAAATAAAGTTCTCAGGGCCTTATATTATTAATATTATTCCGGGTTCGGACCTGTCAATCTGACAGCTAAACACATATATATGTATATATACATGTAATAGAAAAGACTGTACCAAGAAATATTTCAAGTTTGACACACATATAGAATATTACGCAGTACACAAACTAACCACTACTAAAATGTTCCTCCTGACTGATTTCTGTCACAATTTAACGCTACAAATAATTGCACTAATCAGGTTATCTGTGCATACATTTAGAGCATGTTTAAGGTAACACTAGTTAAAAAGAAGACATAACACAAATAATCATAAACAAAAGAGAAAGTCAATCATATTCTTATAACTAAATACTTCTACACTAGTACATTATCTCTACAGATCACACATCATTAATGTTCATTCATTTCCAAAAGAATGGTGTACCTTTTCATACATAACACATATGACTATTAGTCATTTACTGTAGGAATATTTTCATATCCTTACGCGGATACAGTCTCCGTACTCTCCCTGATTGGGGATCTGCTAAGAGATAGCTATTATTTCCTTCTTGGGCCAAGGAGTGGAGTATGAGGCTAGACAGTAGGTTTTGTGAGGCTTCACCTCGATATTTTATTGATATCCCTTAACAATTCCTGGTCGTTCTGAAAATACATCTGCATAGTTAGATAATAAATGTACCAAATCCTGCTGTCACATTGAGTTCAAATTTTTGGACTGTGATACTTTGTTCACAAGTGCGTGCACATTTGTTTTTAATTGATCACCTTGTACGTCTGGACAATAGAGATTTTGTCCTAGAGAATGATTGTCTAAATGTAGTATCTACTGATTCCTACATTTTATGTTAATAGCATTACAATTAGGCACAGGTACCTCCTCAGATCTGAGCATGGACAATTCTATCCTCCTACCCGTGTTCATCAAACTTAATTTTCCCCGAGAAAGGTCGATTACTGCCTCCCTTTCTCTCAAAAAATCTACCCCCAAAATGCAGGCTATCTTGAAACCCTTTACTACTAGGAAGTTGCAAGGGCAACAGTCTGGATGATTGACTGATCTGGCCTTGTAACAATAACCAAAACGGCCTTGCTGTGCTGGTACTGCGAACGGCTGAAAGCAAGGGGAAACTACGGCCCTAATTTTTCCCGAGGGCATGCAGCTTTTTACTGTATGGCATGGAGAGCTGCATCAAACCAGTCTCAGGACTGAAGACAACAACAACACTACCAGGAACGAGCACGCTATGGCTTCTTCCCCTATATACATTTCTACCCGCACTTGGAGTATGGCATGGAGAGCTGCATCAAACCAGTCTCAGGACTGAAGACAACAACAACACTACCAGGAACGAGCACGCTATGGCTTCTTCCCCTATATACATTTCTACCCGCACTTGGAGTTTAATTATTTGTCGCTGTGCACTGATGGCTCCAGTGACTTTGCAACTGTTCACAGGGAAAGTCAGCATACGCTTTTCTTTCCCCAGTACTCTGAATAAGTCCATACTCATGACACTGACAGTAGCATCTATGTCTACTATTGTTTGCACATCAATATTGTTAATTTTGATCTCTATTATCGCTTGTACTTTGTCTTTGTGCTCCTTTATGCACGTGGATGGTTCAGTTATTAATTCATGTCCCATCTGTACCCCGTCATTATACCTGAGGATACAGATTTCCGATGTTTTGTTCCGTGTCGGGCTGCTCTCGCTCCAAACCTCAGCCGATGATGGAGAGCGTATCTCGGCTGAATCTAGTTTGTTGGATTTTTGCTGGTGGATGGGTGTGGCTGCTCCGTGTCGCTGACCTCCATTATGTGTAAGTTGTGTTGCGTCGGCCGCCACGGTTGCGCAGTTGGCGCATTTTGTGGTGGCGGTCGGTTATTGTCGTATCTTTCACTATTTTGCCAGTCCGGACTGGGCCTCTGGTTCTGTGGCCAAGTTCGGTTTGCATCGTTATAGGTATTGTTGTTCCACGGCCCCCTGGCATTTTTCCATCTACTATTGCTTGGTGGGCCTGTTACATATCCGCCATCGAACCTCCTTTTCCGGTCATTGTTCACCGGCGAACTATTGCCGATCCGGTCTCTACCTCTATTCCAGTTTTGTACATAATCTTGTCTCCTATTGTTACCTCCGTCGTTTCCATTATTTGGTGGAGGCGTGTTATTTCGACCATTTCTGTAACCGATTCCGTTACTTCTAGCCTGTCCAGAGGCTGCCTTAACATCCTCCTGAATCAGGTCAATTGAGTCCAGAACAGACAAGAAATGTTCCATGTCGTTCTCCGGCACGTGTATAAGTTTTTCCTTTACGTGTATCGGCAAGTGTGATTTCAAAAGTATGATCAAATCCCGGGATGAAATCTGCTCGTCCCAGAAACGGGTCTTATTAATGTATTTCTTAAAATATTTTCGCAAATTGCCTAATCGTGGAGAATACGGCTCTGGATTATATACCTCTTTCCGTAATCTCTCCTGAATACATGTTGACCAGTATTTGGCCAAGAATGCCTTTTCAAATTACTGATATGTGTCGCAACTGTCAGCTGCTTCGGTTGCCCATAATGCAGCATCTCATTGTATGGAAGACATAACGTACTGTATTTTCTGTGTATGACTCCAAACACTAGGCAAAATGTTTCTAAATCCCTTGATAAACACTACAGGGTGAACAGATTTCTTCTCCGTTGTAAAGATCTGGAACTGTCGGTTTTTAATCAGGCTTTCTTCAATCACTATTTTGGAGTGACATTTGTTTCGCTAACATTGGTTGCCTGTTCTGTCTCGCAGTCGCAATTTTCACACTGCTGTATTTATAAGCCTATCATTGTTGGACCTGACTGGCGTGACACACGCCTGTTCGTAGCTGTCCAACAAGCTCTTTTCCAGCTCCACAAGACGACGGTTGACATTCCGCATCCACCGCGGAATGTCAGTGTGCACCGCCCTTTCTAGGCCCTGCACTTCCGCACTCGAGCCCAAGTCTTTGGCCTCAATCGCGGCGTGCACCTTCTCGTCTATTGCTTGATTGAGGTCGGTGTCTGTTGCCTCTAACCAGTTCGTAAATTCCTTTTCAATTTTGTTCGCCTGTTCGGATATTTTCTGCTCCATTGCTTGACTTGTGTCAATTTCTAATTTTTCCATCCTGTTAGCCAGTACACCGATTTCATCTACGATGCCGGCATTAGCCACCTGGATATTATCTACTTTTTCTCTCAGTTGTTGCACCGATTTGAGTATTGTTTCATAGTTCTGTCTCAAACTAACAATCTCACTTTGCATAGCTTCCAAAGATTGCATTAACTGCATGTCTCTCTCCTGCTGCCATCGATCACGCTCTGCTTGTTCATGCATAAACGAAGCTTGGAAATTGAGCATGCGCTCGAACATAACTTTTAATGATTGCACTTCTCACACCTCACCACTCTCTGGTCCGTGTCTGGTACGTGTGGGTGGCAGAGTGTTTCTACTTTCAACTGAACCACTGGCTGGCAGTGGCAACATTTCTTGCCCTTCTGCCCCCAGATTCTCACATTGTACTTCCTGAACTACGCCACTAACATTACCTTGTGCCCCACTTTCTAACTCGGTATCACTGCTTGCTAACTGTTGTTCATTATCCATGTTTATATTTCTCTGACTACGCAATCTAACCATAGTCAACAAAAGAAACAAAATCTGAACTAAATGTCCTAACACTCAGGTTTCGCTGACATAATCACTCAAGAAATGGTCATTTGTTGAAACACACTTATTATATACTACGATGACTAACTACTCAAATGTCCTGTTATTTAAAAAAACTAACAACAAGCACACCACTAATGATCCGAGAACACCGCACTGAGGCTACTTTACAACCCACAGGACAACTACACTGTAGCTTTACCTTTTGGTGATCTATCTTTGGTGCAGCTGCCCCTGGGTATTGTGGTAGGTAATTAATTTTTTGATATAATGAGCTTTCTTCTTCAGCTTGCCTCTGGGTATATAGTGTTCTCATGCAAAAAATCATATACAGGTCTTACCACACAATATTGGTTAGGCAACACATACAATACATGAAAAATTATTAATTGTTCTCCAACAAAGTTTGACTACAATAATTCCCTAATTATCTCATGGGTATTTTGTGGCCACTGCTTATTCGGGCCCCAAGTTGGGCGCCAGTTTGAAGAAAAAAAAATGAAATATTTATTATGTAAAAATGTTGGATGAAAATAAATGGGGACTGAAATGGCTTTAAATATTTATGATATTTACTCTTTCAGTACGAACTTTGTGGTAGAACCCCTTATTTACGTGTGGTAATAAAATTTCGTTGTATACATGGAAGAACCCTGCAGATACTAAAAGGTATCAGATAGATTATAAAATGGTAAGACAGAGATTTAGGAACCAGGTTTCAAATTGTAAGACATTTCCAGGGGCAGATGTGGACTCTGACCACAATCTTTTGGTTATGAACTGTAGATTAAAACTGAAGAAACTGCAAAAAGGTGGGAATTTTTTAAGGAGATGGGACCTGGATAAACTGAAAGAACAAGAGGTTGTACAGAGTTTCAGAGAGAGCATAAGGGAACAATTGACAGTAATGGGGGAAAGAAATACAGTAGAAGAAGAATGGGTAACTTTGAGGGATGAAGTTGTGAAGGCAGCGGAGGATCAAGTAGGTGAAAAGACGAGGGCTAGTAGAAATCCTTGGGTAACAGAAGAAATATTCAATTTAATTGATGAAAGGAGAAAATATAAAAATGCAGTAAATGAAGCAAGCAAAAAGGAATACAAACGTCTCAAAAATGTGATCGACAGGAAGTGCAAAATGGCTAAGCAGGGATGGCTAGAGGACAAATGTAAGGATGTAGAGGCTTATCTCACTAGGGGTAAGATAGATACTGCCTACAGGAAAATTAAAGAGACCTTTGGAGATAAGAGAACCACATGTATGAATGTCAAGAGCTCAGATGGCAACAAAGTTCTAAGCAAAGAAGGGAAGGCAGAAAGCTGGAAGGAGTATATAGAAGGTTTATACAAGGGCGATGTACTTGAGGACAATATTATGGAAATGGAGGAGGATGTGCATCAGGATGAGATGGGAGATGCGATACTGCGTGAAGAGTTTGACAGAGCACTGAAAGACCTGAGTCGAAACAAGGCCCCAGGAGTAGACAACATTTCATTGGAACTACTGACGGCCTCGGGAGAGCCAGTCCTGACAAAACTCTACCATCTGGTGAGCAAGATGTATGAAACAGGCGAAATACCCTCAGACTTCAAGAAGAATAGAATACACTCCTGGAAATTGAAATAAGAACACCGTGAATTCATTGTCCCCGGAAGGGGAAACTTTATTGACACATTCCTGGGCTCAGATACATCACATGATCACACTGACAGAACCACAGGCACATAGAAACAGGCAACAGAGCATGCACAATGTCGGCACTAGTACAGTGTATATCCACCTTTCGCAGCAATGCAGGCTGCTATTCTCCCATGGAGACGATCGTAGAGATGCTGGATGTAGTCCTGTGGAACGCCTTGCCATGCCATTTCCACCTGGCGCTTCAGTTGAACCAGCGTTCGTGCTGGACGTGCAGACCGCGTGAGACGACGCTTCATCCAGTCCCAAACATGCTCAATGGGGGACAGATCCGGAGATCTTGCTGGCCAGGGTAGTTGACTTACACCTTCTAGAGCACAATGGGTGGCACGGGATACATGCGGACGTGCATTGTCCTGTTGGAACAGCAAGTTCCCTTGCCGGTCTAGGAATGGTAGAACGATGGGTTCGATGACGGTTTGGATGTACCGTGCACTATTAAGTGTCCCCTCGACGATCACCAGAGGTGTAGGGCCAGTGTAGGAGATTGCTCCCCACACCATGATGCCGGGTGTTGGCCCTGTGTGCCTCGGTCGTATGCAGTCCTGATTGTGGCGCTCACCTGCACGGCGCCAAACACGCATACGACCATCATTGGCACCAAGGCAGAAGCGACTCTCATCGCTGAAGACGACACGTCTACATTCGTCCCTCCATTCACGCCTGTCGCGACACCACTGGAGGCGGGCTGCACAATGTTGGGGCGTGAGCGGAAGACGGCCTAACGGTGTGCGGGACCGTAGCCCAGCTTCATGGAGACGGTTGCGAATGGTCCTCGCCGATACCCCAGGAGCAACAGTGTCCCTAATTTGCTGGGAAGTGGCGGTGCGGTCCCCTACGGCACTGCGTAGGATCCTACGGTCTTGGCGTGCATCCGTGCGTCGCTGCGGTCCGGTCCCAGGTCGACGGGCACGTTCACCTTCCGCCGACCACTGGCGACAACATCGATGTACTGTGGAGACCTCACGCCCCACGTGTTGAGCAATTCGGCGGTACGTCCACCCGGCCGCCCGCATGCCCACTATACGCCCTCGCTCAAAGTCCGTCAACTGCACATACGGTTCACGTCCAAGCTGTCGCGGCATGCTACCAGTGTTAAAGACTGCGATGGAGCTCCGTATGCCACGGCAAACTGGCTGACACTGACAGCGGCGTTGCACAAATGCTGCGCAGCTACCGCCATTCGACGGCCAACACCGCGGTTCCTGGTGTGTCCGCTGTGCCGTGCGTGTGATCATTGCTTGTACAGCCCTCTCGCAGTGTCCGGAGCAAGTATGGTGGGTCTGACACACCGGTGTAAATGTGTTCTTTTTTCCATTTCCAGGAGTGTAATTCCAATCCTAGAGAAAGCAGGTGTTGACAGATGTGAAAATTACCGAACAATCAGTCTAGTAAGCCACGGCTGCAAAATACTAACACGAATTCTTTACAGACGAATGGAAAAACTAGTAGAAGCCGACCTCGGGGAAGATCAGTTTGGATTCCGTAGAAATACTTTAACACGTGAGGCAATACTGACCTTACGACTTATCTTAGAAGCTAGATTAAGGAAAGGCAAAGCTACGTTCCTAGCAACTGTAGACTTAGATAAAGCTTTTGACAATGTTGACTGGAATATTCTCTTTCAAATTCTGAAGGTGGCAGGGGTAAAATACAGGGGGCGAATGGCTATTTACAATTTGTACAGACAGCAGATGGCAGTTATAAGAGTCGAGGGACATGAAAGGGAAGCAGTTGTTGGGAAGGGAGTAAGACAGGGTTGTAGCCTCTCTCCGATGTTATTCAATCTCTATATTGAGCAAGCAGTAAAGGAAACAAAAGAAAAATTCGGAGTAGGTATTAAAATCCAGGAAGAAGAAATAAAAACTTTGAGGTCCGCTGATGACATTGTAATTCTGTCAGAGACAGCAAAGGACTTGGAACAGCAGTTGAACGGAATGGACAGTGTCTTGAAAGGAGGGTATAAAATGAACGTCAACAAAAGCAAAACGAGGATAATGGAATGTAGTCGAATTAAGTCGGGTGATGCTGAGGGAATTAGATTAGGAAATGAGACACTTGAAGTAGTAAAGGAGTTTTGCTATTTGGGGAGCAAAATAACTGATGATGGTCGAAGTAGAGAGGATATAAAATGTAGACTGGCAATGGCAAGGAAAGCATTTCTGAAGAAGAGAAATTTGTTAACATCGAGTATAGATTTAAGTGTCAGGAAGTCATTTCTGAAAGTATTTGTATGGAGTGTAGTCATGAATGGAAGTGAAACATGGACAATAAATACTTTGGACAAGAAGAGAATAGAAGCTTTCGAAATGTGGTGCTACAGAAGAATGCTGAAAATCAGATGGGTAGATCACATAACTAACGAGGAGGTATTGAATAGGATTGGGGAGAAGAGAAGTTTGTGGCACAACTTGACTAGAAGAAGGGATCGGTTGGTAGAACATGTTCTCAGGCATCAAAGGATCACCAATTTAGTATTGGAGGGCAGCGTGGAGGGTAAAAATCGTAGAGGGAGACCAAGAGATGAATACACTAAGCAGATTCAGAAGGATGTAGGTTGCAGTAGGTACTGGGAGATGAAAAAGCTTGCAAAGGATAGAGTGGCATGGAGTGCTGCATCAAACCAGTCTCAGGACTAAAGACCACAACAACAACTACAATAAAAATTCATTTAGACAGAATTAAGCACATTTAAAATTACGTGAACCTTAGCAAACTCTCTCATGCTGACAAATTCAAACTAACTGATTAATAACATTTATTTGAAACTTATTTAAATTAATTTTTTCTTTATTTCGGCCTTGGCACACATTTTCTAGATGCACTGGGTTTTTAAATATTTACTGAATCCTTTCCCGGGGTTAGCTATGGAACATAAGACTGGCTCTGTTAGCATAAAATGTTTAAATATTGCCAAGCCGACCTGAACGTTTGATTATCATTGACAAAACACACTTCACTATACGTTTAAGTTATTTGCTTTAGAAATGGAAAGAACCAATCGATTAACAACTTCAACGTTAATTATCCGCCTATGAATACACAAATGTAAAACCAGTAATAAATTCAGTCAGCCTCAGGATCACTGAAAAAGAAAAATATGTCGTAATTCACTGCTAATTTTACCTGCTCCCGATTTACGAATTTGCTTAATTTTATAGCGGAACAATTTTTTAAATGTGCCGCCGCTGCAAATCGTTCGGTCGCGGCACAGCCGGGCAACACCAATGATAATCGCTGAAAGTGCTGAAAATTCTTTAAAGAAATATTATAGATGACATGGGCAAGCTAATTTACATTAGTAATACACAATTTTGATAAATTATAATGTATTTAGACCATAACAATAATTTTAATTACACACCTGTACAATTTCTCCTCTAATGGCGGCTAAAGATAGATACAGACAAACGAAGTCTACTCATTCATATAATGCTACGTCACAGGTTCCTCTCTCTCTCAGCTCTAGAGGAAGACGACAAAAAATGCACATTACGTAGTGCTTTTTATATTATTGCTGATTGTGAATGTCTCATTGTAATCTTACATTATTTTCCTCTGTGGCTATACTTTACATTTTTTTCATCGCAGATATTAGCATATTTCGTAATTACATTATGAGTATAGAAAAATTACAATCGTAAATACATCGACAATATTATTACAGAAAATATTCCAATAACAACCAACGTACTTTACACAAAATTAAATAACATTTTTTGTTAAACAATTACAGTACATTCGAATTGCTTCATAGCGGCTTACATAGTACAATTAAATGTCATTTCATTTTATTAATATTGTGTGTGCTGCCAGGGAACGTTACAACTCCATACAAATACTTTCAGAAACGACTTCCTGACACTTAAATCTATACTCTCTTCTTCAGAAACGCTTTCCTTGCTATTGCCAGTCTACATTTGATTTCCTGTCTACTTCAACCATCAGCAGTTATTTTGCTCCCCAAATAGCATAACTCCTTTACTACTTGACGTGTCTCATTTCCTAATCTAATTCCCTTCAGCATCACCCGACTTTATTCGACTACATTCCATTATCCTCGTTTTGCTTTTGTTGATGTTCATTTTATACCCTCCTTTCATGACACAGTCCATCCGTTCAACTGCTCTTCCAAGTCCTTTGCTGTCTCTGACAGAATTACAATGTAATCGGCAAACCTCAAATTTTTATTTCTTCTCCATGGATTTTAGTACCTACTCCGAATTTTTCTTTTGTTTCCTTCACTGCTTGCTCAATATACAGATTGAATAACATCGGGAATAGGCTGCAACCCTGTCTCACTCCCTTCCCAACCACTGCTTCCCTTTCATGCCCCCCGACTCTTATAACTGCCATCTGCTGTCTGTACAAATTGTAAATAGCCTTTCGCTCCCTGTATTTTACCCCTGCCAACTTCAGAATTTGAAAGAGAGTATTCCAGTCAACATTGTCAAAAGCTTCCTCTAAGTCTACAGTTGCTAGGAACGTAGCTTTGCCTTTCCTTAATCTAGCTTCTAAGATAAGTCGTAAGGTCAGTATTGCCTCACGTGTTAAAGTATTTCTACGGAATCCAAACTGATCTTCCCCGAGGTCGGCTTCTACTAGTTTTTCCATTCGTCTGTAAAGAATTCGTGTTAGTATTTTGCAGCTGTGGCTTACTAGACTGATTGTTCGGTAATTTTCACATCTGTCAACACCTGCTTTCTTTGGGATTGGAATTATTATATTCTTCTTGAAGTCTGAGGGTATTTCGCCTGTCTCATACATCTTGCTCACCAGATGGTAGAGTTTTGTCATGACTGGCTCACCCAAGGCCGTCAGTAGTTCCAATGGAATGTTGTCTACTCCTGGGGCCTTGTTTCGACTCAGGTCTTTCATTGCTCTGTCAAACTCTTCACGCAGTATCGTATCTCACATTTCATCTTCATCTAATTCCTCTTCCATTTCCATAATATTGTCCTCAAGTACATCGCCCTTGTGTAGTCCCTCTATACACTCCTTCCACCTTTCTGCTTTCCCTTCTTTGCTTAGAACTGGGTTTCCATCTGAGCTCTTGATATTCATACAAGTGGTTGTCTTTTCTCCAAAGGTCTCTTTAACTTTCCTGTAGGCAGTATCTATCTTACCCCTAGTGAGATAAGCCTCTACATCCTTACACTTGTCCTCTAGCCATCCCTGCTTAGCCATTTTGCACTTCCTGTCGATCTCATTTTTGAGACGTTTGTATTCCTTTTTGCCTGCTTCATTTACTGCATTTTTATATTTTCTCCTTTCATCAATTAAATTGAATATTTCTTCTGTTACCCAAGGATTTCTACTAGCCCTCGCCTTTTACCTACTAGATCCTCTGCTGCCTTCACTACTTCATCTGTCAAAGCTAACCAATCTTTTTCTACTGTATTTCTTTCCCCCATTACTGTCAATTGCTCCCTTATCCTCTCCCTGAAGCTCTAAACAACCTCTGGTTCTTTCAGTTTATCCAGGTCCCATCTCCTTAAATTCCCGCATTTTTGCAGTTTCTTCAGTTTTAATCTACAGTTCATAACCAAAAGATTGTGGTCAGAATCCACATCTGCCCCTGGAAATGTCTTACAATTTAAGACCTGGATCCTGAACTCTAACTTACCATTACATAAACTATCTGAAACCTGTCAGTATCTCCAGGCTTCTTCCATGTATAGAACCTGGCAGGAGGAAGAAGACTTTTGGTCAGTGTTAGCTATGATTAAGTTGTGCTCTGTGCAAAATTCTACCAGGCGGCTTCCTCTTTCATTTCTTAGCCCCAATCCATATTCACCTACTACGTTTCCTTCCCTCCCTTTTCCTACACTCGAATTCCAGCCATCCATGACTATTAAATTTTCGTCTCCCTTCACTATCTGAATAACTTCTTTTATTTCATCATACATTTCTTCAATTTCTTCGTCATCTGCAGAGCTAGTTGGCATATAAACTTGTACTACTGTAGTAGGTGTGGGCTTCGTATCTATCTTGGCCACAATAATGCGTTCACTATGCTGTTTGTAGTAGCTTACCCGCATTCCTATTTTCCTATTCATTATTAAACCTACTCCTGCATTACCCCTATTTGATTTTGTGTTTATAACCCTGTATTCGACTGACCAAAAGTTTTGTTCCTCCTGACAGCGAACTTCACTAATTCCCACTATATCTAACTTTAACCTATCCATTTCCCTTTTTAAATTTTCTAACCTACCTGCCCGATTAAGGGACTTCATATCCCACACTCCGATCCGTAGAACGCCATTTTCTTTCTCCTGATAACGACGTCCTCCTGAGTAGTCCCCGCCCGGACATCAGAATGGGGGACTATTTTACCTCCGGAATATTTTACCCAAGAGGACGCCATCATCAGTTAACCATACAGTAAAGCTGCATGCCCTCGGGAAAAATTACGGCTGTAGTTTCCCCTTGATTTCACCCGTTCGCAGTACCAGCACAGTTAAGGCCGTTTTGGATAGTGTTACAAGGCCAGATCAGTCAATCATCCAGACTGTTGGCCCTGCAACTACTGAAAAGACTGCTGCCTCTCTTCAGGAACCACACGTTTGTCTGGCCTCTCAACAGATACTCCTCCGTTATGGTTGCACCTACGGTACGGCTATCTGTATCGCTGAGGCACGCAAGGCTCCCCACCAACGGCAAGGTGCATGGTTCTGGGGGGCGGGCGGGGGGGGGGGGGGGTGAAGGGGGAGGGGGGTAGTGCACAATATGTACTGGAAATAGAGAATTCGAAAAAAAACTTGTGTATTGAATCTAACTATTTTATCACACCTGACACACACATCAAAAATGTTTTGCATCAGCCCTGTTCCCAGAACCCCTAAAGATAGACTTTTCTCTGGATATTGTATCACAGACACAGTCCCGTTGACTGTTCAGAGATGTCACTAAACCCACCCAAAGATCAACCATGCATGAACAACACCTATTAGACGGAAGGGTTTCGACAGTCGATCAGTCCACTCATTCCACTGGGAAGGAGGTAAAGGGCTCGTGTTGCCTGTAGTTCAGCGATGCTTCGATGGTCAGTACCGGGGTTCGATCGCGTCCGCATTGTTACTTTGTGCCAGGAAGGGCTCTCAACAAGGGAAGTGGCCAGGCGTCTCCGAGTGAAGCAAAGCGATGTTGTTCGAACATGGAGGAGATACAGAGAGATAGGAACTGTCGATGACATGCCTCGCTCAGTGCGCCTAAGGGCTATCACTGCAGTGGATGACCGCTACCTCCGGATTATGACTCGGAGGAACCCCGAGAGTAAAGCCACCATGATGAATAATGCTCTTCCTGCAGCCACAGGACGTCGTTTTACGACTCAAACTGTGCACAATAGGCTGCTTGATGCGCAACTTCACTCCCAATGTCCATGGCGAGGTTCATATTTGCAACCACGACACCATGCAGTGCGGAACAGATCGGCCCAACAACATACCGAATGGACCGCTCAGAATTGGCATAAAGTTCTCTTCAACAATGAGTGTCGCGTATGCCTTAAACCAGACAATCGTCGGAGACGTGTTTGGAGGCAACCCGGTTAGGCTGAACTTTCTAGCGAGTGCAGCAAGGTGGAAGTTCCCTGCTGTTTTGGGGTGGTATTACATGGAGCCGACGTACGCCACTGGTGGTCACTGAAGGTGCCGTAGCGGCTGTACGATACGTGAATACCATCCTCCGACCTATAGTACAAACATATCGGCAGCGTAGTGGCGAGGCATTCGCCTTCATGGACGACAATTCGCGCCCCCATCGTCCTCATCTTGTGAATGACTTCCTTCAGGATAACGACATGGCTTGACTAGAGTGGCCAGCATGTTCTCCAGACATGAACCCTATCGAACATGCCTGGGATAGATTGAAAAGGGCTGTTTATGGACGACGTGCTACGGAGTATTAGAGGTACCGGTGTGTACAGCGATCTGGACCACCACCTCTGAAGGTCTCACTGTATGGTGGTACAACATGCAATGTGTGGTTTTCATGAGCAATAAAAAGGGCGGAAATAATGTTTATGTTGATCTCTGTTCCAATTTTCTGTACAGGTTCCGGAACTCTCGAAACCGAGGTGATGCAAAACTTTTTTTGGTGTGTGTAGTATAGATTTCTGTCCGGTTTTTCTTCATTTCCCCTAACTAACAAATTTATTTCTTGTAAATACTTCACTAGTTTCCGAAGCTTTCATTTATAGCTTTGTTTCGCCTCTTGATTCACAATTTCAGCTCTTCCATGTCCTTAGTTTGCCTGCTAAAGTAGTTTTTGCATCATTTTATGTATTAAATCTGCGTTTATCAGTTCAACATACTTGACCACACTTCAGTCATGTCTCTTCTCTGTTTCTTCCCACCCTGTCGTTTGCGGTGTGGTCGCGTTTCCCACACGTATTGTTCTGAGTGTGGTTACGTTTCTCTCACTTTTCTCCATTAAGCCACCCAATAATGAAAAGTCTCTGTTTTATTCCCTAGTGATTAAAACTAAACGCCATACGAACAGGCCATGATGGCCCAACGGTACCGAAAGGTCGCTGTGTGATGTTCAGCCTACAGGCATCACAGGATGCGGATATGGAGGGGCATGTGGTCAGCACACCGTTCTTCCGGCTGATGTAGTTTACTATGCCTGAGCCACTATTTCTCAATCAAGTAGCTCCTCAGTTCGCCTCACAAGGGCCAACAGCGCTCGGCAGTCCGGTTCGTTATTCATCCAAGTGTTAGCCCAGCCCGACAGCGATTAAATCGTGGTCTGACGGGAACCGATGTTACACGACGACAAAGCAATTAGTAGAAAAATAAACGATACCTGTAATATCACTACAAATTACAGCAAGGTTTTGAGAATTCTGAGTTGTTTGTAGGTTTCCATATATCTCTACCCCTCTCTCCCTCTATTTTAGGCAGTTTGGAATTGCTATCATACACACACTGTCTGTTGCTCTCCTAGGTGATAGATCCTTAGTGATTAATCCTTCCAAATATGACAGAATTGTTCTTGTTTATTGTCTGATTTGTACAAAGATCTGATCGAACTGCTATGCCACACACAATAATTACAACAATTCTATTACACTAGATTTCGTCAAACGCATTTTTGATACTTTCATAGCCTTCTGCAACAAGTATAAATACTCGCCTGTTGCAGCACTTCTAACTACTTGTTACAACAGTGTGTTTAAGTTATTAATAGCCTACAGTGAACTTGTGGCCCTTACATTCAGTCGTAGCCTTCTACTCCTGGCTGTTGCGTCTTGTGAAGTGGTTTCTTCTTGATCCGTTTGTTCGTTGTACGATCTGGCTCTTTCTTCTGTCTTCTTTTTGTGAGGGTTGCCTCCACTGATTTTGGACAGTTCTTGTAGTCGACTTATGTGGCTAATGGAACAGTTTATTTACTCATCACACTTGTGGATCATTTTCCCCGAAGCTTGAAAAATAGTTTGATAACTTACCATTGTAAGTTGGCTCCTCATCTTTCTTTCCGCGGTCTCATCCGAGAATGAAGGCATTTTAAGTCTTGTCACGCGACGACACTTGCAAGTTGCAAGTGAACAGATAAATCGATACGTAAAGGGAGATGAAAATCAAATATTCGAGGGCCACTTGACGGTTAAATATATATTATTAAGGTGTCTAGGAGTAGCTTGTTTGACTGGCAATCGAAACAGTCCTCCGTCCCAGGTTATAAAACTGCCACTGATTAAGTTTTGAGTGAAGATTGTCAGCAATGGAGGCCGAAGACTTCCGGCATAAAGAGTTGCCCTCATACTGCCAACCGCCTTGTCAAAGAGGTCGGAACAGCAGGCAGAGGCTTAGGGCACTTCTCTTGCCCCTGTGGTGAGAAATTGTCCCTTAAGGAAGAAGAATCAACAATGATCAACGGCATGAGAATGGAGAAGTTAATGGAAATCACTGTATTAAAGGCATATAATGTATATCCACAGCAAAATGTGATCTGTAATTGAAAAAAGTGTCATGATTATCGCTCCAAAAGATTTCGGAATAATCCAGCATTGGATCCCCGGAAGGTGACTACCAATGGGCAGGTGCCCATGAGAAAAAAAATCGAATAGCCAACGAAAGGATAACGTTCTACAAGTCGGGGCGTGGCATGTCAAAAGTTTGAACGTGGTAGGGAACCTAGAAAATCTGAAAAGCGAAATGCAAAGGCCCAATCCAGATGTGAAGTAGAATGGAAGGAAAACAAGGATGACTCAAGACTAATATCAACAATAGCAAAAAGTGGTATAATGCGAGTAGGATTCGTTATGAATAGGACGTTAGGGCAGAAGAAAGTTACTGTCAACAGGTCAGTGATACTGTTATTCTAACCAGAATCGACAGCAAAACCAACACCGACAACAATAATTTGAGTGTACATCTCAACGTCACAAGCAGAGGATAAAATGTCAGAGGAAGTATATGAGGTCTTGAATGGATAAACCAATACGTAAAGAGAGATGAAAATCTGATAGTGAAGGGGGATTGGAATGCAGTTGTAGGGGAACGAGTTGAAGAAAGGGTCACCTGAAAATATGAGCTAGGGGGTAGGAATGAGAGAGGAGAAAGGCTAATTGAGCTCTGCAATAAATTTAAGCTGGTCATAGCGAATAACCTGCTCAAGAAGCAAAAGAGGAGGAGGTATACTGGGGAAAAGCCAGGAGATACAGGAAGATTCCATGGTTTGGTAGATATTCCGATATCAGACATTGGTGTGTAAGGCATATCCACCATCACATATGTACTCAGACCAGAGCTTAGTAATGATGAAGAGTAGGCTGAAGTTTAAGAGACTGGTTCAAATGGCTCTGAGCACTATGGGACTTAACATCTGAGGTCATCACTCCCCTAGAACTTAAAACTACTTAAACCTAACTAACCTAAGGACATCACACACATCCATGCCCAAGGCAGGATTCGAACCTGCGACCGTAACACTCGTGCGTATCCGGACTGAAGCGCCTAGAACCACTCGGTCACACCGGCTGGTGAAGCTGAAGAGACTAATCAGGAAGAATCAATGTACAAAGTGGTGTGATACGGTTGTACTAAGGAATGTTTGCAGTGCGATAATGAATAGCTCAGTCGGCAGCTGAAGAGGGATGGACATATCAAAAAGAGCAATCACAGGAGCACAGGAAAGGCACAAGAAAGGTAACTGCGAAGAAAGCATGGATAAAAGAAGGATTACGTCATTTGATCGACGAAAGAAGCAAGTACGAAAAGGTTCAGAGACATTCAGGAATATAAAGATACAAGTCACTTATGAATCAAATAAATAGAAGTGCAGGGAAGGTAAGGCGAAATGGCTGCATGAAAAATGTGGAGAAATCTAAAAAGTAATGATTGTCAGAAGGACTAACTCAGTTTTTAGTAAAATCAAAACAACCTACGGTGAAATTAAAAGCAAAGCTGGTAACATTAAGTGTGCAATGGAAATTTCACTGTGAGACAAAGACGAGAGAGGAGATAGGTGGAAAGATACATTGAAGGCCTCTATGAGGGGACGTACTTGTCTTATGACGTGATAGAAGAAGATTTTGTGTCTTGTATCATAGAACTCAAGGAAGAGGATGTTGTTTGGTGGCTGGTATTCTCTTTCTACAACACATGTATTAGCAGGGTTCTTTATTTACATAAGCCAGAAGCTAATTATCTTTAAGAGCGTCCATGTGTTGTGGTATAAGCTCTTCCATAATAGCCCTTTCTAGCCTCACTGCCAGAGAAGTGCAAGTCCCACTGCTTGAATGACAGACGCCAAACTGGAGTGTGAGTTGGTACGTCAGTGACTGAGCTAGTAACTGAGCAACTGCGGTAGTAATTGAGACTGACAGACAGACCCTCCGACCAGCGGCAGCGGTGTGTTGCTTGCAAGTCTGTCTTTGGCCTCTCTCCTGAAAGGTGCGCTTGATCCAACGCCTACTATCGATATTCTTGCTACTTGCTACATCTTTGCTGACCAGCGTGCTGACCATAGCTTATGCCAGCACAGCAGAACCTGGCATCATTATGGAAGAAATGTGGGATCCAGTATAATAATCTGAATTTGAATGAGCTATGGAAGACTTAAGACTGAATAAGGAAGGAAGATAGATTACATTCCATCGGAATTTCTAAATTCAGTGGGGAAAGTAGCAACAAAACGACTATCCATGTTTGTGCGTAATGTGTATGAGTCTGGCAGTATTCCGCCAGTCTTTCGGAAAAACATCGTCCACACTATTTCGAATATTTCAAGAGTCGACAAGTTCGAGAATTATGGCAAATCAGCTTACCAGCTGCCGGCCGTGGTGGTCTCGCGGTTCTAGGCGCTCAGTCAGGTACCGCGCGACCGCTACGGTCGCAGGTTCGAATCCTGCCTCGGGCATGGATGTGTGTGATGTCCTTAGGTTAGTTGGGTTTAAGTAGTTCTAAGTTCTAGGGGACTGATGACCACAGATGTTAAGTCCCATAGTGCTCAGAGGCATTTGAACCATTGAGCTTACCAGCTCATATATAAAAGTTCCTGACAAAAGTAATATAAAGGATAATGGAAAAGAAAATTGACGATCTGTTAGATAAGGATCAGTTTGGCTTTAGGAAACGTAAAGGTACCAGACAGGCAACTCTGACGTTATGTTAATAACATAAGCAAAACTGAAGCAAAATCAAGACACGTTTATAGGTCACGTCGACCTGGAAAAAGAGTTCGACAGTGTAAAATGGTGCAAATGTTCGAAATTTTGAGGAAAATAGGTAGATAGGGGTAATATACAACATCTACATCTACGTGATTACTCTGCTACTCACAATATAAAGTGCATGGCAGAGTGTTCAATGAACCACTTACAACATGTACAAGAGCTGAGAGGAAATGATAAGAATGGCAGGTCGAGAACGAAATGCTCGGATTAAAAAGGGTGTAAGATTAGATTAGATTAGATTAATACTTGTTCCATAGATCATGAATACGACACTTCGTAATGATGTGGAATGTGTCATGTTAATAAAAGATGTCTGTACAAGATATTGCATTACACAAAATATTGCATGACACTAATGTTTAAGCTAGTTTTTTCCCCCTTAATTTATATCTAAAAATTCAGCCAATGAGTAGAAGGAGTTGTCATCTAGAAATTCTTTTAATTTATTTTTAAATGTTGGTTGACTATCTGTCAGGCTTTTAGTGCTGTTTGGTAGGTGACCAAAGACTTTTGTGGCAGCATAATTTACCCCTTTCTGTGCCAAAGTCAGATTTAACCCTGCATAGTGAAGATCATCCTTTCTCCTGGTGTTATAGCTATGCACACTGCTATTACTTTTGAACTGGGTAGGATTATTAACAACAAATTTCATAAGTGAATATATATACTGTGAGGTTACTGTGAAGATCCCTAGATCCTTAAATAGATGTCTGCAGGATGACCGTGGGTGGGCTCCAGCAATTATTCTGATTACACGTTTTTGAGCAATGAATACTTTTCTACTCAACGATGAATTACCCCAGAATATGATGCCATACGAAAGCAGTGAATGAAAGTAGGCATAGTAAGCTAATTTACTGAGATTCTTGTCACCAAAATTTGCAATAACCCTAATAGCATACGTAGCTGAACTCAGACATTTCAGCAGACCATCAATGTGTTGCTTCCAGTTTAACCTCTCATCAATGGCCACACTTAAAAATTTTGAAAATTCTACCTTAGCTACAGACTTCTGTTCAAAGTCCATATTTATTACTGGAGTTGTGCCATTTACTGTACGGAACTGTATATACCGTGTTTTATCAAAATTTAAAGAGAGTCCGTTTGCTGAGAACCACTTAATAATTTTGTGAAAGACATCATTTACAATTACATCACTTAGTTCTTGGTTTTTGGATGTTATTACTATACTTGTATCATCAGCAAAAAGAACTAACTTTGCATCTTCATCAATGTGGAATGGTAAGTCATTAATGTATATCAAGAACAGTAAAGGACCTAAGGCCGAACCCTGTGGGACCCCGTACTTGATAGCCCCCCAGTTTGAGGAATCAGCTGTTATTTTAACATTACATGATTCACTTATTTCAACTTTCTGCATTCTTCCAGTTAAGCATGAATTAAACCATTTGTCCACTGCCCCCCTCAAACCATAATGATTTAGCTTATCTAAAAGAATTCCATGATTTACACAATCAAAGGCCTTTGAGAGATCACAAAAAATACCAGTGGGTGATGTCCCGTTATTCAGAGCATTTAATATTTGATCAGTGAAAGCGTATGTAGCATTTTCTGTTGAAAAGCCTTTCTGAAAACCAAACTGACATTTTGTTAGTACTTTATTTTTACAAATATGGGAGGCTACTCTTGAATACATCACTTTCTCAAAAATTTTTGATAGAGCTGTCAGAAGAGAGATTGGGCGATAGCTGTTGACATCCGTCGTATCCCCCTTTTTATGCAATTGTTTTACAATGGCATATTTCAGTCTATCGGAGAAAACACCCTGTTCCAAAGAGCTATTACATACGTGGCTGAGAATCCTACTTATCTGTGGGGAACAAGCTTTAAGTATCTTGCTGGAAATGCCATCAATTCCGTAAGAGCTTTTACTTTTCAGTGAGTTTATTATTTTACTGATTTCAGAGGGAGTGGTTGGTGGAAATACAGTTGTTTCAAACTGCACAGGTATGGCCTCTTCTATCAGAAGCCTTGCCTCTTCTAGTGAATATCTAGATCCTATTTTCTCCACAACATTTAAAAAATGATTGTTGAAAATATTTCCAATTTCTGATTGTTTGTTAGTATACTTGTATTCAGTTTTATGGCACTTAAGTCTTCCTGTGCTCTTGGTTGCCCTGTTTCCCTTTCAATAATATTCCAAATTGCTTTAATTTTATTATCAGAGTTACTGATCTCAGACGTGATACACATGCTTCTGGACTTTTCTTAGTACCGCACAATAGTTTTTATAATATTGAACAATTTTGGGGTCAGTACTCCCTCTTGCTGTTAGATACAGTTCTCTTTTACAGTTGCAAGATATTCTTATTCCTTTAGTTATCCAAGGTTTTTTATATGTTTTCTTGGAATTATGTTTAACTATTTTCTTGGGAAAACAATTTTCAAATACCCTTAAAAATGTATCGTGAAATAAGTTATATTTCAAGTTTACATCAGGTTCCTTATACACTTCATCCCAGTCTAGCCACTTTAGGATTTCCCTAAAGTTTGCAATATTTATATTGTTAATTGAACGCACTGCATTGAAATTCTGATTTTATATACTGCATGGAGCTATGTCATGTACTGTAACTAACTGTGCACCATGATCTGAAAGACCATTCTCAACAGGATAAGCATTTATGTCCTTAAATTTATTTTGGTCTATAGAAAAGTTCTCTATCAGTGTCCTGCTGTTCTTTGTTATCTGAGTAGGAAAATCAATGACGGAGCTCAAATTGAAAGAACTGAGTAATACTACAAGGTCATTCTTCCTATTACACTCTTTCAGGGAATCAACATTGAAATCCCCACAAATGATATAACAGGGATGTAGTCTTCCGCCTTTACTGTTCAATCTATAGGTCGAAGGAGCGACGACGGAAATAAAAGAAAGATTCAAGAGTGGGATTAAAATTCAAGGTAAAACGATATCGATGATAAGATTCGCTAAGAACATTGATATCCCCGGTGAAAGTGAAGACGAATTTCAGGATGTGGCGAATGGAATGAAAAGTCTAACGTGTACAGATTATGGATTGAAAACAGTAAGAAACTTGGCATCAAAACTGCTGATCAGGAAGTTGACCAAGTTCAGGAATTCTGCTACCTAGGCAGTAAAATAGCTCATTGACATACGTAGCAAGGAGGACATGGAAAGCAGACTTGCAATGGCCATTCCTGGCCAAGAGAAATCTACTAGTATCAGACATAGGCCTTATTCTGAGTAAGAAATTGCTGAGTATTTACGTCCGAAGCACAACATTGGAAAACTGGAACAAAAGAGATTCGAAGCATTTGAGATGTGGTGCTGAAAATTAGATGGACTGATAAGGTAAGGAATGAGGTGGTTCTCCACAGAATTGGTACAGAAAGGGATATATGGAAAACGCTGACAAGAAAAAGGAACAGGATGATAGGACATCTGTTAAGACATCAGGTAATAACTGTGGAGGGTGAAAAGTGTAGACGAAGACAGAGTTTGTAATACCTCCTGCAAATAATTGAGGATGTACGTTTCAAGGGTACTCTGAAATAAAGAGGTTGGCACAGGAGAGGAATTCGTGGCGGGCTGCGTCAAACCAGTCAGACGACTTATGACTCAAAATTTAAAAAAAGATGTCTCAATTAAGTGGCATCAGACTTTTAAATAATGACAGCACAGGGGGGACAGATTGACTCCCAAGGTATACATGCCACTTTACTAAAGATACTAAGCGTGCGACAAATGACGTGCGTCCCATCGAACCTCTTTCTCCTTTTTATCCATGAATTTACACCAAAATAATGGAAAGTCATGAATGAGTTTTCAGCAAAAAGACAGTTTATGTTAAAACTGAAATTTATTCTTCCTTAAGCAATGCAGTATCTCCTCACTTGTCGTAATCACACTCGTTCATTAGTCGCAGCCACTCGTTCATACAGTTCTTCACAGTTTTTCTTTGGTGTTTGCTATTTATCGGACGTCTTTGAATGAAACATACTTTCCTCCGATACCAAATTAACCCGTTCCTCATATTATTCACTGTTACAAGCGATTTTATTTTCTCCGGATCGGGATGGATTCCTTCGCGGATGCTAGATGCTACAAAATTTTTGTTTCTTGGGAGGCGAAGAAGCACTTTTTCAGATTCAAGTGAAGACCTGCAGTCTGCAAACACCGCAACACGTTTGTCGGGCGGATTCAGATGTCTTCGAAAACACGTCAGCGTCATGGGGATAGAAAAGACACATCGTCCATTTAAGGTGCTGAAGCAAGTCATCCACCATACGTTCGAAAGTGGCTGGAGCATCACACAGTCAAAACAGCGTAATTCTGAACTTACAGATGGTGTCCAGAGTCCGAAGACTGGTCAGCCTCATCAACATCGATTTCCCAAAAGCCTTTCTGCTTGTCCGACTTGAAAAATGCTTTACTGCTTTCAAGCAGTCTAGGGTGCCATCAGCGCGTGGCAATGGACAGACAACTTTCTTTTTGATTTTTTTGAGTCGTTGGCACTCGTCGCAGAAATGCTATGTGCCCTTCTCTTTCTTCAGAAGGGCCACAGGAGAGAACAAACGATTTTCAAGAGTCAGTAGTGTCATCTTGCAGTACCTTCTCCTCTTCTTCCCGGATTATCCGTCATTCAGCTGGCGACACCAAATAAACTGTCGGAAAGTAATTAGTACACCTGCAAAGAAGATGTCGGTTGAAAAAGTCTTCTCGAGTTATCAGCCGAGTGGTGGCGTCGTCTTGTCGCAACGTTTCAATGAACTTCGTACCCATCATCCTCTGGCGAAGTCACAGAAGATGATGGGTACGAAACTCATTGAAACGTTGCGACAAGACGACACCACCACTTGGCTGATAACCCGAGAAGAATTCATCAGTGGAATACGACGAGAAAGGCTGCAATCGCATATAAGAAGATGTCGGTCTTGATCCGATGAGGGCGTGTGCCACATGATGGATGGTAGATCTACAGATAATGGTTTCAAAGTCATTCTCCAATAGATAGCGTAGTGGCATAGCTACCAGAACGCCATCTGTGTCTGCCCTTTAACAGGGACTGCTCACAGCCAGAAAGCTCAGTGTGAAGCAAGCAGGCAACTATGCCACAGAGACACACTCGTGCATCCTACAGCCAAGAGAGCAACTTTGATATGGGATAAATTGTGGTCTTCCGAGTGACAGGATGGTCCTTTCAACACAAGCTGGACGTGCTGTGTCAGTTGTGCACGGATGCTGGTATAAGTGATCACGTGAACATTCATAACCCATAGACGAGGTTATGGACCTCCACGCAGCACAGACGCCCGCCAGGATCGTAGTACTTGTAAGGGCAGCAGTGGCAGATCGTACAGCTACCACAGCACAGGTAAGAGGTCTCGTGAGCTGAGACATGTCAACACGAACAGTTGTGAACCGATTATTAGTGCGACTACAGGCACGCACACCTCTGTTCTATCCCGTCTTCCACTCATGCCACATACTCGACGACAACGGCTTGGCTGGTGCCGTCAGATGATTACTTGAAACATGCAATGGCGCGCCGTGGTCTTCAGCGATGAAAGCAGATTCTACCCGCACGTAGGTGACGGTCATTTGCGCATACGATTTAGACCTGATGAGTGCTGTTTCGTAAAGCAAATTCGTCCAAGCACACCGGCCACATCCCAGGCCTTATGGTCCGGGGCGCGATAAGCTACAACTCTCGTTCACCTTTGGTGTTTCTGGAGTGGACGCTAACCAGCGCTCTCTACTTGCAGAATGTTATTAGGTCCATCTTTTTTCATTCCTACAAGAGTCTGGTGATGTGTTGTTCCAATAGGATAATGCTGCCCACGCACTGCCCATGAAACTCAACGTGCTCTGCAAGACGTGCAGCAACTTCCCTGTCCAGAACAATCATTGGACTTGTCTTCAATCGAGCACTTGTGGTAGATGATAGGACGAGAGGTGACTCGTCCATCTCGTCAATCAAAAACTCTCACAGAACTACGTGAACAAGTCGAGCAGGCGTGGCGTAGCGTATTGCAGGACAGTATTCGACATCTGTATGATCGACTGGATGCCAGAGTCAGTTCCTGCACTGTCACCTGTAGAGGGACTGGGTTGTTTGGGGAAGGAGACCAGACAGCGAGGTCATCGGTCTCATCGGATTAGGGAAGGATGGGGAAGGGAGTCGGCCGTGCCCTTTCAGGGGAACCATCCCGGCATTTGCCTGGAGTGATTTAAGGAAATCACGGGAAACCTAAACCAGGATGGCGGGACGCGGGATTGAACCGTCGTCCTCCCGAATGCGATTCCTCACATGTAGAGGCTACACCACATACTAATATGTGTGTTTCAGTATGGGTCGATATTTGTTACCTCATAACTGCTCGTGCCAGGGACCTGTAAATGTAATCAATTCATGTACTCCATATCACTGTAACAAAAATAAATCTTGAGTTAATTAGAAACCTCTAAAAGGGTAATTGGTGGATGCTCCCCAGGGCTGATGCAATGTTTTACCATGGGTCCCTTGGTCAGTCCTTTCTTCACTACAGATCTGGAAACATCCAAATTTGTAACGGAACGGCCAATACTTGCGGATGTTGTTGCTCGCTGAAACCAGATCCTATTGGCAATTCAATAGTATCTTCCTCCAGTGCATTGCCTGTAGTGGCGGTAGAGCACGATTCTTAATCGGTGGCACTGAACTGCTCACCCTGGACTAGTTCGGCTGTTCCTACATATGTATTTTTAGCGACGAACTGTAGCTGCACATGACAGTTAGCTATTCAAAATTCTCCTTGATCACCTGCATTGCTTGTGATCATCTGGCATGTACATTTCTTTTGTGAGCCTGAGCGGTATTTTGAAGTCGACCAAAGATTCACAGTTTAAGTGAATACCTGGACAGACGACTGGAACTCCTCTTGTTGATAGTTAGTTAGTTACATGTTCCATGGATCATTTTGCACGATAGATCGTAATGATGTGGAACGAGTCGTTTTACATTCACGTCGCAAATTAATTAGTGCATGTGTTTACATTCTGAATATTTGTAAGATTTTCTTTTTATACAAAAAGAAATAAGATATACAGATGCGAGTTAGTAATTCCTGTCCACCACCTTTTATACATTACAGTAATAGAAATTATTCTATGGAATACAGGGACTTGTCAACCAGAAACTTCCTCAGTTTGCTATCAAATTGTACTTTGCTTTCTGTCAGTCATTTTATATCACTCGGTAAATGATCAAAAAATTTTATTGAAGCTCTGTGCACCACTTTTTGTACTAAATACCACCTCAATGTGGAGTAATGAATGTAATTTTTGCTTCTGGTATTATAATTATGTACCTCATTGTTCCTTTTGAACTGTAGTGGGTTATTTACAATGAACTTCGTGAGAGAATAAATATATTGCGAATCAGTAGTCAGAAAGCCCAGCTCTTTAAACAGATGTCACCAAGACGATTGTGGGTGAGCACCAAATATTACTCTTGCATCTCGTTTTTGTGCAATGAAAATTTTCTTTTTAAAGATGAGTTCCCGAAAACATTATTTCATATGACATTATTGAACGAAAATATGCAGAATACGTCAACTTGCTGTTTTGTCTCTCCCCATCATTTGCAATGATTCTACGCTCAAATGTTGCTGAAATAAGTTGTTTTTAGGAGTTGCAGAATGTGTTTTTCCTATTTAAATTTTCATCAATAGGGACACCTAAAAATTTTAAAGTTTCCACCCTGTTTGTTATTTCCTCATCGTGTGTTAAACTTCTAGGTGTAGTACCTCTAGATGTGCCGAACTGAAAATGTTGTGTCTTTTTAAAATTTACGATGAGACTGTTCGGAGATAACCAGTCAATGATACTTTTAAGAACTTTGTTTACCATTTCCACTCTTTCTACACGTATGCTTTGATTTATTACAACTCTAGTGTCATCTGCAACATGAACTAATTCTGCTTGTGTTATACTATACGGAAATTCATTTACATATATGACAAACAGTAGTGGACCTTAAACTGTACCTTGAGGAACCCCATACGTGATTTCTTCCCACCCAGAATTATGTCCCTGGACTATACTGCTTGAATTACTGAGCACACCTTTCTGCATTCTTTCCACTGGTTGGCTATGCCATCAGTCCCATAAAACGTGAATTTATCTAGGAGAATAGTGTGAGTCACACAGTCAAGTGCTTAGAGAGGTCGCATAAAATTCCAACCAGTGTTATTTTATTATGTAACGCTTGTAAAAACTGATGAATGAACACATAAATGACATTCTCAGTAGAGCAGCCGTTCTGAAACCTAAACTGTTATCGGCTAAGGATACTATTGTTGCTAAGGTGCGACACAATTCTAGAATACATCATAACAGGATAGTAATGTCTTCATCAGTAAATAACTGTTCAGTGTGATATTTGTTATATGTGCTTGTTGGAAGAGTTTCGTGAGTGTGGAGTTCTGATCTTGTAATATGTGCAAGAAGTTCCATCCAAAAATAATGTTCTGATTACATTCTGTTAAAACGATGAATTTGAAGGGTTGTGTTCTCTCGTTAATATTTATAATTGCAATACATGTTCCCTTCTGCTGGACGTATTTCCTATGTTTGTCCTTCAGCACAGTCACTTTTGTTGTGTCCTCGCCAATGGACGCAACCAGAGCTGGCACTCTGAGACAGTTTCTGACTGGCTCCACCGGCAGCGGTTTGAAGTTAGCCGCCAACCACAAGCGCGACCCAATCAGCAACCTCTGCGCCGCTGCCGATGTGATGGATTTCCGCGTTATGATAAGCGGCGGCCACGGGCAGCAACAGACGGCTCATGTTCAGCATTGGCCATATGTCAGTTCAGGTACGGAGTTCCAGGCTTGCGGTTCGTAGCTGCAGTTGGTAGTGCAGATCAACCTGCGAGATTTAGTCTACAAAAGGAGTCGCCTACACCCTTCACACAGGGACAAGTATTTACTACGGTTCAAAATGGTCCAAATGGCTCTGAGCACTATGGGACTAAACATCTGAGGTCATCAGTCCCTAGAACTTAGAACTACTTAAACCTAACTAACCTAAGGACCCCACCCATCGATTCCCGAGGCAGTATTCGAACCTGCGACCGTAGTGGTCGCACGGTGCCAGACTGAAGTGACTAGAGCCGCTCGGCCACGCAGGCCGGCATTTACTACTGCGATTGACAGTGTGTTGCCCAGGATGGACGTAGTCTTGTTGACACTGTATTCAGTAACGCACTTCTTGACAGGCCACAGCTTAGTTTTATCTGTCCGCAAGCACATCCAACGAGTTGCTATACAACTTTAGTTAAGTATCATAGTCCAATAAAGTGTTTATTTGTGTGTCACTAATTTTTTTGCGCTGTCAGAGTTGCTCCGTCCACCTCGGAGCACCTACACCTAATACAATGTGTGCAAGCCGCTCTACCCAGGCGACCTGTACAAATCTACTTTCGGATCTTTTTTAGCTGGCAACGGTTAACATTTGACATTACACAAAAAGAAGCCTCTGCCTCGACTAGTGACTGGACAAGCTTGCCTTTGATGGTAACGTCAGTTGTCCATGGAAGATACTAATCTGTAGCGACCTTATCTCCATGGTTGGTTTTCTTGCTTAGTTTTCGCTAATTTACCGACTAGGCGAATGTCTGGTACCCCTGTTCTTGTGATGGGGAACAGGTATGACGTGTTGGAGACCGACGTCATCCAGAGTATGACAATGGGCTTCTTCCCACAGTTCGACTATAACACTTTGCAATTGACACTCTTGAATAGAACTGTTGTTAAGGTTGACTTCTTGCGGCCTAATATTTGTCGAACACTCGTCTTCTTTCCCAGCAGTAGTGTGCGACGTCTCTAGGATGTACACACAGGAAACATACCGACGTGTTAGCTTCCTACCTCCAAATTCCTGTTTGTTTGTGGCGTCTTATACTTGGCGGAGGAGTTGGTTGTACCTGCTCTGGTCGGATGGTGAGTTGTCATCTGACGGCTGCGGAGCAAGTCCATAGGGTCCACATTTGGCAGTTGGTCATATCTCCTTCATCTGATTTTTCTGTTGAATTTCCTCGATGCACTGGCACTAATTGACGAATTCCTCTGATGTTGTGACATCCTTTGTCATAAGGGCTTGATATATGTCTTCTGTGACTCCTTCATAAAGCATGAGATTCTGTTGGCTTCTGTCATATTCGAATTCACAATATGGCATAAGGCCAAAACTTACTGTATCTAAGACTGTCGTTCCCCCATGACCCCGGGCCTTTAGTTGTTCTTCTGCCAAGTGGATATGCTACTGATTGTCACCCATTTCGGCGTTGATTTTATCCGAACTGTCATTATTCTCTTCATTACTCTCGAAACACTGTTGGATTGTAACATCCAAATAAAAGTACACATTTCTGAAAAACATCATGTCATCCCACGTGTGGTATCTGGCGACTTGGCCGAATCCTTTCAGCCATTCGTCAGGTCCTGGCATCGTCTCTGGAATACCCTGATGGATGCCTGATGTGCAGCTGACTTACCGCTATTTTGGAATTCATTGGTGTCCTGAATATACAGACCTTAGGAATTATGTACTGTTTGTATTCCACTTCCTCCAGTCTGTGTAGAAAAAGACCTCTAAATCGCCTAATCGGATGCATGGTGATGTGAAGTACTGGGCGCCTCCACCTAACAATGTCACCTCATAAACACAATCAGGTTACATTCATTAAATTCTCATGATCGAGGTTTATAGTCGTGCAGAATTTTCTAAAGGACATCATATTCGCCGTTGACTGTAGAACATGTTTATTTCACAATCGTAATTTGGGTCTTTTGGCCATTTTCAAGTGGTACTGCAAAAAATTTGCTTCAGCACATCATTTGACGACGTATGGAGCTTCACACTCGTCTGATATTACGGTACTTCTATAGTGAAAAGGCTTATTTTTAGCGATGACGTCTGTACATGTCGTAGGATTTGAAAGTTTGACATATGCTGGAGAAAAACCCTTTGCAGTATAGCTTGAAAATAGCCAAAAGGGCGAAATTGCAACTGTAAGATAAACAGTTTCTACAGTCATGTCCTTTGAAAAGTTCAAATTCGAAAGCAGGTTCGTCAATAAAGTGCAACACTGAATGCACATTTATTAGAGGCACCATCGTACAGGCACAACATAACTGCCTCCTGCATGGAAAGTGCTCCTATTTATACAAACATAGAATATTCCAGAGTATACAAACATTCTAACCATTAGAAATTTCTAGAAACTCTAGAAATGATAAAAATTAAATAAAAATTATTTGATGATGTTTGGAGTTGAACCGGCGACCCAGAGCACCCAAGCCGTCAACGCTAACCGCTACTCTACACAGAGCACAGCTCGAGGACTGTTACAACGTTTGAGGATACAAAATCTTCACGGATTACAATGTATTCGTATGTTGAGGATGGTAGTGTTGTAAATATGATAGTTCAGGCAACACCATACGCAACCACAGTGCAAAACAGCCTTTACCTAAAACTACCATGTTAAACATCTTCTTTGTTCCCTCTCATGAGAGTCTTTGGTCTATTACGAGACGCAATAATTTGACACTTTGATTCTCTTTGTTTGCACTATTAGAATAAAATAAATTGCAATTGCTTTAGACTCATTTAGTCACAGCTAATCAGTTTTATACCAGTGGATACTATTCTCAACTATCTTTCAGCTTTTTGCTCAAACTACTTACAAATTCTAAACTGACGAGATCAGTGTCAAGTCATCAGTGTAAAGGATGTATTTTCAATCATATTGTTTGAGATGTCATCAACATAAGTAATGAAGAGGGAGGGCACAGGAACAGAGCCCTGTGGCTTTCATCTTTTTCTTTTCGTGAGTTCTGATCTCTTCTTATCTACCTTCAATAGCTGTTGACTGTTGTTTAGATGGGAGCTAATTAAATGCGGTTGCTTATCTACAGTATCGTAACATACTACCTTTTTTGTAATAAAGTCATGCACTATAGAATCAAAAACTTTAGTACCTAGGCTTATATCAGTCTGCAAAAGTATTATTCGGTGACAGCCACTTTCTTTTTAAGAAATTAAAGCCTCAGTAACATGATACAAAAATTTAATTCTAATATTAATACATTTACTGCGTGTGCTATTTTTGCTACTCTTTTTCCTCAAATATTTAAAAATCAGTGTGGTATTCTTGAATTTTATTAATCTTTCATTAACCCAACGTATTTTCACTGCAACGTTTATCACTTTTCTTAGTACTTCATTCAATTCACAATAAAAATGAACTTATGGAATATTAATAAGAATTTAAAAAAACAATACGGAATTTATTTAACATGTTAAACATTACTGCTTAGATATTATAGCACCACCAACGCAGGGAGGGGCAGCTATGAACCAGGTTGCCGGCAGCGAGGTTTATTGCCAGCGGACCAGCTGTCTGTATATTAGACGATGTGGACCCGGACAGCGCCTCAGATGCGTCACGGAGAAGGAAGCCCGCCAAGATAAGGTGCTCGTCCTGAGATGGCAGGAGACGGCTGGTGTGCGTGGGAGAGTCAGACGCGGTGCTAGAGTATATCTGCAATGGCCTAACTCTAGAAGGGACTTTCATGGTTTTGAACCGGTGACTTCTACTGTCAGATCCATGTGGCGACCTCACCCAGCACAGCCCCCTTTTCCCTGATAGAACTATGAGACTGACAGTTTCGTTACCGTTTCTCGCTCTCTTGTCTGCTGTGACCGCACATCACCTGCTTCGTTCAGCTGTCTTAACGGTTATTTTGATATTTGCTTTTGTTTCTCTTCTGTATTTATTGACGCAACATCTTGTGGATATACGACTGGAATTTCATGACGTTTTTGTGTTTCCGCTACTGCTACGGAAGATTGCACAACTGAATGTTTATTTCTGGATTTCTGTCCACCACTATGTCGGATGATACTACCTATTCCGTCACCTCGCTACTGTTTTCTGTACGATTCTGGATACACTGTTTCAATTCTGTACGAAGGTCTTCATACTGTTTCTGATTTTTCGAGACTATGTTTTCAACGCGTGTGTCGAATCGTTTTAAGCCGGCCGCTGTGGACGAGCGGTTCTAGGCGCTTCAGTCCGGAACCGCGCTGTTGGTACGGTCGCAGGTTCGAATCCTGCCTCGGGCATGGATGTGTGTGTTGTCCTTAGGTTAGTTAGGTTTAAGTAGTTCTAAGTCTAGGGGACTGACGACCTCAGATGTTAAGTTCCATAATGCTTACAGCCATTTGAACCATTTTCGAATCGTTTTAATGCCGCTCGCGTGACACGTTTTCTGACATTGAGCTCTTCCACAATTTGTTGCGCCTTACCAGACGTCTTACGTGCTAACTTATTCACTATTTGATTAATGTTAGATGCTGCATCCTCCACCTGGTTAGCGTAAGAACGCATCTTTTTCTGGTCAGCTAGTAACGACTGTATAAGCTCCAGCGAGTCTCTCGCCTCTCTCCGGATTTCAGTAATCTGTTCATTAACTCCCGTTCGTAGTTTTTTACTCATCTTCACGGACTTTTTCGAAGCCAGCGTAAGTTTCAAATTGGAGACTACTTAATGCAGCAAATTTCTCTGTTTGTAACTTTGCTGTTTCAAATGTTTAATTCGCTGTTTCTGCTTTTAAGTCTGCTAACCCTGCATTTGTTTCAGATTTGAAATCTGCTAGCCTTGCAATTGTTGTTTCACTCGTTTGCTTTACTACCATAGTGAGTTGCTTCAATAATGCGAACACACTATCTCATTCTTCACAATCGTCACCTGTCACTATTTCAGGTAAATTTTGACGTTTGCGACTTTCGCGTGGCGTTTCACCGACTTCCGTGCACAGTGCGGACGCACTTACACGCATTCTTTCTTTTGGAAACTGTCCTGTTTACTTCGAAATTACTATATTTGGTTCAACATAGCGAAGTTGCTCGTCCTCCGACTCTATTTCTGACCAACTAGATCCATCATTTGCTTGTTTCCGTGCATTCTCAGACTGTGACACCAATCGTGAAGCTGCTACCATTCCCTCTGCACTATCACTACGTTCCGTTCCGTGAGTCGCACTCGATACTTCTTCTTCTACGTCTATCTCTTTCTTGTCTAGATCTTCAGATTGAGGTACCTGCGACACTCTCCGTTCTTCCTCCATCTCTGATCGTCTCGCTAACCTCTGTCGTTCTCGAATTGCGCGAGCTTGCGCTCTCGGCAACATCTTACACAATTCCAAAATATCATAGAAAGTTTCTTAGATTATGTACACATCATTAGCAACACTGTTTGTGGATTTTCAAACCCAACCCAACAACGCCGTGAATAACTTCGCTAGCTCCAGCAACGTCATGACAAGCTACTTCTACACAATGACAAGTGTTCTACTACTTGCTAATACAGCTTTTCTAAACTTTGGATCACACATTTACTGTATTCCGTCCACTATACATTTACATAACCTCGTCACAAAATAACACGAAAAAAATATTTTTTCAAAATTGAAAAAGTTTTATTTTTCTTACTAATTCTAATTTTTCTTACTAATCCAGGCAGACCAATTGCCATCCTCGCAAGGTCGCCATTTGTAAGGTGCGATATTTTTGCTTTACTTATTCTATGATTGAAAACAACTGTGTAAGTTGAAATGAGATGTTTAATGTCGCAATATTAGCACAAAAATACACGCTTTTACACAGTTTTCAGTGTGACAACAAAAAACAGTTGTCAGGATAATGCATCTCGTCAAAACAAAAAGTGAAATAATACTAAACACAACAATATTAAATATTAACTCTCAGAAAGTTAAATTATCCTAAGCACGACAATATTAAAGTTTAACTAGAAGTTTCTTTACAAAATTGTTCCTACACTTACGTTTGGCGTTGGTCAGTACTACGAAAATCGTCCAATTCCGGTTCAAAGTTCGGTATTATGTTTAGGATAACAATCAAGTCTATGGTGGATGGTTAGTTATGTGACAAATTGAGCAAAAGATTACCTAAGGTAGCTCGAGTTTACAATGGACGCAAGCTGGTGAACCAACAAGTTCACCTCTGCACGTGGTATTACCTTAAGCTGTCGTCTGCTAGGCCACTCTCTTACGCTGAAATTCCTATAAAACTAATTAAACCTTTGCTGAATTTACCAGCAGAAACTTTCCCTAATGTTTCTCGTTATGTGAGAAAACATGTACTCATCCCTAGTCTTAGAAAGTGGCGATATATACACGCATGGTTGGAGCAGGGTGCATATTATAATGCCCTCAGCTCTCACAAAAACAATTAACTAATTGGCTGGTTCGTTTCTCCACAGTTGGAGCTAACTGATTCTACAGCTAATTTCTAGCTGTATGTCAGCCGCTGTGAACGCAGTGTTCACCCAAATTTCTTCTCTGAGTCGTACAGAGCGTTATGCGCTCCATTCTGCACTTCGACAGTTCAGAGAAGAGTCCCCAAAATTTCCCGTCTTGCCTTACTCATAGTCAAACTGTCTCCCCACCTGGGTTCTTTCGGTCTTCACATCACAGCTTTTTCGACCGATAGGAGTGTTCCTCTTATATTGTGGAAACTCTCTCACCCAATCGCAAGGTCCCTACCATTAAATTGAGTCGGAACTTTGGCTCTTTTCTCCTTCCAACCGCGTTTCCGCCAATCGGACGTTTTGTGACCGTTACATACGCCTAAATGCGTACATTGACTCTCTCTTGTGTGTAGAACTCGCTGGACACGTGATCGAAAATGCGTCACTGGTCTTGTTTCATATCCATTTGGAATTACGAAACGCAGTTTTCTAAATGCTTTCTATCCTGTCCTCCCTCAGATGGGCCTTTATACTCACCCTCTCCATCTGAGTCACTTGGTCGGTCGTTCACCTTCTGTCTGGGACTGCCCTTTAAGTGGTTACCATGACCTTTGCTCCTGCTTGCCCCTGTGAATTCCAAACTAAAACGCCTGTCGCTGCTTGTTGCACCTTCTGCTCATAGACAAAATGTTAAAAAGCAGCATATTTAGGGGCCTTTACACTCGGGCACTAACAACATTTCCGTTAGTGTATGTGGTTTTTTATTTTAACAAATTTTATTTCAGTTTACTGGGAACCATAACAGCATTACTGAGTTTTTCACCACACACTCAGGGATTGAGCATGTTTAATCACCATACCAAAAAAAAGTAAGATAAATAGTTGTCACTTTGAATTGCTTTCCATTTCTGTTTTTAGGGCTTGATGTTTTTAGGGCTACAAGATGGTCCACTCAGTACAATAAATTATCCTATCGAAAAAACAATACAATAATGCTGTTATAGATTGGTGAGCCAAAGAAACTGATACACCTGCCTAATACCGTGTAGGGTCGTCGCAAGCACGCAGAAGTGCCGCAACACGACGTGGCATCGACTCGACTGATGTCTGAAGTATTGCTGGAGGGAACTGACACCATGAATCCTGCAGGGCTGTCCATAAGTCCGTAAGAGTACTAGGAGGTGGAGTTCTCTTTTGAACAGCACGTTGCAAGGTAACCCAGATATGTTCAATAATGTTCATGTCTGGAGAGTTTGGTGGCCAGCGGAAGTGTTTAAACACAGAAGAGTGTTCCTGGAGCCACTCTGTAGCAGTACTGGACGTGTGGGGTGTCGCATTGTCTTGCTGGAATTGCCCAACACCGTCGGACTGCACAATGGAAATGAATGGATGCAGGCGATCAGACAGGATGCTTACGTACATGTCACCTGCCAGTCGTATCTAGACGTATCAGGGGTCCCATATCATTGCAACTTCACACGTCCCACACCACTACAAAGCCTCCACCAGCTGGAACAGTCCCCTGCTGACATGCAGGGTCCATGGATTCATGAGGTTGTCTCCACACGGACACACGTCCAGCCGCGAGATACTATTTGAAACGAGACTCGTCCGACCAGGCAACATGTTTCCAGTCGTCAACAGTCCACCGTCGATGTTGACGAGACCAGGCGAGACATAAAGCTTTGTGTAGTGCACTCATCAAGGGTACACGAGTAGGTCTTAGGCTCTGAAAACCCGTATCGATGATGTTTCGTTGATTGGTCCGCACGGCGACACTTGTTGATGGCTCAGGATTGAAATCTGCAGCAGGTTGCGAAAGGTTAGACTTCTGTGACGTTGAACGATTCTCTTCAATCGTCGTTGGTCGCGTTCTTGCAGGATCTTATTCCGGGCGCAGGGATGTCGGAGATTTGATATTTCACTGGACTCCTGAAATCCACGGTACTCCCGAAAGGATTGAACTTAAGTGACGTTGAAAGAGTCTGTTCAGTCGTCGTTGGACCCGTTCTTGCAGGATTTTTTCCGGCCGCAGGGATGTCGGAGATCTGATATTTCACCGGATTCCTGATATTCACGGTACACTCGTGAAATGGTCATACGGGAAAATTCCCACTTCATCGCTACCTCGGAGATGTGTCCCATCGCTCTTGCGCCAACTATAACACCACGTTCAAACTCATTTAAATCTTGATGACCTGCCGTTGTAGCAGCAGTAACCGTTCTAACAACTGCGCCAGACGCTTGTCATCTAGGTGTTGCCGAACGCAATGCTGTATTCTGCCTGTTTCCATATCTCTGTGTTTGAATACGAAAGCCTATACCAATTTCTTTGGCGCTTCACTGTAGAAAATACGGTACATCAATGATAATATTCACACTACTGCAGAACACAACTGTGGTAAAACTGAACTGAAATGCCCAAGCTGTGGAGAGTTCAGGATGGAATAACAACAATACCAGAATGAGAAGGCGAAAGTCCCGAGTTCGAGTCTCGATCCGGTACATAGTTTTAACCTGCCAGGAAGTTTCATATCATCGCACCCTCCGCTGCAGAGTGAAAATCTCATTCTGGAAGTTTCAACAATATCGTTTAACTGAAATACCGTATTGTTGTTTGACAATGTGTGAGGTCTATGGTGGCAAATGAAAACAGCAATAAAATTTAAGAAGCGGCTACAAATACAAAAATAAGGCAATAAATATAATATGAGGGACATTTCTGCTAATCGCCAGAATGTTAGGAAAACCCACATGCAACCAGCCATAGACAAAAGATGCTGTTTTACAAAGTGCTCTCGCGCTAACGCCATAACCGGTGCACTGGTACAGACGATAATACAATTAACTTAAGATAAGCAAAGTGTAATAATAATAATATTGAGTAAATAAATTGTATTTAATTTCTTTGAAACAATAACAGTTATATGCATGCATTGAATAATTAAAAAATAAACAGTTCTTATTTAAAATTTAAGGAAACTAATTACATTTCATAATTTTAAAACACAACAATTCGCTTTATGTCTAAAACAGAAATCCCTCAATTTCTTAACAATAATATGTAAATGTTTGCGTCACACCATTCATTTTGCGGCTGTACACCAGTGTGGCACGACACACCGGTTGCGGAACACTGCACTACATTACCCTCTACAACTAACAAGACCCGGTCTGTGAGGTAGTCCTTAAATCCAGTTCCGTGTTATGCTTGTACAACATACAGAGAAAATTTCCAATCAAAACTACTGGCAACTTACCCACGTGGATTAAATACTGTGCACAGTTTTATTTACTACGCTACTGTACTTGACAGTATTTGTTATAGTTGTCTTGCGCTTCTGGTATCTTAACCTTCACAGCTTGTGCCGTTGCTTCCTTTCCCCTTAACTCTAAATTTACACTTTTTTCTGATTTCATGCCACAGGACTCCACTCTCACTCTCTCTCATGCTCCCAGGATCCCGTCTACTGGAGCCTGGACTATCGGAGGTTAATGCTGACGGTCAGCTTTCCGTCTCAGAAGAACAAAAGCTATGCATAACAGAGTTAGAGCTATTGCGGCATTTGTTATGGCAGCGCTCAAAATCACTGTCACCTATATTGTCATTCTCCGAGCTGCTGTACATGCTTTATTGATTGATTGATTGATTGAGGAGTGTTATGGTACTAAACGGCGAGGTCGTCAGTCCCTGTGTGCTATATAAACCACTCAGCTGAGATTTGCCTGTACTCCACAGCAGTAAGTGGATCCAGGAAGTGGATTAAGCCAGATTCCAAAATTTGGTTAAGAAGCGTTATATTCGGCGCTGGCAATAATTCCAAAGCTACGTGTGGCCAATACAACTGTGGTTGTGATATGTCCAGTTGGGTGATTCTAGTAATCGTGGCTGGTAGATGGTGGCTGACCCCGTTATGTCATATGTAGACCCATTGATTAACAACCCACTTCCTTAAGTTCAGTCTGCCTGACCTGAATGAGCTTCCCCTGCTGGTAATAACTCGCCACTACTACCTCGTTACCGAAAGTACAGTAGATCCAATGATAACTAGCTTGCTAGATATGCAGTCTGGGTTCAATGATATCCTTCGGAAACTTATCCCTTCTAGTTGGCTAATAACAACTGTACCACACATGTGTATGGACTGGTTTGTACTGCCCTGCTCAGACACACCGTGACTTTTCCCCTTCAACAATGTTGTAACTCCTCGTCTGCCATTATTGCATGCCTCCTACTCTTTTCCGAAATCAACCGTGTGTCTTCATCTGCACGAACTTTCCAAGAACTACCAACTTCACTGGGTACGTGTGAATGGCGTAGCACTTAAACTTGCCATTAGTGGGATCTGCCCCCATAGCAGAGTGGTCAGCATGGCAGAATGTAATGCGACGGACCCGGGTTCGAATCCCGACTGGATCGGAGATCTTCTCCGCTGCTGGAGTGAGTGTTGTGTTGTCCTCATCATAATTTCATCTTTATCGACATCGCCGAAGTGGCATCAGCTGAAAAGACTTGCACCAGGTGACCTGTCTACCAGCTGAGAGGCGCTAACCACATACATGTTTCATTATTTCCTGTTATGGGGAACCGAATTTGAATATTTAATTGTGTTCGGTTAGTCCTCACTTCTACTGATGCAGTGTGTCAGTAGAAGGGCAGGTTTCAACAACTGGGTTCCAGACGGTAGCTCGCTCCGTGCTTTATGTAACCCCGACAGGTACTGCTCAGGAGACCGAAGATTGGCACACTGTTGTCGATACAATGCGTGGTGTATGGCGTCTTGCAAATTTGACACTACCCCTTGTGCGAGTCATACAGTATCCCCTAATGCTTGTAACAGCCTCATCACTACAATTCCCTTGTCCAAAACTTCTACTCGTGCTTGCAGAACTTCAAATTTCCGATTCATCGCGTCCTCCGATGCCCTAGCGTAGTTCAGTACAGTAGTCGATTTCCTTAACTACCGAATGTTGTGAAGCACTTCACTCTCCAAATTCCCTGTCTATGGAGTGTACCACACTTCTGCTAACTTATATCCCTCTGCCAATTTTTTAATGCTTCCACAGTTTCATTTAATTCTCTAATATCCCCCGCACCTGCAGTTCAAAATACTGTTTTCAAAATTTTACCCGCGGCATCCAACCATCCTCTCTTCCGCCGTGTTTGTGATATAACTTTTACTGAAACTTCCAGGCAGATTAAAACTGTGTGCCGGACCGAGACTCGTACTTGGTACCTGTGCCTTTGACAGACAAGTGCTCTAATATCTTTTTTTATCTCATTTAGTTCTGTATTGTTCGTTGAATTTGTTCATTGTGGACGTCCGATGACACTCGTACAGGTTATTCGTTGATCCGCTCACGCAGTTTTTTATTAGAGAGGGTAGCTAAACCCTCTGACCAGACACGCTGAGCTACCGTGCCGGCACAATCTGAGGTACCCAAGCACGACTCACGCCCCGTCCTCACAGCTTTTATTTCTGCCAATACATCGTCTCCTATCTTCCATACTTTTGCTGCCTGTCTCATTTTTTTCTCGTAGTTGTGTAGTCTAGGTTAGCATCATTGATTACTAATCAAAATTATCCTCATTCCCAGGTTAGAAAACTTCCGCTGATTAAATTTTGAATAAAAATAATTAGCAATGGCGGCCGAAGATTTCCGGCACAAGAAGTCAACCTCATTCTGCCAACGGCCTTCTCAAAGAGGGCAGAGGAGCGGACACAGGTTCAGGGCACTCTCTTGCCCTTGGGGTGGGAAACTGTCCCTAAAAGGCGGAAGAATCAACACTGATCAACGCCATGAGGACGCATTAACGACACATAAAGTGTATCCGCAAGACACACGGCCTGTTACGATAAAGTGTCACGTTGATCACTCCATTGGCAAAAGGTTCCAAACTAGTCTCCCATTCCGATCTCGAGGAGGGAACTGTCAAACTGCAGGTGACTATGAGAGGAAGATTGAATAACATTGAATAACCAACGAAGGTATAACGTTCAACGAGTCGGGGCGTGGAATGTCAGAAGTTTGCACGTGGTAGGGGAGCTAGAAAATCTGAAAAAGGAAATGCTAAGTTTCATTCTGGATACAGTGGGCGTCAGTGAAATGAAACAGAAAGAAGTCTAGGATTTCTCGTCAGACGAGTGTATGGTAATATCAATAGCAGCAGAAAATTGAATAACGGGAGAAGGATGCGTTATGGCTAGCAAGGGAGGGCAGACAGTGTGATACAGTGAATAGTTCAGTGAAAAGGTTGTTCTCGCCAGAATCGACAACAAACCAACGCTGAAAACAATAGTTCAGGTATACACGTGAAATTCGCAAGCAGAAGATGATGAGATAGAATATATGAGGATATTGGATGGGTAATTCAGTACAAAAAGGGAGGTGAAAATCTAATAATCAAGGGGGATTGGAACTCAGTTGTAGGAGAAGGAACATATGTTTGCTAGTAGAAATGAGGGAGGAGAAAAGCTAATTGAGTTCTGCAACAAATTTCACCTAGTCATAGCGAATACTCCGTTCAAGAGTACAAGATGAAGAGGTATAACTGAAAAAGGCTGGAACATGCACGAAGATCTCAATCAGATTACATCATGGATACGCATAGATTCGGAAATCAGATACCAGATTGTAAGGCATACCCAGGAGCAGGTACAGACTCAGATCACAATTTAGTAGTGATGATGAGCAAGGTGAAGTTTAAGAGACTAGTCAGGAGGAATCAGTGCGCAGTGGGATACAAAGTTCTAAGGAAAGAAGAGATATTGTTGGAGCTCTCCAAGGCCTTAGACACTGTGATACGGAAAAATTCAGTAGGCAGGTCAGTTGAAGAGGAATGGACGTCTCTAAAAAGGACAAGCACAGAAGTTGGTAAGAAAAACATAGATACAAAGAAGGTAACTGCGGAAAAACCATGGGTAACAGAAGAAATACTTCAGTTGGTCAAAGAAAGAAGGAGGGCGAAAAGGTTCAGGGAAATTCAGGAATATAGGGATACAAGTCACGTGGGAATGAAATAAATAGGAAGTGCAGGAAAGCAAAGGCGAAATGGCTACATGAAAAATGTGAAGAAACAGAAAAAGTCACCATACAGAAAAGTTAAAACTATTTTCGGATAAAGTAAAAGCAAGGGTGTGACATAAATAGTGGAATGGGATTTCCACTGATAAATGCAGAGGAGAGAGTGGATACTTGGAAAGAGTACTTTGAAGGCTTCTATGAGAGGAGGACGTATCTGACGACATGATAGAAGAAGAAGCAGGAGTCAATGGAAAAGAGACAGGGGATCCAGTATAGTTAGGCATTAGGAGAGCTTTGGAAGACTCAAAATCAAATAAGGCAGAAGGGTAGATAACGCTCCATCGGAATTTCTAGCAACAAAACGACTATTCAGATTGATGTGTAGACTGCATGAGAATGGCGATATGCCATCATACTTTCGGAAAAATATCATCCATACAATTCCCAAGTTTGCAAGAGCCGACAAGTGCGAGAATTATCGCACAATCAGCTTAACAGCTCGTGCATCCAAGATGCTGACAACAATACTACACAAGAATGGAAAAGAAAATTGAAGATCTGTTAGATGGCTATGAATTTGGGTTTAGGAAAGATAAAGGCACCAGAGTGCCACTTCTGACGTTGCGTTTGATGATGGAAGCAAAGCTGAAGAAAAATCAAGGCGTGTTCATAGGATGCGTAGACCCGGAAAAAGCGTTCGACAATGCAAAACGGTACAAGATAGGGATAAGCCGGAGGGGAAGACAGGTAATATATAATGTGAACAAGAGCCAGCAGTTGTGGCCGAGCGGTTCTAGGTGCTTCAATCCGGAACCGCGCTGCTGCTACGGTCGCAGGTTAGAATCCTGCCTCGGGCATGGATGTGTGTCATGTCCTTAGGTCAGTTAGGTTTAGGTACTTCTAAGTCTAGGGAACTGATGACCACAGATGTTAAGTCCCACAGTGCTTAGAGCCATTTGAATTTGAAGAACCAAGAGGGAACAATAAGAGTTAAAGACCAAGAATGAAGAGCACGGATTAAAAAATATATAAGATAGTCTTTCGCCCCTGCTCTTCAACCTACATGTCCAAGAAGCAATGATACAAATAAAAGAAAGGTTCAAGAATGTAAAGAATGGGATTAAAATTAAAGGTGAAAAGATATTAGTATTAAGATTCACTGTGACAATGCTATCCTCAGTGAAAACGAAAAATAATTACACGATGTGTTGAAGGGAATGAACAGTATAATTAGTGCAGACTGTGTATTGAGAATAAATCGAAGAAAAATGAGTGTAATGACAAGTAGCAGACTTGAAAAAAGCGCGAGACTTAACATCAGTACTTGTGATCATGTAGCAAATGAAGTCAAGGAATTCTGATACCCAGACAGCAAAGCAGCCCATGACGGATGGAACAAGGAGCACATAAAAAGCGGACTAGCAGTGGCAAAAAGGGCATTCCTAGCCAAAAGAAATCTACTAATAACAACTATAGGCCTTAATTTGAGGAATTTCTGAAAATGAATGTTCGGAGCACAGCATTGTATGGTAGTGAAACATGGACTGTTGGAAAACCAGAATAGAAGAGAATCGAAGCATCTGAGATGTAGTACTACAGAAAAATGTTGAAAATTAGGTGGACTGATAAGGTAAGGGATGAGAAGGTTTCCCACAGAATCGGCAAAGAAAGTAATATAAGGAAAACAGTAACAAGAAAGATTTAGGATGATAGGACATCTATTTAGACATCGGGGAATAACTTCTATGGTTCAAATGGCTCTGAGCATTATGCGACTTAACTTCTGAGATCATCAGTCGCCTAGAACTTACAACTAATTAAACCTAACTAACCTAAGGACATCACACACATCCATGCCCGGGGCAGGATACGAACCTGCGACCGTAGCGGTCGCCCGACTCCAGACTGTGGCGCCTAGAACCGCACATAACTTACATGGTACTAGAAGGAGTGGTAGAGGGTAAAAACAGTAGAGCAAGACAGAGATTGCGATACATCCAGCAAATAATTGAGGACATAGGCTGTAAGTGGTTGTAACCTCCCCACAAAAATAAAGTAATATGAATAATATTCACATTCAGTGTAACTGCCCAACAGATAAGTTCCGAAACGTCCCAACCGTTAAAAATATAAGCATAACATTGACATTTAGCGTAACCTACCAACAGATAAATTGCGTAACCTATCAATAATAAAATGTGACTAATTTGTCAATAAAAAATTGTGGCTCATTTATAACCTTTCAAGAAATGACTGTCAATTTAACCTGGTAAATTTTGGACGTCAGCAGTGCTGCATCATGGCCCTGAATTATCATACTGAATAAATTGAAAATTCTTACCTCAGTCTAGTCGTCGGATAACGCATATATATCTGCTCCTATATGAAACTAAACTTTTCTGGCACAGACCAGTGCAATGCTGGCCGATAGATTTGTCATGTACAAAAAGAAACAACTGATTTTTCTATACAATAATCGGGATGACCATGGATTGGAGAAATTAGTGAAATCTTTAAATTGAGATGAATGTCAAAAGTTACTTTTTATGAGAAACATTGTTATTAACAGATTTTTTTAACATTTACATGGGACTTGATATAACAATACTACATATGCGCGACGCTGCTTTTACCTTATACTAGAACGCTCAGGCTCCGCCATCGCTCCACACGACCGGCCCAACCAACACAATACACCAGACTGCTCGCTACTACTTACTCCTACTGCCACGCAGTTGCTACTGCAGTCAACACTGCTCTTTGGTCTGAGATTCTCTTATAGCTTACACATCGCAGGCAGCACGTGAGCAATCCATCGAAATCACATCTGCTCGAGTGCGCTAACAACAAATTCCTTAATCATGGACCTCTTACGTAACCCACCACTGGAGGGGGGGGGGGGGGGCAAAAATTTGGCAGCGATGGTGAATCAATTGGACTAGCCATGAGCATCAAATTTTTCTACACTCCTGGAAATTGAAATAAGAACACCGTGAATTCACTGTCCCAGGAAGGGGAAACTTTATTGACACATTCCTGGGGTCAGATACATCACATGATCACACTGACAGAACCACAGGCACATAGACACAGGCAACAGAGCATGCACAATGTCGGCATTAGTACAGTGTATATCCACCTTTCGCAGCAATGCACGGTGCTATTCTCCCATGGAGACGATCGTAGAGATGCTGGATGTAGTCCTGTGGAACGGCTTGCCATGCCATTTCCACCTGGCGCCTCAGTTGGACCAGCGTTCGTGCTGGACGTGTAGACCGCGTGAGACGACGCTTCATCCAGTCTCAAAGATGCTCAATGGGGGACAGATCCGGAGATCTTGCTGGCCAGGGTAGTTGACTTACACCTTCTAGAGCACGTTGGGCGGCACGCGATACATGCGGACGTGCATTGTCCCGTTGGAACAGCAAGTTCCCTTGCCGGCCTAGGAATGGTAGAACGATGGGTTCGATGACGGTTTGGATGTACCGTGCACTATTAAGTGTCCCCCCGACGATCACCAGAGGTGTACGGCAAGTGTAGGAGATTGCTCCCCACACCATGATGCCGGGTGCTGGCCCTGTGTACCTCGGTCGTATGCAGTCCTGATTTTGGCGCTCACCTGCACGGCGACAAACACCCATACGACCATCATTGGCACCAAGGCAGAAGCGACTCTCATCGCTGAAGACGACACGTCTCCATTCGTCCCTCCATTCACGCCTGTCGCGACACCACTGGAGGTGGGCTGCACGATGTTGGGGCGTGAGCGGAAGACAGCCTAACGGTGTGCGGGACCGTAGCCCAGCTTCATGGAGACGGTTGCGAATGGTCCTCGCCGATACCCCAGGAGCAACAGTGTCCCTAATTTGCTGGGAAGTGGCGGTGCGGTCCCCTACGGCACTGCGTAGGATCCTACGGTCTTGGCGTGCATCCGTGCGTCGCTGCGGTCCGGTCCCAGGTCGACGGTCACGTGCACCTTCCGCTGACCACTGGCGACAACATCGATGTACTGTGGAGACCTCACGCCCCATGTGTTGAGCAATTCGGCGGTACGTCCACCCGGCCTCCCGCATGCCCCGTATACGCCCTCGCTCAAAGTCCGTCAAATGCACATACGGTTCACGTCCAAGCTGTCGAGGCATGCTACCAGTGTTAAAGACTGCGATGGAGCTCCGTATGCCACGGCAAACTGGCTGACACTGACAGCGGCGGTGCACAAATGCTGCGCAGCTAGCGCCATTCGACGGCCAAGACCGCGGTTCCTGGTGTGTCCGCTGTGTCGTGCGTGTGATCATTGCTTGTACAGCCTTCTCGCAGTGTCCGGAGCAAGTATGATGGTCTGACACACCGGTGTTAATGTGTTCTTTTTTCCATTTCCAGGAGTGTATAATGTATTTAGTTACTAAGTCTACAGTCACAGAGTACACACATTATTGATTAAGTCTACAGTCACAGAGTATACACATTATTGATTAAGTCTACAGTCACAGAGTATACACATTATTCATCAGTGCAGAAATGAAATAGAGTGCACATGCACTGAGTACAAAACATATTCAGAAATGACAAAGTATATACGCAATGAGTACAAAATATATTAACAAATGACATAAAGTGCACACGCACTGTATAAGTGTTTACCATTTTACAAGAATTTAAACAAATTGAGAAATGAAATAAAGTGCAAACGTACTGTATAACTCTTTACATTTTACAAGAATTTAAACATTTTGAAAAATGAAATAAATTGCACACGCACTGTATAAGTCTTTAGCATTTTACAACATATACATATCAAGGAGTGAAATAAAGTGCACACGCTTTGTAGAAGTCTTTAGCATATTTAGGACAACTGATCTTGTTAACAAATGAAATGAAGTGCACAGCACTGTATATGTCTCTATCCTTTTACAAGAATTTAAACGCACTGTATAAGACTTTACCATTTTATAAGCACTAGGAAAGGAATGGGAAGGATAGCATCATGGTTGTAGCACAGTGGATTGCATGCAGCTCCACTGAAAGTCCATATCTTTCTACAGAAGCACAACACCAAGTGAGACAATCTGAAGTTCTCTTCCCTGAAGTATTGATCAGTGTAGCCAAGACACAGAAATGTTGTATTAATATTCAATGTTATCATTTTTTAGTACATTAGGTACACCAAACAGTAGGACCATAATAACACCTCCATAGTTCATGAACCATGGACCTTGCCGTTGGTGGGGAGGCATGCGTGCCTCAGCGATACACATAGCAGTACCGTAGGTGCAACCACAACAGAGGGGTATCTGTTGAGAGGCTAGACAAACGTGTGGTTCCTGAAGAGGGGCAACAGCCTTTTCAGTAGTTGCAGGGGCAACAGTCTGGATGATTGACTGATCTGATCTTGTAACAATAACCAAAACGGCCTTGCTGTGCTGGTACTGCGAACGGCTGAAAGCAAGGGGAAACTACAGCTGTAATTTTCCCGAGGGCATGCAGCTTTACTGTATGATTAAATGATGATGGCGTCCTCTTGGGTAAAATATTCCGGAGGTAAAATAGTCCCCCATTCGGATCTCCGGGCAGGGACTACCCAAGAGGATGTCGTTATCAGGAGAAAGAAAACTGGCGTTCTACGAATCGGAGCGTGGAATGTCAGATCCCTTAATCGGGCAGGTAGGTTAGAAAATTTAAAAATGGAAATGGATAGGTTAAAGTTAGATACAGTGGGAATTAGTTAAGTTCGGTGGCAGGAGGAACAAGACTTTTGGTCAGGTGAATACAGAGTTATAAACACAATATCAAATAGGGGTAATGCAGGAGTAGGTTTAATAATGAATAGGAAAATAGGAACGCGGGTAAGCTACTACAAACAGCATAGTGAACGCATTATTGTGGCCAAGATAGATACGAAGCCTACACCTACTACAGTAGTACAAGTTTATATGCCAACTAGCTCTGCAGATGAAGACGAAATTGAAGATATGTGTGATGAAATAAAAGAAATTATTCAGATAGTGAAGGGTGAAGAAAATTTAAGTCATGGGTGACTGGAATTCGGTATTAGGAAAAGGGAGAGAATGAAACGTAGTAGGTGAATATGGACTGGGGCAAAGAAATGAAAGAGGAAGCCGCCTAGTAGAATTTTGCACAGAGCACAACTTACAGAGATTTAGGAACCAGGTTTTAAATTGTAAGACATTTCCAGGGGCAGATGTGGACTCTGACCACAATCTATTGGTTATGACCTGTAGATTAAAACTAAAGAAACTGCAAAAAAGGTGGGAATTTAAGGAGATGGGACCTGGATAAACTAAAAGAACCAGAGGTTGTACAGAGTTTCAAGGAGAGCATAAGGGAGCAATTGACAGGAATGGGGGAAAGAAATACGATGGAAGAAGAATGGGTAGCTTTGAGGGATGAAGTACTGAAGGCAGCAGAGGATCAAGTAGGTAAAAAGACGAGGGCTAGTAGAAATCCTTGGATAACAGAAGAAATATTGAATTTAATTGATGAAAGGAGAAAATATAAAATGCAGTAAATGAAGCAGGCAAAAAGGAATACAAACGTCTCAAAAATGAGATCGACAGGAAGTGCAAAATGGCTAAGCAGGGATGGCTAGAGGAAAAATGTAAGGATGTTGAGGCATATCTCACTAGGGGTAAGATAGATACTGCCTACAGGAAAATTAAAGAGACCTTTGGAGATAAGAGAACCACTTGTATGAACATCAAGAGCTCAGATGGAAACCCGGTTCTAAGCAAAGAAGGGAAAGCAGAAAGGTGGAAGGAGTATATAGAGGGTCTATACAAGGCCGATGTAAATGAGGACAATATTATGGAAATGGAAGAGGATGTAGATGAAGACGAAATGGGAGATACGATACTGCGTGAAGAGTTTGACAGAGCACTGAAAGACCTGAGTCGAAACAAGGCCCCGGGAGTAGACAACATTCCATTGGAACTACTGACGGTCTTGGGAGAGCCAGTCATGACAAAACTCTATCATCTGGTGAGCAAGATGTATGAGACAGGCGAAATAGCCTCAGACTTCAAGAACAATATAATAATTCCAATCCCAAAGAAAGCAGGTGTTGACAGATGTGAAAATCACCGAACCATCAGTTTAATAAGTCACAGCTGCAAAATACTAACGCGAATTCTTTACAGACGAATGGAAAAACTAGTAGAAGCCGACCTCGGGGAAGATCACTTTGGATTCCATAGAAATGTTGGAACACTTGAGGCAATACTGACTCTACGACTTATCTTAGAAGCTAGATTAAGGAAGGGCAAACCTACATTTCTAGCATTTGTAGACTTAGAGAAAGCTTTTTACAATGTTGACTGGAACACTCTCTTTCAAATTCTGAAGGTGGCAGGGGTAAAATACAGGGAGTGAAAGGCTATTTACAATTTGTACAGACAGCAGATGGCAGTTATAAGAGTCTAGGGACATGAAAGGGAAGCAGTGGTTGGGATGGGAGTGAGACATGGTTGAAGTCTCTCCCCGATGTTATTCAATCTGTATATTGAGCAAGCAGTGAAGGAAACAAAAGAAAAATTCAGAGTAAGTATTAAAACCCAAGGAGAAGAAATCAAAATGTTGAGGTTCGCCGATGACATCGTAATTCTGTCAGAGACAGCAAAGGACGTGGAAGAGCAGTTGAACGGAATGGATAGTGTCTTGAAAGGAGGATATAAGATGAACAATAACAAAAGCAAAACAAGGATAATGGAATGTAGTCGAATTAAGTCGGGCGATGCTGAGGGAATTAGATTAGGAAATAGGACACTTAAAGTAGTAAAGGAGTTTTGCTATTTGGGAGCAAAGTAACTGATGATGGTCGAAGTAGAGAGGATATAAAATGTAGACTGGCAATGGCAAGGAAAGCGTTTCTGCAGAAGATAAATTTTTTAACATCAAGTATAGATTTAAGTGTCTGGATGTCATTTCTGAAAGTATTTGTATGGAAGTGAAACATGGACGATAAATAGTTTGGACAAGAAGAGAATAGAAGCTTTCGAAATGTGGTTCTACAGAAGAATGCTGAAGATTAGATGGGTAGATCACATAACTAATGAGGAAGTATTGAACAGGATTGGGGAGACGAGAAGTTTGTGGCACAACTTGACCAGAAGAAGGGATCGGTTGGTAGGACATGTTCTGAGGCATCGAGGGATCACCAATTTAGTACTGGAGGGCAGCGTGGAGGGTAAAAATCGTAGAGGGAGACCAAGAGATGACTACACTAAGCAGATTCAGAAGGATGTAGGTTGCAGTAGGTACTGGGAGATGAAGAAGCTTGCACAAGATAGAGTAGCATGGAGAGCTGCATCACACCAGTCTCAGTACTGTAGACCACAACAACAACAGTTCAAGGTGTTGGACAGCTTGGTATATCAACACCACATTCTTGTAGAATCCATACTTTCATACTCTTACAGCAACGTATAATTAGTGCAAAGACCAAATATAGTGCTCCATGACCATGAGGATGGACAGGACATACGGATATTGCAGTAATTGCTTGTAATTAGGTCAGAGGGTGAAGGATACATTACGTCTTATGCTAATCATGATTCAGAATTACACAAGTGTATCAACCGATTTGAATCATTGCTGGCATTCATTGGCTATTTACACAGCATTTAAGTAATATGTATGGAGTATTACAGAACATTATTCATAAGTCATCTCAATACAGTAATTACTGGCATCATATCACCGAATTACAGTACTTATTGGCACTCATTGGACACTTACAAAGGATTTTTATGCATTATTCATAAGTCATCATTCAAAATGAGTTAATTATTTGCACAGCATTTATGCATAAGTCATCATATTACAGTAATCAGTGGCATTCATTGGCCAGTTTCTAAACATGTAGCAAGTATTGATTATTACAAAACACTATTCATAACTCATGTCATTGCAGTAATTATTGGCATTCATTTATACAGTGTAACAAAATATTATTAAGAACTCATGTCATTGCAGCAATTATTGACACTCATTGGCCAGTTACAAAGCATCCATGTAGTCTTACAAAACATTATTTAGTATTATTCACAAGTCATCACTCAAAACACGAGTTATGGCGTGTAGCAACAAGCTGCTAGTGACTATATATGATATCATGTAAGTGACATGAGACATACTTAAAGTGTAAGACAGTGTAACCACTAGTCAAGGTCTGTAGTCCACTAATACATAGACATAATGGAATCAATAAATCAGAAAAATTTGCATTATATTTGGGACTAGAAATATATCTTAAACTGGTAGAGTTATGTAGTTGTATATTGGTAATGGGTGTGACTAGTAATAACTTTTTTTGTGATAGCAATGCATTGCTGGGGCATGAAAATATTACTTTTGACTTATTGTTGGAAATAAGGATTAATAACGTCATTCGTCATGAGTCAACTGTAGGAAGGTTATGAAACAAGTACAGTATATGTGATCACATTCATAAATGATACACACAACTGGGTAACAAAATGCAAGTATTAGAACAGGTTTCATAAGTGTTTATAGCATATTAATATCATGAGAAGCTTCTCCTCGAAAAAATACAAAATGGATTATTGAACTGAAAGAAGAAATGCTGAAAAGTAGTGAACTTCAAATTAACAGGTAACGAAACGTGTACTTAATATGTATGTACTCTAGTTGTCTTTCCCAAAACATCCAGTCATTATACTATGTGACATAAGACATACTGTCAAAAGGAACTGCAACAAATACTTATATAAATACGTTGTTGTTGTTGTTGTTGTTGTCCTCAGTCCTGTGACTGGTTCGATGCAGCTCTACATGCTACTCTATCCTGTGCAAGCTTCTTCATCTCCCAGTACCTACTGCAACCTACATCCTTCTGAATCTGCTTAGTGTACTCATCTCTCGGTCTCCCTCTACAATTTTTACCCTTCACGCTGCCCTCCAACGCTAAATTTGTGATCCATTGATGCCTCAAAACATGTCATACCAACCGATCCCTTCTTCTAGTCAAGTTGTGCCACAAACTTCTCTTCTCCCCAATCCTATTCAATACCTCCTCATTAGTTACTTGATCTATCCACCTTATCTTCAGTATTCTTCAGTAGCACCACATTTCGAAAGCTTCTATTCTCTTCTTGTCCAAACTAGCTATCGTCCATGTTTCACTTCCATACATGACTACTCTCCAAACAAATACTTTCAGAAACGACTTCCTGACACTTAAATCTATACTCGATGTTAACAAATTTCTCTTCTTCAGAAACGCTTTCCTTGCCATTGCCAGTCTACATTTTATATCCTCTCTACTTCGACCATCATCAGTTATTTTGCTCCCCAAATAGCAAAACTCCTTTACAACTTTAAGTGTCTCACTTGCTAATCTAATTCCCTCAGCATCACCTGACTTAATTTGACTACATTCCATTATCCTCGTTTTGCTTTTGTTGATGTTCATCTTATATCCTCCTTTCAAAACACTGTCCATTCCGTTCAACTGCTCTTCCAAGTCCTTTGCCGTCTCTGACAGAATTACAATGTCATCGGCGAACCTCAAAGTTTTTACTTTTTCTCCATGAATTTTAATACCTACTCCAAATTTTTCTTCTGTTTCCTTTACTGCTTGCTCAATATACAGATTGAATAACATCGGGGAGAGGCTACAACCCTGTCTCACTCCTTTCTCAACCACTGCTTCCCTTTCATGCCCCTCGACTCTTATGACTGCCATCTGGTTTCTGTACAAATTGTAAATAGCCTTTCGCTCCCTGTATTTTACCCCTGCCACCTTTAGAATTTGAAAAAGAGTATTCCAGTCAACATTGTCAAAAGCTTTCTCTAAGTCTACAAATGCTAGAAACGTAGGTTTGCCTTTTCTTAATCTTTCTTCTAAGATAAGTCGTAAGGTCAGTATTGCCTCACGTGTTCCAACATTTCGACGGAATCCAAACTGATCCTCCCCGAGGTCCGCATTTACCAGTTTTTACATTCGTCTGTAAAGAATTTGCGTTAGTATTTTGCAGCTGTGACTTATTAAACTGATAGTTCGGTAATTTTCACATCTGTCACCACCTGCTTTCTTTGGGATTGGAATTATTATATTCTTCTTGAAGTCTGAGGGTATTTCGCCTGTCTCATACATCTTGCTCACCAGATGATAGAGTTTTGTCAGGACTGGCTCTCCCAAGGCCGTCAGCAGTTCTAATGGAATGTTGTCTACTCCGGGGGTCTTGTTTCGACTCAGGTCTTTCAGTGCTCTGTCAAACGCTTCACGCAGTATCGAATCTCCCATTTCGTCTTCATCTACATCCTCTTCCATTTCCATAATATTGTCCTCAAGTACATCGCTCTTGTATAAACCTTCTATATACTCCTTCCACCTTTCTGCCTTCCCTTCTTTGCTTAGAACTGGGTTGCCATCTGAGCTCTTGATATTCATACACGTGGTTCTCTTCTATCCAAAGGTCTCTTTAATTTTCCTGTAGGCAGTATCTATCTTACCCCTAGTGAGATAAGCTTCTACATCCTTACATTTTTCCTCTAGCCATCCCTGCTTAGCCATTTTGCACTTCCTGTCGATCTCATTTTTGAGACGTTTGTATTCCTTTTTGCCTGCTTCATTTACTGCATTTTTATATTTTCTCCTTTCATCAATTAAATTCAATAATTCTTCTGTTACCCAAGGATTTCTAGCAGCCCTCGTCTTTTTACCTATTTGATCCTCTGCTGCCTTCACTACTTCATCCCTCAGAGCCACCCATTCTTCTTCTACTGCAATTCTTTCCCCTATTCCTGTCAATTGTTCCCTTATGCTCTCCCTGAAACTCTGTACAACCTCTGGTTCTTTCAGTTTATCCAGGTCCCATCTCATTAATTTCCCACATTTTTGCAGTTTCTTCAGTTTTAATCTACAGGTCATAACCAATAGATTGTGGTCAGAGTCCACATCTGCCCCTGGAAATGCCTTACAACTTAAAAACTGGTTCCTAAATCTCTGTCTTACCATTATATAATCTATCTGATACCTTTTAGTATCTCCAGGGTTCTTCCATGTATACAACCTTCTTTCATGATTCTTAAACCAAGTGTTAGCTATGATTAAGTTGTGCTCTGTGCAAAATTCTACTAGGCGGCTTCATCTTTCATTTCTTAGCCCCAATCCATATTCCCCTACTATGTTTCCTTCTCTCCCTTTTCCTACACTCGAATTACAGTCACCCATTACTATTAAATTTTCGTCTCCCTTCACTATCTGAATAATTTCTTTTATTTCATCGTACATTTCTTCAATTTCTTCGTCATCTGCAGAGCTAGTTGGCATATAAACTTGTACTACTGTAGTAGGTGTGGGCTTCGTATCTATCTTGGCCACAATAATGCGTTCACTATGCTGTTTATAGTAGCTTACCCGCGTTCCTATTTTCCTATTCATTATTAAACCTACTCCTGCATTACCCCTATTTGATTTTGTGTTTATAACCCTGTAGTCACCTGAACAGAAGTCTTGATCCTCTTGCCACCGAACTTCACTAATTCATACTATATCTAACTTTAACCTATCCATTTCCCTTTTTAAATTTTCTAACCTACCTGCCCGATTAAGGTATCTGACATTCCACGCTCCGATCCGTAGAACGCCAGTTTTCTTTCTCCTGATAACGACATCCTCTTGAGTAGTCCCCGCCCAGAGATCCGAATGGGGGACTATTTTACCTCCGAAATATTTTACCCAAGAGGACGCCATCATCATTTAATCATACAGTAATGCTGCATGTCCTCGGGAAAAATTACGGCTGTAGTTTCCCCTTGCTTTCAGCCGTTCGCAGTACCAGCACAGCAAGGCCGTTTTGGTTAATGTTGCAAGGCCAGATCAGTCAATCATCCAGACTGTTGCCCCTGCAACTACTGAAAAGGCTGCTGCCCCTCTTCAGGAACCACACGTTTGTCTGGCCTCTCAACAGATACCCCTCCGTTGTGGTTGCACCTACGGTACGGCCATCTGTATCGCTAAGGCACGCAAGCCTCCCCACCAACGGCAAGGTCCATGGTTCATAGGGGGAGAATAACTACATATAGCATCTCTTAATTAATAGTAAATATATAAACTTCATCATTATTCTCATCTGCAAGGAAATCCTTCATTACTCATATTATAATAACTTCTTCATTATCATCATCTGCAAAGAAAAACTTCATTACACATATTACCATATTCTTCATATAACTATTCATCATCATTTATTACCATCTGCAAAAAACAGACACTTCATTATGCGTATTCATATTACCATTTACTTCATACAACTATTCATAGTATAGAGTTTCTCACTTCTAGCATATTTCATCACTAAAATTAACATCCGTAGTTCTGTCTGACAGCCTGCATCAATCGCCTCGTATTCTGAAAGAAAAATAATTAGTCAAGACTGCTATCATACGATGTGTATAGTATATTCCTGTTAATGCTTGTTAATTCTCATCCATCATTGAACAATTGTAAAATTAAATTCCTGTGAATAAAGTTTCCATCCGCTTAACCTGTCATGTGTAAATTTTGCTGAAAGTAAAAACTGTATAGCTCTGTGATCTGTGTAAACGGTAGTATGTCTTCCATAAAGAAATTGCCTGAATCTCGTAAATGCCCATTCACACATAATGTTTCAAGTTCTGTAACAGAATAATTGCGTTCAGCATGTGACAGAATGCGACTTACAAAGGCGATGTTTTTAATTACTGTAGTACGGTTTTCTTCAATTTTCTGAAAAATGTGTACGCCTAAAGCAGTGTTAGAACTGTCGGTGGCAATGGAAAAATTTCTGGTAGGATCTTGGTGTGATAAAAGTGGTGCGTTCAACAAGGCATGTTTCAGATTAACAAACTCAGACTGTGCTTGGCTATCCCAGGACCTGATAGCGTTTTTTTTTTTTTTTTTTTTTTTTTTGCATAATCTAGGGGTGTCTAAAGCAGAGCAATGAATAAATTTACGGAAAAATTTAATTAATCCCAAAAGGCTGCGTAGTTGTTTCTTCGTCGTTGGAACAGTAATGTCACGTAAAGCTTGAAGTTTTCCGGGTCAGGCGCAATACCTTCTGCTGAAATTACATGTCCAAGAAATTTTATGGAAGTTTTGCCAAAGTGCTATTTGCTAAGATTAACTGTGAGTCCTTGTGCACGAAAACTTTGCAACAGTTGTTCCAGAATCAGATTGTGTTCAGACCAGTTAGCTTCTGCAATAAGAATGTCGTCTACATATGTTGTGATTCTGTCTTTAAGTTCTGTCGGAAGTATACTATTCAAACCGCGAATAAATGCTGCTGAAGAAATTGTTAAACTGAACGGTAATTTGCAAAATTGATAACAGTCACCAAAACAGAGACGGTTGTGTACTTTCTGCAGTTCGGATGGAGCTGAATTTGCCAAAATCCCGATTTCAAATCTAATGTGGAATAAACAGCAGTACCATGAAATTTCTGTAGAAGTTCTTCTAGTGTTTGTGGGCGATTTGTTGCATTAATAATAATGTCGTTGACATGACGCTAATCAAGTACGAGTCGAAGTGATCCATCCTTTTTCTTAACAATATGGAGCGGGTTTATGTACGGACTAACTGCCGGTTCAATAATACCTTGGTCAAGCATAGCTTTCAATTCTGTCTTAACTTGTTCTCTGTGAATATACGGAATGGGATAATGTTTGGCTTTAAATGTTTCATGCTGTTTAACTTGAAATTCATACATAAAACCAGACATAGTACCAGGGATATTGTCAAAAACCGGAGCTTGCTGTAAAAGAATTTTGCGTAGTTGCGTACGTTCGTCGTCTGTATTTGCGCTGCTTTGTTTTACTTGATCAGAAATCATTTGCATAACGTCATAGTCAGCTTCGTCTGGTGTATTATAGTTGTGTACGTACGTATCTGTGAACAATGTGGAATGACAGGCCGTGTTACGCGATGTAGAAAAGACCTGTGCTCGGTTAATTGCCTGTTCATCTGCAGATAGAGCGTGCTGAAATTCTAATGCCAGTTGTACATTCTCATCCTTTAACATTAAACAGGAATTTTGAAAGTCAATAATTGCATCATGTTGAACCAAAAAACTCGTACCTAAAATAACGTCTGTTGTCAATAAGGGAACAATCCAAAAATTTGAGTGGAACGTATGACCTGCAATACAAAATGATAAGTGTGTCTGTAATTTTACATCTACTCCTTTATCAGATACTGCTCCTTTTACTTTAGTTTTGCCTAATGGTAACGTAGGATTAATATTCTTTTTGTTGTATTCGTTGAAGGTTTCTTCATTTATAACTGACATAGGTGATCCAGAATCGATTACTGCTGAAAATGTGGATGATTCAATGTTTACTTCAATGACAGGGTGGCAAATGGTTTCTGTATAACTGGTTTTTCATGCAAAAGTGTGTCTCGGATGTCATCAAAAGTAATAACATTTTCGCGAACAAGATTCTGTGCGTCAAAAGTATTGCTTACGTCGCTGGAAGATGCAACCTGTACTGTATCTAGTCAAATTCTTTCTGACGTACTGTTATTTGCGGGAGGATGCTGTGGTATTTCGACTATTTGTACTGTTCTGTTATTTCTTTCTGGTGTATTAGGTTCGGGATGATACCGACTGTCTGGTTCATTCATGATAATTTGTTGTTGCGGATGATTCTGCTGCTGGTAAGACCGACTGTTACGCTGAAAACTGTGCTCATTGCTTTTACGTCTGTCATGATAGTCATTACTATACGGCGCCTTCCGATAGGAGTTGAAATGATGCATTTTCTGTACGTACTGATTTCCTTGTTGCTGTACGTTACTATTTGGTGGAGCCGACGCTGTACGTGGGGCAGCGAAACATTAAAGTTTGGTTGACCTTGCACATTACATTGTTGGTTAGGTATGCTAACCGGCTGGTTTTGTTGCTGTTGTGGGGAAAAGCCATATTTTTGCCAAATGTATCTGCGATTGCTGATAATTTTGACGATACTGTTGATTAAAATTTTGTCACTTATTAAAATTATACTGCTATTTCTTGTCATTTCGGGAGCGTCTAATGAAAACTGTCACTTTCAGGTAAAACTTGTCATATCGGGTTTTCTTTACACGTTTCTAATCCTAGATAGATCGATAGCTGAAGACCTGTTTTGATAGATATAAAGGATAGTAGAAGAGAAGGCAGTAGTGCAGAAAACTAAAGATGAAATAGCACTACTATGGCTCGGGTCCCTGAGCACGCTACGGCACATATCCGTCGAAGTGTAATGAATCCCCTGAGGTCTCTTACGCGCTGCAAATAAATTTTAGTTTCTGCGTTACAGGCCAAGCCGGTGGAAATGCGAAAACAAATCGTTGTATCCAGTCCAAAGGGTGAATCAGTGTTCTGTCATTATTAAATACCTTAAATTTTCTCACGCGTAGAAAGTGCTTATAATCAAAATTATCATCTCTGTATGTCTGAACAGGTTCAGGATTGTATGATAATTTGTTTGTCTGTGTCCGTTCGTAATCTAAGTCATGTACTCTCTGTAAATTACCTAAATTATACTGGCCGTGTAAGTGTGGCAAATGTTCAGAATGTGGCATTTGTGGTGACGTGTTAGAGACTGAAAAATTTTTCATTTCTGTCATTTCTTGCTGTAAAGACGACACTTCTCTAGGCAATGTATTGTTGGACGAACCTATCACACTGACTGTCTGCTGTAAATTTTGGAATTCGGGTGTTTGATTAAACGAAACTGGTGAAGTATCGTCTGATTTGATGTAATTGTTATTTTCGATAACGTCAATACGACTGGCCCATTCATCAAATTTTTCAGTCAGTGCTTTTACGTGATCGTCGTTTTTAATGTCGCAAGCATTAAGTTGTTTTTGTATTTTACGTGTGGTTTTGTTCAATTTCTTAACGTCTGCTTTGATGGCATCGGGATCCTGTATTAATTCCAACTTTTCAGGTCTGTTGGTCTGAAAGTCTAATGCGTGTGTGTCTGTTTTTGTTTTAAGATCGGAGATTTCATCATGCAATTCGGTGTTCAACTGTTTGATTTCGTCTGATACTGTAGCAATATTGCTGTCTACGTATGTTTTTCCCTTCGTAAACATTTTACACTTATCTTCCTGTCTCTGTGCAGTAATTGTTTCCATGACTTGTTTCTTTACTTTATTCTGTTCCTGTATAAATTTACGGTAACGCGTTTCACTGTTTTGTAGGTGATGATTAAAACGTTCGTCAATTTGGCTGTTTTGTTGTTAAAATTTCTTGTCGACTTTCGCATCCAGTGTGCGTGAAAGTTCTGCTGACATTAATTTAAACTCGTCGCGTAACAGTGTTGCGTTTTCTGAACATTGTTTAGCAACTGCACGAATTTCATCTCTAAGTGATTTTGTTGTGGCTGCTTGCGTATTACTTAATTCTTGTGCAACAGATCTAATTTCTTCACTACTGTTCCTAGCACAATCCTTAATTTCCTCGCGTAATTGTTCTTTAGTATCATGACATTGCACGGCAACGGCTGTAATCTGTTCACCAAGCTGTTTGAAATTGTTGTCTTGTTTTTCATTAAGTTGTTTGTTCGATTGATTAAGGTTGTCCTGTTTTTCATTCAACTGTTTGAAATTTTCATTAAGTTGTTTGTTCGATTCATTAAGTTGTCGTTTGTTCGATTCATTAAGTTGTTGTTTGAGATTTTCATTAATATGTTGTTTGAGATTTTCATTAAGTTGTAGCAATAATGCCATAACTCGATCCATTCCAAAATTAGCTGCTGTATTCTCTGTGCTGTGTGATGGTGTATCTGCATGTGTCACGTATTGTATAACCATTTGGTCATTGTCTGATTCACAAAAAGGTTTGCTAATCGGATGCGCTCTGTTGGTCACTACATCGGAATCAAATAAATCTGACGCGTTTTGTATATATTGTTCACCTTCTTTAGAAACATTTGTCTGTTCGCTCCGTAAATTTTGCAAATCTGGCGTGTCAAACTGGACAGCGTTCATTGTAACGGAACGTGCCGCGTCATCAATTGCTACATTTACTGTCGACATAATTGAATTTGTTTGTTCATCATTAGAATCAAAATCATTACTAGTGATCGGTACACATTGATTAGCGGTAATTAGAGGATTATAACTATTACACTGAGTGTCGCTAGTATTATCGGTCAAATTATTCGAGTCGGCTTTTTCACTCATTGCACATCGCGATGTACTGTTAGCAGTTTTTCGCAGCATTTTCACAAATCATAGTTAAGCACAAAATCAAACAAGGACAAAGCAAAAATGGAACAAATACAATAACAACAAATAGTAATAAATTGCCGATGGTCTTTGAAAGAAAGAGTGACAAATTAGTAAATGCGTTGCGGCAGATGCAAACTACATTTAATATTTAGTAAATAAGAGCAGATATATGGCTTCTTCTCAGAAATTCACAAAGAAAATACGATCCTGGCCGGTTGTCGCCAAGAGTAACCTTCCCACAAAAATAAAATAATATGAATAATATTCACATTTAGTGTAACTGCCCAACAGATAAGTTCCGAAACCTCCCAACAGTAAAAAATATAAGCATAACATTGACATTTAGCATAACCTACCAACAGATAAATTGCGTAACCTATCAATAATAAAATGTGACTAATTTATCAATAAAAAATTGTAGCTCACTTATAACCTTTCAAGAATTGACTGTCAATTTAACCTGGTAAATTTTGGACGTCAGCAGTGCTGCGTCATGGCCCTGAATTATCATACTGAATAAATTGAAAATTCTTACCTCAGTCTAGTCACCGGATAACGCATATAATCTGCTCCTATGTGAAACTAAACTTTTCTGACACAGCCCAGTGCAATGCTGGCCGATAGATTTGCCATGTACAAAAAAAACTGATTTTTCTTTACAATAATCGGGATGACCATGGATTGGAGAAATTAGTGAATTCTTTAAATTGAGATGAATGTCAAAAGTTACTTTTTATGAGAAACATTATTATTAACAGATTTTTTTGAACATTTACATGGGACTTGATATAACAATACTACATACGCGCGACGCTGCTTTTACCTTATACTACAGCGCTCAGACTCCGCCATCGCTCCACACGACCGGCCCAGCCAACACGATGCACCAGACTGCTACTGCAGTTGCTACTGCAGTCATCACTGCTCTTTGGTCTGATATTCTCTTATAGCTTACATACCGCAGGCAGCGCGTGAGCAATCCATCGAAATTACATCTGCTCGAGTGCGCTAACAACAAATTCCTTAATCATGGACCTCTTACATGGTACTCTGAGATGAAAAGATTAGCACAGGAGAGGAATTCACGGCGGGACACTTCAAACAAGTCAGAAGACAGATTAAAAAAAAAAAATGTCGCTTGTAGGATCTGTGCAGCTTATCACTCTCCCCTGGCAATTCCTTGAGCATCATCTTGCTCTTGGCTCTTTGCTGGATTCCGTAGAATACTTCTGACCTTCCCACTTCATTCTGCATTTCTCTTCTTCAACGCCCACTGATTGATCATTGTATATCCTCTTGCCTCGACAATAGCACTACATCTTCTAGGTGCTGGTTCTGCAGTGCCTATGCTCCGATCCAGGCAACGAAATTCAGTAATGCTATGCTTCCATTTTTGCTCTTGACATACCACAGTCTGAGGACAGAGACTAATATCCCCATACCTCCTCCCTCAGAAGTCTGCTGCCACTAGCAAGACCAATCAAATACAACAAGTCTAATAGAAAATCTTCACACTAACGTACGTTATTTACTGCAGTCCTATACATAAGCAAATATATTAAAAATATCCTTCACAAACATCCCTCGTCTTCTTGATCTTAACACATATGGTACATTTTGCACAGGCTCAACGACATCTTCGTCTTTTCCTCCGATTCCTTCTCCTCACTTTCTTCTCCAATTCCACCCCTGAAACTCATGGAATCGGCTCCGGACTACCTCAAAATGAACCCGAACGCCCAACAAGCACTATTGTCGTCCTTTGTTGTCAACTGAAGCTTTCCGTTGACTGGCAAAGTAGTATCTACCACACGATAGGGTCATTGATACCTTGTAACGAACTTATTCGTCTTTCCTTTTGGTGTGTAAGAACTGGATAACATCATCCGTTTCTCTACTTTATACTACTGTACCTTGTAACGAACTTATTCGTCTTTCCTTTTGGTGTGTAAGAACTGGATAACATCATCCGTTTCTCTACTTTATACTACTGTACCTTGTAACGAACTTATTCGTCTTTCCTTTTGGTGTGTAAGAACTGGATAACATCATCCGTTTCTCTACTTTATACTACTGTACCTTGTAACGAACTTATTCGTCTTTCCTTTTGGTGTGTAAGAACTGGATAACATCATCCGTTTCTCTACTTTATACTACTGCACCTTGTAACGAACTTATTCGTCTTTCCTTTTGGTGTGTAAGAACTGGATAACATCATCCGTTTCTCTACTTTATACTACTGTACACTTGTCGTAAGTATCACTGATTCGTCCTTACCCTTCTTTGCCTCTGTCACATGGAACGGTGATGACATTTTCTGACGACACATAACCTCATATTGGGACAATCCAGTATTCATCTATACTATATGCTGGGCTGGGCTGGCTGCTTGCCTTGCGTGGCATCATTATGTAAGCCAGTTGAATATCTTACTGTGTCATATCTGCTCTGGCCACAGACAGCAACTCGACTGCTTCATGGAGGGGGAAGCCCACCGCAATGAGGCACTCATCCTACAGTGGTGGAAGACAGCAGGTGTGCTCAGAGAGCGGCCCACTGCAGTAGACCTGGTATGGACTGTTACGCTGTGGCTTTAAGTCCTGGCAGGACTTAGCACATAGAGCTGTTGCCCTGCCATGGTCTCGAACTGATGAGATCTAATGGCAGACCCATTCGGTGGCCTCCCCCAGTATAGGCTCATCATCATGGTAGAGCTGCAAGACTGACAATAATTCCGTTACAAAATGTCCAGCACTTATAGTGTGCAGTGGCATGCTTTGTGTGTGTGAGTGTGTGCGTGCACTACTACCAGTCACGTATCCTAAATCATCATTCCCACTACCTGTGTTGAAATCTGACTTACCCATTGCTGAACGAGTTTGTGCCATATCACTGAGTCTACTGTTTCAGCAAGATAACCTACCTCACAACATTACATCAGCCCTGTTGAATTATTATGGTAGCAACATCCCATGCTTGCCTGAGAAATTTCTACTAAGGGTCTGGGTAAGTGGATGGTACTTTAATTTGAAAATTTTTACCAACCTTTTTTTTCAATTTTAAAGTTAGTGCACTTCACAAGTAATACAAGTGACTGTTTAACTTTCATCATTTGTAAAAGTTGAACCAACTTGACCAAGCTGTCGTGAAATCTTGAAATCAATAAGCACAACAGGAAAGATATTAATTTAAATTCTTGTACAATGTTCAATTTAATGATTATAAAAAACTTTAATCATAGCAGTTTGGAAGGCCTCCATTCATATGCACAGCTGTTCAAATGGTTAGATGTACGAGTGGTTCTATAACACTACAAAAAGAGATAAAAATTTACACTCTAAAATAGTCATATGATACAGATCGTTAAAGCAAATGAACATGTAGGGAGAAAAAATCCTGACACTAAATTACTCAACTGAAAACAGAGTGGTTCCCGAAGCAGAAAAGTGATTTCATTTTAATGTTTCTCCTATAATCAGCGAATTACTAACTGTTATCCTTTCAACTAACAGCTTAAACATTAAGGTATTAAAATAATTCTAGTCCTATAATGGACATGTTAAATGTGTTTACAATAAGACTGGTAAAATTTTAACTGATCAGCTACTGCACATAGTCTAACATATACAACAGTTTATAAATCTTTTCTTCTTTCATTAGCACAAAAGAGGGTGCAACAGGTAGCATAAAGTCTAGTGATTGTGCAATACACTGTTCAGATAAAACTGTAATTCCTTATAGCCACTTGCAAGAGAAATCATGCTAATACAATTGATGATTAAAAAAAGGAAATTACGAAATAACCATTTAAAGACAAACAGAAACTTCAAACAACTGTATCTAGCAAAATATTATTGGCTACAGAATTTACCTGTAGTTAAACTATCAATACCCTTGTGCATCGGACACATACAATATGTGATACCGATTTTTATGACTGCAGCCAAGTGGCTTCTCTAACATGATGCTTAAATTAGTTCCAAAACTACCCCCCTCATCAACGACCAATATACTGCAGATTATAAATGGCATTAAATTTCTGCACACACAGCTGGGTACACCCATATATATCAGAATATGTTGACCAGAACTAGACCTCAGTTGCATCACGTAACTGATCACATGATGTCAGATACATGGATGTATACTGAAGTTGTAGTTGTATAGATTAACCATCTGAAGGTAGAAGACTGCAGAATTTGACCCTTGCCCGTGGAAGGCTTTTGGCGACCCTAATCAAAATCCTCAGTGCGCAACTTCCAGTCATATGATTTAAATGCACCCCTGCTAAGCACATGCTGACAATCAGAATATCAGTCTTAAGTCACTGGCGCTTAGGTATCTAACTGACTACCAGCTGAGAATCCGAGGGAGCCACTAGCTGCTAGTGACACAGAAACAAAATGTATTTGCAGCACCGTTGCCATGCCACATAGGTGAGCACTACAACACAGACATGTCTACAATAAAGTGCACAGAAAATCACAATCAAGCTATAGTACTCGAGACAATACCAAACTGGCTCAGCCTGCTGTTAGCATGACTACAATACACCATTCAGGCTCCCAGGACAGGAACGGACTCGAACCCGCCCCCTCCTGGGTACTGTGCCGCAACTTGCCGCTAGTGGTGCTTGCTGGATGGCAACACCTGCCGCCGCCTCTGGCGCTGTCGCAGCGCAGCAGCACCTCCTGCAGCGTATGCCTTGCTCGAACCCCAGTATGCCAGGTGTGAAGCAAATGTGGCCCGTACACTGGAGTGGAACCAAGCCCCTCCTGGACTTACAGAAGACTGCTGTCACTGCCCTCTTTCAGGCAGACCAAGCAATCTCCAAGTTCAAGGCTGCCATTCTGTCCTGCCCCGGGGGCGGAATATAGCCCGAACAAGTACATAGAAACAAAGTACAAGTTCATGCCAAATACTTATAACATTACTGCCAGACTGGCCCCTATAAGTGTAGACAAGCACAGGTCTGTCCCGATGCTCGACGGACCTGGCACACCCTATCAAGCTAAAATTGCCTGTATATTTATATGGGTTTCTCCCTCGCTTCTGACGTAGTGTCAGAGAGAGACAGAATCTATGGCAGGGATAAATTCCCACACATCAGCCATTTACAAATCGCCACTCCTGGCTCTGGCCTAGTGCCCCGCCCCATACATCGCAATAACTATAAGTAACGCTGCAGTTTGCTGTCTTGTTGTTGCTCCACTCAAAACAAATTGAATGTGCAATACCGCCATCGCAGCTCCGCACATGTGAGTGCCATGTTTACCTTGCCTGGCCTGCTAACTGTTGTCTGTTGCCTCACAAGCGTCCCATATTTCATTGCCCAACTGCACCTTCATTGAAGTTTGATAAAATTTCCCTTTCCCTCCACTAGGACTGACACTAGCACAGAACACCTCCCTCCTTTCAACAGGATTAGTGCTGAATTGAGATAAAATAGATGTGACCTTTGGCTGTGCAAACATACCTTGTTCACAAAAATTACATTATACAGACTAAAACTAACAAGAACATCAAAACATTAACTCTACACCTATACACTGTTTACACTGGTTACCCATGCGATAGGTAACTGATGTGTTGGCACATCCCATATTACACCACAGAGGACAAGGCTGTCTATGTCCAAGGCATACCAAAAGAACCATGGTAAACACTGGCTATTTACATACAAGATATTGGAAACAGACATTCTGAGCACTACTTCCTGCAGAGGGAGCTCGAGCCACGATCTGCAGGAAGTATCACTGCGCCAAAACCTGACTGGCTGGAGACAATTATTTAGGGGCTAGAACCAGCCCAGAAGCTCAGTTCACTCCGGATGCTGACCTCGTGTACTTCAACCGCTGAAGATTACATCTTCATCTCTGAACTGGACTCTTACTAATGTGTGTGTGTTACCACAAACCGTTGTTGGAAATTTAGAAGTGAACGTTTGTTTGCCTCAATTATGAGACTTTTACTGGTATCGTTATTGTTACCTTTCGTTTGTTGTTCAATGAATCTTGTGAACTTACATCAATAAAAGTTGTGTTTGTGAAAAATTGCGAATTGTCAGTCACAACACATACGACATCCTCAAAAATTTTCGAAAGCTCACTCTGCCCCTATCGACTTCTCTGAAAAGGAAGTCTCCCCCATACAATGATAAAACTAAAACAACAAACAAGAAAAACGCAACTATTATCGGACCCACCAAAACGCGAGAAAAAGATACAGAAAAAGAAAATAAACACACACAAAAAAACGCAAATTATCCCTTGATACAAAAACACAAAATGTAAACATGCCATAGAATATCACACATAGAATAATTTACTCCCTCCGTAACCATAACGCAGATGGAACATTATGCGTCTGTTGTTCTTCCTCCTAGACCTTCTTCCTCTGCTTGCTTTGCCTAGCCTCTGCAATAGGGTCATATCCTTGTAATTGAGGTAATCCTTCCACCATTGCTTTAAAAGGCTTTACTCTACTGACGTGCATAATGGATGTTAGCAGCTGCACTTTAACATTCACAGGCGAAGACATCTCCACGACCTAGTATGGTCCATGGTGCTTTGTCAAAAATTTGTTCGTCTTTCCCTTAGGTGTATATGGATTCGTGATTAATACCCGTTGACCTACCCTGTTCTGTGATAAAGTTCCCAACCGCTTATTCGGTTCTTCCTGCCTCTCTAACACTTTCGTGTTGGCCTTATGTACCCTCTTTCAGACTTCCCATATTGTTCGTGCAAATTCCCTCACTGCGTCTCCTTTAGCTCCATCAAATGACGATCGCATCTTTCTTCCAAAGACCACCTTGAATGGTGACATTCCGACCCCCGAATGTACTTAGTGCTATAACTCGATACCACGTATGGAAGATAAACATCCCAGTTATCATGGTTTTCATTCACATAATAACTTAGCATTTTCGAAATTGTCCTATGTACTCACTCCATTCTCCCATTCACCTGAGGATGAAATGGACTGGTCTGTAATTTTTTAATTCCCAGTAAAAGACACAACTGTGACATTAATTCGGACATGAAGTTCGTTCCCTGATCTGTAATTATGGTATGGGGCAACCCAAACTTTAATAACCAGTTATTGACTAAAGCTTGGGCTACTGTACTTGTATTGCGACCATGGCTAGAAACCGCGAAAAGTGATCGATTATAGTTAAAACGTAACGATTCCCTGCCGATGTTTTGTTGTAGGGCCCACAAATATCTAGCTCAATAAACTCGAATGGTTTTGCAGCCTCTGGTAACCATTGCAATGGAATTCTTGCACATGTCACATCCACTCGCTGTGCATATGGCACACAATTTGCTACGTATTGTTCCACATCCCTTCTCTGAGTGTGCCACCAAAATCGTTCTGCTACTCATCTTCCCGTTGCTCAACGACCACCATGCCCCGAGAGCACATGATCATGGGCCTGCTTTAAGCCTTCCTCTCTCAAACTCTCTGGTATCACTACCTGTGTTCTGCACATGGTAACTCTACACAACAAATTTCCCTCCACAGTGAAATGTGGTCGAGTTCTGAAACTCTGGCACTCCTCATCCTCTGCTTGTGCCCTTTGCCATTCCACGACACTCTTACCCATTACTTCTAATGCGTCTATTTTGCGACTTAATGCATCTGCATTCCTGTGCTTCTTCCTGGCTTATGAATTATTTCAAAGTTAAACTCAATTAATTTTAGAGCTCACCGTGTTAATCAACTAGAAGGATCCTTGAGTCCTAGTAACCATCTCAACGCTGCATGATCCGTCACGACCTTAAACTTCTTACCATAAAGGTAAGCCAACATCTCCTTATCTGTTGTGGACTAATTCCGCTCTGCCCTATTTAACTGTCTAGAAGCAGACGCCACTAGATGCTCCTGTCCATTCACCATTTGCCCCAAAACACATCCTACTGCATCATTTGAGGCGTCACATGATAAGATGTAGTCATCTTCGAAATTCGGAATCACCAACACCGGACCAGAAACTAATCTGATCTTTAATTCATCGAAAGCTTCCTGAAATTCCTCCAAGCATTGAAATTTAACTCCTTTCTTTAAAAGCTTTGTTAAACGTTCGGCTATTTTAGAAAATTCTTTTACAAATTTACAATACTATGAACATAGCCCAATATAAGATTGTAATTGCTTCATTGTACGTGATGTCGGAAAATTTTGAAATGCCTTTGTTAACCGAGGGTCAGTGTGAAACCCTTGTCACTGATTACATGACCTAAATATTTGACCTGAGTCTGAGCAAATTTACATTTTTCTAAACTTAATGTTAACCGTGCTGACCCCAATCTTCATAAGACTTCTCTTAAACACGATACATGTTCTGGTATGTCCTTCGAAAATACTATAATCTCATGTCTTTGGTTTCAGTCCCCTTAAAATCCCATCCAATAATCGCTGAAAAGTTGTCGGTGCATTCTTCAACCCGAACGGCATACGTATATACTGATACTGTTCCCCAGGAACAGTAAAAGCTGTCTTTGCCCTATCCTCCGGCGCTGCTTCCAACTGATGGTATCCACTCCATAAATCCATCGTCGTAAAATACTTACGTTGTCCCACATTGTCCAATGTGTCCGCGATATTCGGAATCGGATACGCGTCCGAAATGGTTTTCACACTCAGAAACCGATAATCACAACAAAACCTATATATCCTTGTACCATCCACCGACTTCTTAGGTTCAAGAACTACGTTGTTTGAATATGGACCATCGCTATTCTCTATGATTCTATCCCGTAATTGTTGTTCTACAAACTCCTCTAGTAGCGGTTGCATATGATGTGCTATCCTATATGGTTTCCTAAACACTGGTGTATTATCCTCCGTTGGTATGTGATGCTTCATAATTTGTGTTGCCGGTAACCTACCCTCCGTTCCGAATAAATCGCTAAATGTCAATAACAATTCCTCCAACGCGACCCTATCGTGTTCCTGTACATGCTGTAATTTTCCTCTTAATTGCGCTGAATCGACGTTATTCTTATGGTTCGCCTCTAAATCCTCCCTATGGAGGAATCTTCATCAAAAAACCCCAACGTGGTCAATAACAACCCTTTCGACAAGCTAAAATCCGCTCTGCCGAAGTTATCTATACTTACAAGAACTCTATAATCTCCTTCCACATCACTTGCGTGAGCTATACTGCTCCACAGAAAACAGTTTCCATTATCCACCTACTCATTACTCTATTGTGGTTCCACCATGTACAACGTCTCCTTTCGTAAGTCCGTATTTATTGAAACCCAAACTACGTTCCCTGTACCTGCCGGTATGTTATCGACCATTAGTGAATCCGTTCGCAATTTATCCGGCGTCAGCTTCATGTTAAGAGCACTTTGCGACATTCCTCTATTTGCAACCGTTTTCCCCATGCGAAACATTGTTCCACCGAGTTCTACTGTTTGTTGCCACAAATCTATCTTCGCACGATGTTTGTCAAGTAAGTCCAGTCCGGGAATCGCCGAATATCCCTCACCTACACATGGTAACACTTCTACCTGCTCATTAAACTTAGTTCCTTCGATCACGAATTGTAGTACCGTCGCCCGCATCTCGTGGTCGTGCGGTAGCGTTCTCGCTTCCCACCCCTGGGTTCCCGGGTTCGATTTCCGGCGGGGTCAGGGATTTTCTCTGCCTCGTGATGGCTGGGTGTTGTGTGATGTCCTTAGGTTAGTTAGGTTTAAGTATTTCTAAGTTTTAGGGAACTGATATTAAGTCCCATAGTGCTCAGAGCCATTTGAACCGTTTTTTGTAGTACCGTCGTACTCAATGACTCCACTTTATTATCTCCCACCCCCTTGTAACATATAACGTGATGGCTCAAGTCTTTGCTGCTAACCATGTCTAGACTAATAACAGACCCGTGTGCCCCCGTGTCAACCAGAAACCTTTGTTCCCTTCCGTTCACCAAGCCTAATAAGCAGCACTCCGTCTGTGCACCTACAAGCGCATTACCTAATTTCACTGGGATTGCTCTCCGGCGGTTGAAGCAATCCCGTTCTCGTTTAACGGCTGCTGCCGCCGAGGTTCCTCCCTACTTTTACTCCTACAGTTCACTGCCCGATGACCCATTTTCCCAGATGAGTAACACCGAAACTGACGCTGATATTGCCTCCTAATGTGCCCTACCTTGCCACAACCAAAACACTTAATTTCCGCTGCCAGGACTCTATGCTCCACCCTTTGCTTCGTCGCATAATATACCTCCTCTAAGTATGTGGCAATCCTTAGTGTCGCCGCAAGATCACTGGGATTCCCCATTCTCACCAGACGTGACATTTCCGGTGGTACTCCCCACAAAAGCACATCTAATATCCTGTTCTCGGCCTCTTGTAACAGCACTCTTAGTCTCCCCATTCTGTGACAGTTCGAACGTTTGTGCATTCAGTTTTCGAATCCTGTCTGAGAAAATCTCTACAGTCTCATTTCTCCTCATAACTAACGCACTTAATTATTCATTAAAAACCTGGTACTATTCTGATTTTGGTACCTCTGGCGTAACCCAGCCTCAGGCTCTGAGAATGTCCCCACATTGTTCAACGTTTCATGGTACAATATGTACGACTTGGCATCCCCTATCAAGCGTAACTTTGCTACTCTTAACATTACATCATCCGACCACCTATTGGCCTCAGCCATTGTGATAATGTCATTAAATAATACCGACACATCCTCCGTTGCTTTACACCAAAAGGGGTTAATCAATGCCGCGATTACCGGGTCAAACGGTGTATGACACTCCATGACCTGTAATTTACTTTCACCTGACGTCCTTTCCCCTGCTCGCAATGCCTCAAATCTCCCTGCTAATTCTTCATATTTTTTTGTCACTGATCCTCGCTGTAGTCATTACCACAGTCTCTGCCACCTGCTGTGTTTCCTCCATTCTTACTTATAGCTCCACTGTTGCTATTAATTTCACTCTGCTATTCCTTAAACTTAGTTCTTGCGGCGAATCATCGCTCATCTACATTCTGAACAATTGCGTGCCAAATGACCAAATCTCTTAGAAATAAAACAATTCTTTGGCGCCCACTTCATACACGGTAATCCGTGGCCTGACAGGTTACAAAAATTACTTTGCTTAGGCTCTATGTTATCATGTCCCCCATTTCAACTGAATCCAGATAAATCTACAAGCAACTCCGACCTTACGAAAGACACCTTTAAAAAGTCCATCCTAATTGAGAAAAGAATGACACATAAAACATGAATCAAACGTCACTCACCAATCCTCATCGTGCTCGTGTGCAGGTGACCAGTCCTGCTTTCCTCCCTATACTGGTATGGACGAACACCTCTCAAATGACAAGACGTAACAAGAAGTGCATGACAAACCGTCACGAATGCAACCAAACACCTCAACTACCCCTCTACACAGGCACACCTCAACGCTTCTTGGTCGACATAAAATGTGGCAGTGTAAATCCGGTGCCAGCGTTGTAACCGGCACCACTTCTGCCACCACTTTTGTAGGGTTAGGGGTCGAACCCGGGACTCAAGATGGCAGAGCGGAAGCCGGGAACCACCACGCCGTTTTTCGTCAGGAGGCCGAGCAAGTTCAAGAGTGTCGAGGGCCAGTGGAGAAGCATACAACAGTATTCGGTAGCATTGCTTTATTCATCTAATTTACAATATTCGGTGGGTGCAGTGTAGTGTCGGCTTGAAGTCCGCAGCACTGTCCCGTGAGTCCAGCCAGCTCAGCAACTCCTGATACCCTGTCGCTGCTGCTACCATCATCAAGGCCTTTCTACTGGAAGTCAGCCTCGCTCTCCCCAGTCGCCGCCCACCGATGCACTGCTGCCCGCAATTTCGGAGACCGCTACAGTCCCTGGTCCTCGACGCCCTCCGCCCCATTTGGCCTGCTCTGTCCGACCATGGGACGCAGGTGGATGTACTGGTCACCAGTGGCCCTCGGGCCGCTGCTGCTCCCAAGACAGGACCGAACTAGCATCCACGCTCTCCTAGACGCTGTGCCGCAACTTGCTGCTAGTGGTGCTTTCCAGATGGCAACACCCGCTGCTATCTCTGGTGCTGTCGCAGTGCTGCAGCGCCTCCCGCAGCAAACGCCTCGTCTGGACACTGGTACGCTAGGTGGGGAGCAAATGTGGCCCATAGACTGGAGTGCAACCAAGCCCCTCCTGGACTTACTGCAGTCTGCTGTCACTGCCCTCTTTCAGGCAGACCTAGCAATTTCCAGGTTCAAGGCTGCCATTCTGTCCTGCCCCAGGGGCGGAATATAGCCCGAATAAGTACATAGAAACAAAGTACAAGTTCATGCCTAATACTTATAACATTACTGCCAGACTAGCCCCTATAAGTGTAGACAAGCACAGGTCCGTCCTGACGCTCGACTGACCTGGCACACCCATTCAAGCTAAAATTGCCCGCATATTTATACTGGTTTCTCCCTCGCTTCTCACGTAGTGTCAGAGAGAGGCAGAAACTATGGCAGGGATAAATTCCCACACGTCAGCCATTTACAAATCGCCACTCCTGGCTCTGGCCTACTGCCCCGCCTCGTACATCGCAATAACTTAACGCAATAGTGCAGTTTGCTGCCTTGTTGTTGCTCCACTCAAAACAAATTGTGCATGCAATACTGCCATTGCAGCTCCGCACCCACGAGTGCCATGTTTACCTTTCCTAGCCTGCTGGTTGTCGTCTGTTACCACACTCTGCCAGCGGCCCCAGATTTCATAGCCCAACCGCGCCTTCATTGAATTTTGATACACTTTCCCTTTCCCTCGACTAGGACTGACACTAGCATAGCATATAGTAAACTGTTGAGAACAGGAACAACATTAAAAGCAACGTCCAAACATTTTAAAACATCAACATTTAATTGCTAGCGAAAATATATACATACAACGGAAAAAAACAATATTTATAAAGTGAAACATAGAGGTTGTTTACTATTCTTTCTTTCTAAGTAACAAATGACGTCAAAAACAACAAAATCCCTCTCTATCAATAAAGCTGACATTATCAGTGTAAGAAAAGGTTAGTTTAATCAGATACCTTTACCATTTAATCTTATTTTTCGTATAAATGCAGACCTCTTCTGCCTTTAGTTGCAAAACCTAAATAATTGTCACTTTCAGGTATCTGACCTGTCTTGTGGATGAACACTTCATGGAAAAAATATCAAGTCATTATGGACGGAAAGAAGTGGGACATCACCATCAAAATTTCATCAAGTAAAAGTTTTGACATTGGGGATGCGAGGTGGTGAGGAGTGGGGAGGATGTCACCTCCTTCCAAAATCAGAAGTTAATTTATCTTCCCCACTCCTGCTCCTGTTATGATAGTGGATTTCATGCTTTTGCAACTTCTTTGTCTTTGTTTTATTCTTTTGCTTTGTTTTTGTGACAAATTGTAATTGTTTCACGATGACTTACATATTTGTTCATTGTAAGAGAGGCCAGATATCTGAAAACAAAAAACTTATGTTTTACATTAACTGAATGGAACTCATGCTTACACTAAGTGTAAATAACAATATATGACCTAGTTTTCATTGAGTAACTTTTTAATAAGCTAAAACGTGAGCTCTACTGAAGAATAAAAATACAATTGTTTATGACATTATTAGTTGCTAGCAAACCTGACAATGCTGCACAGCTGCACTAGTGGCTGTGCAGTTTGAGGCATCATGTCACGGACTGTGCAGCCCCTCCCACTGAAGGTTCCAGTCCTCCCTCGTGCATGGGTGTGTGCAAGTAGTGTAAGGCTAGGAATCAATAACCTAAGCAGTTTGGCCCCCTAGGCATTCACACACATTTGTACATTTGAATGATTCACAACTGCTAAACATATATAGAAATGTATATATACCCTAAACTCATCCCCCACCTTCTCTCTACCCATCTCCTGCTCACCCCTCTCTTTGTCCAGCTCTTTCTGCCACCCCTTTCTCTGTACATTTCATTCACCCTCCTCTCTATGCCCATTTCCTCTCTCTCACCCTTTACACCTCTTTTACCTTGAAGTCATTTAAGACGAATGGGTAAATCAGTTGCGATCATTGGTACATGGGGTACGAGAGACACATAGCTAGCTGCAGAATCTTTGAGCATCGTAGCTTCAATGACAGTATTTCGCATAGTTTTAATATGTGAATGGCTAGGATTACAAAATTTCGGATGATCCAGATTCCGTAGCTGCAAACTAATGATAGGTCGATAAACTGTAAGAAACACTCTCATGTTTTCTGTAAAAATGATGGCAAGGAAGATTACAAAATAGCACATGGCTGTCTATATAGTTTTTTTTGAAAATATATGTAAGGAGAAAAAATAGATGAGAGAAATAATGGTCTAATGATTTACATACCCTCCTATCGCAGTTGAAACTGACTATGAGAAAGAAATCTAAACTGTACGTTTTCATATCACAGCATTTTCCTTCTCGTAGTCAGTTTTAACAGAAAATTTGAAGTTGATCGATCAAGAACTTTTCGAGGTTTTTGATAACAACATTGCCCCTGTCTATATATAATTTACATTAAAGCCTATATCCATCTGAATGTTCATTAGAGGATCACGGAAAATTTTGAAGTAGATCGGCCGAGAAGTTTTTGGGATTCTCTTACATAACAATGTTATCTCTTTATATATTACATATACATTTATATGTATTATATATATGAAAAATATGTAGCCTATGTCCATCCAGTTGTTCATTAGAGTACATGTAAAAATCTGAAGTCAATTGGTCAGGAACTTTTCTAGATTGTTGGTAACAACATTTTCCCTTTTTATATCATGCATGTATTTGTGTAATTTATTAAAAATACACAGCCTTTATCTGCCTGACTGTTCATTAGAGACTAATGTAAGAATTTGAAGTTCATCGTTCAAGAAGTTTTTGTGATGTTTGGTAACAATTTTTCCCTTCCTGTATTGTATATATGTTTATATATTACATACATTAAAAATATATAGTCTATATCTATCTGAATGTTCAGCACAGTATTGGTTTAAATTTCAAGTAAATTGGTGAGGAGCTTTTTGAGATTTTTGGTAATAGCATTTCACCTTTAATATTATACATGAATTTAAAGAAATGTGTAGCCTGTGTCTATCCAAAAGTTCATGCAAAAATCTGAAGTAAATTGGTCAAGAACTTCCTGATATTTTTGCTAACAATGTTTCCCCTTCGTACATAATATACATTTTTATAAATTGTGTACAATAAAAATTTGCAGCTTATATCCATCTGTATGTTCAACACAGTATCACGTTTAACCCTTTGCACTCTGTAGGGAGAAACAGGGCGACTCTGCGCACTCTTATTTAAATTTCCGCCGCCTGAGCGGCGAGTGCGTCAAAGAGAATTACGCGGTCCCTTTGTGGAAACAATAAGGCCACTGACCAACAGGTAGGTTATACGCTAAAATAAAAAGTGCAACTTCATTCAAATATATTTTCAAAATGTAACACCAGAAAACCTCGCAAAGTCTGATATTTTTTGAAACATTCATCAGGGTGGAGAACTGGACTTCATATGCATGTTTCACAGTAGTACACAGTTTCACAACTGCCACCTTTCTTTTTGCTGTCTGAACACACTGGACAATCCATACACTTGTTCCCCAGAAGCTTGTTGATAGTGTGCAGCTGTCCGTTCAAGCATTCATCATCATCAGAAGTTGCACCAATGTGCTTGTTTCTGCCCTGGATTTCTGTCTTCGCCAACTAAGTCTCTTATAACACTTCTATAGAATACTTTGTGAGAAAGTTTTCTCAAGTTGTTTTTCTAGCTGTTATTGTTGTATAGCAAATAGCAATTTACAAGTCCTGTCTCCAACAACCAGAAGTATAATTTTCTCCACCACTTCAGACTTTTCTTTAGAAAGCAACAAGTGGAAATGAAATGGTCAGATCGATAAACTCCGTTCATCTTCGAAGTGTAAGCAACATTCACATTTGGTTTCATTATTTCTTCCTTTTCCTTTCTGTTTCTTTTTTTATAAGTGATACTAAGTTAATTGCTTTTGTAGAAAGCATGAGAACAGTTCGTTTACTTGCCATAGTAAATCCATCATTTATAATTGCAGACGCATTTTATTTCATGCTTCTTCTGACACAGAACTCCTTTCTTAATTGTAGCTGGAAGATTTTTGCGACTAGTCTTGATCGTTCCTGTGAGATGCAAATTCTGTTTCGACAGTTCATCAGCTAATGCAACACCTGTATAAAAACGGTCAATGTACAAACGACACCTTGATTAGCTTGCAGCATTTCTGACATTAGCCAGCAACTGAAGAACTACTCTCTCAGAAAATTTCAAGTCTAGATGAATCAATGACTCTGTTGTTACACCACCACAACAGGGTATCGAACTGCAAATACAGCCATTTGAGGAATCCGAAATCATATAAACTCTGAGTTGTTGGGTTTTTAGGAATTTTGACAATGTTGACTAGAATACTCTCTTTCAAATTCTGAAGGTGGCTGGGGTAAAGTACAGGGAGCGAAAAGCTATTTACAATTTGTACAGAAACCAGATGGCAGTTATAAGAGTCGAGGGACACGAAAGGGAAGCAGTGGTTGGGAAGGGAGTGAGACAGGGTTGTAGCCTCTCCCCAATGTTATTCAACTGTATGTTAAGCAAGCAGTGAAGGAAACAAAAGAAAAATTCGGAGTAGGTATTTAAATCCATGGAGAAGAAATAAAAACTTTGAGGTTCACCGATGACATTGTAATTCTGTCAGAGACAGCAAAGGACTTGGAAAAGCAGTTGAACGGAATGGACAGTGTCTTGAAAGGAGTATATAACATGCACATCAATAAAAGCAAAACGGGGATAATGGATTGTAGTCTAATTAAGTCTCGTGATGCTGAGGGAATTAGATTAGGAAATGAGACACTTAAAGTAGTAAAGGAGTTTTGCTATTTGGGGAGCATAATAACTGATGATGGTCGAAGTAGAGAGGATATAAAATGTAGACTGGCAATGGCAAGGAAGGCATTTCTGAAGAAGAGAAATTTGTTAACATCGAGTATAGATTTAAATGTCAGGAAGTCGTTTCTGAAAGTATTTGTTTGGAGTGTAGTCATGTATGGAAGTGAAACATTGACGAAAAATAGTTTGGACAACAAGAGAATAAAAGCTCTTGAGATGTGGTGCTACAGAAGAATGCTGAAGATTAGATGGATAGATCACATAGCTAATGAGGAAGTACTGAATAGGAGAGAAGAGAAGTTTGTGGCACAACTTGACTAGAAGAAGGGATCGGTTAGTAGGACATGTTTTGAGGCATCAAGGGATCACCAATGTAGTATTATAGGGCAGCGTGGAGGGTAAAAATCGTATAGGGAGACCAAGAGATGATTACACCAAGCAGATTCAGAAGGATGTAGGTTGCAGTAGTTACTGGGAGAGGAACAAGCTTGCACAAGATAGAGTAGCATGGAGAGCCACATCTAACCAGTCTCAGGACTGAAGACCACAACAACAACATATTTTGGATAACATACGACCCTTTAATGATACTGTAGATTCATCAGACGCTAAGTACCTGCATGGACGATAAATTTCGAGAAACGTGTGAGACAAGCAATCCAACACATTCTTCACTGTATTGAGACATGACTAAACCTGTGTGCTATTATGTGTAGCACTCGCTGCATTAGAAACATGAAGTGCTCAGAAAATTTGCATGACAGTCTGAAAAGAAGTCAGATGATTGTAACTGTTGTGATTGGCAGGAGAGCCAACACCATATTACTAAAGGAGGCCGAAATGCACGCGTCTCAGTTCAAGCAGGCTGGCGTGAGGTCTGGAACAGGACAAGGAAATGAGAATTTAGAAATAACGGACGTAGCTGGTGGAATACTTAACTTTAACCTATTAATGACGAACGTCGGTCTTGACAGTACATGATTCAATATCAATAGTAACAGATAATGGCGCCTTGCTAGGTCGTAGCAAATAACGTAGCTGAAGGCTATGCTCACTATCATCTCGGCAAATGAGAGCGTATTTTGTTAGTGAACCATAGCTATCAAAGTCGGCTGTACAACTGGGGCGAGAGCTAGGAAGTCTCCCTAGACCTCCCGTGTGGCGGCGCTCGGTCTGCAATCATTGATAGTGGCGACATGCGGCTCCGAAGTATACTACCGGACCGCGGCCGATTTAAAGGCTACCACCTAGCAAGTGTAGTGTCTGGCGGTGACACCACAGTAACCATTCTCTCGAAAAAAAAGTGCTACAAGTTCTTACACTTTTGTAATGCCATATTCAGTAGCACAGCATCATTTCTTACTTGGTAATATTTCTTCAGTTCCTAAACGCAGAATGTTGTGGAAGTGGTCTCACTTTACACATTCGTGCTGTATGGTACCTGTGTATTTGGGCTATTACTTGTTGAAATAGGTTTCTGTAAAAATTAACTGAAAGAAACCAACTGGCGATGATGGAACATTACCAGTTTCGATGATAAAACCATACTTTGAATCATCAAAAAGAAAATCTGTGAAGTCAGAGTTATTTTGGCTCCACATTCGCCACGAATCTTCTGCTGAATCACTAGAAAAATGTCACATTTTCACGGTTTTCATCGTCATCTCCCCTAGAACTGTTTATAAATGAATCACTCGGATCATCAAAATAAATTTCACTGCCCTTTTCACGTAAATGTTTCTCTAAAAGCTGTAAAATGTCTTCCTCAGATTTAACTAAATGTGAGTAATTAACCATTGGGCTCTCGCGAATTTGAACGTAATAATTCCAACATTCCTTTCAATACAACTGCAACAGTTTGACATCGAGTTAGTACAGCTCCCCTAGATGGCAGCACTAAGCACCATTGATACCTAGTACTGTGAGAATAGAGAATTGAGCACGTGAGAGCTGCGAAAAATCGTGTGTGAGGCTTGATATCGGAGGGGAAATCAAAATTCATGGTGTCGAGCGCCACTCGACGTCGGAGTGGAAAGGGTTAAATCTGAAGTAAATTGATTAAGTACTTTTCAAGATTTTTAGTAACGTTAGACAATGATTTGCCTTTATATAGAGGTATAGATGTAGGAGAAAAAACAATGAATAATTTAAATGTGCTCTATGCACTTCCTCATAAATATGCCATGTGGAATTCCTGTTTGTGGCTGAGTTATCCTCTGTTTTGACTATAATCTATCATAGATCCTTCAAGCAAAAAACCGTTCCCACCAGTTGGAAGAAAGCACTTGTCTACAGTGTTCTGCTATAGATATCAGTCACAGCCCAGTGCCATATGCAGACTGCCAAGTTCCAGGCTCTTACTGTCTCTGACAGTAAACTGCCGACACTGCACCACAGCTGCTGCTGGGTCACTCTATGCCATTCTCCTCCTGCAAAGCAACGACTGCCAGGAACTCTCCACCCTCTTGGCTAACCAGAGGATTAATTCGACATGGAAGAATTCAGCCAACAAGAGTCTTCCATGTAGGCACCTCCTGACAGCTGTATTTAAACCACCAGGACAGCATTGCAAATCATCAGTATGACAGTACTCTGTTGTGGTGCCCATTGTGTGTCAGTTGCCACCACAGGATCAACAACGTTCTACTGATACAGCAATTATTAGTACAGCTGTGCCCTGCTGTGTCAGATAACACTATAACTGTGATGTGACCAATACTCCATCATCACCTCTATGAGATCACCTACCGAGTAACCTGCAGCTGCCAGCCGGAGTGGCCGAGTGCGATATTTTGTGAAAAACTGTATGATCCCTTCTTCTCTGAGGAAAACACAGTGCACAATTGGCTTTTTCCACAAGTCTAAGAGGACTCCAAATGGCTTCATTTTCCAACAGGATGGAGCTCCACCACACTGACTCAACAACATACACTCCTGGAAATGGAAAAAAGAACACATTGACACCGGTGTGTCAGACCCATCATACTTGCTCTGGACACTGCGAGAGGGCTGTACAATCAATGATCACACGCACGGCACAGCGGACACACCAGGAACCGCGGTGTTAGCCGTCGAATGGCGCTAGCTGCGCAGCATTTGTGCATCGCCGCCGTCAGTGTCAGCCAGTTTGCCGTGGCATACGGAGCTCCATCGCAGTCTTTAACACTGGTAGCATGCCGCGACAGTGTGGACGTGAACCGTATGTGCAGTTGACGGACTTTGAGCGAGGGCATATAGTGGGCATGCGGGAGGCCGGGTGGACGTACCGCCGAATTGCTCAGCACGTGGGGCGTGAGATCTCCACAGTACATCGATGTTGTCGTCAGTGGTCGGCGGAAGGTGCACGTGCCCGTCGACCTGGGACCGGACCGCAGCGATACACGGATGCACGTCAAGACCGTAGGATCCTACGCAGTGCCGTAGGGGACCGCACCGCCACTTCCCAGCAAATTGGGGACACTGTTGTTCCTGGGGTATCGGCGAGGACCATTCGCAACCGTCTCCATGAAACTGGGCTATGGTCCCGCACACCGTTAGGCCGTCTTCCGCTCACGCCCCAACATCGTGCAGCCCGCCTCCAGTGGTGTCGCAACAGGCGTGAATGGAGGGACGAATGGAGACGTGTCGTCTTCAGCGATGGGAGTCGCTTCTGCCTTGGTGCCAATGATGGTCGTATGCGTGTTTGGCGCCGTGCAGGTGAGCGCCACAATCAGGACTGCATACGACCGAGGCACACAGGGCCAACACCCGGCATCATGGTGTGGGGAGCGATCTCCTACACTGGCCGTACACCTATGGTGATCGTCGAAGGGACACTGAATAGTGGACGGTACATCCAAACCGTCATCGAACCCATCGTTCTACCATTCCTAGACCGGCAAGGGAACTTGCTGTTCCAACAGGACAATGCACGTCCACATGTATCCTGTGCCACCTAACTTGCTCTAGAAGGTGTAAGTCAACTACCCTGGCCAGCAAGATCTCCGGATCTGTCCCCCATTGAGCATGTTTAGGACTGGATGAAGCGTCGTCTCACGCGGTCTGCACGTCCAGCATGAACGCTGGTCCAACTGAGGCGCCAGGTGGAAATGGCATGGCAAGCCATTCCACAGGACTACATCCAGCATCTCTACGATCGTCTCCATGGGAGAATAGCAGCCTGCATTGCTGCGAAAGGTGGATATACACTGTACTAGTGCCGACATTGTGCATGCTCTGTTGCCTGTGTCTATGTGCCTGTGGTTCTGTCAGTGTGATCATGTGATGTATCTGACCCCAGGAATGTGTCAATAAAGTTTCCCCTTCCTGGGACAATGAATTCACGGTGTTCTTATTTCAATTTCCAGGAGTGTATGTCAGTTTTCTCAATGACACTCTGCCTCAGTGGTGGATGAAGGCAGCTCCCATCATCCAGCAGCGGTCATTACATCCCGTTCTGTCACAATGAGAAGGGTAGCACTAGCTATTCACAAAACTACTGTCCAATATCTTTGACATTCATTCATTTTAGAATCTCAGAACGTGTTCTGAGCTCAAAAGTACTTAGATATCTTGGTTAGAATGATTTGCAAGACAACTGTCATGGATCCTGAAAACAGCAATCATGTGAAACACCATTTGCGCTTTTCCACATGGTATTCTGAAAGCCACTGGTCAGGGCAGTCAGGTAAACACGGTATTTCTCGATTTCTAAAAAGCTACCACATCTCCATACATTATCAAATGTTTGATCATAGGGACACCAAGCGAAATTTGGGACTGGAGTGAGGACATTTTCGTAGGTAGGACACAGTAAGTTATTTTGGATGGAAAGTCATGTATAAAAGTAGAGGTAATTTCGAAAGTGCCCAGGAAAGAGTACTGGAACCTTGCTACTTATGTAATATATTAATGATCTTGTGGACACTAATAACAACAACTTCAAACTTTTCACAGATGTTGCAGTTGTCTATAATGAAGTATTGTCTTAAATATTCAATCAGATCGTGAAAGGATTTCAAAGTGAAGGAAAAGATTCTCAATTTGCTTTAAATGTTCAAAAATGTAAAACTATGCACTTCACAAAACGAAAAACCGTAGTATGCTGTGGCTACAATATCAGTAACAGGTGCAACAGGTCAATTCATACAGACACTTGGGTGTAACACTTTCTAGGGACACGAAATAGAAAGATCACATAGGCTTATTCGTAAACCAAGCAGGTGGCACCCTATAGTTTTCGGTGTATAATCAGTCGACAAAGGAGATTGTTTACAAATCACATGTGTAATCCATCCTAAAATATTGCTCAGGTATGTGGGACCCATACTAAATAAAGATAACAGAGGATACCGAGCCTATACAGAGCAGGACTTCACGAATGGCCACAGGTTTATTTCACCTGTAGGAATGTGTCACAGAGATACTGAAAGGACCGAACTGGCGGACTTTTGAAGTTAGACTTAAAATATCCCAAGAAAACCACCTACAGAGTTACAGGATCTGGCTTTAAATGTTGAGAGGATTTGGAGTGGACATCTTTAAAACAAAGGCGTTTTCTGTTGCGGCGGGATCTTCTCATGAAGTTTCAATCACCAACTTTCTCCTCCAAATTCGAAAATGTTTCAATGACGCCGACTTACATAGGGGGAAATAGAGAGAATTATAATAAAATAAATCAGAGCTAGCATGGATAGATATAGGTCCTCGTTTTATCCGCATTCTGTTCGAGATTGGAATAATAGAGTACTATTGCGAAGGTGGTTCGATGAAGCCTCAATCAGGCACGTAAATGCGATGTGCAGAGGATCCATGAAGATGTAGAAGCAGATGTAGTGCAAACTTTTCGAGTTGGTGATGAAAGGAAATCGGTTGACTTCAGCAATGCTCTGCCTGAGGACATGGAAGAGGATACATTTTTACCACAGCTAATTTTCAGTGATGAAGCAACGTTTCATGTTAGCAGTAAAGTAAACTCACATAATGTGGGCATATGGGGACTCCAGAACCTTCATGTCAATATCGAGCATCAAAGAGACTCACCTAAAGTGAATGTTTCTTGTGTCATATTTTGTGAAAAACTGTATGATCCCTTCTTCTCTGAGGAAAACACAGTGCACAATTGGCTTTTTCCACAAGTCTAAGAGGACTCCAAGTGGCTTCATTTTCCAACAGGATGGAGCTCCACCACACTGATACAACAACATATGTCACTTTTCTCAATGACACTCTGCCTCAGTGGTGGATAGGGTGCATGAGACCCCGAGACTCTGCATTCTTGGTCTAAGATTGCTGGGCATGGCCCCATACGATTTTTCTTGTGGCATATGTGAGGGAAAGTATGTTCATCTCTCTTTTACCTTGTGACATAGAAGAAATGAAGAACAAAATAACAGCCACCATAAGTTCTGTAAAAGCAGATGTGTTGTGTAAAGTTTATGATGAATTTAGCTGTCATCTAGATCAGGATCATTCAAGAATTGCGCCCATCGGACGCGCCCGCGCCCTGCGGGCCCCTGGCAGTGTAGTTCAGCGCCCCGTCCACGACCGTGTGTCGCTAGTGTCGGCCTAGGAGCGAGAGAGCGAGAGCTGTGGAGCGAGTGAGACCTCACAGCACTGCTCTGCGGTGGACTGTCACGTGGTCAGATCCAACGCAAAGAAAAGAACAGAAGAAGCGCACCTCTGTAAAACAGGCCGATGAGCGGTAAAACAAGCAAACCATTTACCGTTTAGGTAACAACTAGTGTTTGTGTGGCAGAATTACTACGCAAAGCTTTAGACAGCAATATCTAAAACAAGAATTGAAGAACATCTTAGTTGTTTTCTGACCCACAGGTTCATTCTATTAGTACTGCACATGTGCTCTCGTCAAATGTACAATATGCATCTTCTGAAAAATATACCAGTTTCTTAAATGAACTAGAGTCATAAATATTCTATTTTAGAAATAACTTTATGTAAGGGGTATAGAGTCTCATTCTTACTGTTAGCAGTTACAAGTAAACGTTTTTTGTTATACTTCGGCTACATCTCTTTGTATCCCTTTTCAGAGTTTAGAAATTGGATCTTTAGTTTGCTGTTTTGTACATAATAATTTTAACCGACCAAGTTTGAAACCTTATTAAAAAATAGAATTAAGGTTATAAAGCTCTTTAATTCTTACAGTCAACATTGTTAAAGAAGACAATTAATATTTTACACTTTTTTCTTTTTAGAGGAAACGGTTTTGTCAACGTTTGGTTCAATATTCCCTGAGACTGATCACCTCAATGAATTAGTCATATTTTTGTCGCTAAGTAATGAACGGTTCTTAGTTTTAGCAAGCTTTAAAAGAGAGAAAAAGCGCTCACAGATATATGTGGAACCAAACATTGAGAGATCTTAGGCCACGTGCTTGTGCAAAACAGGACATTTCTCTTGTGGAAGACAACTGTAAAAGTCATCCAAAGTTTTACACATGAGGAAGCGGTCCTTCAGGCGGATATCTCACTGCAGGTCAATCAGCTCTAGTTGAAGCACTTGTGAGACGTCCTATGCCAAAGGGTAAACGGGCGAACAAATATATCTAAGGCCGACTGAAGATCATTTATCTCCAAAAATCTGTTTTCAAACCGTTCTTGTAATTCGCAAATGATTGCAACATAATCTGAAAAAACCACATCTTCTTTAACGCTGTCTAGTGCAGGGAAGTATCCACAATTCTGCTCACGCAATTGCTTTTCCCACAAAATAAGTTTTTTTTAATGCTTGAATTGTCTGCACTAAATCAACGACATAGTGATTTTCGCGTTTGAGTGAAATGTTCAAAGTATTTATATGGCCATTAAGATCACTCAAAAAAGCCAAAATCGCCACCCTCTTAGGATTACAAAGTAATTCTTCTGGACGTCTTTTCATTTCCAAAAAGGTATTTATTTCGCCCCTCAAAGAGAAAAACCGATGAAGCACCTTTCCTCTGCTCAGCCATCTTACTTCACTGTGGTAGGGATGTCCGGGTATTCTGCTTCGATATCAGCCAGAAATTCTTTAAATTGGCGATGTGTGAGTTCATGCAAGTGAAGATAGTTAACGGTTCAAAGAACTGTGTCCATAACATTTTTTATGTTGCCAATCTTTGCACAAAGTGCCTCCTGGTGTATCAGACAATGGACTGTCGCGAATAAGGAACAGCCAACTTCAGCCATTTTTGACCCCCCGTAACTCAGAAATCCAGTGCATATCCCTTGTAGCGCAGGGGCTCATCACATGTTACATTGGTCAGGCGTTCCCATTTAAACCCATTGACACAAAGACATTCTCCATGGCTAGAAAAATATCCAAACCCACGGTTATGTCTTTTAATGGTATAAGATGAAGAAATTCTTCGGTGGCATGCAGATTGTCGTCCACACCTCGAATGAACATGACGAGCTGAGATATGTCCGCAACGTCCGCAGACTCTTCAAGAGCGATAGAAAGTGAAATGTAGTTTGCTGCTCCATATCTGAGACCATATCTTCGACTCTGTGAGCAACAGTTTGAGGCGAAAGAGCTATTTTTTCAAATTTTTCCGTGAGGTCTGATGTACAAATACAAGCCGCCGAGTCGACCAGGCAATCCTTGATGAGATTCCCAGCAGCAAAGGGTTTCCCTGCTTTTCCAATTCTCAGCGATCATTTGTAACTTGCACACAAACTTTGCCCACCTTTTCCCTGCTCGTACCACGCAAAAGGAGAACATACAATTAATTTTGTACAATCCTGTTTTTAAAACACTTTTATCACTTTAACAATTAATTGTTTCATTCATTGAAATTAAAATTAAAAATTAAAAAAAGTTTGGTTTTAGATGCGTTTTCCCCCAGTTCCGCTGAAAAGGGCAGCAATGTGTGGTCGCAAAATAAATTTTGATCTATTGCAATATTTGCTTACAGCGGCATGGCGAGGCTCGGCGGGCGGTCTGCACGGCCAGCTAAGCGACGCAGCTCGGCCACTACGACAACATACGAATTCACCCGGGCACTGGCCGTGGGCGATCGCGGGCGCTAGTGCTCCAGGGGCACAGTTTGAACGAGACTGATCTAGATGTTGCTCATGCTCCTGGTGGTAGACACATAGAGCATTTGTAATAGTACAGCTAAAGCGTTAAAATTTTGTGAGAATTTTGCAACCCATCGCGAGTTTTTAGCATGTTTTTATCAATGAATACAGAGTTTTGAAATTAAGTCATTCTTTTTGAAACAAGCTGTGTAATGGAACAGAGTGAAACCAAGCACTAAACATTTTATTAAAGAATAGCGTGTTGTCTACAGGAAAAGTGTGTTGTTATTAATGCAATGACATTTTGCAGATGTTAGAGAAGTGTTGTGTCCCAGATGTTCAAGCAGTTTTGATAAAAGCTACATTACAGTGTTCCTGTTCCTAACAAATAAGGACACATACTTTGAATGGTTGAAAGGTATTCCTCAGAAAGACTGGTTGCCTTCCAAGAGGTCTGTGGTCTGTTTAAGCATTTTGGAGAAGAATAAACTTTGATATGTTTAAAAATAGCAAGGAAACAATCAGAATTCCCAAGTGTTTGGCTAAAATTAAGAAATGGCACAATGCCGATTATTTCATCAATATACTTCATTATTTCATCAAACCGCCTAATTCTGACTCTAGGAAAGATCCAAATGAAAAAAGGCTGAAATGGGAGGTAGATCTTCATTAGAGAAATGAATAATGACTTGCAGAAGATGTGATTCAGTTTTACAGAATTGAGTGGAAATATAGGTAGGATCATGTGAAGTGACATATGGTGCCATAAATGTAATTAACACTTCAGTATATTTCTATATGTTATCAGTGGAGGGCATTCCAAACATTCAATTAGTGTAAAGATTGATATTTTTACATGTGTTCAACTATGTGTAGGCAATAATAGTGTAAGTGCCTCAAAACTTGAAAGTAAGTCAGTAGTCACAACTTGAAAGTATTCTGCAAAGATATGTAACCAGTGCAACATACAACAATCCAATTTTTGTTTACGTATGTATGTGGCACAGAAGGCTATAAAAAAGAGGTCCTGTGAAACTTGTGTTGCACTTATACTGCCACATGAATGCTCTAGTCTCTATTTTGACATTCTTAATATGGGTGGTTAACCTTTACCATCCTAAGCTGTTATAAAATTATGTCATGTAGTTTGGAATATTGTTTGTGTACTGATGTCGAACCACTGTGATAGACACTTTTTAAAATGAGTATCCAAAAGCTGGTTCATAAAAAAAATTTGAAAAAAATAGCTTCTTCAGACAACAGTCTACACTTCTTACATCATGATCCTTGACTGGTGATGCACTAAGTGACTTATATGAAGAGCTATCCAATACAGTTTCAAATATTCTTCTGAATGATTATATAAAACAAAAAAGAATAGCCTAAAGCCAAACAAGTGACATATTTATAGAAAATAAATAATTTCTATTGCTTGAAGCTTTCCCATAGGACCAATTGTAGAAATGGTCTCACACGAGATGTTGGATGTCGTTATGAAATTCTCAGCGTTATCAGGGCAACTGACTGACACCTCCATGTGCAGTAAACACACTGCTGAGCCCTGACTGAAGCCTCTTATTGTGTCTAAGAAGAAAATCTGCAGGTATGAATGTGGTAAATTCGGAGGCCAATAGCAAAGATATCATGATCAGTAGCAGGAGAAACAGCTATGCCACCTGTCAGATGATGAAATGAGAGCTTCTGTTCAAACAAAATGGCTGTCAGTCATATTGTGTGCTACAATCGACCACCCAGCTACCTTTGTCACGAGCCATGTGCCAATACACGTGTCCATCGTGGCATGTGCCCACCCTTGCATTGTCATCCGAACATCTATGTCGCCATATTAATGTTAGACCTTGTGTGACCAATAGTTCCTCTTTGTGGTGGCTATGTATTTAAAATGGAAGCGCTTGATCCCATGCTATGGTAAGTTGTTATCTCGTATCTCTGTTCAACAGATTTCTCGAGATGCGAATTTAACATTATCTAAGTATGGCGCACAAATACAGACTACAAAAATATCAAATCGATGTCTTTGTATTGGGACAACGCTATTAAAGAAGCACTGAAAAGTCGCAAGTCGACGAATCTGCTGAATGAAGACAGGATACCAACTTAGAACAACAGGGGATCCAGTGCTGGTCATTTTAATATGACAGCTTCCACGATGAAGAACTATTGGTCACACAAGGGATGACACTTTGGCTACGTAGGCATTTGGATGATAGGAGTGAGGATAAACACACACCATTGTGGACATATATGTTGGTATGCAACTGTGCACAGAGTGCACTGGGGGAAACCGAGAGCAGTGCACAGTATGACTGACAGCCTTTGCACATGCGCCAAAACTCTTGGCTCAGCCTCCGATAGGTAACGTAGCTGTCTCTCTCTAACTATCAATCAGGAAATCTTTGCTATTGCTCACTGAATTTGCCACTTTCACACCTGTCCATTTTCTTGTTAGACTGGCATAAAAAGGAGGCTTCAGACAGAGGTCAGTAGTGTGTACACCACAGCTGAAGATTCAGGAGGTTACACTGATGACATATTGTGGGAATTTCACAATGACATCCAATGCCTCACCTGAGAACTGTTTCTACAAACAATAAAATTTAATTACTTACTTGTGTGATACTATGTTTACAGCAAATCTGTACCCAAATAATTTCATGCTTTGCTCTTATATATCTAGTTCTATATGAAGTAACTGTTCCTTTGGACATTTCCAAAATACCAGACTGCATTTTTTATGCTACAGCCACTATGAATAAATACACAAAGTAATTAAATATAATAGCTGCCAGTGGGCATTGATTTAAATAAATGGGGAAAGACAACCAATGATTCTTTCAGTGTAGGTGCACACCAAGATCAAACTCATATGGAAATCAGGAAAATGCTGTGAGTAATGAGAATAATGGGCAAGATGCACTACATCAGCAGTGTGTGGTTAAGTTAAAAATTTGGATTTGACAGGAGTCATACTAGGATAGTCTGTGGATTTGTGATGACCACTGTGCCCAGATGGCACAGTGGTCAGGACATCTTTCTAGTAAGCAGGAGATCTGAGTCTGAATCCTGGTCTAGCACAAATATTCAACTTTCCTCGTTGTTTTAAATCAATGCCCACTGGCATATAATGCCTTTAACTCCTTTGTGCCTTTATAGCTGCTTCTGATTTTGCCTTTTCTTTCTACTGATTTAACAATATGTGGTACATTGGTAAGAAAAGCAGCTTACAGTAATGTCAAACTACATCATATGAAATTTTACCACCATGAAGCTTTCAAGGTAGTCACTTAGAGGGAAGCTGTGTTCCATTAGTTTCTGTTCCTTGCACCCCATAACTGTTCAGAATTGGTTTTCAATAACTGAAAATGGATTTACAGATACCAGGAAACCTATCAATACAGCTCATCAGAAGTATATTACTTTTTTTCACCATAGAAATGTTACAATACACAATGACGTAACTCTTACCGAAATTCTTCTGCATTAAGTGATTGTGCAACAACATTATAAATCACTTGGTATATATTAAATTTTATACTTAATAGGAAGTTACTGTCAACTTTTACATTTATTGGTATGGAAAATTTGAGTTTTTAACATGTTATGTAATTGTTATGTACTGTTATAGGCCAATTCACTCTGCGCATTACATCACATCACAGCACACCTCCACCCTGTCAGGGTACTGTCTGCACATCATGTCAATTTGCTTAGGCCAGTAGTGAACAGTGAAAGTGAAGTAATGAGCTACCATCTGTGATGCAAAAAGCCAGTAGGTGGTACTGGAATTGAGGAACTAACAAAATAAAGTTTAATATTTATTTTATTGGGCAGATTTGGATGTACATATAACGATCAGCTGCAACTACATATTTTCATTGTCAGTTGCGCGAAATAATAATCACATGCACAATTTAATTAATACAGGTATATCATTTTTAAACCTAATAACACCATGCATAATTATGCATATTCGATCTACTGCACAACCTATCTATACACAGTTTAATTCTATTATAAAAGACATTAATTACACAATTTGAATCTGCTGGCATTCTGGCTAACACATTTTAATTCTGTTAGACCATATGCCTATTTAGAATGTTTTGTGTGTTGCATGAATTCACTGACTGAATGGAAAGGACTTTATACAAGTGTTTGTGTAAATTCCTCTTTCAGGCTTGAAATATGAAGCCTTAAACAGTTGAAGAAAAATTCCGAACTTGTGTTTTTGAACGCTTTTGCGTGGTACAATGAACAGAAGTGGAAAAAAAAAAACATTTCAAAACATCGACATTTCTTTGATAGCGAAAATATGTTCATACAACTACATCAGACAATATTTATAATGATGTAAATAGAGCCAAGTTACATTTCCATAACTTTTTTGTCAAATAACTAATAACGTCGTAATTTACTCCATTTTTATCCTCCTTTAGAGCTGACTTTTTCAATTAAAAAGTTATTTAATGAAAATTCTTTATTAACATATATCATTATTTAAACACAGTGTGGGGGTCGGATCTGTTCTGTTATTGTAAAACCTAAATAATTTTTCGCTCTCCGATATCTGACTCCACTTGTGGAGGAACGCCCAGTAGAAATAAATATCCAGATAGCCATGAAATATTTGAAATTTGCCATGCAAACAAAGCTGAATAGTGAAACAAAAGTTAAGAAACCAAATCCACTCCTAAAACGTCAGTCAACATGGCAATAACAGGTTAACTTGCGATGTTAGCAGACGACGACGCCGTCAAAACTTTCTTCCTGAGGAATCTTGAGATGAAATGAAATGTCGTGTGACGAGGGCCTCCCGTGGGGTAGACCGTTCGCCTGGTGCAAGTCTTTCGATTTGGCACCACTTCGGCGACTTGCGCGTCGATGGGGATGAAATGATGATTAGGACAACACAACACCCAGTCCCTTAGTGGAGAAAATCTCCGACCCAGCCGGGAATCAAACCCGGGCCCTTTGGATTGACAGTCTGTCGCGCTGAAATGACACAGCATGACATGAAGGTCCGTTGATGGTCTGTGTGAAGGCTGCCGCTTGTAATGTATTTTGGAAGGTTTAGACCTAATGTGACGGCCAAACAAATATTTTTTTTAGTCTTTGTAATGTACCATGTACAGAAAACCCAGATAGTATTAAATTTTTAGGCTTGCATATAGACAGTAAACTCTCATGGGAACCACACATTAAATACTCAAGTTCTAGGCTTTCTAGATTAATTTATTTGCTGAGGAAATTAAAGAGATGTGTGCCAGTTGATTATGTTAGATTAGCATATTTTGCATTTTTTCAGAGTATCATTTGTTATGGAATTCTTTTCTGGAGGAGCAGCAGTCATGTCCAGGATATTCTTCTGCTACAGAAGAGGGTGGTCAGGAATATTACAGGTTCAAACAAGTGGGAACATGCAAAGCCACTATTTGTAAAATTAAGTTGTCTTAAAGTTGTTAATCTGTATATACACTCCTGGAAATTGAAATAAGAGCACCGTGAATTCATTGTCCCTGGAAGGGGAAACTTTATTGACACATTCCTGGGGTCAGATACATCACATGATCACACTGACAGAACCACAGGCACATAGACACAGGCAACAGAACATGCACAATGTCGGCACTAGTACATTGTATGTATATCCACCTTTCGCAGCAATGCAGGCTGCTATTCTCCCATGGAGACGATCGCAGAGATGCTGGATGTAGTACTGTGGAACGGCTTGCCATGCCATTTCCACCTGGCGCCTCAGTTGGACCAGTGTTCGTGCTGGACGTGCAGACTGCTTGAGACGACGCTTCATCCAGTCCTAAACATGCTCAATGGGGGACAGCTCCGGAGATCTTGCTCGCCAGGGTAGTTGACTTACACCTTCTAGAGCACATTGGGTGGCACGGGATACATGCGGACGTGCAATGTCATGTTGGAACAGCAAGTTCCCTTGCCGGTCTAGGAATGGTAGAACGATGGGTTCGATGACGGTTTGGATGTACCGTGCACTATTCAGTGTTCCCTCGACGATCACCAGAGGTGTACAGCCAGTGTAAGAGATCGCTCCCCACACCATGATGCTGGGTGTTGGCCCTGTGAGCCTCGCTCGTATGCAGTCCTGATTGTGGTGCTCACCTGCACGGCGCCAAACACGCATACGACCATCATTGGCACCAAGGCAGAAGCGACTCTCGTCGCTGAAGACGACACGTCTCCATTCGTCCCTCCATTCACACCTGTCGCGACACCACTGGAGGCGGGCTGCACGATGTTGGGGCGTGAGCGGAAGACGGCCTAACGGTGTGCGGGACCGTAGCCCAGATTCATGGAGACGGTTGCGAATGGTCCTCGCCGATACCCCAGGAGCAACAGTGTCCCTAATTTGCTGGGAAGTGGCGGTGCGGTCCCCTACGGCACTGCGTAGGATCCTATGGTCTTGGCGTGCATCCGTGCGTCGCTGCGGTCCGGTCCCAGGTCGACGGGCACGTGCACCTTCCGCCGACCACTGGCGACAACATCGATGTGCTGTGGAGACCTCACACCCCACGTGTTGAGCAATTCGGTGGTATGTCCACCCGGCCTCCAGCATGCCCACTATACGCACAAAGTCCGTCAACTGCACATACGGTTTACGTCCATGCTGTCCCGGCATGCTACCAGTGTTAAAGATTGCGATGGAGCTCCGTATGCCACGGCAAAATGGCTGACACTGACGGCGGCGGTGCACAAATGCTGCGCAGCTAGCGCCATTCGACGGCCAACACCGCGGTTCCTGGTGTGTCCGCTGTGCTGTGCATGTGATCATTGCTTGTACAGCCCTCTCGCAGTGTCCGGAGCAAGTATGGTGGGTCTGACACACTGGTGTCAATGTGTTCTTTTTCCATTTCCAGGAGTGTGTGTGTGTGTGTGTGTGTATATATATATATATATATATATATATATATATATATATATATATATATATATATATATATATATGTATGTATGTATATATATATAATGTTCTAATTTACATAAAAATAATTAATCTAGCCAATTCTTAAAGGAAGACATTCATTGTTGTAATACCAGAAATAGCAAGAAAATAGATGTGCCATTCTATAGATTGTCAGAATCACTAGATAGTTATAATGTTTTAGGCTTAAAAATGTATAATACATTTAGAAATAAGTAATTTATCTTTACATTTATGTAAATGCAAGTTGTCTAACAGATTAGCTAGTCTACCTTTTTATTCTGTTACTGAAGTTTTTGAGTGCAATTCTATGGGAAATTGCAGTATGAAGCATGAATGAGGAGATATCTGTCGATACAATAAAAACGTCTATCCAGCACAACTTATATATACAGTCTTTTACTTACTAATGTTCACTTTGTCTATTGCTTGTAAAAGATCAATGACAGGAAAATTTATATTATTATTATTATTAGTGTGAATTTTTGTTAATAATTCCTCAATATAGTGCCTAGAAAGCTACTACTTGGAACAAACATGATCATTATAATCAGGCTATCAAGACCATACATCAATTCGACATGAATGAAAAATATAACACTTTTGCTAATAAAGTGCTCACCTTGTTCTAACACTGTTTTCCCCAAAAACTTACCAAGGTTAGAGCAAAGTATACAAAGAAGCCATGGATTACTCAAGGAAGAGGGGTATCTTGTAAAACAAAAAGGAAACTGTATCTGTCAATCAGAAACAGTTCTGATGTTGATGCTACAGCACATTACAAGAAATACTGCAAAATATTAAAGACTGTAATACAGACATCAAAGCAAATATATTACAAGGAATAGATAGTCATATCAGATAACAAAATGAAGATAATATGGGATATAGTGAAGGAGGAGACCAGTAGAACCAGACATAAAGAGGGACAAATAGCATTAAGAGTAAATGATACATTGGTGACAGATGTATATGGTGTTGCAGAACTTTTTAACAAACATTTCATAACTGTTACTGAAAAGATGGAGTTGTCATGTTCTGTAGATGCTGCTATGGAATACCGCAGACCAGACATTTCAAGTAACTTTTCTAATATGAATTTGACCCTCACTACCCCAGCAGATATAACGTCCATAAAATCTTTAAAATCAAAAACATCTAGTGGGTATGATGAAATACCGACAAGGCTAATTAAAGAATGTGATTCTGAGTTAAGTAACATATTAAGTTATCTGTGTAACCAGTCGTTTATCAGTGGAATATTTCCTGAATGGTTAAAATATGCTGAAGTTAAGCCACTGTTTAAGAAGGGAGATAAAGAAATAGCATCAAATTTCCGTCCAATTTCACTTTTACCAGCATTCTCAAAAATTTTAGAAAACGTCCTGTAGAATTGGCTTTATAACCATCTTATCTCAAATAAAACACTGTCAAAGACACAGTTCGGATTTCTAAAGGGTTTTGATATTGAGAAGGCTATCTACACTTACAGTGAAAATGTGCTTAATTCATTAGATAGGTTCTAGGCACTTCAGTCTGGAACCGTGCGACAGCTACGGTCGCAGTTTCGAATCCTACCTCGGGCATGGATGTGTGTGATGTCCTTAGCTTAGTTAGGTTTAAGTAGTTCTAAGATCTAGGGGACTGATGACCCCAGATGTTAAGTCCCATAGTGCTCAGAGCCATTTGAACCATTTTTCATTAGATAAAAAATTGCAGGCAACTGGTACATTTTTTGATCTGTCAAAGGCATTCACAAAATCCTTTTAAGTAAATTAGAATATTATAGTATAACAGGAAATGCTGCAAAATGTTTCAAATCTTATATCTCTGGCAGGAAACAAAGGGTGTTATTAGGAAAGAGACATGTATCAAGCTATCAGGCATCATCCAACTGGGAACTAATTACATTTTGTTCCCACAAGGTTCCATTTTAGGTCCCTTAGTTTTTCTTGTCTATATCAATGACTTTTCGTCAGTAACATTACCAGATTACAAGTTCGTTTTGTTTTTGCTGATGATACAAACGTTGCAATAAATAGCAAATCAAGTTTAGTCTTAGAAAGATCAGCTAATAAAATATTTGTGGACATTAATCACTGGTTCCTAGCCAATTCCTTGTAACTAAGCTTTGAAAAAACACACTACATGTAGTTCAGAACTTGTAAGGGGTGTCCCACAAGTATTTGCCTAACATATTATGACAAGCAGGTAGAAGAAGTGGACAGTGCTAAATTCTTGGGATTACAGCTTGATAATAAATTCATCTGGGGAAAAGCACACCACAAAACTGCTGAAGCGTCTTAACAAATCTTTATTTGCAATGCGAATTGTGTCAGACATAGGTGATATAAAAATGAAAAAGCTGACATACTATGCTTACTTTCATTCCATAATGTCAAATGGGTTTATTTTTTGGGGTAATTCATCAAGCCAAGCTACAGTTTTCCGGGCACAAAAACGTGCAGTAAGAGCTATATGTGGTGTGAACTCAAGGACATCCTGCAGAAGCCTGTCTAGGGAACTAGGGATACTAACTACTGGTTCCAAATATATTTATTCTTTAATGGAATTTGTCATCAAAAACATATCACTTTTTCAAACCAACAGCTCAATTCATGGAATCAATACTAGAAATAAGAATAATCTTCACAAGGATTTAAAGTCACTTCGTCTTGTACAAAAAGGTGTGCATTATTCAGGAACACACATTTTCAATAACTTGCCACCAGCCATAAAAATCTCAACAACCAATGAAATTCAGTTTAAGAGAAGTCTAAAGGGTTTATTGGTGGCCAAGTGCTTCTACTCCATCGATGAATTTCTCAGTAGAACCAACTGATTTGTGTGTGTCTAAGTAGAATGTAAATTCTGCACATTTTCTGGGCAGCAATCTGTTCATTGTAAATAAGTGTGTATGTGTGTGTGTGTGTGTGTGTGTGTGTGTGTGTGTATGTGTGTGTGTGTGTGTGTGTGTGTGTGTGTGTGTGTGTGTGTGTGTGTGTGTGTGTGTGTAAGTACAATCTAACTTCTGCACCATTTCAGTGCAGTAATGTGTTCATTATAAATAAGTATTATAATAGTTGTATTACACGTTTATTACCTTATAAATAAGTAAATAAAACTTTTTTATTTTAAATTCAGTGCCTTAGTATTTGTAAAATGATTCTTTCATATAGTGTTCATTAAGAAATGACGATAATTCCACTTGGGACCTGTGGAATGGTACATTAACTTATTTGTTTGAGTTGTAAATATGTGTCTTGTATTGTTGTTTTTCTGACATGTTCTACGTCCTGGAGGACCTCCTCACTACGTATCAATGGGAATCAAGCTAAATCTAATCTAATCTAATGACATAACGGTGATATTACGTTTCGATTTCACGAGACTTTCCCAGGGTCAGTGGAAATCGACCCTGACACGATCTTCTGTTCACAATACTTCACTTTAGATATCTTTGATTAATAGTGTTTGGCTTGTAGCAAACGTGCGGTCATGGCGGCATTTACTAGCGGTGTGTTTGATGTAGAGTTAAGTTCTGCATTAAAAGCAGCGAAGGTTTTAGTTGTTGGGGCTGGTGGAATAGGCTCAGAAATACTCAAAAACATTGTTCTTACAGGATTCAAGGATATCGAAATCGTAAGTATTGCTGTAACAACTGTAGTAGGTTTGATATATTCTAGTTACCTTTTCAAACTTAACGTTGTTACGGGAAGTGAGTTAAGCACCTATTGTTGATAAAAAGGTGAGGAACGTAGAGGTGATGCTTAATCGTTTTGTTACTACTGTAGTTGCTTGTAGTAAATTAACTTTATTTAAGCCACAACCCACAAGAAAAAATAACGTATCGTAAACAATACACTCAAATGACGCTTAGCAACAACTGAGACAGATAAACACACTAGCTATGCAACATGCTACTACACTTCAAAGAATAAATTGTTGATGGGTGTTGATCACAACATTAAAGAGTTGTTTCCTTACACTTCGCCATTTCTCGGAGTAAGCAGATGGCTCACAGTTGTAATTATTTTCACACATAAGAACTTAAATCATTATCGCTATATTGACAGTGTTTTATGCCTCCAGATGTCTGGCTGCTGCTTTATTTATGTAAAGCTTTGAGCATTTGCGGTTGTACTGTGACAAGATGAGACAAGCTCCTATTGTTGCGGGGAAACATTGCTGTTTTCTCAGTGGATACTAATGTCAGCTGTTGACACAACCCTGTTTGTTTCCGTCAGACCTTATGATTGCTACCTAGGTAGTTCCACAAAACAAGTAAGGTATGGCATTCGACACGTTTTTAATTTTTACTATCGTGACTTGTGACATAACTCATTCCACGAGTTACCTCAGTGTGTTTGTCATTTTAGTACAGTTTGGTGGTTAGCAACAACTTCTCATTCCCATACTGATCAAGGGTCGGCAGAAGTGTCCGATCCCAACCGTCAGCGTTGACCCGTGCCGTAAGGGTGTTGTGATGTGTGACGTCATGACGGCGCGGGTGTTAGTGATAACTACAGAGGGCTAATACTGAGCAGTTTTGGGTTTTCGCGAATATGCTGGACCGTGCTTGGGCAGTGAGTTTTCCCTAAGTGTTCAAGATAATTTCAAATAATTTGGTGAGCTATCTTTGAAAAAACCAATGTTCTTGAGGGAGGATATCAATTTTCAACCAGCTAAGAGTGCTTGATTAACTAGTCCACACTTGAATTGGTCACAAAAGCCAAACATTAAGTAGTAGCGGAACAAAGATTGCTCTAGTTTCCAATGGGAAAATAGATTCAAAGTGATTGAATTTGTTGGAGACAGTGGTATCTAAAGGGAGATTTATGGTATGTGTTTCTGATAAAAGCTTTTCATTCCTACAGCTGTTTTTCAGTGGTTGTTACTTCCCGTGGCATTTCCGCCATTCGTATTTTTCATAATTGAAGCTTAGACTCTGTATCCGTAAATATCACACTTAAAAAATCTATATTCAGTACCTCCTACCCATCTAATTTTAAACATTCGTATGTTGCACCATATTTCAAAATCATCTACTCTCTTCTTGTTTTCGCTGTTTGTCATTGTCGTTCTTCCAATCAAGCCTACACACATCCAAAAAAAATCCTTATGCTTAATATAAAAATATTTCTTGTTCCCATAAATGCCTTTCTTGCTATTGTCACTCTGCATTTTATATCCTGTCTACTTCAGCCTTAGTCTCTCATTTTGCTATCTGAATATGCGGAATTCGTCTAGTACATTGAGCATCTCATTTTCTAGTCTGATTGCCTCAGCATATCCAGATTTAAGTTGATTATATTCTTTCACACTTGTTTTACTTTTGGTGACATATCATGATGCCTTTTCGCTGTTATACTTCAATTCCATACCCAAATTTCTTCTTTGTTTCCTTTACTGCTTTCTAAATTGAATAATGCCTGGGATAGGCCAAAACCCTGTCCAACTCCCAGCTTGGCTATTGATTCCCTTTCATGCCCTTCAACTTGTGTAACCAGTATGGTTTCTGTTAAAGTTGAAGATAACATTTCTCTCCATGAATTTTATCCCTGCAGCATGCAGAATCTCGAACTATTTCAGTTAAAATTTTCAAACCTTCCCTAATTCTAAAACTGCTATAAATGTAGGTTTAAGTGGTGTAGGAAAGTTCTTGTAGATTGTAAATATTTTCAGGTTAAAGGAGACCACTCACCTTATAGCAGCAGCCTTGAGTTGTTAGTAGGCGCACACAAAGGGAACAAAACATGCTAGCTTTCGGATTTTATCCTTTGACGAGCTAGAGTATAAAAAAACACTCTCACGTACACACATGTCTATGTCCCTGCATGGTGGCAGCTAGACTGACAGGGCCAAGGCTCTTTTGTGGCAGGTGGCCTCGTTGTAGTGGGGGATAGTGTCGGGTGGACTAGGGGTGAGTGAAAAGTGGCTCAGAGGATGGTGGCCAGTTTCTGGCTAGGAATACAGGAGAGAGTAGTGGCAGGTATATGGGCTGACACGATTGTGGCAAACAGTGGGAAGCAACACATGCAGAAGGCAACTTGGGGATGAGTTGGGAAGGAGTGTTTACCTCCAGGCAGGGCACTTACATCCAACAGCTCTCCCAACCTTTTTTTCCTACTTGAGAATGTCAGTGCACGAGTTAATATGGGAAACTACCACCTTGTATGGTGTTGACCTTCTGATTGACTGGCTTCTTTCCTATCTCGAACTGTGCTGCCTCAATGGCAGTACTCCTGTCTATTTCAGTGCCACTTGTGGCACCTATTCGGCTGTCACCCTTAAGATCTCTTTCTCTAAATTCGTGGCCTCACAACTTTAGTCACTTCATGCTGATTTGTGCAACAGTGGCCTCTGACTGGTGATCCTGTCACTTCCTTAACACCACTTTACAGACTACGAGGTTGTAGAAGACATCACCACACAGTCGGTAGCATTGCTGGAACTGTTATTCCTCCTAGAGACATGCCCCAGTGTCTCAAGCGGCATCCTTCACAGGCCATCCGTGTGCATTTTAAGAAGTTCTATGCTGAGGCTTGGTATCTAAGTGCAGTAAGAAAGCATGCTGGCAGCACTTCGTCTCATCCTTGGGAATGTATGCCCTTCCTCCTAGGTGTGAGCCAAGTTCTGTAACCTGCTGGGCTTCCAAAGATCAGCAACTGTTCCTGGTCTCATCCATCAGGTTGGTCTTCGTTCTGATGTGTTGTTTCTTGCTGAACACCTCGTGGCCTACTTTGCAGCAGCATCGCCTTGTTGCGCAGATACCTTTCTAGTGCAGAAACAAGAAGTTGAAGATATCCCTCCAGATTTCACCCTCTCCCAAACCAAATTCTGTAATGAATTTTTCACAGGCTAGGCTCTTGCTTTGTCTTACATTACAGCTCCAGGCCCTGATTCAATTCATAATCAGATGATCCAACATCTGGATGTTACTTGAAGGTTACATCTACTCGGGGTCTTCAACCGTATTTGGCTCAGAAGTGTCATCCTGTTGCACTGGCAATATATCATCACCTGCCCAACTGTTAAGCCAGGCAGGAACCCAACATCAGTCGACAGCTACTGACTGGTAAGCCTCGCCAATGTGCTCTGTAAATTGCTTGAAAGGATGATTGCGTGCAGTTTATACTGAGTTCCTGAATCTTGGGGTCTTTTGTTCCCTTGCCAGTGTGGTTCCTGGGAAAGACGATACACAACCGACCATCTGATTGTGTGAGAAACTGCAATTCAGCAGCCTTTTTCTAAATGTCAGCTTCTTATCACACCCTTTTTTGACCTACTTAGGGCATACACCACCAGTTGGCGCCATCGTATTTTAATTACCCTCTGTAACATGGGCTTTTGAGGCTTCCTAGAGATTTTTATTTGGCAGTTCTTATCCCAATGTTTGTTACGGTTGGGGTTGGTACTTCGCTCAGCTCTACAAGTGCTAGGGAATAGTGACCCACAGGGATCCATACTTACGTCACACTCTTCATTGCCATCAATGGTGTAGTGTTCGCTAGTCACCTCCACTATGTATGTCAACAATGTTTGCATTTGGTACAGCTTCCACTCTGTAGCCTTAGCTGAACTCCAGCTCCAGGGTGACATTTGAAGGGCCTTTGCTTGGACCCTTTCCAATGGTTTTACAGTTTTGTCCTGCGTTTCTGTCCTCATGCCCAAATCCTTCCTGACCCAGAACCCTACTTGGGTACCCAGCTCTTGGGTGGTGTTGCACAGTCCTTTGTTTTTGCCCTCCTCTTTGATATTTGTCAACTAGATTAGCTGCATGTGGCCCTGATCTTGTCCTGATTGGACTAAGGATGTCAGGTTGGAAATAATGAAGCGTCCGATTCCACCCGTCTGCTTTGACACATGACGTCACAAATATGGCAGAAATGACCATACACTGTGACTCCAATATGGCGCCTGTGAAATCAATACGTAAACATAACCACAAACACGAAGATACTTTGAAAAACCAATTTACACACGCTCCACAAAAAATCTAATGAAACTAACGGGACAAGTGTGGGAAATTGGTGGTTTTTGGGTGGGGACCAAGTAAATATAAACAAATTTAAACACACACCAACATACCAAACCACACAAAACCATGAAAAGAACCAACAACACAAAACTCCAAATTCCACTAAACACAATATCCTCTGGAATCACACACTTCCCTTGACCTATATAGCTCAACAGAAACTACTGATGGCAAATCATAAAACCCGAAACTACAACCACATCCACAATCAATACCTCAAAAAACACAACGAACCAACAAAATTGGAATCAAACACTTCCCTTGACATGTTATCCTTAAGACATCTCCACATATCTTAACCTGTTATCCTTAAGACATCTCCACATATAGCCGTCCCTGGTTCGAGACTCTGGAACTTTAGTAAGTCTCATTTCTTCATGACGCACTGAAACACTTCACGAATTCATCCAAAATTGGGAATAGTTGAAGAAATTTTATTAGAGACAACACACTGACCCCGATCATCGCCGACAACCGAAAGCTGTTGACCTCGTCAGTCATATCCATACCTACTAAAGACAAAAAAAAGCAATTTACCAAAATTCACACACAATGAAGAGAAAAAAAAATTACAATAACGTCGACATAACAAAACCAAAATCGTTAACTCCCATAAAAATATTCTGCTAAAGCACAGTCGCTGCTGATACCACACCCGTGCAATGCTACCACGCAAATGAACCCCATACGCTCCATAAAATGCTACCCATAAACACACCACCAACTGCAACAATACGCCACCTATAAACACAACACCTGTTGGAGGGCGGGCATTCTCCGGACCATGCAAACATGGGGCTTTCGCGGTCGCCTCCCTCTTTTTATTCGTTCCTTTTTAATGGATCGACAGTTCAGGGTATGTGTGGGTTCTGTCCTGACGGACACCTTTCGCCAGGAAAATGGCGTGCCACAGGGCTCTGTTTTCAGTGTCGCTCTCTTCACCATAGCGATCAATCCAATAATGGATTGCCTCCCAGATGATGTATCAGGCTCCCTTTTTGTGGACGATTTTACCATCTATTGCAGCGCGCGGCATACATGTTTCCTGGAGCGCTCTCTTCAGCGTTCTCTTGACCGTCTGTACTCCTGGAGTGTCGCGAATGGCTTCCATTTTCTGCTGAGAAAACGGTCTGTATTAACTTCTGGCGCTACAAAGAGTTTCTCCCACCGTCCTTACGGCTCGGTCCCGTTGCTCTCCCATTCCTGGAGACAACAAAATATTTAGGTCTTACATTTGACCGGAAACTTAGCTGGTCTCCACATGCGTCATATTTGGCTGCTCGTTGTACCCGTTCTCTAAATGTCCTCCGTGTTCTCAGTGGCACGTCGTGGGGAGCGGATCGAACCGTCCTACTTCGCCTATATCGGTCGATCGTCCGCTCCAAGCTGGATTATGGGTGCTTTGTAAACTCCTCTGCACGGCCGTCCATCTTACGCCGCCTCAACTCCATACAACATCGGGGTTTACGGCTTGCGATCGGAGCGTTTTATACTAGTCCCGTCGAGAGTCTTCATGCTGAAGCCGGTGAATTGCCACTCACCTACCGGCGCGATATACTGCTTTGTCGTTATGCCTGTCGGCTTGTGTCAATGCCCGACCACCCATCGTATTGTTCCTTTTTTGATGACTCTCTTGACCGTCAATGCGGGTTGTATGTCTCTGCCCTGCTACCCCCTGGAGTTCGCTTTCGTCGCCTCCTTCAACACCTTGATTTTTCACTCCCTGCAACCTTTAGAGTGGTCGAGAGCCACGCGCCACCTTGGCTCTACGCTGAGGTTCGCGTTCACCTTGACCTCCGCTTGCTCCCAAAGGAGGTTACCCCCAGTTCGGTATACCACTCCCATTTTGTCGAACCTCGTTCGAAGTTCATTAATACGACTTTCATTTCTACGGATGGCTCTAAGACCAATGACGGGGTCGGGTGTTCTTTTATTGTCGGTGCACAAAGTTTCAAATACCGGCTACATGGCCATTGTTCGGTCTTCACAGCTGAGCTCTTTGCCCTCTACCAGGCTGTTCTTTACGTCTGCCGCCACCGACATTCTGCTTATGTCATCTGCTCCGATTCTCTGAGTGCCATCCAGAGCCTCAGTGATCCATATCCGGTTCACCCTTTTGTGCACCGGAACCAACACTCTCTTCAGCAGCTGGTGGACGACGGATCTCCAGTTAGCTTTATGTGGGTTCCTGGCCATGTCGGTATCCCTGGGAACGAAGCTGCAGATGCTGCGGCCAACGCTGCGGTCCTCCAGCCTCGGACAGCTTCTTGTTGTGTCCCTTCATCAGATTGTAGCAGGGTCATTTGTCGGTGCATTTTATCGCTGTGGAATGCCGATTGGGCTGCACTTACGGACAACAAGCTTCGGGCCTAGAAACCTCTTCCCGCGGCTTGTACGTCCTTCTCGGCGGGAGGAGGTCATTTTGGCCCGGCTACGAATTGGACACTGCCGGTTCAGCCATCCCCATCTGCTGATGGCTGTGCAGGTGCCGTTCTGTCCATGTGGGCAATTGTTGACGGTCCGCCACATTTTAACGTCCTCTTCGGATTTTACTACACTGCGTCTTGATCTTGGTCTGCCATGTACTCTGGATGCCATTTTAGCGGATGACCCAGGAGCTGCTGCTCGCGTTCTTCATTTTATCAACTTGACACACCTGTCTAAGGGCGTTTGATTATGCTGTAGTTTTTTAATCCTATGTCTGTTAATACATCTTTTATAGTGTTGTCCCTTTTAGTTGCTGTTTTAACCTTGTGCCTCGCGGTACATTCCTAAATTAGTCAGGGCGCTAATGACCATTGTAGTTGTGCGCCCTAAAACCACAAAAAAAAAAAAACCTATAAACATGCCACACATGCAAACTAAACCAAAAATATCACCTACCATACAACACATAAACACACCACCAGAGAGCACTGCCGATTCCATCAAAAAGACACCTACAAACATGCCACTCTCACAAACTAAATTTCGTGCCGTCCTGACGTCACACATCCCAACAGCCTTACATCACGGGTCAAAGCCAAGGGTGGGATCGGATGCTTCAGTCGACTTGTTAGGTTTATGGCCTTGTAACACCTGCAACTTTGATATCTAAGTAATGATTCACGACCAATCTATTCCATCATCCTAAAGTTTGCCACAAACATGTACTTTCCGTGTCTGTTACTTTCTCTTCTCCAAGAGTGTCAGTTGTACCATCATTTACCCTGGTCGTTCTAAAGCGAGGAATAGGACCACATATGTTTTTCCATCTCCCACCGATCAATAACAATGTTTGTTCCCAGAAACATGTGGTGTTTTAATGGTGGAGCTGATAGCCCGTAACAGAACTGTGCAATTGGTTAAACAAGCCTCCCTTAATCACATTTTAATTTGCTGTGATTCGATGAGTAGTCTCCAGTCCATTAATCACTGTTACTTGTCACCCTGTGATGTATTATCCATGGTGTCCTCTCTGACCTTATTGTACAGTCTGCTCAGTTGTCTCTCTCTGAGCCTCAGGTTAACTGGCTGTCTCAGAAACTGAACTGTCTGATCATTTGGCTAGATGAATGATAATTCACCCCACTTTCACTGTGACAAACCAAGGTGCAGATCTATGGGTGCAAATAAGACCTCTCCTCATTTGGAGAGCAAACTCCGCAATATCAAGAAGACTGCTGTATGGAAGCCCTTCTTCCTGGAAGAAATCCATGGTTGTATGTCACTTTCTCATCGGTCATACCATACTAACCCTAGATTTTATTTTATGTAATAAACAATCGCAACATTGTGATTGCAGAGACAGTAGCTCATATCTTGATGGAATGCCCTCTCCTTCTGGCCCTCCATTCTAAGCTGGGTCTTCCAAATTCTTTGCCTCTAATATTGGCACACGATTCATGGACATGTAAACTGGTTCATCATTTTCTCTGCAAAAGTGATTTTTATTCTCAGGTATAAGGTTGTAAACTACCTCTGGGGTGGGGTGGTTGAAGTGGCAGTCTCTCATGCAACATCTGGGTCTGTCTCTTTCATTCTGTTTTATTTGCTTTTTAAATGTGGGTCACTTCTTTTTTCTGCCACAGCCTGTTTTCCATTTTAGGGTAGCACTCTTGAATATTGGGTGTTTTCTTAACATCTTGACTAGAGTGGATCAAGGGTGAGCTGGCTCATGTAGCATGCAGAACCCCATGGATACCCACCTGCAGCCTGAAGCCCTTAACATCGTAGCCTTCTCACTTGTAATGTTCTGAATCTCCCATCAACTAGAAGGCATACTTTGCTCTGAAACTGTCTTCGCCTGTAATTTGGGTTGGAGGGGTCAGATGCAGGTGGGGTTTCTCTTACCATAGATAAGTTCTGAGAGACACCATGTCTGCTCTGACCTATATACTGGCCTGATCCATGTACTTATCTCTAAATTATACAGCTCTGGCATCAGTATTGTCTCCAATGCCTCAATTTCACAGCGCCTACATATTTTCATTGTCAGAACATGTTCCTCGTGGGTGCTACTAACTCCAGATGAACTATGCCAGGATCAAGGGACTGATAGCCTCGCTGTTTAGTCCCTTAACCCCCAACCAACCAACCAGCTGTAAGATAGGAAGTGGGTCATTATGTGTCTAAGGGACCAATATTAAAAGGTGTCCCCACTCAACCCTCTCCAAATCTAATGAAATTTGGTGCAAAGATTCTATATGGTCTTTGATGGGTATGTACCAAATCTCAGTCCAATATCTTCAGTGATTGAATTTTTAGAAGCTTTTAAAGAGAGGCTTCTCATTTTCACAACACATAACAAAGGTGCAAAGTTTGCTAGGCTTTTTTAAAAATTCTAGAAAACATTTGGTCATATGCTTTAATATATATAGAGAACTTTTTATGCTGAATCACACCATGGCAAAAATTAGGTATCTAGCCACACCCAAATAGAGATACTGAAGTGGCTAAAAAATTCATTGCACTATTCTGAGAGCCGATGTTTGACTGACCATTACTAATTTTCATATGAACCAATCACACCAAAACTTCAGAGGGTTATTTCCACCTATGATGTCTATATGTGGATTAAATTTGATTAACATTGGTTCCCTAGATGAAAAGATATGCATCTGCAAAGTTGGCCAAAATTTTCTTCGTGCAAATTTTAGAGTATTTTTGGGGCGCAATATCTCAACTGTGTCTTGTTCAATCTTTTTTTCCCATGGCTGGAAAGAACATACTTTAAGCCTTTAATTTAATTTCTGGATCCTTTCATATTGATGAATAAGAATACATATCAAAAGTAGGGAAAATAGATTATCAATAAATACAAAAAATTAATACAATTTGAAGCTGGAATGAGATTTTCATTCTGCAGCGGAGTGTGCGCTGATATGAAACTTCCGGGCAGAATAAAACTGTGTGCCGGACCGAGACTCTAATTCGGGACCTTTGCCTTTCGCGGGCAAGTGCTCTACCAACTGAGCTACCCAAGCACGACTCATGCTCCGTTCTCACATACTGGCAGAAGTGAAGCTGTGATGATGGGGTGAGAGGCGTGCTTGGGTAGCTCAGTTAGCACTTGCCCGCGAAAGGCAAAGGTCCCGAGTTAGAGTCTCGGCCCGGCACACAGTTTTAATCTGCCAGGAAGTTTCAATTTGAAGCTGTTAAGTAAAAAAAAATTGTGATTGTACTGTCTTTTATAGTATAAGATTTGCCCGAGGTTTAGGGAATGTAACTATGCTAATAAGAAGTGTTTTACACCGTGGATTCCTTCCAGGAATAATAGGAGGACCTCTATGCAGCTAGTCTTTCTTGATATTGCGGAGTTTGCTCTCCAAGTTAGCAGAGGTTTTATTTGCACCCATAGATCTGCAACTGTGTTCGTCACAGTGAAAGTGGGGCGAGTAATCACTCCTCTAGCCAAATAATCAGATAGTTCAGTTTCTGAGATAGCCACTTGAATGTAAAGTGTAGGATATAATTATAATAAAACTGCAGAATATGTTCGTAAGAGTATAAAATCTAGATCATATTGGAATGTTATGTTGCTTTAGAATGTTTTAACCCTACAATGCATGGTGATGCATATATGCATTGTCACTCAGTTTCCATTGGCATTATAAAGGAGCAATAGTTTTCTTAAGGCTCTATCCTCACAGTGCTGGTACATTCCCGAATCACCACTTTCAATTGTTGCTTTCAGTAGTGCCAGTTTTCATAATGTCAATTATCTGTGTGGTGTAATCTTTGGTGTTGACATTGTACAATCTTCGTGTTGAGTGCTTGAATAATCAATAATCACTGTTGTAGCTGAAGGTAAGCAGTAAAGCAATGTGTTTTGATATGCTAATTTATGTGTTAAATATACAAACAAGCCCAAATCTGCTATGCTTCAAACAAAGATATTCATGAGCTTTCAAAATTGCTTTTTATGAGTTAAGACTATCGTATAAAATAAACCAAGAGACCTTGCACCTTGCTACTTTGGTGGATCAGAGTTGATTGTCATAAGTCAACACCTTTCTATTATGGGAAAAGTCAACTACAATCAGTTGAGGAAATGTTACCAGTGGACAAGGAGCTTCTACGATGTGGGTCTGGGGTTGATTTTACTGAAGGTGCCCAAATTTGCCTGTAACATTATAATGCCTTGTTGATGACAAAACTTCAGTTTGCAGAAGACTTGATGCAGCCCGTTTGATAAAGAAAAACATGTAGTGAAGAAAGCTTTAACATCAGTAACCATTGCAGTGACAAGTTGAAGTTACTGACTAATGAAGTTTTTAAACCTGTCAGAAAATTTGTACCAAATGTAGACGTGAAGTGGCCCAGAAAGAATCAGCCCACCGGGATAAGCAAGAATCACCATCCACTGAAGACATGAATGATTTTGATTCTTGCTTTACTGCTAATGCTTCATTATCATCAATTGGAGAGTCACCATTATAGCTTCAAGGGATCATCAAAGGGGATTCAATGGGATACATGAAGTGCAAAGTTCTGAAAGCCCAAGGCGGCATTCCTGAGGTAATTGCCACAACTGTTGTCATGAGCTAAGTAGATGTTGCTCAAATGCAAATGGAAGAGTGCCAAAAATGTACAGACATGGACATCTTAATTGAAGAACTTAAGATTAAGTTTCAGACTTGAGGCAATTACAGTGAAGTTCAGATTTTGACACTAGCCCCAAGTAGCTCAGCTATTGAAAAGTGTCTGAAGAATTTGCTGTTCGAACTAAAATAGTGAAGAAGGCTAGGAAACTAAAGATGGAAGATGGGATTTTTGCAACATCTACAAACTGTAAAGGGAAAAAGCTCAGTGTTGAAGTAAAACAAAATGTCCTCACCTTTCTAATGATGAGTTTTCTCGTTTATGTGCTTGCAAAAATAATTGTGTTGCAGTAAGAATAAATGGGGGAAAGATTCACAGAATTGCGTGCTTCTTTATAACCTGAAAGAAATGTTCATTGCTTACTGTAAGCAGTATGGAAATCAACTGAGATTCTCTAAATTTTGTGAGCTCAGGCCGAAATGGTGTACTGTAGTTTGTGTTTGCGGATCACACTCAATATGTGTATGTGTAATTCATCAAAATGTCAAATAAATGTTGGCTTCAGCAACATCCATCCAAGATGGCTACAAAAATTTGATGAAAATCAAAAGATTCTATGCTGCAATGTTGTGAGGAATGTCCAGGAAAAATGCATCTAGAGACTTTTCTTGAAGACGCTTTTAAAGACGATGATTCTGAAGAAACAATGGAATGCAAGCAATTATCCACACTGACAGCGAAATATTTGAGAACTGTTGAAGATTTCATGGAGGCACTGATTTTGAAAATTACCATTTTGACACCATCACTTGTGTCGAAACACCAAAGTTTATACCTTAAATAGCTAAAAAGGAATATTGCAGAAAATTAGTTAATTATATTGTTGTAGTTTGCTGAGAATAATTCATTTGTTGATCAAGACACTGTGCAAGGATTTCATTGGGAGAATAGTCAGGCTACATTACATCCATTTGTAGTCTATTTTGGTGGTAAAGAGTGTCAGAGTATTAGCATTTGTACGATCAGAAACTGTCTCGTGTCATGATACCATTGCTGTTCATGCTTTTCAGATAAAGTTAATAGCACATTTAAAGAGAAAGATTGAAAACATTAAGAACATTTATTACTTTAGTGATAGTTCAGCTACTCAGTATAATTATTTCATCAATTTATGTTTGCACGAAAATGATTTTGGCATCACAGCCGAATGGAATTTTTTGGAACAACCCATGGTAAATTGCCTTGTGATGGCATTGTAGAAACAGTAAAAAAGACTAGCAGCCCATGCTAAATTAATTGTAATCAGCACAGGCCAAGCAGAGTTTCCAGTGATGCTACAGCATTCAAGTTCATGCCTTCAAAGCAGTTGAGGAAATTTCAGCAATCTCAATTGCAAGTTTACCACAAGGACAATATACTGCATGTATGTATGACTATTTTTGGTGGTTTGGAAGTGTGTGTGAAGTTTCACATTAACAACAAGATGTCCTCATCAGCTTGATGCCCCCACACAGTTCCCTCCACTTTCCAACTCCTCTAAAGACACCTACTAGATTCCTAAGCAACATATTTTCATGATTTTAGAAGCTCCATGATCATCATCATTAGGAAGATAATACAGTTATCCACAATCTGTCCTTGACAAAATTGTTGAACTGTTAAATCAAAAATGGAACTGACTCTTTAGTATTTTTGTTTTCCAAATTTGCTGTATAGTGTGTTATATTTGTTTTGTGGTATGTGTTAAATTAATGTTTGAAACTGATTTATTTACTGGAGTAAAAAATGGGACTTAATGAGCAAAATATTTCACTTTTCCATCTTCTCAAAGTGCTAAAATAATAACTTTTGAAACATATTCTTACTCGTCAATGTGAAAGATCCAGAAATTAAACTATATAGCTTTGAAAGCTTAAAGCATGCTCTTTCCAGCTGTGGCAAGAAAAAAGGATTGTACAAGACACAGTTGAGATATTCCCCCCCCCCCCCCCCCCAAAAAAAAAAAGAAGAAAGAAACCACACACACCCTAAAATTTGCACATAGAAAATTTTGGCCAACTTTACAGATGTATATGTTTTCATTTAGGCATCCAATGTTAATTAAATTTGATCTTTATATAGACATCATGGGTAGGAATAACTGTATGAAGTTTTGATGCAATTGGTTCATATGAAAAGTACCAGTGGCTAGTCAAACCTTGGACTCAGAATTTTGCGACAAATTTTTCAGCCACAGTCTTGTATCAGTCTTGTATCTATATTTAGATGTGGCTAAATCCCTAATTTTTGTCATGGTGTGTTTCAGCATAAAAAGGTGTCTATGTATATTAAAGCAAATGACCAAATTTTCTAGAACTTCTGAAAAATCCGAGCAAACTTGTTACATTTGCACCTTCATATGTGGTGCAAAGATGAGTAGCCTTTAAAAGGCCCTAAAAATTCAACCATCGAAGATACTGGACTGAAGTTTGACATACAACCATTCAAGACAATATACAACCTTCACACCAAATTTCATTAGATTTGGAGATGGTAGAGTGGGGACCGCTGGTCCCTTTGAGGTGGAATGATCCAAGTTTTAGCATTAGCCAAGGGGAACAGGAGGCTATCTCATTCCAGTTCTGTCCCTGAGGGACGCCACTTCTTGCTCTCCTCGTTCTCCCCCCCCCCCCCCCCCCCCCCCCCAGTCAGTCTTCTGATTGGTTTGATGCAGCTCGCCACAAATTCCTCTCCTGTGCTAACCTCTTCATCTCAGAGTAGCACTTGCAACCTATGTCCTCAATTATTTGCTGGATGAATTCCAATATCTCTCTTCCTTTACAGTTTTTGTCCTCTACAGCTCCCTCTAGTACCATGGAAGTCATGTGGTACTTGCTGACAGGAGTATGTAAGACAAGTTAGACACCAGCTCTGATTCGTCTACAAACAGTGCCCTCAGCATTTGGTTGTTGGGTACGGGCTTGGCGACTCCAGGTTCCTAAGCTGGGGACTGGTAAGCACCACCAGTCTGCTGTTACTGTAAGCTCCGCGCGTGCTTCAGCGACCACTGTGAAGTGCAGAAGTGGAATGTTGTGTGTTTCAGGGAATGGGGGCCTTGCCCTTGCTGCCTAGGCTGTGAGGAAGTACACATATGTGTATAAAAACCCCTTTCACCTCAAAGTTCACCACATGCTGATGAGATGAATGGCCATTTATGTAAAACAGTCTATAGTGAGCAACCTCTGGGGCTCCTGCTGCCCCCCATGTTGTATAAGGCTTGCCCAGGCATGCAGGGCACTGCCTGGGTCGACGATTGTTTCCATAGCATCTCATGGGATCTCTAAGGGATGGTCTCATCAAACTACTACTACTACTTATGGGACAGCTGTACCATCTGGTAGTACCTACACCCACTCATCAAAGAGAGCTCGGTTGGTCAGTCCTCCCGAAAAGAAGTCTGACTTATAGTAACAGGGCATTAGTGTGCCATAAAATTATCGTTGTAATCAAGCAGACAGGGGGATCCTTTCAGAAGTTCTCCACTTTCTGTATTCACAAGGCATTGGAAGGTATTGCTGGGTCTTTAAAAAGTGTCAAAGGACTTCGTAGTGGAACACTTAAAGTTGGAATTGCTAGTTCAAACAAAGTATCTAAGTTTTTGGGATGAAAGGCATTAGGTGACTAACCAGTCGAGGCTGAGTTGTGTAACACCCTTAGCTTCAGTAAGGGCATGGTTACCTGCTCCAATATAACGGAGGTGGACCCCGCAGGGTTACGTGAAGAACCGAAAATATGGGCATCACAGAAGTGCAGAACTATGTGAGGATAGTCAATGGCAAATTGGAAAACTCTGCAACATTTATTCTAATATTTAGTAAGAATTACCATAACATATCCTTGCAGGCCGTATTTGTCATAAGGTTTGCCCGTTTGTTCCTAACCAAATCGGATGCTTCAAATGTCAAAGATTTGGCCATACCACTATGGAATGTAATGGGAGGACTACGTGTGGTAATTGTGGAGGCTAAGATCACAAATCGGGCTATTTTTGTACTTTTCCTCTGAAATGTGTAAACTATTTCCTTTGCATAATCCCTTAAGACACCAATCGCCAAGTGTGATGCTTAAACATAAACTCAGTTCACAGAATCAAGTAAGAGCACATGTACTTGTGGGGAAATGCTACACTTGAAACAGAAGTCATTCGGAAGCTATTGGCAATGGACTTACCACCTAAGACCCATACACTGCCCACCATCAGAAGCCTACTAAACCATCCCTTCAACCCAAGCAACCACCTCCTAACATGAGTAGAGAAAAATGTCTTTTGAAAAGTACTTCAAAGTCGAAGAAAGTGATAGTTAAACCTTCAGATCGGCGAGCTCTCTCCCTCGCTGATGGGGACTATACTCTGGAAGAAATGGACTTCCAAGTGGAGGAACCGGAGAGCTGGGAACCGGCTAGCATTCCCGCTAACCTCCCCGGTAAATCACTGCCTCCGAGGGAGAAAGAAAAGAACAACCTTTGCTAAACAGTGGTGTCTGCAGGGACTTCTCTCTTCCAGTGGAATTGTAGTGGATATCTCTCATATTTAGAATAATTACAACTCGTGGTCCAAGAGAAACTGTTCTGCATCTGCTTACAAGAAACTCAGCTTAAATTCACCGACACACCTGCGTTACGTGGTTACCACCGCTACAGGAAGGACTACATTACTGTAGGCAGGGCTACAGGTGGAGTGGCTGTTTTCATTGATGACAGATGCCAGTCCTCTTCTGTCTCTCTTACCATGACCTTATAAGTAATTGCCATGAAAGTTCTAGCCCAGTATGTTCTTTGTATCTTCCACCTAATGATGCTTCAGGTGAAGGCACACTGATAGAACTCCTTCGGACACTCCAACACCCATTCTTCCTTGTGGGGGACTTCAATCTACACAGTGTGCTGTGGGGCTTGGCTACCACTTGCATCAGGGATTGGATGATCATGCGACTTGTCCAGTCTAAGAATATCTGCCTTCTGAATGTGGGTCAGATGACACACTTTTCATCAGCTACAGGGTCTTTCTCAGTAACTGGTCTTTGTTTTTGTTCCCCAGCTGTTGCAGACTCAGTTCAGTGGGAAGTGGCTACAGATTTACATTCTTGTGACCACTTCCCTGTTGAATCATTCTGCTGACTAGTGTGGTGGCTGGCAGGAGACCATGAAGATGGGTGATACAAAGGGCAAACTGGTTGCAGTACAGTCGACAGGCTATTTTTGAACAAAAGAATTATGCACAGGAGAAGGTGGCCCATATCACTTGTGATATCCTGTGGGCTGCTGCAGAGTCCATCCCCCAGTTAGTAACCACCTCAGACAATGACGTGTACCTTTGTGGAATGACAACTGTTGCTTGGCCATCATGGCCAGACAAATAGCTTTGTGGAACTTCAAACACCATCAGACTACAGGAAACCTTCATGCCTTCAGATCTGCGAGAGCACATGCAAGGCAAGTGATAAAAGAATGGAAGAGGGCTTCCTGGAAGGAATTCACGATTTCCATTAATCAGACTTCCACCGCGCAAGTTTGGGATTAAATAAGGCGGATTTCAGGCAAGGGCAGTACACATCCTTGTATGGCCTTTACAAGTAATGGGGTGTGGTGGCCATGCCAGAAGTCATGGCTCACGTTTTAGCTGAACACTTTTTTAATTTCACTATGTCATCCAAACAACCTCCTGCTTTTCAAATGTTCCGTAGGACTGCAGAGTTGAGGAAGCTCGATTTCTTCTTGCATAATAAGAAAGTCTACAACCTTCCGTTCTCAATTTGGAAACCGGACTCTGCTTTGTCTGCAGCCAGAGCTCCAGAATCTGCCATGCTTAGTCACCTGCCCTGAAGTGAAAAGACATGTCTTCTCTTGCAAATCAGATCTGGTTTGATGGGCAGTACCCCACAATTTGGAAGGAGGCAATATTAATTCCAGTCTGGAAACCAGGCAAATATCATTGTGCCCCTAATAGTTACTGGAGTGTAGCCTCTCCAATTTTATAGGTAAGGCTCTTGATCGCATGGTCAACTGCCACTTCGTCTGGTTGCTGGAATCCTTAGGTCACCTGTTCTGCTCCCAGTGCAGTTTCAGACACTGCCATTCCACCTTTGACAACTTAATTCTACTGGAGAAAGCGAAACTGGAGTCCTTATGTCGAAACACATTTGGTTTGTGTGTTTTTCGACCTCGGAAAAGCAGGCTTTTATCCATTGTGGATGTGGAACACTGCGACTGTGGTGTGAAAAGGTTTTCAGAAATTACTGCCTTACGCCTACAAAAAAGGCGACTGGTTGCAGTAATTTCTGAAAACCTCGGAAAAGCATACGACACTACTTGGAGGTACAACATCGTTCACCCACTTCATGAGTGGGGACTATGTGGATGCCTGCCACTTCTTATCCGATTGTTTCTCGAGGTCTGGCGTTTCAGATTCAGCGATTCATATCAGTGATGCCTTGTCTGACTGTTATGTTCAAGAGAATGGGGTTCCCCAAGGCAGTGTCACATTGTTTGTCATCGCTATCAGTGGGATTTCCTCTGCAGTCAGGAGCCCTGTCATATGCTATTTGTTTGTGGGTGACTTTGCAATCTTCTACTCTTCCTCTGATATTATTATTATTATTATTATGAGGCAACAACAGCTTACCATTGTGAGGTCGGAAACCTGGACCAGGACCGCTGGTTTCAGTTCTCACCAGAGAAGGCTACATGTGTCAGTTTTAACCTTGCTCGTCGAAGTATTAATCAATCAGTGCTGACAATGAGGGACAATTGTTATGTTTTCAAGAAACTGTGCACTTCTTGGGTTTATAATTTGACTTGAAATTAACTTGATTTTCACACATGAAAGGCCTACGAACAAAAGGCTTCCAGTCGCTGAATATTTTGAAATGCCTTGGTGGAAAAACATGGGGAGCTGACAGGTCCCACCACCTGCAGTTTAGAGGGCATTTGTTCAATCACATTTGGAGTATGGCAGGTGGTCTACGAATAAGCCTGTATTTCATACCTCAAGAAGTTAGACGCTGTCACCATGAGGGCATTCGAATATCGACAGGAATCTTTTGGACCAGCCCAGTTCAGAGTCTGTGTGGGAGGCTAGTGAACCACCACCTTGGATTCAGCTACATATACTTTTGGCTCGACAGGCACTGAAAATCTCAGCGTCCCCTCAGTCATTGGCATTTAGTGCAGCGGTCAAACCCACATTTGAATGGCTGTTCAGGAATCGGCCCCATGTTATCAAGCCATTTGGGATATGTGCTACGGACTGTCTCAAGGCTCTGCATCTATCAGACATCAAAATACACAGCCAGGGATGGAATGCATTGCCAGCTTGGTGTCTTCAGAGGCCCAAAATGATTAAAGAATGTCCTCGGTTGTTCTGCTGTTTTTCCTGATAGTGTTTTTAAAGCACATCTTCTGGAACAATTTACAAATCATGGTGCGGAATCGTATGGCATTCTGATGTCACTGGAGAGGATTCACATTTATCACTGCATAAGGTTTCTTGTCTGTTCCAACTCACTTAGAGCACTAAAAGCACTTCACCAAATGTATCCAGTAGACCAGCTGACTCACCACATTCATGAGTCCTTACAACGGCTCCAGCATTGTGTCAAGTAGGTATCTTTGGCTGGGTACTTGGCCACAACAGGATATAGGGAAACGTCATGGCCGGCAAAGCCACCAAGGAAGCATGTTTGGATGGTGCTGTCCATCAATGCCCCATCCAATTGCATGCCATTATCTCATTTTCTGACAGATGTGTAATGCCTCAGTGGGAGACTGAATGGTTGCAGGTGACAGAAAACGAACTGTGATCGCTCAAATCGACCACACAGGCATGGCGGACTTTATTCAGCCTCATCGCTGGAAGAAGGTTCTGCTTACCAGACTCCACATCGGCCATAGCCCTCCTCTAGCTTCTTCCTCTAGCAGGTGGATCCATCACTCTGTAAAGTTTGTGGTGTGTCACTTCCAGTTCAGCATATTTTGTCAATGTGTGCCCTACATGTTGATATTAGGGCAGCCCTCAGTTTCGATGGAGATCTGCCCACCATCCTCGCAGATACTTACTTATTCCAGTGTGACAAGAGTGGTGAAATTTTGTTAACTGTCAGACCTCATCCCTAAATTGGTGGGAAAGGGAGGCAGCCTTTAATACATTATAAACTGCACAGCTTGTGGGGACAGCTTTCGTCCCCACCCATGAAATTTGCATGCTGACTTTTTGTCAGAGTGCCAATGACCATGATGTTGAGCGCTTCTCACCTTAAATCGTCATATAAATAGAGCATCTGCCATCAAGATCTCATCACTGTGATTCAAATTGAACTTTAGTCCCCCATTAAAACCTCAGGTCCCTCGTAAGGACTAACAGCTCAATCCATGGAACTTATGCTACCCAAACCATGCCCCCCCCCCCCCCTTCAAGACTCCCACCAAACATTTATCTGCATTAGCTGATTAACACCTGCAACCCATAGTTGAAAGGCTTCCCTCATATATAAAAGACACCAATCACTTCCTAGACTGGAATCTGTGCCCGTTACACTCCCTGCTTGCCACCATCAGTGCTACCCTCCCTCTATACCAACATCCCTCATGTATGTGATCTGTGTGCTGCTGAACATTTCTACACTGATGACATCTTTGTCCTATGGATTCGTGGTGATGCTGACGTGTTAAAATGTCTGGAATCTCTTTAAATACATTCTCCCAATTAATTTCACAGGGTCCTATTCCATATCCCATGTCACTTTCCTTGACATTGATATCTTCACCATCAATCAGCTACACACTTCTGTTCACATTAAACCTACGAACAAACAGCACTTTCATTTTGACAGTTGATATCCTTTCATGTCAAACATTCGCTCTCATACAGCCTTGACATTCGAGGAAAATGTATTTGTTCGGATGCAGGCCCTTTACTGCAATACACCAGCATTCCCACCTCATTCTTCACTGGATCTAATTAACCCACCAGACAAGTTCAAAAGCAGGTTTCTCGCGCCGTAACATCCAATCCTGGCACCGATAATACCCCCTAAAAACAACTTTGGAATACACCACTTGTCACTTGGTAGTCTCTTTGTCTTGAATGTATTAATCAGCCACTTCGACAAGACTATGACATTCTAAAATCAGGCCCTGAAATGAGGACCATTCTGTTGGAGATTTTGCCTGCCACACGTAAAATAGTTTGTCATCACCCTCCCAATCTCTGCTTTATCCATGTCAGACCCTATGGTCCTTCTGCACTCGTCTCCCTACCCTACATCTGAGGAGGAATGGGTAAAGCAAATGGGGAGAAGGTATTGAAGTTCTAGAGAAATGTGGATAGTGTGTCCTCACTCTCAGTCCAGATCATGAAGATTTCAGGTGATAAGGAAGAATTCCTCTAAATGGTCCCCAGGGGCCTCGCCACTCTTTGGTGAGTACATGATTGGCTACCACCGGACCCCAACCTTTATAGTGCTACTTCCCTTTATGTGCTGCATGTCTATTCTCCTGCTGGTCTTTTCTCCTCCCTTGGGGACCAAGTCGTATGCTGTCTTAAAGAAAATGAAGTTCTTGATAAAACTGTGTGTGCATTCGTCCTGTCCACCCATTTTTCTTTCCCTGTCCTTCCTTTTCTTACCGTTCCTCTGCTTTGGTGTTTGAGGTCTCTTTTTCCTTCTTCTTCTTCTTCTTCTCCTCCTTCTCCCTCTGTGCTTTCTTGAAGGCTGGTCCACGCATTTTACATTTAAAAGGTGACTGGGTAATGTGTGATTCCCAGCCTCAGATTGACAAGTAGGGCTTGTACATACCCCAAGGTAAAGGCCATGCCCAGGGAAGGGTGACTGCCTGATCTGGTAAATTCCTCTGTGCTGATTGGTCCCTCTATCTGGAGTCTGCGAGGTGTGACCTGTGGGTGAGTGGACCGGAATCCTGCAGCCACTGAACCTCTTTGGGGGGGGGGGATTCATGTTGGTCATTTAAGATGGTCTATAGTCACGCCATTTCGGTACACATCTGGCTTCAAGCTGTTGTTGTCTGTCTTTCCCTTCCTGATTTCACCTTGTTCTGTTTGCAGAGTTACTCACCCTCCTCTTCTGCCATCACCACGGCAGACATTTTGCTACTTATTGCTCAACTTCCGCCTCACCATTTGCTGCTCGGCGGCTCCCAGTGCCCACCATCCCCTTTGGGGCCCTCCACACCCCTGTCTGAGAGACACTCTCCTAGTAGATATGTTCAGCCAGCTCAGTCTAATCTGTTTGAATGCAGGTACACCCAGATTTCTTTCAGATTCCACATACTCCTTTTCCCATTTGAACCTTTCAATCTGTTCTGCTCAGCTTGCTGATTGTCTTGAGTGCTCTGTTCTTTCCAATACACACTCAAGTGACCATTTCCCCTATGGCATTTGTTTGCTAATGCCTATTCCATCTGTGCATCCAACCAGCTGGCAGCTTTCCAAAGCTGACTGTAGCTCTACTCCTCTCTGGACACTTTCAATGAACACCATTTCCCCTGCATTGATGACCAGGTAGAATACTATAAACATCCTACTTTTACTGCCATGGAATGTTCCATACATCACACCTCCTTGCTGTGACATGCCTTTGACCCATGGTGGACTGAGGCATGCGGTGACACAGTCCACGCGTGTAAACAACCTCTCCGCATTCTTCAATATCATCTCCCGATGGCAAACTATCTGTTATAAACGGCTCTGTGTGCAGTGTCGCCTCATTTTCAGGGGTAGCAAAAAAATCTAGTTGGATTCATTTCAAAACTCTTCTAACAGTTTTACTCCCTCTTCTGTTGTTTGGAGTACTCTCCATCTGCTTTCAGGAACTGCAATTCATTCATCAGTTTCTGCTCTGACCATAGCAAAAATGTCATTGCAGACTCTCTTGATATCTCCAACACCTTGGGCTGATATTTTGTAGACATTTCAAGGTCCACCCACTACCATCCTGCCTCTTAAACGAGTGGTGGAGGCAAGGATGATACCATTTTCCTCCCAGAATCATGATAGTTACAATATTGCTTTTACTATGAGGGAGCTTAAACATGCACTCTTTTGTCCAGGTCATCTACTCCAGGACTGGAGTGCGTGTACGTTCTGATGTTGCAACACCTATCTCCTGAGGGCCAACACGTTCTCCTCTATACATATAACCACATTTGGACAGATGGCGCATTTCAAGCCATTGCCATCAGACCATTGTCATTCTCATACTTAAGCCTGGTAAGAACAAACACCTCCCTTCCAGCTACTGCCCAATTTCCCTCACCAGTAGCGTCTGCAGGGTTATGGAACATATGATTAATGTTCGGCTGGTGTGATGGCTAGAGTCTTGAAATCTCCTCACTAACGCCCCATGTGGATTGCGTAAGCACTGCTGTGCAGTTGATCGTCTCATCACCTTGTCAACTCATATCATGAACAATTTTCTGTGGAATTGCCAAACTGTGGCCATATTTTTTGATCTCGAGATGGCATATGACACCTGTTGCAGGATGAGTATTGCCCACATTATGTAAGAGTAGGGCTTCCAGGTTTGCCCGTCCTTTTGTATCTGGCAGTTTTTAAAAGACCATTTTTTTCAAGGTACGTGCGGGCTCGATTCTGTCGGACATTGTATTCAAGAGGATGGGTGCCACAGAGTTTTGTGCTCAGTGTCATCTTATTTGCCATCGCCATCTCCTGCCAGGTATCTCAGGTTCTCATACCCTGTCCCAACATCTTGGCCCATTCGTTCTTCAGTTTGTTTACACAATGAAATCCGTGGAACTCAACATTTGATAGGAAAATCTGCTGGTCTTCAAAGTCTCTTACCTGGCAGCTCGTACTCGCTCCCTCAGTGTTCTGCATGTTTTATGCAGTACCTCATGGGTTGTGGATCGGACCATCCTCTTCCGTTATATCAGTCCCTTGTCTTTTTGAAACTGGATTATAGAAGTATCCTATATTCATCTGCATGTCCATATATCTTATATCGTTTTAAGAGCATCCACCATCGGGTGGGATACATTTAGCCACTGGTGCTGTCTATAAGAGTTCCATTGAGAGTTTGTATAGTGAGACTGCTGACTTAACTGTCCAACTGCGGGAACGCCTTAGGTTGCGGATCGGAGCCGCCAGGCGGAGAAGCTGCCGGCTGTGGAGCAAGCACCACTGGGTAAACACAAGGATGAGTCGGACGACAAACCAACGACAACCAACAACAACTGGCTACGACTGACACAACAAGGAAGAGATAAACAATGGAGGTGTGTAGAAACAACAACACCAAACACCAACAGTAAATCTGCTCGGAACCAGAGCCAGGCAAATGTCAACAATGAGCAACGACCAGAACGCAATACCGCTGAGATAGAGACGCAATCCAGAGCAAGTACCAGACTGACTGGACTAGGGCAGAGCGGGTCCCTATATACAAAACCAGAGGGAGCGGCTATTGGCTGCGGTCTGCACGTGGTGTAGCGGTGGCGCATTCGCTGCGCGAGAGCCGCTGCAAGGAAGAGCTGCCGCAGGCGCAGAGCCCTCTATGGGCAGGCCACGTCCATTTGTTCTGGCGCGTGTCCGTCTTCCACGGCAGGAGGTACTAGAGCTCATGCAATAAGTCGGGGGCAGCAGGTGACCCTGAGGTGTATGTTCCATGCCTTCCCAGTCTCACGATGACATCATCCTGCAGTGGAATTGCACCTGGCTGAACTACGGCAATTGTTAAGCTTTACACCTGCTTTCTGCATTGCCCTCCAGGAAACCTGGTTCCTGGCAATTTAGACCCCTGCCCTCCTCGGCTATAAGGAATATTACAGGAGCCATAGTGACTGTAATCGAGTGTCTGGTGGAGTTTGCGTTTATGTCCTAAGCTCAGTCTGTAGTGAAACTGTGCCCCTTCAAACCCTTTTTGAAGCTGTGGCTGTCGTAATAAAGACGACGCAGGAAATAACTGTCTGCAATGTATATCTTCCTCCAGAAGGTGCAGTACCCATGAATGGAGTATTGGGAGAGGTACATGTCAACCATTGGGTGCCATATGTCACCTTCCCAAGTCTGGGCAAGGATCAAACGTGTTTTCGGGTACCAGGCCCCAAAGGTGTTCCTGGTGTTAACATGAATGGCGTGTTACCTACAGGCACGATTTTGATTGCCAAGCACTTTGCTGAGCACTATGCTCGAGCCTCTGCGTCAGAGAATTACCCCCAGCTTTTCACACTCTAACATCAGCTGGAAGGGAAACTCCTCTTGTTCACTACACACCACAGTGAATCCTATAATGCCCCATTTACAGAGTGGGAGACCCTCAGTGCCCTTGCACATTGCCCTGACACTGCTCTTGGGCCAGATCAGATCAGATCCACAGTCAGATGATGAAACATTTCTCATCTGACTACAAGTGACATCTCATCATTTTAAACGGATACAGTGCAGTGGCATCTTTCCATCGCAATGGTGAGAGAGCACCATCATTCCGGTGCAGAAACCCGGTAAAAACCTGATCGATGTGGATCGCTATCGACCCATTAGCCTCATCAATGTTCTTTGTAAGCGACTGAAACGTATGATGTATTGGCAGTTGGGTTGGTCCTGGAGTCGCGTGGCTTACTGGCTCCATGTCAAGGTGGCTTCCACCAGGGTCACTCTACCACTGATAATCTTGTGTCCCTCGAGTCTGCCACCCAAACAGCATTTTCCAGACGCCAACATCTGGTTGCCATATTTTTTGGTTTGCGATAAGCGTGTGACACCACCTTGTGACATCATATCCTTGCCACATTATATGAGTGGGGTCACTGATGCCTGCTCCTGATTTTTTATCCAAAATTTCCTGTCGCTTTGTACTTTCCGTATCCAAGTTGGTGCCTCCCATAGTTCCCCCATATCCAGGAGCAGGGGTCACACAGGGCTCTGTACTTAGTGTATCTCTATTTTCAGTGGCCATTAATGGTCTAGCAGCAGCTGTAGGGCCGTCCTGTCTCATCTTCTCTGTATGCAGACATCATCTGCATTTTGTACTGCTCCACCAGTACCGGTCCCCCCTGCGGGTCCGGGGGTTAGAATAGGCCCGTGGTATTCCTGCCTGTCGTAAGAGGCGACTAAAAGGAGTCCCTCCCCCTCAAGGGGGTAGTTAGCACCTGCGTCCGGAGACGGACGGTTCCACGACCTATATTTGGGGTCATTTTGGTTTGTTCACTTCTTCTGGTTTCTTCCTTCCTTTGGTTGGTTCCTTTCTTTGTTCTTCTCCATCTCACTATCTTACGTACTCTTTCCCTTGCCTCCTCCTCCTTGCCTTCTCTGGTCTCCGCCTCGGCGTTTGAGACAGTCTGTCCTTTCTTTCCCTCTCTCCTTTCATTTTCCTCTTCTTCCTTCCTTCCTGTGCGTGCCTGAAGGCTGACCCACGCGTTTGCACGCGTAGCCGGTGACGGGGTAACGCGTAATTCCCCGCCCTGGGTAGACAAGTAAGGCACGCACGTACCCCCTGGTAAAGGCCAGGCCCAGGGAGGGGTGATTGCCTGAGCTGACACCTTCCGACCATGCCGATTGGTCCCTCCGTCCGTTTCTCGGGAGGTGTGAACAATCACCTAAGGCGGGAGTGCCCACTGAGAGGGTCCCCACAAGGAAGGAGCGCGCCATCGGAGATGCTGGCAATCATGGAGGATTCCTCCACAATGGATTTCTCTTCTTCTCTCTTGACTTCTGCCCACAAACGGAAACTTTACCAGCCACCAATGACAAAAATACTACCGCCTGCTCCACAGTTCCTCGTAGTTTCTCGATCTGAGAACGGAAAGGATTTTTCCTTTGTCAACCCTTTCATTATCCAGAAGGGCGTAGATGCCATAGCAGGATCGGTCAAGTCTTGTACCAGGTTGCGTAACGGTACCTTGTTACCAGGAACTGAGAGCACCTTTCAGGCACAAAAACTGCTTCGGGCCACACTCCTGTAAACGTTCCCTGTCGGGTGGAGGCTCACTGCCCTTTAAATTCGTCTCGTGGTGTGGTATATACTAGATCACTCGACGGAGTGACTGACGAGGAGATTCAGTCTTTCCTCGCTGAGAAGGGCGTGACGGCTGTCCATAGGGTCATGAAAAAGGTCAATAATGTCCTTGTACCGACCCGGGCACTTTTCTTGACCTTTGATAGTGTTCAGCTGCTGTCGCGCATCCAAGCGGGCTAAGAGTTTATTTCTGTTCGCCCCTATGTCCCGACACCTACGCGCTGCTACCAGTGTCAGCGTTTTAATCACACTCGCCAGTCTTGTTCCAACGTGGCTAAATGTGTCACTTGTGGCAGGGATGCCCATGAGGGTGACTGTCCACCTCCGTCTCCTCGTTGTGTGAACTGTCACGGTGACCATGCAGCGTCCTCCTGCGACTGTCCCATCTACAAGGAAGAACGCTGTATCCAAGAAATTCAGGTCAAAGAGAAAGTGTCCACCTAGGCTGCTCGCAAGCTATTTGCTAGTAGGAAGCCCACGCTGCTCCCAGCGGGGAAATACAGTACTGTCCTCGCCTCTCCTCGGACTACCAGGGAGGTGGCGACGCAGACATGCGATCTGACCTTCAGCACTACGGTCATCCGTTCGGCCAGTGCTAAGATTGCCCGGTTGACGTCTCCTCTTCCTCCCGTCACCCCTCCGACACAAGCTCCTTCCTCAGGAACGAAGACCCAGACGTCAGATGCACGGGCCTCAAGAAGGAACCGTCTCGTGCAGACCTTCTACGTACCTCGAACTCTCAGCCATCGACCAATACTTCCACAAAACGACCTTCCAAGAAGGCTCATAGGAAGCACAGTTCTCCTTTCCCTGCCACGGTGCATTTCTTCTTCTGCGCCACCCAACAGTAGTCAATCGTCTGCTCCAAGCTGGATTATGGGAGCTTTGTATACTCCTCTGCACGGCCGTCCATCTTACGCCACCTCAACTCCATACAACATCGGGGTTTACGGCTTGCGATCGGAGCATTTTTTACTAGTCCCGTCGAGAGTCTTCATGCTGAAGCCGGTGAATTGCCACTCACCTACCGGCGCGATATACTGCTTTGTCATTATGCCTGTCGGCTACTGTCAGTGCCCGACCACCCATCGTATCGTTCCTTTTTTGACGACTCTCTCGACCGTCAATACGGGTTGTATGTCTCTGCCCTGCTACCCCCTGGAGTTCGCTTTCGTCGCCTCCTTCAACACCTTGATTTTTCACTCCCTGCAACCTTTAGAGTGGGCGAGAGCCACATGCCACCTTGGCTCCAGGCTCAGGTTCGCGTTCACCTTGACCTCAGCTCGCTCCCAAAGGAGGTTACCCCCAGTTCGGTATACCACTCCCATTTTGTCGAACCTCGTTCGAAGTTCATTAATACGACTTTCATTTATACAGATGGCTCTAAGACCAATGACGGGGTCGGGTGTTCTTTTATTGTCAGGGCAGAAAGTTTCAAATACTGGCTACATGGCCATTGTTCGGTCTTCACAGCTGAGCTCTTTGCCCTCTACCAGGCTGTTCTTTACGTCTGCCGCCACCGACATTCTGCTTATGTCATCTGCTCTGATTCTCTGAGTGCCATCCAGAGCCTCAGTGATCCGTATCCGGTTAACCCTTTTGTGCACCGGATCCAACACTCTCTTCAGCAGCTGGTGGACGACGAGTCTCCAGTTAGCTTTATGTGGGTTCCTGGCCATGTCGGTATCCCTTGGAACGAAGCTGCAGATGCTGCGGCCAAGGCTGCGGTCCTCCAGCCTCGGACAGCTTCTTGTTGTGTCCCTTCATCAGATTGTAGCAGGGTCATTTGTCGGTGCATTTTATCGCTGTGGCATGCTGATTGGGCTGCACTTACGGACAACAAGCTTCGGGCCTTGAAACCTCTTCCCGCGGCTTGGACGTCCTTCTCGGCGGGAGGAGGTCATTTTGCCCCGGCTACGAATTGGACACTGCCGGTTCAGCCATCCCCATCTGCTGATGGCTGCGCAGGTGCCGTTCTGTCCATGTGGGCAATTGTTGACGGTCCGCCACATTTTAACGTCCTCTTCGGATTTTACTACACTGCGTCTTGATCTTGGTCTGCCATGTACTCTGGATGCCATTTTAGCGGATGACCCAGGAGCTGCTGTTCGTGTTCTTCGTTTTATCAACTTGACACACCTGTCTAAGGACGTTTGATTATGCTGTTGTTTTTTAATCCTATGCCTGTTACTACGTCTTTTATAGTGTTGTCCCTTTTAGCTGCTGTTTTAACATTGTGCCTCGCAGTGCATTCCTGATGTAGTCAGGGCGCTAATGACCATTGTAGTTGTGCGCCCTTAAAAAAGTACTGGTGTTGCTGAACAGTGCCTACAGGTGCCATCCACAAGATGAAGTTGTGGGCTCTAGCCCACAGTTTCCAGTTTTCGGCCGCAAAGTTGTGTATTACACACTTCTGTCGGTGCCGTACCATTCATCTGGAACTAGAACTTTACCTTAATGACAATCTATTCACTGTAGTGGAGACACATCAATTATTAGGACTGGTTTTCGACACCTGATTGACTAGGCTTCCTCACCATCAGCAGCTTAAGTGGAAGTGCTGGCAGTACCTCAATGGCCTGTGCTGGCTGAGCAACACCAACTGGGGTGCAGCTCGCTCTACACTGCATCAGCTCTACAGAGCCCGTGCTCAATTCCGCCCTGACTATGGGAGTCTTATGGTTTGGCGGTGCTCTCAGCTTTGAATTTACTTGACGCAGTGCACCACTGTGGCGTTCGCCTAGTGACAGGAGCTTTTAGGACGAGTCAGGTGACCAGCATCCTGATGGAGGCCGGAGTCCCTCCATTGCAGGTTAGGCATGCACAACTGCTGGCCAGTTACGTTGCTACGTTTGTAGTTCTGCGCATCCGAATTACCATCTTCTTTTCCCACCCACTGCGGTTCATCTCCTGCATCAGTGGCCCACGTCGGGGCTTCCAATTGCAGTTTGTGTCCAATCTTTTTTTTCAGAACTGGATTACTTGCCTTTACCACCTATACTTGAGGTCCATTCACACACCCCTCCATAGTGTACATATAGGCCGCGGCTTCGCCTGGACCTTTCACATGGCCCTAAGGACTCGGTTAACCCCATGACTCTCCACTGCCGCTTCCTCTCGATTCTTGACACGTACCGAGGCCATGAAGTGGTTTTCACTAACGGCTCGATGGTTGATGGATCATGTTTGATTCACGTATGTCCATGGAGGACATAGTGAACAGCATTCTTTGCCCAATGGCTGTAGTGTTTCCACTGCTGAGCTGGTGTCTATATCTCGTGCTCTTGAGCACATCCGTTCATGCCCTGGTGATTCTTTTCGTCTGTGTACTGACTCCTTGAGCAGCCTACAATCTATCGACCAGTGCCAGCCTCATCATCCTTTGGTAGCGACCATCCAGGAGTCCATCTATGCCCTCGAATGGTACAGTCATTGAGTGGTGTTTGTCCGGTATCCCCGGCCACATCGGAATTCCAGACAACAAACTTGCTGACATGCTAGCCTAATAGGCTATGTGGAAACCACTTATGGAGATCGGCCTGACCTGCGTTCAGTACTATGCCTGCAAGGTTTTGCAGCTTTGGGAGACGGAATGGCATGGCCTCAGTATGCACAACAAATTGCATGCCATTAAGGAGACTACGAATGTGTGGAAGACCCTCCATGAGGGCCTCCTGCAGGGACTCTGTAGTTCTCTGTTGGCTCCACATTGACCATGCTTGGGTGACACATGGCTACCTCCTGTGCCATGATGAACCACCTCAGTGTTGGTGCGGGACAGTGGCCTATATCTTGTTGAGTTGTCCGTCTTTGTCTGCCCTGTGACGGACCTTTCGGGTACTGGACTCATTGCCTTTGATTTTAGCTAACAATGCCTCATCAGCTAATTTAGTTTTACGTTTTATATGTGATGGTGGGTTTTATCATTATGTATAAGTTTGTATGTCCTTTGTCCTTTTGTGTTCTCCATTCTAATGCTTTTAGGCTGGATGTTTTAATATGTCGCAGAGTGGCTGGCCAGCAATGGTCATCTGCTCTCTTGTTTTTATTCCTTCTATTTGTTTCTTGCTTATCTCTGTGGTTTTCTTTTCCTGTTTTGTCCATAGTAGTGTTAGTTGTCCTTCTGTCATTCTTCTAGTTCTTCCATTCTCCTGTTACTGTGCTCTATGTCTCCTTTATTTTCTTCTTTCCCTTGTGTAATTATTTTACTGGGAACAAGGGACCGATGACCTCGCAGTTTGGTGTCCCCCCCCCCCCCCTCCTCTAAACCAACCAGCCAGTCTTGCCAAGTGCACTCACCATGGCTCTTTGCAGGATAATGCCCCCAGGGGCCTCAGCATTCATTTGCTGGGTACGGGCTTGGTGACCCCGGGGTTCCTGAGCTGGGGACTGGTAAGCGCCGCCAGTCCCCTGTCACCGTAAGTTCTGGGCATGCTTCAACGACCACCATGCGGCGCGGCAGTGGAATGTTGTGTGTCTCAGGGCGTGGGGATCTTGGCTTGGCCGCCCGGATCGCGAGGATGGAATAAACCTCTATAAACAACCCCTCAATCTCAAGGTGTGCTGCGCGCTGATGAGATGCATGGCTGTTGAGGTGGAACAGTCATAAGCGGGCAGCCTCTGGGGAACCTGCCGCACCTCAGTTGTATAAGGCTTACCTAGGCACGCGGGGCTCTGTCTAGGTGGACTTCTAGTTCCCTAGCTGCTCGTGGGACCGAGATAGATCCTTCGAAATCCTCTTTTCCTCCTCACAGCGGAAAGGGTGGGCCGCTGGAGGGTTCTAACACCCAGTCTCTGAAGAGGGCTCGTGCAGTCAGTCCCCCTGACTGCCGCACATCTTTGACAAGTGAAGTCTTTAGTAACAGGATGCATTTTGGTGCTCAGAATGTGTTCCTCATTGTGAAACGGAAGGAGGGTAGTTTCGAGAAGGTTTCGCCCTTCTATATACAAAAGGGATTGGAGGGCATCTGTGGCTTCTTGAAATTGGTGAAGCGCTTACGTAATGGGACCTTGCTAGTGGAAACTTCCACTTCCCAGCAAGCAACTAACCTCCAATCTGCTAAATGTCTTGGAGAGTATACCATAGACACTGAATTGCACAGCACCTTGAACTACAGCAAAGGTGTTGTGACATGCTGGGATCTAGTTGATATTCCCAAGGACGAACTGCAACGTGAGTGGGCTCCGGAAGGTATTGTTGATGTCCAACACATCATGAAGAGGGTTGATGGCACTCTTGTCAAATCCAACTCCTTTATTCTGACCTTCAGTAACACAAAACTTCCTGAACATGTTAAAGCTGGCTTCCTTCGCCTTAGTGTGAGGCCTTATTTCCTGACCCCAATGCGCTGTTTTAAATGCCAGCGTTTTGGGCATACCACCTTAGGATGTAAAGGTGAAGCGACTTGTGGCAACTGTGGTAAGGCTGCTCATGAAGGAGTTGGTTGCTCGTCTCCGGCTAAATGTATTAATTGCTCTGGGAACCACCCTGTTTGGAGTAGGGACTGCCGAATCTTTTTAGAGGAACGCAAAGTCTAGGAAATCAAAACAACCAAGTGAATCCCCTATGGTGAGGCCAAGAAGATCTATAAGTCGATGCAACCTCCCACATTTGCTACATCTTTCGCATCCCTGGTTCAGAAGCCTACTCAAAAAGTCGATGCCTCAACGCAGACCGAGGTGGTGAGTGTTGGCACTAACACCTGCAGCTGTCAGTGCACTTGCAACACAGCCAGTGTTTCAGAGCCCGTAGCCCCTACTCGAACGGCAGACAAGGGTATAGTGGCGAACTTGGGCCAGCCCCTGTCACCTCCAACAGCTGAGGCTGTTCCCAAGCCCAGTGCGCCAATTACCACTCCCACATCAGCTCCTCCAAAGCCCACCAGACCACAGAAAGCTCCTGTACCGCAGCAACACCGGGTCAAATCCCGTGGTAAACAGTCTGACCATGCGGCTGTTGTTTTACGTGAGGCTTCATCTGACTCTTCCCCAGAGTTGATGGAATACGACATATGTGTGGGGCAATCAGCTCACCCCACACCTGCCCCTCCACCTGCTGCGGTCTCCCCGCCCCGTTGGAAAGACAGGATGGAGGTGCTACCCCCAACATAGATGGCTCCCATACTTCAGTGAAACTTGAAAGGGTTCAGGACGCATGTGGAGGAACTTCGTCTACTCTCTCAGGGTAGACCACTGTGTGTCTGTCTCCAGGAGACTTATTTCCATCCCTCATCCTCCCCTGAGCTACGAGGCTATACACTCCACAAAAAGGACGACCTGCGTGGAGAGAGAGCTAGAGGAGGTGTAGGTATTTTCGTCAGGACGGACTACCACTGCTCGCCTCTCTCGCTTATGACGACTTTACAGGCTGTCGCTGTGTCTGTGCAAGTACGTCATCTATTGACTGTTCACTTTACTTGCCCCCACATGAGGCACTTGATGAAGTGGCCGTCACTGACCTTCTTACACAGCTCCCCCAACCATTCATTATTTGTGGTGATTTTAATGCCCACAATGTGCTTTAGGGCTCTGCAATTACCTGTCCCAGGGGTAGAGCAATTGACAGGCTTCTCCTGTCATCCTGTGCCTACTTGCTCAATGGAGGACAGAGTACTCATTTCTGCACAGCGACTGGGTCGTTCTCTGCCATTGATCTCTCGCTTTGCTCTCCAGCTCTTGCCGCCAGTGCTCACTGGGAAGTGGTCGCTGACTTAGCATGGCAGTGATCATTTCCCCATCTGGATTCACCTGCCAGATGGCGTGGGCCCCGAAAGGAGACCACCACGATGGGTGCCCAGTGGAGCTGACTGGACACTTTATAGCCAGTTGGCCCAATTCGAACACTGTGCAACTGTTGAAGTGTGGGTGGATCATATTACCGAAACGGACCACCATGCCGCTGCAGCATCCATTCCACAGTCCATGGGCCCCCGGAAGAGGCCACCTGTGCCTTGGTGGAGTGCCGACTGCCGCTCTGCCATCAGGACCAGGCGTACGGCTCTGCGTCGGTTCAAATCTCGGCCGACTGCTGAGAATCTTGCAGTATTTCGGGTGGCGAGGGCAAGGTGTCGCCGCATTATTCGTGAGAGCAAGAGGTGGTCATGGCAACAGTTCCTGAACACCATTAATCGTTCCACCAAAAGTTCCATTGTGTGGGAGACCACCAGGAGAATTTCTGGCAGAGGAGGGAGGTGTCCCATAGCTGCTGTAATGAATAACGGCACTCTCCACACGGATCCGCGAGACATTGCCCAGACTATGGCAGCGTATTTTGCCACAGTTACTGCAACAACCAGTCAGGATCCAGGTTTCCAGCGCCATAGGGCCGTTGCTGAGAGATGTAGTCTGAACTTCCAGTCCACATCTCATGAAGTTTACAACTGCCCATTTTCTATGTGGGAGCTGGATTCTGCATTGTCTGGAGCTTGTGACACCTCCCCTGCTCACGACAGGGTCCATTACAGTATGCTATGGCACCTCACAATGCGCAACAAAGAAATCCTCCTCGCACTTTTTAATGGGATTTGGGCGTCGGGTCACTTTCCTGATGCGTGGCGTGAGGCAGTTTCAATCCCTTTTTTAAAACCTAGGAAAGACCGCACGAGCCCGAGTAGCTACCATAGTGTTGCCCTCACTAGTTGCATAGGGAAGACCTTGGAGCGGATCGTCAACCGCTGCCTTGTCTGGATGTTAGAATCCCGGCAACTCCTTAGTCGCTTTCAGTGTGGGTTCAGGAGGTTTCGTTCCTCCTTCAATAACCTGGCTCTACTGGAGGCGGCTATACAACAAGCTTTCCTACGCCGTCATCACCTTCTAGGTATATTTTTTGACATTGAGAAGGCCTACGATACCACTTGGAGGCATCTCATCCTGGAGCAACTTCACGAATGGGGTTTTCGGGGTTGTCTTCCTCTTTTTATTCAGTCTTTCCTCTCGCCACGATATTTTAGATACCGAATTGGTGACGTCGTGTCTGATCGCTTTGAGCAGGAGAACGGTGTCCCTCAGGGTAGCGTTTTAAGTGTGACTCTCTTTGCCATCGCTATTAATAGCATTACGTCCATAGTGAAAAGTTCTGTCCAGTGTTCTTTGTTTTGCTCTTCTTCAAGCCTTACAATGACAACTCGTCAGTTGCAACTTACGATTAGACGTTTGGATGACTGGGCGCGGAAGAGTGGTTTTAAGTTTTCCACCGAGAAGTTTGTATGTGTTCTTTTTAACCGTTCTCGTTCGATTTCAACCTTTCCTGAGTTGCGGATGAGGGACACTATTCTCACTTTTAAAGACATGGTGAGGTTTCTGGGGCTCATTTTTGACTCTAAGCTCACGTGGTTACCTCATCTTAAAGACCTGAAACGGCGGTCGCTTTAGGCTTTAAGTATTTTAAAATGTCTTAGCCACAGTACATGGGGAGCTGACAGGACTTGTCTGCTCCAGTTTTACAGGGCGTTTGTGCGATCTCGGCTCAATTATGGGTGCATGGTGAATGGGTCTGCGAGGCCTTCTTACTTGAAGATGTTGGACGTTGTGCACCATGAAGGGTTTCGGTTGGCCACTGGGGCATTCCGAACTAGCCCCATACCAAGCCTCTGTGCAGAGGCTGGTGAACCGCCACTTCCTATGCGGCGGCGGCTACTTACAGTGCGCCAGGCGTATAAAACTTTGTCCACACCATACACCCCTGCATACCCTGCCATTACTCAGCCTCCTCTGGCACAGTTATTTCATAACCGGCAACGTGCGATGCAGCCCTATGGGATTCGCGCACAGGATTGCCTCGGTGCGATGTCTATGACTGGTCTTTGTGTTTTGCGTCGAAGTTTTCTTGCTCTAATACTTCCAGAGTGGCTATAATAATACCTTCTGACAGACTAACTTCCCTTCTGCCAAAGTTAGCTATGCTAGCTGGAGCCATATGTTCCCCAATAACATTGCACATGTTATGCATCTGCACACAAAACAGTGTGAACTGTCCAATTCTTCATTACTTGAAAATGTCTCAACCACATACAAAGTTCCACAAGGCAAGTCGGTATCCACTGAAACCACAGTACCGTTCTTCTGTTTCACTGAGCTCACAAATGTGTGTTGCCAAAGTTCGATCCTTGAACTTAATATCCTTCATCCACATATAGCGAAACTTCTATACACTCTATAAACTTAGTTGCCCCAGTGGTGAACTCGCGTACCATTGTACATGATGACTCAATGCTACTATCGTGAACCCCACATACCTTAATCGTGGTGGCTCTAATCTTCTGCCCACCAGCTCCAGTCTGATAAGATATGTGTATCCCCATGTCTTCAAGAAACTTCTATTCCACACCATTCACCGAGCCCACTAAGTAGCATTCCATCTGTACACTAACTTGTGCAATGTTACAGTCTATTGGCACTGTTTTTCGACAGAGCATTCATGTTTGAGTTTAATGGCCGCTTCCCCCAGTGGTGCTTCTAGTTTTTCCCCTGTCAATAATCAGGTGTTTGCTGTCCCACTTCCACACACAAGCAACGCCCTGGCTACATATACTGTTTCTGCATATGGCCCTTATGTCCTCACCTATAGCATTCAACCCCGGAAGCGAAAACACAGTGATTTACTCATTGCTTCATGGCAAAATCTATTTCCTTCTAAAAGCTACTGGTAAATCACTTTGATCCTCTATATGAACTCTTTATGACATTTCTGCCAGAATTCTACACAAGAAAGTGTCTACAGTGCGTACAGCGAAAGAAGAGCTGTGATACTTGACGCGGCCTTGGCGCATGTGCTTTGCACATCCCTGACAGTCAGTCAGATTGTGAGCTGCTTTTTATGTTATTGTGGCAACACCCCAGTGTTGCCGTAGTGCTGGGCGACCGCTGCTGGCTCGCAGCCCGTCCTTGTCGAATACTGGCAACTGCGCTGCCAGCTGTCAGAGCTCTTCTCTTGGCATATGGAGTATAAAGCCCCATGTTCTGCCTCCTGCAGTAATACCTTATTGGCCTCCACATTGTGGGTTGGCACATATTTTTGAACATTGACTTTGCTGATCCTGTTAGAAAATACTTCAAAGCGAAAGTACTGAGCTTCTTGTGAAAAAGACTGTATGCTATTTTGTTTTTGGTAATGCTGGCATAGCCCAGTGACCAACTGCAGAAATGACAGTGGCTTATGGAGTGTCTCATCAATATCACATATGTCTTGGCTTCCCCTGTTAAACACTAGTTAGCCACACAAAGAGTTACTTTGTCTGACCAACCACTCATTGTAACAGTAACATCATTAGTGAAAAGTGACACAGCTTCCATTATTTTTGCTGAAAATGGATTGAGAAATGTGACTACTGCTGGATCAAAAGAAGAAGAAACTACCCCCAACTCTGCCTTACTTTCCCCAGCTCAGGCTTTGACTAAGCCTCACTGGCTTCCAAAGCCTCAAATCTGCAAAAGTGGTCCTCATGCTCCTGCATTTGGCAAAAATTTCCATTAACACCTGCACTTACTGTTAGAGCAGCAACAGACTGTTGTATAGTAGCATCACATGTGTCTACCATTTTGTGTACTGTAATTAATACCTGAAACACAAATAACTCACTAATACAAAAAGAACTTATTTAATTTTCCTATATATCACTACTTATCCACATTCCAAACAATCGTGAACCAAATGACCTACACATCTCCAAGTAAAACATGTCTGCTACAACTTTAATGCCTGGCCTTTTGTGCCCTGCAAGGTTGCAAAAGTGACACCTCACTGGTAATAGGTTATTGTATCTATTATCACCCTTAAATAATAAGTCTACAGGTTCATGTGACTTCACAAATGTAGCCTTAAACATACTCTGCCTAGTCCTCCACAAATTAAGTCTGATAACTGAGTATAGATACTGCATTAAACATAAAAAAGTGAGTTTCACCACACCACATTAGGCTGGGATTATACTGCTGAATTGGAGCTATTCCAGGTACCTTTGGTGATACTTAGCTTACTAAAGTACCCAGTCATACTCCTTGAAACCAAGCGGGAGTTGCGCAACAATCATGTCTCTCACCAAACCATACAATTTACACATGGACAAACACTTCCTAACTAAACCATTGTTGTGAAGTGTAATGATCATTTGCTGACACCAGCTGTAATGAACTGGCGTATTCTGGGCTGCTATACATCAGGATGGGTCAGAGAAATGGTGATGGAGCAAGAAGATTCAACCCAGGGCGCACAGTGAAACAGTGATAGTACTGACAGATGTTTGTCCCAGCACAGCCGATCATGGAATGTACTGACATGCCAATCATGCTCGGTGATGCCTGTTGTTCTGGGTTGCGATGGCTACTGTCACAGAACCTGTGGGCTGCCAGCCATAAAGACGAGCATGGGCCACCCACGCCCTCCAGTCGTGTCAGTTGAGCACCCACACATGTGCTCATCACTATGACTTGCACTGGGGTTTGTTAGCCAGTGCTAGATGTCCTGATGCTGGGTGGTGATGTCCATGAAGGTGGCCACAGATGTCTAGGTGGCTAGGAAACCACAAGGGCATGCATCCCACAGCCAGATCATAGACAGCGTGCAGTCCGTCGGCCAGAGCTGCTCAGAGGATGGAGGCTGGCTGGAACCCAGCTCCCCACGTCAGTGAGACATTACCTAAATCCCACAACCACAGCGCCAGAGGTATGGCACACCGGAATGCTGTGTTCGGATGAGGGCTGACTTGGCATCCCTTCGCTCACAGCTGCAATCGGCACTGACTTCGGTCGCGCAGCTTGAGGCTGTTGCCAATGGGCACCACTGCGGGGAGCCGGACTTGGGTATCACGGGGATGTCAACCTCATCCCGTCTGTCCCCAGATCGGTCTGCCGCTGTGGTTGCCCCGGTTGCTGCCCGCAGTGGGGCTGAGCCCTTGCCTGTGGTTGATTGGGAGGTCGTTCCAAGGCGTGGCAGACAGCGAAAGACGTCCCCGGAGGCTGATTAGAAAGCCTCCCCGGTGCGTCTGACAAACCGGTTTCAGGCACTGTCTCTGGCTGAGCCAGATGCAGCTGCCTACCCTGTTTCAGAGGATCATTCTCAGCCTTCAAGGTCCGGGCAATCGCAGAGGGTGGGCTTACTGGTAGTTGGGAGCTCCAATGTTAGGCGCGTAATGGGGCCCCTTAGGGATACGGCGGCTAAGGAGGGGAAGAAATCCCGTGTGCATTCCGGGAGGAGTCATTCCTGATGTGGAAAGGGTCCTTCCGGATGCCACGAAGAGCACAGGGTGCAGCCAGCTGCAGGTGGTGGCACATGTCGGCACTAATGACGTGTGTCGCTTTGGATCTGAGAAAATTCTCTCTGGATTCCAGCGGCTATTTGATTTGGTGAAGGCTGCCGGTCTTGCTTACGAGATGAAGGCAGAGCTCACCATCTGCAGCATCGTTGACAGAACCGACTGTGGACCTTTGGTGCAGAGCCGGGTGGAGGGTCTGAATCGGAGGCTGACGGTTTTGCGACCGTATTGGCTGCAGATTCCTTGATTTGCGCCATAGGGTGGTGGGGTTTCGGGTTCCGCTGAATAGGTCAGGAGTTCACTACACTGTGGCGGAGGCTGTGTGGCGTGGACTGGGCGGTTTTTTAGGTTAGAAGGCCTCGGGAAAGTTCGGGATGGGCTGCAGTGTCAAAGGGTGCTTGGCAATTACAGGACGTGCTTGGATCAAGGAACAGTCGGAATTATAGTTGTAAATTGTTGTAGTTGCGCTGGAAAAGTCCCTGAGCTTCAAGTGCTAATAGAAAGCACAGAAGCTGATATCGTTATAGGTACAGAAAGCTGGCTAAAGCCTGAAATAAGTTCTGCAGAAATTTTTACGAAGTCTCAGACGGTGTTCAGGAAAGATAGATTAGGCAGAATTGGTGGTGGAGTGTTTGTGTCTGTCAGTAGTGGTTTATCTTGTAGTGAAGTCGAAGTAGATACTCCGTGCGAATTGGTATGGGTGGAGGTTATACTTAACAGCCGAATTAAGTTAATAATTGGCTCCTTCTACCGACCCCCAGATTCCGATGATACAGTTGCGGAACAGTTCAGAGAAAGTTTGAGTCTCGTAACAAATAAATACCCCACTCATACGGTTATAGTTGGTGGGGACTCCAACCTACCCTCAGTATGTTGGCAAAAATACTTCTTCAAAACCGGTGGTAGGCAGAAAACGTCTTCAGAGATTGTCCTAAATGCTTTCTCCGAAAATTATTTCGAGGAGTTAGTCCACGAACCCACGTGAATTATAAATGGTTGCGAAAACACACTTGACCTCTTAGCCACTAACAATCCAGAGCTGATAGAGAGCATCATGACTGATACAGTGATTAGTGATCACAAGGTCGTTGTAGCTAGGCTCAATACCATTTCTTCCAAATCCATCAGAAACAAACGCAAAATAATTTTATTTAAAAAAGCGGATAAAGTGTCACTAGAAGCCTTCCTAAAAGACAATTTCCATTCCTTTCTGAACTGACTATGCGAATGTAGACGAGATGTGGCTCAAATTCAAAGATATAGTAGCATCAGCAATTGAGATATTCATACCTCATAAAGTGGTAAGAGATGGAACGGATCCCCTGTGGTACACAAAAAAGGTCCGAATGCTGTTGCAGAGGCAACGGAAAAAGCATGCGAAGTTCAGAAGAATGCGAAATCCCGAAGATGGGCTAAAATTTACCGACGCGCGAAATTTGGCACGTACTTCGATGCGAGATGCCTTTAATAGGTTCCACAACGAAACATTGTCTCGAAATTTGGTAGAAAATCCGAAGAAATTCTGGTCGTATGTAAAGTACACAAGCGGCATGACGCAGTCAATACCTTCGCTGCGCAGTGCCGATGGTACTGTTATCGACGACTGTGCCACTAAAGCGGAGTTAATTGAACGCAGTTTTCCGAAATTCCTTCACCAGGGAAGACGAATGGAATATTCCAGAATTTGAAACATGAACATCTGCTAGCATGAGTTTCTTAGAAGTAGATACCTTAGGGGTTGCGAAGCAATTCAAATCGCTTGATACGGGCAAATCTTCGGGTCCAGATTGTATACCGATTAGGTTCCTTTCAGATTACGCTGATACTATAGCCCCCTACTTAGCAATCATATACAACCGCTCGCTCACTGATAGATCTGTACCTACAGATTGGAAAATTGCGCAGGTCGCACCAGTGTTCAAGAAGGGTAGTAGGAGTAATCCATTTAACTACAGACCTATATCATTGACGTCGGTTTGCAGTAGGGTTTTGGAGCATATACTGTATTCAAACATTATGAATCACCTCGAAGGGAACGATCTATTGACACGTAATCAGCATGGCTTCAGAAAACATCGTTCTTGTACAACACAGCTAGCTCTTTATTCGCACGAAGTAATATCCGCTAACGACAGGGGATCTCAAGTTGATTCCGTATTTCTAGATTTCCGGAAAGCTTTTGACACCGTTCGTCACAAGCGACTTCTAATCAAGCTGGGGAGCTATGGGGTATCGTCTCAGTTGTGCGACTGGATTCGTGATTTCCTGTCAGGAAGGTCGCAGTTCGTAGTAATAGATGGCAAATCATCGAGTAAAACTGAAGTGATATCAGGTGTTCCCCAGGGAAGCGTCCTGGGACCTCTGCTGTTCCTGATCTATATAAATGACCTGGGTGACAATCTGAGCAGTTCTCTCAGATTGTTCGCAGATGATGCTGTAATTTACCGTCTAGTAAGGTCATCTGAAGACCAGTATCAGTTGCAAAGCGATTTAGAAAAGATTGCTGTATGGTGTGTCAGGTGGCAGTTGACGCTAAATAACGAAAAGTGTGAGATGATCCACATGAGTTCCAAAATAAATCCGTTGGAATTCGATTACTCGATAAATAGTACAATTCTCAAGGCTGTCAATTCAACTAAGTACCTGGGTGTTAAAATTACGAACAACTTCAGTTGGAAGGACCACATCGATAATATTGTCGGGAAGGCGAGCCAAAGGTTGCGTTTCATTGGCAGGACACTTAGAAGATGCAACAAGTCCACTAAAGAGACAGCTTACACTACACTCATTCGTCCTCTGTTAGAATATTGCTGCGCAGTGTGGGATCCTTACCACGTGGGATTGACGGAGGACATCGAAAGGGTGTAAAAAAAGGGCAGCTCATTTTGTATTATCACGTTATAGGGGGGAGAGTGTGGCAGATATGATACACGAGTTCGGATGGAAGTCATTACAGCATAGACGTTTTTCGTCGTGGCGAGACCTTATTACGAAATTTCAGTCACCAACTTTCTCTTCAGAATGCGAAAATATTTTGTTGAGCCCAACCTACATAGGTAGGAATGATCATAAAAATAAAATAAGAGAAATCAGAGCTCGAACAGAAAGGTTTAGGTGTTCGTTTTTCCCGCTCGCTGTTCGGGAGTGGAATAGTAGAGAGATAGTTTGATTGTGGTTCGATGAACCCTCTGCCAAGCACTTAAATGTGAATTGCAGAGTAGTCATGTAGATGTAGAATGCGATGAGTTAATCAGTGGTCAGGTTATCAATTGATTTACATCCCCTAGGGTTGTTCCTGGTTTCTCTGAAACTCAAAAGCCTGTCATTCTGTGGTGAAAGCGCAGGCAGAGTGGTGGCATGACAGAATGCTTGGAGCTCCTAAGCTCAGGTGTTTATACCTTGGTAACTACACTACTGATGTAGTGCTGCTGAAGGGGTACAAGTAAGTTTGCTTCATCATACTTACCCTATCGGCTTTTCCTAGCTCGCCTTGCTCTGAACACAAGTTGCTAGGCCCGGATAAATTTGCAACGTATCAGTTCATTGGTAGCATGCAAGTGCACAAGTTTACTTCACTCTTGGTCTTCCTGTGTTTTACCTGGTATAGTAAGCCCATCTAATCGGAAGGTTTTGACATAATGTCAAGAATACCATCCAGTGGCGTACTTGATAGCACATTGACTGGGCTGGTTTCTGTGGCATGGTCACGTGTATGAATAAAACTTTTAAAAAAACTCACATTTTATGCACCAAATTTTTTCAGGTGCAGCAACATGCTGTTAAGGGCAAGGGTTTCAATCTGGGAGATGGGACACAGGAATTTGGAATTGCAGAATGGGGGAATTTTAAGGATAGTGAGGGATGATGCAAGGCAGTTTCGGCTGATCTAGGTTGGTGAGGGTTGCAGTCTGACTTGAACAGGCAAAGCCATTGTGGAAGGAAGTGTTGCATCCAGAGATAGGTAAATTTAAAATGAGGACATTTGGGAGGAGTCATGAGCCAGGCAACAGCTCATGGAAAAATATCTGAGACTGGGTTCTGTCTAGGGAGCAGGAAACTTTTCCGATATTGGTGCAGATGGAAGGAGCAAGGATTCATAATGGAAGACAAAAATGTGTAAAAATACATGAGAAAAACCACAAAAAAAGGAATGAAATATAATGGGAAAAGATGAAACAAGTAGCGGGGCTATAGTGAGAACTGAAAATGCAGTATAATCAACTTGAAAACAGAACTGTGTTACAGCAAAAATAAATAAGTGTTATTCAGAAAGTATGGTCCGAATTGCCGTAGTTAATCTAATGTGTGCAACATGCATTTGCACCAACTCCCAGCATGTGTTGCTCAGCATATGACACCGTTTGCATTGATATTGCCACAATGTGCTCTTTACTGTGTCAATTCAGAATATTTAAAACAATTGATGAGCCCACAAATGTGAAATACAGGTCACTGTTTCAGTTTTGGACAACAAGGAACATTGCAGCAGCGGAAATTCAACTGATAAGTAACGTGTATGTGGCCCCAGTGCAACGTGTGCCAGCAAAGTGCTCAAGTGGATGAGGGCTTTAAAGGGCAGATGGGAAAATGCCCATGATGAACTGAAATCAGCCTGACAATCAGTGATCTCAAAGCTGTGGACAAAAAGATTCGTGAAGATCAGCGAGTCTCAATTTCAACTTTGACATCTGAATTTCCAAATGTCGGTAGAACAACTTGGCGGAAAATTGTCTTTGAAATGTTACAATTTCGCAAAGTGTGTCCGTGTTGGGTTACAAAACTGCTTACTACAAAACACAAAATGAAAAGAATGGCTTGTGCTTTTGATTTTTTATGCTGATGTCATAATGAAGGTGATCAACTTTTAGAGAACATTGTCACATGGGCAAGACTTGGGTTCCTCACATGACCCCAGAATCTAAATATCAGTAAATGGAATGGCATCTCATAACATTATCAGTGAGAGTTGAGGCCAAGCAGACAATCTCAACATGCAAGGTTACGGCAGTTGTGTTTTAGGCTAGACATGGAGTCTTGTTATTCAAGTTTATGCAGCAAGGGCCAACAACAAACCCAGCCAGTTACTGCATTTCCCTGACCAAACTGAGTTTCTCAACAGCAAGCACTTCGCAGCAGATGACAAGGTGAAAGAAGCCATTGAAGACTGGTTATCTTCTAAGAAATTAGGTGTTTAATTTATTGAAAGAAAACCTCGTAGAACACTAGGACATTCGTTTAAACAAATATTGAAACATTGTGGAAAAATAGGGAAACATGTAAGAAATTAAATAAAACATTTTTTAAAATTTAATTTGATGGTCTGTTTAAGAAATCGGACCTTTCTCTCCAAATAACTCTTGAGGATAGAAAACACTATAATAGGGTTGGATGCAAGTGGGTGTGTGTGGAGAGAGAGAGAGAGAGAGAGATAGAGAGAGAGAGAGAGAGAGAGAGAGAGAGAGAGAGAGAGAGAGAAGAGGTGTAATTGGGTTATGTGAGGTCATTAATGTGTATGCTCGAATTACTTCTCCTTTTAAGGCATTGCCTATAATTATATCAATGGTGTAACAATCGGCTCCTGCAAAGCACTATCCTATCCTAGCCTAGTTATGGACCAGCTAGAGGAATCCATCCTAACCAACCAGAATCACAGCCCAGTCACCTTGTTCAGATTCATATATCATCATGACCTGGACCGAGAGTGTGAGGACACCCTATCCACATTCCTCCAGAATCTCAACACCTTCTCTCACATTTGCTTCACTTGGCCCTGCTCAGCCACCTTCCTCAATGGCTAAATCCACCTCGAGGATGGCTTCTTCGTTACCTCTGCCAACATCAGACTACCTGTCACCAGCAGTTAGAGATGGGCTCTCATTCATCCTTGGTAACTAGTTCACTGGTGATCGCTCTTTTCTGGGGACTGTTCATTTTTACTCGTTCACCATTCATTTGTTGGGGTTCTTATGAAAAACTGAAAATTAGCAGCGAAGGTGAGTGAAGATGGGAGGCACCAAGAGGGGACACTTGCCGCTCCTCTGCAGTACAGAGTTTTTATTCATTACAGAATTCTCACACACTTGTGGAAGTAATTTCCGTGATTCTGCAAAATATAAGATGGCGCACGAAAAACCGGTCCCGAGTACAGACTGCTTGCCAATTAGGCACACGATTTGTTGACCGCTACAGGCAAAATAGATAAACATGTAATAATTAGGCAGTAAAGAAATGACGAATAAGCTAATGCAGACAACACCTTCGAAACAATAGATGATGATTGGTGGGCAACAGTGAGCAGTCTAGTACTCGGGGCCGATTTTTCGTGCGCCACCCTGTACCACTGAAATAACATTGTAGAAGTTATTGTATTCTCTTTACAAATTATGACACCAGGCACTAGATTATGGAGTGCGGGCTTCATTCAGTTGTAAGTCGGTCTGTCTTCCATAACAATGAACATGCTGTTTCACCTACGATTAAAAAAAAAGACGGAAAATTGCCACTCCTGTGTGCCGTGCTGACTTCCTTTGCATGTGTAATAACAAAAATACTTGGCTTTTTATTAGTATGTTTTCTGCTGTTTATAGAAATTGTGAAGTAAGCTGATATGCCCTTTTGTTGTCTGAAAATATGTATGTATTATATACCACGTAATTTTATTGTAATTTACATAATTATAAAATACATTTTAATTACCGGTTGTGGACACAGAATACAATATGAAAAGAACCAAAGTCCAGAGTTCAAAAAAGGTTTGAAACTGATCTGTAGTGGGGGTGCACAGGGAATGAAACAAACAACTCTATACTGAACTAACTAGGAGCAGTCGGCAGTGGAACTGAGACAAGTGGCCACACGAAGGAGGACGAGTCTGGCCAAGGGAGACCGATACCGAGGCAGACGTGAATGGGACCGAGACTGGAACGAGACCGGCCAACGTGCCATTGCGGGCATGAGATTGACCGTTTCCCATTCCCAGGAACTATAAGTTGAAAGAACTATGAAAGATTTAGAATTCATTCCTCAGTCCTTCCGTTCATTTTGGTGAGCTATTCCTTTGGTCCCATTAGTTCATGAACGACCCATCTCTACCAACAATGTTTCCACTTTGATAACTGCCACCCATTCCACACAAAGAAGTCCCTTCCATACAACCAGCTACCTGTGGTCATCACACATTTAGTGATGTATGGTTGCTCTCCAAGTATGCCAAGAGTCTTAATTAGGCTTTTGCAGAAGTACATTTCCATCTCAACCTTGTTCTGTCACTATTCCACACCTGCACCCAACCCCATCCCTCATGGCTCATATCCCTGCAGTAGACCCAGATGCATAAATTGGCAACTTGCTCTGAATGTACAGAAAAGTAAAATTTTGCCCTACACAAAATGGAAAAAGCATAGTATCATATAACTATAATATTAGTGAGTCAATGTTGGAATCGGCCAACTCCCTTAAATGCCTGATGTACCACTTAGCAGGGATATGAAATGGAATGATTACATATGCTCAGTTATGGGTAAAGCAGGTGGTGGACTTTGGTTTATTGGTTGAGTACTGGGGAAGTGCACTCAGTCTACAAAGGAGATTGCTTACAAATGACTTGTTTGACCAGTTCTAGAATATTGCTCAAGTGTCTGGGACCTGCCCCAGATAGAAATAACAGGGGGTGTTGAATGTATACAGAAAAGGATAGCACGAATTGTCACAGGTTTGTTTAATCCGTGGGACAGTGTCACAGAGATACTGAAGAAACTGAACTGGAAGACTCTTGAAAACCGATGTAAACTACACCGAGAAAGTCTAGTAAACAAAGTTTCAAGAACTGACTTAAATTTATTACTCTAAGAATGTACTACAATCCCCTGTTTATTGCTCACATAAGGATAGTGATGATAAGATTAGAATAATTACTGTAAGCACAGAGGCTTTCAGTCAAACATTCTTCCTGTGCTCCATACATGAATGGGTCAGGAAAAAACCCTAATAACTGGTACAATTGGATGTACCTCAGCCGTGCATCACACAATGGTTTGTAAGAGTGTAGACGTAGATGTAAATGTAGACATGTCCCATACATCCTCCCACTTCCACCTACTCCAGTCCTGTCATTGGAATCCACTACCCCATCAAAGGTAGGGCCATCTGAGTAAGCAGCTATGTGAGCTACAAACTTAGGTTTACTTCAACAACCCTGTGCCATTTGGATTCTTTCCTTCAACACCTATTTTCTGAACTGTGATGGTGGGAACTCTCCCCACAACATATTCTTTGTTCCTCTAAACCCTCCCCCTGCCCTCTACCTTAGCTAGTCCCTATCCACCTGCCTATCCTCTCCCCTGTTCCTGCACCAGTACTACATACGTCTTCTACAAGGTGTGTCAGAAAAGTATTGAGACTGACAGTAATGCAAACAATCTTGCAATGCTGTGTTCTGCTTGTGTAGACTGGTGTACAAGACTGGTGTGTTCATACCTTCCAGACACTGTCCCAAGTTTCAGCTCCATACAGCCACCACATGATTTTTGAGAGTGCCATCAGTAAAATTGCTCTTTCATTGTGTGCTATGAAAGTAGATTGGTGGAATGTAGAGCAAACATTATGCAATTGAATTTTATGTTAAACTTTGGGGATCCACGAGTGTGGCCTTTGCAAAGCTGAAACAGGTCTATAGGGAATGTTCCTTATCAAGGGTACAAGTTTTTCTCTGGCACAAATCATTTTTTTTTTTTTTTCAAGGTCTGAAAAATGTTGGAAGTGAACCTCACTGAGGGAGACCTTCAACTTCAGAAAACATCGAATGTGTGCTTGCTTCTGAGAGATCAGACTGACGTTTAACAATAAGCATGATGAGTGACCTGTTAAACTTAATTACTTTCACCACACATCAAATTTGTACTGAAGATTTGCTCATGTGAAAGCTTTGTGCCAAAATGGTGCTAAAAACATCACAGTCAAGCAAGACAATTGAAGAAACGTGTGTTGATCTTGAGAAGATTGCCAATAACCATGAATGGTTCAATCATGTGATCACAGGTGGGGTGTCCTGAGTTTTTGTGTATGATCCTTAGACGAAATGGCAAAGTGAGGAGTGGCATAGTGAGACATCTCCATGACCAAAAAAAGCTCGAATGAGCATGTGAGGACTGTGGAAGGGAAGGCAAGTGGCTAACTTTGGCTTATTGGGAGAATTTTAGGAAAGTATGGTTCATCTGTAAAGGAGACTGCATGTAGGTGGCTTATTGGGAGAATTTTAGGAAAGTATGGTTCATCTGTAAAGGAGACTGCATGTAGGACACTGATGTGCCCTATTCTTGAATACTGCTAAAGTGTTTGGGATCTGTGCCAGGTCAGGTTGGAGGACACTGAAGCAACTCAGAGACAGACTGTTGGATTTCTTAGCAGTAGGTTTGAACAACAAGCAAGTGTTACAGATATGCTTCAAGGAATACTATTGAGGAAATATAGAGAACCAACATTTGAAGCTGCCTGCTGAATGGTTGTACTGCCACCAACATACGTCACGTGTAATGACCACAGAGATAAGATCCAAGAAATTAGGGCTCAAATGGAAACACATAGACAATCGTTTTTCCTTGCTCTATTTGTGAGTGTAACAGGAAAGGAAATGACTAGTAGTGGTACGAGATACTCTCTGCCATGCACTATACGGTGGCTTGCAGAGTATCTTTTAGATGTTGGTGTAGCAGATCAAAGATCAAAACAATGCTGATTTACTTTAACAGTAGGGGTATCGTGCATAAAGAATTTGTTCATCCAAAACAAATTGTCAGCCAAGTCATCTAATCTGAGTCATGGTTTTCCTTTTTTTTCCCTTTTTTTTAAGTTGGAAAATGTTGTAAAATGACATCATTTTAGACTCTGGAGAACATTCAAAAAACATTCAGTGCTGCTACCAAGACTGGGAAGAGCAGCTCCAATGGTTCATAGCTGCCCACAGGAACTACTTTGAAGGGGACAATATTGTTATTTGAAAAAAAAAAAAAAAAAAAACTTTTGTTAATAAAAAGTCATACTCATTACTTTTCTCACACACCTCTCATCCTTCCAACGCACCTATATAGTCCTTTTCTCTCTTTATCTCCTCTCCCTTTACCCTGCCCCCATCCCTCACCACCCAACCTGTTCATTCCCCCCCCCCCCTTCCCTTCCCTTCCCTTCCCTTCCCTTCCCTCCTCCTCTGTGTGCATGTGCGCACGCTTGGTGCTTCTGAAGAATGATTTTCTCTGAAAGCTGAAATATTTCTAACATTCTTTTTCGTTGTACGTGCCTACTACACTATGCCTCCTTTATGCGCTAATCTATTCTTTCCTCATTTTTAATTATTCCATCCTGAACTTTCCATTGGAGTTCACTGTTACTCAACAAAAATTATGCGATTTTCCGAGAAACAAAAATTGCTTCATACAGAAGTGTGATTACACACTGATACTTTAACATTTAAATGAAGTAAACAAAGAAACAGGAACGTACAGACTGTTAATTTTAATTGTGTATAACCATATATTTTTGAACCAAAGTTCTTTTGTTGATTATATTTCACGTTTTACAGGTTGATTTAGATACCATTGATGTTAGCAACCTCAACCGACAATTTCTGTTCCACAAACGCCATGTTGGAGAATCCAAAGCTAAGGTGGCTCGTGAAAGTGCACTCAGATTTAATCCAGATGTCAATATTAAGGCTCACCATGCCAACATAACAAGGTAATAAAACTCAGAGTAAAATGTTTATATATATTATTTATATATATTAAATAACTAAACTGCTAATCCAAACCGAAAAATACTACTGCAGCACTGTCTTGTACATTTGTCAGAAAGTTTTTTTCACTGTTAATGCTTTGGATCCTAGGTGGTGGGGCTGCCTGTTTCAAGCCAGAATTGTTAATTTTCTATTTTTATGAGTTTTTCGTTTCCATAATGAATGAATCTGCAATTTATCTTCCTTAGCAACCATCAGTTAACTTGAAACAGGTGTTTATTGTGCAAACTGATTTTGAATCATAATTGTCAATTCTCATTGTGCTGTATAAGATAAACTTATTTGCACCCTGTATTGCACATGTCAATTTATTCAGTCTTGCAACTCCGACCAGTTGGCAACTTGCCCATATTGCACCCTGTGAGCCAACCAACACAGTTGTTGCTAAACACTCTCTATACTAAACTGCTGTGCCCTGGTATTCCTTCTGTTGTGTAAGCCCCCAGCAGCAATCCTTTTTCCCCGTAACCCGGATATGCTCTTGCTGTGTTTGTCAGAAATATCAGGAGAGTATCAAGAGGGTCAGTTTTTCCTCAGAAGTTCAAGTTATGGAAATATCGGTATTGGAAGAGTTAGGAGTTTGTCCTTACCTCCTGGATGCCTCTCTTTTTATCAACAATTGCACATATTTCACAAGCATTTAGTATTGTGTGTGGACATATGGATCATCTGATGACACCTATTCAATGGAATGATTCACAAATTCACGTTGAAATCCTTTTTTTGTTAAGGTATTGTATGGCTTCAAGCCATCTGTTATCACTTTCATGCCTGACAATATAAAGTGCTTTATCATAGACACTAAAGTTTTCTTCTCCCTTGAATAAACTCTACCTACAAAGCGCTTGCGGGATTCTCTTTCAGTGCCACCACATACCCAAATATGTTCAGCTTCATTTTTTAATGGTCGTCCTTTCTGGTATTTCCCAGTAGCTCATGCTTGTCTGTTTCAACAACCTTGTTTTGTCCACCGATTGGAACACTCGTTTGTGACTATGCCATAACAGACTTCCCAGCAGAATCCATAGTAGTCACACACGCACACTGTTTGTGTGCAATTGTTTTTCAGAAGCTGTCGCTTGTAACGTACTGTCTCTTATTCAACAAGAAACTAAAACGATGCTCTTCTCGGTGGATAACTTGGAATTGTCAAACCATGTGTTCTTTCTTATACATGTTCTCTTGTGATGCAGGGCTCAGAATAATTGCTAAATAAATTCGGCACCTGCACCTTTCATGTGAAGTTTCACAGAGTTGAGTCCTCGATATTCTACACAATTTTTGCTGTCATCATTTGTAAGCAATTTGTACTCCCAACAAAATTTCAACCAACTTTGTACACTATGTAACCAAGAAATTAGATTTTGCTATGTGAGACTATCAGCATTTGAAACACAGTGCTTTTAACTCATTGCTGTCCACAGCTGAAACGGATAAACTGTGTTCCCCTGGCAAAACGCTAAACATTTACCACCATCAGAGTCGTACGGTGGACATAGTTGCTCATTCAGTATATGTCATTAGGGGCCTGCATATTCGGTAGGCAATAATTCTTGGAAATTACCATATGCCCGTATGTGATCATCTCACATACTTCCACATTAGTGTTAGCTCAGTTGTAACATGACTGAGCCCAAAGGAATATGACACACCTCTGTCAGTGATCGACAGCGTAATAGTTCCTTAACTTAGCCGCAGAATCTGAAGCTTGAGGACTCACCACATCTGCTGTTACATGACGATGTCCAAGCAGTGGATCTGGTTTTACATTGTGTCCAAAAGAGTAGTTTATTTACGCTCATTTGAAGTTTGTCACCATGGTCTTCTCACTTCTTTTTACCATTCTGTGGTACAAGGATTCTGCACAGTGACTGGAAGATTGTCCGTCAACTGCACAAGTTACCATCACGGGGGGGGGGGGGGGGGGGGGGTACTGTTGCTGGTGTGCCTCCCCCACCTCACTGTGTCTTATTACTTTTATATGGTTGGTTTTCCATCCCTCTACTTTTTACCTGGTCCCTTGCGTGAGATAATACTAAAAAAGATCAAATTGATGGGCAGTCCTTTTGGCCACAAGGAATCCTTTACTCTGTGATTATTAAAGGAAGAATGGACTTAAGACTTTACTCTGTAGTACTTTCAAACAAGCTAATGAGTCAATCATCTTGTATACTATTCTTGTCAGAAACTTGGATGCGTAAGTTGTTAAGCTGTTCGCATAATAATTGTCGCATTTATCTGCCATTGTTGTCTTTTAGAATTGTGTGAATCAAGATCTTCCTAAGGTCTCCACAACACCTTGCTGTAGATTGTAGCAGTATCACCTACTTAGTTGTTTTTATCAGGAAATTGGGACATATTTAAAAAATATATATACATTGGATGCTTCTGAAGCAATAATATGGCATCATTAAGCATATAAAAAATAGAAAGAAACTTCCACATGGGAAAAATATATTAAAAACAAAGATTCCAAGACTTACCAAGCGGTAAAGCGCCGGTAGATAGGCACAGTGAATAAAACACACACACAGAATTTCGAGCTTTCGTAACCGGCGGCTGCTTTGTTAGGAAAGAGGGAAGGAAAAGGAAAGATGAAAGGATGTGGGTTTTAAGGAAGAGGGTAAGGAGTCATTCCAATCCCGGAAAAAAGGATAGGTATATACGCGCGTTTGCCCACCCACACACCCACACACACACCCACACACCCACCCACAGACCCACCCACCCACACACCCACCCACCCACACACCCACCCACCCACACACCCACCCACCCACACACCCACCCACCCACACACCCACCCACCCACCCACCCACCCACCCACCCACCCACACACCCACACACCCACCCACCCACACACCCACCCACACACACACACACCCACACACCCACCCACCCACACACACCCACCCACCACACACACACACACACACACACACACACACACACACCCACCTACACACACACACACACCCACACACACACACACACAACCACACACTCACACACACACACACACACACACACACACACTCACACACACACACACACACAACCACACACTCACACACTCACACACACATCCATCCATACATACACAGACACAAGCAGACATATTTAAAGGCAAGCAAGTCTTTCCACTCCCGGGATTGGAATGACTCCTTACCCTCTCCCTTAAAACCCACATCCTTTCATCTTTCCTTTTCCTTCCCTCTTTCCTGACGAAGCAGCCGCTGGTTGCGAAAGCTCGAAATTCTGTGTGTGTGTTTTACTCATTGTGCCTATCTACCGGCGCTTTCCCGCTTGGTAAGTCTTGGAATCTTTGTTTATAAGAGAATATTACAGTATCACTACCACCCACTACTACCACCCCTTCCCCCCCACACCCCTCCCACCACATGCTATACTAATGCTCTGACAAATTTATTTTAAGAGTATAGCCCAGCAGCAAATACCAACTAACTGTTGCTGTATATTACCCTAGCTGGCCCAGGCTTTTCAGAACTCCACATTGTGAAGCTGGAAAGGCTGCCATTTCTTTTATCTGACTCCACTGATATAACTTACCCATAAGATATCCAGAATCACAACTGCCCTGGCATTCTACAGAATTCTACAAAGCTGAGTAATGTCCCCATTTGTAACATTGCAGAGGTTCTAAATGTTCACTGCAGTTGTCACTGCTTCCACACTGTTAAATTGTATTACAGAGACATTACGTTATATTTTTGCTTTCCAAATAATGTAATGAGTGCAGATAACCACTCAAGCTATAGTTCAGTATGGAATAGTGGATAGATTCGTGAATAAGGCCAAAAACATTGCTGAGCCTTTGGATAATGTATTTCTTCAGAATTAACGAGGAATACTCCTGTCCATGGCTACATTATCCTGGCTAACTACATTGTCCCATGTGCTGTAGACCTACTGAGGTAAATGATTGTCAGGTTTAGTGGGTGAGAGAATAAAGGAGATTGGGAGTAGGGAGCTCAAAGAGATTGAGTGAAAGGAATAGAGGCAGATGGGTGGAAAGGTGAGGCAGCAATGGTTTGTGACTGGAAAGTGCTGTTGGTAAACATTTCATGTCACAGACTGTAGAATTCGTCTGCAATATTATGAAGTGCAGTGGTTTTGTAAGGAGAGGTACAACAGAAGAAGAGGAAAATGAAAAACACTATATTTAGATTAATATTGTGAAGGGGGAGACATGTAGGCAGGGGTGTATGTGATTGTGGATAAGGGCTAGAAGCAGCTGAGGCTAGGAGGACTGATAGATCAAATTACACATTTTAAGGACAATTCCTGTCTCTCTAATATAGAGAAGCTGTTCTGGAGTGAGATGCAAATACTGTGGATTGTGAAGTGGTCATTGGAGTAGACCATGTTGTTTTCAGGAGGTTCTGCCACTGGGATTAAACATAGTTGGGTCATAGTCATAGTTGTCACTGTATGCCTGTGATAAATAGCCAAAGTAGGATGTAGTGAGTAGATTCCTAGGATTGGTCTTACTCCGGGGTCTTCTACAGGATGCATCCCTTGTGGCAAGGGGTTGGGAGTAGGTGTGACATGTGAATAGCCCAGGATATTTTGTATATATTGGAAGGACAGCAGAATGCCACTTGGAGAAAGGAGGATTGTGGGAAGAATGTTTCCCATTTAAGGACTTGATGAAATGTAGCTGAAGCCCTAGTAAAGGATGTGGTTAAGTTTTGAAATAGTTATCTAACAGCCACCACCTCAGCTCATGTGCATGTCAGTTTAAATACTTTTTATTGATTATGACTATTGGAATGGAAATGTTAAAGAAGGCTGGTTGAGTATAGATAAACACTGAACATTGATACCAGATGAAATTTTGACTTTTATTTCTGAATGTTACATTTTGATAAATTTTCAATTGATGTTTCTTTTTCAGCTCTGAGTATGGAATTCAGTTCTTCAAAAAATTCAGTTTGGTGATGAATGCCCTGGACAACCGTGCAGCTCGCAATCACGTCAACCGTATGTGTCTTGCAGCAGATGTACCACTTATTGAAAGTGGTACAGCTGGGTACGATGGTCAGGTTGAACTTATACTGAAAAACCGCACTCAGTGTTATGAATGTCTCCCAAAAGCTGCTCAAAAGACATATCCTGGGTGCACAATTCGCAACACACCATCAGAACCAATCCATTGCATTGTTTGGGCCAAACATCTTTTCAAGTAAGTAATATTTCAAGACCATCTGGGTTGTTGGATACTTTGTGTAATGGAAGAAATGTATCAGTTGTTGATTATGTTCTATCACAATACATTTGCTGTATTACATATCAGACATCAAAAAAATAAAGAAAGGAATTTATTCTGTAATGTAGTGTAAAGTACGCCCTACGTCAAATCTATGCGATCTTGTCGTAAGATTTACTTTGTTAAAGAAAATAGAGAAATAGTACATAATCAGTGAACATGTTGTGTACTTTTCAGCCAGTTGTTTGGAGAAGATGATCCCGACGAAGATGTATCACCGGACACAGAAGATCCTGAAGCTGCAGGTAAATAGTTTAGTTCGGCTGCTGGTGTAGTTCGGCTGCTGGTGTCTTAAATATTTCTCTCTTTTGGATTTTTAGTGTTGTTTCCCTTATAATTCTTTTTCTCTTCACTTTGTTGAACAAAATTACCGGAAGTTTTTGCTGTTATTGTATTTGTGAATTACTTAGGACAGTATATGTTTACCAGGAAAAAAGACTGAAATTGTGAAGGGGAGATAACTTTGTGTGACACAGTGAGTTGGCTGAACACTTTGGTAAGTAAGAATTTCAGACTACAGAAGTACACCAGGTCCTGTTTTCATGGTTTCTACAAATTATTCCAAGTGAATGCCAGGATGGGTCACTTCGGTACAAACTACACCCAGTGTCATCCTGTCCATGACCAAATTGCTGGCATCCTACCTTGAATTACCTTGTTAAAACTACAGCAAACATTATTAGACTAAATGGTTCAGCATGCCCTGCAATAAATTGATTGGTTGAATCAACCTGTTTATACACACATGCATTGTTACTGTCAGCATTCTACAGAGCATTGCATTATCAATGGTAGGACATCTGTCACCGCAATCTCCTTCATCTGATATTTTTCTAGTTAGTGGCAGCATGTGTTTCTTGTGGGGATTTATATTTCACTTTTCTCTGTATTCAGTTTGTTGGATGCCAAATCTGTGTGGATGTAGAAGTATTAGAATTCATAAGCTTCTTGAAAATAGAGAAGTGATCAAGAAGATGAAGATAATAATGGACTAGAAATGTTGGAATCCTGTTACGTGAAGGGCAGTGTAGAAACAGAATAAGGTAAATGGATTGATGATGAATGCTCATGAACAGTTATTCACACCCATTTCCAAACAGTTACATTTCTGATTAAACTTGAATTTACTTTCGCTGTTTCATTTTATTTTGGCAGTTTGTGCCCAACACATGGAAGTGATTAATCATGTGTGTATTTAGAAATTGTCATAGGAAAAGCATTTTTAAATGAACAAATGAAGTGAAATAAAAATCTATTTGGGTAACATTTTGGATTAATATTTTTGTTGAAATGGCATAACAGTGTTCTATAATGATGTGCTTCTGTAGTTTGAGGACAATTATGACAGAGAAAGATAAATTAGCTTCAGTTTGATCTAGTCGCACACTACAAGAATGCATTGGCCATAGAGTGATCTCTGTTCAGGAGCAGAGGATACCAATTACAGAAACCTGCAACTAGCATGAGAGAAGATACCAATTACAAAAAGCTACAACTAACACATTTTGAAGCATTTTGTAAGAAGATACTGTCCAATGACATGGCAATTTCTCTCTCTGGATTGATTTTGAGTCCCACACACAGTCTTGATTGTCTAGAAACCTCAACAGTTGTTGCCAACAAACAGTGTAGTCCCCCTCAAGATGGGGGGTCGTCAATAGTTAAAGCATCTTTTTAAAAGTATGTATTGATTTATAGCAGTCTCTAAAATGCAACCATATTTGATTATATAACATCCTATTGACACTGAGGTGACAGAATTTGCGGAACAGCAATTTGCACATATACACACTCAATCCTTGGATTGAGTGAGACCAAGTGGAACGGAAAAAACTCTAAATTGCTCAGAGATTTGTACGAATTATACTGGCAGGGTCACAATAAAGGTGGCAAAAAAAATGGAGTGGTGTTTGTGTTCACAAAGACTTTGATCCAGTTACAGATGTGAGCTTTGTAAGTTAAAGGATAATTAGAGCATGAGTGAACTTGGGAAAGAATAGTTTTACTGTACTACAATTGTACGCACTTCAGCAAGGGTGCAGTGAGGAAGAAAAAACAAAATTCCTTGAAGAACTGGAAGACCAAGTAAGAGAAGATAACATTATAATAATTGAGGATCTGAATGCTCAGATCGGCCCGGATAGAAATGGATATGAGGTGAGGGGCCCTTTTGGATATGGAAGACGAAGAAATTCTAAATCTGTGCATAAGGAATGGTCTTTTAGTGAAGAATACATTCTTCAAGAAACAAGATAGCCATAGGATTACTAGATATGGCTGGGATGGCAAATCTAAGACAGTTATAGACTATATATTAATGGAAAAATTAACTGGAGGAAAAGTAGGAACACTAAAGTCATACCAAGTGAGCACTTGGATATTGACCACAGGTTACTAGTAGCTGATCTAAATTATAAGATGAAAAGTTTAAATGCTTGTGAGGTAACGGGTGAGTTGTGGCACTTTGAAGTTCGGAGCTGGTGTGGCCGCACGGGCTGCTTGGCTGGCCGGGGCTCGTCAGCAACCGCGTGGTGCTTAACATTAGCCGGAGCAAGAGGGGTAGCTCCATTGCGTGGTCCAGGCTGACCGCGTGGCTGAGAGTTCCATGTTGACGTTGTGACGAGGTCTGTGCTTTGTGTCGATGAAGATTTGTATGCCGGGAGTGCCAAAAATGGCGGACTTTGTTAAACCATAATGGCAGACATTTCACAGTTAATGTAGAAATTAATAATAGCCAGAGGAATCATGATATCTTATAATGGTGTATCAGATTTTCAATATCTTTATTAGTTTAAACTTTAGTATCTGACTGTAAATTATACAAGTAACACCAGTAACGAATTTCCAAAATCTAAATAGTTCATCCGATTTTGTCGATCGATGTGTCTTTAGAAAGCTATTATTGTAGACCTAATGTGGTATGAATTACAGGCAACGTAACTTGAATAGTACACTAGTTATTGGAAGTCAAAGTGACAGATTACAATTGATCGCGTCAGGCCATAAGTACTCCACAGTTGCACGAAAAAACCGCAGCAGCATGCGCATATAAATTTATTTATTCATCTGTGTCTTTGTTTATATCTGATAAATTCTATTCATGAAGAAATTGGTCAAATTTTTTTAGAAAGCACAGAGACATTAGGGTACTGGCCTACCTTTGCTTCTACTCACATTTTCATTTATTTGAAAGCCTGCATGCTGTACAGATAATGCTAAAAATTAAGGAGTGGAAGTTGAAAGAAGAAGAAAATAAGAAAAGTTTCCAAAATCTAGTAGCACAAAAATTGCCAAAAACTGAAAGGGTAGTGTAGAGGAAGAGTGGAACCTACACTCCTGGAAATTGAAATAAGAACACCGTGAATTCATTGTCCCAGGAAGGAGAAACTTTATTGACACATTCCTGGGGTCAGATACATCACATGATCACACTGACAGAACCACAGGCAAATACACAGGCAACAGAGCATGCACAATGTCGGCACTAGTACAGTGTATATCCACCTTTCGCTGCAATGCTGGCTGCTATTCTCCCATGGAGACGATCATAGAGATGCTGGATGTAGTCCTGTGGAACGGCTTGCCATGCCATTTCCACCTGGCGCCTCAGTTGGACCAGCGTTCGTGCTGGACGTGTAAACCGCGTGAGACGACGCTTCATCCAGTCCCAAACATGCTCAATGGGAGACAGATCCGGAGATCTTGCTGGTCAGGGTAGTTGACTTACACCTTCTAGAGCACGTTGGGTGGCACGGGATACATGCGGACGTGCATTGTCCCGTTGGAACAGCAAGTTCCCTTGCCGGTCTAGGAATGGTAGAACGATGGGTTCGATGACGGTTTGGATGTACCGTGCACTATTCAGTGTCCCTTCGACGATCACCAGAGGTGTACGGCCAGTGTAGGAGATCGCTCCCCACACCATGATGCCGGGTGTTGACCCTGTGTGCCTCGGTCGTATGCAGTCCTGATTGTGGCGCTCACCTGCACGGCACCAAACACGCATACGACCATCATTGGCACCAAGGCAGAAGCGACTCTCATCGCTGAAGACGACACGTCTCCATTCGTCCCTCCATTCACGCCTGTTGCGACACCACTGGAGGCGGGCTGCACGATGTTGGGGCGTGAGCGGAAGACGGCCTAACAGTGTGCGGGACCGTAGCCCAGCTTCATGGAGACGGTTGCGAATGGTCCTCGCCGATACCCCAGGAGCAGCAGTGTCCCTAATTTGCTGGGAAGTGGCGGTGCGGTCCCCTACGGCACTTCGTAGGATCCTACAGTCTTGACGTGCATCCGTGTATCACTGCGGTCCGGTCCCAGGTCGACGGGCACGTGCACCTTCCGCCGACCACTGGCGACAACATTGATGTACTGTGGAGACCTCACGCCCCACGTGTTGTGAGCAATTCGGCGGTACGTCCACCCAGCCTCCCGCATGCCCACTATACGCCCTCGCTCAAAGTCCGTCAGGTGCACATACGGTTCTCGTACACGCTGTCGCGGCATGCTACCAGTGTTAAAGACTGCGATGGAGCTCCGTATGCCACGGCAAACTGGCTGACACTGACGGCGGCGGTGCACAAATGCTGCGCAGCTAGCGCCATTCGGCGGCCAACACCGCGGTTCCTGGTGTGTCCGCTGTGCCGTGCATGTGATCATTGCTTGTACAGCCCTCTCGCAGTGTCTGGAGCAAGTATGGTGGGTCTGACACACCGGTGTCAATGTGTTCTTTTTTCCATTTCCAGGAGTGTATTTAAAACACCAATAGTGAACAGTGCTGTGCAGATATGCAGCAGAACAAAGGGTAAAGTTAAAGACAAAGAAACCACATCCTGGAACAATAGAGTAAAAGACGCAGTTAAAAAAATATGGCAAAGAAAAACATGGAGTTTGAAAAAGAAATCGGTACTAGGGGCTGGTGCCAAAAGATGAACACAAGGTGACAACACTGGGGAAGGAATACCGACAAAAGAAATTCCAAGCAAAGAGAATTGTGAAAGAAGAAAAGGAGGAGAGTTTGGAAATATTCACCCAGAAACTAGAGCAGGATAGCAAAGAGAACCGAAAACTGCTATATGGGTTATTGAAAAGAAAAGAGCTGATACAGAAGACATAAAAGCGATTGAAACAGAGTATGGGGATGATATCGGGGACATGGAAGGTATCAGAGAAGAGATGAAGAATTATTTTGAAATCTTATTGAATGGGGAAGTGCACAAGAAAGTGCCACCGAAGCCATTGAATTGGAGGAGGAGCAGGATGCAGTCTCTAGGTTAGAAACTGAGGATTCCCTGAAACAGATGAGAAGTGGGAAGGCGGCTAGAGTAGATGAGCTGACAGCGAATATGATTAAAGCCGCAGGAATCCATGGAATACAATGGTTACACTGGGTGTAGGGGGTGATGTGGAAAGAAAACAGTGCCAGATGAATGAAAAAAAGGAATTACGATAGCACTGTTAAAGAAAGGTAGTAGAAAGAAATGCACAAATTACCGAGGATAATGGAATAGGTCATAGAAAAAAGATTGCGAAAAATTCTAGAACCCTCACTTAGAGAAACAAGAGCATGGGTTCAGAAGTAATAAGGGAACAATAGATTTCATTTTCTCCCTCCGTCCTTTAATGGAGAAGTATTGGGGGAAAAGGAAAGGACTTGATAGTAGTATTCGTGGATTTGGAAAAAGCATATGACAATGTACCAAGGGATAAAATACGGGAATGCTTGAGAAAACATAATGTTCCTCACCCATTAATTTAAAAAGTCCAGATGCTGTACGACGGTTGTGAGAGCAGTGTACAAGTAGGAGGTGAAAGATCAAAATGGTTTAAGACAGAGAGGTGTTCAGCAAGGCAGTTCGCTCTCTCCTATACTCTTCATTACACTTATGGACACAATCATGAAAGAAATCAAGGAAGAAGAAAATGAAGATGTCAGTGCTTTTGTTTTTGCTGATGTCATCGTCACTTGGTGAGAGACGGAAATGGAGGTTCAGAGGAGACTAATTACTGGAACACAAAATTTAAAAAATTCAAGTTAACTATGACTAGGAACAAGACAGTGGTAATGAAGATGAGCAGGACACCCACAGCTTGTCAGATCATACTGGAGGGGGAGAAAATTGAATATGTGAAAAGCTTCAGTTATCTGGGTACATCATATCACGCGATGGAAGTTCCAGAATAGAAGTCTTAAACAGGATAACAAAAGGATCTAGCTTCTTCCACCAAGTACAAAATCTAATCTGGGACAAGGAAGTCTCTCAAAGAGCCAAACAGACCACATATAAAACTTATCTCCTGACAGTCCTGATGATAGTCTAGATGCCCTTGTTATAAATAAGAGAGAAGAGAGTCGAATACAAGCATGTGAAATGAGGTTCCTTAGGTCAGCTCTACAAAAAACAGGAGAGACAGTCGGGAATGATCATGTAAGGAGAGACCTGCAGGTGACATTTATTGCAGGGGAGAGGATGAGTGCTTTGAAATTGAAGTGGTTTGGTCATGTGAAGTGAATGGACCCGACTTATATTCCACGCCAGTATTTGGAGATGGAGGTACCAAGAAGAATACCAATTGGGCGGCCTAGAAAGAGATGGACAGACCGCGTTAAGGAAGCTCTCAAGAGGAGAGGAGTAAAATGGTATGTAGTGGAGACGGAAAAGCTATACCAGGACAGAAACCAATGGAGGCATATTGTTCACCCTGTTCCTACCCGGCTCGCTGGAAGGAAATCCTGATAATGATGACAGGTGGTGGTAGCAGCATTGCCTACACAAGGTATAAAAGGGCAGTGCATTGGTGGAGCTCTCATTTGTATTCACGATTCACATGAAAAAGTTTGACATTATGATGATCGCACTTCAGGTATTGACAGACTTTGAATGTGGAGTGGTAATTGGAACTAAATGCATGGGACATTCCATTTCCGAAGTCATTAGATGCTAAGAGATAAGCAACACTGAGTGAAATAACTACAGAAAATCAGCGTAGGACATACGACGACTATATCCGTTAGGACATTGTGACAAAATTTGGCATTCACAGGCTATGGCAGCAGGCGACGTGAGTGAGGCTATGGCAGCAGGCGACGTGAGTGCCTTTGCTAACAGAACGACATCGCCTGCAGCACCTCTCCTAGGCTCAGGACCATATCAGTTGGACCCTAGATAACTGGAAGACTGTGGCCTGGTCAGATGAGTCCCGGTTTCAGTTGGTAAGAGCTGATTGTAGTGTTTGACTGTGGCACAGACTGCATGAAGCCATGGGCCCAAGTTTTCAACAAGGTACTGTGCAAGCTGACAGTAGCTCCATAATGGTGTGGGCTGTATTTACATGGCGTCGGATGGGTCCTCTGGTCCAATTGAACTGATCATTGATTGGAAATGGTTATGTTCAGCTATTAGGAGACCATTTGCAGCAGTTCATGGGCTTCACATTTGCAAACAGCAATGTCATGTCACTGGGCCACAGTCATTCATGATCGATTTGAAGAACATTCTGGACAATTCGAGCAAATGATTTAGGCATCCACATTGCCCGACATGAATCCCATCGAACGTTTATATGAGGCATAATCTGTATCACTTCAGGCAGGGGCGTTACCTTTACAGTCTTGGATGTTATTGAATTTAGGATACGTTAAAATTCAGGTGTGAGTAAGAAAGATGTAGGGTGAAGTGGGGTAAGTGTAACTTGCCCCAAAGAAACTTACCAGAACAGATTTATTTATTTGAACCGTAACCTTGTTTTTGCTATCGCACTAGATCAACTAAACTGGCCTTCCTGTACATATGGATACCAGAATACCTGATGTGGTGGATTTGTAGGCCTACTGAGTTTGTGAGATATACACTCCTGGAAATGGAAAAAAGAACACATTGACACCGGTGTGTCAGACCCACCATACTTGCTCCGGACACTGCAAGAGGGCTGTACAAGCAATGATCACACGCACGGCACAGCGGACACACCAGGAACCACGGTGTTGGCCGTCGAATGGCGCTAGCTGCGCAGCATTTGTGCACCGCCAACTGAGGCGCCAGGTGGAAATGGCATGGCAAGCCGTTCCACAGGACTACATCCAGCATCTCTACGAGCGTCTCCATGGGAGAATAGCAGCCTGCATTGCTGCGAAAGGTGGATATACACTGTACTAGTGCCGACATTGTGCATGCTCTGTTGCCTGTGTCTATGTGCCTGTGGTTCTGTCAGTGTGATCGTGTGATGTATGTGACCTCAGGAATGTGTCAATAAAGTTTCCCCTTCCTGGGACAATGAATTCACGGTGTTCTTATTTCAATTTCCAGGAGTGTATTTTATTTTTTATTTAAGTCTACTATATTTTTAAACCATGTTTCCTTTTTATAAAATATGACACAGAACTGTAAAGAAAGCCACAATTTCAATTACAGTACAGTATGTGAAGCATTGTTTGACTGACAACAATGTTGGCGTGATAATTCATTTCTGTGTTGTCTTTTCATATGTGTGCCGGTGTGTATTGAGAGGTTGGACTGCTGAGAGCTCATCAGCAAGGTTAGAATGTATTTCTCTTAGAAAAATTACATGTGAGTAAACCTAATCTTTCATAACTTATCTATCCCATTGTTAAATTGTTTTATTTCAGATTTGTGACTTAGTATGGTAGGCCAAGTTTTATGTTACACAAAAGAACAAGTGTCCAGTGCAATTGATGATATACAAAGAGGAATTTGTACAATACATCAGGCTAGTGCTGAATATCAAATATCCTACTCAACATTTCAGAAACACACAAAAGATTCTCGTGGTGTTAAAAGTGTTTCTCGAGGACGATCTACAGTAATCCCAAATGAAAAAGAGCAGCAACTAGCAAATGGACTTATAACTTTAGGAAAGTGGGGTTGGGGCGTAAGCAGGAAGTAGGTTTTGGAATTGGTTGGGAAATACATAAGAAGAAATAAAATACCAAACCCGTTCAAGAATAATATACCTGGAGAAGACTGGTTCCTGGGGTTAAAAAAAAGGCATAATCTGTCATAAGAAAGCCACATACCCTTGAATATGCACGAAAAAATCTGTTTCTGATCCTTTCATTATTAAGGGGTATTTTGATATTCTGAAACAAACACTCAGAGACTTAGACATTGAAAACAAACCAAAGCAGATATTTAAGATTGTTGAGACTAGTGTCTCTCTAGACCCAACAAAAACCAAAGTTGTTGGTAAAACTAATTCTCCATCTTCAAGAACCACAGTGAGACCTGTTAGGGAAACTACCACTGTGTTGCTTGGTGATAATGCAGGTGGGGACAAGCTGCCTGCCTTAATAGTGTTTAAGGGTAAGAATGTCTGGGACACTTGGATGGCACCACCACCACAACCACCTCCTTTTCCTGAAACCTGCTATGCTGCTTCAGTAAATTGGATGGATGGATGGATGGATGGATGGATGGATGGATGGATGGATGGATGGATGGAGTCAGATATTTTTAAATTATTTTGAAAAGTCTTTTTTGAAATTTTGTGGTCCACATACACCTATCCTTCTAATCTATGATGGACACACTACACACATTGATGACGGTGTGATTAAAAGTGCTTTTGAAAATGATATTACAATAATAAAGCTGCCCCCTCATTCAAGTCACATCCTGCAGCCAATGGATGTAGCAGTGTTTAAGATTGTGAAATCTACTTGGGACCAAAAGTTAACTCATCACCAGAGACATCATCACGGGACAAAACTTAGCAAATGTGACTTTTCCAATCTCCTCACTGCTGTATGGAATGAAACACCACCTGAATTGTTGAAAAGTAGTTTTCAAAAAGCAGGAATATTCTCTTACAGTAGAGAAGTAATTGATAAAACTAAATATGATCCGAAGGTATATAAAATATATGTTGCTCATACCAAATCTTTGGCTGAAACAAATCCATTGCCAGTTCATGATAATGCAGCCATAGACTGTGTGGAAGCTACGTCTCTAACAGAAAGTACTCAGATTTTTGGGAAGCTTCCAGCTGAACAACCTCCAGAATTTTATAGGCCTACATCTACTGAGCCTTGCAGTTCTCCCAGTATCAGACAGAGTTCTTTCTCAACCATTCCCGAGCTAACCAATGTTTCATTATTTTCTGGAACTTTTGATTTTTCATTTGAGAGCTTATTATTGGAAACAGTCAGACAGTGTAGTTCCACTGGTAAAACAAAGAAGGAAATGATTGCACCAGGAGCTGAAGTTATCACTTTTCAAGATACCATCTATAAAGAAAATGATTTTAAAGGAAACAAGAATAATAAGGAGAAAGCAAAATAAAAAAGCATTATCGACATAAAAAGGGCTTGGTAATGAAAAGTAAATCTTCGAAACAAAGTGCCGCTACTTTATCCGAAAAAGCATCTCGGAGCGTTGTGGGGGAAAAAAAAAATCCCTCATTGCTCATGTGGGGTAACAAGAAAAAAAGACTGGAAGTTGAACCAACAAGTGAAGAAAGTGAAACCGAAGGAGGCCTATCTTTAATAAGTAGTGATGAAGAAGAAAATGGGACCATAACAACACTGGACGATCTCAGGAAAGAAATGATAAACTGTGAAGAAGAAGAAGAGGCAAACTTTTTTGAAGCCAAATATAAAATTACAGTTGGAAACTATGTTCTGGTAGCTTTTGCAACGAAATGTAAGAATGTTCATTTTATTGGCCAAGTTACCAAAATTAGTGATTTAGGAGATCCACAAGTGATTTTCCTCAGATGCAAAAATAAGACAAAGCAAGGTACCACATTCTACTGGCCTGGTAGAAGAGATGAGATGGAAGTTCGATCCTCTGATGTCATTTCAGTGCTGCCTGAGCCTACTTTTTGGTCGCAGGGGAGACCTGACATTTGGTGTTACATTTGATTCATACAACATTCAGTGACTAAATAATAGTTAGGGCCTAAGTGTGACTATAATAAGTTGAATTAGGGCAGTTAAGCATTAAACACGTGAAAATCTCATTCTGGACTTATTTTTTAGTTTAGCTAACGTTTTCTGTGTATTTCATAATATACAAAGAGGCATGCGCAAAAAGTTCATATTTTGAGTAAAATTTAAGGTATTTTAATAATTTAAAAATTCTCAAATTCGGTAAAAATCAGGTAATCAGGTCACTTACCCTAAGTCTCTTTTACAATGCTCTGTATGGTAGTCCAGTCAAATAGTAGATGTACCTTGCAAAAGGTGGGATAGAAGAGTTTTTCTTCAACTCGTTCATATGGTTGGAATGATTAGAAAACAGAGTTTTGCCAACAAAATTTCGCTTGGAAAAACTTTCTGCAGTCAAAAAACTTCTAAAATTTCGGACTTTTTCAGTTTTTTCAAAATATCTCAGTTTAATTTGCTCCTATCCCTTTGACATCTATTTTCTTTTTTAAAGAGCACAAAATTCTCTACAAATACCAATTTTTCAAATTTTCAGCATAGTGGCAAGATATCTTATTTTTGAACACTAATTTTTCAGTTTCTGTTTGTATAGTATAAATACATTATACATCATGTTATAAGTTGGAATTTACCACCTCATATTCAGGTATTCAGTTTCTCTGTATGCAACATGAGGATTGCTGGGTCCCCAACTATTGTGATTCTTACATCACTACCTGAAGTTCACTATGAGCCACCTCAGCACTGGTATTTGTAAAACTATAAATATAAAAATAAATTATTAAGAGACATAAACACACACACACACACAAATGAGCTATTATTAGCTGCAATAGGCAACCTAATTAGGAAGGTAATTATTCTTGTGTATAAAAACCACACAGTTGACATTAAAAATAAGTAGCTTTACTACAATTAAAATGCATTGTCAGTTACCAAAAAATGTTGACAGTTTTGGGTGTGTAATACTTGTAATATTGCACTCAAGCGCACTTGAGACAGATATGAGCATCACTTCCAACGTTTTGATGGGCCAGGTTCCTCAGTGTCACCAAAACTACCCCGAGTTACGAACTCGGGGTCTGTACATAGAGTTGATCCCAGATTGACCTCTTCTTTAAACAGCGAGTCAGCCTCAGCAAGTTCGTTGGTTTCGTCAGCGGTTTCCTAAACATCCTCCATAAAATCTTCTTCACTGTCTTCATATAAAACTTTTGGCACGTTTTCACAGTTGACCCCAATACATTCCTTGCAAATTGAAGAACATTTCAAACTCACTTTTCTGCAAGAGCACACTTCAGTTCAGCTTGCATGAGCATGAAACAATGTGAAGAAGTGCTTCAGGTACTGGATCTTGGCTCATTATAACGGGTATTGGACCGTGGTCACTGTGACTCCAGCCCCATTTCTCAGGAGGTTCCCAGTTTCCCATCCAACTTTGGACTTGTTGGTAAGTCTGCAACGAATGATGTTGTGCAGCATCTTCTGTAGGTGGCAACTGTGCAAGATTCAGTTGCTTTTTGTGGCAGACTTGGCGAATAGCTGGTACCGCAAATGGTCTAGTGTGTGGGAACTGCTGACACCTCCACTATACAATGCGATAGTAACCTGTTCTCCTGCAGTTATTATTTCTTCACAGGTAGCATGTGGTTTATTGAACGTGTAAAGCGCTGAGGTTAGGTGCTCATTTTTTCGCAACAATATTGCAGCACTTAATTTTTCCTTGACCAAAAAAAGCGTATGTTGCATCACATCCGCTAAAGGCGTGAGTGAACAGAATATATTCACTGTCAAACTTGTAAGATGCAGTGGAAAACCACGTGTCTTCTGCATTTCCTCTTCCTGGCTTTAAGAAAAATAAGTTTTCAATGCCTTGTCCCAAACCGGTCATGAGCACAAGCAGGTCAACATCTTTGCCTACAATGACAACACTTCCAAAATTTTCGGCTCTTGAAATGGCAGATGTTACAATTATAATATCAGCATCTTCTTATGCCTGGTGCACTTCAGTGCTACACTCCAGAAATTCCATTTTAATAAGTGTGATCAAACGCATCTTGTTTCGTTCGTTGTACAAGAACTTGTCCTGAGGGACTTGTTTCACCATCTGATTCAACCACAACGTCAACCAAAGGATTTTGTTTGGACCTACGAATCCTCTCAGCACTCTTTGTGCTCACATGGATACCTATCAAATACAATAGCAAATTGAAATCCAAAATGACGTTGCAGGTAAGAAACATAGCTTTGGGCTATTGACTTGAAGCAAACATTTAGAGTCCAAGTCACTTTGTGGTTAAGGTACCCTCCATCAATGACAAAAAATTTACTCGGTCCACCTGACTTCACATCTTCTACTGGAGCGAAGGCATTGTAGAATGGAGATTTTGTCCTTTTCGCATGCCTTTTTCTGAGAATAGGAACATTGGGTAAGGAGCAAGTTCATATTTCAGAACGGCTTTTAACTCTTTTTCACTTTGTTTCATTAAACAAATCCTTTGGAAAAGAGTTAAAGGATCAACAGGAGTAATTTTAGTGCTCCCAGCTTTTACAGAATTGAACGTAGAAAGGAGAGTCACAACTTTATCTTTTGTACGGAACTTTACATCGTGGAAACTGTCACCAACTATTCTATGTTCGAAATTTGAAAAATTGGTATTTTTTGACGCGCTGCAGCACTTTAGATACTGGGAGTAGAAAAAAATGGTAAGAATCAAATTTATAGAGAATTTTGTGCTCTTTAAAAAAGAAAATAGACGTCGAAGCGATAGGAGCAAATGAAACTGAGATTTTGAAAAAACTGAAAAAAGTCCCAAATTTTCGAAGTTTTTTGACTGCAGAAAGTTTTCCCAAGAGAAATTTTGTTGGCAAAACTTGGTTTTCTAACCTTTCCAACAATACGAACGAGTTAAAAAATAAAATCTTCTACCCCACCTTTTGCAAGGTACAGGTTTTCTTCTGACAGTTTCACTGGACTATGGGTACAATAATGCAGGGTTACACTTGCCCTGAACAATGGGGGCAAGTGTAACCTCACAACACAAAATTTTGAAAACTATTATTTCACCATATAATTTTCGCAAAAACAAAATTCTATTGTTTAAAAGTCAATAAGTCAAACTTTGAACATGAGAAATTTCACAATCATATCTTCAATAACAAGTTGGCAATTTGGTGGCGAAGTTGAACTACGCCAAAATGCGGTTACACTTACCCCACTTCATCCTATATATTTTTTGTTTTCTACAAAAAAATTCCTGCCGCGAGATACAGGCCTCCAAAATTGACACCGGGAACACCATTTTGAAGATATGAATTTCGAAAAAAAATTTGAGATACTGTATCTCTAACAGTTCTAGATATTTTGTTAGTTTTTTTTATTTGAAAGATAGTTGCTTTATGATTACAATGGTTTCCTCCATTTGGACATGTCTGTCAAAGTTCTTTTACTGTCGCCTTTTGGTTTTTTTTTTTTTTTTTTTTTTTTTTTTTTTTTTTTTTTTTTTTGCAGTTTACAGCCCCCCCCCCCCAAGAAAAAAGAAAGAAGAAAAAAGAGAAAAGTTAGATTCTTTTTCTGTTGATTAGTACCATGTAGTACTATATTCTCTGTAAAGGAGAGCTTCCACTTTTTGGGGGTAATATATGTCTTCACTGAAGTTCTTTCTTACTAATTTCTCTGTTACAATGTTTATTTCTTTTGTCTTTGCTGCAGTTTAAGAAATAACTTTGTTGTAGTTTCTTGTCAGTTTGTTGTGGTTGTTCATTGCAGGTTTCTGTATTTCAGTTGTTCAGTTCTAATTTGTTTATTGAAGAGGCTTCTAAGAAATCTGAGACCACCCAGTGAGTTCTGTGTTTTCGTGAGGAATTTGCCAGTTTAGAGAGTTGCAGTGTGTTTTGTGAAAAGAACTGTATGAAATGTCTTATGACGGGGCCCACAGATGAGTGAAGTGTGCTGACTATTTGCATATCCATAAAAGAGTGATGTACACTATGTGATCAAAAGTATCTGGACACCCCCAAACATACATCTTTCATATTAGGTGCATTGTGCTGCCACCTACTGCCAGGTACTCCTTATCAGCAACCTCAGTAGTCATTAGACATCGTGAGAGAGCAGAATGAGGTACTCCGTGCAACTCAGACTTCGAACGTAGTCAGATGATTGGAAACCTCATGTACAGATGTATGACAGAAGTGACACCCACACTCCTAAACATCCCCAGCTCCACTCTTTCTGTTGTGGTAGTGAAGTTGAAACGTGAAGGGACATCTACAGCACAAAAGCGTACAGGCAGACCTTGTCTGTTGACTGACAGAGACCACAGACAGTTAAAGAGGGTCATAATGTGTAATAAGCAGACATCTATCCAGGCCATCATACAGAAATTCCACGCTGCATCAAGATCCACTGCAAGTACTATGACAGTTAGGTGGGAGGTGAGAAAAATTGAATTTCATGGTTGAGCAGCGGCTCATAAGCCACACATCATGCCAGTAAATGCCAAACAAAGCCTCGCTTGGTGTAAAGAGTGTAAACATTGGACGATTGAACAGTGGAAAAAACATTGTGTGGAGTGATGAATCACAATACACAATGTGGCTATCTCATGGCAGGGAGTGGATATGGCGAATGCCCGGTGGACGTCATCTGCCAGCATGTCTAGTGCCAACTGTAAAATTCAGAGGTGGTGGTGTTATGGTGTGGTCATGTTTTTCATGGAGGGGACTTCCACCCCTTGTTGTTTTGTGTGGCTCTATCACAGCTCAGGCCTACATTGATGTTTTAAGCACCTTCTGTTGAAGAGCAATTCGGGGATGGCGATTGCATCTTTCAACACGATTGAGCATCTGTTCATAATACACGGCCTGTGGCAGAGTGGTTACATCACAATAACATGCCTGCACAGAGTCCTTACCTGAATCCTATAGAACACCTCTGGGGTGTTGTGGAATGCCAACTTCATGCCAGGTCTCACTGACCGACATCGATACCTCTCCTCAGTGCAGCACTCTGTAAAGAATGGGCTGCCATTCCTCAAGGAAACTTCCAACACCTGACTGAATGTATGCCTGTGGGAGTGGAAGCTGTCATCAAGGCTAAGGGTGTGCTAACATCATATTGAATTCCAGCATTATTGAAGGAAGGCACCACGAACTTGTAAGCCATTTTCAGCCAGGTGTCCTAGATACTTTAGATCACATAGTTTATAAGGCAAACAAAAAACAGACTTTGTTCAGGTTGGGAATAAGTGTTCTCATTTGAAGGCTGTGTTTCAAAGTGAAGATGTTTCCGGTGATGACTTTCTGTGTTCTAAATGTTTTGACAGAATAACAACAGTGATAGTATCTGAACAAGGTGAAGCCTCCCATGGTGCAGATGATGTAGATTTTTCATCAATAGAGGGAGAATTAAATACCATGAATCAGTCAACTAAAGAGGTTGGTGTTAGTCTTGTTAAGAAACAGTGGTCAGTAAAGTCAAGTCATAAGCTACATGCATCAAGAAAGCGCAGAGAAATTACTAAAGCTATGGATGAATACACTACAGCAAAACTGACCACACTCTTCAAAGTAGAAATTCCATATTCAGAAGAAAATGAACCAAAGCACTCTTGAGCCACTTCCAGGAATTTTTGAAAAATATCAATTTAGCTGTTGAATATTGTGCGTCCTATAGTGAAATGGTGCAAGTTTTAACTATTATTCCAGAGACATTTTCAAAGAAAACAATTTTGAACCACATTCCATCAGTATCAAAGTACATGGTAGACAAATCAAGAAAAGTAAGCTCTGTAAAGAGTCTTTGGAAGACCAGATCCCTATTATGGTCACCCTGTAGAAGCAACTTATGTTCAAATAGTACAGTCATTTAATCTGGAAGATAAATGAGACTGTTTTTGCCAGAGTGCCAACAAAAAAGACACTATAACTGTAACAGTTGAAGGTCAAAAAAGTTGTGAATGTGAAGAGGTGCATGACTTAAAGTGTTAAAGAAACTTTTACAATTTATTAGAGCAACTATACAACTTCTCATATCGGAAGGTCAAAAGTTTATGCACTACGACCTAAGTGGGTAGTTCCATACCCACCTAGAAATGTCTGTCTGCATGTACTGTGCGAATTTTGAACTTTGTGTGATTACTTGAAGAACTTACTGGGGCATGTGACATGTGATGCCTTGGTTGGTTGTGTGAAGTCATTAGTAGTTTGTGACAAAAAGTGAGAGACTTGCTTGTTTGAAGAAGTAGTGACTGTCCTTGGAAGGAAGGACTGTCTTTACAGACACTTGGCTTGGAAGACGTAGCAGATAACTCTGCAGAAATTGCATATGTGACATGGGAGGAAAATATACTAATTAAGAAAACTGTTGCCTTTGACAGTTTCATTGATGAACTTGGTAAATGGTCAGTGAAAGCAGTGACACACCAGCATCTGGAGAAATTGCAATAACACTTTGTAGAAGTGAAAGGATGTGTACAGGCTGAAGAACTATGTTCAGTGCTACACTGTGATTTTGCTGAAAACTAGTCTGTAATTCTCCCACAAGAAGTACAAGAATATAATTGGAGTAATTACCAGGTTTCAATTTTTACAGGAGTGACATATTTTCAAAATAAGAGCACACACTTGTTGCAGTTATAAGTGATGACTCATCACGTTTTGCTAGCAGTGCGCAAAATTCTTCAACTGTGAACAGGGGCTGAGAAGATCATTATTATTTCTGATGGTGCTCCTAGCCATTTTAAAAACCATTACCAGCTGTTTGAATTGAGTAAGTTGCTTGTGCCAACTGACTGGGTATACAGTGCTATTGGTCACAGGAAGGTCCCCTGTGATGGTTTAGGTGGTCTGCTGAAGCGCCATGCTACAAAACATAATCTTTCCATACCAAATACAGCTGTGATTCAGAATGCTGAGGGTTTTACGATAGTCATGAAATCTTACACATCCACAGCCCTCATTCTTTTGTCCAAAGAGGAAATCGAAGAATTCCATGAGCAAAAAAGAGGAGGATCCAAACAAACTGATTCTGTTGAAGGAATTCAGAAGAGACATTTTTGGACTCAGTGATGCATGCACTTTAAAGAGCAAGAAAGAAGAAATTTCGTTCGTTCAGCCAACACCTCAGAAACAGCAGGATAATATTGAGATTCACAACCTGAGGAGGAGGATGTCTGTGGTGTTTGTGTATGACTGGTGGATTGCAGAGATTAGACACCAGCTATGAGTTAAACGAAGTAGTAGTGAACTTTATGCTACCACATGGACCAGCTATTGGATATAGGTTTCCAACTGGAGGACAGCGCCATCAGTGCTCACTTCCTGTTCACAATGTTTTGAAGATTGTAAGTGCTCCGGTTCCTATTGGTTCAACAGAAAGGCATCACTCTGTCTATATCAAAGGAAGATACTGAAGCAGTGGAACACATTTTTGTTCAGTGATTGGCTAATTTCAGTACGAAACAGAAGTCACAGAAGTTGTATAAATTGAAACCTTCAAGTCTGTGAACTTTTCACATACATTCTGGAACCATTGAAAATACTTGAAAAATAAGTCTCTTATCATCTTTCAAAACTAAAATTATGTTAAATAAAGCTAGGTTTTGATTTTTAAGAGCCAGTTATATCATAATGTGGTAATAAAACCGGTTTTATGTATGGCAAAAATTTCAGTTCTTTATGAAACCTGTTCAGCCTAAAAGTGGAAGCTCTCCTTTTCTGGGAATGGAATCAACAGAGGAAAAACAAAATTTTATGGATTGGCATTTTTGAAAAAAAAGTTTCCATAAATTATAAAAAAGTTGAGAATGCTATAGTAAAAGAACTTTGACAGATAAGTCCAAATAGAAGGTTTCTTTGTTATCATAAGCAATTATCTTTCAAATAAAAAAACAACAAAAGTCTAGAACTGTTCCAGAGATACAGCATTTAAAAAAAATTTTCGAAAATTCGCTTCTTCAAAATGGTATGTGCAGTGTCATCATTGGAGGGCTGTATCTCAGAGCAGAAATTTTTTTGGAGAAAACAAAAAAATACTTGTCCCATACTTAGTCCTTCGTTGTAACGTACGCTAAATTCAATAACACCAGAGACTGTGAAGGTAAGATTTTTCCTAGTCTGCCTGAATTGATAAGGACTATGCCAGGATATAATCAAGAAATCACTTTGTGCACAACATCCTGCACCAGCAACAGTTTCTCAGTTATGGATGGCTATAGAGGCAACATGACTAACTGTTTCTGTAGGGGACCTTCAACGACTGTGTCTATATAATGAAACTTACCTCTTGGATATGAATGGCATTGCTGTGGTGGAATCTAAAACACTATCATAGAACAAAGGAAAGAATATATATGTGACAGATCCACTAATTTGTAATATTTGAGTCATGTCTCCCTCACTTAAAAAATGAATGTCTAAAAAGATTGTGGAGTTTTTGCAGTGATGTTGTGTCCTTTAAAAGTAAAACCTATTTCTTAGAATAACAATTGATGGTGCGATAAATCAACTGTGGTTTTGCTTCTTTGTGTCTCGTTTTCTTTGCCCCCAGATTTCCATTATCCTTAGTGTGTGTTGTCCTTTTGTTGCTGTGCTGATGTCCTCCCATTAACAGACTTCTTTATTTCCTGATATCATGCCTCTTATGTTGTGTGTCTAATAAGTATTGTTATCTATTATGTCCATTTTAATTCCAGGGTTTTTCATATTTTTGTCAATTTCAGTGAACCATTTGAGTTTGGGTTTGTGGCTGTTTATTAAATTAAGATCTGCTAGGTTAGTCTGTTGTTATCCATTCGGTATGTGTATCAATAAAGTTGTAGTTTTTTTCCCTTATTAAATCAATTAGCTTTTCTCTGATTGATCAAAATTTGTATTCAATATTACTAATACTTTTAGATCCCAGTATTTTGCTTAGAATTCTTCTTTCAGCTTTTTCCAGTTTCAAAGATCTCCAGATATTTTTAGTTTAAATTTCCCTGAACATACAGTGTTTCAGGCTTTACCACTGTAGTGTCTCAGTTTTCTGTTGCAGAAAAAGATTTTTTTTGTTATACAGGTTGACCCAAAAGTCTGTTAACATTTGAAATTGCTCTAATTCATGCTAGATAGATAGATAGAACTTGACACACGTATCTGAAATGACATGGGGCATTTTAATGCAATCAAAATGAGTGCAAACACTGGCTGACAGACGGAGTTGGACAACAGCAAGTCAGTGATGCCACACACAAACAATGTACAAAATGACCTGCAGTTAGAGAGAGTAATATGTGCCACAAATCGCAGCATTTTGACTTTACCAGGAAGCTTTACTCTCAGAATGGAAAATCTGCTACTGCACCTTTACGATCCTATTGCCATAAGGAAGGTATTTGAAGAGATAAAGGTCCCATGACAAATGTCACTGTGGAGAAAATAGTCATGAAGTTTGAAGCCATGGGTTATTTAGATGGTCGGCCCCATAACGGGCCACCATACACAGGTGCTACTGCCGTTAGGACAGTTCAGGAAGATATGGAGACTTTAGTAGGTTCGTTTCCACATGTTGAAGTTGGTGTTTGTTGAAGGTGCACGTCGCACCAGCAGTCCACGCACTACTGATGGAGAGCACCAAGATCTGCCTTCAAATGTTATCCTTACTAAATCCAGCACCATCGTAAACTGTTAGCCACCGATTTTTTTTTAACATGAAGAGCATTTGCAATGGGCCACTTCAAAAAATGGGGGAAGGTGGTGATTGGTTGTCTAACATATTGTGAACCGACAAAGCCCATTTCGCACTGTAAGGATCTGCCAACACTTGCAGTTGCAGAGTTTGGGCTACTAAAAATACTAGAACTGTCACAGAAATCCCATTGCGTGATGAGAAAGCTACAGTGTGGTGTGGCTTTATCACATCAGTCGTGATCAGACCCTTTTACTTAGGGGATGTGCTGTGTGTCAAACTGTCTGCATGACAGATGCAAAGTACAGTGATGTGTTACAGAATTGTATCATCCCTAGCATGGCTGATAAGCATGGATGGTGCTCCACTCTGTACTGGGAAATGTATGAAATATGTCTTGGGGGACATTATTTGATGAGGATCGTGTTCTGAGCTGCCACTTCTGTCATACTTGGTCTCCCAGGCCCCTATACATCAATCCGTAAGATTATTCTTTGCGTGGTTACCTGAACTCGCAGGTCTACAGCGACCATTTGACCTCATAAGGGATGCTAAAAGACAACAGCCGACAACAGTTTCTCACCGTATCTACTGATTTTCTGTACAGTACTTTTTCTCACCATTCTCCCTTGACTATGGGTATTGTTGATGAATGACGTCGGGCATGATGAGTATTTGTTATAAAGAACATTTTTACTAAAAATCAATGTTGTTGTTGTGGCCTTCAGTCCTGAGACTGGTTTGATGCAGCTCTCCATGCTTCTCTATCCTGTACAAGCTTCTTCATCTCCCAGTATCTACTGCAGCCTACATCCCTCTGCATCTGCTTGGCGTATTCATCTCTTGGTCTCCCTGTACGATTTTTACCCTCCACGCTGCCCTCCAGTACTAAGTTGCTGATCCCTCGATGCCTCGGAACATGGCCTACCAACCAATCCCGTCTTCTAGTCAAGTTGTGCCACAAACTCCTCTTCTCCCCAATTCTATTCAATACCTCCTCATTAGTTGCGTGATCTACCCATCTAATCTGCAGCATTCTTCTGTAGCACCTTATTTCAAAAGCTTCTATTCTCTTCTTGTCTAAACTATTTATCGTCCATGTTTCACTTCCATACATGGCTACACTCCATACAAATACTTTCAGAAACTACTTCCTGATACATAAATCAATACTCGATGTTAAAAAAATTTCTCTTCTTCAGAAGCGCGTTCCTTGCCATTGCCAGTCTACATTTTATCTCTTCTCTGCTTCGACCATCATTTTGCTGCCCAAATAGCAAAAATCCTTTACTACTTTAAATGTCACATTTCTCAATCTAATTCCATCAGCATCACCCGACTCAATTTGACTTTATTCCATTATCCTCGTTTTGCTTTTGTTGATGTTCATCTTATACCCTCCTTTCAAGACACTGTCCATTCCGTTCAACTGCTCTTCCAGGTCCTTTGCTGTCTCTGACAGAATTACAATGTCATCAGCGAACCTCAAAGTTTTTATTTCTTCTCCATAGATTTTAATGCCTACTCCAAACTTTTCTTTTGTTTCCTTTACTGCTTGATCAATATACAGATTAAATAGCATCGGGGAGAGGCTGCAGCCCTGTCTCACTCCCTTCCCAACCACTGCTTCCCTTTCATGCCCCTCGACTCTTATAACTGCCATCTGGTTTGCGTACAAATTGTAAATAGCCTTTCACTCCCTGTATTTTACCGCTGCCATCTTCAGAATTTGAAAGAGAGTATTCCAGTCAACATTGTCAAAAGCTTTCTCTAAGTCTACAAATGCTAGAAATGTAGGTTTGCCTTTCTTTAATCTTTCTTCCAAGATAAGTCGTAGGGTCAGTATTGCCTCACATGTTCCAACATTTCTACGGAATCCAAACTGATCTTTTCCAAGGTCGGCTTCTACTAGTTTTTCTATTCGTCTGTAAGGAATCAATTGTCAGGCTAATTATTGCTTTTGTATCGTGTATAGCACCATTTATTGGTCATTTTGTGCACGCCATATCATTCCAAGTATTTGTGTCAGTTCTTACCTTTCTACCTACATTATTCCATGAAATATTGAATTTTGAGATATTAACAGACTTCTTGGCCATCCTTATGTTTGTTGTTATAATATGGCATGCCCTTTCCATTTTATGTACTATATTTTTTATTTCTACCTTTTCTTCTGTGTTCCTCATTATCTATTTTCCTAGGAATTTAAAACATTTTGTTTTATATATTGTTGTGTTTATAATTTTAAGATTGTGGGTAGCATCACTGATATTTGTCATGAACTGTCTTTTCAAATGATACTCAAAGCTATATTTTGTCTGTTTTTATAGTTCTGTGATTTGTTCTTTGACACAGTGTTGTGGGTCACTAAATAATGTCATATTGTCAGCAAAAGTGAGACAATTAATGGTGATTTTGTTTGGGTTTCTTCCTTATCGAACATCCAGAGTGTTGATGGATAGCTCACTACCTTCTTTAATGTGCAGTTGAAAAGTGGAGATGACAAATATTCTTCTTGTTTTACTCCCGACTTTATTTCAAAGGGCTTAGACAGTTCCCTCATAAGTTTTACTTGTGACTTTTTTTAAAAGTACCTAAATTTTATTCTGGCGTTTCATTATCAAGTGCCGATTTCTTATAATTTTCATTACTGTATTTCTATCAATTGAGTCGTAGATCTTTTTACAATCTACAATAGTTATCATATTTTGCAAGTTTCCAATTTTCCTAATTTCTATTACTTTCTATAGATTTAGTATTTGCTCCACACGAAACCTTCCTTTTCTAAATCCTGCTTAATATTTTCCTAGTTTTGGACCAGGTGTTGCTTCAGCATTTTTTTGTCACTGGCAAGAGGAAGAGTCTTCTATAATTCTTAGGATTTCTGCCCTTTTCTTTTTTATTTAATGGATGTGTTAGAACTGATGTCATTCTGTTGTTAACCCTAGGATGCCCAAGCCTTTTTTTCTAACTTGGATGCCTAAGGGGGGGGGGGGGGGGGGGCAGGGGGGTTAGGCGAGCCCATGCATATTAAATAAGTTTACTGATGAAAAATTACAATTTTTAAATGGTTTATGCATTTTAACTAAGGCATCAGTTTATAAATGTTGATAATCGTTATAAATATTGGATTGAGTAAATAAAGAATTGACTTATTACAATAAAAAATACAGATGTGTTTGTATACAATAGACCACTCTGAGTCCTCAACTTCAAGGCAAGAGACACACTTCACAATTTTTTCTGAATGTGTGTCACACACATGTTTGACACTGTCCACAATACTGTTTTGATTTACTTAGATTCTTTTATGTCTGCTTCTTTGTTTTAGCTTCTCTTACACAAATATGGCACCGACCTTTCCCTGCAGGAGGCTCACGTGCTTCTGTTGTCACTTCTTTGCTTTTCTTTTGCAGAATCGTCTCCATTGATTGAACAATTTGGTTAGATAACCCTCTTACATTGGCACTCCTTTCTTCTACCTGCAATTTCATTAGTTCCACCCCAGCTAGCAGAAGCTAAAGTTTCTGTTTGTTGTGTTTCGTTTCATTCCATCTTGGATGTTGCTGGATGAATATGGTGGTTGCATTGATAGCACAAATGACGATGAGAGAGTAAAATACAGGTACAAGCCATCGCTTTGTTCCCCTCTTGCGGGTGTACATACGCACCATTTGATCAGTGGTATCACTTCCAGTTTTAGTGGAATTATAATATTCATTTATCACGGTTTTATTGTTCTCTCCTCCAACAGTGCCTTTATCTTGGTGCATTGTTGACAACATCAGTAAGTTTTTACTTGGTTTCGTTTTTGCTATGTAGGACACCAAAGTTACTGGAGGCCTACCTGTTCATGGATCTGTGAACAAGAACATTGATGAATATAGCTCTCGATTTGACGTGTTCTTCGTTGTCTGGAATATGCTTCCTGTCTGATTGGAGAATTCCTACTGTAGTAACTTTGTAGTCTTGCTATAACTCTTCCGCCAAATCCACCGATGTGTAGTATCGGTCTGTAGTACTATTTTGACCAGTATTTTTCACAGGTGCAACCAGACATTTGATGACAGCTACTGAAGCCCGTTTTTCTTTCGACAAATTCTGATCATTACCTGCATAGGGTTCCATATTCAAGACGTATCTGTCAACTGCATCAGACATCATGCGTATAAGGATGCCATACTTGCCGGGTTTATCCGTCATAAATACTTTGTAGGGGCAGCTCCCTCTAAACAAGCTGAGCATCTCATCAATGGTGAGGTGGACGTAGTAGTGGAAACCTATCATTCACTTTGTTGAAAACATCATGGACTGCTGAGAACTTGTCTGCTTCCCTTCTTAGCTGGCGGGTACTTCTGTCATCAAACCTTATGATTGCAATAAGTTCCTTGAAACGTTCTCTTGCCATAATACCCTTGTAAACTGGCCGAAACATTAGGTCTGGCCAAAGATCTTGTACACTGACAGAATTGTCCTTATTGGCCCCCATAAGTATCAGGATTCCTATAAAGGCATACAATTCTGTCTTATTAGTCAAAGTTACATTTTGCCTAACTGACTCTTCATTTGAATGTTTTACTATAACATCCATGATGTCAGGTGTAAGAAGTAACTTCAAGTCTTCCCCAGGTGAATGGCAAACACCAGCTGGAGTTACTCCTGCCTGCTCTCTTACTATATTAACAACAGACCTTCGAGAAATTTTAGGCTGTGTGGTTATGTACCTTCTTCCAGACATGGCCACAATAACATCCTGATGGTCACTTCCTGAAGCTGCGCTATCTCCACCTTCTCTAACATCCACATCACTTTCCCGATGTGAATCATACTCCATAACAGCATCCTCTTATTAACTTTTACTCACAGTCAGAATCTTCATCTAAAATTTCATTCAGAACTCTTTCTAAAGACAAGTCTGTATTCCTTTAGTCATTTCTAAGTATGGGTGTGAACAGTAGGGAACTGCACTAACTCACTGCAAGTTTACAGGATAAATAACAGCTGACTGACATCAACAATCACTTCCTCTGTTTACTTTCAGATTGTTGTGAATATCAAGAATACCAACCAACAAGAAACTAACTTGGCATTGTTGTAGAGATGAGAAATATGAAATCCTACCAAGGGAAATTTTCTATAGCATGGAAGCCTAATGGGGACTGTTGTCCATTTTTCATTAATGATGTCTACTAGATGTAGAAAAATGTTGTCACTGGTGTTTCCGTAATTCAGCAATAATATTGTTACTTTTATGTTTTGTGATTTTTCTGATTTCCTCTGTCATTGGTGGCTTTGGGTCTTGTATCTGGATTATGTTATCAAAATTAAATTCTTCTTTTGGTAGTTCAGTCATATAGTTCTTTGCCCCAGTCTGCAAGATCTCTGTTTTTTGGAATGTATAAACTGTAAACTAGCTGGTGTGTACTTCTTTAAACAATTTTTTATTGGTTTAGAATTAAGTCCTTTGTGGTGTTTTGTTTAAAATGTCGCTCAGTTGACATTAGTTGATCTTTTATATGTTGTACTCTGATCTTAGATGCAGGTTCCTGGCTTCTACAAAATTTTCCCAGTTCTCATTTTTATTTTCTTTCCAGATATTCTGCACTCTAGTTACAAATAACTTACCACACTCATCATTCCACCAGATATCTTTCACTGTCTTTTTAAAAGGAATGGTTTCTTCTGCACTCTGAATAATATCTTTTTGAAGTTTTTCCCAACTTTCAGGAGTTCTTTCTTCCAAAAGCACTTAAAGATCATTTTGTCTTAGATAACTTTTGTATGCAAACTTTTTGGTTTGGTATTGCCCCTATTTCTAAATCTTGCTCTGACCGTTAATTTAATGATAATTAGTGATCTTAATCTAAACCGGTACTCTTAGCCACTTTTACATTGGGACGTCCATCACAGCAAAGTGACAGGGTTATTTTTCATCCAAATCGGATTTGATAACAACCATATAGTTAGTTGTCTAGGGAGTTTACCGAAGAATGTAGGTTTCAGTACAGTGTTATTCTGTTGGCACAGACTTCAGTCTTTCTCAATTTGTGTTTGCATTGGTTCTTTTATGTGCAGGGAATTTTCCTACTGTGGATCTGTGGTGATGTTCCTTGTCAATTTGTTCTTTAATCTCCAAGTGGTAGTACTGCAGTTTTTGCTGGAATGTGATATAGGGTAGCGGACACATTTTGCCAAAAATTTTCTGTCTACTCTTTCTTAGTTCTGTTTTTATCATTTTTTGTGCATGTATCGATAAAACAGTTTAAGCTTTGTGTGGCGATTTAAATGTTTGTGTGTAAAGTCTTTCATTCCTTTACTTAAATTCTGTTAAGATTTTAATATGTTTTCTTTATAGTTAAATGTGTTCCAAATTGAGGTTTGTCATTTAGAACTTGTTTTCCCAGTTTGCGTTAAGCCCCCTGAATCCTACTGAATTGTAGGGTGTTCATCAGTAAATTTTGTTTCTTGCAGTGCTGTTTTATCACTGTATTTTTTTCCTTATGAAAGGAAGATAATTCATGTTTGTGTTTCATTCTATGGATTTGTTGTTCATGCAGGTTTCAGGATGCCCTGGCTCATTCTTTGCATAATGCTGTAGGCCACCAGAATCCAAATGCCCACTTTTCACTTTCGTGGAAGTGGGAGATTAGTTGTTCCCTGGGGTAAAATCTCTTCCAGAGTGCACATCCATTGTCAGCTGCTATATGTATGCTGGTGCAGGGTATGTCAGTGTACTCTACACTAGAATGGGGGATCTGCTCCTGAACATGAAGAGTTGAATCTTTCAAAGGAGTGAACAATCAGTGATTCAGAAAAAAAGAACGGTAGCTCCAAACGTTTCCCACAGCAGAGAGAGAGAGAGAGAGAGAGAGAGAGAGAGAGAGAGAGAGAGAGAGAGAGAGAGAGAGAGACGGTGCATATCAGCGGGGCCTCTGCTGGTCAGAGCACACTACACAGCCAGCGCCGGCCTCTGCCCTGCTTCTACCTTGGCTGCCTGCAGTGTGCAGTGCCCCATTGGATTTTGTGTTTCACATATGCCGTGCCGTCTCTGTGCTTCCTCTGCCGCGTGTAGTGTCTGGCACAGCTTAACTTAGCATTGCACTCCGTCGGCGATCGTTTCAGTCGCATGTCCTGCCCTCTGGGCTGTTGATGCGAGCAACAGGACAGAGAGCCTCCTAGCGGAGAACATAAGAACTACTTGCAACAACCTGCTCGCAAGAGAATGGACAATTTGTCTCGGAGCGGATGACTGGTGGCCGTTCACCGCTCCCCCCCACCCTCGGAACTCGCCTGCTCAACGCTCATCCCACCGTTGTCGACTCTGGCCAGAGTGTTGAGCAAAGCAACTCAGGTGTCACTCTGGTCTCTGCGGTCTTAGCTCACGCAGTAATACAGCTCAGGGCTCAACCTGAATGACTCAGCGCCTCTGCATTGGAGTTCGTCTCTACTGGATATTGTTCTTCTTAGTAATACCACTATGTATATTACATTATTATGTTATGTATACATAATTTGTTTTTATTTTATTTTTATTTGTTTAAACTGATCAGATTAGGTTCCTGACGACTCTTCTTTCTATAGGATTTTTATTATGGACACTCAAATTTATGCTTTAATTATGAGCGAATCTATAAACGTATCACAAAATGTGATCCTCCAATATTTTCCTTGTTTTATTCTGCGTAAGGCTATAAGCAGCACTTTAGTCTTACAGTCAAATTTATATTTTTTGTTTCTTATTCTGGTACGGATTTTGCGATTTCAGGCGTCTTCGGAAGGAAACGTTCTCTTTAAAAATATACGGCTTGCGATGTATTTGTACGAGGTTAATGAAATTTTAATACATTATAGCCAAATATACTGTTACTGTAAATCTCAAGTTACAACATTTTCCGATCACCCAAAAAACCACGATAGTGCAAAATAAATCAATAATCAAAAACTTCGTCATATCGTGGAAATTTCAATAAACAATACAAAATTCTTACTCATTATCTGTGTTACTTCAAAATAGGATCAAATAAGATCAAAATACAGGTATAGTACTGGAGTAAACCAAGTTTAAAGGGCAATGTGCCTTCCATTTATTTTCTATTGTGAATGAGTGGTGAGTCATGAAAAAGAGTGAGTTCATTTCAGGGAGTGAACAGTTCTGATCCGATCTCTAAAAAGAACAGTTTTGCCCATCTCTACTCTACACACTCTCATCAATCACTGACTGAGGAATGAGTTAACTAACATAGTGGAAAAGCATATAACTAAAACAGCATTCATTGTTCTACAACAGAAACTGATCATCCACATGGAATATAATGTAATGAGATCTGAGTAGTTAAGAATTATGAATCGGAGCTAAAACTGTAAATACTTAAATTACTCAATGAAAGTTAAATTAGTGGAGCTGGCATACCATATTGCTGCATGAAGATAGTAATTGTTCCAAAGAACAGGTACCTGTGATGACCAAGCAGCTTCTCTAGAAAGAAATGATAACTAATCAAAACCCTCAGCTACCAACAGGTGTAGTTGATATACTTTGATGGGGCAGCTGAAGATGTGTCCCCCTACCGGGACTCTAACCTGGGATCTCCTGCTTACATGGCAGATGCTCTATCCATCTGAGCCACCGAGGGCACAGAGGATACCGCAACTGCAGGGACAGTTGGGAATGTGGGTCTCACGAGAAGCGTGCATTGGATAAGTCCCTGCAGTTGAGCTATCCTGTGCGCCCTTGGTGGCTCAGATGGGTAGAGCGTCTGCCATGTAAGCAGGAGATCCCGGGTTTGAGTCCCGGTCAGGGCACACATTTTCAGCTGTCCCCATTGAGGTATATCAACTACACCTGTTGGCAATTGAGGTTTCGATTAATTATCATTTCCATATTTTTGCATGTGCTGAAGACTGGGAAATACAAAACTGACACTTGATACCACCACTTTGAGTAACATCCATGTTTAACTGTTTCTGGTACTCAATTCAGTAACTGTAAACAAAAGACAAAGCCATTAGTATAACATCCAGTTGTCCAATGTACAATATTATACTGATAAAGTTTGATAAATATATAAAAAGTTGTTTGTAGAAGCTTATTTGGTTGTTGTTAAGCTTGTATTGTAATTAATAGTGAACTTACATTGTTATTGGTCAGTAGAATTTATAGGACAGAATTGTTCCTCTTTACAGGTGAAGCTGGAGAAGGTGCTCTGAATGCAACCAAGACAGATGGTGCAAATATAGACCGTGTTTCAACACGATCTTGGGCTGTTTCCTGTCATTATGATCCTAAGAAACTGATGAATAAACTTTTCTGTGAAGATATTCGTTACCTTCTTAGTATGAAGCATCTATGGGAAAAGAGAACACCACCAACTCCAATAACATCAGAATCAGATCTTGATGAAGGTAATATAGCCTTGTAAGAAAGTTCAGTAAATCACTGACTCAATAAAATATTATTTGCAGTTATTTTAGTGAAACTCTACAATGTGTGGTGTAAATTTTATTTGTTAATAGCTTCAGAGATTACTCATTTGAAAGATTAATCTAAAACTGACCTGTTACTTTAGAACTCATGTATTCACTGCAACTGCAAAGGTGTTTTGATAAGTCTGGTAGAAAAAGCGAGAAAAAATGTTTGTTTTATAAACAACTCACCTTACTTCTCTACATAGTCTCCTTTGAGGGATATATACTTGGCCAGCAATCCTCCAACTTTTTCATCCCATCTGAAAAAATAGGTTCTTTCAAACTCCACAAAATATTCGTGGCCTGCTACTATCAGTTTCTCAATTGATGAATATTTCTTCCCAGCAAGCCAAAGTTTCAAGTTGGGGAACAGAAGAACTCACTTGGACTTAAGCCTGTCGAATAGGGTGGATTAGGAACCAAGTCAAAATGCAGTTAATATGCTTTTGCTATTGTTATTGCTGATGTGTGGGATGGTGCATTATCCTGGTGAAAGAGTACTTTTTTTGCATTCTAGCCAATGCAAGTTTCAAATGATTCAACAATTAAACATAACAGGGTCTGTGTATGGCTCTGCCTTTTTCCAAGTAATCTATGAGGATTATTCCTTGGGAATTCAAAAAAACAGTGGCCATCACCTACCAGTTGACAAATGGGTTTTTGTCTTTTTCGGTGCACTTTCATCAGCCTTTGTCCATTGTTTTGACTCTAGTGTGTAATGATGGACCTGGGTTTCATCAGCAATCGCAGATCAACACAAAAGTTTTGCTGATAGTTATTAAACATTACCAGACATTATACTGAAATGGTGTGCCAGATGCACTTTTGGTTGACTGTGGCATCCACCTCCCACACAGCTTGGTCATAGTGCATTATCCATGCAGCATATTATACGCTCACTCAGTTGAGATGCCTACAGTCTTACCACTCTCAGGAATTTTTATTGGGCGGTCTTTCATTACCCAGGGTGTATACAACCCAAGACAACTGGGAGATCCGGGAAAAACCTGGGAATTGTTTAGAATTCCAGGAATTTTTCATTGTTTTAGTTTTCAGTTAAGTTTTTGTGATTTTGACTGGTAAGAACCAATACTCTAACAAAGGATATTATTGTATCCCACTACTGCAGAATAATACTGCTGCAACAAAACATGAACGAGAGATTAAAAACGAAAATAAAACTTAAGTTGCAAAGGAAATGCGCCATATACAACAACAAAACAGTGCTCATACAAGTGTGTGTCAACAGCAAAGTGTGTCAAAGGCTTTATGAAGACTACAATGCTTCATAACAACAAATTGCCTCCGATGAACATGATGTGACAACTGTTTAGATTAGATTCGCTTGAGCAGTTGCGGTTGGGCTCTTGCGCATTCGCAGTTGAGTCACGTATGAGTAGTACCTTCTCCCACTTCTGGTTACAGAAGTGTGGCTGTACGCCACTACTTAATACTGCCTCAGTTGGGAAATAATAGTAAATCTGGGACTGATGCACAGAGCAGTCTGAGTTGTGGTGGGGAGGTGGGTCGTCTCCACGTGACATGTGTTTACGTTCAGCGATTTTGTTGTTTCCTCTTTGTTTGTTGCTCTCACGTTAAGTGATAACAAAACAGATTTTTGTGGTCGGGTGCTATAAAATGAATTAATATACGATCACATAATTACGGAAGGCCAAAATATGTTATTAGTTTCACGTATTATTTCCGCCTTTCTGACAGTCAAGTAATCGCCTTGCGGAAAAATGAAGTTATTTTTGCTGGTTTGCTAAAGAGATTTGGCTTTCATTAATCTTTTCTGCTGAGGCAATCAATTTATTTGAAACGAAGTATTTAATTTCAACTGTCTGCTGTATTTCAAGTGCACGTATGGCATTATGTCATAATAAAGAACCAAACGTGAGATAATACAGTACTGGCACTCCAAGAAAATTTACATACGAGTGTGCATTTTAAGCTGAATTATGAATTTTAGTATGGTTCACAAAATTCCAACGTTCGTGAAGTATCCTCTGATGTCTTGTTCCTTTTATGACATAATGTAAGATCTTTTAATGTTTTACATGTACGAACATATATATATGGACTTTCTGCGTCTTCGTAGCTGCGCAAGCACTGTGACGCCTGTTATCTGGCGCTCTCTTGCAACTGCTGAGGCAAACCAATTTCTAACAAGTCGCGGGAAAATATTGCGAATGGTGGTTTCAAAAGAGTTACATTCAAAGCAAATTTTCTTTTACACAATATGAACTATGTGTGAGAAAGTACAATGCATTTCTTAAGACTCTGATTTAAAAATCAACTCTTTGAGGCCGACCATTTAGAAGAATTTCGAGCCCAGAAGATCAGACATTTACGTCGTAATTAAAAATTTTACTGGCGCATTTGTGTGATGTATCTTAAAGCTTATTAATATTAGAGACCAATATTATATGTGAATGTTATGTATGTTAATTTAAACCATTAACTTTTCTTGTTTGTGTATTCACGCTACTTAAGAGTGATCTTGCTATTGGCTGACTATATTACGTGTCTATTGCTCTCATCAGCTGGCGAGATCACGGGTTTGTCTACAAAAGCGTATCATAATCTCGATTTCAATGCTTCGGAAAGTGACATGCATTGTTTGGCAAAATTCAAATTTATACCTTCGTAATACGAAAATATGTAGCGTACATGCCGCTGCACATCAAGTATTTAACCCCCCCCCCCCCCCCCCCCCCCCCCCGCCCCTCCCCGAGTTTCGTTTTCTAAAGTGGTGGGAAATTCTTCGTTAGTATATAAAACCATAAACATTCTAAGGATTGATGAGTTTTACAGTGCCGAGGAATAACTCAACACGGAAAAAGTGTATTTTCACCCGGGGGAAAATGTATTTTTAACCGAGAAATCCTTGACAAATCCGGGAATTTTTTTTCCTTGGCCACGTATACACCCTGATTACCTTATCATGGATTTTGTCTGTGGTTGCCTATGTGGTGACGTCAACTGGACAGCCAGAGTGTGCTTAGTCTTTGGTGCATGTTCAACTGTGTTGAAATTCATTAATCCAAAAGTAAATGGCCATCAATGATTGTGCACATTCCGCATGATCATCATCCAGTTCTGTTCCCAGTTGTGTAGCAGTCCTACCTTTCAAATGAAAATGTTTAATAACAGCATAAAACTCAGTTTTCTCCATTTTCAATCTGAGTTGACACACTGACCATTACAGATGGCTGTCAACAGTGAACTGTACACTGTACATGTTGAATTATTTTTTATACGATCCTTAGCATAATCAAGCTTACCAACCATGAAGGCGCAACAAAAATGTTCCATTCTTTCATGGAAAATACCAGAAGTATCAAACCACTCTCATAATTTCATTGCACCATGAAAGCAGATGTCTTTTAGAATAATAGTTAGATTTTGCTGTAAAGTGCTTGCACTTCCATTTAGCTCAGTCTATGAATATAACAATAATGTATCCATTCAGTCGCTTCATTTTCAGACTTCTACCAAAGTACTGAATTTTCTTGGCATTAAAATACTTCCACATTAAAAAATATTTTTCTGTGTAATTACAGGTAGTAGTTCCAGTCTCTCAGCTGATGGTGACAGATCAAAAGATTTGTGGAGCTTAAAGGAATGTGTCAGTGTGTTTACTAATTCCTGCATGAATCTGAACAATAAATTAAAGGTAATAGTTTCCATTTTGGTATTATATTGATTACCATTTTAACAGTTTGATATAACTAATGATGAAAAAGTATTAGTTTTAAGCACCATGAAATTTGTTGTGAAAGATATGCCTGCAGCTTACTGAGATCATGGCATCTAGCAGCAGTGTCCCTTAAGTCAAGAAATCCAAAGTTTCCCTTCAACACCTATTTTTGACCCATTACCACACTGTCTTGTTTATCCACTTCATCTTGAGAACTGAGCTCCTAAACTGATAAGCGTAAGTCAGGGCAGACAGTGTATGCCATTTTGGTAACCTTAGCAAAAAGCAATGCTGTAGCAGCCTCATTTCAAGTGTTGTTGAGTGCCTGTGAGAGGGTTAATCTAACTTCTCTGTAAGTTTGCCTCTCACCCTTCTTGTCCCATTTCACCCAGCTAGGTGGTGCAGTAGTTAGCACACTGGACTTGCATTAAGGAATACGACAGTTCAGACGTGCATCCAGTCATGCTAATTTAGATTTAATTTTTCTAAATTGCTTCAGGCATATGGTGGGATGGACCCTTTGAAGGGGCATGGCTGATTTCCTTCACCATCCTTTCCTAATCCGAAACCTCTTGTACATCTCCAAAACATCCCTCCCTCATTTGATTATGCTCTCATCCACAAGTCTCTCCTTTACAATCAATGTCACTTTCCCTTGCCACGTGGTTACTTCATTAACGATTTCACTTTTACAAGTGGTCATCCCGTTCAGTTTGGACATCCTTGTCCACACAGTTTTGTTGTTTGTATATTTGGTGTCTGTTGTGCTCTTAGTCTCGTTGTTTACCCTCCCATTTCTGGCTATATTCCTTTAGTCCATGAATGTACCAGTCAATTAACTTGTAGTCTTCTATGTACGACTAACTAGCCTGTTAAGAATATTACAAATTTAGGGTGATCTTCTACCTTTCAGCCTGTCTACTATTTTCTTCTGTGATGTAGATCTGAAAGTACACTGTTTAGTTTCATTTTGTTATTGTTTAGCCACGCATAATTGTGTTGTTAAGGGATTCATGTATTTTTAATTGTAAGATTGTAGACAGGGCCACATATGAAAGTAAGTAAAAGTACCATGCACACTCCTCTCTTAAGTACAAACCTGTGCATGTGGAATCGACACTACCACGGTTAGAAATTTGCACAGATAAGGAAGATCCTATCTGCAGTACATCTGCAGATTTTTTTAAAAATGTATCCATGGATGTTAAAATTTTGTAAACCATTTTGATCTAAAACTTTCTGGCAGATTAAAACTGTGTGCCGGACCGAGACTCGGACTCTGGACCTTTCCCTTTCGCGGGCAAGGTCTGCTGAAATTTGATCTCCACATTCCATAGATTAAGAGCATAGATTCCAATCATGACCACATTCTAATACAACACAGCTTTCTTGATGTATTTCATAAGTGACAACCTTTTTTTGTTGTTATTGAAACAGATTTTGTGAAGTTTTCTGTGGAATGTTTCATTTGGAAGAAAAATGAACTTGTGTTCAAACTTTCACATCTTGCTTACTGTTAAATGTTAATCATGTTCTTTATCAAATGTGTGACACTGGTTAAAGTCATAGGTTTGGTTCTGAGTCATGGGGGTTGAGATAGCATTAGTTGCAGTCAGACTGTCTCATTAAAATTGAAATTAACTCTCACTCACATGCATTAACAGGAAAATGTCTCAGATTGTATTTACAGGTACAGGTGTATGCATGTCACCCAACTTGATCAGTAATCAATAATTGCCATTATTTAATGGCCAGTTCCACAAATTCAACACTGTACTGGTGAAGACATATTTGCTGTCATATTTAGGTAAAATTATCACTTGAAGCCCGATATAATGGTGTGATACTAACTAAAAATAAAAAAAAGAGGTTATGTCTGTTTGTAGCTGTGGAAGAGTTAGTCCAGACTCGCAGCAAAATAATTCTAAATGCGTGTCAAAAGAAGTGAAAACTCCTAAATCCGAAAGTCGAGCAGCTTCAATTGCCACCCAGAATGACACAGATACTGCCTCTTCGAATGTGCTCAGCAGTATGGCACAATTGCAGCTAGCATCCAGTAAGATCGCTCACCAGTTCGAATTAAAGCTTGTTACCCTTAGGTGCTACCACAAAACTAGACATATTAAAAGACGTGTAAAGTTTTGGTTGTGGTTTTATCTTGGGACCCCACTCCTAGTGTGGATGCCTGCTCAAATGTTCATTGGTTCAATTGTGATTTGCTGTATCTGTTGAATGGGTGTTTATTTATTCTGTTTAAAAATACTGGAGTATTGATTGAAATGTGGTGATGTTTAAAAATACTGGAGCATTGATTGAAATACAGTGATGTTAAAAGTACAGAGTATTGATTGAAATACAATAACAGCATTTACGTTGATAATTTTTTCGTAAACGGGAATGCTTGTGGGACCCTACAAACCACTATTACAAAGACAAATTTAAGATGATCAGATGCTTGGTGGGAAATTAGTGAGCTGTTAGAATATAATAGTGTAACATGGAAAAGAAAGTACTCATTAACATCTCTCTATGAGTCAAGCTATCCTAAAAGAGATGTCATCTTTGGAAAATTTATGGTCTACACAATTCAGTAACAATTTGAAATCTCCATCTTTCATTCAGAAGAATATGAACAAGCCCATATTCAATTCAGCTTTAAGGCCATGCATTAATTTTATTCCACCATATTTCTTCCTTACTTTTAAAAGAGAGGCCATCCACCGGCATTGTTTCTTTTTCTGATACTCAGCTTCATTCACTAAAATAAATGCTGCAAATGCAACACCTGCTAAATTCTCTTCTTCCCTTATGGTATGAGACAGTGAAATTGTAATTAAAATGCTACTTTATAACAATGATGAAGTGGAAACAACTTCAACATGTTATCAGAGCCAACTGTGATTCCACATGTCTAGAGTCCCTTGGGCCCAGCCCCTTCATTTGCTGAGGATGAGAGGCAGAATGCCAATGAGTGGGCAACCTGAGTTCGATCTAATCTAAAGGCTGTCGTTCATTTGCCGAGAGAGTGAGTGAGTGAGTGTGTGTGTTATTGATGAGAACCATATTTCAACTTAGTTAAGTGTGCCTTGAAAAGACACAGTCGTATATATTAGATATGTGCAAAGACAAAAGTTTAATAACTTCAAGTTGAACAAATATATTTCAAGGAAGACACAATACCTGAAAGTCACAGATCAAGTAAATAGAGTAAGACGAGTGTACACTTTAACAGTCAAATCATAACTCAGTCCAAGTCTGGCAGACAGCGCCGCATGTAGAGGACGTGCATAACTGCGCGGCGGCACTTTGAAAGATCGACGAGTCACAACAAAAAGTGCTGATAATGTTGTACTTACACCCATAATATCTGTAAGGTGTTGAGAGAAGAACATTATGTGTAAACCACTCAAATCCAGCATGAAAATGAAATCCTCAGTGTCTTTGAATTTCAGATGTGATAGTGAAACTTTTGCTTTTGTAACAGTAGACAAAAAATTTACAGATTGAAGGAAACAGTACTACTGTCTATTGTTGAATACTAGCAGGGGAAAAAAGAATAGGCAAAAAGGGGAAAAATGTATAATGGTGGCCAAGAGAGGGGGGGGGGGGGGGGGGGGGGGGGGAGATCAGAAAAATAGCCGTAACTAAAGTCAAGCAGCAGTTCATTATCTGTACTCTCCGAAAGTTCTGTCTTCATCTATGTTCTGAACCAAACAAAACATCCCTGCTCTCACCTTTGTGCCTCTGAAATGTTCTATCCTCCGACTTGCTTTTGATGCTAAAATGAATGCAGTTAGGCTGATTTTGCTCCATGTAGTGTAGCAAGAGGGCCGTCCTCTGTGGCCCAGCGGTTCTAGGTGCTTCAGTCCAGAACTGCGCTGCTGCTACGGTTGCAGGTTCGAATCCTGCATTGGGCATGGATGTGTGTGATGTTCTTAGGTTAGTTCGGTTTAAGTAGGTCTAAGTCTAGGGGACTGATAAGATGTTAAGTCCCATAGTGCTTAGAGCCATTTGAGTCATTTTTGTAGCAAGAGGAAAATTGCTCCTCTAATTGATCAGTTTAGGAAATGATGTTGGGTGATATGAAAACATATACAAGACTACCATAGAAATTTTTCAAAATTTGTAATGTATCTTAATATACTTTGTCATAATTTTTTGTATCTTTTTTCAGTTGCAGTATTTTTTGTAGATATGTTCATAGTACCTTAGGAAAACCAATCCGTGTTCTCTATGTGTAATTATGTTGTTGTAAGTAAACAGCAAACAAATGACAAAAAGAAGTTGCAGTGGCAGAAATAGGATACACCTGTGATTACCATCACAGGTGTACCATTAGTAAATTAATTGTCTGTAGATAGCTTCCGCCCCACCAATGTGTTGTTGTTTCAAACTTGTTTCAGTTTTACATATAATAGTTGGTGCAGAAGATGTGTATAGATAATGGTGGTCCTATCATCTTTTAACTAACTATTCATGTGGTTATGTATCGGTGTCATGAATTTTGTGTCAATAATTAAATGTTTAATTATTGTTTCAGTCTTTGGGAGAGGGTAATCAGTTAATATGGGATAAAGATGACAAAGATGCTATGGACTTCGTTGCTGCATGTGCTAATATCAGAGCACATATATTCAAAATTCCTCGGAAATCTCGATTTGAGATAAAGTGTAAGAATGCTGTTTCTTTCAATTTCCTTTGCATACCACCATTTTTTATATCCTGTGAGAAACAGGAAAAATGAAACTAATGAGTAATTATCATTTACAGCAATGGCGGGCAATATTATTCCTGCAATCGCAACAACAAATGCTATTATTGCTGGTATTGTGGTCCTTCATGCAATAAATATTCTACAAAAACAGGTGGAACGCTGTCAGTCTGTATACCTTCGTTTGAAGCCCAATCATCGCAATCAATTGATTGTACCAGAAAAGCATATGATTCCACCAAATCCAAAGTGTTATGTCTGTTCACCAAAACCAGAGGTTAGTTTTACTTACTTTGTTTATACAGAACTTTTATGTATTGCTTGTTGATGGAAGTAGAGCAGCTTAGCTCTCCCTTCCTTATGAAGTGCTGCCAACAAAAGTATTGTAGCATATATGTAATGTTTTACACTACACATAAACATGAGGTGTGTGAGAAAAGTAATGAGACTGACAACACTGCGAGCAATCTGGCAGTGCTGTGTTTTGTTGACCTATGTGTTCATCCCCTACAGATGCTCAGTCACAGTTTCAGCTTTGTACAGACAACATGTGGTTTTTGAGAGTGCCGTCAGCGAAGTTGTGTTTTTATTGTGTGTTACAAAAATGTCACTGCAGATGGAAGGCTGAGAACATGCTGAAGATGAACCTCACTCTGGGAGATCTTAAACATCAAAAACCGATGGAAACATCAAATGTGTGCATGCTCTTGTGAGACTAGACGGGCTTTGAACATTAAGGATGATGGGAAACCTGTTCAACTTACACTTTCTCTGTACATCAAATTTTGACTGAAGATTTGCGTGTGCAAAGGGTCTGCGCCAAGAACAAAGTAGACCACCCTGTGGCACAGCATGCAGCTGAACATAACACACTTAATGTCAATGGCTGCTTCACTACTCAAGCCATCTGGATGCTTCCCTCCACCATCACCTTTTCTGAACTGTGCAGATTGGAGTTAATCCATACAACACTCTCTCCTCTCCCTTAATTATCCCACCCTCAACCTGTGGTAACGTATCCACCCCCCCTCTGTCCTATCATCTCCTCCCCATTCTAATCTCCCCCCTGTTTATGTGCCGCCCTCAGCCAACACGTCCCCTATCGTACACTGCTCCTTTCATTTTTTGCTTCATTTTTCCTCACTTCTGTGCCCACAACCTCCTGACACTGCACTCCCCAACCATACACTACTACTATCCCTTCCCATCCCCAACCCCTCCAGACTGCTGCTTGCATCCCACATGATAACTGCGTTCCGGCTGGAGATGCTGGAGCTGGTGGTTACGTGTTCATGAGATGTACTTGCTTGCGTTAATGACTGGTGTGTGTCTGTATTTAACTGATGAAGGCTGTGCCAAAAGCTTCATGTAAGTGTCTTTCAAATGGGTCTGTCTGCAATTTAACGTGTCTTCATTACCGTAAGAAGCGATCTGTCTTTTCCTTCATTGTCGATAACTGTTGTGTCCTTTTTTATTTATATTTGTTACAATTAACTGCAAATACCATCATTGACACAGCAAATGTACCATTTGTACTGTATCATACAAAATATGCTGAAACTATCAACCTCAAGGCAAGCATGACATCGGCGAACAAGATTCTTACAAACTCGGACAAATACCCCTAGTGTTTTTCGAATCACATCACAGGCAGCTACAATTCTGGCAACTAATGCCATTTCCATTCCACTGGGGGCTCCTGCACAAGTGACTTCAGGTATCCCCACAGAAAATAATCAAGTGTATTCTGGTGAGGTGACCTCACAAACCATGGAACAGGATATCCCTTTGCAGTCCAGCAACCAGGGAATACTTCCTAGTAATCAGGCTCATTGTGCTCTTGCTCTTGCAGGAAATAAAGAATGTACATGTACCGTATTTACTCGAATCTAAGCCGTACTTTTTTCTGGTTTTTGTAGTCCAAAAAACCGCCTGCAGCTTAGAATCGATTGCAAAGTACACGGAAGTTCTGAAAAATGTTGGTAGGTGGCGCCACAACTAACTTCTGCTGTCGAATATATGTAGCGCTACACAGGCATGCTTTGCAGGCACAAAGATAAATACTGGCGCCAAAACCTGTGCGTCAGTAAATAAATTTAAAAAAAAGTAGAAGACGAGATTTTTTCTCATAATTTTATAGGCATCGTAAGCAAATCGGGTTTGTTTATCATTAGGCATTTTGGCATAATCTAGACCGACTTTCAAGTCAACTATTGTGTCTTCTAGAATTTTCAGATTTGCGGTGCTAGGCTCAAAATTAAATTTTAATCCTTTAGAGATTATGAGTAAGGTCGCACACAGCATACACAAACAGGATAATACAAAGGTTTTAAGGAATATTAACAACAAACTAACGCTAAATGATGCTATTGTTACTAAAGCCGATAAGGGAAACTCCGTTGTTATATCCACAAAGCAAGAATACATAGACAAGACCGAAGCTTTTTTCAATGACAACGGGATAGTTATGCTTAACAAAGACCCCACCGTTACTCTCCAAAAAGAAATTAGAACCGGGCTCCAAAACACCAAAAATTTGATAGGAGAATTTCGAAAGAAGGGGCTGATAAACATGAATCCCAAGCCCCCCAAAATTGAGAAGCCAGTTTAAAGTTCATAAGTTAAATCACCCTATTCGCCCTGTCGTGGACAGTACGGGAAGTGCCTATCATAAGCTGGCGAAATACTTGCATATTAAGATTAAAGAAAATTTTGTTTTCTGTAAAAACTATTCCGTTAAAAATTCCATTGAGCTAGCTACTAGTTTACGCGAGGTATCTTGTTCTGAAGAGTCTAAACTAGTATCATTTGACGTAACAAGTTTGTACACTAATGTACCGGTAGACCAGACACTGCAAATATTAGAGTGCAATTTACGTCACCATAAAAAACTGTTGGATAATGAGATCGATGAGTTGATGATGCTGCTACGGATCGGTTTGAAACAACTACTTCACATTTAATGGGAGATTTTACTTACAACCAGCAGGTTTGGCTATGGGAAGCCCCCTAGCTGGGATTTTATCAGAAAAATTTTTATGAACTACTTAGAGTCCAGTTTTTTTGCCAGCGACAGAGAGATTCTTAGGAGAATAAAATTTTACAAGAGAGATGTTGATGACATTTTACTAATCATTGATGGTTCTCGAAGTGACGTAGATCGTATTTTTTCGATTTTTAATGAGCTTCACCCTAATGTCAGTTTTACAATTGAGCGAGAATCCGATACTAGGTCCTTAAATTTTCTGGACCTCACATTAACAGTAGTTGACAACCACATTGAATTTAGTATTTTTTGGAAAAACACGTTTTCCGACAATATTTTACCTGCAGACTCGGCCCATCCGTACGCCCATAAGATGGCCTTTTTTCATTCTAGTATTCATAGAGTTACAGCTATCCCTCTTGCACCAGATGCGGTAGAAACTGAACTTGTCACACTTGAGAATATTGCTATAAATAATGGCTATAGACCTCAGTTGGTAAGACAGATGTATAATAAGAAAGTAAGGGGAAAAAATATTACGTCTTCCACCCTAGGGGATGCGGTAGATGACAAACAGGTGGCAACAATGCCTATCCCTTACATAGGCAATATAAGTTACAAATTGGGGCGTTTACTCAGAGCCCATAATTTCAGAATCGCCTATTCTACTAACAACAGTCTACATAGGAATTTAATTCACTCCTTGCAGAGTAAGAGCGATAAACTTTCCAAATCAGAAGTATATAAAATTACATGCGGGGATTGTCCAAAATTTTACATCGGGCAAACAGGGCGAGCTCTGGGTCTCAGATATAAAGAGCATATTCCTACGCGAAGCGGTGACGGTACTAAAGGCTCTACTTATGCGGAACATCTTGTGCAAGCGGCTCATGCGCCGAGCCCTCCAGTTAACATTGAGCTACTTCATGCTGAGGTCAAGGGCTAAAAATTAGATATCTTAGAAGAAATGCAGATCTTAAGCATCTGCAACATGATAGAGACAATATCCTCAATGACCAACTCCTACTAAGAAATAAAAATTTTTTTGATGGTTTTGCGCCGTTACTTCGTTCTTTTCACTCGTAGTTTTGATGATATGGCGAGCGCGGTTGGTCAAGCTGTTCATCTACTTTTTATCTTTTTATTCTTTTTACGATGTAGGTGTTTTTAGCCCGGTGAACATCTCACGTTTCATCCCTATATCCTTATCTCCACGACGTCTTTAGACTACGTCCCCTCAACCCCCCCCCCCCCCCCCATTTGACTAACTACTGACTTTTCATACAGCTTCTAAAAATAAAAAATAAATAAATAAAAAAAATAAATAATTTGTCATAATCAACAATCATGTATGTTACTCTTCTGAGATACAGTAACCCTGTGTGCTGATCTTTAGGTTTTATCTTGTATTTAGCTCGTCTCGGGTCATGTCCATTTTAATTTTGGTATACGTTGATCCACATTTGGGAATATACGGGCTTTCTCGTATTTTTATGCGCATGCGCATTAAGTAACTTCCTATTTCTTGCGCATGTGCATAGATAGCGTGTCTAGCTGGTAAGCGAGCTACCGTTTGGTTGCCGCAGTTTGCGACGGGACACGGCCCATCGAACACATGCTGATGTGAGGTGGAGTGTACACCATTAAGTTAAGTTATTCTTTTGACTTTGTTCACATGTACTTTTATGTGTCATCTTTTTCTTTTATAAATATATAGCTATGCTGAGCTTTTAATTATTGACAAAGGTCTTTATAGACACTTTTGAGTTTATTGTTCTGAAGAAGGTGTAGTTATCTACACCGAAACCTAGGTAAACACTAGGTGTTTTTTCGCAATCGAGGCGGATCTCAGTCCATTAATATATTAACAAACGATTGCTGACGCGCTGCAATGTTGAAGGTTCTTAAATTTTTTTTCCTTGATTTCGAGTCTCATTTTTCAGGTGCAGCTTAGATTTGAGTGCGGCTTAAATTTGAGTAAATACAGTAAATAAACAGCACAGTATGTGTAAACTTGTATTTGTGTTTGTTGTAAATAAGCTGGAAAGTGATAATGCGAGACAAAGTGGTAGCCAAGTTTACTTCCGTACCTTCTTAAGCTTAGCTTCTCTGAACCTAGTTTCCCTACCTCAGATTGTTCAGTGGAGCATTCTCTATGCCCTGTTATATTTTTGCACACTCGTGTGGGAACACCCTGTATATGTGGAAATCACCAGTGTCCAACTTTCCATCCAGCAACGATTTACTTTTTTTTTTAACTAAAACCAGTAGAGGGGTAAAGTTGTGTTGGTAGAGCTGAAGGTTCGCAATGGATTATTTCAGGTACTTGACAGCTGTAGACCATTTCTCCATGAAAATTATTTTACTGGTTCGGTGGAAAAGTGAGTTATGATGGCGTTCCAGTGCCTCTAACACAAAAATGGCTACTCAAAATGAAAAGTGTGAGGCATGAGAATTTTAGATCAGCAATAATTGCATAAAAAAATCTCCTAATTTTTAAAATTCACTGACTTCTTTTCAAAGATAGAAGTAAAAATCTGAAAGTATTCTTAGTACTAAAGAAGAAACATACATAAAATTGTGGATATTTTGAGTTTTGAAAAAATTGTACTTTCTAACTTTTTTCTCATTAACTGTCTCAAGTTCTTCCTTCACCAGTTGCTATATACATAGTTGACAAGTATCATATTTCTGAAATTTTTTTAATAAGTGATATTGAGTAAAACTAAAAAAATACCTCTCCTGTAAAATTCTGTAAATGGCGTTTGTTGAGTTTTGTTAAAATGGCAATCATCTTTCATCTTCAACTTTCTGTTAACTCAACTGTTTCGTGTTGATCTGTATACCGACAGTCCCCAACAGATCTAAGTGAATTGTATCCTTTGGGACTCAGGGTTTAGTGCTATACTTGCCTTATAGCTGTCAGTGGACTTCTGGACTGTCTGGGTCTGGTGGTCATTCCCACGCTCTGTGTTGATGATTTATGTATTTGGTATAGTTCTCAGTCGGTGGGCATCACCAGGCATCAACTCCAAGGAGCTATAAAGAGGTCAGCTTCTTGAACGCTTTCCAGTAGTAGCTCCCAATTTTCTCCTGCTATATCAAGGGTCATGCACTTTAGTCGCCGCACCACAGTCCACCCTGACCTTTACTTGGAGAACCAGTGTCTCTAGAGTAACAAAATTGAATTTTTGAGCTTTCTCTTTAGCCATAAACTGACATGGTTGCTACATCTACCAACTTAAAACATTTTGTGTAAAGACACTTAATGCTCTCTGCTTTCTTAACTGCACCTTCCATGGACAGTGAGTACTCCACTCTTGTATGCTTCATAGGGCACAGGTCTTGTCACAGTTAGATTATAGATGCCAGATATATGGTTTGGTGGCACTATTAGCTATGTGACTGTTAGACCCCATTCATTATTATGGGGTACATGTAGCCACTAGCACCTTTCCTACAAGCCCCACTACAGTCTGGTGTAAGCCAGGATACTACCTGTATGGTTTTAAGCCCATGAACTGTTACTCAGTTACACCATCTGCCAGTTGCCTAGCCACTGAAAACATCACTTTGTTTTATTCTCAGAAGAGTGTTACCACCCTGACAATCTACTTAGGGCAGGCTACAAAAGTGAAGTGTTTTTGGAAATTCTTAAGAGTTCTTCATTTTCCAACTCCAAAATGGACCTGTGCGGTGACTTAGTCCTATCTGGTGCTTATCCAGACCACAGACATAGTTAGGCTTATGTCATGGATTTAAAATCTCTGATACCCATAGTGTTTATCAATGTAGCATCCTCTGTCCTTCAGCGGGATCATAGTGCTTGAATATTTATGCTGATTGCTCAAAAGACACAGAAAATACAGAATATGCTTTCATGCATGTTGAAGGCTGTGGACAAATTTCATCAGATGCCACAACTGGTGGCTGCTGCTAGATCCCATCGTTTCATGAAGAAGAAAAGTGTCAACAATTGTTAATGTGTAATTACTCTAGGAACAGTCTGCAGGCTATTGACTGACACTACCTTTACAATCCGGTTGTGTTGTGTTTGTAATCAGTCCATGACATCATTTATGAGCTCAGCTATACTGCATGCTGTCTCATTTTCCACTGGATTCTGGTGAATGAGCTAACTGATCATTTATCCAGAATGTTAACCACAGCCTGATGTTGGAGATACTGGGTGCAGGTAAGACTTGGAATTCACTACAATTGGAGCATGGAATGATAAACTAGTGCCCCTCCAACCAACTGCACACCATTAAGGAGACCTCTACTGTGCTACATTCCTCCTCCTGTTTGTTGCACGGAAATAGTGCACTCTCTTGTGCGAACTTATGTTGGTCATATCTCCCTGACTCCTGATTTTATTCTTTACTATGCTAGTTACCTCCCCAATAGGACTTCGGTGCTTTACTGTCGGTGGCTCACATCATTACAATATGCCCCCTTCGTACAGCACTCTAAATGAACTTCAACCTCGGAATTAGCTGATTTTGACAGGAGAGGTGCACAAGTCTTATACTTTCTCATAGGCTGTGGGTTTTGTTCCTAACTTTAATGATTCAGCTCTGTCGTTGGGAGTAGGGTGGTTGTGGGGGAGATGTTTCTGCTGCAGGTGGGCATTGAGAGGACCCCATTTTGGGCCTCTTTATACATTTCCTGAAATTGCTTTAAAATCTTAGCATTTTTAGTGTTCTCTGTGTCTCTGCTTGGATATTTACCATACTACTTCGTAACACACTTGGATGGCTTTTGTTCCCAGTTAGTGATGCCGTTCCCCGTTAAATTGTTTAATGAATAAGGGGCTGAGGATGATCTTTGTATGGTCCTTAATCACCATATACAACCTTTATGAAATATTAACCTCTCCTTGCACATGCCCTCCACATAAAGTGGTTAACTTTCACTAAAAATTTTCCTATTTGTGCTGGTTAGCCATGGTGTAGCTGTCATTAGTGTGGGGGGCAAATGATGTCTACATTAGAGGTGTAGAAATGTCTACAGGAGATATTTCTATGAGCTATCAGGGACAACCATTTATCTCTATAAAGGACTGGGTTGGACTTCAAGCCTGTTTGTAAAGTGACTCCTTCTCAGTGCCCACAAATGAGCTGGCTGCAGAGGGGGAGGCGGGGGAGTAGATTCTGACTCGTTGGCTTGTTAGGAAGCAGCATGATCAGATACAAGGTCCAGTCACATTAATGTGGCCATCATCACAGAAAAACCACTCACAGACGGCATGTGGCAGCACTAGCAATGGATGGTATATAGAATGTGTTGGGAGAGATGTGGAAAACAGTGCAGTCACTTTTGTAAAGCAGAAATGGAGCAGTTGATCTGACATTCAAAAGGACATGATCATTGGCTTTTGAGCCAAAGATGGAAGCATTTGCAAAATGGCTAAGTTTGTAAAAGGTTTGCTTGCCACGGGGGTTAAAGTATACCATGCCTGGCAAAATGTTGCTATTCCAAACTGGTGTGAGGCAGTGTGGTGAACAATGGGCCATAGATGAAAGGGGTGAATGACAGGTGCGGAGTTGTGACTGGTAAATAGACATGCAACTGTTGTGAAACTTACTGCCCAGATGAACCAAGGGGCAACCGACAGTCTATCCTCAATGATCGTACAGTGAAAGTTGCTGCATGTGTACTTGCACAGCAGTCACCTGGTTCATGCACCCATGCTGACTGCTATTCATCGGCGACAAAGGCTGGAATTTGCATGCCAGTATCACAACTGGACACCTACTGAGTGGTGACAGGTGGTCTTTCCAGATGAATCATGTGTTATACTCCATCAGACAGATGGATTTTGGCATATATGGCATGAAACATATGAAAACGAAGGGTCCAGGCAGGAGGAGGGAGCATCTGGGGTATGTTGTCATGGGATTCCGTGAGTGATCTTGTCATTCTGGAAGGTAACTGGATCAACACAGATATGCATCTATCCTTGGGGATCATGTCCACCTCTGCATGTAGTTTGCTTCTCCTCGACACTGTGGCATTATCAGCAGGACAATGCAATGCATCACACAGCTGGCGCTATACATGTGTGATTCAAGGAGCGCCAGCATGAGTTTAGTGCACTCCCTTGGGGGCCCCAAACACCTGAATTTAAATCCAGTCGAGAACCTGTGCGACCACCTGAATCAGGTTGTTTACACTGTGGATCCTCAGCCAAGAAGCCTAGCACAGCTGGCCACAGCACTGGAGTCAGCATGGCTCCACACCCCTGTCAGCGCCTTCCAGAACTTTATTGACACTCTTCCTGCACATCTCGTAGCATTCCACACTGCAAAACATGATTATTTAGGGTTTTGACAGGTTATCACATTAATGTGACACTGGACCGTGTAGATAGGATTTGAGACAAGGTAATATGTTTGTAGAGAGAGAAATTAATAGTGTGATTTTTTTAAATAAGAAAGTCCTAATTTTAAATGTCATTTTCTCATACATAGCAGCCGTCCCTAATACATAAATATTAAGGACTGTTTTAAGTTGTGTACAGGCAGTTTCACATACAAGTTTGCATTGTGTGACTATGAACCCTACCTATTTTTGTTGAGAACAACTTCAAAATCTGGAACTCCCTCCCACCCATTTTCACACTTGATTTTCCTAGAAGCAGTTTCCCAAATCAGTTTACTTTTCCTTTCTCTGCTTGACAAACTACCTTCAGTGTTTTTGATGTATGACTCAAATAACCCATAAAAATTTTGGATCACATTAAATGCACTAACTGTGAGCTGCACTTGACTCTGAAAATTATTTCATGCCAGCAGTGAAACATTAGCCTCCTACAGTGACTCCATATGAAGCAACATGTGCACTTAAACACAGTTTGTATGCAAGCAGTATGACCAAGCACTTTTTTGTGAAGTACTTTCATTTTACAGTTTCCAAAAAAATGTCTTATACTATATCCTCCAACATCAGTGACAAACACCTGAACTACTGCGAGGCTGTAACTAACATGAAGTTTTCTTATTGCATAGTCTTAGCCTTAACTCATAAAGTTTATCGTACAAATCACATCATTTTTTTTAAAGGAAAACACAATTTTTTGTTTTAAAGGTACAATGGCTAAGTGATTCACATTTTCCTTTCATTCTATGTATGATGGTAAGTCTATTATTATCCACAATTTAGTTATATTTTTGTTATTTTGGTAGTTTTACATTCACGATGCATGCTTTAATTTATTTGCTGAAGACACCATTGAGCATTCACATGAAATGATTATCTCAGACAATTAACTATTGACAAAGTGGCACATTGTCTGCAAATTTGTCACGGTTCTGCCTATGAAATCATCCACAACAGGCTTGGGTTTCATAAAGTTTGTGTAAGATGGGTCCCAAAACAACTCGCACAGTTGCATAAACAAACACGCTTGGGCATCTGCAAAAAATATTTGGGTCGCTATGGTAATGAAGGGGACAACTTCTTAGACAGGATCATTATTGGTGAAGAAACATGGATCCATCATTACGAGCCGGAGAGTTAACAGCAGAGTATGGAATGGAAACATCCAAATTCGCCATGCAAGAAAAAGTTCAATGCCCCACCGTCCACAGGAAAACTGATGCTTACAGTTTTTTGGGATGTGCAAGGTTCAGTACTGGAACGCTATGGCGGAAAGGGGCACAACAATAAACAGTGTACGTTACAGCGAGATGTTTACTGCCAAACTAAAGCCTGCAATTTGAAGCAAACACCGAGGATTGCTGTCGAAAGGTGTTGTTGTTGTACTATAATGCCCATCCGCATACTGCTGCCCACACTGCTGAAACGCTCCAGAAACTCGAATTTGAAGCACTGGATCATCATCCATATAGTCCCAATCTTTCCCCTTCTGACTATCCCTTGTTGGTCCACTCAAACAGGCATTAAGGGGCCATTGGTATGCCTCGGACGATGCAGTGAAAGAAGTGGTGCATTCCTGACTCTTCAGCTCAATGGAGAACCTTCTATTATGAGGGCATCAGGAAGCTTGTACAAAGATGGACCAATTGCATTGAAATGAAAGGAGGTCATGACAAAAAATATGTTTTTGTAAATTCCCTATTTGATTACAATAAAATTTTATAACTACTTTGCCGATAATAATTGACTTACCCTTGTATGTTTGAGGGAGAGGGAGTTTGATCAGGTAATTCGTGCCAGCAATGTGTCCTGTAGACTTCCTCAAATGCGATAAGCTTCCTGTATTCAGTATTGTCCCAACAACATGTTTCTTTGCTCTCCCATCATTAATAACATTTGTTGGATTGCAGAAATTATCATATAAAGTTCTTTCATGCTCAAATTCAGTTACATGTATATCAGTTTATGTCTTGCACTAGTGTTTGTAGTTACTGTCAGAAAATTACAGTAAACTTATTCTTGCCATATAATACTGTTCAGTGTACTACAGGAAAGTGTTATTCATTTTGCACCTCGTACTTAGTCAAAACTTGCATTAAAAAAGAAACTACTTTTATATTTCCAAGAATTTGAGGATCACACATCTCACTCACAATAGCAGTCTCTCTCTCTCTCTCTCTCTCTCTCTCTCTCTCTCTCTCTCTCTCTCTCTCTCTCTCTCTCTCTCTCTCTCTCTCTCTCCTCCCCCCCCCCCCCCCTCACCCCCTCCCAATAGAATAAGATTTGAAGAAAACTTAACAATTACATGCATATGTTTTATGCCTTTTGTAGGTCACTGTATTTCTAAATGTGAACAAAGTTACTGTGAAAGAATTGGAAGAACATATCCTTAAAAAGAGACTGAATATGGTTGCCCCAGATGTCATGTTGGATTTGAAGGGTACTGTCATAATATCGAGTGAGGATGGAGAGACAGCTGAAAACAACAACAAAACACTGAGTGTAAGTAAAAAATTAATTGCATTATAACATAAATTTTAGTACATTTTGTTTTCACTCAACTTTTCCATAGAAAGTAATGATCCTGGTCCGTTTTCTGTACGTTTTACAGAACTCCTGGTTATTCAATAGTTGTGATTCGAATCTCTCAGGTGTTAGAATTTTGAAAGCCATATTAACTTGGTCTGCATACATTGATTTCTTGATTGTTTAAAATGTTAGCTTTTAAATGTATACTCATTACAACATAATTGTTTTGTGATTATTATGCATGAAATGTGCCAGAATTTGTTGTTGATGAGATCTATTTACTGACCACACAAATGAAGAACAGAAAGTGGGAGATGGTACGTAGTCCATAAGAATTGTTAATAATTTTTTTTTTTCTTCAAAAGCATACAGGTAGTCATTTTTTCCAAAGTACTGTCTGAGTGGAATATTAGAGGGCAAATAATACTTGCATATACCCTTCTCTACATATTTTGCAGCTGTTTGGAAATGGAGATATAATACTGCTGAATGATTACACTGAATAGTCGGTTATTTACTTCAGTTATGGAATACTGTACTTGCATAAAAGAGGGAAATATGCTTTGATATGGACTAAAATGTTAACATTTCATTTTGCACATAATACTGTGTACAGTGTTTGCTAACGCCAAATGGTAGGAAGTTCCATCTCTGTCCACAGCGAATCTGTTTAGGTATTCAGAATTTATTTGGGAAGTGCTGAATCATTTAGCAAGGATTATGTGAAATTTTAGTATACATTATATCAGTCTCATACTTTTTGGGTAGGCCACAGAAACAGACAGATTGAAGAAGTATTATTAGAGCTACATCAGTGAGAAGCTAAATTACGTGGAAGCTGGATGAAGTGATACTTCCAGCAAATTTAAACTCATTCTGAGAGAAATTTGAAAGCTCTGTACATGACTACCGTATTTACTCGAATCTAAGCCGCACTTTTTTCCGGTTTTTATAATCCAAAAAACGCCTGCGGCTTAGAATCGAGTGCAAAGCAGGCAGAAGTGCTGAAAAATCTTGGTGGGTGCCGCCATAACTTATTTCTGCCGTCGAATATATGTAGCGCTACACAGGCATGCTTTGTAGGCACAAAGATAAATACTGGCGCCAAAACCTGTGCGTCAGTAAATAAATTTTTTAAAAAAAAGGTGGAAGACGAGCTTTTTTTCCGCCTCGAGTTTCGACCACTGCATTTTCAAATATTATCCAACGATGTAAATACAAGTGCCGTATTGTTCATCTTCGAATGTAGCAGCATTTCAATGTACTATGAAAACCCGAATGGCAAGACTGTTTGGGATGTTTGTCAATATGGCCAACTCTACCTTCTGGATTTTTTCCTATCTGTGAGAAGAGATGGTTGCTAATAGGAACTTTTATAAATTGTGAATCACATGCAGTATTCTCGTCACCATAAGAATAATACAAATATAAACATTTTGCTATGTATTGTTTCGAGTTTGCTGCTATCTCATTTAAATCCTGTCTGCCTAATAAGCCACAAAACTAGAGTGAGACAACAGCAAACACGGACATATCATGTCATGTTCATATTTGTATTATTCTTGTGCTTAACAGTGATACAGTCAGAAATGAAGCACGGCAATTGACCAGATTTTTAAATCTAAGATGACTCTAATTTCTGTGCAGAATGTAATGTACTTAAGAGGCGCCTGCAAAGATTTTCAAACGGAGAAAAATTTTTGCTAAACTCTCGTTTAGAACATCACCTATCACACTCAGTCTATTATTTGGTTCTTGTTGAGCATTATCAAAGAAAGCAGCAGTGTAAGTAACAACAAATAGCAGTCTCTTGCCATTGTTTCGGTAATGAGACAATTCCTCTCTTTTTTTATTGTATCGGCGGTAGTGCGCACAAAAGCAAGCCATGCCGCGAGTGGCAAAAGGCCATAGACATGCACTATCAGAATGCGGCATACAATGCATGACACAGTCCAGTAATGCATTTTAGATGTGGCTTAAAACTTTTCTCTCCCCACGAATTTCGAGTCTCAAATTTCAGGTGCGGCTTAGATTAGGGAAATTTTTTTCCCCTTAATTTCTAGTCTCACTTTTCAGGTGTGGCTTAGATTTGAGTGCGGCTTAGATTCGAGTAAATACGGTAAGTCATCAAAAGTGTCAACTAGTGCTACAAGTGGCCAAACGATGAAATATGCTAAATATGGTTTGACAAAGGTATCATGACAATCGCAACAATCAGGAAGCTATGCATGTGCATTAGAGACAGTTTCGGAAATGGTCATGATATCTTGATTTAAAAAAACCTAGTTACTCCCATCAGCATACACACTGAGTAATGCTTGGCAGCGGGAGATACAGCAAGAATTGTTCCAACTTTTATCTCATTTACCAATTCAGATCCACTGAGTAGAGCGCCGTGGTATCAAGATGTTTAACCATGTAACGTTTGTAAACGTTACTTGACGGCCAGTGCCATGCCAGCGTCATTTTACGTCAGTTTTTTGTCCACAAACATTTTTTCATAAAGAGTAAATAGCAGGAAAATTATAAATATATTAGCACAAAATTGGATGAGAATTAATATTGTGGACATAAGAAATTTGACAGAAGCGATAAAAAACAACATAAATGGCAGGAAAACATTCATTCTGGGAAAATAGATGTGGGGTTGTTACTAAAACACTCTTAGGATTAAGAAAGATATTTATGAAGAGCTCAGATCATGTCTCTTCTTTGTTGCTGAATCGTACAGTAGTTTCCTTCATTACATTTGCACAAAACTTTCCTTTGTTTTTGCCATATGAAGTAACTGCTTGTTGCAAGGAAAATGAGCAGTTATTATTTTTGTGTGTGCCATTCTTCTGTCACAAGCCAATATAATCTTGTCCTGCCTTAGAGTGTAGTTTTAAAATGAATATCAGATTTTGTACTAATTCTTTTTCTATCTTAAAAAATAATCTGTTCATTTATCAGTATCATGTAATTAACAATATTATGAAAAGGATAGTTTGCTCCATCAGAATATTTTCTCTTGTATCATGTAAATGAGATTTCACTATTTTCTGTCTAGGTGCTTGCAATAAGATATTTTTTATATTTGAATCACTGATTATTTGTTGAGTTCACTCCTTACTAATCTACTGACAATTTATTGTACAGGAAATTGGAATTACTGACGGAACAGTGCTGAAAGCTGATGATTTCCTTCAGAATTACGAGCTTTCTATTACCATTATGCATAAGTAAGTAAGAAGTGAATGTTTGATTATGTAAAAATGTAGTATATTATGACTTAGCATCTGCTAGTATGTAGGGTCATGTTTGGCATAAAAAATAGCTGCTTTTCGTAATGGCACATATTCTAAAAAGCTTGATGTGCAACTTAATGTAAATGTCACCAGAAGTCCAAGTCCAGAAATTAAAAACATTATCCCTTTCCATTTAAAAATTATATAATTTGTAAAATATGCCATATTAGTGAATTTGCAAACCAGCACATTAAATGAAATTCATCCTAACTACTCTCAAACCTTTCCAGTAGCTTGAGGCTTCTTACATGGACTAGAAGACAATGAAGTACGCTGAGGGAAAGATATCCATCATTATCAACTGAATATTATCTCCAGTAATATGGGCGTAATACATAACTTTTACACTGTGTTCTGTGAGAGTAACAGATGGGTTGTGCAAAAGGGTCCTGCTTCAACAGTGATGGACTGTGAACTCAGCATCATTTGTGCAATGTGTCAGTCAATGGATTGCAGTGATGGTAGTTGTTTCACAGACACAGCTGCCTGTTCTGCTTCATAGAGCAACCTGCAGTAACCCCCTAAAATACACTACTGACCATTAAAGTTGCTACACCAAGAAGAAATGCAGATCATAAATGGGTATTTATCGGACAAATATATTATACTAGAACTGACATGTGATTACATATTCACACAATTTGGGTGCATAGATCCTGAGAAATCAGTACCCAGAACAACCACCTCTGGCCGTAATAACGACCTTGATATGCCTGGGCATTGAGTCAGACAGAGCATAAGTGGCGTGTACAGGTACAGCTGCCCATGCAGCTTCATCAAAAGTAGTGACTGGCGCATTGTGACGAGCCAGTTGCTCGGCCACCATGGACCAGACGTTTTCATTTGGTGAGAGATCTGGAGAATGTGCTGGCCAGGGCAGCAGTCGAACATTTTCTATATCCAGGAAGGTCCGTACAGGACCTGCAACATGCGGTCGTGTATTATCCTGCTGAAATGTAGGGTTTTGCAGGGATCGAATGAAGGGTAGAGGCACGGGTCATAACACATCTGAAATGTAATGTCCACTGTTCAAATTGCCGTCAATGTGAACAAGAGGTGACAGAGACGCGTAACCAATGGCACCCCATACCATCACGCCAGGTGATACGCCAGTGTGGCGATGACGAATACACACTTTTATCGTGCGTTCTCCGCGATGTCGCCAAACACGGATGCGACCATCATGATGCTGTAAACAGAACCTGGATTCATCAGAAAAACTGGTTTTGCCATTTGTGCACCCAGATTTGTCATTGAGTACACCATCGCAGGCGCTCCTCTTTGTGATGTAGCATCAAGGGTAACCGCAGCCATGGTCTCTGAGCTGATAGTCCATGCTGCTGCAAACAACATTGAACTGTTCGTGCAGATGGTTGTTGTCTTGTAAACGTCCCCATCTGTTGACTCAGGGATCGAGACGTGGCTGCACGATTCGTTACAGCCATGCGGATAAGATGCTTGTCATCTCAACTGCTAGTGATTTGAGGCCATTGGGATCCAGCATGGCGTTCCGTATTACCCTCCTGAACCCACTGATTCCATATTCTGCTAACAGTCATTGGATGTCGACCAATGCGAGCAGCAATGTCGCGATACGATAAACCGCAATCGCGATAGGATACAATCTGACCTTTATCAAAGTCGGAATCATGATGGTACGCATTTCTCCAGCTTATGAGGCATCTCGACGACGTTTCACTAGGCAACTGCTGTTTGTGTATGAGAAATCAGTTGGAAACTTTCCTCATGTCAGCACATTGTAGGCGCCAACGTTGTGTGAATGCTCTGAAAAGCTAATCATTTGCATATCACAGTATCTTCTTCCTGTTGGTTAAATTTCGCGTCTGTAGCACGTCATGTTCGTGGTGTAGCAATTTTAATGGCCAGTAGTGTATTATACAGAGTCAGTCAGTAAGAAAGAAGATTTCAGTTGTTTATTACAAACTATGAAAGACAGGAATGTATTGCACATGACCACACGCACACGCATTCTACACTGTACACTCAACATTAGCACCATAAGTTGCTCAAGAAACATAAAAACCTCAGTCCACTCATTTTATACATGAATCAGCAGGTCCCTGTTGATTGAGTGAACTGCTTCAACAATTCAGTTTTCGGCTCTTGAAGTGTAGCTGCCATTGGTGGTACAAGGATCCCCTGTTCATGTATGAGTATCATATAATTAACAATATTATGAAAAGGATAGTTGCTACTTACCGTATAGCAGAGGTGCTGAGGCACAAAAAAAGACCCCACAGAAAAAATCTCAAGGTTTGAGTTTTGCTGACCTGGTAGGCCAAAAGCAGTATACTAGATCTTGTTGTCCAATGCAATAATGTGGGATGGTGTTTTAAGAAAATGATCCACTTCAGTGTGAAAGTGAAGCAGAACTCTTTATCAGGCATAAAAATTGGATCAGTGGTATGCTTTTAAAGTTGAGTTCACAACAAATTTTGCATGCCAAGGTATGATATTGCTGCCAGTTTCCTCCACAAAAAAGAAAAGTCCATAAATTATGTGAACAGAAACTGCACAAAAAAGTCACTTTTGGTGAGTCCCTTTTATGTTTAATGACGATGGCCAGGGTTTTGTGACCCACAAATTCTTACATTATGGCAATTTACTTTACTCGATAGATGAAATGTTGTTTCGTCCAAAAAGATGAGTCATAAGGAAAAAGTGTCCTCTGCCATATCCTGGAGAACTGAAATGCAAAATTCGTACCTTCTGTTACGGTTGACGTTTGCAATTGGTGCAGTAACGGCACCTTGATGCTTCAAATGCAGGTGCCGTTTCAGAACATGTTTGAGGAAGTTGGAGTTCCTGGACTGTCCATCTTGTAGACTTCCAAGGGCTCTTTGTGAACACATTTCGGATGTAGTAGACATTTACATCAGCTGTGCATAGCCAACCAGTGCTCTTCTCTTTGCATATGCAATCAACTTTAAAGAATTTTGCCCTCATGGGCTAAGCATTCATTTGCTGAGTACAGGCTTGACAACCCTGAGGTTCCTGAGCTGGGGTTGCTAAGTGCCACAAGTCTCCTGTTACTGTACGCTCTGGGCATGCTTCAACGACCAGTGTATGGTGCGGCAGTGGAACATTGTGTGTCACAGAGAATGGGGATCTTGGCTTGTCTGCCTGGATCGCAAGGATGGTGAAAAACTCTATAATAAATAAATAAAATGCCTCAGTCTCAAGGTGTGCTGCGCACTGGTGAGATGCCAGGCCATTGAAGTGGGACAGTTGTTAGCGGGCATCCACTGGGGAACCTGCCATACCTCAGTTGTATAAGGCTTACTCAGGCACGCAGGGCTCTTGTCTGAGTGGAGCGTTGTTTCCTAGCTGTCCATGGGACCAAGATGGAACCCTTGAAATCGTCATCTTCTCCTCCACCCAGTGGGAAAGGTGTACTGCCTGGGAGTATTCATACCCAACCCTCCAAACGAATGAGGGAGGCTAGCCCTCCTGGTAATCTGCCTTAATTGGATTATAGTAACAGGTCTCAAGGAATCATAAATCAGAATGTGGCTTTGGTCATTAAGAGGAAGGAGGCAACATTTGAAAAATTGCCCCCCTTCTATATCCATAAAGGCTTGGAAGGACTTGCTGAAAGCCTGAAGTCTATTGAGCAGCTGTGGAATGGTTCCCTACTGATAGACTAATAGGGCAAAGCAGGTGGAACTGCTTATGAAGACTGAAAAATTGGGTGAATATGATGTAAATGCATATCTCCCATAACTCTAGCAAGTGTGGTCACATGCCGTGACATTATGGATATCGACATAGCTGAACTTAAACAGGAATGGGCATTACAGGGGATAGTGGACCTAGAGCAAAAGATGTGTAGGAATAATGGAGAAATTGAGAAGAATGCCACCTTCATTGTGACCTTAAATTCTGCAACGTTGCCGGAACATATCATGGCAGGTTTCCTCCAACTTAGGGTTAGGCCTTACATACCTAACCCTATGTGATGCTAAAAATGTCAATGTTTTGGTCACACAACGCTGAGTTGCGGGGGTGAAGTGAGCTGTGCGAAATGTGGAAAGGTACCTCGTGAAGCTGGGATTGACTGTCCATCTCCAGCAGTCTGCGTTAACTGCTCTGAGAGCCACCCAGTCTGGAGCCGAGACTGCCTTGTTCTTGCAGAGAAATGAAAAATTGAGGAACTATGTCACCAAGTGGATCCCCTATTCTGAAGCCAAAAAGGAATATAAGGCAACGAAACCTCCCGTCTTTACTACATCTTATGCTTTCATGGCGCAGAAACCTGTTCCTAAGGTTTACGCCTCGACAAAAACATTGTCCATTGTACAGCTATCCACCACCAGCACTTTTACTAGCATGTGTACATGTCAAGGCAAAAGAAGTAAGGATAAAGCAGTCCAAGCAGCCGCCACAGAAAAGACCAGCAACAGTTCTGTAGTGAGTGTCAAGAAGGCACACAAAAAGCACAGTGCCTCTCAAGCCCCCTTTCCCCCTCATCCTTGAAGGTACAGGGTGTAGGGAAAGGTTCATGACATTCAGGTCAAAAGCTGTTCCGAGCACCGTCAGATGTCACTCTTTCACATGTGATTGATGAGGAGGATATCATGGATCCAGGCAGCCCCTCCACTCCCCCTCGCTCTAAAAGTGCTTCACCTCCGCGGTGCAAAGATAGGGGTAAATTAAAACCACATCGATAAAATGGCTCCCATCCTAATGTGGAACTTCCAGGGGTTCAGGATGCATGTGTAATAACTTCCTCTCTTATCTCGGAGCAGACCACTGTGTCTGTCTCTCCAGATAGTCATTTCCATCAATCTTGCACCCCTGACCTATGAGGTTATGTACTCCACAAAAAAGACGACCTGAGTGGAGAGAGCTACAGGAGGCGTAGGTATTTTCCTCAGTACTGACTACCACTCCTGCTCTCTCTCTCTCTCTCTCTCTCTCTCTCTCTCTCTCTCACACACACACAACTACTTTACAAGCAGTTGCTGTATCAGTACGCATGCATCATCCGTTGACAATGTGTACCCTTTACTTGCCCCACATGATGCACTTGATGAAAAGGCCCTAACTGACCGTATTACACAGCTCCCCCACCCCTTTATCCTCTGTGGTGATTTTAATGCACACAGTGGGCTTTGGGGCTCTGCATCTACCTGCCCCACGGGTAGAGCAGAGGGGCTTCTTGTGTCGTCATGAGCATACTTGCTGAATGGGGGACACAACACTCACTTCTGCACAACTATGGGTTCGTTCTCTGCCATTAGTCTCTCACTTTGCTTTCCAGGTCTTGCTCACACTGCTCAATGGGAAGTGGTTCACCTGCCAGATATGGTGGAACCCGAAAGGAAACCACCGAGATGGGTGTTCGATAGAGCCGACTGGATAACTTATAGTCAGTTGGCCCAGTTTGGACATTGTGCGAATGTCTGGATCATATTACCAAAATGATCCACTGTGCCACTGCAACATTCATTCCACAGTCACGGGACAGCAGAGGAGACAACCTGTCCCTTGGTAAAGTGCCAAATGCTGCTCTGCAATCGGGACTGGGCGTGCAGCTCTGCGTAGGTTCAAGTGTTGGCCAACTGCAGAGAATCTTGAAGCGTTTCAAGTGGCGAGGGCAAAGTGTTGCCAAATTATTCGAGAGAGCAAAAAGAGGTTGTATCAACAGTTTTTGAACCCCATTAATTGTTCCACCAAAAGTTATGTTGTGTGGGAGACCATTAGGAGAATTTCTGGGAGAGGAGGCATGTGCCCCATGGCTGCTGTAAAGGAGAACGGCACTCTCCAAACCAAATCCGCGAGACATTGCCCAGACTATGGCGGCTTATTTTGCCACAGTTACTGCAACAGCCAGTCAGGATCCAGGTTTCCAGCACCATAGAGCGGTTGCTGAGAGAGGTGTAGTTTGGACTTCTGATCCACCTCTGATGAAGATTGCAATTGCCAATTGCCCATTCTCCATGTGGGAGCTGGAGTCCGCATTGTCTGCGGCTCGTGACACATCCCCTGGTCATGACAGGATCCATTACAGTATGCTGCAGCACCTCACACGGCAAAACAAAGATATCCTCCTCACACTATTTAAATCCATTTGGGCATCAGTTCACTTTCCTGGCTCGTGGCACGAGGAAATTTTAATTCCTCTGTTAAAACCTGGGAAAGACCGCACAAGCCCAAGCAGTTACCATACTAGCTGCCTGGGGAAGACCGTGGAGCGGATGGTCAACCGCCTCCTTGTCTGGATCTTAGAATCCAGGCAACGCTCTAAAGTCACTTTGTGTGGTTCAAGAGGTATTGCTCCACCTTTGATAACATTGCCCTCCTGGAGGCAGCTATACTACAGGCTCTCCTACACTGGCATCACCTTCTAGGTATATTTTTTGACGTTGAGATGGCCTACGATGCTACTTGGAGGCATTTTATGCTGGAGCAGCTTCACCAATGGGGTTTTTGTGGTTGTCTTCCTATTTTTATTCAGTCCTTCCTCTCGCCATGATATTTTAGATACCGAGTCGGTGATGCCCTGTCTGATAGCTTTGAGCAGGAGAATGGTGTCCCTCAAGGTAGCATTTTAAGTGTGACTGTCTTTGCCATAGCTATTAATAGCCATAGCTGTTACTAGTCCAGTGTTCTTTGTTTGTGGGTGACTCCTCTGTGTTTCTCTTCTTCAAGTCTCACAACGAAAAACACGTCAGTTTGCAACTAACTTTTCGACATTTGGGTGAATGGGCACAGAAGAGTGGTTTTAAGTTCCACCAAGAAATCTGTGTGTTATTTTTAGCCATTCTTGTTCCATTTTAAGCTTTCCTTAGTGGATGATGAGGGACACTGTCCTCACTTTTAAGGACACAGTGGGGTTTCTGGGCCTCATATTTGACTCTACGCTTATGTGGTTGCCACATCTTACGGCCCTGAAGAAACATTCGCTTAAGGCTTTAAGTATTTTAGAACGTCTTGGCCACAGTACAAGGGGAGCCGACAGGACTTGTCTGGTCCGGTTTTACAAGGCATTTATATGATCTCGGCACAATTATGGGTGCACGGTGTATGAGTCTGCAAGGTCCTCTTGTTTAAAGATGTTGGACTTGATGTACAATGAAGGGATTCAATTGGCGACTGGGGCATCCAGAACAAGCCCCATACCAAGTGTCTGTGCAGAGGCTGGTGAACCGCCACTTTACGTCAGGCGACTGCTATATATGGTGCGCTAGACATACAAAACACTGTCCACACAATATACACACATCTACCATACCGTTGCTCAGCCTCCATTGGAAAGGCTTTTTCGTAACAGGCAATGAGGCCCTATGGGATTTGTGCACAGGATTGCCTTCTAGAGATGGGTGTGGCCAATCTTCATGTCTTACATTTCAGTGGGGGCAGATTTCCACCTTGTCTTCTGCGGAGTCTCAGACTTATTTTAGACTTCACCAATTTTAAGAAAGATCGTACACCAGATTTTACATTTCAATCTCAGTTTCTTAACATTTTAGATATGCATCATGGTTTCACAATTGTGCACACTGATGGCTCCAAGCAAGGGAATTCTTCGTCTTCTTGACATTTTCTCAAAAGAGCTCCATGTGATCTTGAAGGCACTGGAGCAGATGCCTCATATTCAGGGCAAATGGTTTCCCATTTGCTTAGATTCCCTTAGTGCCTTACAATCGCTACAGCTGGTCCGGACGATATATGACCAAATGCACTTGCTGCAACAACAGATAAGCAGGTGTCATTCTGCTGCGTGCCAGGTCATGTAGGGATATTGGGAAATGAACAGGCTGACTGGGCTGCCAAGGAGGCCAGCAGAGGACAGGATGTGGCACAGTGTCCTATTTCCTTGTAGGCTGTCATTTCTGCGCTACACAGGAAGTGCATGCAGTTGTGGAATGAGGAGTGGCTGGCTGTGACGGCCAATAAGCTACAGTTGGTGAAGTCAACAACCCAGCCATGGCGTTACCATCAGTTGCTCAGTCAGGATGAAGTGGCCCTTGCGCATCTTAGAATTGGGCACTGCCCTCTCACAAACAGCTTTTTACGACGACGAGAGGATCCCCAGTTTTGTAGTGCTTGTGGTGTTCACATCTCTATCTTCCGTAAATTGTGTAGTGCATTTTATATCATGATGCAAGGGCAAAGCTGATAATGAGATGAGTGTGACTAAGGTAGTTTTTGTGATGTGACCGGACTCTGGCCTAAACTTTTAGGCTGGAAGTTTGTGTTTTGCAGAGTGGCTGGCTTCTCTCTCTCCTTTTTTTTTTATTTATTTAAATCAGCCAGCCACATCCATATGCTATATTGTTTTAGCTCTTTATATCACTTTCTTCCTGTGTCGTTAATGTTTTACTACTGACACAATACTTCGTTCTGTGGTTCTGTGTGGGTATGCACTTAGTTTTCCAACAGACCTGTGTTTTACATGCTGTTTTATCTTCCTGTTTTGTGTAATTTACTGACACTCATTTCAATCTCTCTTTCATGTGGGTGCTAAAGACCTTGGTGATGTCGCACCCATACAAACCTGTCCATGTCCATGCTCAAGAATTTTGTGTGCCAGTCATAAAACTGCTTGTGCAGAGGTGGCTTCTTGCTGAATTGATGGCAAAATGCACGTTGCACTTGAACAGTGGATTGATTTCACAAAAATTCCAACACACAAAACGATTTCTCTTATTTCTCTTGTGGCACACTTTTCATGTCTCTACAAGCAAGCAGACAACAGTATCAAAACTTTGAACACTCCTATGTCCAGTGACGTACTTCCGTTCTTTCTTTTTGAACCACTCGGTACAGTTACAACATTCTGCATAGTTACTGCAATAGTAAATCCACCCTACAGTGCTACACCTTTACAGTGATTTTTTCGTTTGTCCATCATTGTATGTGCCAGTGGAAAGTAATCGGGCTGTAATTTGTCCCCTGAAGGATTAAGTATTCAAAGGATGTAATGTTATTCGAGCAGTGTCCAACCTACACTATGGTGTTCAAAAAGTAAAAGCTGTGATAATAAACATGGTCTCCAGCCTTATTGGGCAAAAGTAATTTCAAGTAAATGTTAATTAACAAAACAAACCATTTGCCTATTGAACATCACCTCCAAGAGACAGTTTGTTGGTAATCAGACGTGAAAGCAGCAGCACACCGTAGGATGTAAGAGCAAAGTAACTAGTCAACAGAGTTGATGACAGCGGTTTTAGTTTAATGGCAACAAACTACTTTACTCTAATGTCTATTGCTTGCTTTTAATAACCTCGGAGTGAATATGTAATTCAGTATTCTTTTACTATAGATTCAACTTACGAACTTTTACTACTATATGGAGCACATCACTCGAAGGACTATTTGCAAAATCTTATTCTATTATGCCACAAAATTTTGTAATTCTTTTAATTACTGTAAATAATTATTTAAACACTTCTTCATAATAGGAAAACTCTGAACTATCTTGTAACAGGAATAGTCCTATCAAGGTTAGCGACTTAGGCTAAAACACAGTTCATGAAACAACATTAATCACTTATTTAAAGGCTTGTGCTAACACTGGTCCATGCATGCATTTACAAGATTACCTACTACTTTGCCTGAAGATGGATGCAGCAGTGGTAGAACAAATCCATATGAGGCAATTGTGGCTCTTCATACAATATGCTCTGTAAAATATCTTCTTGGTGTTGTAAATGCAGATTTTATGGCACCCCAATAAATGCCATGATACACTGGTTCATAATAGTTCTCATCCAAGGTATAAGTTGTACTTTTCCAGAAATCTTTCTCTCATTGATCACTCGGGATGTTGACTTGTTGAGAGCTAGCTACTGACTCTATGCACCACAAAGACTTCTCACACTACCCCAGCTTTCACATTCCTACATTAATCTTTTTGTTGTGGAAATGCTTCCCTCCAGCTATTCTATCCTATTCAATTCTACTTTCCCTAAGCATGAACCAAATGGTTCTGAGCACTATGGGACTTAACATCTGAGGTCATCAGTCCCCTAGAACTTAGAACTACTTAAACCTAACTAACCTAAGGACATCACACTCATCCCTGCCCAAGGCAGGATTCGAACCTGTGACCGTAGCAGTCGCGCGGTTCCAGACTGAAGCACCTAGAACCGCTCGGCCACACCGGCTGGCAAGCATGAACCAGTTATGTACGTTACAATTCAATACATAAAGTAACATCGCTTCATAAAAGATATTTACAGAATATTTCCAGATTACATCAAATTACAGAATGAGAAAAAAACATTTACTTACAAAGGTGTTACAGTATCGATAATCGACATACTTGTTTTTAACTTGCCCGTGGTTTAACAACCATTAGCCAAATTTTTATGGGTTCGTTAATAGTAGCTTAAAGAAATTGAAATAAGTTTTGTCACAATTATTACAATGTGCCCTATGAAAGTGTCTTGATGATCAGCAGCTCTCTTGTAATCTGAAGGGACTAAATCAGTTACAATTACAGTGAAACCCTGCCTTTACACTTTTCAAGCGACTTCAAAAAAAATTGTGTAAAACAGAGGAAAATGTAAAATGTGGTAAATAACGTTTTAAGCTGTAAAAGCTACTTATGGGATACCCCCTTGCACTTTATGTATGATACATGTACATAACCGGCGTTAAAGACTTGTCAGGGGCTTGTTTATTATCGAATGAAGCTTTATTATCTGAGAAAATCTGCTGATGTAACTGGAACTGATAACTGTCTGGGAAGTAGGAGCATTTCACTCAATTTCATATGTCATAATCAATGTTTTTGAAAGCTGGACTAGTTACGTATTTTTTCAAGCTTAGCATGACGCATTTCGAGAATTTTTTTTCTCATTGTTGAGTGTAGATACGTACTTAAGTATTTTGTGTAGTGTTTGAATATGTATCATTTTGTGTCTCTTTCACTGTAATCATCTTTTGAGGTTATCAGGTACTGTGCCTCATCAATTATGTAGAAAACCACACACACACACACACACACACACACACACACACACACACACACACACACACACACACACAATCACTCACATTGTTTGTGTAATATCACAAAAAATACATATGCAAATACTGCACTTGATAGTGAGAATAAATTCTCGAAACATGTTTTGCTTACCATGAATGAAACACATAATTGGCACTACATTTAAAATAAAAACATTTGAGGAACGCAAAGTGAATGACGGTGTCAACTAACACTCCAAGTGGCCATACACCAAAGGTTGTCATGATGAAATTGCGTTTGCGCAGTAGAGGTAGTTTGCAAATGGTTGTTATTGGGCATGATATCTTCATTTGAATGAACCTAGTTACTCCCATCAGCCACCACGCCAAGTGGAACTTGGCGGCGGCAGCAGCAGCAGGAGATACGGCACGAATTTTTCTAACTTTTACTTGTAAAGACTACTGGATGGCCACCATCAAGCCAGTCATTTTTTCATAATGCGTAAATCGCGGGAAAATCATAAACATGTTGTTGCAAAATCAGGTGAAAATTGACATTGGGGGCATAGGAAATGTGACGGAACCAATTAAAAAATGTCGTAAACGGTGGGAAAACGTTAATTCCGGGAACATAACAGTGGGGTTACACTGTATTTTTAAGTGCCTCAAACATTTTTTAATGTTTTATTTAGGATGATATGTATGTATTCCAATGATATTAGTGTTTATAGTGTGCCGACTAATAGTGAAATAACCTTACATTTCAGAATGAAGTATTAGAATTTTAATTTTTTTATTTTCCAGAGTACCAGGCAGGGATGGCCCAGAGTTCGAGGTTGTTGCTGACAAAGACTCTCTTAAGCCAAAGGAAGAAGACCGAACGAGTGTTAATGGTAATTTTTCCACATCTCTAGTTATTCTCAAGCTTTTACGTAGTACAGATACAATTTTAATGCAAGGCTTCAAACAGCATGTTCTGTGAGCAGACAATGAGCACAGGCCTGTGAGCACCAAATACTGTACTCCCTCTATCTCCATCATCACAGCACAGTGTAGAAAGTGGAGAACCATGTGGAGAGTTGAGAGGGTATAGAACATATTTCTTTGCTTAATTAATTTTACAATGAGAAGCATCTAAGTCACTATACATGACATTTCATGGCCATAAATTAATCAAAGAAACTAAAAATGTAATGCTACCATTTAATTTTCTTATTAAGTAGTTACATATATCTCATTTTACTTAATTAGCCATTGCAGTGTAATAATTTTTAACTAACACTTGCACTCTCGATCTTCTTGCTCTTCTTCTCTTTTACAAGTGTGTCTATATTCGATAAAATCATTTGTGTGCTTTGTAGACAGAACATACAGTTCATGTTATGATGAAACAATGAGTTTTATTGTTCTTCAAGTGATAATTTCGTTTTGATTGCTTGTCTACAGTCAAAGTCTGTTATCCTGAAGTGAAGTGTTAAAGTTGTTCAAATGATCAGAATGGCTCTTTTCCATTAAGGCTGGCTCAGTTCAGGAACATATATTACTCATTTCTGTAAACATATTTATCTCATCCATAATATAGTAAAATCGATCTAACAGTTGGCCACAACTAAGCCAGGTCACCTCTGTAATAAGGTAGACTCCCAAACTGGCTGTGATTCAAGGAAGTTCTTAAATTGGCAGTGTTTAGAAGTCCATGTTTCCGTGTATGATTAGTCGTGCAAAAACTACCACTCATCACATTTCTCAACGAGAAAGTGGACATAGGTGATTTCATTGGATACTGCTGTTTTTCATTTTCCCTTTCAGTTGCACTACAAATCATGATCTGTTTCTCAAAATGGCTGGTAGTCTCTGCCAGAAATAGAAACTAATAAATTCCATGACAAACCCATATTTTCTATGCTTTCTTCAACACATCTAAGAATATCACATCCAGTTGTCGTGTTCTTCATTGACTACTAAGTCCAGGATTCTTCTCTGACCTCAAGTTCACTGTGTACACTGCAGCTCAATGTTACCTGCACTTTCGAGTTGTAAGGAGTGTGCAGCAAGCTGCGCAAGTTGATTCTGAATGTTATCCGCCATATCCTGTTTGCGACATGTGATTGTCATGTTTGATAACAGCAACCTCCTCTTCAAAAAGCTTTCTTTTAAAGTCTTACATCTCTGGCACATGCTGAGGTTTCTCACATTTCCCTTTTCCATATTTTTTGACGTGTTAAGATACGTAGTGCCTTTGTAAATTGAACTTCCAAAAAAGTATTCAGTGTCCTGTGACACACTAAACATTTTGCTAACTCATCTTTTTGTATAGAAAGATGGGATTCCTCTCTCTCTGCAGACTGAAGTGTGAAGACATTGTCAGTGTTATTCAGTGCTGCCTTGCAATTACTGCTATTAGGTGATACTGCTGTCAAAATGTGCCCACACCCCACCCACCTAGCCTCCCACCAAACAACCTACAAACCCACCAACCCATTTTGCAGTTGGTGCCTCTCCTCTATTGTCATGATCTGACTGTGCACACCTCTCTCTCTCTCTCTCTCTCTCTCTCTCTCTCTCTCTCTCTCTCTCTCTCTCTCTCTCTCCCTCTCCACCATGGCCACTACTGCTCTGCTCTCAAGCAGAAGCCTGAGCAGCTGTGGGTATTCTCACTCAAAACCAGTGAGTTAAGCTCTGTTTTAAGAATTGAAAGTGAACAGCAGTTCATATTTTGGTGATCGGTGCATGTTCTAAAATGCTGGAAATTTATTGTATAATTATATGCCGTTATTGGGTTTGGTATTTTTGTCATGAGGATTTTATTTATGCCAAAGGGACATGGAAAGTTGCATCTTTTAATACCTCTGTCTTCTATAACTTCAAGTTTTCTGTTATAATTTTTTTGTATGTGGCATCATATCTGATAATATTCCCTCAGTCCCATCTGGCATCTTCTCAGGGAAGAGATTCAGAAAGTTGTGAAGTCATGGTTGTATCTCCTTACAAGCTCAACTAGCCTTCCAAAACTTTCCAGAAGCCCAAAAAATAAATATGAGAAAGCAGTTCTGGTAATGTTGTGTACGCACACAGCATATGGAAATGTCTAGGATATCTTACTTCACCCAATTCCCGTAGCCTCTAAGTTATATAGACCATTGTTAAACATTCATTTTTACTGTAGAAATTCATAGTAACCTCCAAAAGGGATTAATACTCTCTGAAATTGGTGTCATCATTTTGTTTCATAACCTTGTCCTTCTCAGCTGAAATATTACCTACATTAGATAGAATAGTGTGCAGATTAGAAGGTGAGTGTGTGTCTCATTTCTTACTGCGAGAGGAGGATGGTATATTGTGCTGGCACTTGTGTGTTCTCTTTAAATTCCACACCACACTATTCAACTGTTATCTGCCTTGGCAGTAGTAACACTAGGTTATGCACTACTAGAAGACTGGTGTCTGTTTCTCAAAAAACTTTGGTACTCTGAAAGCTAGCATTGTCATTTGTTAATTTAATACTGGTGGTATTTATTTTACATCACCCAATAGTAACACCATTGTGTCTAAATGGCCTCACTGCTGTTAAACTAGCATAAAAAATCTATGTAAATGTTCTGACTGTACCCCGAAGCTCACATTACAGCTAAGCGTTACAGAAAGGTGCTATTTGGCAGATACATCATGCACTGTCCCTGGCCACTGTACATAACTTAACCATTTGTTTCTTATGTGCACATCACTTATTGAGGTGCACAGACATATATTGCCTGAAACTGGCTTCTTTTTGTTTACAGTTAACCTTTCTATGCATGGCAGTAATTTTCATAAGTTTTGTTTTTATCTGTATAAAATTAATTATACTCTGCTCTACATGATACTTTGTTTGTTGACAGTGGAAGCGGAATAGATTTATATTCATGCATCACATTCTCTAAAATTTATACTTAGGCCTGATTTATATTGTCTGCAGTAATTATTGGAGGGTTTATAGTTGAACACAGTTTCACAACCAGAATGTCTACTGTATTGACTGCCATTGATCTTGTGCAACTCTGATCATAAATGTGATGTAAGGCTTTTGTCTAGTTTTCCCGCACACTTCTCCAATAAAATGGTGTTGTAGTGTCCCATTAGTTTACCCTACGGCCTCCCTTTCCCTGGCTACACCCAGGGAGGAGGGACAGGGACACTTAGTCGCCACAAAGCCATTATTTGTGGCTGACAATATCAAAGACAAGTGTATGAAGCCTCTCAGTAAGATACAGTCGGGTTCCCTGTTGCTCAAAACTTCTTTAGCCACACAATCTGCAGGCATTTACGCTTGTGATCATCTTGGCAAAATTCCGGTGTCCTTTACATCTCAACAGTCTTTGAATTTGGTTCAGGGAGCCATTTTTCATAGGGACCTCATTCTTCAAACTAATAAAGTCTGGGCCAATCTTGAATGACGGGGCATTCATTTTGTTCGGTATATGCAGAAAAGCCATAAGGACCGTCACACCAATATCAGTGCCTTTATTCTGGCTTTTGAGGGAGATACCCTCACACAAAAGGTCAAACTTGTGTGTTGTCGACGTGACATGAAGCTGTACATCCCGCCACCCATGAGGTGCTTCTGGCGATCGGCTCTTGTCTTCTCGATGTATGGCAGACTCTCAGTGTATTAAGGAAGAAAAAAGGTGCAAGAGTATAAGTTGCCTGATCATTTATCTTGCACTGAGGCTCGTCAGAATTATGACAGACTTCATCCTGTACTGATAATTTCTACTTTTGCCTCTGGTATGTCCTTAACCCAGTTCCATCCCCCTCTCCCCCCCCCTCCCCTGCAGTTCCAACGCCCCACCCTCTCCAGTTTCTGATCCTTCTCGCCAGCTGAAAAAGTTTCTCCTTCATCGGCACGCACCGGCTCCCTCCTGGGACTCTTCTCCCCAGTGCCTCTCACGCTGGAGACCTGCTACCACAACTCAGCCACAGGACACAGGCTGTACGCCCCCCAAGGTAACCTGCTCTCTTTTGGTTCCCAGTCTTGGAGCATCCTGCTCTCACTCTATGCATTCGCCCACCTTTCCCTCTGTTCCCAAAGAGGTGCCATCTCCCCCCTCGCAACCTAAGTCTCGCAGTAGTAGCCAACCGAGACAGACACAGCAACAGGGAAGTAAACGGCTTTTGTCATCCAAGGGTTCCTAACCAGGAGCGAATTATATTGTATTATCCATTTGCTTTAATAGTTCAGTTTCTTGTGTTTCTGCGAATAAATTTAATATCTAATAGCCACAGTTGTCAGGCTTTGCATCGGAAAGTAACCCAATTTTGCGACATATTAAAACTTCCTAATCAGGGGCAAATTATTTAGTTCCACCTGAGTGCTTCGGTATATAGGTTTTTGAATATCTGCGTGTTACTAGACACAGTTCGTGCGTTTTCGTCAGAATCTACAGTTGAGTTGCGCAGCACGTGTCGATAGTCCATTTATCTACATAGTTTAGTTTTCCAGGGCCTTTAGTATGGACAGGGACTGAGATTGTTATGTGTGGATGCGAGCCAAGTTGGTGACACTTCGCTCTCAGCTTCAGGCTATGATGGCTTCAGTTACACAGCTTTAGGCTGCAGTGGATGGGTACCACTGTTGTGTCCAACGGACGTCCAGCACGTCAGAGTCCTCCGATCAGTCCTCACCAGTGCCCAACTGGCACTGAGGCTGACCCCTCACCTGTGGCCCAGAGCGAAGCAGGAGGCGAAAGACTTACCAGGCAGCCGCACGTAAGGCCTCCCCAGTTTGTCTGACAAACAGGTTCCAGGCGCTGTCTGTGGCTGACACTGTCTCTGAGCCAGATGCTGTCGCCTGTCCTGTTTCAGAGGAAACCACTCAGCCTGCAAGATATGGGCAAAGGCAGAGGGTGGGATTATTGGTAGTTGGGACATCCAACGTTAGTCACGTTATGGGGTCCCTTAGGGACGTGGCCGACAAGGAGGGTAAGAAATCCAATGTGCACTCTGTGTGCATACCTGGTGGAGTCATTCCAGATGTGGAAAGGGTCCTCCCATATGCCATGAAGAGCACAGGGTGCAGCCAACTGCAGATGAGCTAACCATTTGCAGCATAGTCAACAGGACCGATTGCGGACCTCTGGTACATAGCCGAGGGAGGGTCTGAATCAGAGGCTTAGACGGTTCTGCAACCGTGTCGGCTGCAGATTCCTCGACTTGCGCCAAAGGGTGGTTGAGCCTCGGGTTATGCTGAATAGGTCACGTGTCCACTACATGCAGGAGGTGGCTGCACGGGTAGCAGGGGCTGTGTGGTGTGGACTGGGTGGTTTTTTTAGGTTAGAGGATCTTGGGAAAACACAAGAAGGGCTTCAGTCACAAAGGGTGCAGGCTGAACACAGGAAAAACGTAAATAGAGGAACCATTGGTATAACAGTTGTAAATTGTCGTAGCTGTGTTGGGAAAGTACCAGAGCTCCAAGCGCTAATAGAAAGCACTGATGCTCAGATCATTATACGCTCTGAAAGCTGGATATAGGCTCAGCCGAAATTTTTGCGAAGAACCTAACGGTGTTCTGAAAAGATAGGCTAAACACGGTTGGCAGTGACGTGTTTGTTGCTGTCGGAAGTAGTTTAACTTGGCACAAAATTGAAGTAGATACTTCCTGTGAGTTAGTATGGGCAGAGGTCATTGTTGGCAACCGGAATAAAAAAATAATTGGATCATTTTACTGACATCCCAATTCAGATGATACAGTTGCTAAAAGGTTCAAAGATAACTTGAGTTTGATATCAAACATGTACCCGACTCATAGGATAATAGTTGGTGGTGACTTTCATTTACCCTCTATATGTTGGTGGAAATACATGTTTAATTCTGGAGGTGTGCATAAAATATCATCCGAAATTGTGCTAAACGCATTCTCTGAAAATTATTTTAAGCAGTTAGTTCGTGACCCCACACAAATGGTAAACGATTGTGAAAACACACTTGAGCTCTTAGCAACAAACCATCCTGAGTTAATAACGAGCATCAAAACCGATTAAACGATTAGTGAACACAGCGTTGACACTGTAATCACCAAATCCTTGAAAAATAAGCAAAAAATATTCAAAAAAGTAGATAAAAATTCACTTGACACTTTCCTGATGATGATGTGGCTTACATTCAAAGAAATAGTATCGGCAGCAATTGAGAGATTTATACTAAATAAATTAACAAACGACGGAGCTGATCCTCCTTGGTACGCAAAACGGGTTAGAACACTGTTGCAGAAACAATGGAACAAACATGCCAAATTTAGACAGGCGCAAAATCTCAAAGATTGGCGGTCTTTTACAGAAGCTCTGAATTTAGTGCGGACTTCAATGCGAGATGCCTATAACAGTTTCCACAACGAAACTTTGTCTCGAAACCTGGCAGAAAATCCAAAGAGATTCTGGTCGTATGTAAAGTAAATTAGCGGCAAGAAACAATCAGTGCCTTCTCTGCGCAATAGCAATGGAGATACTATCGAAGACAGTGCTGCCAAGGCAGAGTTACTAAACACTGCCTTCCGAAATGCCTTCGCAAAAGAAGACGAAATAAATATTCCAGAATTCGAATTGAGAACAGCTGCCAACATGAGTAACATAGAACTAAATATCCTTGGAGAAGTGAAGCAACTTAAATCACTTAATAAAAGCAAGTCTTCTGGTCCAGACTGAATACCAATTAGGTTCCTTTTGGAGTATGCTGATGCCTTAGCTCCATACTTAACAATCATATACAACCATTCGTTCAATGAAAGATCCGTACCCAAAGACTGGAAAGTTGCACAGGTCACACCAATATTCAAGAAAGGTAGTTGGAGTAATCCACTAAATTACAGGCCCATATCGTTAACATCGATATGCAGCAGGATTTTAGAACATGTATTGTGTTCGAACATTATGAATTACCTTGAAGAAAATGGTCTATTGACACACAGTCAACATGGGTTTAGAAAACATTGTTCCTGCGAAACGCAACTAACTCTTTATTCACATGAAGTGTTGAGTGCTATTGACAAGGGATTTCAGATCGATTCGGTATTTCTGGACTTCTGGAAGGCTTTTGACACTGTACCACACAAGCGGCTCGTAGTGAAACGGAGTGCTTTTGGAATATTGTCTCAGTTATGTGACTAGATTTGTGATTTCCTGTCAGAGAGCAAACAGTATGTAGTAATTGACGGAAAGTCATCAAGTAAAACAGAAGTCATTTCTAGTGTTCCCCAAGGTAGTGTTATAGACCCTTTGCTGTTCCTTATCTATATTAACGGTGCGTGAAATATCAGTTCCTTTAGCGGGCAGGTAGGTTAGAAAATTTTGAAAGGGAAATTGATAGGTTTAAGTTAGATATAGTGGGAATTAGTGAAGTTCGGTGGCAGGATGAAACGGACTTCTGGTCAGGTGAATACAGGGTTATAAATACAGGGTTATAAATACAGGATCAAATAGGGGTAATGCAGGAGTAGGTTTAATAATGAATAAAAAAAAAAGTAGGAATGCGAATAAGCTACTACAAACAGCATAGTGAACGCATTATTGTGGCCAAGATAGATACGAAGCCCATGCCTACCACAGCAGTACAAGTTTATATGCCAACTAGCTCCGCAGATGACGAAGAGATAGATGAAATGTATGATGCGATAAAAGAAATTATTCACGTAGTGAAGGGAGACGAAAATTTAATAGTCATGGGTGACTGGAATTCGTCAGTAGGAAAAGGGAGATAAGGAAACGTAGTAGGTGAATATGGACGGGGCAAAGAAATGAGAGGAAGTCGCCTGGTAGAATTTTGCACAGAGCATAACTTAATCATAGCTAACACTTGGTTCAAGAATCATAAAAGAAGGTTGTACACATGGAAGAATCCTGGAGATACTAGAAGGTATCAGATAGATTACATAATGGTAAGACAGAGATTTAGGAACCAGGTTTTAAATTGTAAGACATTTCCAGGGGCAGATGTGGACTCTGACCACAATCTATTGGTTATGAACTGTAGATTAGAAATGAAGAAACTGCAAAAAGGTGGGAATTTAAGGAAATGGGACCTGGATAATCTGAAAGAATCAGAGGTTGTACAGAGTTTCAGGGAGATCACAAGGGAAAAATTGATAGGAATGGGGGAAATAAATGCAGCAGAAAAAGAATGGGTAGCTTTGACAGATGAAATCGTGAAAGCAGCAGAGGATCAAGTAGGTAAAAAGATGAGGGCTAGTAGAAATCCTGGGGTAACAGAAGAAATATTGAATTTAATTGATGAAAGGAGGAAATATAAAAATGAAGTAAATGAAGCAGGCAAAAAGGAATACAAACGATTCAAAAATGAGATCGACAGGAAGTGCAAAATGGCTAAGCAAGGTTGACTAGAGGACAAATGTAAGGATGGAGAAGCATGTGTCACTAGGGGTAAGATAGGTACAGCGTACAGGAAAATTAGAGGCCTTTGGAGAAAAAAGAAGCACTTGCATGAATATCAAGAGATCAGATGGAAACCCAGTTCTAAGCAAAAAAGGGAAAGCAGGAAGGTGGAAGGAGTAAATAGAGGGTCTATACAAGGGCGATATTCTTGAGGACAGTATTATGGAAATGTAAGAGGAGGTAGAAGATGAAATGGGAGATATGATACTGCATGAAGAGTTTGACAGAGCACTGAAAGACCTAAGTTGAAACAAGGCCCCGGAGTAGACAACATTCCATTAGAACTACTGATAGCCTTGGGAGAGCCAGCCCTGACAAAACTCCACCATCTGATGAGCAATATGTATGAGACAGGCGAAGTACCCTCAAACTTCAAGAAGAATATAATAATTCCAATTCCAAAGAAAGGTGCTGACAAATGTGAAAATTACTGAACTATCAGTTTAAACAAAAGCAAAACGAGGATAATGGAATGTAGTCGAATTAAATCGAGTGGCTGTGGGAATTGGATTAGGAAATGAGACACTTAAAGTAGTAAAGGAGTTTTGCTATTTGGGGAGCAAAATAACTGATGGTGGTTGAAGTAGAGAGGATATAGAATCTAGACTGGCAATGGCAAGGAAAGTGTTTCTGAAGAAGAGAAATTTAAGGGTCAGGAAGTCGTTTCTGAAAGTATTTGTATGGAGTGGAGCCATGTATGGAAGTGAAACATGGACGATTAATAGTTTGGACAAGAAGAGAATAGAAGCTTTTGAAATGTGGTGCTACAGAAGAATGCTGAAGATTAGGTGGGTAGATCACTTAACTAATGAGGAGGTATTGAATAGAATTGGGGAGAAGAGAAATTTGTGGCTGAACTTGACTAGAAGAAGGGATCAGTTGGTAGGACATATTCTGAGGCATCAAGGGATCACCAGTTTATTATAGGAGGGCAGTGTGGAGGGTAGAAATCGTAGAGGGAGACCAAGAGATAAATACACTAAACAGATTAAGAAGGATGTAGTTTGCTTAGTGTACTGGGAGATGAAGCAGCTTGCACAGGATAGAGTAGCATGGAGAGCTGCATCAAACCAGTTTAAAGACTGAAGACAACAACACCTAAATTAAGGATTTTGGGAACAATTTGAGCAGCTATATTTAGTTGTTTGCAGGTGAAGTCATTTATCGACTAATAAAGTCATCAGAAGACCAAAACGAACTTCAAAACGATTTAGGTGAAATATCAGAATGATGCAGAAAGAGCCCTAAATAACGAAAAGTGTGAGGTCATCCACATGAGTGGTGAAAGGAACTCGTTAAACTTCGGTTACACGATAAATCAGTCTAATCTAAAAGCTGTGAATTCAATTAAATACCTAGGTATTACAATTACGAACAACTTGAATTGGAAGGAACACACAGAAAATATTGTGGGGAAGGCTAACCAAAGACTGTGTGTTATTGACAGGACACTTAGAAAATGTAACAGTCCTACTAAGGAGACTGCCTACACTATGCTTGTCCATCCTCTTTTAGAATATTGCTGTGTGGTGTGGGATCCTTACCAGATAGGACTGACGGAGTATATCGAAAAAGTTCAAAGAAGACAGCATGTTTTGTATTATCGCAAAATATGGGGGTGTGTGTCACAAATGATACAGGATTTGGGCTGGACATCATTGAAAGAAAGGCATTTTTCGTTGCGACGGAATCTTCTCACGAAATTCCAATCATCAACTTTCTCCTTCAAATGCGAAAATATTTTATTGACACCGACCTACATAGGGAGGAACAATCACCATGATAAAATAAGGGGAACCAGAGTTCGTACGGAAAGAGATGTGTGTTCATTCTTTCTGCGCCCTGTACGAGATTGGAATAATAGAGAATTGTGAAGGTGGTTCGATGAACCCTCTGGCAGGCACTTAAATGTGTTTTTGCAGAGTATCCATGTAGATGTAGATTAGTCTGACATCTTATTTGTGGATATCTCCCATCCTTGTTAATGACGGATGGCAGCCCAGTGGCATGGTTGGCTCCAGCCTGTTTGCCTCCCATTTGGATATCCACTCTGAGCTTTTCAATGGAACTGTAGTGGATACTACCATCATCTTCCAGAGTTGCAATCCCTCATTGCCTTTTACTCAGCAGCTTGTCGATCTCCAGGAATCTCATTTTACTGATGCTTACTCACCAACAATTCATGGGGTCCATTTTATTTTTTTTTATTTTTCAAGAACCGGGTGGCCCCGAGGGCTTCCAGTGGTGTTTGCAGATTGGTCTGTATGGATATTGTTAGAACTTGGAGCCTACTCTGTAGCACATTGGAAGCAGTTGCCGTCAGAGTCCACTTAGACTCTGCAGTCACGGTTTGCAATCTCTATTTCCCTCCTGACAGTCTGCTGCCCTAACTGCCCTTCTTCAGCACCTTGGCTTGGGGAGTTTAATGCCTATCACCCGTTGTGGGACAATACTTTTTCATCTAATCGGAGGCTCCAGATTGAATAATTTCTTGTAGACCACGACCTGTCCCTTCTTAATGATGTTTCCCCTACCCATTTTATTGCCAAGTATGGCACTTTCTCTGCCATTGGTCATTCACTCTGTTTCCCTTCCCATCTTCTTTTCTTACACTAGTCGCTACAGGGCGACCTCTATGATAGTGACCACTTCCCGTAAAAACGATCTCTGTGTCCATTCCAGGTGTGGATTTGCAGCTTTGTATCAAATCCCTTTTTGCTTAATCATGGGCCAACTCTTGGGAGGCTACCCCCTTTCTAATAAACTTTGCATAATCAAGGAGACTCCCACCATGTGATATTCTTCTGCCTAGCTCACCGGTGGGAATCTGCCATCTTCTGTCGTCTTCCTATTGGCCATACTAGGTTGAACCAGAGTTTCTTAACCTGCAAAGAGCCTCCTCCTCCTCCTCCTTTGTAATTGCGGAGCTTCCCTCACGATAGTCCATATTTTGCTGGACTCGCCCCTGCCTTTTGGCCCTTCACACTAAATACACCTTCCAACAACCTTCCTTGTCAGAGTGATTGAGGATGACTCTCATATGGTTGTGTCTGTCCTCGGTTTTCTTTGCAAAAATGGTTCATCCTGTCAGGTTTAAGTCTTTTAATTTTCCTCAGGAATTTGGGTCCCTCAGTTATTGTAGAAATTGGTTACAGTCGCCTTGACCTTTTCTTTGCAGCAGCCAGGTTCTCCCTGATTTTTCCCTACATTTTGTGTGGTCTATTGTTCAGTTTTGTTAACCCTTTTCTTGTGTCTTCTCTCACTAGTGTGGTCCTTGTTGTATCGTGATGCTGGTATGGTGTAGGTGTCAGGAGAGGTTGGTAGCATTGCTGGTGTCCCACCTTACGTAGTGTTACTGGGGCACCCTGGATCTTCCTGTTTCTCCGTACCACACTCCTGTTCTTCCTCTTTCTGCTGCCCTGATCTCCCTTTTCCCTCTTTGTTCGTCAGTTATCCCTTCTCCTTAACTGGACTGTGCCCTTTGTGTTGTTTCTCCCTTGATTCTGTCCTCTTAGATCATGGGACTGATGGCCTCGCTGTTTAGTTCCTTCCTCCCCCTCCCCCCACCGCACCCCCTGCAAAAAAAAAAAAAAAAAAAAAAAAAAAAACAAAAACATATACATATATATATCAGAAAAGGAATTATTTATGAAGTATATGCAATTGTCATTGGGAATTGCTGTGGTGAAATGTTCTGTTTATTTATTTTTTTTTTTAAATTGGCCTTTTCATTTAAAGTAATGTCATTGTTTTGTTATATATGTTAAAATTACATAAAGGGCAAGTCAAATTACAATGAACTGAAATCACAGATACATTGAAAGTAACTTATCGTAAGAAATTTGTGTAATACAGATACCACTGATGATGCTCAATGCTGAAACTAGTCTGGTGAAATAAAATACTACCACAAAGCAGCTTTTGTTGAATAATTAATTAATAAAATTGCATATTTTACAATTTTTCCAGCTGCAGGACACCAAATGTGAAAGACATTCTATCTCTAGGATTCACTGTATTACAAACAAAGATTCCAAGACTTACCAAGCGGGAAAGCGCCGGCAGACAGGCACATGAACAAAACACACAAACACACACACAGAATTACGAGCTTTCGCAACTGGCAGTTGCTTCGTCAGGAAAGAGGGAAAAATGAAAGGATGTGGGTTTTACATTCACTGTATTACATTAGATAATTACTATGCCTATTGAGTTTTTCCACTCCATCCATCCCTGCCAGGTGCAAAAATTATTCCAAGTCATCTGGTTGAAAGTCAGATGTCCATAACAAGCCCAGTGTGTTTTAATTTTTCTTCATATCTTTTACGATCCTACTTTTAGTGATGTTTTAGAACACTACACTTTTAAATCTAATGTGCCCTTATAATAATGAGAACTTATGAATAAATCACATCACAAAATTACCAAGTACATTACTGTATCATTCGGTTTAGGTGGAGGAGTATTGTGTATTTATTCAAATAAGTCAGCTAGTGCTCTGAAATTATGCTGATGTCTTATTTCCAAATGAAATTTTTACCATATTGTTACTGTCAGGCTAATCTAAGATTAACTTGCTGAATTCTGTATGCTGCAGATAAATCTGTTATCACAGTGTGCAAAGTAATTGTCAGATCGTATATGCTTCCATTCCACTCCTTAGGCCCTCCAGTATTATGCATTTTTATATTAATTTTTCTTACAGGCGCCACGGACAATGACGACGATGACATTGAAGTTGTTGATGCTGATGGTGTTAATGAGATGATAACAACTGACCGAGAAGGAAAGAAACGGAAGTCAACCAGTGATGAAGAAAACAGTATTTCAAAGAAACCTAAACTTCAAGACAGTGATATTGAAATTGTTGAGGTCTGATAATGGGACACCTGAATTGTGATAAATCTTACACTGCCACCAGTTGTCAATTGTTGGCAAACTACATTATTACTATTAAGACTCAGGTACTGTTTTAACCTTGAATGTAAGGATATTCCTGAATTGATGTGAGTGATAAGGATTTCAGTGTCATAATGTGTAATAATGCTGAATACATGTCTCTTAGTATTACTTGTGAAACATTGTATGGAACAGTATATGACGATGATTATTACATAAGTAGAAACAAAAGAAATATTTCATTAACACAGTAGCACCAGTCCTGTTTGAATCTCGTAACACCATCTATTGATAACTGAATTATGGAAAAAAAATGTGTATAAGGTACTGTGTACTTACCAGTTTATACAGAATGAATTTGTGCAGTATTCAATATATGAGAACTTCCTTTTTTGTTTTTAAAATAAAATACATCAGATTTTGTCATTTACTCATCATTTACAAATTAATTATTTCATTGGCCACTTTTCTTTAACTTACACTGCTTAAAATGAATTGTGTAATGTGCTAACGAATGGAGAAAAAAGATAAAAATTTGAATTTTTCAGTCACATTGATGTGACCACCACACACATTCGATGTCATTGTGCAATAACCACTCATGGACAGCAAGTGGTAGCTAGTAGCACTGGAAGGCGTGTAAAGTGGTTGGTTGGTTGGTTTTTTTTGTTTTTTTTTGGGTGGGGTGGGGGGGTGGGGATGTAAGAAACAGTGCAGTACACTGCAGTCTTTGTCATAATGTGTAAATGGAGTGATTTATCTGACATCTAAAAGGGCACGATCATTGGCTTTGGGCCAGGGGTGGCAGCATTCCCACAATGACAAAGTTTGTAAACTGTTAACATGCCAGCCTGGTTAAAGTATACTGTGTGTGGCAAAATGTCAGTATCAAAACTGGTGCCATTGCAACTGTAGTGCAGCAGTGGCCATAGATGACAGGGGTGAACGCTGGATACAGACTTGTATTGGCAGACGTGCAACTGTTGAATGACAACAGCCCAGAGGAACCAAGGACTATCAATGGTGTCACTTTAACAGCCATTAAGTGAACGTAGCTGTCTATGTGCCTCTGCAGCAGGCGCAAGCTCCATGCACTCAGCATGACTGCTGTTCATGGGCACCGAAGGCTGGAATTCGCGCTGGAGGCCTTTTCGACAAAAAATGAGAAATGTATGAAAGCAAACAACCTGCAACAATCTTTGGAAGGGTCCAGGCCAGAGGAGAGAGCATTAGCCTCGAGAATGTTTTCGTGGAATTCCATGGGTGATCTCGTCATTCTGGAATGCACAGTTGATGAATAAAAGTTTGCATCTATCACTGAGGACCATCTCCACCCCTACATGCAATTTGTTGCATGTTGGCACGATGGCATCTACCAGCAGGACAGTGCAATGTGTCACCCAGCTTGCAGTGTATGTGCGTAGTTCAAAGAGCACCAAGATGAGTTTACTACACTCCCCAGGCCACAAGATTCCCCAGATTTAAACGCAACCGAGTATCTGTAGCACCACGTCAGTTGGGCTTTATGCATCATGGATCCCTGTTGGTACTTTCTAGAACCTCATGGGTGGTTGTCTTGCATATCTTACTGTGGTCCACGCTGCAAAAGGCTGTTATTCAGACTTTTGACAGGTGGTCTCTTTAATGTGACTGGACAATGTACTTGCAACTGATAGCAAAGAAGCGAGAGAATAGTTCCTCCTGGCTTTGTCATACATCTCTCAGGTTCATATCAATTGTAATGTAATTTCAATATCTTGTGACTGACATTTTAGCAAGGAAAGTGCTAGGGTGTGGCTGGAGCTAATAATACTCCTTTCACAAGCACTTAAATGTTCGTTGTGTTTGTCACCTGTTTTGTAGGTGCATGCATAGCCTTGTCAAGCAATTCTGGCTGCTTATGAACAGTACTGTTCCCCACAACTGCAGTCTGTCTATTATAAAGCACCTTTATTCCATAGGAACATTCATTAAATCCTTTAGTTTTATCCTTTGTGAATGATTTAAGAGGAACCAAACTGGAAATGACAATCACCTTGTAAACTCCCCCCAGTTTCGCACCGAACTATATTATTCGCATACGCTGTGGGTGAAGTTACATTTTAATTATTTTAGCATAATATATTTCTTTCCTCCTCGTCGTGCAACTCATTGTTGTCCACTTCCGTTATTGTGAGAACTGCTAAATGATAACATCTCCTTTCTTAAATTGTTGTTGTCTTCAGTCCTGAGACTGGTTTGATGCATCTCTCCATGCTGCTCTATCCTCTGCAAGCTTCATCTCCTCCCCGTACTTACTGCAACCTACATCCTTCTGAATCTGCTTAGTGTATTAATCTCTTGGTCTCCCTCTACGATTTTTATCTTCCACGCTGCTCTCCAATGCTAAATTTGTAATCCCTTGATGCCTCAGGACATGTCCTACCAACCGGTCCCTTCTTCTTGTCAAGTTGTGCCACAAACTCCTCTTCTCCCCAATTCTATTCAATACCTCCTCATTAGTTATGTGATCTACCCATCTAACCTTCAGCATTCTTCTGTAGCACCATATTTCGAAACATTCTGTTCTCTTGTCCAAGCTATTAATCGTCCATGTTTCGCTTCCATACATGGCTACACTCCATACAAATACTTTCAGAGACAACTTCCTGACACTTAAATCTATACTCGATGTTTACAAATTTCTTCAGAAACGCTTTCCTTGCCATTGCCAGTCTACATTTTGTATCCTCTCTACTTCGACCATCATCAGTTATTTTGCTCCCCAAATGTCAAAACTCCTTTGCTACTTTAGGGTGTCTCATTTCCTAATCTAATTCCCTCAGCATCACCCGACTTGACTCAAGTCTCATACATCTTGTTCACCAGGTGGTAGAGTTTTGTCAGGACTGGCTCTCCCAAGGCCGTCAGTAGTTCCAATGGAATGTTGTCTACTCCCGTGGCCCTCTTTCGACTCAGGTCTTTCAGTGCTCAGTCACTCTTCACACAATATCGTATCTCCCATTTCATCTTCATCTACATCCTCTTCCATTTCGATAATATTGTCCTCAAGTACATCGCCCTTGTATACACCCTCTATATACTCCTTCCACCTTTCTGCTTTCCCTTCTTTTCTTAGAACCGGGTCTCCATCTGAGCTCTTGATATTCAAACAAGTGGCTCTCTTTTCTCCAAAGGTCTCTTTAATTTTCCTGTAGGCTGTATCTATGTTACCCCCTAGTGAGATAAGCCTCTACATCCTTACATTTGTCCTCTAGCCATCCCTACTTAGCCATTTTGCACTTCCTGTCGATCTCATTTTTGAGACGTCTGTATCCCTTTTTGCCTGCTTCATTTACTGCATTTTTATGTTTTCTCCTTTCATCAATTAAATTCAATATTTCTTCTGTTACCCAAGGATTTCTACTAGCCCTCGTCTTTTTACCTACTTGATCCACTGCTGCCTTCACTACTTCATCCCTCAGAGCTACCCATTCTTCTTCTACTGTATTTCTTTCCCCCATTCCTGTCAATTGTTCCCTTATGCTCTCCCTGAAACTCTGTACAGCCTCTGATTCTTTCAGTTTATCCCAGTCCCATTTCCTTAAATTTCCACCTTTTTGCAGTTTGTTCAGTTCTAATCTACAGTTCATAACCAATAGATTGTGGTCAGAGTCCACATCTGCCCCTTACAATTTAAAACCTGGTTACTAAATCTCTGTCTTACCATTATATAATCTATCTGATACCTTCTAGTATCTCCAGGATTCTTCCATGTATACCACTTTCTTTTATGATTCTGGAACCAAGTGTTAGCTATGATTAAGTTGTGCTCTGTGCAAAATTCTACCACACAGCTTCCTCTTTCATTTCTGTCCCCCAATTCATATTCACCCACTGTTTCCTTCTCTCTCTTTTCCTACTCTCAAATTCCAGTCACCCATGACTATTAAATTTTCACCTCCCTTCACAACCTGAATAATTTCTTGTATCTCATCATACATTTCATTAATTTCATCATCATCTGCAGAGTTAGTTGGCATATAAACTTGTACTACTGTAGTTGGCCACAATAATGTGTGCACTATGGTGTTGGTAGTAGCTTACCCGCACTCCAATTTTTTTATTCGTTATTAAACCTAGTCCTGCATTACCCCTATTTGATTTTGTATTTATAACCCTGTATTCACCTGACCAAAAGTCGTTTTCCTCTTGCCACCGAACTTCACTATATCTAACTTCAACCTATCCATTTCTCTTTTTAAATTTTCTAACCTACCTGCCCGATTAAGGGATCTGACATTCCACGCTCTGATCCATAGAACGCCAGTTTTCTTTCTCCTGATAACGACATCCTCTTGAGTAGTCCCCGCCCGGAGATCCGAATGGGGGACTACTTTACCTCCGTAATATTTTACCCAAGAGGATGCCATCATCATTTAATCATACAGTAAAGCTGCATGTCTTTGGGAAAAATTACGGCTGTAGTTTCCCCTTGCTTTCAGCCATTCGCAGTACCAGCACAGCAAGGCCGTTTTGGTTAATGTTGCAAGGCCAGATCAGTCAATCATCCAGACTGTTGCCCCTGCAACTACTGAAAAGGCTGCTGCCCCTCTTCAGGAACCACACGTTTGTCTGGCCTCCAACAGATACCCCTCCGTTATGGTTGCAGCTACGGTACGGCTGTCTGTATCGCTTGTAATATAATTTAAATTTCCACCCAAAAGCACATTCAACACAGTGCCGAAAAATACACGTCTTTCGTATGAAGACAACAGAGAGAGAGAGAGAGAGAGTAATCAATTAGTTGTTAATAAACACACCTATCCAAAAGTAAAAAAAAAAAGAACAAAATTATTTATAAAAGTCAGTTGCTGGCGCAGCGCTCTTCTGTGTGCGCGATCATGAATTATATCTTTGTATTGTATTGGCAGAGGCGCGGTAGTCAAAGTACCATTACAATGCCTCCTCTACTGACATGCTCCGCAAGTGAGCGTGACATTATAGAAAATTAACATACATACATATATATGAAAAAATAAGAAATTTATGTATTACAAAAAATATTTCTGAGCACAATGCTCTTTGCACATCAGTCTTTTTGGTGTGCATCTTCTTTAGGAGTCGTAACATTAATGTCTTTGAATTGCAGCGTATTATCGTTGCTTAGCACAGCGTTTGAATTCAGTTCACATGATTCGTGTTTACAATGGAATTAATTCAAACAATAAATGTTTCTATTATATTGCTCGAATGTCTGTAAACATAGTATCGGCTTCTGTGTGTGTGTGTGTGTGTGTGTGTGTGTGTGTGTGTGTGTGTGTGTGTGTGTGTGTGTGTGTGTATACTGCCTGGATCTCTTGCGTGTGACTTGAAGAAAGTCCAAAGTTTGTTCAATGTGTCAACACGAAATTGTGATCTCCAGCAGTCGAATTTTGGTGGCGTCCACCGGGGTATAAATGGTCAATGAGGGCATAGGAAACACCTCACTGCATACGACAGGTGATGAGCTTGTCATTTACACCAATCTGAAGACCTGCACCATACACTTCAAGGTATATTGAAACTACGTAAATATTTCTTAACCAGTGTTCCATCACTTTGGTTTCTTCTTTGCATTTTCAGTTCCATGTATATGAATCATGTGCTACATGCACAAGTCCTTTGCAGTTCATTAACATCTCCTTAAAATACATTTCTTGATACAATAAGTACATAAATATACAAATATTTTCAATTAATCATTACATGAGATATTTACATTGTTGTCATATAGTAAATATACAGAATTAAATGAAAAATATAGTGAATTTTTATGTTACATTTAATATCATTGTGCTGACAAGTGAATTATTTTTCATTAAGATTGAAATAAACATTTTATTTGTTAGCTCATTATTTTTCCTTCCCCCCCCCCCCCCCCCCCCCCTTTCGTTAAACTTGCAACACTTAAGATAATTGTGGCAACTCGTTAGAATATTCAACTTAAAATTCATCTTGCCTCCTGGAATAAAATATACACACATTTCAAGCTTCAAGACAGCCCTCTGTAGGCGGATAGGTTCATGGGATGGTTGCTGACTACTTCATAAAGTACTACTAGTAAAGTCATCGCCTACAGCGGACTACACAAAATAAAATACGATCGACAAAATACATGTTTACTTAATATAATGTAAGATTTCCTATACCTAATACCGTTTCTGAGTGTGGTGTCTGCACTATTGCTGTTTCTAAGAGTGGTACCCCTCTATTACTGTTTCTAAGAGTGGTGCCCCTCTAAATATCTTAGGATCTTACAAATATGTACATCAGTGTGGTAAGTGTGTATCTATATCTAGTTAAAGTCAATCATGTTCCTATAAAGTTTGTGTCGTTCATCTCCTTCCTTTCACGAGTATCAAGCAATATAAATAAATGTTTTACTTAATAAATAAATAAATAAATAAATCTTAGATAATTTCTGCTGTGTTCCATGCTGTATATCCATTCTGTATTTACCTTGTGGCTCCTGTAAAATTCTATTCATAAATAAATGTGTGTATGTCTCTCCATACTGTCAGATAATCACAAATTATATAATGTCAAATATTTCATCAACATGTATAAATTTTTCTAAGGGAGGGATGAGAGTATGAACCGCAACAGAGGACTGACGTTTTGTTTTCTCCTTATTCTCCTTTCTATTTAATGGTGCATTAGTTCAGTACAGTTGATGAGCTTTAATTATGCCATTAGATGACTGCTAAATATGTTCTCTTAAATAATTCTTCCAATCTGAAGTGTCAAGCCAAAAATTTCATTACACGTTCCCATTAGATTAGTGTTATAGATTTAAATCTTCTGGTATATTTCCAACAGTGGCTGCTGTAAAAAAATTCTTTCCACATAAATCTACTTTCACCTTTAGTTATAAGAATATATAAGACATCACATAAGTTATTATCTCAGGCATACCAATCTTTCAATAACTAATATTCTTTCCACTACTTTCATTCTGTATTCCATGAGTACATGTGATATAGCGCTCAAATCTAGTTTCTCTCCTCTCAACTTATTCTCAATTACTCATAACATTCTCACCTATCCATTATTCATTCTTCACGAAATAACAAAATTAATGCTCAGCATTTTGCATATATATTTTCCTCTTATTCATCGTCATTTACTTTTTTACTTCAACAACAATAATAATAATGATAATAATAATAATAATAATAATACCCTTTTCTCATCTTATATTCCATTTACCTCTCTCCATATTACTGTTTATCCTCCTATTAAACTAAAATTACATTCACTCATCTCATTCAGTCACTCATATCAACATTACTATTATCACATGCCTCCTAAAGAAAATAGTTCTGTTCAGTTCTCTGCCTCCTCTAATGTCTTTATGCCCTAATAGCAACTCCTCTTATAACCAAATATCTAATTAGCTATTGGATGGTTCACATTGCTTTCTAGACTTACCTGCATTCATTAGATTGTAAGTATCTCTATAACTTCGATGTAGGCTTATCATAACTGTATATCATATTAATTATCTTCTCCTCATTAGCTAACATTTTACTGTATGTATTTTTTCAAATGTCTGTGTGGATTTAGACCTCTGGGTTTATGTGTTAATGGATATTCTAATGAATAACAGCCAGGGTGTGGAATATTTGCAGTTCGGTATGGTCCAGAGTAGAAGACCTGCCATTTCCTGTTTAAGTGTTTCAGTTTTGTGGTTTTGGGATGTGTTCTTAGTAAAACTAACTCAACTTGAAATGTTTGTGCTTTCCTGACACCTCAGTCATATTTCTGCTTTCTTTCCTTAGCTTTGTCACATAATGTTGTGTAAGCTTGTCTTACCTTTTCTTCTAAACTAACATGATTTGTTGTTGCTGTAAATTTAGGTAGAGGGTCTGTCCATTCATTTCTTTCTGTTTTATCCATAATTAATTCAGTTGGTGTGTATCCAGTAGAAATGTGAGTTAAGTTGTTCACTATTTGTTCAAATGGTGCTAGGTATTCTACCCATTTTGTGTGCTTCTCTGGTGTGTGTGTGTGTGTGTGTGTGTGTGTGTGTGTGTGTGTGTGTGTGTGTGTGTGTTTGTGTTCTCATAAACTGTCCAAATTCTCGAAATGTTCTTTCTACTGGGTTTCCTGCTGCGTGAAATCTTGAAATTAAAATATGTTTAACATTCTGTTCTTCAATAAAAGTCTTCCATTTTAAACTGGTAAAATATGCTGCATTATCCTTGATCGTAACTTCAGGTATTCCTATTCTTACAAAATAATCTGTTGATAGATGTCTGGTAATAGCAGTGGTAGAAACTGAATGTAAAGCACATAATTTTAAATACTTTGTGAAAACGCCTAACACAGCAAGGGTGTATTTCATTCATCCACGTGCTTGTGGATAGGGTCCTGCAATATCTAAAGAAATTAGCTGTAATGGCCTCTTAGCTATGATTGGATGCAATTCATTCATGCTTGTGCAATTAGAATATTTGGCTTTCTGACATATGATGCATTTCCTAATATTCCTCAATACTCTTTGCCTTAAATTTGGAAAATAGCAATATTGTATAATCTTATCTCTACATTTGGTTACGCCATAGTGGCCCTAAGTTCTGTGTGTAAATAAAATAAAATCATCAACATGAGCTTCAGGTAAGCAAACACACCAATGCTGTGATTCAGGGTTTCGTCGGTGAAATAATACTTCTTTGTGTAATGTGAAATATTTTTCAAGATATCGGTCAGTTCCTGCACGTAATTTATTCTTTATCTGGTTCCACCTGGGATCACGGTCCTGCAATATGGCTAACTTCCTGCACATGTTTTTGTAGTAAGGTGCAAATGTACCATCATACATAAGTAAAATTTTGAAATCTGATGTTTGTTCTGTCACATCTGAAAATTCTTGTAGGCCTTGTGGCAAACTAGATAAGAGCATCGGCTATAATATTGGATTCTCCTTTTACATATATAATATCAAAATCATATTCTTGTAGTGATGCACACCAGCGTGCAAGACATGAATGTAATAACTTGCATGATAGCAGGAAAGAAAGAGCTTGATGATCAGTATAAAGCTTAGTATGTTTTTTCCCATAGCAAGTAGCGAAACTTGCGAAATGCCCATACTGTGGCAAGTGTTTTGTGCTCGGTCATTGAATATGACTTTTTACATTCAGTGAGTGTGCGGCTAGCAAAACTGATAGGTTTGACAACTGTTTGTTCATTTTCTACATGAATTTGGAATAAAAATGCTCCGAGCCCATAGGAACTTGCATCTGTTACTAGGCAAAACAACGGTGCATTTACTAAAGCATTCTTAATCGCTTCAAAATCTGTCTGACAGAAGTCTGTCCATTTCCAAATATTATTTCTTTTGAGTAAAGATAGATGATGTGGACTATTAAGAAGGTGGTAGGGCACAAATTTCCTGAAGAATGAAGATAGGCCAAGAAAGGCTTTGAGTTGTTTACGATTCTGTGGGGATGGAAAATTCTTAATTGCATCATTTTTTCTTGAGTCTGGATAAATGCCTTCAGTTGATATGATGTGATTTCTCTCCTCCCTAATTTCGTCTTTGGCAAATTGATAGTGACACCTGCGTCAGAAAATTTAGTGAGAAGTTGAGTCAGAAGTTGCTTCAAAAGATTAACATGTTCTTCCCAAGTAGTGGTGACAATGACAATGTCGTCAACATAAACTGTGATTTGAGATAACAATTGTGGTCCAAGAACAGCATCTAAGGCTTCAATAAATAATCCAGCACTCACTCGTAGACCAAAGAGTAGAACACAAAATTGATAACTATGTCCCTCACATAGAAATGCAGTGTATTTACAGCTGTTTTTATGGAGGTTCACCTGCCAAAACGATGAGCGGAGGTCGATATTGGTTAAATACTGTACATTATGAAATTTTAAAAGTTGTTGTTCGAAATTTATAGGTCGTGTGTTGATTGGGATTATAACTTTGTTAATTTCTCGTGCGTCCAGCACTAACCTTACACTACCATCCTCTTTATTAACTGCTAGGATCGGACTGCAATATGGTGAATGTGACCTTTCAATGATACCCCAAGCTTGCATTCTTTCAATCTCTTTCAAAACTGCGGGTTTCTTTGACCAAGGAACATTATAATATGTTCTACAGTATGTTTTGTGTGGTTTAATGTCTATCTCATAAGTATAGCCTCTAATTATTCCAGGTTTCTCCACAAATACCTCAGCAAATTGCTGCAAAACTTCAAGTAATTCAAGTTGTTGTTCCTTCGTCATATATTCAGATTCTGTGCATTTCTCATATAAATCATTAGGTTTAATTCCCTGAGATACAGCTTCATTAAAAGTCAAATCACATATGTTTGTTGCTGGTGGATACACAAAATGTAAATGTTCAAACTTACCTTGTTTACTGTTGAAGTTTTACCCTGTGTTAACTCTATTGTCAGTTGTTGTTGGTTTACAGTTTCCCTTTTCCTAAATCTATGATTGCTTGATATTCATTCAAAAAGTCAATTCCTGATATGCAATGCATAACTAATTTGTCTACTACCAGAAAACTGTAATTGAGTGGTATATTTGAAAATGTGAAGCTAATTATAGCTTGAAATTTCACATTCTTTGATTTGTTACCGGTTGCACTTATAACATGACAATTCTGTTCTGGCAATGTTTGTATGTTCATTATTTGTTTGAGTTCATTATATAAGGACATTAAAATCACACTTGCTGCTGCTCCTGTATCTCACATTACTTCCACTTCATAACAACCAATCATAACTCGTGTTATAGCCTGAATAATCTTCTTTGTTTTACTGGTACTATTAATATCTACATCCTGATACAATTCTTTTTCTATTTTCTTACTTTCATCATATCGGAGAAAACAAATCGTCGGTTCCGTTGCGCTCTGCTCCCTATCAACCGTAACTCTAGCTCTAACTCGGTCGTCGTTTGTTTTCTGGCAAATTCGGTTTTTGCTGCGGGTTGGGTCATTGCCCAACTCAATAATATTTACATTTCTGTCGCGCGTCACCCAAGTATCAGCTGTTTGGTAGTTGACATTATGTCGCGTCGCATTGGGAGTTCCGTTAGGTAGGAATTGAGTGTTGCTGTATTGCATGTGCCGTGGCGGTGCTCCATTGTGATTTCCCCATACATTATTTTGCCCATGACTGTAACTGGTATTGTCATTACTGTTATTCCTGCGATACACGTTTGGATGTCATTGGATGTTGTTTCTCTGAAAATATCCTGGATGGTACCTGTTATCCTCTCTTCTTTGATATCTATGATTTCGGTTCCTCCTTCTGTTGTTGTTATTTTGAATATAACTGTTATTGTTCTGATTGTAATTACTGTTCAGATAACCATTATAGTAATAATTACCATTTCCTTGCCAATGCTGCGAGTTGTTTCTCCTAATATTGAATGGATTTGTCCCAGTGTAGTGCAAATTGTTTCTTTGAGTGTTTTGTTGTGGTATCGGAGGCGGATTCCAATAGCCTCTGTCATTTCTGTTGTTGTTCATACGCGAATTGCTTGGATGGATCGGATACAATTGATTGAAATTCCCGATCTCATCTCTGTAAACATCACCTGTCTCATCAACATGACTGAAAAAATTCTTTATATTGTCCTCAGACACTCCTATTAATTTATCACGGTAAGGAAATGGTAAGTGGCTTTTAAGTGTTCTAATTACGTCCGGTAAATCTGCTGGTTTTGTCCAATATAATGTTTTGCCTAGGTAGCGTTCAAAGTATTGACGTAAAGTCTCTTTCTTCGAGTAGTAAATTTCTGGATTGTATACTTCTAGTTATAAAATTTGCTGTTCTGTGATCGACTAGAATTTCTCAAGAAATGTTTGTTCAAACTGTTCAAATGTTAAACATTGTCTTTTCATTGCTGCTCCCCACTTAGCTGCTCTTCCACTTAACAATTTGTAACATATCGAATTTTATAAGCTTCTAACCAATGTCTCGGGGGAAAATACCGTCAAAAGAGTGGATGAAAACAGTCGGATGCACTTTGTCTTTCTCATCACATGAAAATGTCTGAAAGTATCCATGTTGTACTAAAGTTTCATCAGCTACTCTTGATGGTATTATGCGTCCTGCATTTTGTGTCAAACTTTGCATAGTATGTGGTGATGTATGATAGTAATTTTGATCTTGTGGTAGCATTGAAAATGGTTCATTGGGATTTGTATCACTTATTGGTAATCCTATTTTCGGCTGTGTGCTGGATCTAGCATTATTCGGATTCTCATTTGTGTTTTGGTTGCCTGTTACGGGTTTTGGTATCACTGACAAACTTGGTATTACATTTTCTTTAAGTTTACGCACCTCTTTCTGGATATTATCTGTTTCTCCCTTTACTTGTTCCTTTGTCTTATCTAAAATGATCTGTGTCATTGTCTCAAACTTCTCATCTAAATAATCATCACATAATTTGCATTCGTGTACAAGTTTCTCTGCTAGAGTTGTCATTCTTTAAAGATGCTACATCTGCTCTGTCTTCAAGTTTTTCTAACTTTTCCTATAAGGATTTGTGCTCCAGTGTTACATCATTTAATATGTCTGAAAGGTCTGTAATCGTCAGGTCTAAGTGTTCTTGGTTCGTTTTTACGGAATTGTGTGTCTGTCATAATTCGTCAACTTGGGTACTGGTTTTCTGTTGTTCAAAAACTACTGTTAACAATTTCTCATTACATAGTTGTAAGTTCGTTTTTGTCTCGCCAATGAATTCCACAAATACCTTTTTTGTCTCGTAACCTTGTCTGATAAGTCAGTAAATTTCCTTCCAAGACTACTGGTGGTTTCTCTCAAGTCGGCAATTTCTCTCGATTGTTTTTCAAAATTTTGTTTTATGTCCCGTGTCAGTTCATCGAATTTAGTGTCAAATTTTCCAATGTCTCATTTTAAATTGCCATTTTTCTCGTCTAAAGCATCAAATCTTTTGTCTAAAGTGTCAAATTTCCTGTTCTGGTCACCAAGTAACTTAAGAATCTGGTTGAGCATGTCAGAGTCCTGTGTCTTAGTTTTGTCATTTTTTCGTGTCCGATTGATGTTTTGGTTCTGAAGTTGACGTGAATGTTGCGTTATGTCGCGTAGTACTCGCTCTCCATTCGTCTGTATATCTGTTTAAATGTAGGGGTTGTTGTCTTAATCAATCCGGTAAAATTATGTCTTGAACATCCTCACAATTAAGGTCAATATTCATTTGACTGTCGGACATGTTTTGCAATGTGTCACTTTCACCTAGCTCATCCGCGGAAGCAATTTTTACGCGTCTAGCGTCCATCTTGCGGTTTTGGTAATTAATTGCAAATAAAATTTTCCAATGGCAAAAAAAATTTTAAAATATGATATGTTGAAATCTGAAATTTCTCTTATGGAAATGGATATTCTATATGATTTTTAATAGAAATTGAATTATTAAACTGGTACTGAAATTTCCCTCTTACAAATAAATGACTGTGAATATGATCTTCATTTATCATTTGCAATAATAGAAAATCAATTTTAACTACAATTTGGAAAAATAATTTCGAAATAAATGGATCGGAATAAAGGAAGTACAGATGGCTGCTTGAAACTGGAAGAAATGTAAATTTCTGTACTCACCATTTTTTGTTCTTCAGTCTTATGCTGCAAATGAGGCGTCAGATATACCGTTTTCAATCCAAAATTTTTCTTTCGCGTCCGTGCAAATTATTTTATGGAATGTTATCCTTTTCCTTTTTTTTACCAAATTAATTTCCTCAGCATGAAAAAGAAAATTAACACGAATTAATAACAGGGAAAACAATATTGTTATAAATTTCATGCACGTAACATTACAATTGAAATGAAGGAGACTTAGTCCAAATTCATTTTCTGATGCTATTAAGTGGTTAAAATTAGATGAAATGTCCAAAATTTATAATTATTGCACTTATATCAAATCCGAAGATTGTACGTCCTGTCACCAGGATGCCAGTTGTAGTGTTTCCTTTCCTCGGGGTTCTGCCATGAAGATATAAAATGGAAAACCTGATTGGGTTTTGAATTATGGTGGAATAAGTTACGGATAAGGCGGACTTCGTATTACTAATTGAGATCGTGCTGTAATTTGACCGTGCATGGCAGACCGGGTAGGCAACACTACAAAAAGTGACTGTACAGAAATAGCATCAGAAATTAATTGAAATTTACCTTATAACCATGTTAGAAACACAGTGCTAATTACGATATAGTCTTCATGGCTGTCTTCCTAATTTCTCTTGTAGGATGACTCATCTTTCACTTCTCTGCGTCTGTTGAAAACTACTTCAAGTTGTCACTGTCATGATCAATTTACAAATTTGGCGATAACCACCTTGAATCACTATTGAAACAACCTCGCTTTGTAATATAATTTTAATTTCCACCCAAAAGAACATTCAACACAGCGCCAAAAAATACATGTCTTTCGTATGAAGACAACAGAGAGAGAGTAATCAATTAGTTGTTAAAAAACAAACACCTACACAAAAGTAAAAAAAAGAACAAAATTATTTATAACAGTCGGTCGCTGGCGCAGCGCTCTTCTGTATGCGCGATTGTGAATTATATCTTTGTATTGGTGGAGTTGCGGTAGTCGAAGTACCATTACAGTGCAGTTCTCTGAATTGTTTAAAGTGACAGCTTCATATTCTCCTCTATAACGCGTCATCCTTATTTTCACGCCCGCAGCGCCCTTATTATCCATAATAAACCCGTTGAATACAATTCTTCTTTCTTTATTATCTCTCCACGTCCACAGACAATTTCTCCTCAAAATTAATACAGCATCTCATATCTGACAACCAATCAACTCCAAAAACTAGCCCAACATTGAGAGAACTAATGATTAACACACGCTGCACATATTCGTCCCCTTGAATATGAAATCTTAGTAATGCTTGTCCTTTAATTGGTTTTCTTCGGTTTCCAACTGAACTGACGATACATACGCCGTTAACAGGAAATGTGGGAATAGCGACAAGATTGTTTAATTGCGAAAATAGATTTTCAGAAATAGCACTTGCCTCGCTAGCTGAATCAATTAATGCATCCATAACAATACCACATACTTCCAACTTCCACAAATGGCATCAGAATTTCTTTATTAGTTTTTTCATTTTCTCGACACAAATCTTCATTGACATCATTTACATGTTCACACTTTATGGCATTTATCATAATATCCGACCCTTGTCCCTGTGACAGAGATCCGGAGCGGGTCGTCTCCGAAACTTTGCTTAGTTTAACTGTTCGGGATCTCGCTGATTGCGATCGCGGCTTCTTGCACGTTCTGGCAATCAATACTGTCCTCTGTCTCTGTCATTGTGTGGCCGGTTTGGCGGATGATTTGAGCTGAATCCGTCTTGTACATTGTATCGGTTTCTCCTGTGTCTATCCGGTGATCAAATACTTTCGGGCATTCGTAACGTGATATTCCTTCCTGGACTGGGCTGTTATCACATTTCGGGTAATTGTTATTACTGTGTCGCTCACGTTGATCGCGTTCGGCATTGAGCAATTCCATTTGGTCAATTAGCAAACACACTTGCTCCATTGTTAACTGTGGTATGAGTGCTAACTTCTCAAGCACCAAAAATGGTAATTTGTGGATTAATATAAACATTAGCTCTTCTTCTTTAACCGGATTGTCCAAGTATGCATTGCCGTTTCAGTACCTTTGCATAAACTCACGCATTGTACCGTGATCTCTTGCATAATTTGGCGGTGTGAGAATTTTTGATTTTACGTCCCACTGTTTTTCTTTCAACCAAAATTTTTAAAAATATGCTGTTCCAAATTCTTCACACTTGGTGTAATTGTCGGATACACTTATACCTCAAATATGTGCCTCACCCTTCATGTGGCCGACACAGATATCAGTTTTAGCATGTTCCGTATAATGCCTCGGAAGCGCATGTTTGAATTGTATAATGAACGCAACTGCGTGGATGCCTTGTTTCGGTTCATATTCATGAAATTTTCGACCGCTCAGTCCACTGTCAACAATTACTTGCGGCAAACCAACAATATTGTTATCTGGTTCACGAAATGCTGCATTAATTTCATCGCGCAAAATTTCTTTATTAATTCCATTTGATATTGTGTCGTCGTTGGCTACCTTTTGTCGTATCTCATGTACCTCATCACTTAGTTCATCACATTGCATTTGTATGCCGTTAACCATCTTAATTATCGACTCTTTGTTGGCTTTACAAGAACTTTTAATTTTGAAGATTTTGTCATCTTTAGCGGTAACTTCGTCATTAACGTTGCAAATAAAATCTTCCATTTGCCTACACCGTCCGTTAACTTGAATTTTAAGATCTGTAATTTCGCTGCCAATGGCCTCAAGTTGTCTTGACATTCTTTTTGGAGCTCATCATGCTTTTGGTGCAAATTGCTAATCGCTTTAGTTAGTGTGTGATAATCATTTTTGATTTCCTGATGAAACTTTGTTTCCTCATAAAATTTTGTTATTTCCTCGCACACCTTTTTATTTTCCTCATGAAATGCTCTTGTTTCTACATGCACCTGTCTATTTTCTTCATGAAAGCCTTTTATTTCTACATGCACATGTTTATTTTCCTCATGAACATTTTTGATTGCTTCTAACAATTGAGATATACAATCTTTACTGACAATAGCAGTTTCTGTTTTCTAGATGACCATCGGTGTTGAACTTCTGTTAGATCGAAACTAAGAATATCACTGTCCTCTGTCGAATTAACTGTAGTGTTTTCCATCACATTAATTTGTTATCCGTCAACCACGTTATTAAATTATCCTCCCTTGTCCATAGTAATACTACTATTTTGTTCTGAATCAGCCATATTAACACTGTTCACAACAATCACTGTTCGTTATAACTTATGCTTGCTCTAAATTGAAAAGTCCACTCACAACTTAAAACCCAGTAACACTATTGATTATTCCTATTCCTGTTCATTCGTACACAACTTTGAGTTCTCTTAATTTCGAAGTACTGCTGTGCTGAAATGCTGCGGACTCACCGTTTGCTGTGTTGTCTTCTCCGTCATTTCCGAAGATTACTGTGGAATCGAAGTCCGACACGCGCGTCACCATATGTAACTTCCCCACCAGTTTCGCACTGAACTATATTATTCGCATACGCTGTAGGTGAAGTTATGTTTTAATTATTTTAGCATCATATATATCTTTCCTCCTCGTCATGAGACTCATTGTTGTCCACTTCCGTTATTGTGAAAACTACTAAATGGTAACATCTCCTTTCTTAAATGCTGGAATTTATTAATTAAATCATTCAGTTTATAAACATTTATGAACATCAAACACTGTGTGTCATTGTGTCACTCATCTCCGGCCTCGCTACTGAGCAACCTCTCTCTCTAGCCTCTCTCACCCGACTTCCACCCACGGACTCCAACACTCGACTACTGCTTACCCACTCGCACATTGTTGACTGCACTGCAGTCTTTGCTTAAATCATCTATGATCTCTGCATAGTGCATAATCGATACTATGTAAGGGTACTGTACCCTTACAACCTCAGTTTGCATGAAGTACCAGAGTCCTGCATTTTCTGACACCATTCCTGGCCCCAAGGTATTCCTTGGGTGTTAAATTTTTCCACAGAGTTTAACTGCACAGTTTTGGCCACAGAAAACCAAACAGTACTTTCAAGCACGTATGTCAGTAGCCAGCTCCTGACTGAACAGAGCTCCTAACATGTTGGCACTTGTGAGGAAAATGTGAAAGCTGCAAACAGTTATTTGCTCAGCTTCTGAACATATCTGCAGCCCCAATTATTTACCAGTGGTTTCAGATGTTGTTATTGTTTTCCCGATTCATTGAACAGCCACACATCACTAAGTTCTGTTGCAGTGAGGTTAATAGAATTGTTGAGAGTCTCATTGAGGTTCACTTGTGACTGACTGAACAAACAGTCATGACTCGTGAAGAATGAGAGGTTAACTTAATTTTAAAAAGTGAGCTTATCTGTAATGTCAGTTTCAAGATTGCTTAAGGTGCTGGACATACTTAACTAAATGTGTAGTGCTTTTAGTGAATTGATCAAGACCTGGAAGATGTGGTTAAAAAGTGGTGTTACTGCCAAAACTGGAAATTTCTGGAGCAAAACTGCCATGGCCAAGAGTGTGTGCATTTGTGTATCTGTGTGAGTGAATGTGTGTACTACTGCTTGAAAAAGAGCTAGTGCTCGAAAGCTAATGTGAATGATGGTGTTTTTTTTTTTTTTTTTTTTTTTTTTTTTTTTTTTTTTTTTTTTTTTCTCCCCCCTGTTGTATGTTACTGTGCTCGACACATCAATCTCCTGTAAATGAGAGAGTGGTTGCCATTCTGTTATTTCATGAAATTTTACCAAAATTTCATACTGGTTGCATTTCAGCCTCTGCATTACATTCATAAGAAAAAAAAAAATGTTGCCATCTCCATACTGCTGGGATGTTGAGAGCTTACTGTGTCATATAGGTGTATGGTAAAAATCTGCTGATTGAGTTTGTGACGACCACTGTCTGCTATAAATACTACTATTTCTGAGAAAAAGATTATGAGCCTTCTGCTAAAGGTGCTACCCACTATTTTACAGTTCATATACTGTCACTTGTGTTACGTATTTTTACTATACTGAAAACATGCTGTGCAAAGTAATTCACACCTCTACTAATTTAGACGTTCTTTCTGAGAACTACACACAACAGAAAAATGTTAAAAAATTGTCATCCATGCATAATCACTTGTTTTGAAGTGCTTGGGAAAACAGGACAAGCATACGATCAACAAAAAAATTAAAATAAAATAAAAATAAACAGTTGGTCACTCTCACAGTAACTAGATGCAAGACAATTAAAGGAAGTGTTTTTAAATACTAATAAGTGTACTTCTAACCTTAAAACATTTTAACCCTTTGACTACTGGTCACAAGGTAACTTGTCAAATCCCTTTGCTCCCAAGGTACCATGGACAAGTTAAAGCACGACCTCGGGGTTTTCCTTCACTGCAGTTGAAAAGTTACTTGTAGCCTCCTGACAATAAAACAGGGTGTCCCAGGCGGAATGGTCTTTATTCAGTAACATGATCATTCGAAGCCAAGAAATCTAGTAAACATGGATTCTAAAATGCATACCTTAAAAGCTACGAGCACTTGTTCATCTTTGATAATGTGCAACACAGCGGTTCTACAGAAAAAGTGCTCATAGCTCTTCAGGTACGCATTTTAGAGCCCATGTTTATTAGATTTTTTTGCTTCAAATTATCATTATTTTATAAGGGGGCTATGCTCCAGACTGAACACTGAAACGCATAATCAGTCTTAGGTGATGATGAATTATCATTAACTGTCATATTGCTGAATATTGAGCATTCCTCCTGGGACATCCTGTAGAAGAGCCATCATGCGGGTAAGCAAGTACTGCTGATGAGTTTAAGCATTTAGCAGTATTTCACTCCCATATCTCAGTAGCTTTTCACAGTTCTGGCTTCACATTTCTGCCTTGTAAATTGTGTTTGGATACTTTGTTTCATCTCATTTCATTGCATTCAGCTTTTCTCTACATCTTACTGTCCATCAGGATTGGCAGGACTGTTTTTCTCTTAATCTGTTGTACAGAGAAAATGACAAGGTTGCGTGGTTCCACTGAAGAAAATCCAGAGATAGACATACTCACAAGAGCGGCAATGAGAATAAATTTCAGTGTAATTGAAGTGTCTTCAAAAATTCTGGAAGCTACAGTCCTAAGCTGTCTGTGTCAGCAGGTGTAACACTGCAGTCTTACGTTGCAACAAGAGAGTTATTCCCGATCTGAATAATCTGAAAGTGACAGTAACTTTCAGAATGGTTTACCAAAATCAGATCAGAAATTACAGAAAATGAAATACATCTTTTCAGGTTTGTAGCAGCTGTGAATAGGCAGAAAAGCTTCGAAGTAACTAACTAGTTTTACATCTTTGAGTGACGGTAGTAGTGTGGTGTTACATAGATCTCCAGAAGAGTAATGTGTATCCCTACGTATTCTTACTGATAAATGATATTCACAAATGAAAATGTGTCAGATGAGTTGTTACATAGGAGACCATAACTATCCTGGGGACTTATTGTTTCATTTGTATTTGGAGAATTGTGCACAGACAAGATACATATCTTCAAGATGAGATGGTGCTCACAGTATCTTCTGAAGAGGAGCTCCTTGAATTGCCAGCCCGTTTTGGAAAAGCATATCTTCCTTGGAGTAAATGCTTGAAACAATGAAAGTGGATGTAATCTTTGTTGAACCAGTTTACAGTTATTTCAACTGTCATTCTGATCCTCCTTTCTATGTAAAAATTTGTATGTAGTGGTTTCATGTTGGAAGTTTGATGTTGTTTGAAGATTATTATAGATGATTATGAATAGTATGTGAAATATACATGAAAGATTAAAACTGTGTGCCAGACTGACACCTGAACCCTGTAACTTTGCCATTCGTGGGTAAGTGGTCTACAGACTAAGCCATCCAAGATTGACTCAAGACTTGCCCTCTCAGCTTTACTTCCACCACTACATCCTCTCCTATATCCCCAAGATCACTGAAGTTCTCCTGCATACCTTGTCGGACTAGCACACCTGGAAGGCTAGCCTGCAAGATATGCAGCAGAACTTATGTGAAGTTGGTAAGTATTGTACTGCCTGGGATCCATCATTACACAATACAGGTGTGTAATGTGGGCTGCCACCTATCCAGGCCACTTATGACACCACCACAGGAGATGAAGGATCCACATCCATACACGGCCACAACATAAGCTCACTGTGTTTGTTGTCAACCACAGGTGCCAGCCTCCCAGGCCGAGCACCGGCTACAGTTGCAGGTCCCTCAAATGGACCTCCCTTCGCTCTAGTAGAGCTGTTCACTCCTATCCACTTCCGAATCTTTACTCCGCGCCTTGCTGATATTCTCCATACCAGTGTCCCGAGTCCTCACTCTGCATCTTGTCAAAGTTCTCCACACTGGTCCACAACGCCAGCTGTACCAATGCCTATCAGCGCACAACTCACCCTAATTTCTAGATTACGCTAACCGCATTGTGGCCTTTCCGATACAGCCCATCTCTTAGCATCGTCCACAGCAGCCACGCTATCTCTGGCTGCTGTTAACTTCTGCCCCTTCGGAATCTTTCTTTTGGTCCTCCCAAGAGCTCCTATTGCTCTCCATAGATATGGCTGCAAAGACGTCACCCTTGCCAGGACTCTTCCAGTGCTGTGTCAGTGACTTTCGGTGGATTGGAACCAAGTGTTATTGATTTGATTCAAATCCAAATGACTTGTATTCAGTTAAGAGTGTAAATAAAGTACATTTATTTCTTGCCGTGATGTGTCTCTCTCAACTATGAGAGAAAACTTGGCAACAAGGAGTGGATTTCATTCCACCAGCTGCTGTTTAATTTTTTTTTTATACTGCTTGTGCAGTGTGGCTACCGATTTCCATGCAATACTTTGGACATTTGTAAAAAGAATTTTTTCTCCCTTGCCGCATGTGTGTCTCATTCCAGTGTTGCGTCACCGCCCTTAATCCCGTTGGCACATTGGCTGCTGCTGCTGCTGCTGCTGCAGCTACAGTGCATATAGCGTAACATTGTAGAAGCTAACCTGCATGCTTCTCACCACCATGTATGCCATATCCTTCAGTTCATGCCAAGCCCATCGGCACCATTATGATGTCCCACCATTGCATCAATAGCCAGCTGAGTCCATTGTTCTTTTTCCCAACGCCTCACTGGTTCGTCGCTTCCAGCCAAGTCCCTCCACACCTTGCTGTCATCCTACCACTTCATAGACATCTCGCTGAGCAGCCCATCACTTCCCTTGCAAATGTACACTGCAGAGCTGCCTTCTCCTCCAACACCACTAAGTGGTCTACAGACTGAGCTATCCAAAATTGACTCGGGGCTTGCCCTCACAACTTTACTTCCACCACTACATCCTCTCCTATCTCCCCAAGATCACTGAAATTCTCCTGCATACCTTGTCGGACTAGCATACCAGGAAGGCTAGCATGCAAGATATGCAGCAGAACTTTTGTGAAGTTGGGAAATAATATATTGCCTGGGGTCCATCATTACATAATGAAGATGTGTTCTGTGGGTTGCCACCTCCCCCGGTCACTTGTGACACCACCACAGGAGATGAAGGATCCACATCCATACACGGCCACAACATAAGCTCACTGTGTTTGTTGTCAACCACAGGTGCCAGTCGCCCAGGCCAAGCACCGGCCACAGTTGCAGGTCCCTCAAATGGAACTCCCTTCGCTCTAGTACAGCTGTTCACTCTGAGCCACTTCCAAATCTTTACTCCGCGCCTTATTGATATTCTCCATACCAGTCACTGATGCCTCCATTCCATGCTGTGTCCCGAGTCCTCACTCTGCATCTTGTCAAAGTTCTCCACACAGAGCCCAATGCCAGCTGCACCAGTGCCTATCAGCGCACGACAATGAGTTGCGTCAAAATAACGAAGAGCATTTAAGTCTTCTTGAAGAAAAAAAAAAAAAGGAGAAAACTGAAATGAGACATTTACATACAAATAGAGAACAATGTAGCCCTAAAATGAATGCGAAGATAGGTGTTAGATTTGAAAAGGCACTTGCCGAGACAAATTCTCGGACTGTTAATGAAGTAAATGCCAAATTAGATATGACGAATGCTAAAATAGACCACAAGTAAGTAAATCAGATACAATAAATGCTGCCATAGATCAACAAACCAGTGAATTAGATGAATACATTCGTGAATAACATCAGGGGAACATAGAAATTTATTAGAATGAGACTCCAAAATATTAACTGTTAAAGGGGAATTATATCCTGATAAACATGAACTGTATGATCTAGTAGAAAATAGCTGACCCAGTTGCAGTTACCTTTAATTTGGCTATAAATAAAAAGAAAAGTGCAACTACTGCAGATATTTTCTTAAAAATTTTACCACAGCTGTGGAATCTTTACCAAGTTGTTTTATATCGGGCCCAAAAATTAGTCTGAATTAGTTATAAAAGAATGAATTAAATACACATCTGAAACCAGGTTTAGACAGTAGTATCAGAATGATATTTCAAGATCACATACAGATTCAGATGAAGTAGAAACTTCATGTTCCATTTCAACAACATAGAGGAATGAGTTAGTGATTTAACTGATCCAAACATTCAGCAGAATATTGAATCATTTGTTAATACACCTCTTTCACCAGGCATTGTCTGTGAATGATCAGTTTGGAGGAAAATATTTATATGTAAAACACCGCTACAACTTAACTGGCTGGAAAAACGCACATTAATTTTGTGGACATTTCAGAACTACAGTACATGCAAATACTTTCGTTGTCCAACAGTATTTTATGTAAACTTATTTGGAATATTTAATTATAGTCCTGCGGTTCTAGGCGCGCAGTCCGGAACCGTGCGACTGCTACGGTCGCAGGTTCGGATCCTGCCTCGGGCATGGATGTGTGTGATGTCCTTAGGTTAGTTAGGTTTAAGTAGTTCTAAGTTCTAGGGGACTAATGACCACAGCAGTTGAGTTCCATAGTGCTCAGAGCCATTTTTTTAATTATAGTATAAGACTTTACACAAAACATTAGCAACAAGAGATAAAAACTATGAATGAAAAGAAAAGAAAAGAAAAGAATAACATTGCTATGCATTTTGGTCTAGATTTTTTAATGATATGCCAAAGGGTTATTCCACTCAGAGAGAGAGAGAGAGAGAGAGAGAGAGAGAGAGAGAGAGAGAGATATGTGAATTTGCTGGAGTAATGTTTCCTTTGCCATCCAACAATTATCGTTCACACTCTGTACCACTAAAGATTCTTTTGCAACGTTATATAGATAATTAATAATGTTTCATTGCAAACTATAGTGAATTATGTGTTATGAGGATGTCAGCAAGATGAATGTGACAAGGGCTGGAATAGACAAGGTACGTGACTGAAAATCAAATTTATTACATTCTAGTATTAAAAATTGACAATACTTTTGTGCCTCCATAATAGCAAAAATATTCTGGCAAACTAATAGTTTTTTTTTTCTTTTAATAAGTAACTTACATGGTGGTAACTGAAATCATATACATGTAAGGTAATTTTAAGTATTGCTGGCTAAAGTGGTATAAAAGGGTATGTAAGAGATGTAGCTAAGATAGAGCCATGCAACAAAAAGTGTTTTTATTTGTGAAATAGGAGCACATATCAATGTAATAAATATAGTGGGTGGTCAGAAACAGCCTGAAAAACTTTTAAGGATGTTGCAGGGTAGGTTTTGCTAAGAAATAATTGTTAAGAAACAAATTCCATATGTTGCACCAGTTCAGAGTTAATTAGCTTTGAAAGCCAACCAGGCCATTGTGCACGCACATTCAGGCAGACCCACCAGATACAATTAGTGTTATTTGTACCCATAGCATAGATGATAGTACCCAAGACTGTTCAACCATTGGCTTGAATTCAGCCCTTACTACCATTCCATGTCCAGTTTTTGTATCCCTCTCTTGTTTCGTTTTTGGAAACCAACGAAGAACATGTGGCACATCACTGTCTCTGGCAGGCCACTTGTAGTTGTGCATGCAATAGACCTGTTGGATAACTCCTATGCTAATTAACTCATAAATGGTACATCATATCAGATATTTTTCTAAGAATTATTTTTCAGCACAATCCACTCTGCACCACCCTTACAAGTTTTCAGACTGTTTCTGACAACCCTCTATGTTGAACAGAGATGTATGACTCTTAAACAGAATGTTGTGCGCTAATATGTGTAATATGGTAGGAAATATGTTAGATATACAAAGGAAGAAGGACTTAAACTCGTGTTTGAGGAAAGAGAGGAATAATATATATAAATATAGGGACATCATCTCAGTGGAAAAAAAAAATGGTTAAATAGGAGAAATGTGTCAGAGGAAAGAAGATTGACTGATTATTTTTATTATTTAATATTTTTATTATTTAATATTTTTATTATTTAATATTTTTATTATTTAATATTTTGAGACTTTCCATGTTCTACAGAAGGAAATTTGTAAAAAGTGTTGAAGCTTGATAGGCGTAATCAAAGAGGAAATTACTGAAGAGGGGAGAAAACATTTGTTGCTCCGTTTTGTATGGTTGAGATGGTACAAGTTTAAGAAACAAAAGAATTAAGATAATCAAACGGTAAGAAAATTTTAAGATTTCTAAATACTCTTAATGTGATTCCACCTGTACGGTTATTAAGACTTAACTGTAAAATTATTATAGAAAGTTGCGGCAGCCATGATCTGCTATGTTCTCGTGAAAGCTGAATGCTTTCAACAAAAATTCTTTCTTGTGATTATGCTGTGAAAGAACTTCATTACAGTTTTCCTGCACCAGTATTAAGAGCAAATAGGATATTGAGGCAGTATAGGCACATTAACACAAGTATGCTGTAGCAGACATTAAATTCAAATGTTAGTCATGTTGAGACTATAATGTCTGCAAAGATAAAGACACATCCATTTAATTTTAAATAGTATATGACTGCTTTATTGTAAATGGTACTTGTAAAACCTACAGTAGACAGAAATGAGAAGCCAGCATATGAAAAATGTCCACATAATTATTCAAGGAAAGTTGATGTATTACAATGCCTCCCAGCAAGAACTGATCAACAAGGAGACCATGAGGATAAAATCAAAGAGATTAGAGTCCACACAGAGGCATACCGACAATCCTTTCCACAAACAATGTTGTTGTCTTCAGTCCTGAGACTGGTGTGATGCAGCTCTCCATGCTACTCTATCCTGTGCAAGCTTCTTCATCTCCCAGTACCTACTGCAGCCTACATCATCCTGAATCTGCTTAGTGTATTCAACTCTTGGTCTCCCTCTACGATTTTTACCCTCCACGCTGCCCTCCAATACTAAATTTGTGATCCCTTGATGCCTCAGAACATGTCCCACCAACCGATCCCTTCTTCTGGTCAAGTTGTGCCACAAACTTCTCTTCTCCCCAATCCTATCCAATACTTCCTCATTAGTCATGTGATCTACCCACCTAATCTTCAGCATTCTTCTGTAGCACCATATTTCGAAACATTCTATTCTCTTGTCCAAGCTATTAATCGTCCATGTTTCGCTTCCATACATGGCTACACTCCATACAAATACTTTCAGAGACAACTTCCTGACACTTAAATCTATACTCGATGTTAACTAATTTGTCTTCTTCAGAAACGGTTTCCTTGCCATAGCCAGTCTACATTTTATATCCTCTCTACTTCAACCATCATCAGTTATTTTGCTCCCCAAATAGCAAAACTTCTTTACTACTTTAAGTGTCTCATTTCCTAATCTAATTCCCTCAGCATCACTCGACTTAATTCGACTACATTCCATTATCTTCGTTTTGCTTTTGTTGATGTTCATCTTATATCCTCCTTTCAAGACGCTATCCATTCCATTCAACTACTCTTCCAAGTCCTTTACTGTCTCTGACAGAATTACAATGTCATCGGCGAACCTCAAAGTTTTTATTTCTTCTCCATGGATTTTAATACCTACTCCGAACTTTTCTTTGGTTTCCTTTATTGCTTGCTCAATATACAGATTGAATAACGTCGGGGATAGGTTACAACCCTGTCTTACTCCCTTCCCAACCACTGCTTCTGTTTCATGCCCCTCGACTCTCATAACTGCCATCTGGTTTCTGTACAAATTGTAAATAGTCTTTCGCTCCCTGTATTTTACCCCTGCCACCTTCAGAATTTGAAAGCGAGTATTCCAGTCAACATTGTCAAAAGCTTTCTCTAAGTCTACAAATGCTAGAAATGTAGGTTTGCCTTTCCTTAATCTATTTTCTAAAATAAGTCGTAGAGTCAGTATTGCCTCACATGTCCCAACATTTCTGCGGAATCCAAACTGATCTTCCCTGAGGTCGGCTTCTACTAGTTTTTTCCATTCGTCTGTAAAGAATTCGCGTTAGTATTTTGCAGCTGTGACTTATTAAACTGATTGTTCGATAATTTTCACAACTGTCAACACCTGGTTTCTTTGGGATTGGAATTATTATATTTTTCTTGAAGTCAAAGGGTATGTCGCCTGTTTCATACATATTGCTCACCAGATGGTAGAGTTTTGTCAGAACTGGCTCTCCCAAGGCCGTCAGTTGTTCCAATGGAATGTTGTCTACTCCGGGGGCCTTGTTCGACTTAGGTCTTTCAGTGCTCTGTCAAACTCTTCATGCAGTATCGTATCTCCCATTTCATCTTCATCTAAATCCTCTTCGATTTCCATAATATTGTCCTCAAGTACATCGCCCTTGTGTAGACCCTCTATATACTCCTTCCACCTTCCTGCTCTTCCTTCTTTTCTTAGAACTGCATTTCCATCTGAGCTCTTGATGTTCATACAAGCGGTTCTCGTATCTCCAAAGGTCTCTTTAATTTTCCTGTAGGTATCTATCTTACCCCTAGTGAGATAAGCCTCTACATCCTTACATTTGTCCTCTATCCATCCCTGCTTAGTCATTTTGCACTTCCTGTCGATATCATTTTTGAGACGTTTGTATTCCTTTTTGCCTGCTTCATTTACTGCATTTTTATATTTCCTCCTTTCATCAATTAAATTCAATATTTCTTCTGTTACTCAAGGATTTCTACTAGCCCTCGTCTTTTTACCTACTTGATCCTCTGCTGCCTTCACTACTTCATCCCTCAGAGCTACCCATTCTTCTTCTACTGTATTTCTTTCCCCCATTCCTGTCAATTGTTCCCTTATGCTCTCCCTGAAACTCTGTACAACCTCTTGTTTAGACAGTTTATCCATGTCCCATCTCCTTAAGTTCCCACCTTTTTGCAGTTTCTTAAGTTTTAATCTACAGTTCATAGATTGTGGTCAGAGTCCACATCTGCCCCTGGAAATGTCTTACAATTTAAAACCTGGTTCCTAAATCTCTGTCTTACCATTATATAATCTATCTGATACCTTTTAGTATCTCCAGGGTTCTTCCATGTATACAACCTTCTTTCATGATTCTTAAACCAAGTGTTAGCTATGATTAAGTTGTGCTCTGTGCAAAACTCTACCAGGTGGCTTCCTCTTTCATTTCATAGCCCCAATCCATATTCACCCACTATGTTTCCTTCTCTCCCTTTTCCTACTGACGAATTCCAGTCACCCATTACTATTAAATTTTCATCACCCTTCACTATCTGAATAACTTCTTCTATTTCATCACACATTTCTTCAATTTCTTCGTCATCTGCAGAGCTAGTTGGCATATAAACTTGTACTACTGTAGCAAGTGTGGGCTTCGTATCTATCTTGGCCACAATAATGTGTTCACTATGCTGTTTGTAGTAGTTTACCCACATTCCTATTTTCCTATTCATTATTAAACCTACTCCTGCATTACCCCTATTTGATTTTGTGTTTATAACCCTGTATTCACCTGACCAGAAGTCTTGTTCCTCCTGCCACTGAACTTCACTAATTCCCACTGTATCTAACTTTAACCTATCCATTTCCCTTTTTATATTTTCTAACCTACCTGCCCAATTAAGTGATCTGACATTCCACGCTCCGATCCGTAGAACGCCAGTTTTCTTTCTCCTAATAACGGCATCCTCTTGAGTAGTCCCCGCCCGGAGATCTGAATGGGGGACTATTTTACCTCCGGAATATTTTACCCAAGACGACGCACATCATCATTTAATCATACAGTAAAGCTGCATGCCCTCGGGAAAAATTACATCCGTAGTTTCCCCTTGCTTTCAGCCGTTCACAGCCAGCCGTGGTGGTCTCGCGGTTCTAGGCGCGCAGTCCGGAACCGTGCGACTGCTACGGTCGCAGGTTCGAATCCTGCCTCGGGCATGGATGTGTGTGATGTCCTTAGGTTAGTTAGGTTTAAGTAGTTCTAAGTTCTAGGGGATTAATGACCACAGCAGTTGAGTTCCATAGTGCTCAGAGCCAGCCGTTCACAGTACCAGCACAGCAAGGCCGTTTTGGTTATTGTTACATGGCCAGATCAGTCAATCATCCAGACTGTTGCCTTTGCAACTACTGAAAAGGCTGCTGCCCCTCTTCAGGAACCACACATTTGTCTGGCCTCTCAACAGATACCCCTCCGTTGTGGTTGCACCTATGGTACGGCTATCTGTATCGCTGAGGCACACAAGCCTCCCCACCAATGGCAAGGTCCATGGTTCATGGGGCACCACAAACAATACGAGACTGGAATAGAAGGGAGAACCGATAGAGGTGCTCAAGGTACCCTCCGCCACACACCATCAGGGGGCTTGTGGAGTATGGATGTAGAGACCTTTCTTTCTTCTTCTTCTTCTCTCTCTCTCTCTCTCTCTCTCTCTCTCTCTCTCTCTCTCTCTCTTTTTCTTCTTTTTTTTCTTTTTTTTTTTTTTTCTTTTTTTTCCCCCACATCCAAGGTAACAGTTGAATGAAATAAGAAAAGTAAATTAATTTAAAAACTTCACTGTATCAAGTGTGCCAGTTTGAACCCAGTATCCTATAGGAGACGTCACAGAAAGCTCTCCAGTAATAGTCGACACGGGGCAAAGTAGCGCGATCCCAGATAGAAGCTGAAATGTAGGTGACTTAGCATGGGTAGATGCACTAGGTGACAACAATACAGCACTCAGCTCAGCATCTAGCAAACATGTCTGCAACAGCCAAAGGGTTAGTTGTTTATTATTGGAATGACAAATTTGTGAAAGTAACTGTTATGTGTATGTAGATGCATAGACAAAAATTGTATTGGAATTGATGTAGATAGGTTACTAAGATAGAGCCTTCAAACTCTTTTATCCCGAGTGTTAGCAGTACTGAAAGAAAGATTGTTCTTTGAATCAGTAGGTATAATTTGTAATTAACTGTGTGGATACTTTCCAAAGGCCAGTAAAATAAAAATAAGCTATTGCTGAGCATGCTCATGGAGAGCAACCTTTCAAAGGTCACTGATGAAATGCAGTTGACCTGTTCACTGACTGCAATAGTAGTGTCATTCAAATCTTGAATGTTGAGATGAACTGTTAGGTCTTCAATTTTCTCTGAATCTAGGCAATACATTCAACATGCTAGATGGTTCCCAGATAGGCTGAAGTTTTGTTCACTGAAGGCATTAGTCACAGGATGCACAGAACTACTCATTGGGGAAACAGCTTTTCATACATTTTCCACAACTGCAAAATGTGTCCTTCCTGAAAAGTATACTGTCACTTACATAATGCTAAATCACACATCATACAATGGGCTTCTAATCATAAATCCGATAGAATAAATTTTTAGTGGCGAATTCTTGTTGCTTGTTATCAGAATCCATCTGAAGAATTGTCATATTCACTGATATTTCAGAGCATGTTGTACACACTTTTGCATAGGCTTGTTTTTGCAGTATCCATATTTCATCAGGTGATGTAAAGGCCATACTTCTCCTTGATAGAACTTGATCTCCTTTTAGTTTTCCTTATTACTTTGTCTTCATTGCCTGCTGTTTCTCAGTGTGCTTAAAGTTTCTTGTACCAGAATTAATCACTTTTCACTGTAAACACTGTCACCATAAATCTGTAAGCATCCAACGTGGTGGCAGATTTATGGTGAAAGCATTTACAGTAAAAAGTTATTAATTTTGTTACCAGAAAGGAATCAAAATGGAAACTGCCAGTTGGATATTAAGTACAAGAATGTCTGTACTGCCACTAGTCAATGCCCAGCATCATGCTAAGAAAGAAAATATGTAACCCTTGCATGGCCTACCAGAAGATAAGCCTGAAAAGGCTTAGTAACTAGTTTACGGAAACAAACTAATGTTTCAAAAGTCCATGGTCATGCTTATCTGTATTTATGTTTCATACACTTATTTTTTTAAAGTCCACATATCTGTTGTAATACTCGGGTAATCTGTCTTGATCCTTTTCATTGCACTCAATAGTACATATTTCCTGATAAGTTCCTTGTGTGGTACCACAGTTTATCTTAAAATTTCCTATCTTTCAGATATCTATATTTCAAAAACTCTGGATGTATATAACTGTGGGTGGTCTCAAATGCCTTGTGGTATATGAGTCCTGTAAAATTTGAAAGGCTTCAAGTCCTTTGGGCTCACCTTTCTTTCACATTAATTAGTCAGATCATCCAAATTTATCCAATCAGGAAGGCACTGTGACCTATATGATGCTTACTAAAGAGAGTTGACAGTGAGGTAATGAGTTCATTGGTATCTAATTGCACGGAGTAATTTGAAGTGACTGAAATTAGTTTATGTTTGGTAGAATTTTTGTTGGACGGTTAAGGCTGCAGCTGAGTGAAGAGAAGCTTGCCGGATGTAGATGGCAAAACAGTCGCTTTATTGATGTCACTTCAGACAACAAGGAAGAGGGTGTAGGCACAGGAGTTTTGGCTCAGCCTGGGAGACTTGGTCCCTGCTTTCATGCAGAAGGAAAGCACACTGGGGGACATGGGCCGAACAGCAAGGGGGACCACCCAGCCATGTCCAGAGAAGGGCTATTAATGGACCACCATACATTGTCTCAGAGGCTTGCGTCAGAATGTTTTACAACTTCTTTAACCAAGTCACGGTGGACCGGCACCCAGATAATTGATGCTTGCCGACCTAAGTGTATTCTTCAGGCTCAACAGGTATTAATTTGATGTTTTTCGTGGAACCTCGTGTGAGATCCCTATCTTATGTAAGGATCATGAAAATACCTCTCCAGTGGCTGAAATTGGCCAGTGCGGCAGTACGCCCGATACACTGTCTCCTGGATAGCTGTTGAATTTTTAAGCAGTCATGTAGCACCTGTGCCTGTGTGAGTAGAAAAATGGAGACTTGATTGGAAATCTGATGGTAATGTCAGAAGGGCATCTGTTATCTGTCGTGGAAAGCGTTAGGATTGGCAGAAAGGAATGTGCCCATCTTCTGTTTGAAGGCTGTCCTGGGAGAGAAGTGTGTGACTGGTGTTCAGAAGTGCTGCCGCATTTCGATTCTTTGTTTGTTTTTTTCCAGAGTACTCCACATTGAGTGTTTTTTGAAATGGTAGAGAAGAGAAAGAGAAAATTTTAATCAGGCTATGGCCGCAAGGTGAGTGAGTTCAAAAATTGGTTTTACCCTTGAGGTGAGTTACATTGTAGAGATTTGGGCTTTGGCTGTGAGTCGCTTTACTAAATCATGGTATAGTTTTTGATCTGGAGATGTGATAACAAATTGCAAGTCTTTCTGTTCTTCTGTAACTAATTCATGTTAGTATTCTGCAATGGTGACTTATTAAACTGTTTCTCCAGTAATATTCACAGAACACAGATGTCCACCCTTCAGATCGACATAGAGGCACAGCAGTACTGTAGACTACAGTATGTATATGTATTTTCCAGCTTCGACACATTAGGAACCTTTAAGGTAAATTTTCTCTGCCCATGGCATACTCGTTCAAACAGAAGCAGTTATTGTTCAGTGTATGCATATAACTTTTCAACCATACATCAGTACGTACCTTATTTCATCAGGCAGGTGCTTCAATGTCATCAGCACGCTTTACTTCTGTTTATGTCTGATGCCATTCTTATGCTTTTGTAATAAAAGTATAGTTACCTTGAATGCCATCTCTTATTCCAGAAGATACTATTCCTTGCTCATTTATTAATTTTGTTTATTAATGTGGGAGAGAAAAGTATTTTGGAGGGTAATACATTATATCAACTGCGTGGGGCTTAAAATCAGACATTTGCTTATAAGTCATCCATTCCGTTAAATTACGCAGTAGTGTAGCTGAAGGGTGAGTCTATCCTGTATGGTGTTATGGAACAGAAGTTCATTATAGGTATCCTCATATTGCCTGCCCGTCGCACATTGTAAAACTGTTGTTTCCTGCCACATTACCTTTTTTTTTTCGCAGACTTGGAGCCACTGCATTGCTTTTCAGACATGAGACACATCCCGTCAGCCTAGCGCACAAGGTCAGGTGTTTTGGCAGGAGAGCAGTGGGGCCAGGAGGTGACCCAGCTGATGGCGGTTCGTTGACCCACATTCTGGACAGCTAATTGTAGATTGCAGAGTAGTGGGACTCCTGAGGTGCATGGCCCTGCCATGCTGAAGGTGATGGCAGGAGAACCTGGATGATGGGGGACATCACAGTGGGACAACCCAGTGTTGACAAACACCCAAGGTAGCAGACAGCCCAGCAAAGTGCATCTCTTTGGCTTGTCGATATCCGGAGGGTTCCTGGGAGGTTTAACATTTCTTTGACAAGATGTTACCATGACTCACTACAGCAATATTTTTTGTAGTGACCTCTCACAATCCATATTGATACCATCTTGGTGTTTGAATTCTTGTGACTAATACATTCAGCCAGACCACAACCTACTGCAGTTCTGTGCTATAAAATAATCTCTAAAATGCATTTACTTTTCTCCTTGTGAGAATGTCCTCCTCCTGTCAACCTTGAAAACGGAACTGATCACGAGTAACTAATTATCAGTTTCCGCTAGGATTAGCAACAACACGACTGGGGTGCTAGTCAACTGTACATTTTGCTCATCATAGAGTCATGAATATCTTACTGCCAATCTTGTAAGCTAATCACAAATGAGAAGGTCAGCTTCATAACTACATCATAAGCACGTTGCTGTCAAAGAATGTATATGTTGAGCCAATTCGACTTTCTCCCAAACTGTCATAATTGCAGCTCCAGGATGTTGTGCTGCCAGTAACATCAACGATAGTCTGTCGGTCCAGTCCATGCTGCCATTGACAGAAAGGAAGGATGTCCAGCACTGTCCACAGCAGTTCCATACTTAGAGATACAACAGTGAGGACATCCTTGCCAGTGCTCATGAGCTCTGAGCAGTATGTCTTTCCAGCAATTCCAGCTCCAATTTGGTAGTTCATTTAAGTGAAGGTGACACTCAAGTACAGTGACAGAGTGATTGTTGTGAAGTCATGTGATGCTTTCTTTGTGCTGTGGCCTCTAGGTGTTGTGTTTTTCATTATATCTTAGTATCCTTTACATACCATGACCATAAATTTTCCAGGTTGAACCTGTTAACTATTGATTTACACCATTTTTTTCATTTATTTGTTCACCATAGACCCTCAGACTTGAAACTACTGTCGTTGCTGTTGTCGTCATCGTTGTTGTTGTTGTTCTCGCGTGAAGTTAATAATTTTTGTATAACAGTCACTTAAATCTAATCTCATTACTAGTCATTGTCATCACACAGTTCCAATGTTGTATTCTGCTGACACATTTTAGTCACAAACGTTTCTCGTATAACTGTTTGTTTGCGTTTATTTGTACGTTCATTTGCTTTTGTCCAAACACTGTGATTTATACCTTATGCATGTGCACCTGCCCATTTAAGACTGTTGTTTAAACTTGTCACACTCCACACACAATTCCCAGCCAGGTAGGGGATTTTCTCTACTCGGGGACTGGGTGTTTGTGTTGTCCGCATCACTTCATCCTCATTCGTGAAAATGACGAGTCTGGACTGTGTAAAGATTGGGATTTGTAGGACACTGGTAACCGCACTGTTGAGTGCCCCACAACCTAATATCCCCCAAATATCCACACTGCACACACAAACCATGGAACTCATAAATTTAATAATATTGTAGAGGAGAAGGGGTTATATTTTAGGAAATATGTTGTGAAATTGTGATTTAGTGTGTTTCAGTGTGCGATGCACCAGCCTCACGCCAGACGGCGGACGGGGGCTGGCTGGCACGTTATGCAGGTGACACAGTTTTGCAACGACCGTCGGTATGTGTATATGTGCGCGGCAGCCATCAACAGCCAGAACGCAGCATTAGCAGAATTGCACAGGTGTGGGCCGCATGTGGCACAGTTGCATTAGCCAACTCATCGAGAACATTCTAACACGGCGCCCCGTATCCGGTGGATTCAGCAGCGATCTGCACTATTTAAGGACATCAGAGGTGGGCGTCGGCATCGGTTTAATCGATTGGGCGTTCAGTCGCTGTTACGTCGTCGTCATCAGTGACACTGTCCCCGAGGACCAGCTGGTTGAGGGTGTTGCCCGCTGCTGCACCAGTGACACCCAGTGTCGTGACAAGCTGCAGTGTCTGCAGGAGGCAAGCTAGACTGGGCTTCCTCCTGCTAACCTCCTACCACCTGCGAAGCTCCTGACGAAGCACGGCGTCACGTTCCCCGGGGTGCGCGCATCATCACGTCTCCACCACGACACGAGCAGTGGGGCTGAGCTACCAGAAAATGTACTGGAAGAACCAACAGTAAAAAGGAAGATTGCTAAAAACAGCACCTTCTTCTACCCACTCGTGCCCTACAACCCCGACCACATCACCCATTCCAGTCATCTTATTACAAGTTGTGTCAGTCGGGCAACCTGCGCATCATACACTCCTGTTACAATTGGCGACCGTAGTGGTCTTCTCCCTGGATTAGGAGGAAATTGTGGCTGGTAATTGACGAGGATATGTGGCACCTGAGAAGGGCAACAACGGATCAGCAACTCCTGCAACATGACAAGTAAGTGCCAATTTTTCATTTGGTGGTTTGTCTGAACCTGTAGCATAGTCCATCTTCCCTTCCTGTTCTTCTTTCTGGGCTTACTGTAGTCTTGATTCGATAACTGGTAGTGATGGAGCAGTCTGTGTCAGCCAAGGTGGCTATTCAGTAGCTACTTGAGCGAGTGTCGGAATTAGAGATAGAGCTTGCTCGGTCTAAAGAAGCGAGCAAGGAACAGTTTCCTGTTAATGCAGTAATTCTTGACACTAACGCTGCGCCTTTGGTCACCCCTTTATCAAGAAAAGCTGGGGTGGATGTTATGATTTTTTTGTTGTTAAGAACCTTAGCATGGCCGCTAAATTGGGAAATTAGGGTGCAGAAACACTTTTGCATGTGGCTAAGTTGAAAGTAACTGGGGATGCCAGAGCATATGTTACGTGCCATGAAGAATTAAGGGATACTTTGACATTTGAAGTATTCAAAAAAGGGTTGCTGGAAAGGTATTGGAGGAAAAATATGTCTAGATATTATTGGAAACAATTGAATAAAATGTATCAAAGGAGTGGGGAATCAATAGAAGCTTTGGTAGATCAAATTCGAAAAATTAATGTTAATACCTATGAGCCAACGGATTCCGATAGGGTTAATCAAGCCATTCTGCAGGAAGCTGAGCAGAGGGCACTAGACGCATTTTTGCGGGGAATACAACCCGAAGCCTGCTGCAAGATTAGGATGGAATTCCCTAAGACTCTCAATGAGGCAGTCAGAATCGCTGTGACGTTAGAGGAAGTTGAAGCAACAACTAATACGCGGGACAGGAAAGCAGTATTTAATGCAGAAATAAAATGTTTCACATGTGGTCAGATGGGACACATTAGAAGCGATTGCAAGAAAGTGCAGTGCAGGAAATGCAGACGCTGGGGTCATTGGGAGCGTAATTGCAATGGGTCCTGGCAGAAACATGATAGGAAACAGCAACGTGGGCCTCACCCCCCTCAGTTAAATGGGGCAGGGGGTGGTGTGTCCACTGTGGTGGTGGTGTGTTGGGGCTTATGGATGATCAACATCGAGGTCATGAGCGCCCTGTCCACTGTGCAACACTCCCAGTAAGGCTTAATGCTATTGTAGAATCAGTGGCAGACTTTTTTCTGACTGTCTTGGTGAGGGGCAGACGGTGCAAATTTTTATTGGATACTGGGTCTCAGGTATCCACGGTGAGTAGAAATGTACTTGGTAAAGTACAATTAAAACCACAATGCTAGGCGTTAAGTGTTGTGGGTGGGGAACAGGTGAAGTCACTCAGATCAGCGGTGTTAAACATCCGAGTGGAAATGAGGAACTTCCAGGTGAAGGTAGAAGTTCTTCCAGTTGTTGGCAGCAGCTATAATTTCATACTTGGATTGGATTTCCTGGTTGTGCATCATGCGCAAAAGTTAACCTGGAACGGCGTACAGTAGAACTGGACTTAATACAATTTCGCCTAGGTTCTGCAGCTGAAAAACCATTACTGTCGCAAGGAACCAGCCAGACATCGGGTGGGCCACCTAAACTGTGTACAAGGTCCCTTGGGGTTAACTCACGGGATACTGTACCGAAGGGTATAGGGAAAATAATCTGGACCGATGTTGGAGCTAGCATGCTGGTAAATTCGTTGTGTCTTTGAACCTTTGCCTGAGAATGAGCCATTGGATAAAATGAAGTGTTTTACGCGCCATAGCGCGTCCTACATGTGGGAGATAGAAGGAAAAAAGGTTGTGCCTATTAGTATTGATAATTTTGGCCTTGAAGAAGAGGTGCAGTTAGCATGGGGTACCGTAATAGTGAATCTGGAGATAATAGGGGAAGATGAACTGGATAAGGATTTTGCAGCAGATTACACAGTGCCGGGAGAGTGTCAGCTGGTCCACACTGAGGGGTAAAGTAGCACATTTAGAAGGGTAAGACAGAGAAGTCATGGAGAACCTTTTGACGGAATATAAAGAGTTATTTAATTCTCACGGTCCACTGCCCACCACACCGTTAGTTCAGCATTACATCCCCACTGGGAATGAAGTACCGATGTATAAACATCCATATCATGTTCCAAAAATTTATTAATCAACAGCTTAGGGATGGGATAATAGAAACCACTAGTAGTCCCTGGTCCGCTCCTGCGTAATAGTGGGTAAAAAATCACCTGATGGGGGCAAGGCATATTGTTTTTGTTGTGATTATCGTTTCCTGAATCAAAAAACTGTATTGGATGCATACCCAATGCCTAATATCACTGAAACTCTGGATAATTTGGGTCAGTGTTGGTATTTCACGACCTTGGATCTTTGAAGCGGGTACCACCAGTTGGAGGTCGCCCCGGAAGACCAACCGAAGACAGCTTTTTCAACACCTACAGCTCATTTTCAGTATCAGCAAATGCCTTTCGGCCTCAGAAATGCTCCAGCAACCTACCAACAGTTACTAGATAGCGTGTTACGCGGGTTGAAACCTAATCAGTGTATGGTATATTTGGACAACATAATTGTTTTCTCAAAAGACGTGCAAGAACATGTGCACCGTTTGCGCGAAGTTTTCGATCGTCTGAAAGCAGCACAGTTAACTCTTTATATGGAAAAATGTCATTTTTTTGTTGCACAAGTCCGTTATTTAGGTCACATTATTGGACAGGAGGGTGTCCGCACGGATCCAAACTTGTAGACGTGGTAATGAATTTTCCGACACCTACAAAAATAAAAGAGTTGCAGTCTTATTTACGTCTCGCCAAAATAAAAGAGTTGCAGTCTTATTTACGTCTCGCCAATTTTTACAGGAGGTATATTCCAGAATTTGCAGAAATTGCAAGGGCCCTCACACAGTTGTTGAAGAAGGGAGCAAAATTTCACTGGGTAGCAGAATGCGAAGAGGCTTTTCAAAAGTTAAAAAATTTGTTAACATCTAGTCCGGTTTTGACTTTTCCAGATTTTCATAAACAGTTTATATTATCTTGTTACTCTAGCAATTTTGCTTTGGGTATTGTATTATCTCAGGAAATAGATGGGCAGGAACACCCAATAGCATACGCTTCCAGACAGCAAAAAAAAAAAAAAATTCATCGATTGAGAAGAAGTTATTGGCATTAATTTTCGGAATAACCTATTTCCAGTGTTATCTTATGGACGACGTTTCAAGGTGATTACTGACCGTGCAGCACTTAAGTGGTTGTTAGGGCTTAAAGACCCAACGAGTTGATTAACTAAGTGGGCTTTGCGTCTTAGTGAGTTGATTTTGAATGATTCATCGACCAGGTAAATCGCATGGAAATGCAGATGGTCTGAGTCATAAAGTATGCACCATGGAACGCACAGGAATAAATGAGAACAAATGGGAGGAGGCACGAACCACCAACACAAATTGCCAATGATTTACCTTGCAGCGACAGTTCGTTGTGGAAGACGGGGTATTGTACCGTAAAACTAGGAATGGTCCACGCATAGTCATACTCGAAAAATTGCAGAGCAAAATTTTAAGGCAAGCACATGATTCAATGTTTTCTGGCCATTCGGGTCAAAGAGCAATGGAGAGGAGGGTAGCACAGAGTTATTGGTGGTCAACGCGTAGGCAAGATGTCAATCAGTACGTAAAGAATTGCATTCCGTGTGCTCAACGGACAGAATTGAGTCATCAGAAAATTGTGTTGCAAAGACTAATTACAGATCAAGGGACGAACTTTATGTCCGATTTGATGAAACAGTTATGGAAGTTGTTGCATGTAAAGAAATTGAGAACGAGCGCGTTAGACCTGCTGGCTAATGGTCAGACCAAGAGAGTTCATCGTACAAAAGCTAAGATGTTAAGTTATCATGTAAATTTCACAACACAACAATTGGCGTGCCCTATTGGCATTTGTAACTGTGGCATATAACTCACAAGTGCATGTAGTACAGGATTTTCTCCGTATGAAGTACTGTTAGGTCGGAAGATGCCATCTCCATTTGAATTGCTCAACTCCCCAGCAGGAACTGATAATTTGGCTGTTAAGGATTTATCCACAAAGTTGAAAACAATCTGGTGGCAGGTGAAAAAAATGAACACTAAAGCACTACAGAGACAGGACAAAGTTCACAATAGAAAGGCGGCTTTACCCAAATATCATGCAGGACAATGGGTGATGATGACTAATCTATATGTGCCAAAGGGAAAACGAAAAGATTTGTATCCCGTTATCAAGGTTCTTTCCAGGTGATCGAGATGACATCGCTGGTGAATGTAAAATTACAGCTTCCAACCCACCCTACTATTGTGTATGTGAGGCAAATTAGGCCTTTCAAGGGGAATTTTGAGGAACTTCCTTCATTGTCTGCAGTAACTTCTAGTGGAGAGAAAGGTGAATCTAAGAAAAAGAATAAGAAAGGAGTAGATAAACAAGAGAACCAAGTTAATTGTGGAAGCGATCAGACATGCTATTATGCTCTTAGACCACGTGTAAAAATGAAGAGCTAATGTGAGTCGTTTCTCTTTTGTTTCTCAGGAGGCGTGACGGTCTGGTAAGACCAGCAGTTCCATCGTCTCCAGTTGCACTGAAGAGGGAAGGTGTGCACTATCTCTCAGCATAGTTATTCTGTTTTGCTGTTGCAACTTAGCTGAAGCCTTGAAGGTACGGCCTACATCAAGTCGTGTTTTGTTCTCGTGACATGCGGACTTAATTATGTCTGGACATCAATTGATCTTAAGGGTGGACTGTAATATTTGGGCGGTTGAAGACGAAATCTATAAATTAGAAGGTATGTTTAATGAACTTCATTTCAGGGTGGCTAATAAGTCAAGGTTTAATCACACACAGGAGGAATATCAGCTACTACGATCTGCTTTTGCACACTTACAAGCTCAGTTGCGGCAAACTGAGGGTTAATCCCGCATGTCCTTAGGAAAAGAGGATGGTTAGACGCAGGTGGCCGTATTCAAAAAACTGTTTTTGGGACCGCTGACATGGAAGATATTAAAAGAATTAATGAAATGCTACAGCAGGTACAGGATAATGTGAATAACAACCAGGGAATGCTAGATCTTCACACAACCCAATTAGAGAGTTTCGAGAAAGATGTAGTTAATAACACATGCCAATTGCGAGCTTTGACTGTGACCTTGATGTCCCACATTAAGGCCTCAGCTGACACAACTAATCATGACATCGGTATAATCAAGTACCGGTTGGATAACATCAATTCACAGCTGATAATTGCTAAGCTGCTCCGTTTTCTTGCTGATAGTATTACGGAACCACACATAGAAGCCACAGATCTACAGGAGGCTTTGTTGCACGCAATGTGCAGGCACCTAACCCCTGTACTGTTACCTTCAGAACAACTTCGGGAAGGATTACGAAAAGTTCAATTGGAATTGTCCACATCCCTGGAGCTACTGACGACATTAACAGACAAACACTTATCTCTGTACTACAAAATGGCCACTGTTTCCAGTACACAGAGGGGTACACTGATGAAAATTCATATCATAATACCATTAACATGTAAGGATTGTAAATTTGAATGTTACTTCTTACATACTTATCCAGTGAACTGGGAAATTTTGCAGAAATTCGTACAGTTAACCATACGGGAAATAACTGTTAGTGGCACGTAACAGGGAAGCTCATGCATTCCTCACTGCTCAAGACTTGCTGCATTGTTGAACAGGTTCAGTTACCATCTGCCCCGCGAAATTGTTACACACTGTTCCCAAATCTTGTGAGTATTCTCTATTCTGCTCTCAAGAACAAGTCATGGAGTGTCCTAAGGAAATTATAGCAGGCACAGTACAGTTCTTTCGGCAAGTGCGTCCACATTGGGTATTTTCAGTAATGGAAAACACAGTCGTTATTTGTGTTTGTTACGAACAGGGTAAGCAAGGGAGTACACAAAGAACAGAATTGCAGGGGCAGGGACTGTTAATTAATGGCACACAGTGTGACACTTCAGGGCCAACTTTCCGTTTACCTGCCGTGATTACTGGAGTTACAGTCATGAACATAACACACACATTGATGTATGTACCCAACCAACTGGTGCAATTCGTCACAAAAGAAAATCTCACTCTTTTGAATAGCACATTAGACCCGACTTTGCTCGCCTCTTTGGACTAGATTCTAGCAGCTCAGGATGGACGTATAACTATGGAACATCTTTTTCAACGAGTGCATGAGTACTGTAAAGAGCATAAGCAGTGCTTACTAGTTATTGGATCGTCAACCACCGCCACCTGTATTTTTATCTTTTTCATAGGATTAGTGTACTATTGGCTTAAGAGAAAGGTAGCCCAGATCCCGCCCCTTCCAACCTTTAACCTAAGGGTCCAGACAAAATCACTGAACAGTTGTGAAGCACTGCAGCAGAACACTGAGTAATGTTTATGAACAAAGATTAGACTGAGGATAGAAGTGAATGAACACAGTGTAAATTGTGAATCAATCGCATTTTGTGGTGTTTGTGAAGTGAACTGTAGTTGTTTTGACTTTTTGGTTGAATTTGGGGACGAATTCTTTTCGTACGAGGGAGGAATTGTAGAGAACAAGGGGTTATTTTTAGGAAATATGGTGTGAAATTGTGATTTAGTGTGTTTTAGTGCGCAACGTGCCAGCCTCATGGCAGACGGCGGATGGGGGCTGGCCGGTGCATTATGCAGATGACACAGTTTTGCAATGAGCGTCAGTATGTGTGTACGTGCGTGGCAGCCATCAACAGCCAGAACGCAGCATTAGCAGAATTGCACAGGCGCAGGCCATGTGTGGCGCGGTTGCATTAGCCAACTCATCGAGAACATTCTAACACTGCGCCGTGTAACCGGCAAATTCAGCAGTGGTCTGCACTATTTAAGGGCATCAGAGGTGGGCTTCAGCATTAGTTCGACTGATTGGGTGTTTGGTCACTGTTACGTCATCGTCATCAGTGACGCTGTCCCTGAGGACCAGCCAGTGGAGGGCGTTGCCCACTGCTGCACCGGCGACTCCCGGTGTCGTCACGAGTCGCAGCTTCTGCAGGAGGCGAGCTAGGCCGGGCCTCATGGTGCTAACCTCCTACTGCCTGTGCAGCCGCTGACCGAGCATGGCGTCGCGTTCCCCGGGCTTCGCGCATCAGCACATCTCCACCACGACATGAGCAGTGGGGCTGAGCTACTGGAAATGGTGAGTAGCAACTTTCCTTTCCACAATATTGTTACATTCCATCCTGGATTTTCCACTGCTTGTTTTTAACTCATAAATTTAGACAACATAGACTGTTGAGAACAGCGAACTGATGCTATATTTAAATTAAAATGAACAGTCAAGATTGCAGTAATATTTGTTTATTTACTGGTTTTGGCTCATGTAAACGCCATCTTCAGAATTTTTGGCCCCCTATGGCTGTTTGTTGACATTTATTTGCTTGTTCATTTTTGGTCCACATGATTTACAATGTATACGAGGGGCATTTTAAAAGACCGTTCAAAAATAAAAACTACTTACTTGTTTGGGGTAAACCTTTTTTATTTTTCGACATAGTCTCCTTTTAGACTTATACACTTCGTCCAATGCTTTTGTAATTTGTTGATCCCCTCTGAATAATAGGAATTGTCCAAGTCTGTGAAATAGCTATTAGTTGCTGCACTCACCTCCTCATTTGAATAAACTCCTTGTCCTGCCAGCCATTTCTTCAAATTGGGGAACAAATAGTAGTCTGAGGGAGGCAAGTCTGGAGAATATGAGGGATGTGAAATGTGTTGGAATCCTGTTTCCATTAATTTTGCAGCCACAACTGCTGAGGTGATGGAAAAGGACTTTTTTGTGGGCCAATTGCCGGCATTTTTCTTGCAACTCGGTTTTCAGACGGTCCAATAACAATGAATAACAAGTCCTGGTAATAGTTTTACCCTTTTCCAGATAGTCAATGAGGAGTGCGGCTTGTGAATCCCAAAAGTCAGCTGCCATAACCTTCCTGGCCGAAGGAATGGTCTTCACCTTTTTTAGTGCAGATTCTCCTTTGGTAACCCATTGTTTAGATTGTTCTTTGGTCTCAGGAGTATAGTAATGTATCCATGTTTCATCCACAGTGACAGAATGATGCTTAAACTCCTGCAGATTCTTCCTGAACAGCTGCGAACCATCCTTGCAACACTTCACACAATTCCGTTTTTTGTCAAGCATAAGCAATCGCGGAACCCATCTTGTGGAGAGCTTTCTCGTGTCCAAATGCTTACGCAAAATATTATGTACACATTCATTCAAGATGCCCAAGGCACTAGCAATCTCACGCACCTTAATTCTTCTGTCATCCATCACCATATCATGGATGTTATCAATGATTTCTGGAGTTGTAACCTCCACAAGGCATCCAGAACGTTCAGCATCACTTGCGCCCATATGGTCACTCCACAAATTTTGAAACCACTTATAAACTGTTCTAATCAAAGGTGCAGAGTCACCATAATGTTTATCAAGCTTCTCTTTAGTCTCCTGAGGCATTTTGCCTTTCATAAAGTAATGTTTAATCACTATACAAAATTCTTTTTCGTCCATTTTTTGACCATCACTCGACTTCCTAGATTCAAACAAATGCCAAACAATAAGAAATAGACCAATATCGCTGAATCTTGGTGTGTGTTCTTTCCAAAGATGCTACTAACTAAACATGACCTTGATATGCGCTGGTGGTGCCATCTCTCGGACTTTGCACGGGCTTTTCAAATGCCCTTCATACTTGCACATTAGTCCACTTTGGTTTATTGTTATACAAGACACATTCCATTGGGCACATGCATGTTTTATTGCATTTGTCTTGGGTGTATGAGAGTTGGTGAGAGTATGAATGATGAATGTTTGGACCTTCAGTCAGTTTAAACTCTTTTGAACTACTTGTGTTTGAAATAAGGGAGACCAGATTTTGTGAGGCTATAAAGGTGTACCTCAGTTTATTTTTCAGTAGCATTAGAAAATTTCTGCTCTGACCTCAGTAAAGGAGTGAGGGTGTGCTGGATACATTTCACATGTGTTCAAATGCATATCTGAGGTGGTTGGAGACACCATCCAGTCCTATATATAAAAAATTGGATGGTGATTAATTATGTTTCATTTTTATGTTGGGGTTGGCTATGTTGATCCCTTTTTCCATTTTTTATTCAGACCAGTTAACATGACTGTAAGTGAAAAATTCAAATTTTTGCATGTCCATGCCCCACTACCATGAATTAAGTGACTTCCCAATGCAAAAATTTTATTGGAAGTGAAAGGTTGTGAAAGGTGGGGGTGGCAAGTCCTTCAGACTCACCTTTCTTTCACTTTAATTATTCAAACTATACAGACGTATGCAATTAGGGTATGTAGTCCTAAAGCATCGACTGCTCACTGACCAGTGCAACGCTGTGAAATGGTATCAAGGAGGTGCTGAACCTTGTGCCAGTGGAGAGAGTGGACAAATGTCACACGTCCAGGAAGACAGACTTCAGCGCCCCCATCAACACTGGTTTAACCAGCCGTGCATCACTGGTTGGCCTGAGATCAGTTGCAGACTTTGAGAGCATCAGTACTGAGTAATAAGAAGTAGAAACTTAGCGTGCATTCTGCGAGTAGTAATAGTCTAGAGCATCCGTACTGAATAATAGGAAGAAGATACTTAGCCTGCATTCTGCGATTAGTAATAGTCTGTATAAGTAATTGCACATAGGAGGCACAGAAGTGCATACAAAAAGTTAAGTAATGGTTCTCTTCTTTGTAGGAATAATGTGTTCAATTAATCCACATCTGTAGCGTATAGATCATTTTGGATTCTTGCTGCCAACCATCACAACTTCTGTCCTTCCTTGTTTGTGTCAGTGCTGTCTCCCACTGTAGCTGACGCAACATAGGGTACTATTATCCACTTAGGAAGGTAGTTTTACAGATACGGTGTTGATTAAAGAGTGTTGACAGTGGTTGGGTAGCAAGATCATTCGTATCACATTGCATGGAGTAATTTGAGCTGATAGTACTCAGTTTATGTTTGGCAGAATCTTTTGTTGGACAGCTGGACAGCTGTGAGCTGTATGAGGAGGATGCCTACCGGGTGTAGACGGCAAAACAGCCGTTTCATTGGTGTCAGTTTCGAGAAAAAGGTGTAAATGCAGGTGCAGGTATTTTGGTCCAGCCTCTTGGAGACTTGCCTGCTGCCTTGTGCCTTCACACAGAGGGAGGCACACTGGTGGACATGGCCTAAACAGGAGGGGGCCCTCCAACCACATGCAGTGTCGGGCTCTTAGTGAGCCGCAGTACATTGTCTCACAGGCTTGCTGTAAAATCTTGTACAACTTCTTTAGCAAAGGTGCGACGGACCGACGCCCTGATAATTGATCACTGTCAAGGAGAGTGCATTCTTCAGATTCTGCAGTTATGTATATGATGTTTTTCATGGACACTCTTGCGAGATCCATATCTGTAATGATCATAAAAACGTTTTGCCTTGGTGGCTGAAATGAGCCAGCACAGTAGGATGCCCAGCACACTGTCGCCGGACAGCTGTTGCAGTTTTGAGGCGTCATGTAGGCACCTACACCAAATAGTTTCCTGCTTGAGCAGAGAAACAGCCTTGGAGGGAAATCTGACAATGATGACAAAAAACATACCACAGCTATCTGTTCTGTCACAGAAAGTGGTAGGATTGGCAGAAATGAATTTGCCCATATTCTGGAGGGAGGTTGTATTGAGAGGTGAGAATTATGTTATTGGCAAAAAAGAATCACTGTCACATTTTGATTGGCAGCTTTATTCTTTTCAAGAGCACTCCACATGTAATTTCTTTGGAAATGATAGTGAAGAGACAGATAAATTTTTAATCAGGCTTTGGCTGTGATAGAAGTGGGGTTGAGAATCCGGTTTGGATCTGGAGATGTGGTTGTGTATCCTGGGGCAAGAGAAGAAGAGACAAGTCCAAAGTTCAAATTGATGCAGAGGTGCAATGGTGGCAGCATTGTGCAATGGTGGCAGCATTGCTGACTCCTGCAGGTGTATGGTGAGCGTTTTGCAGCTGTGGCAGACTAAAAATCTTTAAGGTGTATTGTCACCATCTGCAGTAACTGTTCAATTGATGCATATCATAGTAGCTTGCAGCTTTGCAGTTCATGACCACTGTCAGCTGAAGCGGATTCAAACACATAGCATTATCCATATTTAAAGTGAGAGGTGTAGTTAATTTTCCATCCACTCCCCTAATTTTCAACTGTACACCAGTATGTACTTTATTTTATTAGACAGGTTGCTTGAATGTAATCACCGTGGTTTATTTTTGTTTATGTTCTTGTTCTTTTGTAATAAATCTGTAGTTATCTTCAATATCATCGTTTCCTCTGGAAGGTGACATTCCTTGATCATTTATTAATTTTGTTCAATAATGTGGGAGATAATCGGTGTAATTTGGAGTTCAATACATCTTATCAACTTCAGACTCACTGCTCAGGGCCTTAAATCAGTCATTTGCTTATAAAGTTTCTGATGCATTTAGTGTTTCATTGACATAACTGAAGGGTGGGTTTGTGCCATAGAATGTTCTGGGGCAGAAGTTTGTTATAGGTATTCCTACGTTGCCTTGCCTTGAGATACACTCTGTGATCAAAAGTATCCCGACGCCTGGCTGAAAATGACTTACACGTTTGTGACACTCTCCATTGGTAATGCTGGAATTCAGTGTGGTGTTGGTCCACCCTTAGCCTTCATGACAGCTTCCACTCTCGGAAGGCATACATTCAATCAGGTGCTGGAAGGTTTCTTGGGGAATGGCAGCTCATTTTTCACGGAGTGCTGCCCTGAGGGGAGGTATTGATGTCGGTCAGTAAGTCAAAGTTCCAAAACATCCCGAAGGTGTTCTGTAGGATTCAGGTCAGGACTCTGTGCAGGCTAGTCCATTACAGTGATGTTATTCTCTTGTAACCACTCCGCCATAGGCCGTGCATTATGAACAGGTGCTTGATCATGTTGAAAGGTACAATCGCCATCCCTGAATTGCTCTGCAACAGTGGGAAGCAAGAAGGTGCTTGAAACATCAATGTAGGCCTGTGCTGTGATAGTGCCATGCAAAACAACAAGGAGTGCAAGCCCCCCCTCTATGAAAAACACGACCACACCATAACACCACCACCTCTGAATTTTACTTTCTGTATTAGACGTGCTGACAGATGACATTCACCAGGTATTTGCCATACCCACAACGCGCCCTCAGATCGCCACATTGTGTACTGTAATTTGTCACTCCACAAACAACTTTTCCACTGTTAAATCATCCAATGTTTACGCTCCTTACACCAAGCAGTGTGTTGTTTGGCATTTACCGGTGTGATGTGTGGCTTCTGAGCATCCGCTCGACCATGAAATCCAAGTTTTCTCACCTCCTACCTCACTGCCATAGTACTTACAGTGGATCCTGATGCAGTTTGGAATTCTTGTGTGATGGTCTGGATGGATGTCTGCCCAATACACATTACAACCCTCTTCAACTGTCAGCGGTCTCTGTCAGTCAACAGATGAGGTCGGCCTGTACGCTTTTGTGCTGTATGTGTCCCTTCACCTTTCCACTTCACTATCACATCAGAAACAATGGACATAGGGATGTTTAGGAGTGTAGAAATCTCATGTACAGATGACTAACAGAAATGACACCCAATCACCTGACCACATTTAAAGTCTGTGAGTTCCGAGAAGTGCCCCATTCTGCTCTCTCATGATGTCTAATGACTACTGAGGTCACTGATACATGGTAGTAGGTGGCATCACAATGCACCTAGTATGAAAAATGTATGTTTTTTGGTATGTCTGGGTAATTTTGATCACATAGTCTGTGTTGTAACTTCTGTAACATAATTCACAGCTAGAAATAAGTTTGTCCATGCCTCATTTTATCAGACACTGACCAATGCCCCACCCCACAACCACCACCACCTATTTCTAATTATAAAGTGTCGCTTTTGATGGTTTCTAAAATTCCTCTCTTCTGCTCATCTTGGGAACAGTGTTTTCCTTCATTTGTACAACTATGCTTCTGCTGAAGCTCAAATGGCACACTCAACCTGGTTAATGTCAAAACAACACCAGTGAACATTGAAGTCTTTCTGTTCTTCTGTAATTTATTCATGTTAGTATTTTGCAATGGTGACTTATTAAACCGTTGGTCCAGTAATATTCACACCTTTCAAGACCTGCTGTCTTTGGAATTGGAATTATTACATTCTTTTTTAAGTCTGAATCTTGCACATTGGGTGGAACAATTTTGTCATGCCTGACTCTCCAAAGGATGTCAGTAAATATGAGGGAATAGTGTCTACTCCAGGGGCCTTCTTTCAAGTTAGGTCTTTCAGTGCTCCATCAAATTCCTCTTACGTATTATACACTGAAGCACCAAAGAATCTGGTATAGGCATGCATATTCAAATACTGAGATATTTAAACAGGCAGAATACAAACTGCGGTCAGCAATGTCTATGTATGATAAGTTTCTGGAGCAGTTGTTAGATAGGTTTCTGCTGCTACAGTGGCAAGTTATCAAGATATAAGTGAATTTGAATGTAGTGTTATAGTCCGTGTATGAGCCGATGAGACACAGCATCTCCGAGATAGCGATGAAGTGGGAATTTTCCTGTACAACCATTTCACAAGTATACTGTGAATATCAGGAATATGGTAAAATATCAAATCACCAACACTGCTGCGGCTGTAAAAAGAGCCTGCAAGAACAGGACCAGTGACAAATAAAGAGACTCGTTCAACATGACAGAAGTGCAACCCTTCCACTGATTGCTACAGATTTCAATGCTGAGCCATCAACAAGTGTCAGCCTGCGAACCATTTGCCGAATTAATATGGAAGTCATTAATATGGAATTTTGAAGGCCCACTTGTGCACCCTTGATGAGTGCCTGTCACAAAGCTTTATGAGTTGCTTGGGCCTGTGAACACCAACATTGGACTGTTGATGACTGGGAACATGTTGCATGGTCGTAAGAGTCTTGTTTCCAATTGTATAGAGTGGATAGATGTGTACAGCTATGTAGACAACCTCATAAACCCATGGACCCTGCATGTTAGCAAGGGACTGTTCAAGCTGGTGCAGGCTCTGGAATGGTGTGGAGTGTGTGCAGTTGGAGTGATATGGGACCCCTGATACATCTAGATACAACTCTGACAGGTGACACGTACATAAGCATCCTGTCTTATCTCCTGCATCCATTCAAGTCCATTGTGCATTCCGACGGACTTGGGTAATTCCATCAGGACAGTGCGACACCCCACACACCTAGAATTGCTACAGACTGGCTCCAGAAACCCTCGTCTGAGTTTAACATTTCCGCTGGCCATCAAACTCCTCAGACACCACATCATAGCATGTATTCATACCATCATTCCTGATAATGCTGAGACTGGTTTCTTCAGAACAGGACTACCAATAAGGTGTGTGTCATGTGATGAAAGGCACACACACAGAAACCTTATGAACATTGTAAAAAAACAAAAACACCTTCAGTAATTTGTCTTTCACATACTGTATCTATTGTTACGTTATTCTTGGCCATTTATTTATATCAGTTTTTTTAAAAATGTTTCATTACACTGTTTATTCCTTTCAGTTTCCCTTCTTTTCTTAGTATCGACTTGCCATCTGAGCTCTTGATATTCATACAAATGCTTCTCTTTTCTCCAAATACCTCTTTAATTTTTCTATAAGCAACATCAATCTTTTCCATAGTCATTCTATAGCTATGCATTTATCTTTGCAATTCTTGATTTGTCACTTTGTACTACCATAATCACATTTTTTAGATTACATATATCCGGAAACCCCAGATTCGTGCCCAAAAGATGATGGAATATCATTTTTTTAGATGTCTGCTTTCTGTTTTCTCTGCTGAATTTGCTGCATTTTTATATTTTCTCCTTTTGTCGTTAAAATAAGATATCTCCTGTGTTATTCAGGAATTTCTACTGGGCTTTGTTTTTTTGCCTATTTAATCTCCAGCCGTTTTTAGTATTTCATTTGTCGAAGCTGCCCATTGCTCTTCTATTGTATTCATGTTCCTATTTCTGTTACTTGCAGCTTAATGCTGTCTTTGAAACTGTGAACAACTAGTGGCACTTTCAATTTATCTAGTCCTATCTCCTCAGTTTTGTACACTTCTACAATTTTTTTCAGTTTTAATCCTTAGTTCTTAACTAATAAATTTAGTCAATCCACATCTGTACCAGGAAATGTTATGCAGTTTAAAACCTGGTTTGTACATTTTCCATCTATGATGTATATTTGCTATATTTTGTGTAACTGCATCATTAATTGTAAAGATAAATCCTACGCTAAACTAAATTTTACAAGAGATACACAAAGCTCATAATATCCTGCATGAGCTATAGTTACACACTCAATATTGATTGTAGATAGATTAGTAGATGATAAATAAAAACTATATGCAGATCATTAGCATATACTAAGGGCATCTCTTTACATTATCAGTGTTTTGATGCCATTTTTTATAACTTCATGATCTAAAATTATTTTTTCATTAGATTTTTATGTTGTTAAATCCAACAAAAAGATGAACAGTGTGTGAAATGAAGATATGAAGGGTGTTTTTATTCGTGTATCAGGGTGTCAGATTCAAAATCTGAAAAAGAAAATCTTGATGAACATGCAAAAGGAACTAGTCAAAATGTGTCATTGGTTATCACTCATCAAAAGCTGAGAAGCAGGAAATAAATGTAAAAACTTTGGTGCCATCTACTGGGTGTTTTGGAAACACTTTATAGCCTTGGGGATGTATTCTTTATGCCAACATTAAAAAAACCAGATAAATATGTTCTCCACTGCAGAGCTGTACAGTGATTAAGTTTAAGATCAGCCCACTTAAAATAAAAATAAAAAACTGTATTTGGAATCAATAATTAGAACTGATTTTGTGATAATACTGTTGCAAGTAAGTTTACTAATGCATCCACTGCCAGGCATTCAATTGGGAATTGCAGAGTAGCATGGAAATGTACTCATATACTCATTGGCAATTCATTGCTATGGAGAGAAAGTTACCTTTGACATTGTAGTCAGTCTGCCTTCAACATTACCTGTGTGTTAGGTCAGTTTTTTGCGAATACTTTATATGTATAATAATTCCTAGTAAGTGTTCATTTAACCTAGGTTATGTATTCGTTTTGTAAGCAGGCAAATGTGATTTCTAATAAATAAATAAATGGTTTGTTTGTCCATAATAACTTAACATGTTAATGGTAATGGGGGTGCAAGGCTATATTAAAATGCCCTTTAAGACAAGACAGCTGACTAATCCATTCTTTGGCTGCTGTTTATCATAAAGTTATTTTACATCCCCATGTTCCATACAACATATTCACAGCAACTTTCTATGACATGAAATGAATAAGTAGGTCTAGAAATAAGATATATTTCACAGTGAAAACATGGCTAAATGCTGACCATCTACATAACTGCTTTTTTATCTTAATCTACAACAAAACAACAGTTAATCAAAATATCCACGGGTGTACTGCCGGTCTATAGTGTCCAACGGGCACAATATTTCGGCGATCAAACATGTCGCCATCATCAGGTGAACTGACGGACTGAGCTCCTGTGAACGCGCCGGCACGGAGATCCGTACGATATGGCTGCTCAGGGGGAACTGGGTTCGGTCGCGCGATGGAACAGATTGTGTCTGAGATGACGTCGGTGTGATGGCTCTGTCCGCCATGGCGCGGGGCGCGGACGGCGGAGGGAGCGCGCCGCGGACGGAGGGTATTTAAATCGGCCGCCGCCGCGACCGAACCCAGTTCCTGAGCAGCCATAGCGTACGGATCTCCGTGCTGGCGCGTTCACAGGACCTCAGTCCGTCAGTTCACCTGATGATGGCGACATGTTTGATCGCCGAAATATTGTGCCTGTTGGACACTATAGACCGGCAGTACACCCGTGGATATTTTGATTATCAAATACGGCAGGAGAAACTCAAGAATCACATCAAAACAACAGTTATCAATCACTTATGTATTACCTTTTCAAAAATCCACCTATTGTGAGTAGGAGGAGTTGTCAAGCAGAAATAATTTCCATTTGTTTTTCAAATTTTCGGTATCTGCCAGTGCCTTAGTTTAAAAGGGATGTTTTCTGTGGAAGAACAAGGTTAAAATATGGATACTGGAGTTACCATTGTGAATGCTGCTATTATTTCCAAATTATGCTTTATTCTTCACAAAAAATTTCAGAAGAACATAAACATATTGTGAAGCTGTTGTTACTATGCTTAAATTATTAACCAATTGCCTACTTAAGGTTCAAGAATGGACACTAGACATAATCCTTACAGCAAGTTTTTCTGCAACAAACACTTTGTGTCTGTATGGAATGGCTCCAGACAAGTAATATGACATCAGTGAATGGCAGTATGCAAAGTAAGCTAATTTTCTGATACTTTCATTCCCAGAATCAGCAATTACACATAGAGAAAGTTCAACACAACCAGAGATTTCATCAGCAACACACTCTGGAAAAGTCTGCATTCACCTATAATCTGTGATTTCGAAATGAAGCTTGATTTTGAAATGAAGCTGAGATCAATACACAACGAGGAATTTGCACAATCACCTTTGCTTACTTCCATTTTCCTGTGATGTACTGTTATTGTTGATGATCTATGTTGCCTTGTACAGAATTAAAAGAACTTTTTTTTAAAACGGTAGACCACTTATCAAGAACCAGTCATCAATAATAATAATAATAATAATAATAATAATAATAATAATAATGCCAATGGCGTATCTCCCGCATACGCTATTTTTGGCCAATTTTTTTTGGGCATAGTTTTAATGTTATTTTAAGTGCATTACATTGTTGTTGTTGTTGTTGTTGTTGTTGTGGTCTTCAGTCCTGAGACTGGTTTCATGCAGCTCTCCATGCTACTCTATCCTGTGCAAGCTTCTTCATCTCCCAGTACCTACTGCAGCCTACATCCTTCTGAATCTGCTTAGTGTATTCATCTCTTGGTCTTCTTCTATGATTTTTACCTTCCGCGCTGCCCTCCAATACTAAATTGGTGATCCCTCCATGTCTCAGAACATGTCCTACCAACCGATCCTTTCTTCTTGTCAAGGTGTGCCACAAACTCCTCTTCTCCCCAATTCTGTTCAATACCTCCTCATTAGTTATGAGATCAACCCATCTAATCTTCAGCATTCTTCTGTAGCACCACATTTCAAAAGCTTCTATTCTCTTCTTGTCTAAGCTATTTAACGTCCACATTTCACTTCCATACATGGCTACACTCCATACAAATACTTTCAGAAACGACTTCCTGACATTTAAATCTATACTCGATGTTAACAAATTTTTCTTCTTCAGAAATGCTTTCTTTGCCATTGCCAGTCTACATTTTATATCCTCTCTACTTTGACCATCATCAGTTATTTTGCTCCCCAAATAGCAAAACTCCTTTAGTACTTTAAGTGTCTCATTTCCTAATCTAATTCTCTCAGCATCACCCGACTTAATTCGACTACATTCCATTATCCTCGTTTTGCTTTTGTTGATGTTCATCTTATATCCTCCTTTCAAGACACTGCCCATTTCGTTCAATTGCTCTTCCAAGTCCTTTGCTGTCTCTGACAGAATTACAATGTCATCGACGAACCTCAAAGTTTTTATTTCTTCTCCATGGATTTTAATACCTACTCCGAACTTTTCTTTTGTTTCCTTTATTGCTTGCTCAATATACAGATTGAATAACATCGGGGATATGCTACAACCCTGTCTTACTCCCTTCCCAACCACTGCTTCCCTTTCATACCCCTTGTCTCTTATAACTGCCATCTGGTTTCTGTACAAATTGTAAATAGCCTTTCGCTCCCTGTATTGTACCCATGCCACCTTCAGAATTTGAAAGAGAGTATTCCAGTCAACATTGTCAAAAGCTTTCTCTAAGTCTACAAATGCTAGAAATGTAGGTTTGCCCTTCCTTAGTCTAGCTTCTAAGATAAGTCGTAGGGTCAATATTGCCTCACGTGTTCCAACATTTCTACGGAATCCAAACTGATCTTCCCCGAGGTCGGCATCTACTAGTTTTTCTATTCGTCTGTAAAGAATTTGCGTTAGTATTTTGCAGCTGTTACTTATTAATCTGATAGTTCAGTAATTTTCACATCTGTCTATACCTGCTTTCTTTGGGATTGGGATTATTATATTCTTCTTGAAGTGTGAGGGTATTTCGCCTGTCTCATACATCTTGCTCACCAGATGGTAGAGTTTTGTCAGGGCTGGCTCTCACAAGGTTGTCAGTAGTTCTAATGGAATATTGTCTACTGCGGGGGCCTTGTTTCGACTCAGGTCTTTCAGTGCTCTGTCAAACTCTTCACGCAGTATCTTATCTCCCATTTCGTCTTCATCTACATCCTCTTCCATTTCCATAATATTGTCCTCAAGTACATCGCCCTTGTATAAACCTTCTATGTACTCTTTCCACCTTTCTGCCTTCCCTTCTTTGCTTAGAACTGGGTTGCCATCTGAGCTCTTGATATTCATACACGTGGTTCTCTTCTATCCAAAGGTCTCTTTAATTTTCCTGTAGGCAGTATCTATCTTACCCCTAGTGAGATAAGCCTCTAAATCCTTACATTTGTCCTCTAGCCATCCCTGCTTAGCCATTTTGCACTTCCTGTCGATCTCATTTTTGAGACATTTGTATTCCTTTTTGCCTGCTTCATTTACTGCATTTTTATATTTTCTCCTTTCATCAATTAAATTCAATATTTCCTCTGTTACCCAAGGGTTTCTACTAGCCCTCGTCTTTTTCCTATTTGATCCTCTGCTGCCTTCACTATTTCATCCCCCAAAGCCACCCATTCTTTTTCTACTGTATTTCTTTCCACCATTCCTATCAATTGTTCCCTTAAGCACTCGCTGAAACTCTGTACAACCTCTGGTTCTTTCAGTTTATCCAGGTACCATCTCCTTAAACTCCCACCTTTTTGCAGTTTCTTCAATTTTAATCTACAGTTCATAACCAATAGATTGTGGTCAGAGTCCACATCTGCCCCTGGAAATGTCTTACAATTTAAAACCTGGTTCCTAAATCTCTGTCTTACCATTATATAATCTATCTGATACCTTTTAGTATCTCCAGGGTTCTTCCATGTATACAACCTTCTTTCATGATTCTTAAACCAAGTGTTAGCTATGATTAAGTTGTGCTCTGTGCAAAACTCTACCAGGTGGCTTCCTCTTTCATTTCATAGCCCCAATCCATATTCACCCACTATGTTGCCTTCTCTCCCCTTTCCTACTGTCGAATTCCATTCACCCATGACTATTAAATTTTCTTCTCCCTTCACTACCTGAATAATTTCTTTTATCTCATCATACATTTCATCAATTTCTTCATCATCTACAGAGCTAGTTGGCATATAAACTTTTACTTCTGTAGTAGGTGTGGGCTTCGTGTCTATCTTGGCCATTACATTACATTACTATTATTAATAGCACACAAATATATTAGTGTTCCACATAACTTTAGTTATTCTTGTGACCTGTAGTTAATAGAATATTACTGTTATTGTCTACTTAAATATCATCAAAATATTGTGTACAATTACGTGCGAGAACTGTTTGAACTGTCATAGGAAAGTTAGTTCTGGGGTTCTATGCAGCTGTCGTGACAGATGATTACATTGAGGGGAATGTAGTGGCATGGGAATTGTGAAATAAATGTGTCTTCCATGGCACTGCATGGTATATTCATGGGATAGGAAAGGAAGAGAAGATTAGGGCCCTTAAGTCTGAAGTGAATAGTGCTAGGGAGGAACTGATGAGGTTAAGGAGTGTGGCGATACCCGTAAGACACCGCTAGCCCACGCATCTCGCGGTGTGCGTTTAACCCCATTTAAATGACGCGCCAAGCGCGCGCCCAGCGGCTGTACGATTAATTAAATAATCGGCGTGCTAATCACAGTTGAAATCTCTGGTCCAGAGGGACGTGAAGAGGCTGTGGTCCAGAGAGAGAGTAGAGTCAGTCGAGTCTTGTTCAGTCTTAAGAGTCAGTTGAGCTAGAAAGTGTCTTGTGAAACGATCATTCTGTGGACAATATTAGTGTGATGATTTCTTTTATATGTGTTGTGTTGTCTTCTTCGATGAGTAAAAAAAAATACAGGTAAAATAAATTTTTGTGATGTCCATCAATAAGTTCATTCCAGTAAAAATAGAACCACTTACCTTCTCCTTTTTTTTTAAATTCCGGACATCACACTGGCGACCGTTTACAGGACGCCAATCTTCGGATTTTACTGGAATGAACTTAACAAGGGCAAATTAAAGTAAAATCATACGTGTAGTAATATTTATTGTCTTGTACATTGGCTAAAAAACTGTAATTTTCTCTTTCATGCCCAATATGAAAACGAGAGCTAACGTTGTTTCAAGATTAACAAGATTTCTGCAAGCTTCAACGCAGCGCGGTGAGTAGTGCAAAAGCATTTGTTCTGCTATGCCATTGTCCAGCGTGCGCCTCCCGCCTATGCTAACTTTTATTCCCATTTCCCATGCCTTTCCCTAAACAAGAATCATACCCTTTGTCAATGGAATTTCTATTATTGTAACATTGAAATACAACAGTAAGATATGCAGAAGTCATTGTTATGAGTCAATCCTGTTTGTTACGTCATGTCACCACTTTCAGATTAGCTACGCGAATACGGTTACAACCACAATAATAATTCGGACATTTTTGGAAATTCTATCAAGTAATAGTTATTACCGTCTAACTATTTAAATTTTATTTATCTTTTGTACTTTGCAAGCCATCGCCATTCTGGGTGTACTATTTGTATATTTCACGTTTGTTAATTATTGGCAAAAGTGGAACAACAGCAACAGGAAACTGATAACGGTGATGCTACTGTATCATCAGCATCCCCTTTCCTAGGCTTTTCCAGCCCAGAATCTATGGAATTTACTGTAGGTGTATCACATCAAATAATACTAAGTAACGAAAGTAATTCATCAGGTGACACACCCAATAATCCTGACCCTATGGAAAACGATAGTAGACGTGTCCAACTAGGGATTTCCCACTCCGATCCTAATTTGCACAACTCTAGTGAAAGGAACAATGATCCAAACATTGATCCGAATCAGTACGGAATTTTAATACAACTTCTTACGCGAAGTATGGATAGCATCCTTAATGAAAGGTTTGATAAACTAGACACTAGATTTGATAAACAGGAGCAGAGTACAAAAGAATTAAACAGCAAAATCGATCAATTGTCTTCTGAGGTAACATCTACTCTGGAAAAACAGGCTAACCAAATCTCAGAACTTAATTCAAAAACGACACAATTGACCGAAAATTTCAACGAATTGTCATGTCGTGTAAACACTCACGAAAATTCCTTTGTTAAATATCAAACAGTGACAAATTCCGAAATGCAGTCATGTAAAACCAAGTTGGATCAGGTCACGAACGCTCAGGCTCAGGTCAATGATCTAGTTCAGAATTTCGTGCAAAATCAAACCACCTCACAAAATAAAATTTCGATGGATATCGAAGGTATTACTCAACAAGTTAGCGTAGTATGCTTACAACAATTAGAAATGAAAGAAAAAATTTCCCATTTGGAGGAAAGAACAGAATCGCTTTCTTTAGAGTGTAACGCAAACATTGCAGAAAAATTAGTGCACGAATGTGGTATTTGCAACAAGCTCATTGAGCAAAGGGTAGAAACCGCTACAAAAGAGATTTTACACCAGGCCATGTCGCTGGTGCAAACCGAGACCAACACTTTAAAAAACCAAATTTCTCAGTTATTAACTCCCGATTCTAACGTAGTTACTGTTCCGCCTACAACCCCACTCACAACGAGTTCACCGCCTAATTTCACTGTGCAGTTTGTTCCACAGTCTAACAGCGAATCACTTGCGAGCGAAAAACATCAAACAGAGCCGCTCTCAGTGATCGCACAAAACAGTAATTCTCAACCACCCTTGTGCCATGAAGTTTCACCAGGGAACAATAGTTCAGGCCCTATAGTGCCTGCCGGTATTGTTGACGGTAACATGATTAAACATGCCTATTTTCCAACGTTCAGTACCGATGATACCCAAGCGGTGCACCCGATTGTTTTTATTAGGTCTTTTGACGAAATGTTTCCGCACAACTGGTCAGATGCGGAAAAGATTTTTTTTGTAAGTAATCTGTTGAGGGGGCGAGCATCCAGATGGGGAGCTGAAATAAAAAGGCAAAATTTAACTTTCAAGCAATTTGAAGAGGCTTTTCTGCAGGAATTCTGGTCAGAACATGAGCAAAAACAACTTCGACGTGAAGTTCACAATCCCGAACCATACAACCCTCGTAAAGAAACTTTGCGTCAATATTTTTAAAGATACCTGGACAAAACACTTTATTGGTCAAAACCGGCCGATCTTGCCGATGTGATTAACACCTTAAAAAGTCATTTACCCCTGCATTACCGGACACAATTAATTGGTGTTCCGGAAACTAACATCAAGAAATTTCTAGATTATTTGAATGAAGTAGACCTTGTGTTTAGAGGAGATTCAGGGAACACTCCACATATTTATAATGCTAATTCCAACTCTCGCCAAAACAATTGCCATAATTTCAATCAAAATAACAACAGCGGTAACATGTGGAATGCAAACCCGCTTCCTCAAAATCAGGGGCAAAAATCACAACAGCCCAACTTCACACAATATTCGCAGCAATCTTGCAATCCCCGATTCCAAAATTCCAACAATTACAACAGTTTTGGTAATGGTCAATTTTACCGAAAAAGTAATAGTAATGGCAACAGACGCAATGGTAGTTTCAACAACAATCAGTACTCCAGAGGCAACAACAACCGTAACCGAAACAACAACAATCAAAACAGACGTCAGGATGGAAGATACAACCCTGGTTATTTTGAGAGAAATTCGCCATATCAGCAGAATAATTCAAATTGGCAAAATTCTAGAGTCAGTTATCCACCCCCGCAGTGGGGAAACCCGAACTATACACCACACAACTACAATTATATGTTTCCGAATGCACGACACTTTGTACCAACAAACAATGCTAATAATCAGGACTGCGGTATTCAAACTCCACCGAATACCAAACATGTCCATGAACAAAGAATAAATATTATTGAGGTAAGTGATGACCAAAATGCGTCGCCTAATAACGCGGCGGAAAACATGAGCAGACCGGCGTAAGCGCCCAACCCCCGGTCGAGAACGTGAGCACGGGCGCAAATAATCTTGCAAATTGTTTTTTGAGATTCCAAGACGGACACACTATGGAACATGACCTTCTTGCCGAGAATAATAAGTCTAGTAATAACGACAAAGTAAAGGTAACGGTTCAGGCAACTGCTGTTTTATCGTTAGAGAAATCCATTGTAGAAGTGTTATTCGACACTGGAGCGTCAGCAAGCGTGATTTCTAGTTCCCTGTACTTGGATCTAGATAAAGGTTCTAAACTTCCGACGTTTCCAGTGCAGAACTGCCGAATCATCGGTGCCACTGGAAACAAATCAAAAAATGTCAAATTACAAGCTCTTCTAACTTTTGTTGTTTCCAACGTGCATGTTCGTTATCATTTCCTTGTTGTGGATAATTTAACAGTTCCATGTCTTTTCGGCATCGATTTCTTAAATCAGTATCGAGCAGTGATTGACTTAGGGAATGGTATCTGTCAATTGACGGTTGAAAAGCAAAGAATTTTGATACCTTTATCTAAAACAATTAATAACAACAATTCTTATCGGGACGTACGTCACTTGAAAGTACAATCTGTGCCCATCACTAATTTTTCTATGACAAACAATTGCAATTCTTCTTACAATGCTGATAGTAAAACTCTGTGGGAAAAGTGTGCCGAAGCCTACCATCTAACTGATTTGCAAAAACAGAATCTGTTTCACCTTCTTCAACAATTTTCAGTAGTCTTTCAAGATAAACCTGGTATCATACGTGGGTATGTGTACAAGATGGATGTCAAACCCCACCTAACATTTTGTCGTACACACTACAATATACCGTGGTCTAAAAAACCAGCGGTTATGCAGGAAATTAACAGAATGCTACGTTGGAAAATCATAGAAAATTCGCACTCGCCGTATTGCAACCCTTTGTTGTCAGTTTCGAAACCCGATGGAAGCGTGCGTCTTGTTCTCGATGCACGCGAAATCAACAAAATTATTATACCGGTAAATACTCGCCCTGTAAATCTGGACGAACAACTCCTGAAATTTCACAACGCCAAATTTCTGACTAATATCGACCTACGATCGTCCTACTACCAGGTTCTTCTACATCCTGAATCACGTAAATATACCGCATTTTTGTGCGAAGGACGATCATACCAATTCCGTGTTTTGCCATTCGGGTTACGAATAAGTGCAGGAATCTTTATCGAGGCGCTTGACGACGTCCTCGGGCCAGATTTACTTTCACAAATCACTCCCTATGTGGATGATTTTGTTGTGGCGACTGCCACCTGGGAAGAACATGTCGATCTTCTAAGACAAATTTTGATTAAATTCGCCGATGCAGGCGTGACAATCAATTTGGAAAAATCAAGGTTCGCCCGACAACAGATTAAGTTCCTTGGCCACATCATCACGCCGGAAGGCATCAGGCCGGACTCTAAAAAGACTGAAGCAATTCGCAACTTTCCTGCACCCCGAACCAAAAAACAACTTAAAGCATTTTTGGGTCTTTCGTCATTTTTCAGAAAGTTCGTGACACAGCAAGCTCTTAACAGCCCACATCTTCCAAATCTTCTAAAGAAAAATTCCCTTTGGCGATGGACTACAGAATGTCAAGCCGATTTTGAAAAAATTAAACAATCATTAATCCACGCACCACTCCTCTGTCATCCGGACATGTCAAAAGACTTCTGCCTATCGACCGATGCGTCATCTTATGGACTTGGGGCCTTTTTGTTTCAACTGTCTGTTGAACATGATCGAACAATAGTAAAACCTATCAGTTTTGCCAGTCGCACCTTAACTGAATGCGAGAGATCGTATTCAGTTACGGAACGCGAGACCCTTGCAATTATTTGGTCTATGCGAAAATTTCAATATTTTCTCTGGGGAAAACATACACGCATCTATACAGACCACCAAGCTTTATCATTTTTACTGTCTTGCAAATTACTTCATTCCCGGCTCACTCGTTGGTGTTTGTCGTTACAAGAATACGATTTCGAAATTATTTACATCTCCGGCGAAACCAATATTGTTGCGGACGCTCTTTCTCGTCTTCCGCACGATGCGAAAAATCTTTCAGATTTGCATGAGCAAACTTCCGACTTTCAGGTCATGTTAATGTATGACGAATCCTAAACCGCTACTATCACCGAATCTGCAGGGATTTTGCACAGTTACAAGATGCCGAACCTAGGTGGTCTACAGTAAAAACAAAATTATGTCAGAATTCAAATTCTAATCTTCAAAATTACTACAAGATCAACAATGGTGTACTGTTTCATCGTTCCCATCTCGTGTCAGAGCGTTGGTTGGTATGTTTACCGGAAGCTTATGTTGACGACTTCATTTTGTTCACCCACAAAACCTGGGGACATTATGGCATTAATAAATGTGCCGCCAAGATCCTACGCTTCTGCTATTTTCCTAACATGCGACGTAGAGTCCTGCAGGTCATTCGCAAATGTATCATTTGCCAGAAGGCAAAATATTTGAACAAACATGCATCAATTGAATTGCATCCCATTCTTCCAAAGCAACCGCTTGATTTGATTTCCGTAGACATTGGCGGACCCTATCCACAATCCCGCGGTGGTGCTAAATACATTTTGGCTATATTGGACGTTTTTACTAAGTATGTGAAATTGTACGCCTTGCGCACAGCCACTGTTGCGGCTATAATTCGACGCTTTTCGGCCGACTACCTAGCCCACGTCGGAAAACCTGTCGCTGTCCTAACGGACAATGCATCGTACTTTACGAGTGCAAAGTGGAAATCATTTCTGCAAGATTCCGATATTAAACATGTTCTTACTTCCCGATTTCACCCACAGGGTAACCCCGTTGAGCGAATTTTTAAAGAATTTAATCAATTTATGCGCATCCATTCTTCTACAAAACATTCCAAATGGATAGAATACCTCGCTCCGTTCGAGTACATTGTGAACAATTTGCCACATAGTTCAACCGGATTCTCACCTGCCGAGTTATTATCAGACGAACCAGAAAAAAACTCATGGTCAAGTCCCCTGCCTAAGTTGTCTTCGAACGATATTTCTTTGCAGGAAAAGGTAAGGCAAGCTGCCATTACCCTGGCACACACTGCGGAGCTCCGGAAGAAAAAATTTGATAAACGGGTCAGACCGACACGTGTGTTCGAAATTGATGATTTGGTATTGCTCACAACCCATCCCAAATCTACGAGGCTAAAACGTTTGCTTAAGAAATGGCAATTAGTTTACTCAGGTCCATACCAGATCGTCGATATTCCTCACCCTGGATGTTATTTATTAGCATACCCTACAACACAGAAAGTTACAGGACTTTACGCCCACCACCACTTAAAGCAGTATGTAAAGTAAGAGAAAGAGAAAGGATGTGCTAGTTACAGCTAAAATGTTAGTGTTAATTGTTAGTCAATGCAAAGAATCATAACGCATTAAACTATAGCAAATCTACGTTAAACATTACATGCAATCCAAGAACTATTTAACCTACGTTATATTTACTATGCTACGAATAATTTGACTACTAGCCAAGGACAACGAAGTTAGCGACCAAACTTACTCCTTAAACAGGCATTTTCTAGAACAGGAAACTATGTACAAGAAAAAAGATTTTATTATGTTAATAACTGTGATGAATTTGAGAGCCACCAGAATGCTATACTATACGCCAGCATGAGTGAATGATTGTGATGAAATGAGTGTGAAAGAATGAATGTGAATTTTAGTTTATAAGGTAGTTTTTATGATGATGATGAGGATTTCGTTGTGTGTGAGCCAATGATGCCACCACGTAGTATTATTTGATGATTTGCGATTTATATTGAAGCTGTTCTATGAGAAGAAAGGTGAATATTAATTATATGAAGCTGTATGGATGAAAACGATACGTGTGTATGAATACTGATAGATGTTAATGAGAAATGATTCGCCGTGTAGGCAATAAAAAAGGAGAAAGAAAAACTTATTTGGTATGTGCCCTATTTAAAAAAAAAAAAAAAAAAAAAAAAAAAAAAAAAAAAAAAAAAAAAAAAAAAAACATTATCTCACGCTTGGCATAAAGAGTTTGTGTGCTCTCCATCGTAACAAACGTAAATTTTGTACATAGGTCATTGTGGAGGAAAAATGTTTATCAGCCACAGCGAAATAAATAATTTGCTTACGTAGCGAATAAAAATTGCTGTCGTTATAGAATCTCATTCTTTACACAGGCTAATTGTGTAGTACCATGCATGCAGGCTGCCTTCGTAAGATTCGTATTCTACATTTACGAAGGTCGTGTTTAATGGTTACGAACTTATGAACTCACTAACATTAACACTATTTAAAAAAATGTTTTTATCCTGTGAAGTAATTTAGGTGAAATCTAGCACTCATTACTTGATACTGTGAGGACATGGACATATGTATTTGTGTAAGTGGGATAGTATATAAGGTATGCAATTTTATGTCGTTCTGTCTGGACCAGAGTTAAGAAAATGCGATTCTCATAAAACAATTGCTAGGATACGAAGTCTCCCACTCTCTGCTCATGTTCTCGACCAGGAAACAAAAACTACATGACTACCGGTACAACGTACAATTCACGATTACAAGAAAACATACTTTAGTGTATGAGATTTTTCTTTCTCTTTCAGCAAAGTGGATAAGTTTTTGAAGATTTGTGTGTGAAGCAGTACAACGCAGCTGTCTTCGTGGACACAGCGATTTTCTTGTCTTTATGGAAACTAAAGCGCATTCATTTTCCTTTACCTACAGGAAATTCATATATTTATTTTACTACGTGATACTCACTAAAGTACACCTCTTATGGAAGGATCCTATAGTAATTTATTAGTACGTTTACTGACCGAATTTTTTTCAGGAGTATAAACTACCGTGTCATTAAGCGCGTATTTACCTAAACATGACTGATTCAACGAGTGAATTAAACCATATACGGTACTCACATTGATTCTTGCAAAAATCTTTGACTGATTTACAGGAAGTGATTGACAATGATCATTGAATTTCTTTTGCTTAAACAGCAATTCGGATCAACTTCAAAGGATGAAACTGAATACAACATGAATTGGCTTAAAGTCAGTGACACTTGCGCGATGGCAAAGTTTATGATGCATACGTTACGCAAACAGATACACTATTCGTCGCACACATGTGTGAAAACACTACTGTATTGATGAAGATTTTGTAAATATGAATATAACCCAATCCTTCTATCTTGATCCTACTCCCACCTCCTTGCCCACTGCTGGACGATGGATAGTGGGGTAGTGAGGTTTTTGCACTATTCTTTTGTATATTTTGTCCATTCATGATTTGCAGCACTTAGGGTCTCTCGTCGAGTTTTGCAGAATTCTTGATGGCAGATGCCATAGATTTCAATATTCTGTAAAGAAGGAGATAGTACTCCATTAGTGCACATGCACAGCAAGAAATAGATGGCACAACCTGAATTTCGTGTACATAAATATGTCATGTCATGTCTAATTGTAAAATTTTGTAAATGTAAACAACTAGCAATCTCAATATAAATCTGAATTTTGTAAAGTTTCACAGGACACGACTAGCAAAACATGTCTAATTGTAAGTTTTTGAAGATGTAAACAACTAGTATTCTCTATATAAATATGAATTTTGGGAGAGTTTCACAGGTCACGACTAGCAAAGTATTTCAATGGCTATGTAGCAACTTAGCTACGAAGAAGTTCATTTGTATTATGTATATTGAATTTCATGTCTATAGTAGGTAATCATTTTATGTATATGTATATGTACATGTCCATTTTTTCTATGTAATTTTGAACTTGCCTGTTCAAAACTTAAATGTCCTCTTGTGAAGGCTACACACAAAACAGTCTTACTATGTGCACCTAATATAAAAGGAGAAAAGATGCAAAGTGTAATTTTGCTCAAAAGTGAAGTGTCTGTGAAAATGTGTTCTCAGAAGGAACAGGACGTCGAACCTCCCTTCTGAACAGTGTAAAAAAAATCAAATAGTGTTGATAAAGAGAAATCAACCAGTCAAGAGTAAAAATATGATAGAAAAGTGTTTTCCGTACAAAGTGATAAGTTTAATCTCAAATTCTACGATAAAGTGCAATGATGCGTATCACTATGATCCCTACCTTGGAAAGTGCTTGGAAGTCTGCGTTGTACGGTCTTCGGATGCGGCTACCAGTACTGTCGCGTCCGTCGTAAGACGTGTCACCGCCTATTATACCTCAACAGCGGACCCAAGCGCGAGGCTGTACGCAGTGCCGCGGTGCGTGGTGGATGGACCACTTTATCAAAATTACTGCACTCGTGCACGCACAGCCACTCTTAAACACCAACAATACTGACATGAACTTTGTTGTCATCGACAACTTAAAACCAAATTGTATGACCTTTTGTGTTCTTTTGTCGTAAGCAGATTCATTACCTATTGTCCTGATGTGCAAACTGTAAAGTAAACAAAGTTGTGGTGCTGTGACTTTTACTGTGCTTCGCACGACGCACCACACTGAACTGAGGCAAAGCATAGTGCTCACTGGTCGACACAATAAGAACTGTGAATACAGGGTAGCAGCTATTGTTTTAATAACAGGACTGCCAACGGTGCAGGCATCTCTCTAAAAAAAAATGAATCATCCATTGATCAATTTCAAAGTGGCTATTTTGTAATGTGCAACAATTTATGTATATTTACTTAAACTTTGTACTTTAGGCTATAATTCTTTATATATGTATGTACTTGTCATATGTTTGAAAATTTTGTTTAATGCTGGTGCAAACACTGCACAACCTTGTTCGTCAACTCAAATCTGGTACTGCCGTGAAGTTTGAAAAACTTACGCACCAGTAGAGGGGGCCGTGTGGCGATACCTGTAAGACACCGCTAGCCCACGCATCTCGCGGTGTGCGTTTAACCCCATTTAAATGACGCGCCAAGCGCGCGCCCAGCGGCTGTACGATTAATTAAATAATCAGCGTGCTAATCACAGTTGAAATCTCTGGTCCAGAGGGACGTGAAGAGGCTGCGGTCCAGAGAGAGAGTAGAGTCAGTCGAGTCTTGTTCAGTCTTAAGAGTCAGTTGAGCTAGAAAGTGTCTTGTGAAACGATCATTCTGTGGATAATATTAGTGTGATGATTTCTTTTATATGTGTTGTGTTGTCTTCTTCGATGAGTAAAAAAAAATATAGGTAAAATAAATTTTTGTGATGTCCATCAATAAGTTCATTCCAGTAAAAATAGAACCACTTCCCTTCACCTTTATTCACCCTTTTTTCTTTCTTTCCTTACAACAAAACAAAAAACAAAAAAATTACCACCATCCTTTTTTTTTTTTAATTCCGGACATCACAGGAGGGAGAAGGGTGAAGATGGGTGGGAAGTGGTAACAAGGAAGAGGGGCTACATAAAGAAAACAGTATCTGTCGGTTTCATCATTGGCACATATAATAGATTTGGCTAGCTACCTCATTTAATTAAGGAAGAGCCTCAGGTACAGGTAAGTGTAGTTAATACTCAACAGACTTTCACCAGGAAACCAAGTGTTTCAAAAAAAGTAGAAAGGAGGAAGGAAGTTCTGTTGTTAGCTAGTAGCCATGGAAGAAGTGTGGGCCACATCTTGCAGGAGAAATTAGGTGGCAGGTACCATGTCACAAGTTTTTTATAGTCCAGTGCATGTCCTAGCTAAGTGATAGAGGATGTAGAATCATTGTGCAAGGGTTTTACAAAGCAGGATCATGTTGTGATAGCGAGTGGAGTGGGAAATGGTATTAAAGGGATCAGGGCTACAATGTTGAGTGTGACATGGCAAAAATAGAATCTGCAACAAACCACACAAATGTTGGCTTGAGTCCTGCTTTCATGTGCTATTATCAGCCCCAATTGAACGCTTGGTCAGGAGGGTCAATATGGATCTGCACTGAAGTGCCAAAGAAACTGGTATAGGTACGCATACTCAAATATAGAGATATGTAAATAGGCAGAATACAGCTCTGCGGTTGGCAATGCCCATATAAGACAACAAGTATCTGGCACAGTTAAGCTTGGTTGCTGCTGCTACAATGACAAGTTATCAAGATATAAGTGAGTTTGAATGTGATGTAGTCAATGCACAAGCGATGGGATACAGCATTTTCAAGAGTGATGAAGTGGGGATTTTCCTGTATGGCCATTTCACAAGTATACGGTGAATATCAGGTATCCGGTAAAACATCAAATCACTTACATTGCTGCGGCTGGAAAAACAGCCTGCAAGAATAGGACCAGTGACAAATAAAGAGAATCGTTCAACATAACAGAAGTGCAACCCTTCCACTGATTGCTACAGATTTCAATGCTGAGCCATCAACAAGTGTCAGCTTGCAAACCATTCACTGAAACGTCATTGATATGGAATTTTGGAGCCGAAGGCCCACTTGTGTACCCTTGATGACTGCATGACACAAAGCTTTATGCCTTGCTTGGGCCTATCAACACCACCATTGGACTGTTAATGACTGGGAACATGTTGCCTGGTCATACGAGTCTTGTTTCAAATTGTATCGATTGGATGGAGACAACCTTATAAACCCATGGACCCTGCATGTCAGCAGGGGACTGTTCAAGCTGGTGCAAGCACTCTAATGGTGGGCAGCGTGTGCAGTTAGAGTGATATGGGACCCCTGATATGTCCAGATATGACTCTGACAGGTGAAGTGTACGTAAGCATCCTGTCTTATCACCTGCATCCACTCAAGTCCATTGTGCATTCTGATGGATGGACTTGGACAATTACAGCAGGACAATCCGACACCTACACACCCTGCATTGCTACATAGTGGCTCCAGAAACACTCTTTTTGTGTTTAAACACTTCCACTTGAGCATATCTGGGATACCTTGCCACCGTCTATTCAGAAGAGAACTCCATCCCCTCGTACTCTTATGGACTTATGGACAGCCCTGCAGGATTCACAGTGTCAATTCCCTCCAGCACTACTTCAGACAATAGTAAAGTCCATGCCATGTCATGTTGCGGCACTTCAACATGCTCGCAGGGGCCTTACACAATTGGGGGGGGGGGGGCGGGGCGGGGGGGGGGGGGGGGGGGGGGAGCATTGAAACTCGTGGGAGTACCTCTTTTTTAGGTGGAGATCAGTGTCCAATGATTCAACATTGAATGAAATTAAGCTGAATGAGAAGCTCAGGCAGGCAGGAACAAGAGATGTTAAAGTATGACAAGATTCTCATGAAAGTAAAGTGAAAAATAATGTTAGTATATCACAACATTCTCATAAAAGCACAATGAGGAATGATGTTAGTATATTGTATCAGAATATTGGGGGTTTGTAAAGTAAGGTAGATGAGCTTCTTGTTTGTTTAGAAGATTTAGAAACTCAGGGTGAAACAGATGTACTATGCCTGTCTGAACATCATATAGTCACAGATATGGAAAGGTAAATGTAGATGGATATAAGCTTTCAACACATGTAAGTGGAGACACTGTGGAGAGAGGAGGAGTTGCCGTGTTAAAATATATCATAGTCTGAAAAATTTAGAAACTAAAAAAAATTGTGTAGAGCAACATACAGAAGCATGTGTGAGTGAGCTTAAACTAAATAATGATACTTTTGTAACTGTAGCTGTGTGTAGGTCCCCATTGGGATATTTTCAGCTATTTTTGGAAAACTGGGATTCTTTGTTGCACTATATGTTGGAGAGAGAAGCAAATTATTGTTTTTAGGTATCTCAATATAGATTTTCTGAAGGAGTCTGATAGAAAGCTTGACTGTGAAATATTATTTGGTTCTTTCAATTTGACATCAGTTACTGATTTTCCTTCTCAGGTTGTACAGAAAGCAGCACATTGATAGATTTGCTTTTAAAATCCTATATAAATTTAATCAAATAAAAACTTTTGCTGTTGAGAATGTTCTGTCTGATCATGATGCAGAGCTAGTTACAGTATATGACATAGCTCCATACAGTAATGCAAAACAATTCTCCAAAATAGTGCATTCAATTAATGATTTGACAATTACAAATTTTAGGAAAGGCTAGCAACAGTCAGACTGGGATGAAGTGTTCAGGGAACCTGATTCAGATTTAAAATTTAACCTATTTCATGATACCTTTGCATATATATGAAAACCGCTTTTCTAAGATAACAAGTGAAACATAACTCTAAGAAACAACCTAAAAAGCTGTGGCTTACTGAAGGGATGAAAATAACTTGTAAATAGAAAAGGAAAATCTATCTTATAGCTAGAAGGGGTAATGATCCAGAAGCAGTCAAATGTTATAAAAGCTACTGTACTCTTTTACGAAATGTTATTAAAAATTCGAGAAGTATGTGCAGTATGTCTGAAATTAGAATCTTTGATAATATAATTAAAAGAATTTGGAATGTTGCTAAAAGGGAAACCAAGAGCCCGGGAAGACTGTATTTCTATCAAACTCAACAAAAAATTTCAAACAAAAAGTCAGAATTAGAAAATATTTTTAATAATCATTTTGAAATGTTTTGGAGGAAATAGGATCCAGCTGTTCATTAGAAAATGCAGTGCTGAATATGGAAGACATAGATGTCAAACCTACATGGTCTGATAAAATTGAAATTCAACCCAACTCTCCCACTAAAATTAGGAAAATAATAAATTCCCTCGAAGTAAAAGCTCATATGGAATTGATGGCATTTCTGACAAAGTACTAAAAGCTCATTCCCAACATATAACTAGGATTCTCAGCCACATTTGTAGTAGCTCACTGAAACAAGGAATTCTTTCAAATAGACTGAAATATGCTGTTGTTAAATCATTGCATAAAAAGGGGGTTAGGTCTGACACTAACAACTACTGCCTAATCTCACTTCTGACAGCTTTATCCAAAATTCTTGAAAAAGTAATATATTGAAGATTAGCCTCACATAGTTGGAAAAATGAGCTACTAACAAAATGTCAGTTTGGATTTCAGAAAGGCTTTTCAACAGAAAATGCTGTATATGGTTTCACTGGTCAAGTATTAAATGCTCTGAGTAACTGAACATTGACCATTGGGATTTTTTGTGTTCTATAAAAAGGATTTTGACTATGTGAATCATGAAATTCTTCTAGGTAAGCTTAAGTATTGTGTTATGAGTGAAACAGTGCACAAATGGTTTAATTCGTACTTAAGTGGAAGAATGCGGAACAGTACAGATAGTCAGCAAAAATCAGCACAGTCCTCTAACTGGGAAAGTATCAATAATGGTGCCCCACAAGGTTCAGTCTTGTTGTTGTTGTTGTTACTGTTGTTGTTACTGTTGTTGTTGTATCCAGATCCCACTCCAGCTACTGCTGGGTCTGGGGGCTGATGAGTCCTCTCCATCTCTCCAATTGACTCAGTCCTCCCGCCACTTTTCTTCCTCCACTTGCTGCCAGGTCACACCTCTCCTTTTCACAGATATTCTCACTCCCATTTTCCACCGTGTTCTTGGGGCACCCTCTAGGTCTTTTTCCATCCATCTTTAGTTCTTCCATAATTTTGGGAAGTCTCTGCCCATGCATCCTCTTAACATGCCCGTACCACCTTAATCTCTTTCTTTCGATTTCTTCTCTCATACTTTCTTGTTATGGTCCTTTCTAATATCTGCATTCCTTACTCTGTCCCATTCTTGTTTTTCCCTTAACTGCTCTGAGTAATGTCATTTCCCCTGCCTGCAGTCTGCTCCAGTCCTTTTCTGTCGTTGACCATGTTTCTCCTCCTTAAGTGACAGTAAGGAAGTAATAACTCTTATACATAAGGAGTTTTGCTTTTTCTGAAACTTTCGTATTCCAGTTCAGGTGTTCTGTTGTTTGGTAGAAATTGCCTCCCTTCTGTAACCTCCTATTAATTTTGTTAGTTATTCTTCCATCACTAGGTATTTCACTCCCTAAATAAGTGAAACTGTCTAACAATTTGATGGGTTCTCCATTTAAAGTAATATTCCTGTTGATCCTGTTGTCTCTTCAAAATGGTTCAAATGGCTCTGAGCACTATGGGACTCAACTTCTGAGGTCATTAGTCCCCTAGAACTTAGAACTAGTTAAACCTAACTAACCTAAGGACATCACACACTTCCATGCCCGAGGCAGGATTCGAACCTGCGACCGTGGCGGTCTCGCGGTTCCAGACTACAGCGCCTAGAACCGCACGGCCACTTCGGCCGGAGTTGTCTCTTCCAAATACCACAACTTCACTCTTACCTTTATTTATTTTTAATCCATACCTTTTCATTATTTCCTTCCATGTATCAAGCTGTAACTGTACATTAGCTCTTTATTGCTCCAAATTACCATATCATCTGCAAAAATCATCTTTTTGTCTTTTTCTTTTACTATATCTTCAACTGCCCTATTCACTCCCACCATCACAACATTAAAAAGTGCATGAGATAGTATCCATCTTCTACATCTATCTTCTTCATTTCTTCCCAGAGTCTTTCCCTGTTAACTGAGTCATATGCCTTTTCTATGTCTATAAAAACCATTATCACCCTTTTGTTACACTCCCAACTTTCTTCCGTCAGTTGATAGAAAATATCAGGTCGATCATGCTTCTTCCTTTGCTAAATCCATGCTGTTCTTCACTCAGCTCCTTCTCTATCTTTTCACTTATTCGATTTAGTAAAATTCTTTCAAAAATCTTGGGTGTATGCCTAATAAGGGGTATTCCTCTGTAGTTTTTACAGTCTTTTATTACCTTTTTTGAATATGGGAACAATGTCTTCTCTTCTCCAATTGTCAGGTATTGTACTATTTCTCCACAAACTTGACAGTACTCTATACAGCCACTGCATTCCCACAGGACCTGCTGCTCTTAACATGTCCACTGATACTTCATCAGGTCCTGGGGCTTTCCCCCCATTCATCTTCTTCACATCAGTAATATATATTAAGAACAATAGGGGACCTAAGACTGAACCCTTGTCTTTCAAAACACAGATGAGGGTTCAGTCTTGGGTCCCTTACTGTTCTTAACATACAGGGTTTACAAAAAGGTATGGCCAAAGTTTCAGGAAACATTCCTCACACACAAGTAAAGAAAAGATGTTACGTGGACATGTGTCCAGAAATGCTTAATTTCCATGTCAGAGCTCATTTTAGTTTCACCAGTATGTACTGTACTTCCTTGATTCACCGCCATGATTTCATACGGGATACTCTACCTGTGCTGCTAGAACATGTGCCTTTACAAGTACAACACAACATGTGGTTCATGCACGATGGAGCTCCTGCACATTTCAGTCGAAGTGTTCGTACGCTTTTCAACAACAGATTCAATGACCAATGGATTGGTAGAGGCGGACCAATTCCATGGCCTGCGCGTTCTCCTGACCTCAGCCCTCTTGACTTTCATTTATGGGGGCATTTGAAAGCTCTTGTCTATGCAACCCCGGTACCAAATGTAGAGACTCTTCATGCTTGTATTGTGGACAGCTGTGATACAATACACCATTCTCCAGGGCTGCATCGGCGCATCAGGAATTCCATGCGACGGAGGGTGGATGCATGTATCCTCGCTAACAGAGGACATTTTGAACATTTCCTGTAACAAAGTGTTTGAAGTCATGCTGGTACATTCTGTTGCTGAGTTTTTCCATTCCATGATTAATGTGATTTGAAGAGAAGTAATAAAATGAGCTCCAACATGGAAAGTAAGCGTTTCCAGACACATGTCCACATAACATATTTTCTTTCTTTGTGTGTGAGGAATGTTTCCTGAAAGTTTGGCCTTACCTTTTTGTAACACCCTGTATATGATGATGGTCGAAGTAGAGAAGATATAAAATGTAGACTGGCAATGGCAAGGAAAGCATTTCTGAAGAAGAGAACTTTGTTAACATCGAGTATAGATAGGAAATTGTTTGTGAAAGTATTTGTATGGAGTGTAGCCATGTATGGAAGAGAAACATAGACGATTAATAGTTTGAACAAGAAGAGAATAGAAGCTTTCGAAATGTGGTGCTACAGAAGAATGCTGAAGATTAGGTGGTTAGATCACATAACTAATGATGAAGTATTGAATAGAATTGGGGAGAAGAGGAGTTTGTGGCACAACTTGACCAGAAGAAGGGATCGGTTAGTAGGACATGTTCTGAGGCATGAAGGGATCACAAATTTAGCATTGGAGGGCATCATGGAGGGCAAATATTGTAGAGGGAGACCAAGAGATGAAGACACTAAGCAGATTCAGAAGGATGTAGCTTGCAGTAGGTACTGGGAGATGAAGAAGCTTGCACAGGATAGGGTAGCATGGAGAGTTGCATCAAACCAGTCTCAGGACTGACAACAACAACAACAACAACAACAACAACATCATATTAATGTCTTGCTCTTCTATATTTATAAAGATGCTAAGCTAGTTCCTTTTCATGATGATACTAGAATAGTAACCACATCAAACAAACAAGAATTAGCTGAGAAAATTGTAAATAATGTCTTCCAGAAAATTATTAAGTGGTTCTCCATAAATGGACTCTCACTAAATTTTGACAAAACACAGTATATATAATTATGTACAGTAAATGGCATAGCATATTGATAAATATAGACTTTGAACTGAAGTCTGTTGTTAAGGCAGTATATTCAAAATTTCTGAGTGTGTGCATTGCTGAGAAATTCGACTGAAAGAAACACGTTGATGATCTGTTGAAACAGTTACATTCAGCTGCTTATGCTATCAGAGTTATTGCAAGTTTTGGTGATAAACATATCAGTAAATTAGCCTATTATGGCTATTTTCATTCACTGCTTTCACGTGACTTTAAGAGAAAAAGTATTCATTGCACAAAAGCATGTAATCAAAATAATAGCTGGAGCCCAACCAAGATCATTTAGCAGACATTTGTTTAAGGAACTAGGAATATTCACAGTACTTTCGTGATACATATATTCACTTACGAAATTTGTTATTAATAACCCATCCCAATTCAGAACAATAGTGAAGTGCATAGTTACAATACAAGAAGAAAGGATTATCTTCACTATTCTGGGTTAAATCTGACTTTGGCAAAGAAACGAGTGAATTAGCTGCTACAAAAATCTTTGGTCATTTGCCAAATTACATTAAAAGATAGCCATCCAACATTTAAAAACTAATTAAAAGAATTACTGAATGACAGCTCCTTTTACTTAATAGATGAATTATTAGAAATTAAGTAGTAATTGTAAATGGTAATAGTAGTAGTAGTAGTAGTAGTAGTAGTAATGTGTAATGAAAGCTTGGTTAAATTGTCATATTTCACATCATTATGAAATGTTGCAATCTATGGAACACGTGTTAATGTAATGTAATATTTGGTTTATTGCAATTCACATGAGTTTGAGTATGGTGCTTTCGTTAATAACAAAGTACACTATTTCTGCTATATCAGTGGAAAGTGGATTGTCTTTTATATATAGCAAGAGCAGGACTGTTCACAGATTTGAACCCTGTGAAATATAATTTGTCTCTATTCGAGCAGACGTATGAGAACTGAAATTAAAAAAAATTGAAATCAAAATCGTGACTAACTCAGAGTCCTACAATGCAGATATAATCAACTATTCATAAATACCTTTTCCCAAGTTTTTGAAAAAGAAGTTGAGTGAAATTATTTGGTAGTTACTCTCTATTAATATCTGTCTTATGACCTGAAGAGAAATCTCAGTGGCATACTTTAGTCAGTTTGGAAAGAACCTTGTGAAAGTGGTGCATTAAATATAATATTTTGTTTGAAATGTTATCAACTCTGTGAGAATGTTTGCTTTTAAGAGAGTTACTTATATAAGGTGAAATGGTCTCAGATTAACTGATTGCTGGCATTATTTGTTTCACAAATGCTGCAGTGCTCTTCTTCTGACTGTACTGAGTTTCTCAGTTACATGTAGAAAATGATTGTTAAATTTGTTTGCTATATGTTTCGTGTCATGAACCATTTTCTCATTATCCTTACTTGATGTTTATTTATTCCGTGTGATCTGATGGTACACAGTGTGTTGCAGAAGTCGAACTGCTTGTGTCTGTGTATGTGCGGATGGATACGTGTGTGTGTGTGTGTGTGTGTGTGTGTGTGTGTGTGTGTGTGTGTGTGTGTGTGTGTGTGTGCGAGTGCGAGTGTACACCTGTCCTTTTTTCCCCCTAAGGTAAGTCTTTCCGCTCCTGGGATTGGAATGACTCCTTACCCTCTCCCTTAAACCCCACATCCTTTCGTCTTTCCCTCTCCTTCCCTCTTTCCTGAAGAAGCAACCGTCGGTTGCGAAAGCTAGAAATTCTGTGTGTGTGTTTTATTTATTGTGCCTGTTTACCGGTGCTTTCCCGCTTGGTAAGTCTTGGAATCTTTGTTTTTAATATATTTTTCCCATGTGGAAGTTTCTTTCTATTTTATTAACATATATTAACGTAGGCCTGTAGTATCCTAATGTATTATATTGCTCAATGTTTTCAATTTAACACAAACAGCAAGAGTACTATTCTTAGTATTCATTTACAGAGTAAAAACAGTGACACAACAAACATGACTTCATGGCTTTGCTAAATTTTATGTTGTCTTTGATGGACTTAATACTAGTGAGAAGATTGTTGAACAGTTGGAGGCCCATGTGGAAAACTCCCTTTTTACACAGTTGAGTGTTTGTACATATAACATGCAGGTTGGCATTTTTCCTGGTGTTGTGTTCATGTATTACATTATTTTTTACAACTCTGGAGTCTGTTGTCACTATGTGCTTTCTGAAAAATTTTTGAGTCTCAAGAATGTAGAGGCAAGGCAGTGTAAGGATTTCCAACTTTCTGAAGATGGGTTTGCAGTAGTCTTTGGGTTTGCTCCCAGTAATAATCCTCATTGCTCTCTTCTGGCTTCTGAATGTGCTCAGAGCAGTTGGAGAATTTCCCCAGAATATTACACCATATTATAGGTGGGCCTGTATGTAAGCATAGTATGCACTGGTTAATGTTTTCGGGCTAGCACACGTTTTCAGTACACTCAGTGCATAACAGCCAGTACAAATCCTGGCATTTACCTTTCCTGTATGTGTATTCCATTTCAGGTTATCTTGAACCCACAGACCTAGGAATTTGAAAACAGTGTTGGTACCTATTGACTGGTTATTTATAGTGACAAATGGCTGAGAGGAATTTGCATTTTGTGTTGTGTGTAAGTTAATGGAAGCTGTCTTTTTGGTGTTGATAGTTAATCTGTTGATTTTTGCCCAGTTGCTGAGTTGATCAGTGGCCAAGTTCACAGCTTTTTGCACAGCCTCTGAGTTCTCCCCTCTGAGGAGTACAGTTGTGTCATCGGCAAATATTATGTTTTGTGTGCATCAACATTCAGGCTCAAGTCATTAATATACAGGAGGAAAAGTAGGGGTCCCAGTACTGAGCCCTGTGGAACACCTTGCTTTACAGTTTTATTACTTGATAGTATTTCGGTTATTGAGTTGCTTTGTCTATTAGTATATTTCATGCCGACTCTCTGCATACGATTGGTTAGGAATGTAGCAATCCAGTTGTTTGCAATTCCTCTGATACCGCAGTGTTCTAATTTTTCCAGTAATATTTTGTGGTCAACAGTGTCAAAAGCCTTTGACAGATCCATAAATATGCCTGTTATGGGTTGTTTTCTATCTAACAGTTCTAAAAGCGTATTTATGCAATCATGTACTGCAGTTTCAGTAGATTTGTTGCTTCTGAACCCATGTTGAGCTAAACTTAGTAAATCTTTTTTTCAATGAAGTCCATCTTTTTTGGACATTATTTTTTCAAAAACTTTAGAAAAGCAGGATGAGATTGAGATTGGCCTGTAGTTATTCATATCTTTATTATCACCTTTTTTGAAGACAGGAATTACTTTAGAAAGTTTCAGAGCTTCAGGGAAGATACCTGCCTGGAAAGAACAGTCACAGAGATGAGTTAATGGTTCAGCATTGTGTGTTCACAATATTTGATTACAGCTGCTGGGATACCATCAATCCCAGCTGAATATGAATTTTTTAACTCTCTGAGGGCTTTTGTAACATCATTTTCAGTGACTTTGGTAATGAAATTTGACTCTGCACATGTGTGATACTTTTGGTTTGCTGGTTGGTGATTTATGTTAGGATTATTTTGGACCAATTTTTCAGCTATGCTTGTAAAGAAGTTGTTGAAAGAGTTCACCATAACTTCGGGATTAAATAAGGATTCATTGTTGAGTTTGATTTCTATGTTCGTGTGTGAAGATTTCATTTCCCCTCATTCCCTTTTTATCATATTCCACATTGCTTTTACTTTATTGCTGGATTTGTCAATGTACTCATCATTCTGCATTGTTTTTGCTTGTCTTATCACTCTTCTTAGGATACATGTGTAGTTTTTATAGTATTCTGTTAGTTGGGGGGAGTCACTGCTTTGTTTACATAACATGTGGAGTATTCTTTTATGTTTGCAAGAGATTTTTATAGCTGGTGTAATTCAACTCTCATTTCTATTATTATTATTTATTCTTACTGGTTTTTGTGGAAAGGCCTCTTGAAAGTGGTGGATCATTTTGTCAAGAAATATGTTGAATGTCATGTTGACATCATTGGCTGTGTACATCTATGTCCACTTTTCTTTATTAAGGAGGGCATTTAGCTTGTTCAAGTTCCCTTGGGTGAAAAACCTTCGTAAAGTTTTAGGTGGGACTGGGTTTGAGATATCTTTGCTAACATCGACCTTTAGAATGACAGCTTGGTGGTCGCTGAATCCTGCATTGTATACTTCAGGAGTTGGGTTAAGTTTATTTCTATTTGCAAAAATTTGACTAGAGCTGCCTTGGATGTGGGTGTTATTCTAGTGGGCTCGTTTACGAGGCCATGCAGATTATAAGTTTTTGCAATGTTAATCAATCTGTTGCATGTGAGAAAGTCTGTCTTATTCCTGATAAACATTCCCATTTCTCTTCTAACTACATTCCATGTTGTTTCGTCTTTATTTTCAGAATAATTAATATCTGATATTATGTGCAAGCTTTTTGATTTTGTTGTAATTCTTCTTGATTAAAAAAGTTTGGAGATATGATCCACAGAACAACAAATGGCATGTCAAGATAAACCAAGATTTAATTACACACCTAACCACAGACAACACTTTCCTTAGGTTGGGGAAGAAAATCAAGGTATCAGCACATGAAACATTACTGTAAAATGTGATATGTCTTGTAATACTACATGGGGTGGGGGAGATGGGGAGGTACTTCATGAACAGTTTATGTATCCATGTTGCCGTGTTCCCAGACAACACCATGTTACTGGGCCACAATTGTTCACATTTGGTTTGAAGACTGTTCTGGACAATTCAAGTGAATGATTTGGCCACCCAGGTTGACCGACAAGAATCCCACCGAACATTAATGGAACATAATTGAGAGGTGAGTTGAGACACAAAATATTGCACTGGCAACACTTTTGCAATTACATACATATGTACAGTGTCTTTTGCTTGACAATCACTGGCCACAGGAGAACTTTTGCCAATAATTTATTCCAAAACTTGCTATTCTGTTTGTATTTTCAGTCTTCATTTTAAATATGATGCAATACTTTCCAAAAACAATTCTTATGTGGGGGTGGAAATCCTCATGTTATGTTCCAGGCTAGACAGCAGCAGTTTCTGATCAGTATTTGGGCTGAAATTGTATGTAACAGTGTGATAGGTCCAGCACATCTTACAGGTGCTGTCTGCAAGAACTTTGTTCAAAGCTGGAGTGGTGATATTTCAAATAATCAGGAAAATCTTGGAGAATGTCATAAAATCACTGGGAATTCTGTGTGTTTAACCTAGCATTATAATTTAATTTTATTGAGCTTTGTGAATCATAAATTTTGAAACACTTAATATTTCAAAGTGTGTTAAGTTTATGAATGTTATTGCATGTGAATTATTGATGTCTAAAAACAGCAGTTAAACTATTGCTTAGTGTCTAGTACGTCTCAGTGTGACAAAAGAAATTACATCAGCCACTGATATGAGTGAGTGAAAGGTTCTATTTATACATGTTGTGAGCGGCGTGGGTGCTATTCTGTCATTCTGCATAACGGATTAATCTGAGATGTTCCCTTTACCCTGTGGCTCCTGCAAGATGTAATTTCCACCCCCACACTACTACAGAAGTCAGACAGACGCTCCTAATGTTCTAAAGAGAAATGCCTGAAAAACTTTCAGCAATAACTAACTTCTGGAGTCATCCACTGTAAGGAAATGACACAAAAATTCACAAAATTTCTTACGCAACTAGTGGGATACTTGGGTACTGGAGTAGTGCTAGTTAGTGTAAGAAAACATGAAACTAATGAAAGTTATTATTTATTTTGTTAAAATTCTGAGAAATCACAATGGCACCTTTAGTTATGAACTGAACAGGTTATTTCTGGGTTCTTCTTGGAATGTGAAGTTACCTCTCAAGGATAGGATTCGCTAATGAAATTTCTATACAAAGTTTAAGATTGTTATTGACTTGGCAGAATGGCTGAGAGCTGCGCCTACTCAACTTGAATAATTATCCGTTAATGTTGCTCGGTATGGTCAAGGCTGTCGCGTGTGAACTGCAGTGAAATGTACTGTTGTGGAGGAAATATGGGGCTCACAAGAGCTGTAGTGCACAATACCGTAGGCTGCTGTCTGCGCCGCTCGTTGCTGAAAAAAAAAGATAACTCTCTTTCTCTCTGGATTGACCTTCGCCAATCAAACTCTCCCTACGCCTTGATGAAGTCAAGGACTCCTATTCACCCATAGTCTAACTTTTGGTGTGGTACACCAGTCAGATAACCAGTCCACCGCGATGCCACTCAAAAATTCGCGTTTAAGTATAACTCTGTCTATTCACACCGCACAATAAGTGTGGCAGCCAACACAGTGAACAACACTTAATCACAAGGACTCAATACAGAGTCGCATTCTGATTTGCTCTCGACAGATTGTTCCTCGCTCTTTGAGTACACGTACAAGTGTACACGCTCTCATTACGTTTTCTCGCTCCAAGAGCGACAATGGAACGGCCCCTCTCCACCCCAGACATGAAGGGGTATACCTTTTAGTCTCTTCCATTACTCCTTCAGCTCAAGCTGTCAGGAATATCATCTGCCAATCAGCATTGCTCTTCTAAAATGGGAGAATGACACTTCGTTTAAGGCGACCAATCCGGAAATCTATAGCATTGGCATTTGGCGTTTGCTATCTCCCTGTGAAAATCTCTGAAACTGCGTGCTATATTTGTAAAGAATGCATAGGCTGGGCGCTCCCATACAATGTAGCGGAATTTGCTTTTAAGCCGAACACTGGGTCATTCTTCCTTTCACTCAGGCAAACGCTGTGTGCTCTATGGGCAGTCACCGGCTGACATAGATAATCTGAGTCATCCTCTGAATGCATACAACATTGACTTTATCTTATCGAGTTTGGGTTCGAATGAAGCGTCTAGATGTGCAGAATATCATTGTGGGGGCGGAATATGTAAGCTATGAAGGTCAGGAGACGACGACGTTTTACAATGTTTTCTTGTCAAACAGCAGAGAAAAGTCCAGTTTCTTTATCGTTGATGGCTGTTGTGTCATTGATGGTACGTGTAGTGATGACTTGCATTGAAATATTGTTTAAAGTGTAACAAGTGTATTGCTATATAATGTTTCTTAAAGTTAATATGCTAAATTGATTATATGTTGTTTTCACATTGATTACATCATCATCTTTAGTGTAATGCAGGGATGTATCCAAGATGTTTTCACAGACAACATTTGCAATTGCGTGTTTTCAACAATAGATAAGAAATAAGCATGGAAATGCATTAAGCAGCCCACATAATCTGAACTGATGAAGCAGAGTACTGTACACAATCATGCAACTAGTTTGATCCGTGTTCACATGATGTCACAACGTGGGTATTTAAATCTCATTTGTCAACCTGCAGTTCATTATACCCTGTTATGTTGTCTGCTTGTAATTAATTTTTTTTTTAAGTTTGTTGAAATCATTTGTATTAAAAGAAAGTTGATGTTCTGCATTAATGAAAGAGAGATAGTGTTCAGGCTCATGAGCTGTAAACATGAACATGAGCACTGTACACTGAGATGACAAAAATCATGAGATACCTCCTAATATTGTGTCAGATTTCCTTTTGCCCAGCGTCTTCAGCTGCTCATTGTGGAATGGACTCAATGAGTCGTTTGAAGTCCCCTGCAGAAATACTGAGCTACACTACAACTACAGCCATCCATAACTGTGAAAGTGTTGCCTATGAAGGATTTTGTACATGCACTGTCCTCTCGATTATATCTCATAAATGTACAATGGGATTGATGTTGGAAAATCTGGTTGACCAAATCATTTGATTGAACCGTCCAAAATGTACTTCAAATAAATTGTGAACAATTGTGGCCCAGTGACATGACATTATTGTTTGGGAGCATGAAGTCGATGAATGGGTGCAAATGATGTCCAAGTAGCTGAACATAAGCAGAGGACCCAGTCCATGCCATGTAAACATAGCCCACACCATTGAGCGATTACCAGCTTGCAAAGTACCTTGTTGACAACTTGGATCCAAGGCTTTATGATATCTGCACCATACTCAAACCCTACCATCAGCTCTTACCAATTAAAATTGGTAATTGATAATGTCTTGGTTGTCCAGTCATCCAGGGCCCAACTGATGTGGTTATGAGCTCAGGAAAGGCGCTGCAGGCAATGTTGTGTTCTTAGCAGAGGTCGTCTGCTGCCATAGCCCATTAATGCCAGTTTTCACTGCGCTGTCCTACATTTATTTCTGTAGTTATTTCACACAGTGTTGCATGTCTTTTAGCACTGACAACTCTACCCTAATGCTGCTGCTCTTGATCGTTAAGTGAAGGCCGTTGGCCACTGTGTTGCCTTGGTGAGAGATAATGTATGAAATTTGTATTCTTGGTGCACTCTTGATACTGTGGATCTTGGAATATTGAATTCCCTAATGATTTCGTAAATGGAATGGCCCATGGGTCTATCTCTAAAAACGATTTGACATTCAAAGTTTGTTAATTCCCATCATGCACACATAATCACACTGGAAACCTTTTTGGATGAATGATCTAAGTACAAAAGACAGCTCCACCAATGCACTGACTTTTATCCTTCGTCTACATGAGACTACCACAATGTTTACATGGGCATATCACTATCCCATGTTATTTGTCATGTCAGTGTATTTCTTGTGAAGATATATGGGAGAGTTACCTAAATTTAAATGACTGGGCTCGACTGGCACCTGGTGAACCTACTTTCGGTTGTTGCAATTACTGGTCTGTCAAATATGTGTAGGCAATAGGGAACATAAGCACATTTGAGCCATGTGAAGGGGGGAAAGGCATACACAGTGTGCTTTGTTGTATGTAGTGTCTCTTATGTACAATAGGTAGAATCCTTGGGGTTTCTGATTTTTAAATATTGTCTCATTTTACTTAGCTATAGGCAGTACCGCGATTCCAAATTTCTCGTGTTTTGTGAGGAGCACTTAAGGTTGATCGTATCAAAGGCTTTGGATTAGTCAAGGAATATACCAACATCAGGCTGTTTACCATCCATTAGACTTGAGCACTTCTCTAAAAACTCATACAGTGTATTTATGGCTGATCTGTTTTTGCAAAAACTGTATTGAGAAGATGTTATAATGTTGTTGGAGTTTAAAAAGTATTCTACTCCTATAGAAACACAGTATTTAAAAATGTTTAAAAGTGCCGATAATATTGCAATAGGTTATAATGTTCCATGGCAGTTTTCTCTCTGTTCTTTTGCTGTGGTATGTTTTTAGAAATTTTTAACTGGTCAGGAAATGCTCCCTCCTCAAAAGAGGTGTTAATGATATTAGACAGAGGCTCATTGATGAAGCTGGATCACTTTTCAAGTAAATATCAAGGTACCATATCGTGGTCAGCACAGAATATTTTTTGATTCTTTTTCGTATAATATCCTCTATTTCACAAGGTGGTGTTGGAGATAGGAAAAAGGCATTCAAGGGAATATTGTTGTTAGGATGAGAGAATACAGTTTCTGAACAGGCAGGTAATAGATTTTTTAAAATTTCTGTAAAATATTTGTTAAAACACTTGGTAATTTTATGTATGTTTTATGTTTTTTGGCCTTATGTTTTCAACTTAAATTTATCCTCTGTGGCTCTCTTTCTTCCAGTTTGGTTGTTGATGATACTCCATACTGTGTTACATTTGTTAGAGCAGTTCCTAATGAGGTTATCATTGTGACCCTTTTTTGGTTCTTTAATGAGTATTCTACAAGTATTTTTGTATTTTTTTAAAAGCATGAACTGAATTTTTCTGACTTGCCACTGTCCAGTTTGCTCTGTGCAGTAGCCTTGTTTTTCCTGAGGATGTTTGAATGCCTTTTGCAATCCAAGAACTTTTCTTTGTGTGGGTCATGGGGTTTTGTTTTTTCTGGAAAATGTTAGCTGAAGTGGTACTGAAATATCTGTATGGAGTTTTCAAATTTTGCATTTACTGTCTTTTCCAGTCCTCTTTCCTTAAACTATGTATAAAGTTATTTAAATTACTGTCATTATAGCTTCTACATTTTATAGCTATTTTTTGAGGAGGAAATTGAGATCAATGGTGCATGGCCTGGCTGACCAACACTTCTGAGCTCATGAAGAAGTCACAACTTGGATCGATTCATGGATCGCTTCAAAAGATGGACAATTTTTTCAGTGAGGGGAATTATGACAAGACAAAAACACTGTCACTCACAAATAACTACTGGGACTTCTTCTTCAAAGAGGCCATAGAAATTTGCGTAACAAAATTCCTCATCAATGGGGACACTGATTACCAACATAGTAAGGTGAGGGAACTGATAGCAAGCTCGATCAAGGAGCAACGGTGCAAGAAGACATGAGTTCATTCCACCAAGGCTGCCAAAGAGGTATTGTGGGCCTCTCCACCATCTACTGCAGCCTCCGCTTCCCCCAACATCGTACATGTTGGGACTGTCAATGCACGAAGTCACACTTGGACCCGGGTGGGATAAATATTACTGGCGGAAAGTGGACAGAGTATTGCATCAGCACCACCTAATGATAGCAGAATGGTTATTCGCCGAAATATCATGGGTGTTCGACGATCATATCTGGCTGGTCACCCGAGAACCCTTCAAATTAAATAATTCATATTGATCAAGAAAAGGAATTGTCCAAGCACTGAACCTTGTGAGACACCATATTTAACATTTTCCCACTGTAAATTTAATTTTATTCATGTTGTATCATTTGCTAATGTGACACTCTATTTGAAGATATGATTCCAACCATGTAGAAGTATGCCTCTTTGTGTTAGTAGAATTTTATGATCTACACAACCAAACTCCTTGACAAGATCACAAATGTCAACAGAGCAATTTGTCTTTTTTTGTCCTACAAGAACTGAATTTGTGATATCATATATTGTCCTCTCAATAGAGAGGCGTGAAGCTTCCATGATCATTGTATTTCAGCTGTAAGCTAATTTTTTTAAATCCTACGGCTGTTTGTAAAACTTTCTAATGAGGTTATAGTATTTTCATACCACTTAACAGGATTTATTAATTACAAGTGTATGTACTTGTTTCTAGAGAGCTACAGTAGTACTTTAGGAACTAGCTATTTTAGAGAAATATTTGCGTAATAACTGTATTAGAAAACAGAAAGTATGAGTAGAATGTTTATTTAACTTTATAGTAATTGACAAGCAGAGAGCAGCACAAGCTAATTAGAAATCATGAAAAGTAATAAAACACATTAAGTTCTTTACAGGCAGGTCTAGTGATGCCGAAAATACCACTTAAAAAACAATCAATTTCTTAGTGGGTGGCTATGACATTAAAGTAAGAGAGTCAGTTCTGTGCCCACTCTTAGAGTGTGGATGCAATCCTTAAAAGGTGCTGTGTAGCACCTAATAAATGCTGCAAATGTTCCAATTTTGATTTGAGAACAGCCAGTCTGCAGGTATAGAAATTTCTAAATAAGACCTCACACTTATCTGTAAAAAGTTTGAGCTGGTATTGAACTGCATCCAGCCACTTATTGTGTTGTGAAACTTGATGAGGTAAGCAAACTGAAGAATATGAAATTTAATCCTGATGAGAGGAAGTGAATCTTTGCTAGTTCTCTAAGTATGGCTATTAAATTATCTTGATACATTTGGTGGAAGTACAACTAAGTGAAATAACTGAATTTCATTTCTGAAGCTTCTGTTAAAGTCTAATATATTGACAGTTACTAATATTTATAGTTTGTTTTGAAATTATTTGAAGATTATTTTCAAATAAATTGTGACTACTAGATTTAAACTGGTGTTATGGTGTTCATAGTCTACAGAAGTTTAATTTTTAGTGCATTTATGGCTATAGCAATATCAGTGTTATGGCTATAGCAATATTAGTGTTGTAGTGAGAAAATATGATGCAATATCATTGTTCATCATTGTGAAGTTTTAATATTTAGCTCTATAAAGTTCTTCAGTATTTCACAAAATAATTAGTTGAATATATTCTACTTGGCAAATTATTATAATTTTGATGATTTTGTAGTGGCTCTGAACTGTTTATGTGGTAGCTTATCTTACAGTAGGTGCAAATCTACTTAAAATCTTCACCAGCCAACACTTAAGATGAAATAAACTGCTCCTACAAATCATGTGACCGTGACCTTTCATAAATGATTTTAAATATTTTTTGTAAATAAAATTATAAGTATTTTCATTTTCTGATGCAAGTAAATTTCATTATAAGTATACTGAGTATTTAAGCGTGAAAGCTACATTTAAAATAAGTAGTGGAAATGTTGTGAAATAGTTCTCCATTTTATCAAAAATCATTAGGTGTTATCTTTCTTTGAACAAAGTTTTTTAACAGATGACCTTAGCTGTCATAATGCACAAGTGTGCAAACTGCCACAGAATCATAGGAATGGGAAACAGTGTGAGGAATTTCAGTGTTATTTTCGTTTGGGATGTTGTAACAAATCTACATGGGGAATGACACTGGTCACTTCCGGAGATATAATGACTGGCAGTGACCAACAATACTAGTAAAAGGGCAGCTTATCTTGAAACTTCAAGCCACAGTCTGCAGTAGTAATTTTAAGGATAGACCAGCAAAAAGGATTACAGTCAAGCCTTCCAAAAAAAGATCCACACATTGCAACTTTAATTACTTCAGTCTGTCTTCAGTAGTTTTAATACTTTGAAGACTGAGGCCAAAAACATTCAGGAAACCACAGAATCCATAATCAGACTATATAGGGCATAAGGTTCAGGCTAAGTGCAGGAAGAAAAGTTTTAAGAAGACGAAGGAGGTGGTCTTACTGCTGAAGGACGACTAGAACTGGTACTGAACTCTGTTGGAAGTGATTGTGTGATAACTAGTGTTTTTAGTCAAAGTGAAGGGCTCAGTGACATGCCCAGACATGTAGGGTCCTTGGGGAAGGAGTTTGTAAAAGAAGATCCTGTAATAATAGCAGGGGTGCAAGGAACAGTTTGGACCTCAACCTTGATTATATAATTGAGGATGACATCAGGCACTTAGTTGAGCCCCACACTAGCATGAAGATCATGTCACTCACTGAGTTGTATGGCAGACCTGGATGAAGTGTTTTGTAGTACTAGTTAATGCAGAGCATTGATAATTGTGCAGGAGAGAGGGATGTTCATGAATGGGTGTGACAGATGCATCAACACTAGCTCACTCACATCATACACGGCATCGTTTGAAACTCAGTGATTCTAGTAAGGAACTACTTGGCAGTTAATTGCCAGAAGTATCCAGTCTTACCAAAGCAGTGTCTATCCTATCCAAGTGATTTCCAATGTGTTCTGCAGGCCTTTATTAGAGAAAACTTAACTGAAAGACCAAGCTACAGAGTACATATACACACAGCAAAAGAAGATTTGCATCACCCCGATTCCCAGAACTCCTGAAGACAGATGTTGACTGTGGACATTGTACCACAGACACAGTGCCTTTGACTGTTCAAAGATGTCACTAAACCCATCCAAAGGTGTAAACGACCATGCGTGAGCAGTGCGTATTAGACGGAGGGGGTCTGACAGCCGATCAGTTCCAATCATTCCACCAGGAAGGAGGTACACGGTTCTCATTGTCTGTAGTTCAACAATCCCTAGACGGTCAATACTGCAGTTTGATCATGTACACATTGTTACTTTGTGCAAGTACGGGCTCTCACCAAGGGAAGTGTCCAGATGTCTCGGAGTGGACCGATGCGATGTTGTTCGGACATGGAGGAGATACAGAGAGACAGAAACTGTCGATGACATACCTCGCTCAGGCACCCATGCCATATTAGGACTCAAACTGTACGCAACAGGCTGCATGATGTTCACCTTCACTCCCTACATCCATGGTGAGGTCCATCTTTGCAACAACGACACCATGCAGTGCGGTAAAGATGGGCCCAACAACGTGCCAAATGGACCACTCAGGATTGACATCATGTTCTCTACACCGATGTGTGTCGCATATGCCTTCAACCAAACAATGGTTGCTGGCATGTTTGGAGACAACCAATCATGCTGAACACTATAGACACACTGCCTAGCAAAAAATCCTATCCCGGCCATGCTTCCACGTCAATGGCCAAACCAAATATTCACGGCTCCAAATGCTCTGCATTTGGTAGGACCAGCTCGGCGTCATGTACTATGAGGTGTTAAAACCATGTGAAACAATCACAGATGCTAATTATCGAATGCAATTAATGTGTTTGAGCAGAGCGTTAAAAGACAAATGGCCGCAATACAGCGAGAGGCATTGCTCCCTCTGACTATCACCTGTTTATATCAATGGTGCATGGCCTGGCTGACCAACACTTTTTTCCTCATGAAGAAGTCACAACTTGGATCGATTTGTGGATCGCTTCAAAAGATGGACAATTTCTTCAATGTGGGGAATTATGACAAGACAAAAGCACTGTCACTCACAAATAACTACTGAGGCTTCTTCTTCAAAGAGGCCATAGAAATTTGTGTAATGAACTTCCTCATCAATGGGGACACTGATTACCAATTTAGTAAGGTCAGGGAACCAATAGTAAGCTCGATCAAGGAGCAGTGGTGCAAGCAGACATGAGATCATTCTACCACAGCTGCCAAAGAGGTATTGCGGCCCCCTCCACCATCTACCGCAGCCTCCGCTTCCCCCAACATCATACATGTTGGGACTGTTGGTGCATGAAGTCACACTTGGACCCGGGTGGGATAAATATTACTGGCAGAAAGTGGACAGAGTATTGCATCAGCACCACCTAATGATCGCGGAATGGTCATTCGCTGAAATATCATGGGCGTTCAATGATCATATCTGGCTGGTCACCCGAGAACCCTTCAAATTAAATCATTCATGTTGATCAAGAAATGGAATTTTCCAAGCATTGACCCTTGTGAGACACCATGAGTTGGCATTTCATTGGGCTGATGCACGTCGCTGGTGGTCATGGAAGGGGCCGTAACGGCTGTACGATATTTGTATGCCATCCTCCGACTGATAGTGCAATTATATTGGCAGCATATGCAACTATATTGGCAGCATATTGGCAAGGCATTCATTTTCATGGATGACAATTCTCACACCCATCATGAGCATCTTGTGAATGACTTCCTTCAGGACAACAATATCACTCAACTAGAGTGGCCAGTATGTTTTTCCAGAGATGACCCCTATTGAACATGCCTGAGACAGATTGAAAAGGGCTGTTTATGGATGATGTGACCCACCAAACACTCTGAAGGATCTACGCTGATTCGCCATTGAGGAGTGGGACAATTTGGACCAACAGTTCCTTGATGAACTTGTGGGTAGTGTGCCACAACGAATACAGGGCATGCATCAATGCAAGACGACGTGCTAGTGGGTATTAGAGGTACTGGTGTGTACAGCAATCTGGACCACCACCTCTGAAGGTCTCACTGTATGGTGGTACAACATGAAATGTGTGGCTTTAATGAACAATAAAAAGGGTGGAAATGATGTTTACATTGATCTCTATTCCAATTTTCTCTATAGCTTCTGGAACTCTTGGATCCGAGGTGATGCAAAACATGTTTGATAAGTGTAGTTACAGTTGAGACAGCTACTAACACATCACGATAATGGAGCTTGGATATCAAGAAAACGCATTTAGTGTCTTCCATCAAAACACTAGAAGCTTCATATTCATGTAGGAAAATGAAAGGACTGATGTAATTTCAGCGGAATTGTTTTTCATGTCAGAATTTCACATGGAAATAACTGAAATTGAAAAGATTCATCTTGATGGATACAAAATAGTATTGCACTACTGTAGAACCAGTAGGAAGAAAGGGGAAAGGACTACACAGGCCAAGCCCTTCAAGGTAACTGAAGCTTACACAGCTTTATGTATGCTACTTCACAATATTTGATCAGAAAATCATGCAAGCTTGTAGTACTGAAAGCTCACAGACCATCAGCTCAATAAATTTTAAGCTTTATAAAGCAACTAGAAAAAATTTTAGTGAGGGCCTGCAGACTTAACTGGAGAATTGTTGTTTGTGGACACTAATGTTGATTTTCTGTCAGATGGTATAGACAGAGGGTATGTAGAGTTACTGATAACCAGCTTTGTGTTATTTTCAAAAGTAAAATTCTCTACTAGAGGTGAAGGATAAAGCAAAACAGTTATTGACGGTTTGTTTTCAGAGCCAACAACCTGTAGTGATTTAGCAACAAAACCCATAATCAATGATTTATCTGATCATGATGCTCAACTGTTAACAATAAAGTGCATTGATCATGGTGATGATCAGAGGTGGTGATCAGTGATTAGAGAAGAAAAGTATTTTATCACTGAACTGTTAACATTGATTCAGTCACAATGCTTACAGAGGAATTGTGGGAAGAATGCTGGAGATATTGTTATAAAGAAGCCAATGTGGATGGAAAATTTAACTCTTTCTTAAAAATATTTCTGCGATGCTTTGAGTCTTGTTTTCCTCAAAACAAATAGGTGCAAAATTTAACAGAAGCAATGATAAGTGTTTAAAAAGTGGTTCACAGCTAACAGTTAAAGTCTTAATCTCACACAGACTCGGTGAGCAGCAGCACCAGTGCATGATGGGAGTGGGGTAAGTAGCAGAAAGGAGAGAAATAAAAAGAAATTAAAAGACTAGGTGTGATGTTTTAATGGGAACAGGGAGGGGGCTGGTTGGGTGAGGACAGTGACTAATGAAGGTTGAGGCCAGGAGGGTTACGGGAATGTAGGATGTATTGCAGGGAAAATTCCCACCTGTGCAATTCAGAAAAGCTGGTGTTTGTGGGAAGGATCCATATGGCACAGGCTGTAAAGCAGTCATTGAGATGAGGCATATCATGTTTGGCAGCGTGTTCAGCAACAGGGTGGTCCACTTGATTTTTGGCCACAGTTTGTCGGTGGCCATTCATGTGGATAGTCAGCTTGTTGGTTGTCATGCCTACAATGAATGCAGCACAGTGGTTGCAGCTTAGCTTGTAAATCACATGACTGATTTCACAGGTAGCCCCGCCTTTGATAGAATAGCTGATGTTAGTGGCTGGACTGGAGTAGGTGGTGGTATGAGGATGTATGGGACAGGTCTTGCATCTAGGTCAATTACAGGGGTATGAACCAATGAGGTTAGGGATTGGGAGCAGGGGGTGTGTAAGGATGGATGAGTATATTGCGTAGGTTCAATGGATGGTGGAATACCACTGTACAAGATGTGGGAAGGATAGTGGGTGGGACATTTCTCATTTCAGGGCATGACGTGAGGTAATCCAAACCCTGGTAGAGAATGTAATTCTGTTGCTCCAGTCCCAGATGGTACTGAGAAATGGGGGGAATGCTCCTCTGTGGCTGGATCTGTGGGACTTTGGGAGGCAGTAGAAGACTGGAAAGATAAGGCACAGAAGATTTGTTTTTGTACAAGGTTGGGAGGATAATTATGGTCAATGAAGGCTTCAGTGAGACCCTCAGTATATTTTGAGAAAGGTTACTCATGACTGCAGATGCAATGACCACAGGTGGCTAGGCTGTACAAAAGGGACTTCTTGGTATGGGACGTGTGGCAGCTGTTGAAGTGGAGGTATTGCTGATGGTTAGTAGGTTTGATATGGATGGAGATACTGATGTAGCCATCTCTGAGGTGGAGGTCAACAAATGGTTCAAATGGCTCTAAGCACTATGGGACTTTACATCTGAGGTCATCAGTCCCCTAGGCATAGAACTACTTAAACCTAACTAACCTAAGGATATCACACACATCCATGCCCGAGGCGGGATTCGAACCTGTGACCTGTAACATAACAGACTACTGAAACTACCGATACCACCAGCTGGCGAGGTGTGCGTTGCCGTCAGTCAACTTGAAGGAGCAAGTGAACTTTAACTACATAAACATAAAGTGAAATATTACTATTTTGTTACAAAACCGTTAATCTGACGACAATAATGAGGTGTATTGCCACAGAACTATATTATAAACACTTTTCATTTTTCATACCATACTATGTTTTTCATATATGTATACATGTGATGTGTAAAATATCGATATACAACCAAGGTTGGCAGTACTGCGAAGTTTGTAAGCTCTGTGAACAGGAGCCGGTTGTTGGCGGGTGTAGAGACAGTGGGCAGTTGGTGTTGAGATGTCTTGTAATACGCATGCTTTGAGAAGGTCAAGGATAGAGGGAATGAAATGATGTATTGGAAAAGCTGTTACATTGAAAATTATTGAATATCATCAGGATCAGCATTTATAAAATAAAAGTTGGAAGTTTAACTATGTGTCAGTTCTTACGCAGCAAAATTGGACCTCATATTGATTTAACAAACAGCAGATGGCGAGATTCATCACTGGACAATGAGCGTGGAACAACAGCCAATAAAGGTAAGAAAGTTATATTACTCTAAATTCAAATTGTGATGATACTTATCTTTCTCCATGTCTTCAACCCTGTATGTACTCTGTTGTTAGAGTGAACAGCGTGACAGGGACTGGTGGTCGATTAGGTACACCAGGGAGACCACACAGGTTTAAAATGATAATTTGTAGCTTAATATACTACTACTGATAATAATTAGTATTTGTCCCCCGGAGAAAGAGGTGCATTACAGACCGTAGCAGCAGCGCAGTTCGGACTGAAGCACCTAGAACTACTCAGCCACTGGAGGTCAACATCTAGGAAGGTGGCTTGTTGGATTGAGTAGAACCAGGTGAAGCAAATGGGGGAGAGGTTGTTGAGGTTCTGGAGGAATGTGAATAGGGTGTCCCCACCTTCAATCCAGATAACAAAGATGTCATCAATGAATCTGAACCAGGTGAGAGGTTTAGGATTCTGGATTTTTAGGAAGTGTGGCTTTTTTTCTCTGTGCCAGAGCTTGATGGATACTAGAGTTAATAGCCGGCAATGTTGATTACATTTTCTGTTAAAACTTCCAGTTGTAACCTGGTAATAAAATTTGTTTCTGCTTTCCTTCAGTCCTGTGGGTAAACATTATCTTTACTGTAATTTAGACATCTGGTGCAAGGCATCCCCAGTGCAGGAAAACTTTGCTCGACATAAACATTAAAAAATTGAAATAAATGTTGTTTTATGAGATGCAAATACAGATTACTATGCAAAAGTCTGTATTAACTAATCAAATAATTCTGAAAAACAAAAGAATTAAAGAAATCCTGTTATGAATCTAATTTCTTTTAAAATCTGTAAGAAGTGGAGGAAAGTAACTGCAAATGATGGTAATCCTTCTCTCTCTCTCTCTCTCTCTCTCTCTCTCTCTCTCTCTCTCTCTCTCTCTCTCTCCCTCCCCCCGATCCCCCCCTCCCTTGAAGGAACATTTGGTTTGGTTCAGAAAGCATTTGTGACACTTTTTGTTAATCTTCTGTTGGCTGTTAACAAATAAGCAGGAATCCTTTTTGCTTTTATTTGACTATGTGTGAAATGTCTTATCTAGCACAAAGAAGACACAGCAATAAATGAGAAAAAATAACACTAAGTTTTCAAGACTCAGTAGTAAAATTTCATGTTACCTGAGAGCTTATACACTTAATATTTTGCAGGAAACATTGATTTTTGATTAACTAAGCTTGTGATGATTTATTTTATATATTGTTCAATCTTTATTTATTGCTTTGAGCATGTGTTTAATGACAGACAATAGTAACCAAGAAATCATGTACGACAATATTAGAAATAAAGAAATTTAAATTATGGTTTCAGACCTGAGATACATAAGAGAAAAGACACTAATATCTTGTACAGCTTTATATATATGAATATATGTTTGTTAATAAGAAAGAAAGATTTCTTAAGAAGCATGAATACTAGAATTTAAGATAACATGCAGACTTAGCCATAAATGCATGTGGAAATGATTTACTGCTAATAACAAAAACAGAAGTTTTCTTGTTTATCTCCATCCTGAATGAATATTTTTCTGTATTATTGTTAATTTTCCAATGAAACTTGTTCACATACAGAAACCACAAGCAAGTACACACCAGTTCACTGTGTACCCTGAGATTGCTCACTAACTACACATACAAATGCAGTATAATACACAAAGTTTCACTATACGAGTCTACTATATAACAGTGGACAGCAAAACATTTGTTTTTAGCATATGAATTGAATGGACAGTAGCATTATTTGTATTATTTAGCTCTCAGTGACAAAATGGATTATGAAATGTTACATTCCAGGGCAACACATTAAAGATGAAGATTGGAAATAAATGCTCTTTGAATGCTTCAGTTAGTCACCACAAACTGTTGTAAATACTCTAAGGTAACAAAATATTCACATTCCTCCTTTAACAAAAGTTTTATGCACAAAATCACATGTTACCTATTAGGAATTTTTTAAAGGGCCAGCACACATCAATCCAGCCAGGAAAAAAAGGTAGAAACGTATTAACAAATGCAAGTTATAAATATGAATCATTACATCCTTTGTACTCCCCCCCCCCCCCCCCCACATATTATGTGCGTGCCCTATTAATGAGTTTGGAGTTGAATGTTGTTTTTACCTCAGGAGGTATTTTACTACTTCTCTGCAGTGTTTCTGTATCCTCCAACCCCATCTCCTAGTGTGTGATTTCATTAGAGTTTACTATTGTATCCTATAAAATACCAATCAAATAAGTCACTATTGAATTTGTACCATGAAAAGAAAAATGGGCATGAAAGACCTTAATTTAACCGAAGTGATGATTATAAACAAATATTCCTTTGGGATTCAGTTACTGTGTAAAGCTACTAATTGCAGCCAGAGAATTTGTTCCTCTCTGTACTGTCTCATCAAAATTAAGATCTTATCTGATAGCTTTGCCAATGAATGATTTCTAAGACTCTATCATGAACACATACAAGCAGTGATTAAAAACTCCCTTAAAAGTTGTAGAACAAAGATAATTTTATAAGCAATACAACAAGTCTTATCACCTGTTTCAACTAAAAAATTAAACTGTTATGTTTAAAAAATCCAGAAACAAAAGCAAAGTATAATTCTTCTGTAACTTAAGCAATATTAAATGCCCAGGCATCTTATTGAAATTTTGTACATAGTTTGAGAATGAATATACAAAATATGTCTTGGTGTATAAGCCATATAGCTAAACCAAAGACACTAATAACAGGAGATTCTACTCTATTATAGACACTAATGAGATGGACAGTCCCACAACAAAAATTGCACAACAATTTTTTTTCCCTGACAAAAACATGTAAACATGCTGAAAAGCATTTTGACTATTTGTCTGACTAGATACATTTCCTTTAAGTTACACAAAAAAACTTATTCTACACATAACAAATTAGAAATGATTAACAGCCTATAACAATACTTGCTTACAATACTAGACACTAGCCTGCTCTTTAAAGACTGAAACCTGAAATATTATGGTTCACGTCTTCAACAATTATATTTTTTCTTAATCCTGCTTTCTTACATATTTTAACTAGTGGCATATATGCTAAACACTTTATTTATAACAGAACTAAGTTATTACTTCTGGGTGCAAGGAAGAAAATTATCCTCGTACATTGTAAATGCATTGCAAAGAAACAACAAATAGTACTTATTTTACAATAAATTTGCTATGGTAATATTACAAGCTTTAATTCTTGTATTTATTATTAAATAGAATGTTCTGATTATGTTTAGTGTTACATACCATTTCCGTAATATCTCATTCACATTTCTCACCTGTTTACATCTTCAAAGTATTTTAAAGGCAGCAAAAAGACAGTAATAATACAATTTCCATCCTACGGGGCCATAGAGTAAGAACAAGTTTAAGTAATAAGTACTGCCACAAAAAGCACTGTCTGCTACTATGACTATATTAAGCTTATCTTAACCCAGGGAGTAATGTAAACGGATGTTTCATGAATAAATCATTGCAGGAACTAAGGATGTAACAAACTGCTATTGATGTTATAACTGTTATTTACGGATTGTACCAACTATAAAGGTACAAAATTGTTTCAGTGTGTTTAACAAAGGAGAGCAGTAAAATTAAAATAAACAAACACAACAGTGTATAATAACCCTTTTTTAGGGCAAAAGGAGTACACAGCAGTATAAGTGACGTTTCTCGAAGAAATATTTTATATGAAGTGCCATATATGACAATAATGTTTCATAAATACAAGTATTAGTGCTGAAGGAAGAACTGAGAGATGAATATGTGCATTGTATCTGAGGGACATCAATGAGGCATAAGGAAACAAAATAATGAGATAAAATAAACTATTATAGGCTAATGAATGAATAGAAAGCACAACACATTCAGAATTTGGAAAAAATCTGGACACCAATGATCTCAACTAAGTAAATGAACAGATATAAATAAACCAAAGAATGCAAATGAAATGAATGAGGCACCGATAGCAGATTCAAGTGTTACTCTAACTGTGGTTTACACTAAGGAAGATTTGCAGAAAAAATGGGGGAATAATCAGAAAATGGAATTCCTTGTAATCTCTGCAGGAATGTATGATACAGAAAAACATCTTAAATCAATATAAAGTGAAATATTGAGAATTTATCAAGAAACAGGCTGTTGAAATCATACAATGCAGTCTCTCATGGTGGTTTTTTGCATCCCTTAATATACCTAAAAAGAAAAAGCACTAAAGACTGTTTGAAGATTAGAATGTTCATTGCAGATTTCCTAGTTAAAAGAACTCTATACAAAGTCACACATTGTTGAATATGCTTTCAGTTTCCTGTCAACATATAAACCACTATTTCCATCAAAAAGTGAATCTTACATTGTGTTAGAAGTGAAATGAATATTTTCAGCACTTCACTCTTCGCAGAGCACTGTGGTCCAGGGCTGTACAAGAAAGCGCTATTGTAAAATTATATATCCCATTTACAGTAATTTCTGTATGTTTGTGGTTGGGCATAACGTGTTCACTATGGATATTGAACATTTGTTTCTGATGTGATTCACAACCTGATTATTTGCATAGGATTTTGTTAATGGAAAATCTGCAACAGGGCTGCATGGTGGGATTGAGAATACTTCATTTGCAACTTTGTTTCAATTTAAACATGACTGGTTACAAGAAAATTATATTCCCATCTTCAGTTGCACAAATTTAGCAGTGGTTGTGAAGTGTTACTGTGCCACCACATCCACCTGTTCCACAGTTCAACCTGTTGTAGCATGAGACCACCTTGCAACTGACTACTAAATTTGTGCACCTGAAAATGTGAATACGATTTTCCAAAAATCAGTCATGTTTATAATAAAACAAAGTTACAACTGAAGCAGATATTTTCAATCACACACTGATTATTTGCAATTTTCCTAACATTTCGTCTTCATCCAGAATTGCACTGAACATCTTCAGAAGTGCTTCTCATTCTGGCAAGACTTGCCGACTCAGTGGAATGAGTAGGAACTCTGAAGATGTTCAGCTCAACTCTGGTGGAAATATTAAGAAAAGAAAAGTTTCATGTGCCAGAGCCATATAACCTAGACGATTTACCAATAGTTGAGACATCCAGTCATGTAAGACTTCATTGTATGATCATAAGTTTAATTACATCACAGAAAATCAAATATTATATGTGCTTTCCAAAAACACTGACACTTAAAGATGAATTCAGGTACTATCTTGTCTTTTCAGTTTTATGGTTTGCACATATGGCATTCATGTACCTAAGATTGCATTATATCAAGGCAAGGCAGATCCATAATGTAGATCTTTGTTTTGACTTTTTAGTTATTCTTGCTGGCATATGACTGACTGGAGCTTTACTTACACTTCAGACTTACAATCCTAATTTGACTAGAATATTTAGTATGTTTCAAATTAAGTATTAACTAACATAGTTGCTCTAAAAGAAAGAAGTATGCTAACATGGGTTTCTTTGGTTTACATCCAGAAGTGATAAATCAGGAGAAGAGTCTGTTGTAAAAGGAATGTAGCAGTTGATATGTTCACACTGATGTTTCCTTGAATATTCGAACTGGTAAATCAGAATGCTTGATATAGATGTAACGTGTAACTGTGGTATTTTCTGTGACTTCATCTGACCGTTTGTGATTTGAAAGACTTCCACCATCATTGTCCCAGGACACAAGGCTTGATCCTAAACAAGAAAAAAATTTACAGTGTGGAGTGTAAAAAAGTAATAACGCATTAAATACAAAGGTGCGGTAGGAAAAAATAACATTGTCATAAATAAATGTAATTTAAATCTGTGAAATGCTCATTTCAGATTAAAAGCTTACTATATAACTAACTTGGAAAGAAACAGAAGTTCCATATATACACATTTGATGATACCATTACTCACTTATGAATTCAAATTTGGAAGAAAAAAATTCTTAGAGGTCTAAATGAAATATCAGGCAATTAATGTTCTATGCTGTAAACCAGAGTATACAACTTATTTCTTTTGTAAAAATTGCTCCTTGTATCATTGTTACTGAAATCAAAGTGAAAAATATTTATTTTGCCCTCTACAATATTAAAAAATGAGGACTGCTTGATTTGTGAAGGTACGCACTGTTGTTATGACATGCCAATGTGTCTGGGTGCAAGAAAAAGGTTGTGGTATGATATAACTTTTGCTGCAGTTGAAGTAATATGAAACATATGTTGTATTCACACTTTTAAAATGTTCAGAAAATAATTAAGATAACGTGTTAAAAAGTCTAAATTTCAAAAACATACCCTGGAAGGTCACAGTGCCAGAATCTCATTTCTTACAAATCAACCACTGAAAATGAGTGTATGTACTGTTGCATAAGTGCAAATTCAGATTTCTCTGATAGAATCCTGATTCCTAATTATGCATATTGTTATCTGTTATCAGTGTTAGTAAAACATTTCTCTATGGTAGTGTCATACAAACATGAAACTAAATACAACATAGTTTTCTTACCTGCCGCAAAGACGAGAAGTAGCTCAGATTGAGACAGTGGCCCTCAAAGCATAAACAAATGAGCATAAATACAACATAATTTTACTCATTTGCCCCAAAGGTGAGAAATAACTCTGATTAAGATATGTTGATCTTCGCTTTCAGAGTATCTGAACTGACTAGTCAAGTGTATTGGAATTTCATATACAAAGTTACAATAATTTGCCCCCCCCCCCCCCCCCCCCACACACACACACTTTCTAAAATGTAGATCTGGAAGGTTATTACAGTATGAACAAAAAAAAAAAAAAAAAAAAAAAAAAAAAAAAAAAAAAAAAAAAAAAAAAAGAAAGAGTGCTTGGGAACAAGTCTCTACTTTATGTAAACTGTCACACACTTGTTATTGTCTCTATATCTTCTGTTGTGAAGCTGTAATCCTTGATAATGTTGTATCATAGATAACTTTGTCATCTAAGATTACTATTTTATAGCCTGCTTAGTTATTAATGTAGGTACAACATGAAGTGCAAGGGTCCCAGTCTGGGGCATGCAGGACATAATTCTACCTTTGTCGATGACTCTCCATCGTACTGTGTACTGCCTACCAAGAATCCTCAGTTCAGTCACAGATTTCATTTGATACCCCATATGATTGTACTTTTGTCAATAAGTGTTGATGTGGCACTAAGTCGTATGTTTTTCAGAAATCAAGAAATCCTGTGCCTTCCTAATTGCCTTGATCCATGGCTTTCAGGGTGTCATGTGAAAAAGTATGAGCTGGATTTCACATTACTGATATTTTCAGAATCCATGCTGATGGCATAGAGGTCATTCTGTTTGAGATGCCTCATTATGTTTGAGCTCATTTTATGTTCCAAGATTCTAAAACAGATGGATGTCAGTAATCAGTAATACTGGATGGTACTTTAGGGGATCATTTCTGCCACCCTTCTTATAGATGAGCATGATATGTACTTTCCTTCAACCAAAGGAGGAACTTCTTTTATTAAAGAGATCTATTGTATATTATGTTTAAAACAGTTGTCACCTCAGTTTCCAACTTCTGTATATAATCATAGGGACTTGATCAGTTTTAGTAATTACTTAACACCACTGTATCACTCATCTTTGCAATGGTGTGAAAGTTAAACTGAGGCTGTACTCCTTGATTTGAAAATGGAGTTAATCATTTCTTATTTTCCACTGCTTACCTCAGCTCCAATTCCTGTGTCATTTGTGAATGTCTAGACACTAACTTGTGTGCCTTAACATGTGACACAAAGTTGTGGTATACAATGGGGGGGTCCCTACCATCACATTCTGTTCCATAAGGTACATTTGAATCCGGTGCTTCATCAACCACTATTCTAAGTTGAACTGCAGTTATTCTAAAGTTGAATTCCTGTCCCTCTACATGTTCATGCCCATAGCTAAAGATATAGAGTTCTTCACTGAGATGCAATACTACTGCCTCTTTATCTAGTTTACAGAATATGTAAATCTTCCGACTTTCTGTAGTTGCACTTTATGAAAAGGAAAGTTGATACTCACCATATAGCAAAGATGCTGAGTTGCAAATAGATACAACAAAAAGACTCTCACAATTAAAACTTTCAGCCATCAAGGCCTTTTTCAACAATAATCAAGGCCTTTTCCAACAATAAACAACAGACACACACCCAAACACAACTTGCACACATGATTGCAGTCTGAGGCAACTGAAACCAGTTGCCTGAGACTGCACTGCAGTTGTGTGAGCGAGTTTTGTGTGTGTGTGTGCTGTTGACGAAGGCCTGGGTGTGTGTGCGTGTGTGTGTGTGTGTGTGTGTGTGTGTGTGTGTGTGTGTGTGTGTGTGTGTGTGTGTGTGTGTGCTGTTGATGAAGGCCTGGATGTGCCTATCTGCAACTCAGCATCTCTGCTATATGGTGAGTAGCAACTTTCCTTTTCATAATATTGTCACTTTCTGCCCTGGATTTTCCATTGTTTGATTGTTGTAGTTACACTTTGGTAATCACGCAACCTCCCCGTGTTCACTGACACCAGTTTCAATGTGAATTTCTTCAAAGACCTCAGATTTATTAGACACCTTTAGATTTGATATATTTCTGAGATAAGTAAGGTTCCGGACTGTCTATTCTAAGCAGGTTTTGAAAAAAGTATTGGGTATTGCAAGATGTCTTATCATACCCACTACTTACAAAACTTTAATTTCCCACTCTGTTGTTGAATGAATAAGTTGTTTTACAATGATAATATTCTGACTGGGGAACATAAATATTAGCGAGCTGAGGTTTTGTCTCAACATTTTGATTTTTCTAGGGATGACCCTAGTGGCCAGTAGAAGGCTCAAATATAAGTTTACATCCAATGGTGATACTGGGTTTTGCCCAAACAATCTCACATCCAGCTACAATTTATATCTCAGTGGGTTTGAGTTTCTCTTCTACTGCTACAAATATGCTACATTCATTTCCCATCAACCTGTCTATCAGCATACACTTAAATTTACATCTGAAACCTCAGTACCATTAACTTCAGGTTTTATCCAGCTTTCTATACTTAACATTATGTGAGCTTCACTGCTGGTTTTAGACTTACTTCAAATGTGGGACTTTGGTTCTAACACTCTGGCAACTGATTACCAGGATTTTAATAGTCCCATCTGTGTTATGCTAATACTTTGGGGTCTTACACAGCTTCATTATTGGCTCTGAATGAAGAAATGCCTAATCTAAGCAAACTCTTGTGTGGACTGTACATGAAGTCAGCTATCAGGGTAGGGATCCTGACCTGATCCATTGACTTCTGCAACTGTGCTTTGCAAACCACTGTGAGGTGCTTGGCAGAGGTTATATCCCACTGTACCAGTTATTAGAGTTTCTTCGTGTTCCACTCATGTATGGAGTGCAGGAAAAAAGATTGTTTGAACACTTTTGTGTGTGCAGTAATTACTCTTTTCCTCATTATGTCTATGTGAGTGAGGCATAGGGGGTTGTAGTACATTCCTAGAATAATCATTTAAAGCTAGTTCTTGAAGCTTTGTTAATAAACTTTCTCAAGATAGTTTATGACTATCTTCAAGAGTCTTCCAGTTCAGTTCCTTCAATATCTCTGTAACACTCTCCCACGGATTAAATAAATCTGTGACCGTTTGTGCTGCTCTTCCCTGTATACTAGAAATATCCCTTGTTAGTCCTATTGGTAAGGATCCCTTACACATGAGCAATAATCTAGGAACTGTTCACACTAGTGACTTGTAAGCAATATCCTTTGTAGACTGATTGCACTTTCCCAGTACTCTACCAACAAACCAAAGTCTGCCATCTGCCTTACCCACAACTGAACCTATGTGATCATTCCATTTCATATCCCTAAAAAGCATTACACCCAGGTATTTGCATGAGTTGGCTGATTCCAAAAGTGACTCACTTTATGTTTGACCTCTGCTTAAGACAGTATTACTACTTAGGATACATATTGGTTGAAAGCACCGATGATGGCTGTTAATCAGCTGAAATCGATTTGCAAAAGTGAATAAATAAAACACGATTTTGTGACTGGTTGCTGCATATTTGGTAATTTAATAAGATACTATGTTTTTTGTATTGTGAAGTGCAAAATTTTACATTTCTGAACATTTAGAGCAAGTTGCCAATCTCTGCACCATCTTGAAATCTTACCAAGATCTGACTGAATATTTATGCAGCTTCTTTCAGATAGTTCTTCATTATAGATTACTGCATCATCGGAAAAAAGCCTGCTTATGCTATTAATATTGTCTGTGAAGTCTTTCATACACAGTATGAACAGAAAAGGTCCCAACACACTTCCCTGGGGCAAACCTGAGGTTCCTTCTACATCTGACAATGACTACCAAAAAAGTCCTCAATCCAGTCATAAATTTCACTTGATATCCGTTATGATTGTACTTTTGACAATAAGTGAGTCAAATGCTTTTCAGAAATAAAGAAACACTGCATTTACCAAGTTTGCTTGATCCAAGTTTTCAGTATGTCATGTGAGAAAAGTCCGAGTTGGGTTTCACATTGTCAGTGTTTTTGTAATCCCTGCTGGTTGGCACTGAGGAGGTCATTATGTTCAGGATACCTCATTATGTTTGAGCTCAGAAAATTTTCTAAGATTCTACAACAAATCAATGTCAAGGATATTGGATGGTAGTTTTGTGGATCACTTCTGCTACCCTTCTTGTAGACCCTGCCTTTTTCCAAGAACTGGGCATGCCTTTATATTCGAGGGATCTACAATAGATTATAGTTAGAAGAGAGACTAATTCAGTTGCAAATTCATTATATTATCTGATAGGGATGTCACCTGAGCCAGGAGTTTTTTCCATTTTAACGATTCCAGTTATTTCTCAACATCATTGACACTTACTTCTTTCATCTTTTCATTGGTACAAGGATTAAAATTGGGGCAATTCTCCTGCGTTTTCCTTTTCAAGGGGAGCGTTTGAAAATGGAATTAAGCATTTCAGCTTTTGCTTTGCTACCCTCAATTTCAGTTCCTGTCTCATTCGCTAGGGCTGGACACTAACTTTGGTGCCACTAACATCCTTTACATATAACCAGAATTTCTTTGGGTTCTGTGACAGTATTCTGCTAGTCATTCAAGGCTTCACACTTTGCTCTCTTGACAGCCGAATGCATTTCATTCAGCATCTGTCTGTCTACAGCCCTGGCCTTCATTTTGCACTTATTATGCAGTAATCTCTGTTTTGTTAGAAGTTTCTTTACAGTGACTGTATACCATGGAGATTCCCTACCATTATGAATTGTTCTACTGGGTACATATCTATCCAGTGCATGATCAACTATTCTTTTAAACTTGAGCCAGAGTTCCTCTAGACGCTGCTGCACTCTGCTGAAAGCTTCAAGTTCCTCATTGAAATATGACACTACTGATTTTTTATCAAGTTTACTGAACAAACATATTTCTCTGCTTGTTTTAGTTGTTCTTTTTTACTTTGGTAATCATTGTTGTCATAACCACATCATGGTCACTGATATCAGTTTCGATGTGGACATCCTCAGAGAGGTCAGCTCTATTTGTTGCCATTAGATCCAATGTATTTCCACCATGAGTGGAGTTCTTAAAAATCTATTCTAGGTAATTTTCAGAGAAGGTATTTAGTACAGTTTCACGGGATGTCTTATCATGCCCACCACTAACAAAACTGTTATTTTCTCAATTAATTGCTGGATGATTAAAGTCTTCACCGATGATTACTTTATGACAGAGGAACTTACCTATGAGTGAACTGAGGTTTTCTCTAAGGTTTTTGGTTACATCATCAGGAGATGAGTCTGGTGGGCGACAGAAGGATCCAATAATCATTTTATGGCCATCCCTGATACTGAGTCTTGCCCATACAATCACACATGCAGCTTCAGTTTCTACCTTGGTGGATTTAGGGGGATCTACAGTTCTTTACCCTGTGGCACATGTCAACAAAACCACAGCTTAGCTTGACATAGAACCTTTGAAGTCATTAGTTCAAGCCCTCCATTTGACCATCCGTTCTGTGGACAGTGCTGTAGATTGAGGGTTTTGTTGATATTTCATGAGCATGGCAGCTCTTCTCAGCTGTCTCTGTCATTCAGTGTAATGATGCAGTTACGACCTCTGAGGCCACACAATATGCATTGTTTTTTCCATTCTGTACCTGGTTCACCCAGCTCTCTCACTGGTGCCACAGCAGTCTCTTCAAAATGTTGAATGAGGAACACAGGTACATACTCTGATTATTATTATGCCTTGTGGGCATTTTCCTGAGGGGTGCCATTACTCACCATATGTTTGAACTGTCAGTGACTTTGAATAATGTAATGATAAAAATTGTTTCAGTTAATGTTATGAAGAATAGAAGGAAATTTAGTAGCCAGTGATTTCAACTGACTTCTAATTATTATTATCACAGAATCAAAGAGCATTTGCCTTGCCAATCTGTATTGATTTAATGTCTAATAATGATCCAAATTACATTTTGAATTTTTTTGCATGTTGTGGGCAGATTTTAGTATTTTTATAACATGGTGAAGAATGCTTATAGTATTGAGTAAAGCTGTTCTGTTGCATTAAATAAAGCCTCTCTTCCCTGCAGTCTTATTAACACTGTCTCTAATTGCCTAATGAACTTTAAAAAAATTCCTATGTGTGTGTGTGTGTGGGGGGGGGGGGGGGGGAGGGGGGAGTGGATGGGGTCTTGAATATTGTTAAATAATCTATCTTGTAATATTCTCAAAACTCTTACTAAGTCACAGCACTCTAATAAGAGTTATTCAATGCAGTACTCATTTAGGCCTGTGGCCTGAAATTTATTCTACATTTTGTGTCTATAATCTGTCTCTGTAGCCAGGAAGTCAGTATAGTAGGCTGTCATGTGGGGGATCCAGGTGAATTCCCAGTACTGCCAGGGATTTTTCCTGGGTGAGAGGACTGGGACGGTTCCACTCAGCCTCATGATGATAATTAAGGAACTACTTGACTCAGTGGTAGTGGCTCCAGGTCTGCTAATCCAACAGTGGCTGGTGAGAGTGGTGTTCTGATTACATACCCCTCCATACCACATCCAAATGATGCCAATGGATAATGGATGACATGGTGGTCAGTTGACTCTGACTGGCCCATCTATGGCCAGAATTGCTGAGCTTTCCTATTTGTATATTGCTACTCATGCCATTGCCCGAGAACAGCTAATGGACTCCTTACAATATTATGTGTCATCTCGCACCATTAGACAGAGACTAGCAGCAACCAGGCAAGGGAACTACTGCCCCACGTGTAAGCAACTGTTAACATTACAACAGAAACAGCTGAAATGAAGTGGTGCCATGACCAGGAAGCATGGACTGCTGTAGAATGGTATCACATTATGTTCAACAATGAATCACCATTCTGCAGTACTCTGGGTGAACGTAGTTGACAAGTATGGTGATGATCTGGAGAGAGATCCCAATGGTGTTACTCCTGATATCATGGTATGGGGAGCCACTGAATATGGCTTCATATAACAACTGGCAGTGATTGAGGGCAATTCTGATGGCATAGTGGTATGTCACTGACATCCTACATCCTCCTGTAGTATCCTGATGCAACAGTATTGTGGTGCCATTTTTCAGCAGTACAATGCTCATCAAAACATCGCACATGTTGCTGTGAAGTGTCTGCATTATGTTGACATACTTCTGTGGTCAGTGATATCCCCTACTCTGTTACCAATTGAACTTGTATGGAATCAACTATGGCGTCAACTCCATCCAGGATACAAGGGACCAGCTACAACAGTTGTGAGCCAGATTGCTCCATGAGAGGTTACAGTCACTTTATGACACTCTTTCCAGCTGAATCAATGCATGCATCCACGCCAGCAAGTCTGCAACATCATATTGATAAAATAATGGGCTGCAGCTTTGTAAATTTGACTTGATTTTGTTATCACTGAAATAACATTGGATATACTCTAACCTGTGAAATTTAGTTTTGCCTTCTCCTCCCCTTCTAAGTGCTTCACATTTTTGGTATGTGGTTTAACTTGTAACCATCTAGTTGCATGTGTCCAATTCTGTGAATTCCAAATACTGTTCTGTTTTTCATAATACATTTGTAGAAAAACTTTTTGATTTCTCAATTTTCAAATGTGAGATTAGAAGCACATCTTTTTTAATTACATTCTACTGACGTTTTGATGTAAGAGTCCAAATTTATCTTAATTTTTACCCTCAGTGTTTGTCAAGATGCCTTTTTTTGTTTATCCATTAATTTTTGCAGCTGTGTCTATAGTTATCTGGCAGCTCTGTGGTTTGAAAACATTTAACCTGAAAAAACCTAGTAAAAATGTTGGAAATCATAGGAAATGGACAGACAGAACTGTGCTTTGTGGTCTAACATGTCTATTCTATGAAATAGCATGCTCCACTCCTAACCATTCAGGCCAACAAATGATGATTCTGGAAAGCAGAAACATTATTTAGGTAGTTGTAAGTGTGAAGCATCCCACAGTGAGAGGTCTGGTTTGCCATATGTGCAGTTAGAGTGTAAAAGGCATCAGCTCAGAACGTCAACAAGGACAATGACAAGTGGACATTTCCACCTGTTGGGAAGGGCTGGTTATGCTTTGGCACCACAGTTTGGCTGTGCCTTGGGAGTCATGGAGCAAAGGTCACGGGCGATAACAGTGCTAGAACAATTGAAAAATACGTGAAAACTATAATACAGAACTGTCAAATCAATACATGTTGCAATCTATGTTGAGCTACCATTTATGAGAGATCTGTTTCTCCCTCAATTTTAAATGGAGTTGTACAGTGAAAACATTACACTAACAATGCAGAAGAGTTGCCGTGAAAGCAGCTATGTCATTTTAATGGCTTGAATAGATCGGAGCTCCCTTTCAGCGCCCACCCACTACAAAAGCTGAAGATGTCTCACTTCATAGCCTAGTGACACTGCATAGCATTCCCATTACAGAGAATAACTTCAAGAATGGTGACTGCAAGACATTTGTAAGGTAAAAGTTGGCACACATAACAACTGGGTGAGAGATTGTGCACAGAACAGAACGTATCATACTAAAAACCCACTTGGGCCATTTCATTCAGCAACCATGATAGGATGCAAATTAACGGTGCTGAAAGAAGAGAGCTTTAATAATAATAATAATAATAAGAGGAGGAAGAAGAAGAAGAAGAGAATTTCCAAGAATTTTGATGAAAATAATGCAAGAAGATACAATGTTGCCCAGAGCAATCCAAGTTAATAACTGATAAAAAATAAGCAGTCACATGACATGCTTCAATTAATTTGAACATATAAGAAGAAATAAGTTTAATTTGGTTTATACCAAAGAAGTGTTAATAAGTAAAAGGAGTTGGGCAAAGGATGTTAGTTAACTGTAGCAATGAGGTCAACCGTGAAAGATATTTGTGTGCTTTAGTAACCTTTAGCATGTGAGTAGAGTACGCAGTGTGATTTGGAGATTACAATTGCAGCAGAGATCTATGAAAGCATTCCTGCAGCAGCTGACCAGCTCAACAGTGCAGCCCCACTTCACAGTGCAGTGGCCAATCAGCTGGCTACACAATGATTATGCACAGCAGCTCATTGCAATAATTATGCAGCAGCTCATTGCTACATAACTTAGCCAACATGTGACACATTATCAGCATAGAATAGTTATCTGTACACATGATTAGATGAGCTGAAACAGCACATAGACATTTCACTGGCTTCAGGAAGTTAGGTCAAAATCTAGTGATACCATTTAAATATGAACGAGGCTATACCTAATGCTGTTAAAATTGCATCCCAGTTAGGACTAGGAAGATGGTGGAATTAGTAGCTCTTACTAAGGCTCAAAGGGAGGAATTAAAAAACTCAAACAAAAATTTCTCAAATTTAGAAAGCCAAGGAGAGGAATGAAAAGGTTAATGGGAGGAGGTAGCTGCAACAGTAGATCAAATTTCTAATATAGAAGTAACTTTATTAAAGTAACCTAAGGAGTTACAAATGGAGATAATTAAACAGTGTGACTTAGTCAGAGAAGAGGTTCAAGAACAGTTCAAAGAGAGAAACAAAAAAGAAGCAAACTTTTAAGAGAGTATTTAGGTGTCTGAGTGTGCTTAGTAAAATGTATGATGATCGTAACCTAAGTATGCTAAATATTTAATATGTAATGAATACACAGATGAAGATTTGAAATGGGCGTTCACTGATGGGTATAGGAATATGCTTGCTAGTAGCGATATTCATATGTGTATTGCATTTAAATTTCATAATAATCAGAATATAAACATCAATGGGTATTTAAAAGAAGTTTTAAGCACTGGATGTGAATTTTTTAAGTTATTATGTAAACTACTGTTGGTTGGGAGAATGAAGATGCTGTGTAAATAAATAAATTCTAATCTATGTAGGTGAGATGTACCTGTCTGTAACAAGTAAACAGTTTAGTGGAGAGGCAGGAAAAGACTGAACATGTATTTATTCTCCTGCTCCTGGAGGAAGTTATAGTATATTGTGTTGAGGGCACATAAAGATCATTACAGATGCAATGTGCTTCAAGTTAATCAGTCGTCGAACTGGAGAAAGCCATAAGGTTCATTTTAAAGCTATAGGTTGAATTTTTGTGATTTCATTTACTTTTGTCACCTACATGAGGCTCTGTGGCCTTATTACCTATTTATTTAATGGTAGATTAAAGCTAACGGAGAGGTTTTGAACTAAGTGATGAACAAATTGAGCAGCACCTCCAGTTGCCAGGAATCAGCAGTTAGGTTAAGCATATTAAGGATGATTGCTGGACCTGTGGCCGTAGCACCTGAATGCTGTGTAATCTCTGGAGTTTTATGGATACTATGAAGGCAGTATTTGTATGATGAGCTCTAACTGATTAAGGATTAGCATTATAGTCCAAATATAAAGAAACAGGAGAGTAAATTTTTTCCGAGTTGTTGTGGACCATTAAAAGTAGCGGGCATTCTCACCCAAAAGTGGTAGTCTTAGGAGACCTGGCGACTGTTCAAGAAAAGGAATTATATAATACTGAAATATTAAAGAAATCTGTATTCCCAGGAAAATCTGTGGTCTTTGCATGTTCGGCAGGTTGACATCCTGCTGATGACCATGGTAACTGTTTTAGTATTCCCCATTTCATTTTCCCTGGAGTAGTTTCTTTTGCTCTTTCTATCATGTTGCCTTTAACCTAAACCCATCTCCTGCTGGCCTATCCTAGAGGTAAATATGACAGATGAGGGTTCTACGTAGACCTATAATGTGTATGGTAACACTAAAAGAATGTTGCTTAAGATCTAAGCATGAAATACATACATTGATCAATGATGATTAAAAGCAACATAGAGATTGAAGATTTCTTTTAAAGCATGTAAACAGAGGGATGAGGAAGGGAAAGGAAACCATTCCCTAATTGGACTACGACATCCTACTATGCAAGTGAAAAAGCAATAGTTTTTTGAGTCAATTGTTTTGCCACTATAGCTGTAAAATAAGACTAAAACTATTGTTATCTCTGGTCAGAGGTCACTAATGAATGATTGCTTAACAGTTGATGCATGAAAATAACAAAAAGCAGTCCAGTTATCTCTGATGAGAGAGTCCTAGTGAATAAATAACTTTTAAGTAAATGAAATAAGAATGCTATAGTTATTAGTTGTTGTTGTTGTTGTTGTTGTTGTTGTTGTTGTTGTGGTCTTCAGTCCTGAGACTGGTTTGATGCAGCTCTCCATGCTACTCTATCCTGTGCAAGCTTCTTCATCTTGTGTACTTTGACACGTTCCACATCATTACGAAAGAATCGTGTTCATGATCCATGGAACAAGAAATAAAACTAACTAACTAACATCTCCCAGTACCTACTGCAACCTACATCCTTCTGAATCTGCTTAGTGTGTTCATCTCTTGGTCTCCCTCTACTATTTTTACCCTCCACGGTGCCCTCCAATACTAAATTGGTGATCCCTTGATGCCTCAGAACATACATTACATTAAAAAATTCTGTCGGAACAGGTCTCAGAAGACCTAATAGGTGCCGCCTGACCGCCCTGTCAGTCATCGTCGAAGATAGGTGTTAAAGTGTTACTGGATGCGAAGATATGGGGAGGGGGGGGGGGGGGGGGGGGGGAGGGGAGGACATAGTCAGCACACCGCTCTCCCAGTTTCTCATGACCAGAGCCACTACTTCTATATCAAGTGAGTCCTCAATGGAGCTCACAAGGGCTGAGTGGACCCCACTTGCCAACAATGCTCGGCAGACCCAGATGGTCACTCATCCAAGTGCTAGCCGAGCCCAACAGCACTTAAACTTCAGGAATCTGATGGGAACTGGTGTTACCTCTGCGATAAGGCCATAGTTCAGTATATTCTGTGAAGAGGTGCAAAATTGGAGGATTGATGAGCTGGTAAGTAGGTATGTCTTATTTTATAAAAACTGAAAATGTTAAATAGAGATTAAGCAAACTTAGAATTATTCTCAACAGAACTCAGTCACCAAATTTATGTGAAAATATTTTGTTGATGCTGACTTACATATGGAGAAATGGCCATCACAATAAAATAAGGGAAATCAGATCAAACACTGAAAGAGGTATGTGTTCACTTTTTCCGTGTGCTTTTTGAGATTGGAATAATAGAGAATTATTGTGAAGGTGGTTCAATGAACCCCATGCCAAGCACTTACGTGTGATTTGCAGAGTATCCATGTAGATGTAGATGAGATCAAGAAGCTGCATTCATTTAAAGAAATGAAGAAAACATGAGACTTGGAGAACTGCAATTTTGTAATTCTTTTTTATATGAGCAGTGTGTGGCTGCTTCAGCAATAAAGAATAAAGATAAACATTATAATCTTGTGGCAATGAATAGCTCCCTGGTGAACAGCCACTGACAACAAGCATTTATTGGAAGGTGAAGACTTCTGAGAGAAGCTTGTATGAATGTTATTAGTAACTCATGGTAAAAAGAATATAAGAGGAATAACATGAGACAAGGTTCATTACTGGGTGGTTTAATAAAGCTTATTTAAGTTATTGTGTTAGAAGGTTTATAGGTAAAAAGGTTCCAAAGAACGAGTCAGGAAACATATATTTGGAATGACTGGGAAGAGTCAATATGATATGGAGAAACTTCACCTTTGGAATGAATACAGATAAGGGTCACAGGCCGTGCATTCTGTTAAAGATTTTAAGAGGGTGCATGCCCAATTTTTTTTATCTATTGGAGAGCATGACAGGTGAACCCAGAGAAAGAATGGTCCACGTTTTTAGTCAGGTGGCTCCATAGGTGGAATGACTTGAATCGGTTTTTGTATGTGGGGATTAATAAAGTGACACACATCAAAAAGATGAAAAGGTATTTACACAGCATCTGCCCATAGAAGAAGGTGTAAGTGCAACTTTCGCAGAGGCAGAGCTGTACGATAACTGTTAGTCACACTGTAGAAGTGCTCTTCAAAATAATTGAAGTCTTACCAGGGCAGTGATGATTCTTTTAATGTATGTTTCCAAACATGTCTGACTTACCACAGATCTGAGATTTGGAATAGTGGAAAGTAGTGTAGAATAAAATGACATCATCTAACTCATCATAACGATGAACTTAAAACATTTTCTGTCCTATTAAATTAAGAAACCTATCTTGTTGGAATCAATGAAATGAAAACAAAATAAATGCAATTACCTCTGAGTAATAGTACTATAATAATGAGACAGACTGATTAAACTGGGCAAATATCTCGTCATGTTTTTATCTACAAAAATGACATGCTGTTTGTGTAAACCAACTGGATGATAGCACAAGAAAAATCTAGTACACTTAGAGCAGTAAAATGTGTAATGGAAAAGTCATTCACTAGATTTAAGCATGTAATGAAGAACTGTAGGCAGAATGAGATTTTCACTCTGCAGCGGAGTGTGCAAGTTCGAGTCTTGGTCTGGCACACTGTTTTAATCTGCCAGGAAGTTTCAAGAACTGTATGGTTGAAGAGGTATACATCAATATTTTGAAAAAAAGTATAATGAATGTGAAATGAAGCTATTACAGAGGCACTCTATCTTTAATCTAAGCAAGCTGAATTATGTAATAGATATTTTTCTAAAATCAAAATGCAAAGGAGAAAGCTAAGCTCTCATAAATTCTGAAAAAATAAAGTTTATGTATGGGATTATGAGTCAAGAAATATGCTCATACATGTTTTATTATTTGCAGAAATAAAAATGGATTTGGCATTAAGTGGCCTTATGTAATAATAATAATAATAATAATAATAATAATAATAATAATCAAGAATGGGGTTCCACAAGGGTCAGTCTTGGGTCCTTTGTTGTTCTTAATATATATTAATGACTTGCCATTCTATATTCATGAAGAGGCAAAGTTAGTTCTCTTTGCTGATGATACAAGTATAGTAATAATACCTGACAAACAAGAATTAAATGATGAAATTGTCAATAATGTCTTTCAGAAAATTACTAAGTGGTTCCTTGTAAACGGACTCTCACTGAATTTTGATAAGACACAGTACATACAGTTCTGTACAGTAAATGGTATGACACCATTAATAAATATAGACCTTAATCAGAAGCGTATAGCTAAGGTAGAATATTCAAAATTTTTAGGTGTATCCATTGATGAGAGATTACATTGGAAGAAACACATTGATGATCTGCTGAAACATTTGAGTTCAGCTACTTATGCAATAAGGGTCATTGCAAATTTTGGTGATAAACATCAGTAAATTAGCTTACTATGCCTATTTTCACTCATTGCTTGCATATGGCATCATATTTTGGGGTAATTCATCACTGAGAAATAAAATATTTATTGCACAAAAGCATGTAATCAGAAAAATAGCTGGAGTGCACCCAAGATCATCCTGCAGACATTTGATTAAGGATCTAGGGATATTCACAGTAGCTTCTCAGTATATATACTCTCTTATGAAATTTGTTATTAACAACCAAACCCAAATCAAAAGTAATAGCAGTGTGCATAACTACAATACTAGGAAAAAGGACGATCTTCACTAGTAAATCTAACTTTGGCACAGAAAGGGGTGAGTTATACTGCCACTAAAGTCTTTGGTCACTTACCAAATAGTATCAAAAGTCTGACATATAACCAACAACTATTTAAGAAGAAATTAAAAGAATTTCTGAATGACAACTCCTTCTACTCCATAGAGGAATTTTTAGATATAAATTAAGAAAAAAAGAAAAAAAAAACAAAAAAATTATTTAAAATAAGTTAAAAGAAAAAGCAAAAAATAAAAAAGTTGTTATATTAACTTAATTATGTTGTTAAATTAACTTAATCATGTCATGTATTGGAAAATTTGACTTGTTCCACATCATTACAAAATATTGTATTCATGATCCATGGAACTAGTATTTATCTAATCTAATCTAGTCTAATAATAATAGTAATAGAATGAAAGTTAAAACTTTGGTTATTTCATTGAGATTTTTCAATATTATGTGCTGCTTGTAATTAGTCAAGTAAGTTGGATCACACATCTTTCGTCTCAGTGGGGGAACCTGTGATGTAACATCTTGATTCCATGGAATAATGTGTTCCATTTCTAACCACTCACGGTGACAAAAGATGTTCATGGCAATGGAAATGTTATTTACATAGTTGTTAAGTATGAAACGTTGCATTGTGCATGCTCTGGTTTGCCATATGTGCAGATAAAGCATAAAAGGTGTTTGTCCGCTCATAAAATTGACAAAGTGCGATGATGAATGAGTGTCTCCCCTGGCATTGGGGCTTGGTGCTGCTTTGGAAATTGCAGAGCAGAGGATGTGGGTGATAATGTCAAAACCAGAACAATAGAATAATATATGAAAACTGGCATTCTGCCACGTCAAATCATTACCTGAATATATGTCACAATTTATACTGAGCTACTAGTTAGGAGCGATCTGTTCCACCCTCAATTGTAAATGAAATTGTACAGTGGAAACATCATGCTAATAGTACAGAAGAGTTACTGCAAAAGTGACAGACATCATTATTTTAGTAGCTTGAATAGATTAGAGCTCTCTTTCAGCACCCACCAGCTGTCACGTCACAGTCTAGTGGCACTGCATAGCAGGTTCCCTACAGCAAATAACTTTAGTAACAGCAACTGCAAGATATTTGTAAGGTAAAAGTTGGTGCACATATCAGCCAGCTGACAGATCATACATACTGTGGAACACATCAGACCAAAATCCACTTGTTGTACATAAGCTTTGGGGAATTAGTGATGCAAGTGACTCCTTACTGGAAACATTCAGATGTAGCCCATGTTAAGTATCATGTCACTGTGTAAAAGTTGACACACCAGTCTCATCCTTGAGTGAGTTTCCCATCAAGCTAATTGAATTCTGATGTTCTGTGTTTATACACATTCAGTAGAATGCTTCATCCAAGGCCTGTCATATCACTCAAAGTGTGAAGCAGTCTCAACATTAATGTGAAGAGCATTCTCAGCTACATGCTTAACATCTTCCTCAACTGAGCTTACAGTTTGGACTGCAATTCTTAGGATACATTTATGCTGCAGCCTCACTGTTCACACCACGCTACTCACTGCTGGCACATTATACCTTGCTGCTCACCAGAAGCCATGTTACATTTACACTGAAGCCTCGCTGCTCACTGGGAGTAATTACCCTTCTGCTATTCGCATCGTTATTAGAAAGTTAGCTGCGTCAAACACAACACTGCTGAAGTGGCCTTGAATCAGTCAATCACTGCTCAAGTTTCAGGAAATGCAGCTATGGTCATGGCTCAAAACACAAATCACTGTAATATCATTGTCTGGCAAAGATTGAAGCGAGCAGTGATTGTACATGTTAATGGATCAGTAAGACTCAGTAGGCTTGTTTCATCATCACCAGGTCACGCTTGTGAGTAGTCAGAAGGCATGATAAATGTGCCCTTAGGCCGATGTAATCTCTGCAAATAACTGTCTTGGAGACACTTTTATAGCTTATTATGCATTTAATGTCAGGTATCAGTGTAGAAGAATGGCTCCTTTCGGTCACCCTTCTGCTGGCCTACATCTAACATTTCCTGTTTTTTCAGAGCCTCAAACTGACAGTGTATGAGAAATTTATTATTTCTTAGACAGATGACATCATCTGCCCTTCTTCAAGGTGCATGCGGATTCTATCAACTTAAACAGGATCGAAATGGAACCCCTGTGTTACCATAGTAAACTTCTCTGAGAAAATACTCTCCCCTCATAACAAGCATGAAAATGCAGCTGAGACACACAAATTTAGTGTTTCATTTACTGTTTCACTAAGTGCCTCTTTGAAGTAATCCTTTCCTCTATTGTTGTTATTGTGGTTGTTGTTATCGTGGTCTTCAGTTCAAAGACTTGTTTGATGCAGTTCTTCATGCCACCCTATCCTGCACAGGCCTCTTCATCTCCAAATAACTACTGCAACCTGCATCCATTTTAATCTGCATACTGTACTCATCTCTTGGTCTTCTTCTGCAAATTAACCCCCTCCCCCTAAACCATGCAGTTCCCGCCAATACTAATTTGAAGATTTCTTGCTGTCTAAGAATAAGTCCTCTTAACTGATCCCTTCTTTTAGTCAAGTTATGCCAAAAATTTCTAACTTCCTCCCCTACCCCTCCCCTCCCCCCCCCCCCCCCCCCCACCACCCCAATCAGTTCTAACCACTACTTCCTCATTAGATATGTGATCTACCCATCTTACCTTCAGCGCCCTTCTGCAATGTTGCATTTCAAAATTCAAAATCTCCTGTTCTCTTCTTCTCTGAATTGCTTATCATCCAGGTTTCATTTCTGTACAAGGCTGCTCTCCAGATAAGTGCCTTAAAAATGACTGCAATGTTAACAAATTTCACTTCATCAGAAATGCTTTTCTTGACACTGACAGCTAACATTTTATATTCTCTCTACTTTGGCCATCATCAGTTATTTTACTACCCAAACAGCAAAACTCAACTGCTAAGTTTAGTATCTTATTTTTAACCCTTCTTCTTCATCATTGCCTGATTTAATTCAATTACAGTCCAGTATCCTAGTGTTCAATTTCTTAATGTTCATCTCATACCCTCCTCTCAAGACACTGTCCATTTGGTTGAACTCTTCTTTGCTGTCTCTGACACAATTACAATGTCTTTGGCAAACCTCAAAGTTTTTATTTCTTCTCCCTGAACTTTAATTCCTTCTCCACTGCTTCCCTTTCATGCCTTTCAGCTCTTATAATGACCATAGGCTTTCTGTACAACTTGTATACCACCTTCTGCTGCATGTATTTGGGCCATGCTACCTTCAGAATTTCAAAGACTGTGTCCCAGTCAACATTGTCAAAACTTTTCTCTAAGACTGCAAAAGCTAGAAATGTAGGTTTGTCTCGATTAATCTACCTTATAATATAATTAATATGGCCAGTATTCCTTCATGTGTCCCAAAATTTGTCCAGAACCCGAACTGATCTTCCCTGAGATCAGCTTCTACCAGTTTTTCCATTCTTCTGAAAATAATTTGTGTCAGTAGTTTGGAACTATTAACTTATTAAACTGATAGTTCAGTATTGTTCAGCAGTTGCTTTCTTTGGAATTGGAATTCTTGTATTCTTTTAGAAGTCCAAGGTATTTCCCCTGTATCATAGAGCTTCCATATGAGGTGGAATAGTTTTGTCAGGGCTGGCTCTCCCAAGGATATCAGCATTTTTGAGGGAATGTCATGCAATCTAGGAGCCTTGTTTCAGCTCAGGTCTTTCATTGCTATCCCAATTTTTCTTGTAGTATTGTATCTCCCATTTCATCTTCATATACTTCCGCTCCTTTTTCTATAATTTTGCCTTAAAATTCATTTCACTTGTACAGCCTATCTTCATATTCCTTCCACCTTTTAGCTTTCTCTTCTTTGTTAGTATTAATTTTCCACCTGAGATTTGATACTGATATAGCTGCTTCTTTTTTCTCCAAAAGCCTCTTCAATTTTCCTGCAGATGGAATCTACATTTCCCCTAGTTATACATGCTTCTACAGAATTACATTTGTCCTCTAGCCATTCATGCTTATCCATTTTGTAATTTCTGTTGGTTTTCTATTTTCTCTTTCATCAATGAAATCCAGTATTTCCTGTGCATCCAATGATTTTTCTACTAGGCCTTGTCTTGTTACAAAATTGATTATCTGTTGCCTTCACTATTTGATGTCTGAAAGCTACCTGTTCATCATCAGCTGAATTCCTTTGATACCAGCCCTCCAACATGTGTCGTACGTTTTCTCCAGATCGAAAAATGTTTCCGCAGTCTGATATTTCTGCATGCACTCTCAAAAACCACACTGTACAGTGGTTAGTAAATTGCAAGACTTGAGACACCACACAAACTGGGCATGAATCACACATTCCATCACCCTACAAACACAGCTGGTGAGAGAAATGAGGCAGTAACTAGAAGAAAGGTGTTTGTCCTTACCAGGCTTAGGTATGGGTATGACAGTGGATTCATGACAGTGTCTGCAAAACATGCCCTCTGCCCAGATGTGATCATAGGTATGAAGAAGGAAGTACTTGCCTGTAAGAGAAAGTTTTTGCAACATCTGAATGTGAACATTGTCCAGCCCTGAGCAGTGGATCAGGATGAAGTGACCACAATCTAGTTCCCTCATAGTAAATGCGACATTGTGCACTCACGATTCTGTGAAGAGAAGGATATTGCCCAAGCCTCCTCCATTTATTTCCGTTCCGATGGAGGAAAGCAGGGTGATAGTTAGTGGGCGGAGCTCAAAATCTCCACAAAATAGTGGCCCAAGGTGTTGGAGATAGCAATAGTGTCCTCTATGACATCATCTGGTACAATCAGGCTGGAAATTGAGGAATGGATGTTGGTCCCAGAGAGCCACCAGAGGTTGGTATACACGATGGAAGTGGGAGTGGACCTGTTAAAAGAACTAGTAAATGATATCCAGCTAGCTTTTTTGCTACCCCAAAGAATGTGACAACACTGTGAATACAACTGGTTATAATGAATGCAGTTTGCCATACTAGGATGATGTTAAAAACACAGAGAGCATGTCTGCAGGTGCGAATTGCATCATGGCATGCCGCAGTCCACCAGGAGACCAGGACTTGGCATGATAAAGAGGTGGTGTGAGGAATGGAACATTCTGTCATGATAAGGATAACACTTGTAAGATATTCTACCTGGTCATCACAACTGTTGAAATGCTTCCAGAAAGTTTTGTTGAAATGTTGTTCGTCAGAGGTCACTAGTAGAGGGATGTAAACGATACAGAGTGAAAAGGTGAAGCAAAGAAGGAAAATGCAGACTGCAATAGCTTCAATCTGAGTAGTCAGGGAGATAGTTTGACTATGAACATCATCCTGGATTAGCAGCATGACTTCCTCATGAGTTAGAATGCCATCCTCGGGGGGAAGGGCAAAGTGGACTGGAAAGAAATGTGAGCGGCAGAGAACAAGTGGATGCTGCAGTTCATAAAGCAACCATAATTTGTGTGTTGGATCTTGGCCGCGAATGTTCCACTGGAGGAGAGTCTTGATGAGGAAAAGGGAGGAGGGAAAAAGGAAGGGGTATTACATCGGCAGCTGCCGAGTGTCAGCCTTCAAAGACTCATTGCCACAGGGCACAGAGGCTGGAGGATCCTACTCCATACAATCTACAGAGGCATCGGTGTTCTTTCTCCATCAGTCTGCAGAGTTCAGCGCAGAAAAATAGTTGGCAGTGCACACCAGCAAACATGGAGGTCGACCAGATGAGTATCATCATTGAGGAGGATCTCCAAATTGGCGAAGGAGAAGACCGTTTGCCTTTGCTTGATTTCTTGGCGCCTTTGCTGGTGGCCAATGACAGTTCAGATGTTTGTTGGCCGGAGGGATGTAAAAAGTCTTCACAGGAGTATTCCTTCAGTCCTTTCCAGTCTGCCGGTTGTGTAGAAGGTGACTTTGTCCTCTGAGGCAAAATTTTGGTGGCTTATTGCACAGCTGGAGAAGGACATGGGGATTCTACCATGACACTGGGTGATTTTACAACTGCAGTGCCAAATTTGAGGTCACATGTCTGTATGGCCATGTCCTTTGTGGAGCGAGATGCAGCAAGAACAGTACTGTAAGTGCTGGATGCTAGAATGCATGTTTTCTGATGAGCCAACAACTTGCGAGCAACAGGATAAGGTACTTTTTTTTTCACCTGGATCTCCTAAATGGCCTGCTCATCGAGATAGATGAGGCAATCTTGGGAGGAGGCTGCATGGCGCCATTGTAATTGATAAAGCGGGGCAAAGCAGGCAGACTATTGCCCTCATGAGTATCTCTGCTACAGGCAACACATATGGCCGGGGGTCAACAGGGCATTTGAGTGTGGTTGTAACGATGACACTGGTAGCAGCACATCAGGTTCGGAATGTACGGTCAGGCTGTGATAACTTCATTGCCTGCTTTGATTTTTGATGGAAGCACCACTCTATCAAAAGTGATATAAAGAATGTGTGTGGGCACCATGGATGCATCTACGCTTTTCATCGCCCAAAGGATTGCAGTGACACCCTGGTGAGAGAGATACATTTGGATTTCTGTCTCAGTCAGGCCATCGAGCAGCCTGGTGCAAATAACACCATGGAAAAAATTCAGCATTCGATGAGCCTCGACACAAATAGGATAGTCATGGAGGAGCAAAGCTGCAAGCAGCTGTTGTGCTTGAGAATCAGAAGCAGTCTCCAAAAGCAAAGTGCCATTACATAAATGAAAGCAGGACTTCACAGGGCTGGCAGTTGCATTAGCACCTTTCTGAATAATAAGTGGATTTACTGTAGCAAAGGATTGACTGTCTTCAGTATGTGAAACCCCAAGCAACTGTCGTGCAACTGGGAGAACCTCATTCCGTTTATGTTTAGTGTATGCTGACTGTGAAGAAAGTGATTGGCTCGCTTCGAGAAAATCCCCCATTATTGCCAGCATCTCTGACGCCAGCCCCTTCCCACTGGGGGAGGGGGGGCTGAATGGCCATGTCCGTTGTGGAGTGAGATGCAGCAAGAGCAGTACTGTAAGTGCTTCTGATGGGCCAACAACTTGCAAGCGACAGGTTAAGGTACTTTTTCCTTCACCCGGATCTCATAAACGGCCTGCTCATCGAGATACATGAGGCAATCTCGGGAGGTGGCTGCATGGCGCCATTGCAATTGATACAGCAGGGAAAGGCAATCATCCTTCCCTGGGCCTGGCGAACATTACCTGTTGACCTGGGGCTGGGGCATATGCCTTACCCAGTCATCTGTTACATGTCACATGTGTGGGCTGGCCTTCAGGAACACACAGGGAGGAAGAAGAAAAAGTGGAATCTTAAACATCGAAATGGAGGAAGGTTAAGAGAAGGGGAACAAAGAAAGAAAAAAAGGGATGAAAAGCAGTGGAGACTCTTCTTGTGTCGGCTAATGAAAATGCAGAACACATTCCCAAAAACATCCCAGGCATGTTTCCCAAGGGTAGGGAGAAAGAATAGCAAGAGGATAGATGCGCAGCACAGAAGGGAAATTACGCGGCATAGGCTGGGGTCCCGGGGTAACCAAGCACGAACCTGCCAATGATTGTACTACTGTAATGGGGGACTGGCTCTGTGTCTACCTTAGTTATATTAACTCATTAATTATGCCGCTTGCAGTAGCTTACCTGCATTCCTACTTCATTATTTATTATTAGTTTTACCCCTGCATTACCTCAGTGTAATTTTTTATTTATAGCCCTGCACCCACTGACCAGATGTCCTATTCATCTCAGAAACAAACTTCACTAATCTCCACATTAAACCTCAGCCTATTCATTTCTCTTCCTAAATTTTCTAACCTACCTACTTCATTAAGGGATCTAACATTCCACACAAGTTCTCTTTCTGCTGATGACGACATCCTCCTGTGTAGTCCCTGCTTATAGATTTGAATGGGTATTTTACCCAAGAGGATGTCATCATTTAATCATATAGTAGAGCTGCATGTAAGTAACAGTTGCAGTTTCCTCTTGCTTTCAGCCATTTGCAGTACCAGCACAGCAGGCTAAGTTGGCTAATGTTACAAGGCCAGATCAGTCAATCATCCACATCGTTGCCCCTGCAACTAATGAAAAGGCAGCTGCCCCTCTTCAGGCACATGTTTGTCTGACTTCTTCACAGATGCTCCTTGACTGTGGTTGCACCTATTTGCATGGGGCCAGCCTTTCATTCAGAGGCAGCCCAATTTCAATTTTCTGGATATATTTTTATAACTATTTAAAGAGACTGCTTACATTTCCCCCCCCCCTCTTTTACTGGTCATTCATAAGTTTTGGACGCTGTTGTATGTTGAACCAGCATTTTATTTGAAATCTCGAAGAAGCTGAATTTCTCCAGTACAAGTGTCAGTGAATTAAAGCTTGTAGTTTGGCTAAACCGCAAGCACGAGGGCTTTCCTACTGAAACACATGGATGATTATTTCCAGGTATCTCTGTGGTGCAACAGAGAATCAATTACAGTTTTAATATATAAATGATATAATCAGTGCAGTAATTTTTAAACTATGAGACAGAATTGCTCGTCTGTACTTATTGCCATGAAACAGAATATTTAGTGTTACCAATAGATAATGATAATGACCCACACAGACAGCAGTGTACATGAGTATGCCACTTCCAGGATTTGGGTAAGTGCACCAGCCCTGAATTGAATCAGCCTGGCAAATTAACAGCAAGGGCTGGTGTGCCACATTGTGCTTTGTTTCTTATTTTTGGGTCTTAAGAGACCTCGCAGACAATACCCAGTAGTGGAGCATGCCCTCCAGCATAATTCTAGGGACCTAGGAACCTGCTACACCGTATGTGCCATTTGGCTTCTCCCATCCAACACCAGTCCCTCTGAACTGCGGAGATGGGAACTTGCACTCCAACACATCCTTTCATCCCGCCATCCCCCTGGACTGAACCTACGTTAAACAACCTCACTCCCATTTACTCTTCAGTCTTCTCCTCTTTCCCTTTCCTCTTTAGCCATTCACACATCTTTTCATCCTACATAGTTGTGTTTATCTTTATACTATATACCTCTTTACTTCTGTATGCATCCTCTTTGGTTTGAAGCTGGCACAGTACTTACAGTAGAATATCTTTGGCTTCCCTCTGACAACCATGCCTCCATCCTTGCTACCCTCCCTGTTGCTTCATAACCTGGGTTGTGAGTAACTGAGTCCACTTTCCCTTCTTCCCTTTCTTTCCCCTCTCTCCTCCCTGATGAAGGAACATTTGATCCGAAAGCTATGAACATAAATTTTCGGTTCTGTTTTTTGTGTATCTATCGGCTGTACTGAGCTGAGGTAAGTACTGGCCAGCCCCTCTATCTCTTTGTTAGTATTTGTTTCACATCTTTATATGAGATTTTCCATTAATCATTTAAACTATAGTATTTGCGTGTTCTATTTTTGTCAAATGTTACTCTGGTGGAGTAGGTGAATCTTCTAAACATGTTTTATGTGGGACAGATCTGGATGTTCAAGGATGTCTCAGTAATTCTTGGATGAAGACTTTAATGACAGTGATAAAATTCTTGATTTCATGATATTTAGTGATCACAACACTAATTTAGAGAAGGAAATTGAAGTGGTGAAGATGTGACAGCTGATGACAATGATGAACCTTACTTCTTTGGTAAGAACAGATGTTTTTAATGAAAAGGTGCTGGAATCTGTATGCTTGAGAACCTCTGTATTTTTCTACCTTTAGTTTTCTCATAAATACATTTATTACAAAGATGATGACATCTTCAGACATGTAATTCATTGCAAGATGAACATCACTGACTAAATACAGTAAAACTTCTTTTATACATTTTTTGCCACTTTTACATTTTCTTCTTCATGTCCTAACAAAATTTCCACAGTGTGCACAAGTTATGGTGCAGTGTTTCAGAGTGGGTTCTTGGGAAATGGATTGGAAAGGCTGATATTAGACTATAATAAAATTTGTCTTATGTTTACTGCATGGAGAAATCAACCACTTGGAGTGCTAGCACTGCTGCAACTGTCTGACACAAAATGTTTATCAATGTGACTCCCAAATTTACATGGTGTGTCACATATGTAATGAAACTGATGGAAATATTCGAGGCAGATGAGGCACTGTGTAGCTTACGACATCCAGAATACAAAAACAGAATACAAAGAGAAAAAAAATTGTGGATGCTATTAGCCATGAACTATGGTCAGGATATACCTCCGAGAATGTGAAGGAGAAAATCTACAACTTCTGTGGAAATAAAAATATTTCATGACTGCAGTATGTATTAAATTTATTTGCCTTCACATATTCCTCCTTCAGTATGTTATAAATAGCTTCAAATGTTTCTGGTACTATTTTCATCAATGTGCACTGTAGCATTAGAGCGCTATACTGGTACTGTAAACTAGAGTAGCTGGAAATCGCAGTATTACAGTAAGTCTATCTTTTGCGGATGTAGAATTTCTGAGGAGTGTGTTCAGCTTCATAATATGAAGAGCCACTTTCTTGAGTACATATTGAAATGTACTCTCGTACATTCCAAAATGGATTTTCATGCGACGTTGATGAAAACTCATCACTACAGAACCCATGACTATCGCTGAGATCGTTCAATGTGCATCACGGGACCTGGGTGAGGAAGAAGCTGACGATGAGGATGATACAGAAGATCCTCAGCAGTCCTCCGTGCTGTTCAACAGTGCAGCAAATGTGTTAGAAATAATTAAACAATTTGTGACATGCCACAATGTTTCTGATGGAATAATGAGCGTAATCCTGTTCTGAGGGTACAGTGTATGCTATTGCCGAGTCAAAGAAAAAACAAGCAAAAATTATGGACTTTTTTACAAAATGATGTTCTCTTCTGTGCAGAGGTTTACATTTTTTTTATATATGTTTGTTAAGTATGGTACCTAGTAAGCCCGTACAACGTTTTGTAGAATGTAACTTTTTGTTTACTGGATTCTTCATTTTTGTTTACCAATTAATTTGATAGTGGGATGCTTTATTTTGTATATACGTTTTTCACAGTTACACATTTTTTTTCTGTAGTCTATTGAAAAATGTATAAATGAAGTTTTACTGTAATATCTATGACTACATAATTACTATCACTCATCACAGGTGTTATGCATCATCAAAACTGTGGCACACAGATCATGTAGTATTCCTGATAAGGAAATCCTGGAAGATGAACTTATATCAAGCTAGAAAGAGTTCTTGAAGCAAACTGTTACCCTTTACAACAGATTCTGAATGCACTAACGATACAATCAAAAGTGAACTTATGGGTTTTCTACCAGATTTCTCTCCTCACTAAGCATCAGGTGAAAACAATTTTTCACTGTACACTGAATATGGAAGTTGTTCTTAGTTCTGTCAGCCATGATATATGCTCCACAAGATGTAGATTTATAAGATCCTCCGTGCATTCTGTGGAATATCAGGTAGGAAATACAGTGTGTTCACAAGAGACAAACTATAACAGTAATGGAAATTCCTGCATGGAGCAAAACATAAAATACAGGAAAAGCAACCAACCACTCATCTATAAGGTATATATATATGTGGAACACAGTAATATGTAACACAAAACAGCATTCACACTAGCTCTTTTTCTGGCAGTAATACACATATTCACATACACAACCACACAGACTCCCAAACACACACTCCCATGGCTATGGCAAGCCTAACTATTGATACTCGATTATTGAAAGTAGTTGCCTCAGCCGATAAGAGGTGGGCAGGGGATACAGAAGGAAACAAGGAGTGTGCAAAAGGGAAGATGCACGTCTTTGGACAGATGACTTGAAGGATGCACATCAAGATGAAAAGGGTACAGGGAAGAAGGATGGAGGAGAGAAGGGTGAGGTATTGAACAGTGGGAGAGGAGAGGGTAAGGGAGAATGTCCACATGAGGAGTGGGGAGGGGGGGAAGACTGGTGGGAAAAGGAAGTGCATGATCTGGACAGTGGGGAAAAGGCATGGCCAGGCAGTAGGAACAGGTTAGTAGAGGTTCAGGCTAGGGGGACTGCAAGCATGCAGGATGTATTGGGGAGACAATTCCCATCTGGGTCCAGCACTCTTGCAATTCCCCTGTCTGAAACAGCTAACTTGTTTCCACTGACTCAGCATGCCTTTTCCCTTCTCTCTTCTGTCCATACGACTCCTCCATCCAGACCATATACTGCCTTTTGCCACCACTCTTCCTCTCCCTCCCCCCATGTGGACATTGTCCTCCTCCTACTTGTAATGGATCTAGCCTCATCAGAACTTCTGCTCAGGTGATGAATTATTTGATACCACTTTAAGTTTAGCCAAATTGAGTGGATTTATTCCCATAAATTATATAGTTCTTATCTGTGGATGTCCATAGAGATTTCTGACTGTTACATACAATTTTCCATAATCATACATGATTGGTCATGACCTTGTGACTGGGCATGACATCTGGCAGCTGACATCCCTTACAGCCTATGATGACCCCTTGGGTCCAACTTTTGGTGCCAGCTTAATATGCACACCCAGATGCAGGTGCCCTGTACTTGCACTGCCGGGTGAGCAGGTCATCTCGCAAGGTTGGTCACCTGTGCCCATGTGATATTTCAGGTGGACCAGTGCAGTATCTTATCTACAGTGGTCCTGTCAATGAGGATGGATCTCTTAAGTGGCAAAGAAGCTGTCTAGCACTTCCTCAGTTGGTATCACCAGACTGTCTGGACCATGTACTAACCCTCTGAGTTAGAGGCTGGCTGGAAGGAAGTAGTGGTCAGATGTTCAATGCTATTTCAGCAACAGACGGCCTCAGATTGTAACAACGTAAACTGTGGACTGTTTTTAGACACCAGTGTACAGAGTGCTCCCTTAATTGCTACTATCTTAGAGAGACCATGGATGATTGATACTATGAATACATCTCAGGCTATCAATGGAAACTTGTTTCCGGTTTTTTGCAAGTGCTGCTCGAGTGCAAAACAAACTGTTTGCTGGCAGCCAAACTTGATACCAGGGCCTGTAGGAAGACAGGTCCCACAGGCCGGGCACTACAAATGCAAAGGAGAGTATACAGAATAATGGGTATAGTAATTGCACAGAAATGTAAAGATTAAAATAAAACAGAAAATGGTGGAGAACAGCACCAAACCAGTTGGGGGATAAATAATATCATGAGAAAAAGTGTAAGATTGTTACATTTACTATCCACATCATCATTTAATCTAAACAATGAATGCTAATGGCCCTTAGACAATTGCCTAGTACACATTCAGAATTACCTGTAAGACTGTGGATGCTTCTCTATTAAATGTAACGTACTGCATTCTGCAACTGCTACAGTATAGCACAGAAGGCAACAAAAGGAAATGTGTGATGAGAAAAACAGATACGACACTCCTTTCCAAGGACAATAATTACATTGAAGTAACAGTGATTTATGATGGTCTCTGGACATTACAAATGGTGGCTCTTGGTTCTTAACCTAATGACATCATATTTAAATACCCTTCTGGTTGCTGTGAAACAAGATTTAATGCATATGTGGTAGTATGATTGTTTTCCATGTCAATTAATATGATTGTTGGGTTGGTAGACAGCCTTATAAATGTAGAGTACCACATCAATTTCCTCTATGACCACAGCTTGTCATCTGATGTGATTGGGTTAATAGGGCGTGTGATCACCAGCGACAGCAATGCATGCTTTGCAGTGTGCTTTCATGCTGGCTACAAGGCTGGTAAGAAGGTGTAGTGATAGGGCTTCCATTCTTCCACGAGCACGGTTGACAACTGCTGGATGGTCATTGGTGCATGTGTACATTTTGCAATATGTGTCCCCAATGCATCCCAAATGTGCTCAGTAGGGTTAGAGGTGGGCAACGATCAATTCTGTCCATTCACAGAACATCCTCTCGTCCCCAGAGTTCCTCCACCTGCACTGTTTGGCTAGTCACTTATTGTCATCCATAAAATAAATTCAGGGCCAAAGGTACTCTTGAAAAGACCCACATGGGGAAGGAGTACAGTGTCAAAATAAAGCAGACCATAGAGTATACTGAGTTGAAAAATTTGATGGTCAGTGCACCCTTGCAACATTATGCTTCCCCAGAGCACAAAACCTGGTCCATGAAAACTATAAGGTTTGACACTGTTCCTGGGTGCATTAAGTGTTCCACGCCCCTCATCACATGACGACATATCCTGAATCACTACTCAGAATGAATCTATTCTTATCTGAAAAGAGGACATGCTCCCATTCCTTGCTGGTCTAGTCTCTATGTTCTTAGCACCATTTCAAACAGTGTACTGATGTGTGGGAGTCAGCAGAACACAATGTACTGCTCATCAGGCAAAGAGACTGTCCCCATGCAGTCACAGTGCCACTGTGCAGACTGTGGGCCTTGGAGTCCTATTACATATGTTTGCAGTTGTAGTCGCTGTTTGATGTCTGAATGCAGACATCTGTTGCTGTAGTTGACCACCTCCTCTCCTTCAGGCAGCAGTGCCAGGGGTTTGGAAACACTGCTGTGAGCAACACCAATTCCTGGGCTAATTTGCCACACTTCAACCTTCTTCCAGTTTTTCACTGATTCTTCCCAGGGTGAAGTCATGCAAATGTCTCCAGGCCATGTTGCAGTGAAGAACAGCACTCAGTGCACTATAACTGCTCACCGATTGACACACGCCATTCCTTCAACTGTGTTGTGTAGTTGGGTCAGCCACATTTGGTGATTTCAGTCACACTGTGTGACATCCAACTTTCTGTGTGCAACTGGGCAACATGCCCCCTCACTTTCATTCATTTACACCAAGAAGTTAACTTACTACTTTATCTATCTTGTCCTTTTTTTCAGAACAGCATATTTTCTTGAGCACACATCAGTGTGTGTAGTGCTAAATCAAAGGTTTTTCAAGAGTATAAAATCCATGGCTAATAGGATTCACATACTGAGAGAATGAGTTGGGTTTCACATGTTCAGTGTGCTCAAAAATGATAACAATCACAGGGATAAATTTGTTTCAAGTAAGTTACTATGTTTGAACAAAAATTATCTTGTAAAATATCATTACAAATAAAGGCAAGTGACATAGGATGATACTTCTGTGGCTGAAATTCCACTTCATTCTTCAGCTGTCCAATTAGATAGATTATATTAGATTAATACTTGTTTCATAGATCATGAATACGACACTTCGTAATGATGTGGAACATGTCAGGTTAATGAAAGATGTCTGTACAAGATATTACATTACACAAAATATTGCATGACACTAATGCTTAAGTTAGTTTTTTCCCCTCCCTTAATTTATATCTAAAAATTCAGCCAATGAGTAGAAGGAGTTGTCATCTAGAAATTCTTTTAATTTATTTTTAAATGTTGGTTGACTATCTGTCAGGCTTTTGATGCTATTTGGTAGGTGACGAAAGACTTTTGTGGCAGCATAATTTACCCCCTTCTGTGCCAAAGTCAGATTTAACCCTGCATAGTGAAGATCATCCTTTCTCCTGGTATTATAACTATGCACACTGCTATTACTTTTGAACTGGGCTGGATTGTTAACAACAAATTTCACAAGTGAATATATATATACTGTGAGGATCCCTAGATCCTTAAATAGATGTCTGCAAGATGACCGTGGGTGGGCTCCAGCAATTATTCTGATTACACGTTTTTGAGCAATGAATACTTTTCTGCTCAACGATGAATTACCCCAGAATATGATACCATATGAAAGCAGTGAATGAAAGTAGGCATAGTAAGCTAATTTACTAAGATTCTTATCACCTAAATTTGAAATAACCCTAATAGCATACGTAGCCGAACTCAGACGTTTCAGCAGACCATCAATGTGTTGCTTCCAGTTTAACCTCTCATCAATGGACACACCTAAAAATTTTGAAAATTCTACCTTAGCTACAGACTTCTGTTCAAAGTCTATATTTATTACTGGAGTTGTGCCATTTACTGTACGGAACTGTATATACTGTGTTTTATCAAAATTTAAAGAGAGTCTGTTTGCTGAGAACCACTTAATAATTTTGTGAAAAACATCATTTACAATTACATCACTTAGTTCTTGGTTTTTGGATGTTATTACTATACTTGTATCATCAGCAAAAAGAACTAACTTTGCATCTTCATCAATATGGAATGGTAAGTCATTAATGTATATCAAGAACAATAAAGGACCTAAGACCAAACCCTGTGGGACCCCGTGCTTGATAGCCCCCCAGTTTGAGGAATCAGCTGTTGTATTAACATTACATGAACCACTTATTTCAACTTTCTGCATTCTTCCTGTTAAGTATGAATTAAACCATTTGTGCACTGCCCCCCTCAAACCATAATGATTTAGCTTATCTAAAAGAATTCCATGATTTACACAGTCAAAGGCCTTTGACAGATCACAAAAAATACCAGTGGGTGATGTCCGGTTATTCAGAGCATTTAATATTTGATCAGTGAAAGTGTATATAGCATTTTCTGTTGAAAAGCCTTTCTGAAAACCAAACTGACATTTTGTAAGTACTTTATTTTTACATATATGGGAGGCTACTCTTGAATACATTACTTTCTCAAAATTTTTTGATAGAGCTGTCAGAAGAGAGATTGGGCAATAGTTGTTGACATCCGGTGTATCCCCCTTTTTATGCAATGGTTTTACAATGGCATATTTCAGTCTATCGGGGAAAACACCCTGCTCCAAAGAGGTATTACATACGTGGCTGAGAATCCTACTTATCTGTGGGGAACAAGCTTTAAGTACCTTGCTGGAAATGCCATCAATTCCGTAAGAGCTTTTACTTTTCAGTGAGTTTATTATTTTACTGATTTCAGAGGGAGAGGTTCGTGGAAATACAGTTGTTTCAAACTGCACAGGTATGGCCTCTTCTATTAGAAGCCTTGCCTCTTCTAGTGAAGATCTAGATCCTACTTTCTCCACAACATTTAAAAAATGATTATTGAAAATATTTCCAATTTCAGATTGTTTGTTAGTACACTTGTCATTCAGTTTTATGGCACTAAAGTCTTCCTGTGCTCTTGGTTGCCCTGTTTCCCTTGTAATAATATTCCAAATTGCTTTAATTTTATTATCAGAGTTACTGATCTCAGACATGATACACATGCTTCTGGATTTTTTAATAACTTTTCTTAGTACTGCACAATAGTTTTTATAATATTGAACAATTTCGGGGTCAGTACTCCCTCTTGCTGTTAGATACAGTTCTCTTTTACGGTTGCAAGATATTCTTATTCCTTTAGTTAGCCAAGGTTTTTTATATGTTTTCTTGGAATTATGTTTCACTGTTTTCTTGGGAAAACAATTTTTAAATACCCTTAAAAATGTATCGTGAAATAAGTTATATTTCAAGTTTGCATCGGGTTCCATATACACTTCATCCCAGTCTAGCTCCTTTAGTCTTTCCCTAAAGTTTGCAGTATTTATATTGTTAATTAAATGCACTGCTTTGAAATTCTGATTTGATATACTGCATGGAGCTATGCCATGTACTGTAACTAGCTGTGCACCATGATCTGAAAGACCATTCTCAACAGGATAAGCATTTATGTCCATAAACTTATCTTGGTCTATAAAAAAGTTATCTATCAATGTCCTGCTGTTCTTTGTTATCCGAGTAGGAAAATCAATGACGGAGCTCCAATTGAAAGAACTGAGTAATACTACAAGGTCATTCTTCCTATCACACTCTTTCAGGGAATCAACATTGAAATCCCCACAAATGATAATTTGCTTCCCCCTGTCTAACAGATAGCACAACAAAGCATCCAAGTTTTCTAGAAATAGCTGGAAATTCCCTGAGGGGGATCTATACACTGTTACAATTATGAAAGTGCCATCATTTAGCTTTAGTTCAGTGGCACATGCTTCCATATGTTGCTTTACACAAAATTTTTTAGTTTCTAAATGTTTTGCGCTGTGGAAGCTTTTGACATATATGGCAACTCCTCCTCTCATCATATTATCTCTATTTACATGTGCAGCTAATTTGTACCCATTGATGCTAACCTTTTGCATATCAGTGACAATGTGATGCTCAGACAGGCATAGTACATCTATTACATTCTCAGTTTCTATATCTTCTAAACAAAGCAGAAGCTCATCAATTTTATTCTTCAATCCCCCAATATTTTGATGAAATATACTAACATTTTTCATTTTAGTTTTGTGAGTATCTGGAACTTTTTTAAGATCTTTAGTACTTGCCTGGCTGAGTTTCCCACTGGAAATACAGTTCTCTGCTTAAGAGAATGGTAGGAACTTAACTGTGGAGATAATTCACTGAAAAATTCTGAATAGAACCTGACAGGTTGTGACATTGTGGTCCTCAGTCCAATGAATGGTCTGATGCACCTCTCCACACTATTCTATCCTCTACAAACATAGTTACTGCAACCTACCTCCAGTTAGATCTGTTAATTATTTTCAAGCCTTCATCTCTCTACACAGTTTTTACACCCTAAACTTCTTTCCATTACTAGACTGACAATTTCTTGATACCCAGGATGTGTCCTATCAACAGATTACTTTTTTTTAGTCAAGTTGTGCCACAAATTCCTTTTTTCTTATTCGTACAAGGTGGGATTCCACGCAAATACCTTCAGAAAAAGACTTCCTTCACATACTGTTACATCTGATGTCAACAAATGTCTCTTTTTCAGAAACAGTTTTGTTGCTATTTCCAATCTACATTTTACATTTACATCAAACTCTCCAAGCTACTGTATGGTGCATGGCATAGGGTACCTTGTACACTCCTAGTCATTTTCTTACCTGTTACACCAAGGAATAAAGTGAGGGAAAAGTGACCATCTATAAACCTTTCATTTTACCCTAATTTTCTTCTTGAACCGTATGTAAAATGTACATTGGCAGCAGTAGAATTGTTTTGCAGTCAACTTGAAATGTCGGTTCTTTAAATTTCCTCAATAGCATCTCACAAAAAGAACACCATCTTCCATCCAGGGATTCCCATTTGAGTTCACAAAGCATCACCATAACACTCACATTTTGGTTGAACCTACCAGTAACAAATCTAACAGCATGCCTCTGAACTGTGACATCGTCATCCTTTAATATCTATATCTACATCTACATCTACATCCATACTCCGCAAGCCACCTGACGGTGTGTGGCGGAGTGTACCCTGAGTACCTCTATCGGTTCTCCCTTCTATTCCAGTCTCGTATTGTACGTGGAAAGAAGGATTGTCGGTATGCTTCTGTGTGGGCTCTAATCTCTCTGATTTTATCCTCATGGTCTCTTCGCGAGATATACGTAGGAAGGAGCAATATACTGCTTGACTCTTCGGTGAAGGTACGTTCTCGGAACTTTAACAAAAGCCTGTACCGAGCTACTGAGCGTCTCTCCTGCAGAGTCTTCCACTGGAGTTTACCTATCATCTCCGTAACGCTTTCGCAATTACTAAATGATCCTGTAACGAAGCGCGCTGCTCTCCGTTGGATCTTCTCTATCTCTTCTATCAACCCTCTCTGGTGTGGATCCCACACTGCTGAGCAGTATTCAAGCAGTGGGCGAACAAGCGTACTGTAACCTACTTCCTTTGTCGTCGGATTGCATTTCCTTAGGATTCTTCCAATGAATCTCAGTCTGGCATCTGCTTTACCGACGCTCAACTTTATATGATCATTCCATTTTAAATCACTCCTAATGCGTACTCCCAGATAATTTATGGAATTAACTGCATCCAGTTGCTGACCTGCTATTTTGTAGCTAAATGATAAGGGACCTATCTTTCTATGTATTCGCATCACATTACACTTGTCTACATTGAGATTCAATTGCCATTCCGTGCACCATGCGTCAATTCGCTGCAGATCCTCCTGCATTTCAGTACAATTTTCCATTGTTGCAACCTCTCGATACACCACAGTATCATCCGCAAAAAGCCTCAGTGAACTTCCGATGTCATCCACCATGTCATTTATGTATATTGTGAATAGCAACGGTCCTATGACACTCCCCTGCGGCACACCTGAAATCACTCTTACTTCGGAAGACTTCTCTCCATTGAGAATGACATGCTGCGTTCTGTTATCTAGGAACTCCTCAATCCAATCACACAATTGATCTGATATGAGCTGGTGGGCAGTAATCAAGAATGGGATGCCCTAGTGTTGCATACATGGTCTCCTTTACAGATGAACCACACATTCCTAAACCTTTCCCAATGAACCAAAGTTGATCATTTGCCTTCTCTACTACTTTCTGTATGTGCTCGCTCCACCTCATATCGTTTTGTGATGCCACATTTAGATATTTAATCAATGTGACTATGTCAAGCAGTACACTACTATTGCTGTATTAGAACATTACAGGACATTTTCCTCCTCATCTGCATTAACTTTTACATTTATCTACCTTTAGAGCAAGCTTTCATTTATCACACCAACTAAAAATTGTGACTAAGTCATCTTGTATCCTCCTAGAGCCACTCAATGATGACACCCTGTGTCCAGCATCATCAGAAAACAGTCACAATTTGCTGCTTACCCAGTCCACCACATCATTTATGTATATAAAGAATAAGAGGAGTTATATTGCACTTCCCTTGGGGCAGTCCTGATGATACCCTTGTCTCTGATAAACACTTGCCGTCGAGGACAATGTACTTACTTGCTGTTTCTTAGGATGTCTTTAAAGCACTCACACATATGGGAACCTATTCCCTACATTTTACAAAGGGGCACAGCGTCAAATGTTTTCCAGAAATCTGGGGATATGGAATGCACCTGTTGCATGGTTCACAAACTATCACACGAGAAAAGATCACAAGTGATGCTTCCTAAATCTGTGCTGATTTATGGACAGAAGCTCTTGTGTCTCAAGGAAATTTAATATTTTTGAAATGAGTATGTCTTCAAGAATACTGCTGCAAATCGATGTTAAGTATTTTGGTCTGTAATTTTGCAGGTCCATTCTTTTACCCTTCTTATACCCTTGTGTCACATGTGCTTTTTTCCAGTTGCTTGGGAAATTGCACTGGGCGACAGATTTGCAATAAATACAAGCTAAATAAGGAGACAATGCCATAGCGTACTCTGTAAAACTGAACTAGGATTCAATCTGGACCTGGTGACTTTCGTTTCTAACTGTTTCAGTTACTTCCCTATTCCAGGTATGCCTATTACTATATCCACTATACGGAAGCCTGTATGACAGTCAAATGGTGGGGTGTTCGTACGATTCACCTGCATGAACGATTTCTTAATCATGAGATTGAAAACTTTGGTTTTAATTTTGCTTGCAGAATTACTGCGTCTGGTGGAGACACTTTTGTGATAATTGCTAGCCTGTCTAGCTCTCACTCGCATCCACATACAAATGAAACATACAGAATTTATGCCTGCCACACTTACTCTGTTATTAACAAGATTTTTTATTAAATGGAGACAACCATTTGTGCAGACATTGAAGTCTCCTTACATGTTGACTGCCATAAGATTGCTGGCAGACACGGTAGAGATTCACAAGTAACATCATGTGCCTGCCGGCAGCTACATGCACCACTCTCTTTAGTACATTTTATAGTGCAGTACTGTGCATTAATTTGTATTTCTTAACCGAGTTGATGCCGGTGAACAAAAAGTCAGGTACCTATATCTTGTTCACTGTTTTGAACTTCATTTTTTGTAACTTTACCCATCATTGAGAGACATACTGTACTAACCAGAGTGGAGCATGTGGCTGCTGTGGAACAAATTGTTAGGTGTGAACCTCTGTTGTGTCTGGGGTGGCCTCATGGCAGTATGTTAATGCATTAACTTTCACTTCATGTATTATGTGGAATATCAGAATGAAACAATGAATTTTAATAAAATTGGCAGTCAAGTGTACACTGCAAATTCATTCACTGAAATGTAGAAAGTAAGTCTCTCGCCCTTACTGAATAAACATCTCTGTAAGGGATGTTAATAAGAATCTAAGGCCAGGAAGGAGGCTGCTCTGAGGCTAGATCAGAATCACTAAGTTCTTGCTTGTAATAGACTGCCCCAGATCCCCTGAGATCTGTAACTGCATGCTGAGAAGAGAACTGGTTTAAATGAAGCATCTATGCAATAGCTGCTGAACTCCAGTCAGTTAGTGATTGTTGCAACATCTTAAAACTGTAATAACAGCTGCAAACTTTGAGAAGACACACTTTATGTTATTCCAATTACAACAGTATGAAATAGCTGATGCCACACACATATCAAATGACTAAGTAAAACTATGCGGTATAGTCCTGGTAGAATGGAAATGTTTTAGAAGTAAAAGAGACCACACACTGAATAGCAGAAGCATTGCGGAATCAACATGTCAATATTTCTCGAAGTAAGAGAGACTACTCACAGAATACCAGATGCACTGAGGCATAGACAGGTACACACAAATGTGAAGGAAAACTTGCTAGATTTTTTACTCTTCGGTGAGTGGTCCTCCACTTCTAAATAATATACAAACAAAAACACACATCAAAAAAAGTTTTGCATCACCCCAGTTCCCAGAACTCCTGAAGACAGATGTTGACTGTGGAGATTGTATCACAGCCACAGTTCCTTTGACTATTCAAAGATGTCACTAAACCCGCACAAATGTGTAAACAACCACACATGAGCAGTGCCTATTAGACGGAGGGGGTCAGACAGCCGATCAGTTTCAGTCATTCTACCAGGAAGGAGGTACACGACTGCTGTTGTGTGTTCAACCGCGCCTAAATGGTCAATACTGTGGTCCGATTGCATCTGCATTGTTACTTTGTGCCAGGATGGGTTCTCAACAAGGGAAGAGTCAAGGCGTCTCGGAGTGAACCAAAGCAATGTTATTCGGACATGAAAGAGATACAGAGAAACAGGAACTGTTGATGACATGCCTCACTCAGGCTGCCCAAGGGCTACTAATGCAGTGGATGACCACGACCTACGGATTATGGCTCAGAGGAATCCTGACAGCAACACCACTATGTTGAAAAATGCTTTTCGTGCAGCCACTGGATGTCGTCTTACGTCTCAAACTGTGCACAAGAGGCTGCATAATGCACAGTTACACTCCAGACGTCCAGGGCGAGGTCCAACTTAGCAACCACAACATCATGCAGCACGGTACAGATGGGCCCAACAACATGCCGAATGGACCACTCAGGATTGGCATCACGTTCTCTTCACTGATGAGTGTTGCATATGCCTTTAATCAGAAGCTGTTTTGGGGTGGCATTATGTGGGGCCGACGTATGCTGTTGGCGATCATGGAGAGTGCTGTAATGGCTGTCTGATACGTGAATGGCATCCTCAGACCAGTAGTGCAACCATATCGGCAGCACGTTGTCAGGCGTTTGTCTTCATGGAATACAATTCGTGCCCCCATCGTGCACGTTTTGTGAATGACTTCCTTCAGGATAATGACATCACTCGACTAGAGTGGCCAGCATGTTTACCATACATGATCCCTATCGAGCATGCCTGGGATAGATGGACAAGGGCTGTTTAGGGACGGCGTGGCCCACCAACTACTCTGAGGGATCTAAGCTGAACTGCCGTTGAAGAGCGGAACAATCTGAACCAACAGTGCCTTGATGAACTTGTAGAGAGTATGGCACGATGAATACAGGCATGCATCAATGTAGGACGTGCTACTGGGAATTAGAGGTACCGATGTGTTCAGCAGTCTGGACCACCACCTCTGAAGATCTCACTGTATGGTGGTACAACATGCAACGTGTGGTTTTCATGAGTAATAAAAACGGCAGAAATGATGTTTATGTTGATATCTGTTCCAATTTTCTGTACAGGTTCTGGAACTCTCGGAACCGAGGTGATGCACAACTTTTTTTCAAAGTATGTATGTAAGTTATAATTTGTAGGGAGAATTAACTACGAGAAATCTTTGGATAAGATGGGTGCACTACTTGTTAAATGCAGACCAAAACCAAAGGAAAAACTACACTTTTCTGCATATTTGTCAGTGATTTGTAACTGTGAATTATACATGCCCACCATTTTATACCAGGAATGGAGAATGAGTCCTGAAGTTGATGGTGTCACAACCAAAAAGACAAAGTTAATTTTATTTGAAACTTCCTTGTAGATTAAAAGTGAGTGTCCGACTAAGATTCAACTTCGGGACCTTTGCCTTCGGTAGGTAAGTGCTCTATTGACTTGAGCTATCCAAGCACGACTGACGGACTGTTCCCTTAGCTTTACTTCTACCAGTACTTCACTTCCAAACTTAATTTTATTTGCCAAAAAGATTATGGCCATTTTTTGGGATAAGATTTATTCTTTTTACTCATTACTCTGCAAACATTTACTGTAAAATCACTTATGAATACATGTGTGTCTTCATGACAACTGGATGAAAGAAATACACGGGGAGAGATCTGGAGAAAAGGACGATACTATCATTCACTGTGAAAATTATACCTGCCCTAATGCTTTGAAATTGAAAAAACTAAGGGACATGAATTTTGAACTTTCCATAGTCACCCAATGTGACAGTTTGGCACCCCCCAACTTCCACATGTAAGATTATAGCGAAAAAGGATGAACTTGAATGGTTTTGTTTCATTAATATTCTTCCTTAAACAAAACCATTCAAGTTTGTTTCATTAATGTTCTTGCTGGCAATGGAAAGGAAAGCAATTCTGAAGAAGAGAAATTTGTTAACATCGAGTATAGATTTAAGTGTCAGGAAGTCGTTTCTGAAAGTATTTGTATGGAGTGTTGCCACGTATGGAAGTGAAACATGGACGATAAATGGTTTGGACTAGAAGAGAATAGAAGCTTTCGAAATGTGTTGCTTCAGAAGAATGCTGAAGATCTGATGGGTAGATCACATAACTAATGAGGAGGTATTGAATAGGATTAGGAATAAGAGAAATTTGTGGCACAACTTGACTAGGAGAAGGGATTGCTGGGTAGGACATATTCTGAGGGATCAAGGGATCACCAATTTAGTATTGGAGGGCAGCGTGGAGGGTAAAAATCGTAGAGGGAGACCAAGAGATGAAGACACTAAACAGATTAAGAAGGATGTAGGTTGCAGTAGGTACTGGGAGATGAAGAAGCTTGCACAGGATAGAGTAGCATGGAGAGCTGCATCAAACCAGTCTCAGGACTGAAGACCACAACAACAACAACAACAACAACAACAACAGTCTTCCTATTGCAATACTTCACAAAGGTGCTAGTTTGATAAAACTGCTCAAGACATGGAGATACATAAGTGAAGTACAGCCACTCGATGACGGTCATGTCTTTTCCATTGTATCAAAAGAGTGCACTGCATTTGATATGACATGCATATTGCTTCTAGACACAAACAGAAAAGTATGATCAGTTAATTGAATATGAAGTTCAATGCTGACCAGATAAAGAGACAAAATTTCTCTTGGCACAAAATACAGCCAAGTCTAATTCCCCTACAGTCACCCAAAGGGAAGTAATAAGCAGTGGTGAAGGATGTGATTGAGATTTTCAAGGCCTGTGTGATAAGGGTAATGTTGGCCTGCAGATGGTTTCCCAGTGACAACTGGTTTGAGGGAAAAATGTTGCTGGGAGTTTGTATCTGGGGTAACTGGGCTGGATGTTGTCTGCCCGTAAAGGTTCTAGCAAGGTTATCAGTGTATCTGGATAATTCCCATTTAACATTAGAGAAGCAGACCAAAGACATTTGGTAACAGATGACAATCATAAAAATTGAGTTACTACTGGAGATTGGTGCATAGGTCCCCAGCTGTCTGAGGGACCTTTGTTTCACTGGAACAATATCACGCCTGATCAAGTCTATAAAACTGTTGCTAAACTATCGAATTCCAAATGTATGGACTGTTACTGGATGTCCAATTATGTTGTTAAAAGAACAGTCCATCTCATAAGTAAGCCACTAAGCTCTATTTTTAACAGATGTTTAGAGAATGGAGTTTTCCCAGATTTACTAAAAATCTCTAAAATTATCCCCGTATTCAAAAAGGGTGATAAACAACTCCCCCAAAACTACCGAGCCGTATCTATTGTGCCAATATTTTCAAAAATAATTGAATCACTCATGTACTTTCAATTAAGCAGTTATTTTGAAAAGCATGATCTGCTTTGCAACAATCAATATGGATTTAGACCAGGTAAAAATACCACTGCAGCTGTTCTGGAAATTGTTGATCAGACTTTAACGGCCTTTGAAAATAACAAGATGATGTCACTTGTATTATGTGATCTAAGTAAAGCTTTTGATTGCATTCCTTTGAACATATTATTAACAAAACTGGAGTATTATGGTATACAAAAATCTTCATTAGCAATAATTTCTTCCTATTTGATCAACAGAAGACAGTTTGTCTCAATTAGAAATGAGCATTCCCCCTTAGTAGAAATTGGTACAGGTGTGCCACAGGGCTCTGTCCTTGGCCCCTCCTTTTTCATTGTGGCTATCAATGACCTGCCCCATTCTGTATCACAGTCTGTAATTTGCTATGCAGATGATACAACCCTGCTTACTTCACACCATGACATCCCAACCCTTGATAAGATTACACAAGAAACTCTTGACTCTGCATTAAAATGGTTTGCAGCCAATAAACTTGTATGTAATCCAGACAAAACCCAAAAGCTTCTGTTAGGATTATCTAAAAATATAGAAAATAAAAGTGTCAAGCTCTTAGGAATACATATTGATGCCAAACTAACTTGGGAAGAGCATATAAGCCAAATCTGCAAAAAAATCTCAAGAGTGACCTACCTCATGTGGAAACTGAGAGATATGGTCAATAATAATTATCTCCGTGTAGCATATTTTGGACTCTTTCAGTCACATATATCATATGGCCTACTCATATGGGGACATTCTCCTCATATCAGTAACATCTTAAAAGTCCAAAAAAAAAAGTGTTCGTATAATGTGTAATGCTGGTCCTGTAGAACACTGTCGCCCTCTTTTTACCAGGCTTAGGTTACTAACAGTGGTGAATCTGTATATCTATGAGGCTGCACTCTTTGTCAGGAATAACATTAAAGAATGTATCATCAGGGAAACAATTCACATGCACGATACTAGAAGTAAGGCAAATATTGACATTCCAAGGCACAGGCTAGCAATAACAGGAACTCCCATAAAGTAAATGCCCTCAAAATTATTAACAAATTTCCTCTTGCCGCTCGATCCTTGCCTTTTAAAACGTTCAAAACAAAATTATATGACTGGCTAGCAAAAAACCCATGTTATCATATAAAAGAGTTCTATGATATTGACAATATTGATATTAATAATTAAGATTGTAGTGGTATATAAGATATTTAATTTTTACATGTAATGTGATCAATATTTGTACCTTACTATCATTGTAAAAGCCTATTCTACTGTATGTGGCCAATGGCAATAAAGAATCTGAATCTGCACAGAGGATTTTTTGGTGATATCAGAGAGATGGAGGCAATATGCAGGAAGGTTGCCCATTAAATTTTGAAGGTTCAGATGAAGCAGATTTAATACTGATATTCTAAAGAAAAGAGCAGATGTTGGTTCGTGCCAACATGTGAATCAGTCTCTAACAAATTTTGTGTAATTTTTTTCTAACTATTCCCAAGATTTTTTTTTTTTTTTTTTTTTTTTTTTTTTTTTTTTTTTAAAAAAGCTCTTCATCCTACTCTTTTTAACCCACTGCTCACATCTCTCAAGAGTAATGTTTTCTTCTTAACTTCCTGCTCCCAGAGCCAAAAGACTTTCACAAAACATTATAGCTGAGTCATTGATTATGGTTTTGTTTAACCCAGTGCTTCTTTTATGGTTGGAACCTTAGTGCTAAGCGTTTGACCACTATAGTCACATAATCCATTTACCATTCACTTTCTCTCTCTCTTTATTTTATTCAATTATATGAGTCTTTGTGAGAGTAAGTCTGAAACTGTTAGCAGTGAACCAGTATTATGTCTGTCCAGTCATTTTTGTCAAGTATTGTTGCATTGGGATTTGTGTGTGTCCCTTGATTTAAAGATAATATGTTTTCTCTGTGAATGTAAAGCAAAGTGTTGGCCTTTTACATGTGTGATTCATTATGTATGTAAAACATAATACTCTAGAAGTCTTAATCAGTGTTTATAAGAATAAAACAATCATATTTTAATCAGCATATATTGAAAAAACTACTAATACTTATTATCCACAACAAATAAAACACTCCTTTAAGGATAAATAATCTCAAGCATTATTAAACTAAGAACAACAACTAGTCAAATGAAATTTATTTCCCATTAAGGACGGACAATTTTAACATAACTATGAAAATAAATCTTACTGAATCACGCCTATTAACCAAATTTTTAACAGAGCAGTGTCACCACCAAGTCTTCCTACTCACCTTGTTTTAGGATAGCAATGAGAGCCACTCAGCTTTAATTACAATACTTTTCTTCTTGCTGCTACAATTTTGGTAAGTTTGCTTGTGTAAATATATGTGTGAGTTTTCTTTGCTCAAGAAGGCCTTGGTGTAAAGCCAATAACATGTTAATAGTCTGTCTCCAACTCAATGGGTCATCTTTACAGTGAGTGGCAATCTATCTAAACAATGTTGATATCTCAAACTGGAGTTTCCATTGTTTAATGAAGTTTCATCATATATAAAACAAGAAAATTTGAAACCTACTATCCTTAATAATATTTAGAAGTAAAAGTCATCTTTTGATACTATTCTTAAATTACACGCTTGCAAAGGAAAACTGAAGAGAATTTCTCTCTATATGAGACACAATTAGTGTATTTTTCTTCCACCCATAAAGGGTTCAGAATTTTATGTGCTCTCTTTTTCAGTGTTATCACCATCAGTATGATGTCTCAAATCACCAGGAAGCTATGACAAGCATATGACATATATATCATCACTAGCACTAAATAAATGATATGATTATGTGATGCAGAATAATTCTTCTTCTTTTTCTTCTTCTTACCTACCTATCTATACTTATATAAACTGAAGACCTCCATTGCGATTTGCCTAATCGCACGGGCTACTGTAGGGATTCTGATACAGTTTCACTACCTGATTCATGAGGGACATTTGTCTAATAAACCTGGGCTCTAAAATGCAAAATTTGTTCAGTAGAAGAGATGTGTTTCACAAGCAATTGTTCATAGCTCTTAAAGTGTACATTTTAGAGCCCATGTTTACTAGACTTCTTTGCTTCAAATGATTGTTCCTGTCATTCCTCTCAGGCATCCTCCACCATGTTTTTCTGTTTGCATGTGAATGCTAATCTCAAGCTCTACTGTAGGGATACAGTTGTCACTAATAGATAAGACTGATTCACGAGGAAGGTTCATGGGCAGCCATAAGGCTACCCAACTGCATCACCAGGTCACCACAAGCTATCGCTTTTGTAAGGCTGGCACAAACTACTGCTGACTTCTTAAACAACTTGTGTTGCAGGACATATCAGATATTGAGCTGCAGGACCTATCAGATATCGAGCTGCAGGACCTATCAGATATCGAGCTGCAGGACCTATCAGATATCAAGCTGATAGAAACACAATTTTTTTGGCATGGAGTTAATGTTTAAGGCTATGGTAAAAGATCACACAGAAAATTGCACAGGGCTGGCACTGGAGTCATATGGAGCGCAAGTGGCTGTACCTAGTGGCAACTCTGTTCCAAGTGAGCTGACTGCACCATGCTGGCACTGCAGTCACACACCCGGCAAGTGGCTTATGATATTCTTTGAATTTCAGTCATAACTCTGTGCAGTGGCCCATAAACAAAATTACCACTACACCAGATTAGTTACCCAGTTGTAGATACTCAGTGGTACTTGCTACGCATGTGAAGCCAAAGTGGGTCACTAGTTATAAAATAATATCTGAAGATAATACATTAAGTGCTGAAATAGGTATGAATGAAAGAAAAATAAATTAATTGTCTTGCATGATGTAGAAATTCTCTCCACTTTAATAGCAACTGCTCCTAAAAAAAAATTGCGTTTTCTAGACTCTTGAATTAAAAGAGTTCTGTAGCTGCATTGTGAGTAATAATGTTGAGTGCAAATAGGTTTTTACTGCTACACAAGGAAATAACTGACATTATTTGAAAAATATGAATGTCATCATAACTATTAAATTAGCAACAGGAGATAAATTTAGTAACTTTTTATTTTACTAATTTAAATGTAGCTTCTATAACTACAAACAGTATGTAACAGTGTAGTGATAGTTTACTGTTAACATGTTTAGTTAATAACAACTACTTCTCTGTTGCTCTTGTATATCTAAGCAAGTCCAGTTTCTTAAAATTTTCTATCATGATGGGATCTAGAGATTACATTGAATTGGTGACTGAATAAATGAGTTTAATATTATAATGAGCTACTGGAAGCCTGATTCATTGAATATACAAATAACTAACTGAAGACCTGAGACCACTTGGATTTCTCCATTATTGTAGTACTCACCCCAAGACAAGTTAACTTCTTTACAAGTATAAACTTATGCTGATGTTTCAAGTTCATCCAATACTGAAGAAAAGCTACAAAGGCAGGGAATATTTTAACAAATAATTACACACAGTGGTTTGGGCACTGAATCATGCATCAGCACAGCATGCACATAGGAGTGAGATATTTATAAAAGATCAAGCTTGTGACTGACTCTCATGGTGCATCACTAATGATTCACTAGATTGCTGATTAATTCTTTCAATAATCATCATCGTGTCTTCACATTTCATTTATTTCCTGAATCTGTTTTGCACCCTGTTCAATAAGGATTAGGTTTTATTTCTCTTTATTTTAGATGAGTCACTAGTTATACATAATTCACAGTTTCAACACAACAGACATTCTGTATTTGGTCATAAATACTGCAGTAAATATAATCAGTCTCAGAGAATATTAACACAGCTGTGCAGTGTCATGTCTTAATGAAAATATATACATATAATATAAAGTATAAAAAATAAATACACCATGGACAACAGCATGCACAAAGAGTTACATATTGCATACTTTGCCAGTACATAACATATACAAGCAACAACTGGTTTTAACTACTGCCAGCTTTTACTTACAAGAAAATTCAACAAACTACTTTCAATCTGTTTCATTCCTTTTTGGCATAGTCAGAGATTCAGTTCATCCACAGTCAAGCAGAAAACCAGTTTAGAGTAAACAACAACATCCTTCCTGTTTTCTTTCCTCCCTTTCACTTTGATTTCTATCACTTTTGCTACCCCTAATACAACAGTTCTTTGAAAAAAACTGAAATGGATTAGTGCTTGTTGTGCTTGCATCAGTTTCTATTAACTGAGGATCACCAAACAATGGCTGCCTACTAAAAGAAGGCACATCAAGAGATTCAAGAGGAGTACTAATACTCCTTCCACTCCCCTCAGAGTTATATTTATCAGGAAACCCTTGGTCTAATAATCTAAGTGTAGTTGAAATTGTCTGCGCCTCTACTGGCAAATCTGGTTCTTTCTGTAAACTGAGGACAGAACCACAAATCTCTGATTTTGGATTATTTACATCAACTGCATCACAAGCAACAGAAGAAAGCAGGGTTGATGGACTACTACTCATATGCAATGCAACAGGTACTGAGACTTTGGTGCCAACAAATAAACATTTATTTCCAGTTTCTGTCTGATCAGCATAATTTTGTTTCCTATTGACAGTTTCCTTGGGAAGGTTTAATGCTTCAGAAGAAAGAATGCAATCAACATTCATAATATGTTCACGAGAATAACTAGTTTCATCATCACTAGCAACTTCCTCAAACCAGTCTTCATCAGAGGAACTATGATGACTTTGAAGGCGTACAGAATGAGAACTTGAATCAGAGATCAATCGAACACGGATTTTTGGTTGAACACTGATTGGAGCATGAGGAGTTCCCTTTCTTGACCATGAATCACTGAAGCATCTGCATTTTCGCAGTCCGTGCTCTGAAATTTGTTGAGATGATGTAGCGATGTTAGTTTCTACAAAACTCTGTCCAACATTTTCCATACTGTTCGTTGAATAACTTCTTTTGACACTATTTTTAATGACTGAAAATAAGTCACCTGTTTGTGTCAATGGTGTATAATCCATTTGCCTTAATTCAGGATGTTTTGCAGTTGCAACATGTGACAAAGCACCCTCTGCTCCTTCTTGTATTATTCTGAAGTTATCTAATTGAGTACAATGATGAACTTCCTCAGGTACAATTGAATTTGTACTTTGTGTGCAATCTGCTACAGGTTCATATACATTAGTATCAGTTTGTGTATCATCGAATACTTTATCACAGATAAAACTTTCATTTATTTTTTTAACCACATCTAGACACACAGAGGATTCTACATTATCCAGATGTCTTTTATCCAGAGGCTCAAAGGTTTGTTCCATATATGAAGGAACTGGTGACGATGAAGGGGTGTCAACACTTTCTGGTGTATATGGTTCATGCAAAAGGGCAGATTGAGGTAGTGCAAGAAAATGAGTGTTAGGATTTGGTTCTATCACCAGATATGTATTTGCTCTTTGGACATTGAGGTTGTGCTTGGAAGGCCAGAAATTGGAATTGCTTGAATTGGTCTCAAAAGACAAAACTGGACGTCCGAAGCATGGTGGAGATTCACATTCAGCATCACGATACGTGCAACATGAGATCATACCTGCATTTGCAATTAGATCCAACTTCAGGAAGACAGGCTGAAACAGAAGAAAAATTGTATGATGCTAGAAAGTTTGAAAATTCCACAAAAATTTTCTTGTCTAAAGCAGTCTGCATGATACAAATAGTAACAAAAAGCTGGATTGTTACATTTTTTTTAAATAGACACATTTCTGTGCATTTTCAAAGAGAACATAATACGTAACCTCCATAAATCTTAAACTTCAGACAGTGTTTACTTTAGTACCCACTCAACAAAATAAACAAGAAATAATGCAGGAATAAACCACATCACTACAAAAATTTGCACAAAAATGGAGTTTCACAGAACAGATTATAGCACCAACAACAGTATATGTAATTGCTTGGCTCACTTGGTATATAATACTTTACCGACTGTCATTAAATTGTGAACTTCCTTCCAATAGAGGATTGCTGAAGTTTAAAATTTAATGCAATATTTACATATTTGTGGACTATTCCATCAGCACATGGTGAAACAGACATACTAAAAACTGGAAGACACAGCATGTATTTCAAAACAATATTTATTTTATAATTTTTTATAAACTGGCTTTCAGATTTTTAGGCCCTCCTCAACAATTAAAATTAAACAGATAGTCCACAAGTTACAGCAAGAGTTCATAGCTACATGAAGATTGCTTTTCGAAAGCTCTGTAACCTTTTATGGTGGTGGTTGTTATGGTCTTCAGTCCAAAGACTGGTTTGCTGCAGCTCTCCATGCTCCTACTTTTGTGCAAACCTCTTCATCTCCAAGTAACTTCTGCAACCTACATCCTTCTGAATCTGCTTACTGTACTCATCTCTTGGTCTCCCTCTACAATTTTTACCACCAACACTTCCCTCCAGTAGTAAATTGGTAATTCCTTGATGCCTAAGGATGTGCCCTACCAACTGGTCCCTTCTTCTAGTAAGGTTGTACCACAAATTTCTCTTCTCCCCAGTTCTATTCAATACCTCCTCATTAGTTACATGATCTTCCAATCTAATCTTCAGCATTCTTCTGTAGCACCACATTTTAAAAGCTTCTATTTTCTCGCCTACACTGTTTATCATCCATGTTTCACTTCCATACATGGCTACACTTCATACAAATACTTCCAGAAAGACTTCCTGACACTTAAATCTATACTTGATGTTAACAAATTTCTCTTCTGCAGGAGTGCTTTGCTTGCCACAGCCAGTTTACATTTTATATACTCTCTACTGCAACCATGGTCAGTTATTTTGCTTCCCAAATAGCATCACTTATTTACTACTTTAAGTGTCTCTTTTCCTAATCTAATACCCTCCGCGCCACCTGATTTAGTTAGACAACATTCCATTATCCTTGTTTTGCTTTTGTTGATGTTCATGTTATATCCTTCTTTCAAGACACTGTCCATTCCATTCAATTGCTCTTCCAGGTCCTTTGCTGCCTCTGACAGAATTACAATGTCTTCAGCAAACCTCAAAGTTTTTATTTCTTCTCCATGGACTTTAATTCCTACTCCAAATTTTTCTTTTGTTTCCTTTACTGCTTGCTCAATATACAGATTGAATAACATCAGGGATAAGCTACAACACTGTCTCATTCCCTTCTCAACCACTGCTTCCCTTTCATGCTCCTCGACTCTTGTAACTGCCATCTGGTTTCTGTACAAATTGTAAATAACCTTTTGCTCCCTGTATTTTACACACGCCACCTTCAGAATCTGGAAGGAGTATTCCAGTCAGCACTGTCAAAACCTTTTCCTACATCTACAAATGCTAAAAATGTAGGTTTGCCTTTCCTTAAGTTGTCTTCCAAGATAAGTCGTAGGGTCAATATTGCTTCACATGTCCCTACATTTCTATGGATCCAAACTGATTTTCCTCGAGGTCAGCTTCTACCATTTTTTCCATTCTTCTGTAAAGGATTCATGGTAGTATTCTGCAACTGTGGCTTATTAAACTGATGGTTCAGTAATTTTCACATCTGCAGCACCTGCTTTCTTTGGAATTATTATATTCTTCTTGAAGTCTGAGGGTATTTCTGTCTCATACATCTTGCTCACTAGATGATAGAGTTTTTTCATGGGTGGCTCTGTGAAGGCCATCAGTAGCTCTAACGGAATGTTGTCTACTCCGTAGGCCTTGTTTTGACTTAAGTCATTCAGTGCTTTGTCAAATTACTCACACAGTATCATATCTCCCTTCTCATTTTCATCTATGTCCTCTTATGTCCCTAATATTGCCCTCATCTCCTGTGTATAGACCCGCTTTATACTCCTTCCACCTTTCTGATCTCTCTTCTTTGCTTAGGACTGGTTTTCCATCTGATCTCTTGACTTTTTCCAGGAGTCTCTTTAATTTTCCTGTAGGCATCATCTGTTTTATCCCTAGTGATATATGCTCCTACATCCTTACATTTGTCCTCTAACCATTCCTGCTTACCATTTTGCAATTCCTGCCGATTTCATTTTTTTAGATGTTTGTACTCCTTTTGCTTCATTTATTGCATTTCTGCATTTTCTACTTTCATCGATTAAATTCAATATATCTTGTGTTACCCAAGAATTTCTACTAGCCCTCGTCTTTTTACCAACTTGATCCTCTGCTGCCTTCAATATTTCACCTCTCAAAGCTACCCATTTTTCTTCTACTGTATTCCTTTCCCCTGTTCTTGTCAACCATTTCCTAATGCTCTCTCTGAAACTCCCTACGACCTCTGGTTCTTTCACTTTATCCAGGTCCTATCGCCTTAAATTCCTGCCTTTTTGCAGTTTCTTCAGTTTTAATCTGCAGTTCATAACCAATAAATTGTAGTCAGAGTCCACATCTGTCCCTAAAAATTTCTTACAATTTAAAACCTGGTGCCTAAATCTCTGTCCTAGCATTAACAATCAATCTGAAACCTTCTGGTGTCTCCAAGTCTATTCCACTATACAGCCTTCTTTCATGATTCTTAAGCCAAGTGTTAGCTATGATTACATTAGGCTCTGCGTAAAATTCTACAAGGCAGCTTCCTCTTTCATTTCTTTCCCCCAGACCACACTTACCTACTACTTTTCCTTCTCTTCCTTTTTCTACTACTGAATTCCAGTCCCCCATGACTACTAAATTTTTGTCTCCCTTAACTATCTGAATAATTTCCTTTACCTCATATATTTACTCAAACTCCTCCTCATCTGCCGAGCTAGTTAGCATATAAACTTTTACTAATGTGGTGGGTGTGGGCTTCGTGTCTGTCCTGGCTACAATAATGTGTTCACTATGCTGTCCATAGTAGCTTACCCATGTTCCAATTTCTTTATTCATTATTAAACCTACTCCTGCATTACCCCTATTTGATTTTGTATTTTTAACCCTTTGTTCACCTGACCAGACATCCTCTTCCTCCTGCCACCGAACTTCACTAATTCCCACTATATCTAACTTTAACCTTTTTATTTCCCTTTTTAAATTTTCTAACCTACCTACCCGATTATGGGATCTGACATTCCACGCTCTGATCTATGGAACTCCAATTTTGATTCCCTTGATAATGTCGTCCTCCTGAGTAGTCCCCACCTGAAGATCAGAATGCGGAACTATTTTACTTCCGGAATATTTTACCCACGGATGCCATCATTATTTAATCATACAGAAGATCTGCATGCCCTTGAAAAAAAATTATGGCTGTAGTTTCCCATTGCTTTCAGCTGTCCGCAATATCCAAGGCTGATGTGATTGGTATTACACAATCAGATCAATTATTCATCCAAACTGTTGCCCCTGCAACTACTGAAAGGCTGTTGCTTATCTTCAAGAACCATGTGTTTGTCTGACCTCTCAACAGATACCCCTCTATTGCAGTTGCATCTAGGGTATGACTATATACCTATACGAAAAACACAAGAATATTAAAATATACAAATAAGCTAAAATAAGCCTTGCATTACATTATTCTTAAAGAATGAAAGTATAAAAATGCACAGTACCGTATTATATGGATAAAACACTGACAAGGCAAGGAAGGGGACACAGAGGAGATAGGAGACAGTGGAAGGTGGGTAATGAACAATTATACTATTTACAACAAGTGTGTTATCTAATTGTGAGAAAAAACTGGTTACAGCTACTTTAACATGAGTGAGTAGTGAAACTCTATTTGATCATTAAGAATTAAGGCAGGATTCTGTGTTTACTGATACCCAGAATTTCAATTAATGTTAGTTTACTACCTTTATTTGCTCTCTGAAGACCACTACAGTTAATACCATAACCACCCAATCCATTCACAGCATGTTCAGCAAAGGTGGAGGAGTCTTTCTTCTTCAATCTACAACTCCTTTCACTTTAAGTTAGTCAAGTATTTTTATTTTTCTATTTATTTGTTTTAGTTTCAGGTAACATTGACCATACAGGGAGCAAACAGCTAGGAATAATCATATCACTACAAATTTAACATAAAAACTTTAACTTGATATAAAATGATAGAGTGAGCTTTGCTTTAGCCAACCAATGTACTAAAGAGATTACATTATGTCCAAGTCTATTTTTACAGTGTTTTCATACGGAGTATCTTATCATAATTTAAAAACCATAGAAATTAACAAGAATTTGATTCATCATATTCAAATATAAGTTCTTAATTTAAAATGTGTGCCGCCCCCCCCCCCCCCCCCCAAACACACAGTTACAATGTATTATTCTAACTGGTCTGTCTCTATAAGAGTAATTTAGCCATGTGGGCTTACGGTATTCAGCTATCAACTGTACTTACTTACACTTAATTGGTAGAGTAAGGAGGTAACACTTATAGTTAGGGGGAAATCCATAGAAACCAGTAATTCTTGTGCTCTTTTGTACTTAGTGCATGACAGAATTACACAATTCAAATCTGCAATGTCAGTATGATCCTCATCGCAATGGTGCCCTTATCAGCTGAAATTTTTATGGATTATTTTGAACAAACATTTCTAGATAAAAAGCCCCTAAGTTTTAAAATGCACTACTGGTCCAAGTATGTGGATGACATACTGTGCTTGTGGACAGATACTATCAGATAATTAAACAAATGTTTCCAATATTTAAATTCAAAACAGAAAAATTAAATTTACAATGGAGTTGGGAGGAGAATCAATCAAGTCCTTAGAGCCTAGCATTGAAATTTGCAAGCAAACACATTTAAGCCAATGCTTCATAAAGGAAGTTAAAGAAGGGCCTTTGCATACTGTTACTTTTTGGGTTCCCTACCTCAATTGGTAAAAATGGAAACTTTATAGGGTCACTTCCTCAATAAATTCATTTTTCCAAGCCAATGAGACAAATATAAATAAAACCTATTGAAAGAAGCAAAGCAATTTCTTTTAATTGTAATATACAAACTGCAATTAGTTTATCCCTACATCTCAGCCAAGTAAATTCAATGTTAGTTTATATACATAAAGATAAGATTGTAGTGCTTACTTCTGTCGCTGGCAAACTTTGAACAATCGTTCTATCACTTAGATGTAAAAAAAGGGTGAGGGGGAAGAAAGAATGTTACTGTGTCATCTACTGACTCTTTGGTGTAGTACTCAGCTGACAGTGCCACCTATTGGTTCTTCAGTGTACTATACTGTCTGCTGCCACTAAAGTAAACATCCAAACTACTAAGCTGAGTAGATTCCTAAAACTTTATATTATGGTATTTTTTCCTCCCCATGATCTGATTTTAATGAAATAAAACCTATATGTTGCCCCAAGCTATACTCAAATTACCAGTGAAAACCCCATAAAATCCATCTAGTAGTTTTTAAGATAAGCGTGTTCAAACACACACGCAGAATGGTTTTACAGTTTTATTGTTAGTACAGCTATACAGGAAAATAGCTTTTAAAGATACAATGATACCTGCCGACTCCCAGAATTCCGTAACAAAAACATGTAGCCTTCATCTCTACGGTGCATCACCTGTTATCTGTATTACTGACAAAACCATCTGTTGAAAATGAATGAAAATTAGTGAAAGAAACTGCATACAGTACTGATTCTAATCCTACCATAATTAATAATATACTTACATGAAAAAGGAGGCAGAGGATAACAGCACTTCTGTATCCTCCTCAGAAGACAGTAAGTAACTGACAACAGATGGGCCACCAAGCTATATGTACATTGGATTTCACAAGTTTATACCAGCAAACTAAAATCCAGGAAATATAGACCAGCTGTCTACCTACAATAGCAATACTGTTGCCCACATTCTTTTAAATAGTTAAGACTAGATTCCAACTTCAGAATAGAATAGAATTTGTGTTTCCCTGCAATTTGCACAGAAAATTAATGTAGGTCAATCAGATGGTGCCATAAAATTAGATTGACTGAACATTAAAGGAGCTGGAGACTGAAAAAGAAAGATTCCACCTTTTCTGAACACGCTTGCCAGAAAACTAACGTTACCTGAAATTCTGGGTATCGATAAACATCAACCACAGAATCCAAACATAGTATGTAATGATAAGCTTTATTGTTAAATTAGCAGCAGCCAGTTAATATTTTTCACACCATAAGACAATACACACTTTGCAAATATAGTTGTAAAAGGTCACACATCTTGCAAAACAATATTTGCACAACTATAAACTCTCACAGATGTTGTGTGGACTGTTAGTTTCCTTTAAGTTATTTGAAGATGGCACAGAAAGCCAAGAGCTGGTTCGCAACAAACTATACAATAAACATTATTGTGGAACATCAATTCTGTGTTCTAGTTTTTAAATAAAAGAACTCCCTGCATCATTATATCCTATTCATAGGTGAATGTTATAGCATTGGGATGGTTACTCTGTAACTTAGACTTCCAGTGAACTAATTCAAAAATGGCATAAATTTATAGCAGAAAGTTGACAATGAATACCTTCATTAATGATATTATTAGAAATAAAGGGAATTTTTTTACTGTTAATGAAATGCTAAACGCCAGATATTAAAGTTCACAGGGTTTCAAGAACTTAAAGATTCTGCTTTCAAAGTATGATGATGCTATACCAGGGATAACAAGCAGCACCTTCACATTCATTCTAAAGATTTTCATCAAAATTGTGTGTGTGTGTGTGTGTGTGTGTGTGTGTGTGTGTGTGTTTTATTTATTGTGCCTGTCTACCGGCGCTTTCCCGCTTGGTAAGTCTTGGAATCTTTGTTTTTAATATATTTTTCCCATGTGGAAGTTTCTTTCTATTTGATTTCCATCAAAATATGGAAACGACTGTGTTTTGGAATATGGCACATTTGTGAGCTGGCAAATGTTGACTGATTTGTTATTGCTATGTATGAAGTTCGTCTCCAGAAGAATACATAATTTGATAAACTCCTCTAAGCGGTTTGTCCACTGTTCATGAAGTAAAATCTGAAATCTTTCCGAGTTCTAATCATGGCAGACTATTCAATCAAGACTAGTTGAGCAAGTGTATTGTAGATTTCCAGCATGTTATGTTTGCTAAGGCAAACAGTGTCCAAGCTGATAAGTGAAAACTAACGGTATATGAAATCAATCTCGTGACCGGTGTCACTGAATAATGAAGAGTACTCTTATAAAGACCAACAGTGTTGATACAATGCATGTGACTTCGGAATTTAGCATTTGAAACAACCTGTTTTAGCACAGCTTCACAAATATAATTTTTGTAAGGAGAATTTCTCAATTTTTCATCATGAGTACACACACACTTACATGTTACACGTGTAATAATTAAACAGTGACAGAAATTACACAATTTGAAAGTGAAAATGGTTCTCCAGGGCTGCAGACTGTGTGAAAAAGAGATGGATATTTTTATATATATATTTTTTACAAAAAGGAAATTAGTTATCAATTAACCCATCATGTTTAAATCCTTTAACCTATTCTTTCACAGAATCTAATATTTGGACACACTTATTTCTATTGCTATGAGTAGTTATTATGATATTGCTTTTCTTCTTTGAGACCCTTTATCAGAGAGCCACATTCACCAAATGTCTCTTTCATCACACTGTTACTTTCCTCTGTGGCAGCGAGTGAGTTCCTTTTTACTCTGTAGCATACTCCACATAACCTTCACTATAGTGCAGCCATAACTCCCAATCACAAATACAGTGTCACTGCAGTAGATCTTGAATGGGCTATACACGTAGCAATGCTTTATGTAGCTCATTTAAGAACCACAATGGAATCCTAGATGCAATTGAAACACACTTCGATTCAGCTGATGTCATATTTTTCTCATCTGCTATACTGGTATACAAGTGCAAACAACTAATCTTCATTATTATTTATTGCTATAGTTCATTACATGCACAGCTTCTTACAGAACTGAAGCATATCTTAATACTCTAGGTTCACAGTGAATGGTTGAAATTCCACCATAAAATATATTTCTCTATTTTACTGACATGGTGAACTACATTCATAAAAGTAAATGACAGCACAGACAAAATATAGTTCTCTCTTTATAATCTTGATGAGAGGTAAGCCATTTATTCTGCTGTGAGACATTCATTCCACCTGAAATGAGACTCTGAAAGAGAAAGGGGTGGGGGAGTTAATTTAGAAACAGGTATTTTACTTAATGAGGCCGTGAGAGAGAATGATAGATCAATACTGCTGTTCACAATTCAATACCTTAAATGTGAAAAATCTGGATTGCATCTATTACTGTGTGCACATTTCAAAGACTGTCAGTAAGGTACCTGGTAGGAGTTACAGGATCAAGGGAAGTCTAATGAAATGGACTGCTTTCTGATCACTGCCAACTTGAACCGGCAGACGAAGCAGTGTTTATTGTGTTTACAGCTGTGATAGTTAAAGTGAGATGTGTAATTAAAGATTAATGAAATACTCTATATAACTGAGTCCAAAAAATCCTATTAAGTGACTTTCCTTCTCATCCCATCCATTAAGTCTCCCCAGACCTGGGGTTTTGGGTGACTTTTCCGAACTCTACCCCTTTTCCTTCAACCCTTTTCCTTCCCCTTCAATCTTCTGCTGCAAGGAGAAGCCACTGGCTCTGAAAGCCTGCATATTTAAAATCTTTTTTTTATTTGTGTGTTCACCTGCTGCCACTTGTGAGTACATTTTTTTTATCTATCCAATTATATTATTTAATGACTTACTGAATGTGTTAACAACATTGACTCATTAAGAGGAAATTGCAACATTCATTCAGTGAACACAAGATAGAAGAAAGGATGTGCACTTGCATTACAATTCTTTAAGCATTGTACATGTGTGCACTATTCAGCTGGTTTCATTTTCAATAAGCTTCCAGCAGAACCAGAAATAATAATAAACTGGTGCCTGTATGATAAGCCCCACGTAATCAAATCCAAATTGAAAGGTTTCCTTCGGCACACTACTTTTACTCTGTACAGGAGTTCCCCACAGTAGTTGAAAACTTTTCTGTGTGATCATATATTTTGTTTTTGGTGTTTTCTTTAATTCTTTGTTTATAAACTTTCTAATTGCCATTCTGTAAACTATGTACTGACTCTTTCCATGGCCAAGAAGCTGTGACTCCCACAGAGACTGATAAATAAACAGATAATAAATAAATACAAAAATATAGTATTGTCTGACAGCTCAACTTGGTAATGGTTTGAAAGAAGTCTATTCTGATCAACATCATTCAATATCTACTGATTCAGTTATTTCCTATGGCCATCTTTTTTAATCTTCTTAAGGCATGTATACAGTAGATTGAACATATGTTGTTCATTAATTCATAATTAATTTTCATTATATCTCATTACAATTGTACACTGGACATTTCAAAATAATTCTTGAAAATTAAAAAACTACACTAGTTTAACAGATGCAGGTATATAAAATATGGATCTCTGTTCTGTTCTGATATGAGAATGACTGTTTTACTGTTTTATGTGGGGATTACACTATGAAATAATTTTTTGTTAAATGTGAAATTCCATTAATATCTGAAGACAAAGAGAGATTGCACAGAATAAAATATACATCTGTAGTCTTTCTATTAATACACTAACTCAACAATACAAAAATAGGAACCTAGTGCATGACAATGTGATTGTGAATACCTGAAGATTCTCTATAGTCTCTATAGTGCAGATAACAAACACTGGAATTTCCTGCACATAACAACAACTTAGGGAATCTTTCATTTCAAGACAAATTGTATTTTTTACATAAAATGATTTGCTAAACAACTCATTAGCTTCCAAAATGAAGTTAAATTATGTTTTACCACACACACACACACACACACACACACACACACACACACACACACACACACACACAACACACACCTCCTGGAGTTTTACACCTTCTCCCCTTTTTATGATTCCTCCCATGTGTAAATGTGGGTGAAGTAAGACTTAGCGAAAATAAAGGAATGAGGAAACACTTATTGATTGAAAGACAGTCCCTTCCAGAAGTCAGGTCCACCGAGTGAACATTTTACTCAACAAATTATAGTCGAAGAAATGAGCATGACTGAATAGTATGATAGGCCTAATTCATTTAACCCAATATTCCCAATAATCTATAATACAACTTCCATCTACCCGGAAATGCAAATTTAATGTAAATATAGTCTCATAATGTAAGTACACTACACTCAGAACAGTGTCACATTGCAAAGGTGAGAGAGAGAGAGAGAGAGAGAGAGAGAGAGAGAGAGAGAGAGAGAGAGAGAGAATAATTACTGTTACTCTACTTTTATTAATAAACAGCCACACTAATAACTGTTAAGTAGATCACTGTGAAAATGCAGAAACACATGTAAAGTTGTGGTTTATTAGCAGCAAATCAAAAAGCAGCATGCAGGCAGCTAAGTGAATTAGTCTGAGACAGCTAACAGGCTGATGCTTGAATAATAGTGTAGATGGCATTTTTTTGCATATTTACAGATGAACCAGTTACTGATACTCTACAGAACCTGATTTTTCATTAAGTTAACATGATTTCCATAAGTTAAGCGGCGCAGTGTAGCCATGCTGTCTGAGGCACCTTGCCACAGATGAATTCTTCTCGGGTTATCAGCCGAGTAGTGGCGTCGTCTTGTCGCAACGTTTTAATGAGCTTCGTACCCATCATCTTCTGGTGAAGTGTCGGGATGCTGTGTTCTGCATATCTATATAGCTGCTGTTCGTCATCTGCTTCTGTAGGCCGGCCAATCACGTTCCTCCGGAAGGGGGTACCGCGTTGGTGGTGGTGGTGGTGGTGGTGGTGGAGGTGGGGGTGGGGGCGCAGACCGGCATCGAGACCCGGTGGCTATCCAATTTGTCTGCAGACGCCGCTGCCTTCAGATTGGAGCGTTCCTGGTGTATTTTATCAATTGTGGGATTCCACACTGCACTGAGCTAAAAACCGCTATCCCTGTTTACTAATTTGTGGCGGACAGCAGCTATATAGATATGCAGAACACAGCATCCCGACACTTAAGATGATGGGTACGTTGCAACAAGTGGGTACGTTGCAACAAGATGACACCACCACTCAGCTGATAACCCGAGAAGAAGTCAACAGTGAAATACGCCGAGAAAGACTCAATTGCATATGCGTTGCCACAGTATGTGCGGCTCCTCCCGTTGGAGGTTCCAGTCCTCCCTTGTGTGTGTGTGTGTGTGTGTGTGTGTGTGTGTGTGTGTGTGTGTGTGTGTGTGTGTTTTGTCAATAGTGTTGGTTAGTTTAAGCTAGATTAAGCAGTGTGTAAGCCTAGGGACCAATGACCTCAGCAGTTTGGTCCCATACAAACTTACCACAAATTTGCCAAAAATTAAGTTCATCTAGCCGACTTGATTAAGGTTTTAAGGTAATCATTTTATTAAGCCACGTACTCACTACTGCAAAACTGTGTTCCTATTGATCATTCTTGCTGCCAAACTTACTTTAATAAAAGCTACACTGTATTATAATATTTAACAGAACTGTACATTTTAACGATGTCAGATTACATTATTTCTCCTTTTATTTACTGTTTTCCCACAAAGAATCAAAAAATGAGGGAATCCCCAACAATTCTACAAATAAAATTTGATTAATATTTATATTTTAGTGGAAGTTATGACTATGAAACACTGTAACCTTTTAACACATTCCATGTTCCCTGAAACTGAGCTTCTTTAACTTAAGAACTAAAAACTGCCTTAAAAATTGGCTGGGCAGATAACTTTATGCACATGTGTAGTGCAACTACTGTAATGTCACACTCATTACCACAAAGATGTTTTACTTTGATGGGGATAGAGTCAGAGTATGCAAGTCACAGGACTGGGAAATTGGTTAGTTGTTTTGGTAGTAGAAAGAAAGAAAACAGCATCAAAGATGACTATAATCGCTGCCTTTTATAATAAAAATCAACTATTTGAGATAAAATGAAGCTACACTAATAATCATTTTTCATCTAATGTGGATTAAAATGAGGCATACAGTATGAAACTAATATCTATTCTGTGAAGCTTACTTCTGTACTTAAGATTAGAGTTACAATGTATTACATTTGTCACAGAGCTGCAGACCTACTCCATTGTTAATTAGATCTCACTCTAGAATAGCAATGCTTATGGCAGTGCAGGTGGAACTACAGCAGACATACAATTGACGGCAAGGTTGTGACAAAATGAGAGAAACAACACATGGAATAAAGAAATAACAGCAACAAAACATTAAAAAAACCATCCAAGCAACTGTAATTAGAGGTACAAGACAAGAACAGTATGTATTCCTGCGCAGCAGAAAAATGGGTGAGTGGAGGATATTTGAAACTGTTTGTGACGAAGATACAAGCCTATTAGGTAACGAGGGTGTCAACTATTAAAATGATACTGGAGACTGCAGGATTTAAAAAAAAGAGGTTCTCCTGTGTAATGGAGGCATTAAACAGTGGAAACTTACAGAAACATGAACTTTAACTACATTTTATTTGTGTGTGTGTGTGTGTGTGTGTGTGTGTGTGTGTGTGTGTGTGTGTGTGTGTGAGAGAGAGAGAGAGAGAGAGAGAGAGAGAGAGAGAGAGAGAGAGAGAGAGAGAGAGAGAGAGAGGGAGAGAGGGAGAGAGAGAGAGAGAGAGAGAGAGGGAGAGAGGGAGAGAGAGAGAGAGAGAGAGAGAGAGGGAGAGAGAGAGGGAGGGAGGGAGAGGGGGGGGGGAGATTTTTTGGCGGTGTGTATCTGGTCAAATCCCTGGCAGAGCATGTGGCAGCACTGTTGTTGTTGTTGTTGTTGTTGTTGTCACCTTCAGTCCTGAGACTGGTTTGATGCAGCTCTCCATGCTACTCTATCCTGTGCAAGCTGCTTCATCTCCCAGTAACTACTGCAGCCTACATCCTTCTGAATCTGCTTAGTGAATTCATCTCCTGATCTCCCTCTACGAGTTTTACCTTCCATGCTGCCCTCCAATACTAAACTGGTGATTTCTTGATGCCTCAGAACATGTCCTATCAACTGATCCCTTCTTCTAGTCAAGTTGTGTCACAAATTTCTCGACTCCCCAATTCTATAAAATACTTCCTCATTAGTTATGTGATCTACCCACCTAATCTTCAGCATTCTTCTGTAGCAACACATTTCGAAAGCTTCTATTCTCTTCTAGTCCAAACTATTTATCGTCCATGTTTCACTTCCATACGTCGCTACACTCCATACAAATACTTTCAGAAACAACTTTCTGACACTTAAATCTATACTCGATGTTAACAAATTTCTCTTCTTCAGAAGTGCTTTCCTTTCCATTGCCAGTCTACATTTTATATCTCCTCTACTCTGACCATCCTCAGTTATTTTGCTCCCCAAGTAGCAAAACTCCTTTAAGTGTCTCATTTCATAATATAATTCCCTCAGCATCACCTGAGTTAACATGACTACATTCCATTATCCTTGTTTTGCTTTTGTTGATGTTCATCTTATATCCTCCTTTCAAGACACTATCAATTCCATTCAACTGCTCTTCCAAATCCCTTGCTGTTTCTGACAGAATTACAATGTCATTGGCGAACCTTAAAGTTTTATTTCTTCTCCACAGATTTTAATACCTACTCCGAATTTTTCTTTTGTCTCCATTACTGCTTGCTCAATATACAGATTGAATAACATCGGGGACAGGCTACAACCCTGTCTCAGTCCCTTCCCAATTGCTGCTTCCCTTTCATGTCCCTCTACTCTTATAACTGCCAGCTGGTTTCTGTACAAATTGTAAATAGCTTTTCGCTCCCTGTATTTTACCCCTGCCACCTTCAGAATTTGAAAGAGAGTATTCCAGTCAACATTGTCAAAAGCTTTCTCTAAGTCTACAAATGCTAGAAACGCAGGTTTGCCTTTTCTTAATCTAGCTTCTAAGATAAGCTGTAGGGTCAGTATTGCCTCAGGTGTTCCAATACTTCTGCAGAATCCAAACTGATCTTCTCAGAGGTCGGCTTCTACCAGTTTTTCCATCCGTCTGTAAAGAATTTGCGTTAGTATTTTGCATCCGTGACTTATTAAACTGATAGTTCGGTAATTTTCACATCTGTCAACAACTGCTTTCTTTGGGATTGGAATAATTATATTCTTCTAGAAGTCTGAAGGTATTTCGCCTGTCTCATATTTTGTTCACCAGATGGTACAGTTTTGTCAGGACTGGCTCTCGCAAGGCTGTCAGTAGTTCTAATGGAATGTTGTCTACTCCTGGGTCCTTGATTCGACTTACGTCTTTCAGTGCTCTGTCATTCCTACATCTCTGTCTTACCATTATGTAATCTATCTGAAACCTGACAGTATCTTCAGGCTTCTTCCATGTATACAACCTTCTTTTATGATTCTTGAACCAAGTGTTAGCTATGATGCAAAATTCTCCCAGGTAGCTTCCTCTTTCATTTCTTCCCCCCAATCCATATTCACCTACTACGTTTCCTTCTCTTCCTTTTCCTACTATCGAATTCCAGTCTTTCATCTCATCATACATTTCTTCAATTTCCTCGTCATCTGCAGGGCTAGTTGGCATATAAGCTTGTACTACTGTAGTAGGCGTGGGCTTTGTGTCTACCTTAGCCACAATAAGTTATTCACTATGGTGTTTGTAGCAGCTTACCTGAACTCTTATTTTTTTATTCATTATTAAACCTTCTCCTGCATTACCCCTATTTGATTCTGTATTTATAATCCAGTATTCACCTGACCAAAAGTCTTGTTTCTCCTGCCATCGAGCTTCGCTAATTCCCACTATATCTAACTTTAACCCACCCATTTCCCTTTTTAAATTTTCTAACCTACCAGTCCAATTAAGGGATCTGACATTCCATGCCCCAATCCATAGAACAGCAGTTTTCTTTCTCTTAATAACGACATCCTCTTGAGTAGTCCCCGCCCGGAGATCCAAATGGGGGACTACATTACCTCCGGAATATTTTACCCAAGAGGACGCCGTCATCATTTAACCATACAGTAAAGCTGCACGCCCTAGGGAAAGATTACGGCCGTAGTTCCCCTTGCTTTCAGCCGTTCGCAGTAACAGCACAACTAGGCCATTTTGGTTAGTATTACAAGGCCAGATCAGTCAATCATCCAGACTGTTGCCCTGCAACAACTGAAAAGGCTGCTGCCCCTCTTCAGGAACCACATGTTTGTCTGGCCTCTGGTTGCACCTACGGTAAGGCTATCTGTATCGCTGAGGCATGCAAGCCTCCCCACCAACGGCAAGGTCTGTGGTTTATGGAAGGGGAGCGGAGGGTGAGGGGGGGGGGGGGGGGGGGCAGCACTGTTATGAGGCAATAGGCAAGTAATATTGGATGAGACGGTACTGTTATCTGGAACCTTCTGGAATAAATGTGAAATGGAATGAAAAGTTTGGAATAAAAAGAAGATAGAGTATTTACCCACAGACCACACTGATAGATATTTATATCTCTGATGCTCCTAATGAGAGGTTAACAGCATCCAAGTCGGTAAAATAGTTAAGTGGAGAGGATTCCATTCACAGACAGTGTTTCATCTTTTCATATTGCTATGGAAACATACATAAGTGATTATTGATAAGAAGATATGAAATGTTTCGACTGTAGGAGGAGATGAAAAACATTTTGGTTTAGTTTATTTATGAACTTACAGGTGAAAAAGGAAAGAATGGATTGAGCTAAGGAATACGCCCTGTGATGTACATAGCATAATTGAATCAAATTGGAAATATAGCATTTTGGAAGAAGATGCATTCTTCCACATGGAAACATTGAAACTAGCATGTGTGAATGTCATGCCGTTAGCATTTTCCTCTTTCGCCACTAGAAAAATATTCCATATGTCTTCTTTTACACCTTCAGTTCTTTTCTTTTTATTTCTCAAAACATTAAATCATTTTTTCTCCAAAATTATTACTATATTTTACAGACTATAAGACACAATTTTCTCTTCAAAAAATTGCCTCAAAAATTCAGCAGCACCTTATACTCATAATTAATATAAAAATATCCATTGTTTGATTTAAAATGGCCATATATTCGATGCCGAGGGATACCTATGGCTATCTGGCATAATGGATTCAACTGGCTGCAGCAGTCATCAGTGCAAAGTTCAAGAGTTGTCTGGATTCACAAGCTTGCTAACACTGTCTCCCTCCTACCCTGCCATCACAAACCCAGGACACTGTTGAGCCTATAATGCCTCACTGCAGTCTACAGTGCCAGTGAACTTCAATTGAAAGTGATCAGTGTTATCGGCAATTGTTTGTATTTTTTTTTGTTAGTAGCTAGTTTCGTAATGGAAGGAAAATAAAATGTAGCAGCTGAGCAGCATTTTGACCCTCCACCAACAGAAAAATAAATAAATAAATTTACAATATACGAGCTAGTACAGAAGAACTGAAAAAATGAAGGCTAAATGTGCAAATAGAGGACTGAATACAAAATGGTCAAAATTAGAAGATGACATCCTGAAATAGATTCCATAACACCATCAAAATTGCATTGGAATTAATACAAAAATGATTCAGATACACACTTGTAAGCTAGCACTACAGTGGAACTTAATAGACTCCAAGGGTGGAGTTGGTTGGTATTACAGTTTATGAAATCTCATGGACTTAGCGTGTGAACCAAAACAAAAATATTCAGAAAATGGCACAAGAGTAAGAAAATATTATCTTTCCATCACTTTATTATTCAACATCGAAAGTAAAAAAGTGTGGAACTAAGCCAAATAGTGAATATGGACAAAACACCTCTGACATTTGATGTGCTCAGTAACAGAACTGTTGCCATGAAAGGTGCTAAAACTGTAACTACAAAAACAAGTGGACATGAAAAAAATGCACTACACTGTTGTCCTTTCATGTTGTGCTGACTGTACTAAAGTTAACCCAATGATCATTTTCAAGTGCATAACAGGGCCAAAACATTCTGAAATACCGCCAAGTGGTGGTGTTCATGTACGTGACAAGGTTTGGATGGATGAGGTTGGTACAAAATTATGAACTAACAGAGTGCGGGTGAGAAGGAAAGGTGCTTTATTGAAGAAGAGTTCTCTTCTTGTGCTAGATCAGTTTGGTTGTCACTGAAAAATTCTGCAAAAGAGAAATTGAGACGGGGGAAATACAGAGCTTGGTGTCATTCTGGGATGACTTACTTTACAATTGCAACCCCTTGCTGTGTCGATAAATAAACTATTTGAAGTGTATATGAGAGAGGAATGGAGCAAATGGATGATGGATGAAACCCAACAGCAATTCACACTGAAGGGAGCTTTACAATAACCTACAATGAAACAGGTGTGTCAGTGGATAAAAAAGTCATTGTCTAGAGTGAGAGAAGATGACATTATTGTTAAATCTTTCAAGAAGTGCAAGCTCTCGGTGGAAGTGAAGACCATCATAGAGATGAAGAGGATAACGATGACAAATGAAGAGGAGAGGAAAAAGGAAGAGGAAAAGTTCAGATGACGATTTTCAGGGATTTTATAGGTCACTTTGGTTTTATAAACTAAGATTTTTTTAGTTTGGCTTTGCAATCCAATAATATCAATGGTAGAAATGTTATTTTTAAAAAAAAACATTTAAAAATTTCAGTGCATCTTATAGTCTGTAAAATACGATATCTCTCAATGCATATTATCTCCCCCATTTCTATTCTTTTCCCTTGTTTCTGTTCTACTTCTTATCACTTACACTATATCGCCACAAACTTTTCCCTAAGTCATCATAATTTCTACTACTGTAGACCACCACTTTAGGTAGTGCAGTAACACGTAAAAATGACTATATGCCTACCACACCACATGAGAAACAAAATAAATAAATTTAGTTAAGTAACTGTTCAACTCTATCCATTGCATTCTTTGCATCACTTACATTTTCATCTGTGGATGGGGTTAGTATTTCTTAACATTGCGTAGCATTGATGATTTACAAGTTTTTGGGTTTTCAGCTGAGTTGTTATGTTTACACAATTTTTCAATAACTTTGCTAGTGGTCTTGACCAGTGTGTTCATGATTTGTTAATCCTTTTCTTACAAGTTGCACAGAATATATACAGCAGTAGTTAAATGGAAAAAAAACAACACATTTGTATTACTAAAAAAAGTCAAAGTAAACACACATTAAAAATTTCTGCTATGGTGTCGATGTGCCACATGATACACTGCTAAATACAAGTATTATTAAATTATGCTGTGAAACTGTGATGCGATATTACTACATACATGCTCCACATCTGTTGCATGCATAATAAAATACAAAAAGAAAATAGGACAATGGTAATATGTTTGTGGCCGACATCATTCAAATTGATGATTTACAAGTTTTTGAGTTCTCAGCCCAGTAGTTATGTTATGTTTACACATATTTCAATAACTTTGCTAGCTGTCTTGATCAGGTGCCAAGAGGAGGTTTTGCTGCTCATCGTTCACACTCTGAACTTTACACTCTCCTTATCACCTTAGTGATTGCTTCCCAGTGGTGTTAGATGATACAAGTCTTCTTATGCTCAAAGCCAATAGAAATGTTGTGCCAAAACATAAAGTTATAAGCAAAGATTAGATTAGATTAGTTTTTCATTCCATAGATCTGTGTTGAGGAGATCCTCGAAATAACAATACTAACAGTATAAATATATATAACACATCATTTGTTTCTATTAAAAAATTCGTCAATGGAGTAGAAGGAGTTGGCCACTAGTAAGTCTTTCAGGCTCCTTTTAAACTGACCTTTATTTGTAACTAAATTTTTTATGTTTGCTGGCAAATTATTGAAGATGAGTGTTCCTGAGTAGTGGACCCCTTTTTTTAACTAAAGTAAGTGCTTTTAAGTCCTTGTGCAGATCATTTTTGTGCCTGGTATTGTATGTATGAACTGAACTGTTTGTTGGAAAAAGAGATATATTTAGGACAAATTTCATTAAGAAGTAAATATACTGAGAGGCAGTAGTATAACCAGTTCTTTGGAGGGGTGCGGTGAGATAATACTCTGCACCAAAAAAGAAAAAAATGTCTTACCTGGCACTTTTCCATTAGCAGACAGATGTGGTGTGACTTAAGCAAACTGAGAGTTGGATCCCATTCTTTACGTAGGCTACAGCATCTGTCTCTGCTAATTAAATTAGCTACCTCTTTTATTTCAATCCTTTCCTTTATTAAATCATGCCAGAAATTTGTCACCTGATACACAACACTGATACCTTTTTACTTCATTTCATGCAAACAGGTGAGGCAGTGTTCAGTGCCAGCTGTTTAGTTGGGTGCATAACTCAGGTGCAATATTTATGCTCTTTACATGTTTGTCTCTCAGTTCTTTCAGTTTAAAAACATCTGACATCTCACTTTCACAATGTATGTGTTAAGACATGCTTTTTCTTTTCTTTATTGAGGGGGGGGGGGAGTAGTTCTAGCTTATTTTTCAGACAACACTGTAGACTTTTTAATTCTGTTGGAAGGATTGATATACATCAAAATAAAATTAAAAGTGTGTCATCTGCTGGCATGAAATGAAATATGAATATACCAGAATTTTAGCACAGGCAAAAAAATTTCTATGGCAGAACCCACAAGTGAGCCAACTGAAATTAGGGATGCAGATAATTTAAACAGCTTTTGCTTAATGAAAGCATCATATGTGACATTCATTTTGCTTGAATCACGTCAGAAAATAGTTCAATGCATTCACTATCTTTGTTCTTGTATACTGTATTTTGATAAAGAATGTGGCCTTATAGCACTCTCCTTCTTTTAACTTTTTATGTTTTAGCATAGCCTTTCTGTTGGTTTTGCCTGGCAACAATCACCAGAGCAGTGCACAGTGTGTACCATTCCAAGTTTTGCTGGAGACTGAACAGTGAGTAACGAAATGTGTTCAACACCTGAAAAGACAGCTAGGGAAGTTGTTGAAATATCATTTGCTGATAAAATGATAACTTGGCTGCAAAACTACAACTTAGAAAACACCAATTTTGACAAGAAATGTTATGATACGGAGGAAATATAAGACTATTCAGATCTATGCACTACGTACTAATACGCAATTGCCTGCAATCCTCTTGTGGTCTACATTAGTGACACTCTTACAACTTATCATCTTTCTGCTCATATTTCGTATTCTGCTGTTCTATAAACTATGTCAAACTAATGCCACATACACAATTTTCCATGTCTTTTTCTACATAAATTTAGATATTTTTCTTTCAAGTTTCATCACTCTATTTCATAATTGTTGTTCCTGTCAGCTACTTTTAGGGAAGAAGTCACACATTTTGATAAGAGATAATTGTAAAAATTTTGTAGGATCACTGTTCCAAAGTTTTTGCTTTTGTGCTACTCTCTGGGAAATGACTCCTTTCATAAGCTAGAAAGAGTTTATCTCTTAATTATCAGTGGTTCTCTGTATAATTGGCAGACATATTCTGCAGGAATAAACAGTACCCAACTTGATATGCGATGATGAGATTACATCTCAAAAATTAAACAAAAGATGTCAATACCTTACAGCAGAAATACTTCATTATTAAGATCATGGTAAGTAAAGCCAAAGACTTTCAAATAACTATCTGCAAAATGAATACAGCAGAAGCTCCTAAAAAGATGAAATCAAGCGAGTAGTAGTAGTAATACTAATAAATAATACAACTTGGACAGGATCTTTGGGCTTTCTAACTGTATCGTCTATATCACACACGCCATGCAGCTGTGTGGAGAAACCTAGATAAAAACTAAAAGCCAGTGCTAATGAAATCCAATTTATTTGATACCTGTTTCCTTATATTAAGACAAATGACAGGTATACTGGCTGCGTGTCACAATAAAAAAATAAGAAAATGAGACAAATAATAATTAAAAAACACATTTTATTAACAGTGCACACTGGTGTTGCTCTCAGGGATAATTTTATAAAATAGAACAATGATGACAGGTTTCTCTAGCAAAAAGATAATTTTTAGATTATATTTCTGCAGTAAGATCTAATTGCAAATCATCACCTGCTAGGCTATTCTCCAGCTCAGCTTCCAACATTATTGGCAAATTAAAAGAGTAAATAGTACAATATATAGATTACTTCTAATTACACAAATATATACATATCAAACATTTTTCTGAAGCGTATTTTTATTCTTAATATTTTAAGTTCTAAAAACAAATCAAATGGCTGTTAAAAATCAAAGACTTCGATGCTATCAACAGAAAAATGGTAAAACTGCATCTTGGGCTCAGTACTAGACTTTTCTTCCTCGGGAAGCACGGAGAAACCATTAACGTACGCCACAGACAAAGAATAATATTCTGAAATTTGAACTTTGAAGAAAACACAAGGAGTAGAATAGGATTCAAACTACGAAATTTAAATTCTGCATATTGTGGAGTCATCTTATCAACAATTATGTGCAGTGACATTCCATTTTTATGTCTTTTTGCATCTTTTTTGTCAAGCTGGAACTCTAATGCAAAAGCTACAAACTCAGAATGACCTTGTATCACTCCTTGACCTGTCAAGGTCCATAATGTTTTCAAGCATAATTTCAGGAATTTTAAATGAAATTTTCAAACTTATTTTTGACTCAATTATCTTTTATAAATAAAAGCAAATTTGGTCAATGCATATAAATCGAGATCACGAGTCATGGACTGTGCGAAAGCCAATTACGGTTTTTCCAAATAATTCCAGGTAAATACCATAATGATTTGTACAAGCAAGAATAGGTTCTGTCCACAACAACAACTCAAGTATAATATTTTTATATCTAAAAGAAATTACTCAAAAAAAGTTTTGCAACAGCCTCACAATTTACACAGTAGTTCTTTCTCAATATTCTTCTGTCTACAGGGGACAGTTACATACATCCATTTGTGTAATGGGAGTAAAAGTAAACCTCTATTGTAAATAAAGTTTGGTAGAGTGGGTTGTGTTTCCAACTTTGATGGAAATTTGACTTGTAAATACATTAGAAACCTGCAAGCACCTGGCCCATTCACGTGGCCTGTACACACAAGCATTGTGTTTATGAGAGCATGAATGCACTTTTCAAACATTGGTGGAAGTTGCCGATGCTGGCTTGCCTATTAATGGAAATGAGTGAGCTCATGCTAATGGCTACGACGATGTAACGTTCTTGTGCACACAGCCAAATTGACACACCACATACTCACTTGTATAAAGGCTGTGAATATGCAATGTGCTTCCCTTACAATGAATAACAAATAAAAATATTTTTAAAAAATATTATTTGTTTACACAAATATAAAAAAAATTGTCATTTGTGAATAAAAAGCAGTATGAATAATATATAAACATGAAATCCAATGACATTTACTGCTTCAGTTCTTTGTCATTTATTAAACAAAGTATGTTTTGTTGCTCTTAAATTAACTTTCACAACAACTATTTTTTCAAACACCTCATCAGGAAGTTATTTAATTTTTGAAAATGTGCCACTGTGACACATTAATAAAACATATTTCATATTTTCAAAGAGAAGATCGATGTATTATATCTCCTGAAATCATCTGTTTCACTATAACATTACAAGACTTTCAAATAACAATCTTCTTTGGCAAAAATTGAGGAATCACCAAGTCCACTGTACTGCTAATAACTGTATTATGATTTCACTTTAACTTCAAATTCTAGATTACATTAAAAAAATTCTTTTTATAATTTAATTGACATTTCTTTGGGTATTATATGTCTACATTCAAATTGTGTGTAAGATGTTGCTGCAATAATTGCATTATTGTAGAAAGGCGAGAAAGGTCATCTCAACACTTTAACGATAATAAAGTTGTCAGCGCGCTGCAATATAATGAACCTTTTTTTTTTGGGTACTCAGTGTCTTTCCAAAACTTGTCAATTTCAAAACTCTGTGTAATTGGACTGATGCATATCTATACGAAAAACTAATCCATCGAAACTAATGGAGAGCTTACTCAGAACTAGCCCTAAACATTTTCAGGTAACTTTGCACACCCAGCAGCCAAGAAATGTTTCACTAGACTTTAAAGCGTGTTGATGTTAGTCATTAGAAACCACTGAATTCTTACTTTGTTCACTCAAGCACTGAGTCAGTTAAATTGGGTCATTTCAGAAATGTAATTGCTAAGGCTGTCCACCAAAGGAGTATTTATATGTTGCATTCATTGCACTGTAAGACATGTACAACTATGCTCAACCCATAGGTTGGTCTGAATACCGGATTTGCTTTAATAGGCACCATGGTGTGCCCTTGATTTCCTCCCACCTCTGAACCCACTAGTGCAGTCAGTTAAGAGCAGGGCATACAGTTCAACATGCACTTCAAAATGTGGTGCAACTTGACTTGGTACTTTACTCACTGTTACAGATGAGAGAACGAATAAGTTGCAGGAAAAAAAAAAAAAAAAAAAAAAAAAAAAAAAAAAAAAAAAAAAAAAAAAAAAACTAACGGACCAACAGGGAATCAAACCATTTCAACTTCCTACTTCCTACTATGGAACTTATCCTACTGGTCCACTGAGGCACATTTATGAACAAACCATTAACAAGTTATTTATCAAACAGAAACTGCTGCATTGGAAAAAGGAAACGAGCACTAGTTATAGAATTCTCTACACGTAACAAAAACAAAGAAATTAAGGTGAAATTTGATGTTATTCTTTCCTGAAGTTAGGAATAATTTATTGGCAAAGACATTTGCTTGAATGATCATCTTATTCAAATAATTATCTAGACAGAATTTATCTGAATAATGCCCACCTCTGCTTACCACTAAGCATTGCATTTTCTTCCCGTTTCACACCAGTACAGTTAAAAGTATCAATTTAACGAGGCCTATTATTTAAAATGCTTTTACTCACGAGAGCTGTTTACAGTATATGGTTGCTGAACTGAACTTTTGTTAATTATTAGCTGCAGACTGAACGCAAGAAATATTTCATCAGCTATTCATTCATGCAAATTTGTAGATTCATAGCTAAATCAGTGACGTTCAATAACGTTCAGTACTGGATTATCTTTTTAATTTTCATTATACACATACTCAGTTACTGTGGTAATATCTGATGAATCTCAGATATACAGCATACACTTTTTCTATAGAAAACACAGAAAATTGACAGCTACAAAGAAATTCTAATTTTCATTGCATCCCAACTCTTGCTGAGCCCATTAGTGCTGCTACATTATGACACAGCTGTAGACTCCATGTTTCCTTGGCTGCAGGGCAGTGCCCCTCAGTGACCATGCATTCACGTGATAGCGTGTGTGGAAACCGCTGGATGCAGGCTTCTGCAATGAATGCACAGCGAGTGGTAGGGAATGCTTGTCACACAGTTTCACCTTGACGACACAGTGCTCTAGGGCACATTTCAGTCTGTCAACATGCCTTGCATGGTCAATTCAAGCTTACTCTGTACATGCATTATTAGTAGTTGCCTCCTGAATTGACATAAGACACACAACTTACAGAGTAAGTGTGCATGTGCCAATTATGAACAACCAATAGCTATGAAGCCTTCTCAGTCAAATGAGGCATCTCTGGTATCTGTAGACACATCAGTGTTCATGCCCAACACACACACACACACACACACACACACACACACACACACACACACACACACACACACACACAAAGAAAAAGGGGGGGGGGGGGAGAGAGCGAGAGAGCGAGAGAGAGAGAGAGAGAGAGAGAGAGAGAGAGAGAGAGAGAAGAAGAAGAAGAAGAAAATGTTGAAAAGGTAGGTAATGATTAGATTTAACTGTTGGTTAAGTATAGAATCAATTGCTGAATCTGTAGGAATGGGCAAAGAAGGCATAGGGCAAATTTCACATAACCAATTTAAATGAGAAAACATTCCACTTATACTTTGCGACAAGACGATGATATGTGTTGTAGTACCTACCTGCAGTCAACAACACTAACTGATGACATATTAGGTACCACTAGAAGAATGTAACAGATCTGTGACAAACTGGGAGGGTTTTATTTTAGGTACCATTTCTTTTTCTGCTCTGTTTATTTATTTACTCGTAGTGATATACGTTACACCAAGAGCTTGTTTTGGCATTTTGCCATTATCAAGTGTACCTGCAAATATGGTATATTGGTGACGACATACTACTCCAAGACATACAAATGATCCCTCAGCCACTAAACAACTTGCACCCTAACATAAAATTCACAATGGAAATAGAGCAAAACAAACTGATAACCATTATAGATCTAAAAATAGGCAATAACTGCCACCATTGAAGGAAATTACAGTACATAGAAAAACAACTATGATTGATACTATCATAAGCAAAAACTTTTGGCCCCCGATTTCGCATACATATGCATATTTCAAATCAATGTTTAATTTTAAATTTACCTGTCGATAATAAGGTGATACAAAATGAAACACAAATGCTACAATACAAAGTGAGACAAAATGACTTCAATCCAAAAATAGTGCTGAAATTATATGAACAGCACACAAAACCAAAAACATATGGCATACCTAAAGAAATAACAATAAAAAGAGAAGGAAAAAAAATCACAGATAAACTTACCTATGTTACAACATCAGACATAGGCCAAATATTGGGAAAGATGAACAACTTGTTTGAGAAAACAAAAATAAAATTAGTGTTTCAAAGGCCAAAATATGGTCAACAAAAAATAATACCTCCACATTTTCAAATCCAGAAGCCAACAAACTTTCTTGTGATGATTCCAATAACTTTTATTTAAGACAAACAGGCAGGAATTTTGGAATCAGATTTAAGGGACACATACAAAACTGTGAAAGCAACCAAGCCACATTTTACTTGCAATTAAAAAGCCAAGAACATGAAGCAGAAAATATTGAAAATACCCTAAAAATTGTGATTCTTGAGTTTCTCCCAGCATATTTGATAATAAAAATATCCACGGGTGTACTGCCAGTCTACAGTGTCCAACGGGCACAATATTTCGGCGATCATACATGTCGCCATCATCAGGTGAACTGACGGACTGAGCTCCTGTCAACGTGACGGCACGGAGATCCATACGCCATGGCTGCTCAGAGGGAGCTGGGTTAGGTCGTGGTGGCGGCCGATTTAAATACCCTCCACCCGCAGTGCACTCCCTCCGCTGTCCGTGCCCCGCGCCATGGCGCCGCAGTGGAACAGATTGCGACGGCATCTGAGATGACGTTGGAGTGATGGCTCTGCCCGCCGTGGTTGTCACAACTATACGTTTGCTCGATTTACTCTTGATTAACCCAATCGCTGGTTCCCAAGCCTTGCTAAGATTATAGCCAGAGTCACGGTTTATGAGGTCATCATTGGTGCGAATTTCAATGGCCTCTCTAACAACGGTGTCCCAGTATCTCGACATCTGTACCAGAATCCTCATGCGCTCAAACTCCATAGCGTGATTTTCCGACAAACAATGTTCAGCGACCGACGACTTGCTCAGTTACATCAGTCGAGTGTGCCTCTGGTGTTCATGGCATCGATCCTCGATGGTACGCATCGTCTGACCAATATACGACTTGCCACATTGACACGGAATCTGGTACACGCCGGCCTTCCTCAAACCAAGGTCATCTTTGGCGCTCGCCACCAGTGCACGAGTTTTATTCGGAGGACAAAACACAGTTCCGACCCAGTGTTTCTTCAAAATGCGGGCGATTTTCCCCAAGAGTGCGCCTGTATATGGAATAAACGCAGTGCCTACCTTCTCCCTCATCATTTCATCGATCTCCACAGGTCGTGCTGTAGTAGTTGGGCGGAAAGCACATTGAATCTGCCACTCAGAGTACCCATTTTTTCGAAATACAGTTCTCAGATGTTCCAATTCCTGGGGTAGATTCTCTGCGTCAAGAGATAGTGCGTACCCTATGTACTAGAGTTTTAAGTACCCCATTCCTCTGTGAAGGGTGGTGGCAGCTGTCTGTGTGCAAATGCAGATCAGTGTGCATTGTCTTCCGATACACCCCATGACCTAGGGTGCCGTCAGCCCCCCCTCAAGGACGCAGATTTACTGGAGGGTGACGCTAAGAAATTGTTACCCCAAGGTCCAGTACCACCTGGACTATATGGACTCCTGAAGGTTCACAAAGAGGGGGTACCATTACGCCCCACTGTCAGCAACATCAGGGCACCTACATATTTGTTGGCCAAATACCTGACGGGAATATTAAGTCCTTATGGGTATATGTGTGTGTGTGTGTGTGTGTGTGTGTGTGTGTGTGTGTGTGTGTGTGTGTGTGTGTCTATCAACATACCAATGCCTTCATTTGGTAATTTACATCATCTTTGTTTATAGATATGAATGTTTTCCTCTATTACACACACACACACACACACACACACCATCTTCACAGGTACACTTGATAATGGCAAAATGCCGAAACGAAGTCGTTGTGTATCTTGCATCACTCCAAGTACTAAATAAATAAATAGAGCAGCAAAAAAAAGAAAAAGAAAATATGTTGTTCTTTGACCTTGTGCCCACTGGGCACATCGGTAAGGAAAATGGGAGTGCTTTGTTGACCCACATGGTATACAATGATCTCCACATGATCAATCTGGCCTCTAGATAACCATTATGCATTACAGTACAAACCCCCTCCCCACAACCATAGTGTATGAAGATGGCAGGCAAGGGAACACCTGGAATGGAACTTAGATACATGTTGTCAGGTTCTCTGCACTGACGAATACACAATTTGTCTGATACCTGTGCACAGAATATGGAGGTGGTAAGGAGGCAATGCGTGTCTCAGACCCATAGAAGCAGCAGGGATTATGTTTTGGCCTGTATCATGTATAGATGTCTGACACCTCTCACTGCTATCGAAGGTAATTTGGAGTCTAGTCAGTTGCGGGACAGGATCCTCTAATCTATTGTCCGACCCTCAACATTTCAGTGATGGTTTCATCTTTCAAGGTGACAACACACAAGCACAGCATGCCCATCCACTTAACATTTTATCCCAGGCCGCAGGAATTAACTGAAAGGAATGGCTTGCATCTACATCTGCACACATATGATTAATCTGCAATTCACACTTACATGTTTGGCACAGAGTTCACAGGCTCATTCTCACACTATTTCTCGACCATTCCACTCTCAAATAGCAAGCTGGAGAAATTAATATCTTTCCATGCAGTCTCTGGTTTTTCTATTTTAAGTACAATGGTCATTTCTACCATAATAAGTGGAAACCAACAAAATATTTCGGAATTTGAAAGAGAAAGTTTGTGACTGAAATTTCATGGAAAGATCTCAACACAACAAAAAACACTGTTTTAATGACTGCCACTGTAACACACTTACCACATCCACGACACTCAATGCTCTCTGACACTCCAGTGAGGTTAAGGATCCAATAATGTACAAAAACACTCCAGAAGGGGCAGGACAAACGTAGTTTAGGCAGTCTCATTAGTAGATTTGTTGGATCTTCAAAGTGCTTTCTGCTAATAAAATGTACCCTTTTGTCCAAAAGACCTACAATATTTTCTATGAGATGTTTTTAATTTAAGTTGTCCATAATTGTAATACCTAGGTATGTAGTTGAACTGACAACCATAAAACTTGGTGTGGTTTAATGTATAACCAAAATTTAATGAATTTATTTAGTACTCTTATGGCAGACGTCACACCTTTTATTTTAAGGGTTGCAATTTACTTTGATCTTCTGATGATGTAATTTGCAAACAATCTAGGAGGCCAGCTCAGACTCTTCTGAATCATTTATATAGATGAACAATAGCAGAGAGCCCACAACATTTCATTGGGGAACCCCAGGTATTACTTTGGTCTCACTAAATGACATCCTGTTAGTTACTATAAACAGTTACCTTTCTTATAGAAAGTTACGAAACCAGTTACACAATGAAGACAATGTTTCACACACATGCAATCTGATCAGGAGCTGCTTGCAAGTAACAGTGTCAAAAGCCTTCAGTGAATGTAAAAAGATGGAATCCCTATGAATACCACTCATTACTTCATGTGAATAAAGAGCCAGTTGTGTTTCACAGGAACTTTAGCTGTGTTTTATACTGTGTTAGCCATCTTGTGCAGATTTGCACTTGTTATACTCCACATTTCATGTCGCTGGTAAAGACTGTCGTCTTTCCAGCAGCTAGAACCTGATAGTATCGAGAATGACCTTGCACTACTGAACTCTGGCGCCTCTCAAATAACCGTTCAATGTAGCCTGACATACATAGGGAAGGTAGCATTTATTGTTTGGACTGCTGCTGTGATCATCTGCACACTCAATTACTGGTCTAACAAGTCAGCAATCACAGAGCACTATCTACAGGAAAATTCTGCTATGGGTGTCACAATACTCCGACTATGCAGCATTACAGCAAGTAAGAGACCAACTGATCAACCCTGACAGCAGCTAAAACCTTAATAAGGTATGGGAACCCACTAGCAGACACCTCTCCAGTGTGCATTTTCAGATGGAAACTGTGGATGGAGCAGAGTATCATAGGGGTAGGGGGAGGAGTGACATACTATGTGGAAGGAGAAGAGAGAAATACAATTTGAAGGGTTATGGCAGTCAGTTCACAACATGCTATATAGATTAATGTAGTCACATGCTGAAATAGTGCACTCACTGGACATAGAGATATGGCTCTACACTTATGAATTATTTTGTGATAAATTATGCTGGGCGAAACTGCACAGTCAAACTTAATCAACAGATTTCAAAGGACTATCTTAGGTATCTCTTTGGCTCACTGTTCTCAAAATAACTAAATACATCTCTTTTTGCCTAGTAATGTACTGGTCTGGAAGCAATAGTGAACCTCTTTGGCACTGCCATGATTTTATTGAATTGTGCTCTGAAAAGAGGCCCACTCTATCTAATATTGTGTCTCATTCCCTCCTTTTCAAATCTCTGGAACATCTGGTCAGACATTAAGGTCTTTCAAAATGAAGTTCATAGCCTAGTGACTAACTGCACTGTAAAATTTGTCCTATGTCCCAATCTACCACTACCTACACCAGCCCCATTACTCGCAAGACTTGCAACATCCCAGGGAACAGCTAGCATCTCACATCAGATTACGTGAAGCTACTGTTTAGCCTTCAATATTTTTATGCCAATTAAGAAATTGTCAATAATCATGAATGGACACAAATATAAAGAACACAGAGGCGAACACACAATAACTTGTTTCAAATTAACTGCTGAAACTGTGGTGCCCATAATACTACAGGTGCCACTTTGGTTCTCTCCCTCAATGCTATTTCCTCAGAGCTTTCCAGATGGGAACTTATCCCAAACATACAAACCTACTCTGCTACATACAGTTGCTTCTCTTCATTCCCATGGCCTTATTTTCCTTTTTCTAGTCTTTTGTTAACATTTTGTGTATATTATTATTATCCTCTTCCTCATTTTTCCTACGTTATTTACAAGAACTTCATGATGTATTTACACTCATCTCTGACTTGTCTACTACTGTCTCCCTGTCCAGATCTTACGGCTTGCGAACCTATATGAAGACTGTAATCCAATTTTCCCTCTCCCCTCTCATGCAGCCTACTAGTGTTCCTTGGGTTGGCACACACATTATTTCTTCTTCTGACTTCCCCCTATACACAAGTTTTATTAGTTTCTTTTCCCTCAGTTGTTTCCTCTATTCTCCTAGAAGGAAAGTTTGATTCCACAAGCTAGCAATTTTATGTCTTTGTACTTGTTTACTTCTACTACTTGGTGAACAGATTTTCACTACTTATATTACTATACAAATATTTTTAGTTTGAGTGACAATTTATACTATAATATGGACATATTTAAATTGGTTATAAAATATCTTATAAAAATATTTTTAAAATCATGGCTCTGAATTGTGTTCGATGATAAAGATTCATAGGTGAAATTTCCAGTAAATTCAATTAAGATACTATGAATTGGCATCATTAAGGAGCAATATGGTTGCTTATAGCTGAAGCCTGTAATACATGGAAAAGTCGAGAGACTTACAGACATATATTCTTCCTGTGCAGCATTCACAACTGGACGAGGGAGGGAGGGAGGGAGGGAGGGAAATTATAGTGGTATTCAAAGTATTCTCTACTACACACCACGACGCAGCTTGTCGCTTATTAATGTAGATATAGGAGAATAAAATTGTTTTCTACTCCTTTTGCTCCTGTTTGGTAAACTAGGTAGAATTTTCAGAAACAAGCTACTGATGTGTCCAACATACAAAGTTAACAATCGATGTTTATTACAAGCTTCGATTCATGGCAATGAGACAAGCATTGGTGAAAACCATTCAAACTGTGGCTTTTCCAGTGAACAATCGAGAGATGTATGATGTTCATTACTAGCAGAGGCAGGAAAACAAATAAATGGACCAGGATGCAAACTTGAGCTGAAGACAATTACAATTGTAATGGATATAAAATGGAAGTGAATTGTGAACTGTCGTTTATTCATCTCATGACGTACATCTGCAAACCATTTGGTTAGAGTACAGGAAACATGACAGAAGTTTACATTATAGTTAACAATAATTTTTACAGTAATAAAGAATGGCAGTTAAATAATTTTTCTTTGAAACAACTACATACACTTATTAAAATGTGTAACATGTTTTACCCAGCTCAAATTGCCAGTTTCTCCTGCTGAATTCATTAACTGAGTAATAACACTTCTGTATCAGTGTCTCGTATAGTTTTCTTTTCAGGGGACCCAACTTCACATGCATTAACCTGTTTTATTCTAATTTACTATAAATTTTCATTCCCAAATATGAGGAGTCTATGCATACAATTTGAGTTGGGAGGGTTGGAAACACACTGTTTTCTTTGTTTCTTGCATCATTTGTATGAACAAAATGTTTTTTGGTAAATAATTTCCATCAGGTGTATGAGAAGATCCAATAGTAGTCATATAGTCAGACAAATGCATAGTCACTGGGAACAGGAAGTACTTTGCTGGACTCTAAGAGAAACAAGAAAATCGAGGTGATAACCTAATAGAAAGTTGGTAGATAACGTTAGAAAACATGCATGGAAGTGTATAGCTGAAGACTGGTGCCTGGAGAAGTCTGCAGGTGGTTTTTACTCAGCAGTGGGAGTCGCCTTCTAGCAAATGGTGGTAATGGCCTGGATAGAACAAATCATCAGTAAACCATCTGGTGCAAGCAGAGGAAAATAGACTCTCACCCTTATTACAGATGATCTCTCTCACCCTGGGGAGTGACCTACACTTCCTCTTTGAATTTCTCCAACCTATCATTCTCTCTTTCTCAAGGACGTGAATATTAGTTCAAAGGCTAGGATGTGTTACAGCTACTTGTGTGCGTATGCGTGTGCGCGTGCGCGTGCGGGCGCGCGCGCGCGTGTGTGTGTGTGTGTGTGTGTGTGTGTGTGTGTGTGTGTGTGTGTTGGCAGTACTAATAGAGTGCTGACCAGCAATGCTGACTAAGAGAGCAGTAACACAGAAACAATATTGTCTCTGTACTGTTATGCATGTGTTTGTGCCATGCGTCAATCTGTTATAAGTGATATACTAGGCATAACACTGGCATCAGCAACCACCAAAAATGTAATGGAATGAACCACTGACTTTTAACATGCAGATGTCATAAATTATCCCACCAGCACAATGTTCTATTTGTATAGCTGACCAGCTTCCATGTTGCCAGTGTCAAAGGTGGTGAGCCTAACACACACAGGTTTGAGAATTCAATAACGTCACTGCAGCACCTGTGTCGACCTGTAGGCAGAGTATTTGGTGAAAACAGTTAACTGAGTAAACAACTTGGGATGGGTCATGAGCACTGGAATCACAAAGTTTATGTCCATATCCATATCCTGGATAACCTTTGGCAAATGACACATGGAGGTGACGTGGCCTTTCTTCTGGCAAGAATTACAAGTAGCCCAGCACTTAGGGCACACCAAACATTCATGCTGGGCAAAACAAAGGACGAGACAGAAACAGAGAACACAGACACTGGCACTGTGGCAGTTGTGGCAACTTGGTCTTGCCTCCGTCTGCTCAGTGCTAGGTCCACATGTTTACCACTGCCACTGCAGCTTCCTTGTGCAAGCTATCTGTCATCCTAGTGGGTACATCTTGTGACACTACTGCCACATCGACTCACACTTCAATTTGATCATCTGCGGACCAAGAAACTTCTACCAATGGGCAGTTTTCACAGAGTAAAGACTTCTGGCAAGTTTCCTTGTCCACAGCTAAACAGATAATTGCAACACACACCTTAGAGTCTGCATACGAGTAACTATGGGCATCAGTAATGAACTGACACTTATGGTGAAGGCTGTGAAGTTTGGCTGCCCAGGCCCTGTATAATTGGTTTGTCCCCTTGGGACATTGGTAGAATTCAACAATTCAGCTTTTGCTGCTATGACATGGGTTCATTTGTGATGGTAGTTGGACAATAAACTGCACATGTGATCAGATGTAAGAGCTGCTGTTTCTTGTAAAGAGTCAAGCTGACACAGTACCTGATACACCTTAGGTGGAGTCCACAAGAGGAATAAGGCTTTGCACAAATTCGAGTCTGTCACACTAAAAGCCAAAAAATGCTGTCAGAGTCTTTCTCTTAAGCTTCCCGATCCCCAGCTGAATTATCACATGGAGGAAAAAGGGTGAATAGGCCAGAGGAATGGTACCCTGCCTGTTAATGGAAGCCAATACAGTTGCCACTGCCAAAGTAAGCTGTTCAATCATGGCCGGTAGAGACGCGTCCATAAATGGCTAAACTTGACAAAACCACACTTAAAGACTGCAAACCACTTCAAACTCGTTGTGAACATGTAGTAACCAAGTAGTATACGAAATAGATCTAAGTAACACAAATATGTCTTTATTCATAAACTTCTGAACAGCAATGGAAATAAGCCTCTTGTGGCTCCACACGTACAAAGACAAATGAATCACACAGAAGGTGCAACATAGGCAATTCACAGAATAACTGATGTGAGCAGTACAAACTAAAAGAACATAATGAGAGTGAGTCAGCACTGTTTTGTGCATATATAGGAGTGAGCTGCCTGTAGAAAGTGCGGCAGAGACTGTGCCGAGTGCATGCCTCCTACAGGTGGCTTCTAGTGGCTGGACTGCACTGACACAGTTGGCGACTGATTTAAGTACACAGGTTTAGTGACACTACACTTGGTGCACATTTGGTGCACATGCAATCACATGCGCTCCCCCCCCCCCCCCCCCCCCCCCCCCCCCGCCCACTCCCCTTTCCCCCAGACACACACTCAAAGTAGTAGGATAGATCTCCTTGAAAGTATTATCTTCAATGAAAAACAATTAGGAATGCACCATGACTAGGTAAAATTGACTGAATGTGGGGAAGGTGTTGCAGCAGAACTGAGAAAAACAACAAATATTCTGCACAGACATGCAACTGCCTGCCCAGTCTCCACTGTAGGAAGCAGTGCCAGGGCCAATTGTCAACACTGTACACTTGCTTGCCCCCCCCCCCCCCCCCCAACTTATGGCACCACCGTGCACAGTATGTGACTGCACATGCCATCATGTTGACTGACATTTGTAGCAACACTGACCTCTGCCCATTTGTGGAAAGTCAGGTTGCAATGTTGATCAACAAACATCATGCTACAGTAGCACAGACAATGATTGCAGATCTGTCTTGCCACAATGAATAATGACACATGCCATCATGTAAATAAACGAAAAGTGATTCTCTTGTGTATGTGAAAGTGAAACATCGTTTTCTCCAATTTTTGTTTTGTTGATTTAATATTTCTTTTTAATTTTCAGCAGGCTATTAAAAATAACAATGTTAATAAACAGTATGTAAAATGATAATTTAATGATGAATCAGATTCAGTATGATGCTTTTCTAAAGATATAGTAGTAGTACCTTCAGTATTATGAGTAAGATGTTCGTACAATTTATGTACTGACGAAGTAATATAAAAAATCAATTTCTTTTGCTTTAATAATTAACCCTGGTGTTATTAGCTGCTAAAATTTCTTGATGAAGAGACCTTGCTTTTTGTGTATATTATGTTGATCTATTTGATGCCTTTATACATATGTATATAACGTTCATGAGGCATTACATGATAAATGGGAATGTGTGAACTGTAGATAGATGTCTTATGATAGTGCAATAGTAGTGCAAGTTTAATATCATGTTAATTTATAGAAATTATATTTTTTTGACCTGAGGGCTTTTCTTGCTCTTTTTGTTTTTCAAAATTTTGGAAAAAAGATTTAGAGGCACAATGTAGGATTACAATAGCAAGACGAACGTGCTTTTACAGCTCTTTGGATTATGCTTAGGAAATGTAGTTGAGGCTAGCAAGCCAAATGGAGTAAAGAATGATTGTTGGAAGTTAGACTCACACCAGAGTGCTGAGTGAATGAGAAGAGAAAAAGCATGTGTGTGTATTTGACATCTGGCATTAAAACTAAATGTTCAATGAAACAAAAGGCTTTGTTTTAACTGTTGTTCCCTTATGCTCTCCCTGAAACTCTGTACAACCTCTGGTTTAGTCAGTTTATCCAGGTCCCATCTCCTTAAATTCCCACCTTTTTGCTGTTTCTTCAGTTCTAATCTACAGTTCATAACCAATAGATTGTGGTCTGAGTCCACATCTGCCCCTGGAAATGTCTTACAATTTAAAACCTGGTTCCTAAATCTCTGTCTTACCATTACATAATCTATCTGATACCTTCTAGTATCTCCAGGATTCTTCCATGTATACAACCATCTTTTATGATTCTTAAACCAAGTGTTAGCTATGATTAAGTTATAATGGTAAGACAGAGATTTAGGAACCAGGTTTTAAATTGTAAGACATTTCCGGGGGCAGATGTGGACTCTGACCACAATCTATTGGTTGGAGTGAAAGGCTATTTGCAATTTGTACAGAAACCGGATGGCAGTTATGAGAGTAGAGGGGCATGAAAAGGAAGCAGCAATTGGGAAGGGACTGAGACAGGGTTGTAGCCTGTCCCCGATGTTATTCAATCTGTATATTGAGCAAGCAGTAAAGGAAACAAAAGAAAAATTCAGAGTAGGTATTAAAATCCATGGAGAAGAAATAAAAATGTTGAGGTTCGCCGATGACATTGTAATTCTGTCAGGGACATCAAAGGACTTGGAAGAGCAGTTGAACGGAATGGATAGTGTCTTGAAAGAAGGATATAAGATGAACATCAACAAAAGCAAAACAAGGATAATGGAATGTAGTCAAATTAAGTCGGGTGATGCTGAGGGAATTAGATTAGAAAATGAGACACTTAAAGTAGTAATGGAGTTTTGCTATTTGGGTAGCAAAATAACTGATGATGGTTGAAGTAGAGAGGATATGAAATGTAGACTGACAATGGCAAGGAAAGCGTTTCTGATGAAGAGAAATTTGTTAACATCGAGTACAGATTTGAGTGTCAGGATTTCGCTTCTGAGAGTATTTGTATGGAGTGTAGCCATGTATGGAAGTGAAACATGGACGATAAATAGTTTGGACAAGAAGAGAACAGAAGCTTTCAAAATGTGGTGAATGCTGAAAATTAGATGGGTAGATCACGCGACTAATGAGGAGGTATTCAATAGAATTGGGGAGAAGAGGAGTTTGTGGCACAACTTGACAAGAAGAAGGGACTGGTTGGTAGGACATATTCTGAGGCATCAAGGGATCACAAATTTAGCATTGGATGGCAGCGTGGTGGGTAAAAATCGTAGAGGGAGACCAAGAAATGAATACACTAAGCAGATTCAGAAGGATGTAGGTTGCAGTAAGTACTGGGAGATGATGAAGCTTGCACAGGATAGAGTAGCATGGAGAGCTGCATCAAACCGGTCACAGAACTGAAGACAACAACAACACCAGATATTACATTACACAAAATATTACATGACACTTAATATTTTTAATTTTTTGTGGGGTTGGGGAAATTACCCACTTACTATATCCAAAGATTCATTTAATGAATAGAAGGAGTTGCCATTCAGAAATTCTTTTAATTTACTTTTAAATGCTATGTGGCTACCTGTCAGACTTTTGATGCTATTAGGTATGTGACCAAAGACTTTTGTGGCAGCATAATTTACCCCCTTCTGAGCCAAAGTTAGATTTAACCTTGAGTAGTTGTAGCCATGCACACTGCTATTACTTTTGAATTCATTTGGATTGTTAATAACAAATTTCATAAGTGAATATATATATTGTGAGGCTACAGTGAAGATCTCTAGCTCTTTAAATAAGTGTCTGCAGTATGATTTTGGATGTGTTCCAGCAATTATTTTGATTACATGCTTTTGTGCAATGAACACTCTTTTACTCAATGATGAGTTATCCCAGAAGATGATACCATACAAAAGCAGAGAATAAAAATAGGTGAGATAAACTAATTTACTGAGATGAATATCGCCAAAATTTGCAATGACCCCAATAGTGTAAGTAGCTGAACTCAAACGTTTCGGCAAAACTTCAGTGTGTTTTTTCCAGTTCAACCCCCCTCATCAATGCATACACCTGGAAATTTTGAATATTCTACCTTAGCTACCGATTTCTGATCAAAGTCTATATTTATTAACAGTGTCATTCCATTTACTGTGTGGAACTGTATGTACTGTGTTTTGCCAAAGTTTAATGAGAGCCCATTTGCAGGGAACCACTTAATGAGTTTCTGAAAAACATCGTTTACTACTTCACCAGTTAATTCTTGCCTGTTGGGTGCGATAGCTATACCTTTATCATCAGCAAAAAGTACCAGCTTTGCATCTTCCTGAATATAGAATGGCAAGTCATTAATATGTATTAAGAACAACAGAGGACCCAAGGCACCCGATTCTTGATTGTTCCCCAGTTTGAGAAACCACCAGTTTTTTGCATATTATGTGAACAGCTTATTTCAACTTTCTGCACTCTTCCAGTTAGGTATGATTTAAACCATTTGAGTGCTGTCCCACTCATACCACAGTACTTGAGCTTATCTAGAAGTATTCCATGATTTACGCAATCAAAAGCCTTTGATAGATCACAAAAAATTCCAATGGGTGACTTCCAGTTACTCAGAGCATTTAATATTTCATTAGTGAAAGTATATATTGCATTTTCCGTTGAAAAACCTTTCTGGAAACCAAACTGACATTTTGTTAAAATTTTATTTTTACAAAGGTATGAAGCTACTCTACAATACATTACTTTTTCAAGAATTTTGGATAAGGCAGTCAGAAGAGAGATTGGGCAGTAGTTGTTGACATCAAGCATATCCCCTCTTTTATGCAGTGGTTTAACAATGGCATACTTCAGTCTATCTGGGCTTGGGTACCTTCAGTCATGCACAGCTTACACTAGCGGTAACACAACACACATTGGCAAAGGTAGCAGCACAATATGTAACACACTTTCAGCTTTGTATTTTACTTGCAGACCTTTTTGATTTTTTGTCCTTGTGTGCAAATACCACATATTGTTTTACATATACGTTGTAACATTTACTTTCAATCAAAACGCTTCTGTCTCAAATACATAAACAGGAGAAAATCTGAATAGTTACATGGTAGCCAGGTGGAAGTGTTTGATGGTCTCGAATTCCAACTGAAATAATTATGGTTTGTGTCCCATTGACACCAATTTTTTTTTCAATTACTGTTTGCTGATATGCTGCAAGCGTAAAATGAGTATAACTGAGCTATGATGTACATAACACACTGCCCCACAGGTGGTTATATGCCGAACAGTCATATATTGCCAAAGTGTCTCAGCATATGCAGGTCAAGAGAGATGACATCCTGGCACTCACTCATCCAGTACAATGGTTTCAGCATGTGTGAACTGGCAGTAATGTACAGTGTTCAATCTCGGTGTGCCCAGAAGTGTATAAAGTGGTGGCATGAGACAAGAGTAATTGGCCAGCTTTCAGGGTCAGGCTAAGAAAGGTGTTGACATCTTGGCAAGACAATGTGTTAATTGACAACCATACAGAATGTTTATTTTTACATACTGTGCAACTGATGAATGAGACCAACTGACTGGATGTTTGGAAGCCATTTGCAACTATTTATGGGATGGTGGCGTTTGATCCCAAAGAGCTGCTAATAAAGAGGACCTCTCTGCTGATCACAGAATTCACAGGCTTGCCTTCACTGAATCGAATGTAGACTGTGACTGGCAGCATGTCATATGAATGAGGGTCTGGTGATGGTCTACAGGCCACAGGGAGCACATTACAATCCACAATATGTGGCACAACATTCGGAGTTGGTTGCATCACAGTCTTAAGCTACAGGTGGATGCCATCAAAAGAGGTATGAATACTTCATCAAATTTATGATCACTTCACCATGGATCAGTATGTGCACATCATGAAACATACCACAGTGCCAAGTGTGACGATACACTATCCCAAGGGAGTGATTCAGTTCCAGCAGGACCTCTCACTGGTTCACATAAGTAGAATGGTTCAGCAATGATTTACGCAACAGGTTGACATTGATCTGATCAACAGGCCTGTTAATGCACCAGACTTGAATGCCACTGAAAATTTGTGGCACAAACTGAAGTTTCAGATGAACTTACACCAGCTGACACCCTCTCAACACACAACTGACCAACTGTGGGACCTAGTGATGTATAAATGGGAGAATCACACAGATGACAAGAGATATTTCCAGATGCTGACTGCCTCCATGTTTCTTCAGATGAAGTGGGTAATTGTTGTCAGTGGAGTGTGGACCTCTTACTAGCCTAATCCCTGATGTGAAACTTTCCTCGTTTCACCCTTTACTCCACTTTGTATTAACATATTTGATTCAACTGTATGTTAACTGGAAATCTATGTGAAATCTTTGTACTACAGATTTTATTCATTGAATTCATGCTACAAACCCTAAAATAATAATCTTTCCTTCTTTACCGTCTCTCCAACATTTTCTGCATTTATTGTGCAAAAGTAGTGCACTCATTGCATGGAGAAGCTTCTTTCAAGTTCACATCCTTCAAAATCAGAAGGATCGCACTCCATGCACTGTGCCCGTTTCTCTATGTTAGTCTTCAGAGAAATGGCCACTAGAGAATATGCATTAAGAGTCTTCTTCTTCTTCCACAAATTGCACATCCGAAGCACTGTTCCCAATTAAATTTGTACCAGACTTCGAATGACTGAAAGGTTTGTTTCCTGTGTTTCTGTATTTTTCCTTTTCAAGAATAAAAATTTTCACTTCTGTCTCCTTTGATTCTGCTGCAGCTTGCTTCTCTTTGAATTGCTTCAAATGTTCCCTGCATGGAGATGATGTTAACTACTTCACAGGTTCATAACATGCTGATTTTACTAGAGCTGGTGGCTCTTGACCAAACTTTGATTTTGGGAGCTGGCTGAATACCATCTGGACTCTCATTCACTCTGCTGTTTGCATCTTGTAAGTCAAACTCTTGGTAAACTTTAAAATAATTATTTCTAAATATAAGGTGTGCCCAGCTGAAAAGGAGATATGTGCTATAGAAGTGGTGTACATAATCCCAGTGGGTGAATGTGGTTACTGAGAGACAGTGTGGTGGCAAATGCAGTTGCACAAGGAGAGTTAAAGGTTCTGTAGCAACTTCCTCACTTCTGGAGAGTTATTTCCCAATTTGTTGCATGATTGATTCCTCATTAAAAGCACAAAAGGCAGTAATCCAATTTCTTTGCACAGAAGGGGAGCATGCATCACAAATTTAATGCAAAATGAAAGAGATGTATGGAGAGCAGTGACGCACACGATGCACAATTTTCCAGGATATCAGCATTTGCAAGGAGAAATGTGTGACAAAGAAGACACTCGAGCTCCTTCAAAAATTTTGATGAGAGGTCCTGAAATATGTTCCTCACAGTCCCAAATCTACCCATGTGATCTGCACATCTTTGGTTCTTTAAAACAACCTCTGAAATGCTAGAGGTTCACCTCTGTCAGCAACTGAGGAGTTTCTACACTGAAGCCACCTGCTCCCTTCCTACATTATGGGATCGGTGTATGAGTGTCAGTGATCATTATGTATAGTTGTACTGTTCCACATGAATAGTAATTAAAATACTGTTATTAAAATTTATTTACATATATCTGTAATAGCCTTTTGATTTGGGCACACATTTTTGGCTATTACATGGGAGAGTCCCATTTTACATGGGCCATTTGCAGAATTTTCCATTGTTACTGCTCTCAATAACTTCATAATCAAACAAGAGGCTATTATGTAACCTGGGTTATTTGCCCATCAAGTTTCTATTTCTGAGAGAGAATGCATTTTAAACAGCACCACGGATTTCACACAAGAGGTTGCATTTTATGCATAGAATGGTGTAAAAGCAGATGATGTGGGAAGAGTTTTCTCTTGCTTTGTCTGTTACACAACTGTGATACAATGACCATCGAGTATTAGCACAACAGGATCACCACCAAATGGCTTCACAAAGTTCACAAAATTGAGAAACCACATAGTAAAAATATGAGTCTGAATCTGGGTATTAGGGTAGCAAGCTGAAGTTATCCTAAATTGAGATAGTGTGTCATACAGCATATTAGAATACCGATAGTGTTTCATATTAGAAATAAGTCATCTTGATAAAAGTCTAATCTCATAGTTATGCTGTTTAGTTTGGAGGAGAATTCATTATAGCAAATGAAATAGTACTTTCCAAAGCATATAATTATATGAATACTGTTGCAACAGCTCCTCAAAGTTTTCTAAAATTAAATTCACATTACAGTAAGGCAAAGCACAGTGCATTCCATCATCTGGCGTCTGCAGTTTCGTACCCACAGACCACCAAAATTATTAAGTTCTATTTTTGTTGAAAATTAGTGAGAAATAAACAAAAATTTCCATTAGAAAACCATATTGTACACTTGTCCTGTCAATAGGAAGGTTGTACAATTTCATACCTGCTTCTCTCTTTTGGATCATTAGACAAGTCCAACTGGATTTAATAAATATTGTCTGACGGTATTTGAAGGTCATTCAGACCCATTATGCTGAATGGCATATTTATAGTTTTACTCTAAGACATAATTTATGCACTCATTGTTATCTTCTATCCTGTTCTGTCCGCTACTTCTGTGGATAGTTTTATGCGTACAGATAAAACTTCTCATCAGCAACAATTTAATTTGAGACCAATTTTTTTCAAAAATGATAGTGATAGTGAATTTTAGTGTTCAAAAACCATTTTGACATAAACATTAGTGAGACAGAACATTTTCCTGTAAGTCTGAACGATTTAAAATCACTTACTCCTCAACATAATAATCTCCTCTCACTCCTATAAAATGAATTTCCTTAAATTAACTAAGATGAATTTTGTAAGTTTTGTGATACATATTTGTTAGTTTGTACTAAAATGATACTGTTAAAGATTACAAATAATATGCACAAGTGTTGTACACATCGAGACAAGAGAAGCTAAAGGCCATTGGCACCTACCATGAAATGGACATTAAAAATATTGGCTGGATGATGGAACCGACCTGCAATTCAGTGAGTAATGTTCAGTTGGTATTAATTTTCAATGTTGTGTATAGTATGTCTTACTGGTGTGATAGTACGTTGTTGCTGTAAACCAACATTGACCTTAAAAAGGTGAAGGTGTTGCCACTATTTGTAATGTAGCTGTACTTGCCAACAATGCTCAATGTAGGACTTTGCCAATTTTGTTTTGATAACAGTACTTTCCTGCTGTAGCACAGAAAGAAAACAATCAAAACTTTGTTTTGACTCCCTGAAAATTTACCTTAAAATTACTAGCACAGAGCTGCCAGCTTATAAAAATCATACACAATGAGTATCACAAATGTAATGTCAAGCAAGACGAAGAGAAAAATTCTTTCATATTTACAATATTCAAATAAATATTGAGCATTACTTTAAAAAAAGTGGTGGATCACCAGTACTAAATGAAATTCTGCCAAAGATAATCACTTTATGAGTTTAAAGAAAAATGAAATTCGGTCAAAGACCATCACTTTATGAGTTCGAAGAAATATCTGAAATGTTCTCTTTTACATATAACTGACCTGATTATTATATCTTTTTCTATTCCACACATCAAAGCACCATTCTTCTGATACAGAACTGGTTTTTCTTGTACATTTAATTATCGTTAAGAGACATGAAAATGCAAAGCGGGAACATTGTGTTACATACTGAATTTCATATTGTACTAAGGATTTTTAGTCAATATAAATAAATGTGAGATTAGTGAACAAAGCTAAAAGGTAATATTGTACTGATTTACAGTAATGTAAGAGGAGCATCACAAGTATTGTGTGTGTGTGTGTGTGTGTGTGTGTGTGTGTGTGTGTGTGTGTGTGTGTGTGTGTGTGTGTGTGTGTGTGTGTCTATTTTATTTAATATTTATACCTTGTGGTCTCCCATACAGGTGTTTATGCCCATCAGTCCATATTCTACAGTATTGGGATTACATATCTGAAACAGAGAAATATAAAACTAAGTCTTCAAACATTCAAGGAGGTATACAAATGTAATAAGAACTTATAAATGTACTGTGTTTACATCAACAATCTGCTGAAACAACAAATAAATCTGACGTACTTACTTAGCATCCTTTTTTATTAAATTTTTTATAAGGTTCTACTTTCTGTTAATTGCTCATCTACTAGGTGGTAATGGTTTGGCTGAACACGGATATGGAAAGCAATGGATTCAGGTGGATCCCTTTCTATATGGAGTCTGAGTGACCTTCTCCACCTTTCCGTTTCCTCCAACTCATCACACTTGTATTCCTACGCAAGATACTAACAGTACTATTCCAGTATGGCACAACAGGTCACAGCTTTCACAGTCTTTCCATAGCTGGGGAAATCAACTAGCCTGTCCTAAAATACTGTGTTCATAACTTTCTTCATGGACAATACTTTTTAGAGCTTTTGGTGTGAGGGAGAAATGGGATGTATAGATGATTTCTCTTCTCAGGTGTCACATGAGGCACTCACACTTTGTTCCCTTTGATGATACAGTGCAGGAATAGAGCACCTTCCACCACATACCACATTAAGTGTTGGAGAGACAATCCTATCTATTGGCTTTATTCTCATACAAGTATTGGCATGGTACCCAATGGTAGCGCAATGTGATGTGCACGATATCCACTACACAGCCGATGCAAATTTTGAGTTTTGTGTTAATTTGCCTTGCATGAATGAATCAATTGGTTTGAATCAATAATTCAACGAAGCATTCTCAGTCAGTTGAGGTGGATGTGTTTGGCCATGCTGACCTCTGCACATCTTTTACATCTAATCTACCTTTCTCAAATTCCTTGCACCAAAACCACCTTCGTTTCTGTGCCACTGCAGTTACTCCATAACCTTTCACTAGCTGGTGATCATCTGCAGTTGGAGGAAGGAAGAAAGGAAGCTTATTACACTTTACATTTCCATTGCCACCATATATCCATCATGTCTCCATTTTTAAGCTGTATTTCAAAACAAAATAGCACAGTTACCTCAATCCACTGGCGATGTATAAAAGGTTTGACCATCTCCTCTATCTAGATGTGGAATGTAAGTCACAAAGGCTATTCATGTACTTGTTACAGACATTGCTACCTTTCTTACTGAATCACCCTCATAATTGCTGAAAAGGCTCTACGAAAGTGTAGGACATAGTTCTGATGGTTCAATGCTACTCTACAAGAATACATTTTGGTTGTTGATTTTGTGAATTTTCTAGGCAAACAATCCACATTGACAGCTTTGTTCGGGTGTGATCTGACAAACAAGTTGATGAACTTCAACTTTTAGCATGGCCAGACCACTGCCTACCATGGTTTTATGATAGAAAATAAGATTAAGATTCTTCACCCAACATATATTTTAAACTATTTTTAAAATGCCACAACTGAGTAACAAAAAAGTGTAAAATTCACGGAGAAACAGTCCACATGTCATACAGCTCCATGATGTGCAGGCTGTATGACATGCTGAAGGTGGTTTGGTGTTACTATTTTGATAGCAATGTGCAAGGAAGGATAATTCAGGCTTGTTTCACCTTTGATATGCAGTTAAAAATCTTGTTTCTGCAACTACAACAAACATGTGAGTCACATTCCAAGAAGAAACCAATGACATGGCCGTGAGATCAGCTTGTTATTAAGAGACTTACAGAGTATATTGTACATATGTACAGACGCTGCTACTTGAGCTTTTGAGAACATCTACTGATAAACTAATTGTAACGTATTTCTGCTGTGGGAAACAAACTCCATTTCTGATCAATATAACATTCTTGTCAACAGGAAATAACTACACATTTCTTTTCATTTGAGACATTATCACATGATATGATTAGAATCATAACCGGTTTCTGAACTGCCACACTGTATGTCATCAGCACTTTGCCTATGACATCAACACAAAATTTGCTGCCAAAATCAATTATGATTTTAATCACAGTCAGTAACTGTACCTAAAATAAAAATACTTCACTCACTCTTCTGCACAGACAAAATGTCGTTTTCCAGGGCACAACTGTCTTTATGAAGCAATAAGGAGATAACAGCTTAAAGAAAATACATTATTGCTTTCTTCAGAAACCACACAGCACACATTTGCGGACAACTGGTTATTTAGTTATAATTTAAAATAAAGCTTCAGTAAATATTTTTGACTAAGTCATTATTATTATTATAAAAATATCAGAGGACTGCTTTCAACATGTGAATGCTGAAACTGGTAACAGGAATATTTAATAATAAGAACACTAAACAAAATATTAGCGACACCCATTAGACACACAGAAACTGTGTAATATTGCCTCTAGCATTGATAATGGCCTCAATGCAGAAGGAAAGACGACGCAACTTCCTTCAGGTACATCATACTCAGCTGAGCACTTTAAACATAATGAAGTGGATTTGCTACACCTACTACCAATTTACTCTTTTAAATATTTTTTTTTCAAGTAACTGATTGTATGCACATAATGTACAATGTGTGGCAGTTAAATAATAAGACGGTTCACCATCTATTGCATGCCATATGGGAGGAGGCTGGTTCTGAACTGCATTTGACCTTGAACCTTCAACAGGAGCCACAATTCATTTTGCCTTTCTGTCTGCTTTAGTTTACTTTTGGGCTTTCGTTGAAGGACACGTTATTCTGCAGTAGTGCTGTGAGCATGGCGAACTTAAAAATCGAGCAAGGTGTTAAGTTAAAATTGCTCATGAAGTTAAAAAGTCACCAACAGAACCCTTTAATATGTTTGGCAGATGTTTGGTGATAATGCTGTATCACTTGCACAAGCTCCTGAATGACACAAATTATTTTCAAAAGGTCAGGAAGTGGTTGAAGATGATGAACACCTCAGTCTATCTGCGAGTTCAAGATCCAAGGCAAACATTCACAATGTTAATGAGTTGTGCGATATGACCAACGTCTGAGAATTTGATTGACAGCAGACATGGGGAACATGAACAAAGAGACACAAAGGTGTCCAAAAAACCTCTCTCAGGATCAAATGGACCATCAGAAGATAATTTTCTCGGATGTCTTGGAATGACTCAATGAAGAACGGACTTGCTAACATGTGTTGTCACATATGATGAGACATGGACCTCCCATTACGGCCCAGAAACAAAGTGTCAATCAATGGACTGGAAGACTCCCACATCACCAAAGATGAAAAAAAAAAAAAAAAAGCATGAATGAGCAAGTCTAAATCGAGAGGCAATGCCGATTTCTCCCCCTCCAGGGGTGTTGTCATGATTGAACGGATGTCTGAAGGTCAAATAGTTATTCAGAAATACTACAAAGTAATCCTAATGAAGCTAAGGGAAAGAGAAAGGAAGAAAACACCATATCTGTGCAAGAATCATGCATGGATTCTGCATCAGGATAACTCATCAGTCCACACTTCTGTACCTGTGAAAAGGTTTTTAGTGGATGGGCATATTCCTATGTCAAAAATCCCCACCATTCACCAGATCTGGCTCCCTGCGACTTACCTCTTTACAAAAGTGAAAAGTGAATTGAAAGGAACACAGTTCCAGTTTATCTGAAGAGTTAAAATCAAAAACAGCACAGTTGTTGAAGAGGGTAACAAAGGCTGACCTACAGCATTGCTTTGAACAATAGAAGACATGTAAGCAACTGCGTATAGATAGTAGAGGGGAGAATGTTAAAGACGATAAAAATTAGTTGTAATTTTGTTTGCAATAAATCACTTTTTTGATACCGGAATCTTTACTTACTTGCCACACCTCATATGTAACGTATGGATCTAAAAATGCTAAATTCTTATCATTACACCACGGAAGTGCTGTAAAAAGTATGCCTGAAAAGGCCATGTGCAGATTTGTGGTTTGGGGGTAGGCCTTTCTGCTCAGTTCCTATTTGAGCTAGGAACATAGGGTAAAAAGTTTTTGGTTTAGCCCAGACCAGTAACCATCTGTCTTACTATAGCTATGTTACAGTACATTAAGCAAAGTATGAATGACAAACCGGAGCTGGTATCCACGCAAATCGTGTGAACTGACTAATTCATTTTGCATAAGATTTTAATTGGGCTGAAATTAATGCTCAGCTTATAGCATGATTTGTATGAGCACTTTTCAGATTTTACATGCAAAAAACATGTTCTCCTGGCAGATTTTTGAACTGCGTTGATTTTATATTTTAAACATGCACGAATAGGTTCAAACTTTTCACCACGGTAGATAAATGGATAAAGTCAAAACAATGTTTTTATCCAATAATCTTTGTCCGTTGTCAAGGTATGATGGTTTAAAGCAGAGCTAAATGTAGCATGTAAAATTTGTTCTTATGTAAATTGAATGTGCGGAAATAGATTAAAGTGTATCAAATAAAAGTGAAAACTTGCTTTCAAAAATCTAGCCTCTTTTGGATTTTACATGCAAAAACACTTTTCTTATTATGCGCCCCACTTCTGTGTCAGATCGGTTCAAATTTTGCAAGAAGATAGATAAATACAAGTAATTAATGGTCTGTTATTTTGTGAAAGCCCTGATATAAGCAACATGGTTTGAAAGCTAATAAAAGAAACCTCTACTGGATCATACATTACCCGAGACACCAAAAATCTATATTGGTTGCCAAACTACGGTGATTTAAAGGCAAAATTATGGTAGAATAAAAGTTGGGAACCAGCATGAAATATGCTCCTATCATAGCACAAAAAAAGGTGAATATGTCCAGAGCAGACTTAGGGATGTAAAAGAAGGGAACTAGCTTTTTGACTTATCTGGCAGTTTCAAAGACGTTTAAATCAAAACATCTTGGCATATTTACACTATTTTACAAGTTAACTCAACTTCCCCAGTGTAGTGAGGTCTCTTAGATGCACGATATTAGCATACCTGCATCTTTCAATTTATAGGCTGAAGTCACTGATCCTGAGCCCAAAATCTAGTAGAGTCACCAGCCATAGTAAAAAATATATAATATCATATGGCTGAAGAGCATGTATGTAGTAGCTAAGGAAGTTTTTCTGGAGAGAGAAAATTTCTGGGGGTGGATTTGTTCCTGGGGGATGCTAAAACAATTTTTTTTTAATTTCTAGGAGGGGTGGATTTTTCCCAGAGGGGATCATTTCTCCCCCAAACCCACCCCCTGTTACACTTGTGGTGAGGGGTGTAAGGGCAAATACAATACAAATTTATGTTCTTCTTCAGAGTGCGATGCTTCTATAACAGAAAGTATCCAGGGGTGTGGGTGCATCTGCAACATAAAGTATCCCAGACACTTTGTGTCATATTGCACGACATAACAAATGGCATGTTTGATGGAATATGTCATGGTATACGACATGACATCTTGTATCCTGTTACTTTACTTGACACGATGCATTATGTTACAAGTGAAACAAGCGTGAATATGTCAATATGTTTTGATTTAAATGTCTTTGAAACTGCCAGGTAAGCTGAAAAGCTAGCTCCCTTCTTTTAAATTCTTAATTCTAATTAGAACATACTGACTTTTTTGTGCTATGATGGGAGCTTTTTCATTCTCGTCATAGTTAATAACTGAGGTGATCTTATCACGTACATCATAATTTACAAATACCATTTCCCCTGGCATAAAACTTGTTTACTTGAAATAAATAACTGAAGTTCTTATACAGCCATGTGACCGGAAAAAAATCCATGAGCTAATCAGCTGTAAATCTGAAGAACCTAGCATGGCCTATCGGATAGTCATAATTTCATTTTTCACGGCAATCTCTTTAACTTATCCAAAAACAGATTAATTAAGAAAATATCCGTTATTAAAATTATACTGCACCCTAAAATGCTTTTGTCATTGAAGCTCTTCATTTTGTTTGTTCCAAAGTTTGAGGCTGTATTTCGTTTGACATAATTTTACTGACACAGACAATGCATTTGTTTTCCCAATTAACCCATTAGTTATGAAATAACCCAGATTAGCAAAATTACAAACATGGAAATTTTACATGAAAGTAAGCAATCCACCATCGCACAGCTATGCAATATATCATTCAAACGGTACACTGAGCTTTAATACTTTCCTCGTCACACATCATACACTTAAACCAAATTATTATTGGAATCAAGATATCGAAAACAATACTTAATACTCACTTTGTAGTATTATAAACAAAAAATTAAGTATAGATACAACAGTCTTTGTATACCCTACCCTGACCACAAATCGGCAGCTGGTGGCTAGAATTCAACAAGTGAACATGTGTGTGTAATAATCCGCTCTTTTATATGCATGGCTTGTAGTCACCAAAGCAACACTTTTTAAGTCACAATATGTTGTAAAAGGTTCATGGCCAGTACCCACCTGAGTAAAATCATCATCATCATCTGTTATGTACACCTAGATTGTGAGTAATTGTACACCTATGTGCAAGAATTGGCATCAGCTCATGAACTACTACATCTGAATATTTGTGCAGACTTTGTTGCTTGTGATGTCAATAAACATTTAATTACTGTTATGTGAAAGTATAAATTTGTCTCAAAGTTACCACTGAATTAGTGTGCTACTGTCAGACATCAATGAATAGGATCACTTGCTTGGATGACTCAATGACTAGTAACAAACTGGTAATTATATGAGAGGCTGTACACAGAACTGGTATCACACAACTGGGTTCTAATCATAATAAATATGCCAATGAGTGAACATAAAACCCATGGTATTGCGTCAGTTATTTCTCGACATAGTTAAGCAGTCCAAACAGTTTTCAGCAAGATACTATGAGTTTAAGGTGCCACTGCAGAAAAATATTTCTACAATTAAGTAAGTAGCCTGATACACTCACTGATGATTAGACCACACAGAGCTACCAAACTGTGGGAATATTCAGTGCTACATTTTGCTTACTGTTCCAAATAGTCCCAAACATTTTTATGGGATTAAGTGATTCAGTAGGTCAGTTGAGGTATGATTGGGTACCCGAGTGTTCATCAAACCAGGAATAAATGGCATTGAGAAAGTTTCAACATTTCGGTCCATGTTGAGGGTAACTTTAATGTGTTGATACAAGCCATTGAATAACTCAAAACCCAAAATTCTCTTAAACTGTTCAATCCACAATCCCATAGATGTAACTGCTTTGTGCATGGTGGTCGTGCATGTCCATTCGCACCCTACACTGATGGCAAGAAGCACTCCACATCTCCTTGTCTACATATTGACACTGCCTAGCCAGTACTGACTACACAAAGATAAATCATGATAAGTAGTTGTGGACATGGTTAAGGCTGGCCCTACAAAAGACCTTGCTTTCTTTCCTGTAGATATTCTCCTACAGTCTTAACTTTATCTTTCTTCTTTATTCCACTTTCCCAGTAAAACAAAATTTTTCTTTACATCTCCAGATAAAATTTCTCAGTAACTGTTCACAATTATTTACTCACTAATTAAATTTGAAATAGGAGTGTATAAAACAGACTCTATTGTTTGCTTTATTTCAGTTCTACTAGCAGCAATTCTTACAACACTCTTCGATAATCATGTTCAAAGATTCAAACTGTGTGACACTAGACTCAAATCCAGAATCTTGTCATTCATTGGCAATGTTCCTAATCCCACAAACAAACTCTAAGATGTGGTAATGACATTTCTTCATAATATCCTTTCTTCCAGGTGTGCTAGTAAGAAAGATATGATGGAGGTATTCTGTAAAGTTTGGAAAGTGATGGAGAGATATGGACAGAATTGAAGCTATGAGGGTAAGTTGGGGGTCATATCTGACTAAATTAGTTGGTAAGGCCAGTGCATGGAAAAGGCGAGGTTTGGGTTCAAGTTCTCTTATTTTCCATTATTTTTGCAAATAGAAAAACAGTATGTACACAGATCTCCAAAGCTTGAATGTTTAATTTGCTGTAATAAGTTTACTCCAAGTGACTTCTCGTTTTCCAAGAGTATCAGCTAGCAAATTATGGAAAAGACACATAATTACTAACAGTTAATCTTAACCCTACTTTCACTCCTTCACAGCCTCAACACCTTCTCTCCCATCCGCTGTCATCTTGGACGTCGACCACATCCTCTCTGGTGGCTCTCTCCACACCTCTGGCCATATTAAACCCACCAACCACCACCACCTGCATTTTGACAGCTGTCACCCCTTCTATACAAAAAATCCCTTCCAAACAGGCTGGCCACCTGGGGATGCGCATCAGCAATGACAAGAACTCCCTTACCTAGTCTCAGTGTCTCATCAAGGCCATCACAGACAGGCGCTATCCCTCTGCCCTAGTCCACAAATGGACTTCCTGTGCCTTTTCTCCTCACACCTCCAATCCTGCCACCATCCCAAGAACCAGCTACAAAGGAGTACCCCCAACCGCCCAATACCACCCCACACTGTAACAACTGAACCACATCCCCATTCATCAGGGAATCATTTCCCTGTAGAAGATAAGCCCAATCCATCCACCCAGCACTTCCTATTCCAGTCCTGGCACAGACTTATCCCACTCGGCCATCTGTGAAAGCAGCTATGTCATGTATCAGCTCTGTTGCAATCATTGCACAGTTTTTTTATATTGTCACAACTACCAACCAGCTGCCCACCAGGATGAATGACCACTGCCGAACTGTGGCCATGAGCAAATTGGACCACCCTGTGGCACAACATGCAGTTGAATGTAACATGCTTCATTTCAATGGCAGCTCCACTAGTTTTCCTATATCATCTGCCATATCATCTGTCATATCATCACCTTCCTATTCTCGTCTCCCACCATGTTTTGTTTGTGTGCTGCCCTCTGCCTTCGAGCCCACCTATCTTTTCCCTTCCCCAGCCTTCTCCTTTTTCACTCCTTGTTTCCCAACCTCCCCACCTACATGCCCTCCAGTCTCCCGAATCTGTATCTGTTGACAGTTCTAGTCCATGCATGCTCCGCCAGATAGAAATCTTCTCTCCACCCCTTCATACCATGCTATCCCTTCCCCTTCCCTGCCCCCTCCATTCTGTTACTTCTGTCTCACTTGACAGTTGCATTCCAGTCCAAACAGCCAGAGGTGGCAGTCATGCGTGAGATGTGCTTGCTTGTGTGAATGAATGTAAGTGTATTTCCTCTTCTGATGAAGGCTCTGGCCAAAAGGTAATGTGTAAGTGTCTTTTAACTGTGCATGTCTGCAATTCAATGTGTCATCTTATAGCGAGTAATAAACCATCTTTCCCTTATACTGTTGATATGCCAACCTGGAATCCCATTGTTTAACTTTTAATCTGACACTGAAATGACCAGAAGTCACATAAAGACATGACAAAATAATCAGTCTTGTGGACAAGACAGCTCTAGAAGTTTTAGTGGCTTCACTCACTAAGGTAACTTGTTTTCACTCAAACAAGTTACTCTTGGAAAAATCAGAAGCTTTCTACCTTTTGGCAACAGGTCACTTCAGTTTCTAAATTATTACACAATTTCTATGCATGCAAACTACAAATGTTTCATGTCTACTTTGAATTAATTAATTTACTTACTAGAGACTTTGCTGTGTAGCTGAGTACCACCCGATCACACCATGATGGACACCTTGTCTGCATATAGCGCTTTGCTCCTTTTTCATTTTCTTCAAATGGATAACTTGGTGGGAACTTTATGACAAATTCAAAAAGCTGGCCACTGAAAGGCTCTAATTCTTTATCAAACTCTCTCAGCTGAAAGAAGACAAAAATGTTTATAAAGAATTAAGCACCACACATTAAACCTTCTGAGCTGTTCATTACACACATGTATTTGTTACTATGCTATCAGTCAGATAAAAATAAACAGACAGGACTTCAACGATTTCAAGTATTCGGGTGCGGAAGGACAAATAAATTGCGACTGGTTCTTGTAATTTGGTTTAAATAATAAATTCTGAAACTCTTTACTGATCAATAATGGGTTGTACATAAATGTCAATGAAAGCAAAAAAAAGTTTATGCTATAGAAAATGCACTGTCTGAATGAATAGGACACTGGTTTAAGATAGTAATGAGAAAAATTTGATGCAAGTGTTTAAATGTATTTCATCTTTGAGTTATCCTATATGTTGTTCTTATAACTGAGCTGACAAGCATTCTGTTTCCAAACCTAAGCAGGTTTTTCAATAAAGCTCAATGCTTAGCACTGAAAGCACGTTTATTACTGATATCAAGGACATCCAAAACAGAACTGACTTCCTGGACAGTGTGTGCTGCTGTTTATACAATAACTGGATTTCCAAGATACTTATAAAAACATTACAAACATCAGGTGTTTCAAAAACATTCCAGAAATGATAGGTACTAGAAAAAGTAATTGGTGGTGGTCGAGTATAAACTGGCAGCCTGCAGCACACCAGAGGTGATGCTCACCCCAACACCACATTGCACACACCACAGTTTGTGGCATTGCTCTCTCTGTGAGAAACAGTGGTCTGTTGTTTCAGAAGATCTAATTAGAGCTGATTACAGTAACCTGGATCTAAACCTCATTAATGGTCTTCAGTATGGTAGCGTTGAAGGATTGAGTCTTTCTCACCTTAGTTTCACATCCTCTTCATTATTATAAGCACCAAAGGTGTCCCAACCCTCTGAAGCTTCACAATTGTTGAGTGAGTCATCAGTTTCCTTGAACCACTGAACTCAATCTGTGCCTCTGGACTGTAGTAGGCGATTATATGGAGGACATTAATGATGTCTCTGCACTTTCGTCCTTTCGATGACCGGTCATAATCCACAACTTCATATGTGAAGTCCACTAAATGACAGAATATATGATACAGACCGAGGTAGCACATTAGCAAATCCCTCTGTTCAACGGCAATGTCATTTAATGCACCAATGACTGAGATTTCATCTACGTTGCTGTGTTCTGTCTAATAATTTCTTGAAAGGGAATCAGTGTCCTTGTATGTGTCCCTTGTATACCATTCTGATATCTGTAGTGTAACAGGACATTTTATCAAATACCCTTGTCCACTATCAATATTCGTACCAGCTAAAGATGATTGTGATAGCAGCTATTTGTTCCACAGTGTATAAAGAGGAGCAGATACTGATACTGTGTGCGCCCTAGTCTGTGTTTGTGCAGAGGGTGCATGAGCAGTAACAACAAGGCCAGTGGTGAGGAGTCGTACGATGCACAACGTTCACTTGCTGTATGACGCTACATGTATGCTTTGGTACTCCGAGGTGGCAGTGTCATAGACAGCTTTGAGTAAGATGGCCGTGGACAATATCAGCAGGCACCCAAAAACAAATGTATCACTTGCATGTTAAAGACAACTTCGGTGTACAACCTAAGGGTCAGATGTTTTAATGTTTGATGTTTGGTTTAACTACTTTGAGCTCTAATTATTGGGCTCTGTCATTGTGCGACTTGAAGACTCTAAAGAAAGAGAAATGCAAATGAGAGTTTGAAGTTAATTTATTAGCTTAAAGTAGTCGCATGGTCTAACATTTCGGTACTATCCATCAAGGATCAAAGGTCGCAAGAAAAGCAAGTCTGACCACAGCAGTGGGACAGAGTAGCGAGACTGCCAGAACAATTTCCACCAGAAAGATTTATAACGGGTAACTGGCAGATCCAAAATGGTGAAAATGTACTACGCGCAGACAGCAGCTAAGTACACCACTTAGTAAAAAACATACTTCTTCACCCTATGTTGTAGTTTTAAAGCCCCTGTGCCCATCTTGCCAGTCTACCTACCAGATCCTTCGGGTTAGTCAGGTAGTACAGAGGATGGTGAACTGTCACAATGGTGTGTGGTTTGCCAAATAAATGTGACCAGAACTTGCTGATGGCTAAAACAGGTCCAAGGTACTCTTTCTTGGTTGTACAGTAGTTCATGTTGGACTTGGAGATTAGTATGGATGCATAAGCATCTGACTGCTCTTTTTTTCTCTAGTTTGGGACAGACTCCACTGCCATTAACTAGTTGCCCAAGATTTTTATTTCATGGTTGGTGAAGAGGCAATGTCTAGGATTCAGGTGGAGACCTGCAGTCTGAATACACTTCAACACAGATTTCAGGGATCTTGGATGGTCTTCAAATGCCTTCAAAAAAATGATTATGTCACTCAGATAGCAAACATACATTGTCCTTTTAAAGTGTCAAAGCAGGTTGTCCATCATATGTTCAATGATGGCTGGACCATTACATAGTAAGAATGGTATAGTTCTGAATTCAAAGAGGCCATCATGCAGAGTTTTCCTCCTCAGCATCGTCAATCTCAATTTGGCAGTAGCGCGCTTGCATGAACACAGCAGAGAGTAGAGAGCTGTAGTTGAGACGGCAATACCATATGCCATCCTTCTTCACAAGGACCACAGGGCAAGACCAAAGAATCTCTGAAGGTTCTATGATGTCACCTTACAGCATCTTCTTCTGGAGACACTGAGTGCTGGCTTCTTGGCAGATGATCCCCAGTGTTGATATGGTGTTTTACCATGGGCCATCTGGTCTATCTTTTCTCCTTTTCGAATTGGAAGGCATTCAACAATTGAGGTAAAATAGCCATATCTCACCGATGTTTCTCGGTCAGGCTAGGTCCTATTAGCAGTTAAATAGTAGTTTCCTCACTGCGTTTTCTGTAATGTGATGCTAATTTGTTCTTATGAACACAGCTTTAGGGATGAGTTATGGCTGCTTGTGACAATTTGTGATACAATGTCCTCCTTGACCATCTACATTGCTTATCAGCACTGCTGGCTGGGCTGCAGAATTCTTTTGTGAGCCCATGTGGCTTTTTTGCAATCTATAAAAGCTTCACAGTTTATTTGAGCATTTCAAATTGCAACTGGAAATCATCTTGTTAATGATGGAGGGATAACAATGTTTTAATGGCAAACAACCACCCACGGCAATGTTGTTATTAGCTTCATTAATCTGGAGCTATGATCTTCCACAGTCTATGACTACTTGTTATGCCAGCACAAAGTCCACGTTAGAATAACATTCTGACTACAGTCTGACAAAACGACAAATTTGAGGGGCTGTGTTCTGTTATTGACACCTAAGTCTTGTGGCACGTGTTCCTATTGGCTGGATGCATTTCTCATTTGCGACTTTCAGGACAGTTGTTTTCATACCACGGAACATAATAATCTTTAGCTGACCATTATAAGCATCCAACATTAGAGGAAAGGAAGCTCCTGAGTTGACTAGCGCCCATACAAGTTGGGCATCGATGATGGTATCAATGAGCTTTCCTGAGATCTTGGCGACTGCTGACTATGGAGAATTTGCATCTGTGGCAGTCTCCACTTCACAGATGGTCATCTAGCTTGGTTTTCCTGAAATCAATGGCTAGGCAAATGGATTGTACCTCATTGTGGGAAAGGGGATTGGCTGTGGAGTGTCGGGGAGCAACCTTGTCCAGGGTATTATGGTGGAATTTGTCCCACAGTTCTACCATAATCATCTGAAGCTGACTGATATGAATATAACTGTTGTGAGGTTGAAGTCACCTCCATTCTCTGCAGTAGTTTACAAAGTGTCCAGGGCATCTATATTGGAAACACTGACACCTTTCCTCTGTCCTCCAAATTCCTGTTCTTCTGCAGGACCTTCTGCTTGGTGTAAGGACTGGCTGTACCTGTATTGGTTGAGTCTTGGGTTGTCATCCGATGGCTGCAGCATAAGTCTGAGATGGGCTAGCCCATTCTTCCTGGTACATTCAGATAGTGGTGGAGATTGGCTCTAAAGATTGATAATCTCTTCTTCAATATGTACTATGATCTCCTGATGAATCATATCAACATTCAAGGTTGATATCTCTTGTGTACTTGTCTGACATTGCTGGCTGCCTCACACTGCCATCTCTCTTCTCTTACTATCTGGTGTATGAGGGAGGTGAGCACATAGTGGCATTCCACAATTAACATAACTCTTTCATCCAAACCTCTTCTGTTACATTCACTGGCACCATTTGATGAATTCCTCCATCACTGTGACGTTCTTTACCAGAATATCTTGGTATATGTCTTCTGTGACTCCTTTCAACAATTGTGAGATTTTATCGACTCCTCTCATGTTAGGCTTAACGATGTGGCACACGGTCAAAATACTCTGTACATACAGGGTGTCAATTATTGACCTATACGGAAAAAACAATAAAAAATCTTAATTAGCTACAAACTACATGGTGCACACACTTTACTCACTCATTCAACACGTAAAAGTCACTACAGATATTCAGATTTAGGTTATGACTTGTTTGATATGCCTGTCATCATTGGCGATGATGTGATTCAGACGAATAGCGAAATTCTGCAGGATGTGCAAAAGTGGCGGAACATCGATGCTGTTGATGACCTCCTGAATGGCTGTTTGTAGCTCAGCAATGGTTTTCAGTTATTGCTGTACTCTTTGTTTTTAATATAGCCATGCCAAAAGGAGTCTCGTGTTCAGATCTGAAGAAAATGGTGGCCAATCGAAGCCTATGCCAGTGACCTCCAGTACTCTAGAGCCCGAGTGTGGTCCCCAAAGTGCTTTTCCAGGACATGAAACACTCTCCTACTTCGATGGGGTCGAGCTCCATCTTGCGTGAATCACATCTTGTCAAAATCAGGGTCACTTTGGATAATGGGGGTGAAATCATCTTCCAAAACCTTCACGTACCATTTGGTAGTCAAAGTGCCATCAAGGAATGTCGCACGGATTATTTCATGACTGGACATTGCACATCACACAGCTACCAGTTGAGGGTGAAGGTGATTTCATGATCACGAAATTCGGTTTCTTGGTCTCTGAAATGCACCAATTTTGCTTACTGACAAACCCATCCAAATAAAATTGGGCGTCGCTAAACCAACATACTAATTCCCATCATGCTGTGCAGCCAACCATGCAGTTTGAAAGTCCTAATGCAAACTGTTCCAAAGTTATGATGAATTTATTTCATACAGTTCAATAATTGTTACCCTGTATGTGTCATTTCCCCTTGACGTTGGGCCCTGATCTTCCACTGTTGTTCCGTAACTGGACCTACTACTAATTGCAACCAAACATTTTCTTCGATTTAGCGTGGAATTTATCCCATCTATTGAGCTTCTCATCATTGTTCTCAAACCATTGCTGGGCTGAGCTGTCCAAGTAAAGGTATACATTTGCCAAACACAACATGTCATCCCACCTGTTATATTTAGCGACTTGCTCAAATCATTTCAGCCATTTTGTTAGATTTTGACCAGCACCTTCTTCATAAAACATTGAGGGAAGCCTGATGTGCAGCTGACTTTCTGCTGTTTTGGAATCCTTTTACCCGGAATATACAGATTTTAGGAACAATGTACTGTTTGTATTCCATTCCCTGTCTGTATAGGTGACAGTTTTTTATACTGCCTAATTGGGGCCATGGAGATGTAGATGTTTTGAAGTACCTGGCACCTCCACCAAACAATGTCACGTTTAATCCATAATCAATTCCAAATCTGATGGCAGAATCGTCAATGAAGTTTAACTCACAGACTGAAAGCAAATGTAAAGCTAACACAGAGCTGACCTCCTGAAAGGAGAGTGCAGCTATTTAAACAAAAATCGAATATTTCAGAATATACAAATATAAGGTATTTCAAGAACCTTCTACAAATGATAGACACTAAATAACAAATAACTGCTGGTGGTTGGTTTGAACTGGTGACACGCTGTACAACAACCAGCAATGCTAAACCCTACTCCAAACTACGTGCACCACAGCTTGCAGCAGTATAAGCGTAAGGCACACAATCAAGACAAGAACACACCCTGTTACCAAAGAGAAGAAAGTGACATGTCTGCGGCACTTCCGTGATGAACAGCCATCGACAGCATTACATACAAGATAACAATCTTTTGTATTATGAATTATATGGATACATCATACTGTATATGCTGCACACGCTCAAGGAAAAATACCATCATGTATTTGATTCACTTCTGAATGTACATTTTTAATAGCAGATACTATGCATCTAAAACAGAATCCTATTAAAACCTCAAATTTTACTTAATTTCTAATTCCAACATACCCAATGTGGGAGATTAAGCAAATTTGAATTAAGATCAACAGCTACTGAAGTTGAGAAATAATTAACATCGAAATGAATCTGAAATCTCGGCATAAGCTTAGTTGAAATTAAAACAAGAAACTATTAAGTTATGTCTCAGATGCATTTCAGATTAGGAGAGCTTTCAAAGAAATTAGAGCACTCATAGTTTAATATATGGCACCCCAAGTTGTATCCAAAGTTTATTTGAAATCACATAATCCCAGAGATCCTTTATATTTTGTGTGACTTTTTCAAATATGATTTTGAAATGTCCTTTTCTGAACAGTTTCAGTCTGAAATCTACGACGCTGGCTTGCATTGCACACTCAGTTTATTCAGAGGCAGAGCTTCATTCAGGATATATGTAGTCATTCACACAATATTCTTATTATGTCAACAAACTTATGAATATCAATGTCAATCTTCTATCACAACATCATAAATATTTTAACTACTATTTTTGAAGAAATCTTAACTTGGCATATCTAACAATTAATATCCATTTCTTGTACGGTTACATTTAAGTATGTTTATCTCCTAATAATCTGTCTCCCATGTGGTACAAAGCTTGAACTTCTGTCAATACAGCTTGTATAAGGGCTAAAGTTCCCTTTTTCAAATACAAATATTTTATCATTGGCAACTATACTTACCTAATTCAACAACAGAAAGAGGGAAACAGTTCTTACCAACAATAATGTCAACACAAGTATTACACTGGAATTTCTTCAGATTTATGCATCTAATGTTCCAATATGAGTGCCTCAAAATCTCACCAACTGTCTTTATGGGAATTGATGAAGGAATTGGAACAGCTGTTCATCCTTGCCTAGGATTTATTGAGTCTATGTTATGGCACTGGAACAGCAATCCCCCTCCCCCAAGTAACTGGAGACTATATTCTGTTGAAAACTTAACATTGTTTCAACATATGTGCTGTGCTGTTACTATTTGTGGTGCTATTCACATCCTGAATACACCACTCCACTCCTTGAAGTGAATAGAGCATCTGATTAATGGAACAGGTATTGTAGTTAACTTTGGCTTTCATGGACTGACATTTCACATTTTGTAGCAGATAGGGTAAACTTTGCGCAAAACAGTAATGCACCCAAACGTGCAATATTTGAAGCATTTCACTGGATATGGCATGAGTGGACAGACATTACATGTATTTTCAGCTTTCAGCTTTCAAGTACACAGGTAAAATCAACAAACACTACAATGTCTATTAAGAAATAGTTTAAAACAGGAAGATGGTAAATATGACAGGTGGTACCTACAAAATTTGGTGCAACAGTTGTAATGTGAAATACTTCAGTCAGACTGCTAGATCTTTAAAGCTGAGATACAAGGAACACTGGCATGGTTTTCAGCTTAATAATTTCCACAAGTCGACCATAGTCAGGCATATACATGGAGCTGTCCACCCTTTGTTAGAAACTGAATAACGCCTCTTAGTTTTGCACATAAGAGGATAAGGGTAGGAACTGGATGTACTGGAACAGTTTCAGATTATGACACATAGAGGGAGAAATGAAAAATACAGTAAATGAACAGATTACAGGAGAGAGAAAAATTTTGTCTTAATATCAGTCTTGTTAGCTATTTTAATAATAGTAGTACTGTTGATGTTCTGTGCACGGCGAGATTCAAACTTCTGAGCATATCTTTAGGGATGTGCATTATCTTTCAAACTCTAACCACAGATTTCCTGTGCCCTATCATCACATCCCCCAGTCCTCCAACCACCCCAAGTTTCAGCTACAAAAGGAGCAGCCCCACCCTATTATTACGCAATAACATCCCAGACTGGAACAGTGGAATGAACGCTTTGCCAGGGCTTTAACTATTTATCATTGTGCCTGCTTGAGGAACATCCTTCCCCACAACTTCACTCACTCCTACTGAAGTAATATTCTGCCATCCATGCAATTAATATAATATTCTCGTCCACCCACAAGCCACACCCACTCTCAACCCCTTGCCCCCTCGGGGGCAACGTAATGGTGGAAGATCCAGGTGCCAGACCTGTCCAATACACCCACACAACACATCCTTCTCCTGTCCAGTCACAAGCTTACCCTATACCATGACAAGCAGGGCCACCTGACAAAGTAGTCATGGCATATACCAGATCTGGTGAAATTTCTGCATAGCATTTTATGTGGGAATGATCACCAACCAACTATCCACCCGAATGAACAGCCACAGCCACACTGCGGTCAAGAACAGAGTTGACCTCAGCACAACATGCTCTCATGCTCTCTCTCTCTCTCTCTCTCTCTCTCTCTCTCTCTCTCTCTCTCTCTCTGTGTGTGTGTGTGTGTGTGTGTGTGTGTGTGTGTGTGTGTGTGTGTGTGTGTTGCTCGAAAAAGAATTTGTCCAAAAGTTGACAAAGTTTTCCATCTTGTTTATGTGCCTGTTGATGATTCATCACCATTTTTATTTGGTATATCATTACATTTCCCATAGTAATACCCATCATATACTAGCATGTTACGAAACCCTAAGAAACAATGGAGTATTCCATCAATTTCTTTGCCCTCAAAAGATTTGTTAGTAGTTTTAATGCAGCAGCGTTTGTCAAGTGTGGCATTATACAGACCCTCTATACTTTCCAGGGTACCTGTTAATAATCCTAATCCAGTTTGGATATAAATGGGAGACAATACCACCTTCTCTTTCAACAACACTGCAAGATGCTTTTAATAGTTTCCCCAATGAAACACTGTTTCAAACTCTAGCAGAGAATACCAAGAGTTTCTGGTCATATGCAAAGTACAACAGTTGCAAGACACAATCGATATCTTCACAATTCAAATAAAGTGGAGTTAGTAAACATGGTTTTCTGAAATTTCTTCACCCAAGATGACAAAGTAAATATTTCAGAATACCAAGAGTTTCTGGTCATATGCAAAGTACAACAGTTGCAAGACACAATCGATATCTTCACAATTCAAATAAAGTGGAGTTAGTAAACATGGTTTTCTGAAATTTCTTCACCCAAGATGACAAAGTAAATATTTCAGAATTAGAATGAAGAATGGCTGCCACCAAGAGTAACTCACAGGTAGATAGCCTCAGAGTAGCGAAGCAAGTTAAATCACTTAATAAAGACTAATTTCCAGTCCAGACTGTATACCAATTACATTCCTTTCGAAGTACACTGATGTAACTGCACCGTAAGCAACATATCTACCTCTTGCTTGACTAGAAAGTTTCACAGGTTATATCAATACATAAGAAATGAAATAAAAGTAATCTGCTGAATTCAAGACCCATATCACTGATGTCAATTTGCAATAGGATTTTGGAACATATGCTGTGTTTGAACACTATAAATTATTTTGGGGGAAAACAAAATTATTGACACACAGTCATCACAGATTCATAATATTGCTCTTGTAAAATACAACTGGTTCTTTATTCATACTAAGTAATCATTGCTATCAACAGGGATCTCAAACTGATTCCATGTTTCTAGATTTTCAGGAGGCTTTTGGCACTGTTTTCACAGACAGCTTCTGATTGGCCTATGGAGAACTGCCCAGTTATGTGACTGACCTTTTTTGACAGGAAATCACAAATTCACAGTACATAGTAACTGATGGAAAGTCATCAAGTAGAAAAGAAGTTATATATGACACTCCCCAAGGAAGTTCATGGGTCCTCTGCTGTCCCTACTCTATGTAAATGATCTAAGAGAGAATCTGAGCAGCTCTCTTAGATTGTCTGCAGATGATGCTGTCATTTATAGTCTAGTAAAGTCATCAAAAGATCAAAACGAATTGTAAAATGATTGAAACAAAATATCTGTATGGTGTGACAAGTGGTATTTGACTCTAAACAATGAGAAGTGTGAGCTCATCCACTTCAGTAATACAAAGAACTCAAATTTTTTGTTACATGATAAATCAAACAAATTTAATGGCTGTCAATTCAACTAAATACCTAGCGGCTACAATTATGAACACTTTAAACTGGAATGATCACATAGAAAGTATTGTGGGTAGATGAACCAAAGACAGCATTTTATTGGCAGGTCAGTTAGAAGATGCAATAAATCTACCAAAAAGATTGCCTACATTACACTTGTCCATCCTCTTCTGAAGTATACTGTGCAGTACAGGATCCTTATGAGATAGGACTGACAAACAACATGGAAAAAGGTCAAAGAAGGCCAGCTTGTTTTGTATTACTGCGAAAGAGAGATTAGTGTGTCATGGATACAATATGTGATTCATGATCATTAAAACAAAGACTTTTCTCAATGTGCTGAAATAGTTTCACCAAATATTTTAATCACCAACTTTCTCATACAAAAGAGAAAATATTTTTTTGTCTCCCACCTACACTGGGAGAAATGACCTTCGCAATAAATTAAGACAACTGTTTTTTCTCTATGCTATTTAAGAGTGGAACAGCAGAGAAATAATCAAAGTGATTAAATGAACCCTCTGTCAAGCACTTAAGTGTGAATAGCAGAGTAGGAATGTAGAAATCATGATACAAACAAAATTACTCTTTAAGAGTCCTTGAGTTTAAACTCGTTGCATATTCGTACTATACTAAGACAGTAGTAATCATAAAGTGACATATCCAGATAAAATACAACATTTAGTATTGAAGACCATGGAATATCAAGCTACTATGAACCCAAAGAGATATATTTTATCACTGAACATAAATACATCAAACGCTGTGTGCTGTCACTGCAGTCATCACTGCAATGCCCAATCACTACAATCTTTCTGAAAGTATGAGCAGTGGGCACCCTCCCAGGCTCTGTTTATTGAATTGTTGTCGATAAACACTGGCAGTCAACCCAAGCAGCCAGGAATGTCGATTAAAAGGTTCTACGGGTTGGCTGGTTGGTTGGTTTAAAAGAGGGAGAAGGGGCCAAACTACAAGTTAATCAGTCCCTTGTTCCAAAGGAAATAATGCCACAAGGGTGAGAATAAGGCAATGAGAATTACAACACAAAACAGAATGGAAGGAAAAACCACAGCAACGACTGAAGAGCAACAAACACTTAAATGGACAAAATAGGACAAGAAAACCACAAAGACACAAGAAACAGGTAGAAGAGGTTAAAACAAGAAAGCAGGTTATCATGGCTAGCTGACCATAAGGATAAAAGGAAAAGCCAGCCACTCTGCAACACATTAAAACCTCCACCCTGAAAGTATTAGGGTGTAGGACACACAGGGACAAAGGACATGTGCTAAAACTTAGAGCAAATGATAAAACTCTCCCCCACGAATAAAACGTAAAACTAAGGTTGCCGTTGAGGCATTGTTGCCCAACACTGAAGGTAGGGTGCTGGGAAAGTTAAAAGTCCACTGCAGAGCGGCTAAAAGTGGGCAGCTCAGCAAGAGAGGAACGACCTTTATTCACGAGCCACAGCGACACTGAGGTGGGTCCTCGCGACGGAGGAGGTAACCATGCAACAGCCAAGTATGGCCAATGCGGAGCTGACAGGGAACCACAAAGTCCCTGCAAGAGGCGCACACGGAAGTCTTCCACACATTCATAGTTTCCTTAATGGCATGCAGCTTGTTGTGAGTAATGAGGTTATGCCATTCTATCTCCCAAAGCAGCAAAACCTAGTGGTGTAATACTGAATGCAGGTCAGTTTCACAGAAGCTGATCTCCGTAAGTGGTTTCCGCGTATCCTCTTTGGCCAGCCTGTCGGAAATTTCGTTGCCTGGGATTCCGAGGTGACCTGGGATCCAGACAAACACCACTGAGCGACTGGACAGTTCCAGAGCATAGATGGACTCCTTGATGGTCATTACCAAAGGATGACGAGGGTAGCACCAGTCGATAGCTTGTAGGCTGCTCAAGGAGTCAGTACACAGGAGAAATGACTCGCCAGCGCATGAGCAGATGTGCTCACGAGCACGAGATATGGCCGCCAGCTCTGCTGTGAGAACACTGCAGCCATCTGGTAAGAAGTGCTGTTCTATATGTCCTCCATGAACATAGGCAAAGCCAACGTGACCATCAGCCATCGAGCCATTGGTGTAAACCATTTCATGGTCTCCGTACATGTCGAGAATCGAGAGGAAGTGACAGTGGAGAGTCGCAGGGTTAACTGAGTCCTTAGGGCCATGTGAAAGATCCAGGCAAAGCCACAGCCTAGGTGTACACCATGGAAGTGTTCGTGAATGAACCTTAAGTATAGGTGGCAAAGGAAAGGACTCCAGTTTGGAGAGAAGGGATCGCAAAAGAACTGCAATTGTAAGCCCTAACCTGAGCCGCCGATCAGGGAGATGAACTGCCGTGGGCCGGAAAAGGAGACGGTAATGCGGATGTGCAGGAGAACTACAAACATGTGCAACATAACTGGAGAGCAATTTTGCATGCCTAACCTGCAATGGAGTGACTCTGGCCTCCACCAGGACGCTGATAGCCGGACCCGTCCTAAAAGCTCCTGTCACTAGGTGAATGCCACAGTGGTACACTGGGTTGAGTAAATGCAATGCTGAGAGTGCTGTTGAACCATAAACCACACTCCCATAGTCAAGGCGGGATTGAACAAGGACTCTGTAGAGCTGCAGCAGCGTACAGCGATTTGCACCCCAGTTGGTGTTGCTCAGGCAGCGGAGAGCATTGAGGTGCTGCCAACACTTCCACTTAAGCTGACGGAGGTGAGGACGCCAAGTCAATTGGGCATTGAAAACCAGTCCTAAGAATCGATATGTCTCCACTACGGTGAGTGGATCGTCATTAAAGTAAAATTCTGGTTCCGGGTTAAAAGTATGACTCCAACAGAAGTGCATAACACACAACTTTGTGGCCGAAAACTGGAAACCATGGGGTAGAGCCCATGACTGCGACTTGTGGATGGCTCTGTGTAGGTGCTGCTCTGCAACACCAGCACTGGTGGAGCAGTACGCAAAGCAGAAGTCGTCTGTGTACAGAGAAGGTGAGACGGAAGGCCTTACAGCTGCTGTAGACCATTAACGGCCACTAAAAATGGAGATACACTCAATGTGGAGTGCTGCAGGGCCCCATTCTCCTGGATATGGGAGGAACTATTGGAGGCACCAACTTGGATGCAGAAAGTACAAAGCAACAGGAATTTGTGGTTAAAAATCGGGAGTGGGCCTAGGAGACCCCACTCGTATGATGTGGCAAGGAAATAATGTCGTCAGGTCATGTTATTTGCGTTTCATAAATAAAAAAAGACAGCAACCAGGTGTTCGTATGGCTGACTCGAAGGACAGCGACCCTGGTTGAAGCCGCCCTGACGTGGAGCCAGTAGGCCATGTGCCTCCAGGACCCAACACAACCACTGACACACGATACGTTCCAGCAGCTTACAAAGAATGTTGGTGAGGCTGATGGCTAATCATCTGACTGTGAATCTGATCTGGCCCAGAAGCTGTGTCGCGGCAACGTGCAAGGGCACTGATCAGCTCCCACTCTTTAAATGGGGCGATATAGGGTTCACTGTCGCGTGTCACGAACAAGAGGACTTTCCTTTCCACCCATCATTTGGGGGTGTGAAAGGCTGGGGGGTAGTTCTCCGATGCAGAGGCTCGAGCATATTGCTCAGCAAAGTGTTCAGCAATTGAGTTTGTGTCGGTAGATAACACGGCTTTGATGTTAATGCCAGGAACACCTGTTGGTGTTTGGTACCCAAAAAGACACCTGATCTTCGTCCAGACTTGGGAAAGTGACATATGGCACCCAACGGTACAGACATATCTGTCCCAACACTCCTGCTTCCATCTTTTGATAAGCTCGCGAACACGAGCACAGAGCTGCTTAAAGGCTGTGAAGTGCACGAGGGAAGGGTGCCACTTATGCTGCTGGAGAGCTGGCCAACACTCTTTAATTGACTCAGCGACTTCCGGCGACCACCAATGGACCGCCTTTCGCTGAGGGCACCCTAAAGAGCAAGGGATCGCGTATTTCCACCACAGTAATAATTGTTGTTGTCATCTGCTCAACCATCACATCAATGTTACCATGTGGAGAAGAGAGTCGATGGTGACTGCAGAGGTGAAAGTTTCCCATTCTGACTTGTTTAAAGCCCATCTGGACAGGCGTCTGTGGGCCTGATGCCGGGGCAGTGACAGGAAGATGGGGAAGTTGTCACTACTACACAGGTTGTCATGTGCAATCCAGTGGATAGATGGGAGAAGTTCTGGGCTGCAAATTGATAAATCAATGTCCGAGTAACCACCACAAACCACAATGAAATGTGTGGTGGCCCCCGTATTTATGAGACAGATGCCGAACAGAGATAGTAAAGTTTCGACATCTCTGCCTCAGTCAGTAAGCTCGGTGCAACCCCAAAGGGGTTATGGGCGTTAAAATCTCCCAAAAGTAGGAAAGGTTCACCGAGTATCAATCAGTGCAGCTAATACATTCAGGGTGTGAGGGTACTGATGTGTAGTATCTGTAAGTGGTTGTTCGTTGGAGGGTGACAATGCCCAGTGGCGCAGAGAGTCGCAAGCAGAAGCAGTTGCTGAGAGGCTGTGGAAGGTGTAGGCCGCATGAGCCAAAGGCAGTTGCGTAGCGAAGGATTTATCTCTATGTTTAATAGTAGTGACACATAGTTTGATTAATAGTGTGTTTATGTTTGTGCTGTGTGATAAAGGAAATAAATTCAATTTTACCAGTTCTTAATGCATCTCCATCAGTTAGTACCACATCATTGCATTTAACAATCAACAAAGTTTCAATATACACTGTCAACTAAAACAATAGGAATGTAACATAATAATCATTAATTAACCCATAGAATCTCCAAGGAGACGGGAGCTTATATTTGACGACGCGTGTATCGGACGTCGATTCCTTCGCAATCTTCAGATCGTCAGAGAAGACGGCACAAGAAATGGTAAGTGAAGTAGCTAATTGCGACTGCGGCACTTCGTTTCTTATTGTTTTTCATGTTGCACAGGAGAAGTTAGGAAAGGACCTCTGAACTATGTTAGCACAGGAGAAGTTAGGAAAGGACCTCTGAACTATGTTAGAGACTGTGATACTTATAATATGATCTTTCAAATTAAGTGTTGGAACTGATTATTAACGGACAGTGATTTTTGTGAACATTGTTAACATGGTGGACACAATGCAAAACAACAGTGAAGTTATTAATGAGGGGGACAAGTTAATGCTTTAGTCAATGTAGAATGCGAGTTTGGACTTGAGAATACCACACTTAACGTAATAGAAGATAGTGGATTTGTTAGTTTCGATTCAACGACGCCTAGTTCAACACCAGTGAGTAGTTAATTAAGGCATGTTCTTGTGAGTTTAGTACAATTCTAAGTTACTTGTGTAACCAGTCAATTATAACTGGGACATTTCCTGACTGGCTGAAATATGCAGATGTTAAGCCTGTATTCAAGAAAGGGGATAAAGAGATGCCATCAAACTACAGACAGATTTCACTTTTGCCAGCATTATTAAAAATTTTAGAAAAGTAATCTACAGGCAGCTTCTCAACCATCTGACCACAAATAACATATTATCAAGAACACAGTTTGGATTTCTGAAGGGTTCTGATATCGAAAAGGCTATTTACACCTACAGTGAAAATGTACTTAATTCATTAAATAACAAATTACAAGCAGCAGGTATTTTCTGTGATTTGTCAAAGGCATTCGATTGTGTGAACCACAACATCCTTTAAAATAAATTAGAATTCTATGGTGTCACGGGCAGTGCTGGAAAATGGTTCAAGTCATACCTCGCTAACAGGAAACAAAGGGTTTTAGTGCAAGGGACTAGTGAATTAAGTCATCAGTCATCATCAGAATGGGAAGAAATTACATGTGGTGTCCCACAAGGATCCATCTTAGGGCCATTGCTTTTTCTTGTGTACATTAATGATCTCTCATCAGTTACACTGCCAGAAGCAGAGTTCGTTTTGTTTGCAGATGACACAAGTATTGCAATAAATAGTATGTCGAGTGTAGTTCTAGTAAGATCTGCTAATGATATTTTCATGGATATTAATAAATGGTTTAAAGCCAACTCACTGACATTAAACTTCGAAAAGACTCACTATATGCAATTCAGAACCTGTAAGAGCTTTCCACCCAGCATATGCATAAAGTACGAAGAAGAGCAGATAGAAGATGTTGACAGTCTTAAATTCCTGGGATTACAACTTGATAATAAATTCAGTTGGAAGGAGCACACCACAGAACTGCAGAAACGCCTTAACAAATCTGTATTTGCAATTCGAGTGTTAGCAGACATAGGCGACATAAAAGTGAAAAAGCTTGCATACTTTGCCTACTTTCATTCCATAATGTCATATGGTATAATATTTTGGGGTAACTCTTCAAGTCAAACAAAAGTTTTCAGAGTCCAAAAGCATGTAATACGTATTATTTGTGGAGTAAACTCACAGACGTCTTGTAGAAACCTCTTCAAATAACTGGGTATACTAACTACTGCCTCTCAGTATATTTATTCCTTAATGAAATTTGTCCTAAATAATATATCTCTTTTTTCCAACAAACAGCTCAGTTCATACATACAATACCACGAACAAAAATGATCTGCACAAGGACTTAAAAGCACTTACTTTAGTTCAAAAAGGGGTCCACTACTCAAGAACACATCTTCAATAATTTGCCAGCAAACATAAAAAATTTAGTTACCAATAGAGTTCAGTTTAAAAGGAGCCTGAAAGACTTACTAGTGGCCAACGCCTTCTACTCCATTGACGAATTTTTTAATAGAAACAAATGATGTGTTGTATATATTTATACTATTAGTATTGTTATTTCAGCTTACAAAAAAAAGGTGACATGTCGCACATCCACGAGGATCTCAACGCGGATCTATGGAACGAAAACTAATCTAATCTAGTCAACAAACGGGAACAAGTGTTAGCACTAACGATTTGACAGTGCAGATGTCGAGAGAAATCAAACAGGAAAGTAGGAACGCCAATGAAGAAATAAAGAATTTATCAAATGCAATCATTAACTTGTGAACTGAGCTCACTAATTCACTTAATCAGAAACATAAGAAGCTCCAAAAGGAATGGGATACCAAACATGAAGAACTTCATAATAAAATGCAAGATCTTAACACAAAAGTTAATGAACAAGGTAAACAATCGAGCACATTAATTAACAAATTTCAAGAAACAGTTAAGGCTCAAAAAGATGAAATTTTTAAAATTAAGAGTACATGTAAAGGCAACAAAGAAACAATTGTTAAGTCAGTTCAAGGCATATAGATGCAATGTACTGAACTGAGTACCGAAGTAGGCGAAATTTGACAAAAGGTAATGTCATTCGAAAATGGTTTGAACAATGTCAATAAAGACCTTATACATCAGGAAATCAATGCAGCATTACGTGAAGTTGATAACAGTTTGGTTAACGTACCTCCAAGTTATTGAAGGTAATGGATTCAGCGTGTGCAACTTTCAAGATTACGATCGGAAACAAGGTATCCATGCAGTTGCCTTTATTAAGGAATTTAAACACACGTTTCCAAGACAGTATACGGAACGTGCGAAAATTGATACGTGCATTAGCCACATGAAAGGCGAAGCACATATCTGGAGCATCAGTGTTTCAGAAAATTATTCACAGTACAAAGAATTTGAATCTGCCTTCTTGAGTAAATTTTGGTCGCGAGAAAAACAATGGGATGTAAAATCAAAGATTCTTACACCACCGAAATATGCAAGACATTATGGAACAATGCGTGAATAGATGCAGAAATTTAGGAACGACAATGCCTATCTTGATGATCCGGTCAAGGAAGAGGAATTGATGTTAATTTTGATATAGAAGCTACCTTTCGCAGTACGTGAAATTTTAACACTCACTCCAAAATTGAACATGGAACAGCCCTGCCTAACGTTTGATAGAATTGATGTACTTAACCATGAACGCGAACAGCGCAAAAGTAATAATGACGATGGTCGTTCGCATGTTAATGGCCCACCGCAACAAGAACTTATGACTAATGGAAGACCATGCAGATTTGTTAGAAGAGGGGAAGAAAACAAACAAGAAATGAGTATGACACACTGAACAGATTGAACTACAATCAGTACTCAGATCGATCACAGTATGAAGAAAACAGAAGACAACAATGATCGCCGGAACAAAAAAGGAGCCCAGAGCATAATCCACATGACCGTGAACTGGTAAACTAAGCCAAGTTTCGAAGACGACCCGCTCCGAAACTCAAGTTACAAGAAATGGGTCGGATGCAGCGATTAACGCAATCAAGTGTGAACAAGTAGATGATATTAAAGACGATTTGTATTGAGAGGATGAAAATAATGATCAAGAAATCTTAATGCCTTTTGTAGAGGTGGAGGTATGCAGAATTATTGTGGACTTACAACTGGACTCAGCGAGCGAAGCGAGTGCGATTTCAGAAAATCTGTTTTCACAATTAAATAATCTGGTGGCATTTCCAACATTCCCAGTGAACGGCGTATGTATTGTCAGTGCTGTAGGTAATAGAAGCAAACCCATTAAAGGTCAAGCTCTATTGAAGTTTAAAATCAATGAAGACGAGTATGAACATAGCGTATTAATTGTTGGATCTCTTAATGTCGGACTAGTTCTTGGAATCGAATGGTTGACTGAAATGAGGTGCAGTACTGAATTTGATAAGGGTTGTCTGCGGATGAGAATAAATAATGTCGAGAAGAAGATAATGTTTAAAGTATTTATTAATGAAAAAATGAGGGCGCTGCGTATGTGAAGATGAGGCTAATGCGTTTCGAAGGAGAAGAGGAACTGGCGACTTATGATGATTCTAGGAAGATCCTGCTCTGCAAGAGAAGAATAATGATGAAGATGCTCTGACTGGTATTCGAATCAAGATCCAGATGTCGGTGAACTTAATAGAAGCACAAAGAGAGGAATTAATGGAAGCGCTGAGACACAAAGTTTACCTGTTTTCAAAATTACCTGGATTAATTAAAGGATGTGTTTGCAAAATTGAAGTCAAGGAAGATGAAGCATTTTGCAGCAAATCACATGCAATACCTTTAGTGAAGAGGGAAGCAGTGAACAAGGAAACCAAAAGGATGTTGGCATCCGGCACTTGACAACATAACTGGAATGTGTCGCCGATGAACCGTACAGAGGAATGTGACTATTCTTCGTGGGTGTAATAACAGCTCCTAGATCTTCCTGTCTCAGGCGGCATCAATGTCACTCTTCCCTTGCATCAAACGTCGTAACTGCGTGTGACGACCAGCTCAACACATAAAAGATAAAAGCAGAGTAACAAGTGCTGTGTTATGTATAGTGTTTGTGAGTCCTCAGCGGCAACAATGCCACTCCCCCTAGTGAAATCGTGTGAAGTTCTGCTCAGCTTATAGGTAGGGCCCCAAGGCAGAGTACCCAATATTTCCTTATGGTGTGAAAAGTGCTCAAGCCAACAAAATGTTTTTTGTTTATAAATGATTCACTCAATGTAACTTGGTTGTAAATGGAAAATATTTCTTTAAAGGTATGTACTGATTTTTGTATAAGTAGTCTGTGTGCTGTGTGCCAATTTACAATTTCAAGAGTTAATTGATAAAATGATTTATGCCTGTAACTGTAGTTTTGACAGATGCATAGTGTCAATGATTTTGTGTATATAGGTTTTACATTTGTATTAGGTTATTCAAAATTAGGCTCATTTATTCAGATTCCATTCCTTAGTGTCAATTATGTTCTTTACTGTGATTCATGTGTGTAATCAAGAGCAAACTTTACTAATATGCTTGATATCTCCAACAAAAGGGAAACTGTCAGTCACATTATCTTATCTTTTTTACATTTTTCTTGCTGATTAACAGACAGTTAGTAAATTATGTGTAAAGTTTTTGCTGTCATTGAATAATTTTCAAATTGCTATATTCATTGATCATGTTTTATGGGTGTGGAGATAAGGCTAATTATCATTAGTTATATTTTGAAAGTCATTTGTTCTCAGGGTCTGATACTTATTTGCAACTACTTTGACATGAAATACTAATTAGTGTAATTTTCAAATTCTGATTTTTTATTGTATAACTTTCACTAGGACTTCTGAGTCCCCTCAAAAGGTAACCTAGCTCTAGTTTTGTTTTGGTGGGGATGTGAGGGTACTGGTGTGTAGTATCTGTAAGTGGTTGTTCTTTGGAGGGCGACAATGCCCAGTGGCGCGGAGAGTCGCAAGCAGAAGCAGTTGCTGAGAGGCTGTGGAAGGTGTAGGCCGCGTGAGCCAAAGGCAGTTGCGTAGCGAAGGATTTATCTCTATGTTTAATAGCAGTGGCACACAGTTTGAATAATAGTGTGTTTATGTTTGTGCTGTGTGATAAAGGAAATAAATTAAATTTTACCAGTTCTTAATGCGTCTCCATCAGTTAGTACCACATCATTACATTTAACAATCAACAAAGTCTCGATATACACTGTCAACTAAAACAAGAGGAATGTAACATAATAATCATTAATTAACCCATATAATCTCAAAGGAGATGGGAGCTTACAAGAGGTACTGCACCACTGGAGGAAGATATACATTGCAGACAGTTATTTCCTGCGTCATCCTTATTCTGTAATATCCCGTATAGTCTCAGAGGGCAAGGGTCTGCATTTCCAGGAACCAGGTTTCCTGAAAAGCAGGTGTAAAGCTTAACACTTATATCAGTCAGGCAATGGAAAAAAACCGCTGCAATTCCACTGAAAGATGACGACATAGTGAGACTGGGAAGGTGTGGAACATTCAATGAGGCAGTTTACGCCTCAGGGTTACCTGCTGCCACCGACTTATTGCCTGAGCACTCTATATCCATTGTGTCTGAGGATCTGGCGAGATCTAGGTCCTTAGCGGACACCAGAATCTCCACCTTATCCCCAGACACAGAGCTTGTAGGCAGCGGTGGTATGAGTGCCACCACAATTTCCTTGGTCTTACAGGTCTTCTTTTTGGACTTTTCGCACTGCTCCTTGGGTTTCTCTGGCTGGGAGGGCTTCACTGACTCAGTCTCCAGGACTGAGGATGATCATGAAGCCCTACGACCAGCTGCTTTTGGGCACTTCAGCCACTGATGGGAGCCATCTTTCCTATTAGCAGAAACCTGGGAAGGGAGTGACTTAAGGGAGCCCTTTCCTGGTGAGAGGAACCGAAGAAGACTTATGCTTCTCCGGCTGAGAAGTAAGGACTGGACGGTGGGGGGGGGGGGGGGGGGGGGGGGCAGTGCTCCCAAGGTAAGTGGTGTGGGAGCAACAGGCAGGGGAACTGACCTCCACCTCCAAGGGGGCAGGTGTAGCCTTCTGGCTCTGAGAGCCAATTGGAAATCACGGAACTGATGGGGCTACAACTGTTCTTGTAGCGGTGGAGTATGAGAGGGTCACAGCCAGAGGATGCAGGTGCTCATATTTTCTCCTAGCCTCAGTGTAGGTCAGTCAGTCCAGGGTCTTGTATTCCATGATTTTCCTCTCTTTCTGTAGAATCCTGCAGTCTGGCGAAAAAGGTGTATGATGCTCTCTGCAATTAACACTGATGGGAGGCGGAGCAGATGGATTATTGGGATGTGATGGAGTCCACAATCTCTACATGTGACGCTGGAAGTACAGCAGGAAGACATAAGGCCAAACTTCCAGCACTTAAAGCACCGCATCAGGGGAGGGATATAGGACTTGACATCACAGCGGCAGACCACCACCTTGACCTTTTTGGGAAAGGTGTCACTCTCGAAGGCCAAGATGAAGGCACCAGTGGCAACCTGATTATCCGTCGAACCCTGATGGACATGCTGCACAAAATTAACACTTCGCTGTTCTAAATTGGCGCGCAGCTCGTCATCAGATTGCAAAAAGGTCCCTGTGGAATATAATACCCTGGACCATATTTTAGCTCTTATGGGGCGTGATGGTAACAGAAACATCCCCCAACTGGTTACAAATGAGTAAAGTCGGTGACTGGGCAGAGGATGCTGTTTTTATCAAGACTGACCCAGATCGCATGTTGGACAAGCTCTCTACCTCAACCAAACTTGTCCTCTAAATGCTCTACAAAAAACTGGGGCTTCATCAAAACAAAGTCCCCATCAGTTCTCATACATACAAGGTACCGGGGTGAATAAGGTTCGCTGCCATCCTTAGCCTGGCATTCGTCCCATGGTGTGGCCAGGGAGGTTAATGATTTAGGGCTGTGCATCCTTGCATTGTACTGAGACTTAACGCTTGGAGACTACTGATGTTTGATAACCAGCAAGTGATGACGTGATACACTTCATTGCGCGTCATCCGCCCTGATGCCACCCACTCCGACCAGGGGACCTCCCAAACGGGTCCCACCCAGCCACAGCAAAGGCCACCTGGCAGGATGGCCTTTGCTGGGAGTCCCGAAGCCCCAGAATGATGGGCATCTACTCCTTGGCATACGTGGGGAGTTAACGGTGCAGGCATCAGCAAAGTGATCCTTGTATTGTCAGGGGACTACAACCAACAGGGTACATAGCGGCCTCACCACAATGGACTGGCTACCGTGCTGGATATGAGGTGAAAAAGAAGTCCATGGTGATCGTCGGCACAAAAAGCGACACTGCATAGTGCATGGTGGAAAGTGCACCCAGGAAAGCGTCCTTGCCCAGGAGATGGAGAATGAGCTGGACTGCAGTGCAACAACGAGAAGGTGGGCTAAAGATCTCAAGGCACGATGGAGACAACGCACCATGTAAGGCACCATTCTCTAATTGGCTCGCTCTTTGAGAAAATCTTGAAAAATGGAGGTCAAACCCTACAGGGGACCATCATATAAAGACCGAAACATATGAGACACCTTTTAGTCACCTTTTATGACAGGCAGGAATACCTCGGGCAAATTCTAATCCCCAGACCCACAGGAGAGGGTGGTTCTACAGGTCCCACAAAAAGTCAACTAAGATGAGAACTTCATTCCTGAGTAAACTTGATGCAAATGAGATGTTATGAGTGCCCCCATCCATTTCCCTCTGCTGGCCATTTAATCTCATTATCAATTTACTTACATAGTTTCCATCTTTTCCTATTGTTACAATTTTAATTATTTAAATACATTTCCACCATCTTTGTAAATCAGGTGTTTAAGCAAAACCCCACATTCCCGGATGAACAAATTATGTGCCTAATGGACACTGCCAAAACAACTTATGGTAACTGACTGTTGGGGGTCACTGACCATTCTCCAACATCTGAATTCTGGTTTGTTGTAACAAGAACACTGAACCTGCAAAACCATAAATCTGCTTTCATCCATGTCATCTAAATGGTGTCCATAAACCACTTGTTGAAAACCATTACATGCAAAATATTTGCATCAGAAGAATTACAGTTATTCTTACAACAGCACATCTGTTGGCTAAACTCAAAGTAGCCAAGGCAACATTACAAATCAGTTATTTGCCGTGAGTAAAATTTTGTACTCAAATACATTGACTTGCCAACTTAATTATTAAGTGTCACCTTCCAAACACCCTAAACCTCAGGCTAAACCACCCTAAACCTTAGGCTACACTGTAGATCAACCTGTCACCACAGGCTCCATTTCACAAAGGAATACAGAAGCAGATAATGTTACTGGTGTTCTTTTCTCTTCCTTTTTGTGTAGAAAATATTTCACACAGTGCAACATCATTACAACATGGATCAAGGTCAATATATGGTATTAGTGAGTTCAACATCTGACAGAATTCAGGCTCACAGAACTGCTTACCATTTAGGAACACTTACGGGGTATTATGGGGTATATGTAACTAAGGAAGACAGTGCATGTCGAGAACATTGCCTCTTATTTTAAATTATAAATAGGTTTTTAAAGGTAAAGGTAAGGCTCTCATTGGTTTGAACACCAGTGTTTTACTAGGGATGGTCCTATGGAAGTGGTATGCTTTTGCCTTTCTCTGACCTTTAAACTGTCTTACCAAATCAGGGCCTACAGTTAAACACGGACTTCAAACCACAGGGAAACTTGGTATTTTTTTCATTAACAAACATTGCCAGAGGTGAAAGAAGTGTTAAGTGACAGATACAAATCTCAGGACTGACCTTTGGATTTGTAGTCTGGCACTTTGCCATTGATCTATACCGTGTCTTCACTTACATTTTTTAAACTGCACACAGATAATGTATTGTCTAACAAAACTGGGAATTAAAAAAAAATTGAAGGATTAAATGAGGACAGTGAAGGGCTCATAATTTTAACAGAAATAAAAGATACACACACACACACACACACACACACACACACACACACACACACATATTTTGACTGTCAATACTCATTTGCCTGTCAGTACTAATCTATAGTTGTACAGTTTGAACAGGAATGTCAGGTAGTAACCCATTTATTTTTAAAAGTTTAAGTGATTGCAAATAATACTTACTGCAAAATTAAAAAATGTAAAGTATAAAGTAATAAAAGAAAAAGAATATGAGAAAAGACCAAAATTAACTGGTCACACAATGATATCTTAAATGTTAATGTGTTTTAACAGGTTTTGGATCTGGAAGACATGTTTCTTCACTGCTGGACTGAGGTTTTGCAGATTATCAAGACACATCATGTGAGATCAATCATCCCAGTATGTTTTGTTTCATTTACAGTGCACTATATTGGTGATCATTCTTTCCACTTATTTCCCCCCACTAAAATTTGATGTATCTTCACATTTTTTTTCCACTACAATAATGGAGTACCTGGATTCTGACTTGTTTTTAGACAATTTTGAGTTACTCAAACATTTGAGGTGCTTATTCATTTATTATTCTCTGCTTTCTGTCAACAACACTTCTACTGTGGCATAGGGTTAGCCAATGAGCTCTCCTGCACAAACTTTGTCGGAAGAATTATTCAGAAATAAAAGCATAGAAAATTATTTTATGCAAACACATATGGTAGTTCAACATCAGAAACAATACATTAATAACAACATAAAAATGACAACTGGCAATGAGTAACAAATTAAGAAACACAACTGATGTCATAACTAGCTTCATAACAGTAACAGGAATATACAGAAAGACAACAGAGCATGGTCATGCAAACGGGAAGGAATGTCCTTTTTTAAATAAATAAAAAAAATGAATATGTAGACTCACCCATTCAGCATTGCCATCAACAAAAACTTTCTGATGCTCCTGATGACTAAATTCTTTCTTGCCGAGTGATAAAATTACCTGAAAATGTGTTTCAAGTAAGTAACACATTATGCAGAGTAATAAAATTTACTGTGAATATTTCACAACACAAAAGAATTTGATGTGTAGGTCAGAATTCAAAGTCACATATACTTAAGAGACGTTCATCTTACTTAGATTAATGTCAAAAGTACAGCTCTCCACAAAAAAATGAAAAACAAAGAATATACATCAAACCAGAGAAACCAGCCACTCGCAGAAAGAAAAAAACAATGCACTTCACTGGTTGGTCTCTTGTCCTCCCCCTTAAAGCATGTTGAGGTACTTGAATTTGACTTGTCGTCTAGCTCTTTTACAGACGACTGGTTGATGTGTCGGTGTAAGCACAGGTGTGACTGGTTTTTCTACAGTCTTCTGGCATCTTGGCAGTGTCTTTTCAGTTCAACTAGGTGTAGGCTCACCTGGCCCTCCATCATCCTGAACTGGAGGAGCGCTTTTGTGCTTCGTCAATGGTAAGGTCCATGCTGGTTTCACTCTTTCAATGGATACCTTGTCAATTTTTCCATTTTGCAAGATGTCTATAGATTGGGAATTACGTCGCAGTACTTGATAGGGCCTAGTAATAAGGAGGTTGTAGGCTCAGGCGAGCCTAGACCCAGTCGAACTGAGGAGACAATGCCAAGATTTCAGAGAACTATAGAACAACAAGCCACACCTCTGCTCACACTGACACATCAACTGGTCATCCATAAAAGAGCTGGGAGGCTGTGTAGAACCAAGAGACCGACCAGTTAGGTGGCTTGTTTGTTCTTTGCATGAATTTTTTGTGAATTGTGGTTTATTAGTCTCATAACATACACAATCTAAATCATTTGATTCAGGTACAGGAGACATGTCAAAATTTTGGTAAAGTTTTACCATATACTTACAACACCTGATTTTAAGAAATGGTACCATAACAATAATACAATATAAAAATACACATACAATAAAAAAACTAACAATTAATTACAACTGATTTTAACAAATGTTATAATAATAATAATAATAATAATAATAATACACTTTTGTTACACATACATCATGTCATCCTCTATGAATTCTTCTACTGAATAGTAGCATTTATCCCACAGAATCTGTTGTAGCCTTATTTTTAGACTCTCGGCTTCATATTAAATATATATTTGCCCATTATCTTGCTATATATTGTCATCCCCACATACTGTGGAGTTCGTGCATATAATTTCAAATGGTGTGCGGGTAACACAAAATTATTTTTATTTCTTGTTTTGTATGTGTGGTTAAAATGATTTTCCTCAAACAATTTTTGTCTGCTGTGTACAAAGATCATAATTTCATATATGTGTATGGAGGGAACTGTTAGGATTTGCGGGTTCCGAAGTAATGGGGGACAAGATTCTGTTTGTTGTGCACTATAAACTTATCTTATAATTTTCTTTTGCAGTTTCAGTATTCGAGATACACTACTTGAATTTCCCCAGGAAATGATACCATAACTAATGACAGGTTCAAAATAACTAAGAAATGCTATTTTTCGTGTACTCAGGTCAGTAGAGTTTGCTAGTATTTGCACTGCAAATGCAAAGCTGCTTAGTTTATTTGATAGGAACTCAATATGTGTACTCCAGTTTCAGTTGTTGTCCACATTTTGTCCTACAAATTTGACTGTGTTAACTTCTTCCATAGGATGATTGTGATAATGTATTTTAAGATCCACACATTTCAAATGTTTGGTTTTGAAATGTACCATATTGGTTTTTGCAATGTTCAGTTTCAGGCCATTTAACTGGAACCAGTTTTCTAGAGTACCCATTGTGCTCATAATGGAGCTCTGAATTTTTTTCTGCATCATCTTCAATTAAAACAGAAGTGTCATCTGCAAACAAAACTGACGGGGAATTTATATTTATGGGCAAGTCATTAACATAGAATAGGAAAAGGATTGGCCCCAAAATCAAAATCTACATCTACATCTACATCTTCATCCATACTCCGCAAGCCACCTGACAGTGTGTGACGGACGGTACCCTGAGTACCTCTATCGGTTCTCCCTTCTATTCCAGTCTCATATTGTTCGTGGAAAGAAGGATTGTCGGTATGCTTCTGTGTGGGCTCTAATCTCTCTGATTTTATCCTCATGGTCTCTTCGCGAGATATACGTAGGAGGGAGCAATATACTGCTTGACTCTTCGGTGAAGGTATGTTCTCGAAACTTTAACAAAAGCCCGAACCGAGCTACTGAGCGTCTCTCCTGCAGAGTCTTCCACTGGAGTTTACCTATCATCTCCGTAACGCTTTCGCAATTACTAAATGATCCTGTAACGAAGCGCGCTGCTCTCCGTTGGATGTTCTCTATTTCTTCTATCAACCCTATCTGGTACGGATCCCACACTGTTGAGCAGTATTCAAGCAGTGGGCGAACAAGCGTACTGTAACCTACTTCCTTTGTTTTTGGACTGCATTTCCTTAGGATTCTTCCAATGAATCTCAGTCTGGCATCTGCTTTACCGATGATCAACTTTATATGATCATTACATTTTAAATCACTCCTAATGCGTACTCCCAGATAATTTATGGAATTAACTGCTTCCAGTTGCTGACCTGCTATTTTGTAGCTAAATGATAAGAGATCTATCTTTCTATGTATTCGCAGCACATTACACTTGTCTACATTGAGATTCAATTGCCATTCCCTGCACAATGCGCCAATTCGCTGCAGATCCTCCTGCATTTCATTTCAGTACAATTTTTCATTGTTGCAACCTCGCGATACACCACAGCATCATCTGCAAAAAGCCTCAGTGAACTTCCGATGTCATCCACCAGGTCATTTACGTATATTGTGAATAGCAATGGTCCTACGACACTCCCCTGTGGCACACCTGAAATCACTCTTACTTCGGAAGACTTCTCTCCATTGAGAATGACATGCTGCGTTCTGTTATCCAGGAACTCCTCAATCCAATCACACAATTGGTCTGATAGTCCGTATGCTCTTATTTTGTTCATTAAACGACTGTGGGGAACTGTGTCAAACGCCTTGCGGAAGTCAAGAAACATGGCATCTACCTGTGAACCCGTGTCTATGGCCCTCTGAGTCTTGTGGACGAATAGTGCGAGCTGGGTTTCACATGACCGTCTTTTTCGAAAACCATGCTGATTCCTATAGAGTAGATTTCTAGTATCCAGAAAAGTCATTATACTCTAACATAATACATGTTCCAAAATTCTACAACTGATCGATGTTGGAGACATAGGTCTATAGTTCTGCACATCTGTTCGACATCCCTTCTTGAAAACGGGGATGACCTGTGCCCTTTTCCAATCCTTTGGAACGCTTCGCTCTTCTAGAGACCAACGGTACACCGCTGCAAGAAGGGGGCAAGTTCCTTCGCGTACTCTGTGTAAAATCAAACTGGTATCCCATCAGGTCCAGCGGCCTTTCCTCTTTTGAGCAATTTCAATTGTTTCGCTATCCCTCTGTCGTCTATTTCGATATCTACCATTCTGTCATCTGTGCGACAATCTAGAGAAGGAAAATGGAGCCTTGAGGCACACCTTGTGATACTGTACTGCATTTAGAATAATAATTCACTGCATTTGATGTGACACTTACCCTTTGCTTTCTGTTGTGCAAGTATGATGTGAGCCATTTCAGAGCTTTGTCCTTAATCCCATATTTGTTTAATTTGTAGATAAGCAAGACATGGTTCACCGAGTCAAATGCTTTTGAAAGATCGCAGAAGATACCTGCAACTTTACTCCTCTGATCCAATGATCTGTGTATCTTCTCAATAAATTTATTTACTGCATCCAGTGTGTTTTTTCCTTCTTGGAATCCAAATTGGTTACTTACAATAATATCATTTTTTACCATAAAATTTTTGATCTGATTTGCAACTACTTTCTCTAACACTTTTGACAGGATTGGGAGAATAGAAATAGGCGATAGTTTCCCATATCTTCCCTGAACCCTTTCTTGAACAGAGGACTCACTTTGGCATATTTTAACATATCAGGAAAGCACCTCTGTTCAAAAGATTGGTTGATTATTTTAGCTAGTGGAGGTGCTATTATGTCATATACTGCTACACTTTAGCTGATTTCTCTGGTTTGATGTTTATTCATTGTTTTTTGGGGGGTTACCAATTATGTAGGTCAAAAATCAAACCCACATATACTTAGAAACATTTATTTTACTTTGATTACAATGCACTTCACTGGTTGGGCTCTTGTTCCCACAATTGTACGTTGTTATTTTTATCTATTGTGTTACTGCTTATCTGGCACTAACTCAAGACAAGACAACTGAGATAATGTTCTGCTTTGTTGTCCTGAACCACAGAATTCCGTGTGTGTGTGTGTGTGTGTGTGTGTGTGTGTGTGTGTGTGTGTGTAGCCATGACGGTGCTTTTCTAGTACTTCAGAGTGTTATGCGATGGAGCAGGAAAGAAAGATCTGTGCCTTTTAGATGTAGCAAGAGGATGTCAGAAAATAAACAAATAACATTAAGAGGGAGGACATGGATTACAATTGGCACATGGAAAGAAGTTTCGTACAAAGAAACACTTTTTGTGATGTTATTTCAGACACACTGATAGACATTCTTACATAAAACTTCATCCATGATCAAGGGGATTGACAAGATATGGAGAAATTCCAGAATGAGATTTTCACTCTGCAGCGGAGTGTGCGCTGATATGAAACTTCCTGGCAGATTAAAACTGTGTGCCCGACCGAGACTCGAACTCGGGACCTTTGCCTTTCGCGGGCAAGTGCTCTACCATCTGAGCTACCGAAGCACAACTTACGCCCGGTACTCACAGCTTTACTTCTGCCAGTACCTCGTCTCCTACCTTCCAAACTTTACAGAAGCTCTCCTGCGAGAAATGTTAGGATAAAGAGAGAGCTGCTGCTAGGTAGCCTTTAGTATGTGCAAGTAACATGTAAAGAATATGAAGTTAGTAGTATCTGCAAATAACATGAAAAGAATATGAAGTTAGCAGTATCTGCAAATAACATGAAAAGAATATGAAGTTAGTAGTATTTGCATACATAGTGTACAGTTTAACCAAATGGCACAGGAACTGCAGAAGTTGGACAGTGCATGTGACACAGGTGTTGGCCTGATGTGGCAGACTTCGTCATTCTTATAAGAAAAGTATGCTTTGTTGGTCTGCACCTAGATGGCACAGTTTCCTTGAAATCTTACTGATAAACAAAAAGTAAATGTAACAGAAATGAATGGAATGACAGCTATAAAGAGATTTAATAAATTTGAAATCACAATCTTAATTGATGGATAGTCATGGTCCTATGTACAGTCAATAAAAAATTGACCATACTGCCCATGAAATGTATTGTTTCTTTTTATCCTGTGACATAACATGTAAAGTTTGCTCAAAAGTTGGATGTGTTACTCTTGTAACCAATACAATATGATCTAAGGATGGTTCATGTTGAGCCAAAACTGGTCTTTCAGAATAATTAAAGCAATATAGATGGACAGTAAAAATATGTTTTGTAAGTCACTGTGGACCATCTCTGGGGACTTCATATCAATTACTGACAAGAAATGTAGGAAGTAAAGAGACAGAGAGCAGAAATACTGCATTTCTTCTCCAAAGGAAAAATAAATATAGGATAACACAAATAAGAGAGAGAAATATTGATATGTTGTCATAGAAATGAAACAACTGAAGTTGATCAACGCAACTGAGTGAACTGAACGTGTTGGGTACCTGTAAGATTTTACATCTGTTATGCTAAAGAATGGAACCTATCCTAGAGTAGGTTTTCATAGAGAACTGGAATGTCCTACATATGCAAAAAGAAGGCCCAGCTGAATACAGTTTTCAAGAACCTTTGGAGAACTGCTGTGCAGTACTACATATTGATATTACTGATGTCAATTACTTGTAGCTTTATGGAACATGTTATGTTTGCATACAAACGCTTTCTTTTCCTTTCTTTCTTTTGAGGTCAGAAAAACTCCTACGAGTTTAGGTGTAGCTTTATGGAAGAAATGTTATGTTTGCATACAAATACTTTCTTTTCCTTTCTTTCAATGTCAGACAAACTCCTCTTTAACAACTGACATGGATTCCATGAACACAGATTGCGTAAGTCCAGATTGATCTTTTGTTTATGACATCCATAAGACAACAGGTAGTAATGTCACTGCCGATTCAGTATTTTTCAGCTTTCAGAATGCTAACTATTACCTGGTAAATTAAATAAATGTGAACGATATGATGGTCGGTGATACAGTAATTCTTCCCATTCTTTTCAAATGGTTCGAATGGCTCTGAGCACTATGGGACTCAACATCTTAGGTCGTAAGTCCCCTAGAACTTAGAACTACTTAAACCTAACTAACGTAAGGACATCACACACACCCATGCCCGAGGCAGGATTCGAACCTGCGACCATAGCAGCCCCACGGTTCCGGACTGCAGCGCCAGAACCGCATGGCCACCGTGGCCGGCCTCCCATTCTTTTTTATTTTTATTTTACAAGAAAAGTAAACCATATATATAGGATAACAGCTACAACATTCATGATTAATACGTCACTTGTCAATATGATCATCTTTGTATACCGTTTTCACCCACCTTGAAACAAAAGCATGTATGCCTGTGCAGTAAAAATCATGGTCCTGCTTCCTCAGTCACTGACACACAGAATTTAAAAGGTCTACACATCTTTAAAGTATGCCCTCATGAGCTTTTCCATGTCATCTGGACAGATGGAAGTCTGATAGTGTTGCAGATTGGATGAAATTGCTTCCCTTGCCGCTTTAATCGGTCAACAATTTTGATACTCTGCTGTACAAATATTGGAGCAAACCAGTTTTCAATAAGGCCATCACACAGCTTTCACATGGTGACACATTTCATATGATGTTACCAGGTGGTCAACATGGATGACTGGATGATCTGGCCATCGCGATGGATGTTGTGAGAAGTCAGTGCAGTTGCTCACTTGCCACTGCACAATGCATCAGCCAACTGTGTTTCGCTTCAGCTTCTTTACAGTGAAGAACTCATCAGCTAATGGTGTTGTAATGCACAGTAGCACCTCCATGCACCTGCTTCAGGCTTTCATGAATGTAATTAGGCATTTCACTTCTGTAGTAAGGAATTCAATCACAAATAATGTCTTATGCATATTTAATGTTGCCATTTTCTAAATTGTACAAAGCTATCATCTGTTAATGTAGGATGCAGTTACTGGAGTAGGTTCTAGAAGAAGGTTTGCAGAAGTATGCCAAATTCACAGTTACTACATTATCAACTTAATGAAGGATAAAGAAATAAGAGCTCTACTTTCTGACTGTCCCTTGTAAGACGGTGGTTTGTAAAGTTCTTGGAATCACCACGAGAGGTCAGTGATGAGTTGTTCACGTGATATTCATTGGACTGTTGCCTGCCAACACGTGCCATGCAATGATCTTGGAAGAGAGCTGTGTCAGTGACGTGGCTCTGTCGTTGCTCCCACATAGTGATTTGCAAAGGTGGAGATTCGAGCAGCGATTAAGTACTTCATAAAGAAAGCTATGAAAGCAAAGGACATTCGTGCCAATTTTCCAAATACACTGGGGGACTCTGCTCCTTCATATTCAACTGTTGCCAAGTGGACAAATGAATTTAAATTTTGTTGGGAGAGCTTAGATGATGATCCGCACAGTGGTCGGCCAAGCTGTGTCACTACTCCAGAAATCATTGCAAAATTGAACAAAATGGTCATGAAGGATCACCAACTGAAAGTGTAAGAAATTGCTCATGCTTTCCAGATGTCATCTGAAAGGGTACAACACATTTTATCTGAAGAAATATAAATGAAAAAATTATCTGCAAGATGGGTGCTGCGACAAGACAATGCATGCCCACACACATGTGCCATCGTAACATCAAAATTACATGAACTAAGGTAAGAATTGTTACGACATCCATCTTATTCACCTGATGTGGCCCTCAGACTTCCATCTCTTCACAAAACTGAAAATGAAGATTCACTTAAAAAAAAAAAAAAAAAAAAAAAAGATAGCCACAGTTGACAACTATTTTGCAGGCCTGGAGGAAACTCATTTTCGAGAGGGGATTGAGGCACTAGGAAATCATTACACCAAGTGCATTAATCTACAAGGAGACTACATTGAAAAATAAAAAAAAGTTTCAGTGATGTAAGTACTTTTTCTCTATTCTGTTCTGAGAACTTTTCATATATCTATACATATATCTATACATCAGTCTAAATGGGAAGACATAAGCAAAATCTAAAGAAACCTTACACTTACTGCTAAGAAGTGAGGCTGTTCTTGGACCACATGGTTTTACACATGTATGAGTAGTCAAATATACAAGGGCATGTTTTCAGAGAAATTTAGGGTAGAACAGTCAAAAATTTAGTTGTGTGGAAGGCAGATTCCAAATGGAGAGTCACTAGAAGAATCTTTAAAAACTGTAATGCATCTATGAAGGAAGTGAATGTTGTTCCTCAGTCTTAGATCTTTATCAAGTTTGATTAACAAAAATGTAAAGAATATTCAAAGACATGCCACATAATTCATCATATGTTTCTTTAACCAGTGTGAAAGTGTCAAACCTCATCAATTTCCAATTGGAGATACTGCGGGAAGGACAAAATGAACCACATACAGAACTATTCTCAAAAATGTGAGAGCATACAAATGAAAGAATTTCAATCATGAGCATAATGATAAAATGAGAATAGCAGAAAGAAAAGATGATGATTTGGTTATGATCAAAAATGGGTTACATAATAAAAGAAGTAAAAAAGTGTGCTGCTGCCTTGGTGGAAAATGGCCAATGCGAGGAAAACATCACAAATTTGAGGGGCAATCAAAAAGTTTCTGTTCGAAGACTGTACACTCCAGAACCGATTAGTCAATCAGGCAAAATTACAGTAAGCACTAAAGTAATCATCCTACTGATGCACCAGGTTTAAAATACGCAGTTGGTAAAACAATGTCCTGCTGCCTGAAGAAGTCCGTAACTGCTTACTAAGCATCCTCATCCAACAGAAATCATTGGCCCTTCAAGGCCTTTTTTTAAGAGACCAAAGGCACAGTAATCACACGGGGAGAGATCACAACCATAGGCGGGTGCTTGATATCGCCCACGTGAGTCAGCATAACTTTTGTGTTACAACATTTGCAGTATGAGGATGTATGTTATAATGAAGCAGCAGCGTTCCACAACTGGTTTTCAGCAGACATGCTGCCCCATGCGCTGTCTTCTTTCTACAATGAATGTCTACTGGTGTTTGTCCTTTGGAAGGCGAGAAAAGAATAACACCTTGTTGGCTGTTTGGATATAAAATCACCATAGTTCACATTTCTGCAGTTAGCACATGCATGTCACGAAGACACGAAGGCCACACTGTTTTCATCAACCCTTAAATAAGGTATTTCCTAGACAGAGGATTACCAGTGTAGGAGCTCTAATGATGTGTGATACTATATGGACTGAGTAAGATGTTTCAAAGATAACATATGTGGAGTCCAACATTGCACTCTGTTGAAGGATATTAAAAATTAAGTGGCCTGAGAAAAATAATACATGAAGAACAACTAAAAAAATAGATGATACAGAAATCTAGGGCTATCCCTTCCCAAAAGATGGAACTGGTTAGCAGAACAAGTTCTAAGATAGCCTGGATTAATTATCTGGTATATTTGTTCCTTGTGGAGTATGGAAAGAATGTTCACCAGTATACTTTTCTGTAAGCTATCACTGGTCTGATTTTATCTCCACTGTCACCAAAAGAACACTACATAGTAGATTGATTAATATTAATAAAATCCACTTATAGCTATCCAATACACCTAACTAATACAGAGGCTGAATAAGTATTTTGTAAGCAATACCTTCTGTAGACAAACTGCAATTTCCAGTATCTTATGAATGAATCAAAATGTGACATAAAATTTCCTTGCAAGTGATCCTATTTCATCATTCAACAAATATCTTTTACACTAATACTTCTCTGTATTTCTATGATATGACTGACTAGTAATGAATCACTAATGCTGGAAGTCAAAGACTATTTCATTTTCTTACGCATATTACTTTAAATATCTTTACCGGAACAGTCACTTGCTAGGCTCTGCATGAGTCAACTATTTTGTGGAATCATACCTGGATATTACTACAATGTTCACCAGGCAACACTTTCCCATAGGTTATCACACCATCTAATGAAACAGCTGAGATTACAACAGAGCAAGCTGCTATATCATTAATGCACAGCAAACAGTAATGGCTCTATTACACTTCCCTAGTGTGTAGCAGACATTATTTCTGTACTAATCACACATCTTAATTTGGCTGGTCTTTGATTGGTAAAAGTCGACCAACTCCATGCCAGTCTGGAATGTTTACTATCTTTGCCAGCCTTGGCTATGTAACAGTAATATGCATCATAACAATCAGTAGCCATTAAGGATATAGTGTGAATTCACATGCAATGTTGTGCATAGTGATTGTTCATATAATTTACAAAACTTCATTATTTCATAGCAATAAAATTTCATTTTTGATTACTTGCTTTCATGTCACTTCTGCAATGAATTACTCCATTACATGTTCATTTCTTTTATAAATTGTAAGATGGCCAGCCTAGTAGGAAAAGGCTGGGCGTGTCCCATGAGCCAATCCATTACTAACCGATCACGAGCTTTCACTCCTAGCATATTCCCCAATGGGACCAAGTTATGAAGTCTAGGATTAGTATCTGCACCTAAATCTCACACAAGGGTAATGTGCTCCAATCTGAAAGTTTTCAGTCCTGTTGCAGATTTTATGATTACCTCACATTAACCTATTTTTTGGAGTAGCCTTTCAAACTAAAAACTTAATATTTACCAAAAGTAGTAATGGGAGGGGAGGGGAAGACAATAAATTATAAACTACTATGTGTACATTTGTTAATGTGATGTAAATGTAACTTTAGAAGCTGGACTTAAAACAAGCATATTTAATATAGTAAAACATGTTTCAGTATTTATAACTATGACATATGTGTCAAATGCTGGGTAAATGTGTTTTTTATATCACTGAATGCGCTTGTTGAGAGGATCACAACAATAGGAGAAGAAACAGGAACTGTTTACACATTTGTTGCCTTACCTACTTCTGGCACTACTACTTTTGCAGAACAATCAAGCTTCAAAAAACAGTTTATATAATGGGAATGCCACTGTCCACTCCTCATTGCTTTGGTTTAACTTCTTGTCAACACTGTAGTTATTATAGATGAAATATCAGCCACATTCTTGGCTAAAGGAAAAACTCATGCCACTCATGTGATAGGATCCCACTTTTTTTACATCTAGGGCTACAAGGTTGATCAGTGCAAATGGATTGTTTTATTGAATTTCAACATATAAACATGTGTAATTCTCATATATGGGCTAGTTCGTCGTAAACCTGTGTCTGTCATTGCTGGATACCAGTTTTATCATAAATTCAAATTCAATATACCCCAAATATCAGTAAGATGATACACTTTCTACAATGCCTTTTTTCATATTTAGTTTTTTGCATATGTCTATTTCCTTCTCATCTAGCACAACTGTCATTTTTCTAATGGAGCCATGCAACTTATCTACAATACCCACATTGATTGTCACTGATGTTAGAGGAGCAAAATGCCTTTCAGCTATAAAGTATTTTAGTTAGCCAGTTAATGCTGGGAGACATGAGAAGTTTTCCTTAAATGGGAGGAAAACATAATATCATAACATAAGTCATCACTGTTGCTTAGAAACTATGTCAATTAGTACAGCATCATGATGTCTTTTGTTAATAGCTGATAATTATTAATTACTGCACTACAGGTAGGTATGTACAAGATTCATTTTCCGAGAAGTGTAGGTGAACTAATATTTTGGAAACATCTTTCAAATAATATATATATAGTTGCAGCTATAAATGTAGAATACCCATCATCTGTAACAGATGGGTAAAATGGGAAGAGGTATCAATTAATATCAAACATCCCCTTAATTGCCTGCAAAAGGTGACTACTGAAGACATAGTGCTGAGGGAACTAACCTGGGTATATTACAATGTCCAATCTAGACATTAATACTATGGCTTACAAAGAACAAATGTGGGTGGCTTGCTTACCAAGCTGCAACACAGACAGAGACATGAATCAAAACATGCTAACCTGTGGCTTTAATGTATTGTTGGTTCAGAAAAACTGACCAACAAATGAAAATACTGACGAGAGACCTGAAGTCCTTATCAGAATGCGATGAGGATGCAAACTTCAGAGGCATTTAGATTTGAACTGAGCCTGTTGTGTGCATAGTTCTCCTGAGGTTAAGTACTGTTTCCATGTTTCATCAAAATCTTTTGGGCCCTGGAAGACTAGGGCATCATGAGTATTGGTGTCCTGATCTGAGAGAAAGAATCTGTATGGATTGGAGACGAGGAATGGGGGAAGTTCCTTTCTAGATTCCAAGAGCTAACCTTGGCCCTCCTGAATGCAAGTCCAGTACCTTAACCACTGTGTCACCTTCTCACTAATGACATAAGATAAAGCCATGAAAGATGAGAAAAATTTAATGGACATGTTCTCAATGCATAACCCTAGGTTATGAAGAGCTGACATCAATCCATTTTTGCTATACTAAGAAAGGAAAGATAGCTAAATGAAGTATTCCACTGAAGTGCACAATGGAAAGAACTTTTATGGCAAAACAGAGCTCTTCAATGATAAGGATCAGAAATGAGATATCTGACATGTAGCATGTAGCAATTTAATCTATTATTACTTCTTTTGAACTATTCCACACTCATCAGATGTTTTCCAAACACATATTCATACAAGACTGCAAATGACAATAGAAGAATGGCTTGGTAACTGCTTCCTGAATTGAAGCATATAGAGGAGGCACTGAATCATAGACAGGCACAATAAAAAATAAATTTGGACAAAGGCCTCCTCCTGCAGCAGGAAGCACATGGTCACTGTCTCAGGGCACAAGATCCTGATTGTGTCTGGCTGAGTAGCAATCAGGGGTGCGTAATGGGGGTAAGGATGAGGCATGCAGCAGCAAGGGGGAGAGATGGAGGAATAGCAGAGTACGAGTGGGGACTTGGTGGGAACAGGATAAGGTTGTTAGGTGTAGGTGGAGTGTTTGGAAGCTATGCTGTGTTGGGGTGGGGATTTCTCATGCCCACACGGAAAGCAACAGAGCAGCTGCAGCTTAACTGGTAGATAACATGGCTGCTTTCACGGGTGACCCTTCCCTTTGATGGGATTTGGGATGCCTGTGGCATGACTGGAGTATGTGGTAGAGGGAGAATGTATGGGGGCAGGTCTTTCATCTAGGTCTATTGCAATGAATATGAAGCAAGGGGTTGGGAGCATGGGAAGAGTATAAAGAGACAAGCGAATTTCATGGGTTTGGTGGGCATAGGAGTACTGCTGTGGGAGAGGTGAGGAGAATATTCTTCATTTTAGGGAATGATGACAGGTAGTTGCAACCCTACCTACCCCAATCAAAGGCAGGACCACCTGAGAAAGTGGCCATGTGCTCTTCCAACTAAGCAGCAACCACTGTACTACTTTCTATGTTGGCATGATAACTAACATGCTGTCCATCCACATTAATGGCCAAGACAGCTGGACCACCCAGTTGCTGAAAATAATGCTCAACACAATGTGCTTCACTTTAATGATTGACTCATGGTCTGCACCATCTGGATGTTTCCTAATGACACCAGATTTTCTGAAATGTGCAAGTGGGAACTCACCTTGCAATATATCCTGTTGTCCTGTAACCCTTCAATTTTTCACTAGTTGCTGTCTTTTACCTACCTACCTATCCACTTCTCTGCTCTCGCGCCAATATTACACACTGTTAACTGTTATCCTGTCAATGCCCCCATGAATCCTTTACATTCCCCCCCCCCCCCCCCCCCCCCATTTCCCAGCAGAGCTTCTTGACACTGCAACAAGATTATCCCATCTCCACCAAATCACTGCACACACTCTCAGGTAGCACTACATCTACTGCCTCCCATTCCCTGCGATCCCTCCCCCTTCCTGTATCATGTCTCCTTCTTAACTCCACTACCAGCCCCTGTTTGCGGCTCTGTGCTGCACAGTCGGGCTCTAGTGCCCTGAGGCAGTAATTATGACTCTGTGAGTTATGCTTGTTCGAATGTGTGTGCGTGACAGAGTGAGTGCGTGCGTGACAGAGTGAGTGCGTGCGTGACAGAGTGAGTGTTTCCTGCCGCAGAAGGAAAGTTTTAATATTTTAGAAGTATTTTTCAATGTGTCTGTCTGCGACTCAGTGCCTCCTCTATATATGAGTAGCTGTTTATCCTTTCTATATTATTGTTATTCCATCTCAACTTTCCATTTGTTGGTTCCTGCATTGAATATTTTCTGAGAAAAGTATTTCTCAGTGAAATGGTTCTTCACCATAGAAATACCCAATTATTATCCCATAAGTGAAACCCTGATATGAGGAAGTATTTAATCATAGAAGTATCTTAACACACTTCACAGCTAATCACACAGCTTTAATCTGCAACTTATTGCTTTTTAGTCTTGTAAATGTCATAGAGGCTTTTTTCTGAAAGTCATTTAGTTTTAACATCAACACATCATAAGCCATTTGACATCCACTGTCGGACACAGGCCTCCTCTAGTGGTTTACATGCATTACAGCATTACAGTTTTCAGTCATTCATATATATGTTGCTCCTGCATATTTTCTAAACAGAAAAAGGGGGGGGGGGGCTCATCAAACACAGCTTAACATTGTTGCATCTTTTGTTTTTATCAGTTTTCAGAAGATATAAAATAAACACCGAGGCAAAAACATTCATTTTCTTTCTCTCCAAATGGGTGACATTTTTGTTCAAAAATGTTCAAAATGACTTAAGAGAATTTATTTTCTCTTATTATACACACATTCCCATAATGTTTTTTTTTTTTCCATCCATAGCATTCCAATTTCAGGAATTTATTCTCATTTTTTAAGTGCATAGGGGGTTTCAGGAATTTATTCTCATTTTTAAGTGCTGTTGGAGTTTACATTAATACTGCATATAATAACTGCATGCCTGTTATTCTTTTTCTCTCAGCCTGCAGTCACCTTTTTATGATTTTACTGCAATATGAAAATATGTATCTTGGAATTTTTAGATGTTAATGTTAGGAAAACAGTTTTTTTGCAACATATTATGCCTCCTTATTTTATGCAGGAATTCAAACACATAAACCATTACTCATACTGTTTGCTTCATGTAAAATCATAATATGGTACAAAAATATCGTGACAGTATTGCTTCCCAAAGAGTTTGGATACAGTCAGAGGTATTCCTATTTATGATGAATTAATTTTTTGTATATGTTATTACTCAGTACTATGACTGTGTGTGATGAACTTCAGATCATAGTTTAAGTACTGTGTAGCTGCAAAAAGTCAACAACAATCTACTATCTCCAGACAATGTCAGGATGGTTGTGAATTCAGGAGCTTAGATTTTTTACCTGGCCTGGTAACAAATTATTATTCTTTTATATGAGTCCATGCTTCAAATCTGAGGAGGAACTTCCAAAATATCTTTCAGCAGTAAGTTGGTTCTTAGCTTACAGTCAAACCTTGGCTAAGCGCTTTAATGCAACACAGTAATGGTTTTAATATACATCACTATCATGCTTCTGGCTAAGCTATTACTTGCTTTATGTTAGAATCCTAACTTTTGGAGCCATTATGGGTATTTGGATACAATTAATGATCAAGTTCAAAAGACACATGAGCAAAGGGCAAAGTATTTTTCTTAAAATTTCTTAAATACTTCTGTAATATGTGTTTCAACATTTTTTGCAGCTATCCTCTTACCAGGCACTTCACCATCTACCCACATCTCTTGATATTAATATGTCTCATATACTGGCATTCCTATCAATGCATGCCTCCTTCCCAAGGCCTTATTGAAGCCAAGCCAACACAACTCTGATCAGCTGATATTATTTTCCTTATTAAAAGGTTGTCTTGGGCACCAAGGAAGGTGAAAGTGTTGTGAGACACTCCCACATTTTGTTCTGCCAATCTCATGAATATTTTGACTTCTTAGTCATACCTGTGCACAAACTATCTTTGCACAACTTACTCTTAGAACACAGCACTGAAGTATTTGAGAAGCAACTGTCCGTCACTAAACTCCTATGATAAACTGCAACTGATTTATCAACTTATATGGTATAACTACAACTCTTGCCTTTTCAGTGAAAACCTACCATATGAAGCAGTTTCTTACACCTGCTTCTACACCTTGCCAATCTCTGTAATACACCTACTATGCTTTAAAACCGATTCCCTACTCTCAGTTCTTAAATGTGTGTTTCAATTGTATTTTATATTCAGTACTGATACTGATCTATCTGTTCATGCCTACAGGAGCAAGGTGACAGCCAAGAGTAACGAACACTTTTTCTACAATATCTGTCATATATTCTATGATAATAGATGATCACAGACTAATAAATTATATATAACAGCCTTCTCTCCCACACAAACCTTCTTACATCATTTGCTTTTACTTAATTTTGTTCTCCTTATCGTCATACTGATAGTTTCACTTCACTTCTCCTCTCATTCCTACAATTTTTTCTGTGTCTGTCTCTGGTATCTAGAATTTTTTCCACTTACATACATTGCTTTCCTTCCCTTTTTGTCTTTCTCCTCACTTTTTTCTGTGTATTATTTCACTTTTCCGTGCTTTCCATAATTTATCCTTTATTTTTTCCTATATGCTACTTGTCATCTATTATTAGTTTACTTCAGTTTTAATTATCTCAGTTCATTGTAGCTTTGGACAGTTTCTCTCTCTCTCTCTCTCTCTCTCTCTCTCTCTCTCTCTCTCTCTCTCTCTCTCTCAAGCAGTGATTTCTGTCTCATCTGAGTTTTTCTCTCTTAGTGTTTTCAAACTGTCATTTTTCTCCTAATTAAGAGCTGTCTGTTGTGAAATCAGAAGATTTTATAAGTATTTCTGCAGTTGCTTCCATCATGTAAATTGATAAGTGCATAGACTTCTTCAATGCCATGTAGTGGACAGTCAAATGACTGATAATTTAGTAAGAAAAAACTTAGAGTTTTGGGAAGAACAGGAATTTTAGAAAAAGTGATCCATTTCAAACAACAGCCACATCTCAGGAAAATTGCTAAATGAACCAAACGAAAGTTGTCCTCTTACCAGGAGCTACTTCCTGACATCCTGCAGTGCTCCCCCCCCCCCCCCCCCCCCCCACACACACACACCAAACCCTTGTGTCCTTCCTAAACACAGCATGGGGTAGGCGGGAAGGGAAGGGAAGGGAAGGCGTAAGTGAGCTAAAACCTAAAAACCAGTAGCATACACTCATATCTTCCAACTAACCTGACTTGCACCGTCCCGGTACTGCAGTTTAGTGAGATCAGCATTCTTATTGCTTTGTAGACGAACTGGACTCAAACCCTCTGCTAGTTTCTGCAAACAACATAAAATAAGTTTTAGTCATACTAAAGATAATATGTCAAACTTGTGACACATTTCATTTAAAGCACATCAAAAGAAATATTTTCAATTATACACTAAAAATTTGGTTACCTGTTTATTAAAAATAACTAAGATTTAACTGGTAGAATTTATAAAGCAAAGCTGTGAAGGCACTGTGCACCATGAACATCCAAAAACAGCTGTGGCTTCTTTAGTCATTCAAAATTTGCGAACACGGCTACTGTTCACGGCCAACTCCGTGTGCAACTCATTTGTAGTTTACTGAATCATTTACAAACTAAAACAACTAATTTTTATGCACTGCTAATTACTATGTGAATGAAGCATAAATTTATTATTGCACATCACTATCTGAACAGTGTTTAAAAAGCAATGGAAGCACTGCAATTTACTACCACCAAAAAAGATAAGACAATGTCCTCAATACAACACCCTGATATAGCAAATATCTGGATTTTATTTATAAAATATTTCTTCGCCTCTACATTCTTGAAAAAAGCTATTACTCTGGAGTCTTTCTGTGTCAATTTTATCAAAAGGTTCTTGCAAATGTCTTGGTGTTAAAAGAGAGAAGGATCCTTTCAGACTATGGGAATATGCATGAACAGACAACCATTCTTTCCAGGAGAAAAATGTAAGACTCGAAAGAAAAGAAAATGCTATTCCATCTACCCGACTTATTCCCTATTGATTTCCACATCTGGACACAAATGTTCTTTATACAAAACAGAGAAAAAAAAGTTTCCAGCAACTGACTTCAGGTACAGGATAGAAACATTAATGCACCAGTCAACAAAATGATTTGTGACTGTAGAATGGTTATCTACTTTAAAAGTTTGCTAAGAATAGTTCCATTTACATGACTTAAGTATGATGTAAGCATATTTTTGTCTATTGGTGAAATTCCAGCAAGCTGAGGTTTTTACTGCCCCTACCATGTTCCCCATGGTGTTATAACTTTGCTTAGTGGTTTTTCTTGACCATTAAGAAAGACTACTGAAAGTCATCTGGCAGCATGGTTTGGAATGAGACACCTGCTAGAAAGCACTGTCTTCCAATGCTGCTAAAAACAACCAGTACGGAAATTCAGGGGCAGATATGAGAATGCCGTTTTAAAATGCAATGTGTAGAAAGTACTTGCTAAGAGACTATGTATTCTTTTACAGCAAGGTAGTGTTACAAATCATTCAAAACATAGTTAGAGCATGGACACAGATTAGAGTATTTAATGACATTAATAGGTCAATACAGTGACTGGAGATGGTATGATATTATTAAATACCTTAACCTAACAGTGACAATACACCTGCATGCAAAAATTCCAGTTGATAAGGTAAGAACATAAACTCATGAAAAGTAGCAATAAAACCAAAGTTTCAATTTTACAACAATTTTTGGAGATGTAGCAGACTTATGAGCCAATCACTAGCCACAGCAGATATGTGCAGGGATGAAAATTCATGTACCACCACCAGTATTTCAGCTTAGGTGTCTACGAAACGTAGTGACTGTTCAGTTGTGAACAACACAAATTTTGAAAATCTCACCAAAATGAGCTCTGCCGGATGAAAGTCAGTACTTCTCAACATGAATTGCTTGTAATCAACAACATGCATGCACCTGTAACATATGAAACTGTAGCTACATGTAATATTCACTCACAATTCGATTGTATCATAATGTCTTGCTCAGTACCATTTTTTACATTACTTCCGATACCATGAAATCTTACCAGCTTTAATTTCAGTACTTAAAACAGGTGATTCAATCTCCAATATGAAACTACGTTCAAATAACAATAAAAAAGATTCTACTTACCTGGAGGCAGCGGATACACAAACCATTGCATGCTAAATATATAGGCTGTAGGAAATTAAGTATATAGGGATTACATCGGAAACTCACAAAGACAGAATTGAGGTATGAGCAATAACTGTCAAAATCTGAATACTTTGGTTTGACAAGGAAATAAAAATTTTAGAATTGTTTAAGGTGTAGCAGAAGCTCCTGAGACAAAACTGATGTTGTTTGAGATGAAAAATCAATAATTAACTGCCAACAACAAAGGAGGTCTGAAAATCAAAGTCAGAAGGCAGTTGGGTTGGGTTCAATTGGACTGTTTAGGGGAGGAGGGGGGAGGAGACCATACAGAGAAGTCATCGGTCTCATCAGAATAGAGAAGGACGGGAAAGGAAGTTGGCCGTGCCCTTTCAAAGGAACCATCCCGACATTCGCCTGGAGCGATTCAGGGAAATCACTGAGAACGTAAATAATGATGGCTGGACGCAGAATTGAACCGTCTCCTACCGAGCGCGAGTCCAGCGTTCTAACCACTGTGCCACTTCGCTCAGCCATAAGGCAGTGGACAGGCCAAATTGAACTATAATAATATTGCAAACGATATCAAGATAAGCAGCAACAGAGAACAAAGGAAAGCGAAGGTAAAAGAGGTTGTGTATGTGGGAGGCAGGCGAGAGAGGGAGAGAGGGAAAGAGGGAGGCAGGCAGGCGAGAGGGGGAGAGAGGGAGGCAGGCAGGCGAGAGGGGGAGAGAGGGAGGCAGGCAGGCGAGAGAGGGAGAGAGGGAGGCAGGCAGGCGAGAGAGGGAGAGAGGGAGGCAGGCAGGCGAGAGAGGGAGAGAGGGAGGCAGGCAGGCGAGAGAGGGAGAGAGGGAGGCAGGCAGGCGAGAGAGGGAGAGAGGGAGGCAGGCAGGCGAGAGAGGGAGAGAGGGAGGCAGGCAGGCGAGAGAGGGAGAGAGGGAGGCAGGCAGGCGAGAGAGGGAGAGAGGGAGGCAGGCAGGCGAGAGAGGGAGAGAGGGAGGCAGGCAGGCGAGAGAGGGAAAGAGGGAGGCAGGCAGGCGAGAGAGGGAAAGAGGGAGGCAGGCAGGCGAGAGAGGGAAAGAGGGAGGCAGGGAGGGAGGCAGGGAGGGAGGCAGGGAGGGAGGCAGGGAGGGAGGCAGGGAGGGAGGCAGGGAGGGAGGCAGGGAGGGAGGCAGGGAGGGAGGCAGGGAGGGAGGCAGGGAGGGAGGCAGGGAGGGAGGCAGGGAGGGAGGCAGGGAGGGAGGCAGGGAGGGAGGCAGGGAGGGAGGCAGGGAGGGAGGCAGGGAGGGAGGCAGGGAGGGAGGCAGGGTGGGCAGTGACGGGTTGGGGGAGGGAGGGCAGTGACGGGTTGGGGGAGGGAGGGCAGTGACGGGTTGGGGGGAGGGAGGGCAGTGACGGGTTGGGGGAGGGCGGGCAGTGACGGGTTGGGGGAGGGCGGGCAGTGACGGGTTGGGGGAGGGCCGGCAGTGACGGGTTGGGGGAGGGCCGGCAGTGACGGGTTGGGGGAGGGCCGGCAGTGACGGGTTGGGGGAGGGCCGGCAGTGACGGGTTGGGGGAGGGCCGGCAGTGACGGGTTGGGGGAGGGACGGCAGTGACGGGTTGGGGGAGGGACGGCAGTGACGGGTTGGGGGAGGGACGGCAGTGACGGGTTGGGGGAGGGACGGCAGTGACGGGTTGGGGGAGGGACGGCAGTGACGGGTTGGGGGAGGGACGGCAGTGACGGGTTGGGGGAGGGACGGCAGTGACGGGTTGGGGGAGGGACGGCAGTGACGGGTTGGGGGAGGGACGGCAGTGACGGGTTGGGGGAGGGACGGCAGTGACGGGTTGGGGGAGGGACGGCAGTGACGGGTTGGGGGAGGGACGGCAGTGACGGGTTGGGGGAGGGACGGCAGTGACGGGTTGGGGGAGGGACGGCAGTGACGGGTTGGGGGAGGGACGGCAGTGACGGGTTGGGGGAGGGACGGCAGTGACGGGTTGGGGGAGGGACGGCAGTGACGGGTTGGGGGAGGGACGGCAGTGACGGGTTGGGGGAGGGACGGCAGTGACGGGTTGGGGGAGGGACGGCAGTGACGGGTTGGGGGAGGGACGGCAGTGACGGGTTGGGGGAGGGAGGGCAGTGACGGGTTGGGGGAGGGAGGGCAGTGACGGGTTGGGGGAGGGAGGGCAGTGACGGGTTGGGGGAGGGAGGGCAGTGACGGGTTGGGGGAGGGAGGGCAGTGACGGGTTGGGGGAGGGACGGCAGTGACGGGTTGGGGGAGGGACGGCAGTGACGGGTTGGGGGAGGGACGGCAGTGACGGGTTGGGGGAGGGACGGCAGTGACGGGTTGGGGGAGGGACGGCAGTGACGGGTTGGGGGAGGGACGGCAGTGACGGGTTGGGGGAGGGACGGCAGTGACGGGTTGGGGGAGGGACGGCAGTGACGGGTTGGGGGAGGGACGGCAGTGACGGGTTGGGGGAGGGACGGCAGTGACGGGTTGGGGGAGGGACGGCAGTGACGGGTTGGGGGAGGGACGGCAGTGACGGGTTGGGGGAGGGACGGCAGTGACGGGTTGGGGGAGGGACGGCAGTGACGGGTTGGGGGAGGGACGGCAGTGACGGGTTGGGGGAGGGACGGCAGTGACGGGTTGGGGGAGGGACGGCAGTGACGGGTTGGGGGAGGGACGGCAGTGACGGGTTGGGGGAGGGACGGCAGTGACGGGTTGGGGGAGGGACGGCAGTGACGGGTTGGGGGAGGGAGGGCAGTGACGGGTTGGGGGAGGGAGGGCAGTGACGGGCTGGGGGAGGGAGGGCAGTGACGGGCTGGGGGAGGGAGGGCAGTGACGGGCTGGGGGAGGGAGGGCAGTGACGGGCTGGGGGAGGGAGGGCAGTGACGGGCTGGGGGAGGGAGGGCAGTGACGGGCTGGGGGAGGGAGGGCAGTGACGGGCTGGGGGAGGGAGGGCAGTGACGGGTTGGGGGAGGGAGGGCAGTGACGGGTTGGGGGAGGGAGGGCAGTGACGGGTTGGGGGAGGGAGGGCAGTGACGGGTTGGGGGAGGGAGGGCAGTGACGGGTTGGGGGAGGGAGGGCAGTGACGGGTTGGGGGAGGGAGGGCAGTGACGGGTTGGGGGAGGGAGGGCAGTGACGGGTTGGGGGAGGGAGGGCAGTGACGGGTTGGGGGAGGGAGGGCAGTGACGGGTTGGGGGAGGGAGGGCAGTGACGGGTTGGGGGAGGGAGGGCAGTGACGGGTTGGGGGAGGGAGGGCAGTGACGGGTTGGGGGAGGGAGGGCAGTGACGGGTTTGGGGAGGGAGGGCAGTGACGGGTTGGGGGAGGGAGGGCAGTGACGGGTTGGGGGAGGGAGGGCAGTGACGGGTTGGGGGAGGGAGGGCAGTGACGGGTTGGGGGAGGGAGGGCAGTGACGGGTTGGGGGAGGGAGGGCAGTGACGGGTTGGGGGAGGGAGGGCAGTGACGGGTTGGGGGAGGGAGGGCAGTGACGGGTTGGGGGAGGGAGGGCAGTGACGGGTTGGGGGAGGGAGGGCAGTGACGGGTTGGGGGAGGGAGGGCAGTGACGGGTTGGGGGAGGGAGGGCAGTGACGGGTTGGGGGAGGGAGGGCAGTGACGGGTTGGGGGAGGGAGGGCAGTGACGGTTTGGGGGAGGGAGGGCAGTGACGGGTTGGGGGAGGGAGGGCAGTGACGGGTTGGGGGAGGGAGGGCAGTGACAGGTTGGGGGAGGGAGGGCAGTGACAGGTTGGGGGAGGGAGGGCAGTGACGGGTTGGGGGAGGGAGGGCAGTGACGGGTTGGGGGAGGGAGGGCAGTGACAGGTTGGGGGACGTGTAGCTTCTTTTTATGTGCAAAAATCGAATCACAGAAAAAATCTTGTTCTTGGCGGGATCAGCAATGGGCACCTCCATTGCAAATGGCCACTATGACAATAGAGTATTGTGCAGTGAAGTGCGGCTGGGTGGAATTGAGAGTGGGGGAACAGAAGAGCACAGAAGTGATGACAGATTTCACTTAGCACCTTCCCATGCAGCTGGAGCTCTTTGGGAACCTTACTGCTGGAGCACCCTTATATTATGTATTACCAGTAACCTGTATGCTCCAAGCTACTATTTGAAGTGTAGCAGAGAGTATTTTTTGTTACCATTTTCACTTACCCTCCCCTTTTCTGGTACAATTTTCAAATGGCACACATAAGAATAACATTCGGTAAATGTCTATTAAGAGCTCTGATTTATCTGATATTCCCTTTACGCCCATTTTGTGAGATGTATGCAGAATGGAGTAATATACTGGACTGAATTCTTCCCAGAAAATACACTCTGAATACAATCAGTAAATATCTCTGTAATGTATTGAGTCTCTCTTATGATTTACGCCATGGAAATTTCCTGAGCACCTCCAATGATGCTCAATAACAGAATGAACCTTTGATGAAAGAGACCACTCTTATTTGAATATTTTCAATTGCATCATTTCAGTTTCCTCCAATTGATCAACATTGTAAACACCCCAGACTGATAAGCAACAATCAACAATTAGTCAAACAAGTGTTTTGTGAGCCACTGTTTTTCTGGATGAATTATATTTCTCTAGGATTCTTCCAATAAATCTCAATCAGGTAGCTGCATTCCAACGAGAAATATTATGTGCTTATTCCACATCAGTTCACTCTGGGTGCAGACTCCTAGATATTTATGGTGGTTACATTTCCCAGTGATTGATCACCAATTGTGCAATTAAACAATATCACGTCTCTCTCTGTCTTAATAATGCTTTTCCGAGTGTTCTGTAGAGTTGCTGTCTCTCCGTAATATGCAAAAATTTCAACAACCAATCCTGCCATCTTTTTAAGCTACTGCATGTTTTGCTGTTATGTGTACTCGCTGGCTGAATTCCAGCCAGACTGAACCATTGTTTGTCTCACACTGCAATTGTATTTTGAATCCCGAATCCACAACACTCTTTGATGCTCTTATCTATTTCACAGCTTGCACAATTTTTTTTTAAGTCTCTCAATGTTTTCCAACTCTGATGTATGAGATAATAATTAATAATCAATACATTATGGGCCAGACCACAAACATTTTGTAAACTGAAACTTCTGTATCTGTTTATTAAATTTTCTGACAACTTTATTTCGATCAACTCCTCCATTATGCCAACCCAGAACCTTCATTTTTGCACCATGGTGCTGGTTTCATCATATTTCATTTCATGGTTATATTCAATGCAATGCTTGGCAACAGCTGATTGGCTTGGTTGCTTTAGTTGGGTTTGTCACTGTTGTTCCTTGTCTCTCTCCTCAACTGTTCTGATGGTCTGCCCCATGTGATATGTGCCACATTTGCATGGACTGTCATACAAATCTAGATTGCCCTGAACATAACAAAGAACACACTGAAATGAAGGAACTAGAATCCACCAGGTTGAAACAAACGTGTTTCTTTCAGCACATGGACAATGTGTGTGATGTGGTCACTTGGAGTGGAAAAGCGTGACGAGTTCCTGGAACATTTAATCTCTAAACATCATAATACCAAATTCATGACAGAACTTGAGAAAGAGTGCCAGCTATCGTTCTTCAATGTGTTAGTTAAGAGAAGGGACAGATCCCTGGATCACGGAGTATATAGAAAACATATGCATGCTGATCTCTATGTCCATGTCTTGAGCCATCATCATCTACAGGTATTACAAAGAAATTTGGTGCTGAAGACACTTGTCCATTGAGCTCCAACACTTTCAGACAAGGAGAGCCTCAACTGAAGAACTGTGACACCTATGAATAGTGTTCTGAAGGAATGGGTACTCAAATTATCAAACTGAACAGGTGATGCAGTCACAATCGAGAACATCTAAGAAAGAGGAGTCAAAATTGCTTATCTCCCTCATGACAGCTTAGTATCTGGAAAGAGCAGTAGACTCCTACAGAAACATGGCATCCAGAATATTTTACTCACTTCAACTAAAATAAAATGTGTTCTTTGTAATGTTAAAAAGCATTTACATCACCAAAAGTAGGTGTGTATTGCATTCAAGCATGTGTAACATGGGACAGACTATCAGAACAGCTATGGATAGATGCAAGGGACATGAACAACACATGACTAAAACAACCAAGCAAATCAGCTGCTGACAAGCTCTGCCTCGGAAAATATTGTGAAATGAATAGACGAGATGAGCATCGTGGTCCAAACACCATGTTTATGGGAGAATATAGTTAAGGAGTCAATAGAAACAAAGACATAATTTGGAAGAAAATTTATTGAACAACGACAGAGGGTTCAATTTAAACAATGCCTGTGGTCCAGCATTCAATATATTAAAATCCTGCTGGCCAACACATCCATTAGAGTTTGAAAATGATGAGAGAATTATTTTACACAGAATACCAGTGAGATCTCTGAAAAAGGTATCAAAGGGTACAATGGAAACTGGGAATCAAACCTGGCTATAAAAAGCAATGTAAGCCCAACAAAATTTCACATTCTGGATGGGGTGCAGGCAACGGTTAAACATAACAGAAAAATTTGCGGCAAATGAAGATGATGGCTGAGCCAATTGTCAAAATATTGAGCAGAAAATAAAAACAACAACTCACAACAACAACCAATAGCTCACTATTAATCAGTCACGATGAGAAAATCTGATAGCTCACAGTCTCTATATCTAACTACAAATTACATTTATTTCTGCTGAGGGTCATGTGTAGGTATCTATGTCAAGTGTTGATCTCCTCCATGTATCCCTGCCTTTTTCTTTAATTATCTGACATGCAGCTTTCCTTGCATACAACAGTTCCATCCATAAACTGCATCACAGGTCTTCAAACACTGTACACCATATCACTTACATGGGAATATTTTAAGCACCAGGGAGAAAAAGTAGCGAGGTGGTAGGGATGAAGGTTAGTGGCTCCCACCACTTACACAGCTTACCATACCATCCCAATGGATTGTTAATCAATTGAAAACGTGCTACTGAGTACAAACATATTTTCACAGTTTTGAAAGTCTGGTGGAAACACAATCTGTCTTTCGATGCCACTTTAACACAGCGTGGAACCAACCTGATCCATCAGATAATGTTTGTCAAATATGGAAAAGCAACCTTGTCTGAACTAGACTGATTAAAAAATGATGTTGGGGTATTTGAACTGTTTGGAGCCCTGAAAATATTGCAGCTGTTCAACAGGTAATTGTTAGAGTAATAAACAAACAAACTACAATTTCGATCACAATTTTTTATTTACCAACAACCAGTTTCAATCTGTGCTGCAGCTCATCTTCTGGCCTGGCTCTGAAACAGCACTTAGCAGCACCAGACTTGAAACGATTTGCAGGGCAGATCAAAACCAGTTGTGTGTAACTAATAAGTTGTGATCTGAATAGTGTGTTTATTTACAATATCAAAAGGGTCAAGATTCTCTGTCTTGTGACAGATGACAAACTGGTGAAAAGGATTCTCCAAGACCTTAGTTTTCAGCATGAGAAACTTCAGTTCGTGCAGCCTCTTAATTCAGGTGGCTATCAGCAATGAACCCAGTTTTACAAAAATCCACCCACATTTCTTGAGAAATATCATGTATAAATGAAAAGAGGCACTTCCATTTCTCTAGTTTTGTTAATACACAAAGGTTCAGGTACTGAAGAGGTAAAAATCCTTAGTTACTTCAGAAGAAGCCTCTACATGTTCAGAAAGCTATAGTGTGTTCCACAAATGACATAATGGACTGCCACTCCCCCCCAACACACACACACACACACACACACACACACACACACACACACACACACACACAGACACAGAAATGAGGATGGTAATACAGTGTATACAGCATTTGTTAATGGGAAGCAATACCTTGAATTGAGTCATAATTTTCTCACATCAAAACCTGCCCTTTTTGCAATGTATTATCTCATATTTTCCAACAAGTTGGGGCTGCAAGGAACAATACAAGACTCTCAATGAGAGCCTTTGTCCTGGGTTATGCTATTTCTCACAACATGGTTATACCTTTGCCCTTGCTCATTTGATGTAACTATCTGCAACCTTTTTTTTATGGGAGTGCCTAACGAAAAGTGCGTTCTCATCTGATGCACCAGCAACAATCCAAGCTCTCAAACAACATATTGTGAACAACCTGCAATATCACCTGTCAATGTGCTGCGAAAGGTCATGATACATTTCCTGATCAGACTTAAACAATCCCTTAACATGGTGGCAGATATTTGGGTTAAGGAAAATAATATTCTTTTATTCTGTGTATATTTTTTGTTGAATGTCTTACACAATCTCTAAAAAATTGTAAAAATGACATCTTATAATATCTAAAGCTGCTGTTCAATTCATTCTTCATTGTGTGACTGGTTTCTGTCCAAGGCCATTATCCAGCACAATAAAGAATAAATTGAAGAGCAGCTTAGGGGGTTACAGGATGTAATTTCTACAATATCTCATAATTATTATTGTACTTTTAATTTGTATGTTATAACCTATTAAAATAATTTTTCAACAACTAATTACTTTTTGCAATCTTCCCATTTCTTTCGCAGATCTTATAATACAGCAAACAAAAGTATCTTATAACACTTCCTATGAATGTTGCTGATGATTTTTCCTCAACAAGAATAAAGTGTTAAGCTCTACCTGCTAGGGAAAAACTGTCTATGGCTATTCAGCTTAACTGACAATTTAGTTATCAGTCTGATGTAGAGTAGTGGATGGTAACAAAGTTGGTCCTCTCAGTGTTATCTTGTTTTCTGGTGAACATCTTACAAACAGTAGGAAATAAAAAAGTTTACAGTGAGATCAGTGACAAGGATATAAATTATAAGGCAAATAAAGTGGTTGTAGTTGGAAAAAGCTTGTGACTACATTGTGCTGGCTGTGCAAACATTGAATAGCTGCTTTGGATGATGTGGAGAAGAGGACAGTGCATAGAGTAGTTCTCATTTCGCCGACTGTTTTCAGACAGTCACAGCACTTGTGGAGAAATTTGTTGATGCATTCCAAATCAGAATTTGGAAAGTTGTGGTAAGATCTTATGGGACCAAACTTCTGAGGTCATTGGTCCCTAAGTGTACACATTACTTAATCTAATTTACACAAAGGACAACACACACACACACACACACACACACACACACACACACACGGACGGAGGTGGACTTGAACCTCCAAAGTGAAATGACAATGGCGAGTGCATGTACAACGTTCACGGCATTTACTGGTTATTTTCCTGCCGTCCTGGCATGGTGTACCTCTGTCTCCCCCCCCCCCCCCCCCCCTCCAACTCAGCAACCTAAGTGGCTTTGCTAATTAATTATTAAACAGTCCTATATTTTAATGTTACTGCTTCACTTTCAGCAAATAATAAGAAACTACTAATTTAAAAAAGTATGAGTTTTGGTCAATTTTTACTGAGGTGTGGCTTGCTGTTACCTGCTAAGCATAAGAGTTTTCCGTCAGTATTAAATTTTTGTTTTTTCACTTCACATTATATTAAAAATTAAATTAGCACAGAGTGTTTCAGCAACCTGCACCTGCTGCTTATCTTATACTAATACATTACACCAGCATGATATTCACACATCTGCATCTTCTGATTAACTAGTGGCTGTGAGTTTTGAACAGACCAGGGTAGCCAAGAGCGCTAACGTGCTGCTTCCTGGACTCGGGTAGGCACACTGGCCCTGGATCGAATCTGCCCGGTGGATTAATGGTGAGGGCCGATGTGCCGGCCAGCCTGGATGTGGTTTTTAGGCGGTTTTCCCACAGCCAGCTAGGTGAATACCAGGTTGGTCCCCATGTTTCGCCTCAGTTACATGGCTCGCAGACACCGGAACACATTTGCACTATTCCACGGATTACACTCGACGCAGACAGTTGGGGTATACTAATTACGTCCCAGGGGGTATGGGGTGGTGGCAGAAAGGGCATCCGGCCACCCCTTATCCATTAACATGCCAAATCCGGTTAACGATGGCTGACCCTGCATAACTGTGGGACAAGGCTCAAGCGATAGAATGTGAGAGTTTTGAACACAAAGGAAAAATGCATTTCTGTATTTACAATGACCAGTCGGAACATTATGAACAGCACTGTGTTAGTGTATGGATCCCTCCTGACACAAAAGGCATGCTTCATTTATTTTGTGCTGTGTAAGTCCTTAGTATATGGTACAACCTGCCAACACAGAGGTCGGACAATTACTATCGATTACAAGAAAAGCAAATGGCTTGTGACGTCTGAGCTAATACTTTGCAACATCTCACAACATACAACAGGCTTAATAGCTACCAAATGTGCATGCCAACAAGTCAATTGGAATTCATTAACATGCTCATCAAACTGCTGAAGCAATGTTCTTGCTATCTTGTATAGACAAGATCTATACTCAATAGGAAAGACATCATCCATACACAGAAGTAAATTTTTAGCAATAATTTTGGCACAGTCCATGGGACTTTCTAAAACAACATTTCCCAGGAAACCTCACCCAAAATTTCTCCTTACAATAATATTCTTATGTTAGAATATGTGCATCCTGTGGTACAGATGTCAAAAAGGCATTCTGTTGGTGGCTGGTATAGCAGCACATGATTATCAATGTGCTGTAACATGAAGCATGATTCATTTAATGAAACAAGTCATTTCCACTGTTCCAAGTCAAGTTACGATGTTCCACATGCCCACTACAGCTTCAACTAATTACGGTGCATGTGTCAGTTGCTAGGGATCCTCCATTTGTAAAATTCTTTTGCCTTCCCCTGGTATCTTACTCCATTTTTAGAAGTGTTACAGACTGACAGTGACTACTCTGGTTTACAAAGCAGATAAGCCTCTGACTTTCACTACCTTGGAGGATGTTATGGATGCCGAATGTCCTGTGGTTTGACAATCATTCACCTACTTGTAAGAAGCACCATAAATGGCAGCAAGTGTATATCTGACAAGGTTCACATATTCTGTAATTATTATCTGCAGATGGGAGGCTTACACCATTTGGTACTGTTGCAAAGTCACGAAAATCACACATTTTCTGCAATATCTCCACGTGGAGTCAACAAATGATTGTACTCTACTCTCAGAACCTGCCATACATTTTGCTACATCATCACATTTCCTTTGTTAGACACACGTAAACTGATTCACATGATAGAGGAATAATCATACTGAAATCATTGTTTTGCTTTTTGTGAGTTACACCCAGGCACTGCATTTCAAATTACGCTATGTGTAGAGACCTCACATACAGAGTCACAGTCTTAACTTCATGCTATATTCCTGGACTACCAACTATGGGAAAAACAGAACAGCAAAGAATACCTGATAGCATACCGTACACAAAAAGAAGGCTCCCGGATTTGGATACCGCTCTATGACAGATATTTGCAAAAACATTATGTTAGCAACAATCTCGAGGCGGTGGTTACGTCTCTCTGCGGTTTCCTTTTTCCATGAGATGCTAGTCCAGCAGCTTAATGGAAGAGTATCTGTGCAGTGTTGAACCAACAAGAGAAACATGGGACAAGTCGAAACTGAATAGCTCTTGATGTGAGGAGAGACAGCGTAAGTGGTCATACTTTGCACCTGAAAATCAAGGCTTCTAGGTTCGAGTCCTAGCTCAGCACATTGTCTTGACTTGTCACAAAATGCAGAATGATCTGGCAGTCCAATGTATGTGAATCATCATGAACCTGAGTGCATCAAAATTGAGGTATCATGTTGTTGTTTTCGTTGTGGTCTTCAGTCCTGAGACTGGTTTGATGCAGCTCTCCATGCTACTCTATACTGTGCAAGCTGCTTCATCTTCCAGTACCCATTGCAACCCACATCCTTCTGAATCTGCTTAGTGTAGTCATCTCTTGGTCTCCCTCTACGATTTTTACCCTCCACGCTGCCCTCCAATACTACATTGGTGATCCCTTGATGCCTCAGAACATGTCCTAGCAACCGATCCCTTCTTCTGGTCAAGTTGTGCCACAAACTTCTCTTCTCCCCAATCCGATTCAATACTTCCTCATTAGTTATGTGATCTACCCATCTAATCTTCAGCATTCTTCTGTAGCACCACATTTCGAAAGCTTCTATTCTCTTCTTGTCCAAACTAGTTATCGTCCATGTTTCACTTCCATACATGGCTACACTCCATACAAATACTTTCAGAGACAACTTCCTGACACTTAAATCTATACTCGATGTTTACAAATTTCTTCAGAAACGCTTTCCTTGCCATTGCCAGTCTACATTTTATATCCTCTCTACTTCAAGCATCATCAGTTATTTTGCTCCCAAAATAACAAAACTCCTTTATTACTTTAAGTGTCTCATTTCCTAATCTAATTCCCTCAGCATCATCCGACTTAATTCGACTACATTCCATTATCCTCGTTTTGCTTTTGTTGATGTTCATCTTATATCCTCCATTCAAGACACTATCCATACCATTCAACTGCTCTTCCAAGTCCTTTGCTGTCTCTGACAGAATTACAATGTCATCGGCGAACCTCAAAATTTTTATTTCTTCTTCATGGATTTTAATACCTACTCTAAATTTTTCTTTTGTTTCCTTTACTGCTTGCTCAATATACAGATTGAATAACATCGGGGAGAGACTACAACCCTGTCTCACTCCCTTCCCAACCACTGCTTCCCTTTCATGTCCCTCGACTCTCATAACTGCCATTTGGTTTCCGTACAAATTGTAAATAGCCTTTCGCTCCCTGTATTTTACCCCTGCCACCTTCAGAATTTGAGAGAGAGTATTCCAGTCAACATTGTCAAAAGCTTTCTCTAAGTCTATAAATGCTAGAAAAGTAGGTTTGCCCTTCCTTAATCTAGCTTCTAAGATAAGTCGTAGGGTCAGTATTGCCTAACGTGCTCCAACATTTCTACGGAATCCAAACTGATCTTCCCCGAGGTCGGCTTCTACTAGTTCTTCCATTTGTCTGTAAAGAATTCGCGTTAGTATTTTGCACCTCTGACTTATTAAATTGATAGTTCTGTAATTTTCACATCTCAACACCTGTTTTCTTTGGGATTGGAATTATTATATTCTTCTTGAAGTCTGAGGGTATTTCGTCTGTCTCATACATCTTGCTCACCAGATGGTAGAGTTTTGTCAGGACTGGCTCTCCCAAGGCCGTCAGTAGTTCCAATGGAATGTTGTCTACTCCAGGGGCCTTGTTTCAACTCAGGTCTTTCAGTGCAGAGGTATCATCACAGGTTCAAAAAATTGCATGCTTCAAAAGACCTAAATTAAATTATAAAGGTAATACAGGTTATGCAATTGTAATTAAGCTTAATCAGTTCCTCATTAGGGAGAAGTAAATGAGATGTGCATTGGCTGCACACTGCATATGAAAGGCATGGTTCACTACATACAAAAGGCATGGTTTCCAGGTTTGAGACCAAGTCTCGCACACAGTTTCAATTTCTTACAAATATGTGGAATGATCACAGTGTTTTGATATTCAATGTACTTGCAGTGCCTTGATCCTGAGAGCACGAAGATCTTGTTTGCATGCTGAATTCATGAAGTAGAAATTGTATGGGTATAACACCAATTACAATTAGAGTTAAGTTACAAGTATTGCACATTTACCAGTATGACACACAGGCAAAATAATGATCTTGCATAGATATGAAGCACAGCAAGTGCACTGCCCTCCACAAATATTATTATTTACCCCAAGAAGAATTTTGGTGCCAATTTACTTCTGGAAGATGGTAAGAAAATTTATGACACTAGTGCTAATGAAGTCAATAAGTCAAACAAAAACATTCTATTTACGCAGAGCATGAAAGTGAAACAAGCATTAGACTGTTGAGCTTCAACAGGACAAAAAATAAAAATCAACAACTACATAAACAGCCGTTTGGAACACCACCTGACATTCAACAACACATGATTACAGAAATAGCAGCTGCTAATGATTACTGGGAGAAACACACATGTCAACTTCATAAGAAAATACTGTAATAATACTATAAAAAGCCAACTGCTTGTGTATCTTATGTAGGAAAATACTATCAGTAGACTGTAAATACATGCAACAACCATAATGTAACAACCTATCCACATTAAAAGGCTACACAAAGGAGACATAGAAACAGACAAGTGCATACATTGCTCTCAAAATCTGGTAAATAGGTTACACAGGGAGACAGTTTTCACATATTATGTACACAGCATCTTCATGTGTATCAACTGAACAGCCATGCAGTCAGTAATTGCCACAAACATAAAACAAACATGCTATCCACTGACCAGCACAGATAGTGATATGAAGCTCCTACCTAAAATTAGCCAAAACCATAACATTAGTTTGATAATATCAAAACTCCAATTAATACTTCTATAAATGATCATGGGATGCAAACTGAGAAACAGAGCATTGTTTAAAAAATCTGTAAGTCAAAGATGCAGTGTTAAAATGCTGTGCAGTGCTCCGAGTTTGAAACACAATAAACACAGCATTAAACAGAAACATTTGTAGAATGCCTTTTACTTTTGCTTGTAGTTGTGTGTCCAATATGTGTAAATAATATATGTACTACTAAGTAAAGTTTGTTAACAATGTGCAGAATGATACAAATATCATCCACAATGAAAACATTATGCTCTCAAACAGCAACCAAAATTAACTGTAAATGAGCAACAGCGACAAGTTGACACCATGCTCAATTGGAACTTGAACTTGCATCATCAGAGCATGCCTTTTAAATTTTCAGCTTGCTACTAGTGCTTCTCTGTATTTCCCATAACTGGTGGCAAGCTAAAGCTTTGAAATGGTAAATGAGACAGAATTTGATATACAGAACATATTACTGTGTACCACCTGTGTAAAAGGGAAAGAATCCCAGTTCGGGTCCAGCTCACAATTTTAAATTGTGACATATGTTCATCACAACATACACTCTGCAACTCTGCTAAATATTAGAAATACGTACTTTTAATGACCTCATATATTGCGATGTGGAAATTCCATCACAACGCAAAATTAGAATAGGACAAAATTTGTCATGTGCAAGCAGTCAGTAAATAATAAATGCTAAAGCAAACTGTATTTATATATCATGAGCCACAAAAAAAAGTACTGCAAATAATGTCCATTCTCACAATTAATAAAATAAAATAAACTTGGACATGCTGAAGTAACATTTACAGTTATATTTATCTGCACATATTCCTTCCATGCTAATTATATTGTTTTCTCCACTTCTTACAGATAATGCACGACAACACTACCCTACCAAATTTATATTGTTTCGTTTCTTTTATATCATCAACTGGTGAATCACATTTATTCTGTTCATTCTCATATGCAGCTTCTATTGGTCCTCTTGTTATCCTCATCAAATTTTCCAGTCAAACAAATGTGTTTATTAATTGTCTGCTCACATACAAGTTTGAAAAATGGAGAGACAAAATGATGATAACATGGAAAGGATAGACTGTTGCCGAATAAACAATGCTAGAAGATGACCTACGCCTCAGTGTCTGGAAACAGTGGTGATGTGCGAGTTGCGTGAATGTGTGAGAGATTTCTACTTCTGAATAAAGACTGACTGAAAGCTGAAATACTTCTGCCATTCCTTTTTGCTGAGCCTGTCTGCAACTCAATACCACCTGTGTGATGAGTAGCAATCTATTATTTCCATATTGTTGAGCACAATTTCATTCATTTATGTTTTGTCTGTCCCATTAAGAAAGAGAACCTTTAGGGATGTGGTACAAATCAAAGCATTCATTTATTACACCCACAACAACTGGTGACAGACATGATGTTAGACAGTCACTGACATCCCCTATCATGCCACATCATGCTAAGTAATCACCATCCACATCAATCATGTCATACATCTTTTGAGTCCTTATCACCACAACTCCATGGTGTCAAAGCTACCAACTGCACACGAGTCTAAAGGCACAATAACCAATTGTGTGACAGTAAAACCGCTATTGTTTTGGCAACAAAATCCTGTCGAGTGTTTTGCACAGCTAGAAAGCCAACTTGTGTTAGTGCACGAAACTGCAGGTGACACAAAGTATCGTTACATTGTTGCAGCACTCAACAATCATATGGCCATGGAAGTGCAAGACATCCTGGTGTCACCACCCAGCACTATTCGCTACACAACTATCAAGAACATCCTGATTACTCGTCTCCCGGAATCCAAGACAAGGAAATCTGAGAAGCTACTCCACACAAAAGGGCTAAGAAACTGCACTTCATTGCAGCTACTACACCACCTGTGATGTTAGCAAGCAATGCTGTCAATGACGACATCCTGTAGAGTAATTGATTACTGTGCCTGCCGCATAACACACAGAAGTTATTAACAGCGTGAGCTGGGTATATTTACATGCTTGTGTAAACTATGGACCACATAGCGAAGATGTATCCATCTGCATGCGTAGACACAGTTTACTCACACCCTCAAGCAAATATCATCACCCCTTTGCAAATGCAGATCACGGAGCTCACAGCTCAAGCTGCAGCTTTATGAACTCAGAGTACCAGTCAGTAACCCTGTCACTGCCACCCCCACCCTCCTTCCCTGGGAAAATGTAGCCGCTCACCCTCATCAGAAAGTCTTCTGGCACCACTGACAGTTTGGCTCTGAGATGCAGAACTGCAGTCCACCACGCAAGAAGGCAAACTCGACAGGAATTCAATGATGTTGGCCACTGGCTATTCAGATGGCTGCTGTTGACTGTTCACACGAGAGTATCCTACGAAGCTACAGCTCCTGGCAGAAACGGGTGCTGATTTATCAGTTTATCATCTGCTCATATGGTACACTGCAACTGTGATGACTGTCACTTTTTCCCTGCCAGTGGTTTCACAATATTAACACATAGTTGATACACGTTAACACTAAACTTAGGCCTGCAGAGTAAATTTGAGTGGCAGTTCATTGTAGTAGACACAACATGCCCCATACTCAGAGCTGATTTCGTATCATCCGTGGACTCCTGCATGACCTCTGCCATAGGTGCCTCTTTGATACCACAACCATTTAAGTAATTTAAGGGCAAGTGAATCACATGGATGACATTGCAGTGCGGGTGATAACCAGTGACTCTCCGTTCACAGAGCTCCTCATGCACAACTCGATACCACACAATAGACGCCCTCTCTAGCACATGTACAGCACTTTATAGTACACCATGTCATATTTGACCAAACTGCCTGCTGCCTGACACCAGAGAAACTAAAAGCAACAAAGCACAAATCCTCATTGACACTCACACAGGGAACCTACCACCCTTCGAGCAATAGTCTGTCATCTCCACTGCATGTGCTCCCAAAGAAAAATGGATTGTACCCATGAGGAGATTACAGACAGCTCAATGCCAGAACCATCCCTGACTGGTACCTGACACTGCGCATTGAAGATTTTGTATTCAACATAAATGGCAAGTGCATTTTTACAACATTGGATTATGTACGTGTGTTTTACCCAATACCTGCAACCAGACGATATTACTAACACCGCCATCTGCACACCATTTGGACACTTTGAATTCACTAGAATGTCTTTTGTATTTCGTAATGGTGCCCAAACATCTCAATGATTCATGGATGAGGTTAGACATAACCTACATTTTTATTATGTGTACACTGATGACATTCTGGTTATGTCAAGCTCTGAGGCAGAACACATGTTGCACTTGTAGCAAATTTTCAGTTGTGTTTGTACACACAATCTGCTTGTCAACCCACCAAAGTGCATTTTCGGAGAAGCTGAAGTTCAATTCTTACGCTACACTATCAATGCTCAAGATATACGGCCGCCACCAGCCTATGACAGGTACAGAACTATGACAATTTCTTGGTGTCACCAATTTCCATCATTGTTTTGTTCACAGCCATGCCCTCCTGGCTCTACCACTGAATGAATTCAAGTATGGTCTACTGAGACCAAAGGACAAACTGCTACGGAACACAGAAGCTATGTTATCACTTCCAGAAGCACCTATTGCCCTAATGGTCAATTTTATTTATTGAATATTTTTAATTTCATTTCCTGTTCCATAGATTCTGGTAATGAGTGAATCACAAGGATATGGAATGTGTCAGATTCTACATAGTTCAAATATAACTTGTATAAATACAATAAAAAATACAATGTAAATAAAAATCAACTGAATGACAGCACAATCAATTAACAGAAAATTTTGTTTCACATGTTAAGGATGAGTAATATATTTATGATATGGAATGTGTCAGATTGTACACAGTTGAAATATATGTTGCATAAATGCAATAAAATATACAATGTAAATAAGGTATCAGCTAAACAACAGCACGTTTAGTTAACAGAACATTTTTGTTTCACATATTAAGGATGTGTAATATATACAGGAGTCAAGATAAACTAAATATTCCAAAGGAAATACAGGAATACCAATAAATAATTGTCATATGCATATGATAGTACTCAAAATTCATTATGATAATTTTACAACACTTACAGATTTAGTGATTATATACATTTTCTTTCACATATTCATCAACTGCATAAAAAGATTTCTCTAACACGTATGCCATGAGAGGCATTTGATGTGTGATGGGAGAGCATTAAACAGCTTAATGCTGGAGTAATAAGCTGCTTTTTGAACCATAGTGAGGCTTTTCAGTTCAATGTGCAGACTGTTATTGGCTGTTGTGTTATAGTCATGAAATTGGGTGTTATCTTTGTAGATAGAAGGGTTTTCACAGACAAAGGTCAACAAGGAAAAGGTATATTGTGAGGAGGTGGTAAGGATCCCCATCTTCCGAAACAAGCACCTGAAGGAGTGCCTGTGATGGATACCACTCATTCTAAATTTTTTTTTGTGCAGTGAAAATTTTCTTTGCGAGAGGTTGGTTCCCTCAGAATATAATAGCATATGACATTAACGAATGAAAATAACTGAAGTATGAAGCCGTACAGGTGTCTGCTTCAGCCATTGAAGCAATAACCCGTAGTGCAAATATTGCTGAGGTAAGTGTTTTATAAAGATGAAGAATGTGTTCTGAGCAGTTACATTTGCTGTCTATACAAGCACCCAGGAATTTTGTAACCTCAGCTTTTTGTATTTCTTGATCTCTGCACTTAATGTTAATTTCTTCCAAATTTCTTTGTGAAGTATGGAATCTCATATAAAGGGTTTTATCTGTATTGAGTGAGAGACCATTTGAAGAAAATCAGTTTACTACAATCTTTGAAACTTTACTCGTAGTTTGCTCAAGATTGTTGTCTGTAAAATCGTAAATTAGCATTGTAGTGTCATCTGCAAAAGAGTAAATTTACTGTTTGAATCAGAACAAAGTGGAAGATCATTAATGAAGATGAGAAATAGCAGTGGACTCAAAACAGCGCCTTGTGGCACTCCACAACTTACTAAGCCCCACTCACATGAAGCGGGTTCTCTGGATGAGCCACTCAGCATTACAGTCTGCTTTCGGTCCTTTAGCAATGATTGGTGCCACGAACCAACGGTTCCAAACAAACCATAATATTCTGCCTTTTTCAAAAGGATTAGATGGTTTACACAATCAAAGGCATTTGAGAGGTCACAAAAAATACCTACTGGAGGCATTTTTTTGTTCATGGCTTCCAGAACTTGGTTGGAGAAACACAATACTGCTTGTTCTGTAGAAAGACCAGCACAAAATTAAAACTGACTTTTGTTTAGGATATTGTGGAAGCTAAGATGATTGACAATCATCCTGTGCACGAGTTTTTCAAGAATTTCTGAAAAAATGGTTAAGAGGGAGATTGGGCAATAGTTTGTAACATTGTTTTTCTCACCTTTTTTAAAGAGTGGTATCACTACAGTTAGTTTTAGCCTGTCGGGACTATTCCTTTTTGCAGAGATGTATTGATAATGTTGCCCAAGACTGAACTTATACATTTATAGCAATATTTGGCTATTTTACAGGAAATATTGTCCACACCAACAGAATTTTATTTTTTTAATAAGGTAATAATTCTTTCAATCTCTTTTACTGTAACATGACATAAGGATAATTGTGGAGGTCTATTACTAATAGCTTTCTGTAGAAGAGCCAATGACTCGTCCACAGAACCTTTACATCCTGTCTTCTCTGCTGCTGACAAAAAGTGCCTGTTGAAGATTTCTGCAATCATTTCAGGTTTCTTCACATTATTGGTACCTTGTTTAATTTCAATGGGTGCTGCCAGTTTCCCCGCTTTATTACATTCCAAAATTTTTTTATCTTGTTGTCAAACTTATCAATTTCAGACTTAATGCACATATGTTTTGACTTATTTATTAGCTTATTTAGGAGGGTACAGTAATTCTTTGGATCATTACAAGTTCTGAGGAAATAATACAGCATCTGCAGGATGTTTTTATTCCTACAGTGATCCATGACTTATTGACAGTGCCTACATGACTGTTTCTAATTATTTTTTTGGGAAATGTGGCTTCAGAGATAGACAAAAATTAGTTCAGGAGAATATTATTTTTGTTCACATCTGTTTCACTGAAAACTGGAGTCTAGTCTGTCTCCTGCAGGCTGGTGTTGAAATTTTGTAGGGTTTCATCACTTATGTGTCTGCCACTGCAATTGGTGCTGCACTGAAACAGCAACTAGGCGAACACTGGCAGCCCTTGGCTTCTTTCAGTTGAAAGTTATCACTTTCATAGTGGAACTGGTTTACATATGACTGAGCTGTACACTGGATACTCCTCCATTAAGAAGTTTTGCCACATGTTACAGGGACAACAGTTTAATCCAGTCACAGATCAGAAACCACTGATGTCTGCTTTCTGCCAGTGTCCAGAGAAAGGATCAACACATCAGCTGTGCCATATAGACTATATCAGACAGTTCACCACTTGCATAGTCCAAGTTGAGAGAGACATCTGCTGTGCCAGCAGACACACTCTTGGATTGAAACAATCACTGACACTGTTGATTTCAAAGCTCTTGCTGCAGTGCAACAAGCAGACAGTGAGCTGCAAGACTTTTTGGAGCAACTGTCAGATCTATAACTCCCGAATGTTACAATACTATCATTAAATGAACTGCTGTACTGTGATGTCACAACTACCAAACTGCAACCATTTGTGACCAGCTGCATCCTGCAGTCATTCTTCACCTTGATAAATGCCAATTCAGCTCACTATTCCATGGCAGCTTGTTCTTTAGCCTCAGTGCACCACGTAAGAAATTCAATGTTACAACCAGGAGGGCGTAGTTGTGAATGAAACGACAATAGTAATTAGTGATGCCAAAAAATTGTCATGTGCTCAAAGATGAGTGAAAATCTGCCATACGTGTGACAGGTGTTTCGTCTTACATTGACATGACCGAGACAACATGGATGTACACGTAATAAAAATCTCTTCCACGAATCGCTGAAACATGAGTGCAGCATTACAAAGTCCAAAAGGCATTCTAATGAATTCAAACAGTCCGAATAGCGTGCAGATGGCAGTCTTAGCAATGTTGTCTGGTGCTGCAGGTATTTGGTAAAACACATGCACTAAATCCTATGTGGTAAAAATGCATTTATCATTGATGTTGAAACTGAAATCTTCAGTATGCAACATCAGATACTGGTCAGGATGGTTCTTGTCTCAAGCTGTCAGTAACCTCCACATGGGCACAATCCATTGTTTTGGGACCACATACAGTGGAGACACCCAACTGCTGGGCAACTGGAAGCACCTTCCCGTTTGAGCATGAACTGGAATTCATGCTTTGCCTCTTTCAGTTTAACTAGTGCCAGGTGACAGGTGGTGCAGCTGAGCATGAAATGGTGGTTCTAGTGTGGTTAATATACAGTGTACTGCTGGATGCTGCACAGGTGCTGGTGTAGGTGTCTAGCGTGTGATCTCCAGTAACTGCTTCAGAAGCTCTACGAATGGTGAGTCACTGGTTATCATCTGCACTGCAGTGTCATCCACATAATTTACTCGACCTTGGTTACCATGTTAGTAGTGATATCAAGTTGGTGCTGATGATGGTGATCAGGCAGGAGTCCAAAGAAAAATAAGAAGTGTCCTCCGAATATGGAGCACTTTACGTCTGCTACGATGAACTGCCACCCAAATTTGCATTGCAGGCTAAGTTTAGCATTAAAGTGATTAGACCATATATTGAGATCGTGGAATCATTGGCTGCGAAAAGGTGGCAATACTCACACTTGTGGTGTGGTAGACAGGCGGACGGACAGATAAACTGACATGTATCTACCAGTAACTGTAGTTCTGTATTATAGTCTATCATGAACAGTCAACTGCAGTTCTGCACCTCAGAGCCAAATTGTCAGTGGTACTAACACACACTTGCTGATGGAGGTGAGCAGCTGTGCTTTCCTGGTGGGCAGTGGTGACAGGATTGGCAGCTGGTACTCTTGAGTTCATAAGGTAGAAACTTGTACGGCACGCTCAGAGATCTGAGCTTGTAATGGAGTGAGGGTATTATCTGCCCGAGGCTGTGGGTAAACTGTGGTGATGCACACAGATGGTAACATACCTGCTATGCAATCTGCAGTTTGTGCAAGTTTGTCAATATCACCAGCACACACTGTTAATATCTTCTGTGTATCATATGGCAGGTGTGATAATTAAATATTCTGCAGGATGTCTTCATTAACAACATTGCTTCCTAATACAAAGGCAGTGCAGTAGCTGTGACAGAGTATGATCCCCCAGTTTTTTGTTGCAGAGTAGCTTCTCCTGTCTTCACCTTGGAATGTGAGAGGTGGGTATAAGGGCATTCTTGATGGTTGAGTAGAGATAAGTGCAGAATATCTTGCACCTCTGAGGCCATATCTTAGTTGAGCCCTTTGTGTCGTCTGCAGTTACAAATTGGGTTTATAACTTCGTGAACCATAGGATAGGATTCTGTTGCCAAAATGGTGGCGGTTTGTGTGGTTGGTTACTGTCCCTGTAGGCACATGTGCAGCTGGTAGTGGGTCTGACATCACGGAGTTATGCTAACAAGAAAGAGAAAGATGTGAGACACAGTTGATGCTCATTTGATGCATTTTTAAAAAGAGAATCTAAAAACAGAATAATTACAAAGCACATAGCAAATGTAAATCAAAGAGAGACTGTGACAAAGACAATCGTGCAAGGAGTACTCACTTGGGTGTGTAGTACTACACTTCAAAGTGATGATGCACTTCAGCATATATATCTAGAATGTTTTCCTGCTAAGAAACAGGTTTGTGGTGGTGCAAGAGCTGCAGTGTACAGCTTCCACAAATGTGTGTACAATCATGGCTGCTTTTATGTGCAGGCTATCTAGGCTGTAGGCTAGGGGGCCATGCCACAACAATTTAAAATGAAAAGAGTCTATGTTGTAATACTGTTTTGTGGGCCCTCTTATAATCATAAAATATGCAGATGTGATTATTTTGTATGGGATTATTGAGTTAAATTTTTCAATTGGGAGCTGATGTGAATTAAGTTAACATTCACCTCTCAAACTTCTGGTTTGTTTCTGACAAACTCCCAGTAGCAGTCAGGGAAAAAAATCTGATTTATGCATGAAAATGGCATTCAACTTATTTGTTGTTTTATATAAAAATATAATTGTTCATAGCAATTTTAGACTATTGTGTACTATCTATTAATGATTTCAATTTTTTTAATTTTTTTTAAATTTCATAGGCCGAGTGCAGAGTCTCTCTCTCTCTCTCTCTCTCTCTCTCTCTCTCTCTCTCTCTCTCTCTCTCTCTCTCTCTCTCTCTCTCTCCAGTTTACCAACAGACTATATCAGCCACCCGCAAAAGTAGAATGCAGTCTCTAGAATTATGAAAAGTATTACAATATGGCACCATGTAATTTACATATTTACTGGGCAGCATAGCAAAAAAAAGGCATTTTCAATGGAGAAAGTATATGAGCACTTAGAGCTATTGGGAGGTTTATTATTTTAAAGTTTGTGTGAGCCATCAACTGCACTCCAAGGCAGATTTGAGATTGTAGCTTTGAGTTCTGTTCCAGTCATAATTTCTAAGATTTGGATTTATCCAAATATTTTATATATTAGTACTCATTTGTTATGTTTTTTTTTAAAAAAAATAAATAACCATTCAATAACATAACACTTCAGTTGTTATTGTGCACCTGAAAAAAAAACACACCCTTTTGTAGCCAGGGTCATTAATTTATGCTTCTGTGGTGGGGCTCCTTTTGGGATGGCTAGTTTCAATTCTGATTGTGAACTTGTCATCAGTATTAGTTGATTGGCAAGGGAAGAACAAATAGTGAAATTAAATCACTTTACTTAGTGCTAAGGCCCTGGGTCGATTACAAATCTGTCCACAGTGTCTTGCATAGTGAGGGCTTGTGACATTGTTTTTGGTCAACCTTACATCAGATGGGGACACTAATTTCAGCAGCCTAACTACCACTATTCAAGAGGAGTAGGATATGTGCTGTCACTAAGTTTCACTTTCTACCTTCTGCCATTATCATCAACAATAAAACTACAAACAAACCACTACACTACCCTTGCACCAATTACATTCATCTACATATGGGAGTCACACCTGGAATGCAAACTGCCTTACTGAATAAACAAGAAAGCTGGAGGTAACATCCATCTACCTTCATGACTTGGTGAAATATCCTTGGTACACCATAATTACACGAAACACGGAAAATAATCATGGTTCAAAAACTTGACAATGATGAACTTCTTTCCAGAGATGAAATGTACAATAATGTCTACAAAAGGAAAGTTATATGCCAACCAGATGTAATGCTAAGCATAACCTTAAGTGTAATTTCACACTGCGGTAATAATACGTCAATACTTCACAGCTTGCTATCAATACAGCATTCTATTAAAAATTGCTTAAGAGACCACAATACAACAGAGGTAAAAATATATACATTTAAAGTACAAAATAAAAATCTATATCTTATTATTTATGGAAGTCAGAAACTACCAACACAGTGGAGCCAAGAAAAGGTACACAAAGTAAATAAAAATCTGATAAAGTTGTGAGCAAAATACACAAAAATGCAAACCTATGGATGCTGTGGGGTGACTGTTTATACTCTAAGAATTGTTCATATACAAATGGAAACTAACTTTCACAACACCTTGAGTGTCAATTCGGAAGTTAAAATCACCAAAGAGAAAGAATGGTGCATTTCCATTGTCATCATTATGAAACCTGAAGGAAAAAAATCAAATGTATTAATGAACATGTACAAAAAAATATTAAAAATATATGTGCAAAAATACCAACTTTCAAATCAAATGCAAATGGCACACACCTGTCCAGTGTATGTTCCAAAGCACGGCGTCGATTTTTGCAGTAAACGGATGGGAACTAAGAAGAAATAAAAAAAATACAATAAATAAATATTCTATGCCAAGATTACAGCACCACTTAATATTTTTAGAAATGTGTAGTTCATTATTGACTTTATGTGTAAATGCTAACTCCAATAGCACCTAAAAAGAGATAATACAAACAGAAACAAGTTTTGGTTATAGCACTTACTTTCAGTTCTAAAAAGTGATAGTTCTGCCAGGTTTTGTTCAAGCGTATTTTGGCTGTCACCTAATATGGTCTGCTTATATCTTTGTTTGACTAAATGCAAACAGTGACTAGGCATACTGGCCAAGTGTGTTGGACCATTATCAATTTGAATTAATAGACAATGAGGGCATAAAAAGAAGTGGTACACAAATGGCAAAGTCTTGTTTAATTTCAATGTATCCCAAAAATATTGAAAAGCCAGGGATAGGAACAGATGAAGAAAGAAGCCAAATAATTAACAAAAACAGAAAATTCCACAATGAACATTTCAGGGTGCAATTTGTAAAAAAAAAAATATTCAGCCTTCCATATACTACTACTGTGTGAGCAATGAAGCTCAAATTACACCGTAAGCAGCATCCATGTGAACAATCCATCATGTTGCTGAATTGAATGGAATGATAAGAAATGCCATGTGTAAAAAGTTACGCTTTATATGCTTCAATCTTAAGTGGGATAGGAGAAGCATCAATATATGGTATCTCAAAAAGTATGAAGCTTGTGAATTGTGGACCGTTGTAATTTTGTGAGGCTGGTAATAATAACTTTGCAAAATCTTACTCTGCTTTCTCTGCAGTTAGTATACAACAGAGAGGCAAAGGTATTCTTTATAATTATTACAAACTTACGTAGCACTGTCAGTATAGATCCCAAATGAGTAATTTTAAAGTAGAAAATTTTTGTGCCAACCTCACACTCAGGGGTGGATCTACTGAAGATAACAGAAGTACAGAGTGATAATTTGCCTGTATTCACATGAATGGACACTGAGAAACAAGTTGCCAATTCTTAGAGATCACAAATTACTATTTGTCTATAAGCTCCAGCTTAAGAGACATTAAATAAACTGCAATCTGTAATAATGAGGTAAGTTTCTTTTTAAAAATGATTTTTGAAAAAAAAAAAAATACAAAGTTTGGGCGTAGAGATCTGTGTGAAACTGTTACAATCATAAGTTACTTTCCTTTTAAGTTGATATTGGTAATGCAGTAACAGTAAAAAATATACAATATTTTTAATATAGCAGGTTCCCAGAATGAGATTTCCACTCTGGAGCGGAGTGTGCACTGATATGAAACTTCCTAGCAGATTAAAATTGTGTGCCCGACCGAGACTCAAACTCGGGACCTTTGCCTTTCGCAGGCAAGTGCTCTACCATCTGAACTACCACAGCACGACTCACGCCTGGTCCTCACAGCTTTACTTCTGCCAGTATCTCATTCTGGAAACATCCCCCAGGCTGTGGCTAAGCCATGTCTCCACAGTATCCTTTCTTTCAGAAGTGCTAGTTCTAGAATGTTCGCAGGAGAGCTTCTGTAAAGTTTGGAAGGTAGGAGACGAGATACTGGCCGAAGTAAAGCTGTGAGGACCGGATGTGAGTCGTGCTTCGGTAGCTCAGATGGTAGAGCACTTGCCCGCGAAAGGCAAAGGTTCCGAGCTCGAGTCTCGGTCGAGCACACAGTTTTAATCTGCCAGGAAGTTTCACTACAGCAAGTTGTTTATCTGCATTTGGGCACAGTAATTAATTAAAATATTTTGATTCAGTAAGGTGCAGCAACAGGACACATAGAAAGGGAAACAATATGATATGATTTCCTGCCTGCCTGATTTCTCATAATGGTAGTGTCAACTGACCATCTAGAACTTGTGACTTCACACTGGGTGGCTTCTTCCATAGAAGTGACATTTATTTACAACCTACACCCACAAACCACAATCAGTTCTAAACATTAAGGCACATCTAACACCATTTCTACAATTGAGATATAATCAAGTGGAAACATCACACAAAATTTAGTTAAATAAATGAGTGTGGGCACCACAGTCCTACAGCATGTATGTCCGTCATTGAGGAGAGTTGACCAAAGCTGTTTTCTTTTCTTTTTCTTCTTTTTTTTTATTAATTTGTGCAATAAATTCTAACATTACTATAAAATTCAAAAACAGCACTCCTTTCAGATCAATCAGTCTACAGTACAATAAATGTATCCTCTGCTGTGCACCTATCACCCATCTCCAGTGAATTTTTATTTGTCACTATTTGAGAATTAGTCTTAAATAATTGCATTCTGGAATGCTTCAGCTTGCTGTCAGATCTGAAACATGTCAACAAGAGACGATGATCATCACTCAGAGTGCATGTGAACAAGGCAGAGTGCATTATACCCCTCTTCTCTCTCAACTTCTCTCTGTCAGTCTCATATTCTTTGTTTGGCATTCTATATCTCAACTGCAACACCTGCTCAATTTGATGATGATCTGAGAACATGTTCCTTTGGAACACTGTTCATAAGTATCCTAATTCTTTGGCATGGCTCTCCTTATCTGAAGGAGTTCAAACTATATTGACCAGAGTTTTTAACATCAAATTTCTTTGTGACACATGGTAATGGTTTGAGGCTTGGAGATAGAGATCAGTATGTGTGGGGGCACACAATGCATGTTTTTTATACACACTATGACCCAGCCATCATCTTACTACTAGCACATTGAGAAAAAGTAGCTGGCCCCTATTTATAGTGAATTATATGTTAGGATGGATAGAGTTTAAATGTTCCAGGAAATCTTGAAGTTTCTTCATTCTAAGTGGCCACACCAGCCGGCCGGAGTGGCCAATCCGTTCTAGGCGCCACAGTCTGGAGCTGCGCGACCGCTACAGTTGCAGGTTCAAATCCTGCCTCAGGCATGGATGTGTGTGATGTCCTTAGGTTACTTAGGTTTAAGTAGTTCTAAGTTCTAGGGGACTGATGAACTCAGAAGTTAAGTCCCATAGTGCTTAGAGCCATTTGAACCATTTTTTGGCCACACCACAAACATGTCATCCATGAATAGACTGGAACATGTTGGTTTGAACTAGGTGGACTCTAATGTCTTTGCTGCAAAGTATTCATTGTATAGGTTTGTCACAACAGATGATAATGTACTACCCATCACCACACTATTGGTTTGTTTATAATGTGTTGACAATATAACATGGTCAGAAACGCAATCAATGCAGCTTAAAATGTCTGCAAACCAGAAAGCAAAATTCAGTCACTTGTACAAGAAGACAAGATGAAGGAAGTTGTACAGTAATTAATCTGATAATCATCTGGACTGGGGTACAGTGAAGGTCTAGACTAAAGGGCTAAATTTCGTGCCCACTCCAAAAATGTTACCAACAGCAGTTTACGTAAGCTTCATAGAGCACGTTGCAGCTTCACTCCCACCAGAAGGAATGAAAGAGGTTATACCAAACCTGTAGAGTGCTTACCAAGGAACCACTGCTTGGATCCACAGATAGTACTTAGTGATCTGTGGGAGGTCAAAGAAACTGCAAGTTTTCCAGCCAGAAGTGGCAACACTGCAATTCTTATGTCACATGTAAACTAAAATAAGATGATTTTTCTATCTTTTGAACAATATTGTCTATAGACAGAAAGATGTCAATACTATAAATAAAAATCGATAGGAAGATGACAACTCTCCTCAAGGAGTCAGACTCGTCGTATAACATCATTGAGTGTATTAAAAACCAACAGCTGTGTCACCACTAGAAAGGGGACTTCCTGCAGTACAGAAAGAATGTATTTCCTTAACACCCACATTTGTAATATTGATGCACCATACATTAATGAGACAAAAGTCATGGGATAGTGATACACACACACACACACACACACACACACACACACACACACACGTGGTGGCAGCATCGTGTACACAACATACGAAAAGGCAGTGCATTGGCAGGGTTTTAATTTATTCTTAGATGATTCATGTGAAAAGATTTCCGACATGATTATGAATGCACAACAAAAATTTACAGACTTTGAACACTGAACGGTAGTTGGAACTACACAAAATGGGAAATTCCAATTTGGAAATTGTTAGGGAATTCAATATTCTGAGATCCCCAGCATCAAGAGTCTGCCAAGGATACTAAACTTCAGGCATTACCTCTCACCACGGACAACACAGCTGCTGATGGCCTTCGCTTAACGAGAGAGAGCAACAGCCTTTGTGTAGAGTTGTTAGTGCTAACACACAAGCAACAGTGTATCAAATAATCACAGAAACCAATGTGGGGCATATGATGAACATATCCATTAGGAAGGTGTGTCAAAATTTTACTGTTTCTGAATCCTTGGAACAAGCTGCACAGAAGTTTGATGATTGTTTGATTGAACTTTTAGGCAAATTCTCATGTTGACTTATTTCTTAATTGAAGGAAAATAATATAAACAAACCATTGGGGTTGCAGGTTGGTGGTCTGTTGTCACCTGTTGTGGTGAGCACATGCATGGAATATCTTTAAGAAAACACACTAGAAACCACCAAGTTCAAACCATGTTTTTACAGACATGAGGGTGTGTGGTGTGGCCACATGGAATGAAAAGACTTTAACAGTACATGGAACATTTTAGCTCTATTAATCCTACTATAAAATTATCATTGGAACTTTTGAAAGAGGGCCAGCTACCTTTCCTCAAAGATGTTGGTTACGAGAGGACCACATGCAACCCTGTCTCAGTGCATACCGTATACCACACACACTTATCTCTATCACCATGCCTCAAGCCACCATCGTACCTCACAACGAAATTCGGTACCAAAGACACTTGTCCATTTAGTTTGAGCACTGTCTAACAAGGAGAACCTAGCCAAAGAATTACACCAGATATAAATAACATTCTGAAGGAATGGGTACTCGGATCATAAAACTGAATGGGCAATGTAGCAAAAATCAAGAACACATGAGAAAGAGTTTGAGATGACACAGAGAAAGAAAAGTCAAGTATGCTTATCTACTTCATGCAGACTACATACACAGTTCACAAGACCCCTACTGAAATGTGGTATCAAGTGTATTTTGCACCTGTCAACAAAGTCTTTGTATTGCTGAAGATGATCTAGGTCTCAAAAGCCGAGTTTGCTCTGCATTTCACATGAATGTGGCACATATCAGTCAGTTACATGTTCCATAGATCACTTGAATAATCCTTTTAGTGAAATGATGTTTAAGTCAGTCAGTTTACAGGATATGTGTATCTGATGAGTGTTAACACAAATGAACACAGGTTTTAGTCCTACTCATGCAACTACCCTTAAGAAAAGGTCTTTTCCAGGGTACCAGTTTTTAATCAAAACTCACCAATGTAACAGTAGGAGTCGCCCAGCAGAACTTCTTTAAGTTAGATTTAAAACTCCCTTTGCTTCCTGCCAGACATTTTACATTATCAGGTAAATGACCAAAAAGTTTCGTCACTGCATACTGAAATCCTTTCTGAGCCACTGAAAGCTTTAATAATAGGCAATAAAGGTCACTTTTCCCTCTAGTGTGTAGGTGTGGACATTGCATCATTGTTCTTCTCGAATTATAATGGATTATTTGTGGAATTTCATTGGCGAGCATATGTATTGCGATTGTGCAGCTAAAATGCCTGAAGTTTTCATCAGTATGTACGCCCAAAAATTTGAAGCATTCTATCCTATTATTATGTGGACGGACAATTAAAACAGTGGAGGAGAGGTGCCAGAAGCATCAGATACACATGTGATTAAAACATTCAGGCAATTCATCTGTTGTTCAGCACTGACAAAAATATAATCATGAAATGAAGTACAAGAAGACAAGGATCATGGTGCAAATGAAATGTTTCTTAGACACTGTAGTCAAGAAGTCTATTTAAAGAAAAATGTTGGAAAACCTAGTAAACTGATTTGAGCTTGGGGTCTGGCACTATTTTATCATGATCTCACCAGCCATCGCATCACCAGAACTGAGAGAATGTACATTTTAGTGAACATCAGTATGAGATCAGAAAAAAAAGAGCAGGGTGTAGCAGGTGCTGGGAAACAAATTAACTACAAACAGTGGCACAAGACCAATGACAGTTGAGTGTCTGCTTGAAGTCCAGGCAACGAATGTACTTAACAGAACAACTCACAGCACCTAAAGATGATGACCGGTTCAGTTGTTAAAATATTGGGCATAAAATGGAGACAAAATTCTGCTGAAATGGATGCACACCATCACCCTTAAGGAATATATAGATCATTGACTGGCATGTCTGTTCCCCCGAATTGTCACCCATGGAGCATGTCTGTAATGCAATGGGAAGATGGATACTTTCATGCCAGCCAGCAATCTTCAAGAACTAACACAACAATGTGATTCATGCTTGGCAACCTATTCTTCATGATTACATTTGAAGGCTGTCTGCTCACAATGGATACAAGAGTATAGGTCTCACCTCATACTGATGCTGGACATCAGCTCCAAATGTAATGGAAGTTTAATCATTTCACACGCATTATGTGATGAAGACCTCTGCCAAGTTTACAAATATTGAACTGGTGCTTCATGGTGGAACACCTTCCATTTCCATCAGTGTGTATCCACTAAGCTATCACAAAATTGATTTCTCTTTCCTGTATTTTACTGATGAATTCATTCCAAAGACGCGTAGCTTGTTGGTTGGTTGGTTGGTTCGTTTAAAAGAGGAGGAGGGGGGAAAGGGACCAAACTGCAAGGTTATCGGTCCCTTGTTCCAAGTAAAATAATTATGCAAGGGAAAGAAGAAAAAGGAGACGTACAGCACAATAACAGGAGAAAGGAAGAGTCAGAAGAACAGCAGAAGGACAACCAACACTAAAGTGGACAGAACAGGAAACGAAAACCACAGAGAGAAGCAGGAAGCATACAGAAGGGATAAAAACAAGGGAGCAGAGAACTGTGGGTGGCTGACCCAAGAGAATAAAAGGAAAAGCCAGCCACTCTGTGACACATTAAAACATCCAGCCTAAAATAAATGCATTAGAGTGGAGAACACAAAAGGACAAAGGACATGCGCTAATCTTATATAGAATGACAAAACCCATCGTCAGGTATAGAACGTAAAACTAAATTAGCCATCTAGGCATTGTCAGCTAAAATTAATGGAAACAAGTCCGGTGACTGAAAGAGTCCGACTCAGGGCAGCCATAGGAGGACAGCTCACGAAGATATGGGCCACTCTCAGTTGGGGGCTGCCCCGACACTGAGGTGGTACATCACGGCACAGGAGGTAGCCATGTGTCACCCAAGTGTGGCCAATGGGGAGCTGACAGAGAACCACAGAGTCCCTGTGAGAGGCTTGCATGGAGGTCTTCCACACATTCATAGTCTACTTAATGGCATGCAGTTTGTTGTGTGTACTGAGGTTATGCCATTCCGTCTCCCAAAGCCGCAAAACCTTGTGACGTAATAATGAACACAGGACAGTTGCAGAGAAGCCAATATCCATAAGTGGTTTCTGAGTAGCCTGTTTGGCCAGCCTGTTGGCAAGTTTGTTGCATGGGATGCCGACGTGACCTGGGGTAAAGACAAACACCACTGAATGACTGGACCGTTCCAGGGCACAGATGGACTCCTGGATGGTTGCTACCAAACAATGATGAGGGTAACACTGGTTGATAGATTGTAGGCTGCTCAAGGAGTCAGTACAGAGAAGAAAAGACTCCCCAGGGCATGAATGGATGTGCTCAATAGCATGGGATATAGCCACCAGCTTGGCAGTAAAAACATTGCAGCCATCGTGCAAGGAATGCTGTTCATATGTCCTCCATGGACACACACGATGTCATCGTGATCATCGGCGATTGAGCCATTGGTGTAAACCACTACATGACCTCCGTAAATGACAAGAATCGAGAGGAAGTGGCAGCAGAGATCTGCAGGGTTAACTGACTCCTTAGGGCCATGTGAAAGGTCCAGGTGCATCCGCGTACACCATGGAGGTGTATATGAATGGACCTAAAGTATAGGTGGTAAAGGCAAGGACTCCAGGTTGGAAAGTAGGGATCAGACACAAACTGCAATTGGAAGCCCTGACCCGGGCCGTCAATGTGAGAGATGAACCGCTGTGGGTGGCAAAAGGAGACGGTAATTTGGATGTGACGGAGAACTATGGATGTGTGCAATGTAACTGGCCACCAGGTGTGCACGCATAAACTGCAATGGAGGGACTCCAGCCTCCACGAGGACTCTGGTCACCAGAGCTCATCCTAAAAGCTCCTGTCGCTAGGCGAACACCACTGTACTGCACTAGGACAATTAAACGTAACGCTGAGGGCGCCACTGAACCATAAGCCAGGCTCCCATAGTCAAGGCGGGATTGCACAAGGGCTCTGTAGAGCTGCAGCAGCTTAGAGTGATCTGCACCCCAGTTGGTGTTGCTCAGGCAGCGGAGAGCATTGATGTGTTGCCAGCACTTCCGCTTCAACTGACGAAGATGAGTAAGCCATGTCAATCAGGCGTCGAAAACCAGTCATAAGAATCGGCATGTCTCCAATACCGTGAGTCCTTCATCATTAAGGTAAGTTATGGTTCCGGATGATTGGTGTGACACCGACAGAAGTGTCTAACACACAACTTTGCAGCTGAAAACTGGAAACCATGGGCTAGGGCTCATGACTGTGTCTTGTGGATGGCTCCATATAGGCGCCGCTCAGGAACACCAGTACTGGTGGAGAAGTACGACATGCAGAAGTCGTTTGCATACAGAGAAGGTGAGACGGACGACCCTACAGCTGCTGCTAGCCCATTAATGTCCACTGAAAATAGAGACACACTCAATACAGAGCCCTGCAGGACCCCATTCTCCTGGATATGGGAGGAACTTTGGGAGGCACCTACTTGGACATGGAAAGTACGAAGCAACATGAAATACTGGATAAAAATTGGGAGGAGCGGGCATCGCAGACCCCACTCGTATAATATGGCAAATGGCAAGGATATGATATTGCCAGGGCATGTCATGCGCTTTTCGTAAATCAAGAAAGTTGGCAACCAGGTGTTGGCGTCTGGAAAAGGCTGTTCGGATGGCAGACTTGAGGGACAAAAGATTATCAGTGGTAGAACAGCCCTGGCAGATGCCGCTCTGACATGGATCCAGTAAACCCAACCGCCGACACACCTTATGTTCCAGCAGCTTACAAAGAACGTTGGTGAGGCTGATGGGCCGATAGCTATCCACAACAAGCAGGTTTTTACAAAGTTTTAGCACTGGAATGATGGTGCTCTCCCGCCATTGCAATGGAATGACGCCATTGCAGCAGATCTGGTTGAAGGGAGGTGTTGCTTGTAATCAGATGAGACATGTTTAATCATCTGACTCTGGATCCAATCTGGCTCAGGAGCTGCATCGGAGCAACGTGCTAGGGCACTGAGGGGCTCCCACTCTGTAAATGGGCGTTATAGGATTCACTGTGGCATGTTGTGAACGAGAGGACTTTCCCTTCCAGCTCCCGTTTGAGAGTGTAAAAGGCTGGGAGATAGTTATCCAATGGAGAGGCTCGAGCAAAGCGCTCAGCAGTCGCGTTTGCGTCAGTAGATAACACGCCATTGATGTTAATACCAGGGACACCTGTTGGTGTTTAGTACCCAAAAGACCTCTTATCTTCGTCTAGACTTGGGAAAGTGAAGTATGGCACCCATTAGTCAAGACATATCTCTCCCAACACTCCTGCTTCCACCTTTTGGTAAGCCGGCGAACGCGGGCACGGAGCCGTTTAAAGTCTATGAGGTGCTCCAGGGAAGGGTGCCACTTATGCCACTGTAGAACTCACCAACGCTCCTTAATTGCTTCAACGACTTCTGGCGACCACCAAGGCACTGCCTTTCGCCAGGGACTCCCTGCAGATCAAGGGATCGCGTTTTCTGCTGCAGAAACAATTGTTGTAGTCACCCGTTCAACAATCACATCAATGTTACCATGTGGGGGAGATTCAACGGTGACAGCAGAGCTGAAAGTTTCCCAGTCTGCCTTGTATAAAGCCCAACTGGACAGGCATCCATGGGCCTGATGCCGGGGCAGTCACAGGAAGATGGGGAAGTGGTCACTACCACACAGGTGGTAATGTGCTCTCCAATGGATAGATGGGATAAGTCCTGGGCTCCAGGTTGATAAATCAATGGCCAAGTAACTACCATAAGCCACAATGAAATGTGTGGTGGCCCCAGTATTTAAGAGGCAGAGGTCAAACTGAGACAGTAAAGTTTCGACATCTCTGCCACGGCCAGTAACACGGTGCCATGTCACAAGGCGTTATGGGTGTTAAAATCTCCTAAAAGTAGGAAAGGTTTAGGGAGTTGATCAATCAGTGCAGCTAACACATTCAGGGGTACTGCACCATCTGGAGGAAGATATACACTGTAGACAGTTATTTCCTGTGTCTTGCTTATTATGACAGCCACAGCTTCAAGAGGGGTTTGAAGGGACACAGTTTCACTACAGACTGAGTTTAGGACATAAACACAAACTCCACCTGACACTTGATTATAGTCGCTACGGTTCCTGTAATAGCCTTTATAGCTGCGGAGGGCAATGCAGAAAGCAGGTGTAAAGCTTAACACTTGCTGTATCTCAGCCAGGTGGTGGAAAAAAACCGCCGCAATTCCACTGGAGGATGACGTCATCTTGAGTCTGGGAAGGCATGGATCATTCAATGAGACATTTTACACCTCAGGGTCACCTGCTGCCACTGACTTATTGCCTGAGCAGTCTGTATCCATTGTGTCTGAGGGTCAAGCGAGAACTAGGTCCTCAGTGGATGCCACAATCTCCACCTCATCCGTAGACACAAAACTTGTAGGTAGTGGTGGTGTGGGTGCCACAGCGATTCCCTTGGTCTTGGGGATCTTCTTTTTGGATTTATTCGTTGCTCTTTGCATTTCCCTGACTGGGAGGACTTCACTGATGCAGTCTCTGAGACTGAGGATGAGCGTGAAGCCCTAAGACCAGCTGCTTTTGGGCTCTTCAGCCACTGGCGGATGTCATCTTTCCCACTAGCAGAAACCTGGGAAGGGGGTGACCTAAGGGACCCCTTCCTAGTGAGAGGAGCTGAAGGGGGCAGGAGGCAGGTGTAGTCTTCCGGCTCTGATAGGGGACTGGGGTTGATGGAGCTGATGGGCCTAGAACTGTTGTACCAGCAGTGTAATATGATGTCATACATACTGGATGTAGGTACTCAAATTTCCTCTTAGCCTCAGTGTAGGTCAGTTGGTCCAGGGTCTTGTACTCCATGATTTTCCTTTCTTTCTGGAGAATCCTGCAGTCTGGTGAGCAAGGCGAATGGTGCTCTCCACAGTTGACACAGATGGGAGACAGGGGACATGGAGTATAGGGATGTGATGGGTGTTCGCAATCTCGACATTTGACGCTGGAAGTACAGTGGGAACTTCCAGCATTTGAAGCACTGCATTGGGGGAGGACTATAGGGCTTTACATCACAGTGGTAGACCATCTCCCTAACCTTCTCGGGTAATGTATCACCTGAGATAGCCAAGATGAGGACACCGGTGGCCCCCTGATTATCCCTTGGACCTCAGTGTATACGACAAATGAAATGTACACCTCACCGCTCTGAATCAGCGTGCAGCTCATTGTCAAACTGCAAAAGAACGTTCCTGTGAAATATGATACCCTGGACCATATTTAAGCTCTTATGTGGTGCGATGGTTACAGAAACATCCCCCAGCCTGTAACAAGTGAGTAACGGCCGTCACTGGACAGAATGTGCTGTTTTGATCAAGACTGAACCAGATCTCATTTTGGACAATCCCTCCACCTCAAAGTTGTCTTCTAAATGCTTAACAAAAAACTGAGGCTTCATCGTCATGTAAGATTCCCCAGCAGCTGTTGAATGTACAAGGTACTGGGGTGAATAAGTGCCGCTACCATCCTTAGCCTGACGTTCCTCCCATGGTGTAGCCAGGGAGAGAAACAATTTGGGGTTGTACTTCTGTGAATTGAATTGAGCCTGTGAACGCTTAGAGACTGCTGGTATTTGATCACCAGCAAGAGATGATGTAGTACGTTTCATCACTGATACCACCCACTCTGACCAGGGGCCCTCTCCACGGTGCCACCCAGCCACAGCAAAGGCCACCAGGCAGGATCGCCATTGCCAGAAGTCCCGATGCCCCAGGGCGATGGGCATTTACTCTTCAGCATACATGGGGAGTTAACAATGCAGACATAAGCAGAGCAATCCTTGTGTGTTCAGGGGCCTACAACCAACAGGATACATGGCAGCCCCACCACGATGGACTAGCTACCGTGCTAGATATCAGGTGCAAACAAGTCCGTTACCATCGTCAGCACAAAAAATGGTACTGCAAAGTGTGTGGAGGGTGACCTCGCCCAACAGCTGGAACAGGAGCAGAAGTGCAGATCCATGTCGATGTAGGATGTGAAAGGTCTCAGTGCACGACAAACACAATGTACCACGTGAAGTGCCCTTCCCACACTGGCTCGTTCTCCGGGAAAATTTTGAAATATGGAGGTCAAACCCCCACAGGGGACCATCACATAGAGGCCGAAATGTGAGAGAATCCTTTCACTTGCCTCTTACAACAGGTAGGAATACCTGGGGCCTATTCTAACCCCTGGACCTGCAGGGGACGAATAGCTTATGAACATGACCCGTGTGTGACTCCTGTTCGTGCCATTGATTACTTACCATTTTGTCTTTGCGGTACTGCCATCCCGTTTCTTATTTGATTTACTGGTGTCACTAAGTTGTGGGCCTGCCTGCCCGTGAGTGGCAGGAGCAGCGCTGTCGATAAGAGCACTGTCATACTATATTTCCGGGTCATGGTGAACGGTGAGTTCAGTCGGGGATGGAGTAGCAGTGTGGTCCGGACAGCCGGTATTCACCCGACCGCTGGCGAAACACATGCACTGTCCAACTCAAGGAGTCTTGAGCGGGATTGACCATTGGTTGGTTGACTCGCCGGGCGACATGTATTTGGTCTTCTGACAGCTTCTGGGCCTGATCAATTTGTCATCTTGCGGGACTTTGGTTGGTTCCTTCCTTGTGCAGAGATGTCATGTGACCAATGGGCCGATGTTCCCTATGCGTGGTAGGGTCCAAGCCAGTATCTTCGGTACGTCGCCTGTCTGAAGGGCACCGGGATGGAACAGGGGTGAGGTGCAGACAGCCATGACTCGCCCGACTGTTGCCGACACACGACTTTAGTGGGAATGACCTTGGTTGGTCGTTCAGTTGGTCGTCTCATTGGATGACGTGTATTTGGTTGCCGACCACTTGTAGGTTATCTGTGTGTGTTGACTTGTGATTCGTTCTTGTTGTTCCACAGTGACTGGTTTTAGTATTGTTCGAGTTGTTTGTGGAAGTGTTTTCGTGGAACCATGTGTGGCTTGTGTGGTTTGACTGAGCAGTTATTTTAATGCTGTCTGCGTGCTGGATTGAGTGGCTCTGTTGGGATAAAGCAGCAAGCAAGTTTCCGCGGCGCGAGGCTTGGCTGGGCCCACTGGCGGTGGGCACGCGCTGTCGGATTGTGAGGTGCTCGCTGTGAGAGTGACATGTTCATTGCCCACCGAACCTGGACGCTGAAGTTAATTTGTTATGTAACCTCAACTATTGTGACACCTTTGTTCATTTGTTGGTTGTTGCCCCCTTAGCCATTCAGGCTAGCAGCATTGTATGATGTGTTGGAGTTGGTGAAACCTTGCAGTCATCTTCCCGTGTTGCGACTAATTATTAATTTGACTGTTACTTATCAGTGAAGTGCACCAGCGGTATTTTCTGCCCTGTGACCTTTAATGCTCCATTTACCTGCCCTGGTCATTAGTGTAGTGCTGTTCGTATTCTCGTCCATGGCGAATATTCTCCATCGTTGTGCCGTTGGTCAGACAGAAGGGAATTTGTTAAATTGTTGGTCGGTCCTTCGGCTGTCCCTAGTTTGGGTTGCCATTCGATCACCTAACTTCAACTCTGCCTGTTTCACGTCACCTTACGTTTGAGTTACCCGAGAAGTTGCTTGAACCCCTTAATAAGGCCTTCAGCCACGTCTATTCTCTAAAGGAAAATTTTTAATTAGAAGCAAGGGGTTTATTCTAAATTATTTATCTGACTTCTTGTTCAGGCCTTCAGCTGTTATTTCAAATTTGTTTGTGGCCTTCAGCAGTGTAATAAGTTAATCAGGCTTCGGCCAATCTGTTTTAAGTTTAAAAGGAAATTTTCTTGCTTAGAAATTTTTTTTTATTAATGTGCCTTAATTATAGTTGTCCTACAGATGTATAGTGTAGGCCATCAGCCGTTAATTGTTTTTCATTGTATGCTTTGTTAAGAAAAAAATTTACCTCCTACTTTTAATTGCTTTTGATTTCCAAGCCAGGCCTTCAGCTGTTCTTGTGTTTGCTGTGGGTTTGAGGTCTTCAGCCCGGAAAGCATCTCAAATTTTCTTAAGCTAGGTCTTCTGCCATATTTTTTAACTGTGATCTTTTAAGCCAATATGTAAATAAGTGGTCCTTACAAAATAAAGTTGTGAGTTTGATTGTGCAACCCACAGTAACTATTTAAGGCCCCAACCACAACCTTAAAATTATCCTGTGTGCTCTATGGTTTACCTATCAAGTGGGTTTCTAAACATTGTTCTTACAAAAGTAATTTTTTTATTTTTCTTAAAATTCAAACCATGAACAAATAGCGACAACCCTAAATACTGTGAGTTGTTTTGTGGTCGATTACACTTGAACTTATTTATTTATTTATTTTTTTTTAAAAGAAAGTTGGATGACACTTTGCCTGATCTCATCACAACTAATTTTTTCTCTTCCACTAAGAAAGAGGTTACCTTAGTTGGGCAGAGGCTTTCAAAGTGAATGTGCCACTCTCACTGTGGATGAACTTAGCAATGTTACCCTATGCTTATGGATAAGTGTTGAAATATAGCTATCTTACTCAATAGCACCCAGCTGCATTTGTAAAACACATACTCCAAACCCGATCATACTGGAGATGAATGATTTAACCTCCAGTTTTACACCTTCCCAAAACTATCCCTATCTTTCTTGAGGATCTGGAAGCAAGATAGTGTGTCACTTTTACTTTGATGTCTCCATAGTCAGTGCTACACATTTTGCCAGATACTGGCAAACATCTCTGTTTCAAAATGTATTACTTTTCTTGATGTACTTTTCCTTTGGTACAGAATAATTAACATGTAAGGAAGCATGTTCTGGAAACTAGTAATTATTGTATGTTCTTAACATCTAATATCCTTCATTTACCCTGTTTTGCATAATTTGTTGGTCTACATAGGCAATACTGAGTTGAGTCAGTTCCAGGGAACTTGTCAATGATTATTGTACACTGCTTCATCAGAGTGCAATATTCAAAAATGATTTCTGTTTCTGTGAATGCAAGGGCATGTATTGTAATGGCAACAGTAGTTATCATCTTACTTCCATTATCCTGTCATGAATGTGTATCAACACATTCCGCTAATGTGAGGAACACTGTAAACAATTTCAAGTCACATTAAACAGCTTAAGAATAACAACAGGAAGGAAGGGTTCACTGAATAGACATGTTGAAGAATTGACAATCTTAGTTAGACCACATTAATACACCCAACGTAAAGTAATGCACGCATATTACTCATTATTTCACAAGCCATTCCATTTACAATCACGAAGGAAGGATAATACAAAATACACAGGGACAAGAAAAATCTAATAACACATAACAGTATATTCTATTAGGTAATGAAATTAGCGAAGTAGTTTTCAAAGGAGATTAGAGATGTGCCTAAGCCTGGGTGAATCTGATTAAAACCAGCAGTTTTTTTAAACTATCATCCATTTATAATAGTAATATTGCAATACAAATTTAAAGCATTAACTGTACAATTCTCATGATGGCATATTCACATATTAATTTATTCTTAATTTGTAACTGCACTTATTATTTTAATTTAATTGTTGATTGGTTTCATCTTGCAAGGTGGGGTGAAACCAATCACTAACTTATTTTGTATGCAAAAACAATCAAACTTCCAGTTTAGAGAATCTGGCCACTATTTTGAATTTTCTAAACTATAATGGTGTATTTACAACAATAAATCACATTTTCTAACGTAAAAAAGTTTTCAAAGGCACATTAAATTTCAAAAAATTGCTATAAAAACTCTCATATATTCAGGAAAGTTGACAAACACATTTCAAATTTCAATAAATCTATGACACTATCAACATGAAAGATATTTAATCAATATCATAATCATAATCATCTATCCCTTCAAATATATATTTATTTCATCTTCTATGTTCTGGCACAACTTTTTTAATAATTCGTTTTCTTTCTATCTCATTTGCACCTTCTGTTCCCAAAAAGACAAAATAAGTATCATCAAGAACTTTCTTTCTCAAAAATTGTCATTGGAGACTTTATCAATTTTATCAATAATAAAACTTAATCTTCCTTTCAAAGGAAATCAGGTGCAAATATGAAAAAGGTCACCAAGGTCAACCTTCAAGAAAAATGGAAGATGAAAATGCATGTGTCTTAAGAAGCGAAGCACAAAATTCCTTAACAATCCTGGAGGTGTTCTTAGAAGCTAACAAATCTCTAAGCACAATATGTAGTTACAACACTACTTCACAGCCATGGCCTAATATATAACTCTTGTGTCAACAGAAAGGGACGAAAAATGACCATTAAGATCAAACAGATGTGTGCTTCATTCGGAAAATGTAGAATAGTGGATATAGGTAAAATGGACAAATGCCTACATATCAAACGTGGGATGCAACAGAATTTTGAAGGCAAGAAACTTTTGCATAAGGAAATAAGCAAAGTTATCGCGGAGGAAGATAAGTTACACAAAATTATCAATCACAAAGGTAATAGGGATGCTTTTTTTTTTTAAGAGAAAAATGTAGCAAACTAACTGTTGCATACCAGAATTTTCAATATATAATGAATAAAACATAGCACTTCAACATATACCTAAATGAATCAAAACCACATTTCTTCATAATGAGTGAATAAGGTTGCAAGCAAGAAGAAGCATATGGATACAGGCAAACAAATTATGAACTCATAAACTTGTACATATCAAGGCACAACGAGGGAGGTATAGGCATTTATAGCAAAAGTGATACAGCATGTGAAAAAGTCAAGTGGACTGATGATCTGGGTGAAGAAACGGTACTTGAGGTTGCAGCAATAACTTTAGAACTAGGGAACAACAGCCTGATTATAGCAGATCTGTATAGGTCACCTGGAAGCAGTATTGAAGAATTTTTCCAACTGTCCCGGGGACCTACTGGTGAATGAATACATCAGTGTATAAAAGCCATGTCCTGTTTGTTTGAGACATCAACACAGACTCTTTAAATAATAGCAATAATTATTTGAGTTATGTTGACTTACTTCAATGTTTAATTGTTATCAGAAACTCAGAACCTACAAGAATTACAGTAGAAACACAGACATGCAACGAACACATTCTCACAAACATAACAATGATAACATAAGCATAACCACTATAGAGAACTATATATATCTGCCCACAGAGCCCTTACCAGGGAAATTGATTTTGGGAATGTAGATACCATTAAAAGTGACACATTTATGCATAAGGAAAAATTTAATTATAATAAACTTAAGAGAGCATTCCGCAGTGAAAAATGGGAACCAGTTTACAATGATAATAAATGGGAAAATTTCTATAAACTATTCAATAAAATTTTAAATGAAACATGTCCTTTAGTAAAAAAAAAGTAAACAAAGCAACAGCAACCAAATGAACACATCGGCATGATACTACAAGACAACAAAGATATAAAAAATGACCGAAAACAAAATGTGTGAGAGATTCATACAGATGTTTAGTACAACTGGCACAAATGAAGCACATGACTGGGCAACCAATTTAAACATTACAAATACTAGTCAATCTTTTTCCATTCATTTCAAGACTTCAAGCTGAAATGACTTGTGGCTGGGATGACATGCGAAGGAAAGTCGAGGAGAATTAGTGAAGCCTCTGACACATCTAATAAATATCTCCCCCCTCTGCCATGAAGAATTCCCTATCTTTTGAAAATCACTGAAAGAAGGGAATAAAAACTGACACGAAAAACTATAGGCAAATATCATTAAATTCAGAGCTTTTGAAATTACTAGAGAAAGTAGTATTAAATAAATTTGAGGTATGTTTCATCAAAGAATCTATTCAACAATCTACAACCTGGTTTTAGAAAAGGAAGAGCTACTGTAACAGCAGTAGCAACGTTTATACATGAAATATTAAACAAGCTGAATGAAGGAGACAAGGTAAAACGCATGTTCCTGGATATGAGTAAAGCTTTTGACACTGTGAATCACACAATTTTATTGCAGAAATTTGTCGGATTAACTTATAACAGGAATGAACAGTTGGTAACAACCAAATCATCTCACAAGGTACTTCACAGTAGTGTGTCCCAAGGAAGTTTATAGGGGCCTTATTAACATATACAAGAAACAGAATGATTTAACTGAACCTCAAAACTGCAAAATTGCAATCTATGCTGATCTCACATCTTTTGTCCACTGGGGCCACGATATGCAAACTACTGCAAACAGTACCGAAATCAATTATAATTTTCTGTCAAGTTGTTTTACTGCAAATAAGCTACTTGTAAATAAAGAGAAGACAGTGACAATGCAATTTATGTTTGGTTATCAGAACACAAAAAGTATCAATTTACATCTCCACTGGCACTTAGCTACATAAACACACAAATTTTTGGGTACAACCGTTGACTAACACCTCTCGTGGAAAGAACATGTAGATCATACTTTTAAGGTAATCACTACAAATGGGTATATAGTAAAATGGGTCTCAGCCTTCCTGGACCATGATAGTTTGAGACAAATCTACTTTACAGTGGTACACCCGCATCTTCACTATGGCACTGAGATATGGAGTGGAGCACCAGCTGTCTATACAGACAGGTTCATCAGACTACGAAGAAAAGGTAGTGAGAGTGGTAGCTGAGGTAAACAGAAGAGAGCCTTGTACAGAAATCTTCAGAAAATACAAAATACTAACCAATTACTCTGTGTATATCCTTCATGCAATAATGTTTGTGAAACCACCAAACCCTGAATATAATGTAACAAAACAGTAATATACATAGGTACAGTGCATGGAGAAGGGGAAAATGTTCACAGAATTGAAGGAGGAGGGGAAGTAAGTCTGCAGACTGTAGTCCAGGGATGGCCATGGTGTGCTAAACTGCACGCGTGTACAGATGAGCTGCACGTGTGCCGTCCAGGGCTCGGTCTGCCTCGCCACTACTTGGCTTTCCTCGGTCTTTCGCGGCACTGCTCGGCACGGTGCAACATTAGACTAGCTGTGCGATGTGACATCTTTTCATCCGGCATAGGATGCGTTAGTTGATTTGTAGTGGCAGCCATGTTTATTTCTTGTTATTTCTTAGTGATTCGTAAGAAGTTTATAAGTACAGTGGTTGTTGCAATGGAACACACTCGCAACACCACGAGGCTTCACAGCTGAATGGGAATTGCAATATTTTTTTGAAGAGAAGATGAAAATTCTCAATGTCTATTATGCAGTTGCATACTCGCCAGTCACGGCAAATTTGCAATAGAATGGCATTATAACATTACACACAAAGAACTTAATGATTTAGTTAGGGCTGATAGATCAAACAAGTTGGCAGAATTAAGAAGACACAGTGTTATGCAGCGAGACGGGGCGAACGTGAGTACCCCTTACAAATCTTTGTGTTTCTGATGTTTGTATTCGTACATATTTGTCGTTAGATTTCGAATTTAGAGTTCACTCAATTTTTGTTTCCTTTTCTTTAGCCTGCAACCGAACCTGTCTTTAAGAGCAAGCTATAAAACAGCGTTCAAAATTGCAAGAGCGAATAAGCCTTTCAGTGATGGTGATTTCATCAAGGAGTGTATTGTTGAGGTGGCGGAACTCTTGACGCCACTGGAAGTAAAGAAGTTTAGTGAAATTAGTCTTTCCAGACAGACAATAGTGGATGTCTACAGGCAATTAATTGATAGTGCCTGCAAGTTTATTGCATTCTAGATTGCTTTGGGCGAGTCGACCGACATTTCGGACACAGCACAACTAGCGATTTATGTTCGTGGAGTCGACATAAATTTGCACGTGACGGAAGAATTGTTAGATTTAGTACCAATGAAAGACACAACAAGGGGTACAGACTTACTAAAAGCAGTTGAAGAGGCAGTTGAAGCCGTTTACCTGAACTGGAAAATGTTAGTTTCAGTCACCATGGATGGAGCACCAGCAATTCGAGGGCTCAAAATAGGATGGTAGCATTGTTGCGTAAAAAACTAGGACAATTGACGCAAGATCTGTACGGAATCATTGTTTTGTACACCAAGAAGCTCTTTGTGCTAAATATGCAAATTTGGAGCACGTGAAGAAGTTGGTAGTCAAAATAGTAAATTTTTTGAAGTCGCATGGCTTAGTACACTGTCAGTTTCAACAGTTTCTCAAGAAACTGAACGAAGAGTACAGAGATGTTATTTACCACTGGGAAATACATTGGTTAAGTCGAGGGTCGTGCCTCGAGAGATTTTTCAATTTAAGACTCGCTATTGTTGAGCTCCTGAAGAAAAAAGGAAAGGCAGAGTCAAAATTAGAAGATCCAAAATGGATTGCAGACCTTGCCTTTCCAGTTGATCTGACTACACACTTGAACGCTCTCAATAAGACTTAGCAAGGTGAGAAGGAGCTTATTTCTGATCTGATGAAAAAAATGGATGCATTTAATAAGAAACCCGAATTGTGGAAGGAACAACTCATGACAAAGAATACCGCCCATTCCCTTACGCTCTCTAAAGTCAGAGAAAGCGCCACTTCTGACGAATTCGTTTTTGTGTTGGAAGAACTACAGGCACAATTTTGTAAACATTTTCAGGACACTGCCAGTCTGACATCTGCTCTTGAACTATTTTATGGACCCTTTTCCGCTTCAGCTGAAAGTGCCCCAGAGCTTTTGCAAATGGAATTGATCAATCTGCAGCGTAATTCCCATTTAAAGGACAATTTTTTTATGAAAGTTTTCCTTGGGAAGAGATTCCCCGTCTCCACAATGAGGCTGCAAAAGTGATATCAATGTTTGGATCAACATACGTGTTCAAAAGGGTTTTTTTTTTTTTTTTATATATAAAACTAAGTAAGTCACGATTACGTGGCAATCTGAGTGACAAAAATACGAGAAACTGTCTACGTTTATCTGTGTGCCGTCAGTTTGTGTCAGATATGAACTTTATTATGTCTACAGCGAACCAAAAGTAATTAAATTAATAGTGATAATTTTGTTGTATTTGTCGTATGTTTTGTTGAGAATTGTAGTTATTGCAAATTCTGCACAGTAGTTCCACTTAATAAAATTTGCTTGTTTCACATGTAGTTGGAATCACTTATTCCACATCATACTGCATGCTGTAGACTACTTTTACATCCGTTTCTATATCTCAGCTTAAATGTTTTAAGAATTTTACGAGTGACAATGTGAGAAGCACGATATTGTTGGTGTAATGAAGTTTCAAACACAGTTGTTATTGTCATTTTTCTGTAGGTGTACCAACAACCAACAAATATTGCTCAACATAATGTGTTGTACAGAGCTTAATATTATCAAATGTAATATGAAACTAAGCCACATGCTAGCAGGGCAGTATTCTTTACGCAAATGCACTGTCGCATGTGGCGTGTTCGTAGTTCCACGCATGCGCGCACAGTCAGCTGGTGTGGTAGTGGGGTACTGTGACATCAGAAGGGAGCGATCCGCACGCGTGTGGAAGCTTGGCATACGTGCATGCACACGTGTCGTGTTCTTGGCCGTCCCTGCTGTAGTCCATATACCTTTTACAACAGACTACCATCTGACGTCAATACTGCTAATTTAAACACATTAAACAATAAACTAAAGCATTTATTAACAGAGAAAAGCTGTTTCTCAGTAGAAGATTTCAAGTCTTAATATCCCTTTCTAAAACAGTGTATGCATCATAAGTTTGTTTTTGAAACAAAAAAATTATAATTTCTGACTCACTACTTACATCAATGTGTGCACTTATGCATGTTAACTAAACCTTTGCATTTGTGAACTAAAATCTACAACAACATCTGAAAACCGATTGTTATGTGTACAGCAAACAAACAAATACATAAATCAATCTTCACCTTTCTGCTTGCCCATTCACTCATTTTCATTTGACTCAAGCTTTTCTACATTGCTGCTAGATGTTCTGGAGATAGAATCAGAATCAAAAACTAGAGATGCCCTGCTTTCACCTCTGTCACTAAAGTCCCTGACAGAAATATCTTTTCTTGGAGTTAACAGTAGCACTTTGCACGACATGGTACTCCTTTTATTTCATTAGACTGAACCTGTTTAAACTGCACTTGGAAGGTTGCTGTCCCAGAAACTTCTGGTGAGTCAGTGTCACATGTAGCTGTTTCTTCTGGAATCTGCTAAATGACTTTATAGGGACAGAAAGGAAAAATTCCTGCTTTTCCAAATCCAGATATAACGTAAGATTTAGAAGCAAAAGCTATCTTTTCTAATGTTCCTTTCAACAGTGTAAGGAAATTGGATTTTGCTACCAACCCTCTGTTCTCCCTTTTCCAGTCACCTAGCAGATTACTCCGGACAAGTTTTACAGGCCTAAGAAGGCCACATCAGATGGCCATCACAAGCGAGTAGAGTTAAGTGGTAGAAGTAAAAACTGAATGTTGTGTTCCTGGCATAGTTTAATCTTGTCACCTGTAATTACTTTTTCTCTCTTTGAATGCCAGACACACCGAGAAGGTAATCTGTATAAAATACAGGTATGATTCAATCATTGTTAGGTCAACCCAACCACTTCGTATCCTGCACCACTTTAACCTCCTCCAGTCCAAGTACCATACAGATGTTTTGCATATAAACTATGTATTGTGGAGGGACTGTGCCGTGATGATTTGGGTTGAGTGGGCATTCGACATCATGGTCATTGGAACCCTGACGAAAAGTCAGAAGGCAGTCCCCACATATGGAGAAGTTTATAACTTATTAGTCTGCCGCCCTTCCCCACCAATTTTGGGATGAGGCCTGACAGTTCACAAAATTTCACCATTCAGCATATAGCACATGTAGCACTGTGCCATCTGCAGTCACTGTTATAACTCCACTGTTATAAGTGCTTGACAAAGAACTATCCATAATCCTTTCATGAAGTCTTGTGCCTCACTTCACTATTACTTTAATTTGACCGGGAGCATCACAAAAGTGGATTTCATCGTAGTTTATAATGTTGAAGATAAAAACATCACTCAATGCCACTTCAGGGTTCTTTAAGATAATCACTAACTGTTTCTAGGGTAACTGTTCCCTTTGCCTTCTCTACATTTCACTTACTCTAACTGTCAGGTCCTTAATTCTTTCCAGAAAACATTTTTTCTACTGGTGACCAGGATGATTGTCGCAAAATCATTATTCAAACAACCCTGCTCGCTCAATTATGAGATGCCTGTATGATGTGTCTAAAATCATTATTTCGCAAAGGAAACCTCCATCTCCACAACACAATATTCCTTTGACCAGATTTTTTCCTCACTACTAGTTAACATTGATTAGCTAACTTTTTTATATTTGTATCTGTTCCTGAATTTATCATTTAATGTTGTATAGAGAATTGCCTATTGTTCTGCAACTTTGAAAATTAAGAATTTTCCTGATTTGAGAGCCTTCTTCACAGCATTTAGTAGAAATTCTGGTCCTAAAATCTTGTATACTCCTACGATCGGATTCACCCTACAAAAACACAAATTTGTAATTACGCATGCATAGTGTCTAAGCAGTAAAAAGGAAGAAGAAGAGCCACCTGAGATATCCATACAAAAGTAAAAAATATTATAACTTTTCAGTTATACACTGGAAGTACCCGATGACAGTGGAAGTTTTCATACTGATGTATTCACTTCACGAGTGCAGCACATTAATTACACATCTACCGACAGTGCCATTTGCTGGTACTGCACACTCCAAAATAATGTTGTTACAACAAACCACTCAAACATTCACAATAATGGTCAGCTGCAGTGTTCTTGTTAAGATGGCATACTCTAATATCAACATGTTCAAAAACAGGTAAATGATAAGATTCACACCACCAGATTGGATCACCTCATTTTACGGTATTATAAAGATACTTCTTGAGACAAATAGTTGAAGCATCCTACTGAATTATACCTACTACACCGTACATACAAAATACATAATTATTTTCTTTTTACTTAAGTTTCCTATGATGGCTCATTATGAGTCCTGTTATATGAGTGACTGGGGAAATCCACTGGAGACATCTCCCATAAAATAACATCCTAGTGAATTATTATGCAATGTGAATCTCATCTTACCCCACTTATTTTTACCTTTTAATTTCCAGAAAATCTATGGTAATGAAAACTCTGAATTCTGTTATTTAGTTAGTTATGCTGGACAAAGCATTCCATTTAATAACTGACCACACACAACATTAACTTACCTCCAGACCACGCAACATACCTTGTACGCTAGAACTGCTTGAATATTAAACAGAATACACAATTCAGTTGCAAGAAAAGCTGCAGAGCAACAGACCACTAGGCTTGAGTTCTGTCAAACAGCTATGTTTCAGAAAGGAAAAAGAAGAAACAAACAGAAAGAAAGCAAAATTGTCTTGTGTTTACAGTCAGAATTATTAGCTGCTGTATTACAACACACAGAAATGGAGTGACAAGCAATAAATGTGTTACTGTAACTCACTTGAGCACTACTTGTAAGTCATATTATATTGCAGCACCAGTGACACACCTTTACCTTCACAGAAACTCACTGAAACAAGGTATCTTACCACAAATAAATCTATATTATTTAAGCTTGCAAAAAATCAAGGAAGTTATACTTCACATAAAGCAATCATTACTGAAGTAGAAGTGCAGAATTTTTAAATTAACTAGCTCAGTAAGATACCAACATTTCTTATGAATTGAAAAGCTGTTTTTTTATGCAATACCCAAGGTGTGCTGATAAAACAGTCCAGCTGAATAGTAGCAGTCTCTAACATAGACAATACATATCACAAGAACAATAAATACTTACTGATTCCATTGCAATAAAATTTGATGCATCATGAAACAAATGTATATTTATGAGATCAAATACTGTCCCGTTTATATTCCATCTTGTCCTCAAGAATCCTTTACGGGACCATTTGCACTGAAACAGAACAACTTCTGCAACAAAGTTCATACTCAAGATTAAGATGAAATACATTTGGCTCTGCAAAAATATTAACACTTGGTGTCCAGAAATTAAGTATTGATTTTGTAGAAAAAAGTGGCGTAGGGGTAAGATGTATTTGGTAGTGCATTGCAGGCATACCTGTAGATGTAAAAGTAGCTGTTTTTGAAAATGATGGATTTTCTTTATGGCATTACTAAACATGTGTTCTGTTGTTACAGGTACCTCAATAAGGGTTATGTTAAGTGTGCACAAGAGAGCAGCCATCGTGACGTGGATGTTGCAGAAGCTGCCATTGACTCCAGAAACCTGGACCTACTAATAAACCAATTCAATAATTAAAAACAAGTTTAAGTGCACTGGTACGTTTCAGAATGAGCATGGACAAGGCCATCCATTAACTTCTTCTGACCGAATTGAAGACAGTAGAACATCCATTGAATGTAATACAAAACTTGTGCTGTGATTATCGGTGGAACTGTACATTCCATGCTCAACCGTACATAAAGTGTTGCAAAACACACTGAAAAAAATGTGTTACCATCTGCAAGTTCTCCACTAGTTACATAACAAGGATTTGGCTGAGTGTGGGACCATGTGCCAAGGATTTGCCTGAAGCAGATGGAAATTACAACATCCTCAATGAGACCATGTTCAGCAATGAGCCAACTTTCATCACTTATGGAAAGGTTAACTGACAAACTGCATCATCTGGGCCAACGCACCACCAGTGTAGCACCTGGAGTTATAGCAAGACCTCCCAAAGATAATATCTGCATGGGAATATCCATTGACAAAATCGAAAGCCCATTCTCCTTGGTCCCAAAAACTCCACCAATAGAGCAATGTACCAAGACTTGCTTCAACAGTTTCTTTTACCACAGCTTGTGCAGCATGAACGTGTGCATAAGGTTTACTTCCAACACGTCAAGAGTACAGCCATTATGCCGTAGCTGTGCGTACGTTTTTGAATGACATTTCCTGGAAGACGTCTTGGGAACACAGGACCTTTGCAGTGTGTGGTGCTTTCTCCCAACCTTATACCCATGGACTTTCTCATCTGTTGATTTACAACAGGACATGTGTTTTTCTGACACCATATCAATTCACTGTCCGAGCTAACTTAGATAAGCTTCTGCAGCTCCAGAACTACAAATACCCCAGAATGTCGTTTGTGCCACAGCCGGCAGATGGAAATTGTGTTGGGATGTGCATGGTGCACATGTTGAATGTAATGTGTGATAGGCTTGTGCCACTATGAATAATAAGAATACAATAATTATATCAACAAAATTAATAATCAACTTTGGACACCTGCTATTTTCGTCCATTTATTCAAAAGCTTCATAGGAATTCCAAAACTGTCACCCTCTACAATTAATTAAAATGGTCTGAGAGATTGTACGTGTTGCTATGTCTACGTAAAACCCTAAGATAAGGCAACAATGAGATATCTACATATATGTGACGTCAGTTCTTTCAGACAATTAAGGTAAGACAGCAAATAATCTTTGCAGTGCAAATGCACACCAGACTCGAAATCTTATGGGAATTGGCAAAAATGCCATGAGGATAATGAACAAGAGCCACTAAATTAGTAGTGAGTTGATAAGTTGAGAATTGGTGTGTGACAGGAGGCGTGCACTAGTAGTCCGTTGAGTTGATGGCTCAGAGGTCAGAGCTTCTGCCTAGTACGCAGGAGACCCCAGTTCAAATACGGTAAGGCACAAGTTTTCAACTTGTGCCCCATTGATTTACATGAATGCCCACTTGCAGCCAATGTCTGTAATCTCTCTGTGTCAAAGAGAAATCTCATTCAGACAGTAGGTAACTGATACATAACATGTTAGGTAGTACTATGTTTACTAAACAATGACAAAGCCCAGTATGTTTAATTTATGACATGTTAGGGATGACATTTTCATTAGAGCACTGATACACTGAAATGACAAAAATAAATTACAACAGTGTAAAATAGAAAATTATACGAAAATTACTAGAAAAACTAAACAAGAAACAAAAGCACAGAATGAGACAGCTAAAAGTGAAACATAAGTTACCAACAGGAAGAATATAATGGTAAAGAGATTGTAATACGTCATCATCAGTAACAAATACATGACCAAGGATCGATCAGATACTCGTGGGAACATAGTTCAAGCTAAATATTCAGTGAAATAAGAACAAAAACTCACTTCTTATTTGGGGGTGAAAAAAAGCACCAACAGCTCCACAGTGTCAAACAGTTTTGTCAACACACACACACACACACACACACACACACACACACACGAGAGAGAGAGAGAGAGAGAGAGAGAGAGAGAGAGAGAGAGAGAGAGAGAGAGGAGGAGGAGGAGAAGAAGACATGGTAGCAGAAGAGAGGGGTGAAAGAGGGGACAGAGGGGGGACAGAGGGGGGAGGGGAAAGGGGGGAGAGGGGGGAGAGGGGTGGAGAGGGGGTAGAGGGGGCTAGAGGGGGGGAGAGGGGGAGAGGCTGAAGAGGCTGGAGAGGGGGAGAGGCTGGAGAGGCTGGAGAGGGGGGAGAGGCTGGAGAGGCTGGAGAGGGGGGAGAGGCTGGAGAGGCTGGAGAGGGGGGAGAGGCTGGAGAGGCTGGAGAGGCTGGAGAGGCTGGAGAGGCTGGAGAGGGGGGAGAGGCTGGAGAGAGAGAGAGGAGGAGGAGGAGGAGAAGAAGACATGGTAGCAGAAGAGAGGGGTGAAAGAGGGGACAGAGGGGGGACAGAGGGGGGAGAGAGGGGAGAGGGGGGAGAGGGGGGAGAGGGGAGAGAGGGGAGAGAGGGGAGAGAGGGGAGAGAGGGGGAGAGGGGGGAGAGGGGGGAGAGGGGGGAGAGGGGGGAGAGGGGGGAGAGGGGGAGAGGGGGGAGAGGGGGGAGAGGGGGGAGAGGGGGAGAGGGGGAGAGGGGGGAGAGGGGGGAGAGGGGGGAGAGGGGGGAGACGGGGGAGAGGAGGGAGAGGAGGGAGAGGGGGGAGAGGGGGGAGAGGGGGGAGAGGGGGGAGAGGGGGGAGAGGGGGGAGAGGGGGGAGAGGGGGAAGAGAGGGGGAGAGGGGGGAGAGGGGGGAGAGGGGGGAGAGGGGGAGAGGGGGGAGAGGGGGGAGAGGGGGGAGAGGGGGGAGAGGGGGGAGAGGGGGGAGAGGGGGAGAGGGGGGAGAGGGGGGAGAGGGGGGAGAGGGGGGAGAGGGGGGAGAGGGGGGAGAGGGGGGAGAGGGGGGAGAGGGGGGGAGAGGGGGTTGGAGATAGCAGTTGAGTCCACGATGACACTTTCTGCTACTGTCAGGCTGGAAATTAGGGAATCGATCTTGGTCCCAGACAGCCAGTGGAGGTTGGCACACACGACGGAAGAGGAAGTGAAACTGTTACAACAACTAGGAATGAAATCCAGCTTTGTTTTTCCTATCCTGAAGATCTCGACGACACTGTGCATGCATTTGTTTATAATGAATGCAGCTTGCTATAGTAGGATGACAGTTAAAAATGCAGAGAGCATGTGTCCGCACACGAATTGCATTGCGGTACACCTCAATCCACCAGGGTACTGGGACATGGCGTGGTAAAGAGCAAGTGCAAGGAATGTTAACATTCTGCAGTGGTAAGAATAACACTTGTCATATATTATACCTGGTCACCACAATTGTGTCAATGTTGTTCATTGAAGGTCACCATGGAAGAGTAAAGCCTCCAGTCAGACTTATTGAGCTGCCATTTGGGTGTGCATGGACGTGGGTTAGGGACCAGCAAACAGATAGCAAATGGGAAACGGTCGCTTGAATACGTGTCAGAGAGAATGGATCACTCGAGTGATGGGCAAGCTGGGCAGTGCAGAAGGATAGGTCCAAATGGGAATAGGTGTGCTGAGTCTGAAAGGAACACAAGTGCTCCTGTTTTAAGGTAGCAGAGGTTAAGCTGATTGAGGTCAGCCAAGAGGGCACTTCTCAGACAAGTTCTGGGAGAACCTCAAAGGGGATGGTGCACATTAAAGTCACCAAGCAGCAGAAAGGAGTGAGCTGGCTGCTGCCCAATAAGCTGGAGGAAGTCTGCCCTGGTGGCGTCGTATGACGGAGAGATATAAATGGTACAAAGCGAAAAGGTCAAGTGAGGAAGGAAAAGGCAAACTGCAACAGCTTGAAGGGAGATGGCTTGACTATGAATGTCATCCAACACGAGCAGCATGATTGCCCCAAGAGAAGGAATGATGACCTCTGGCAGAAGGTCAAAACAGACCAGGAAGAAATATGAGAGCTCAAAGTGGGCGTGAGGCAGCAATTTTGTTTTCTGAAGTCAGAGAACAAGTGGATGCTGCGAATGTAAGAACAGCTGTAGATCCCCTTTGTTCGATCAAAGGGCGCAAATGTTCCAATGGATGAGAGTCATGACGAGTATAAAATAAAAGGTGTCACCTCAGAGGCTGCTGATTGCCAGCCTTCAAAGACTCGCTTCTAGAAGGCCAGAGGCAGGAGGCCCCTGCTGCATGAGGTCTACAGAAGCACTGGCACTCTTCTGCTGTTGGCCTGCAGAGTCCAGGGCTGGTGGTGCACACCAGTGACACGGAGAATGGCTGGGAGAGGGTACCACATGGTGACACCATTGAAGAGGATCTTCGATTGGGCGAAGGATAAGACCGTCTGCCTTTGTTTGACATTTTCGAGTCTTTCTGGTTAGCAGAGGAAGACTTAGGTGTTGGTTGACTAGAGGGACATCTGCAGTCCTCACAGGAGTATTCCTTCTGTCTTTTCTAGCCTGCCAGTTGTTTAGATGGTGACTTCGTCCCTTGAGGTGATAGTTTGGTGGGGTGTTGCACAGCTGGAGGAGGAGACGGGGATGCTACCATGACATTGGGCGATTTCACAACTGCGGTGCTAAATTTGAAGTTTAATTTCAGCATGGCCATGTCCTTCGTCAAGCGAGATGTAGCAAGAACAGTACTGTAGGTGCCAGGTGGTAGAACACAGGGTTTCCAACTACTCAACAACTCGGCGAGTCTCCGGGTAAGGCACTTTTTCCTTCATCCAGATCTCCTGGACAGCCAGCTCATTGAAATACACAGGAAAATCACAGGAGATGGTGACACGGTCGCCATTGCAGTTGATGCAGCAGGGAGGAGGCAGACAATCGCCCTCTTGAGCATCCATACCACAGGTTACACATTAGCCGCGTGTCGACAGGACTCGCGATTGTGGCTGAAATGATGACACTGGTAGCAGCACATTGGGTTCGGAACAAACGGTCTAACTATGATAACTTCTTAACCAGCTTTGATCTTTGACAGAAGTACCACTCTATCAAAAGTGAGAAAGAGTGTGTGTGGGCACTAAGGAGGCATCTACTTTCTCCATCCCCTGATGGACAACAATGACACCCTGATCAGAGAGGTATGTTTGGATTTCTGTCTCGGTCAGACCATCGAGCAGCCTAGTGTAAATAACATCACAGGAAGAATTCAGCATTCACTGGACCTCGACACGAACAGGGTATCCATGGAGGAGAAAATCTGCAGGCAGTAGTTGTGTTTGAGATCAGAAGTAGTCTCCAAAAACAAAGTGCCATAACATAAACTAGAGCAGAATTTCATAGGGCCAGCAAAACTGCATCAACACCTTTCTGAGTAATAAACGTATTTAACATAACAAAGGATTGACAGTCTTCAGTACATGGAACTACGAGGAATATTGGTGCAGCTGGGAAGTCTTTGAATCTTAAGCCTCATTCCATTTACGTTTTGTGGATGTTGATCATGAAGATGACTGACTCATTGCGAGAAACTCCCCCATGATTCCCAGTGTCTCTTATGGTGCGCTCCTTCCAACTGGGGGACCCTTTTACAAGTTCACACCTCCCCAACGCCTGACAGAGGGTCCAATCGGCAATTTGATAAGGTAGCAGTCTGTACCAAGGGGTGTGTGTGAACCATACCTGTCGATCTGGCGCTGGGAATTATGTTACCCTGTAACCTGTTATGTGTCGGGTGCGTGGGCTGGCCTTCAGGAGCACACAGGAGGGAAGAACAAGAGCCTCAAATGCCAAAGCAGAGGAAGGATAGAAGAAGATGAACGAAGAAAGAAAAAAAGGAACAGTGGAGAGTATTCTGATACTGACTACCGAAAATGAAGAATACATATCCAAAAACAGCCCAGACATGTTCCCCAAGTGAGGGGAAAAAAGAACAAGAGAACAGACATGCAGCATGGGAGGGAAAAATGCTGTAAAGGCTGGGGCCCCATGGTAGCCAAACAGGAACCCGCCAAAGAGCGGTAAACCCCCTGGGGGCTGAATGTGAAGTATTCACGGTGTCTAGGGTCTCTGGAGGCTAGGAAGATTATCTCCAGATAGCCATAAACAGATTGGCATAGGATGGTACGATTCAGGTGGACAGGTGGGAATGACACATAAACAAATCCGCAGCACAATGTAGGTGCTTGTGCATGTGTGGGTTGGAGGTCAGAGACTGAAGGAGCGGTGTAGGGGAGGGGGTAGTATGTGTGATAGTATGTTCTCCACCTGAAAGATTTTTGTACGAAAGCTAGCAAAGTTTTCATAAATTTACTCTGCCTGTTGACGATTCAACACTTCCACTATTTCACTATTCGGTGAGTGGACTTCTTTACTCCTAAATTACGTTTCTTTTTTCTTTCAGTTTTTTTAAAGCAAAGTGACTACCCCCTCTACTACATCATTTTATATTTTTACTGTTTTAGAAGCTATACTATTGTATGTCACAATTTCAATTTCATATAACGCTGTTGCAACTACTGAGCTAGACAGGGTGTTTCAAAAAGAATGACCTGATTTCAAAATTCCACACTTACTGATAAGAGTGTACTACAAATTATGGGATGAATTGTGAAATTCTAACAAAACTTTAAAGTTTGAGCTACACTATTACAAATGCTCTACGCATCCACCAGCAGCAGCAGCACGAACAACATCTAGAAGACATCTAAATTCGCCACTAACTTTAAGCAATGTATCTGTTTTTACAGACATTAAGGTAGCTGTTATTCTGTTCTTCACTTTTCTACGCTACAGTGTAAGGTAGGGTTGAACACACTTTCCTTCGAATCTTCCCAGAAGAAGGCGGGGGGGGGGGGGGGGGGGGGGGGGGGGGGGGGGAAACTGCGTGGGGTATGTCTCAGGAGTTTTGAGGCCAAGAATGCAGGGTAGTGTCTTGGGGTTCAGTGTGCTCTGTCCTGTGTTGAGCTATCTTCAAATACTGCAGAACTGACTTTTTCCACAACTTCAGGAGAACTCCGATGACGTGATTTTCCAACAAGATAGAGCACCACCAAGCTGGCCAAATGTTGTCAGTTTTTCAATGATACACTGTCTCAACACTGGATAGGCTGCTTGGAATCCTGGGACACAGGATTTTTTTGTGTGGGAATATGTGAAGGAAAATATGTTCATCTCCCCTTTATCTGGCGACATAAAAGAAGTGAAGAACAGGGTAACAGCAGCCATAACTTCTGTTAAAGCAAATATGTTGTTTAAAGTTTATAATGAATTTAGCTACCATCTGTATGTCATTTGTGCTGCTGCTGGTGGACGCACACAGCATTTTTAATCACAGAGTTAAAATTAAGATTTTTTGAGTATTTTGTGTTCCATCCCATGTTTGTAGTATGCTTTTATCAATAAATATAGAGTTTTGAAATCAGATCATTCTTTTTGAAACACACTGTATTCTGGAGTTCATACTCCTACCATATTTCCTATTAACTATTTTCTTCACACAACAAAATTGTCAGTTCTAAGACAGTTTGAAATTCATATGACAGGGGATGTTATGATACATTTCATATTCATAATTATTAATTTTTTATTGGATACGTTACCTCTGGGAAAAAATCTTGAGGAAATTTTGATTTTTCTTTTGTGCTAACTGCTTCGATGTTTCCAGAATGAATGTCCTTTCCTTTAACAGTCACAAATGTTAGAGCTGAAAAAAGTAGAACAGTTTACCATAAACATAAAAAAAAAAACTTTGATAACTACTTCTAGTTAAGACGAATTCTGCATTTAATGAATCTTATTTACTGTATTATGATGGAAGAAAGGAAGGCATATGACAAGGTTATCAAAAACAGCACAGGCTCGGTGTGGGAATTATAGGGAGGAGGTGGGGGAGGGGGTGCTGTGTGTGTGTGTGTGTGTGTGTGTGTGTGTGGAGGAGGAAAGGTATTTCCCCCCCCCCCCCCCCCCCCCCCCCTTCCATAGTGAGTCAATGAATGAGACATCTTGAGTAATTAAGAAAACCTGTAACATGTAGATGGGTGAAATGATTATGATGATAAACCAGAAGTTGATTAACTCCTTACATAATTACATTACTTATGGGAGGAGTTGGTTGCTTTGGTTGAGGGAATGGCTTACCTCGGATGACAGCCCTTTACCTTTGTGGAATGACAACTCTCAATTGGCATTCAGGGTCAGACAAACAGCTCTGCAGAACTTCAAACACCATCCAACTACAGAAAACCTTCTATGCCTTCAGATTTGCGAGAGCACATGTGAGGCCAGTGATAAGAGAATGGAAGGGGGCTTCCTGGAAGTAATTCACAACTTCCCTTAAGCACTCCACTTCCACTGCGCAAGTGTGGGATTCAAAAAGGCGGATTTCTGGTAAGGGCAGTACATGTCCCCTTACGGCCTTGTCAGGTAATGAGGTCTTGATGAACATGCCAGAAGACTTGGCTAAGGTTTAAGCTGAACACTTTTTTACTGTCACTGCATCATCCAGACAAGCCCCTCCTTTTCAGGTGTTCTGTAGGACTGCAGAAATGATGAAGCTCCATTTCCCCTCACATAATGAGTAAGTGTACAACCTTACCTGTACATTCTCCATGTGGTAACTGGAATCAGCTCTGTCTGTGATGAGATCCATTATGCTGTGATTTGTTGTCTTTGCCCTGAAGCAAAAGGACAGCTCCTCTCTTATTTGAATCAGATCTGGCTTGATGGACAGTACCCCATGACTTGGAAGAAGGCAATGTTAATTCCATTCTGGAAACCAGGCAAGTACCATAGCACCCCTAACATTTACCAGAGTGTAGCCCTTACCAACTGTATTGAGAAGACTCTAGAATGCATGGTCATCTGCTACAGTGTCTTGCTGCTCGAATCCCGAGATCACCTGAACCACTCCCAGTGCGGTTTCAGGTGCTACCATTCCACCCTCGAGAACTTAAATTCCACTGGAGATGGTGATACAGGTGTCAACCTTTTGCCGAAACCATTTGGTTTCTGACCTTCAGAAGGCATACGACAGTACTGGGAGGTACATCATCCTTCACCAACTCCATGAATGGGGACTCTGTTGATGCCTGCCATTTCTTATCCAATCATTTCTCGAGGTCCAGCATTTTCGATGTGGCGTTGGTCATGCCTTTTCTGACTCCTATGCTCAAGAGAATGGGATCCCCCAAGGCAGTGTACTCAGTGTCACGTCGTTTGCTATTGCTATCAGTGGCATTTCTTCTTCAGTCAGGAGCTCTGTCAAATGCTCTTTGTTCGTGGGTAACTTTGCAATCTTCTCCTCTTCCTCTGATCTTAATGACGGTGACAAGGCAGCTACAGCTGACCATTAGGGGGCTGGAAACCTGGGCCATTCACCTGAGAAGACTACATGTATCAGATTTAACCATGCTCGGCGAAGTAGCTTTAAGTGTGAGAGCAACTAACGAATATCCTGAAAGACAACATTTTCAGTGACTGTGTCTTGCCTAATGTCATTATATGCCTTGCTTTTGCACAGTGGTATGTGGCTTAGGTGGTAAGCTCATCACCAACAGCTTCCAAACAATTTCTGTTTCAAGCGTAGCACTTTCCCCAACAGGTACACTGACAAGTGCATGTACTCATGCTTGAATCTGTCGACTGTGTTCGTGTGGAGGCATCACACTTGGCGATTGGCGTCTTAAGGGCTGATGCAAAACATATAACAAAAACCAAAGGTTGCATAGCTTTGAAAGCTTTTTAGCTTCACCATAGGGTATGCACTTCTTGACTTTCAACTCCTGAATTTCCCTTTCCTCATTGTCAACCTCACACTTTCTGTTCCACAGTGGGTGATTACCAGAGCAGTTTACGCATTTCGGAGGAAGTGTACAAGAATTGTCTGATTCGTGAGCTGAGCCTCCACAACAGCCACACATAGCCCTCCCATTACATTCCATAGTGGTATGGCCAAATCTTTGACATTTGAAGCATCCCACTGCGTTAGCAACAAATCGGCAACCCTTAAGATAGATATAGCCAGGAAGTATTGTTCAGGTAACTCTGGAGCACTAAATATTAGAATGAATGCTGCAGGTTTTTCCAATTTGCCTTTGACTCTCCTCATATGGTCCTGTACTTCAGCAACGACCATATTTTTCCATTCTTCACGTAACTCCGCAGGGTCCACCTCCACTACATCGCAGCAGGTAACCATGCCCTTACTGAAGTTAAGGGTGTTATGCAAATCAACCTCTGTAAGGCCTTACATCCCATCCCGTCATTAGTACTAGTTTGATGAGACCATTTCGTAGGGATCCCATGAGATGCTAGGGAAACAACCGTCGACCCAGGCAGAGCCCTGCATGCCTCAGAAAGCCTTCTGCAACTGAGGGGCAGCAGGTGCCCCAGAGGTTTCCCGTTAGACTATTTTACCTCAACAGCCATTCACCTCAGCAAATAAAACACTCTGAGGTTGAGGGTTTTTTTTTTTTATATATATATAGAGATGTGTACTTCCTCGCATCCAGCCAGTGAAGCCAAGGCCTCCATTCTCTAAAACACACAACATTTCACCATTGCGCTGTGTGGTGGTAGCTGAAGTGGGCCCACAGTTTACGGTAACAGAGGACTGATGCTGCTTACCAGTCCCCAGCTCAGGAACCCGGGGTCAACCAGGCCATACCCAGCAATCAAATGCTGAACCCCTGGGGGTATTTTACTTGCAACATACTCAAACACAACTTCAATGAATGGGATTGACTGAAGGACATCATCACTTGTGAAAGAAGGCTGAAGTAACATTTTGTTGATGTTGACGACTGATGTACCAATAAGGCCTACTTGGATTGGACAAAGATAGTTGCTTAAACAGGGCCACAGCTGGTTTCTTGCACTATCTCAGTATGTGTCTGAGGTGATTTAAGAAATCCAGGAAAAACCTAAGCTGGATGGTTACACAGTGTTTGTATTCCACTCTCCTCACCTTTCATATTAACAGTGGACAGTCGTCGCCAGTAGCTTAATTAATATTATTTACAGTTACTAAGATTTATCCATAAGAAAATTTGAGGAAGTGCAACGATAATGAAAAGATCCCCTTCTAAACTGGTAGTTGTGAACATGTTCAGTGTTTGCTTTGGGACTCCACTGCTACAATGCACTGGTACATGTACTGTTACAGTTACATCCCCGCTACTTGAATACCACAATAATATAAGCTCTTGCTGATTAGTAATGTTTTTTGTAGGTAGTACACCAGATTGTTGTGCATTCTGAGCTGAAACTCATACCACTTTAGGTGAACATTTATTTTAATTATATGGGCATGGAACACTGTTTCTTGTCTTCAATATTTTTAGGGTGGTTCAGTTCGTTACCTTGAGCCAAATTGTATGTATTGTTTTTGTGTTTATGTTTTTTATCAGATGATGTCAAGGCTGAATTAATTATCAACGATATGATTATTCAAATTAAATGAACTTAACTTTGATTAACAGGGACTTCAGTCAATGATTCCACTAAATTGTAAAATGTACTTATATTACCCAAGTCTCAAGTTCAAGTTCTCTCTTCTCTATCTCAGCTACTGCATAATTGCCTTTGTTGACAAATTTATATGGCAATGTTCAATAGTATGCAAAGAGAAGAGAAGAGAAAGGGGGCAGAATCAAACCTTGGAGGAAGAGAACCTGCTTTTTAGGAATAACTTTGTGATTAATTTTAGTAGATACAATTTTAAAACGGCAATACATTTTCTCAATTCAACACTGAATAATTCATCTTACTGTCACTAACATTTCAAGTTTACTGGTGCGATTTCATATTCCAGTCCTGTTTGAATAAACAGTATTTTCAATTTTGGGTTGAACTTCCCAGCTGCTGCAGATAGCGAAATCCACATTTTCAGTCACCATTTTCTCCTTTCTTTATGGTCTCCATTAAACTGTAATTGGAAGATGAGAAATGAAGGTAGAGATATACTATACCATGGTATTCTATAGATAATTTTTGTTCAGTGTAAAGAGGGATACTCTATACAACATTAGTGGTGAACTTCAAGTGATTGCATCTGCTTCTTTTGGTTGACTCCTAATATGCTCTTTGGATACATCTTGGCTTATGGGCACTCCATTTACACAACTGAGAACGATGGACAATGTTGTTGACACAGACAACCAGGACGCAAATTCCTTGTATCAAGAAAAAGCATTTGTAAATAAATTATGAACATCTGACAGATCTGAGTTTCCCTCACACAAAGGTCTAGAGAATTAGCCGTTAGTATTTACATCCTACCCATATTCCTCTATATTTCCAGTTGGCACTCCATCTAGTGAAATCTCCCTTTATCAATGTTTAGTGTTAAAAAATTTAAGAAAAATTTATTTCTGCATCAGGAAGACAAGCATTTTGTGGAGTATAGATTCAGTTTCACTTCAAATTCTTATTGAGAGTGCAACACTTATCCAAAATTGGATCTTGTATCACACAGTTTATAAATTACACTGAATAAACATAAATTATGTACTCTGGATAATGAAATATACTCATTTTCCATTGCTGTCATGGCCTTCAGTCTGAAGACTAGTTTGATGCAGCTCTAAACTAGTCTATCCTCTGCACGCCTCTGCAAAAGTATTGCAACCTACATGCATTTGAAAATGCTTTCTGTATTCATGCCTTGAACTCCCACCACAATTTTAAACGCCCCTTCTTCTCACCGTTACCAAACAGATGATTCCTTGATGCCTCAGGATGTGTCTTATCGAACAAACCCTTCATTTGGTTGAATTATGCCATAAATTACTTTTATTCTCAATTTAGTTCAGTATCTCTTCATTAGTTATCCCACATGCTCTACAGAATTTCATTCTTTGATATCACCACATTCAAAAGCTACTACTCTCTTCTTGTCTGTACTATTTGTCCTCTACATTTCAGAGAAATACGTTCAGAAAAGACTTAATAATATTTAAATTTATGTTGTATGTTAAAATGTTTCTCTTCTTCAGGAACACTTTTCTTGCTATTGCCAGTGTGCATTTTATATCGTTTTCACTTCTGCCATTTCATTTCAGCTATCACTTTTAATGTCTCATATCCTGATCTAGCTCCCCTCTTATCAAAACATATCCATTCTGTTCAACTCCTAAGTCCTTCACTGTCTCTCACAGATTAAAATGTTTTCAGCAAACTGCAAAGCTTTCATTTTTTCTCCCTTAACTTTAATTCCCTTTCCAAATTTCTCTTGGTTTCCTTTACTGCTTGCCTGATGTTTACATTGAACAACATTGGAGATGGGCTAAAACCCTGTTTCACACCCTTCTGAATTACTGCTTGCCTTTCATGTCCTTCAACTCTAACAGCTCTGGGCTGGTTTCTCTACAAGTTGCAGGTAATCTTTCACTCCCTGCATTTTATCCCTGCTACGTATAGAAATGAAGGGGTGTAGTAAGAATTAGTATGATCAAATTCTCTTTCTTTCATTCCTTTCTTTTAATGCTCCACACAGTGTTAACAAATAGTTCAATATCTAGCATTAAGAAGCAAAGCTTACTGTATAAAAGTTTTGTCTGATTGTATTTATGTTCTTGTTTTTGAATTTAATCAAACATATAACGCAAATAACTGAAAAAAAAGTCACTTTCTTCTGACCATCAGGCAAATTTCAAAGAATATAGTACGTGCTGAGTCATAGATATGCACAATGAAAAGACTCTCACACTCACAATTAAAGCTTTCAGCCATTAAGGCCTTCGTCAACAATAGATGTCAGGGGAAACCCCCCCCCCCCCCAAAAAAAAACACCCACACACACGACTGCTGTCTCGGACAACTGAAACCACACTGGCAGTGCTAGGGTGTGCAAGTTGCATATGCGTGTGCATCTGACGTCTATTGTTGATGAAGGCCTTATGGCCGAAAGCTTTAATTGTGAGAGTATTTTTGTTGTGCCTATCTGAGACTCAGCATCTCTGCTATATGGTGAGCAGCAACTTTCCTTTTCATAATATAGTTACGAAGAATATGGTCCGCTTCACATAATCAAAAGCTTTCTCTGAATCTACAAATGCTATAAATGTACGTTCGTGTTTCTTCAATGTATGTTCTAATACATGTCTTAGGACCAGTATTACCTTGTGTATTCCTTCATTCCTCTGGAACCCAAATTGATCGTCCCTGAGGTCAGCTTCTGCCAGTTTTTGCACTTCTTCTATAAATAATCTGTGTCAGTATTTTGCAACCAGAACATATTAAACTGGTATTCAGCACCTGCCTTCTTTGGAACTTAAATTATAACATTCTTCTTTAAGTCTGCTGGTACTTCGCCAACTCTTATCTTGCAAGCCAGATGGAGCAGATTTGTCATGGCTGGCTCTCTTAAGGATCTCAATAATTCTCAGGGATTGTCATCTACCCCGTGGTCTTGTTTTGACTTAGGTCTTTTAACGCTCTGCCAAATTTGTCTCCTAATATATATCCTATTTCATTGTCTACTCTCTCCACTCGATATTCATTTACAAAGTTTGTTTAATGACCAACAGCAAACTGAGAAAGGAAACATCATGAGAGGTGAGTTCTGGAATATACATAGCACACCATGAGTGCCTCAACGTGTTGATGGCATCTCACATCTCATTATTTCTACCTTGCAGTAACTGGAAAGGAAACCACTATCTATAATATTTCCATCAAACTGCACTCATCTTAATGGTAATGAAACTGGGGCACTTTTCGATGTGAGTGACGAGTCAAAATGCGAAGTAAGTGATTTAAAAGTAGAAGAATTCGACAATGTGTCAACTGACAATAATTCTTTAGAAAATTGACGCTTGAGTATTGAAAGACGAAGTGGTGGTGACCAACAGGATTATCGTAGTTGGGAAAAGTTGCACAACACAGTCAGATTGTTACGGCCAAGTATTTACAGTTCAAAGAATTGGTATTCATAGCCAAGCACTCCATCACCAGAAATTTCACTAGTTTTGGCAATTGATTTTCAGTAATTATTAAGTCCACAGAGCCTCGCAGATGAAACAAACAAATATGAGATAACATTTCAAAATAATCCTCTTTGTAATGGCTTTAAAAATGTGACAGTTGGAATTGTAAACATTTCTGGGAGTGATTCAAAACATAATGATTAATCAAAAGTCCAACATGAAATACAGCTTGTACAACTTTTTTCCAAACAGTTTTATTTGGATGTGATTTCATGTTGTATATTTATACAAAGCTTTTGGATGTTACATGTAGGCCCTCAAACACAGACGAAGTCTTCTCTGCTATGTACAAAATGTTCTATGTCAAGAGGATATACTTTAAATACTCTATTCGAGGCAGTGTTGTTGGCATTGATAAAGTACAGCACTTACAAAGGCCACATCAGTTTCAGAATGTAAAATGTACAAGAACCAATGAAAGGGACATGCCTTCTTACATTTTGACTGATTATTTTAGAGGTTTTGCCATTTTATGTCCTACTCTATTACAGCAATCTTACAAGGGTAGTTCAAAATGTAAAGTAACAAGTCTTCTATAAGACAGCAGAAATGGAAAACTCTGTGCCCGATACTGGAGTAAATTAAGAGGGGGAACCCCACTTGTTATCATCACAGGGTTGCCACACAACTCAGACAGAACACTTCTCCCAGTAGTCCTATATGTTATTCATGGTATCCATAACACAATCAATGCAGATGTTATGTTTCTGTGCAGTCTGCTTCACATTGACGTGGCAATCAACTTGAATCAACCCTCTGACATGGCAAACATTGTCATCTGATGTGGCCGTGCCTGGCCACCCTGACAGCTCTTCTGTTCTTGCTATATCAAATTGCACCTGTTTTCATCATGTTACACTCATTCCATACACTTCCACTGGCTGGTGAAGAACAAGTTATTATTTCTTCATCAAACAATTGTTAGCCTCATTATCATAACCTGCCAGTACATAACCAGTCCTTTGAATACATTTACACACATATTCTTCGAGATTTTATTCAAAAAATTTTTTTCGAATTTTATTTTTTCGCAAATTATTTCTTCGAAACTTTTCGAAAAAATTTTTTTGTCGAAATTTTCTTGAATTTCTCGAAATTTTCTTGAATTTCCCCACCCTTTAACGTGATCTGGAGACAACATAACTACCCAACCTTTGCACCCATTGTTGTTCACCAACCTAAGTTCAGCACATGATCAACATAGCTCATCTCAAACCAACACTTTTTCGACTTTTTTCACACCTTTATCTCTCCCTATATAAATCTCTCTTTACTTTCACTTTAACCTCATATTACCCTTTCCACCTACCAATACCATGTCAACCTCACAACATCCCTACAACGACCCCATTAAATTTTATTTACATTCCCTCCGCAAACATGCCTTCACCCTAGCCAGATTACGCTCCCATATTTTATTTACTCAGGCTTGTCTGACATTTGGCATTACTCCCAAAGGCCTCACACTTAAAGTTCCCATCTCTGGCTGCAATCCTTCTTTCCATCAGTCCTTATACCAGTTCCAAACAGCACAATCCATAGCCCTCACCCGCCTAATCCTTCACCTATACATCGACTCGGCCAATGAACACACCCGTCAACTCCTATCCCAAATCAAAGTCCTCAATCTTTCCTCTCCCGCATCCACACCGGCTGTACATAGCATCCTCCTACAGGCCAACCGCAAATTAGAACAACATGCCACCCTCCACCTCAAAAAACTATCCAATCTCCTGGTTTCCCACCTCCGGAAAGGCAACTCACTCACCCTCCACAACCTTTCCAACAAACCTCAACCTCCTCTCATTGCACACAGACCCAGTCTCTCCCATCTACTCAATCTCCCACTTCCAGCTCCACTCCCCCCAACACCTCAAAATTCTAGTCAACACAATCTGGAACCACAACACCCCAATTCAGTAGTTAACCTCTCCTCCAAACCCCTCTCCCAATCCGAAACCTCTGTCCTATCCAAAGGCCTCACCTTCAGCCCCACTCCCAGGTTCAACCAAACTGCCCTTGTCAAGGATTTACTGTCCTACACTCGTAGTCTCTGCTGGAAATATCACTTTGCCACGAAGAAAAACAATCCTGATCCCACTCCTAATGATCCAACTCCCCAAGACACTATCCAAATTGAACCCTGCCTGCAACAGTTCCGTCCTCCATCACAGCGGGACCCACCTCCTCTTCCCCAAAATCACCCTCTCCAAACCTTCCAGGAATTTCTCACTTCCAGCCTTGCCTCTCAATCTTTCTTGAAAAACCTTAATCCTACTCCCAACATCACCACAGCCGAATCCCAGGCTATCCGTGATCTGAAAGCTGACCGATCCATCATCATTCTTCCGGCTGACAAGGGTTCCACGACTGTGGTACTTGATCGTCGGGAGTATGTGGCTGAGGGACTGCGTCAGCTTTCAGACAACTCTACGTACAAAGTTTGCCGAAGTAATCCCATTCCTGATGTCCAGGCGGAGCTTCAAGGAATCCTCAGAACCTTAGGCCCCCTACAAAACCTTTCACCTGACTCCATCAAACTCCTCACCCCACCGTCACCTCGCACTCCTACTTTCTACCTACTTCCTAAAATTCACAAACCCAAACATCCTGGCCGCCCCATTGTAGCTGGTTACCAAGCCCCCACAGAACGTATCTCTGCCTACGTAGATCAACACCTTCAACCCATTACATGCAGTCTCCCATCCTTCATCAAAGACACCAACCACTTTCTCGAACGCCTGGAATCCGTACCCAGTCTGTTACCCCCAGAAACCATCCTGGTAACCATTGATGCCACTTCCCTATACACAAATATCCCGCACGTCCAGGGCCTCGCTGCAATGGAGCACTTCCTTTCACGCCGATCACCTGCCACCCTACCTAAAACCTCTTTCCTCGTCACCTTAGCCAGCTTCATCCTGACCCACAACTTCTTCACTTTTGAAGGCCAGACATACCAACAATTAAAGGGAACAGCCATGGGTACCAGGATGGCCCCCTCGTATGCCAACCTATTTATGGGTCGCTTAGAGGAAGCCTTCTTGGTTACCCAAGCCTGCCAACCCAAAGTTTGGTACAGATTTATTGATGACATCTTCATGATCTGGACTCACAGTGAAGAACAACTCCAGAATTTCCTCTCCAACCTCAACTCCTTTGGTTCCATCAGATTCACCTGGTCCTACTCCAAATCCCATGCCACTTTCCTAGATGTTGACCTCCATCTGTCCAATGGCCAGCTGCACACATCCGTCCACATCAAACCCACCAACAAGCAACAGTACCTCCATTATGACAGCTGCCACCCATTCCATATCAAACGGTCCCTTCCCTACAGCCTAGGCCTTCGTGGCAAACGAATCTGCTCCAGTCCTGAATCCCTCGACCATTACACCAACAACCTGAAAACAGCTTTCGCATCCCGCAACTACCCTCCCAACCTGGTACAGAAGCAGATAACCAGAGCCACTTCCTCATCCCCTCAAACCCAGAACCTCTCACAGAAGAACCCCAAAAGTGCCCCACTTGTAACAGAATACTTCCCGGGACTGGATCAGACCTTGAATGTGGCTCTCCAGCAGGGATACGACTTCCTAAAATCCTGCCCCGAAATGAGATCCATCCTTCATGAAATCCTCCCCACTCCACCAAGAGTGTCTTTCCGCCGTCCACCTAACCTTCGTAACCTCTTGGTTCATCCCTATGAAATCCGCAAACCACCTCCCCTACCCTCTGGCTCCTACCCTTGCAACCGCCCCCGGTGTAAAACCTGTCCTATGCACCCTCCCACCACCACCTACTCCAGTCCTGTAACCCGGAAGGTGTACACAATCAAAGGGAGAGCCACATGTGAAAGCACCCATGTGATCTACCAACTGACCTGCCTGCACTGTGATGCTTTCTATGTGGGAATGACCAGCAACAAACTGTCCATTCGCATGAATGGACACAGGCAGACAGTGTTTGTTGGTAATGAGGATCACCCTGTGGCTAAACATGCCTTGATGCACGGCCAGCACATCTTGGCACAGTGTTACACCGTCCGAGTTATCTGGATACTTCCCACCAACACCAACCTATCCGAACTCCGGAGATGGGAACTCGCCCTTCAGTATATCCTCTCTTCTCGATATCCGCCAGGCCTCAACCTCCGCTAATTTCAAGTTGCCGCCGCTCATACCTCACCTGTCTTTCTACAACTTCTTTGCCTCTGTACTTCCGCCTCGACTGACATCTCTGCCCTTAACTCTTTGCCTTTAAATATGTCTGCTTGTGTCTGTGTATGTGCGGATGGATATGTGTGTGTGTGTGCGAATGTACACCTGTCCTTTTTTTTCCCCTAAGGGAAGTCTTTCCGCTCCCGGGATTGGAATGACTCCTTACCCTCTCCCTTAAAACCCACACCCTTTCATTTTTCCCTCTCCTTCCTTCCTTCCTGACGAAGCAGCTGCCAGTTGCGAAAGCTCGTAATTTTGTGTGTGTGTTTGTGTGTTTTGTTCATGTGCCTGTCTGCCGGCGCTTTCCCGCTTGGTAAGTCTTGGAATCTTTATTTTTAATATATATATATATATATATATATATATATATATATATATATATATATATATATATATATTGTGTGTGTGTGTGTGTGTGTGTGTGTGTGTGTGTGTGTGTGTGTGTGTGTGTGTGTGCCTGTCCTTTTTTCCCCTTAAGGTAAGTCTTTCCCCTCCCGGGATTGGAATGACTCCTTACCCTCTCCCTTAAAACCCACATCCTTTCGTCTTTCCCTCTCCTTCCCTCTCCTTCCCTCTTTCCTGAAGAAGCAACCGTTGGTTGCGAAAGCTTGAATTTTGTGTGTGTGTGTGTGTGTGTGTGTGTGTGTGTGTGTGTGTGTGTGTGTGTGTGTGTGTGCGTATCGACCTGCCAGCGCTTTTGTTTGGTAAGTCACATCATCTTTGTTTTTAGATATATTTTTCCCAAGTGGAATGTTTTCTTGCCCTTCAATTGTCACAATGTGTCTGACAATGTCTCTATCATGAACTTTTATTTCAAGGAACAATAGTACAGTTTCCTCCATCTATAGACAGCATTTGAAAGCTTTGATCATTTCTTCTACCTAGATATTGGAGTTTATTTCCATAGGATCCATACATATTATAAAACTGGATGTATGTGTGTTGCACATCTCCTCCTAAACCACTGGACTGAATTCAACCAAACTTTATACATATATCTCTTACTGCATGGAAAGAGCCACTGTTAGGGTAAGAACTACCTACCTATCAAAGGGGTGGGTGCGAAAAAGAATTAAGTCCAAAATGCATGAATACTCAGGCTTCATTTGTCCAGTAGTTGAGAATGAGTGGTCTTAGTGACCTGCAACAAATTTTACACATAATTTCAAACCTTTTTCTCCCTGGCAGCCCCCACATAATGATGAAAGGAAGAAAGTTTATCACTCACTACATTTTTGCTGTTCACACAGTAAAACTACTGTATCAAGAATGTTGTTTTAATTTATTATTCCTTTACTGCTAACTGCATTTACAACACATTTTGCAGACAGTATCCACGTATGCCATTGAATGTACCAACAAAATTATATCATTTTATGGCACACTCGTCTGGAGATAATGAGTCCAAACACTGAGATGCGTGAGAAACTGTCGCATCATGCATGACATTTAAATTTATTACTTCTTTACTACTAACTGTATTCAAAAAACATTTCACTGTCAGTATCCAAATAAGCCATTGAATGTAACTACAAAATTATATCATTGTACATCACACAGTTCAGGAGGTATGATGTCATGAACATTGAGATGCATGAAAACGAAACTGCACGGCATAATTCACTACAGATACACATGAACTACGAATTCAAATATGTGTGAAATATGTTAAATATACGCAAAATTAAGAGATGTGTGGGCATGGGCGAAGTTAAGGGTAAAAAAGCACCACCTGTACCCCTCAACTGTTCTCAAGTAAACTTGGCCCATATACTATTTACTTTCTGGAAATAAATACTGTGGTGTAAGAACCACCAACCTCCTACAGGAGCCAAAGTGATAACACTGAGAGTGAAGGGGGTGGGATGAGATGGACTTGTAGAAGGTTGGAATAAATACATATCTGGGCAACACAGGGTGGTTATTAGTATTTGTGTATCTTTGAGACTTCATTACCTTACGTATCAAGTCACCCATGTAGAAGAGAGTCTTGCAACATCAAACTTAGCATACACTAGAACCACCATACACTGATTAGCCAGAACATTATGACCACGTACCTAATAGTCGGTATGTTCAAATCTGGCACGGATAACAGTGGCGATGCAACATGGGATGAAAGCAATGAAGCCTTTGTAGGTTGCTGGAGGAGGCCAGCACCACAGCTGCAAATGCAAGCCACCTAATTCCTGTAAATTCCAGGGAGGGAGGGAGGGAGGGAGGGTGGGGCGATGATTTCTGACACCATGTTCAATCACATCCCAGATGTGTTTGTTTGAATTTGGATCTGGCTTGTTGGAAGGCCAGCACAGCAATTGGAACCTACCACTGAGTTCCTCAAACTGCTCCATTACACTCCTGCCCTCGTGATATGGTGCATTATCTCATTGAAAAATGCCACTGCCATTGGGAAACACAATCGTCATGAAAGTATGCATGGGGTCTGCAACCAGCGTACAATACTCCAAGGCCATCATGGTGCCTTGCACGAGCTCCTCTGGAGCCATGGATGCCCAAGTGAATGTTCTCCAGAGCACAACGGAGCTGCTGCTAATGGTTCTCCATTTCACAAAACAGGTGTCAAGGTGCTGTTCCCCTGGAAGACAATGGATTCACACACGCCCATCAGCATGATGAAAAATGTATCAGGATTCATCAGACTATGGGATGTGCTGCCACTGTGCCAGCATCCAATGCCGATGGTCATGTGCCCATTTCATTCATAGTTGCCAATGTTGAGGTGCTAACATTTGCAGATGCATGGGTTATCAGCTGCAGAGGCTCATCATTAGAAGAGTTAGGTGCATTGTGTGCTCACACACACTTGCACTCTGCCCAGCATTAAATTTTTATGTTAGTTCGCCACATGTCCTGTTTCACTAGTCTGATCAGCCTACGACATCAGATAATTGTGATGAAGGGTGGCAGCCCAACCCCACACTATCGAACATGGTTTCATCTTGGTTAATCCATGTGTTTTAGACACTCACCACATCACTCCTGGAACACTCGACAAGTCGTGCAGTTTCCAAAATGCTCATGCCAAGCCTTTGGGCCATCAAAATCTGCCCTCTGTCAAACTCAGATTGCACACATTCCCCATTCATGGACAGCACACTCACTGATACTACATGTACCGTGCATGTATGACTAGCATTCATTCCTAGTCAAGTGTCACTGCTAACACCAGGACGAGTTTATATCTGAAGCAGGTTAATGATCATAATGTTCTGGCTGATCAGTGTATGACACTTCAAAATACTTCTTGCATTCAGTTTTTCACAGTTCTTAAATGATTCAGAAATGTTATCTTAAAACTAATGTAGTACTTCTCTGTGTACGTCAGTGTTACTGTTTCATTTTTTCTTTTTTTGCACAAAATTTCAACGACCAACTCAATAACCATCTTCAGTTGCTGTGAATTATGCTATTACGTGTACTCACTGTCTGAACTGCAACCAAATTGAAGTACTGTTAGTCTCATGCCACTATTTATAGATTACCATAAGATCAACTCTTGCGGGACACAATGTCCTGTGATTCTCCTTTGGTTTTCACAGTCCATACTGGCATTCTATGAAATGAGCATTCTCTCCAGCAATTTCCAGTTCTGGCAGATCTGATGGCCAGTGAGATCCAAATAAAATTAGTGCCGTATCTCAAAGCCTTATTTAAAATGAAACCTCAGTTCCTGTTTATCAGGTTTTTCAATATCTTTATTTCAATAGGCTGCTTAACTAAGCAGTCCCAGAAACTTGGTCTTTGTACCACAATACTACTCTTATCATATTTCATTTCCATCTGGCTGGAGTCCAGGCAGTGAGTACACATATCAGCAACTCACAGCACCACAAGAAGGCTAAGCTGGTTATCGAAATAGTATGTATAGAATGGAAACAACTGCTCAGCTGAATGCCGGGAGCACATAATCTATCATACTGAGAAAATATGAGAGAGAATAACTCAAAATTCCCAACATATGCTAGATTTTAATTTATAATATCATCATATTCTGTTTGATGAACTGTTGCAGAATTCCAGAGGCACAGCTTTCAATGTATTAGTCACCCATGTGCTATACGGTTACAAGAAGACAAAGCAGAAGAAGACAAAGTAGAAGAAGAAGAAAAAAAAGAAGAAGGAGTAAGTGGCAAATTTGTAGAAATTATGCGAAGCAACAGGTGTCTGATATTGAGGAAATATGAAAAAACAGAAAAAAGTGATTGAAGCATGTTCAGAAAAAAGTGATTGAAGCATGTTCCTGAAGGGCACTACCAGGAAGATATTTGTGTAACAAGGTAGACAGCTACTGATCCTGCAGAGAATGTATAGTGGCTATGTAACAATACTGAAAGTATTTGCAACATAAATGAAAAGAGTGAGTGCTGTTGACAGTACACTGCACTGCCAACTCTTTATGCCTGTTGAATAAATAATATCTACAACAGAACTGTTACCTTATTTCATTAATAGCAAAAGAAATGTGTAATGCACCTATGCAGCCACAACTACAATATCTGTTGGGCACCTCCAGTAATAAAACAGTAGACCCAGAAAGTATCAATTGAGGAAATCTATCCATAATGAGATTTCATGAACTGTTTCTTTAACTACGCCAGTCTGCAGTATACTTTCTCTACCCCTGTGATTCTGAAATCCTTCCTCCTTACTTTGGCCCAAACTATGTAACACATTAAATTGCACTGTTGGATATGATGTCCGCCAGTTATGCAAAGCACCGTTTATCAGTACCCAAACATTTTTTGTTTTTATTTTTTCTGTAATGTGAACATTTTTGCTAAATGATTATAAAATTATGTGGATGTCTAGTTCAAACAATAGATTGTTTCTTTTTGTAAATGCCTTTACATTTGGTGATCATGAATTTTCCAGATCACTTGTGTGTTAATTACTACAGGTAGCTTGTCATCTGCAACCAAACGATGTCGATGAAAAAGTTTTTTGCTGGGAGTTAACCTATCTTCTAGAATGTAATTTAGTTTGTCGCGATGTTTTCGCGCCTATATTCGTTTTTACTTACATTTTGTGTGTCAAGCACTTTCTCATCAACATCGTTTGGTTGGGGGGGGGGGGGGGGATGCAATATAAACACGTTTCTCCATCTGTGTAATTCAACATCCGCTGTATTCAACTTTAACTGATTTGTAACATACAGTGATCTTTAAACAGAGTAAAGTGCTGTGCTCAATACTCATTACATTAATGATGGAGATGTTGAGTTTCTAAGTGATCTGCCTCGCAGGAGTGTAACTACCAGATTTAATCAACCCTTTGACGTGGTAAATGTTAAGACGGATGTGCTTGGCCTCCCTGACCTATGGTTATCTCTTACAACTGTTCACCCTACAGCAACTATTGGTGCTGAAGCAGCCATTATCAGAAGTGGCAATGAAGCAGTCCTTACCACAAATCAGCGTAAATGACATTAGTGTAGCACAAGACACACACGTGGTCAATAACGACAATCAATTATAGGAGTATGTAGCTACCAATTTGATTTTGTTTATTTTTCTGGAAGGAGATGTCAATACAAAAGGGATTATTCTTCTTCTCGGCAAACACCATTAATCTTTAACTTTTCTTTTCTGGAATACACCCAACTCTTAGTTTTTTCCCTTACATTGTCAGTGAGATACAGTACCACCATTTCATTTCATCTTGTTGCGGTATTTTCAGGCACTTGTCACTTTCTTTAACTCTCTTTAGATTACTTGTACATCCCATGAGAATGCAAGCCCATTTGAGCACAGACTTTGATTAATTCCATGGAATAACTTTATTTTTAAAACAAGGCTTCCTATTATGCTAGAGGTTTCATCAGTATTTATAGCACTGTCTTTAATTTCTTGTTTATGATACAGCTGAACCTAAATTTCCACTCTGATTTGCTCCTTTGTATTAAAACATATATTTTGATTTTTAATTCTACTTGGCCTCCATTTTTTCACTGAACCACTGATTACCCTACTATATCCAATTTGATGTTATTTCACTACTATTCCAATTTCACAAACCTTCCTTTAGATTCAATAATAATAATAAAAAAAAGTAGCTAAAGAGTAGGATTTCTGAAGAATATTCCCTTGACAAGTGCTAGATACAACTAAAATTGAAACAGACAAAGAAACTGTGTTAAGCCAATTTTGAATGGCAAGCGAACAGATAAAACAGAGACAAATTTAGAAATAAACAAACTTATCATGAAAAATCATAAAAGTAGATTATGAGAATTTATTTAAAAAGACGAAAGTATGCTATTTTCCAGGTAAGCAACAAGGACAAACAATGGAAAATCTGGAATGGATTTAGAATAATATGAATTAGTATCAACTGCTACTCATCACATCATAAATGAAGCACTGACAGTCAGACAGGAAAATTGAAAGTACAATTAAAGCCAGATTACACGATCAGTTACAGACCGCTCCAGATACTGAAAGCGCGCGCACACACACACAGAGAGAGAGAGAGAGAGAGAGAGAGAGAGAGAGAGAGAGAGAGAGAGAGAGAGAGAGAGAGAGAGAGAGAGAGAGAGAGAGAGGGGGGGGGGCACTCTTGTCTCTGGGCATCTGTCTGCCCCTCAAGGCCTATCTCTGTGATGAGTAGCAATCTATCCTAATTCGTCCTCTCTGGGGGACACCACCTTGACAAAGCACTGTCCGTGTGGGTGGAGAGGCTTGCGTATCCGCATCAAGCTGAGGTCTATGCCGAAGGTAGAGGACCTACTGCCAAAAGGCCTCTTGCGATCAATCAGACTAAGAGTGTCGCACAATGTCCCATCGTCCCTATCCACTCCTAGTCCTACCTAAGTCCCTGATCACACCCAAGGTGTGATGCGATCCATGCCGAGGGGTGTGTGGCACATGGGAAGATGTGTTGTAAATGGAACCTCAGAGATACCGGGCAACCTTCCTGAGTAAGTAGCCTTACACCACATGGGGTATTTGTGGTGTGGACCTTGTACATCCCCAAATCTCGTGGGGTCTATATGGACACAACTAAAGAAAACAAAGAAAAACAAACTGAGGGGCAACTGAGACCTCAGATATCAAAACATCAGGGTCAGTACTGATGGGAGGCATCCCAACTACTAAATCAGGGTCTAGACCTGAGCCAGAAGTGGGAACTGTAACCAAGAAGATAGACCAGATTAAGATCAAAGGCTTGTCTGGGGCCCAGAGGAGGAAATTACTCAGGGAACAGAGGAAAAAGGAAGGGAAAGAATGGCTTCCTAAAGCCAAGTGGAGTGAGTTAAAGGGACTTTAACCTAAGACCCCCAGGAAGAAACTGTCTCAGGTTGAAGGGGATACACAGATTCCCCACTATGTCAAAGACAGATAGCAAGAAGATAAGGGAGAAAGCAAAGATTCCCTCCTCCCTGGATAAGCGAGTCCAGAAAAAACTGAGGCAAGAAATAGTGAAACAGACTTATAGTACTGCATTCTCGATTTTTAGGATGGCAGTTATCCAGGGAGGCTATCCACTGGTGGCCATCAGCTCGCAGCAGGAGGAATTGGTACAGATGGCCCTCTTTGAAAAGATTGGGGATGACACTGGCCCAGGACCCAACTTCAGGAGGGTCTATCTAGATCATGGTGCCCTCATTTTTGTCTGTGAGGGGGTGCACATGGTGGAATGGCTCAAGGACAAGGTGCCCATGATATCCCCATGGGAAGATGAAGACTGCAAAGATATCAATACGGGTACCAAAGATCCTTAAGGAAGTCTCTCCGAAGATTCTGTTCAGGAAAATAGGGGCCCAGAACCCGAAAGTCTCGACAGAAGATTGGAGAGTGATCAACCAGAATGTTGCAACAGAAGGACAAACCTTGGAAGTGGAGGTCAGAGAGAAGTCCATGAAGGCAATGCGGGAGCAGGACCTGAAATTGCTTTTAGGTTTCTTGCAGTTCACTGTCAGGGTTCTCAAAGACCTCAAAAACGTCAGCAAGACAGAGACTGGAGGTGCTGCAAAATAATCTGCAGCACAGTAAAGGGGCCTTTGCTGCTCTGAGCCACTGCCTGGTGAAGTAGGAAATGGATGTGGCCCTGATCCAAGAACCCTATTTATATAAAGTGAGTATCGGGCCTCAGTTGCACTGGAGGTAAACTGATTCATGCTAGAAATCTAAGAAACTCCAGAACATGTATCTATGTAAGAAATGGAATTTCTTTCACATCAATGATGGATTTCTGCTCTAGGGACTTAGTGACCATTACAATGAAGCAATGTGAGGAAGGTTTCACAAGGGAAATTGTTTTGGCCTAGCATACCTTCCTTACAAATACGGCTCACCTCCCCCTTTGCCATTAGCAAGGAGACCAACTGATGGTTGGATGTGATGCTAATGCCCACAACCTAGTGTGGGGCAGCAAGGACACCAACAGTAGAGGTGAGTACATTCTTGAATTTCTCTTGTCTAACACCTTGGAGGGCTTGAATAGGGGTAATGAACCTACATTCAGAAATAGCAGAAGGGAAGAAGTAACTGACAAACTTTAGTTCCATGATGATGGGCAGTTATGTCAAACAATGGCATGTGGTGTTGGAGCCACCCTCATCCGACCACATGTACATTAAATTCAAGGTTGAAATAAGAATCAGACAGACAATGACCTAGAAAACAGACTGGTAGACAAATAGGAGAGAACTTGATTTAGGCTTATAGGAAATTAAAGCCTTGATAAGGAATCCAGTAGAATTTGAGGAAGTAGCAGAGGCTATTACCTCTGCCATAGTGGCCTCATATCAGGACAACTGCATAATTACCAAAAAGTGCACAAATAGGAGTGTGCCTTAGTGGAACATTAACTTGGAAACTCAAAGAAAACAGGTACGAAGACTGTTTAGTAAAGGACAATGGGCTCAATATAGTGAGGTCCTTATCAACTACAATCTTGCAATCAAACAAGCACAGAAGGCAGCCGGAAGGCATTCTCTGAGGAAGTGGAGAGCAGGGCTGCACAAGCCAGACTTTAAAGATTCTCACTGGAGTACCAACCAATCCAGGAGGTATGTTGAGGAAGGATGACGGGGGATATACAGAGACAGCACATGAGATGCTGAAACTGCTCCTCAAAACTCATTTTCCTCAATATGCTCTGCCAGACAACACAGACCAGAAAGTGACCCCAGGGAGACAATGATTCTCATGCACTCTAAGAGGACTGGGAATCAGCCAAGGAGTGTGTGAACTTTAATAAAATCCAACGGGCGGTGGGAACATTCCAACCATTCAAGTCACCTGGCTCAGATGGAATTTTTCCGTCTCTCCTACAACATGCAGGAGAGAAGCTCATAAGAGTTCTATGTAGGCTATTCAGGGTTAGCCTAGGAGTAGGAATCATTCCCAATGCTTGGAGGGCAGTGAAGGTTGTCTTCATTCCAGAGCCACGGCTAAGGATATGAGACCAGTCAGTCTGTCCTCTTCCATTCTCAAAACATTGAAAAACTGATTAATGTATATGATGGGGAGAGGAGGCTAAGTAGGGCCCCCCTACATTCAAACTAACAAGCATATCAACCAGGTAAACCATGTGAGACAGCTCTCCAACTCATTGGGAAGGTGGAGAAATCATTTCACTTACAAGAAATAGTCCTCTGCATCTTCCTGGATATCAAGGGGGCCATCAGTAACACAACCTTCGATTCTAAGGTAAGGACAACAGAGGTGCATGACCTGGGGACCACTATATGCAGGCGGGCCAGGGCCTTGCTTAGTGAAAGGAAGGTAGAGGTTACCATGATGAATGAAAAGATAGCAATTAACACCACTAGAGGCTGCACACAAGAAGGAGTTTTGTCCCCTCTATTGTGGAATCTAGTGGTGAACGAACTCATTGAGGAATTAAATTCTACACAATGCTTCTGACAAGGATACACAGGTGACCCTGTCATAGTAATACTTGGCAAATTTACTGACACAGTTAGAAATATGGCACAAAGAGGTTTGGACATTGTGCAAAATTGGTGCATTAAACATGATATGAAGGTTAATCTTAAGAAGACTGATGTGGTGCCATTTATGAAGAGAGATATTCAACACTCAAGTTGGAATCTAAAGCTCTTCCATGAAACTCTACCTGTGAAGGAGATAGTGAAATATCTAGGGGGTAACCATAGATGAGAAACTTAACGTGGACTCCTCATATTAAGAGCATCTGCTCCAAGGCAAAAAGTACTCTAGTGAGTACTAGAAGAGCTTGTGGGAAAAACTGGGGCCTAAGCCCCAGGGGTACACATTGGATATCCACCACTGTAGTCAGAACTAGGATTTCTTATGTGGCCGTAGTGTGGTGGAAGAAGGTAGAACAGCGGGTTGGAGCTAAGGAGCTTGCTAAGGTGCAGAGATTGGCCTGGTTAGCCACAGCAGGTGGAATTAGCAGCACATCAACTGCTGGAATGGAAGCCATGCTGGACTTGCCTCCACTACATCTACATCTACATCTACATCTACATCCATACTTCGCAAGCCACCCGACGGTGTGTGACGGAGGGTACCCTGAGTACCTCTATCGGTTCTCCCTTCTATTCCAGTCTCGTATTGTACGTGGAAAGAAGGATTGTCGGTATGCTTCTGTGTGGGCTCTAATCTCTCTGATTTTATCCTCATGGTCTCTTCGCGAGATACACGTAGGAGGGAGCAATATACTGCTTGACTCTTCGGTGAAGGTATGTTCTCAAAACTTTAACAAAAGCCCGTACCGAGCTACTGAGCGTCTCTCCTGCAGAGTCTTCCACTGGAGATTACCTATCATCTCCGTAACGCTTTCGCAATTACTAAATGATCCTGTAACGAAGCGCGCTGCTCTCCGTTGGATCTTCTCTATCTCTTCTATCAACCCTACCTGGTGCGGATCCCACACTGCTGAGCAGTATTCAAGCATTTGGGTCAAGATGGAGGCAGCAGCTGGGGCACACATACTTAAAACTGGCAAAAACTGGGTCTCATTCGGATATCTAGAATCACACACTAACATAGTGAGTGAGGTAAATATAGGAATGGCTGGGGAAATGCCTGCTGACTATGTAACAACTCCCAACTGCTTCGACAAGCCTTACAATATAATAATTGGAAGCAGGGAGCAGTGGGATAAAACAGTTTGACACCTACAGTGGACAGCGTTTGCTTCACTGATGGGTCAAAAATAGACCAAGGCATTGGGTAAAGGGTGTGCGGGGTTCAGTCAAGACTGGAGGACATCATCTCTCTAGGAAAACTGGCTTCAGTATTCCAAGCTGAAATTACTGCAATCAGGCCATGTGTCTACATCTATGCAGACAGCCAGGCAGCCCTGAAATCATTGGCAGCTCCTGCAACAAGATCTAAGTTTGTTGCAGAATGCAACAGGGCTCCGGTGGAGCTAGGGGGGAAGGAATAGGGTACACCTAGTGTGGATCCCTGGTCACTCAGGGATCTGTGACAATGAACAAGCTGACAGATTGGCTAGGATGGGGACAACAACTCCATTTATTGGACCGGAACCTGTCCTGACAATCACCAAGGCTATGATCAAACTAGAACTACGGAACAGTCTTAGGAAACAGCACGTAGAGTATGTGACCAAGGTCGATAAACAAAAATGTGGCAAGGTAATGATGCCCAAGAAGCTCTGTAATCCTGGTATTGAACAGGAAAGAGATCAAACTCATGACTGGACTGATGATCGGCCATGGGAATTTCAAAAAACCTCTACACACAATGGGTATAACAGAAGAGGAGCCTAAATGTAGGATCTGTGATGAGGGTGATGAAACTGCATCACACCTAATCTTCGAATGCATGGCACTGGAGAGTGAAAATTCAGAATCTTCGGGACAACTAGACCTGAAGAAATTATGTCTAACAAAAAACTGCTAGACAGACTCCTTGCACTATTTAAGGGCATTTGTTGGCTTTACTAGATATACAGTGAGTGATACTGCACAATAAACTTAGTTTTGGTGTGGACAGTGGTGGGTTAGACCTAAGCTGTTTTAGCTTCCCTGTTAAAATCAAATCAATCCTAATTCATATTACAAGCAACAAGTTTAATATTTTTTGACAATGGTAATTAAACCTGAAAGACAGCAGACACAATTATTTAACAAAGTTATTCAGACCAAAGCAAAAAATGTTATAGATATGGGAAAAAAGAAAAAGAAACAGGAAAAACAAAATTTACAAGGAATGAAGTAGCTTTTGAAGAGAATGAGATCCATCCTGTCAGATTTTGCCCACCACACCGAGAATAGCTTTTCGACACCTTTCTGTTCTCTGCACCATCCTTGTCAGACTCTATGCTCCTTCTGGACTCTCCTGCCTACCCTATGGCTCCTATCCCTGTGACCACCCCCACTGCAAGACTTGCCCTATGCACCCTCAACTACCATCTATTCCAGCCCTGTAACTGACAAAATGCATACTACCAAAGGGAGAACCACCTGTGAAACGACATGTCATATACCAGCTGTTATGTAAACAATGTTTGGCTTTTTACATTGGTGTGACTACCACACAGTTATCAGTCAGGATGAATGGGCATAGGCAGAGGGTGTATAGAGGCAACACATATCATCCTGTTGCATAGAATTCTGTACAACATGACAGTTGTGACCTTGGTGCCTGTTTCATCACATGCACCATCTGGATTCTTCCCCCAGACACCAGTTTCTCAGAACTCCGCAGGTGGGTATTAGCACTACAACAAGTCCTTGGTTCTTGCCACCCACCTGGCCTTAATTTACGTTATTTCCTTCCATCTCAATATTTGTTAACAGTAACTACTACTTCCTTCACTCCATTTTAGTTTCCTCCATCTTTCATTTTCTGCCTTGTCTATTTTTCACCAGCCCCTCTCCCACTTCTGTTACATACAATGCACTTAGCTTTTCACTCTCATAATAACTTTTGCACGATGTTTAAGTAGTAATCTGTGTCTTGCATATTACCCTATCTTCCACCTTTAAGCTCTCAGATTTTTAAAAGCTTGCAAATATTTAAATCCTTGTGTGTGTGTGTGTGTGTGTGTGTGTGTGTGTGTGTGCTGCTGCTTGGTGAACAGATTTTTTATTTATCTGTTTGTATTATATTTCAAATGGTGGATAACATACCACATGTTCCCGGATTCTTAACTTACAGAATCTCAGTGACAGTTTGCTACTGGTTGCAGATCAAAATATTACATATTTTTTGCATTAGTATCACAATGCTGCTGTATTTGCAACATAATATAATTGAAATAAATTATAGACAGTTATAATAGTAAGACAATTACAGAACTATGAAATATCATGGTGATTGTAGAGAGGAAAGAAAGGTTGAACATTTTCAAAGTTTCAAATTCATAAAAGTAGAACAATGCACAGTGCAAAGCCCTTACAATAAACTGCACAAAACTCTGAACTTTCTTTTGGGTGAATAAATACACTAATTTTGATAAGCATGGCATCAAACATTTGCCTGATTATTTTAGAGACCATTTTTTTATATCAATGACACTGCTCTAGTTGTTTAAATGTTGACATTATTTTGTTTGCAAAATGAAGGAAATGAAGTTTGTCATTGTGCAATTCCACATAAAATATATCCTGGAGGAACTTTTCAACCATTTATTCAATGATACGAATAGAACAGCAACCAAATAACCTTATTCATTTGACTTATTTATTCATTTAAGCAACATCAATCTAATACATACATTTCACACTCCACCACCAGTTATATGGATAGATTTTTTTTTTCAACTGGAATAATCCAAAAAATTCTATACAGTGCTATTAGCATGCTATACCAATTTATAGCTTTATTGCTCAGTTATGGTACAAGACATGAAAATACTGAATCTACTGCAGACATACCTGAAAAATCCCACATCAGAACATCAGGTAATGATTCATGTACGAAGTAAAAGTTCCCCAGAGCCTGAAAAACAAGATACTTATAAATAACACAAAACATATATTTAACAGCAGTGACAGGTTCGTGGTATGTGCTTACTGTGAAATGTTCCGCAGATGAGTAATCTTCATCAAGATAAACTCTCACACGATCAAATAAGCGCAGTTCTTCACTTGACATAAGCAACCTGAAACAATGTAACAAGATGACAAGCCTGTTATGTGCAGAACACCACACAAACTAAACAAATTACATCACTGGGAACTTCATCTGGAATGCTTTATTGGGGAAAAAAACTTAAAAAGTAGATAAGCACAATTTATAACTAATTAAAATCTTTCAACAAATTAAAGTAATAGCAACAATAATTAGTAGTTGGTTACACAGCAATAATGTGTGTTTATTCCTTAAGTTTCCTGCAGTATAGATAAAATACAAAGTTTTATATACTGAGCATGGTTAACGAATTTTTTATAAATGTTTTGTTTAAGCACATTTTCATTACCTTCATCATATGCTAATGAGCACAGAGATCATGTGTGTCCACTTCTTAACTTTAAAACTCAATAAAGAAAAAGATATATTCTCATTATTTCAGCTCCAACAAGCTACTTCATTGATTTTGACCTTACACAATACAGGGGATGTGCAAAATAATGTGAACACCTCTGCTTACATAGGAAAGATTTATTAACCCCATCTGCCCATAATACAACTGCAATTCTTCTAGGAATACTGGCATGAAGCAGAATGTTATACAACTCTTCAATAAGAACCTCTTCTAAATCCTATAATGACGAGGGATGCGGAAATCTGCTCAATAGTTTGCGCTTGAAAACCGCACGCAAGGGTTCGACAATGTTCAAATCTGCGAACTGTGCTGGCCAGGGAAGATGCCGCAGTTCAGTTGCATGCTCCTCATACTAGGATTGTACTGTCCTAGTTGTGTGAATGGCTGCATTATTGACCTGAAATATGGCATGTTATGTTTCTCATAAATCGAAAGTTCATATAAAATCATTTCCTTTCACCTAATGAAACAATGTTTCTAAGAATGTGACAAAACTTGATCAATATTTACAAACAGCAACATAATATAGAAAAAGAAACAGTCAGGTGTCACATGAAAAGCTCATTAATATATTTGCAGCAACTGTAGAATAATTTTGTTGCACATTTTTAAATTAAATTTGTTTTTCATGTATTTTGTTCTAATTCACAGTGCAACAATAGCCACATATTTCTCTTCTCTATGGTTCCAACACAGAAATCTATGACTATAAACCCTGAGACTTTTCTGTGTACTTTAGAATATCACAATTTTATCGGCTTTGACAGTCGAGGGTTCAGTAACATTTTTTTGAAGACTTATTCTGAATACCAGTACAGGTACAATAAGGAAATTTATAACTTGCAGGAACTATTAATTATTAAATGAATAGATTACTACTCACCGTATAGTAGAGCTGCTGAGTCACAGATAGGAACAACAAAATGATTGTCAAACAAGTAAGCTTTTGGCCAAAAAGGCCTTCATCAAAATTAGACTACACACACACACACACACACACACACACACACAAAGATCACAGTCTCTGACTACTGAGGCCAGACTGTAAGCAGCAGTGCATGTTGAGAGAAGCAATCTGGATCGTGAGGGTAAGGAGAGGCTGGGGTGGGGAGGGGAGGGATAGCATAGTACAGGTAAGGGTTGGTAAAGTGCTGCTTGTGAGATAATACAGAGACAAAGTGGAGAGATGGTAGAGCAGCTAGGTCCAGTCAGTAGGTTGGACAGAGGGGCCAGTGGAAAAGGAGAGAAGTAAAAGCACTGTGGACACAAAGATGGAATAGAGGCTGTGTAGTGCTGCAGTGTAACAGGAAAGAGGATAGGTGGGTGTAGAACAATGATAAATGAACATTGAGGCTAGGAGGGTTATGAGAATGTAGTATATATTGCAGGGAGAGCTCCCATGTGCACAATTCAGAAAAGCTGGTGTTGGTAGGAAGGATACAGGCAGCTCAGGCTGTGAAGCAATCCTTAAAATGGCGAACACTGTGCTGGGCAGTGTGCTCAGTAACTGGATGGTCCAGCTGTTCCTTGGCCACAGTTTGTCAGTATACATTCATGTGGACAGACATCTCATTGATTATCATGCTCATGTAGAACACAGCACAGTGCTTGCAGCTTAGCTTGTAGATCACAGGACTGATTTCACAGGTAGCCGTGTCTCTGATGGGACAGGTGATGCTTGTGACCAGACTGAAGCAGGTGATGGTGGAAAAATGTATGGCACAGATTTTGCATCTACATCTATTACAGGGTTTGAGCCATGAACAAGGGGTTGCGAACAGGGGTTGTGTGGGGATGGACGAGGATATAATAATGTAGGTTGGTGGGCAGCAGAATACCACTGTGGGAGGGGTGAGAAGAATAGTGGGTAGGACAGTCCTCACGTCAGGGCATGATGACAGGTAGCCAAAATCCTGGTGGAAACTGTGATTCAGTTGCTCCAGTCCTGGGTGGTACTATGCCATGAAGGGAATGCTACTCTGTTGCCAGATGGTGGGACTTCGAGATGTGGGGGGTGACTGGAGAGGTACGGCACGAGAGATCTGTTTCTGTACAAAGTTGGGAGGGTAATTACATTCTATGAAGGCCTCAGTGAAACCCTTCATGTATTTTAAGAAGGCCTGCTCTTCAGTACAGATGTGACAGCCACAGGTGGGCAGGCTAAATGAAAGAGTCTTCTTGGAATGGAATGGGTGGCAGCTGTCGAAGTGGAGTATTGCTGGTGGTTAGTAAGAGTTATACTGACAGAGGTACTGATGTGTCCATTTTTGAGGGGGAGCTCAACATTGAGGAAGGTGGCTTTTTGGGCTGAGGAGGATCGGATGAAGCAAGTGGGGAAGACGGTGTTGAGGTTCTGGAGAAATGTGGATAGGGTGCCCTCACCCTCAATCCAGACCACAAAAATGTCATCAATTAATCTGAATCAGGTGAGGAGGTTAGGACTCTGGGGGTGGTTAGAAAAGATTCCTTAAAATGGCTCATAAACGGGGTGGCAAATGGTTATGCCGTGTGGGTGCTCATTGCTCATTACCTCAGAATTGTTTGTATGTGATGCCTTCACAGGAAAAGTAATTGTGGGTGAGGATACGGTTGGTCATGACAACTTGGAAGGAAGGGTAGGTTTGGAATCTGTCAGGCTTTGAGAAAGGTAGTGTTCAATAGCAGCAAGGTCATGGGTATTTGGGATGTTAGTGTAAAGGGAGGTGACATAAATAGTGATGAACAGGGCACCATGGGATAAATGAGCAGTGACTGTTGAGAGTAGGTGGAGGATATGGTTGTTATCTTTTATATATGAGGGTAGGTCGAGGTGATAGGGTGGTAGAGGTGAGTAGAGAGATGGACTCGCTGTGGTGGGCCTAAGGATTTGAGGAGAGACTGGAGATCCTGCTGGATTTCTGGAATGCAGTCATTGTGGCAGGGTTTGTAGGTGGATGAATCAGAAAGGTGGTGGAGCCCTTCCGTCAGGTAATCTTTGCAGTTCAAAACAGTGGTGGATCCTTTGTCAGCAGGCAGCATTATAAGGTCAGGATCAATTTTTAGGTGGTGGATTGCAGTTCTTTCTGGAGATGTATGGTTAACGTGCAAGTTGAGCGATCTGGGGAATAAAAGTGAGGCAAGGTTCGGGGTTAAGAAATTCTGGAAAGTTAGCAGGTGGTGATTTGGGGGCAGTGGGGGTGGATCACAGTTGGATAAAGTAATGAATTCAGTTAGGCAGGGTTCAACACTGGTCTTTGTTTGAGTCTGATTGGCAGAGTTGGTGGCAAAAGAAGTGTTTCTGCTTTAAAAAGACCAGAGAAGGAGACAAAGTCTTTAACAAGTCCTGCAAGATTAAATTTGGGAGTGGGGCAAAAGGTGATGCCTTTTTAAGGGACTGCTAATTATGTCGGGCTAAGGCTTTTGAGTAAAGGTTCATGACTGTGTTTCAGGTACATTGAAGATCTGGATACTGTTTGTGGTACGGAGTGTTTGAGGGTTGGGTAAATGTAGTATGTTTGTGAAGTAGGGTTTGCCAGCTTTGAGGGAATGTGGGGGAGGGCTGTTGTACAAGTAGTGATAGTGTATGCCAAGATAGGAGAAGGAAGTTGGCAGGTTGGAGAGTACTTTGAGGTAGTTTCTGTAGGGCAAGAGCTTCAATGTGCGATACGGGATCCAGGAATTTGGGATTGCAAAGCAGGAGAATTTTACAGGTGGAGAAGAGGTACTGCAAGGAGGTATGAGCCTGACTGAATGTTTTGCAGGACAATGTTAGTGAGGGTTGAGGACTGGCACAATCTGAACAGGTGGAAGTCATTGTGGAAGGAAAGGTTGCAGCCGGAGGTATGCAGTTTAATGGTAAGCCATTTTGGAGGATTCCATGAGCCAAGCAATGAACGTGGCATCATCCTAAGCAAACTTTTTCAAGGGAGTCCTTTCTAACTGCCCAGAATCCTAAACCGCTCAACTGGTTCAGATGCACTGATGACATCTTCGTGATCTGGATCAAGTGCAAGGGCACCCTATTCACATTCCTCCAGAACCTCAACTCCTTTTGCCTCACTCACTTTACCTGGTCCTCCTCAACCCAACAAGCCACCTTCCTTGCTGTTGACCTCCACCTCAAAGATGACTACATCAGTACCTCTGTCCACATCAGACCTACCAACCATCTGCAAAACCTATACTTTGATGGCTGCCACCTGTTCCAGACCAAGAAGTTCCTTCCATACAGCCTAGCCACCTGTGCCATCCCAACTGTAGCGGCGAAGAGCCCCCTTCAAATATACGAAGGGTCTCACTGAAGCATTCACAGAATGTAATTACCCTCCCAACCTTGTACAGAAACAGGTCTCCCATGCCTTATCTCTCCAGTCACCCTCCCCTCCACCTCCCAAAGTCCCACTGTCCAGCCACAGATGAGCATTCCCCTCATGACTCAGTACCACCCAGGACTGAAGCAACTGAATAACATTCTCTGCCAGGGTTTCGACTCCCTCTCATCATGCATTGAAATGGGGAATGTCCTCCCTTCCACAGTGATATTCTACCATCCACCAAACTTAAATTATATCCTTGTCCATCCCTTCACAACCCCTGCTCCCAACCCCTTGGCTCATAGCTCACATTCCTGTAACAGGCCTAGATGCAAGATCTGTCCCAAACATCCTGCCACCAACACCTAATCCAGTCTGGTCACATGCATCACCTATCCCATTAGAGGCAGGGTTACAAATGAAACCAGTCATGAGATCTACAAGCTAAGCTTCAAGCACAGTGCTGCATTCTATGTGGGCATGACAATCTACAAGCTGTCGACCAACAAAATGACCAAGAAACAGCTGGACCACCCAGTTGCTGAGCACACTGCCCAAAACTATGTTCTCCATTTTAATGACTGCTTCACAGCCTGTGCCATCTGTATCCTTCCTACCAACATCAGCTTTTTTTGAACTGCTCAGGTAGGAAGTCTCCCCACAGTATATCCTATGTGTCTGTGACCCTCCTGGTCTCAACCTTCATTAGTCATTGTCCTATACCCGCCTATCCCCATTCCTGTTCAGACTCCAGCACTACACAGCCCTCTATTCCACCTATGCACTCAGAGCCTTTACTTTTCTGTTTATGTTCCCACAAGCAGCACTATACTGTCCTCCACCCTTACCCTGCTATCCTTCCCCTTCCCCTTCCCCTTCCCATCCCAGCCTCCTCCTTACCTTTACCACCCAGAATGCTTCTCCCATCATGCACTGCTGCTTGCAGTCTGGTCTTGGCAGCCAGATACTGTGTGTGTCATTTGCATGGGCATGTGAGTATGTTGTCCGATTCCAACGAAGGCCTTTTTGGGCGAAAGCTTAATTGTTTTACAGTCTTTTGGTTGTGCCTACCTGCAACTCATCATCTCTGCTACATTAGTGTTGTAATCAATCCTTTTCATAATACTGCATTATTCAGTCCTGGATTTTCCATTGTTTGAACTATTAATTATGATGTATTAATTTTATTCTAAATAGATACCTACCTCACGAAGTATTCAACATGTTTCATGCTACGTTCATAGTTTTTTCCGCCAACTTCCTGACAATGTAATGCAATGAATTTTGGATCTAGTCGACTTACTGTCTGTAAATTGAAGAAAACCAGTACACATGAAATTAACAATCCTTTGAGACCATCATATCTATCAATGCAATTGAAAAAGTAAATACATTCATGTTTGCACAAAACTGTAATACAGCCGACATTTAAAACAGCGAAAAGCAAATCCATTTAGATAATTAAATGATACTGACAACCGGAACAAATAATTAAAACAGAATAAAGTAGAAAAAGCAAGATTTGAAATTTTATGTGAAATATTCAATGACATGTGTCAGGAAGAAAACATGACATATAAATAGATAATAATAAGTATTGCTTTGAGAGTTGTTGATTATACTTAGGATATCCAAGGGACTCAACAGCAGGGTTATCAGTTACTTTACCCACATAATCAATGAGCCAACACAAAAATTTTACCAATACCACAGTCGGGTCAAGAGCTGTGACTGTCGCAAGAACTGCCCTACAAAGAAAAATTAACTCAGAGCACCAATACAAGTAGATGCAGAATATGCACATGTAAAGGTACAGAATCGAGAGGAAGTGCAAAGTTGTATGTCCCACTGGGACAAGAGCTAAGATGGAAGTTGCACACCATGACTGGCACACTAATATCTGTTATTCTAGCAGCACAAAATAATATAGTTCCACTTAGAAAACGTTGATGGCTGTCCCTCGATGATAAATAAAGTTACAAGCACAACTGGGTTTCATGAAGCCCAGGTAACTGTTCATCTAGGTGAAAACATATCAAAAACGTCTTTAGTGAGTCAAAAGTAATTTAAGACAAAAAAATTAGGTATCTCACCCAGTAAATTGGACTTTCAAATACACCAAATGGGCAGACTGTGAGATAAGTGGGCAAGAAAATTAGAGGGAAAAAGAGCTCCCAATGCATGTCTTAGTGTAACTGCAGCGTTCTCAGTGTTTTTCAAATTATAAAGAAGGAGATGAATGCTGGGGTTTTAGAAAAAAGTGTCCTGTATAGGGATGTTATGGCCTTAAATAAATCTTAAGCACACAATAAAATGGTTTTTGGCTGAATTTGTTTAAGGGTAGAATACCTACTTCTACAAGGAGAGTATCAGGACAACTCAACACAGAAAGCTACAGTCCCAAGACTGACTACTGTGGTGCACAGGGTCTAGTAGTGGTCAAACCATTGCTGCCAACTCATGAGCGACACACCCACAGTCCAACTGGTTAAAATAAATAACTGGTAAAATTTTACTAAAACTTTCTGATATGGTCCATAACAGCAATTTCCAAGGAAGCATAGTTTAGTTTCTGCATAGGCAGGACTTTATCTGCTTTATGAGTAGTAACCCAGGATTATGGGCCCATGCCCACATTTACCAAACAGCTGTTTGAAGACGACACACTGTTGATCATAGAGACATAGAACTACAATATGTTCAGTCCCACAAAAATGACAATGCTGTTTCCAGCAAATGTGAAGGCAGGAGCACTCAAGATCAAACCCTGTGGATCACTCTTTTACTGAAAATGTTGACTGCTAAGAGTTGTACCAATTCTATCTCTGAAACGTCTCTGGAATAAGAAATTTTTATTAAAAGTTGATAGATTGCCTCAGAAGAACCATCCATTTAATGTAGCTGAGATAAATGTACCTCTCAGGAAAGACTGCTACACCTGGTGTAGAAGTGTGGATACCTTCCTGAAACCATTTCAGTTTTGAAAGGTGGTTGGTTATGGGTATAAATTTCTAAAGCCACACAAACACTGAAAGAAAATCTCATTTCCACACAACAACAAAGTCTGTGTCAGACCATCCACTCTAGATATTTGCATAGGGCAGCAGTTAAACTGATTAGTCTGCTGCTGTCTATACTGAGGTTTTTACCATTTGTCAATATGGTATAATGTCAAATCTTGTTAAATATCTTCAGAACTCTGCTAGTCACTGAGGTGGTGCAGTGTTGAATTCCCAGTTTCTGAAAGTGTGTTATAGATCTATTTCTCAAATATTAAAAGACAGAATTACTTTGTTATATTAAAATTCAGTGTTGGATAAAAACTGGTGTGAAAATGGTCTGATGCAAATATTTTGCACAGTACATTGCTAGTAATTTCATTATTTCGAAAGGATTAATATGGAGTATTCTTCTGTCTTAAACTCCACATATTCCAGCTGGAAAATAAGGTCCACTGATACAACACAGTTTTGCCATACCTGGGCATCTGTTGCATGTGTGTTCATTGAAGCAACACAGTCCTACTTCCACTGTTTGATGGAATTGTACTTATGTTTGTAATCATTTTATGTAAAACTAGATTATAGGCAGAGGGCTATCTCATCTGCCACAGTAATGCTCTCCCTCTATCTCTGTTGGCCTCAGCTATTCCCATGGTGTAGGCCTGAAAGAAGTCTGGTAGAGCAGTGGTCTGTATTATGCTCTAAGTGGCTAATGGTTCTGTATTATAATCACATTTGTTGTTTCTTGCACTTACTAACCGACGTCTTTTTCTTGGGTTATCGAGATGGGCAAACTGGCTTTTTGTAGAGGCCATCTCAGTAGAGCATCCAGGGGTCTCTAACGTGGTATTAATAAAATGGTTGGGTAATGATTGCTGTTGCACAAATCACTTTGGCTTTGCCTTATGTGAAGAGTTTGACAGAGCACTGAAAGACCTGAGTCGAAACAAGGCCCCCGGAGTGAACAACATTCCATTAGAACTACTGACGGCTTTGGGAGAGCCAGTCATGACAAAACTTTACCAGCTGGTGAGCAAGATGTATGAGACACGTGAAATACCCTCAGACGTCAAGAAGAATATCATAATTCCAATCCCAAAGAAAGCAGGTGCTGACAGATGTGAAAATTACCGAACTATCAGTTTAATAAGTCACAGCTGCAAAATACTAACGTGAATTCTTTACAGACGAATGGAAAAACTGGTAGATGCGGACCTCAGGGAGGATCAGTTTGGATTCCGTAGAAATGTTGGAACACGTGAGGCAATACTGACCTTACGACTTATCTTAGAAGAAAGATTAAGAAAAGGCAAACCTACATTTCTAGCATTTATAGACTTAGAGAAAGCTTTTGACAATGTTGACTGGAACACTCTCTTTGAAATTCTGAAGGTGGCAGGGGTAAAATACAGGGAGGAATAGGCTATTTACAATTTGTACAGAAACCAGATGGCAGTTATAAGAGTCAAGGGACATGAAAGGGAAGCAGTGATTGGGATGGGAGTGAGACAACGTTGTAGCCTCTCCCCGATGTTATTCAATCTATATATTGAGCAAGCAGTAAAGGAAACAAAATAAAAATTTGGAGTAGGTATTAATGTCCATGGAGAAGAAATAAAAACTTTGAGGTTCGCCAATGACATTGTAATTCTGTCAGAGACGGCAAAGGGCTTGGAAGAGCAGTTGAATGGAATGGACAGTGTCTTGAAAGGAGGATATAAGATGAACATCAACAAAACCAAAACGAGGATAATGGAATGTAGTCAAATTAAATCGGGTGATGCTGAGGGAATTACATTAGGAAATGAGACACTTAAAGTAGTAAAGGAGTTTTGCTATTTAGGGAGTAAAATAACTGATGATGGTCGAAGTAGAGAGGATATAAAATGTAGACTGGCAATGGGGCAAGGAAAGCGTTTCTGAAGAAGAGAAATTTGTTAACATCGAATATAGATTTATGTATCAGGAAGTAGTTTCTGATAGTATTTGTTTGGAGTGTAGCCATGTATGGAAGTGAAACATGGACGATAACAAGTTTGGACAAGAAGAGAATAGAAGCTTTTGAAATGTGGTGCTACAGAAGAACGTTGAAGATTAGGTGGGTAGATCACGTAACTAATGAGGAGGTATTGAGTAGGATTGGGGAGAAGAGAAGTTTGTGGCACAACTTAGCTAGAGGAAGGGGTCGGTTAGTAGGACTTGTTCTCAGGCATCAAGGGATCACAAATTTAGCATTGGAGGGCAGCGTGGAGGGTAAAAATCGAAGAGGGAGACCAAGAGATGAATACACTAAGCAGATTCAGAAGGATGTAGGTTGCAGTAGGTACTGGGAGATGAAGAAGCTTGCACAGGTTAGAGTAGCATGGAGAGCTGCATCAAACCAGTCTCAGTACTGAAGACAACAACAACAACAACAACAACAAAGGTGACAGGATGCCATTTGGACACCGAGTAATGTCTGCCCACGAACACACACTATTTCTGACGTCTGTGGGAGTGTGGTCGCCAGTGCGCACTGGCTGAGCCAAGCTGTCAGACATCACATGCAAAGAGAGAGTTCACAGCTCAGCTTGCAGATGGAAACATTCATCATGTGCTTGTCAACAGCATTATGTTGATAGTGGTATTTATTGAGGTAAAAGAATACAAGGTGACAGTTTAGGTCAGCATGTGGTCTTCTTTATGTACTATGAAAAGATGCAACTGCCTAACGGCCAATTCAAAATTACATTAACAATTCTGTCAAAATTATGAAAAAAGAAAATAGCAAGTCAAACCCGAAAGAAGGGACCAGGCTTTAATAAGCCGAAAAGGTGATAGAAGTAAGCAAAGACAGCAATATTGTTCGGAACCTAAGGAAAAGCCAGATTGACTAAGGCTTAACAATGGGATCAGTCGAGTCAGAGAAGAGAGGAGGGGGGAAGGGGAGCAACTGCAACAATCAACAGTATGGATCTGTTGAAATATCCAGTTTGTTGTGATCATACTACAAAAAATTTTATGAGTGTGAATTCCTAAGGGAACAAACTGCTGAGGCCATCCATTGGTCCCTAGACTTACATGCTACTAAAACTAGTTTATGCTAAGAACAACACACCCACCCATGCCCAAGGGAGGACTCTAACCTCCAGCAGGATGTGCCGCGCAGTCAGTGACATGGCGCCTCTAACCGCGCGGCCACTCGACGTGGCTCAATGGTATCCATAATGTTTGGGCTCCAGCCAGATAGCATTAACTATTGCCATACTATTTTGGCTGAAAACTAACCAGCCATCTTCAAGTGAGTGAATAAGACTGAATGGGTGTCAGCCGAAGTATAATGAGGAGATGTCAATAATTAGCTGGAAGCTTGTAACTTACCAAATACTAATTATATTAATACTAAATAAATGTCAAGAATCACATTACTCCAATGATGTTCTTAACAGAAACCTATATAGCACACCGATGCCAATAAAAATGTACAGTTTTATAAAGAAACACTAGAAAATTATACAGAAGTCTTGACTCTCACAAATGATAGATGTTTGTTTTGGAGCTGATACATACAGAAGTTATTAACAAAGAAAATGAATTTTTTGAACGAATCTGTGACCATAATAAATTTTTGCAGATACACTGTGTGATCAAAAGTATCCGGACACCTGGTTGAAAATAACTTAGAAGTTCGTGGCGCCCTCCACCAGTAATGCTAGAACTCAATAAGGTGTTGGCCCACCCTTAGCCTTGACAACAGCTTCCATTCTCCCAGGGATATGTTCAATCAGGTGCTGGAAGGTTCCTTGGGAAATGGCAGCACATTCTTCACAGAGTGCAGCACTGAGAAGAGATATTGATGTCAGTCAGTGAGACCTGGCAAAAAGTCAGCATTCCAAAACACCAAGGTGTTTGATAGGACACAGATCAAGACTCTGTGCAGGCCAGTCCATTACAAGGATGTTATTCTCTTGTAACCACTCTGCCACAGGTCATGAATTATGAACTGGTGTTCGATCGTGTTGAAAGATGTAATCGCCATCCCTGAATTGCTTTTCAACAGTGGGAAGCAAGAAGGTGCTTAAAACACCAATTTGGGCCTTTGCTGTGATGGTGCAAGTGCCCTCCATGAAAAACATGACCACACCATAGCACCACTGCCTCCAAATTTTACTGTTGGCACTAGACACTCTGGCACATGATGGTCACCAGGCATTCACCATACTCACACCCTGCCATTGGATCACCACATTGTGTACTGTGACTCGTAACTCCACGCAACATTTTTCTACTGCTCAATCATCCAATGTTTACGCTCTTTACACAAAGCGAGGTGTCGTTTGGCATTTACCGGTGTGATGTGTGGCTTATGAGCAGCTGCTCAACCATGAAATCCAAGTTCTCTCATCTACCACCTAACTGTCATAGTACTTGCAGTGGATTCTGATGCAGTTTGGATTTCCTGTGTGATGGTCTGGATAGATGTCTGCCTATTACACATTACGACCCTCTTCAACTGTCGGTGGTCTCTGTCAGTCAACAGATGAGGTTGGCCTGTACGCTTTTGTGCTGTACGTGTCCCTTCACGTTTCCACTTCACTATCACATCAGAAATGGTGGACCTAGGGACGTCTGGCAGTGTGGAAATCTCGTGTACAGGTGTATGACACAAGTGATACCCAATCACCTGACCACATTCTAAGTCTATGAGTTCCGTGGAGCATCCCATTCTGCTCTCTCTCCCATGATGTCTAATGACTACTAAGGTCGCTGATATGGAGTACCTGGCAGTAGGTGGCAGCAAAATGCACCTAACATGAAAAAGTATGGTTTTGGGGGTGTCCAGATACTTTTTATCACATAGTGTATCTACAGCACCTGATTTATTATTTTTATTTATTACTTTACACATATCTCAGCTACAACAAGGAGAAGAGGTATAGAAGTGATGCAGTTTATTGCATAGGTGCACCCAATAGTTAAGAAACAGAAGTTACACAAAATATAAAAAGAAAAATCAAAAACAATTCTCATCTAAAATGTAATCACTAAGGCATTGTGTCTACAATCATAAAATCTTACAAAAATACATCACTTATAATATACTTTCAAAACAAGTCTATCTACTTACTGATAAAAATTCTTCAATCCAAATTTTGAGCATTACGGTTGGCTGAAAGAAAAGAGAAAAGATTCAGTCAATTATAAGCTCACAGTTAATACATAACTAACTGCTGTTTCTTTTCCTTCTTCTTTTGTAATTGACATTACGCATTCTGCTATAGGTTAAATCAACTATCTACCTCCAAACCATATTATGAAAAGGCAAGTTGCTTCTTACCATCTAGCAGAGATGCTGAGTCGCAGATGGACATAACAAAAAGATTGTCAGCTTTCGGACAGTAAGGCCTTTGTCAAAAATAGAACACCCCCCCCCCCCCTCCACACACACACACTGCAGTCTCAGCCAACTGAAGCTATAGTGGCTTCAGTTGGCCGAGACTGCAGTTGTGCGTGCGTGTCTTTACTTGTGACAGTCTTTTGTTGTGACTAAGCATCTCCGCTATATGGTGAGTAGCAACTTTCCTTTTCATAATATTGTTACATTCCACCCTGGATTTTCCATTTTTGACTTTTACCTCCAAACCATATTTTACAGAAACTGCCTTCCTTAGACTTAAATAATTATTTAAGTACATTTCTCTTACAAAATAATTTGTATATACTTAAATTGGAAGGAAAAATATTAAATTATAGAAAGACACAAGATTTAAGTCATATAAATATAAAGAGGATTAAGAAATCACTTTCAATGAAGCTTTCCAGTTTCCTACTAGTCAACTACTTACAGCTCCATACTCATCCTTTTACTTAAATCCTCCTCCTGGGGGGAAGGGAGGGGGAGGTGGGGGCTGTCAGTGACACTGATAACCTGATAGCTGTGCCATAGTTGCAATCAGAACAGAGATATATCTGTGGATAGGCTAGACTAACATGGTTCTAGAGCAGCCTTTTCTGTAGTTTCGGGGCAACAGTCTGGATGATTTAATTGGCTCAATGGTGATGGCACCTCCTTGGGTAAAGTATTCCATATGTAAAATAATCAGCCATTTGGATCTCCAGGAAAGGACTACCCACAGATATCATCACCAGGAGGAACAAAACTGGTGTGTCAGTGCCGGGAGTGTCAGACCCAGTAATTGGGTGGGTAGATTACGCAACTGAAAAAAGGAAATGGATAAATTCAAGTAAGATACGGAGGGAATTAGTGAAGTATTGTGGCAGTGAGAACAGGACTTCTGGTCAGGTCAGTATAGAGTTACCAACACAAAATGAAACACAAATAATGTAGGGATAGACCTAATCATGAATACGGAAGTAGGAATGTGAGTAAGCTATTACGAATACCATTGTGAACACATTATCATAGACAAAACAGACACAAAGTCAACACCCATTACAGTAGTACAAGACCATATGCCAATAGATCTGCAATGACAAAGAGAGTGAACAAATTTATGACGAGAAAGTACTTAGTCAGCTAGGAGAAGAAAATCTAATGGCAACTGGAAACCAGTAGTAGGAGAGGGAAGAAAAGGAAAAATAGGAGGAGAATATGGACATAGGGGGAAGGAATGAAAAGGGACGCCACCTGGTAGAATTTTGCAAGGAGCCTAAGTTAATCACTGCTTGCACTTGGTTTAAGAACTACGAAAGAAAATTGTATGTGGTAGAGACCTGGGAACACGGTAAGGTTTCGAACTGATCATAAAGTAATACAAATTTAGCAACCAGATTTTAAAGTGTAATAAATTTCCAGGGGCAGATGCGAACTCTGGCCATAACTGACTGATTATGAGCTACATACTGAGACTAAAGAGGTGGCAAAACAAGGTTGTTGAGAGTTTTAGAGGAAGAGTGAGGCAACACTGCACTGAATTGGGTGAAATGAATAAAACAGAAGATGGACAAGTGTTAGAGATGGAACAGTGAAGGCAGCAGAGAATCGGATAATTAAATAGACGAGGCCTAGTAGAAATCCATAGATAACACAGGAGGCTCCAAATGTAACTGAAAATAGGACAAACTATTGAAATGCAATAAATGAAGCTAGTAAAAGAGAATACAAATGTCTCAGACAAATTGAAATGACAAAGCACCAATAGTTAAGAAGGAATGGTTAGAGGACACATGCAAGGCAGTGGAAGCATGCATACCTATAAAAAAACATAGATGCCGCATGTATGAAAATTAAATAGACCTCTGGAAAGAAGAGACAACTGTATGAATATCGAGAGCTCAGATGTAAGACCAGTACTAATCTAAGAAGGGAAGGAACATATATAAAGGACCTATATAAAGGAAACAAACTAAAGAAAAATGGTATAAAAAGAGAAGAGGAAGTAGGTGAAGATTCACTGGAAGATACAACACTGTGAGAAGAGTTTTTGACACTATAAATTAGTTGGATAGATCAATAATCTACTCACGAAGTGGTGGCAGAACACACACAACAAAGAAGGTTATAACCAGGCAAGCTTTCGGAGCCAGTAACTCCTCCATGCAGAAAGGTGAAGGGGAAAGAAGGGGGAAGGAAAAGGACTGGAGACATCTAGGAAAAGGTGTAAATCTCAGGAAAGTCAACCAGACCAGGGGGCCAGGGTTAGACTAAGCAGACTGTATTGGATGAGATTTTAAATCTAGTCCAATGCAGTCCATAAAAATCAGTCTTTCCTTCTCATCCTGCCTGCTGAGTCTCCCATGACCCGCAGTTCTGGGTAACGTTCCTGAAATCTGCCCCTTTTTCTAGACCTCTCCAGTCCATTTCCTTCACACTTTTTCCTTCCTCTTCAAGCCTTCTGCCTGAGGAAGGAGCCACTGGCTCCGAAAACTTGCTTAATTATAACCTTCTTTATATATGTATTCTAATGCCACTTGGTGAACAATTAATTTATTGTGAGAGAAGATTTTGATAGAGCACTGAAAAACCCGTGGAATAAAAGATATTCCTTTAGAATTATTATGATCCTTTGAGGAACCAACCATGAAAAAATTATTTTGACTGGTGTGCAAGAAATACGAGGCAGGAAAAATACTCTCAGACTTCAAGAACAACATAACACTTCGAATTCCAAAGAAGGCAGGTACTGACCAGTGTGAATATTAATGAGCCATCATTTTAACAAGTCACTGTTGCAAAATACTGGCAAGTTATTTACAGAAGAATGAAAAAACTGGTACCATGAAAGGCAATACTGACCCTATAGTCCAGTAGGGTTAAACCTAAAAATTAGACAAATCGTAAATAATTGCTACAAAAGCTTTTATTGTTTTAATGGCTTCATTTGTGGCCCAATATGACTATCCTAGGTTATCCCCCCCTTGGCGGAATTGTGGAAAAGTAGTGGGTGGGGGGGGGGGGGGGAGGGGGGGGGCAAAAATGTACCCGAAAAAGGAGTATTTTTTCGGTTCTGTGATTGTATCCTTTAAATGACTCACAATATTGAAAACACAGTGGAATTAAAAATCGTAGGGCATGAAATTCTGCACTGAATGAGAGCATCCACATATTTTTTGGACGACCCATTTCCATACTTGTGTAGAATATTGAGCATAATGTGAGTGTGCAGTTAGCAGGTGGCAGCATCCTGCATTCGCCCACTAGGTGACACAGTTTATTGCCCTTTAGTGGCGCCTCGCGCCACCCGTGGACCAAAGGACAGGTGTGGCCCAGGTAAAAGTTTTTTCTGGCCGGGTCTCGCCAGTTCCCACCTCTCTTCTGGGGTGGACGCACACCAAACGACACAGTTATTTAACCATAGAGAATGACACGCCACCCGCCAATAAGTGCCGGTGTTTCGCGCGACCGCACTCTTTAGTCAGGGCAAGAAAAAGGTGGTCAATCTACTGCTCAAAAGTAAATGTCTTCTGGAAAATATCAAACCTCTCTTAGAGCATGACACCCAAGCTGAAGCTATTGTTGAAGCTGCCATCCGATTTTTTACAACCGTCTATGGAGGTACGGCAGGAGATATTTAGACAAATTGCGATTCGACCTAGGCCTATTTCCCAAAGTGATTGTGAAATCCAGATTCACCCTAGCATCCCTACCACCAACGTCACAAGCAGCTCACCAGCATTGCTTGAGGACCTACTTTCAAGTACAAATGTGGATAGGACACCAGATGGATCCGCTCCTCTGGGGTGGCAGGCTTCAGAGTTTGGTCTTGACCTGTTCCTAGCTCTAAAAGAACCAGCTCCACAGTCTCTTCTCTCAATAATTTCTTGCAAATGCAACAAGGGCTGTGCAGGTAGTTGTGGGTGTTGGAAGGCTGGTATTAAGTGCTCATTAATTTGTGTCAACTGCAAGGGGAACTCGTGCACTAACTCCCTCCAACCAGATGAAACTGACGAACCAGATATTGACGAAGGCCTGGACTGTATATATGACATGATCAAAATTACTGACTTTGAGGAGCTGAGTGATGGGGCATCAGACTCGGATTTTACAGACTTTGAGGATGTCTACGTATGTGAAATTTGTGTACATACCCACTTTTACCCTTTTCATCTCATACATTTATGTAAAATTTTGTAATTGCAAAATATAATAACCACTACTTAATTTCAAGGAGTGTCTCTTTCTTCCTGCCCCCTCCATATCAGTTGAATTGGTATGACTATATTATATCGAGGGTTAAGAGTAGAGACCACACATCTGACAAAAGACAAATTTTACAGGGGAGCTAAAAAAACATAACTTGTTAATAAAAATTTCGATTGCTTAGATTTTTTTAGTTGGTTAAAACGGAAATGTTTCATGAACTTGTAAAATTGGTCCAATTTTGAAGAGCACTAATATGGAAACAGGTGATCTAAAAAATACGCAGATGGTCTCATTCAATGCAGAATTTCATGCCATAAAATTTGTAATTGCACTAGGTTTTCGATATTGTGAGTCATTTGCGAGATATAATCACAAAATCGAAAAAATACCCCTTTTTTGGGTACATTTTTGCCCCCCCCCCCCCCCCCCCCACCACTTTTCCACAACTCCACCAAGGGGGAAAACCTAGGCTAGTCATACTGGGACACAAACAAAGCCATTAAAACAATAAAACCATCTGTAGCAATTATTTCCCATCTGAATGCTAATTCTGCTGGACTACTATAACTTATCCAACAAGCAAGAGCCAAGAAAGGCAAATGTATGTCTACAGCATTTGTAGATTTAGAGAAATGCTTTTGACAATACTGACTGGATTATACTCTCTGAAATTCTAAAAGAAGAAGCAAAAGGTCATCTACCATTTGCACATAATTAAGAGCTGAAGGACATGAAAGGGAGGCTGAACATTAAGCAAGTAGTAAAGGAAACCAGGGAGAAATTCAGAAAGAGAATTAGAATTCAATGAGAATAAATAAAACCTTAAAGGTTTGCCGATGAGAGTGTAATTCTTTCACAGATGATAGGGAGTGAATAGGGTGTAAGAGGTAGGAATGTGTGTTGAATAGTATGACCCACTTATCATAATGTGCAAGTAGTTGTAAACTAAATGATTAATGGAAAATCTCATATAAAGATGTGAAACAAATACTAACAAAGAGATAGAGGGGCTGGCCAGTACTTACCTCAGCTCAGTACAGCCAATAGATACACAAAAAACAACCGAAAATATACGTTCCTAGCTTTCGGAATAAATGTTCCTTCATCAGGGAGGAGAGAGGGGAAAGAAAGGGAAGAAGGAAAAGTGGATTTAGTTACTCACAACCCAGGTTATGAAACAACAGGGAAAGGAAAACAGGGAGGGTAGCAAGGATGAAGGCATGGTTGTAAGACGGAAGCCAAAGATATTCTACTGTAAGTACTGTGCCAGCTTCAAACCAAAGAGGATGCATACAGAAGTAAAGAGGTATATAGTATAAAGATAAACACAACTATGTAGGATGAAAAGATACGTGAATGGCTACAGAGGAAAGGGAAAGAGGAGAAGACTGAAGAGCTGTACTAAGCTGAGGTAAGTACTGGCCAGCCCCTCTATCTCTTTGTTAGTAGTTGTAGACTGCATATTGTGTGTACTGTAGTACTCTGTCCAAAAGAACAGATACCATCTTAGTATTTATAAAAAGTAGTTAAGTTGTATCAGAAATGGCACCCTAACAATAACTATGTCATTACATACTATAATTCTAAGTACTACTGTCTATTACTATTAACTGCTCATTCAAAACTTAAATATATGCGGATGCAGATAAGGAACTTGCGCATGCGGATAAGGAACTTGCGGATGCAGATTAGGACCTTGCAGATGCAGATTGCACTCTTCTTATCCGCGCAGACCTAACTATGGGGCTTCACACTGTACTTAGTTATGTCATGATTAAAGATGGCTGTTTAGCTCATAATTTGACATGTAAGTAAGGTACAACACTTCTCAGAGTTCGTTTTCAAGGGTGAATAGTCAATACCTCAAGCACACATTCAGTCATGATTATTTTTTTCATATGAACAACTGACATCAGCATAACACAGTATGAACCTCTATGTAAATATTTCTCTGCAAATATCACTAGTCTTAATACAGGTTTAATTTAAACAAGTGAAAATCCAGGATGGAATAACAACAGTTATGAAAACAATAGACTGTTACTCATCATATAGTGGAAATGCTGATTCACAGACAGGCACAACAAAAAGACTGCTACACAAGTAAGCTTTTGGCCAAAGGACAGCCAGAGACAGTGGTTTTATGTTCAATTTTTATTTTAGAGCACAGGAAGATGACTTTCACAGTGAAGTATTATAGGTTGTGTTATTCAGACATTTTGGATTACTAACTGTTCCGAAGTTTTTCGAAGTAGGCCAACTATATGATGTAAGTACACCAATATAAAGAAAAATGTGAATCCTAAGATCCTTTTGCAAGTGTCAGACTTCACTAGTACTAACTAACTGTCACAAGGCATAGCTGCTAGAACTGGGATGTGTGCGACATCCTTTTGTATGTGTATTGGCGGTACTAAATATATATCGTTCTGGCCAGCAATTCCATTTCATAACTGTATTATTTCCTTGAGACAATTTTCCTTTCGATACGAGTAAATGAATGACTCACTAAATTTTGAAATTACTGGAAGATGCTGAACAAATCTGTGTTTTTAAATGGTTTGCTTATCTTCATATTGAGGATGGCTGTTATTAGTGCATATTCAAGTGTCATGAAATAAGTCATCAGCTGGTTACAAGGATAACTTTAAGGAGGTTACATCAAATCTGCACAAACTTTCAATGTTTTGTCAGAATCAGTTTTATTAGAATCCCTACCATTGCTAGAATAATACATTTTAGTGTCTTGTTTTTCTATGGTCTCCTTAGGGGCTGCATTTTTTAAATTAATGACTGGTGGTGGCATAAATACTGCTGCTACAGTGAACCTAATGCATCTGTATTTAGATGTTCATAGCATGTGAAATATTTGCTCGAATTATGAGGAAGTCGTCATTGAATTTGCTGGGCTATGATTTCAGTCTATCAACTGAAGCTTCATTTGGCACACAATTGTTATTTGTTTCTTGTTTAATAATACCACAACATGCTTTACTTTTTTATGAGAGACTGCAAAATTTTACAACAGTTTTAACCCTTGATTATTTACTTACAAACTCTCTTCCAAATACCTTAACCCCACATTTTATCCACCCCTTTGTTGGTTGGTTAGTAGAGGTATGTGGCATTCGATGTCTATGTGCAGGACATGCGATTTGTGTAAATAACCGGCCACTGATTTGTTAATGCAATATGGTGCCCGACAGCGACCCAGATAAGTCCCATTGGATTTGCATCAGGCAAATTTGGTCACCGAGACATCAATGTGGATTCACTATAATGCTCTTCAAACAACTGTATCATGGTTCTGGCACTTAGAAATGGCCTATTACACTGCTGAAACATGACATCACTGTTGGAGAAGACATAAATCATGAAGGGATGCAGCTGTCAGCATCTCTTCAATTACTACCACAGGTCCCATACAAGTGCAGAAGAATGTCTCCCATGGCATAATACTGCTCCCACCAGCCTGGATTAATGGTGGACTGCACGTTTTGAGGCAATGTTCACCTTGACAATGGCGTTTGTGAAGACACCCATTGACCTAGTGTAGCAAAAATGCTATTCAACTGAAGGGCTGACACGTTTCCATTGATCAATGGTCAAATCCCAATGTTCCCGTGCCCACTGGAACCATAACTAATGATGTCATTGGGTCACCATGTGAACATGTAGGGGTGGTCTGCTGCGGATCTCCATGTTCAGCTATGTAAAATGAACAATGTGCTCCAAAACACTTGTGTATGCACCAGCATTGTGCTCTTTCAGCAGAGACAATGCAGAGCAGCATCTACCCTATTTTACAGAGCAGACAAGCCTCCGAATCCCACGTTCTGTGAAGTCATGGACATCCAACTATTTAGCACCTAGTGGTTCTTCACTGTCCTCCTACCTCTTTTCATAGATTCTCATGATAGTAGTACATGAACATTCAACCAGCTTCGCCATTTTCGATATATTCATTCACAGGCTCTGCGTAATAATAATCTGCCCTTTGTGTAACTTGCTTATCTCAATATATTTCCCCATTTGTAGCCCATATCTTTGCTACGGCGATCTCCCATCCGTGTCTGCTCTGCTTACATGGTTTCATTACCACATTAAGTGCCCACTATGCCACCAAGTAGTATCCATCGTCGCAGTGGGTAGTGCTCATGTTTTGGCTTACCAGTGGATATTACCTACATTTATCATTAACTTCCTTTTTGAGTTTGCTAATAATTATAATTGTAATTAACCTCAGAAAGTTTTAGGAAATTAGTAATTTTTACCAAAGGTTTTTCTGCTGCCTTAATAGAAATCTTGTTTTGTGTATTTGCTTCAGTTCTTATATGGAATTAGTGGCCATTTTGATCAATAGACATAAAAGATAATCAGTAGGGTTACTTTAAAGTTATTTGTTCACCATCCCATAATACAGTGAACCAGGAAAAATGCAGTCCTACTGTGAATGCTGTTCTCAAACACGGGGCAAGTTGATTGCCATTTGTAAGCAGCTGGAAATCATCCTGACCACTGTAAAATGATTGGTCATTGCTGTGAATCGGTGTATTGGAAATTTCCCGAGAGTTAAGTCTGTAAAATGATTGGTCATTGCTGTGAATCAGTGTATTGGAAATTTCCTGAGAGTTAAGTACCTGCGGTACCTCAAATACTCTCCTTTACAGTGGATCTTGTCTCCTCTGTAGGTAGCATGGGATCTGTCATTATTTGTTGACTTGACTGCAAGTGGCATTCCAATGGTAGATCTAGGCATCCTGTACAGTGTGGACAAGGGCTAGTGAGGACTCAGGGTGTTAAACTGTGCCCCAACCAACAAGTTGGAGGTGCTGTCTTTAACTGAAACTGAGCCAGTGGGACTCGCGTCACCTGTTTTGGGGATATATGTGGACTCAGTGTATATGCCTGGGGGCCTAATTCAACATGTTGAATAGCCTATTCTGTCACCCCTTGAGGAAACAGCATGTAAGCAACTGCAGATTGTGGTGAACATTGCTACAAATGACGTCTGCTATTTGGGCTCCGAAGTCATTCTTTGGTCATTCCAGGACTGGCAGAGAAAGTTGAGAGGACTAGCATGGTACACAGAGTTTCAATGAATTTCATAATTTGCAGCATTGTCCCGAGAACTGATTGTGGCCTCTTGGTTCTGAAGGACTGAATGAGATACTTTGAAAGTTCTGCGACAAGCTAGGCTGCGACTTCCTGGACTTGTGCCGTAGGGTTGAGAACTGTAGGGCCCCCATAAATAAGTTGCATGTCCACTGCACATCAAAGGCTGCTAACCCCGCTCATTACGGTAATATATTGGATACAATGGCAATAAACAGACCTGACCTCTTTAATGGCGTCCACATCGAAAGTGGCATCCGTGATCATGACATGCTTGTGGCAATCAAGACTACCACAGTACAAAGAACAACTAAAACAAGCAAAACGATATATATGTTCAACAAAGTAGATAAACAGTCAATAGTGTCATATACCAATGAGGAACTTTGAACTTTCAGCACAGTGCAGGAGCATTAGAGGAACAACAGCTCAAGTTTAAAGGAATAATTGACCACATGCTAGGTAGATATGGACCCAACAGAATACTTGATAATGGGAGGGGCCATCTATGGTATACCACCACTGTAAAGAAAAAAAAGGACTACTGTATAGTTGGTCTAAAATGAGACAAAAGAGATGCTGGATGAAATGCTGCTTGTTGACACAGACCGTAAGCATAGCAACAGAAATGGTTGTCTCAACATCACACTAATTGGAAATTGAAGTACTGACTTGCTGTCTGCTGACTCCAGCTTTAAAAAATTAATGCTAATTCTAGATCAGTTTAATCTAACTTTCCTAAAAAATGAGCCCACTAGACAGCAAATCATTCTTTGTCAATATTGTAACTAACACGTCGCACATTACATACAAGGCATCTGTTCTGAACAGCCTCTCATTTCTGACCACCATTCTGTTTAGGTGATACTGATAGAAGCTGAAAATAATTACTTCAGTAGCAAAAAGAAAAAAAAAAATATGTTGCAAAAGAAGCTATTGATGATAATGTACAAAATTTCTATAATATGCTAAAAAAAAGCTTGTAATAGTATGACAAGAACTGCAATCCTTTCAGTGAATTTGCATCAGACTTTACTTACTGGTCAGTCTCTCTCATGCCCTGAAATGACCTCAACAGTAAATGAGCAAAAATAAATAAATAATTAAATGTGTAACTGAATAAAGCAATAAGTGACATCAGCAAGGGAACAACCTAGACTTTTCCAATGTGAAATGCTAAAGGACTGCAAAACATGGAGATACAATGTTATGAAACTCTAGTGGCATTTGGGAAGTTATAAATAACATTGGAATTGTAAGGAGATATCAGCTGTGACCTTATCATCCATCATAATGGATGTATGATTAAATAGCATGATTGGATTGCAAATGTTTTTAATGACTAATTTTGTTCTGTCGCAAAATCCATCAACGGCCACTTCACCCATCTCCAGTACAGATATAGAGCATTCCCATTAAAGCATATAATTGATCCCAACCAACAGTAAGATAAAACAGTCAGGTCACTAGAAAATTAAAAATCAGCAGGCTATGCTGGGTTACCTATCAGCATATTAAAAAAGGTGCATAGAGCATACCCCATGTCATGGCCACAACTGTAGTGATGTAACTGCATCAAGTAGTTTCTCAGGCCGTTTAACAATAGTATAGGTAGAAGGGAAAATATTATGAAAAGAATAGATTGCTACTCACCATATAATGGAAATGCTGAATTGCAGAAAAGCACAACAAAGTGTGTGTGTGTGTGTGTGTGTGTGTGTGTGTGTGTGTGTGTGTGTGTGTGTGTGTGTGTGTGTAGGGGGAGGAGGTGTCAAATTGAGAAGAAGCCTTTTTGCCAGAAGCTTACTTGTTCAGCAGTCTTTCTGTTGTGCCTGTCTACTACTTCAACAGTTCTACTACATAGTGAGAAGCAATCTATCCTTTCCATGCTGTCATTATTCCAGCCTGGTTTTTCCATTGCTTGCTAAGTAGAAGGGAGTTAGACAGTGTTGGAGCCTATCCCTAATGTTATCTAATCTATACACTGTGCAAGCAGTAAAGGAAAACAAAGAAAAATTTGGAGTGGGAATTAAAGTTCAGCAAGAAGAAATAAAAACTTTTGAGGTTTGCTGATGACATCATAATTCTGATAGAGACAGCATAGGACTTGAAAGAGCAGTTGAACAGAATGGACAGCATCTTGAAATGAGAACATAAGATGAACATCAACTAAAACAAAAGAAGCATAATGGAATGCAGTCAAATCAGGTGATGCTGAGGGAATTGGATTAAGAAACAAGACACTAAAAGTAGATGAGTTTTGCTATTTGGACAGCGAAATAAAAGGTGATAGCTAAAGTACACAGGATATAAAATGTAGACTGGCAATGTCGAGAAAAGCATTTCTGGATAAAAGCATTTTGTTAATATCGGATGTATTGAGGTGACAAAAGTGATAGGGTACCTCCTAATATTCCCCGTGTTGCAGCAACTCATAGTAGAGTGGACTCAACAAGTCACTGGAAATCTCGTGCAGACACATTGACCCATGCTGCCTCTGCAGGTGTCCATAATTGCGAAAGTGTTGCTGGGGCAGGATTTTGTGCACAAACTGATCTCTCTATTATGTCCCACAAACATTTGATGTAATTCATGTCAGGCAGTCTAGGTGGCCAAACCATTCACTCAAATCATCCAGAATGTTCTTCAGACCAATCATGAACAATAGTGGCCTGCTGACATGGTGCATTGTCATCCATAAAAATTCCAGCATATAACCATTTCAACTCAAAGACTACATCAGTCCATTCCATCTAAACACAGCCCACACCATTATGCAGCCATCACCAGCTTTGTTGACAACTTGGGTCCATGGTTCCGTGAGGTCTGTTAGACACTCAAACCCTACCATCAGCTCTTACCAACTGAAATCAGGACTCATCTGACCAGGTCATGGAATTAAAGTTATCTAGGGTCCAAATGATATGGTCACGAGCCCAGGAGAGGTGCCTCAAGCAATATCATGCTGTCATCAAAGGCACTCACTTCAGTCATCTACTGTCATAGCCCATTAAACAATCAATTTTGCCACACTTTCCTAATGGATGTGTTTGTCATATGTCATATTCCCTCATTGATTTCTGTTGTAGTTTCATACAGTGTTGCTTGTCTGTTAGCACTGAGAACTTACGCAAACACCACTGATCTCTGTCATTAACTGAAGGCCAATGACCACTGTGTTGTCCGTAGAGGTGATGCCTGAAATTTGGCGTTCTCTGCATGCTCTTGACACTGTGAATCTTGGAATATTGACTTCCCTAATGATCTCTGAAATGGAATGTCCCATGTGTCTAGCTCCAACTACCAATCCGCATTAATGTCTGTTAATTCCCGTCGTGAAGGCATAATCATGTCAGTAACCATTTCACATGAATCACCTGCCATCTGTACATGTGCGTATCACTATCCCATGACGCACTGAAAAGCTGACAAACGTGGGCACGGAGCCGTTTAAAGGCTATGAGGTGCTCCAGGGAAGGGTGCCCCTTATGCTACCGTAGAGCTCGCCGACGCTCCTTAATTGCCTCAGCAATTCCGGCAATCTGTCTTTCGCAGGGGCACCCTAAATAACAAGGGATCACATTTTCCGTCACAGAAACTATGGTTTTAGTCACCTGCTCAAGCACCACATCGATGTTACCGTGTGCGGGAGATTCAACAGTGACAGCAGAGGTGAAAGTTTCCCATCTGGGCAAGTGCCCTTGGGCCTGACACTGGGGCAGTGACAGGAAGATGGGGAAGTTGTCACTACCACACAGGTCATCATGTGCTCTCCAGAGGATAGATGGGAGAAGACCTGGTCTGCAAATTTATAACTCAATGGCTGAGTAACTACCATGAGCCACACTGAAATGGGTGGCGGCCCCAGTACTTAAGAGGCAGAGGTCAAACTGAGACAGTAAAGTTTCGAGATCTCTGCCACCGCCAGTAAGCACGGTGCCACCTCACAAGGAGTTATGGGAATTAAAATCTCCCAAAAGTAGGAAAGGTTTAGGGAGTTCATGAACCAGTGCAGCCAATACATTCAGGGGTACTGCACTGTCTGGAGGAAGATATACATTGCAGACCGTTATTTCCAGTGCCGTCCTTATCCTGACAGCCACAGCTTCAAGAAGGGGTTTGAAGGGGCACAGGTTCACTGATTACTGAGTTCAGGACATAAACGCAAGCCGGCCGCGGTGGTCTCACGGTTCTAGGCGCGCAGTCCGGAACTGTACGACTGCTACGATCGCAGGTTCGAATCCTGCCTCGGGCATGGATGTGTGTGATGTCCTTAGGTTAGTTAGGTTTAAGTAGTTCTAAGTTCTAGGGGACTAATGACCACAGCAGTTGAGTCCCATAGTGCTCAGAGCCATTTGAACCATAGACGCAAACTCCACCTGACACACTATTACAGTTGCTACGGTTCCTGTAATATCCCTTATAGCCACAGAGGGCAAGGGTCGGCACTGCCAGGAACCAGGTTTCCTGGAGGGCTATGCAGAAAGCAGGTGTAAAGCTTAACAGTTGCCGTACCTCAGCCAGGTGGTGGAAAAAAAACTGCAGCAATTCCACTGGAGGATAATGTTATCATGAGGCTGGGAAGGCATGAACCACACAAGGAGGCAGGTCACCTGCTGCCACCGACTGAGTATTTGTAGCCATTTCTATGCTGGATGAGGCATTCATGAGAACCAGGTCCACAGGGGGACGCTAAGATCTCCAATGCATCCTCAGATGCAGAATTGATAGGGAGTGGTGCTATTGGGGCCACCAGAAGGTCCTGTTCCTTAGCACACTAGGTCTTAGTTTGCTTGATCTCTCGCTTCTCTTTAGGGGCTTGCTGTGACCGAAGTCCCTAAGAAGCTTCAGGCACGAAGGAAGACTGTGAAGCTTTTGGCTACTTGAGCAACTGACAAGTGTCCGCCGTGGCATTAGTGGAGACCTTGGAGGGCCCCTAGGGACCCCTTCCACACGAGAGGAGCAGGAGGAGGCTGCTGCTTCTCCATCAGGGGGGGAGGAGACCAATGTCCCCTGTGTTTGGGAGGGCCTTGCTCCCGTAGAAGGTACTTTGGGAGCAGCAGAGGAAGATTTGCCACCAAGGGGGTGGATGTATTCTGATGGCCCAGAGTGCCCACTGTTTGTGGCACAGGGTGAGGAACCACTGGCACTTGGGACGGGTATGGTGATGTAGCTGCAGCAATGTCGACGTTAACAGAATGGAATGGAATCTTTCAAATTTACGTTTAGCCTCTGTGTAAGTCAACCGGTCCAGGATCTTGCACACCATAATTTTCCACCCCTTTTGGAGTACTGGGCAGGGGAGTGATGCTCTTTACAGTTGCTGCAAGTGGGAGGTGGCGCACATTGAGTATCTGGGTGCAGTGGACGTCCGCAGTCTTGACATGTGGTGCTGGAAGTGCAGCAGGAAGACATGTGCCCAAACTTCCAGCACTTAAACCACTGTATGGTTTAATGTCACAGCGGTGAACCATCACCTTCACCTTTTCAGGCAATGAATCACCCTCAAACGCCAAGATGAAGGCACCGGTAGCAACCCTATTGTTTTTGGGTGCCCTATAAACGTGCCAGATGAAATGAACACCCTGATGTTCTAAATTGGCACGGAGCTCATCTTCGGACTGCAAGAGGTGGTCAGGATGGAAAATAATTCCCTGGACCATGTTGAGTCTTTTATGGGGAGTAACGCAAACAGGAATATCACCCAGCTTGTCACAGGCAAGTAACACTCGAGATTGGGCTGGGGATGCTGTCTGAATCAAGACTGCGCCGTTTCGCATCTTGCACAGGATTGTCACTTCTCCAAACTTATCCTCCAGGTTTTTGAATGAAAAACTGAGGCTTCGTCAGTAGAATAGAGTCCCCATCGGTTCTGCTACAGGCTAAAAACTGAGGTGAATATGGCTCTCTCCGTTCTGTAGCTCTACATTCCTCCCATGGTGTAGTGAGGTGGTGGTGGCGGTGGTGGTGGTGGTGGTGGTGGTGGTGGTGGTGGTTGTTGGGATGTTTAAGGGGGACTAAACAGCGAAGGTCATCAGCCCCCCATTCCAAAAAACAGGCGAGACAAAAATTTACGGAGCAGGTAAAACCACAAGCGGGCAGGAGACGCCCCTCCCCCCAGTCACTGAAAGAACACCAATGTGGCAGTGAACGCTAGAGACAAGAAGAGGACACACGAACACCGGACAGAATGAAACGGAAGAAAAGAAGAGGGCCAGAGACTGGTTGACTGACCATGAGAACAAAAAAAAAGGGAAAGAGTCAACCATCCAAATACACACTAAAATCTGCAACCAATGAGAGACTCGAGGACAAGAGACACAGAAAGGGAAAGGGGCAGGACCCCCCCCCCCCCCAAATGGAACCATAAAAAGGACTACCACGGATAAAATTTAAAACGTTGTCAGCCATGGAGGCATCGTCGCTTAAAACCAAAGGCAACGTGCCCGGGAGATTAAAAGACTGCCGAAGGGTGCGCAGTCGGGTACACTCCAACAAAATGTGGGCGACCGTCAACCGGGACCCCCACTGACACCGGGGGGGAGGAATCTTCCTGATGCAAAAGATGTCCGTGTGTCAGGTAGGTATGGCCGATGCAGAGTCGACACAGGATGACAGAGTCCCTGCGAGTAGCCCGCAGGGAGGATCGCCACACATCGGTCGTCTCCTTAATAGCCCGCAGTTTATTCGGCGAAGCCAGGCTACGCCACTCGTCATGCCACATGCCAAGCACCTTACGGCGCAACGCGAGCTGCAGATCACGAGCCGGGAGGCTGAGTTCCAAAGTGGGGGCGTCGATCGCCCCTTTGCCCAGCCTGTCGACACGTTCCTTCCCCGGGATGCCAACGTGACCTGGCGTCCAAACAAAGACCACCGAACGACCAGAGCGGGTAATGGCAAAAACAGACTCCTGAATAAAGGATACCAGAGGAGAAGAGGTATAGCAGCGGTTGATAGCCTGGAGGCTGCTCAGGAAGTCACTGCAGATGACGATAGACGTACCTGAGCAAGAACGCATATGTTCAAGAGCGCGCAATATGGCCACCAGCTCTGCAGTAAAAATACTGCAGCCAGCCGGCAAGGAGCGCTGTTCAACATGGCAGCGTGAGCAAAAGTGTAGGCAGTATGACCATCCATCAGGGAACCATCAGTGTAGACAGGCTCACAGACTGAAAATGAGGCGAGGAGCGCAAGAAAACTGCGACGGAGGGCCACAGGCGAAACCGAGTCCTTGGGTTCCCATGCCAAGTCCAGGCGGACGGACGACGGCCGGGGCATACACCAGGGAGGTGTGGGTGCACGGACCCGGAAGGGTGGCAGAAGAGGGAATGACCCCAGTTCCGACAGCAGGGACTGGACACGGACAGCAATGGAAAGCCCAGACCTAGGTCGCTGGTCGGGCAGAGGGAGGACCCTGGCAGAGAAAAGCAGGCGACGATTGGGATGGCCTGGTGAGCAATGCACGTGGACAGCATAGTCGGCGAGCAGTCGGTGGCGGTGAATCTGCAGCGGGGGAACCCCGGCCTCCACCAGTAGACTATCCACTGGGCTCGTACGGAAAGCGCCAGTTGCAAGCCGTACCCCACAGTGGTGTATGGGGTCCAACAACATCAACACTGAGGGTGATGCAGACCCATAGGCCAGGCTCCCATAATCAAGCCTGGACTGCACAAGGGCTCTGTACAATTGCAACAGCGTGCAGCGATCTGCACCCCAAGACGCGTGGCTCAGGCAGCGGAGGGCGCTGAGGTGCCGCCAGCACTTTTGCTTCAGCTGAGTAATATGAGGAACCCATGTGAGCCGGGCATCAAAGACGAGTCCTAAGAAGCGGCTAGTGTCCACCACTTCAAGTAGGTGACCGTCGAGGTAAAGTTCCGGATGAGGGTGGACCGTCTGACACCTGCAGAAGTGCATAACTCGAGTCTTGGCTGCAGAGAACTGAAATCCATGAGTCAGAGCCCATGATGCCGCCTTGCGAACGGCTGCTTGCAGCCTGCGTTCGGCGACTCCCTTAGTCGTTGAGCTAAATGAGATGCAGAAGTCGTCGGCATACAAAGAAGGAGACACCAACGACTCCATGGCTGCAGCCAGACCATTAATGGCCACTAGAAATAAGGAAATGCTCAACACCGAGCCCTGCGGGACCCCATTTTCTTGTATACAAGATGAACTAGAGGTGGCACCGACTTAAACCCGGAAAGAGCGGCGCAATAAAAAGTTTTGAAGAAAAGCTGGGAGCTGACCACGAAGACCCCACTCACACAACATAGCAAGGATGTGATGCCTCCATGTCGTGTCATATGCCTTCCGCAGATCAAAAAATACAGCAACGAGATGCTGACGGCGGGCAAAGGCCGTACGGATAGCAGATTCCAGCCGCACCAAATTGTCTGCAGCAGACCGGCCCTGACGGAAGCCACCCTGGGATGGAGCGAGGAGACCGCGCGACTCAAGGACCCAACACAAACGCCGCCCCACCATACATTTGAGCAATTTGCACAAAACGGTGGTGAGGGTAATGGGACGATAGCTGTCCACCGCCAGAGGGTCCGCACCGGGCTTCAAGATGGGGATAACAACACCCTCTCGCCATTGCGACGGGAACACGCCCTCGCTCCAAATGTGGTTAAAGATGGTGAGGATGTGTCTTTGGCAGTCCCTGGAGAGATGCTTCAGCATCTGCGCGTGGATGCAGTCCGGTCCTGGTGCCGTATCAGGGCAATCGGCGGGGGCAGTGAGGAATTCCCTCTCGCTGAAAGAAGCATTGTATTTTTGAGAACGATGTGTGTGGAACGATAACTGTGTCCACTCGGCGTGCTCCTTTAGAGAGCGAAAGGCGGGAGGGTAAGTTGCAGTCGCAGAGCTCGTAGCAAAGTGCGCGGCAAGGTGGTCAGCAATTGCGGCAGCGTCAGTGCAGACAGCGCCATCCAGGGAGTTTCCAGGGACACCCATAGGGGTCTGGTATCCATAAATCCGCCGGATGCGGGACCACACGAGCGACGGGGAGACACGGGAGCCCAAGGATGAAACATACCTCTCCCAGCACTCCTGCTTACGCCGTGCAATAAGACGACGGGCCAAAGCACGGAGCTTCTTAAAGGCGATGAGGGTCTCCAGAGACAGTTGCCGCCTATGACGCTTGAGAGCCCGCCTACGGTCACGAATAGCCTCAGCAATCTCCGGCGACCACCAGGGAACAGCCTTCCTCTGAGTGAGTCCAGAAGAGCGGGGGATGGCAGCCTCGGCCGCAGAAATAATTGACGTGGTCAAAACATGGACCACCTCGTCAATGTCACCCTGTGGGGGAGAAGCAATGGTGGCAGCGGAAGTAAAAGCCGGCCAGTCAGCCCTGTTGAGAGCCCAGCGGGGCAGGCGCCCAGAAGAATGACACTGGGGCAGTGACAAATAGATGGGAAAATGGTCACTACCACACAGGTCAGGATGCACTCTCCAGTGGAGGGATGGGACAAGTCTGGGGCTGCAAAGAGAGAGATCGATGGCAGAGACCGAGCCATGGGCCACACTGAAATGCGTGGGAGCACCAGTGTTCAAGAGGCTAAGGTCGAGCTGAGCCAACACATGCTCCACGGCACGTCCGCGGTCATCAGAGACAGTCCCACCCCATAGAGGGTTGTGGGCATTGAAATCGCCCAGAAGCAGCAATGGTGGCGGGAGTTGAGCCAGCAGCGCAGCCAAGACATGGTGGGGGAGCTGCCCATCCGGAGGAACATAAACAGAGCAAACGGTAATGTGAAGGTGACTAAGAGGCCGACGGCGCCCCAGAGCCAACGGCCACCACTGGGCGGGAGTCAGCTGCGTCCATAGGAGAGGCCCCTGAGGGTTCCGTGAGGGCGAGAGCTGCGGCAGAGGCGAGGATCTCCACCTCATCCCTAGAGCCACAACTATGTACAGCAGGCGGTACTGAAACCGCCGGAATGTCCTTCTTCTTGGACACGTTCCGTTCCTTCTTCTCGCGTCTGTCCTTTGGCTTAGAGGGCTGGGAGAGTTTCTCTGAAAGAGCGTCGGAGGCTGACGAGGACACAGAAGCCCTACGACCAGCAGGTGGCGGAACCTTCAGCCACTGGCTGACATCCGTCTGGGTAGGAGAAGAAACGGAAGAAGGGAGGGCCCCGAGGGACCCCTTCCGCGAGAGAGGAACCGGCAGAGGCAACGCCGGTGGAGAAGGAGGGGGAGGGGGAGGGATCGAGGCCCCTGGTTTTTGAGCAGATGTCACTCCCGAAGCATGTGCGGGGGGAGTGACAGAAGAGGGTTTGCCCCCAACTGCTAAGGGGGCAACAGAGGAAGGCTGCCCCCAGACACGAGGGGGGCAGACAGAGATGTACGGCCCCTAGGGCCCACTGAAGGCGGCACAGATGAGGCGACAACTGCCGTCCGCGAGGGCGACGATAACGTGGCTGCAGCATAAGATGTTCGAAGTGGGACAGGATACAACCTTTCGAATTTCAGTTTTGCCTCGCGATAAGTAAGCTGGTCCAGGGTCTTAAATTCCATTATCTTCCGCTCCTTATGAAGAACGGGGCAGTCCGGCGAGCATGGAGAGTGGTATTCCCCACAGTTGACACAGACAGGTGGAGACGCATATGGAGAATCGAGATGAGAGGGGCGTCCGCAATCTCGACATGTGGCGCTGGATGGGCAACGGGAGGACATATGCCCAAACTTCCAGCATTGGAAGCACCGCATCGGGAGAGGGACGTATGGCTTGACGTCACAACGGTAAACCATTACCTTGACCTTCTCAGGCAAGACAGCACCCTCGAAGGCCAAGATAAAGGCACCGGTGGCCACCCTGTTAGTCTTGGGTCCTCTGTGTACAAGACAGACAAAATGCACACCACGTCGTTCCAAGACAGCTCTCAGCTCGTCGTCGGATTGTAACAAGAGGTCGCGATGGTAAATAATCCCCTGCACCATATTTATGCTACTGTGGGGAGTGACGGTAACAGGGACGTCTCCCAGCTTATCACACAAGAGCAACGCCCGTGACTGGGCTGGGGAGGACGTCTTGAGGAGGATGGACCCAGTCCTCATTTTAGACAACCCCGCCACTTCCCCAAACTTATCCTCCAGGTGTTCCACAAAAAACAGAGGCTTTGTCGAAAGAAAGGAGTTACCATCAGTCCTGCTGCAGACAAGGTATTGTGGTACATAAGGCTCCAGCTTGGCACTAGATCTGCGTCCCTCCCATGGCGCAGCCAACGAGGGGAACGCCTAAGGGTCATATTGTGCAGCATCACATTCAATTCTGCCTCGCTTAGAGACGCTGGTGGCAGTGCGACCACCAGCTTGGTGAGATTTATTGCGCTTCAATGCGCCACATCCGCCCAGATGCCACCTACTCCGAACGAGGGCTCTCCCCAAGGGCGCCACCCAGCCAAAGCAACGGGTACCTGGCCGATATCCCATTGCCCGGAGTCCCGTGCCCCGGACGAGATGGGCACATACTCCATGCATGCATGGGGAGGAAACAGCTCTGGCATCTGTAGTGCGATCTCTGCGTGGTCAGGGGGCTACCACCAAGAGGGTACATGACGACCCCACCACAACGGACTGGCTACCGTGCTGGATTTTAGGTGTTAAAAGGGTCCACAGTTGTCGTGGGCGCTAAGAAGGGGATTGCGCACAAGACGAGGAGGCAACCCAGAAGACATGGGGTGTAAATCCCGCCACACAACAATAGATAACATACAAGATGGTGGTGCACGATGGACCAATAGAAAAACACCACGTAAGGCGTCCTTCCCCAAATGGCACGCACTAACAACGGAAATTTTGAAAAGTGCAGGTCAAACCCAAGAGGGGACCATCACATAAGGCCGAAACGTTTGAGACTCCTTTTAGTCTCCTCTTACGACGGGCAGGAATACCGCAGGCCTATTCTTACCCCCGAACCCGCAGAGGGATGAAGTGAGGGAGGGAAACAATTTAGAGTCATGCCTGTCGACATTTATTCTATCTTGCCCTTCTTAGAGACTGCTGGTGCCATATGGTCAACCGCAAGAGATGACGTAGTCCACTTTATTGCAGGTCATCTGCCCTGATGCCACCCACTCTGATCAGGGGTTATCCCCATGGGTGCCACCAAGCCACAACAAAGGCCACCTGGCATGATGACCATTATCAGGAGTCCTGATGCCCCAGGAAGACAGGCATCTACTCCTTGGCATACGTGGGGAGTTTACAGCTCAGGCACCAGCAGTGCAATCACTGTGTTGTCAATTGTCTACCATCAAATGGGTACATGATGGCCCCACCACAACCGACTGCCTACCATGCTGGACGTAGAGTGCAGAGAAATCCAAAATTGTCATGAGGGCAAAAGGGGACAGGATACAACAGGAAAAGATGATGTACCCCAGAAAGTGTCCTCACTGCGCCTATTCTAACCCCTGGACCCACGGGGGGATGTGGTGGGCAATGTCAATGATCTTCAAATATGAAGGCCTTGTATCTGCCTTTTTTCAAGGAAGACACTGCAGTCCCTACTCCAGACAGAGTAATCACCAGAGTGGTTTACACGCTTTGCATGAGATGAACAACCAACACCTACATGGGTGGCATTACCACATTTGCCCAAAGTGGCTGCTCTCTTACAACCTGAGGAAGTGTGCGCAAGGCACTGACATGTAAAACATCACACTGGGTTAGGAAAATAAAGCTGCACACTGAGGTAGAGGAAACCATAACCTTAACATACTCCAGACATTTTGTGCTGCTGAAAGTCAGTAAAAATTCACCTGTTTTATTATGTTCTGTACATAAATGATGCCACTGAGCTTTCAGTTCTTTTTGGGGATTGTCGACCAGATCCCTGCAAGTCACAACACCTTTGCTATAGTTCAAGGTGTTGTGCAGTGGGCTTTCTGCTGCATACTCCCCAAGACACTGAGCGCTCTGGACGTTCTTTATTTGTTGGGAAATAGATGTTTCTACCAACAGTGTCCCATTTTGCAAGTGTTTGACAGATTTTAAATGTCCAGTAATTCCCTCTAAACCTTTTTGTATGTAAAAAGCAAAACTTTCTCAAAGCTCCTCTCTTTCCCTTTAATCATAAGAAACACTTTCTGGCCACCAGCATGTGTTGTGTTACTCTATACTGACAGAGTCTGAGTAATGTCCAAGTCTCGAGGACTAGTTACAGAAGCTCTCCTGTTTGTTTGGGTGTTAGTACCTACCAGCAGCCCACCCTTTCCGCTGAGAGGAGGAAGAGAAGATTTCTAAAGCTTCATTCTGGTCCCAAGAGCAGCTAGGGAAATAAAAGTCCACCTAGACAGAGCCCCACATGCCTAGGTAAGCCTTATACAACTGAGGTGCAGCAGGTTTCCTGGAGGTCGCCCGTTGATGACTGTTCCAACTCAACAGCCATGAATCTCATCAGCGTGCAGCATACCTTGAGATTGAGGTTTTTTATATAGGTTTTTACCATCTTCACACTTCGGGAGGTCAAGTCAAGATCCCCGTTGCGTGTGACACACAACGTTCTACTGCCATTCCGAATGGTTGTTGCTGAAGCGTGCCCGGAGCTCACGGTGACAGAGGACTGGCAACACTTACCAGTCCCCAGCTCAGGAATCCTGGGTCACCAAGCCTGTACTCAGCAAACAAATGCTGTACCCCTGAGGGGCGAAAGAAACAATCAGTCATTAGCTGGGTGGTCACAGTTTATAGTTACATCCCTCCCATAACCATCCCACTCCCCGACCAAGTGTTAAAAATCCAAATAGACACAAAGAGCTCAGAGAAAATCTGGAAACCTGTTCAACTGTTCTTTCATCATTGGTTAGTATCAGGGACGCGGAATCCTTAAGGTCTTGCACTCATTTGAGCTCCTACAGCAGTAAAACTGGATGAAGCAGAAAAAGGACTAATTACATTTAAAATTAATTATTAGGATAGCTAATGGAGAAGGTAGTGTGAAGACCCTGGTAACAGCATGTGGCAGGAGGTACCTCAACGACCCTGTTCCTACCTTAGAAACAAGTTAAAAACTTTATATCTGGGAACAAAAACCAATGTCTTGGAGCAAATGAAGAACCAATTCAACTGTCCGCCAACATTAGAGAAAAGGATTCTGAAAGACCATGCCTGGCTTGGAGGGACAGAAGTAGGGGGCTCCAAGAAGTGAACTACTGTCTGCAAAGCTTTGCAACCAAATGGTAGAGGCTCATTAGATAAGAAAAAACTGAAGGGTAATTTGGTAAGACAGATGGTAAGGCAACATAAAATGGTTGACCCCTACTGGGAGAACAGAAGGAGAAAGCCACGCAGCCAGGCTCTTGACAGAACAGATGACGTTCCATCTGTGAGCAACAGAGTCGCATCTGCACCCTCAAATCAGTACCCACGATTGTTGAAGCAAATGTCTAGCAAGTAATTGCTTCTTTAGCTAGATGGATGGCCAGTTTGTTCCCCAGAACACCTACATGACTTGGAATCCAAAGACAACTGAGCAGGTCATATGACTGAGCTCAGAGAGAAGATTGTGAATAGTAGGTATCACAGGATGGCAAGAGTAACTTCGTTCAAAATAATGGACTGATTAATTACAAATTAAATAGCAGCTGACTGAGGTTCATTTAATAAAACAAAGGGCTCTGTTATTTACTATCAGCTCGACAGTAAAAACATTGTATGTTCCTGTCAACAAATGTTGTTCCCAATTGGCAAGATGTGTAAACACTTATCTTGTCCCATCCACAATCTTTAAGCTGTCAGAGTAAATGATGGTAGCACCATGGTGCTCCTGAAGCCCTGAGAGGAACAGATCCTGAAAGGTCATAAGGGGGGGGGGGGGGGGGGGGGGTTTACCTGGACCAGAGGTGGAAGAGGAAACAACTGGAGTTCAGAGAGGAGGGATCAGACATTGATTTCGATCATAATCCCTGAACTGGGTCGCCATTGCAGGAGATGGATTTCTGTGTTTGGAAAGAGGAATGGTAATTTCAATACTTAGGGAAGCTGCAAAAGTGGATAGCATAACTGACAAGCTGTTGTTGGCACCTGATTCACAATGTAGGGACCCCAGCCTTCAAAAATAAACTATTCACAGGGATAGTTCGACAGGCTCCTGTCGCAAGTCGAACCCCGCTGTGGTGTATTAGGTTCACTATCCACAATGCTGAGAGTGATGCTGAACCATACGCCAGACTTCCATAATCACGATGGGAGTTGCAACCAGCACTTTTGCTTAAGCTGGCAAAGATGGGGAACCCACGTCAACCGAGAATCAAAGACCAGTCCTAAAAAGCAATAAGTCTCCACCACACAGAGCAGTTGGTCCTCAAGGTAATGTTCAGGTTGTGGGTGAACGGTACAATGTTGACAGAAGTGCATACTGAGAGCCTTGGCAGCTGAAAATTGAAAGCCATGGGTGAGGGGCCATGCCTGTGCCTTTTGTGTGGCACCTTGCAGTACATGTTTAGCGACACCCACACTAAAGGAGCAATAGTAGAGGAAAAAGTCGTCAGTACATTCATCAGAGGGTGTTATTGAGGACTCCACAGCTGCTACTAGACCATTGATGGCTATTAGAAAGAGAGGGGCACTCAGTCCAGAGCACTGTGGGGACCCCATTCTCTTTGAGATACTGTGGGAAGGAAGCGCCAACTCAAATCTGGAACCTAGGGTGCAACAGAAAGTTCTGGATAAAAATCAGGAGCGGACACCAGAGACCCCACTCATGCAAGGTAGTGAGGATGTGGTGTTGCCATGTGGCGTCTTAAGTCTTCTTCAGGTCGAAGAAGACTGCTGTAAGGAGAAAGCTGCTCAAACTGCAGACTCCAGGTAAACCACATTATCAGTAGTGGAATATGGTAAGTGCGAAAAGAAATAATGTCTCTGTCAACAAAACTTTCAAGTCCAGCAACACTTGGTACTCCAGTACCTCCTCGAACAATGGCAACGGTAAACCATCCGTTACCATGACCAAACAAATCGTTTATATCTAAACTAAAATTAAGTCTACAACTGACGAAAACAGCAGGACCATCCAGCAGAGCTTGTGCAGCGACAGACTTAACTGGAATACGATTCTTCTTGTCTCCAGCTGTTGTAGCAAATTCGATGTTCTCGATGGTCTTGTAGACTGTTTGGGTTAAGAAGGCTAATAAGGATTTTGGTAAATCAGCATATGTTTCTCCTTCTTTGTCATTATATACTTGTAACAGGAGGAAAATATCTGTAAACGAATCTGTTTTCATTTGGGTTAAAGGCAAAGGCGTATGTGAATATGTAAAGTTTGTTGGTGATTGTACTGTATATTTCCATAAGAAGGCAAAGGTGTATGTGAATATGTAAAGTTTGTTGGTGATTGTACTGTATATTTCCATAAATAATTTTTTTTTTTTTTTTCAAACTGATCTGTAGCGTAGCTGAGAACCGGACATGGGTACATCTAGAACCGGGGGACTCAAGGAGGCAACAGCATGTCACGCCCAAAGGCGTCTGACGCAATTCGCCGACTAGCTTACATAATCTTGGCAGCGCGCCTGGCTGGTGCACAGCGGACGCGAGCACCTAGATTCACTAGTGCTCGCGTCCGGGATAACGCTCCGCCAGCAGGCAGAAATATTCTAAGTCCGAATCTAAGGCAAAAATCAATCTGGGATGAAGTCAGAAGACCCCAAGGCTCAAGGAGCCAACACAGCTGCTGGCTCACCATGCATCAAAGAAACTTACAGAGGACACTGGTGAGACTTAATAGGCAATAACTGTCCATCTTTAGAGGGGCCAATTCAATTTCAATACTGCGATGACGACGCTTTCTCACCACTGCGATGGGAGCTCGCCCTTGCTCCAAATGCAGTTATAGATGGCAAGGATATAACGTTGACAATCCACTGATAGGTGCTTGATCGTTTGGTTATGGATGCAGTCCAGCCCTGGGGCTGTATAAACGCAGTTGGCTAGGACACACAAATTCCCACTCATTGAATGGAGCATTACATGACTCCAGAGGGTGTATAGCAAAAGATAATTGCTTTCACTCCATATGCTGTTTTTAGGACATGAAAGGCTGGTTAATAATTCTCAGACACAGAGGCTTGAGCATAATGCAGAGGAAAATGTTCGGGGACTGTGTCTGGGTCAGTGTATACAGTGTCATTCAAGATAATACCATGTACATCTGCAGGAGTCTGGTATACATAGAGATGTCTGACTAGCTGGGAAAGTTCCATGTGTCACACTGAAGTGTGTGGGGGTACCAATATTCAAGAGGCAAACGTCAAGTTGTGCCAGTAAGTTTTCGAGGTCTTTACTGCAGCCAATGATCATGGTTCCGCCCCACAAAGGTTTATGAGCACTGAAACCAAGATTAGGAAAAGTGGGGAGAGCTGAGAAACTAATGTAAACAACATGTTCTGAGACACTTCACCATCAGGAGGGAAGTAAACATTGTTGATGGTAACAGCCTGAAATGCCTGTAACCAAACAGCCACAACTTCCAAAGGTGTATTAAGAGGCACAAGTTCACTACAAAGGGTGTCCAGTACATACATGCAAACTCCACCGGACACTCTGTATAGGTAGCACGATTCTTATAATATTCCCAATATACATGAAGGGCTGGAACTGGGCTCTGCATTGCTGGACAAAAAAGGATCCTGAAGGGCTATGCAGGAGGCAGGGAAAGTGCTTAAAAGATGTAGCTCAACCAGATGGTGGAAAAGCCAGTACTATTCCATTGGAGAATAACGTTGTCTATGTAATGTGAGGCTATGAGGAGACCAAGGAGGCACGTTATGGCCTAGGGTCACTTGCTGCCACTGGCTGAGGAGTCATAGCATCAAAATTATATTTTCTGAGTTCTGTTGTGTGGTGTAAACTGGGGCCACAGGGACTGCTGGAATATCCAGCTCAGCCATAGAAGCAGAACAGGCAAGATATATGGCCTCCATGCCACTTCAATGTCCTCTTTCTTGGAGAGCTTTTTCTTGTCTTACCTTTCCTTAGAGGATTTCAATGATTGTGCGGGCTTCTCTGAATCAGTTTCAGGGAAATATGGTGATTGCAAAGGCCTGCAACGAGCAGCCTGTGGTCCTTCATCAATGGCTGGTGTCCAGTTGTAAACCAGTGAAAACCTTGGAAGGAAATGTCTGAAGGTAGCCCTCAACAGCAAGAGAAACTGGAGGAAGGTGATTCATCACTGGATGGGAGGTGGGACCAATGTCCCTTATGGGTGGGAAGCTATCAATCCCAAAGTAGGTGTGGAGAAAAGAGCAAGAGCAGAGCCCCCAACCATCATAGGGGCAGGCATGGTTGAGTGGTCCTTAGGGCCACTACAGAAAGGTGTGATGGGCAGGAGTACCATCGCCAAAGTGGCAATGTTGTCATAGCCAAGCATTTGACATTATTTTACATGCTGGGTGCAAATGGTTGTACTTCTTGGCCTCTTGGTTAGTTTGTCCGTAGTCTTGTATTTTCTTCTCTCTGGAAAACAGTGCAATACGGTGAGCAGGGAGAATGGTGCTTTCCACAGCAAACACAGATGGGGGAGGGGCATAAGAAGTGTAAGCGGCACTCATCTACATTCTCTACAGACGGCGTTTGCATTGCAATGTGAATTTCAAACATTTGAAGCGCCACATGGGGGCATAAGGTTTCATATCACATCAGCAAACAATCACCTTGACCTTTTCAGGCAATGAATTGCCCTCAAAGGCCAAGATGAAGGCACTGGTAGCGATCCTATTGTCTTTTTGCTCCTATGTACATGACGGACAAAGTGCGGACCTCGTCGTTCCAAGAGCAGGTCTCAGTGGAAAATGATGCCCTGAACCATATTTAGATTATTATGGGGAGTGATACTCACCAGTATGCCACCCAGCTTGTTAAAAAGCGAGCAGCACCTGTGACTGGGCAAGGGGTGCTGTTTTGACCAAAACTGGCCCACTTTTCATTTCATTTCACAGATGGTGTCACTTCCTCGAACTTGTGTTCTAAGTTCTCCCAACTGATCCTTGTGCAAACTAAGTATTGGGGGAAGTATTTCTCTACTTGCCGCTTAGCCTTATGTTCCTCCAATGGTGTAGTCAGGGAAGGAAAAATTTTAGGGCATTATCTATCTACATTAAGAGGATTTTCCTTCCATAACAACTGCTGAGGCTGTATGGCCACCAGCAGGAACTAACTTCATCCACTTCATTAGCGGCTCATCTGCACTGGTGCCACCCACTCCAAATAGGGGTTGTTCCCATGGGCACCACCCAGCCTCAGCAACAGTTACCTAGCCAGTAATCTATTAAAACTTCCTGGCAGAATAAAACTGTGTGCTGGACTGAGACTTTAACTTGGAACATTTGCCTTTCGTGGGCATGTGCTCTATCAACTGAGCTATCCGAGCATGACTCACAACCTGTCCTCACAGCTTCACATTAGGCACACTCCCCTGCAGGGTGAAAATTTCATTCTAGAAACATCCCCCAGGCTGTGCTAAGCCATATCTCCACAATATCCTTTCTTCCAGGAGTGCTAGTTCTTCGAGGTATGGAGGAGAGCTTATGTGAAGTTTGGAAGGTATGAGATGAGGTTCTGGAGGAATTGAAGCTGTGAGGATAGGTTGTGAGTCGTGCTTAAGTAGCTCAGTTGGAAGAGCACTTGCCCGAGAAAGGCAAAGGTCCCAAGATCGAGTCTCGGTCTGGCACACAGTTATAATCTGCCTGGAAGTTTCACATCAGTGCACACTCTGCAGCAGGGTGAAAATTTCATTCTTTCAGCAATCTATTGCTTGGAGCCCTTGTGCCCCAGTCACAAAGGGCACATACTTCTTGGCCTTCTTGGCATACAAGAGGAGTTTTCAGCTCAGGCACCAACAGTGTGATCCTTGTGTGGTCAGGGGCCTACAATTGTGCAGGTACTTGACAAGCCCCCATCCCCATCAGGATGCCTACCTTACGGGGTTGAGCATATATTGCCTTATTAAAGGAAAGGGTACGAAGATGGAAAGGCACAAAGGTGGAGCATAAACCACATTGAGTGAACTTCCCTGCATGATCCACACTTCTGGAGAATTTTGAAAATTGGTGGCACATCAAACCCAACAATGGGGACCATGCATCTAGTTAATGAAAATTTGTAGAAAGTGCTGAAAGAGTAAATCTGAGTCCCAATCATAAATCAGGTCCACACAGGGTCTGCACCAAGAAAACCATCCAATGGAGAGGCAGAGGGGAAAGCGATAATAGAAGTATAAGCTTGCAGCATGGAAAGGAAGTAATGCTACATAGGTTGGGGACCCATGGTACCTAACAAAGCTAACAGGGAAGAGCAAGTGCTCCTCTAACCAAACAGTCCGCCAGTTTTTTCCTTGGGATACCCACACGAGTTCGGACCCAGAGAAAGACAACTGAGCACACAGCACAATGACGGTCAGCCGGAAAGTCATGACTAGTGGAGACCAAAGAGTGGCAAGAATATCATCAATCAATAGCCTGGAGACTGCTCACTGTGTCAGTACATATTAAAACACAGTCAAGGGATACCCGTTTAATAAAATGGAGGGCTCTGCTATTGGCTATGACCCCTGTTGTAAACACAATACATGTTGCCACCAACGAATGGCATTCCCTATCTGTAGGAGATGTAAAAGCATATCACATCTTATCACCGTTTCAGAACTGCTGGTGTAAAATATTGTAGCACACAGAAACTCTTGAAAAACTGGATGTAATAGATGCTGGAAAGTCATGGGGGTGACCGAGACTTTAGGAACTAGGAAGAGATCAGTCCTTGTCTGTGGCCTGGGCACCATCCAAGGGTGGATGTACAAGAAAGCATGGGAAGTACAATCCAGGGAGGGGAGTAGGAGAGCTTGGCAGAGGGAAGTGTGGTACATTCCAACTGGTAGTTCCACCTGAGAACAGGCACCAGGATGACGACATCCCTCATATAAAGAGAATGGGATATGTGGGATGATCAGGAAATTGTCACATGGTGATTGCATAGGAGACCAAGAGCTGGTACTATCGAATATATGAAGGGGGAAGGTCCCCACTTCAGCAAGGAGACTCTAAATACTCCAGTAGACAAAGGCACCCGTGGCCAGACACACGCCACGAAGATCGACTGAGTCTAACAGTTTTAAAGCTGAAGAAGACACCGAACCATAAACCTAGAAACCACATCCAGTCGAGACTAAATCAGGGCCCAGTAAACACTGATAAGAATAGCACAATCTACACTCCCAGATATGTGGGCAAGGAAGCAAAGAGCATTAAGCTTCTGAATACAGCTAGTCTTCAGGTGATGAATATGGGGCAGCCAGGTCACCTTTTCTCCTTTCAAAAAGAAGGTCAAGGACACAGGACTGTGCTACGACACCCACATACTTGTAGAGTACTGGGCCTGGATGGACTGTGGTACGATGGCTGATACACAACTTGCATTTCTGTAGGAGAGAATTGGAAACCATGGGCAAGAGCCTATGCAGAGGCCCACCAGGTGGTACCTTGGAGCTTGTGTTCAGCAGAGGCTACAAATGGGAACTGTACCAAATGCAAAAACCATCAACGTACTACACACAGGTGATCAGCAGCCCGACAGAGGGAATGAGTGACGCTCACCACAGAACACTATAGAAAGGTAGTTAGGAACGTAGCAGAGCTATAAGATTAGGGGAAGAGATTGTTGGATATATATAGCACAGAAAAGGTGGCTGTCAGCAGCACTGAGGAAGCACATATCATGGATGATCTTTTAGGAGCTGGTCAATTAGATGTCACCTACCAGATGAAGTGAAACACCTCCCCCAGCAGGAGAAAAAGGGGGGGGGAGGGAGATTGTTGGATTAATGTGGTCAGTTCAGTATAAGTGGCCAGCCTGAAGATTGGTACATGTTGCATATGATAATCACTGACGTTGTTTTCACACGCATCGCTATTGCCTCGAACGAGGTATGAAGGGGAATTCATTCATTGACATCTGTGCAAACCAAAGTACAGACCCCTCCAGATGCCCTCTCAGGAACAGTGCTGTTCCGACAGAATGCAAGACAACCAATGAGGATTGGAGAATGATCACCAGTGAATCGCATTTCTTGGAAATGCAATGCAAACTGCAGAAGAGGAGGAAATACGATGATGTAGTTGCGGCAGGTAACAGTCGTACCCATTACAGTTCTCCTGAATGATCATGTTACTGGTGACCAGGTTAGGTACGAAGGGGCCAGGAGGGCTAATCACACCATAGGTTAACTGACACCTGCAGGGATGGAACCATACCCTCAAACTTTAACTCTGTATCGGTCTGGATGGCGGTATCTGGCACCTGCAGGGCACCTGAGGAGCCTTGTCTCAATTCTTATTCTTCTTATTTCCCCTCATAACCTTTGGTGGGCACGGTTCATTCAAGGGGCTATCCGTATTGAGTATAGGAGCATATGAAGAGTGGACAGCCCTGGGACCCAATGGCAATTGTTGCTTCGGCTACAGTTTGGCATTGGGCATCTGGTCCAGGGGTCACCTGTAAACACAGAAGAAGAAAATGCTTCTCTGACGGGGAAGTGAACAATGGGAGAGAAGGATGGTGGGAGATTTGCTTTGGGGAAGGTTGAAGTGGGGAGGGGGGGGGGCAGTGGTCACACATTGGTGTTGATAGTCATATCCACATGATAAAGAGCTTCATACTTCTTTCGAGCCTCAGTAAATAACAGATGGTCAACAGAGTTGTATACCCACGTCTTCTGTTCTTCCTTGACAGCTCAGCAAACTGGTGAATGTAGAGAGTAATCTTCCACACAGTTGACACACACAGGTGTATGTTCATAAGGAATACCGTCATGGAGTGATCGTCCACAGTTGCCACATTTTGTGTCTGGTCATGCAGTGGGATGACATATGCCCACAGCATAAAACATTTGAACCACCTCATAGGTGGTGGAACACAAGGTTTCACCTGGCACATCTATACCACAACCTTAGAACACTCCCTTCTCAAAGGCTAAGATAAAGGGACCTGTATCTGTACAATTATCCTTAGGCTCTTTCTGTACACATCTGATATAATGTACACTGTGTCACTGGAGATAAGTCTGTAGTTTCTCATCTGCTTGGAGCACAATACCTCTGAGGAAGATTATTTCCTGAACCATGTTCTAAGTTTTATGTGGGGCAAAGGTCACGTATGTCGCTTAGATGCTCAAACACCTGAAGAGCTGCAGACTGGGCAGCAGAGGAAGTGTAAATTAATAACAAACCATTCTGCATTTTCCCCAGAGACTCAACTTTGCCAAATTTGTCTTCAATGTTTTTGACAAGAAATAATGGTTTTGTTACAGTAAAAGTATCCCCACTAGTACAAGCCTTGCAGCTCCCAGCAGAAGAAACTTTAATTTGCTTCATTTTTGTATCTTCCATCATGGCACCACCCATTCCAAATGGGGCACAACAGTTATCTGCCCAGTAAACTGTTGCCCAGAGATCCAGTGCCCCAGCCACAGTGGGCACATAATCCTTGGCTTTTGTAGGGAGTTTCCAGCTCAGGTACCAACAGTGTCATCCCCGCACAGCAGAGGGTTACCACCATACTGATACTTGACAACCTCTTCCCCCCACAACAAAATGGCTTCCTTACTTGGTTTTGGATGTAGTACCTTTGCAAAAAAGAAAGGGTGCAAAGAAAGGAGGCACAAGAGATGGAATATATGTCACACAGGGTGATCTTCCCTGCAATATCCGCACTTCTGCAAAATTTGGAAAAAAGAGTTGCAAGTGAGATCCAACATGGGGATCATATAGTTAAGAATGAAAATTTTTGGAGTGCCAGAAGAAAAGAAAATGAGAATCCACTATCACTAACCAGATCCAAGCATAATCAATAGCAAGAAGACCATCCAATGGACAGGCAAACGGGAAGAAAAAACAGTAGATGGACAGATCTGCAGCACGGAAAGGGAATTAGCAACTGCAAGGGCTGGGAACTCGTGGTGACCAAGATGTTAGCCCCCTGAGAGATGAGGTAAAGGATAGGACAACATCTTCAACCTGTCTTATGCCTTCAGAAGAAGGTTGGTTGATTGACTGGGGGTTAAAGGACTAAACAGCAAGGTCATCAGTCCCTCGATCCAGGGGTAGTTCATCTGGACTTACTGACATTCATGAAGTGTATAGAAGAGATAAGACTGAGGCACTGAAGGCAATACTGATGCTAAAGCTGAGAAAGAATTTATGGAGAAGTGTATGGATTGGGCTGATACATAGGTTAGAGTACACAAGGGGTCTCTCTCAACTCATCGAATGGCGACGAAAGCCCCAACCCACGCCTGACCCTCCACAAGCCCAGTTTGAGGTAAATACAGTTGCAAAGCAAAGAACCCACTTGATTAGAAAATTCAGAACAGTAAAAGAGAGAAGGCTAAAAATGTAATGTCAAACCATCAATAATAAAAACCAAGAGGAGACATAAGTAAAGCAGCTCTGCATGCAACAGTAATCATCCCGCCCATAGCCGTCCCACCCCTGATCCAGTGTAGTTCAGGCATTAAAGATCACCCACTATTCAACAGACAGCTACTTCTAAAATAGAAAACAAGGCACAGCAAAAAAGGAGACAAATCACATCTAAAAGCAATTACAACAAAGTAAGAGAGCGATGAAAGAAAGAGCTGGTCAACCTGGAAAAGGAAGTAGGGTCGGGGGGTTCTCTCCAGACTAGCATGCAGCAGGAGACACCCAAACTCCAGCTACCCTTGCCCAGCCCACAAGGTAGCTTAAAATTTTCTATCTGAAAATAAAAAGCACCTTCACAGAGAAAATGGAGGACCTGTTCAACAACCCATTAATTATCTGTCAAGATTTGAGGCAAAGAATTTGAAAGGCCATGCTTATCATCAAGGGCTAGAAGAAGAGGGTATTTCACCAAGATATGAGCCACAGTCTGTAAGTCTCAAAGGCTACAATATAAGGGTGCCTCATTATGTACAATAAAACTGGCATAGGTGACACAGGACAGTGCAGCAGGAGTCTCCTTGATTCTGTGGAGCTTTAAGAGGGGACAGTAGACAACCAGATGTCATTCCATCTCCAAGAGAGCAGAGGTCTTTCTAAAACCCACAAATCCACACCTGGGACCAACAAAGTGAATGGGGCCAAGTAATTTCTCCCCTAACCAAATGGTTGGCCAGTTCACTTCCTTAGATTCCACACACGACTAGGGACCCAGATAAAGACAACCAACCAGTCAGTACGACTAAGTTCAGCAAGGTGGCCATGAACAGCAGAGATCACAGGGTGGCAAGAATAACATCGGTCAATAGCCTGAAGACTGCTATTGGGGCACCGCATATTAAAACACAGTCAGAGGTGGTCCATTTAATAAAATTGAGGGCTCTGTTAATGGCTACCAGTTCCACTGTAAAAACACTTCAAGTTCCTGGCAAACTCCCAAGAAATCAAATGTAATAGATGCCAATAGGTCATAGTGGCCAGACTTTATGACCTTAAGATAGATGAGTCCTTATTTGTGGCTTTGGCACCAACCAAAGGTATAGGGTCCAGAGCCAGGTGTGGGACGAAAAAAAACACAGGGGTAAGGGGAATCACATTTCGGGAAGGGGAGGCCGAAATCCTGAAGAGGGGTATGAGGCACATTCCAAATTGCAACCCCACTCAAAAGTGGGTATCAAGAGATCACTGCCACTTGTATGCAAAAATTATTTAATGGCAGTTCCATAGGAAATGAAGAGTGGGTACTATCAGAACCGAAGAGATAAGATCCCTGTTTCGGCAAGTAGACTTGTCTGGAAGGTGCCAGTGGCCAGATGAACTCCGTAATAATTGACTGGGTCTGGCCAAAGGCACCACTGAACCATAAACTTAGCCACCACACTCCAGTTGGTATGAGACCATGGTCTCATACATATGGAGAAGATAAGCATGATCTGCATCCCAAAAGATGTGAGCAAGGAAGCAGATAGCATTAAGCTTTCACATGCAACTAGTCTTCAGTTCATAAATATAGGTCACTCAAGTCAGCCTTTTATAAAAAATAGTAATAATAATAGTAATAGTAATAATAATAATAATAATAATAATAATAATAAGACAGCCCAAAAAACAGGACAGTGCAAGAACTTCCAAGCCCTGGGTACCCAAGTAGAACTCTAAGTCAAGATGTACCACGATACAAGGGCAGAAATGCATGAGCCACATTTCTGCAGGAGAGAACTGGAAACCATTGGAAAATGTCCGCATAGAGGCCTGTCAGAAATATGGTGTTCAAACAAAATTACTGTGCAGGAGCTGTACCAAACACACAAGTTGTCGACATACAGTACAGGGGTGACTGACACCCCCATATCACTAGTCCACTGATGGCAAAGAAGAAGAGTGTGATACTCAGGACAGAGCCCTGTGGGAAGCGTTCTCTTCGACATGGAAAGAGTTCAGTGATCATTAACAGTTATCACATGCCATGCAGCAGGATAATGTATGACCAAACCAAGAGCACCAAAAGCTTCTCATGGGGAGTGGGACGTAAGGTTTCACTACACACCTGTACACCACCACTAACTTTTTCCAGGACATTTCCTTCAGAGGCTAAATTCAAGGCATCTGTATCTATCGTACTGTATGTGGTGCCTTTTTGGACACATCTGGCACAACATACAGCTTGTTACTCAAAATCAGCCTCCAGCTCCTTGCACGTACGAAGATCTGTACGTTATGCAGCAAAAGAGTCACTAACCAATAGCGATCCATCCTCTCTGGAGGCCACCACCTTGGCAAAGCACTGTCCGTGCGGGTGGAGAGACTTGCGTATCTGCGTGAAGCTGAGGGCTATGCTGAAGGTAGAGGACCTACTGCCAGAAAGGCCTTAGCTGATGGATCAGACTAGGGGTTTCCCACACTGTTCTGTCTTCCTTATCCACTCCTAGTCCTTACTCAAATCCCTTCCCCAACCCAAGGCGTGAGGCAATCCGTGCCAAGGGGTGTTAGCACATGGGAAGATATGTCGGGAACAGAGCCTTAGGGATACCTGGTGACCTCCCTGAGTATGTAGCCTTACACCATGTGGGGTTTCCATGTTGTGGACTGTGTAGATCCCCAAATCTCATGGGACCAAGAGGGACATGACTGATGAAAATAAATCAAAACAAACTGAGGGGCTAGCTGAGACCCCATACACCCAAATATCAGGGTCAGACCGATGGAATGCAATCCTACTACTGAATCAGAATCTAGACCTGAGCAAGAAGTGGGAACTGTAGCTGAGAAGTTGGAACACATCAAGATTAAAGCCTTGTCTGAGGCCCAGAGGAGGAAACTCCTCACGGAAAAGAAACAAAAGGAAGGAAAAGAATGGAGGGAATTACAAGGGCTTGAGCCCAAGACCCCCAAGAAAAAACTGTCTCAGGTTGAAGGGGATACACGGACCCCCACAACATCAAAGACAGGTAACAAGAGGATAAGGCAGGAATCTAAGACTCCATCCTCTCAGGATAAGCAAGCCCAGAAAAAGCCGAGGCAAGAAATAGGGAAACAGACCTATAGAAGTGCAGTCTCTGTTTTTTTAAGATGGCAGTTATCCACGAAGGCTATCCACTGATAGGCATCATATCACAGCAGGAGCAACTTGTACAGATGGCCCTCTTTGAAAAGATTTGGGAGGAGGAGGGGGGGGGGGGGGGGGGGGGGGGAGCGACACTGGTCCAGAACCCAATTTCAGGAGGGTTTACCTAGATTGCGATGCCTTCATTTTTGTCTGTGATGGGGTGCAATAGGTATCAATATGGATACAAAACATCTTTAAGGATCTCTCTCCAAAGACCCTGTTCAGAAAAAATAGGGGTCCAGAACCCAAAAGTCTCGACAGAGGATTGGAGAATAATCAACCAGAAGGCTGTACCAGGACAAACCCTGGTGGTGGAGGTCAGGGACAAGTCCCTGAAGACAATGCGAGAGCAAGACCTGAAATTGTTTTTAGGGTTATCGCAGGTCGCCACCAGGGTAATCAAAGACCTGAAAGGCAATGATGGCAGAAAAACGGAGACTTGAGGACAGATTAATCTAAAGCACAGTAAAGGGGCCACTGCTGCCCTGAGCTATCTCCTGGGGAGACTGGAAGTGAACGTGGACCTGATACAAAAACCCCAGTTATATAAAGAAGGTGTATCGGGCCTCGGTGGCACTGGAGGTAAGCTGATTTACGCTAAAAATCTAAGAAACTCCAGAACATGCATCTATGTGAGAAATGCAATTTCTTTCATGCCAATCATGGATTTCTGTTCCAGGGACCTGATAACCATCAGGATGCACCAACGCGAGAAAAGTATCACAAGGGAAATTGTTTTGGCCTCAGCATACCTTCCTAACGAAGACAGCTCTCCTCCCCCTTTGCCACTGATGGCAACTGATGGTTGGATGCGATGCCAATGCCCACAGCTTGTGTGGGGCAGCAAGGACACCAACAGTAGAGGTAAGTACATTCTTGAATTTCTCTTGTCTAACAACATGGAGATCCTGAATAGGGGCAACGAACCAACTTTCAGGAATAGCAGAAGGGAAGAAGTAATTGACATAAATCATTGGTTCCACAATGATGGGCAGCTATGTCAAACAATAGCATGCGGGGTTGGAGCCATCCTCATCTGACCACATGTACATTAAGTTCAAGGTTGAAATGGGAATCAGACAGACAATGGCCTATAGGAATCCCAGGAAAACAGACTGGGGAACATATAGGAGGGACCTTGACTTAAGCTTATTGAAAATAAATACCTCAATAAGGAATCCAGTAGAGTTTGAGGAAGTAGCAGAGGCTGTAATCTTTGCCTTAGTGACCTCATACCAGGACAACTGCTCTATCACCAAGAAGTGCACAAATAGGAGTGCGCTTGATGGAACATTAACTTGAAAACGCAAAGAAAACAGGTATGAAAACTGTTTAGCCTTGCGAGACATAAAGGACAATAGGCAAAATATCTTGGGGGCCTCGTCAACTACAACCTTGTAATTGTTGGACAAGTAAAAGAGGCATTCTGTGAGGAAATGGTGAGCTACTTAAGCCGGAATTCACAAAATCCTCAACAACTAATCCAAGAGGTACATTGAGAAAGGAGGATGGGGAATATACAAAGACAGCACATGAGACACTGGGACTGCTTCTCAAAACTCACTTTCCTCAATATCATCTGGTAGATAACATAGACCAGAATGCAATCCCCGAGAAACAATTGTTCTCAGGCACTCTAAGAGAGGACTAGGAAGTGGCCAAGGAGTGTGTCGACTTTTGAGCTCTCCTGCAACAGGCAGAAGAGAATCTTATAAGAGTCCAATGCAGGTTATTCAGGATTAGCCTAGCAGCAGGAATCATTCCCAATGCCTGGAGGACAATGAAGCTAGGGAGAATTGATCATACTAAGGCCAAGGATATGAGACCAATTTGTCTGTCCTCCTCCATTCTTAATACATTGGAAAAACTGGTTAATGTACATGTTGGGAGAGGAGGCTAGCTAGAGCTCCTTTACATTCAAACCAACATGCATATCAACCAGGTAAATCATGTGAGACAGCTATCCATCAAATCATTAGGGGCGTGGGGGGGGGGGGGGGGGGGCAGTGAAAGCACCTTACTTTCAAGAACTAGCCCTCTGCACCTTCCTGGACATTGTTGGGCCTTTTAGTAACACAACCTTCGATTCCATGGTTAGGGCAGCAGATGTGCATGACCTAGGAACCACTAAAAGTAGGTGGACTAGGGTCATACTTAGTGGAAGGAAGGTAGAGTCCACTACGATGAATGAAAAGGTAGTAGTTAACACCACTAGAGGTTGTCCACAAGGAGTACGTTTGTCCCCTTTACTGCACAATCTAGCGGTGAACGAACTCATTGAGGAACTAAAATCCAGACAATGATTTTTCCAAGGATACGCAGATGACCGTGTCATAGTAATACTTGGCAAATTTACTGACACAGTTAGGAATATGGCACAAGGAGGACATTGTGCAAGACTAGTGCATTAAACAGGATCAAAGGGTTAATCCTAAGGAGACGGGTGTGGTACCATTCACAAAGAAGCATATCCAACACTCCAATTGGAACCTGAAGCTTTTTGATGAAACTCTACCAGTGAAGGGTGTAGTGAAATATCTAGGGGTAAAATTAGATAAGAAACTAACATGGACCCCCCACATTAAGATCATCTGCTCCAAAGTGAAAGGTACTCTCTAGTGAGTACCAGAAGGGTTTGTGACAAAAACTGGGGCCTAAGCCCCTGAGGTATGCACTGGATATACACCACTGTGGTTAGATCCAGGATCTCCTATGAAGCCGTAGTGTGGTGGAAGAAGGTAGACAGCGGGTTGCTGCTAAGTAGCCTGCTACAGTGCAGGGACTGGTCTGCTTAGCCATAACAGGCAGAATTAGCAGCACACCGACCGCTGGGATGGAAGCCATCCTGAATGTGCCTCCACTACGCCTTTTGGCCAAGATGAAGGCAGCAACCGATGCATACAGACTCAAAACTGGTAAAAACTGGATCTCACTGGGATATGCAGAATCACACACTAAAATAGTGAGTGAGGTAAATATAGGAATGGGTGGGGAAATGCCAGCCAACTATATAACAACTCCCAACTGCTTCTACAAGCCTTGCAATATACTAATTGGAAGCAGTGGAATAAAAAAACCATTCAACACCCTATGGGGACATTGCCTGGTTCACTGATAGGTCGAAATCAGACCAAGGCGCTGGGGCTGGAATTACAGGATTCAGCCAAGACTGGAGGACATCACCTCTCTAAAAAAAACTGGCCTTAGTATTCTAAGCTGAAGTTACTGCAGTCGGGGCATGTGTGGAGGAGAATATGCATAGGTGCTACAAGGACTGTAGCATCTACATCTATTTAGATAGCCAGGCGGCCCTGGGTTCTGGTGGAGCTAGGGGGAAGCAATAGGGTAAACCTAGTGTTCTCCACCAGACATCATGGCGCCTAGAGTATCAGCAAACAAACTGACAGCATGCAGCCACGGGCTTCCCACTTCGCAGGCACACCGAAGCACTACACAACTGACAGGCAATATTGATGAACGACCACAACAACAATACAGCAAAGACACCAGTGGCCACCAGGGGCCACTACCAGCCCACATAAACATAAGGAAGAGATCGCTGCAGATCCCGGAACTATTTTCATATGTCAAACCACATGATGGAAAATAGTTCCGAGGTACTCACCCGCCGAAGTGCTCTAAAGGCCAGCACTCTGCCGCACTTCGGGAGTTCATCGACTGCCAGCAGATGTGGATAGCTGCCATCCCGGCAGCCCGGCTTGGATCTTCTTGCTGATCTCTGGATTAGGCTTGGTATATCTGAGAAGTCTCTGGCGGAGACTAGTAGGAAATTATTTCAGTTGTTTTCTATATTATTCTTGTATGCAGTTGTGATTTGAAGATGGATCACTGTTTTGTGTTTGTGTTATACTTGCAGAATTTGTTTTGGTTAACTGAACAATCCAATAAATTGTTCTCGGACTTTGATTATAAGTTTCTTCTGCTTACGCAGACATATCACCAAGGTCTATAAACAAAAACATGGTAATGTAATGATGGCACAGCTGTGTTTTAAAAGAAGGTCCATAATGCTGGGCTTGAACAGGAAAGAGATTAAACTCATGGTTGGACTGATGACCGGCCATGGAAATCTCAAACACCACCTGTATGCAATAGGTATAACGGTAGAAGGCCTTAAATGTAGGATCTGTGATGAGAGTGAAGAAACTGCAACACACCCAATCTTTGAATGCACGGCATGGAGAGCAAGAGAGACAGAATTTTCGGGACAACTAGACTTGAAGAAATTGTGTATAACAAAGAACTGGTAAAGAGGCTCCTTGCATTATTTACAGGCGTTGGTTGGTTTTACTAGATATACAGGGAACAATACCGCACAATAAACTCAGTTTTGGTGCGTGCAGTGGCGGGTTAGATCAAAGCTGTTTTAGCTTCCCTGCCAAAAATCAATCAATCAATAGCAATCCACTGCACACTTTTCCTAACAACTCAACTTCTCCAAATTTATCTTCAATACGCTCCACAAAAAATTATGGGCTCTGTTGCTGTAAAAGTATCCCCATCAGTTTGAGTACATACCAAGTATTACCAGACTATTTCAGTCCTAGATGTATGGCTTGATCCTCTTCCCATGAGTACCAACACAGAGGAAAAGCACTAAGATTGTAACTATCTGCACTGAGGTTTTGATGCCTGTCCAAAGGGATGTCGGGATCAGAACAGTCGTTGTTCTAGTGTAATTTAATGTGTTTCATGACCACTCACCTCATGGGTGCCACCTAGCTGCAGAAATGGTTATCTGGCAAAATGGCCATTGCCCAGAAAGGCAGGCATCTACTCTTTAGCATGGATGATGACTTAGCAGCTCAGGAATCACCAGTATTATCCATATGTTGTCAGGGGGCTCAACTGAAAGTGTACATAATGACCCGTTTGTTTTCGTTAGTGCAGCGCAGTGTCGGATAGACGATCAGAGACAAACACCTTGTGTTCCTGCTGCTAATAAGGCGAGTACACCATTCATTTGTTGTATACTTTTACAAGCTTCCTACGGGAGCAACATATTTACGGATAGCCATGAGGTTACTAGATTATTTTTGTAATTTCTTGCGTGTTCAAGTGTTTACTAGGCACAACCTTTTATTTTTATTTTAATAACAGAGTAGCGTACAGTACTGCCATTGTTATCGATCCTCGTATCGTATAGGCTTTTGTTTGTTTTGGATATTGTAGCTTTGTGTCAGATTGTCAGCGAGAGAGCACTTCGAATCCCTGTTGCTAGTAAGCCAAGTACACCGTTCGTCACATATTTTTACGAGCATCAAACAGGAGCAACTGCAGTAATGGATAGGAACTGTGACTGCTGTGTACAGGTGCAAGCTGAGTTGGCGACCCTTTGCTCACAGCTCCAGGCTGTGTTGGCTACCATCACACAGCTCCAGGCTCTGAGATGGAAGTGGGTGCTATGTGGAAGGGACTGGGCTGTTTTTTTTCTTTATTATTATTATTATTATTATTTAGGTTAGGGGGTCTTAGGGAACCACAGGGAGGGCATCCGCCTAAAAGGGGACAGGTAAAACATAGTAAGGTAGGTGTAGGAATGATCAGTACTGTACTGTAGTTGTAAATTGTAGTAGCTGTGTTGGGAACACAGCTCCAAACCCTAAAAGGAAGCACTGAAGCTCAAATAGTTACAGATACAGAAAGCTGTCTAAAACAGGAAATAAATTCAGCTGACAGTATTTATTGTTGTCAGAAGTAGTTTGCCTTGTAGTGAAACTGAAGTAGATAGTTCCTGCGAAATAGTATGGGTAGAGGTTATACCTGACAATCAGACTAAACTATTAATTGGATCGTTTTACCAACCCCCGATTCAGAAGATATAGTTGCTGAACAGTTCAAAGAAAACTTGAGTCTCATTTCAATTAGGTGCCCCACTCATACAATTATAGTCAGTGTGACTTCAATCTACCCTTGGCTGCTGGGAAAATTTTACGATTAAAGCTGGTGACAGGCCTAAAACGTCATCTGAAATTGTACTGAATGCTCTCTCAGAAAATTATTTTGAACAATTAGTTCATGAGCCCACTGAAAGCACAAATGGTTGCAAAAACATACTTGACCTCCTAACAACAAATAATCCTGGCCAAATAGTGAGTATCATGATGAATACAGGGATTAACGACCACAAGGCAGTTGCTGCTAAGCTGAGTACCTTACCACCAACAACCATAAAAAAAGAAACGCAAAGTATATATATTTAAAAAATAGGTGATAAAAATGCTCTTAAAGCCTTTTTAAGAGACAGTCTTCACTCCTTTTGATCTGGTCATGTAAGTGTAGAAAAGTTGTGGAATGATTTCAGAGAGATATATATATACCACATAAATTAATAAGTAATGGTACTGATCCCCCACGGTACACAAAATGGGTCACATCGCTGTTGCAGACACAGAGAAATAAGCATGCCAAATATAAAAGAATGCAACAATAGAGTGTGTACTTCAATGCAAGATGCTTTTAATAATTTCCACAACGAAATTCTGTCTCAAAATCTGGCAGAAAAGCCAAAGAGATTCTGGTCATACATAAAGCACACCAGTGGCAAGTTGCAATCAATACCTTCACTGTGCAATAACATTGGTGAAGTCACTGATGACAGTGCCACTAAAGCAGGGTTATTACACACGGTTTCCGAAACTCCTTCACCTAAGAAGACTAAGTAAATATTCCTGAATTCCAATCAAGAACAACTGCCAAGATGAGAAACATAGAAGTAGATATCCTTGGTGTAACAAAGCAGCTTAAATCACTTCATAAAAGCAAGGCTTCCGGTCCATATTGCATACCAGGCAGGTTCCTCTCTGAATATGCTGATACAATAGCTCTATATTTAGCAATTATATACAACCGCTCTCTCACAGAAAGATCTTTACCTAAAGATTGGAGAATTGCTCAAGTCAAACTAATACCCAAAAAGGGAAGTAGGAGTAATCTGTTGAATTACAGGCCCATATCACTAACAATGATTTGCAGTAGGGTTTGGCAACATATACTATATTCGAACATTATTAAGTACATCGAAGAAAATGATTTATTGACACACAGTCAGCACGGATTCAGAAAATATCGTTCTTGCAAAGCACAAGTAGCTCTTTATATCGATGAAATAATGAGTGCTATTGACAGGGGATGTCAAATTGATTCAATATTTTTAGATTTCCAGAAGGCTTTCAACACAGTTCCTCACAAACGTCTTCTAACCAAACTGCGTGCCTATGGAATATCACCTCAGTTGTGCAACTGGATTCATAATTTCCTGTCGTAGTAATAGGTAGAAAGTCATCGAGTAAAACAGAAGTAATATCCGGCATTCCCCAAGGTGTAGTGTTAAAGGCCCTCTATTGTTCCTGATCTATATTGACGACATAGGAGAATCTGAGTACCTGTCTTAGATAGTTTTCAGATGATACTGTCATTTACCACCTTGTAAAGTTATTAGATGACCAAAACAAATGGCAAAATAATTTAGATAAGATATCTGTATGGTGCAAAAAGTGGCAGTAGACCCTAAATAAAGGAAAGTGTGAAGTTATTCACATGAGTACAACAAGAAATCCACTAAATTTCGATTATGCGAAAGTCACATAAATCTGAAGGCTCTAAATTCAACCAAATACTTAGGGATAACAATTACAAATAACCTAAATTGGAACAATCAGATAGATAATGCTGTGGGTAGAGCAAACCACAAAGATTGCGATTCATTGGCAGAACACTTAGAAGGTTCAACAGATCTACTAAAAAGACTTCTTACACCATGCTTGTCTGCCCTATTCTGGAATATTGCTGTGTGACAAAATACAAAGTAGTACAAAGTACAAAGAAGGGCAGCTCATTTTGTATTATCATGTAAAAGGGGAGATAGTGTCACAGACATGATACGTGAACTGGAGGGGCAATCATTACAACAAAGGCGCTTTTCGTTGCGACAGGATCTTCTTATGAAATTTCAATCACCAGTTTTCTCCTGCGATTGTGAAAACATTCTGTTGGCAACCACCTACATAGGGAGAAATGATCATCACAACAAAATAAGAGAAATCAAGATATGCCCAAAAAATTTAAGTGCTCATTTTTCCTGTGCGCCGTTCGAGAGTGGGACAGTAGAGAGATAGCTTGAAGGTGGTTCATTGAACCCTCTGCCAGACACTTTATTCTGAACAGCAGAGTAATCAGAGTAATCACGTAGACCGCATCACGTAATTGGCTACTGCATTGGCTTTGAAGCACATGCAAGAGCCTACACTGGTATTTAGTGCATATGGTCTGTAACACTCCAAGCAGTATGGGTTATTTACGTTGTTCTTCCCCAGCCAGTCCACACTACAAAAAAAAAAAAAAAAAATTGAAAAATGACTGATTGAGTGATTAATTGAGAGGTATTACGAGACCAATTGACAAGGTTATCAGTCCCGTAATTCCAAAGTTACTCACAGAAGAAAGAGGGTCTGCTAAAAATGGGTGTATCCAGTCAGGGGAGTCAAACTATAAAAACAAAGAAGTTAAAACAAACACAGTAGAAGGCATTAACAGTGATGTTTGTGGGGGTTGAATGGACCAGACTACAAAGGCCATCAGTCCCTTTTTCCATGGTCATGAAACACCCACAAGGAACAATAACAAGCAACGGAGACGACTAGGGATGACACAGAACAAGAGAGACATAGACAAAGACCAGAAAAGAGGAATTATAACACACAGAGTGTTACAGTGGTTGGCCGATCATGGAAATAAAAAAAAAGGAAAAGCCAACCACCTAGAGACACACTAAAAAGCCCAATCTAAAACCATAGGCCAAAGGCCAGACTTAGCACACAAGAAAGAGACAAAACCTCAGATCGAGCAATAAAAGTCCCCTGCAAGAATAAAACTCAAAACTAAGCCTGCCATGGCAGCATCATCCATTAAAGGTGCAGGGAGCGTATCAGGCAGGGCAAACATCTGCCTGAGCACAGTTAAGAGAAGACAGTCCAACAAAATGTGGACCACTGTCAATGCTGAACCACAGTGACAGAGAGGTGGGTCCTCGCAGTGCAATAAATAACCGTGTGTCATCCAGGTGTGGCTAATGCACAGCCGGCAGAGTACAACCAAGTCCTTGCGAGAGGCCCACAAGGAGGAGCGCCACATACTGGTAGTCTCCCTGACGATTCTAAGTTTATTGGGTGAAGGCAGGGTGCGCAATTCATCACCCCAGGTACCAAGGACCTTCTGCTGCAAAACTGAACGGAGATCACACTCCGAAAGGCCAATCTCCAAAGCCAGAGTACCGACAGCCTGTTTCATTACCTGGGATGCCAACATGACCCGGGGTCCACATAAAAACCACAGTGCTGCCGCCACAGGCAAGAGTATGGATAGACCCCTGGATAGCCATCACCAGGCGAGAGCAAGGAAAACACTGGTAGATAGCTCGTAAACTGATCAGGGAGTCACTACAGATAATGAAGGACTCACCTGAGCAGGAGCGAAATACTCTAGGGTGCGAGAGATGGCGACCAGCTCGGCAGTGAAAACACTGCAGCCAGCTGGCAATGAGAGTTGTTCAGAATGATTCCCAAGAGTAAGAGCTTAACCAACTCTACCAGAAACCATCAAACCGTCGGTATAGACGTCAGAGCCATGAAATGCGGCAAGAATGGAAAGAAAGTGGTGGCGGAGGACCTCAGGAGGGACTGCGTCCTTCGTGCCCTGTGCCAAATCCAGCCGAAGGCATGGGCAGGGCACTCACCAAGGGGGTATACATATAAGCGCCCAGAAAAGAGGTGGGAGAGGGAATAACTCAAGCCCAGAGAGAATAGCGCGGGCGCGAACTGCAATCGTACACCCTGACAGGCACCGTCGTTCTGGAAAATGGACGACTGAGTTGGGGAACAGGAGATGGTAATTTGGATGCCTGGGCAAGCTACAAACATGTGCAGCATAAGTGGCCAGTAGTCGCTGGCACTAGATCCACAATGGAGGGACACCGGCTTCCACAAGTAGACTGTTTATGGGGCTTGTGTGGAAAGCTCCAGTTGCGAGTCAGATCCTGCAGTGAAGTAGGGGGTCAAGCAATCTCAATGCGGAAGGCAATGCTGAACCAAAAGCCAAGCTCCCATTATTTAAACGGGGCTGAATCAACATCTGATACAGGCGTAGAAGGTTAGACTGATTGGCACCAGCAACGAAGAGCATTAAGATGCCGCCAGCACATTTGTTTAAGCTGCCAAATATGAGGGAGTCAATTCAACCGGGCATCAAAAAGTAAGCCCAAAAACCAACGTGTCTCCACCACGGCAAGAGATTTGCTCTCATGATAAAGCCATGGCTCAGTGTGAACAATGCAACGCCGGCAGAAATTTATGGCCCACTTCTTGGCAACCAGGAACTGGAAGCCCTGCATGACAGCCCAAGACTGCGCCCTGCGGGTAGTGCCCTGTAGCCCCCATTCAGCAACCTCAATGACAGTGGAGCTATAGTACAGGCAAAAGTCATCAGCATACAAAGAAGCCGATACAGACATTCTCACAGCTGCAGCTGTGGCAACTAAAAAGGGGCAGACACTCAAGACAGAGCCTTGCGGGGCCCCATTCTCCTGGACTCGGGAGGAACTGTAGCAGGAACCAACTTGCTCATGGAAGGAATGAAGCGACAGAAAATTTTGAATAAAAAGCAGCAGCGGGCCCCTAAGACCCGACCCATGAAGTGTGGTAAGGATGTGATGTCACCACGTTGACTCTTACACCTTCCGCATGTCAAAAAACACAACAACCAGATGGAGCCAGAAGGCTCCGAGACTCAAGTAGCCAACTCAACCTTCGGCTTACCATGCGTTCAAGCAACTTGCATATAATGTTGGTGGGGCTAATGGGGCGGTAGCTGTCCACCTACAGGGGGGTTCTTTCCAGGCTTCAACACTGGGATGATAATGCTTTCCTGCCATTGGGAGGGGAACTCACCCTCAACCCAGGTTGAGTAGGTGTCGCTGGCAGTCCACCGAGAGGTGTTTGAGCATCTGATAGTGGATGCGATCCAGCCCGGGAGCCATATCAGGGCAAGTGGCTAGGGCACTGTGGAATTCCCATTCACTGAATGGAGCATTGTACGATTTGGGGTGGCATGTATGGAATGAAAGGCTCCGACTTTGGAACTGCTCTTTTAGGGAGCGGAAGGCCAGCAGGTAATTTGTAGAAACGAAACTCTGAGCGTAATGCTCTGCTATGTGTTCTGCAATCTTGTCTGATTCAGTACAGACTGCTCCAGTCAGGGAAAGCCCAAGTACACTGACGGGTATTTGATACCCCCAAAGTACAGACTGCTCCAGTCAGGGAAAGCTCAAGTACACTGACGGGTATTTGATACCCACAGAGTCGCCTAATCTTGCACCAAACCTGTGATGGAGACATACCGTTCCCATCACTCCTGCTTCTGTCGGCAAATAAGGCCTCGGGCACAGAACCGTTTAAAGGTAATGAGGTGTTCCAATGATGGGTGCCACTTATGACACTGGAGGGCCTGCCTGAGACCTCTAATCGTCTCAGCGACCACCAAGACACATCCTCCACTGAGGGGACCCGGAAGAACAGGGAGTTGCAGATTCCACAGTAGAAACGATGCCGGTGGTGATCGTGTGAACCACCACATCAATGGCACCATGAGAAAGAGGCTCAAGAGTGGCAATGGAGGTGAAGGAGTCCCAGTCAGCCTTATTCAAAGCCCTTCTGAGGAGGTGCGCAGGTGACACTGGGGCAGTGACAGAAAGATCGGAGAGTGGTTACTACCGCACAAGTCATCATGCACACTCCATTGGACAAACAGTAGAAGGCCAGGGCCGCAGACCAAAATGTCGATGGCTGAGTACATGCCATGCGCCACACTGAAATGTGTGGAGGCACCATTATTTAAAAGAGAAAGGTCGAGCTGTGCCAACACTTGCTCAACAACAGTGCCTCAGCCTGTTGCCACCAATCTACCCCACAAAGGGTTATGGGCATTAAAGTCATCCAATAACAGAAAAGGTGGTGGAAATTGGGCTATCAGTGCAGCCAATACATGCTGCAGGACATCACCATCCGGTGGAAGATAGAGACTGCAGACATTAACAGCCTGAGGCACCCACACCCAGACAGCAACAGCCTGTAAATTTGTTTGAAGAGGGACACACTCACTGTAAAGAGAGTTAAGGATGTAGACACAAACTCCACCAGATACCCTCTCATAAGCTGCCCGATTCTTATAAGAACCCCAATAACCACGGAGGGCGGGGGTTCACATTGCTTGAAAACAAGATTCCTGGAGAGCAATGCAGAAGAAAGGGTGAGGGCTGAGAAGCTGTCAGAGCTCAGCAAGGTGGCAGAAAAAAGTGCTGCAATTCCACTGGATGACGACACTGTCCACAGCCGAAAAAGGTGTGAAGGGACCAACGAGGCAGATTATGCCGCTGGATCACCTGCTGCCACTGACTGAGTACCCGTGCAATGAACTTCCATGGTGTCTGAGGGTCCAACGAGATCTAGGTCCTCAGCAGAAGCCAGAGTCTCCACTCCATCCTTAGACACAGAGCTTGTAGGTTGCGGTGGGGTGGGCGCCACCACAAGTTCCTTGGCCTTAGAGGTCTTCTTCTTGGACTCTTCTCGTCTGGACCATACTTAAATTCTTATGGGGCGTGATGGTAACAAACATCCTCCAACTTGTCACAAGCAAGTAATGCCCGTGACTGGGCAGAGGATGCTGTTTTTATCAAAACTGACCCAGAATGGATTTTGGACACCACCTCCCCCAACTTGTCCTCTAAATGCTCTACAAAGAACTGAGGCTTCATGGACACAAAGGATTCCCCATCAGCTATCGTACATATTAGGTAGGGTGCGAATAAGCTTCACCGTCATTCTTAGCCTTTAGTTCCTCCCATGGTGTGGCCAGAGAGGGAAATTATTTGGGGTCATAAGTGTTTGCATTAAATTGAGCCCTGGAACGATTAGAGACTGCTGGTGGCTGGCCACCGGCAAGAGAAGATGTGCCACACTTCATTGTGTGTCCTCTGCCCTGATGCCACCCACTCAGAACAAGGGCCCTCCCCATGGGCGCCACCCAGTCACAGCAAGGGCCACCTGGCAGGATGGCCATTGCCAGGAGTCCCAATGCCCCAGGGATACAGGCATCTACTACTTGGCATGCATGGGGAGTCAATGGTGCAGGCATCAGCAGAGTGATCCCTGTGTTGTCAGGGGTCTACAACCAACAGGGTACAAGGCGACCCCACCGCAACAGACTGGCTACTGTGCTGGATATCACATGCAAAGAAGTCCATGGTCGTCATCAGTGCAGAAAGCGACACAGCACAGTTGATGGCGGAAATTGCACCCAGAAATGTATCCTCGCTCAAGAGATGGAGAGTGAGCGGGGAAGTGGTCACTGTCACAAAGATCATCATGTACAGAAGTCATGAGATCAGGGAAGGAGATCGTGAGATTGATAGCAGTACAGGTGTCACAAGCAGCACTGAAGTGGGTAGGGGAACCATCACTGAGAAGACACAAATTGATGTCTGTAATACACTCCCGGAAATGGAAAAAAGAACACATTGACACCGGTGTGTCAGATCCACCATACTTGCTCCAGACACTGCGAGAGGGCTGTACAAGCAATGATCACACGCACGGCACAGCGGACACACCAGGAACTGCGGTGTTGGCCGTCGAATGGCGCTAGCTGCGCAGCATTTGTGCACCGCCGCCGTCAGTGTCAGCCAGTTTGCCGTGGCATACGGAGCTCCATCGCAGTCTTTAACACTGGTAGCATGCTGCGACAGCGTGGACGTGAACCGTATGTGCAGTTGACGGACTTTGAGCGAAGGCGTATAGTGGGCATGCGGGAGGCCGGGTGGACGTACCGCCGAATTGCTCAACACGTGGGGCGTGAGGTCTCCACAGTACATCAATGTTGTCGCCAGTGGTCGGTGGAAGGTGCACGTGCCCGTCAATCTGGAACCAGACCGCAGCGACGCACGGATGCACGCCAAGACCGTAGGATCCTACGCAGTGCCGTAGGGGACCGCACCACCACTTCCCAGCAAATTAGGGACACTGTTGCTCCTGGGGTATCGGCGAGGACCATTCGCAACCGTCTCCATGAAGCTGGGCTACGGTCCCGCACACCGTTAGGCCGTCTTCCGCTCACGCCCCAACATCGTGCAGCCCGCCTCCAGTGGTGTCGCGACAGGCGTGAATGGAGGGACGAATGGAGACGTGTCGTCTTCAGCGATGAGAGTCGCTTCTGCCTTGGTGCCAATGATGGTCGTATGCATGTTTGGTGCCGTGCAGGTGAGCGCCACAATCAGGACTGCATACGACCGAGGCACACAGGGCCAACACCCGGCATCATGGTGTGGGGAGCGATCTCCTGCACTGGCCGTACACCTCTGGTGATCGTCGAGGGGACACTGAGTAGTGCACGGTACATCCAAACCGTCATCGAACCCATCGTTCTACCATTCCTAGACTGGCAAGGGAACTTGCTGTTCCAACAGGGCAGTGCACGTCCGCATGTATCCCGTGCCACCCAACGTGCTCTAGAAGGTGTAAGTCAACTACCCTGGTCAGCAAGATCTCCGGATCTGTCTCCCATTGATCATGTTTGGGACTGGATGAAGCGTCGTCTTACGCGGTCTGCACGTCCAGCATGAACGCTGGTCCAACTGAGGCACCAAGTGGAAATGGCATGGCAAGCCGTTCCACAGGACTACATCCAGCATCTCTACGATCGTCTCCATGGGAGAATAGCAGCCTGCATTGTTGCGAAAGGTGGATATACACTGTACTAGTGCCGACATTGTGCATGCTCTGTTGCCTGTGTCTATGTGCCTGTGGTTCTGTCAGTGTGATCATGTGATGTATCTGACCCCAGGAATGTGTCAATAAAGTTTCCCCTTCCTGGGACAATGAATTCACGGTGTTCTTATTTCAATTTCCAGGAGTGTATATTGGTCAATTAGGGGACCCCTACCTGTTGAAGTGGCACTCCCCCACTGTGGATGATGGGCACTGACGTCCCGAAGGAGGAGAAATGGGGGCAGGAGTTGCTGTATAAAGGTAGGCAGTTCACCATAAGGAAGTGGCCTACCTGGAGGGAGGTAGACATTGCAAATGTTGATTGTCGGAGTCATTTGCGTAATAACCACTATTGCTTACAGGTTGTTATGAAGGGGAACCCAGTCACTAGTGACATCACAGCGAACCAATGCGAAGACCCTGACAGATGGTACCGTGGGCCCGGTGAGTTTCCAACAGAACACCCGATAATCACGAAATGCTGGAGAGTGGTCATCAAGGAAGAGCAAGACAAAATGAAGAACAGGAAGAAACAAGATGTATTTCCAGTAGGTGATGATAGGTGTTGAAGAAGGGGGCACTTCTTCGGCCAAGGAGGGAGAGCAGCTCCCGGATGGGAGGTCTAGGAAATTGCATGGTGTAGCCAGGGAAAGGAAGGCCCACAGGTCACAAGAAGCCCCAGTCACTGATCCTTCACCATTCGAAGAGACAGCCATTTGAGAACATTTGAGAACAGCCAGATTATTGCAGCTTGATACGATTCATGCACCAAGCAATCACCCTGATAGCGCCCTCTCCAATCAGGGGCTCTCCCCATGTGTGCCACCCAGCCACAGCAAGGGCCACCTGGCACGGAGGCCATCGCCGGGAGTTCCGAAGCTTCAGGAAGATAAGCAACCACTCCTTGGCATACATGGGGAAGAAACAGTTCATGTTATCAGTAGTGTGATCCCTATGTTGTCAGGTGGCTCAAGCCACATGGGTATTAAAGCCTCACGACATGGGCAGGCTAAATGTGCTGGTGACCTAGCAGGATGGAGGGGGGACTACAGTGGGGAATGAAGAGGGGAAGGAAGGGGGGATAGGAATTCATACCGTCGGCACTAGGAAGGGAGTTCTTCTCCAAATGGCTCAGACTAAAAATAGAAAATTTGGAAGTGGAAGTCAAACATCAAGCGGGCACCTAAACACCAAAAAGAACAGACACAAGGAACAAAATTGCAAGCAACATGGGGAACCAAGGGGATAGCCAGGTTGATATAAATCAGCACAACAAGAGAGGGAAAGGAGGGGGCAATGGGGAAGGAACGAGGATGAGGAGAGGGGCAGGGTGAAGGAAATGCACTCTGTGAAGAAAGAATGGGCTGCAATAGCTCGGAGCCCACGTGTGCCATGCATGATCTCTTTACAGAACCATGAGCCCCTGGGGGCTGTAAAATGAAGGTCAAACTCTGAGGGGGACCACAATTTACTTCAGCCAAAAATGTGCTGAGTTACAGAATATTCCAAGAAAGGAAGGCAGAACCTAGTAAGCTACCAAGCCGACATCAAAGACTGCCATCATGAAAATAAGAGAAGGAAGGTTAGACAGGGATGGGAGAGTGAAGCAAAGGAAACGAAGGAGGTGCTGTAGCAACTTAGATGCTCGCCAAGCTTGTACTCGCCTAAAAGTCATGAACCACCTGATGTGGCCCAGGTAAGAAAAATGGGGCATGAGGTGTTAAGCAAGAAATGACAATTTTCTTCTCGGGTGTGCAGCCAGATCATAATGTCATCTGACACAATATTTCAGCGGTCCGACTGGCCGCCATCTTCAGGTGAGAGTGCTGGTACACGAACTCGCTGGAACTGACTTCTCAGCGCAAGCAGCGGCACCTATATAGGCTGCTCAAGGCCCACAACGCCTGCGCAAGAAGGTGCCGTTACTGCCCTCTAGCACAAGTAAACAAGCTTTTGCACAGAGCCATTGGAAAGTGGTACAGGGAGTCTACAAAGGATATCACTTGCAACACTGCAGTGCCCTTCCACAGTCCTGAACAGCTGTTCCAATGTCTTTGGTCCATCAGAGTGATACTCGCTGGTGGAGAGAGCCCACAGAATGATGGATAGGAATTCAACTGGTGGGAGTGGTCGCAGTAGACATGTCTTGTATAATCTTGTTGACATAATACGATGGAGGCAGGATAAAGGTGATGGCAGAGGTATACAGCTGCCATTCCAAGAGCCCAACATAGCAAATGGTCAATTGGGCAGTAACACTGAAGTGACAGTACCATCAGAAAGTAATCGCTATTACAAAGATTGTTGTATAGTGAAAACTGTAGTGAATTCACAAAATTGTGATGAGGTGGGGTTGGTGATGGATGGGGGGGGGGGGGGGGGAGTTTTAAGGATTGATAGCTGCAAAGGTGCCTTAGGTGGCACTAAATTGATAAGGGGAACCATCATTGACAAGACACAGATCAAGATAAAAAAAGTGTCAGGCAGAAAGCCCCTATCGGACAATGTGGATTTCCTTACAGGGGCTGTGTGCATCGAAGTTGCAGAAAGGAGGAGGAAGTGCCTGTCATGTTAAAGTGAACATTTCAAGGTAAGTTAGTGGCATGCCAGGGGAAAGGGGGTGGGGATAGACACTGCAAATGTTAAACAATGGGTTCATTCACATTTGAGCTGCTACTTGCTACCAATGTTGTACAAAGACCGACATCTATGTGACAATGAACAGACATTCCACCTTCCACAATATCTTGGAGCCAATGTGATTCTGACAGAAGGCATGGTAACATCAAAGGATTGGAGAAGGATCACCAGCGAAATGCATTTCTCAGAAGCAGCATATACTGTGGAACATATGGACATCAGATGTTGCAGTTCTGAACGGTAACAGTAACATCCACCACAATTCCTTTGAATTATCACATTAGGGTCAGGTTAGATGTGAAGGATTGGGGGGGGGGGGGGGGGGTCATGTCCCAGGATCGCTGACACTTGGGTGGCAACGTTGTTTAATAATACTTTCAAGTCTGATGGTGGAAGGGGGGGGGGAGGAGATTTGGCACCTCTAGGGGCCACCTGAGTGGCCTTCTCCAAAGATTTTTCTTTTTCTCCAAGTTTTTTTGAGGGGTTTGGGATATCTACTGTGAGAGTAGGAACTGAAGAACAGCAGGCAGTCCAGAGAGCTCCACTCTATCTCCTCTTTAGCCACTGGCTGATATCATGTCACTGGCTTTTAGATTTCTGTGGAAGAGCATTACCTAAAGGAGGCCTTGGCTCCGGTACAGGCTGGAGAAAGGTCGTGCTTCTCCAACGATGTGTATGAAATCGAGGTCTCCGTAGATAGTGCTGCAACAATCACAGGAGAGGGGGTGGGGTTAGGCTTATCTCTCCAAAGGACTAGTTTGTGTGTGGCACTACAAGAGGTCAATGTTGAGGGAATTGAGGGGGGCAAATACTCAAGGCGCCATCTATGACCTGACCACAGTAGTGGCAAAATTAAATACCACTGGGACAGGAAATAAACAATTATATTTTTCCCAGGTTTCATAATATGGGAGGCACTGGGAGACCTTAAGTTTCTACACTTAGAGACACCAGGCACACCTGTGGGGGACTGGTGACCACAGAGGCGGTAAACCTGAGGGTTACGCGATACAATGGTAGTAAAACGCTGTTCGGAGCATTCTAATTTCTGTTGGTTTATTAGGTAGCAGACCTGCGCATGAGGCTTTAAAGGATGACTGATGTCACTTATGGAGTTGGAAGGCCTGTCTGCAATCCCTGAAGTCCAGCAAGATACCGTCTTCTGACGGGGGTACACCGAGGAACAGGTGAGTGCTATGTCTGCTGCTGATAAAATGGTTGTGGTTGTGATCTGCAGAGCCACACCAATACCTCCAAGTAGCAGTGTACTGAGGCTGACAGCAAAAGGAAAGGGATCCCAGTCGTTATTGTTAAGGGCCCATGTGGGAGGACACGCAAGTGAGTGATGCTGAGGGAAGGATAGGACCATTGGAAAATGATCACTGTCATACAGCTCATCAAGGACTCTCCATGAATGGAAGGGAGAGGACCAGGACTGCAAACGAAAAGATTAATGGACAAATAAGATCCATATGCCACACTGAACTGTGTGGGGGCAATGGTATTCAAGAGAAAGATTGAGCAGCTTTACTTCAGCAAGTGGTCATAGCTCCACCCCACAAAGGATTGTGAGCATTGGAAGTCACTCAAAATGAAGGATGGGGGGGACCTGAGAAATTGGTGTAGGTTCTCCACCATCAGGAAGGAGACACACATTACAGATGGGAAGATCCAGAGATGTCCTCAAACAGCCACAGCCTCCAATATAATATTGAGTGGCACGTGTTTGCCGTAGCCAGTGGCACGTGTTTGCCGTAACCAGAGTGCATAACATACAAATAAACTCCACCAAACAGTCTGTCATAGTCAGCTCAATTTTTAAAATAACCACCACCTGCAGAGGGTAGGTTTTCACAAGGATGGGAACCAAGTTTTCTCGACTGCAATGCAGAAACTATGAGGAATGCATAAGAGACATCATAGCTCAGTCAGGTGGTGGAAAAAAAACCACTACAATTCCAATGGCGGATAACACTATCAGTATTCTGTGGTGTCATTAAATGACCAAGGAGGCACGTCATGCCACAGTGTAGCCTCCTGCCACTGGTTGTGAGGATCTGACATCAATACATATCCGTTCTGAATAAGGTCATGTGGGGGGATCCAGTGCCACAGGGATATCTGCCTCAGGTTCTGAGGTGGAACGTATGGGGGTCTGGTGGCATGGGGACCACCATAAACTTCATCCTGGAAGTCATCTTTTTATCTCTCCCCTCCTTGTTTCATTTTGATGTCCAGAAAGGCTTCTTTGCCAAGTTTCAGGGACAGAGGAGAGACACAGAGCTCTACAACCAGCAACTTGGGGCTCCTTCAAACCATCTTCTTTTTTTTTTTTTTTAAGTGCCAACACCTTTTAAGTGAAACCACTAATACTAGTGCAAGACAGACTCCAAGTGGAACACTGTATGAATGTAGAGCAATGCTGCAGTCAGAGTGCTCAAAGCAACAGTCAGCATGGAGTGTTTGCTATTTGACTGTGTTGTTGCTATGTGATTGTACGAGATCTGTGTCCGCAAATTTTTATCACACAATTTACATGACATACGGTTTTGCTTAGTGATCAAAAAAAGGCATATAAAAATTCACTTGATGCCTTCCTGAGAGACAATCTCCACTCTTTCCAAATTAATGACATAAGTGGAGACCAGATGTGGCTTCAAATCAGAGAAATAGTATCAGCAGCAATTGAGAGATGTATACAAAATAAATTAACAAACGACACAGCTGATCCTCCTTGGTACACAAAAGAGGTTAGAACACTGTTGCAGAAACAAACAAGCCAAATTTAGACATACGCAAAATCCCCAAGATGGGCAATCTTTTACAGAAGATAAGACATTTAGAGCACACTTCAATGTGAGATACTTGTAACAGTTTCCACAACAAAACTGTCTTGAAACCTGGCAGAAAATCCAAAGAGATTCTGGTCGTATGTGAAGTATATTAGCAGCAAGAACGATAACAATGGAAATACTATCGAAGACAGTGCTGCCAAAGCAGAGTTACTAAACACAGCCTTTCGAAATGCCTTCACAAAAGAAGATGAAGTAAATATTCCAGAATTCAAATCAAGAACAGCTGCCAACACGAGTAACTTAGAAGTAAATATACTCGGAGTAGTGAAGCAACTTAATTAAAGCAAGTCTTCTGGTATAGACTGTATCCCAATTTGGTTCTTTTCAGAGTACGCTGATGCATTAGCTCCATACTTGACAATCATATACAACCATTTGCTCGACAAAAGATCTTTACCCAAAGACTGGAAAGTTGCACAGAATCAAGAAAGGTAGTAGGAATAATCGAATTAATTACAGGTCTGTATCATTAATGTCTAAATGCAGCAGGATTCTGGAACATATATTGTGTTCAAACATTATGAATTACCTCCAGGAAAACTGTCTATTGAAACACAGTCAACATGGGTTAAGAAAACATCTTTATTCACATGAAATGTTGAGTGCTACTGACAAAGGATTTCAGATCGATTCCACATTTCTGTATTTCCAGAAGGCTTTTGACACTGTACCACAAAAGCGGCTTAAAGTGAAATTGCGTGCTTATGGAATATCGTCTCAGTTACGTGACAGGATTTGTGACTTCCTGTCAGACAGGTCACAGTACGTAGTAACTGGCAGAAAGTCATCGAGTAAAACAGAGGTGATTTCTGGCACTCCCCAAGGTAGTTTTATAGGCCCTTTGCTGTTCCTTATTTATATAAACAATTTCGGAGACAATCTGAGGAGCTGTCTTAGGTTGTTTGCAGATGACAATGTCATTTATCAACTAATAAAGTCATCAGAAGATCAAAACAAATGACAAAACGATTTAGAAAAGATATTTGAACGGTGTGAAAATTAGCAGTTGACCCTCAATAATAGAAAGTGTGAGGTCATCCACATGGTGGCAAAAAGGAATCCATTAAATTTCGATTACACGATAAATCAGGAACACACGGAAAATATCATGGGGAAGGCTAAACAAAGACTGCGTTTTATTGGCAGGAGACTTAGAAAATTTAACAAATCTACTAAGGAGACTGCCTACACTACACTTGTCCATCCTCTTTTAGAATACTGCTGCACAGTGTGGGATCCTTACAAGATAGGACTGACGGAGTACATCGAAAAAGTTCAAAGAAGGGCAGCTCGTTTTGTATTATCGCGACATATGGGAGAGACTGTCACTGACATCTAATACAGGATTTGGGCTCGACTCATCAAAATAAAGGTGTTTTTCGTTGCGACAGAATCTTCTCATGCAGTTCCAATCACCAACTTTCTCCTCCAAATGCGAAAATATTTTGTTGACACCGACCTACATAGGAACAAACGATCACCACAGTAAAAAAAAGGGAAATCAGAGCATGTACGGAAAGACATGTGTGTTTGTTCTTTCCGCGCCCTGTACGTGATTGAAATAATAGAGAATGGTGAAGGCGGTTCGAAGACAGCGGGGGAGGGGCGACAGCGGGGTTGTGGGGGGCGACAGCACTTGACAACATAACACTTAGCATTTCAGACCACAAAATTGGATATGTTTATCCCAATAACATGCTACAACAAAATATATTAGAATGATGGCCTAAATATTGGGATTATTATTTTTAAGGGCCTTCCATAAAGCATCTATAGCTGCCATCAAAGAGAGTATCTCAGTTATGTCAGATATCTTGATGTGATGGAGACAGCTGCACTAGTCTTGTTGCTCCTGCTGCTGTGTATATCATGTGATTGAGTAAAGCTCTATGGTAGAAGCAGCAAGTCTTGTTATGGAGCTGTCTTGATACTAATGCACAGAACTTATGCTCTCCAGTTTTCAAATCATATCCAGTGCAGTCCAACAATTAGCCTTTCCTTCTCTGGAGGAAAGAGAACAAGCTGTATGAATACCAGGAGCTGAAATGGCAAGCCAGTACTAATCAAAGAAGGGAAACTGAAAAGTGTAAGGAATCTATAAAGGAGCTGTACAAGGAAAATTAACACCACTACTGTCAGAAGAATACGAAGGGCACTAAAAATTTAACTCGAAATAAGACTTAGATGACACTCCCCCAGAATTATTGATATCCTTGGATGAGCTAGCCATAACAAAAAAACATTTCAGCTTATATACATGGTATATCAGACAGATGAAATACACGTAGGCTTCAAGAAGAATGTAGTAATTGGTATTCCAGAGGAGGCAGGTGCTGACAGGTGTCAATGTTACAGTTTAACATCTCATACTTTAAAAATATAGACATGAATTATTTGCAGATTAATGAGGAAAATGAGCTTACAGAAGATCAGTTTGGGTTCCAGAGAAATGTAGGAACATGCAAGGGAATTTTGATTCAATGAGTTATCTTCAAACATAAGTTAAAGAAAGGCAAACCTATGTCTAAATAGAAGGAGCAAAAGGTTATCCAAAACTTCAGCCAAAACCAGGTAATATTCAACTTCTACAGAAACCAGACAGAAGTTACAAGGAGTCTAAGGATATGACAGGGAAGCAGTGGTTGAGAAAGGACTGTGAGAGGGTTGTAGCCTATTCCCGATGTTATTCAATATGTACATTGAGGTAGTTATGAAGGAAACCAAGGAAAAATTTGGAAAGTGGTATACTGATAGATGGGAATATCATTAGCAATCCTGAAGTGACACAGATAGCAGCACAGATGATGTGATGAAGTATAGGGTCCAGAGCGCATGTGATTGGTGACCCCATGTGACAAGGGCTGGCCTCTTGTTAGACAACAATTTTAACCTGCCTGCAGAGATCAGTCAGTCATTCTACACTTATCCATCTAAATTGTGCCACCTCCAACAGTAACTGCTATTATTGATACTGATTGTATCATGAATTACGCTTGGATCAACACTACCTGATTCTTTTGTATCCCATACATTGTGATTATAAAGTAAAACAAAGTAGATAAAGCCTGGGAACTGTTATTTATTAATGCAGCCAACTCGTGTAATGTTCAAATATAGCTATTACAATGGCTGAGTAGCACATGGCTGATTCACAACTCTAGAGTCTCATTCTCCCTTGGTTCTATGCTTATAAATGTAAGAATTGGAAAACAAACTAAAGACAACTCGATGCATATAATTTGTAAATGTTCAAAGTAGTAACATACTGAAATCATCAGCAAAATCCTGATACCCATTGCTGGATGACAAATCTCATGCAGACCCATGCGATTTTTGTTTGTCAGCTATAAGCAATCATGTTGCTCCTGCATGTTTCTGTATGTCAACTACCTATCTTACTTAGGTAAGTTATTTTTAATCTTTGAATCCTGCAACCAACTTCCTCAGTCCATCTACAATGCATTCATCTTATTACATGTTCCACCCTTCTCCATTACCTTATTCCTTCTTTGATTTCTCAGATTGCGTACTTTATTTTGGCCTACACAGAATAATTTCAGTGATAAGTAATGATCGTGCTGAATTCTCAGTTTCTAATCTCCTGGTTAAGTCCAAGGGAAGCTATCACTGGTAGATACTGTTATATTCTCCAGTACACTAAAATAATATTGACATATAGTCAGCACTGAATGAATACTGGTACTAACATTCACATAATTTTTATATTCCTCCAAACTGCATAATATAACCCCAATATTTTTGAGAGTGGAAATTTTTATACATAATTGGAAACATAGTGTAGCCTGTCAGGGACACAGTGACAATTGCAAATAATATTCAGGTAAACAGCCATAGTTCGCACACAATTTGATTTTATACATAGAGTCATTTGCCTGAGACAAATCATTAGTCTGGTGGCAACATGTTAAGGGATTATAAGCACTGTTTGATAAAACAGCCAACGATGCATTTTACTGTGCTTTGCTGCCGCATATAATTACAAAGCCATTCAACAAGTTATGACACACCAAAGTTCATGTTCAGTAGTTGTTTCTACACTAGCAGAGTCAACATACTAAATCTGGCGTAGCTATCATTCCTTGCATATAAATTGCAAGGAATCGCCATGTTTTTCAAAGTTGCTACAGTTACAAAATAAATTCCAGTCACTGGTACCAAATTAATGTCAACAAACTTCAAGTGCATTTAACATTTCCATTAATATTTCAAAGCCAATGAGTAGGTGTCTGTAAGGCACTATTTGTACAGGTCTCTTTTTATAAAGATAATGCATCTATGTCCTCACCAAATTCTACACATCCCTGCACCATCTAATGCAGTGAGTTCCTACAACACTGCTGATGGTGACACATTTACCAGATGATTAGAATGATGTTAAACTAAGTGGACAATCAATTCTAATGGACAGTAATAATTATACCATCAGCACTAGGTTTCACCATCTCCCATTGTTTCATTTGTGCAGTTACACATAAAAATCCATACTTTACAACAGTCCACAAATATATTTATACAGCTGATCCAATCATCAGTTAATGGCAAGGAAATGGAAAACTACAAGAGACAATCATATCCACTCACTAGGACAACATAATGTGAAATTTCTACTAAGCGCACAATCACTTAGCATTGTATTAAAGTGTGGTATTGGACCTATCCTGACATCTTGGTCGAGGAGACAGACTGATCTGTAGCACAGCCCAACATCTAAGTTAGGCTGGAATGCGATAATTTAGTAGTAAGTCAACAAATCCATTGAAAGTGGAAGCAAAAAATCTGGTTGTGTTAACACATTGACTTCACTTCATTAAATGTGAAGGATTCTGTTCAAAGCTAAGTGTCAACAGCTCAGTAAACAAGGTGCTACAAAGATTAATTAAATTTTGCTGCTATTTAGGTTAGAAAGTGGTTGTTGCTGCACCAGGAATTCAAACTAGAAGAAAGTAGCACCTAGCAGGAAAGCAAAATAAGGATTTCACATTTTGTGACCAGCAGTTTTGGAACACTGGTTCAATTTGCGAAGGTAGGAAAACTAACTTAACTTCACCAAAAAATACTTTCAGCATTTATATGAAGAAATCGATAAAAATATCACATGAATCCTTAATCAGGATAGGGTAGTTAGGCAAGAATTTGAAAATTGCCACAGTCTTAGTCCTAGCAGAATGAAAAAGTAAATTATAAGACAGGGGTGAAAATGATTTCAATTATTTTTCCATTTTAAAATCTAATTGAAACCGAACAAGAAATAAAGCTACAACCTGAAACATTCAATTCCTGAACATTAATTTTAACGCATACTGAACTTGGGAAAAAAGGGTGTTGGGATCTGAAGCAATTGCTCTAAGCCACGTATCAAAGCCTTACAAGAATCTAGCCGGATTGGAATGACTACATAATATAACCTTTGAAATATTATCGAAAAGAAAACAAACTACATACAGGAATCTGCTTACGATCGCATGTTATTTATACAAGAGGTACTGCCAAATGGAAACCTACTACTAGTCTACAACCAATTTCGGGATTGTAGTCATGGATGTGTACTATACAAAGTAGTAGCTGTATATCAGAAACGTGTAAAAATGCAAAAAAACTACTTACATCTTCAAAAATAGATCCAACATTCGCCGTCACTAACAACATTGGTGTTGGTTTCCCCGCCATGTCTTCTGCTAACAGCACCAAAACATTACTCAGCCAAATACAATAATGGTTATACCCATATTAAATGACGCTTCCATCGAATACTCTTAAAAATTCCTTTAGAGACGCTCATCGTCCTTTGTTACGCTACTTGTTTTCTCTTTACAACTCCACAATCACTTCACAAAGTGAACGCGTGTTTTAAGCCACGCCTCCTCTTTACAGACGTCAAGCGGAAACTGTAAACATGTAAGTAAAAACGGACAATATGAAATATCGATTACATCACATTGCTCACTAGTTAATGTAAAAATCTAACTTCGCTGTTCTCTTCGAGTTCACGTCTTATGGTGAGCACGTCGTCATAACGACAATTTCGTAATCGGTTCTGCCAGCGGCTCTCAGTACAACAATCTAGCATGAAGTACTTTGCATTTTGATTTGCCTGTTTTGAAAATGGCACCGAGCGACGAGTACCGCACAGCTATTCTCACTGTTTCACCGAAGGCAGCCTGAGAGATATTTGGGTCGATATTGCGATAAGTGAACACGCAGTTGCGAGAGTCATGTACGCTGTGTGAAACTGGTGATTTTTTTTTAAAGTTTTGATGGTTAATACTTTGAAACACAAATTAACGATCTCATATTATTAACAGTGATACAAATAAGCCTTTGTATTGCTCAAGTATAACAAGCGCGTGCCTAATAATAGGCGGTGTAGACAACATTTCTTAGCCTACAGGGTGGTCAGAAACAGTCCGAAAAGCTTATAAAAGTACTGCAGGGTAGGCTGGGCTGAGAAGTAATTGTTAAGATACAAATTCGACACTTGCACCGTTTCCGATTTAATTGGCGTTGAAGTTCGTAAACTCGTTGCGTCTGCAGATTCAAACAGCCTGCCAGAGACAGTGTAGCCAAACGCGTTCTTTGTGTGGCTTCCTCAAACCGGACAGATTTAGCTTTTGCTCACCTAGCTCCAATTTATCACTTTCGAAAAAGGCACATTTCAACTAGTAATGAGTATTCGAACAAGTGGTAGCTCATAAACACCCACACGTCAGTGAACTACCACATTTCAGTGCGCTGGCTGACGTGAATGCTAATTATATCTGAAACGGCGTGCCATATCGAATTTTTGCTTAACAGCTGTTTCTCAGCACAACCTACGCTGCAACACCCTTATAAGCTCTGTCTCAAAATATTTATTAGTTCATAAATATTTATTATTATTATTATTATTATTATGACTATTCCCAACTACATTTACAAATACATTTACAATGTATTCACATTTTCTGCTAATTTAATTTTCATTCTCGATTTGTACCTATCTCTCCACGAATTTTCTTCCATATTTCTTCTTTTAATTAATGTCTTTCCTTGTATCTACATTCGTAGTGGTCTCCCTCTTTTCTTCCTTCCTGGTGGTTCCCACTGCATGATTCTCTCCACGAATTTTTTTCCATATTTCTTCTTCTAATTAATGTCTTTCCTTGCATCTACATTCGTAGTGGTCTCACTCTTTTCTTCCTTCCTGGTGGTTCCCACTGCATGATATGTTGTGACAAACTCTTCCCTGACACCCTTTTCGTATATCCATATCACATGAGCAGTTTCTCTTCCACAAGACCAATAATCGAACTAGTGCCATCCATTTTCTACCTAATGAATTCATTTCTGACCCGTTCCTGCCTTGTATCCCAGCAGACAACCTCCAAAAGTTCATCTCAGTTGACATCAATCTTTCATTAATTGGGATTTAACTGCCCGTATTCATGATCCATATGTCAAAAACTTGTAATTTATATTTTCAATATTATTTCGTTTGTTTTCTTCTTAATCTATTTAGTCCACAAAGTGCTCTTCAGTGTTCCAATTTTGTTGTTTGGAGGCAGTGAATGAATTGTGGACGATAGAAAATGGAGCGCCAAGTGGAGAAATCGGAACGTTTCCGACATATTTTCTGTTTGAGTCCAATAGTGTGCTGACAGAAAACGAGACAGCCTGAAACATTTGCGCCATGTATAGGAATAACGCCATTGGACAGAGCATGGGAAGAAAATGGTTTACTCGCTTTAGGGAGTGTAGTTTTGACATTAGTGACTCTCCATATTCTGGAAGACCTTCAGGGTTTGTTGAAGATCGTTTAAACACATTAATGCACAGTGATCCACGAGAACTAGCAAATGTGATGAACTGTGATCATTCTACCATCGTGAGACATCTGCATGCAATAGGGATGTATGAGTACCGCATGCTCTAAGCCAAAATCACAAAAATTGGAGGGTGGCAGTATATGTATCGCTGCTTGCTCATCCTAATGAACAATACCAATCATTCTCATCCTGTATCGTTACTGTTGACGAGAAGTGGTGTCTTTATGCTAATATAAGGAAAAGAAAGGAATGGTTGAGCTCAAACAAAGCAGCAAGTCCCTATAAAAAGACCTGCACACATTCACAAAAGATAGTGTTAATCATCTAGTGGAACAGCGTTGATGTGGTGCACTACAAACTACTTCCCTGAGGTGACGTATAACCATCAATGCTGAAATTTATTGTCAACAACTGAGAAGCCTTGCAGATGCAGTCGAAGAACAGCGAGCAGGAAGACTGCATGAAGAAATGCTACACCATTATAAGCTTACCCACATTCAGCTAGACTGATAGAAAAATATGATACAGGAGTTGGGTTGAGAAGTCATTTCGCACTCACCTTATACACCTGATCTTGGTCCCTCGGCCTTTCCCCTTTTCCGCTCTATATCAAACAACCTGGGAACTCTCTTTCTGAATGAAAATGAGCTCCAAACATGGGTCGACGAGTTCTTCGACTCAAAACCATGTGATTTGTACAGTTGCAGAATCGAAAAATTATTGCAGAACTTTTGTAAATAGCGAAGGAAAATATTTCCTTGATGACTAAAGTCTCTGTTACATGTATCTGTCGTGTTTATTTAACTTGCAGAAAAATGCTTTGAACTTATGAACCAACCTAGTAATAGGCAGACATACAGTTAAGTTCCAAGAGACATGAAATTTGAGCTTATTAGAGTCATAAGATACTCAAAGAAATAAAAATAGAGTTTAGAGGAAAAATTCAGCTAAAGCTCATCAACACTCCACACAATGTGAAGCCACTTGAGCTACATGACCCGCCCATCACAGCCTACGTAATTTAATAATACTGATTATGTCACGGCTTGAATAGAGTTCGTGAACCTCTTCATTATGCAGTTTTCGCCACTCTCCGCTAATGTCATCCCTTTTTGCTCCGAAAATTTTCCTCAAAATTTTGTTTTCAAATACACTAAACGATTTTTCATTTTGCATAGTGAAAGACCAAGTCTCACACCCATACAGCATAAATGGTAAAATAATAGTTTTGTATATTCTAATCTTTACATTTCTAGACAATATCCTTGATGAAAGTAATCTATTCAGTGAGAAGTAGCACACATTTCCCGCCCGTAATCTCTTCTTCAGTTTCGATTCAATCTCATTTCTTGAAGTGATGTCCACACCTAGATACTTAAATCTGTTCACTTTTTCAAACTGCATGTCTCCAACTCTTAACATTTCCTGATCTACTGCTGTTGGCATTCTAGAAGTAACCAGGTATTTAGTTTTGTCTTCACTTATCCTTAGACCTACATCTTCACTAGCCTTGATTAACACATTCACATTAGCTGTTACAGATTCTTTCCTATCGCTTATGATGTTCAGATCATCTGCATACCCTAATATCTTAATATTTCCATTTAACTCCACATCCTCTGAATTATCTGCTGCCATTCGTACAATATATTCTAGGACTAAATTAAAAAGTAGCGGAGACATGGCATCTCCCTGCTTAAGTCCGTTCTTTATTACAAATTCTTCTGACTCCAATTTCCCCACACGTACTCTACCTTTTGTGTTTTTCAAACTCACTTCTATACGTCTAACATATGTCTTTGGTATTCCAAGTTCCAAAAGAATTCTGTACAATTTTGATTGCAATACTGAATCATTTACTTCTGTAAAATCTATGAAAAGATTATGAACTGGTTTATTGTATTCCCATTTCTTTTCCAAAATTTGACGCAGGGCGAATATTTCGTCTATAGTTGATCTGTTCCTCTGAAAGCCGGCTTGGTAATCCCCCACAATTTCATCTGCATACGGTGTAAGTTTCTTAGCAGAATATTCGAGAAAATTTTGGAACATACTGGTAATAGCGATATACTTCTATAGTCACTACAATCCATTTTGTCACCTTTCTTAAAAATTGGGATCAGAATCGACTCCTGCCACTCTTCAGGTATCATCTCTGAGTTCCATACTTTAGTTATCACTTTGTGAACTACTTCCACCAATTTCTGTCCCCCATTTTTAACTAATTCTGCAGTTATGCAATCTGATCCTGGTGCTTTATGGTTTTTCAATTTGTTGATTGCATCTCTTACTTCTTTTAATGTTGGCTCAGGTATCTAGGGTTCTGCTGTATGTATTTCGAACGCCTGCTCATTTCCTGCTTCCTGGTGTACATTTAATAGATGCTCAAAATACGCCCTCCATTTACTTAATGTAACACTGGGGTCTGTCAGTATTCCCCCAGCATTCCCTCGAAGTGCATTTGTCCTAGCCTTGAAGCCCTTCCTATAACCATTTATGTCTAGGTAAAGTTCCCTTATGTTTTTTATTTTACTGTTTGTTTCCATTTTTGTAATTTGATTTTTCAAATAATCCCTCTTCTTTGCTCGTAGCCTACGACCAACTTCCCTTCTCAAGTTCAAGAACTCCTCTCGTTTTCTGTCTCCCATTCTATCCCAACCTAATCGCGCTTTTCTCCTTTCCTCTACCAATTTCTTGCTTTCTTCATCAAACCACGGTTTCCTCCTGTTCTTCTTAATTGTACCAATTGTGACCTTCGCTGCTCTTTGATATTATTCCTCACAGTGATCCACTGTTTATTTACATCCTCGTCTTGATCTTCGTGTGTCCTGAGAGCATCAAAAATATTTGAAACTTCTATCATGTACCTTCTTCTAAAGTTTTCATCATTTAGCTTGTCAGTGTCGAACCTAACAAGTTCAGCATTGTGAGGGCTTGAAGTTGCTGTAGATAGCCGTTGGTGAACTTTGGCAACTACAAGAAAATGATCAGACTCGCAGTCTGTTCCCCTGAAAGTCCTAACATTTTCTATACTAGTGTGGCATCTTCGATCTACAAGAACATGATCAATTTGGTTTCGGGTGTGTCCATCCGGAGAGACCCAAGTTGCTTTATGACTGTCCTTCCTCTTGAAATATGTGCTCTCAACAATAACGTCTTTTGAAACAGCAAAATTAACCACCCTTGTGCCATTATCATTCGAAATGTTATGCAAACTTTCTTTTCCAATTGTAGCCTGGAATGCTTCCTCCTTCCCTATCTTCACATTAAAATCACCTATGAATAATTTTGTATCACACAAGGAGAACTCATCCCACAGTTGAACTAGTTCTTCATAAAAGCGGTCTTTAACAATCTCTTCAGTGTCCTCAGTTGGTGCGTGTACATAAATTACTACTAGTGTATTCCACCTTCTGGACAACACTATAACTGATAGTCGGTCACTAATGAACCTTATACCTCTGATTCACAATTCTACTGCAGTGTAATTTATGAAAACAGATAGTCAGCTATATGATCAAATGCAGTACTTAAAAAATAGCAGTACCTATTATCTTCTTATCTTGTAACAGAGAAAAGCAACATTCAGGCTGTAACACTAGCTGCAAAAAAAAAAAAAATGGCCTTGCATTTATCTTTTCAAAGCCTTTACCCAAGTTCATTACATATATCTGATGTAAATTGATACCTATAAAATGCATGTGACCCTGGAGACAATATGTTGATGACAAAAATCCTGTACTGGTCATCTGAATATTCACATTATATGTATTGCTACTCTAAGGATGAAGCCAGTGGTTCTTCTATCTTATACTGATAAAATAGAGATAATCTTCACATCTGCTGATAATATGAGCACCACAGTAAAGTTAAGTCTACCACACATTCATAAATAGAAGGAAATGATTGAATTATATTTCTTGTTTATTAGAGTTACTTGCAGGTATGAATAATGTTAAAGCATCACATCCAAGTAGCGTCCAACACTGATTCAACAAGAGCAAGGGATAACTAACTACTATCAAACAAAGAATAAACTTGTGTCAATGAGCATAGCACCAAGCATAATTAATTTCAGCACTATGTGATGTCACTGCAATCATCACTGTAATGTACAATGACTACATCACTCTTCCATTATTGTCAACAATATTTGCTATTGAAATTGACATGGTATCACGCTCACATGATCGCTTGCTCCATGGAGTCTGTTGCAGTATTTTGTTGACTACCAGTCACTGCACATTGTGGCTTAGTCATGCTGTAGTCTCCATAGGGTTGGTGCATGCTGATTGTTGTGGTTGGTTGTGATGGAGTAGTTGATGGTAGGTTAGGGTGCCATATTTCCTGTAGGTGAAGTAACTGTATTGCCTGTGCTGATGAGAGAGCTCCAAAATGCAGGCTTGAGATGATACATGGAGACCCTAGTGGGATTACCCATAATATTAATTCTAAACATCCTTTCATCCCTGCCAAGGACTGTGTAAAGACCTTCATGTGGAGGTTGGAATGGCTTACGTATTGTGTCTTAACAGAGAAAGATTTGGCCACACTTTGCTGCATTCTTGAAAATAAAAGGATGATGAGTAAGTTTGTCTCATGGTGCAACAAGGCACAGTTGACGGATTTGTTCCTGCAGCTTGAAGACAAATTCAGACGCACTGACACAGTCACTAGATTTATGCTCAAGGAATTCACATGCTAGTAATATTGTACAAGATCAGCTACTATAACCCTGATGTTTCCGTTGATGGATGCGCAGAGGGCTGGAAGAATAATAGGTAATGTTTCTGCCCAAAGTTGTGAACTGTGACATCTTAACTCTGCCTTCAGTTGCTGGTGCAGTAGTTCTACGAATCTGTTAGATGCAGGGTATTAAGCTGTAGTGCAGATACGCTTGTGTCTAGCAGGGTGGCGATTGCTTTAAAGAAAAACCATTCATATTGTCAGCTTTGATCTGTGGCAACGCAAAGAGGCACGCCAAAATGGGCAACCCATCCTTGAAAGAATATATGAAATGTATTCTCAGTTGTATATATGAACAACCATCAGCTGTAGAAGCAAATGACGACAGTGAAAATTCGTGCCAGACTAGGACTCGAACTCAGATTTCCCCCTTATCGCGAGGGGTCGCCTTATTATTAGGCTATCTGAGCATGATTCATGGCTAGACCAAAACTTTCATATGTCATCAAACAAATGCCTACAACCTGCTCTCGTACTTCAGTTATGTAGATTCCCATACAGGGGAGACATTTTAACTGAAAGTCACTTGCCCACTGTAGGCAGACAAATACGGTACTGCGATGCCTTTGTTGTGCAGAAGTACGATGCAATGTTCCTTTGGACACGCATTGTGCTATTGTGCCTCTGAACAACACAGGGGGTGCAATATCATATCGGAATAATGTGGTGGCCACAAATTCAGAGGCTATATCACTCATTGGGAAGGCTTCTGGTCAGCACAAAAAGCGATCAATGGCCTAAGGCAGTCGGTGGAACCTTTGTATGATGGTAATGGCCCGACTATGTCTAGATGGATGTGCTCAAATCGTAAATGTGGCAAGTGATGCTTAGACATATTGAGTAATTTTATTTCTCTGGTAAGCTGTGCACTGGTGCACAAACAGTCTGCAGTCTTTATCCATACTCGGCCACTTGAAAGCATGCTTCGCAAAATTCAGCATGGTTTCGTGTTGAAACTGCAGGAGGCAAATGGACGTTTCTTCACCATTGAAACTTCACAATACATATTTGCGCCGGTGGTTCTGGAATGTGTTGGAGGTGTAATCCAGATGATTGCTCCAGTAATGCTAGTAGCTTTGGATCAAGGCGTTTTGACTCAGCAAGTGCTTTGTAGTCAGTTGCAGTTGTTAACGTTTTGATGTAGCAGAGTGCATCTGCTGGAACATTCGAATCACTCTGAACGTGAATAACATGTGTTGTAAATTGGCCGATGTAACCTAGGTGGCATGGCTGTTGCGGTGATGCCTTTTCTGGGTTCTGATGAAAAGCAAATGTCAGGGGCTTGTGGTCAGTGACCAAAGTAAACTTTTACCCTTCGAGTATGTGGTGAAACTTTTTGTGGCAGCATATGCCCTGTACTGCTTGCGATTATATGTAGACCAGCCTTCTCATGCTGGTGAAAGTATCTGGCTGAAAAATGCAAGAGATTGCCGATACTACTTTATTTGCTGCTGTAGTATGGCATCTGTCACTGTTGTCAAATGCGTCTACCATCAAAGTGAGAGGGGCCTGCATGATAGTACATGCTAACAGTTAGTTTCAGGGATGGCTGTTTTCGCCATGAAGAAAGATACCTCTGCTTCACTAGTCCACAAGATTATATGCTTTAATTTTGGACTATCTCTGAATAAGTCATTCAGTGGAGTTGTCAACAGTGCATGGTTGAATACAAAACGGCGATAGAAATTTGTTCTGATGATGTACATATTCTAAGTCAATGGTAGGAAAAAAAATGTGTTTGCCGCATATGTTGTATAAAAATCTTCAATGTGTGGCATCAGATTTCTGACAGAGATTGTTCTCGTTTTGAGCTTTCAGCAGTCACCACATGGATCCCAAACGTTGTTCTTCTTTGGTATGAGATGTAGTGGTGTGACCCAGCCATTGCTTGAGGGTTGATAAATATATAGTGAAAAGTGGTATGTTGTATCGGCTTTAACATGGACTTATGTTTGCTAAGTTCTGGGAACCATTTGAGAATTTCTAAATACTGATATTCTACTGTGGCCACATGTACTGTAGTACATGTTTTCCTTGGCAGGTTAAATTAGTAGTAGTACTGTACGAAGGAGATGGTGGTGCTGGAGATCTGGTAAAAGACCATAAAACTACAAGAAATCAGGGCAAAGATGAGGTGTCCCACATCTGTCACTATAAACTGCCACTCTAACTTACATCATATACCTAGATTGAGAAATAGTGTCACACAACCGTAAATTTGAATTGGAGAGCCATTGGTGAGGAAAAGGCGGCGGCTGGCGCGACTGGGATGTGGCAGAGGAGTAACTGGATACACCAACAACTCCACTCCCATTGCTTCACATATTGCACTGTGAGAAACAGGCGATGGCTACCGTTGGGATAGCCATTCACTCTCACCACTGACTTCTCACTGAGTTTCCATATCATATGGAGGGATTGCATTTTCATGCTTTTTGTGTTACCAATAGACCTTAACTGCTGATGACGATTGACTGCACTGTGGCATTGTGAGTGCTGATGGGAGTGTGATGTTTGCAAAATGGTGACTTGTGCAATAAGATAGGAAATTTTTTCTTGAAAAGCTGTGCGGGCAGTTTCAGATGTGCTATCCACCTGTGGTAATACAGTTGCAACGCTTGTGGTAGGATACATTCACTGATTAGCAACAAATTTTGAATCTCGTTTGCCTTCAGCAACACGTTCAGGACTTTTGTCTACATCGTAGTTATGCACATAATCTTGAGATTTGTACAAAGCTGCAATGAAAAGATGTCTTCTGGCATGAACACAGCACACTTTGCTACTAGTAGCAGCCATGCTTTTAGCACATACCACTATTTACATTCGCACATCTTGACGAAGTTTCTGTAGTGAATAAGTGAAATTATACCTAGAGCTGCCATATCAATTTATTGTGGAACTATCAACTAATATGAATAAAGCACATCAAGTACAGTGTTTCACATGCAATAACTCTGATTCTCATCAACTGTCTGTTAGCACTGTTCAATTATGTTGCTTAGATTCCGTCTGAAACTAAAGGTTTGCACTACCACTAGGTCTACCAGATCTGTATAACAAGGGATTGTTGATTAAATGTTAACTTCATCAACAGCAGACTTAAATAAATTTTTCTTGAAACAAGCTGTAAGAAGATGTAAGTTAAATAAAAATTACAAAAGTAAAATAAACGATGTTATCATACCTGTTTTCATATACATAAATCGCAGCTGTTTTTCTTTATGGGTAAACTCCATTGTCACACAATCAAAAACCAGTCTTTCATTGCGAATCCTAAATAAAGCAAGTATGTCTTTTTCCACCGACAGAAGATCCAAGTTCTTCAGACAAATTTGTACTTATGTTATCCAGAAACAAAATTTTGTTCGTTTCCAGGCTTAAAACCTCATTTCTGCAGTTGCAGTGGTGGAAGGAAAGGTTAAAATCAGTTCACGTAATACAGTTCACTGTGCACATCATCAAATCGATTTGATTTCATATAATTTGCAATATTTGAACAGACATGTTAGAAAATTTTTCAAAAACACTGTATCGAAGTAGGAAACATATGGTCCTCTCAGTTCACTTAATAAATTTGTTAGAAATTTTTTATTGCAGCTCACAATCCAGTGATGACAGGAATTTTAACTATTTCTGTGATTCAGATCTTAATTTAGTTTGAGTTAATAATACTTCACAGAAATCCTTAAGTACAAAGAATGCATTTCATCTTCACAACAGTTTATCATTATAGACCATTCTTTCTTCTCTTCAACAGTGACACTCATAGTTGTTGGTGATAATCCTTCAAATCCTGTTTTTCTAATATTTTGGAGAGTGGTAGTAAACTCGTTTACTTTTTCTATAGAGTAACAGATTTAAGTGCTCTTATTCTGTAAAAATTAAAAAGGAATATCTGAAAATGCAAAAACTGTGCTGAACAGAATCATGAAGGTGTCGGTTTTAGTCCTTGAGAAATATCACACAAAACCAGAAGTCATGTTTACTTCTTTGCTAGACCAGTTTCCAGGTTCCTCTTCCACTGATGTAAAGAAACTGATAAGATGACATCTACAGTGATTAATTGTGCTTAAAAGCCTGGAAGCAAAATTCTGTTGTGTAGATCCTACACGTGGCGTTTTCAATAATGCTTTAAGAGCATCTATATGTGAGGGGAAACACAGATAAACCGTTACAAGAAAAAATAAAATATCCGGCTTCCTTAATAAAATTTATAAATTGCGAAGGAATATTTGGCTTTAATTAAAATCTAAAATCAGAGACATGTCTGGCAATTTCTGCATCACCATAGAAAGTTTAAGCAATAATTTCTTTTGAACATCCTAACTCATCTATAGTCTTTTTTACATATTCCAATAAACTACTTACTGTTCAGTCAGAACTTACATCAGTGAATTGCGGTAATCATTCTTCGCAGTTGACTTAGTTGTGAACATAGTGCATAATAGCAGATATTTGACTTTTATCGATGACATCAGTTGTTTCACTGAGCTTGAGTTCAATAAAAGTAGCCTCATCAGTATCTGATTTAGCTTTATCTCTAATAAAAGAGGCTACAGCATCGATTAGGTCATTCCATATAAGAGTCAAGGTGCCTTTGAAAACGATGGCTGCGTCTATATGCTGAGATAGTGCCACACCATTTAGCCAGAAACTGTTAGCAGTTCTATGTAACTGACTTTATTTAAGGATTCCTCACGTTCATTGTGGTCTCTAAAAGATGATTCTTGTATTGAAAGAAGTACCCCCACATCAATCAATCTTTTCAGTACATTTCAGTTTTATTTAACCTTTTCATTGTGCAAACCATCACTATTTTTTTCTGGTAATTCAATGAATGGTCTATCCATTGAGTGCCCAAAGTTTTTAATGATGTAAAAGATTTTGTATGACTTGTTGATCTCTCACGTTTATCCAAAGTTTCCATTAAAAAGGGTAAATTTGCAAAACCAGTCGTATTCCAAGGTGTTTTCTCAATTGCAAATACCAAGCATGGCCAGCAATAAAGTTTATTTAGTTAACATGAACCAGATAGCCAGACATATGTATAATCGTTACATTAAAATACATTTTGTAAGGATTCTTATTTTTTTCTTTCTCCTCACACTGCTAGTGTGGAAGAGTTGGAGAAGGCCTTCCATGTTTCACTATCACTAACTTATCCTCGTATTTCATCTGTGAGAACGATCTTCCCACTAATTGTTTTACTATACACTGTTCATCCATTTCGAAGAATTAACGCTACCAGACGTATTGATACACCATACACTACGAAATATGTAATACTAACACAGCTGTTGAGGTTAGTAATAATCACACAACTGTGGTTTGTGTTGCTTTTAACTACACGTCTATGCAGAATTCCAAAAGCCAATCATTGTCATTCGAAACATTTCGAAGACGCTTGTGTGTGCATGGCGACGTGGGATTCCGAGGCCTTCGTGTGCTGATGTCTGCATTACTCCTTTCTCTGTGTCATAGTGAAGCCTGCTGCAGTAAGTATCTGAAGCTCTATTCTCTTCTCTCTTCGATGGTAGAGAACGAGACGTATTTCACCCTACATGTAAACACTTCTCGCGTGAAACTGGCTTGTGTTGCAGTTATTATTAATAATATTATCTATTTTCTAGTTTACTTTAAATATGCGCTTCAATGGTAGCTTTGATAGCCTACAAAATACACTATTGCTTAAAACTTTCTTTCTTCTATCCTTCCTATACTGAAAAAGGTGGTGATAAGACACCTGTAACCACTGGTATTTGACCACTACTGGCCAGCCGGGGTGGCTGAGTGGTTCTAGGCGCTACAGTCTGGAACTGCGCGACCACTACAGTCGCAGGTTCGAATCCTGCATTGGGCATGGATGTGGGTGATGTCCTTAGGTTAGTTAGGTTTAAGTAGGTCTAGGGGACTGATGACCTCAGAAGTTAAGTCTCATAGTGCCCAGAGCCATTTGAACCTTTTTTCTTTTTTTTGACCACTAATGACAGTGCCTCGGAATGTAAGTTTTCTGCTAATAACATAGCCAGTTAACCTTCACTTTCCTATTGAGTTGACAGCTATGGTTGATATAATCTCATCTACTGACAGAATCAACAAGATCTATGACCGAGCAAGGTGGCGCAGTGGTTAGCACACTGGACTCGCATTCCGGAGGACGATGGTTCAAACCTGCGGCCGGCCAGCCTGCTTTAGGTTTTCTGTGATTTCCCTAAATCACTCCAGGCAAATGCCGGGATGGTTCCTTTGAAGGGGCACGGCAAGATCCTTCCCCATCCTTACCTAATCCGATGAGACCGATGACCTCGCTGTGTGGTCTCCTCCCCCAAACAACCCAACCCTACCCCCAAGATCTATGTCAATATCTGACCCTGCACTCAACATAAGCAGATGTTCCAATTCCAAATTAACTCCTACAATAGAAGAGTTCAAATAAAGTCAGTCATGGCATCTCATAAAAGATACAAACTTAACAATGATATGTCTTAATGCAGATGCAATTTTTGCTAGATGACATTCTGCCCTTTACCCTGGGTCTACACCAATACTATTGCCTTGCTCAAACACTATAACCAGAGTGCCTTCCTTGGCAATGTCTTCACGAAGTGATCCTGCGTCGCCTGGCACAGAGCAGCACTAGGTATAAAATAACTGATGTCCTGGTGTCTTGATCCTAGTTCATCCTGCAAAAGTGGGCTTAGACTTCTTGTGTGAGAATTACCTAACAACAAAAGTTGCTTTGTCCTTACTGACTTTCCTACATTCTTAAGTTTTAATATGTTGCTGAAAGTCTAATGTGCCATTTCTAGACCTACATCTGCCTAAGGCTTCTCATTTGTAATTGAAGCAACATGTCAAATTTATTTTGCAAATTTATCAAAAAGCTGTCCGATGAAATTCTAAGCCCATTATTTCTCTTACTGTTACTGCTTATCATCTGTATTTACTCTTCTCCCTCCTTAAACTGCTCATCTCTTTGCTAGCCTTATCTAACACAGCCTGAAGTGCAGCAATTTTTTCCTCCTATTACAATATCTTCATGTCTCTATTGCATATTCTACAAAAACAAAGTAGTGCCACATTTACTCTAGCAATTCCTACACCGCTGCAGTTACACCAAAGGAAAAACTATAGCATCCACCACACTATGCCATAGAACCAACAATTCTACAGCAAATTAGGTACTTTTCTCTCATGATAAAATAATACTGTACTAAGAATAAGCCAGTAATATTATTGGTAAACGAGAAAACATGTTTACATAGTCTGACCTACATGCAACTACATGCAAAAAAATTGTGGAAAGTTTTTGAATTTACACAACATTTTGGAAATGTGAACGAAATAATGAAGAGGTACACAGTGCTTAAATAGCTAGAAAGTTAAAAGAATAAATGACATTCTAAGTTCGCCGAGACAAAAGTGTAAGCGAAAATATGACGACAACCTGACTTTATGATCTTTTCATATTTTCTAGAATCATGTGTAAAGAAAGATGAAACTATCAATAGCAAGCTTAAAAACAAACAAACAGGTATGTTTGTTTTGTACTCTGAGGCAAATTAACTCATATTACAATCCACATGACTTATCTTTACAAGAGCACAAAACTTGCATGTTTTGTCTGAAATTTTCTGTTACAGTGTTTATTGGTTCATTGTAAATGGACTATCACTTCAGTTAAAACATTGATTGCTTCTCTGTCAATTAACTTAGAAGAAAACCACACACTTTTCTGTAGAAGAAATAATGTAGTTTTGACCAAAAGAGAAAAACGCATGGAGAAAGAAATGTATAAAACAAAATGCTTGAAATTTGTAGGTGGGTGTACTGACTAGAATTTTGTTATAGATTTCACAAATATTTCTAAATATATAACTATAACTATTCTTCTGAGTGTAATTGCTGAGTTTAATTCTCAGAATGTTAGAAAATAAGTTTACAATGCACAGTTCCACTCCTTAATGCCACAAGAAAAAATATTCTGGAGCAGCTAAGAAGTTAAATGCAAAGTGATGATGCAAAAAATAAACAATACAGATTATGAAGTAACAGCTTTTTCATGAGATGAGAAAACATTTTATTTTTTAAGCGCAGATCAAAAACTAACAAGAATAAACAACTAGTAACCAAGCCGACTACGGCAAAGATAAATATCTATCAGCTGTAGCTTTCACCCGCTGTCTTTGGCGCAGTGGATAAATGACGTCGCCACATCAGCCCCCCTCCTTTTGAAACCGGGTGCACCAAGTATGTGGGGAAACTTGCACTTGATTTTTCTACCAGCTCTCGTGAAAACATCTGGTGCAGGTAATGGCTGCTCCTGTTCTGCACTTGCTGCTTCATTGTCCTCTTCTGAAACCGAGGGCTCGGTGAGACTATCTGCTGTTTCTTTGGCCTCCACGTTTGAGGGTGATTTTGCAGACTGAGGAAGGAGTGTACCCTCTTCGGTGTAAGCAGGTTTAAGCCGCTCAGTTGAAACTGTCTCTTCTTTACCATCCTTATCGATTTTGCAGCTGTGGCTTCCTCTTGTGATTACCCTGTATGGTCCAGAGTAAGGCGAAACAAACGGCGGGCGCACCGTATCATCCCTAAGCCACACGTGGGACGTTGCTTGCAGGTCTTTATGTAAAAACACTCTCCGGTCTCCATGTCTTACAAGGTTAGTGAGTTTGATGTTTCTCATTCTAACGCTGAGTTGTCTCACGAATTGTGTGCATAGCTCAGGGGCGAACGGCTGTGTAGACGCTGGAACGATAAATTCTCCAGGAACCCTCAATTGCTCGCCATAAACCAATTCTGCGGAAGAGCATTGTAAGTCCTCCTTCACGGCCGTTCTCAATCCGAGTAGGACCAGCGGTAGTGCTTCAGGCCATGAAGTGGAACTACACATTAATGCAGCTTTGAGCGTGTGGTGTAATCGTTCCACCATTCCATTACTAGATGGATGATAGCTTGTGGTGCGTAGATGGTTGCACCCGCACAGTAGTAAAAGTTCATTGAAAAGTTGGCTTTCAAACTGCCTTTCGCGATCTGTTGTTATGTTTTGCGGAACGCCAAACCTGGAGAACCATGAATGCAACAGTGCTTTTGCAACCGACTCCGCAGAAATGTCTTGTATTACAACTACTTCTGGCCACCTGGTAAAACGATCAATGATTGTGAGCAAATAGAGTTGTTCTGAAGAGCATGATAGCGGGCCCACAATGTCCACATGTATATGTGTAAATCTTGCAGATGGCGTCGGGAAGTCAGCAATAGGTGCAAAGACATGTCTGCTGATTTTATTACGCTGGCATGTTAGGCTTGCACGCGCCCATGCACGACAATCTTTTTGTATTCCAGGCCACACTACTTTGGAGGAAACTAACTTGGCTGTAGCTCGTACTCCTGGATGTGATAGGTTATGTAGTGCATTATAAATCTCGCGACGATATTGTTCTGGTATGTAAGGTCGCTCCTTTCCTTTTGCTACATCACACCAAATTCCATCTGGAACATTTGGGACAGACACACGTCTGAGCTGCAGCGCAGCTCTCTGTTCCTCTATTAGACGGCGCAACAAAGGATCTTCTCGTTGTTTAGACGCTAACTCGGTCCAACGAAATGAATTTAAACTGGCACAATTCATAGACAGGCAATCTGCGACCAGGTTGTCTTTTCCTGAAATGTGACGCACGTCAGTTGTGAACTGTGCAATGTACTCGACTTGCCTGCACTGACGTGGTGAATTGAGCTCTGTGTTTCGTTGAAATATAGCTACTAACGGCTTGTGATCGATAAAAATTGCAAAGTGTCTCCCTTCGACAGACGTGCGAAAATGCTTTATGGCTAAGTAAATAGCAAGCAACTCACGGTCAATAGCACTCCATTTTTGCTGCTGTCGAGTCAGAATTTTAGAGAAAAATGCGAGTGGCTGCCATCTGCCATCAACTTCTTGCTATAGCGCTGCACCCACTGCTGTTTGGCTCGCATCAACCATGAGCGCTAAAGGAGCGCTCAATCTTGGATGTTCCAGTAGTGTTGCCCGAGAAAGACATTTCTTTAAGTTATGGAAAGCTGCTTCAGCATCTGGACTCCATGGGATTTCACGATTTCCTGTTGTATTTTTACCTGCAAGTAACGTTGTCAGTGGCTCTTGGGCGGCTGCTTATTTAGGTAAGTGATGTCTGTAATAGTTGAGCATGCCTAAAAATCTGCGAAGTCCTTTGTAAGTTGTGAGAAGGGGCATCTGTTGTACTGCTTCAACCCGTTCAGGCAAAGGTGACAGGCCTGCTGCTGAAACCAAATATCCCAGGAACTTAACCTCGCTTTTCCCAACGTGCACTTTGTTTCGCTAATAATTATGCCATACTCTGTCAGACGGCGGAAAAGCTGCCGCAGATGTTCGACATGCTGATATACAGAACCAGAGAATACTAAAATGTCGTCCATATAACAAAATACGAGTGGTAATTCTCGAAGCACCTCATGCATGAATCTTTGCCATGTTTGGGCAGCGTTTCTGAGGCCAAATGGCATAAAATTGTGCTCAAACAAACCGTGATCCTTGGTCGAACAGACTGTAGTCTTCAATCTTGATTTCACTGCCCCATGCTTTTGTCTCTGAATTCATTATTCTCGTCGGTATATATATTTTCTTTATGCTTCTGCTACGATTTTTCGGGGTCACCACTATGGTAGCCTTTATATTTTATGAAGTAACAGCTTTTTCATGAGATGAGAAAACATTTTATTTTTTAAGCTCAGATCAAAAACTAACAAGAATAAACAATTCATAACCAAGCCGACTACGGCAAAGATAAATATCTATCAGGTGCAGCTTTCACCCGCTGTTTTTGGCGCAGTCGATAAATGGCGTCGCCACCCTGTAAGTCCATCACATATACTCATGCTTAGCTGGGGTTCTCTTTGGAAATCAGCACAACTAGACTTGAGTCTGGACACAATAGTAGTGCTGAACTACAGTATGAGTTTTGGAATGAGTGGTCCATGATCGCATTGATGGGAGAGTTGAAGGGTTTCAGTCATATATAAAGGATATAAGTCGATATAAAGGACAAACACATAAAATCGCATTTAGTTCCATAAAGATTGACTTTTAATGAAGTTTTATATTCTCGATACCACTAATTATCTCAAGAGTTCGAAAGACAGTCAATTATTATGGAAATATCGAATTTAGTGTATTTATTGATGCTTTTCATCAAGCTCCATATATATAAAGGCTGTATACAGATTTTTGATTGGTTTTGGGAGGAATATTACACATTCTGCGAGTATGAGCGATGTATTCAAGATATTGAACATATGACAATTAATTTCAGGGAACTAACAGTCATTAATTAATACTTCTGTTTCTTTATGTTTCTTATTTGCACACTGTATGTTTTGTTGTGAAATTCTTAGTTTAGGAGCATTTATCTCTGTGACTTCATTTACTATTTGACTTACTTCTATATATATTCATCAGGATACACTGGTGTCTCGATTAAAGCAAAAAACTGCTATTTCCACATTCATTGTCTAATTCACTATATAATTATACAAACTGTCGACAGGTGTCCATACTATCTTGTGCTGGATGGAAGATGGCATCCCACTCAACGGGCAATCACGCTAACGATGACGTCATGGCACCTATCGAACAAGGTAGTGTTTTCCAGGTACACCCACATCCACAATCGCTGTGTACAGTCAGACGGTGCTGTATGCCACAGAGCAGACGGCTGCCACACTCTCTGCAGTGAGGGTCCACTGGAAGAATAGAAGTGGGACACTCGCAAACTCATGTGGCCCGATGACTTAATGTTAATTGTTCTGTTGTTTCTCAAATGTGGGGACAGTTTATAGAGACCGAAACTGTATCCTGAAGACTAGAGCAGGGCCGACCACGCGTAACATTAGAAACAAAGGACCGTTATCTGTTTGTAAGGGGACGATCGCACCACCTTAGCGCTGCCTCTGGCCTCGCAGCATCCAATGGACTTGTATCATGGCAAACGGCGTACAGAATGTCTTCAGCAGAGTGGCCTTTATCGTCGGAAACTGTTGTATGTGTAGCTCTGATGCGTCTCCAGAGAAGGAAACGTCTAGAGTGGAGTCATCAACATGCCACCTGGACGATCGAACAGTGGGCCAATGTTCTTCTTACAGATGAGTCCCGATTTGATCTGGAGAGTAATTGTAGGCGGATTCGCATGTGGAGGGAACATGGAACACAATTTCGGGACCGAGACATTGTGGAAAGAGACCGATATCGAGAAGGACCACTAACGGTGTGGGCAGGAATTATGTTGACCACTCTTCATGAAACTGTACAGGTGAATTGACAAGATTTAACTGTTGTCAAGTATCGTGTCGTGACGAGATGTTGGGACCTCACATGCGGTTGTTGCGGAATGCTGTGTATCCAGACATCGTACTGATGGACGGTGATGCCTCAACTCATAGAGCACAGGTGCTTGATGTTTTCTCCAAAACAGAAGATATTGCACATATGGCATTGCCTGCCCACTCTTCCGATTCGAATCCCGTAAAGCACGTCTGGGATGCATCACGTCAGCATTCACCAACCACTCTCCAAGACTGCGAGTGGCTCTGCAGGAGGAATGAGCGTTACTGCCTCAATATGAGATTGGTAACATAATTCACAGCATGCCCCATCGTTGTCAGGCCTGTATTACTGCATGAGGTGGTCACAACCTACTGAGCACATTAACCAGTTTTCGGAATGTTTGTGCAAATCCGTTAAGTTGGAAAAAAAGGAGGACACTTTTGTCTACCATTTTGCATGTTGCAGTTGTTTACATTTTGCATTCTTTCGTTGTTTCTACATTACTATCATCTGCTTATACTGTTTCGAGGCAAAATAAACGCAGCCTTGCAAAATTTCCGTTTGTTGTTTTAATTTTGGACTTCAGTGTATTTAGACTCCTTGGTTATTGTACTTCTACTTGTCACCTCTTTAGGTGCATGTTTCCTTTCCTCTGCTGGTTTTGTTGCTTCATCTACTGGTAATGGAATATCGAGTGCATCCTCAGTAGATGATGATGTGTCTGTAGCTGTTTTTTTTCTGGTGTGTACTCAGTTGTTTCTCCAGATGTCCCTAATATAGATGATAATGTGTCAGCTGCAGGATTTTGAAGGTGATATTCCTCATTTGAAACCAATGACGAGTCTGTGTCAGTGATGGTGCTGTTGCCAATACTGTCCTTGGTGTAGCTGCTTTCACTGTTGTAACTACATTTGCAATTTGTTTCGCTGTCAATTGCTTCCCCAATCAGTCAAAATGTAAGGTGTTGGCAATATGTGTCTGTGACCAATACAGCCAATGCCTACAATGTGGATGGTTCTAAAATGGCTAAATGCCTGAGAAACGTTTATTACCCACTATGATTTATTTGCTTACACATAACCATTGTCATAACGCTTACTCATGTAGTATATTGCCTACTATGACATTTGTGTGCATGAGATGAGTCGTATAAATTATATTTTCAGGTATTATCTGGCCATTTGAGATTCATTTTTATATACATCTTTTTCCCCACTATTAAAACAAACAAATCCAAACTCCCACAGCAGATTTTCCTAGCTTGCCTACGTCTTGCAAGGGGGCATTTGGTTTCACAATAATGGTTGCCTACAGCTGTGTTGACTGATTAGTAACTTCAACTACTCCACATCCATGAATATCTGATAACACAAATATTTTACTTACAGACATTATTTGCAATTTAGGCACAGCACTGTTTCTAATGTTTTTCTGTCTATCAACTGATATTTTTTTTACCACTGTGCACATGGATTCTGTTGAGATGTGAAACCAAAACACATTCCCATCTTTGTGTTATCACTGTATGATACAATGTCTTAATATCTCTTGAGTTGCTTGCTTTCATAGTACTTATATTTTGAAGTATGAATCTCATCTAAAAGCACTATAATAAGTTTTTCTTTGCGGTCCCTTTCCATCAGTTTTGGCAGAGCTCATCACGTTTGGTGCAAAGTCACATTTTTCGTTTTAGGCTTATGTTATAACAGTTGAAGTGATAGGCCATTCTACAATTTAGGCACGTTACACTCTTGATGCAAAAACAGGAATTTGTGTTCCGTATTTTCTGTGGTTGGTCATATAATGATGTACTTCAGTAATGAGTATCTATGTGTTTCTTCTATCGCCTTTTCCAGCTGTAGTGCTACTTGTGTCTGCTACTTTTTTGAAAACATAACATGTTATGCACACATTTTCACAGTATATGCCATTATGTTAGCAAGATAAACACTTTTTTCTGTTTTTAATACTTTTTTCGGGATTTTTACATTTCTGAACTATATTAGGCGCCATCTTACCTTTTTGTTGTACTATTTGTCTAGGCCCCATTTTATTCTATCTTGTTATGTTCCAGAGTACTCCTGGCTTTCTGTAGAGCATTTAATTATTTTTTTCCATTAGTTCAAATTTTCTCCATTGCACCAGTTTCCACTCACCTTTTCCAGGATCTAGCTTGTGCAGCTCTTTCTGCGGGTCACTTATTCTGTCACAAAACTTTGCAAATACGAAATGTCTTAGATGATCTTCATTTGTGTTTCGTAGGTGTACACCATCTGATTTTATCACTGAAACGTCATTCATATGGGCCCTCGAAATTACAGCATTTGATTGTCAAGGCTTTTTTTATCTTGAACTTTGCAATATGTAATCCAGTATATATATATATATATATATATATATATATATATATATATATATATATATATATATATATATCTGTGTGTGTGTGTGTGTGTGTGTGTGTGTGTGTACTGACTATCATACATAGTGAGGAGGCAGCAGGTATTTTTAGCTATCTGAATAGGGCTTTGCATTGTGTGTAGTGAAATGAGTTACAATTTGGGCAGTACTGTTCTGTAATGAAAAGATGCTGGGGTTGGACAGAAATATGGCAACACCAAAAATACAACACATTACTATGCCTAGTGTAGTACAGGAAAGGTTTTCAAGGGATTCTTATACCTATCTTCCTGAAAAGTAGTGGCAATTTCAGGTAATGATAATGGAGGTTGACAGCATTATATACTCTTCTCTTAAAAGTGGATTACAAATACTGAATAATATTGAGATCCGGTTAATACTAAGAGAAGTTATTTAAAAAAATCAAGGAGTGTGCACATTATGTCAGAAATCAGTAAATCCAACAACATACATAAGGCTGTAGGGAATGTAGTGAAACGAGAGACAGGACAACCAGCCACAAAACATGACAGCATCACTACTGAACAGAATGAATGGGGAATAAATGATGAGTCACAGGCAGGAAATATATTTAGTATCACTTCTTATAGTAGAAGGCGTAAGGACAAATAGTTCAAGAGAAAAATAACAGCAGTATATTGGAAAAGTAACCCTCATGAAATTCAGTCATACGGATGTATCAGAAACTTCCTGTTCTGAAATTAAGAAAATTATACATTCTCTCAAAAATAAAAGCTCATCTAGTTTTGATGATGTTTCCAACAGAGTACCAAAATTTGCTCCCATTTAACAAGCCCTGTCTTACCTGAAATATATATGTATAACTAAGGCAAGACATTTTTCCAGAGAGTCTGCATTGAATGATATTATTTTCTTGTTCTTTTCTATATATAAGCTATATGTAAACTGAATGGGTTATAGACCCCACCAAAGGTAAATTAACGAGTTGCTTTGTAGCAAGGATAATGTTTTGATGCACTGTTAACTATCTGTAAGAAACAAAATAAGAAATACGCTCTTCAGTTTATTAATTCCTGTATCTTCACCCATTTTTATCGATAAGTGGTAGTACACGGACATATGCTTGTATCCATCGTACCAGTATTGTTAAGATATGTGTATTTCACCTGTACATTAAAAGCATTATAAAAGATTTAGAAAAGCAAAATTTACACGCACATTTAAGAAATCCACTCCTATCTGTTCATCATTTCACTCGCCGCCGAGATCCTGCGTCAAGAGGTGCAGAGCAGGCAAGAAGAACTTACGTGATATTGGGAGGAGCGAACCTACATTGACATTGTCACAATCAGCTCTAAGCACAATGGCATTAACGTGATACAGTACGTAATGCAAATTATGAACATTGATCTTGAGTGTATTGATATTGAAGATCTGTTGATAATGATATCAGTTAAAGTATCAACCAGGATTGTATACAAATTCATAAACTACCTTCAAATTTCTTTGAACTATTCTTTGCGATTAATTTTTCCAATTATTCAAGCAATTATTAATCTGTTTGCATCCCTCCACATATACTTATTCAAGACTAAAATATGCCATTGTCAAAACCCCCATAAAAAGGTATAGGAAAGATCTCAATAACCACTGACCAGTTTCACTACTGACATCATTTTCCAAAATTTTGAGAAGATAAAGTATTCTAGAACAGAGCAACAATAATACCCTCACCAAATCACAGTTTTATCTACTGAGAATGCAATTTACATGTTCATTCACCAAATTTTATAAGCATTAAATAATAAAATTGCACCATTAGGTATTTTCTGCAAACCTATTTAAGGCATTTGTGAATCACAATGTTCTAAATAAATCGAAGTTTTATGGAAGTGATGGCATACTCAAACAGTGGATAATGTTATGCATAACCAAAATAATTCAGGAAGTTGTACTTCATAATTCAACCAATGTAGTCCAGAGACTTTATACTGAAGGGGGAGGAATCACATATGGGGTTTCGAAAGGCTCAATATTAGGTCCACTATTGTTCTTTGAATATATAAATGATCTTCCATCTAACATGCAAGAAGCAGAATTAGTTCTTCTTGCAGATAATATTGTTATTGTAATCAGTTGAAACATTCATACATAAAGAGAAGAAACAGTAAAAATCCCTTTAAAATTATCATTGACTTGTTTTCTGTGAATGCTCTCATCTTCAACTTTGAAAAGACACACTGTACTCAATTCTGTAGATGTAGGGTACTGCCAATGATAAGTGTGACCCATAGTGAGACAACAATAAGTAGAGTAGAACCTTCAAAATTTTAAGGTGTTCACACTGAAGAGAATTTAAACTGGGAAAAACACATCATGGAAGTTCTACAATGAATTAGTTCAGCTACATTTGCACTTAGAATCAATGCAAATCTTGGGAGAGACAAATCAGTAAGTTGATATAATTTGCATATTTTCATTCAATAATGTCATATGGAATAATGTTCTGGGGTAACTAATCTTTAAGAAAGAAAGTCTTTAGTGCTCAAAAACGTGCTGTAAGAGTAATATGTGGTACACACTCACAATAATCTTGTAGACATATTTTTAAAGATGTGGGCACTCTCACTACTGCTTCACAGTACTTTTATTCCCACATGAAATTTGTTGTAAATAATCCACTGCAGTTCGAAGGAGATATTGATGTACATAATTACAATACCAGAAGAAAAAATGACTTTCATTACTCCGCAGAAAGGCTGTGTCTAGCCCAAAAAGGGGTGCATAATGCTGCAACAAAGATTTTTGATGGCTTAGGGGTGGACAATGCTGCAACAAAACTTTTTGATAAGTTACTCAGAGATATAAAACATATGACATATTTAAAAAATCTGAAACCAAACTAAAAAAGTTTCTCCTTGACAACTGCTGTATTGTGTAAAAGGTGGTGGGAAGGAGTTACTAACTTACATGTGTAGATATTATTTAAAAAACCTAATAAATGTTCAGCATGCAGCCATATTTAAGAATTATGCTGAGAGATGTATGTAAAATGACTTGTTCCACATCATTACGATTTATCGAGCAAATGATCCATGGAACATGAAACTTGTCAACTAACTATCAGGTGTTCAGGGGTGACCAGGAGAGCTGCGAAAATTCATCTTCATACTCAAAAAGCAACTCCTGAGTGATGCAAGCTGTTTGAGCAGGGGCCCTGTCTTCTTGGAACGCAGTATACCATTGGGGAACAAGCATTCTACCATTGGATGAACATTATCAGCCAAAATGGTCACATAACTCTTTACAGTAATGTCACCTTGCAGAGTACACATGGGGTCCTTGGAATATCATAATATGGCTGCACAAAACACGGACGAACGCACGCTGTCTTTTAATCTTGGGATGTAAACTGGTATAGCAGTTGTAAATAATGTGAGCCAAGTCTCGTCTGACCAAATAATTTCCTTCCGATGCTCCACATGCAAGGTTTTATGGCTTCAGCACCACGTTTTCCCGTTATAGGCATTTGCATCACTGATGATTGATTTTGGAATTGCAGCTGTCCCTGTAATTCTCTGCTTATGGAGCTCCCTTCATGTTGTTTTGCTGCTGACAGGAATCGCGAGTGTGACATTCAGATCTGCGATGACTTTTGGATGTGCATACTTTCAGTTTTCGTCACAATCCTCTTCAATAACTGTCTGTCACGATAACTTACACACACTTTCGTCCACATTGTGACGTAGCTGAGGATGTTTTCCGCTTTGCTCATTGGTGGTAAAAATCTTAGATACGGTGCCTCCTGAAATACTAAACACTTTGGTTCCCTTAGTTACAGAAGCACCCACCAAGCAAGCAACAACAATTTGCTCGCTTTCGAATTCACTTAGCTCCGAAATACGCCTTCACAGCTACAAGGAACACTGTTCTCATCATGAGTGACACTTCCTACATATTGAGAACATTCCATGGGTGCTATTCGTGATCACATACAACCTGCAGCCTTGGATAGCGTCTGCATTTAGGTTCAAGCAGGCATTTCTCAGGCTGTTTCCATATTTTTCTCCAGCCCATGTCAGAGTGAAACGGCGGTACTCCAAAATATTAATCCATATATTGCAAAGGACCGGAAATAGCAAGCGTTTTATGGAGCAAACGTTTGAAATAATTCTTACGAGGGAACCTCCCCTTTGCACCCCCCTCAGGTTTAGTTATAATTTGGCACAGTGGATAGGCCTTGAAAAACTGAACACAGGTCAGTCGAGAAAACAGGAAGAAGTTATGTGGAACTATGAAAAGATAAACAAAATATACAAACTGAGTAGTCCATGGGCAACATAGGCAACATCAAGGAGAGTGCGGGAATAGAAGCGCCGTGGTCCTGTGGTTAGCGTGAGCAGCTGCGTAGCGAGAGGTCCTTCGTTCAAATCTACCCTCGAGCAAGAAGTTTATTTACTTGATTTTGCAAGTTATGAACTGTCCGTTCGTTCATTGACGTCTCTGTTCACTGTAATAAGTTTAGTGTCTGTGTTTTGCGACCGCACCGCAAAACCGTGCGATTAGTGGACGAAAGGACGTGCCTCTCCAATAGGAACCGAAAACATTTGATCCAGGAAAACACGTCTGATATATTCTACACGACACTGGTGACGGCATGTGCGTCACACGACAGGAATATGTTGTCGACCCAGCTAACTTGCACACTTGGCGAATGGGTAAAAGCCGGCCGCGGTGGTCTCGCGGTTCTAGGCGCGCAGTCCGGAACCGTGCGACTTCTACGGTCGCAGGTTCGAATCCTGCCTCGGGCATGGATGTGTGTGATGTCCTTAGGTTAGTTAGGTTTAAGTAGTTCTAAGTTCTAGGGGACTAATGACCACAGTAGTTGAGTCCCATAGTGCTCAGAGCCATTTGAACCATTTGAATGGGTAAAAAGATTCTTCTACCTTGCGCGATTTAGGTTTTCTTGTGGATGTGATAATCGCTCCCAAAAAATTGATGAAAACTTAAGAGTGTGTCACATAAACTGCAAGAAATGAATGCAAGTTTCACAGTCGCACAGTTTTCTCTGTGCTCTATCAAAACATATGTTTTTAACGTTTTCAAATTTTTCCGTGTGTAGACCGTCAAATCCTGCATATGTCCAAGCAAATCTGAACATGTCCTGGAATTTAGGAGAGCGAAATTGATTATGTGTGAGTGCCTGAACTCTGATAACTGTCTGAAAATAAAAATTTGAACTTTTCACTGGAGGGAAGACTCTTCTGCTCACATCAGTCTCGATGTTGCGTATGTTGCCCAAGGACTACTCAGTTTGTATATTTTGCTTATTTTTTCATAGTTCCACACAATTTCTTCCTGTTTTGTCGATCGGTCTGTGTTCAGTTTTTCAAGGGCTATCCACTGTGCCAAATAATAACTAAATCTGAGGGGGGTGCGATGGGGAGGTTCCCTTGTTAGAGGAAAACAAAATACTGGTCTTTAAGAATTAAGTTTTCATCAACGTGAATTCGCAATGGCTTTGTATATTGTACTCTTCCTAGAGTTTATCATCCATCATTATACACTCCTGGAAATTGAAATAAGAACACCGTGAATTCATTGTCCCAGGAAGAGGAAACTTTATTGACACATTCCTGGGGTCAGATACATCACATGATCACACTTACACAACCACAGGCACATAGACACAGGCAACAGAGCATGCACAATGTCGGCACTAGTACAGTGTATATCTACCTTTCGCAGCAATGCAGGCTGCTATTCTCCCATGGAGACGATCGTAGAGATGCTGGATGTAGTCCTGAAGAACGGCTTGCCATGCCATTTCCACCTGGCGCCTCAGTTGGACCAGCGTTCGTGCTGGACGTGCAGACCACGTGAGACGACGCTTCATCCAGTCCCAAACATGCTCAATGGGGGACAGATCCGGAGATCTTGCTGGCCAGGATAGTTGACTTACACCTTCTAGAGCACGTTGGGTGGCACGGGATACATGCGGACGTGCATTGTCCTGTTGGAACAGCAAGTTCCCTTGCCGGTCTAGGAATGGTAGAACGATGGGTTCGATGACGGTTTGGATGTACCGTGCACTATTCAGTGTCCCCTCGACGATCACCAGAGGTGTACGGCCAGTGTAGGAGATCGCTCCCCACACCACGATGCCGGGTGTTGGCCCTGTGTGCCTCAGTCGTATGCAGTTCTGATTGTGGCGCTCACCTGCACGACGCCAAACACGCATACGACCATCATTGGCACCAAGGCAGAAGCGACTCTCATCGCTGAAGACGACACGTTTCCATTCATCCCTCCATTCACGCCTGTCGCGACACCACCGGAGGCGGGCTGCACGATGTTGGGGCGTGAGCGGAAGACGGCCTAACGGTGTGCGGGACCGCAGCCCAGCTACATGGAGACGGTTGCGAATGGTCCTCGCCGATACCCCAGGAGCAACAGTGTCCCTAATTTGCTGGGAAGTGGTGGTGCAGTCCCCTACGGCACTGCGTAGGATCCTACGGTCTTGGCGTGCATCCGTGCGTCGCTGCGGTCCTGTCCCAGATCGACGGGCACGTGCACCTTCCGCCGACCACTGGCGACAACATCGATGTACTGTGGAGACCTCACGCCCCACGTGTTGAGCAATTCGGCGGTACGTCCACCCGGCCTCCCACATGCCCACTATACGCCCTCGCTCAAAGTCCGTCAACTGCACATATGGTTCACGTCCACGCTGTCGCGGCATGCTACCAGTGTTAAAGACTGCGATGGAGCTCCGTATGCCACGGCAAACTGGCTGACACTGATGGCGGCGGTGCACAAATGCTACGCAGATAGCGCCATTCGACGGCCAACACCACGGTTCCTGGTGTGTCCACTGTGCCGTGCGTGTGATCATTGCTTGTACAGCCCTCTCGCAGTGCCCGGAGCAAGTATGGTGGGTCTGACACACCGGTGTCAATGTGTTCTTTTTTCCATTTCCAGGAGTGTATTTACATTTAGACTTATATTTTGACTTATTTCAAAAACGCGTGTAATTTCTTTTACTTATTTTTAGTGTCAACCTTTGAGTATTGAACTATTGGAAACTGTGTCTTCCGTGGGTAAGTGTTCAACTGACTGAGCTAGTCAAGTAGGACAACGACTTGCCCTCGCAGTTTTATTTCCTCCACTACCTCTTCTAACTTCCAGACTTCATAGAAATTCTCCTGCATAAATTGCAGGACTAGCACTCCTACAAGAAGAAATACAGTCGAGAAATGTCTTAGCCACATCCGAGAGGATTCTTTTCAGAATGAATTTTCACACAACAATGGAGTTTGTGCTGTTTTGAAACTTTCTGATAGATTAAAAGGGGACTCAAAACTGGTAGTTTTGTCTTTTGTGGTAAAAAGTACTTAACCGACTGAGCTATTCAAGCACGAATCTCAGCGCACCCTGACAGCTTTGCTTCCGCCAGTACTTCTCCTACTGTCCAGTGTCCACATTTCATATACATTCTCGTATGACTTGCATTTCACGATGTTGATTCTGTAGCATAGCTGAAAGCAAGGGGCAACTACAACTATTTACTGCTGTAAATCCTTTGCCCAAGAACTGTGAGTCTAACCTCCTTACGTCTTCTTAAGCTCAACATCTCATTAATTGTGGTGAGGCACTGACTCAGCTTTTTCAGAGAGTCAAAGTGGACACTGTGAAGCATTCTTCAGAATGGCAGAAGTATTGTCAAGGTTCTAACGCCAGCCGAAAACGTGTATTTCAGATAAATTTAAACTTCCCTGCAAATATTTGTGAAAACGCTGTACATAACATATCAAAATTTACATCACAGTGTGATAATCAACTAAAAAATATACATTTTCTTTTTCTGTTAATATCGTGTTCTTATATAATTTTGTAAATGATGAATGGGTGAATTGACGAATATCTATCTCCTGTTGTTGTTGTCGTCTTCAGTCCTGAGACTGGTTTGATGCAGCTCTCTATGCTGCTCGGTGCTGTGCAAGCTTCTTCATCTCCCAGTACGTACTGCAACCTACATCCTTCTGAATCTGCTTAGTGTATTCATCTCTTGGTCTCCCTCTACAATTTTTACCCTCCACGCTGCCCTCCAATGATACATTTGTGTTCCCTTGATGTCTCTAAACATGTCCTACCAACCGATCCCTTCTTCTAGTCAAGTTGTGCCACAAACTTCTCTTCTCCCCAATCCTATTCAATACCTCCTCATTAGTTACGTGATCTATCCACCTTATCTTCAGTATTCTTCTGTAGCACCACATTTCGAAAGCTTCTATTCTCTTCTTGTCCAAACTAGATATCGTCCATGTTTCACTTCTATACATGGCTACACTCTATACAAATACTTTCAGAAACGACTTCCTGATACATAAATCTACACTCGATGTTAACAAATTTCTCTTCTTCAGGAAACGCTTTCCTTGCCATTGCCAGTCTACATTTTATATCCTCTCTACTTCGACCATCATCAGTTATTTTACTTCCTAAATAGCAAAACTGCTTTACTACTTCAAGTTTCTCATTTCCTAATCTAATACCCTCAGCATCACCCGACTTAATTCGACTACAGTCCATTATCCTCGTTTTGCTTTTGTTGATGTTCATCTTATGTCCTCCTTTCAAGACACTATCCATTCCGTTCAACTGCTCTTCCAAGGCCTTTGCTGTCTCTGACAGAATTACAATGTCATCGGCGAACCTGAGAGTTTTTATTTCTTCTCCATGGATTATAATACCTACTCCGAATTTTTCTTTTGTTTCCTTTACTGCTTGCTCAATATACAGGTTGAATAACATCGGGGAGAGGCTACAACCCTGTCTCACTCCTTTCCCAACCACTGCTTCCCTTTCATGCCCCTCGACTCTTATGACTGCCATCTGGTTTCTGTACAAATTGTAAATAGCCTTTCACTCCCTGTATTTTACCCCTGCCACCTTCAGAATTTGAAAGAGAGTATTCCAGTCAACATTGTCTAAAGCTTTCTCCAAGTCTACAAATGCTAGAAATGTAGGTTTGCCTTTTCTTAATCTTTCTTCTAAGATAAGTCGTAAGGTCAGTATTGCCTCACGTGTTCCAACATTTCTATGGAATCCAAACTGATCCTCCCCGAGGTCCGCATCTACAAGTTTTTCCATTCGTCTGTAAAGAATTTGCGTTAGTATTTTGCAGCTGTGACTTATTAAACTAATAGTTCGGTAATTTTCACATCTGTCAGCACCTGCTTTCTTTGGGATTGGAATTATTGTATTCTTCTTGAGGTCTGAGGGTATTTCGCCTGTCTCATACATCTTGCTCACCTGCTGGTAGAGTTTTGTCATGATTGGGTCTCCAAAGGCCGTCAGTAGTTCTAATGGAATGTTGTCTACTCCTGGGGCCTTATTTCGACTCAGGTCTTTCAGTGCTCTGTCAAACTCTTCATGCAGTATGTTATCTCCCATTTCGTCTTCATCTACATCCTCTTCCCTTTCCATAATATTGTCCTCAAGTACTTCGCCCTTGTATAAACCCTCTATATACTTCTTCCACCTTTTTGCCTTCCCCTCTTTGCTTAGAACTGGGTTGTCATTTGAGCTCTCGATATTCGTACAAGTGGTTCTCCTATCTCCAAAGGTCTCTTTAATTTTCCTGTAGGCAGTATCTATCTTACCCCTAGTGAGATAAGCTTCTACATCCTTACATTTGTCCTCTAGCCATCCCTGCTTAGCCATTTTGCACTTCCTGTCGATCTCATTTTTGAGGCGTTTGTATTCCTTTTTGCCTGCTTCATTTACTGCATTTTTATATTTTCTCCTTTCATCAATTAAATTCAATATTTCTTCTGTTACCCAAGGATTTCTAGCAGCCCTCGTCTTTTTAGCTACTTTATCCTCTGCTGCGTTCACTACTTCATCCCTCAGAGCTACCCATTCTTCTTCTACTGTATTTCTTTCCCCCATTCCTGTCAATTGTTCCCTTATGCTCTCCTTGAAACTCTGTACAACCTCTGGTTTTTTCAGCTTATTGACGCGCATTTCCTCTGTGTGCTTTAATTCACTTTGGAATAGGAAAGGGGTAAGTGACAGTACGTAGTATACAAAGAATACACACTGTAAAGCGGCTTGTGGAGTTCAAATGTAAATGTAGATAGATATTCGTCTGAGTAAAATATTCTTGTGGTAAAGCAGTATCTCATTTGGATCTGGTGCTGTCAACTCAGAGGATGTCAACCTGGCTTTCTATTTAGTGATTTGACAAGTTAACTCCCTTAATAATTAGGAATTTTAAAAGGGAAATGGGTAGGTAAAATTTAGATGAAACGGTAGCTACTGAAATGTGGTGGTAGGAAGAACAAGCAAGATTTCTTGTCGGTTGAGTACAAGGTTATCAACACACAATTGGATTGGAGAAATATGGAAATAGGTTTAATAGTGAATGGAAAACAGATACGTGGGTAAATGTACTCCTGAAAAAAAGTTGTATGTGTGGAAGAGACCTTGTGACATGATGCATACAGTGAAGCCACAATGGCTGTCCAGTCCAGTCTCCATCGCAAAGAAAGGGAGCAGAGCAGAATTAATTTCATAATTCCAATCACAGATAAAAGTTGCTTGCAAAGTTTCGACTCCTTTGCTAGTAATCACGTACCTAATTGCTAATTAATTAAAACGTTGCTAACTAAATCAATTATTTTCTGTAATAGAATTAATATTCTCTGGCCAATGACCCAATAGATGGCTTGCCTGCATGGAGCGCCATTTATTGGCATGGTGAAGTAAATTTCACATTCATCATATAATTAATTTAGAAAATACAGAAGATGGCGAAAATCCATGAAGTCCAGGCCTGTTATGTTCGAATTTACGGTGCAGTCACTGTGTTGTGGAGGGAGACGAATTCCTCTTGTGTTAGCGTACTCGTGCTAAGACAGGTCTCCGAACTTGTGAACCAAGAGACCTTGCCACACCAACAGCCAGAAGCAGCAGCAACCCTTCCACCTCCATTGCGGTTGATCAGTGTATGAATAACGTTGTTTTGGCTGCCTTTGTCGTTCGTTATATTGTTGCTCTTTCAGTTGTGTTTCTTCCACCCTGTTTGCCTGTGGTAACCTTTTAGTTGTATGTGGATGCACACTAAGATGTAGCACCCAAGTTTACAGGAGCATGCAGAGAAGCTGAGCTGTTGCAGAAACATCTCTGCCTGCTGATGTCAGAGAACCATTGGCTGTGAGTACTGTTTGGCTGGAGCTATCTGTGGCCAAGAAAAAGGTGAAAAATGTCAGCTAGTGTGGAGTCTCAGCAAGTAGTTTGCCTGGGAATAAAGACTCGAACACACTAAGTACCGGACTGCATGACTGCTGAACGATAAGGGCAGTACCGAATTACATGCAACGAGAGTAGGCTGTCTATCTGTTTCCCTATCTCGCTGCCATGTATGGAGTATGGCACCGTGGTGGATGCTAGGTATGTCACACTTCAATAAGGATGGATGCGGAAATGGTAGGATAATAGTACAATGTTTCTCAGCTGTGCTTGAAAGTGAATAAATGACCACCACGCCAGTGATTGCTGGAGTTGAAGTTACCATCTGTTAACAGTGCTTAACCACGCGTTCTATTCTGACAGAGGCTATTTGGTATGTTTTGCACTTTACTACTTTAGGATGGTACAGAAGTGTGACACGTTCGTTAAGTGTGGCTCCTCAGTGTTTGAGAGACATTGTTGGGGAGATATTATCTAGATCAGTATTTAGGCGATGTTGCTTGGTAGACACTGCGGTTGATCAGTATATGGACATCTCTGTTTTGGCTGCCATTGTCGTTCGTTATAGCGTTGCTCTTTCAGTTGTATTTCTTCCATCCTGTTTGTGTCGTTCACTGGGTTGAGTTAATGTTATCTCATCATGTTAGGTTGTGAGCTTGTTAAACTGTGTATGTTAGTGCATTGGTCTTTAGTATAAGCGAGGGCTTGTTTTGAATGCCAAGATTTTTTCTCGTTCGTCTCTTGTTTTAAAATTAGAGTTTAGTTTGTCCTATTGTTTGCTTCACATACTTGTAACCATGTGACTGTTAAATGATACAGAGTACTGTGATGCTTTTTGTGAGGTTAAGTTATGAAGCTTACCACTATCTGATTGCTTTTAAGCTTTTAGATATTTACTATGCTGGTGGCGCTACGATTGTGTAATAGATGGTTCTATATATGTGACAGCTATTGATCTAAGGTGGCTTAACTGCTTAAAGTTCTATGCGACAGTAGATTCAAGAACATGTGAGGTGTGCCAAACAAATTTATCGACATTTGTCATGTATGTTTTTAGAGAGCTTTGTGTCAAAGGTTTATTTAAAAGAAATTGCTAACTTCTTGTAAATGTCTTTCATTATTCACAGAGAACCCAGAGGCTTCCAAATTGCTGTTGCTGTAATTTTAAATATCTTTCATAATATTCTTTGTATTGAAACTGGTCATCAGTATTGATTGTTTTTATAACTTTTTGTGGACGATTATGCCTTATTAGTATACAGGTCGATCAAAAAGTCAGTATAAATTTGAAAACTGAATAAATAATTGAATAATGTAGATAGAGAGGTACAAATTGACACACATGCTTGGAATGACTTGGGGTTTTATTAGAACAAAAAAGAAGACAAAAGTTCAAAAAATGTCCGACAGATGGCGCTTCATCTGATCAGAATAGCAATAGTTGGCATTGCTGGTGAATTAAATAAAAATTTAGTTTCAACAGGAAATCAGATAAATTTCTTAGCAAATTCCTTTCTTGGATTGACATCCGAAATACTCCTCTGTGATACAGACAAGAGGGAGATTGAGTCAATAATTAAATCACTGAAGATTAAACACTCTCATGGTTATGATTGAGTGTCTTGTAGAATATTAAAGTACTGTGTTGCACATGTTAACCCTGTATTTAGCCATATTTGTGATTTTTCCTTTAGGAATGGTCAGTTTCCTGAGCGATTAAAGTACTCAGTAGTAAAGCCGCTTTATAAAAAGGGAGAAAGGGATAATGCAGATAATTTTAGACCTATTTCTATGCCATCAGTGTTTGCAAAAGTTATCGAAAAGGCTGTGTATGTAAGGTTAATTGATCAATTTATATCACACGATTTGCTATCATATGTACAGTTCGGCTTTAGAAGTCGTTTGACAACTGGAAATGCTATATTCTCTTTTCTCTGTGTGGTACCGGATGGGCTAAATAAAAAGTTTCGAACGCTTGGCGTATTTTTTGATTTAACAAAGGCATTTGACTGTGTTGATCTCACAATACTGCTCCAGAAGTTGGACCATTACGGAATAAGGGGAGCAGGTCACAATTGGTTCACCTCTTACTTTAGCAACAGACAGCAAAAGGTCGTAATTCACAATGTTGATGTGGGATCTGAGTGGGGTACTGTCAAGTGGGAGATGCCCCAGGGATCAGTGTTGGGGCCGCTCCTGTTCCTTATTTATATAAATGATATTCCCCGTAGTATTATGGGAAATCTAAAATATTTCTGTTTGCTGATGACACTTTCTTCGTAGTAAAGGATGTTGTGTGCAACATTGACTGGATTTGAAGTAGTGCAGTACATGACCTCAGTTCATGGCTTGTAGAAAATAAACTAACGTTAAATCACAGTAAGACTTAGTTTTTACAGTTTCTAACACACAGTTCAACAAAACCTGACATTTTAATCTCACAGAACGGGCATATGATTAGTGAAGCTGAACAGTTCAAATTCCTAGGTGTTCAGATAGATAGTAAGCTGTCGTGGAAAGCCCACATTCAGGATCTTGTTCAAAGACTTAATACTGCCATTTTCACTATTCGAACGATATCGAAACTGAGTGATACCTCGACACGTAAATTAGCCTACTTTGCTTATTTTCATTCACTTATGTCGTATGGTATTATGTTTTGGGGTAGCTCTTCCCATTCTAGAAGGATATTTTTGGCTCAGAAATGGGCGGTTCGGGCAATAAGTGGTGTGAGTTCACAAACCTCTTGTCGACCTCTTTTCACGATTCTGGATATTTTGACATTGGCTTCTCAATATGTATATTCCTTATTGTCGTTTCTTGTTACCAATATTAGTTTATTTCCAACAATAAGCAGCTTCACTCGGTTAATACTCGGCAGAAATCAAACCTCCATTTGGATCGGACTTCCTTAGCTCTTGTGCAAAAAGGTGCGCAGTAGTGTGTGGCATCCATTTTCAGTAAGCTGCCACTCGAATTCAAAAATCTTAGCAGTAATCCACGCGCTTTCAAATCGAAAAAATTATCCCTATTTCAATACACAAACATTGTCCTCTGTTACGTTGGGAGCAGCCTTGTGTGAAGGCAGTTTGGTTTGATTAGCATATTTCACTCTTAGAGCAGCTACATTGGTTGTTATTGTGCAATCATGCTGTTTGCACTGCGAGCAGTTGGCATTTCGACTCCACCAACTTTGTTGTACTATCCCTGTATTTATGATCATATTTTGAATCTCATGGATAACATATTTCTTTTCCTCGATTTATCTTGATTGACCATCTCACTCTCTCTCTCTCTCTCTCTCTCTCTCTCTCTCTCTCTCTCTCTCTCTCTCTCTCTCCCTCTCTCTCTCTCTTTAGAGATTGGACACAATGTCGTTTAGTTTTTCTTGTATCTTGATGTAAGTTCTATTTCATTACTTGTCCTACATCAAGGTGACAGCTTACCAAGTCACTTAGAATTGTGAATGGAAACTATAAAATATGTGACAGGACGACCTCACATTTGTGTCATTTGTCCAGAAAGGGTTATGAGTCTTTCGTTTTCAGAATTTTGTATTTTCCGAAGCATTACATTATGAGATATGACTGACACACTAAGAGAACCATAAACTCACCGAGTTTGCATTGTGTCCAATAGTGGACGTTGCAAGTGCAGCGCCTTGACGAAATAGTTACAGAATAGGAAAATGAGACTTTATGTCTTTGAAGATGCGAGATGTTTATCTGTTTCAACAGCGAAGCATGCACTCCGAAAGAATTACTGAAAAGAACTGTCATGTGAACAGAGCATTAGTCATTTGGATTGAGAATTTGGGGACATTGGTTATCTCCATAAACAGAAAAGTATCAGTCTACCAAAGTGTGCCAGATGCAACCATGGAGAGGGCAAGGGAAAATTTCGTAAACAGTCCAAAAACATCAACGGTCGCTGCAAGCCTCGGTCTTGGAATCTGCATGGAAGACCTTGTGTTGGCAGCTTGTGCAACAATTAAACTGAAAATTACGACTGGCGCCTTCCATTTTGTATCACAGCATAAGATGCACTAGAGAACGAGCATTTCGTTTCCATACTGAAGTTTCTTACATCTTTGTGTGTTCATAAATAGCAATTCCTCATTTTATTAACTGTTTAGAGTATATTTTCCCTAGCTTTACTATGGACAGGGACTGTGATTGCTGTGTTCAGATGCGAGCTGAGTTGGCGATCCTTCGCTCACAACTCCAGTTGTTACTGGCTTCAGTCACGCAGCTTAAGACTGTCGCCAATGAGGTCACTGTGGCGAAGGTGTGGCAGACGTGGGGATCCAAGAAACGTTCAGCGCATCCCAAGTGTCCCCCGATTAGTCCACTGCTGTGTCTGCCCTGGGTACTGTCCACAACAGGTTGACAACTCAGCTGTGGTCGATAGGGAGGTTGTTCCAAGGTGTGGCAGGTAGAAAACAACTCTCTGGGGCGCTGATCAAAGGACCTCCCTCGATCGTCTGCCAAACATGTTTTAGTCTGTGTGTAATAAACATCCTTAGCCAGATGTGGTTGCTTACCCTGTTTCAGCGGAAGCCTCTTGGCCAACAAGAACTGGGCAGTCACAGAGCGTGGCATTACTGGTAGTTGAAAACTCCAAAGCTATGGTCTTAATGGGACCTGTTAGGTGTGGTGGTGGTGGTTAGTGTTTAACGTCCCGTCGACAACGAGGTCATTAGAGACGGAGCGCAAGCTCGGGTTAGGGAAGGATTGGTAAGGAAATCGGCCGTGTCCTTTCAAAGGAACCATCCCGGCATTTGCCTGAAACGATTTAGGGAAATCACGGAAAACCTAAATCAGGATGGCCGGAGACGGGATTGAACCATCGTCCTCCCGAATGCGAGTCCAGTGTGCTAACCACTGTGCCACCTCGCTCGGTGGGACCCGTTAGGGATAGAGCTGCGAAGGAAGGGAAGAAACCAAGTGTGAATTCTGTGTGCACACTGGAGGTCGCGTTACTAACCATCTGGCTTTTCCCAGACATATTCGATTTTTCGATGCTTTTTTTAATGTCCGGCCAGAATTTTTGTTTTTTAGAAAATGTCGTCTCTTTGATAAAGAAGTAGCATTTCATCATATGACGAATTTCAGTGTGGCATAATTGGATTTAATTATAAGCTGCACACACTTGGCCCCATATTTTCACATGGTTCGCTACCAATGCTGTAATTGTCGGAGAAATGTTATATTCATAGCCGCCGTGTAAGATATCTCGGTTCGAGATATTATGGTTTGTCCGGCTTTGCCTTGATGTTTTCATAGCCAACGTATATGATACCTTGATTCGAGATATTGTACTTTGTCCAGCACTGTCACGATATTTCCGCGTTCTGAAACAAAAGCATGTTAGTTAATGTTTAATTTGAAATACGTCGTCTTCTAACTTAAATAGCAGTGACAGCAGAAAAGGCAGCTCCAGTTCTCAGACAAATTAAAGGAAAAATACCAATACTTTGTATTTTGACGAAACAAAAATGAAGCTAAGTGTGAAGGGTATGACAGTTACATTAATATAGGATATGAGAGTGCTATGGACTTGCAAAGATATCTCAACGCAAAAAACGTAAAGGGACAGTATGAACCAGCTCCACAGCTGGTTCAGTGCTCAATTTTGTGAGTAATAAACGCCAGTAGTCAGGAACGCTCAAGTCACAGAACAGCACTAGCGTACCACTCGATTTTCCATCATCATCCATACAAAACGATGGATTGTACAAGCAAGTTACATACAAAACTATTTCCAAAGTTGAGGTTGCACAAAATTTATCTTGTGGGAGAATTAAAACAAAAGCCATTGTAAATAACGTCATTGCACCTCATCCTGTAGATGTTTTTGTCAAAACTCTGAATGACGAAGTTCAATATTTTGGCCTAGGGCAGATGCAAGCAATCATGGCCAACTGAAAATGCTCCTAATTGTAATTCAATATTTTGGTTACTAAAACAATGATATTCAAACGAAGGTCCTTGATTGACAAAGTTGTCTAAACAAAACTTCGAAAAGTATTGCCAGCTACATTACAGATACTTTGAGAAAGCACTATCGTACACTTCTCAGTGCATTGGTTTTGTTGGTGACATAGAGTAAATATCTCTGGAGTGAGCACAGATGCATAGATTTACTAAATAAAAACTAGACCGTGCATTGGCGCTAGTGTCGCGTCCCCACATTGAAAGTGATAGAAGCCGCCATTTGCTGGGAAAAAGTGCATAAACATGGTTCGTTTGTGTGCTGCTTTTAATTGTAACAGTAAGAATGGAAGCAAAGACGAAGACGGAAACAATGTTACATTTCGTAGGTCACTCATTTCTGGTTGTTTGTTACTTTCTATTACTTGTATATAGTATTTTCATGGAAAAATAATACATCATGAACATTTGCTTTGGTTTAGGTTTCCCGTTACAAATGATTATCTAAATCGAAAATGGATTGTTGCTACTTGGAGAAAGAACTTCCAACCGATATCAAATGATTTACTGTGCTCTCTTCATTTTGAAGAGAATTGTTACAAGGGAAATTACGTAAATAGACGTCAACTGAAGGACGATGCTATACAGACAGTATTTGGATTTCCAACTCATTTGAAGAAGGTATAGTGTTTGCAAAGCCAATTGATGCAAATTCTAAATGTAGGTGACAGCGTTCTATAGCCTAACCTGATGTCTATATTTACACCTTATACTGTATCTAATAAACTTTCTGCCATACAAATTGCAAGTTACATAGGGAAAAAGTTGCAGTGTTAGATTACAGACGAAGTTACTTTGTTGCATGTCAAGTACTTATATTGTATTTGCATATAAATTACTAAAAATACTAACAGGATTAATGTACTAAGTTGAACTGAATGAAGAACTAGGCACATGATAGGTATTTAGATTTTTAATCAAATATATATTAAGTAAGACTCAGAGGTAGGTCGAATAATTGCGTTTAGATACTTAACATGTGTTGTCAGGGAGCGATTATACTTCGTAAATGGTAAAATATTTGATCAAATGTTGCAAACTCAACTACTGTCTGAGGTGCTGTCAGTGTTAAAAACTTATGTTCAAATGAAATTCCTACAGTATTTAAAGTGATATGGGTTATTACAATTAATCATACCAACAATACTGTGCCAAATAAAAGTAAGCATGTAAAATGTACACAGTAGTCGGCAAAAATGCAAACAGGACCTGACAGAAAAATTATGTGAATTAAATAATAATCTTACTGTCTGTTACTTTAGAAGTTTCATGTAATTATCTAGTGCAAATAGCTCGATTTAAACTCGCTCCACCTTGTCAGGAAAGTGCCTTACGTTCTTAAATTTCGCGTCTCTATACAGATGTATTTCGGAAATTAGGAAATTTCATTCATTCAAGTATACTTTTAAAGTAGACTCAAATACTCAGTATTTTTTTAAAAAACAAACGTGTCTTTAATTTGTTCTTAAATTTGCTCTTGTTGCGTCTCATATACTTCAAATCACAACCCCAGTACTAGGATTCATCCCTTCAAATGGCGGCGATCAGCTGCTTCAATTGGGGGACAGTTGCCTCACTTCTCCGCTACGGCATGGTAGGGGCTTGGCGTTCTGCGCATGTTGTCAACATCATTAAACCAGGATTGTCATGTGTTTTCGGGACATCGCTGTGTGTGTGTGCTTTCCTCAGAGTTTGAAGTTTAAAATATCAATATTTTTTGTTGTGTTTTCACCATTTGTTGATATTGTAATAGCGATGGTGAATTACTGTTGTTGCTATGGATGCAAAGAAAAATATGTGACAGGAGGGATAGTAACTTTTCATGGGTACTATGTTTAAAAATTTCGAGACACGTTATAATTAAGGCTTGATTCTGTAGACCAATTTTTCTACGATTTTATGACTATATAATAGATATTACGGTTCGTACAAAAGCTTACAAACAATCGCTTCCTCTCGTAAATTTGTTAGTAGAACAGGAAAGGGAATGGTTAGTTCTTTCAGGAAATACTATTCTCCATGCAGTTATCAGTGACTTGTCGATTATGTATATACATTTGAAAGACCGAGACAGATAAATTCAATAGAGTGGGAGTCTGTAATTGTCTTCGTATAATATGTGTGTCCAAATCTTTTTGTTTACTATAAAGTTACAGTAGGAGCCCAGGTTTAGTGTGTCTAGGATATGGAGAATGATTGTGTGTGATTTATGTTTTAGTTTCCCGAAGGATGAACAACGAGTAAAGATGTGACTCCAGAAAATAAGGAGGAGTAATTTTGTCCCCACAAAATATTCCAAAGCACGTTCAAAACACTTTGAAGAGGAATGTTTAGAAAGAGAAAAATTTGGACATATGTGGCTGAAGGTAGATGCTATATCAACTTTTTTTAAATCTTCCACAGCACCTACTACCAATTTCTGCATTCAGCTTAAATACATTTTCTGCACAAATCAAACAAAAAACACAATAGTGTAGCTAATCAAAGTACACATTCATCTTCTTTGGTGTATTTTGCCGTAATTTATTTTCTTCACCATTTGGTTAAGAAGTGTAAAATATTAGTAAACATGTCCCCAAACTCTTTCATTTGTGTCACTTTCCACTTCTCTTAATGGTGTTATATAAGGTTGACTGTTACATGACCAATTGTATTTTCTTTACAGTACATTTATTCTCCGATCACCTTTTTACCGCCTTCTTACTCAGTCTACAATTTATTTAATAAACTGGGAGCAAGTACTTAAGATGCGTTAAATAAACACTTGAAAGTGTCACCAGTAAGAAAAATTGTGCTTTAGGTCGCAAAAACGAGAAAATAAATACGCAGAAATAGCAGAAAAAAGGACGAATTAGCAGGGATATAATGGCTAATGTGAGGCAAATTCGGTGTTTTTGGGACACTTGCGAAAGTACTAGTGTACTGTCAAGACGTTTAGCAAGACTATCACTGCAAAAATGTACGTCAGGCTTTGTAATACTATAAGGTGCCTTATCGTACTGAAAACTACCAAAAATCGAGTGCATCTGAACTGTGACACCTGTCGCAAAGAAGCAGAATGCAATATCATTGGCCCTTAAAAGTTACGTAGCTGGTTTATTCCCGGAATCGAACGGATACTGTTAAAAAGTCTGCGCAACATATATAAATAATCCACGACACATACGAAAAGAATCCGTCTGTACTAGGGATGTAGTGACATTGTAAATATACAGGGCGCTATACGGACAAACACACGACGTCCCGAGAACACGTGACCAGGCCGCCAATGTATGTTGACAACACAAAATCTCTTCTGCGCGTGTGAATGCTCACTCCAGAGATATTTACTCTATGGTTGGTGACAATGCTAAAATTAACTTCGGCAGTCTTGCACACAAAGGAGAAGAAATGTGTATCCTGCTTTCAAACGACAGTTAAACGAAAGAAAAATAGGAGTTTTGTGCAATAAGCATATACACACAGGAGTACTACAGGAAGGAAGACGTCGATTTTAATCTGATGATGGCATCTGTCACATGGGGCACATTAGATATACTGACAATGGTTTCAATGTTATCCATCAACAGATAGAGTAGCGACACAGCTACCAGAGCGCCATCTTTGTCTATTCTTTGATAGGGAATGCTCACAGCCTGAAGGCTGAGATGTATTCGTACTTCCTAAAGCAACTGAACGAGTTTGAAAGGAGTCAAAGCGCGGCCTTCCGAGTGGCGGGATGGTCCTTTCGGAGGACTACCAGAGAAGCTGGACGTGATGCTTCAGTTGTACAACAATGCTGGTATCAGTGGTCACTTGAACATTCTCATACCCGCCGACGAGGTTCTGTACATACACACACACACACACACACACACACACACACAAGCTAGCCTGGATCGTCGTATTGTAAGGGCAGCAATGGCAGATCGTATAACTGTCATAGCACAGATAACATCTAAATCTATATCTACATTTATACTCCGCATGCGACCCAACGGTGTGTGGCGGGAAGAACGACTGTCTGAAAGCCTCCGTGGGCGCTCGAATCTCTCTAGTTTTACATTCGTGATCTCCTCGGGAGGTATAAGTAGGGGGAAGCAATATATTCGATACCTCATCCAGAAACGCACCCTCTTGATACCTGGCGAGCAAGCTACACCGCGATGCAGAGCGCCTCTCTTGCAGAGTCTGCCACTTGAGTTTGCTAAACATCTCCGTAACGCTATCACGGTTACCAAATAACCCTGTGACGAAACGCGCCGCTCTTCTTTGGATCTTCTCTACCTCCTCCGTCAACCTGATCTGGTACAGATCCCACACTGATGAGCAATACTCAAATATAGGTCGAACGAGTGTTTTTTAAGCCACCTCCTTTGTTGATGGGCTACATTTTCTAAGGACTCTCCCAATGAATCTTGGGCTTGTGATCCCAGACAGCTGCAAACCGGTTATTAGCAGTGGGACTATGGGCACACACACCTCTAGTCTGTCTGCCATTCACGCCACAGCATCGACGTGCACATATCGACTGGCGTCATAGGATCACCTGGAAGGTAGAATGATGGGCTGTGGTCTTCATCGATGAAACCAGATTCCGCCTGCACGCATGTGATGGCCATTTCTGTGTATGACGTAGACCTGGCGAGCGCATTCGTCCTAAACACAATGGTCCCTCCCCCCCCCCCCCCCCCCCCCCCCGGCTCTACAGTGTGGTGGTGTGGGATACAATACGCTACAACTCTTGTTCACCTTTGGTGTTTCTAGGGGGGACGCTAATTAGTGCTTGGTACGTGCAGAGTGTTTTTAAACCCATTCTTTTGCCGTTCTTCTAACAGGGAGGTGATGTGTTGCTCGAACAGGATAATGGTCGCCTACACACTGCCAATGAAACTCAATGTGCTGTGTAAGACGTGCAGCAACTTCTGTGGCCAGCGCTATCTCTGAACGTGTCTGCAATAGAGCATGTGTGGCATATGATGGGATGGAAAAGTGACTTGTGCGACTCATCAACCAACAGCTCTTACAGAACAACGTGAACATGTCGAGCAGGTGTAGCATAATGTATCCCAGGACAGTATTCCCGATCTGTACGATCGACTGGATGCCAGAGTCTGCGTCTCAATGCCGCCTGTGGATACTATGCCACGTACTAATGTGGGTGTTTCAGCATGGGTTGATACCTTATATCTTACAACCGCTTGTGTTGTTGATCTATATAATCATTTCAAGTTCTTCATATGCACTGTTGCAAAAATAAATCTTGAGTGAATTGGAAACTTCTAAGGGTGTTCTATATTTTTTCCGCCACTGTATTATATAAATCCTTTCATCATGGAACTAATTCTCTCATTTTAGATATAGAATCTTTTGTTACGAAAGTGTTCATTTTTTCCTCATGTATGTAGTACGCACAGAGGAACTGAAGGATTTCTGCAAATTTGTGGACATAAATTACCAACACCTCCTAGACCATTCCAGGAACAGGTAGAAAAAATTCTGCTGTTTTACCCAGCAATTAAATCTTAGTTCTTACCTCAGGGTAGCAAATCTGTGCCTACAAGAATCAGGAATTTTCTACAGAATGACTTTTTGGAGCAGATCTTGCGCTTCTCTCCTCGACCATGCAAATTTTTCATTCCAAATGATGTTTTTTGGCAAGGGAAACAATTCAATTGTAGAAGTGCATGACTTATTAGAAACTGTATTAATCTTTCTGAAAAACAGACTTGAGAACAGTTCATCTCTCTCAAAGTCAGATAAGCTCTGAATTCCTATTCAGAAGCTGGCTCGGGAGACGAGTGCCAGGTGTACATGGAAAATTTATGTAATTTCTGCTAAACTTGCAATGAATACCACAAAAGTGGATTCAACCAACGGAAGAATTCGTGTGCTTCAAATGCATTTTAAGGTCCTTTGCTTTGGGGGCATTCTTCCATATTTTCAGTACTTACAAATGAAAGGAGTGAAAATGAATGATTCGAAACTGTTTGATCAGTTCTGCAGCATTAAGAATTGTGCAAAAATCTAAAGCGCTTGACTTAAGTAATGGAGCATTACGGACGTGGTTCCATGCTGCATTGTTGCCAAATTTATTCAAGATGGCGGATTCAAGACAGTGGCCATAGAAATGGCAACATCACAGTGATGTCATGGAGGGAAATTCAAAGTTTGTCTCCTCATACCTCCCCCCAACTCCCCCATATCTCGCCCCCCTCTCATCTCCCATCTGGAAATTGGTGGGAAAAGGACTCAGTCTCTGATAGGCTGCTGGATAGGACAGATGTAACTCCTTATTCTATACACATTGTGTATTTAAACAATTGGCCAGAGGTTGACAATACCGCTTCAGTTCTCCTTGTTCTGCACTCATAGGTAGCACAGAATGTCTAGCACATGTCCACTGCGGCAGGGCCACAGCACCAAGTTACGACACCTGTAAATGGGCTTATAAGACCCCAAAACCAGTCATGTAATAATAAAAGAACTTTACAACTGAAGCAGTATTTTCAGTTTCTGGTATAATGCTCAGCTGCAGATGTTCCTCTAGCAGGACTGTTTGTAGTTAAACAATTGGGGTTGTCATAGACAGTAGCTCCATCCAGTGTGTTCACCATGAGATCCTGAGTCCAACTGCTCTAGTTCACAACACCAGCACCAGAGTGCACTCTCGACCCTTCCTCTTTCCCCTCTCATGACATAATCCAAGATGGCAGTGTGAGGAAAAATGGTGGGAAAAGGACTCAGTCTGTGTCTAGCTGCTGGACTGAGAGGATGGACATAATTGTTTACCGTGTTCAGTGGATGAGATGTCTATGCTGGCAAAGGAGGAATTTTATGTGTTTATTAGCTGTTAAAATGCAGCTGAGGACTGTGTTGATAGCAACGATATTTGGTGAAGTCGAATACATTTCATCAAATAATGAATATGGAGCTGATAAGTTACACTTCACAACTCATACTGATTAATGCATGTGTTGTAGCTGCAGATCATTCAATAAAAGTCAGTCAGTCTTCCAAAGTGCAAGAGGCAAGACATTCACCCACTCTGGTGCAAGGATCCATGTGTACAATTGGGGGAAATACTGGTGGTGAGCAGGGATGAATTTAATAAGTTTACTTGTTGAAAAATAATGACAATGCAGTGGGATACCGTGAAGATGTATTTCAGTGCTCACGCAGATAGATGTTTGTGCTGGAACTGCCTACCTTTTTTGAAACTGTGTAACACTCTACATCAACTTCACCCTGTTCTGCAATGAACCTTAGGTGTTCACCTTGAGGTTTGGCAACCAACTGGTCTAGTTCACAACACCGCCACCAGAATTCACTGTCAGACTTCTCCCACTTCCACCCCATGATGAATTCGAAGATGGCGATCCAGAAGAAAAGGAGGAAACAAAAGGAATCCAGGATCCGGTCACATGATAGGCATTGGCCAATAGGGTGGCAGTATCTGGCGACATCATCAGAGGGTACACAGGATAGCCTCAGCAGCTCCTCAGCCTCAGTCTCATTCAGTCAGCCAACAGCAGCAGCTGAAGAAAAAGAAGAAGAACCATGAAGTGTCAGCAGCAGTCGAGATCCAGCAAAGCCCTGCAGAAAAGGAAGAAACAAAAAGTAAGTATCCCATATCACATCTTTATCTGTAGTTAGCATTATTATTATTGACATGTGGAATAATATGGTCTACTGCCGGATGTTTATGTCGCTCTGGCACAATATTTCGGCCATGTAACTCGTTGCCTTCTTCAGGTGCTACCTGAGACTGCCGTGTTGGAGGATCTTGTCCAGTATTTATGCCCAGAGGTGCTATCTTTGCCGTCCGCCCCCGCCTGGCGGTGCTTGTAATGTGTTGTCTCTTCCCCGGTGTTCAGGTCAAGTGTGAGCGCCTTAACAAGAAGGTACAACAGGATGAGGACACACGGACAGTGGTCAACCTGAGCGACAAGCAGCTGGATGAGGCCACCAGAAAAGCACTCAGCAAGGGCCTCAACTTTGCAGTGACTTCCAGAAGCGTACCTGTTGCAGCCTTCATCAGTTTGGTTGAGCAAGTCGTCAACACGCTACCTTCCAACGTGTCTGAAGAGATCCGCAGGGAGACCTGCAGGGCACTCACCAGGACAAAGCCCCCCAAATCCAACATCTCGAGCCAGGAGAGGGTGGCACTCAGGCAGCTACAGGAGGATGACAGCATTGTAGTTCTGCCAGCTGATAAGGGTAACTCCACGGTCATCTTAAACAAGTTGGAGTATGATAGGAAGGTACAACAACTTCTGGAAGACACTGCTTACAAATCACTAGATGGTGACCCCACTGACAAGGTGGACAAGAAGTCCTAGAAGTTGCTGAAGGAGACAGGTCTACCTGAACAGTTCACCAAGAAGCTTTATCCCAAAGCACCTGCACCACCCAGATTCTATGGACTCCCCAAGGTCGATAAGGAGGGGTCCCTCTTCGACCTATTGTCAGTAACATCGGCACAGCGACATACCTCACTGCACAATACCTGAAGAAGATATTGGCACCATATGTGGGCAAATGTGCACACCACATTCGGAATTCAGAGGACTTCCTACAATGGCTGAGGCAGCTACACATCGTGGACTCTGTTCGATGGTGCCCTGCTCGACCTGTTCAAGCATGTACTGACCTCAACATATTTTCTTTATAGAGGTCAATTTTATGAGCAATCGGAAGGAGTGGCAATGGGCAGCCCTTTATCACCAGTGGTAGCCAACCTTTTCATGGAAAGGTACGAAGAGGAGGCACTTGCATCAGTCACTTACCAACCCAAGTGCTTTCTTAGGTATGTTGATGACACTTTTGTCATTTGGCCCCATGGTAGGGAGAAGCTAGATGACTTTTTGGAACATCTAAATTCACGCCACCCAAGTATAAAATTTACTATGGAGCTAGAGAAGGATGGACAACTCCCATTCCTGGATGTCTTGGTCAAGAGGAAAGCAAATGGCACTTTGGGGTACAGTGTGTATCGTAAGCCCACCCACACTGACATATACATTCAAGCCAGTAGCTGCCACCACCTGGCACAGAAGAATGGAGTCTTGAAAACATTAGTTCACAGGGCTCGAGCTCTGTCAGATGTGGAAAGTCTGGCCACAGAGGTAGAACATCTACAGCTGGTGTTCAGCAGAAATGGATACTCATCCACAGACATCCAAAGGGCACTTCATATTAGCAGTCAACCACAGGGTACACAAGAGGAGCCAGAGGAGGCGAAGGAGGTGGCATACCTGCCATATGCTGGACCTATTTCTGCAAAGATCAGCAGAATTGTTTCAAAATATGATATAAAGAGTATCTTCTGTCCACCCTCCAAAATTGGGACCATGCTAGGGAGTGTGAAGGACGACCTGGGGCTACAGAAACCAGGCATTTACAACATCCCGTGCCAGTGTGGAAAGTCATACATTGGCCAGACAACCAGGACGGTGGACATCAGATGCAAAGAACACCAGAGGCACACCAGACTCGGACAGTCAACAAAATCTGCCATAGCGGAGCACTGTCTGGAGCTCGGCCACTCAATGGACTAAAACAACACCAAAATTGTGGCACAGACGCCAAGATTTTGGGACAGTGTCATAAAGGAGGCCATCGAGATCAAGGTGACAGACAACCTGATAAACTGAGACAGCGGTTACCAGCTCAGTCCGGGTCTGGAGTTTATCTGGGCTCAACGAAATGAACCAACAAACTCCTCAAGAAGTAGTAACACTGCAGGAGTAGCGCCAGGCGGGTGTGGACCGCAAACGCAACTCATGACGCAGGACGGGCCATGGACAGCCGCTACGACCGCAGATGATGGACAACCCGTGCACGGACGACCGTCGGAGCACCAGGGAAGTGTCAACACCGCAGGATCAACGCCAGGCGGGCGCGGACCGCGAATGGAGCGCCCAACAAAGGACAGGCCTCAGAGAGCTGTCACAGATGGAGACCAAGTCGGGCGCGGACGTCCGAGGGAGCACCGGGGAAGAAACAACATCTTACAAGCAGCGCCAGGCGGGCGCGGACCGCGAACAGAGTCCCCGACGCGAGACGGGCCTCAGACAGCTGCCACAACTGCAGATGGTGGACTAGGGGAGCGCGGACGTCTGTCGGAGCACCAGGGAGGTGCCAACACCTCGGGAGCAGCGCCAAGCGGGCGCGGACCACGAACGGAACGCCACATGCGGGTCTGGCCCCAGACAACTGCCACGACAACAGATGGTGGACGAGCCGGGTGCGGACGTCCGTGGGAGCACTAGGGAGGGGTGGAAACCTCAGGAGCAGCACCTGGCGGGCGCGGACCGTGAACGGAACGCCCGACACAGGACAGGCCTCAGAGAGCTGCCACAGATGGCGCCCAAGCCGGGCGCGGACGTCAGAGGGAACACCAGGTAAGAAACAACACAATACAAGCAGCACCAGGAGGGGGTAGACGGCAAAGAGAGCACCCAGCGCCCTCTGGGCATAAATACTGGACAAGATCCTCGGACACGGCAGTCTCAGGTAGCACCTGAAGAAGGCGATGAGTTACGTGGCCGAAATATTGTGCCAGAGTGACACAAACATCCGGCAGTAGACCCGATTATTCCACATGTCAAGATCCTACTGGGAAACCCTGAAGAGTTACATTATTATTATTGTTATTATTATTATTATTATTATTGGTTGTTTTCGTATCTTGGTCTGGTTGTAATGCTTCCTCCCTTTTCTTTGTTCAGCAGTGTCATTTGGTGACCTGCAACCGCCAGAAGAATTATAATAATACTTCACTTGCAGAAGAAGTGTGTTCTACAATTTTCGGTGCTGTCGGGACTTTATTACACACCTCTGCAGACATTTATGCATCATATATCTCTTGACTTTTACAAAGGAGAAGAAGAAGAATATGTAAAAAAGAGCATTAACATTCCTTCATCAGTTGAGGTTCAGATGCAGTGTTGCACAATTTGTATTATGTGGAAATTACTTCCCACCAGTTGACTTGCGTTTTGGTGAGTGGAGTATTGCATTAATTGGACGGGTGACGTACAACAACATCCCAAATATCACTGGGGCTAAGAACAAACTGCATCTGGATATCAATGGTCAAAAAGACATTGTGAAGATAGAACCTGGTACATACGATAACGACGATTTAAACAAAGTCTTAAAACAGTGTGGGAAAGGTGTTGAGCTACAGGCAAAAAAATGTAAGTCAGTGTATGGCATCTTTGGCTGGGAGACCCCATCCAGGGAATTTCGGCCACCAAGTGCAAGACTTATTTCGGTCGACGCCACACTAGGCTACTTGCTCGCTGGTGATGAGAATGAAATGGTGATGAGTACAACAATACCCAGTCCCCGAGCAGAGAAAATCTGCAACCCGGCCGGGAATCAAACCCAGTCCCGCTTGCTTGAAAGGCAACTGTTAAGCAGGTGGACTACATGCAAACATCAATACACTCAAATCTGAAATAAAGACTGTGAATGCAACGATTCACTTTAACCAGAAAAGTTCAATAGGGCACCTACTGGGATTCACAAAAGGACAGGTTTTGAAGGATCCTAGTAAATTTTACAAGTCACATCAAAGTGTGGACATACTGCCCATCAGCACAATCCGACTTAAGTGTAACAGTGCAACGAACTCCCATCTCAATGACAGTCTGATCCATACTATTTACGGATTCTTCTTCTCAGCGTATTAGACTGTTGACTCCCACCAATGTAATATACCTTCCAGTGACATTTTAGACATTGGACTATTTGGAGTTGCGTGTTGTGGGCCAAGATAATTAACTTGTTGACTTTCATGCCGAGGAAATCATTGTACAATTACATTTAAGGAACGATTAAGACAAATTAAGACTCAATCGATCCAGAAATGAGGAAGGAATTGAATCATTCAATGAATGAGACGACATTAAGCGAAATATGGCGAAACAGGCTGAACTGTGGGGAAAGGAAGAAAAGAAACGGAAGCACTGGTGGTGGAACAAGGGATGTGAGGAAACGGTAGAGACTCGCAGGAAAGCCTGGAAGACTGGAACACCAAGGACCCAGAGCAGCAAAGGAAGCAGCCCAAACAATAAGATGGACCAGAAGACAGAAGATGAAGCAGGAACTGGACGAGATTGGGACCAACTTGAGGAAAAACAACAGCAGACACTTTTTCGGAAAATTCAAAGAGTCTGATTAGATACAAGGGTAGAGAGCTGTTTATAAGAGATAAAAAAGGGGAGCTGGCTGTCAGTGCGAAGGAGAACTGTCGGATTTTTGCAGAGCACTTTCACGACCTGCTGAACTGTGAACCACCTGAAGAAGAGCTGGAAATGGGGACTGACACAGAAGAGAGAGAGCCACGCCCTCCAACCAGGGATGAAGTCGCACATGCCATAAGCGATCTGAAGAATAATAAGGCAACTGGAGAAGATGGTATAGCAGCCGAGATGATAAAGTGGGGAGGTAACAAAGCAATAGATAACATGACCAACATAATTCACCAGATCTGGAGAACAAAGTAGTTGCCAGAAGGATGGAAGAATGCAATTGTAGTACCAATACACAAGAATAGGGACAAGAGAGATGTAAACAACTACAGAGGAATATCGCTACTAGAGGTTGGATACAAGATGCTGTCAAAACTATTGCTCAAGAGAGTAGAAGAATAGGTAGAAAGTACAGTTGGTGACTACCGAGCGGGATTCAGGAAGGGAAGAGGTTGTGTGGAACAGATATTTATCCTGAAGCAACTGATAGAACATAGGGCCTTAAAAAAACAAAAAGACAGTAACAATCTTCGTGGACTTCATAAAGGGATATGACTCCATCAACAGACTGACTCTTGTTAGGATGCTGAAGAACAGAGGACTTGATGGAACTACACAAGAACTCATGAAAGAAATTCTGACAGACACAGAAGCAAGGGTGAGATTCAGAGGAGCACTGTCAGAAGAATTTGAGATCAAGACTGGTGTTAAACAGGGAGATGGATTGTTGTCATTGTTGTTCAATATAGCACTGGACGAAGTGATCAGGCAGTGGAGAGCAATAAACGAGGAAATGGGAATACCAAAGACCAATGTGGGGGACAAAAAGGACAACAGGGCTCAAGTGGACTGCCTAGCCTTTGCAGATGACATAGCAGTAGTAAGTGAGACGGAAGAAGACGCAAAGACATAACTCGACAACTTAAGTAAGGTAGCCAGAAAGGTGGGACTGAGGGTCGCCTATAACAAGACAAAGACTTTAAACACCACTGCAAACTGGGAAACACCGGAAGGCCCTGTGCAAATGGTGGACAAATTTAAATACCTGGGAGAGTTTACAACAGGAAGGAACAGGAGCAAGGAGGGAATAATAGAGGGGATAAAGAAGATGAGATCAGCCTTCTGCATGATGAGAGAGGTATACAATAAAAAGAATATATCCACAGAGGCAAAGATAAGCCAACACAAGGCAGCAGTGAGGAATGCAGTATTATATGCTATTGAGACGATGACACTAGGAAGAAATGGGGCAGAGCAACTAGAGAAAGAAGAGAGGAAAATACTGAGAAAAATACTAGGTCCCAAAAGAGGTGGAGCGAGGTGGATGCTAAGACCTAGGGAAGAATTGTACTGGAACATGAGAACAATACCTGGGGAAATCAGACTCAAAAGGGGAAGGTTTGCTGGGGATGTAGTTAGGATGAGTATGGACAGAATGACGAAGAGAGTGTGGGAAACAAAACAGGGAGGACAAGGGGAAAGACAGGAACCAAGTGGATTGTTGAACTTCGGAAGGACTGGTTGGAACTGGGGATCAAGGTCGAAGGAAAGGAAAATTGCAGGAACAAATATACACCGACAAATATGTCGGAGATCAATGACAGAGAAGAATACAGGAAAAGATTAGAATGTCATCAGTGGAGCCGCCAGGAGAAACGGAAACTGAAGATCTCGGAAGAACAGCGGGAGAGGAGAAGAGAAAGAATGAAGAGGTTCTGGGAGAAGAAGAGGAAAATGCAGTCCACAAAGGGGTTACCCGTGGTCCTACAGAGGCCATAACGCAAGAAGAAGATATAAGGAACGACGGGCGTACGGTATAAAACCAGTGCATACAATCCCCAGCATGTCACTTCACTGCTGAACTGCAAACACGTGCGAAGTACGAAATAAGTTGGTTTGAAACCTTGCAATGATGTCCGCACTCAATACAACCAGTCTAGTAGAGCATGATGAGCGAATTATATGTTAGGAATACCTTATCCTCCAACCACATTTAACAAGAAAGATGAAATTAGGATTGTCATCCAGCACCAAGACGCGCTGACACTTCCATATACTTGAAGGGATCATTAAAAAAAAACGACGGCAGCTCTACAATGGGACCCAAGCTTACACGTAATACTTTAGTATTCCTGTTTCAAGAGATACGCTATTAACTCAGTAGCTCTGAGATCGACTGTACACAAATAGTTGGCATAACATCAACCCATAAAACATAAATCTCTGCATCACCCATGGATTTGAATGGTTTAGAAAATGTGGGATGGTTCATAGACGATCCAGCGAATAGAACAGATTACAAACGATTTACTGCAAGCATACCTCTAAAAATGCTTGCGGCTACAATGAGGACAAGAAGCAGATTATTATGAACGCTAAAGAGGAACTCTTCTGGTATGGAGTGTGATGGATAATAACTCACACATTCAAGGAGCTCAAGAGGAGAAAATGATCACAATCAGAAGATAATATGGAAAGTGCCTCACATCAATGTCAGACAAGGAGCGTTTGAAGCTTTTAAAAGTTCTGAATTCTGGTACATATCTATCACAAACATTCAGCTCTTGGGAGGTTTTCCAGTACCCAGTGCTACCGACTGCAAGCACACAAATGTGGGCTATTAAAACCTCTTCACAGCTGGAGACGGCTAGATTCATCATACTTGTGTTTCCAACTGATAGAAGAGGGAATACAGCAAATGATTCCACTGTATTCGACAACTGCAAGTTAACTAAACACAGAGTCTACCTGAATTCAGAATTCTACCCATATGACAATTTATACCTGCAGTGGGATGAAAATGTATACAGTCTAGCATATGACATGTATGCAAGATGTCATGCTTCATTTCATACCATGGAAGTGCTGAAGAACAAAGTGGGGGGTGTCTACTCAGTCCATGCAAATTCAATGAGCTATCACCGACTATCGTAATAGAATGCTCGAAGCAAAAACGAGATAATTAATCCTGGACCTATAGAAGTATGAATTGAATTTGAATGTACAGCACGTTTCCCAGAACCACATTGCAGTGTGTGCTCTAGTTCTACATGACCGTGTGATTAATTACTGCCCTCTCACCAGTGTTATGCAATGAGCTGTATAAATGAACAGGTGGTGCACCATGTCTGAAGCATTCCACAATGGCACCTCAAGGTGTGAACATCATTGCAGACGCTCAGGCTTTCTACGATGATGAGCGTAGACAGTTCATAATTAAAGATGTTTCATTCGTAGTGTACACAGAAGATACTGGGATAATAGAGACATTCTCAGCAAACATTGCCGAAGTCTTTCAAGGATGCGAAGTGGGTTAAAACACGGAGGACAGCAAAGCGGTTAACACATTTCTACCATGGAATTCACTGTGATGATCCTGGCATACCTTATAAAGATATAGTGATGTAGCTTCCGTTATTACAGCATACGGATACTATGATCTATGTGAAAGGGAAGGATAAGATCTCATGGAGGTGTCGATTCTTCAAGTTTGTTGCTATTCAAGACCTGGAATTCTATGAGTGTGCTACTCTCCGTCGACTCAAGAAGAAGGTGTGTGAAAGTAGTGTTGCTGTGTCTGCTTATGAAAATGTAAAGTTATATTTAAGGTGGATAAGAAACAAATGAATTCTTACCTCATAATATGTATGATTTCTCTTCACTCTGTTCCCACTTTGACAGGATACAGTTTCGTCCAGATACTATGTCTGTGGTTTTTCTTCTTTTTTTGTTTTATTCCAGGCACAGGATGTATAATTGTAGATATGTTTGCTAGATGTCTTTGGAACCGGAGGCAATTGTTATTCTCGATCTTAAACTTCACCTCTTTAACAGCACTCTTCTTCAGAAAAACTAATGTCATTTGTGACCTGTACAGTCTTCAAATACATATTCACGCATAACGCAATAAGGGATACGTTTTTTGTAAATAACAACAAAGACGTATGGTAAAGAATTTTTTTTTCGTTTATTCAGTTCACACAAATACTATTCATTTCTTGAGATCACAATTCAATTCTTCAAATTACAGTTCAGTTCTTAAGGTTCAATAAGGTTCTTGAGATACAATTTGCTATTCAAATGCAGAGGTACCTTTAACTTACATACAACAACATTAACACTGGTTGAGATTTTTAACATATTTCCCCATTAGCACTGCATGAGAAAGTTCTTTTGCAGTTTTTTTATAAATCCATGCTAAAAATTAATGTGGAGATACTTTTTACTACAACTAAATTCCACAGTCCCAGTAGCATAGCTTTCACAATAATTCTGATGGACTGTGAGCTATATGGATATATACACTTAAAAACTAATCTGACTTGGATGGCTAGCGGCAACTGAAACCTTGAAAACTATTCTATTTAAAAGATGCACATGGTGCATAGATATATATTTACAAGCTGCACATATTTTGCATATGAATGCATAAATACACAAATATGTTTTTCTGTTTATGGTTTTTTTTAATAAATATATTTTTGTTTTTGCTTTGTAACTTATATATATATATATATATATATATATATATATATATATATATATATATATATATATATATATATATATACCCTTCATTTTTATCTTTTTTCCAATACATGGTGTGTGTGTGTGCATATTTGTATATACACATGCACATAGTGCATATAAATAAATAAATAAAGATGACAGTGGTTTCTACAAGGAGTTTCCACTTTTCTATCTAATGGCAGCCCACAAATATGAGAGTTAACTGCGTTATTGAACAGATCTTCATTCTTCTTCGATCTGGTCATGGAAACGCTATCGCTGTGAAGCTTATCAAGCTTTTGTGAACGTTGTTCAAGTCCACTGAGCAGCCAAACTGCAGGATTATCCCCAACAGAAGGTTTGTAGCGATTAAGACTCGAATCATAGGACGGTGCAGTTTGGTACACTGCTTGTTTCCTGTAATAGTGGTATGTGAGGTTGTGGGGTGACCTTCACAACTGGTCATAGGAGCGTGGAGGTATTCAGAGTTGGTGTATACTACAAACGATCATCGCTCTTGGTGGTGAGCATTTAAATTTTATGAATCTGTCTTTCTCAGTAGGCATAATAGCATGTAGTGGGTCTTTGGAAGCACAGTCTACTAGATGTGCTGCATAACTTGCCTGAGGAAAAGTAATTCAGACACATTAAGCAAACATGCTTTTTACATATGTCGTTATTCATATGAGAGAATAGAAGTCGGGACATGTCTCTGATCCAAACATAGAGATAATTTTCACCTTCAGAGAAGAGCAGTATGTTTACATGCCATCTAATGTGCACTGGAAAATTTTGAGAAATGGAAGGGGCCGACGACAATATGCTTCTCCTACTCATCTGACTTGCTTTTCTTCTCCACGCCATAAACATGAACCGATATTTCAGTATTCTGTGCCTCAAATTTAGATATGTCCTGAATCTTGACGGGGAACTCAATGCCATCAAAGTTAAAACACCCAGGACTATTATCACCTATATGTTACGTACTGGGAAGCTCAGGAAGATCCCTATGATTGTGATTCACTCCTGCAACTACCATCTTTATGCCGACGACATCCAACTGTACATAAGTGCAAGCCCCAAAACATTGCTGGCGCAGTAGCGAGTATGAACGCAGATCTTTGCTCTGTTTCTCGATGGACACAGAACCTAGGTCTGAAACTAAACCCCAAGAAATCCCAGGCCATACTTATATCTCATCCAAAGTTAATCAGCCGGTACTTTCGCGAAACAGTCCCTAAAATACTCCTCAATGGTACCCAACTACCATCCCAAAAAACAGTAAAAGACCTTGGAATAATCTTGGATGAACACCTAAACTGGAAAGAACAAACAGTCACAGCTTGCCGGAAATCGCTCTCCTCCCTACATGCAATTAAAAAATTTAGAAAAATATTTCCAACCCATGTTAAACAAAAAGTAGTCCAAACACTAGTCTTGCCTAATATTTACTACTGTGATGTAGTTCAACACGGTACAAATAGTGAAAATTGTAGATGCCTCGAGCTAGTGATGAATGCTTCCGTTAGATACATGTGCAATATTCGGCTGTATGATCATATCAGTCCTTCATACTCCCAGCTAGGTTGGACACGCCCACATAAGGCACGAGATCTCCACACGATGTGCTTACTTCATCGATTTCTTAGCCACTGGTGGCCCCAATACTTATCTTCTCACATTAAACACCTATCATCATTCCACAATCGCAATACCAAATCGGATACGTCTATCATCTTGGCTGTACCTTTACATAACACAAAATCTTTCTCCATGTCATTCTCCATCTCAGCCATACGACTATTGAACGCGCTCCCCTGTGATCTGCGTCTTATCCAGAACTACTCAACATTCAAGAGGGAACTCAAAACTTACATATTAGGGACGGTATAGCCACCATTGTTGTGCCCCTCCCATCTCTTTCTTTCTCCTCTCCATCACAGCTTCGAATTTTACCATTCTATTTCTCTTCCTCTAACCTATCTACCTCTTATATATCTCTTTCACCCCATTCTATCGTCTTATGTCTCTGCTCGATGAGAATAACTCACAAACTGCCAGAACATAACGAGAAAATTCCCAACTAACAATGGGACTGACATTCACAAAAGAAAAGTATGTTTACTTTCATATACATAGTCATTATTATTATTATTATCATTATTATTCTTGATTGTTATAATTATTTTTATTGTTATAATTATCATTGTACTACTGTTATAATATCTATTTTTTTCTTTTACATCAATACTGCATAATACGTTATATGTCCTTAATGTTATATAGAAACTGTAACTCGTTCAATCTGAGTATGCCTGGTTAGGTGTAAGAGAGGGCCTGGAGGCCCTAATCTTGCCAGGTAAAATAAATGCATAAATAAATAATTTCTCTCGCGAGCCAGGATTGGCCGTGGAAAACAAGCCTGATCCTTTCTATTTTCGACTAATGAATGCCTGCTAATTAGCTATATTCTTTGGGAGCTTGTTATAGCTACACCCTCCATTTACCAGATCACAGACGTGTCTATGGACGTCCAGGTGTAGAATTTGGCTGAGTGCTATAGCTGATCCTCTCACTTCCGGCTCAGAAAACTGGGCTTGAACAGCACTCAAGGTGGATTTACGAAACCCTCAGTGATGGCGTGCTCTGCGTTAATATGCCTCCCCCCCCCCCCCCCCCAAAGATAATGAAGACCTTGTGCCGCTACCGCTCAGGTCCGTCTTAAGTATACTTACTGTGTGCTCTTAACAAATGTGACGAAAAGAGTGTAAGATGTTACGACTTACCTTTACCGATATTTACGCCTGGTAAGAGCTTGAATAGAACACTTGTTTGGGCGGAGTGTACACAAGAAAGAATCAATATGTGGGACCTAAATCTATACTTTCGTAAAATAGTTCTCTGAAATCTGATTATTTAACAGCGCACGACTCACCGCCTTGTTAATATAGGATTGCACGAGGCGCGTTTAGAATTAGTTTAAATGGAGGTCTCCATGGAGCTTTCATACTGACAAAAAAACGTAAACCTAATCTCAGGGATTGTATTTCGTGTCATCACATTAAAATATTGCTCCAGGATATCTTTACTGTAGTGAAATTTATTAAAAGAAACCTTGTACTGAAAGAAAGTATTTCCCTTTTTTTAACATAGTAATCGTCGTCTTGCCGAGAAGCGGCCAATATCTGAACTTAATGGAATGTTCTTAATTTTTACTTTCACACAACATAAAATAATATTCACGTTGTTTTACTTAATAATTTTGATGCAAATCTTTTAAAGCGTTCGTTGATGACGGAATCCAATGAAATTTATAATGGATTTTTTCCTACGCAAGATGTCTGCCAAGAATGGTCGATTGTTTGACCGTTCTTGTCGTTTATCCAGCGCGCTGAAAACCTTCCAAATAAAATTTTTATTTCTGGATGAGGGCCATTCGGTATATGAAGAAAAAAATTACACAATCAGCATAAATTACCTTATTTTATTCAAAATTTACAACCTACAATGCATAATGGCCGCCATAGCGTGTGTTAGGTTCGAGACTAGAACAGAGAGAGAGTAATAATGCTGGTCTCTTTCGTTTCTTTCGTCAGCGAGCAAAAGAATAATTAATACAGAGATCATATACAGTTACCTTATAGAGTCTGTTTGGACCATTATTATTTCATTTTATTATAAATTACCATTATGAGATCTAATTACATGCGCGTTTTCAACGTTTTTTACTATTTGCGTATTACTTTTTTTTTGTCTGACTTTTCGTCGCACATTTTAACATTTGGTACAGTATATCGGTACAACTTGCCTCTCCAGTGCCAGAGACAACTTTGCTGGGAGGGGTGGGGGAGGGGGGGTGCCATAGTTCGACGCAGAGCACCGCACTGTATTTAATGGCGACATACCACAGGTAATTGACTACTTTGAGGAGCTCCATTTCTAAGACAGGAAGGCACACCCTGAGAAACCCGAAAGGGTTGCGGTACCCCCTGCCGGATTCTCGATCCTTGTGAACGAGAATCCCTCCTCAAAGGCGTCTGCAGTAATCGAATATTCTGAGGTATGTTGTCACTGATCTAATACCTTTTACTAAGAGGACATGAGAGGGAACTGCCGCTAGCCAAGGGATCTTCTCTATTACCAATACTACTACCACTACTACTACTACTACTACTATCACAAGGTGATGACGTCAATCCTGTGGGCGATGGAGTTGGCGAGGTGCATAAGCGTGTGCACCAAGCCACACATACCTCCCATTGCTGGGGAGGGCGAACACTCAGAGCCGCAGTAGGATAAGGTGGTGGCAGTGAGGGCCAGTGGGAAACCTTGGTTGTGGCAATGGTGTCCGGCGATGCTGCTGCAAGCTGGAGCCTTCACCACCACCAGCCTGGGGGGGGGGGGGGGGGGGGGGTGAGAGAGATCATTGCTGTTCTTCTTCTGACTAACCACCCATGGCCGCCAGTGGGTAGGCGACAGTGCGGGGCAGGCTCTGCAGGGGCCGCAGCTGTTGCTGCCGCCTCTCGTGCAGCCACCTATGGTGCTTTCCACGGAGGTGCAAGCCGCTTGGGTGCACGTTTCATTCCTGCCCCCTCAACCACCGCTCTAGGCACTTGTGCCACAGCTAGCTGATGTGGTGCTGGTGGCAACTATGGTGCCTCTGTAACATATGAATAACGAAAAAAAGAACAACACTCAACATTTAAAAAAATGCTTTAAACAAATAACTATATTCCAGAATAATGATAATTACATACTGTAACGAGCACGGTTGCATTACAGTCACCTTTTCCACTCTGGGTCCAGGGATTGAGCAGTTCAGTTGGGTTTTCCAGGAGCTCTCCCACCCAGTCCAGTATTTCCTCATCCTCCCCCAAAAGGGCAACATAGCGCTGCCTTTCAGCATCCTCTGTAGTAGCCGCCATCTCATGTAGCCACGGCCGCGCAGAGCGACCGCGCAGTTTGAGGCGCCATGTCACGGATTGCGCTGTCCTCCCTTGGAATGGGTGTGTGTGTCGTTCTTAGCATAAGTTTAAGTAGGTGTAAGTGTAGGGACGGATGACCTGAGCAGTTTGGTCTCTTAGGAATTCACACACGTTATACATCATATACTCACTTTTTTATTTCACCCTCGCCTTTGGGCCATTTATCTTGCTCACTGGCGTTACTTACAACAGTAAGATATTGAACTTACTATTTCTGGAAAATGTTAGAGATATACACACAGCAAATCTTACTGAAAATTGTTTTCGTGAACGAATGGACAGAAGTTCATATTCTCTAGTTCACTGAAATTACTTGTATATGAAACACACTGAATGTGGAAACTGAGCTCTGCTACTTACAAGACTGAATCGATCGTTCCTGGCTCTCGACATCAACACATACCGCTACATCCCCTTCTTCATCCACAGAAACACCTAGAAAAGCAAAGAAAATGTCTCAGACAAGTGAAAGCGTCATGTTACGAAAAATAAATGTGTATACATTTCCCCGTGCTCATCATTAGAACCACAATATGTTACGTCAACACAAAAAATTTCTCTATCAGCCACGTATTTAGAAAAAATTAATGCACTTACGTTCTCGCTGCGCTGACTCGGTTAATATTGCAGGAGTCTATTGCTCAATAGCAAAAAATGGTTCAAATGGCTCTAAGCACTATCGGACATAACTTCTGAGGTCATCAGTCCCCTAGAACTTAGAACTACTTAAACCTAACTAACCTAAGGACATCACACACATCCATGGCCGAGGCAGGATTCGAACCTGCGACCGCAGCGGTCGCGTGGTTCCAGACTGAAGCGCCTAGAACCGCTCGGCAACAGCGGCCGGTTGCTGCAATAGCCACTCAGCTTCCAGCTACCGATCTAGATCAGCCAACGTCTCAGGGATGAAGGCTACATTGACAAGAAAAAAAATATGGGCTATAATACCAGCTACGGAACAAAATTCGTCACATAGTAAAATTACAGCGACGAGCCTTTCAGAAACTCTGTAGTGTGGAGGTATGCCACTACCGACTACGAGCTAAATAAGTGCTGACATAGGCAGTAAAATTATGCGGCATTCACAGGTTTATTGAATTATTAGAACAATTAACTTACATGGTAGACTGTCCTGGCGAAGGTATCGGTGTTACTGCTGCTGATGCTGTCGCTGGCTAATTCGTTTCATCTTGTAACGTAAATGAGTAGCACACAAGCGAACAAACTAAGATTGGGAGTGCTGATAAGCATGCAATTAGCCACACAGGCGAACTAACTGACGAAGGCAGAATGAGGCCTACTGCACCACGATAAGGGTTTATATAACCTCTACCCCTTCCACCCACCATTTTACCCAGGGAGCCAATAGCAGTGCGGCATTCTATCTCACCTGCAGATGAATGCTGGTCTGAGCACGCAGGACAAATTGGTGCTGGTCTGGCAGGACATGCACCCGTGGATCCAGCCAGAAAACCCTGCTTCCAGTCGGCACTTCACTCTGTGGCGAGCAGCGGCAGCTGACGGATGCGCTACCACTTTGCGGGTCCCCAGTTACGACCATGCCTCGTGTAGCAAGCTACTATGACAGTGTAATTAAGAATACTTTATTTTCACTTGATGCAGGATCGTCTTAAGGGTTTCGACACCGTGTATTTGCGCTCATTTATTTCAGTTTTCGTTTTAAAACGATATTGTCACATGATGTATTTTTTCTACTATATTTTACAGTAATGTATTTCCATTACAAGTGCACCTGTTTTGTGTGTATGTGTTTTATGTGCAAGTAAATTTGAAACAAATTGTTTAAAGCAATATTTGGAATTCTATTGAGACGTTAAACACTTTATCTAATTTCTTTATGCACGTAGATGTTTCAGAGTAGTGGCGGAAGACTGAGAGGTTACACGAGTGTGCCTCGATCTTTTTAGATTCTATGTTCAAGTGTGGCGGTATGCACTCCAAAATTGAGGTAAACTATTGTGCAGCGATCTTATTGAAAGTGTATTTAGAGACATAATCGATTGGATTTCGTAACTCTTGAAGCAGCTCGAAGACAAAGGTATTTCCTACAAAAACGCAACATGAGTTATGAAATGTTATTTAGTCCCATCCTGCCGCATCTTCATTATTTGATGAAGCGTATTTGTCTTCACCAGTATCATTGTTATCAACACAATCCTCAGCTGCATGATTACTGTTTATATGCCCATTAAACTCCTTCTCCAGTACAGATATCTCATCCACTGAACACAGAAAACAATTACATGCGTCTTCCCAGTCCAGCAGCTAGACACAGACTGAGTGCTTTTCCGCTATTTTTCCCCAGAGCACCATCTTGGAATATCTCATGTGAGGGGAAAGGAGGAGGGCTGACAACGCCTTCTGGTGGCAGTGTTGTGAACTAGGCCAGTTGAATTCCAGACCTCATGGTGAACACACTGGCTGGAGCCACTGCCTTTGGAAACCCCAATTGTTTAAATAAACAATGCATTCAAAGTAAAGTCTTATGTCCATCCCATCCAGCAGCCCAGCATGGACTGTGTCCTTTCCCTGTCATTTGGCAGCTGGGGGATGGAAGGGGGGAGCGGTGAGTGGATGGGGGAGTATGAAGGTGGGGAAGGAAAGGGGTGGGATTAGGTTAGTGAAGGTAGAGAAATTTGCCTATTTTCCTGCCAAAATTTGAACTTCTCACCATGACGCCACTGTGATGTTGCTACATCTATGGCCACCATCTTGTATCCGACATCTTGAATAAATTTGGCAACAAGTCAGTGTAGTGCCACGTACATGTTGCTCCACTACTGAGGTAACCTCTAAACTAGACCAACAGTGGTGTTCTTTGTTTAAGAAGTGTCAAAATATCGTAACTTTTTCTAAAATTTTGAAACTATGCCAATTTTTCTTTGTGATTCCTGGTATCAATGCATCTACTGAACATGTGATTTCTTTCTTGACTGTGCAGTTTACAAAAGAGAGGAACTGTGTGTCAGTATATTAGTTGAGGTATAAACTTCATTTCAGTGCAATTTGTTAGTGTGGATGCTTATATCAGGGGCAAGCATACATTCAGTGAGAGACCTTTTGCTCTCTTTTGATTGATAGGTCCTTAACCTACTGTTCTGCTAAGAGGATTATGACCCCTTGGGGATAATCCTTCCTTTTGATTGACAGGTCCTTAACCTATTGTTCCCCCACCCCTCCTCCACTTCCCCAACCCCTTAGGAAATCTCCAATCCTCCCACACCCCCTCACTGATATAAGTACTCTTTCAGGTCTGAGTTATTCGAATAGCCCCCTCTCCCTACATCAGTATGATTGACTACTTAATTAAACTAATTAATTAGTTAACCCTTCCCCCTCTGTTAAGCCACCCAAACCTTCCCCTCCCATCTCCCTCTCCCATACCTGAAAATTGACGGCTCTGTGCTGGAGAAGAAGAATCTTACAAGAGGAAGTTCAACTACATAGTAGAATGTATATTGTTTATTTATAAAACATTCATTTTGCAGTGGTTGGTTTTCTTTTTCTCATTATTCTCTGCTGTTTGGAAAGAAGCACGTCGTGTAAAAAACATCGAAAAGAAGTAACTGTTCTCAACTATCTATTATATCGTCACAAAACTTTCATATTTACTATACACCAATAAGGGGTGCTACTCTTCGCGACTATCGCGCATATGGAGAAATATTGTGCTCTTGGAGGGGTGCGGGACAACAATTACAGATTTGGTTCAGTCTATTCCTTCACGAAATGTTGAATGTAGTGGTCTACTTTTGGTCAGCTGCAGATTAAATCGGTAACAGTGTTGCAGGGGGCGTTGGTCGAAGACAATGAGAGGAGATGTTTCAGTCTCTAGCTTCATCCTAAGAATGCGAGAATGCTCTGTGACTCACATCCACTTAGGGGAAGACGGCCAATAGTAATTTTAAATTAAGCACTATTATCGAAGTGCTAGAAATATATAGATCGCTGTTTGGTATACTTTGGTGTATATGTTAAAGAATTAACAATGAATGGATGCACTGCACAGTCATCTATCTATATTACCAATGGTAATCACAAAGTAGAGGCGGTTTAGTGATGATACAGAAATTGGGAAGCATGCAGCCGTGTCACTATTTGGCCTTCTAAAAACTGATAAAATTGCTAAAATTGACCAAAGTGTCAGTATGATGTTTATTACAATGCATCAGTGGGGTCTTTTCCATCCCATCCATCCACTGGTATGCTGTTGATTACCACATAATTATTGACTGACATCACTGGTTTGAGATGGAGAAAGAGTTTTGGTAGAGGGGCAACACCTTCTGCGGACGGCTAGCACCAAAACGATGATCACACACATGAGTGCAACATAATCAATCAGTCGAAACGGAACACCGAGCCGTCAACTATCCTGTCACTGTGAAAGATGAGTTTAAATGTAGAGGTCGTCCATCACCTCCGGACAGCAGTTTGGAAACACTCCTCAATGCAGCAAACTCTTCCAGTTTCCTTATGTTGTGACTGTTTTTTATTTCAGTCATCCAGTGTGTGTGTGTTGTGGGAGCAGCAGCAGCATGATTTACAACGTGCAAAGTCCAGTTTCCTATGAGAGCCAACAGACCGAAACGTGTTAATGTCAGTTTAGAACCTGACACAGACCTCGAAGTAGCGGCAGAAAAAACAAAATGTATGGCGGTGTACAAAGTGTGTTACAGTAGAAGAGAACAGTGTATCAAACAACAAAGCAGGACCCTCTCTTGTGACTGATGGCCTGTGGGATGTGGTCCTCCTACAGTGCAGGTGATGAAACTTTACACTGGTCTGTGCAAGTGACTTCGATCACTGGCCACCTGGTCCAACGGATCAGTACCTGTATATTTAATAGGATCGCTACATGCTTTCGACACTGGCATTCAGACGATATTTGTTTTCGATATATTGGAAGGGAGAGATGCAGTAAAAGTCTTACCAAGTTCTCTGTTGGGTAAAGTTAGCGGAGCTTTTATAGTTCATGGTTTTTCTCTGTTGGGTGGTACAAAATAACGATGATAGAATGTTTGGGTGACAGATATGAATGCACCTCGCACGACGCTTATCTCCTTAGGACTGTAGTACCTGTATGTAGTTTGCAGATGCGTCACAATGTGGTAACAAAATCCTCCTCCTTCTTCTAGTTCCTGTATGATATGGCCTCTTCCTAAAATTCCTGATAAGAAACACCACCGTAACTGTTTATACTGTCTTTCATACTACCTTGTGCTGCAGGAGAAAAGCTGGCTAGTGTGGCCGAGCGGTTCTAGTTGCTTCAGTCTGGAACCGCGCGACCGCTACGGTCGGAGGTTCGAACCCTGCCCCGCGTGTGTGTGATGTCCTTAGGTTAGTTAGGTTTAAGTAGTTCTAAGTTCTAGGGGACTGATGACCTCAGATTTTAAGTCCCATAGGGCTCAGAGCCATTTGAAGCTTTTTTTTTCAGAAGAAAGCTTCGTTTTGGCGCTAACCTTACACATTGTCCACCAAGTGGTCAAAAGGCAGTCATGTTGCATTAGCTCAAACTGTTTCTATACGGCTTGCACAAGTTGGTGGCTATAGTGCTCTCCAACTTCTGTTCAGTTGCGTCCTAAATTGGGACGATGACATTGACAAAGCTGCAGGGAGGCCGGGCCAGAGACTGAGGAACAGTTACAAGATGCAGAGGGATTGTCTAAAACCAAGTTGCAGTTTTGGTGTAGCAGATAGGTTAGAAAAAGGTGACTCGTTTCGAGATATGAGAGTGGCACAAATACTATTCACTGTGGCTGTAATCATTAAAAGACGTCTCTATAGGATCCAACGCATGTATGTGGTTGAATGGAAAGACTTGATTCCAAATAGAACTCTTCATTTCTACCAGAAAGCGATGCACTATCAGCGATTCTTGTGTGTGCCTGTAGAACCAAGACTGCTTTTCATGCAGGGTGACCGTAACATAGTCGTTGTGATCGTGTTTTTAATAGCTCGGTCCTTACGCGTAATGTATATAGCCGGCGGTAAACCCTTCTGTGATCAGCTTCAAATGTAGGTTCTCAATAGTGTTCCCTCCTGCGATTCCCATTTGAACTACCTGATGCGTGTAATCCAACTACTGAAAAAGAAAGCTTACTCGTAATGCAAAGTGACTTATGATCAATTTAATTAATTAACCTATCAATTTGATATCAGTGATATGCCAAATGGCATGTGTAAGCGATGCCTGGGGCACCACGGACATGATTCTTCAATAGCGTTTTTTTCATTGCAGCGATATCTTTTAACGATATTTCAATCGCCCTCCTATACAGGGAGAGACTACCATCGTAATAAAATCAAGTGTGTTACCGAACAGTTTCTCTCTGCTGTACCTTAAGAGACTTTGTATGTGGCAAGACATTTGGTTACCTTAAGAGAGAGGCGTCCTGTGACAGTGGCACATCTTAGCACTCCGTCATGAGCCAAAAATGAGTTTAATTTTCTAGTCCTCTGATGCATGACTTAACAGAGAAGAAAAGATATTATTCTACCTGATGAAAGAATACTTACAGGAAATATAGCCTACGCCATAGTCCCGTCCAGGATTTACACAACAAGTAACGATACTTCAGCGATGTGAAAACTCGTGTATTGTCCGTTTTGTTCTATTTTCGAAAATAACTCGGATAAACGGGAGGAATCTACATTTCGCTTGATAAATTCGAGGTGTACGGTGAACAACTTCGCTGCCTCGGATTGGGTAAAGTAGATTTTTTGAACTGGAAGGTCTATGTCGGGGTGGAATTGTTTAGAACTACTGCAAACATCCAAGCTGCAGCTACTTGTTTCACGGTGCACTGTGGCTGCCTGCAAGGGCAATCACGAGGAGTTGGCAAGCGGAAGTAACGGATTAGCTTAACCTTTGACGTGTAAAAAAGAATGAGCCAACCTATCTGATCTTGCTAAGTGACCAGCGTGCTGGTTGGGCGCAACAGAAGCGGACATGCGTGTGTTCCTTGCGAGAAGCTTCAGAATGATGGACGTTTGCGCTGGAGGTATTGATAACATCCGAATTCCTACCACTCCAATCAGCCCTGGATGCCCACCATGGCCGGGGGTTGTACACTCTGGCATACATGCGTGTCCACGACTGTGGCTGCGGCCGGGGCGGTAATTTTCACTGACCCTCTACGAGGGGGGCAGGCGCGCTGCGATTAGACCTCAGGACAAGGTCCAGGTGATGTGTGAGTGTTTTCAGCTGTCTTCAACATCTACCGATGACAGCTTATTGCTAAGGACTGGGTTGTGGTTTAAGTGTGTTATGTTTAGTACTTCTCTGTACATCGCAGTGGACACTGTCTTGCAGTGGTATTTGCTATTGTCTCTGTTCTATCATGCAATAGAAAAAACCTCCCTCCTTCCGAATGTATCGGAGAGAACCAATTTAGGAAGCCTTTGGCACTATCAAAAACCCAATCGCGACGTCAAATTTCCGATTGATCAGTTTATTGTTCCCGATAGTTGTATTGCATGTTTGCATGCATTTAGTACAGGTGGGCATGACCGGCTCGGGTTTGGGTCTCTCCCAGCCGGCGTGGACGCGGCTACCTTGCAGTCGGCGGATGGCGCGTTTCGTCATCGCGAGTTGGTGTGATCGTCAGAATTTTTCTTCATCAGGTATGTTTGGTGGAAACACTGTGGTGGAGGGGGGCGCATACAAGAACTCGGGTATATCATTACTTGATTTGCATAATGTTTACGCGTGATATTTTTTATTATGAATAAGAATGTTCGTAAGGTGGAAGTGAGTGTTTTTGATTCCTGTAAATTGTTAAACAATTAATTTGACAGGGTAGTGCAAATGGATTATTTCACTCCATTTTTGATATAAAAATTGCGTCAGATTTCTCTTTGTCTCCAGCATTAGTCAACAGGAATACTGTATTCTGAGGAGAAATGAAAACCTCCATCTTCGTGTTTGGAGATGTTGATTCACACAGACAAGCACAGAGTGGCCTCTTGAGAGAGACAGGGGCATGAAGTGAGTCTGGAATTTACCTATCAACAGAATACATCCACTTGATGCTTTTTTGGAGGAGGGGGGGGGGGGGGGGGGGGGGAGACATGAGATCAAAGAAGGCCGATATCCGGTCTTGGTCGGTAGTATTTAGTAACGTGGCGACGCCCCGACGATAGATACACATACAGGAGACCCCAAACTGTGGCTACTATACTGCACTTCATTAAGTTCCCTGGTGATTTCAGTTATTATGTTGTGGGCAGCAAGGATGGGGGGTGCAGTCATGATGTCACTCCAAGTGTGGTAGGGGGGGACACTGTCTCCCATAAACTGATTAAATAAAGAATATCTATCAATATGTTATAGACTTTGCTTTGAATTTCGTGTGGTGAGATCATTCCTCTCCAGCACAGAGTGAGTCTTTTTCCTACAAATTTACTATGGGATGGTTTGGGAGGGATGGAAGCGAGGGGCTATGGGGGTGAGACGTCGTCTAGTGGTGGTACTGTGCACTAACTCTCTCGATCCCTGCCTGCCAAGGTGAGTGCACACATGACAATTTTCCAGTAAGACGACACCTTCAATCTGCAGTAGTGTAATTACGTAATCAGGACATGTGGTTGCTGAATGAGAGCTTTTCCAGCCAAATAAAAGTGATATCCAGCCACTACGAACTGAATTTGTAAATAAACAGTACATCCTATGCTATATAATTGAATTTCCTGTCGTGAGATCCTCCTCTCCAGCAAGGATGGCAGCTTAGAGCTCAAGGCGAAATCCATTCTCAGTCAGGCATTAACCTTGGAAGAAGTTCTCGCATGTGTTGGTATTCCAGAGAGGTTTACTGGGTAAGTACTGCTTTGTTTGTGGTTCAGTCTGACCGAGACCAACTGTGTGTGCAGGCCCAGCAATGGGACACTGCAGGACAAGAGATAGAATGAGAGACAGCATGTGTTTGTTTCAACAGGAATTTTCTCAGGTGCTTTTGTTTGGGGATTAGCGTGACGTCCGGTCTGTCAGAGGGCGGAGGGGGGAGGGGGTGAGGGGGGGGGGGGGGGAGGGGCGAGCAGCCTCCTCTTGGACACCGGCACATGGCTTCACTGCTGACTGCTGACTGCTGACTGCTGACAGGTGTGTCACTTCGCAGGGGTCATCGGTGCAACTCAACTTCAGGCAGTCTGCGTGGGTGACATGAGCTGGCGCGCTCTGTGGGTCAATGGATGGCTGATGGTGCATGCCTCACGATCGGAAGATATTGAACGGTGTAATTACGTGTGGTGACTGTTTCATGATGGTATTCATTCCCTGATTCGGAAAAAAACGCAATCGATTTAATTACTTCTTTCCGATGTATTTTACAAGACCTGCAGCTTCCCAAACAACAGAGAATGTTGAGCAAGAGAGATCTAACCTCTGAAAAATGATTTTTTTAAATAAACAATATATTGTCTGCTATGTAATTGAATTTCCTCTTGTGAGAGCCTTCCTCTCCAGCACAGAGCCACCAGTTTCCGGGTATGGTGGGGATGAGGGGAAGGGAGGGTTGGGATTTACCACAGGGGAAGGGATTAATTAATTGATCAATTTAATTAAGTAGTCAACCAAGCTGATGGAGTTAGAGGGGGATAATCGAATAACTCAGGCCTGAAAGTGTACATATATCAGTGAGGGGGATGGTGGAGAGGGTTGGAGGTTTACCGGGGGTGTGGGGGAGGAGGGGGAGGGGAGGGGTGGGGGAACAATAGATTAAGAACCTGTCAGTCAAAAGAAAAGATTATCCCAAGGTGTCATTATCCTCTTAGCAGAAAAACAGCTTAAGGATCTGTTAGTCAAAATAGTACAATAGGTCTTACCCTGAATGTATGCCTGCCTCTGATACAGGCAACCTGCACTAACAAACTGTGCTGAAACGAACTTTGTCCTACTGCTACTTACATTTAGTCAAAAGAATTTTACTGGTAAAGTACAATTTCAAGGGTATGTACTGTGAGTAATTTTATAGCAATTTTCTTCATGATAATAATTTAACCCTTTTCTCAGTAGTGCATTCTATTGAAAAAATACACTTCCAAAGAACACACCATCGAAAAATACCTAAAATTACTTCAAGGTGTTTGTGAAAATTTATAATAACTGAACACCATTGCTTAATACTGTAGCAAGCTTCCAGTTTATTGTTTTCTGTTCATATTGAGTTCACATCTCCACCATTTTATTTTGGAGGCGACCTGCTGGTCACTATGTCCTTTAGTAACAATATCAACGTCCTATAACTGTGTGGCGATTATAATATTTGCGGACAGATCTGAGAACTTCTCCATCCTGACTCTGTGTGACATGTCAGTTGAGATACCCTATGAAAAGATGTCGAGTGCCCTATTTTTATCTTCAAACGGGATGACTCTGTCAACCTCTGTACTCACATCTTTGCACATTAATCTTCCGCATCCTATACGAAAAGGGCACCACCGGTTCATTGCACTTCTATAACAAACTACTAAGTTATTTCCCAAAGAATCTCGTGCTGTTCTGTTTCGGTAGCGTTGATACAGGGCTTTAGCTAACTACTCTAATGTTTGTGCCTCACTATGTGTTTCATGATACATAAAGTATGTTTTAGTTTCGCCTATTGACTGTAAATTAACCATACACAGACATGTCTCGTCTGACCATTACTCAGTTTGGCGGTAGATATAACATTGTTAACAAACACAGTTAAATCCTCTGTTGTTTTTCTGGGAAAAGGCGTTACCAAGTTGTCAGCTAATGGATCCCAAGAAGGAGGGTGTACACTCAATACTGATTTTTCTCCTCCTAAGCCCAATTGTATCTGCTGTTGAATGGCTTGCAGTACTTCCACTTGCCTTTATAATTCCGTGTTGTACTTTTTCTGCTGATAATTAACTGCCAATAACATGGCTAGCTGTTTCAAAAACGCGTTAACAGTCTCACCCATAGCAGCTGCATGTGTTTCTAATATCTTGTGTGTTTTGCAACTGCCGTTACAACAAGAGAAAAATAAGAAAAATGTACTTACGATCACAACAAAAAATAAACCAAATTAGTTCCTGCGCTGTATGATAACCCAACGGATCTGAGAACAGTTCAGTGCCAAATAACCAAATGGTCTACAAACGACAAATGTAACTGGCACTGCCTTAGTGTGGAGCACCTAGTGTCCTGATAAATTACAGAATTCACACCTCACTGGTGTCAAGTACGTTTCCCTGCAATTTCCTCTAAAATTAGATACGTCTGCAGGCTCCTGTGGCCTCACAAAAGTAACCCTAAGATTACGGTGCACATCTGGGCTCCTACCACAACCACAACAAAATGAACAAAAAAAGAATGCTAATAGAGAATGTGCATCACTGCAATACACCATTTTGGACAGAAAATCCGGATAGGCGACAATGGTTAATGCTGTAGATGTGGTTAGAACTGCCACCGAAGTCTTGAAGTGACAATCATTTCTGACACCATCTGTCGTGACCTAGGGAGTTGAGCTCGGAGTTTGGGAGTGTGGTCTGGTGGCACGCTGGCAGGCTTCACTGAAATAGTGTAGGCTGTGAATAAATTTATCGTCAGGATTTATGCAATGTAAATAGCTTCTCTGTGGCATAGCGCAGTGGCAGAAGGAGCATTGCACATGGCTGGTACTCGCTGACTCGCCCGTCGGGGAGGGGGGGGGGGGGTTCAAGTCCTCCCTTGGGCATGTGTGTGAGTGTTGTCCTTAGCGTAAGTTAGTTCAAGTAGTGTATGAGCCTAGGAACCTATGACCTCAGCAGTTTGGTCCCACAGGAACTTACCACAAATTAAAATTAATTAATTGCTGACTCGGCCGGCCCAGCAGTCATCTACTTTGTGTGGCGAGGTCAGGAACTGCATCCTCAGCGAATGCAGCGTTAAGCAGAAGGCCGACCCAGCAATCTGGAAGCGTTGCCCATCTAGCCAGTCTCTAACAGCGTGGCGAGCCGTTTCCCTAAGATTCTCTTGTGGGCATCAGAATTTGCCCCCTGGTCAGCAGCGGATAGCTCTGCATGGAATGATCGTAGCCGCATAGATTTACGCCCTGGCCTCCCAAAAACTGTAGCTGCTCACAGGTACAGCATCTCCAGAAAGTGCGAGGTCAGCTGTTCGCAGGTCACCCTCCATTGGCCGGCCGCGGTGGTCTCGCGGTTCTAGGCGCGCAGTCCGGAACCGTGCGACTGCTACGGTCGCAGGTTCGAATCCTGCCTCGGGCATGGATGGGTGTGATGTCCTTAGGTTAGTTAGGTTTAAGTAGTTCTAAGTTCTAGGGGACTGATGACGACAGCAGTTGAGTCCCATAGTGCTCAGAGCCATTTGAACCATTTTTTTCACCCTCGATTGACCTCTGTGATATTGGTCGAAGATGCCAAAGTCTTCATACCAGTGGCAGCAGAGCAAGCAGACGCAATTCCACAGCAGTGTAACGTATCAGGCTGCCTGTTGGCTCGTAGTTGAAGTCATCAGATGAACAATATGTAGCATGTCAAGGAACAGCTTTAACGTGGGTGCACTGCAACTTGCAAGACTGTTTGCACTGACTGATGACTCATGACTGACTACTGACACGTGATGAATGCGCTTCAGAGACACATATATTTACGCTGATTACCTCATGACTCTGACGTTTTGGGGCTGTAGGTATGAGCAAATTTTGCCTGGTTTTCTAGATTTTCCAGCACTCTATATTGCACTGTGGTGTCCCAGTTGTGACCTTCTGATTTGCAGCTTGGTACTCTCTGCAACGTCAGTATGTTGTGGAGGCGCATGTGTGTTACGCCCTTTTACTTCATCTTGTGGAGCACTCTGGATGACGTCTTAGTGAGGCCATTCTGTCGCAGTTGCACTCTGTGCTCTCTGCTCGAGTGTTGTGCAACAGTGCCCCAGTTGCGTGCCTCGCTATTTGTGACGTCGGCTTTCCGGTCTGATTTTCATTCTGGCTGATATACTGCACTCGAACCTGTCTTGGCTCAGCTCTGTGCCTGCCGTGAAAAAACTTAATAACTTCAAGTTCACAAGAATTCTACTCTGTGGTGCAATTGTATGAAGGACACAGTCGCGGTAATAATCAATCACAGGCTAATAACAGTCAGAGCAAGAACACGTCCGCTTGGACAAACGATCAGTGCGTACAGAGTAAGGGCAATCACCCTAATCACAATTAGACGAACATACTGCCCATTCAGTTCACTAATGCCTGGGGAGGAAGCAAAAGGGAGACCATTGGTGTCATTGGTGTCCCTCGCCACCACAGAATACAGGGCAAAGTGTACACCGGTGGGCGACGGCTTCTCTTACGGAGGTGACTGTGAAAAACACAGCCTCAGTCAAGTGGCTGCCTCTCTGTGTGCAGTGATTTGAGAATGGAGGTGAATTGCCGTCAAAATATTCTAGAAGACTTGTTGATGAAGAATACTGATTGTCTGACCTGGCATATCAGAGCCTGCACATAACATTAGATTGTTTTGGTTCCACACGTAAAAGCCTTGTTGACACCGGCGCTGTTATCCCTGTAATTTCAGAGGTAGATTTCAACGTCGTTATCGACTGGGTTGAGTTAGAAGTTCTCGGAGTGACTGCAGTGAGGATAAAAGGCACAAATGGCGCGTGGTCCAGACCACTCTTTAAGCAAGTACTAAGGTCAGTATTTGTGTAAATGATAAAAAGTGGTTCTGTCTTTCTGCAAGTCACTTGTGGTACACAGGAGGCAAGGGCTCCCATATGATAGTTTGTTGGGGGGGAGGGACTGGATCTGGGGGCATGCAGTATTTTTAATACTTCGGAAGGCAAATGGCGACCTGTAAGTAGCCATGGAAAAATCCAGCTCCGACCCTGTTAAAAAACCGCATAATGCCGTGTATCGATTCATTTTCTTGAAAGGAAAACACCCGACTACATTTTTTTCCTTTCCATGAGGACCCCTGATGGGGGGTCAGTGTCCCCTTGCTATATGGCTTACATGGCCACCCTGAGGCGAGGCCGTACTCATGGGAGAGATATTTAGTCAAGCAGGTAGCAATCTGGAATCCCAGGAACAAACACGCCCCATCCCAAATCTGCTGGAGGTCGAACTAGAGTGTAAAATGTGAGGTTTTTATATCTGGAGCACTCTATGTACACTACTCGTTTGTCCAGCCGGATCTGTTCATGCTCCGACTGTAATTATCCGGTGACTAGTTGCTACTGCGACCTAATCGTTCATTCTGTTCCATCACAGAATAGCTCCAGTGCACAGTATAGAGACCATGCGTTAAAGCATTCCATGACAGACTAGGAGGCTGGCCACATACCCCTGCCACGTCAGAGTAAAAGAAGAGGAACAATTTTATTGAACTTCTTACCGTATCCCGCTGACTAAACGCATGGCAGAGGAGAAGGAGACCGAGAAGATCTTACAGTGGATAATCAGACGCTCAGATAGCACCTATAACTATGCTGTGTTCGCAGGGCCCCACTCTCACATTCAGGCTACTTCGTAATGATATGTCGACTGTGTGTACTTCACATTTCCGGTTTCTTGAAATTTTTTAAAATGTCTGCAGTGACAGATTATGAGGGCTTGGCATGATCAGGATACCTTTCAGCGTGCAAAAGCACTGCTGCTCTAATAGTTTGACAAGCACCATATCCTCTTTCTCATCTGTCATTTATATTGTGAAAGGATTAATAACTTCCTGGATAGAAAGCAGGGCTCAAACTGATGAGCTTCAAACCCACAGGTAGACACGCGAAATATACCTGAGTTGCGCATCTGTTTACAGTTCCATTTGTGACACCTCTCCTTCAGACGGTGGATCAGAGTTCTGCAGTGATTTTGTCTTGATTAGATTAGATTAGATGAAACCTTCATTCCATGCATCCATGTTAAGGAGAATCCATATGGATGTTGATGAAGTCAAATGTTTCACTTACTTTATGAAATATTAATAAAAATACAAGGAGTTGGCCACAGGTAAGTCTTTCAGGCTCCCCTATTCTTGTTCCTAGTACTGATTTTTTGAATTCAGCTGTTTGTTGGAAAAAGGCCTATAATAAAACTATTTTGCGAGATTGGGATTCGAAACTGGGATCTTTGCCTTTTGTAAGCAAGTGTTCTAGAGTATTCTTTTGTTTCTTTTTTTAAGTTAACGGTTTCTCGCCTGAGCTATCCAATTACGGCTCACGAACCTCCCTCACAGCTTTAGGCCCTACTTCTGCCAATACCTCGTCCCCTACCTTCCAAACTTCACGGTTCTCCTGCCTACATTGAGGCACTAGCTCTCCCAGAAGAAAGGATATTGCAGAGACATGACTTCGTAATAGCCTGAGGAATTGATTCCAAAATGATTTTTCACTCAGCAACAGAGCTGTACCGCTTTGAAACTTCATGGCAGATTAAAAAAGTGCATATTGTGTGTAATGATTTGTCCATGATGTGTAAATGATGCTTCATTCGTTAGCAAAATCTTGCATGGAAACGCCACACCACCTTGCAATTTTCGATCACACTATTCAAAGAATCACAAACGATTCTGAAAGTTATTGCCATGGAGTGAAACGTTTAAATGGTGAACTGCGTAGGAATGTAGTATTCGCAGAATACTCCTACCATGAAGTTTCAAACCATCACACACTCCCCTTAGGTAAAGCACTCAAACGTCACAATAGATAATAGAAAATGTCAAAAAACCAATTTGGTTTGTCACTCATGGTGACTGCTTTTCTCTATAAAAATATATAGCAAATTCTTCAAGATTTAAGGCTTTCTGTAATAGGATCTAGAGTATGTTCCTCAGAATTTAAATGATTCCTCAAATCACTCTTGTTGTTCTCGTACATATGTTCCCTATACTTTGTTGCAAATTGCTGCCAGTCTGACCTACACGAAATTTATCGTAATACCTGTGTAGGAACTCCAGACCTAGAAAACATGTTCCTGTTACGTAAATTTCTGTTGATATGCAATCCAATTTTTAGATTCTTTTTTTTGTGATTCCACAATGTGTTCACAAAGTAGAGATAAACTTGGTGTTAGTTGATCTTTACTTTTCATATATTTTCCTTTTATCTTTAATCTTTCTGTACATCTTTAGTAGACTACATCTTCTAAAACCATTCGCCATCTCTACTTGTGTTACTGTATTTCATTTACGTTGAATAGCAACATTACTAACACGTAATTTGAGGAGACTGCCCATTTGAGGGAATTTGGATGGCATGAGTCAGCGCTAACAATGACGTCGGAAGTAATTAATTTATGACAATGTCAACAGTGTCTCATAATTTTTCTTTAAGAAAAGATACAAGCAGCTAATACTTCCCTCTTTGGATGCATCAGCTGAAATTTTATAACAACGAATTTTTATAACAACGTCATTAACGTCATCAATGCTGCCCTTGAGCAAAATTAAGATGTCTTCGAAACATTTACGTTAAAAATCATGTTCTGAAAAGTATCATAATATAAAGGAAAAGTGTTGTTTTCCAACTGATTCACAAAAATGTCGGCGAAAGTCCGAGCCAAGCTGTTACTCACGGCCAACCCCATATTTTGACAACAAATTTTATTACTGAATTTAAACTGAAAATAACGTAGATACGTTAGAAGTTCAAGTAAGGTCCATCATGTTGTTCTAAAATAGACACAAATCCCACACTAGTATGCTTCAACGCTGACGCTATCTTACCAGGTCACGCTCTACAGGATCCTTTGACTCTCTGTCACTGCTGTTACCGAGTCCTCCCACTAACATCGTGTTGTCTTCCTTTTTAGAATCTTTACTTGACGATTCTGTATCCAGTACTAGGTTTTAAAAAAATTGTAGCCTTTTACTTCAGACCAAGATCGTCCTACAGCAGTTACAATTTTAAAGAGTCCTTGCATAGTATAAAAAAGTAGGTTTCATAATTCGGCAGTTGTAAGCATTAACAAATATTCGTATACGTCAGACAATTCACCATATTGTCCACTCTTAGCGAAAACCGCAACTTGCTTCATTTACTCTTTCACGATATAGGTTTCAATGGCCTGTCTTTGCTACCTCAAGCTAGATAAAAGACCAATTTTGAAGACATTATTATGGGGAAGGAAGAGGGAACGAAAAAAGTTGAATTGTGGGATGTATTAGTACGAGAAGAATCTGACAGATCGCTGAAAGATCTAAGTCGAAACAAAACACGTAAGGTAGACGATATTTCCCCAGAATAATTAACGTCTTTGAGAAGCAATCAGTACAAAACGGTTCCAACTGGTAAGTAGGATCAGTGAGACATGGGAAACAAACGCATTACTCAATGAGAGTTCAACAATCCCATCACCAAAGGGACTGATCCTGAGTGATGTTAGTATCACAGAAATGTCTGTTAAACAACTCGGTTACGCAATACTATCATGAATAATCTAGTGAAGAAGTCGAAAACCGCTGTTAAGTCGACAAGGGGGAAGAAGATCATTTAGGATTCCAGAGAAATATAGGAATATACGAAACAATGCAGTCTGTACAACTAAATAAACCAAGGAAATCAAATTTATAGCATTTGTAAATCCAGAAAAAGCTTTCTACAATGTTGTCAGTAATACGGTATTTGAAATTCTGTAGATATCAAGGATAAAATACAAGGAGGTAAAGATTATCTACAACTCTTACAGAAACCAGACTACAATAAATGAGAGTCTAAGAACATGAAAGGGAGGCCCAGTAGTTGAGAAAGGTATCAGAGAGGGTGTAGCCTATCATCTATGTTATACACTCTGCACCTTGGATATGCAGTAAAAGAAATTAAGGACAAATTCTGAAAGATAATTAAAATTCAGGAAGAAGATTAAATACTTTAAGTTTTGCCGACAACGTTGCAGTTATCCAATGACGGCAAAGGACTTGTTACATCAGTTGAGCAATCCCTTGTAGAATTCATGTGATGAACATCAACAAATGTGAAACAAGCCTTTTTTAAACAAACACTGTGAAGTCCTGAGATTATTCAAATTATATTGTTGGTTGAATCCTGCGATGAATGATGTCATCAATAAAGTGCACCCACCGTGGTACATATTATGTTAGTTGTTCCAGAAACCTATTGGAATATTACGGAACATTTGGACTGCCAAATAGGAACATACACCAACAGAGAACGAAAAGTGTATCGATTACAAGAATTCTCTGCACTGCCGCATCTAAGGGATGCACACGTCGTGGCGATTAGAAAAAAAAACCACACTAATTTAGCAAGAAATTCAACCAAATGTTCCGCGAGAAAGGTTATGCATTATTTTTTGTACTGAAATTCCCACAGAATCTTAACGATTCTTGTAATGGGACAGGGAAGTTGTAGCGTTGGGCTGAGATGTGAGGGGACTGTTTGCTTAGACATATTTTTGTTCACAAAATGGATAAAACAAGGAAACACCAATAATAACTGAAAGCAATACTAATAACTGTCTGCGGCCATTCATGGAAGTTCGTGTTTGAGTGCAAAATGTTGATATGAACGTATTACTATTCCAAAAATCATTTAACATTTATTGACTTGAGATGTACATCCTGTACCTATGCACACAAAGTAAATAAAACATATTTAACCTTATATCTGGGCAATACTAAATAAATTGGAGTTAATCTGTATTAAATCGGTAAATGATGGAAACCAAAGCTTGGACTTAAGAAGGATTAGGACGAATTAAAATCGTAACACCAGTAAAACCAATAAAATTGTTACTCATCCTTAGGCAAGGCTCCTTCGACGACAATTTTAACGCATCACTTAAAGTCTCACTCGATACACAATTGAACCTCTTCCCACAGTTACAGACATTAACATGATACTGGACTCGACTCAGCTTTGCCAAACACTACCAAGCATCGTGGTGATGTTTGACAAAATTCAGCACTGCACAGTTGTTCGGCCATTCTGTAAATATACGATATCCGGTCAGCCGAGTAATTCACTGTCCAAGAAATCAGCTTCCTACATAGTCCTCTAACGGGAGCAGCTGACGCGTCGAGCAAGGAAGAATTCAGTTTTCGGAGCACATTCTAAAGCGGGCCCCTATGAGCTCCACCTCATGGCCATACCCAGCTTCACACATTCCTGCCGCCAGGCGCGCCATGTCTTGACACGGTCTACAAGTCGCGGCGAACGTATCACGTCTCGAAGCGGCAAACTCCTTCTTCAAGAATACCAAGGATCTGGGCTCGCCGCTATGGGAAATGGGTGATAAGTTCCTGTTATTGTAATCTGTCCTGTTCATGTTTAAATGATTCTTTGAGGGTGAACGCAACCATCACGACCCACAAAATACTGAGGTGGCAGTTAGTGTAAGAGTACTGTGCGCTTGAAAGAGAGTGACGTTTTTTCCGTGGGCTTAAAAACTAGTGCTAACTCTAGACAAATAATCTTTATTTCAGTGAAATAAATGGCAGGAGAGATTGGATATACTAGATTAGGTACAGAGAAAGTAAATGCGGTAAAAGAATTTGATAATAAGTTGTTTCCCATATCCGATGAATTGACAGCTGGCTGTCGTTCGAAGCGAAACTTGACTGAAAATTTCCCTTTTACGGGAATCTTTTGCCTGTTGAAAACACCGTTCCACGTGTTGTGGCCTGTGTGGATGGGGCTCCTAATGGCTGGAACATCTATAAACTGACCACAGTTGCCATGGGCCTGAACCATCCTAAATTCTTATATCCTCGTCCTGAATGCGAAGGTGAAGGAAAGTTTCTCTGGCGACTATGAGTCGGAAGCATACTGTACCAAACTTGGCTTACAAGTCGCCTTTCTCTTCAGAACTATTAAACATACTCCATACCCCCAGGTCTAGCCGTCCCCTCCTCTCTCCCCCTACACACTGTCGTACGGACACCCTTGAGACGGAAGTATATAATGTAACGCAAAACACTTTTCATATGGCAGGTTGCTTGTGAGGATGAGGTCTATGAGCGAAACAACTACTGTGTCACTGACGAGACTATCCATCTTGCATTACAGATTACTACTAGAAAGTTTGGTACTAGCACGACTTCGTTGCATTTCCTTCTTGCTTTGAACAACAGACAACTCCACTGGTCGACTTCGTGTGTCTTCTGACTTGCTTGAAAGGAAAGAAAAGGCCGATATCGCTGCACCGGATGTACCATTAATGAGCTAAACCTTTGTGACCACCTGCTTACTAGAGTGTAGCTCATCTTTGGATCGCAATACAATAGTGACTCTGCGTGGCGTGGATTCGACAATCCATTGGTAGCCCGCCCGGTTGGCCATGTGGTCTAACGCACGACTTTACGGGCGGGAAGAAGGGCCTGGTCCCCGGCACGAATCCGCCCGGCTGATTTGTGTCGAGGTCCGGTGAACCGGCCAGTCTGTGGATGGTTTTAGGCGGTTTTCCATCTGCCTTCGCGAATGCTGGCTGGTTCCCCTTATTACGCCCCAGTTACACTATGTCGGCGATTACTGCGCAAAACAAGTTCTCCACGTACGCGTACACCACCATTATTCTACCACGCAAACATAGGGGTTACATTCATCTGGTGTGAGATGTTCCCTGGGGGGGGGGTTCCACCGGGGACCGAACCGCACAATAACCCTGGGTTCGGTGTGGGGCGGCGGAGGGGTGAAGCGGACTGCGGTAGTCGTCGTGGGGTTGTGCACCACTGCAGCTGCGGCGGGGACGGAGCCTCTCCGTCGTTTCTAGGTCCCCGGTTAACATACAACACAATGCAACCATTGGTAGTTTTCTGGAGGCATGTGGCGCCAGATGTCTATATCAGGTCATGTGATCCTGTCAATTACGGGGCCGTTGCATGTAGTAACAGAACTGGCGCCTATTTGTGTCCGTGTTTAACTGGGTTCAGATCAGACGAAATTGATGCCCATGACAACATCAAGTCTCTATCGTGCTCCACAGTAGCACTATACCGCGATTATTGTTTTGAGGCATGGACAGTTACCTGACTGGAAGATGGAATCACCATCCCAAATGACATGAAGCATAAACCGGTGCAGTTGGTCCACAACAACGTTAACGTAGTCCACAACCGTCTTGGTGTCTTCTATTACTTCCACAGGTCCCATGGAAGCCCAGGCAAATGTCCGCCATACCATAAAACTGTCCCCACTGGCCTGCATCTGTGGTGTGGTACATGTTTCGAACAGCTATTCGCCTGGATGATGGCATATCCCGACACAATCATCTACATGATGTAGCAAGAAACATGATTCAGCCGACAAGGCGACATGTTTTCACTGACCCATGGTCCAATCTCGATGATCACATGCTCGCTCAAATCTCACCATGCAGTTGGGTCCACGTGAGAACAGGCAGGGTCGTCTGCTCCAAAGCACCATGTTCAGCAACGTGCGCTGAATGGTGTATTCCGTAACACATATGCCTGCCCTAGCATTGCACTCTATCGATAAATGTTTCGTAGATCGCCGTCTACCCTGCTTTACAGAGCGAGGAAGCCCCCAACTTCGATATTCTGTGATGAGGTATGGACGTCCAACGCTTTGCCGACTACTCCCGGTAAAAGCGCCGTCGTTTAACCGCTTTCGACAGGTAACCGGCAATAAATAAACCAACAGCTGCATTTTGCCTATGACTTCTTTCAGCGACAACCGGTTTCGGTATTCTAGCTGTTGCGGTCAGATTGTTTATAAGTGCACAGCCGTTTATAAGTGTACAGCTGTATTACATACACTGGTGCGGTTACTGGTTTGCTTTTGTATGATTTTTTGTTTGGAAATATAAGTGCAGCCACTATATTACCAAAGAGGATCTGAAAGGACGTGCGCCTTCTAAGTGGTTACATGTGGCCCACCACGAATTCCTCCCCTCTGCCGCCTTTTTCATCTCAGAGCAACAACTGTAGCCTATGTCTTCAATTATTTGCTGGATGTATTCCAATCTCTGTCTTCCTCTACAGTTTTTATCCTCTACAGCCCCCTCGAGTATCATGAAATTGCTCCGCGACGTCTTAACAGGTCTGTATTTTTCATATATTCCTTTCTTCGTCTATTCTGCGTGGAAGATCCTCATTCCTTACCTTATCAGTCTACCTAATTTTCAACATTCTTCTCTAGCACCACATTTCAAATACGTCGATTCTCTTCTGTTCCGGTTTTCCAGCAGTCCCCGTTTCACTACCATACAATTCTGTGCTCCAAACGTATACACTCAGAAATTTATTTCTCAAACTCAAGCCTATGTTTGATGCTAGTAGACTTCTCTGGGCCAGGAATGCCCTTTTTGCGGGTACTTGTCTGCTTTTGATGCCCTTCTTGCATCATCCAACATGGGTTATTTTGCTGCCTAGGTAGCATAAATCATTAATTTCGTTTATTTCGTGATCCGCGATTCTGAACTTAAGTTTCTTGCTGTTGACATTTCTTTTACTTCTCATTACTATCGTCTTTCTTCGATTACTCCCCATCCATTTTCTGTAGTCATTAGACAGTTCATTCCATTAAACAGATCCTACAGTTCTTCTTCACTGTCACAAAGGACAGCAAATTATCAACGAATATTATCACCGATATCGTTCGCTCTGAATTTTAATGTTACTCCTGAACCTTAGTTTTATTTTCGTCATTGCTTCCTCGATGTAGTAGACTGAACAGTAGGGGCGGTAGACTACACTACTGTCTTACACCCTGTCTAATCCGACCCTTTTCCTTCTTGCTCTTCCAGTCTCATTGTATCCTCTTGATTCTTGAACGTATCGTGTATTACTCGTCTTACCTTATAGCTTACCCCTACTTTTCTCAGAATTTCGAACATCTAGCACCAATTTACATTGTCGAAAGTTTTTTCCAGGCCGACAAGTGCTATGATCATGTTTTCATTTTTCTTCACTTTTGCTTCCCTTATCACTCGCAACGTCGAACTGCCTCTCTTGTCCCTTTAGCTTACCTAAAGCCAAACTGGTCGCTATCCACAGACTCTCAATTTTCTTTTCCATTCTTCTGTGTGGAAGCTGATTCTGCCGTTACTCTAGCACTTGCAATCTTCGGAATGGTGGGGACGATGTTTTCCAGAAAGCCTGGTGGTATATCGCCACTCTCATACATTCTACACACCAACGTGAATAGTTGCCACTTCCACCCCAATGATTTTAGAAATTACAATGGAATGTTATCCATCCCTTCTGCTTTATTTCATCTTAAGTCTTCCAAAGTTCTTTTAAATGCTGATTTTAATACTGTTTCCCCTATTTCTTTCCTATCGACTCCTGTTTCTTCTATCACTTCATCAGACAAGTCTTCCCCTTCACAGAGGCCTTCAACGTACTCTTTCCACCTCCGCTCTCTCCTCTGCGATTGACAGTGGCATTCCCAGTGCACTATTAGTGTTACAGCTCTTGCTTTTAACTTCATCGAAGACTTTTTTTACTTTTCTACATGCTGGCTTCACGGTGGATCAGTCCTCCCTACAGTAGTTTCTTTTTCGATTTCTACACATGATTCATGTAAACATTTAGCCTTAGCTTCCCTGCACTTTCTAATACTTCATCCCTAAAGGACTTTTGTTTCTGCATTCTTGAATTTCCCTGAACGATTTTATACTTCTTTCTTTCGCCGATTAGCTGAAGTATTTCTTCTATTAACCAACGTTTCTTCGCAGTTACCTTCATTGTAACTATGATTTTCTTTCCAGCTTCTGTGATTGCTGTTTTTAGAAGTGTCCATTCTTTGTCAACTGAACTGCCTACTCAGCTATTCATTATCACAATATCTATAGCCTCAGAGGAATACAAGCGCTTCGCTTCATTCCTTAATAACTCCGTATCCCTCTTCTTTGCGCATTGATTCTTCATGACGAGTCTCTTAAACTTCAGCCTATTGCTAAATTGTGATCTCCGTCTATAACTGCTCCTGCATAAGCCTTACAATCCAGTATCTGATTTCGGAATCCATGCCTGACCGTATTGTAATCTAACTGGAATCTTCCAGTATCTCCTAGCCTTTTCCAAACATACAGAATATTCGCTATTACTAGCTGAAATTTACTGCAGAACTCAGTTAGTCTTTATACTCTCTCATTCCTATTATCAAACCCATATGCACCCATAACCCTTTCTTCTACTCCTTCCCCTAAAACCGTATTCCAAGCACCCATGACTATTACATTTTCATCTCCCTTGACGCACTGAATTACCCATTGAATATCCTCATACATTTATCTTTCTCCTTCTTCTGTTTGCGATGTCGGTATGTACATCTGAACTGTTGTCGTCGGTGCTGGTTTGCTTTCGATTCTGATCAGAACAGGTTTGTACTACTGAAAACAACAAAGCGCATTTTATCCGCAAACGTGCTGATATTATCGTGGTTTTATTCTTTCCTGGGCCAAATCCACAGGGTAATTACATTTATGATGTTAGTACCGTGAATAAAAGCCCAAGAAGGGCAACTAATATCTGTGGTAGAGGGAGGGTTGGAGGGGGCGACGTCACATGACATCTCGGTTGTGTGCAAAAAGGTTTTCGAAATTGACCTGCACCAGAAAGACTGGATTCTTACTCGGCGGATAACAACGCTCAGCCTCCTATTTCATAACCCGATTTAGGTTTTCTGTGGTTATCTAAATAAATTCATGCTGTGTTCTGTCCCCTAAAGAGGCCGTAGTCGATTTCCTATGCAAGGCTCCCCTTCAAGTTTCTACAAGCAACCTCTATGTGGCACTACTGAGATGAGACGTCAGTATTGTTTTAAAGTATGTTGTTTGTTATCCTTAACACAGTGGCAGATCGTATACTGGCCGGGTAGCTCGTTTACAGTGAGAGATTAAAGAAACAATGTTGGCAAAAAATGGAGATTTCTCGTGCGGGTTTTTGTAACATGTTTTTTAGGAATTTCCAGATTGTCTAACTTAACAGCAATAGAGCCTCGAATAACCATTAGCCCAAATGACACAAGCAGATTTAAGACAGACCTGAAGTCCTCTACGGCAACCAATATGTTAACAGAGACACCCGTTCTCAAACATGAGTTATAAGCGTGTATCTCCAGTTTCCTACTCCATATGTACGGAACTATTCGAAATATTGAAATTAGCCTGACAGATACTGAGATATTTGGCCAATTGGAATGTATGGACTCTGTCACCAGTATCAAAAGATACACGAACAAAGGCTTAAGACAAACCTCGAGTCAAAGGCGCCGCTTCCTGAGGGCGTGGTAGTGTTTCGTTCGCCAAGTTTTCCCGCCCGTGTTACTATCTTGGAGACATGTTGTTCATTTGAACCGCACGTCGCCCGATTAATGGTATGTAGAAAGTTTCGTTTTCATCATCGGACGAATAGTGCAGAAGCCATACCCCTTGCATCAGGTGTCGCGATCAATACCCGTTGGATATGTGCACAGCAACTTTCAGTGAGGTGTCTGAATTCTTGCGGATGAATGATAGTGAAGTTGAACGCTGTGCCGGAGGCGAACTCGACGTTGTAGCCCATCCCAAAGGTGTTCCATTGGATTCAGATCGGGACACTGAGCAGGCCAGTCATTTCAGGAACGTTAATGTCCACATAATATTCCCTCCCAGATGCTGCTTTATGACAGGGTCACTGTGAAACTGATACAATCAATCACAGCCTCCGAAATACTCCTCTACTGTACCAAGTGCACAATACTGTAAAATGTGTTCATATCCTCATGCATTTGGCGTTTCCTTAAGCACAGTAAGAGGGCCACCATCCAACCACGAAAAACACGCCCTTACCGTAACAACATCTCCTCTGTACTTCGTTGTTGGCACTACACATGATAGCAGGTAACGTTCTCCAGAAACACACCGAACCCAAATCCTTGCCACGAAGGATTCATCACTCCAAGTCACTCGTTTCCAGCCACCCAGTGTCTAATGACGTCGCTCTGTCTCGCTTCAAGCTTCGCGCACATTGATCATAGATGAGTGTGGTTTATGAAGAGTTGCTCGACCTTGCTACACCATTATTTTTAACTCCCTATGCACAATCACTGTGCTAGATGGATTTCTGATAAAACTTGGAACTCGCTAATGAATCCTCCCACTGATTTCATGCGATTTTTTACAACTACCGTGGCTTGCGGTTCTAGGAGCTACAGTCTGGAACCGCCCGACCGCTACGGTCGCAGGTTCGAATCCTGCCTCGGGCATGGATGTGTATGATGTCCTTAGGTTAGTTAGGTTTAAATAGTTCTAAGTTCTAGGGGACTGATGACCTGAGAAGTTAAGTCCCATAGTGCTCAGAGCCATTTGAACCATTTATAACTACCTCCGCAATAGTTCTAATGGCTCTAAGCACTATGGGACTTAACATCTGAGGTCATCAGTCCCCTAAACTTAGAACTACTTGAACCTAACTAACCTAAGGACATCACACACATCCATGCCCGAGGCAGGATTCGAACCTGCGACCGTAGCAGCAGCGCGGTTCCCGGCTGCAGCGTCTAGAACCGCTCTCCAAAGCGGCCGGCTAACCTCCGTAATACTCGACGGAATTTGTCTGTTAGTGCGAGAGGTGCGCCTAGTCTTGTTTTAGTTGTGGTTGTTCCTCAGCGTTTCTACCTTACAGCCACATCACCAACAGTCGACCTGGGCAGCTTTAGACGTATTGAAATTTCCCAGATGCAAGTGTTACTCAGATGACATCGAATGGCTAGTCCATGTTCGAAGTCAGTGAGCTCTCCCGACCGAGCCATTCAGCTGTTACTGCTTCTGTACTGACATCACAATATCCCCACCTGCTTTTGTACTGTCGAGTAATCTCGTGACATATAGTGGTTAGCTCCACAGTGCATACGGGTGTCCGGATACTTTTGATCAGACATTTTACATTTTCCCAACGGAACTCAGCCATAGACAGGAAATGCCACAGTATTTATGCAACACGAGCTGTAATGCTCGAAGACTTTCATATGGGAGGATATTCGGAAGTTCTCGGTAAATGTATTCAGCTACCTTGAGACAAGTTCCCAGATACCAGGGTCATGTGCAGTTACGACATTTACCAGACAGTCACCTATCACAACCACCGGTAATAGGGCAAGACCGCCCAACGGAAACAATATCACCACTGTTGCAACCTCAAATCAATTCCCTCAGTCTCAGAGAGAATGCAGAACAGCATTCAGTCACCAGACAGAACGGGCGTAGTACACGGACCGAGAAATCCATCGTAAAAGCGAACTTTTAGACAATCTTAGCGACAGGGTTTCTCGGAAATCAGCCAAGAATATTGTGCCCCCGATCACCTTCCTCGAACCGCGCGACCTGCCTCGGACATGGATGTGTGTGATGTCGTTAGGTTAGTTTGGTTTAAGTAGTTCTGCGTTCTAGGGGACTGATGACCTCAGCAGTTAAGTCCCATAGTGCTCAGAGCCATTTGAACCATTTCACCTTCCTCAAGCTCTAGTACCGTATAACCCTTATTCACCTCAGCATGGTAACGAGTCAACGCTGGCTAGCAATAACAACGAGATGTGATAGTAAAAATTATCTGCTCTATTTTACTCCTAATTGGGACTTTTCTGATGCAACGAACGAGACAGTTATTAGCAACTCCCCTAACGCGTATCAGCTTCGGCAGAGTTTAGACTAATTCAGTGGAATGCAAGATCTGCGACCGCAAATAAGGATGTGCTGCTAGCTAACTTCGGACAAGAAAGGTAGTAGTGGCTGCCATACGCGAGACGTGTCGTAAACCAGATACTACTGTCGTTATGAATATTTTAACACACGACCATTAATATTAGGAACTTTATCCACAGATGCGCGTTTCGGCGTTAAGCTTCCCTCATTGGGCTGTCAAAGTTAATCCCACATAAAATGCACATCAGAACCACTCAAGGTCAATATACAAAATCATTTGGACATTAAGTCCTCGTTTTATTTTGAAAAAAAGAAATGGCAATACCACATTCCCTACTCCGCTTATCCATGTTATCGCACGTCTTCAAAAGCGTTACTTCCTTGAGGCGGTAAACACCGGTCGCATAAGTTGCCTCTCCGTGCACCACTATTTTGTAACCATGTGTACGGGTCTTGCGTAAGCAACGCTGCGGAGGCTATGCAGTAACACGGATAAGCGGAGCAGGGAATCCGGAGTTGCCATTTTCAAAGTAAGACGAGGGCTTCATGTCCAAATAACTTAATTTGTTTTTATATTTTGACCTTGAGTACTCTTGAAGTGCGTTTTAAGTAGCATTAACTCGGGAAGCCAGATGAGGGGAGTTAGACTCCCGAAACGCGTTGCTGTGGATTATGTTCCTAATATTAGTGGTTCTAAGCTAAATTATTTATAACAATTACCTTAAAAATCGCTACCTCCAGTCCTTAAGATGGACAGTATTAGATGCTATAGTACAATTTCGAGGATGTCAAGTCTACTGACATAGCAGAGAAGACGGCAAAGGAGACTTCGCTCTTTTAATTAGTAGCTTGCTGAAACACATGCCGGCCCCTCCCTCCGGAGGCTCGGGTGTTCCCTCGGGCATGGGTGTGTGTGTTGTTCTTAGCGTAAGTTAGTTTAAGTAGTGTGTAAGTCTAGGGGCCGATGACCTAAGCAGTTTGGTCCCTTGGTAATTCACACACATTTTTTTGAAACCCATGCCCATGACAAAACAGACAATTTTCAAGCGATTGCAGTCAGCCTGTCATCTACAAAATAAGCACCGAAGCAGCTTATTGTCGGTCAAAGTCGTTGTACAGCTAGAGGAACGATGCTCTAGGGTTCGACAGCTGGACCCCGCATACATACACTCCTGGAAACTGAAATAAGAACACTGTGAATTCATTGTCCCAGGAAGGGGAAACTTTATTGACACATTCCTGGGGTCAGATACATCACATGATCACACTGACAGAACCACTGGCACATAGACACAGGCAATAGAGCATGCACAATGTCGGCACTAGTACAGTGTATATCCACCTTTCGCAGCAATGCAGGCTGCTATTCTCCTATGGAGACGATCGTAGAGATGCTGGATGTAGTCCTGTGGAACGCCTTGCCATGCCATATCCACCTGGCGCCTCAGTTGGACCAGCGTTCGTGCTGGACGTGCAGACCGCGTGAGACGACGCTTCATCCAGTCCCAAACATGCTCAATGGGGGACAGATCCTTAGATCTTTCTGGCCAGGGTAGTTGACTTACACCTTCTAGAGCACTTTGGGTGGCACGGGATACATGCGGACGTGCATTGTCCTGTTGGAACAGCAAGTTCCCTTGCCGGTCTAGGAATGGTAGAACGATGGGTTCGATGACGGTTTGGATGTACCGTGCACTATTCAGTGTCCCCTCGACGATCACCAGAGGTGTACGGCCAGTGTAGGAGATCGCTCCCCACACCATGATGCCGGCTGTTGGCCCTATGTGCCTCGGTCATATGCAGTCCTGATTGTGGCGCTCACCTGCACGGCGCCAAACACGTATACGACCATCATTGGCACCAAGGCAGAAGCGACTCTCATCGCTGAAGACGACATGTCTCCATTCGTACCTCCATTCACGCCTGTCGCGACACCACTGGAGGCGGGCTGCACGATGTTGGGGCGTGAGCGGAAGACGGCCTAACGGTGTGCGGGACCGTAGCCCAGCTTCATGGAGACGGTTGCGAATGGTCCTCGCCGATACCCCAGGGGCAACAGTGTCCCTAATTTGCTGGGAAGTGGCGGTGCGGTCCCCTACGGCACTGCTTAGGATCCTACGGTCTTGGCGTGCATCCGTGCGTCGCTGCTGTCCGGTCCCAGGTCGACGGGCACGTGCACCTTCCGCCGACCACTGGCGACAACATCGATGTACTGTGGAGACCTTACGCCCCACGTGTTGAGCAATTCGGCGGTACGTCCACCAGGCCTCCCGCATGCCCACTATACGCCCTCGCTCAAAGTCCGTCAACTGCACATACGGTTCACGTCCATGCTGTCGCGGCATGCTACCAGTGTTAAAGACTGTGATGGAGCTCCGTATGCCACGGCAAACTGGCTGACACTGACGGCGGCGGTGCACAAATACTGCGCAACTAGCGCCATTCGACGGCCAACACCGCGGTTCCTGGTGTGTCCGCTGTGCCGTGCGTGTGATCATTGCTTGTACAGCCCTCTCGCAATGTCCGGAGCAAGTATGGTGGGTCTGACACAACGGTGTCAATGTGTTCTTTTTTCCATTTCCAGGAGTGTATTTTGCGGGGACTTAAATATGCAAAGTGGAACGTAGGGTTGCGAAATAAACGACAGTTTAGAAGACGGGATTGTCGAGATTGTTGTGCAACACGGCTATTAGTGCTCTTCTTGCAACATGGCAAAGCTCGTGGTCGAGCAACATCGTACAGACAGACTGCGCTGTCGTCATGTCTGAGTAACATCTTTGAACGTCTCATCAAGCTTGCTTAGAATGATGACTAGAAGATCAAGAACTAACACCACGAACACAATATGACTTAGGCAAGGGTTAAAGTACTTCAGACAACATTACATTCCCAGCAACGCACATTGAATAAACTTTTCCGACTGCCTCGGACCTGATGACAGATTTTTAGAAAATTTACAAATTACAAATGGTTTTCTCATCTATCGTACGATATAAATCAGAGATCAGGATAAGAAGTTACTTGACCCTCACGCAGTGCAACATGGCCTTCCTTAGGGTGTGATATTAAGGAAAATATGTAATCACTTATCAATAGAAATACGACATGGCGTATAGTCGCATGGTAAACTACTTGCAGTCTACTTGGACTGCAAACTAACGTGGAATTAAAATACTAACGAATCGTGATCGCAAGGATTTATTAAAAACACTGAGTATCAGAGTCTCCGCTCACCACCAGATAAGAGATGGTCTGAATATGATTTTTGATAAAATCGAAATCAGTTACAATCTGACGTGTGATTTTTAGTTTTTAATAAATCCTTGAGATAAAGGTTGATTAATATTTTAATTATCTCTCAGATCGCTCTTAATTTCCAACAATGTTTTCAAAAGTTATTAACGTGAAAATGTCATAATCAATACCTAATTAACAAGGTGGAAAAAAGTACAAATGTATTAACAACAATTGCAAGGGTCTCCTGGGGAGAGGAACCCACGGTGTTTTTGACTTTGTGTAAAAGATCTTGAACCGCTGTCTTCGACTATGGAAGCATTGTATACAGCGCCACACCGAACATTGCAAAAATATATTCTCCATTGTAGAGTGATCCACCAAGCTCCTTGAGCCCTGAAATCAACTCCCACCAACGCATTGTTAGTGGAAACTTCCGAAATGCCACTAAATGTGTCAAGACAGATATTGTAAGATATATATTTATTGAGACATGTAACGATATCTAATCATAACGCCATGCAAGCCGTTGACACTGCTAGACTTCAGCAAAGCTTTTGATACCTGTTAGCTTTGACGTACTGCTCAGGAAAAAAAGGACAGATAAATTTTTGAAATAATGCCCTAAAGGGTTTGAAAAGTACTTGAAAAAACGACAACTATGTGTTGTCTGAGGGAACGAAACGTTTCCTGGAAGAATGTTGTCTCAGTAGTGGCACTTGGCTCAGTCCTAGGTCCACTTTTTGTTTGTTTGTATCTCAATGATATTCCGTCAGTTCTGTCCTGCAAATATTATTTCTATGCGGAGGACCTCCAGCTAAACCCAAGTGCCAGCCTTGAAGATAAAAATAGTGTGATTGTCCAGATGTATGTTGATTTGTCTTCACTGGTAAATGGGCGCAAAACCTGGGACAAATTTTTCACAACTAATCTTAGTATAAGATCATAAATTAGTAACTTCAGAATTCCGCCGACAGCTGGCTCCTATTTTGCTCGACAGTATTCCACTACCATACCAGAAAACAGTGAAGCACTGAGTTTTAACTTTGGATGAGCATCTCAACTGGGCTGAAGATAATGTCGCCATGCGCGCGAAGACTTACACTCAGAAAGTTTCGCAACGTGCTTCCTCAGAACGTGAAACGCCAACTCTCGCAGTCACTCGTTCTACTGAAACTCCACTATTGTGATATAACCTAACGAGGCGCGAGTAGCGAAAACGCTATACGGCTAGAACCAACAATGAATGACCGGCCAGTGTGGCCGAGCGGTTCTAGGCACTTCAGTCTGGAACTGCGCGACCATTATGGTCGCAGGTTCGAATTCTGCCTCGGGCATGGATGTGTGTGATGTCCTTAGGTTAGTTAGGTTTAAGTAGTTCTAAGTTCTAGGGGACTGATGACCTAAGATGTTAAGTCCCATAGTGCTCAGAGCCATTTATTTTGTAACAGCAACACCAAATGTAGTGGGAAGAGGTAGAAGGCACCATATTAAGACTCGTCTGAGCTTTCCAAGTGATTTATTGTTTCCAACTACAGTTCCCCCATTCCTCTCGATCTGCGTCACTGGGTCCCACAATGCTGAGGACACCACTTCGCTGTCTGCAAAACGGCTTGGCGCGGAATGGCTGCCTCAGTGACCCGTGCACGCACTGCTGTGAGTCGGCCTTGTATAGCAGCGGAGTTGCGGCATCATCAGGATGCTGGCAGTTGACTCAGCAGTCTGCTTCCCTGCTGATGCAGTGCCGCTCAGTGTGAGCCGCAGGTGGTGAGCTGCATGCTTCTCGCCAGCGTGGCTAAGATCGTAGCAACAACAAGTGCCCGCAATCCGGAGTCCGAATGTGTGGCCCTCACCTCAGGATGCCTCTGGCATGTGTTGGAAGCCAGGACGACTGCCCGCGGTAACGAGCCATGGTGTGGCCCTGCGTCAGCCTCAGAGGGTCGAACCAGCGACCCACCGTGGACTGGAACGCTGGAGCCCCATCCGCTGCTGCGTGTAGCTGATGGTATGACACGCCCTGTGGTCCAGGAGAGCTGCCACACTTGAATGAATCTCGTTAGAAGCCTGTACCTATTTGTATGCGGCTGTGTGCCTCTATTTTGCCATACGCACCGCTTCGCGTCACATACTCATAATTTACTAGGTTGGCCAGTAGGCCCCTTGTACCTGTGATTTGCGACATGTAAAACCGCTTCGTATGCTCTTTCAGCAATTTGACGGCCCTGTGGCCTCTATTCTACTTCGCAACTGTTGGTATGCGTAACTCACTGCAATCTGGCCCACACCTGGCTGTAACGTGTGCTCAGAATGTTGCACAAAACTAACTTTCCCTATCCTAAACGGTGGTGCCGCTACATAACACACGGCTGAGTCATATTAATCTGACCACACCTACGTTCGACGTGAGCGTGCAACTGCTACTCACTGATGGGAGGCGGCAACACTAGCAGTGTATGGTATATAAACTGAGTAGGAGGGAGGTAGAAAAACAGTCCAGTCGTTGTGGCCTTTGGCTTGTGCTGCCCTGCAACAATCGTCGAAAGATTCCATGTCAGAGGAGAGAGCAGTCTGGTTTGGAAATGTTTCCGTGACATTCACTGCCGGCCTGAGTGGCTGAGCGGTTCTAGGCGCTACAGTCTGGAACCGCGCGATCGCTACGGTCGCAGGTTCGAATCCTGCCTCGGGCATGGATGTGTGTCATGTCCTTAGGTTAGTTAGGTTTAAGTAGTTCTAAGTTCTAGGGGACTGATGACCTCAGAAGTTAAGTCCCATAGAGCTCAGAGCCATTTGAACCAATTTTTTTAAAATATATATATTCACTAGGTGATCTCGTCAATTTGGAGGACACAGTATATCAGCTAAATATGCATCTGTCCTTGGGGACAATGTCCACCCCTAAATGCAATTTGTTTTTTCCTTGGCACCATAGCATCTCCCAGCAGGACCATACACCATGCCATATGGCTTGTAGTGTACATGCATGGTTCGAAGAGTGCCAGGAGGAGTTTACTGTTCGCCACTTGTTTGGTGGAAACTCCCCAGATTTAAACCCAGTCATGACTCTGTGGGGCCAGCTTAGTCAGGCTGTTCGTTCACGGATGCTCAAGCGACACTGGAGTCGGCTTGTTTCCACATCCCTGTCAGTACCTTCCAGAACCTCAATGTCTCTCTTGCTGCCTGGTCACACTGCAGAAGATGGTTATTCAGGTTTTTGACAGGTGGCCACATTAATGTCATTGGACAGTGCATATGAATTATAAAGTGTGAAGCAAGCCTCACTCAATGTTAGATGGCTTGGTGGCTCTAACTGTGAAATGTTAAATTAACAAATAAGTGCAGCAACTAAATTGAGTCTAACACAAGCACCCCACAGGTAAAGTACTAAACAAACTACAGAGCTAGTAAGAGGTTGCGAAAACTCTTGGTTCGATGAACCCTTAGCCAGGTACTTAATTGTAAAGTACAGAGGCATCATATAGATGTAGATCAAATGGCGAAATCTCGCACCAGCAGTCCTATAGTACACAAAATTATCTTGCTTTCGGTAGCGGTTTGAGATCATCTTTAATACAGCTCCTGTGTTATACTTGCCACTCAGTTTAAGAAAGCGGAACGACATCAGATAATGACTGGATAAATGTGATGGATGACATTGGCCTCAGACCTTTAAAAAAATAAAGAAAGAAAAAAACAGCACCGTCATTCATTTCACATTCATTAATACAAAGACACGAGTCTGTCGGCCGAACAACTCCAGACGGCGTCTCCTGGGCAATTAATGGCATGCAGTCATTCCGTTTCACATGGAATAAAAATTCTAGTCTCTGGAAGTTGTGATCTTGATCAGACTGACCTTGCCGAGCTAAATACTGCCCTGCATGAAGTGCAAAGAAGCACAATATGTATTGTACAGTCAATTGATTACAAGGGGTTTTCCCCAGCCTCCTTGCTCTACAGATGCGATGTATGTAAGTACAATTTAACAGCGGAACAATTAAAAGAAGAGCTAAACTTTGTACGGTAAGTTCACTTGGCTCAAGTAATCTCTTGGAACCATTCTTCATTGTGGCCATGCCAACCATCACACATACTGTACAACTGACATGAATGAATAAAACATTGAATTAATGTGTCATTTCCCATATTCCCCTGGTTTATTCTCTAATGTCAAAGCATAATACGCGTGGAATGCAAATTCCATCACCTCAAAAAGCTGCTGAATTCTTTTAAGATTTTTTTTTTTTTTTGGATGTTCACCCTAAGAGTGAAAAAAATGTTTCTATAGTCGGCACGAGTGCATGAAAAGGTGTATAAATTTCTAAGGCCGATGTTTCGAGAAACAATAGAACGATTTGTAACAAAAAAGCTTTTTAATTGGTTTTGTAAAAAACGTAAACACCGACTCCCATATTCATGCACTCCACGAGAGGCAGAACTCGGTCCTTAATGATTTCGTTGTAGGCTAGGCGTTAAGTGTCTTATTTTCCTCAGTCAGCATGTAATACAAGCGATTTTTATGTTGTTGTTTTTTTTTGAAAAACTAATGAAGCAATCAACGTAAATCTTTGTGCACATAATTTATCGATTCTTGGACAATATTTTCTGATAATTTTTAAAGAAATTCGGTCATCGTGAAGCCCCTCCCCCCCCCCCCCCCCATCCCAAGAACTGAGGTTCCTCTGTCTAAAATGAGGTGTGTCCATGATGAAAGTCCTGCAGTCTGCAAATCTATCTTAAATCAAAAAACAGTTTTCTTAATCGATAAGATATTACGCACGGAATAACACTAAAGCTTTTTTTTGAAATTTCAGAAAATAATAAAATGGCAGTCGTTTGAAACAAAGATGTAATTTTGTCGTTTATGCTTGGTCACGTGTTTTGCAAATAACTAATCGATAAATTAAAACAAAAATTTACAAAGAATTAGCTTGTTACTCCTAGAGGACATGCCCAAGGTGTAATTCAGCCAAATTTCAGAAAGATACCATTATTAATGTGTGCACAATCAATTCTGTCAGTTTGAAATACACTAAGCCTTTTTTTCACAAAAGATTTGCAGACTGCAGGATTTCTGTCATGGACCCACCTCATTTTGAACAGAGAAACTTGAGCTCCTCTGATGGGGGGCTTAATTGTGACTGAACATCTTTTAAAAATATCAGCAAATTGCCCAAGAATCAATAAATAATGTGCAAGGTTCCCAGGAGAGCTTCTGTAAAGTTTGGAAGGTAGGAGACGAGATACTGGCAGAAGTAAAGCTGTGAGTACCGGCCGTGAGTCGTGCTTCGGTAGCTCAGATGGTACAGCACTTCCCCGCCAAAGGCAAAGGTCCCGAGTTCGAGTCTCGGTCGGACACACAGTTTTAATCTGCCAGGAAGTTTCATATCAGCGCACACTCCGCAGCAGAGTGAAAATCTCATTCAGGATTTATGTTGATTGCTTTATTACTTTTTCTAAATCAAAAAATTGTAAAAATCGCTTATATTATAGGCTGGCTGAGGAGAATGGAACCTTAATAGCTTACACCTGTTCCTTTTTTAAGCTACTGCCTTTTTTTGAGTTTTATTTTCCGAAGTAAAGTAGTACTCACTGCTCTTGGCGACCCTGATCTAAGTGCGTCTTCCTTTTCTGAATTCTCAAGTACGAAGTGCGCATCAAAAGGGCAAAGTGGAAGCGGCTGTCCATCTAACAAGGAAGCTGTTCGTCACGAAATTAACGCCTCGCCTTCAGGAATGATTCAGCGAGATATGCTGAACTCCACTAAGTGCCTCAAGCAGTCAGTGCATCTATTAAACTCGTATCGTTCTCAAAATATCAGTCTCAGTACTACAGTACCGACGGTATTTCTCACTCCTCCAAACGGCGTAGTACCTGAGATAGAAGTTACTATAACGTACTGTTTAGGATTCCGTTACTTAGATGCATAGTCATAACTAAATGTCCAGCCTTCGACTGACAGCCCTCAGTTATCAAAAAAACTGACAAAGCTGCATGACAGAGAGGACAATGCTTCTGGCCAATGCCCCAGGTGCATAACGAACAACAATAGATGAGTGGTATAGGAGCGCACAGCTTGAATTTAGCTGCTGTGTTCGTAATATCGGAATTCCGTATTACTGTAGCCGTTAATTTTAAAACAGGAAGAACCTGAGCAGCGACACGAAACTCTGAATATTCTGTCACTAATCGATGTTTGTCGTGAGCGGAAAATTCATTACCCCATACACTCCACATCGCCGTTAAGAGAACTGCTGACACGACTTTGTCGAGGAATAGCCTATATGGTACGTTGTCACATTTACCCTCTTCTGCAAAGGCATCCAGAACATAGGTCCCTGCTATATAACTAAAGCCTGCAGTTTACGCACTGGAGGAACCTGCCTTGTGTTACTATTGTACTATTAAACTATGCCTGGGTGCACGAAGATATGCACAGCACATGGATATGCTACCGAGTATATGTGCTGCCAATACATAGAAAGAAAGATCCTTTATCATTTAGCTACAATATAGCAGGTCAGCAACTGGAAGCAGTTAATTCCATAAATTATCTGGGTGTAGGCATTACGAGTGATTTAACTTGAAGTGACCATATAAAATTAATCGTCGATAAAGCAGATGCCAGACTGAGATTCACTGAAAGATTCCTAAGGAAATGCAGTCCGAAAATATTGGAAGTAGGTTACTGAACACTTGTTCGCCCACTACTTGAATACTGCTCAGCAGTGTGGGACCCGTACCAGATAGGGTTGATAGAAAAGATAGAGAAGATCCAACAGAGAGCAGCGGGCTTCGTTACAGGATCATTTAGTAATCGCGAAAGCGTTAGGAGATGATAGACAAACTCCAGTGGAAGCCTCTGCAGGAGAGACGTTCAGGAGATCGCTAAGCCCTTTTGTTGAAGTTTAGAGAACATACTTTCACCGAGGAGTCAAGGAGAATGTTGCTCCCTCCTACGTACATCTCGCGAAGAGACCATGAGGATAAAATCAGAGAGATTAGAGCCCACACAGAGGCATACCGACAATCTTTCTTTCCACGAACAATACGAGACTGGAAAAGAAGGGAAAACCGATAGAGGTACTCAAGGCACCCTCCGCCACACACCGTCAGGTGGCTTGCGAAGTATGGATGTAGATGTAGATGTAGACGTAGATCTTGTACTAGTGATGGAAGCAGCAAGTGAGGAAGGTAGTATCTGTTTTGACTACACAGCGTCTGGTCAAAAGCATCTGGACACCTATGAGTGGAATATGATATGGGGTGTGTTCACGCTTCACTCTTATGACAACTTAACCGCTGCTGGGGACGCTTTCAGTGCGGTGTCTGAATGCCTGTGGAGGAATGATAATGACATTTGACGCTGGTGCCCGGAGAAAAGTTGACGTTCCAACTCATCCGAAATGTGTTCGATTGAGCTCATCCGGGACTCTGGACAGGCCAGTCCATTTCAGGAATGTTATTGTCCATAAACCAATATCTCACACATAATGCTTTATAACATGTAAGTAGGCGGTTTAGGTTTTTTTATTGGTAACGCCGCCGCCACGTAGCGCTCTGTATGAAAATCACTGGCTGTGCCGTGTGCAGTCTGTGGCTAGTTGGCATTGTTGTAATACTTGCCATTGTAGTGTTGGGCAGCGGCAGATGGATGCTAACAGCGCGTAGCGTCGCGTAGTTGGAGGTGAGCCGCCAGCTGTGGTGGACGCGGGGAGAGAGATGGCGGAGTTTTGTAATTTGTAAGACTGGATGTCATGAACTATCATATATATTACGACTATTAAGGTAAATACATTGTCTGTTCTGTATTAAAATCTTTCATTTGCTAACTATACCTATCAGTAGTTAGTGCCTTCAGTAGTTTGAATCTTTTATTTAGCTGGCAGTAGTGGCGCTCGCTGTATTGCAGTAGTTCGAGTAACGAAGATTTTTGTGAGGTAAGTGATTTGTGAAACATATAGGTTAATGTCAGTCAGGGCCATTCTTTCGTAGGGATTTTTGGAAGTCAGATTGCGTTGCGCTAAAAATATTGTGTGTCAGCTTAAGCACAGTCGTGTATAAATTGTTCTAAGGGGACGTTTCATATGTCGACCCTTAGCCGAGGATACCTCACTGGAATCTTCTGATTTTTTCCTTGTAGTTTGTGTAATTGGTGTAGCCTTTGTTTATTGCTAGCGCGTAATCATAGAGAGAATTTCCTTTGTAGTTGCAGTCTTTCATTGTTGTACAGTAAAACAGTTGTGGCATGCATGTAGTTTTGCACAAAGTATTTCGCAGCTGCGCTTGCAATTAACTAGATATTATTTTCAGTGATATGTTAATGTGTTCTCTTATTTTTGCTTTTCAAATTGTGCTTTTTTTGTGTTGTCGTGTGAAATATTGTGACAATAATGGCGTGTGAAAAACGTAATACTAGGCTCCAAAGTAAACTGAGAAATGACAGTGAAGACAAAAGCAGTGTGTTAGCGCCACCTTGTAATGAATTAACTAATGTTCAAAGTAGTAATTTGGTAATTGTGCATAGGGAAATGGAGCGGGTTGCAAATAATGGTGTAGGCAGTGAAACAATTAGTGAGCAGGAAAGCGTTATCGGTCGATCGGTCGGCAACAGTTCGCCTCACGATTCCGAAATGACAGGACACAATATTGCAAATACTGTAGATTCAGGTTTTGCGTCCTCACCGCTTTCTCAAATAAGTCAAGACACATTTTCTGTTTTTCAAACTGCGAATATTGCCGGTGCAAATGCATTGCCGAATAGGACTAAGGAACATGTTTCAGACACCAGTGCATTGTTATTACAATTAATGCAACAAATGGGACAAAAGCTTCAAAAGTTAGACACAATGGAACAAAATCTTCAAAAGTTAGACACAATGGAACAAAATCTTCAAAAGTTAGACACAACGCTTGAACAAAATCAGAAACAAATGGGACAGAATCTTCAAAAGTTAGACACAATGGAACATAATCTTCAAAAGTTAGACACAATGGAACAAAATCTTCGGAAGTCAGACACCACACTTGAACAAACACGTGAAGATTTAACTACTGAGTTGCATAACATTGAATCGAAATGCCAAAAAATCTGTAATGACGTAAAAACACAAATTTGTGAGCATTTTCAACCTATGTTTTCGCGGCATGAAAATGCATTACAGAATCACGAAGCAGCCATAAAAGAATTGCAAACTGTTGTTCGTGAAAATCACGACACCTTGCAAGCTAAAATGGACTCAGTTGCGTCCACCGATTCGGTTACGCAACTTGCAAGAACTCAGGAAAACTTAAAGGTCACAGTAGATTCGATTTCAACACAAATGGACACTCTGAAACTTGGTTCAGAAAAACACAATGAGGAAATGTGTTCACTATCGGAGAAAGTAGGCGAACTTTCAGATCAGTTCACTAACTTATCTACAAAGGTAGAGATTGATCTGAATGATACACAAGAGTGCGAACAAATTAGGAAATTCAAACAAAATCAGAATCAAATTAATACACAACACCAAAGAGAAATCCGGGAAGTGCAAGATCAGCTGACACAGGTAATACAAGAATTACGTATTTCAGAGGACACTCGCGCTCCAACACGGGAAGAGGGACTTAGAAATACGGAAAAGCCACAAAATAATAACACAGGGCATTTCGGAAATTGTGAAAGAAATTGGCAAAGTGCACCGAATTTTGAGATGGAACTGCCGACACGACGTAACAATGAACGATATGCTACCCGCCGACACGATGATTTTGACTATAAGCTGTTCATTACTGCACGTAAATTCAAAACATTTAAGACTTCTGGCAACGACATTCATCCACAAGCGTGGCTCCATCAATTCTCTTATTGTTTTCCTCCCAACTGGTCATTAGAGCACAGATTAGAATTTATGTGTGGCTACTTGGAGAATGAACCAGCTGTAAGAATGTGATCGGTCATTCACGATTGTCATAGTGAAGGAGAATTTTATCATGCCTTCCTCTCAGCATATTGGTCTCAAGCTACACAAGACCGAGTAAAACATAGCATCATAATGATGAAACATTTCGAACAATCTGAATTTTCCAGTCTTGTCAAATATTTTGAAGACATGTTGCATAAGAATCAATATCTTTCAAACCCATACAGCTCCACAGAACTCATCCACATTTGCTTAATGAAATTGCCTGAACATTTACGACATATTATTTTGGCAGGACGTTGCAAAGACGACATTGAAGCTTTTCAGGGACTCTTACAAGAATTAGAAATTGACACTGACAATCGCGGAACGCGAAAACAGAAGCACAATAATTACAGGTCACATCCGTCGCAATTCCGCGATGAAAGAAATAATAACTGGACACGACAAGGCTATTCTCACAATACAAATCGTGACCAAAACAGACACCACCTGTATGACAACCGTTGGCAGAGTAGTAATAATTACAGGGAAAGGTCACCTCTCCGCGGTAGTGACTATTACACAGACAATCATAGAAACAGACAATATGGCAACCAGAACCATTATCATCACGGGAGACGGAATAACTTCAGATGCAACAGCCCAGCGCGCAGTTACGATTCAGGGAAAAATTCTCCACCACGCGACCGACAAGAAATTAATTATAGAAATTACCGACATGACGACAGACGATATGATCGTAACGACAGACCCGAATTGCATCAGAACTGGCGGGATTCAAACAGAGCAGGGCCCTCTTGGCAAGGTGAATTGGTAGAAGTTAGGTCTCCTAATCCCAATAACGACGCGCGCCAACAAAGAAACAGACAATGACTCGCACCGCAGGCAGCCGCGTGCGCCGGCTGGCTCAGAGAAAAATAACATAAGTTAACCTTGAGCAGAATTCCAGTGTGCCTTACCGACGTAATCAAATGATAATTGCTTTTCAGTTGACAGTCTGCGTACTAGGAAGAGTAAAGGTTTACACCACATTTCACATGTAAAACCGTTTATTGAAAGATAATCTGCTTTTTAACTTTGTCTTTGCCATAAAACATTTCACTTCACATTTCTAGTATACTTTGTCACACTAAGGATCTGTTAACATGCAACAATGTTTTAAAGTTAACTATCCAGTCTAGAACTTAGAGAACTTATTTAGACAGTATTTACGAGTGCATTGTTATAGTGAACAGACGTCACAGTGTTATTGTGTGTGTACATTCTTGCTTGTTAGTTGCACGATTACGTAACGACTATAAGGCTTACATACTTAGAACATTTACCAGTACTGCTAATGAGATTTTAATGCAACATTTTGGTTTACTTGAAAACACATTCTTTATTTGAAGTTCATTCGGTGAGATTAAAGATGACTTAGCATTTGGTTTCTATAATAGCTACACGATTATATCACGACGCTACTAATATGTGACACGATTTACATTGTTGCTTTTGCGGTGTATCTGTTTTATATCTGCACAGTTTTTCTGTATTATTCTGGAAAGTAAAACATGTTTTAGTAGTAACTTTTGTGGTATAGCTACAATGAGGCAGCCTTTATCGTAGCACAACAATACTTTACATTATAGTACTCTCTTGATCACGGTAAGGTACGTAATAACTACGATATCTATACGGAAAGCATTTCACCTTCGTTTATGATGAGGTAAGTACATTGACTTCAGCAGAACTTTGCTTACAGAGGACGATAACTACGACAGTTCCACAGAATTATCTTACAGCAAAACGCACATTTAGCACTACAGGGCACGCATTTGAGTGATTAATTTGGTACTTAAACCATTTATTTATCAATATTGTTGAATTAAAAAGAAAGTTTTTTGTGATACATGTCATTCCATTGCTGTAATCGGTAACACCTGAGGATATAATTACATTAATCCTCAGGGGGGTACACGCTTACTTTGTGTACCATGTGTTTGGCAAGCACAAGGAGCCCTAGCTAATATGGTATTTGCTTATACAACTTTACACATCGGTACCATATTTCTCTAACACAGAATTACACAGCTATCTGATTATTTTACAGAGAAACAAACATCTTTTTACTACGTCAGTGACGCAAGTTTAAGCAATTACGCAGGTGGATAACTTCACACTTATGAAATTCTATTTTGTCTGTACTTTGTGAAATGTTCATATTATTTGGAACCATTGTGATACTACGAGAGGTTTGAGTGATGTATTTGGTATGGGATCATGATTTTTAAAGTACATTTGAGGTAGATGACACGTTTGACATGAGCAGAGAATTTTTTTTAGGTTTGAAGTTATTGCAAAAAGCTATGATGATTTTGAGATTTAGCTGAGTTTTTATGATGTTATTATGACGATGACAATGTGTATTACACTGTTGCGGTATGTTTATGATCAATAAGCTGATGGTATAAGAGTTATTTGACTATGCTACGTATCTGTTATGATGAAATATTGAAGAAGTGTCGACGAATAAGGTAAGGAATAATGAGTAGTGGTTAGGGACTCTGGTTTGTGAAAAAGGTTGTTGGAAACCAAGAATCGTACTTTATGAGTTATGAAATGTATGTACATGCGTGAATGTATTACAATGCGGTCGAAAATTTTTTAACACTATTATTTTTAAATGATTTTATTTCTACAGATTTGTAACGCAAATTCTTGACCTGTGAATTTTTTTATATGAGACTGCCACTGTAGCGGAAACTGGTGTCGTAAATATATCGGTAAGAAACTTAAGTGACCACCTGCATGTAATGCGTCGTGGGCGGCCAGCTAGGCGACAGCCACCAGGAAATAAGCCATTAGTGTGTGCCTTTCAGAGGCCAAGAAAAAAAAAGGGAGGCCATTATCCTCGCTATTGACATTCCTTTGTAGAAAGCGTCGCAAAAACGACAAGCTCATTACTTGGAAAAGATACTTATTTTCTTCTGCACACCTGATAATGACAAGCGTCTTTCTACGAGAGTTGAGAGAATTTGTACTAACTTATGAAATGTCGCACATGACTATTGAATGATATTTTTATGCTTTGATATCTGGTTTCCAGCTGTGTTGCAGCATTGGTTTTATAAAATAAAATTAAATGCATTTGCTAATGTGAACACTTTCTGTCAACAGATCTATTAAATAATTATTTCATGACCCACATTCTTTGAAAAAGGAGCTCTTAGAATGGAAAGAGCAATAAGAAGCGACTAATAACAGTAACTGTATAATCATACAGTGCAGGCTTTCACGGCCGGAATAGTCTTCAGTTAAAACTTCCGGGCTGAGAGGCCGTGGTCGACCACGGCCTCTCAGCCCGGAAGTTTTAACTGAAGAGTAACTGTATATATAATTTTCTTTTCAAGTACTTGGTAATTTGTTGTAGCAATAGTTTTTGTGGTGCACCAGTTTAATTGCATAAACATTAAGATGTGAATAGACATTGTCCTTATCTGCATTGTTGTCTTTAGTGTAACATTTTTTCTGCTTGAGCTTTGTCATGTTTAGGTATAAGTTATAGCATTTGCTGCTGCTGTTTGCCATGCATAGTGCTACTGAATGTCACTTTGTATTACTAGGTTAAGCCAATTTTATTACTGATTTATTTTTCTTGTTTGCTGCGCATTGCCTTATATTAGTTGTAATATTGCTGCCTTTTTTTGCCAATTTCCATTTTTTTGTCATTGCTATTTGTATTAAATGTTTTGTGCTGCTGCATTGCCTCGTCCCTTAGTTTAGCATCTGAGCTCAGTAGACTTAAGTTAGAATAAGAGGGGTAGCCTATATAAAAGAATGAGTTGCGATGAATTGGAAGAAATGCACTGAGAGGTTATACGAAAAATGTACAGAAAGCATGTATAGGTAGGATTCTCTTGGAAATAAATGATGAGGTAAGATACTGGAAAATAAATGATGAGGTAAGAAATATGTGAACACATAAATACAGAAAGCATGCTTGGATACGATATTTTTGGTGGAAACAGATGTTGAGATAAGACGAAATATCTACAGAATGAAGTTTTGGGTTGGACTGAAGTACCAAATGTCACACTGAAAACAAACCCTGTCCCATATTTTGTGTTATTACACTAAGTGAATTTGTATTTTTTCTGGTCTTTATATGTTTATCTGATAAGACTTATGTTGCAGAATTTTTTTAATACTCAGCTTCATGAACTATGATGAGGAATACTGTTATCCTCAAATATAATTTGAATTAATAACATGTTATTTACTTTGTAAAGATGTTTACACATTATTCATTCTGTTTTGTTCTAATGCTCATGTGTGAAGTTGATGTTTCAAAAGTTATTCTGATTCTTTATGTATGTACTTATGTCGTAATTTTGTAACACTGGTGTATTTGCTATTTCGATTCTTTTGCAAAGCCTGTACTACTACAAATGTTATATGTACTATTATGTTCTTTAGTGATATTTTTTGTACCTTTGTTATTGTATTCTTATGTTATAAAATTGCAATTGACACCAGTTCATCAAATTAAGTAACTTGTAACTTACATTTCACTGCACACGTTTCTGTTGGTCATAGTATATGGACAATATGTGAGAAGTAGGGATTGATAGTGTTTGCAAGTGTATTGATAATTCAGCAAGGGACTGGTTAACAGCCATTGCTGGTTCTAAGGACAATTCCAAAAACTTTGTGAGTGGACAAGTGGTGGGTTATGGACTTGCTATGTTATCCGCAAGACTCTTCAATGGTGATTGTGCGCCTGCACAGTCAAACAGATGGCTGCTGGCCATCTCTACAAGGACTACAGTGGGTCTACACCTTTGATGACCCACCAATACCATAATCTCTACCAGGACTACAGTGGCTCTGCTCTGTGATGACCTAAGTACCAATAGTCTTCAACTTCGACTGACTCTGCTGTGGGTTTGCTCTGTTGTGGCCCATTACCTGTCTGCATGTCAAGAGTCAGCACTGTCTTTCCGTTGGAAGGACAACACTACTTCTTCAAGACTGCACTACTTCCGTGTGCATTTTCTTTTACTACTCAGACTTTGAGAAAAACACTGCAATTTTACATTGATGAATGATCATGACTGTCTTTATGGACTGTGAGAAAATTTTAGCTTTTGACCAACATTGTATCGATAAGTGTGTGCATTTCATTTCTTTGTTATTGTAATTATGAAAAAAAAATTCCAATCTGTATTGGCCACTGCCCAAAACAACTTGTAAATTTTTTTGTGGGGAGCATGGGGGCTATGTAAGTAGGCTGTTTAGGTTTTTTTTATTGGTAACGCCGCCGCCACGTAGCGCTCTGTATGAAAATCACTGGCTGTGCCGTGTGCAGTCTGTGGCTGGTTGGCATTGTTGTAATACTTGCCATTGTAGTGTTGGGCAGCGGCAGCTGGATGCTAACAGCGAGTAGCGTCGCGTAGTTGGAGGTGAGCCGCCAGCAGTGGTGGATGTGGGGAGAGAGATGGCGGAGTTTTGTAATTTGTAAGACTGGATGTCATGAACTATCATATATATTACGACTATTAAGGTAAATACATTGTCTGTTCTGTATTAAAATCTTTCATTTGCTAACTATACCTATCAGTAGTTAGTGCCTTCAGTAGTTTGAATCTTTTATTTAGCTGGCAGTAGTGGCGCTCGCTGTATTGCAGTAGTTCGAGTAACGAAGATTTTTGTGAGGTAAGTGATTTGTGAAACATATAGGTTAATGTTAGTCAGGGCCATTCTTTCGTAGGGATTTTTGGAAGTCAGATTGCGTTGCGCTAAAAATATTGTGTGTCAGCTTAAGCACAGTCGTGTATAAATTGTTCTAAGGGGACATTTCAAACATTGTATTGCTGATACAATCACTCACTGTTTCCGAACTGTTCCTCTAATGTACAATGCACAGAATCCTTTAAAATGTGTTCATACCGTTTCTTCCAATCCATTCCACCCGACTGCCTCAGCGTAAGGGTTCCGTCACTCCAAATCACTCATTTCCAGTTATCCACTGTCCAGTGGCGTCACTCTTTACACCACCTCAGGGCCGGCCGTTTTGACCGAGCGGTTCTAGGCGCTTCAGTCTGGAACCGCGGGACCGCTAAGGTCGCAGGTTCGAATCGGGCATGGATGTGTGTGATGTCCTTAGGTTAGTAAAGTTTAAGTAGTTCTAAATTCTGGGGGACTGATGATATCAGCTGTTACGCCACATAGTGCTAATATCCATTTGAACCACTTGCTGTTACTGCTTCCCTATTGAAAACACAATACCCTCCGCCTCCTTTTATACTGACGGGTCCACTTCGCGAGACATCTAGTGCTGAATTCTGAATTACATAGGAGTGTCCAGATACTTTTGATCAGATAGTGCAGAGTTAGCCGAGCGCGGTAGCCTCCGTGTCTAGGGCACCTTGTCATGGTTCGCACGACTTTCCCCGTCGGAGGTTCGAGTTCTCTCTCGGGCATGGGTGCGTGTGTTGTCCTTAGCGTAAGTTAGGTTAAGTTAGATTAATTGGTGTGTAAGTCTAGGGACCGATGACCTCAGCAGTGTGGTCCCATAGTCCTTACCACAAATTTCCAATTGTGCAGAGTTAAAAGTTCGGTTCAGCTGTAAACAACAGCTGTAACGGAGTGAATCTTCCTAGAAGTGTCTACCAAAACTCCTCACAAATGATTGTCAAACGAACTAATTCCTAACTTAAGCTCGTGTGCTGTGCCGAATTCTGACCACCATGAACTATACAAAGACTTAATAATGTACGGAAAGTTCAAGTTGAGAATTACGAATTACTTATGAATAACGGAGATGACTTACCGAAAGGCAGAGGCGCTGCGTTGTCGATAGGCACGCAAATAAAATATACAGACCTTTGCTGCCTTTTGGAATAAAATCCCATTTTCAAGCTTGTAGGAGAAACATACACACAAACACGCACACACTAATACAAATGCACACACCTGTCTCCCTACATTGTGCAACTGAGCACGATAAGTATACACCTTACTAGTTTCTTTTGTATCTGATTTTGTGCTTTCAGTACGGTCCTTTTCCTTTACATCTGGATATTGAAATCTGAAGCTGTACACAACTGATGTTTAAATCTTTGAAATTCCTTTTCGTGTTTCTTTTTTCGTTAAAATTTCCTTACACCTGCATCTGATAGACTTTGCCCATAATATACCACCAGAGATCAAGAAAAGCTTTTAGTTTTTCATGCATTATGGAGATGGAAAATTGTTCGACACTACATATAATGGATTACAGTACCAATTTTACGATCTCCCGATTATGTTTGTTTAGAGTCAGTACCACCATTAGATTTTTGTTTATTAACAGTGTTACATTTACACTTACACAATCATGATTTCGGCTTCAAAGTGCCATTATCTGAGTGTTTTAAGTAGGCTCTGCCAGAAATATCGACTCCTAGACAGTGTGTCTAATAGTGTATTTTAATAGAACAATATGCTATCCCAGGCTATTTATAACACTTTAAACACTTTATAATAGCCCTTTGAAGCCGACATCATGATTGTGTAAGTGTAAATGTAACACTGTAAATAAACAACAGTCTAATGGTGGTACTCACTTCAAAGAAATATATTATGACTGTGGCGCCACATTATGAAAAAAATATCTCAATTATGACTTCTCTGCGCAGTTTGAATTTCTCCTTCTACTGTTGCTCTCTTCCCTGATGGCATTGTGTACAACTTTGACGAAACAAGTCTTGTGCTATAACTTGGAATTTGCATACACATCCGCTCATTTTGTCGCTTTTACTGCAGAGTAAAGATTGATTTCTTTTGAAAACTTCTGTCAATTCACATCGTTGCACGCAGACAATTCAGCAAGATTTGCCACCTTGTGCTCAATTACATCTAGCTTATTAACTTTCCTAGTGACATCGTGCTCATCATCATTACCTTCTTTTTTCCCATAATACCTGTAGTATTCTTAGCTTGTAGGATAAGCAGATACTCGCTCTACATTAACCACTCATTTTTATTTCACAAAATTTAATGTCTACAAAAGCGTGGTTTAAGCAGCTAGAACGAAAGAAAAGTGATCTTAAAGATATCACGCACTAATTATGTTTCATCGCCCACGACTAACAGGTCGTCATTTGACTAAAGGCTAAGAGATTTTAAGCTGGTACGCACTTAGTCAAGAGTGTTTTTACTCTGTGTCAGTATTTGATAGTGGAATTGGTGTGTAGTTAAAATACGACGATATTAAAGTTTTGACTTCAGTAATATTGTCTGAAGTGCTACGTGATGTGTTGCCCACAATACTAGCTAGTGCACACGACAGCGGGTTTGGGTGTTGCAAAGGGTTAGGGAAGATTTATGCAGACACACTCTACGGTAGTATTTTCACTTAACTCGTGTCTTGACAAATATTACTGCAGATTTTTCGAAAGCAGTGCACAACATACAGCAGCAAACATTCCATAGAGCATGAGGGGGCCCGAGCCCCCACAAAAATTCGTTTGGGGGCCGGAGCCCCCCCCCCCCCAATAATTTAAGAAAATTGTTAGTTATATTATGCTTTGTAAAATCACAAAATTATGTTGAAATTATTTATTTTCCTTGTTTGACGATAGTTACTGTGGCGGTTTTGCGTGTCATCAACATGGACAAATGCAATGAATATGGATAATATGATACTCTATGGTATTCTGCGATTTCAATTCACTCTGTTATTTAGCAGTTGCATTGATTTGATTTTGTAAATGATACTGACGATATTATACAAATGTATAATGCATTATTCATACTACAACTTCTCCCAAATAATTATTTTGTTCAAACTGCTCAAGAATTCCACCTGGCGTGGTGTAATAATGTTGACTGTAAGTTGTGTTCATATCACCAAAATTACAGCTCGTACATCAGAGCGTTTATAATTTTTGTCTTTGATGGATTTAATTATTCTTAGCACATTGATCAAGAAAAGGAACCACAGAATACCACCCGCACACAACACTGACGTATGCTACCAGAAATATTTGTCTCCGTTTATTCGTGCATAGTTTAATTTTGGCCTCGTACATCAGCAATGAAATCTTGTTCAACAATAAATATCATCAGCACTGTTCTTAAAAAATGCAATCTGATTCGATTCATTTTTTTCTTTTATAAATACAGTTCAGTACTACCGGTGCACATTTATTTCTTAGACATCGGAATATTCTTTTCAGCGTCAAGTAATTTAAATTTGCCACTGAGATAAAAGTTAAGATTGCGGCCAACAAAAGATAGAGGATTTCTTTTTTAATTACGATTTTCCTTTGCTCAATAAATAATTACTTATTTAAATGGATGCCACCAAAAAATTATTAACACTGTTTCGCAAATTAGTTTAACACAAGCCCTTGATTATTTGACCAGAAATGCAGACGAAGTTGCTATATAATCGCAACTAACATTGGCTGCGCTTCTTGCAGCTATGATAAAACAATTAATACAAAATTCTGTTTCTTACAAAAATATCAGTATGCATAGCTCATACAGAGCAAAACCATGTAACTGAGTAAAATTTGATTATTGCTACTGTACCTTCTTGTGCTGCTGCACACCCTATGCTTGAGAGCAATAGCAAAGCTACTTGCATTCTATGTTGAGCAGTGGTGAATAGCAGAGTATTTTGTAGAATGGTCAGGAAATTTTCTTTATAAGTCTGATATGAGATTGATGGAATTGGAGTATTAACATATTTGATGCATTTATGGAGAGAGAACCTAAGGAGATTATTTGTGAGTTTTTCTGGAATGTCGAGAGACGGAAGTAAGCACGTAATCGTGTAGCATTGTTTTATGTTATTTAGAGTGTATTAACGAAGCTAAAATAGTAGGACTGTTATATGGGTTGCTCTGATATGACGATGAGATTCCCCTTGCTTAAAGTTATTTCTTGAAGTCATGTTATGTAAATCGTATTGTGAACATTGAGTTGATATTTGAAGCGTTACGTTTGAAACCCCCCATGAAGCATGACCTTGCGGTTGGTGGGGAGGCTTGCATGCCTCAGCGATACAGATGGCTGTACCGTACGTGCAACCACAACGGAGAGGTATCTGTTGAGAGGCCAGACAAACATGTGGTACCTGAAGAGGGGCAGCAGCCTTTTCAGTAGTTGCAGGGGCAACAGTCTGGATGATTGACTGATCTGGCCTTGTAACAGTAACCAAAACGACCTTGCTGTGCTGGTACTGCGAACGGCTGAAAGCAAGGGGAAACTACAGCCGTAATTTTTCCCGAGGACATGCAGCATTACTGTATGATTAAATGATGATGGCGTCCTCTTGGGTAAAATATTCCGGAGGTAAAATAGTCCCACATTCGGATCTCCGGGCGGGGACTGCTCAGGAGGACGTCGTTATCTGGAGAAAGAAAACTGGCGTTCTACGGATCGGAGTGTGGAATGTCAAATCCCTTAATCGGGCAGGTAGGTTAGAAAATTTAAAAAGGGAAATGGATAGGTTAAAGTTAGATATAGTGGGAATTAGTGAAGTTCGGTGGCAGGAGGAACAAGACTTCTGGTCAGGTGAATACAAGGTTATAAATACAAAATCAAATAGGGGTAATGCAGAAGTAGGTTTAATAATGAATAAAAAAAATAGGAGTGCGGGTAAGCTACTACAAACAGCATAGTGAACGCATTATTGTGGGCAAGATAGACACAAAGCCCACGCCTACTACAGTAGTACAAGTTTATATGCCAACTAGCTCTGCAGATGATGAAGAAATTGAGGAAATGTATGATGAGATAAAAGAAATTATTCAGGTAGTGAAGGGAGACGAAAATTTAATAGTCATGGGTGACTGGAATTCGTCAGTAGGAAAAGGGAGAGAAGGCAACATAGTGGGTGAATATGGTTTGGGGCTAAGAAATGAAAGAGGAAGCCGTCTGGTAGAATTTTGCATTGCTAACACTTGGTTCAAGAATCATAAAAGAAGGTTGTATACATGGAAGAATCCTGGAGATACTAAAAGGTATCAGATGGATTATATAATGGTAAAACAGAGATTTAGGAATCAGGTTTTAAATTGTAGGACATTTCCAGGGGCAGATGTGGACTCTGACCACAATCTATTGGTTATGACCTGTAGATTAAAACTGAAAAAACTGCAAAAAGGTGGGAATTTAAGGACATGGGATCTGGATAAACTGAAAGAACCAGAGGTAGTACAGAGTTTCAAGGAGAGCATACGGGAACAATTGACAGGAATGGGGGAAAGAAACACAGTAGAAGAAGAATGGGTAGGTCTGAGGGATGAAGTAGTGAAGGCAGCAGAGGATCAAGTAGGTAAAAAGACGAGGGCTGCTTGAAATACTTAGGTAACAGAAGAAATATTGAATTTAATTGATGAAAGGAGAAAATATAAAAATGCAGTAAATGAAGCAGGCAAAAAGAAATACAGACGTCTCAAAAATGAGATCGACAGGAAGTGCAAAATGGCTAAGCAGGGATGGCTAGAGGACAAATGTAAGGATGTAGAAGCTTATCTCACTAGGGGTAAGATAGATACTGTCTACAGGAAAATTAAAGAGACCTTTGGAGAGAAGACAACCACTTGTATGAATATCAAGAACTCAGATGGCAACCTAGTTCTAAGCAAAGAAGGGAAGGCAGAAAGGTGGAAAGAGTATATACAGGGTCTATACAAGGGCGATGTACTTGAGGACAATATTATGGAAATGGAAGAGGATGTAGATGAAGACGAAATGGGAGATAAGATACTGCGTGAAGAGTTTGACAGAGCACTGAAAGACCTAAGTCGAAACAAGGCCCCCGGAGTAGACAACATTCCATTAGAACTACTGACAGCCTTAGGAGAGTCAGTCATGACAAAACTCTACCAGCTGGTGAGCAAGATGTATCAGACAGGCGAAGTACCATCAGATTTCAAGAAGAATATAATAATTCCAACCCCAAAGAAAGCAGGTGCTGACAGATGTGAAAATTACTGAACTATCAGTTTAATAAGTCACAGCTGCAAAATACTAACGCAAATTCTCTACAGTCGAATGGAAAAACTGGTAGATGCGGACCTCGGGGAGGATCAGTTTGGATTCCGTAGAAATGTTGGAACCCGTGAGGCAATACTGACCTTACGACTTATCTTAGAAGAAAGATTAAGAAAAGGAAAACCTACGTTTCTAGCATTTGTAGACTTGGAAAAAGCGTTTGACAATGTTGACTGGAATACTCTCTTTCAAATTCTGAAGGTGGCAGGGATAAAATACAGGGAGCAAAAGGCTATTTATAATTTGTACAGAAACCAGATGGCAGTCATAAGGGTCGAGGGGCATGAAAGGGAAGCAGTGGTTGGGAAAGGAGTGAGACAGGGTTGTAGCCACTCCCCGATGTTATTCAATCTGTATATTGAGCAAGCAGTAAAGGAAACAAAAGAAAAATTCAGAGTAGGTATTAAAGTCCATGGAGAAGAAGTAAAAACTTTGAGGTTCGCCGATGACATTGTAATTCTGTCAGAGACAGCAAAGGACCTGGAAGAGCAGTTGAACGGAATGGGCAGTGTCTTGAAAGGAGGATATACGATGAACATCAACAAAAGCAAAACGAGGATAATGGAATGTAGTCAAATTAAATCGGGTGATGCTGAGGGAATTAGATTAGGAAATGAGACACTTAAAGTAGTAAAGGAGTTTTGCTATTTAGGAAGTAAAATAACTGATGATGGTCGAAGTAGAGAGGATATAAAATGTAGACTGCCAATGGCAAGGAAAGCGTTTCTGAAGAACAGAAATTTGTTAACATCGAATATAGATTTTTGTATCAGGAAGTCGTTTTTGAAGTATTTGTATGGAGTGTAGCCATGTATGGAAGTGAAACATGGACTATAACTAGTTTGGCCAAGAAGAGAATAGAAGCTTTCGAAATGTGGTGCTACAGAAGAATGCTGAAGATAAGGTGGATAGATCACGTAACTAATGAGGAGGTATTGAATAGGATTGGGGAGGAGAGAAGTTTGTGGCACAACTTGACTAGAAGAAGGGATCGGTTGGTAGGACATGTCTTGAGGCATCAAGGGATCACAGATTTAGCATTGGAGGGCACCGTGGAGGGTACAAATGGTAGAGGGAGACCAAGAGATGAATACACTAAGCAGATTCAGAAGGATGTCGGTTGCAGTAGGTACTGCGAGATGAAGAATCTAGCACAGGACAGAGTAGCATGGAGAGCTGCATAAAACCAGTCTCAGGACTGAAGACAACAACAACAACAACAACAACAACGTTTGAATATAGAGTTTTATCACAAATTTATCGGAAGTCATTTCTTACCAGGTGAAACATCTACCCTTCATTCAGTGTATTATATATGTACATACATTGCACTTTGTGGTGTACGGAATTTTTAGTCGAATTGTGTAATGTTGCTTTGCTGCCAGAAGCGCCGACTTATAATAAATATTGGGGGGGGGGGTCATACTGGGGGTCTTGCCCCAGGAAATTTTCTAAATTTTAGATGAAAAATAGTGAGTTTTAAAGTTTTTTGAGCATTTTAGAGTCGTATAATCAACATTAGTACCCCGAAAACTGGATTCTCGATAACTTGACACTCCGGGAAACATTAGAGGAAGCGATTTTTCAATAATTAATCATAAATAGTTTTAAAGCATTTGGCTCTATTTGTTTTTTTTTACCCGCAAATGAACATAAAAGTACAATAATTTTACGTTAAATGTTTTCATTCAACAGACCTCAAATCGATTCGCGTCTTGCGTCGGCGACGTACATTAGAAGAATACGACAAAAGGGTACAAAACAAAAGAAAAAAATGACATTTGATATTCCACTCGTTATTATATATATATATATATATATATATATATATATATATATATATATATATATATATATATATATATATATATATATACTCCTGGAAATTGAAATAAGAACACCGTGAATTCATTGTCCCAGGAAGGGGAAACTTTATTGACACATTCCTGGGGTCAGATACATCACATGATCACACTGACAGAACCACAGGGACATAGACACAGGCAACAGAGTATGCACAATGTCGGCACTAGTACAGTGTATATCCACCTTTCGCAACAATGCAGGCTGCTATTCTCCCATGGAGACGATCGTAGAGATGCTGGCTGTAGTCCTGTGAAACAGCTTGCCATGCCATTTCCACCTGGCGCCTCAGTTGGACCAGCGTTCGTGCTGGACGTGCAGACCGCGTGAGACGACGCTTCATCCAGTCCCAAACATGCTCAATGGGGGACAGATCCGGAGATCTTGCTGGCCAGGGTAGTTGACTTACACGTTCTAGAGCACGTTGGGGGCACGGGATACATGCGGACGTGCATTGTCCTGTTGGAACAGCAAGTTCCCTTGCCGGTCTAGGAATGGTAGAACGATGGGTTCGATGACGGTTTGGATGTACCGTACACTATTCAGTGTCCCCTCGACGATCACCAGAGGTGTACGGCCAGTGTAGGAGATCGCTCCCCACACCATGATGCCGGGTGATGGCCCTGTGTGCCTCGGTCGTATGCAGTCCTGATTGTGGCGCTCACCTGCACGGCGCCAAACACGCATACGACCATCATTGGCACCAAGGCTGAAGCGACTCTCATCGCTGAAGACGACACGTCTCCATTCGTCCCTCCATTCACGCCTGTCGCGACACCACTGGAGGCGGGCTGCACGATGTTGGGGCGTGAGCGGAAGACGGTCTAACGGTGTGCGGGACCGTAGCCCAGCTTCATGGAGACGGTTGCGAATGGTCCTCGCCGATACCCCAGGAGCAACAGTGTCCCTAATTTGCTGGGAAGTGGCGGTGCGGTCCCCTACGGCACTGCGTAGGATCCTACGGTCTTGGCGTGCATCCGTGCGTCGCAGCGGTCCGGTCCCAGGTCGACGGGCACGTGCACCTTCCGCCGACCACTGGCGACAACATCGATGTACTGTGGAGACCTCACGCCCCACGTGTTGAGCAATTCGGCGGTACGTCCACCCGGCCTCCCGCATGCCCACTATATGCCCTCGCTCAAAGTCCGTCAACTGCACATACGGTTCACGTCCACGCTGTCGCGGCATGCTACCAGTGTTAAAGACTGAGATGGAGCTCCGTATGCCACGGCAAACTGGCTGACACTGACGGCGGCGGTGCACAAATGCTGCGCAGCTAGCGCCATTCGATGGCAAACACCGCGGTTCCTGGTGTGTCCGTTGTGCCGTGCGTGTGATCATTGCTTGTACAGCCCTCTCGCAGTGTCCGGAGCAAGTATGGTGGGTCTGACACACCGTTGTCAATGTGTTCTTTTTCCATTTCCTGGAGTACATATATATATATATATATATATATATATATATATATATATATATATATATATATATATATATATATCGTGGATGCTATATTACCTTTTAAAATACATTCAGTAATGAGTTAAAACAAATCACTATTATGATAGTAAGCAGGTTAACTGAAAATAAGTGGTGTGAATAATGACTGCGTTACGGTGCTGCTGGCACACACAGAAATAATCCCAGTGCGCGCGAGCCCTCGGGTAAAACCTGCCGCCGGCGGGCCAGCGCTGCAGCCGCGGCGATATCAAAAGGGCTGGAGCAGAAGTGTCTGGAACCCTCCTCCCCGCATTGCCTTGACACTTCGAGACATTTTGACGCCGCGGCTATATTAAGCCCACCCTGCTGTCGCAGTCATTCAGTGTGGATAGTTTCGTTCAGTGCGTGCTGCAGACGTGTTTAGTGTTCTGACTTTAGTGTCTAGTGGACTATTTTAAATGACTAGATTTCATTCGTTTACTTTAGTCTCGTAGTGTATTGTGAATTAAGTTTGCAATGGATAAAATTTTTACCAAAATGCGGGCTTGGAATTTGATGACGCTGCAAGTCAACCTTCAACAATTATTGTGTCGTCAATTGCTTCGTCATCTTCAGGCGAGAATCAAATATACACGGCTAGAATATGAAGCATCTACCGAAAAAGATTTTTGCAAAAACTGCAAAGAGGCAGATGCTTAAAATCTATTACAATTTTCTTCAAAAAAAAGAAGATGCATTTATTTTCGTAGTGCTTTCTAACCGGAAAAAGGCTTTGGAAAAATTCCGTTTCCATAAAAATACGTTTACGCGTAAAGAAGGTGTTCTGAAACTAAATTCTGTCACTACCCGAAGTGTGGCCTCCCAATCGAATGAACAGTTAGACAGTTGTATGAAGAAAGGCCGTTCACCTCTTGAGACAATTTTTACTTCCGTGCAATTTCTATGCCGCCAAGGACTAGCAATTAGAGGACACGAAGATGTACACCCAAATTCTTTTCAATTGTTGTAACTCCGAAAGGATGACATACCTGAGTTTAAAGATTAGGTAGGGCGTTCGGGGTATAAGTGGACGTCCCACGATATTCAAAACGAGATCATTGATCTACTAGGAAAGTCTTTGTTGGGAAAGGTATTGGCTTCAATCAAAAAGACTGAACATTTTTCTGTTATGGTTGACGAAACAAGTGGTTCTTTGATTCACGAACAAGTGTCATTTTATATTCGTTTCCTTCATCGAGAACGCCAACACTGAATCACAGACTCTTTTTAGTATTTAAAAAGACGTTTCTTCTCATCTTAAGAGGACAGTGTTATGATGGTTCCTCGAATATGAAAGGTAAGTTCAAAGGACAAAAAAAGTTAGTTTTGGATATACAACCAAGAGCACGGTATGTGCACTGCACTGCTCACAGTTTAGACTTGGCAGTTGTAGACAGTCTTCGCCATCTTACGTCTATGAGGGACATTATGGCTTTAGCCAAGGACTTAATAAACATCGTAAGGGAATCCAACAAAAGGATGGGACTTTTCAGAAGCATACGCTGTGAGAGCGCCGACGACCAAGCTGGTCTACAACCCCTTTGCCCGACTATGTGAGCTTGTAGTATCTTGAGAATATTGAGAAACCTTGAAGAACTTCTAGAGTTTTTTGAAACATTGTCTGCAGAGGACAAAGCAGAGGCTGGTTACAAATGTACAGGTTACCTTGAGTCAGTGTTACAATTCAAGACTTATTTCTTTTTACATCTTTATTGCCATGCAATGAACCCATATTTTGTTGAGCCCAACCTGCATAGGTAGGAATGATCATCAAAATAAAATAAGAGAAATCAGAGCTCGAACAGAAAGGTTTAGGTGTTCGTTTTTCCCGCTCGCTGTTCGGGAGTGGAATAGTAGAGTGATAGTATGATTGTGGTTCGATGAACCCTCTGCCAAGCACTTAAATGTGAATTGCAGAGTAGTCATGTAGATGTTGATGTAGATGACGTCAATGAAAAAATTCAGTGCCCTCATCTAAGTGTTGCTGATTTGGGAAAAAGTACATGAGGGCTTGATTTATATATTGAATGGAAGGCATGATACTTTTGAACACTTTTCGGAATTGCGTTTAAAATAAAATCTCCACAAGTTGATGATCCTTCGTTTCCTCGGAATCGAATTATACCAAAGAAATATGAAAACAACGAAGCCAGCTCATCGCACACTTTCAAAACCCCAAAGAAATACTACAAAGCTATTTACATTGAAGTTTGTGAAACGGCGCAGTCTTGCATTACTGAGCGGTTTGCTTCAACTTGACTCACACAGGTTATTGAAGTTGAACAAGAGTGCTTGCTTTTAGTAAACAGAGGTGAAATACATCTGGAAAAATCAACTGAGTTTTTCAAAAATAACCTAGACAGTGAGAGACTGCGCTTACACTTGAATATGTTAGCCGATATCGCTAATAAAAAACAATTGGTCTTAAAAAACATGCGTGATGTAAGAAAGTTCCGGTTCTAGGCGCTGCAGTCCGGAACCGCACGACCGCTAGGGTCGCAGGTTCGAATTCTGCCTCGGGCATGGGTGTGTGTGATGTCCTTAGGTTAGTTATGTTTAAGTAGTTCTAAGTTCTACAGGACTGATGACCTCACATGCTAAATCCCATAGTGCTCAAAGCCATTTGAACCTTTTGTAAGAAAGTTCATTACACAAGAACCTGTAGTAATGAAGTGCATTAAGCTTCTCCAAGTAGTTCCAATCACCAAAGCAACAGCAGAACGGTCATTTAGCGCCCTTAGACGTCTGAAGTCATATCTCCGGTTAACAATGGGACAGAAGCAATTGCACAACTTGGCTGTTCTTTATGCCCACCGAGATGTTTTGGATGAATTGGATATTCGACCAGTCATCAACGACTTCAGTAATCAAGTCAGACGATCGACATTTGCACCTTTCCAAAGACACTCTAGCCCTAATAATGGCATTTAGATCAATATTAAAAATCTTTATTAAATAGAAAATTAAATACATACATAATGTTAAATTTTCAATTTCGAAATATTAGTACTACTTTAGTACTGTATTACTATATAACTATAGGACTGTATTAGCTATTTTTATATACTTAAATATTTTGAAGGTGTAAGGCCCAATTAAAACCCGCTTTTTACATACTTTTTGACTGAAAATATTAGGCATACTATTTTAACTTTATGAACTGTATTCAAGCATTAACTTTGAGATATTTTTACTTAATGAACCCTGAGCCTTATTCAAAGTAAGCTTAAATTAGCTACGTCACTAATTAATCAAAGTGTTATTATTGTGCAACAGCAATATATGATGTTTTATTATTTTAATAATAGTTCAGGATTTTGTTAAATATAATTTCAGTCCTTTCAGAGCTATATATTCACTACTCTGTAATAGTCTATAAGCATGATTATTACTGTAAATTACATTAGCTATTTACGAAAATACCGTGCATGTTTATGTTTTGTCCCTTTTTTAAAAGCAAAAAAATGTGTCAGGCTTGTCGAGTTTCCCAGAGTGTCGAGTTATCGAGAGTCCAGTTTTCGGGGTACTAATGTTGAATATACGATTCTAAATTGCTTAAAAACTTTAAAACTCACTATTTTTCTTCTAAAATTTTGAAAATTTCCTGTGGCAAGACCCCCAGTTTGGGCCCTCCAATATTTATTATAAGTTGGCGCTTGCTTCTGGCAGCAAAGCAACAGTACACAATTCGACTAAAAATTCCGTACACCACAAAGTGCAATGTATGTACATATATAATAAACTGAATGAAGGGTGGGAGTTTTAAGTGATAAGAAATGACTTCTGATAAATTTGTGATAAAACTCTATATTCAAACGTAACGCTTCAAATATCAACTCAATGTTCACAACAGGATTTACATAACATGACTTCAAGAAATAACTTTAAGCAAGGGGAAACTCATCTTCATATCAGGGCAACCCATATAACAGTCCTACTATTTTAGCTTCGTTACTACAATCTAAATAACACAAAACAATGCTACATGATTACGTGCTTACTTTCGTCTCTCGACATTCCAGAAAAACTCACAAATAGTCTCCTTAGGTTCTCTCTCCAGAACTGCATCAAATATATTCATACTCCAATTCCATCAATCTCATACCAGGCTTTTAAAGAAAATTTCCTGACCATTCTACAAAATACTCTGCTATTCACCACTGCTCAACGTAGAATGCAAGTAACTTTGCTAGTGCTCTAAGCGTAGATAGTGCACCAGCACAAGAAGATACTGTAGCAATAATCAAAGTTTACTCAGTTACATGGTTTTGCTTTGTATGAGCTTGCATACTGATATTTTCTTAAGAAACAGAATTTACAGAGTGACCAAAATACGATGCATGATCACAATGTTAAACAGTTATGCAGTGAATTCCTCATTTCTGGTTGTTAGGTAGCTATATTCCATAAATATAATAAAGTAACAATATACAGAATGAAATATAATGGTTATCATTTCTAACAACTGTACTCCTTTTTATAGTGAAGCGTTTCTTATTATTTCTCATTTTTCTAGTTTCTCTTCATTTAACTGATGATATGGTAATGTGTAATAAGAGCAAAAAATGTCTTGTATAAGAAAAGCTAACTGTATAGTGACAAACAACAATCTCTAGGAAATATATCTCTTATGCGTCACTAATTCCAGAAACTGTGTAGGTGGGGAATGTAAAACCCTGAAAAAGTTGAAGCTGTTGCAGTCTTTTGTCGTCCTCTTATTAACTTGTCTCTTGTTCGTGGCAGCTCAAGCTGAACAGATATTAGTTACGCAATCTATAAATGTTTTATAAAATATATCTATTATTAATTCAACTCACCACCATGTCTCCTCATCATTTACTAGGCGAGGTTGGCGGCAGATTGTTCGGAAACGAACAATCTACATTTACATCTATATGGATACTTTGTAAACCACACGTAAGTGCCTGGCAGAGGGTTACGATCTGATATTACTGGTGTTCTTTCGTTAGTTGCTCTACTATTAAGAACCAGGAAACCCTAAGATACCTCAACCGATAATTTTCCTGCTGTTTGAAATATTTTATAAAGAGAATCTGGGGGTGTGACAGGTCACCGTTTCCAAACCATCTACTCGTTCACCTGATATAACGCAAATGGCTGTGAAAAAGTACTAGAATGAGCTGCAATAAGGTAATCCGTTAATATGAATCATAGAATCCTGGATATGCTGCACTGCAGTGTGATATTTATGCACAAATTGTCCACCCTAAATGTGAATGGCCTCCATGTATCGACTGTCATAATACACTGAGCTGTATAACTAGCAAATTGCTAAATTACTGTCGCACCTTTCAGAAACCTCTACAGTAATCCTTTCATTGCTAGACAGGAGGTTTAACGCCACATCTGATGCCAAATGTAGCGCTCAGTTGTATGAAAATTTGCATTACTGCTTGTAATTACATCATGCGTATTTTTGAGAAAAATAACCTGTTATCTGAAGGAAGACTGATAGGATGAAGCGGCAGTATTAAGAAAATGAGACAACATTAGTTAAGGAAAGAATTTTATTTTATGGTAAAAGAAGCAGCAATACATCAGAGAAAAAATAATGATAAGGTATATCTTTCTTTGATAACTTGCATTTCGCACATCACGATTTTTTCCTTTTTCAATTACCTTACTGAGCAGTTCATGACTCGAATTAAGAGTTTTAGTTTGGAAAACATTAAAATCTATAAGTTAGATTGTTGCAAAATATCGTGACCACGATGGCAGCTTTTAGTCAGAGCGCACACTCAAAATGGACTATAGTTGTCTTTCTTCTGTTTTAAAAGAAGCGCCCATCTTGTTCACCTGCACATAGAGCTAATTTTTGCTGCGCGTAGTTGTGGCATTTATTATCTATATTATAAGACAAATTAGTTTTAAATAACATTGGTACTTGTGTGGTATGACCAAAATTTAAAAAAAAAGACAGCACCAATGGAACCCGCAGATGAGATGAGTATTGAATCGGACGTCGATGGCGACAGAAATGCCGATCCGGCAACAGAGAAAATGAATCCCGCAATCTCTGAAACGGAATTAAACTCGCAGTCAACACCTAGTCATGAACTTCCCGAAATTAGTTACATTGTCAACCCATTTAGAAGTTCACTTATAAAAATAGCATACATGATTAATACACGTGATTAGGAATTACCCACGCGAATTTCTGCTCGGGTAAACAGTTCCCCTGCATCGTAACAAATAGTTTGATATACAAATAAGTAATACCCTGACAGGTCGTGACAAAGAAGGGGCCACGCAAATTTCTGCTTAAGTAAATAGTACTCAGTGCGACAAAGAATTTGCTGCGCGAATGGACGAAGGTGACGAACAGTTCACAGCACAGATAAACACCGCACTAGACGAAGATGGTAAAGAATGAATAAAGTGAATGGATACTGGTTTATCAGGAATTGCAACTGAAATTTCTGAATTAAAGAAAGCATAAGGGGGCTTACCGGGATGGTAAGGAATTTAGCAAGTGATGTTCAGAAACTGCCGACAGCTCCGGATACGCCAGAGAGCACGATGCAGCAGCCGTCTCAAACAGTTGAAAATTTAGTAATTAAACCAGAATAATTGCCAAGAGTGTGCCTAGACGCTCAGAGCCAAAGACTTTGTAACGAGTTTACAAAGGGGTTAGAGGAAAAATACAAACAAGTTAAGCACCGAGAGGAAGGATGTTATACAGCGAACTAGTGTTGACGCATCGTCCGAATCAGGTACTACAGGTGAAGCAATACAGAGAGAGCTGGAAGATATAAAGCGTGTACTAAATCACGACATTCCTGAGTGGCGCAACCGCGTGTAATCAGCTCCCCGAGGCCACGGCAGTACAGGCACCACCGTATAGCGGGGAACCTGCTCCAAATTTCGCTTGTGAAATGTATGACACGAATGATTCTTACAACAAAACTTATCGTAATGAGGCAGGACACGTTAGTCCACACGCAAGCTATACTACTGAATCGATTCGGGCAGCATCCACCTTGACGACAATATTATTGGAAGAAAGCTTGTTGAAGCATCGCCAGTTTCAGGTGTATTCACCTAAAAAGAAGTCTCCACACCCATTTGTCTTCAAAAAAGGCTTTACATGCGTCCTGCCCAAGTCTTAAAGAGAAAAACAGAAAATTCAGTTTGTCACGGCATATATTCAGGCCGTCCTATGTGACCGAGCGGTTCTAGGCACTTCAGTCCGGAACCGCGCTGCTGCTACGGTCGCAGGTTCGAATCCTGCCTCGGGCATGGATGTGTGTGATGTCCTTAGGTTAGTTAGGTTTAGGTAGTTCTAAAGTATAGGGGACTGATGACCTCAGACGTTAAGTCACATAGTGCTCAGAGCCACTTGAACAATTTGAACAATATATTCCGGACGACGGAGCCCTGTGGGCAACTGATGCTGCTGCAAAGTGTACGACGTATGATAATTTTGAGAATGCCTTGCTGGCCAAGTATTGGACGGGATGCGTGCTAGAATGTCTTTTTTAGAGTTTCTTTTAACGCAGTGGTCTACATCCAGAAGTAGTGCAGACTGAGGACATACTTAGAGTGATACATCAGTAAAACTCGCTAGTGGGAAGATCCTGTCACTGATAAGCCTGTGAATGCCAACGCACACGCCAACAATGACGGCACGACAGCGGACTCTGTGCCATGTAGTATGGCGATCGACACACCATGTTTCCTTAGACACAGAGACACGTGCGATGTGGTACCTAACAGATAATACTAAAGACGTCGCCCGACCAGACTCCATGCTACTTATGACAGATTCATCACTGTGCCCTCAGTGCCAAACTCTGGACAACGATGAACACCGCTTCAAATGTGGGTCCTAAGCAGAAGTGTGGCGATTGGCGACACAAATGATCGCTTTCTTTCTTCGAATGGAACAACACAACGTAGGACCAGGGATTATATTCTTCCCGGACGGGACGTACTATCCACGTACTAAAATGAATGCAGGGACGTGGCTTCGAGGCGAGACGGTTCTCTTTAAAGGAACGACGTCTGAAGATCGTGAGCAATCCGAAATACCGACAAAGTTTCTCTACCTTCCTACGGAGTACTCTTCAAAACCGCCGCCTAACTGGGACGTCCAGGTTAGGAGAAGTGAAATTACCGATGCGATGAAAGAACGAATGGAAGATAAGAATCAGTGAATACCATATGCCTTCGAGAAGACATACCAGGATTAAGGAGCAGGCGGGTGGGGGCGAGGGGGGGGGGGGACTGAAAATTCTGTTTTTCTCTCTTTACGTAAAAAAAAGAAAAGAAAAGAAAAAAATTATGTAAACACGCATAAGTCGGCGCATTTCTACAGGCAGCCGAAGAACAACAACATATATTCCTTTGGTAAACCTTTTATAAATATTCTCAGCATATTTAATTAATCATAGTATTTCAATGCCAACCTCTTATGAAAAATGCTTTAGACTCCTAAGCCTTAAGGCGTTAGTCTTTGAACTGACTCTCTTCGGTTTAACTATTCGCAATTCAATTACATACATCTAATCGCTGACTCGAGCTTGCTTACGCTACTTGCTAAATGTAAAAATTATAAGGTTTGCTTTCCTTTCAAAGTCTTTGCTTTCCAAAGTCAGTTATTGGAAGATCTGTTTTTTTAGCTGTGTATAAATGAAAGTTCTGCGACTAAAATTGATTTTTAACTACTGAAAGTTTATTTTCTGTTCTTTTAAATGTAAGCGCTCCACAATGACTAAACGTCAATAGTGAACGAGTGACTACAAAAAAACTAATGTTCCACTCTAAGCGAGATTAAAAATCAAAGAAAATCACAAATAAATCCTAGATGTCACCACCACTTTATTTTTCAACTTAAATTTCAGATTTTCGGAATATAAACCCACTAGCAAATCCTAAATGTAATGTCACTCGTCACTTTTACAGCAGAAATAATAGCGGCAGTTGGAATTTCCGCTTTGAAATGATTCAACTAGGGCAGTGTAGTCTCAATGGTTACGGCACTGAGAATACGTAAGAGCAAAGTACGCTGTCTGTAATTGAAATGGAGGACAGTGGGACATCAGCTAGTATAAATTTATATTAAAAATGAAGAAATTCCTCCAGCTGTATTTAATGGTGTCGATTTTATTTTGGCAACTAGTTTCAACGTTGTAACAACGTCATCTTCAGGCCCATACACTTGTTGACGTCAACTGCTTGCGGCTGATACTAGAAGTCAGTGGTGAGGTACGGATGTGCTCCGTGTGGAAGGTGGTTAGTAACAGCATCTATTCCAAGATTTTAAATAAAAATTCCGATCACTTGAAAGAAATAACTATCGAACATTACACGAAGAGAAAGGTATTCTACGCCAGTATGGATTTCATTGGCCCAATATCTGATAATATTGCATGTTCCTTCAACAAAATCGGCATTCATGTAAGATTTAGAAACAAACACATGCTTTCTAGATTAGTGACACATTCGGTTAAACAACCTGAGCCACACCAAAAATCTGGGGTCTATAAGATTACCTGTGATCATTGGGAATGCATATATATAGGCCAGGCAGGAAGAAGTTCTAAGGAAAGATACCGAGAACATACAACACTTCATACTATAAAACATTCAACATTTAAACAACACTTACTAACCGAGAAACAACATGTAATAAGTATTGACAAGAATTTTAAAGTACTGCATATTATAGACGAAAGGGGGGGGGGGACTATGGACCTATTACAAGATCTAGAAATTTATAGTGCGTCACAGAAAGAACCATTGATCCTCCTAAACGATCAAGTCAAATCGAAGAATAAGGCACGATATTTTTCATAATCTCCTCTGTAATTAAGAACCCACATGGCCCACGTCTTAGTTTTATTTTACCTATATGACTGTCATTGTTTCACATTTTTCAGTCAGGAAATCATACACTTATGGATGTAATTTTATACACATATAGCTTACTTATCTGTATATACGCACAACTACAGTTGTGAGGCATTATTATTTTTAAGTATAAATATGTAACACCATTATATTTTCTGTGTGTAGATTGAAGACCACTTTGATATACAGCCCGTACGCATTGCAATCAGACATACGGCGAGACATTCCGCATGACAACCTATAAAAAATGGTTTATTAACTGCACTTTTGTGCGTTCAGCGGCCAGTGATAAAGTTACTATAAGAATTACATACGATGAGAGTTAGAAGATGTTTCGTAGTAGTTTGCATTACATTTGCATGACTTTCATACGTCTGCACTCAATATTCGGCTCGATAGTGAAAGTTGGTTCTCCTTGATGATGCATCTTTGGCGGTGAATCTCACTATGGTTACTAACAACCTCCCACACGGAGCACGTCCATTCCTCACCACTGGCTTCTAGTATCAGCCGCACACAGTTGACGTCATCAAGTGTATGGGCCTGAAGATGACGTTGTTACAACGTTGAAACTAGTTGCCAAAATAAAATCGACACCTTAAATACAGCTGGAGGAATTTCTTGCTTTTTAATATAAACCTAAATTTAGTGTGCCTTCAGAAATCTCCCCTAACCCTTGGCAACACCCAAATCCACTGGCGTTTGCACTAATATCACGGGAAACACAGCACGGAGCACTTCAGACAAAATAACTGAAGTCAAAACTTTAATATTGTCGTATTTTAACGATTCAAGAATTCTGCTACCAAATACTTACAGCCTACAAGCCACTCTTGGCTAAGTCCGCACCAGCTTAAAATCAATTGACCTTTAGTCAAATGATGACCTCTTAGTCGTGGGCAATGAAACATAAGCAATGCTTGATATCTTTAAGATCACTTTTCTTTTGTTCTGGCTGCTTAACACATGGTTTTGTATATGTTACTGTATATTATTGTCAAATAAACGTAGGTTGTTCGAGAAAATGATTAGTTCAGTGAGAGTGGGTATCAGCTTATCCTACAAACCAAAAACGCTACAGGTAATATCGGAAAAAAGAAGACAATAACGATGAGCATGGTAGCACCAGGGAAGTTGATGTAATTCAGCACAAGACAGCAAATTTTGCTGAATTGTCTAAGCGCAACGCTGTGAACTAACAGAAGTTTTCCAAAGAAATCAGTCTATATTCTCCAGAAAAATCTTAGAAATGAGCGGATGTGTATGCAAATTCCAAGTTAGAGAACAAGACTTGTTTCGAACAAAGCTATACATAATGCCATCAGCGAAGAGAGCAACAGTAGGAGGAGAAATTCAAATATGCGCGAAAAATACATAATTGAGAGATCGGATGTTGTGTATTCTAATCTGTTACATGTATTGTCGGAGAATTTTCCATCACCACAATGCATGAAAAAGCTTTTCTTGGTCTGTGGTGGTATATCATGAGCAAACTGTAGCAGGTGCAGGTGTAACGAATTTTTAACGAAACGGCGCGGTATGGATGTGGAAAAAGGCACAGCAAGAGGCATTTAGAAGAGTTAAATATTAGTTGTGTACAGCTCCAGTGGTACAATATCCAGATTTGACTACATTACTGAAAACACAAAATCAGACACAAAAGGAACTAGTAATGTAAGAGTAATTATTTGAACAAGTAGTCCATATAATACATAGGTTGCTAGATTAGTCAGCATACAGCTGCAGGGAGTTAAGTTATAATAGACTATGTGTCTCAGTTGCGTTGATGCATGTAAGTAGACTATCTTCCTTTCTAAGGGGCAGTATTCTTGATAATAGTGAACGTGAATAACTGTGCCAGGGCACTCTGTGGTTCTGTAATGAATCAGTTATTATTACACAGGCTATACAAGGACCAGGAGAGTTTTTTTATATCGTTGTGAGCGCGAGCATTTAGTGCAGCTATGACAAATGTTTTGACACATACATGTTGACGTTTTCATGCAACGTTTGACTGTGTGGTTGAGCTCCACCTGTGACTTGCACCTGATACATGCCTCATAAACGACGTCACCGCGGTGCACGGAAAAGCTTCGGGAGCGCTGTGAGACAACTAAGCTTTGCAATCGTCAGCTGATTCTCAGCGCCCTTTAATTTGAGGTTCCAGAAACCCTAATCAACGTGCCCAACATTGAAAAATTTATGTGTGATGTGACAGTGACACCATAATTACTAAAAGGATAAAAATCATTGCAATTCTTTTATTTATTTTTGTTCAAGTCCAGTGCACTAGTGTTAAGGATATCAGTCGCATCGAAAAGAAAAAAAACCACAACATGTATAAAACTTTTTACAATGTAATATATGTTTCTCTTTCAATATATCTCGTTTTGCTTGCCAATAATTTGTCAACAAGTCCCTTAATTTGCAGTCACTGTATCTTTTTGATTTTCTGCAACATACATACATAATTTGCCAACAATTACACTTTTTTACACGTAGTATTAACACTTGATACAATGAGGCGGAGCTTACAGTTCGTGAAAAAGAAATGTATGAACATCTTCCTCACTCAGGCCACCTACTACAAACATTCTTTTAACTTTGTGCCTGAGTATAACACAGTAAAATTGATATTTACAAACTACACATTTTTAAATACCTCGAAAATGCCTTCTCTGAGTTGTAGGTAATTCTCCCAATAAAGCATAAGTTGCTTTCTTGTATTTGCTACGTTTGAACGATAGTTAACGTGTGATGTAACTTTTGAAGGATATCATGTAATGACGTATGCATTTGAAAGTTGAAAAAATATGGCTTCTGTAATTAGGGAAGAAATATTTTATTAATTTGCATACTGTGCTGAGTATAGCGGATAGGTATCGATACTAGAGCCATCTGAGAACAATATAAATATAATTTTTGCGTTTTCGTTGGGGCATATCCGTATCCACATCAGGTGACGCCTAATGGATGAAAGTGACATAACGTCCTGTCGATACCGTTGCCTTCAAGGCCTGTTCGGATGGTGTTTGTTTGTGTTTATACGCATTAATTCAAAGTAAATATTTTTATATGGAACTATGCGACAGCCTATAAAGAAATATTTGATTAAATGAGTTCATTTTCATATATAAAATAAATGAAGGCAGCATGGACAAACAAATATTTTTCTAATGTACTGTACATATCTTGACTAGTTGAGAAATTTGACCTACATCGGATGAAATGCATATATAGAGAGAAATTCTTAATACCCTCGTTCATTTACTGAATCAGGATGTTTTGCGATATATTTTAAACACTTTCCTTCGTTTTTTAATGTAAATAGTTATCTCTCCTAAGGTTTTGGAAATATTTTAACGACTTTCACAAATATTTGCAATTTAAGAATTAACTCTTCTGCAATTTATATTTTGACTTTCTATTTTTAAATATTTTTACATCTAAAAACAATAAAAAATTATTTCCTATTGTGGGCAGATCTAAGACATGTAGCTTAATCTCCACAATTGTAATGTAGCAGAGAAGAGCATATTAATTAGTATCATCGGAAGCAACATCAAGTGTCAACAACTCAGGTAATTGGCATTGCTTGCCAACAGCACTAATCTCTGAAATCTTTTGTGTAAACTTTTGCTGACTCTTATCTTGGACTGGCATGTTTTCGGTTTAGTGTTAGAATCATTCTCTGTGGCATGCTCCTTGTTAATAGGCGTAGGAGAGTTGATTTGATCGTAAGGAGTTGTATAGTGATACATGGTATTGAACTGTGTGACGAAAAAAGTATTAATAAAAATCGCAAGTCTAATGATAGCAGACTTCTTCTGATGCTAATCAACATATGAATTCTAAAATTCAAGCGAAAGAAACTACAAATTCCTTTGCTGTGGAACCCTTTGAAAGTGGTCTATGTATGTAGAAGGGACAGAATGTCTTACAAACTGATACATGGGATGTATGCGTTAGAAGGTGAATGGGATGTTAGGTGGCCAGGAAAGAGTGAGTTAAAGCCTTCCTTTTGGGCGGAATAAGTACTCTATGCAACAGCTGAAAGAAAGAATTTCAGTGATGAATTCATGATCGAGGAGGAGAAAGCGATTGCAATTACGCTTAGAGACAATATGACATGTTGATGGAGAGAAGGTTGACTGTGTTTATATAGGCTTGATGGCATGTCAGGTTTCTAAAGGATGGGGATGATTATAGTGTGTTGGGAGTTACGTTTGCAGGAAGTTTAGGAGAAGCAAAGGCGTACTTACCTCGTAATAAACAAAAGTGAAATGCTATGCTCATAGATATCGTAGCTATTACGTACATTACCGTGATCTAGAAAGTACTACACAGTAACGTATTGTTGTGCTATGGAAAAGGCTGTCTCATTCTAGCTATACCACAAAAGTTACTACTAAAACATGTTTTACTTTCCAAAAGAACTCAGAAAAACTGTGTAGATATAAAACAGATACAGCGCAAAAACAATAATATAAATTGTGTCACTCATTAGTAACGTCGTGATATAATCGTGTAGCTGTCAAATAAACTAACCACTGTGTCATATGGTATCCCTTAGAAAGTACTTTAAATCCAGAATGTATTTTCAAGTAAACCAAAATGTTGTATTAAAATCTCATTAGCAGCTCCGGTATATGTTCTAAGTATGTAAGCCTTATAGTCTTTACGTAATCGTGCAACGAACAAGGAAGAATGTACACACAGTAACACTGAGTCGTCTGTTCACTATAACAATGCATTCGTAATTACTGTCTAAATAAGTTCCCTAGCTTCTTGCCCGTATAGTTGACTTCAAAACATTGTTGCATGTTAACAGTTTTTAAGTGTGGCATAGCGTACTAGTAACGTGAAGTGAAAAATTTTGTGGTAAAGACTAAGTTAAAAACAGTTTATTTCTCAATAAATGGTTTTACATGTGAAATGTGGTGTAAACCTTTACTCTTCCTAGTACGCAGAGCTTCAGCTTCAACGCAACTATCATGTGGTATACATCGGCAAAGAATACTGGAATTTTTCTCAAGGTTAGCGTCTGTGTTATTTTTCTCTGAGCCAGCCGGCGCACGTGGCTGCCTGTTACCTTTGTTGTCGCGCTTCGTTACTGGGATTTGGAGATCTTCTAAAAATTCACGTTGTTGAGAGGGCCCGACCCAGTTTGAATCCCGCCAGTTTTGATTAAATTCTTGTCTGTTGTTAAGATTATATCGCCTGTCGTCATGTTGGTAGTTTCTGTAATTTCTTTCTTGTCGGTGACGTGGTGGAGATTTTCTCCCTGCATCTAACTGCGCGCTGAACTGTTGCGTCTGAAGTTATTCTGTCTTCCTTGCTAATAATAGTTCTGGTTCCCATATTGTTTGTTTCTATGACTGTCTCCGTGATAGTCATTACCGCGCAAAGGTGATCTTTCCCTGTAATTATTACTACTCTGCCAATGATTGTCTTGCGGGTGGTGTCTGTTTTGGCCACGATTTGCGTTGTCGTGTCCAGTTATTATTTCTGTCATCGCGGAATTGTGACGGATGTGATCTGTAATTGTTGTTCTCCTGGTTTCGCGTCCCGCGATTGTCAGAGTCAATTTCCAATTCTTGTAGGAGTCCCTGAAAAGCTTCAGTGGCGTCTTTCAACGTCCTGCCAAAATAATATGTCGTAAATGTTCAGGCAATTTGATTAAGCAAATTCGGGTGAGTTCTGAGGGGCTGTATGGGTTTGACAGGTACTGTTTCTTGTGCTATATGTCTTCAAAATGTTTGACGAGACTGGAATATTCAGATTGTTCGAAACGTTTCATCATTATTATGCTATATTTTATGCGATCTTGAATAGCTTGAGACCATATGCTGTGAGGAAGGCATGATGAAATTCTCCTTCACTGTGACAATCGTGAATGACCGATCGCATTCTTACAGCTGTTTCATTCTCTAAGTAAATTCCAATCTCACTAGTTAGGAGGAAAACAATGAGAGAACTGATGAAGCCATGCTTGTGGATGAATGCTGTTGCCGGAATTCTTAAATGTTTTGAATTTACGTGTAGTAATGAACAGCTTGTAGTCAAAATCATCATGTCAGCGAGTCGCATATCGGTCATTGTTACGTCATTTCGGCGGTTCCATCTCAAAATTCGGTGTACCTTGCCAATTTCTAATAATTTCCGAAATGCCCAGTGTTATTATTTTGTGGCTGTTCCACATTTCTATGTCCCTCTACCTGTATTGGAGCGTGGGTGTCCTCTGAAATATGTAATTCTTGTATTACCTGTGTCAACTAATCTTGTACTTCCAGGATTTCTCTTTTATACTGTGTATTGATTTGATTCTGATTTTGTTTGAATTTTCTAATTTGTTCATACTCTTCTATGTCAGTGAAGGCTACCGGTCTTGCGTCATTCAGATCATCATCTACCTTTGCGGATAAGTTAGTGAACTGGTCCGAAAGTTCGTCTAATTTCTCCGATAATGAACTGATTTCCTCAGTGTGTTTTTCTGAACCAATTTTTAGAGTGTTTATTTGAGTTGAAAGCCTATCTACTACGTCTTTCAAGTTTCCTTGAGTTTTTGCAAGTTGCGTAACCGAATCGGTAGATGCAAATGAATCAGTTTTAGCTTGCATGGTGTCATGATTTTCATGAACAATAGTTTGCAGTTCTTTTATGGCTGCTTCGTGATTCTGTAATGCATTTTCATGACGTGAAAAAATAGGTTGAAAATGCTCAAAAATTTGTGTTTTTACGTCATTACAGACTTTTTGACATTTCGATTCGATTTTAAGTAACTGAGCAGTTGAACCTTCACGCGTTTGCTCAAGCGTGGTGTCTAACTACTGAAGTTTTTGTTCCATTGTGTCTAACTTTTGAATATATTGTTCCATTGTGTTCAACTTTTGAAGCTTTTGTCCCATTTGTTCCTGATTTTGTTCAAGCATTGTGTCTAACTTTAGAAGCCTTTGTCCCATTTGTTGAATTAATTGTAATAACAATGCACTGGTGTCTCAAACATGTTCCTCAGTGATATTTGGCAGTGTGTTTGAACCGGCAATATTCGCATTTTGAAAAGCAGAAAAAGAAAATGTATCTTGACTTATTTGAGAAAACGGTGAGGACGCAAAACCTGATTCTATAGTATTTGCAAGATTGTGTCCTGTCATTTCGGATTCCTGAGGTGAGCTGTTGCCGACCGATCAATCGATAATGCTTTCCTGTTCACTAATTGTTTCACTGTCTACACCATTATTTGCTGCCTGGTCCATTTCCCTATGCACAATTACAAAATTACTATGTTGAACATTAGTTAATTCATTACACGGTGGCCCTAACACACTGCTTTCGTCTTCATTGTCATTTCTCAGTTTACCTTGGAGCCTAGTATTCCGTTTTTCACACGCCATAACTGTCACAATATTTCACACGATAAAATAGAAAAGCACAATTTGAAGAATAAAATAAGAAAACACATTAAACTAGCACTGAAAATAATATCTAATTAATTGCAAGCACAGCTGCGAATTTCTGCCATCTCTCCCCCCACATCCACCACTGCTAGCGGCTCACCTCCAGCTGCGCAACGCTACGCGCTGTTCACATCCAACTGCCCAACACTACAATAGTGAATACTCCAACAATGCCAACCAGTCACAGACTGCACACAGCACAGTCAGTGATTTTCATACAGAGCGGTACATGGCGTTACCAACATAGAAACCTAAAGAGCCTACTTATAGGTGTTATCGTCGTTTGAGAAGATACAGAAACCTTATGAATTGGTATAGGATATCGGTACTGAAAGACACACTTGGAGAGTGAAGCAAAGTGTTTGTCATTCTGAAACATAGAAGGAAAGAAATTCTATGCTACACTGACACATATAAGAATGAGATGAATGAAGGTTTTGTATTTATGGATGGTAATCGTTGGAGGACATTCACCTGGGCTTCCATAGAAGCTGTGATAACAATCGAAGACACTATGGCAGTTGTTGACTGCATCCCTTCATGGTGAATGTCTTTGCTGATGACGTTGGCTTCTCACAGCTTGCAACAGTCCAGAATCAAACTACTTGAGTGTATGAAACTGTCTGCTATGGAACTCCACGTTTAACAATGTGTGGTCCAACATGCACCACATGCATAGGGCCTTAAGATAGCCTGGTTTAGTAACGGATTCTGAATGTTATTTGACTGTTAAGAAAGATGCACAGTTTCTTTCAAAAACTTATACCAGTTGCCGAAGAGCAGAAATACGCAGTGAGGAATGTAGTTGAAAGCAGTCTTAAATACGAAATTATTGAAAGAGCAGTGAATGTGTATAATACCCATTAATTGAGGTGCCTAAGTGAGATGGGTCGCCGGGGCCCTTAATAAGATGGGAAAGTGACAGACCTGAAAACACTGATGAATCGTTACAAACCATTAAGGGAGCAAAATTCTGCGGGAACTGGAATTTGCCAATAGCTAAGGAATTCAGAAAATAAAGTAGTTTCGCTTTCATGTTTAAGCCAGGAGATCTGTAGTTGATAAGTCTGGCTACCAGCTCTGATACTCGTTTAGCACCAGGGGATACGTGCAGCTTATGGTGTGCTACGGACGCGAGTATCTTTATTTAGGGCTGGGCTATTCTGTTGCTGAATACTGTGCCCCAGTGTGGCTCAATAGCACACATGTGAGAAAAATTGACGTGGAGCTAAATTCAGCAAAGAGGACTATAACAGGCTGCATCAAATCTACTCCTCTAGACTGGTTACCACCTCTAAGCAACATTGCGCCACCAGACCTCCGAAGACAGAACGCCCTCCTCAAGGAATACCAAAAATTACTTTCAATCCCCCAGCTTCCAATGCACTCTGACGTTCCTGCACTCCGAATGAACCCATTAAAATCCAGGCAGCCATCTGTCCTACTGGCAGAATCGCTACAGGCAGCTACTTCCAGTATCAACAAAAAGTGGATAGAAATGTGGAACACTACTGCCCATGAGGAACATCAGACCATCCAAAGAACTGACACAAGACTAGATGGTATGGAACTAACGTGACATGCCTGGAAAAAAATTAATCGGATCCGCACAGGCTGCGAAATCTGTGTTTTGCGCAGGCTATGTCACATGTTTTGGATCATGAATTGCTGAGCTGCATGACAGTATATCTTGACAGTGTTTTGACTCTACATCAACCTGGGAAGAAAATAGCCTGTTATTGGAAAAAGTATTGGAAACAGCTGAAACGTGGAGAATGAAATTCAAGTTAGATACGAAAAAAATATGTATAAATGGAACTTAACTTTTTGGATATACCATTAATAGGAAGAAATTCTTCCAGATCCAGGATAAACTGAACCAATAAGGGATCGCAAAGCCCCTAGAACAGAAACAGGGTACTGGCAGAACTGAAGCTGTGAGGACGTGTCGTGAGTCGTGCTTGGGTAGCTCAGATGGTAGAGCACTTTCCCGTGAAAGGCAAAGGTCCCGAGTTCGAGTCTCGGTCCGGCACTAAGTTTTAATCTGCCAGGAAGCTTCAGAAAGAGGTTATGTTTGGCTTATGCTGGGTGATAGCATTAAATTTGTGAAAAGATATTTAGGCGATCCTGAACATCCCAAAGTAGCAAGAACATTATTGCTCCATGTTTAAGGAACCCACTGCAGAAAGATGTATTTTATAAGTGGATTGTGTAACTTCAAATGCTGTTTGAGAAACTTAAAGACGCTTTGTGTAATAGCAAGACACGTCACCAGCCACACTTAACAAAACTATTCTGTATAATAGTGAGTGTGTGCAAGCATGAGATCGCTGTGGACTGTTTCAGAAAGAGATTATTGTATCTAAGAACCCAAGGCTTTCACTATCATATTGGGTTTACAAAAATGTTAGTAATATTTAGTGATGCTTAAGCACACAGGGCTTTGGCACTCTTATAAATATGTAAACTGAAACAACTGTGGTTAACAAGATGGGCTTTTACTTACAGTAATATAATACCGAAATTAAATACACTACAGAATCTGAAAATGTGGCTGCAGGTGCTCTGTCTAAGTGTGTAGAGGATAGTGGGAATAGTGGGAATCCAGTTTTGTATTAAAAAGGGATGCCCATATTTGCTGCAACAATGAAAATATATGAAGCAGGCAAACTGAAAATGATATGCATGGAATTACGGAGGCAGCAGAATCTGGATGACAGTATTTAACTTGTGGAAAGCTATTTAGGCGATCCTGAACATCCCAAAGCAGCAGAATATTAGAGAGATGCACTAAGGCAATGATTCCTGACCTGGGGGTAATTGCTCACTGAGGGGTGATGTGAAATTTTATGAGAGATAAAAAAGAGTTCAGGTGCGTTTCAGCCGTGAAATTAAATTATTTTTAAAAGATCTTTAGTGTTATCTCTATTTCGTAATAATGTAGTAGCGATTACATAACGTACCAACAATAACATTGTTTTACTAGTAGCATTAACACTTGACACAATAAGGTGGAGGTTTCAGTTAGAGAAAAGAATGTATAACATGTTCCTCACTCAGCCCACCCACTACGCACATACTTTGAACATTGTACCAGCACATAAGACAGTAAAACTGATATACACATATCACATACGCTGAAATACCTCGAACAGTTGTAGGTATTCTCCCATAAAGCATAAGTTGCTCCATTATTTCTTTCAGAACAATAAACAAAATAATGATAGCACAACACGAAAGGAACAACTACTACATTCTGTAATGTACACGAATAATTATTGTTATAGTTATTAATGGCAGTGCTTAGACACAAAGTACTGGCAGCCTGAAGTCTTCTACTTTGCGCCATTTCAGAAGTAAGAAGTCGAACAATAAGTGATTTACATACAGTAAGTAAAGTACACACATTTTAACTTGGTTGATTTTAAATGGGGTCCAGGCTGTAGGTGAAACAAATGTTGATTTGGAGAGGAGTAATACAGAGGAAGCGTGTTTTGTAACAAAAATCTACTCTCAACGTGGACAGTTGGTTTTCTTTATTCAGAAAGAGTTCTAGGTAGCTCTCCGATTCACTGAGACTTGCTTCATTATTCTATAAAAAAATATTGTTACAAAGAAGAAGTACCAGTTGCTCACTGACACTTAGTACATGGTTTAATAAAACTAAATATCATTTACCTTTCATCACCTAAAAATAAAAGTTTCCAAAGAAAAGTCTGTTTCAGTCTAAAGTTCAGTTAGGTGTTAATGTTCATAGTGGTAGGTGGAGGGTGTACTAGCTAATATCTGATGGTTCCCGAGGTAAATGGTTGCAGAAATGTTTGGAACCACTGCATTAAAGCATTCTGTTTATAAGTCAAAAAATAAACTAAGACCCAATGGAAAACTTGTTTTCTTAAATAATATGTAGATTTGTTGATTTTAAGTACAAAGAAAAGTTTGATCATTATGGGGCAGGAAAATATATTACAAATCCCACTAAGTCATTTTAACAACATGTGGGGATGAGTGCAAAAAGGTTGGGAATTTCGGACTGATGTCAGAAGGTTAGAAAAATAATAAGATTTTATAAAGTCAAATGTACATTGTACAGCCACAGAACAGGCTTGATTTTATAGCTTTCAAGTTTTTGGTCCATTGCCTGTAAGCAGAGGAGGGCGTGAATGTGTTCATTTTGATGGATAGTTTTACAAAGTTTATGGAACTGTACCCAATTCAAAAATCTAATGTTAAAGTGTTGGAAAAACTTCAGAAGAATTATTTTTTTAAAATATGTGCCATATTATTTCAAAATGGTTCAAAGTTGTTTGTAAAATAGAAATATTGAGCACATTAAAATTTCCACATTCTTCCTTCAAGGTAATACGTGCAAGAGAACCATGAAAGAACTATACAGGTTACGCTGAAGTTTTATCATCAAAAATACACCGCTTGGGTACAATATTTAGAATACTTTAAGGAGGTAACACATCATCTGAAGCACGAGATTAAAGGCTTTCCATCATGTGAATTAGTGTATGTAATAAGACCAAATAATTTGTCGTTTGATATTTCAGGAATTTCCAACTACTGTTGATGTCGTGCTGGACCAGAATGAAAAAAAAAAAAATAGTTCAGTAGAAAATCAATTAGAGAAGTAGAAAACAACATCCAAATGTGGACATGATAAAATATTGGAAGGCAAGGATACCATTAGGCTTACTTAATAGGGGAAGGTGGGGGAATTACACGCAACGTGGGTAATCCCACACAGGCTGATTTACACAGTTTGAAAGGCGCAAGCTGTTCCGAGTTGGTGATACACCCTGTCGGCAGAAGTAACAGCTACTACACGGCTTATGCCAGCCATTTTCCAGTGGCATTGTTGGAGCAGTGAAGTACTGTTTATTTTCGGCGTGTCTCGTCTAATTTTGATCAGTGTATTTTGCAAGGTAAGTGTTACTATAAGTTGCTTCAATGCAATTCTTGCACATCAATTACTAACCCTAGATGAAACCGTCAATTTAATTATAGATTTGACCTGCTGTTTTAATTATGTCCAGAGTTTTGCTTAGGTTAATCATCGAACTTACAGTGGGGTAATGCCACACAGCTGTTCAGGTGCGTGGTATTCCCCCTTGCAGGTTATATTTTCAATACTAATGAGTTTTTTTAAAATTTCAGATGGGTAGATATTATATAAGAGAAACCCAGAAAGCAACATTGACGCAAGAGGAACTTTGTAAGGCTCTGGATGCCATCAAATCTGGAAGAAAAAAAAGAGAAGTATCAAGAGCTTTTGTGATTCATGAAGCTATTCTGCAAACGAGCATGAACGTTAAAAATACCAAGAGTCCAAAAATTGGAAGAAACCCAACATTTTCGACAGAACAAGAAAATGAGATTACGGATCATGTTATTACAATAGCCAAGCTTTTCTATGGCATTACATGCATCCAGCTGCGAAAGATTGCATTTGAGTATGCAGAGGCCAACAACACTGCAAACAATTTTGATAAGTCATCTAGGTTAGCTGGAAAGGATTGACTAGCTCTGTTTTTAAAAAGAAACCCAAGTATTAGCATGAGATTTGATTTATTTGATTTGATTTATTGATCCATTTCATCTACAGCTGCACAATGTGCAAGAGATCTTTGGATTTTTTGTTAATATTAACAGTTTTACGTATAATATACCTTTGTACATAATAACACACATTAATATATCAATTAAGGATGAATACTTAAACAAATGTTGTTACGCTATATACAGAGAGATAAAATACAAATGTTCTTCTGAATGAGCCTACGTTGGGTAAACACACAAAAATTTAGTTTTGTAGGTATTCATTTACTGTGTAAAAGCAGTGATCAACCAAGTACGACTTCTGTTTAGATTTGAAGTGACCAATGTTTTGTACGTGTTTAATGGTGTCTGGTAAGGCATTGTATAGTTTGATACTAGGATGCACAAGGCTGTTTTGAAATAACTTTGCGTTGGCGCTTTGAACATGTACATCCAATTTTTGTCTTGTATCATAGCTGTGTATCGTGTGACTTTGAATGATGATTGGCCTTTTTGTACGTAAGTTTTGCTTTAAATACATTATATTTTCAAGTATATATATGTAAGGAAGCGGGAAACTACCATTAACAGAATACAGGCATTTAATGAAGAAGAGGTTAATGCAAAATTTAAAAACTTAGAAACGTCTTTGAAAAATATAAATTTAAAGAGTGGCGAGTGTTCAACGTTGATGAAATGGTGATAAATACTGTACAAAAGATCGAGAGAATTTTGGCTTCTAAAGGTGTTAAACAACTAGGTGGAGCCACGTCTTGGGAAAGGGGGAAAACGTGACAGTGATATGTTGTTGCAGTGCTGCTGGTGCCTACATCCCCCCTATGTTTATCTTCCCCAGGAAGAGGATGTCAAATCTTTTAAGTAAAGGTGGACTAGTTGGAGCAATATATGGTTGTTCTGTCAATGGCTGGTCCAATGAGTCATTATTTTTCGAACTGATCCAACATTTTCAGAACAATGTAAAATCAACTATTGATGACCTCGTGCTGCTGATTTTAGACAATCACAGCAGCCACATTTCACTTGATATTTTTGAATTTTGTAAAAACCGTTCTATTGTCATGGTAACCATACCTCCACACACATCTCACAAGCTTCATCTGCTAGATGTTACACTCTTTTCTTCTTTGAAATCAGCCTTCAATCGTTAATGTGACATGTATATGAAGTCACAGGTGTATCAAAAAATCATATGAGTTAGCAGAAATTTTTTAATAACGCATATATTAAGATCGATACCATGGACAAAGGGCAGTCTGGTTTTAAGGCATGTGGGATTTGCCCTTTCAATCCAAACAAATTTCAGCATGACCACTTACAACAATGTGAGATCTTCAGAGATGTTGTCCTTGAAGATGAAGAGGTTCCGAATGGAAATGTAGTGGTTGCATCGACAAACGAGCCATACATCCCCAAAAGGAGTCAAGAACAGACTCCTGGATCTTCAGCAGAAGGTGTTCCGCTTCTAGTAGGTCTAGGACCAAATGTGCATGTGTCAAGCCCGTTAGTGCACTTGACATGTCTCCTGTTCCAAAACAAAAACAAGTTCTTCCTAAGACGAAACAAGCCAAGGGAAAACCTAAGGGAAAGTCAGTGATCCTTACAGCAACTCCAGAGAAGAATAAACTGCTAACAGAGTTATCAATAAAGAAACAAAAAGAAGCCAGCCATGAAAAAGAAAGCTGAAGCAAACAAGAAAATAAATTTTAAGGATAAAGCAGATAAGTGCAGAAATCTGCAACCTAAAAAAGTCTCGAAGAAGAAACAGACATTATATAAGAAGAAACAACACCAAGAAAGTGAAAGTAGCAGTGAGGATGACCTAAATCTGGACTTGCACAACATTTGTAATGACGATGAAATGGATGATATTGATCCATTGGCGATTTCAGAAGGTGTCTGTTTAGTTTGTGAAGAGTTTGGGAAAGATGGAGAACTATGGCACCGATGTATTTCTTGTAGCAGATGGAATCATGAAGAATGTAATGACTGGAACACTCCAAAAGGTTACAAGTTCGATCTTTGCTGTATGAGAAAATGAACTATTTTCACATTAATAAAAATGTGAAAAAACGAAAATTATATGAGATGTTTGAAGAATTACATTATTTCATTCTTAAATATACTGTTTACTATTTGTAGTAACTAATATGTAAATAAAAATAGCAAGTATTGTACATTCTTATCGTTTGTTTGTCTTATGTGTTATTACCCAGTACTTTGCGTGTCATTACCCTCAGGGGTATTTTATTTTAGTGTTCAAAATTAAGGTACTGTTTATAACTATTTACGTACGACTGGAATATGTGGAGAAATGTCCATTGTGTGGTATGTACTTATTTTCGTAGGTTTTAATGACGTAACGAACGGTTCAATCGATTTTTCCTTAGGTGCGTGTATTTCCACCCCCCTCTCCCCTACTATTGATATTCTATCTACAGTTCTTTATTTACAAAAACCAACTCACACAAAAATACAACGAAGCTGAACAGAGTACCTGAGTTACACAAGTACCCGGGGAAATTTTAGCAGGAGAGTGGCAGTCCAGGTCGAGTCAAAGGACATGCAATGTCCATCATAAGGAATCAGTAAGCAGAACCTCCACTGAGCATGGCTGAAGAAAAAGAGAGTGAGGCTGCACTGGCAGAGTGCTGCTGGGCCTACTTAGTCCTAGTGATGGCGTTGACAGGTAGCGAAACAGACACTCTCGTTTCGACCTCCTACCAGCAGCACCGAACCAAAGCCAGGTCAGTAGACAATACGCTGCTCAAAGAGCTTCATGTGGGTTATACCACAGTGGCCACGGTGTAGCAGATCAATAGTGTGAGCTCTAGGACTGAAGAACGACGATGTGGGAGTCGTCCGAATCGGTGCTAAGGAGGAGCATACTGTCGGCTACTGTCAGTCAGTGACAGAGGAGGAAATAGTTGTGGAGCAGGAAGTGGCCTGGCCCAACAATTGCACAGAATGTGTCACTAAACACAGAACAGGATTCTGATGGGTGGCTTGTACCGTGCGGTAGGCCCTTACAAGAAGTCTTATCTGCTGTGTGCTGCAAGCGATCATCAATCTGAATACAGACAATTTTGGCTTTGTCAATGGTTAGCTTAGTTTCCTTGGTCAAGCGCGACAATGCGTCCACATCAGCATGCTCTGCTGTCAGTCTACAGCCGGCCCGAGTGGCCGTGCGGTTCTAGGCGCTACAGTCTGCAACCGAGCGACTGCTACGGTCGCAGGTTCATATTCTGCCTCGGGCATGGATGTGTGTGATGTCCTTAGGTTAGTTAGGTTTAATTAGTTCTAAGTTCTAGGCGACTGATGACCTCAGAAGTTAAGTCGCATAGTGCTCAGAGCCATTTGAGCCATTTTTTAATCTACAATTACTCCCTTAGTATACACACTCAAAAGCAAAGCCCAACAAAGTTCAACACAAAAGTTTTATCTCAAGTACAGACAGTGTTGAGGATCAGTGGACAAAGTTCAAAACCATCGTACAATATGTGTTAGATGAGTATGTGCCAAGCAAGATCGTAAGAAATCGAAAAGAGCCGCCGTGGTACAACAACCGAGTTAGAAAACTGCTGCGGAAGCAAAGGGAACTTCACAGTAAACATAAATATAGCCAAAGCCTTGCAGACAAACAAAAATTACGCGAAGCGAAATGTAGTGTGAGGAGGGCTATGTGAGAGGCGTTCAATGAATTCGAAAGTAAAGTTCTATGTACTGACTTGGCAGAAAATCCTAAGAAATTTTGGTCTTATGTCAAAGCGGTAGGTGGATCAAAACAAAATGTACAGACACTCTGTGACCAAAATGGTAATGAAACAGAGGATGACAGACTAAAGGCCGAAATACTAAATGTCTTTTTCCAAAGCTGTTTCACAGAGGAAGACTGCACTGTAGTTCCTTCTCTAGATTGTCGCACAGATGACAAGATGGTAGATATCGAAATAGACGACAGAGGGATAGAGAAACAATTAAAATCGCTCAAAAGAGGAAAGGCCGCTGAACCTGATGGGATACCAGTTCGATTTTACACAGAGCTCGCCAAGGAACTTGCCCCCCCCCCCCCCCCCCCGCCCCCCTTCTTGGAGCGGTGTACCGTAGGTCTCTAGAAGAACGTAGCGTTCCAAAGGATTGGAAAAGGGCACAGGTCATCCCCGTTTTAAACAAGGTACGTCGAACAGTTGTGCAGAACTATAGACCTAGATCTCTAACGTCTATCAGTTGTAGAATTTGGGAACACGTATTATGTTAGAGTATAATGACTTTTCTGGAGACTAGAAATCTACTCTGTAGGAATCAGCATGGTTTTCGAAAAAGACGGTCGTGTGAAACCCAGCTCGCGCTATTCGTCCACGAGACTCAGAGGGCCATAGACATGGTTTCATAGGTAGATGCCGTGTTTCTTGACTTCCGCAAGGCGTTCGATACAGTTCCCCACAGTCGTTTAACCCATTACTGGCCAAAACTCTATCGGATCATTTTTTACAAACTTTTATACATAATACGTTACATTGAGTGATTAATTGAATAAAAAGTTGTTTTGAAAATTTTCAGTTTGTTAGAACAAAAACTACAGACCGTCCCATTTTTGGGACATTGGCCAAATGCGCTATCCAAATTCACAACCTTATTCTCCACGCATAATATTGTAAGAAACAACACAAACAGTAAATAAAGAATGTTTTAATATTATTGAATGTCTATTCAGTACGAAATGAAGCAAAACACTTGTCGTGTACACCAATATTGCACCTATCACAATTTTTTTTTCTTGCAGTTAGCACATCTCTTCTGTGTTTTATGCTCTTCTGTGTTTTACTTGACACAATGAAATGATTTCCTGGATCTAGTCGTACATCTGTGCTCACCTGTCCACCCATCAATTTGCTTCCTTGTAGTACTCTGCGTTTTGGTACTGATCCTGTTTTCTTTGTAGTACCGGCTACATCTTGTACAACAGACACATTGTTCAATGCATTTTTGTCAATGTCTTCTTCATCTGTTATTACATCCGCATCGGGTGGAATAACCGCCAATTTTACGTCATTATCTTCATCGTCACTCTCTTGATGGTTCGCTAGTTCTTCTAGAATTTCTTCAAGTGTAAGTCCATGCGGCATGTTTTTATCCTGTTGGAATCTTAAAATTCGAATTGAAGATAAAAAAAGCAGATATAAAGAACGTAAAATGCAATTCTTCTCTGTATAATACGTGTATACAAGAATAGGGCACACAACAATAAATAATAGTGTAACATGCCATTGTCCCATTATTGGGACGCATAAAATATATCGAGATTGCACTTACTTGAAAAAAATCTGAAGTATTCTTAACCCTACATGGACATCCATATGTTCATAACAAACACGCCCAGACAACTAAATCACAGCTCATTGTCGTCCAGGAACTACCAGAAGACATACAGTGCTGCCAAGTGCGAGAACAAAAAATCGGCAAGTTTATAATTTTCCTGATGTGAATTACTTAGGAAAAAAGTTATTTTGTTTTACATTTACAGAAATTATAGCAGTTAGTTGAACCTACAGGTGCAACAATAATGGCTAAAAGCACCATTGCTTACGCAGAAATAAGTAAAATATACGCGTCCCAAAAAAGGGACAATGGCCAGTAACAGGTTAATGAACAAAGTAAGAGCATATGGACTATCAGACCAATTGTGTGATTGCATTGAAGAGTTCCTAGATAACAGAACGCAGCATATCATTCTCAATGGAGAGAAGTCTTTCGAAGTAAGAGTGATTTCAGACGTTCAGCAGGGGAGTATCGTAGGACCGTTGCTATTCACAATATACATAAATGACCTTGTGGATGACATCGGAAGTTCACTGAGGCTTTTTGCGGATGATGCTGTGGTATATCGAGAGGTTGTAACAATGAAAAATTGTACTGAAATGCAGAAGGATCTGCAGCGAATTGACGCGTGGTGCAGGGAATGGCAACTTAATCTCAATGTAGACAAGTGTAATGTGCTGCGAATACATAGAAAGATACATCCCTTATCATTTAGCTACAATAAAGCAGGTCAGCAACTGGAAGCAGTTAATTCCATAAATTATCTGGGAGTACGCAATAAGAATGATTTAAAATGGAATGATCATATAAAGTTGATCGTCGGTAAAGCAGATGCCAGACTGAGATTCATTGGAAGAATCCTAAGGAAATGCAATCCGAAAACAAAGGAAGTAGGATACAGTACGATTGTTCGCCCACTGCTTGAATACTGCTCAGCAGTGTGGGATCCGTACCAGATAGGGTTGATAGAAGAGATAGAGAAGATCCAACGGAGAGCAGCGCGCTTCGTTACAGGATCATTTAGTAATCGCGAAAGCGTTACGGAGATGATAGATAAACTCCAGTGGAAGACTCTGCAGGAGAGACGCTCAGTAGCTCGGTACGGGCTTTTGTTGAAGTTTCGAGAACATACCTTCACCTAAGGAGTCAAGCAGTATATTGCACCCTGCTACGTATATCTCGCGAAGAGACCACGAGGATAAAATCAGATATATTAGAGCCCACACAGAGGCATACCGACAATCCTTCTTTCCACGAACAATACGAGACTGGAATAGAAGGAAGAACCGATAGAGGTACTCAAGGTACCCTTCGCCACACACCGTCAGGTGGCTTGCAGAGTATGGATGTAGATGTACAAAAATGTTCAGGGAAATTCAGAAATACAGAGGTTAAAGCCACTTAGGAATTAAATAAAAAGGAAGTGCCGGGGAGCTAACGTGAAATGGCTGCATGGAAAACGTGAAGGAATCAAAAAATAATTGATTGACAGAAGGACTGACTCAGCATATAGGAAAATCAAAAATACCTTCGGTGAAGTTGAAAGCATGGGCAGTAACATTAATGGTGCGATGAGAATTCAACTGTTAATTCAAAAAATAGAACAGATAGATGGAAAGACTACATTCAGTGCCTCTGTGAGAGAGATTATTTGTCTAATGACGTGATGGAAGAAGAAACAGGAGTCGATTTAGAAGAGACAGGGGATCCAGCGTTCGAGTCAGAATTTAAAAGAGCTTTGGGTGACTTAATATCGAATAAGGCAGAAGGGATGGGTAACATTCCATTGGAAATTTCTAAAATTATTGTGGGAAGTGACAACAAAACGGCTGTTCATGTTGGTGTGTAGAATGTATGGGCCTTGCGATATACCATCAAACTTTCGGAAAAACATCATCCACACAAGTCCAAAGATAGAATAAGCCTAAAAAAACGAAATTACTTCACAATCGGCTTAAAAGATATTGCAGCCAAGTTGCTGACAAGATAATACAAAGAAGAATGGAAAAGAAAATTGAATATCTGTTAGACGGTGATCAGTCTGGATTAGGAAAGGTAAAAGAATCAGAGAGGCAGTTCTGACGTTGCGGTCAATAATGGAAGCAAGATCAAAGAAAAATCAAGATACGTTCATACGATTTGTCGATATGGAAAAAGCGTTCGACAATGTAAAATGGTGCAAGACGTTTGAAATTCTGAGAAAAGTGGGGCTAAGCTATAAGGAAAGCGGGTAAAATATAATACGTACAAGAACTAAGTGGGAACAATTAGAGTGAGAGACCAAGAACGAAGTGCTCGGATTAAAAAGGGTGTAAGACAGGGATATAGTCTTTCACCCCTACTGTTGAGTCTCTACATCGAAGAAGCAGTGATGCAAAGATTCAAGTGCGGAATTAAAATTTACAGTGAAAGGATATCAGTGATAATGTTCGATGAACATTGCTATCCTCAGTGAAAGTGATGAAGAAGGAATGAAAGGTCTAATGAGACAGTATATGAATTGAGAATAAACCGAAAACAGACGAAAGTAAATAGAAGTAGCAGAAATAAGAACAGCGAAATATGTAACATCAGAACTAGTGATCACGAAATAGACGAAGACAACGATTTCTGTTACCTAGGCAGCAAAATAACCGATGACGGACGGAACAAGGAGGACATCAAAAGCAGACTGCCACCGACTGAAAGAGCATTCATGGCCAAAAGTAGTCTACTAGTGTCAGATATAGGCCATTAATTGAGGAAGAAATTTCTGTGAACGTACGTTTGGAGCACAGCATTGATTGATAGTGAACATGGACTGTGTGAAAACCAGAAAAGAAGAGAATCGAAGCAGTTGAGATGCGGTGCTACAGACGAATGTTGAAAATTGGGTGGACGGATGAGGTAAGGGACTTCAATGTACCAGAGGGAACTGTAGAGGGCAAAAACGGTATAAGAAGAGACAGATTGGAACACATCCAGTAAATAATTGAGGACTACGTTGCAAGTATGACTCTGAGAGGAAAAGATTAGCACAGGAGAGAAATTCGTGGCGGATGAAGTGAAACCTGATGACCCAAAAAAAAAAAAAAAAAAAAAAAATTGTTAATAGCTTGACGCCTGCACCGACGTCCATCGGCTTTCTTTTATTTTCATTTATTTATTTGTAATGGTACTTTGGCACAAATATCCAGTTCAACAGATGAAAGGAATCTTGGGCAACAAGTCCGCATTTTTAGACTACTGGTCAAGAGTCTTACTGGAAGAAGATTATTATGTTTTAAATTTACATGTGATACCCCACACCTGGAAAGGAATGCCTCTGAAGTTCTTATGCTAGAATCCTTAAGGCTTTTTAAATAAACATACGTTATTAAGATTTCAAATCTTGATCCTAGATGTCCTCATACTTATTTCTCAGAATAGTCACCCTAGCGAAGAACGCATTTCTCCCAACGAGAGATCGGCTTGTTGATTCATTATTGTAGATCGTTTGACTTTGTTGACGCGGACACCACCACACCTCTGCTTGCAGCGCTTCATCACTATCGAAGTGTAGTTCTCGATGGTGTTTTTCAAGATTTGGAAACAGATGAAAATCGGGTGGGCCCAAGTCGGGACAGTATGGAGGGTGATCGATGACAGTAAATCTAAGGCGTCGGATTGTTGCAGATTTCGCCCATGTTTGGTCTAGCATTGGCTCCATACATGGACGAACTCTTACATAGAATTCGTAACTTGATTACATCTTGTTGTGTCTTATGTACCGACATACTTATGTTACGAACCTCTTGTTACACGCTAGAGCTCGCTACAGTGGCTCACTCGATCCTCTTCTCTAATTTCATTTGTTAAGTGTTCCCTCAACCTGTTCATTCTCCTCCCCGTGAAGCTAAATTTGGTCCTCGCTTATCATCTGCTTCTTTTCTTTTCTGTTCCGTCTCCTTCCTTCTTTTCAATTCATTACTGGCGAGATCTCCTCCTCTTTTATGGTTGGCTTATTTCACTTTCACTTTTCCTCGATCCGCTCTAATGAATTTTCCAAAAGTATACAGAGGCATGCATTTCGCTATCGGCTGTACATACCCTTTTGGGCTGACACATATTCCCAACACAACAGGATAAAGGAAGACCCAAGAACATCTCGAATATTCTGAAACATTTCAAATATTCTGAAACATTTTGAATATTGTGGAACATTCTAGAACATTATGACTGGAACACTTTAGAACATTCAAAAACATCCTGCCAATCATGGCCAATTCGGCATCGCTTCACAGCTACTTCCTATAAGATTTCCATTGGCGTGATGTCTTCTTTTGACAGCTGTATCTTGGAACTCCACTTCTGCAGCTCCGAACCGATACCTTTTTCATAGCGGTGGTGGTGGTTAGTGTTTAACGTCCCGTCGACAACGAGGTCATTAGAGACGGAGCGCAAGCTCGGGTTAGGGAAGGATTTGGAATGAAATCGGCCGTGCCCTTTCAAAGGAACCATCCCGGCATTTGCCTGAAACGATTTAGGGAAATCACGGAAAACCTAAATCAGGATGGCCGGAGACGGGATTGAACCGTCGCCCTCCCGAATGCGAGTCCAGTGTGCTAACCACTGCGCCACCTCGCTCGGTCTTTTTCATAGATAGGGATGGAGGGCTACCATTGCATATAACGCCCATGGGGCTGCAAAGGGTGATTTGTGGAGTTACGGCATTCGTGGACCTACCACACTTACATTTATTGGATATTTCTATTACGGAACTGAGAGCATTAATTGCAATAACAAATACATCACAGATCCTGTGATTGTTGTTGTTGTTGTTGTTGTTATAGTTTTCAGTCTGAAGACATTTAGATAACTACTACAACCCGCATTCATTTCAACCTTCTTACAGTATTCATCCCTTGGTCTCCCTCTATCTGTCCGTCCACGACAGTGCACGGTATCAGTAGGTTCCAAAAATCCGCATCCGAATTTGAGATTTTTTTAGAGAGGACCATAATATCTCGGGTCATATTGATCTCAGAGACAAAGAGTCAAGTGTTTTGGATAGCCCTCGACCTAGCAAACCTGTAGGACGAATGGACGTTCTATAGCTATCCTACAGTATAGGGTCAAAATTTATACATTACAGCCTTCCTGCTGGCTGGTGTGGCCGAGCGGTTATACGCGCGTCAGTCTGAAACCGCGCGACCGCTACGGTCGCAGGTTCGAGTCCTGTCTCGGGCATGGATGTGTGTGATGTCCTTAGGTTAGTTAGGTTTAAGTAGTTCTAAGTTCTAGGGGACTGATGACCTCAGATGTTCGGTCCCAGAGCCATTTGAACCGTTTGAACAGACTTCCTCCAGCCTAGGCAAATTAAGCAATTGGTTGGTTCTTTTGCGTTAGGTGTGGTCTAGTGTGGGCCGTAGGCGACTTATAAAAGAACCTTACGTTCATGAGCGATTTCTGAGAAAACTCCGAGAAACCATGATTGTAGGGTACAAAAAGTACCAGTTGTAGAGACAGCTCTATATTTCGTTCTCATGGCAGATCGTCGAAATTTCCATATGTTCATAAGATGACATTCTCGAGGACGTCGAAACTTTTTTCGATGTCGTTAGCATTACCGAGCTCCAGAAGTTCGAAGTCACCGTACGTATGCAGAAAACCACAAAAAAGGTTTTTAGCAGTTTTTGCACCTTTGGTCACAAATTGTCAAAATAACTAGCCATAGCAAATGACTAAATATTAGCTGCACGTTCTTTAGGAATTCATCTAGAAAAGTAATTTTCTCATTTTCGAAAATCTGTATCCTTTATCAAGATACACCAGAAATACCATGATTATTGGGTACCAAAACTACCAATTGACGGGTGGCACTTCTATTATTTTTATTCATGACAAATTGTCGAAAGTTTTACCATATGTTCTTAAGATCATGTTCTTGGGGAACCTTGAAAATTACACTATTGGCCATTAAAATTGCTACACCAAGAAGAAATGCGGATGATATAGGGGTATTTATTGGACAAATATATTATACTAGAACTGAAATGTGATTACATTTTCACGCAATTTGGGTGCATAGATCCTGAGACATCAGTACCTCTGGCCGTAATAACGGCCTTGATACGCCTGGGCATTGAGTCAAACAGAACTTGGATGGCGCGTACAGGTACAGTTGCCCATCCACAGTTCATCAAGAGGCAGTTGCTCGGCCACCATTGACCAGACGTTTTCAATTGGTGAGAAATCTGGAGAATGTGCTGGCCAGGGCAGCAGTCGAACATTTTCTGTATCCAGAAAGGCCCGTACAGGACATGCAACAAGCGGTCGTGCATTATCCTGCTAAAATGAAGGGTTTCGCAGGGATCGAATGAAGGATTGGGCCACGGATCGTAACACATCTGAAATTTAACATCCGCTGTTCAAAGTGCCGTCTATACGAACAAGAGGTGACCGAGACGTGTAACCAATGGCACCCCATACCATCACGCCAGGTGATACGCCAGTATGGCGATGACGAATACACGCCTCCAATGTGCGTTCACCGCGATGTCGCCAGACAAGGATGGGACCATAATGATGCTGTAAACCAAACCTGGATTCATCCGAGAAAATGACGTTTTGCCAGTCGTGCATCCAGGTTCGTCGTTGAGTACACCATCGCAGGCGCTCCTGTCTGTGATGCACCGTCAAGGGTAACCGCAGCCATGGTCTCCGAGCTGATAGTCTGTGCTGCTGCAAACGTCGTCGAACTGTTCGTGCAGATGATTGTTGTCTTTCAAACGTCCCATCTGTTGACTCAGGGATCGAGACGTGGTTGCACGATCCGTTACAGCCATGCGGATAAGATGCCTGTCATCTCGACTGCTAGTGATACGAGGCCGTTGGGATCCAGCACGGCGTTCCGTATTACCCTCCTGAACCCACCGATTCCGTATTATGCTAACAGTCATTGGATCTCGACCAACGCGAGGAGCAATGTCGCGATACGATAAACCGCATTCGCGATAGGCTACAGTCCGACCTTTATCAAAGTCGGAAACGTGATGGTACAAATTGTTCCTCCTTACACGAGGCATCACAACATCGTTTCACCAGGCAACGCCTGTCAACTGCTGTTTGTGTATGAGAAATCGGTTGGAAACTTTCCTCATGTCAGCACGTTTTAGGTGTCGCTACCGGCGCCAACCTTGTGCGAATGCTCTGAAAAGCTAATCATTTGCATATCACAGCATCTTCTTCCTGTCGGTTAAATTTCGCGTCTGTAGCACGTCATATTCGTAGTGTAGCAATTTTAATGGTCAGTAATGTATTTCGATATCATTATCCGTTACCGAGATCAAGAGGTTAAAATTTACTTTCTTATGCAAGTAATATATATGTGTATTGGGTGTTCTGTGATGTCCCTAGGTTAGTTGGGTTTAAGTAACTCTAAGTTCTAGGGGACTGATGACCATAGATGTTAAGTCCCATAGTGCTCAGAGCCATTCGAACCAAAATATATGTGTAATATCTTGTCTGACGTAGTGTACACATGGCAAAGGCTGTACGGTAATTTAGAGGGTTCCGAGGCCAACAGACTATGTTTTCAGTGAGCATTACTTCACCAACAGAACTTTATGACGCGCTGTCTCTGTATAATGAGCACTTCACTCCTATATGAGTATGCCCAGGTACTGTCGTAGGAAAAAAAAGGGCGAAAAGGGGCCTTAACATGCCTGAAAATAACTTAGAATTACTGCCAACAATCACACTTAATTGGAAAGTAAAGTATTTCTACTTTTCTTTTACTGTTTTAGGACACAAACTATAAACTGGGCGTTTTCGATGAACTGGGATCGACGACCAAAGGAAAGATGTAAAGCAAAGAATTATTTGTTAGTCTTATATTACGTGTATTTATTTCTTGTTTATATTTGTCAAAGCCGTAAATTTGTCGAAATGTATAAACAAATTGCCAAAACTTTATTGACGTTGAGTATTCGTATAATAAAAGCACCACAACATGCTGTAGCAGGAAAAAAAAGGAACCAGCGGAAAAAAGGTGAATATAGACCTTTAAAAGGCCGCGACCGAAAAGTGGGGAACCAGCTCTGTCAGTTCTCATTCCGTCTTGATCAACATTTTTTTTTATTCGTGCTATTTTGTGCTGAAAGAAAGTAGCAGAGAGACAGTGATTGTATAAGAGAGAGGAGACAACGCCAGTGGGAGAGAAAGAGAGAGGAGACAGGGATGATGGGAGGCAGAAAGTAGCAGTAAAGACAATAGTGGTAGGGCCAAAGAGAGAGGAGACATTGATGGTTAGTTAGAGACGGTGGCAGGGAAAGAGAAAGAGAGAGAGTTGGAGATAGAAGCAGTGCGAGCAACAGTTAGAGAAGGCAATGGAAATGAAATATATGTCTGAGTGGAGACCATACATTGGCTTGGGTGTCTGGACCCCCCTCACTCCCCCCACTACCAGACCAGCGAACTGAAAGTTGTCGTAAGAGGGAGAGCTCATTTTGGACTGAAATTTCAAACAAATGGGTATACAGAAAAATGTACGATGAACCCCCTCCCCCCTGCCAAAATTTTTGGGCTGTATGTTGGAGACAATGGCTGTGCAAAAGAAAGTCAAGAAAACTGTAACTGAGAGAGGAGACAATAGCAGTGGGATACACTGTGACTCGATGGAAGAAAAAAGAGACAGTGGGAAAGAGACGTAGAGATAATGTCAGAGTGAGAGAGAGGCTAGATATGAAGACTTAACTGCAGTGAGATACTGGGTAAAAGGATTTAGAACGTTCTGTGCTAAAAGAGCGCTAACATCTTCGCAGGCCAAAATTTTTGGTGAGGAATACGAAATAAGGATTGAGGCAGCTGGTTCCCCACTTTCCTGTCATAGTCTTTTAACGAGGACATGTTCACCTTTTTTGTCACCCGACAGAACCATTTTTCCGCTGGTAATTTTTACCGCACCCTCTCATCCCACTCTTCCCGCCAACACCAAACTGACAACTGCTCGATGCTTCTGTATGTGCACTATCAATCGACCCCTTCTTTCAGGCAATTTGGGATACAAATTACTTTTCTCCCCAGCTCGATTCAGCACCTCCTCATTAGTTATACGATCCACCATCCATCTAATGTTCAGAATTTTTCTATACCACCGCTTCCCAAAAGCTTCTGTTCTCTCATTGTTCATGTTTCACTTCTGCACAAGGGTACACTACAGACAAACAACTTCAGTCAAGACTTCTTAACACTTAAATTGATATTGGATGTTAACAGATTCCTCTTTTTGATAAACGCTTTCCTTGCTATCATCTGTCAGTATTTTATAACGTCCCAACTTCGTCCATTATCAGATATTATGCTGTCCAAATAGCGAAACTCATCCACTCCTGTTAGTGTCTCATTTTTGTTTTACTTTCGTTGATTTTCATCTCATACCGTCTTTCCAAATTTTTCGCTGTCTCCGGCAAACCTTGTAGTTTTTATTTCTTCTCACTCAACTTTAATTCCTTGGCACAGTTTTCCTTTGACTTCCTTTACTGCTCGCTCAGAGTACGAACTGAATAACATCGGTGGTAGATTACAACCATGTCTCACTCTCTTCTCCACTACCGTTTCCCTTTCATCTCCTTAGGCTCTTATAACTGTAGTCTGGTTTCTGTACAAGCCGTATATAACCTTCCGCTCCGTGTATTTTAACTCTGCTATTAGCAGAATTTCGAAGAATATATTCCAGTCAACATTGTCAAAAGCTTTCTCTAAGTCTAAAAATGCTATAAATGTAGGTTTGTCTTTCCTTGACTATATTCTAAGAAGAGTAGTGTCATCACTGCCTTGCTTGTTCCTCCATTTCGCCGGAATCCAAACTGGTCTTCCCTGAGGTTGGCTTTTACCAGTTTTTCTATTCTTCTGTAAAGAATTCTGTCGTATTATGCAACCATGGCTTACTAAGCTTACAGGTCGGTAATATTCACCCTTGTCAGCAGCTACTTTCTTCGAAATTGGAGTTATTACATTTCTCTTGGAGTATGGGGGTATTTCACCCGTCTCATGCACACTGAGGCGAAAAAAGTCGTGCGGTACCTCCTAATATCGTGTCAGACCTCCTTTTTCCCGCCTTAGTGCAGCAAATCGATACCACATGGACTCAACAAGTCGCTAGAAGTCCCCTGCAGGAAAATTGTGCCTTTTGCCCCTATAGCAACCCATAATTGTGAAAGTGTTGCCGGAGCAGGATTTTGTGCACGAGCTGACCTCTCGATTATGTCCCATTGTGATATTCTTGGCTGTGGCCGCCAGTATTTTATCTTGCTAGAAGCTCGCCTTGATGCAGCTTGATACTCGTGAAGTAGCATATGGTACAAAAGTGGAGTGAGGTAGCAGCAGATGGTACAGTATGTACCATTCCCGTGGGAGAGTCCGCCAACTGTACTGAACATGCTTCTGACTGGTCGGCACATTCGGGTGTTAGGCGCCAAAACGCCCAACTTCTTTTATTAATTATTTATATACTTTTCATTGTATTTAACCCAGTTTTCAGTATGACAGTCTCTCATGATTGTCCTACGAGTCTACCGTTTTAGTTTATTAAATGTCACTAGTTTTGAGAAACATGAGAGTAATATTACAACCGAAGTGCTTCGGACACCTTTGGGTCGTATGGGCAAGATTGGTGGACGAAGTAATTCGGCTGCGCTATTCCTCTGTTTCGGGTGTTCTTCAGAGCCGGACGTGTATCTCTGTTTCGGACGGACATGTCGTACTCTATATCGTAAGTTGTCAGGAAAGTTACCGTACTATTAAGAAAGCTATGTTGAGTGTTGTACAAGATAGTGTAAAAAGTGATATTTTAAAATACAAACAAACAGGATATATTAATGAGGCGTGTCGCCTACCATCATCGTCAATACTACAGATCTTGCCCTCTGTACATGCAGAGACTAACCTGGGCAATGGCATACCACAAAAAAGCATGAACACTGGTTGAAGTTCAAGGTGACAACATAGCGGCCTCCACTGAAGAAGATCCCACGACCGACGAAATGTCTTCTGCGCTGGGGACACAACTTTAGAAGACGTGTGGTTGATGGAAACAACGGTTAGGGATTCTTATTCAATCTCTACCGATCTCTCCAGCTTCCAGATCTGACTTCCAACACGACAAATATAATTTTATCCCATTTTTATTTATTTATTTACACGTCAAGTTCCGTAGGACCAAATTGAGGAGCATATCTCGGAGGTCATGGAACGTGTCAGTACACGAAAGTACAACATAAAAGTAATAACAGATAAAATTAAAATGTTTATGATCCCGAAAAAAGTCAGTCCATAACTTAAAGTAAACGAAATCAACAATAAAAAAAATCAGGTTAATTTTTCAAGGAACTCCTCGATAGAAGGAGTGACCAATGGGGAAACTCTTCACTTTCGATTTGAAATCACGTGAATTACTGCTAAGATTTTTGAATTCGACTGGTAGCTCATTCAAAATGGATTCAGCAGTATATTGCACACCTTTCTGCACAAGAGTTAAGCAAGTCCGATTCAAACGCACGTTTGATTTCTGCCGAGTATTAACACAGTGAAAGCTGCTTATTCTTGCGAATAAGGTAATATTGTTAACAAGAAATGGCAGTAAGGAATATATACATTGAGAGGCCAATGTCAAAACACCCAGACTCGTGAACAGGGGTCGACAAGATGTAATGTCTCTTGCAGCGGTCTCTCCGCGATATTTTCAGAAATTTTATAAATTATATAACTCAGTACATATCTCGAAATATCTCTTCTTATCTTACCGATTATCAATGCAAAGTAGTTTCAAGCCCAATTATTCCCTGGAGCGTCCATTTACTCCATGGAATAGCTTCTCTGCTATCTATGTTTCCGCTGAAGAAAAGAATGAAGGAATGCTTGCCGATTAGTCGTGAAAGTAGGAGGATGTATATGTATGTATTGTTGAGCTAGTCGCCATCTTGATGAGATTCTGTATGAGAAGGAATTTAATACATGAACTAAACGCAAGTAAGTGTGTTTCCGTATTATTTAACTGATTATTATTGACAGTGTCTGCTTACTACGCTGTGTTGCACGGGATCAGTGGGGAACGTCTGATTTACACTGGACGAACCTGCCGTTTTGTATGCTCAAGATATCCAGTTACTTCAAATAAATAGGCTAACACGGTCTTACCAGCAGATCTCCGGTCTTCCCCATGTGATCACCGAAAGTTAATAATTATTACAAATATTTCCAGGAGATCGACTGACAATTTTCGTCGCACCGAGACTTCGAAATTGCTTCACTGCCTTATGGAATTTAAGTTAAGCTCAATTTAATCAGGATAGAACAGTATTGAACTTTGTGAATGTGATAAGCCTGCTTTGTGAATGAAAATTCCCTTAACATACGCATGTTTTTACTATCCTGATCAGTGAAGCTAAATCAGGCCGGTGTGAGAGAGGTTTTTAAATTTTAGATTCCACAAAAAATATTAAAAAGAGGTTCGAGAACTTACACCACTTATTACCCGAACCGCCCGTTTCTGTGAGACTATGGGATCCATGTCGGGCGGTATGGATGTCCAAATAGTTCATTCGAACTGTCCGGAATGTTCTTCAAACCAAGAGCAAACGGTTGTACTCTAGTGACATGGCTCAGCGTCGTCCATAAAAATTCCGTCGTTGTTTGGGAACAAGAAATCCATGAGTGGCTGCAGATTGTCTCCAAGTAGCCGAACATAACTAGAGGACCCAGTCCATTCCATAAAAACACAGTGCACACCATTATGGAGCCACCACCATCTTGCACGAGGCTTTGTTGACAACCTGGGTCCATGGCTTCGCGGGGTCTGCGCCGCACTCGAACCTTACCATCAGCTCTTAGCAACTGAAATCTCGATTCATTCAACCAGGGCACAGTTTTCCAGTCGTCGAGGGTTGAAGAGCTCAGGACAGGCACTGCAGGCGACGTGCTGTTAGCAAAATCACTCGCGTCGGTTGTCTGCTCCGACAGTCCATTTTGTCAGATTTCACCGTGCTGTCCTAAAGGATAATCAGATTGATTTCTGCAGTTAATTTACTCACTGTTGCTTCCACTGCGTTGTCCGTGGTGACAGGTAATGCCTGAAATTTGGTATTCTCGACACATTCTTGACACTGTGGATCTCGGAATACTGAATTCCCTAACGATTTCCAGAATGTACTGTCCCATGCGTCTAGCTCCAACTACCGTTGCGCGTTCAAAGTCTGTTGGTTGCCGTCGTGAGGCCGTAATCACGTCGGAAACCCTTTCACATGAATCAACCGATTACAAATGACTGCTCCACCAAAGCACTGCCCTTTTATACCTCCTGGACGCGATACAACCTCCATCTGCATATGTGTATACCACTATCGTATGACTTTTTTCACCTCGTGTACGAGTATATTGTACACCAAGTGGAACAGTTTTGTCAAGGCTGGCTCTTCCAAGGATCTCAATAATTCTGTGGAAATGTTGTCTTCTTCAGGAGTCTTGTTCTGCCTTATATCTTTTAGTTCTCTGCCAAATTCTACTCGCTGTGTCACATCTCCAATGTCATCATCCATTTCTATAATATTGCCTTCAAGTTCATTGCCCTTGTAGAGCCCGTCTAAATTTACCTTTCACCTTTTTTCTGCTTAGTACTGGTTTGCAACCTGAGCTCTTGATATTTATATAGCTGCTACTCTTTTCTCCAAAGGTCTCTGTAATGTTCCTGCTGGCGATATATATCTTTCCCTTTGTTATACATGCTTCTACAGCCTTGTATTTGTCCTCTAACGAAGCCTGCTTAGCCATTTTGCACTTTTTGTCTGTATCATTTTTATACGGCTGTATTCCCTTTCTCCTGCAGCATTTTTATGTTTTCTCTTTCCTCAATTGAATTCAATATCCTCATTTTTATCCAAAGATTTACACTAGGCCTTGTCTTTTTATCTATTTGATCTTCTGTTGCTTGTCTTATTTCATCTCTCAAACTTACCTATTCGTATTCTACTGTATTACCTTGACCTGTTTCACTCAACATTACCTAATGCTCACCATGAAACTTTCAGTATCTCTGGTTCTTTCAACTTATCCTTAATTTCTTACTTTTTGGCGATTTCTTATATTTTAACTTACAGTACATAACCAATAAATTGAGGTTAGAGTCCACATTTACCCTGGAAACGCCTTAGAGTTTAAAAACTGGGTTCAACATTTCTGGATTACCATTATATAATCAGTCTGAATCCTCCCAGTGTCTTCAAGTCTCTCCCAGGTGGACAACCTTCTTACTTGACTCTTAAACCAATGGTTAAATTATGTTCTATTCAAAACTGACCAGGTTGGTTCGTGTTTCATTCCTTTTTCCCAGTCACAATTCTTCTGCTATTTTTCCTTCTCTTCCTTTTCCTATTATGTAACTCCGTTGCCCCATCACAATTATATTTTCCTCTCCCTTAACTATCTAAATAATTTATTTTATCTCATCACGCTTTCTTTTAATCTGCTCATCATCTGTGGAGCTAGTTGGCATATCAACTTATATCACTTTGGTGAATGTTGTCTTCGTATTTATCTGACTACGATAATGCGATCAATATACTGTTCACAGCAACGTATTCGCATTCCTGTTTTCTTATTCGCTTTTAGATGCACTCCTGCATTACCCTTATACGATTTTGTATTTATAACCTGTTACTCATCAGGCCAGAGATCCTGTTCATCCCTCCACAGCAATTCATTCGATCTAACATCAGCTCATCCATCTCCCTTTTCAAATTCTCTAGCATCCTTACTCGATGAAGGGATCTAACATTCTAGCAGAATGCCTATTTGGTTTTCCTGAGTAGACATGGACATCCTAAGGGGGGACTATTTTACCACCAGAATATATTACCCAAGGGGAGGCTGACTGTTATCTCTGCAGCTATTGGAAAGAGTGCTACTTCTCTTCAGGATTCATAGGTTTGGCTGGCCTCTCCACAGACACCCCTCTGTTGGGGTTGCACCTGCAGTACGGTTATTTTATCGTTGTCGCACTGAACTCACCCCACCTCGGCGAGGTCCATGAGGAAGGTGCAGGTGGATGTTGTGATTGCCTATCTATTTCAAAATACTGTATGACAAAAGTCTGCGGGAGACTGCTGTAATGCCATAACAATTCATTGGGATGGTATGAAGACCAACCAGCTCTTAATGCAAAGTAATGTTACGTTGTGCATTTAAGGAGAAAAAGTAGTAGCCTTTGGGTTCATGTTTATCTATATCTATACAGCGCGAGCAACCTTACGGTATATGACGAAGAGTGTTACCGGCACTACTATCATTTTATGCTGTTGTATTAGCGGATACTGAGTCGACAGAACGATTGTTGGTGCACCTCTCTATTGAAACGCACTAATACTGGCTACTTTGTGAGCCTGTGGTGCTTTTTGCATAGCTATGGTATAGCTCTCTGTCATAGATATTATCTGTTTACTCCTTGTTTGGGAACATCTGTGATTATTATAATAGAACAGGGGTATCTACGGAGTGTATCTACGGAGTATGCAAAGTGTACTGCACATGGAGTCAACATCGAACCCAAAATGTCACGTGTTACAAGTATAAAGTTATTTGTTTACTATTTGAGCTAATTGTAAGACTGTAACTTTGGTACTGCACTTGTAACAAACACATTGACCAGACGAGACGCTTGAACTGCCGTCCATACACAATAGCCACCGGAGCTGGCAAATGCGTGTGGCAGATTGTGTGGTGTCACCGCCAGACACCACACTTGCTAGGTGGTAGCCTTTAAATCGGACGCGGTCCGGTAGTAGACGTCGGACCCGCGTGTGGCCACTATCAGTGATTGCAGACCCAGCGCCGCCATACGGCAGGTCTAGAGAGGCTTCCTACCACTCGTCCCCAGTTGTACAGCCGACTTTGCTAGCGATGGTTCACTGACTTCTACGCTCTCATTTGCCGAGACGATAGTTAGCATAGCCTTCAGCTACGTTATTTGCTACGACCTAGCAAGGCGCCATTATCAGTACTATTGATATTGTAAACCATGTATCGTCAAGAGCGATGATCGTCATTAATGGATTAAAGTTAAGTATTCCACCAGCTACGTCCGTTTTTCTCAATTCTAAATACCTTGTCATGTTCCAGACCTCACGCCAGCCTGCTTGAGCTGAAACGCGTGCATTTCGGCCTCCTTCAGTTACAATGTGTTGGCTCTCCTGCCAACCACAACAGATTGGATCTGAGGAAAGCCACAGGGCGCTCCCTAAGACTGTAGTATGCAAATGCCACATTGGAGCACAAATAAAATTAAAAATGGTGGTCAATAACCGTCAAATTCAACATGTAAATCTGTCAACAATACATACTATTTTTCCCACATATTCATAAGCAACAGCAGTAATGAGTAATCGTTGCTGCTACTGATGCAAACAGAAATACGTCAGGGAAAAAGTTGCTTTTCTTAGGTAAGTACCACAAAGACGTGATTATGGTTATTACACTAAAGTAGTCGAAATCAGTACAAAGGATACTTGTAGGAAAATTAATACTGTCGGCTGGAATAGCTGTGCATAGTGTATATGCAATACTCTGAGATTGAGTGTACTGACAAATGCAGACAAATGGTATCGGATTTGAGGTCAGTAGTACACCATGTAACAAGACACCAAAAATTCAGGTGGTAGGGGGTGGAGCTCGGCATAAAAGCAGACGGCTCTGTGTGGTGTTAGTGTGTGAGTATGTGATTTTACTGCAGATAGGAAACCGACATCACTAGTGGCAGTGCGTGTTGTGTACAAAAGCCGATACTGTGACAGTTCCACGAGGAAAATAGTTATCATGAAATGAAAAAGCAAAAATCGGTGCGTATAAGGAAGTGGGTATCTAATTGTCAAATTGCCAACAAGGTGCACCGTTCAAGTACAGAGACTGATAATTTCATTAGGTTAGGCGCACGATGTCGACAGAATGTAAAATATGGGCTAAGTAGAAAATTGTTTGAAGCACCGTAGCGATTCTTTCGCGCAAAGCAAAGCCCATAAACCTTCACTGTTGTCAGTAACTGCCAGACGTATACGAGAAATTTTGTCAAATGATACACAGTTTGCATTCAAAAAACGACTGCGGAAATCTGCTCTAACATCCAAACATAAAGAAGCTAAATTATATTTTGCTAAAAAAACGTTAGTAACGGCATCCTGAACGGCATAAAGTGATCTTCAGTGAAGAGAAGAGATGTAATTTAAATGGGCCGGATGGATTTTAGTATTAATGGCATGATACGAGAAAAGAGCAGCAGGTAAGAATGAGCAGAAATTCTGATGGTGGCAATGTTAACGATTTGGGCAGCCTTCTGCGTTAAAAGTAACTCACGGATTGTAGCAGCAAGTAAGAAAGAGCAGAAATTTTGATGGTGGAAATGTTACGATTTGGGCTGCCTTCTGCGCTAAAGGTAACTCATGCATTTGTTGGCTGAACACTAGATAGAACTCTTAAGACTGAGATGCTGGAGACAGAGTTGATTACAAGGTATGAGGACCTACGAAACGAAAATCTAATGTTTCAACAAGATAACGCTTCTGTGCATGTTTCTGCTACAACCAATAGTGTTTTGAAGATAAAGATATCGATTGCCTGCCCTATTCTGCTCTTAGCCCGTGTATGAACCGCGTGGTAAATCACAGGGGAACACTTGCAAGGGGTGTTTATCGCAATGGAAGGAAATTTGAAGCCGAATGTGAAACGAAAAGTGCGATACAAGAAGAGTGGGCGACAGTTTTACTGCAAGAACTACAAACCCTAAGAAAATCAGTGCGGAAGGGAATTTTTGAGTAATTAGGAAGAAAGGAGTTCGAACAAAGTTCTAACAATGCAATAACACAACAGGACAGTGAGTGCCTCTGCATCTTTTTCCATCCAGGAAATGCAAACCCGTCATTTTGTTACTCGTGTTATGAAGTAAACAATGTAATCCGTCACGATTTTCTATGTCTTACATAAATTCGATACAGTATGCAACAAACATTTTACTATTACTTTCGTAGGGATCTTGCCTTTACACTGATATCCACTACTGTTGTAAGAAGCGGTTTATGGATTGAAAAAAAATCGAAATACAGTGCAATAAATACTAGTTAATAGTTAATATGTCAACGGACTTGCCGCAGTGGTAACACTGGTTCCCGTCAGATCACGGAAGTTAAGCACTGTCGGGCTTGGCCAGCACTTGTATGGGTCACCGTCCGCGTCTGCCGAGTGCTGTTGGCAAGCGGGGTGCCTCAGCCCTTGTGATGCCAATTGAGGAGCTACTTGCTGGAGGAGTAGGGCCACCGGTCTCGTGAACTGACAGCGGTCTGCTGACCACATGCCCCTCCGTATCTGCATCCGGGGACGACCAAGAGTGAGGATGACACGGCGGCCGGTCGGCATCGGTCGAGGCCTTTTAGCACGATTTTTGTTTTTGAACAGTTAATATTGGAGGGGCAAATTCTGTGACTGTATGACGATATATCTACTAGAAAAGTGCTAGATAAATTCTGTAATGTGAGACGTACGTGCACTATCTGATCAAAGTATCCGGGCACCTACTAGTGGACGTTAATATGAGGTATGTCCGCCCTTCGCCTTTCTGACGACTTGAACTGTGCGCCTAACTGTAATTTAAAGATCCTTTTAGTAGTCATGTGCATGACCCCCTACTTTTCACTATTTAGAGTCCATTTACAATTTTCGCTCCACACAGATATCTTCTTATGACTTTACTAGATCGTAAATGACAGTATAATCTGCAAAAAAATCCTAGAGGGCTGCTCAAATTGTCTTCTAAATCGATTATATAATTTTGTAGCAGCAAAGAGCCTATAACACATTCTTGGAGAAAGCCAAATATCACTTCAGTTTTACTCGATGACTCTCCGTCAGTTACTACGAACTGTGACGCTTTCTAACAGGAAATCACATGTCAAGTCGCACAACTGAGACGATACTCCATAGACACGCTATTTCATTAGAAGTCACTTGTGAGAAACAGTACTGAATGTCTTCTGGAAGTATGGAATCAATAAGCAATCCCCTGTTGACAGGGTTCATAAGTTCACGTTAATAAAAACCTACGTAGTTGTGGTTCATAAGAACGATATTTTCTGACTATTTGTCAATAGATCGTTTTGTTCGAGGTAATTCATAATATTCGAAGACAGTATGTACAAAAATGCTCCTGCAAATAGATGTCAGTTCAAAAATGGCTCTGAGCGCTATGGGACTTAATATCTGCAGTCAGCAGTCCTCTAGAACTTAGAACTACTTAAACCTAACTAACCTAAGGACATCACACACATCCATGCCCGAGGTAGGATTCGAAACTGTGACGGTAGCGGTCGCGCGGTTCCAAACTGAAGCGCCTAGAACCGCTCGGTCACTCCGGCCGGCTAGATGTCAGTGAATGGGACTGTAATTCAGTGGATTACTACTTATTTCCTTTCTTGAGTGTTGGTGTTACCTGTGCAATTTTCCATCTTTAGGTACCGGATCTTTGGTTGAGCGAGTGGTCGCTATTGTATCAGCATACTCCGAAAGGAACCAAAGTGGTATTCAATCTGAACCAAAGGCCTTGCCTTTATTAAGTGATTTAAGCTGCTTCGCAACATCTATTGCTAGGTTTCACATGTTGACAACTGCTCTTGATTCAAATTCTGGAATATTCACTTCGTATTCTTCGGTGAAGGAATTTTGGGAAACAGTGTTTAGTAACTCCTCTTTAATGGCGCTGTCATCAATAACATTATCTTTGCTACTTAACAGTGAAGGTGCTTTCCACACGAATCTCTTTGGGTTTTCTGCCAGATATCGAGACAGAGTTTCGTTGCGGAAACTGTTAAAAGGATCTCTCATTGATGTATGCTCTAAATTTCGAACTCCCGTAAAATATTGCCAATCTTTGGAATTTAGCATGGTTTTTTCATTGCTTCTGCAACAGTGTTCTGACCTGTTTTGTGTACCATGGGGGGGGGGGGGGGGGGGGGGTCAATACCATCTCTTACTAATTTATTTGGTATGTCAACTGCCGTCGATATTTTTTTTTTTTTTTCATTTAAGCTACATCTGGCCTACGTCTAAGAAGTTCAGCAGGAATGGAGGCTTTCTCTTAGGAAAGAGTATAGCAAATTTTTATCTGCTTTTCGAAGCAGATGTATTTTGCGTTCATTTTTGGTGGATTTGTATATTAAGGCATTCACTCTCACTACGACGACTTTGTCGCTAATCCATGTTTCCGTGATGGTGCTCCACATTTGATCGCGATTGTTGCTAAAATGACAAGTGTTTTTTTACAACCTTTTAAAATTCGAGTGGGTTCCATAAATATTTATTTTCAAAATAATTTTTGGAGAAACATTTAGTACAATTTCGGACGATGTCTGGTTCCTATCACTAATCGCCAACATATCGAGGTTAGATTGAGTCACCATCAACTATAATTTTATGAGTTTTATTTAAAACCGAGCGAGGCGGCGCAGTGGTTAGGACACTGGACTCGCATTCGGGAGGACGGCGGTTCAATCCCGTCTCCGGCCATCCTGACTTAGGTTTTCCGTGATTTCCCTAAATCGCTTCAGGCAAATGCCGGGATGGTTCCTTTAAAAAGGCACGGCCGATTTCTTCCCCATCCTTCCCTCACCCGAGCTTGTGCTCCGTTTCTAATGACCTCGTTGTCGACGTGACGTTAAACATTAATCTCCTCCTCCTTTATTTAAAACTAGATACAAGTTTCCTTTGAACTGCAGCAATTGTATTACCTGAATCGGGGGGAGGGGCGACGGTAAAATGAACCAATTATTAATTTATTCAGGTATTCAGGACCCTATGGCCTCTACCCATGCTAACTCACAGAAACACCGTTAGGTCTTTTGTAAAAATTTCGGCTGAACGTATCTTTGACTGCAACCAGCTTTAAGAACTTCATATCGACACATGGAGCTCTGTTTCTATCCCAACACAACTACGACAAACGACAATTCACAGTTACAAATCCGATTGTTGCTAGGTGAATCCTAGTCCTGTTTTCCCAGCACTCTTGAGACTGAGGCCGTTTCATTACTTTCCTAGGACCCTCTAACCTAAAAAAAACCGCCCAATCCGCGCCTCCCTCCCCCTCCCACACACACAGAGCCCACTTTCCATGTAGTCTCCTTCTGTGTATAATTAACCCCTGACCTAAAAAATAGAACCCGAAAGACCACACCACCCTATGGCGTAAATTAAGGAATCCGCAGCCTTTACTGTCTTAGAATCGTCTGAGCTTCTGATTCAGAGTTTCCACTCTGCTGTGTACCAAACGCCTGCAGTTGGTCCTGTCGACGATGCTACAAGTGGTGAGTTCTGCCTTCATTTCGTAAGCAAGGCTGGTAACATTTACCAATTCAGATAGTCACCTAGAAAAGATATAAGCTCTTCCATTCTAACGTGACACACATAATTAGTACCGTAATGGGCCACCACCTGCCCTTGACTGCACCCTGTGCTCTTCATGGCATTTGGAGCGACCTGTTCCTTATCTAATGACTCCTCCCTCCAGTGTGCACACAGAGTGCTACTAGGGTTATTGCAAATGTTGGTGATAAGAATCTCACTAAATTAGCTTACTATGCTTACTTTCATTCACTGCTTTCGTATGGTATCATATTCTGGGGTAATTCATCGTTGAGTAGAAAAGTACTCATTGCTCAAAAACGTGTAATCAGAATAATTGCTGGAGCCCACCCACGGTCATCTTGCAGACATCTATTTAAGGATCTAGGGATCCTCACAGTAACCTCACAGTATATGTATTCACTTATCAAATTTGTTGTTAATAATCCAGCCCAGTTCAAAAGTAATAGCAGTGTGCATAGCTATAACACTAGGAGAAAGGATGATCTTCACTATGCAGGGTTAAATCTGACTTTGGCACAGAAAGGGGTAAATTATGCTGCCACAAAAGTCTTTGGTCACCTACCAAACAGCATCAAAAGCCTGACAGATAGTCAACCAACATTTAAAAATAAATTAAAAGAATTTCTAGATGACAACTCCTTCTACTCATTGGCAGAATTTTTAGATATAAATTAAGGGAGGGAAAAAAACTAACTAAGCATTAGTGTCATGCAATATTTTGTGTAATGTAATATCTTGTACAGACATCTTTCATTAACCTGACACGTTCCACATCATTACGAAGTGTCGTATTCATGATCTATGGAACAAGTATTAATCTAATCTAATCTAATCTTGGGTTTCTTCCCCTCCTTGGCAAGTACATCCCTAACGGGCCTCATTAGGCCAACTACTAGTAAGCCCACCCTCTGGGAATGCTCAGATCTCGCAGGCTGAGAGGCTTCCTCTGATACAGCGTAAGTAACTGCATCTGGCACATGATCTTTGGCAGCTACAGAGGACACCTGAAATGTGTTTGTCAGACGAACCGAGAGGTTTTTGATCTCCCCCCTCCCTCTTCCCCCCGAAGGCTTTCACTGCCTACCACGTCTTCGAACGAACTCTCACTGAACTAGGTGTGAGGTCCGGGGCGACAACAGCAGTGGACCGACTGGGGAATAGGCGGAGGTTGTGAACACAGTAGTCACAGTCGCTGTCCAGAGTAAAGACTTCGGAACCATACACTACACATTTATGAAATGTTGGACTTCGCCCAGTAAACTCAAAACAGCAAAAAATTTGAGGATTTAAACTAGAAAGCATCCAGGAAAATCAAAATGGGTCGATTCTACTTAGAATCTTGTTAATCATACACTTGGCCTCCACTACTGTCTTATCAGTGTACACTGTCCCTTGTATCTCCCTTCTACATGAACTCTCTTTTCTGAACAACATGGTTGAAACAACCATTCCTATAAGAGCAAAATCATTTCCGCCCCACTCCATCTCTTACCCACCTTCTCGAAGTTCTTCTCAGTGCCAGAAAAATGTTTCATGACTCTCCCTCAATCATTGTATTAGAGAACTAAGTTACATCTCCAGTTTTAAAGGACAGTGAATGATATATCTACTGAAGCAACTATGATGACTGCCATTGTTACTGGACACGCTCCTTACCCCTTTACATCCTTTCCTTCCAACCAAATCTTCCTCATTTCCCAGTACTCTTAGCTGGTGCAGTTTTCTTAAATTTTCCTTTTGCCAAAACTCGCTTTACTGGAAGATATCTATTTGATACACATGTATTTTTTCATATATGCTTCAATTATTATTATTTATTTCCTTTCTCAGACGTTATGTCTGGTTAAAAATGGAAAGTGACATGGACCTTAATCAAGCGTGACCTCCTTTTAACTGTATGGTATATGTTACATTGCATTTAGGAACTTTCGGGTAATTGAACTTGTATCAATAATTACAGATTTCTGTAGTTGTATATATATGTTTGGATGTAGCTGTATTGCGTTGATGTACTGGTGGATATTGTGTGGTATGACTCCTGTAGTTGATAGTATAATTGGTATAATGTCAACTTTATCCTAATGCCACATGTCCTTGACTTCCTCAGCCAGTTGGATGTATTTTTAAATTTTTTCTCCTGTTTTCATCTGTATATTTGTTGTTTTGGGTATGGATATTTCGATTAGTTGTGTAAATTTCTTCTCTTTATTGGTGAGTATGGTGTCAGGTTTGTTATGTGGTGTTGTTTTATCTGTTATAATGGTTCTGTTCCAGTATAATTTGTATTCATCATTCTCCATTACATTTTGTGGTGCATACTTGTATGTGGGAAAGTGTTGTTTTATTAGTTTATGTTGTATGACAAGTTGTTGATGTATTATTTTTGCTACATTGTCATGTCTTCTGGTATATTCTGTATATGCTAGTATTGTACATCCGCTTGTGATGTGATTTACTGTTTCTATTTGTTGTTGGTAAAGTCTGCATTTACCTGTTGCGGTATTGGAATCTTTAATAATATGCTTGCTGTAATATCTGGTGTGCATTGTTTGATCCTGATTTTCCATCTCAATGTTTATATTGCCTTTTCTTAGCCATGTGTCTTGATCGACGTGTGGCTGTGTGAGATGATACGGGTGCTTGTATTGTAGTTTTTTCTTTTTCCAATTTACTTTCTTCGTATTTGTTGATGTTATGTGATCTAAAGGGTTGTAGAAATGGTTATGAAATTGCAGTGGTGTAGCCGATGTATTTATATGAGTGATTGCTTTGTGTATTTTACTAGTTTATGCTTGTTCTATAAAGAATGTTCTTAAATTGTCTACCTGTCCATAATGTAGGTTTTTTATCTCGATAAATCCCCTTCCTCCTTCCTTTCTGCTTAATGTGAATCTTTCAATTGCTGAATGTATGTGATGTATTCCATATTTGTGGCTTTGTGATCGTGTAAGTGTATTGAGTGCTTCTAGGTCTGTGTTACTCCATTTCACTACTTCAATGAGTAGGTCAATATTGGTATAGTATAAGTACTTATAGCTTTTGTCTTGTTTCTTGCTGTCAGTTCTGTTTTCAGTATTTTTGTTAGCCTTTGTCTATATTTTTCTGTTAGTTCTTCTTTAATATTTGTATTATCTATTCCTATTTTTGTCTATATCCTAGATATTTATAGGCATCTGTTTTTTCCATCGCTTCTATGCAGTTGTTGTGGTTATCAAATATGTAATCTTCTGGTTTAGTGTATTTTCTCTTGACAATGCTATTTTTCTTACATTTGTCTGTTCCAAGAGCCATATTTTTATCATTGCTGAATACTTTAGTGAGTGGTTGAGTTGTTGATTTTTTGCTTCCAGTAGTTTCAGATCATCCATGTATATCAAATGTGTGATTTTGTGTTGATATGTTCCAGTAATATTATATCCATTATTTGTATTATTTAGCATGTTAGATAGTGGGTCCAGAGCAAGGCAGAACCACGAAGGACTTAATTAGTCTCCTTGGTATATTCCACAATTAATCTGTACTGTAATGTGACATTATTTGAATTTGTTTGGATATTAAGTGTGGTTTTCCATTTTTTCATTACTATGTTTAGGAACTGTATTGATTTAGGATCTACTTTGATATTTTCAATATTTGTTGCAACCATGAGTGGGGTACACTATCAAAAGGTTTTTGGTAATCAATGTATGCGTAGTGTAGCGAACTTTGTTTAGTTTTAGCTGCATCTATTATCAGCTGCTCTTTACATCCCGTGCTCCTTTGCAGCAGCCTTTTTGTTCTTCATTTATAATTTTGTTCTGTGTTGTATGTGTCATTAATTTCTGTGTAATGGCTGAAGTTAATATTTGGTATATTGTTGGTAGGCATGTTATGGGGCGACATTTTGCTGGGTTTGCTGTGTCTGCTTGATCTTTAGGTTTCAGATAAGTTATTCCATGTGTAAGTGTATCAGGGAATGTGTATGGGTCTGCAATGTAACTGTTAAATAGTTTAGTTAGATGTGAATGTGTTGAGGCAAACTTCTTTACCCAGAAATTTGCTATATTATCTTTTCCAGGGGCTTTCCAATTGTGTGTAGAATTAATTGGTCGGGTGACTTCATGATGCAAAATTACCACTTCAGGGATTTGTGGTATCATCTTGTATGTGTCTGTTTCTGCTTGTATCTACCGTGCACGTCTGTTATGTTGTACCGGGTTCGACCATATGTTGCTCCAGAAGTGTTCCATGTCTGTTATGTTTGGTGAATTGTCTGTTTTAATGTGTGTGTTATCTATTGTCTGGTAAAATTTCTTTTGGTTTGTGTTGAATGTTTGGTTTTGTTTCCTTCTAGTTTCAGTTTCTTTGTATCTTTTAAGTCGTTTGGCCAATGCTCGTAATTTCTGCTTTTTTTCATCTAATTGCTCTATTGCTTCTTGTTGTGAGATTTTACCTAACCTTTTTCGTTTTTTCTCTGATATTTCATTTCTTACAAATTGTGTTAGCTGACCGATGTCTTTTCTCAGTTTTTCTATTCTGGTCTGTAGCCTGTGTTGCCATGCTGGTTTAGTGGGTTTCTTCTGTGTGTTGGTTGGTTCTGATCTCTGCCTAGTGTGTATATTAAGTGTAGTCAGTGCTCCTATATAAACCTGTAGTTGTAACTCTTCCATAGTTGTATTTTCATTTATTTTGTTGTGTATGGTTGTGTTGATAGTTGTTATTGCTGTTTCGACTTGTGGGTTATTTGGTGGCCTATGCAAAAATGGTCTAATGTCTGTATTTGTGTCTTTGTATTCTATATATGTCAACTGGAATTTTTCTTCTGTATCTAATATGTGTGTCATTTCACATTCTATTTATGCTTGTTCTGGTGGCTGTCTTAAGATTTCGTTTTCCTCTGATTGTTTAATTGATGCTTGCTGTTCTTTGTTTTTTTGTTCTGGGATGTTTGAGTCCATTACTGTATTTTCTTCTTCTTCTGCTTGCACATTATTTTGTTCCAGTATTTGTTGTACTTGCTGCTTCATGTTTCCTAATTCTGACTGGGATATCCTGTTATTTTTTGTTATTACACAGATCTGATCAGCTAGTCGTTGTTCTGTTAAAAATTTTAATTCTGGGTATCTGGTAATAAATGTTCTGTATACTTGTGTTCTGTATCCACTTGTGTTGGTTCCTAAGTTTGTTGCCTGGTAATAACAGAACATGAGGTGTCAGTTAACTTCATCTGACCATCTCATCCTCTGTATTTGGTTTCCTTCTAGAGTGGTTGCAGGAAGCATATCCTGCAAAACACCTGTAGTTGGATTTAAATCATTTTCCGTGTGGCTAGTAGTGTCGTTACCATTGTGGACGTGCATAGGGTTCAAGCGTCGTCCCCAATAATGACAGCGGTTGTCCGAGACTTCATTAGTTCTGTCCTCAACCAACTAATCACACTAAAAGGGGGGTTAGCCCTATTAGTGATTTGTTCTTTTTGTCGCCTTTTACGACTGGCAGAACATACCAGAGGCCTATTCTTTTCCCAGGATTATTATCAATATTATTATTATTATTATTATTATTATTATTATTATTATTATTATTGCTAGATGCTCCCGCTCTCGAGTTCTTGTGGCTCACTCTGATTAAATGGGAAAGAAAGAAAACCAAAAGCACACGCTTCTAACATGTATGGGAATTGGATATACATCCTAATTTCCTTCTCCCCACTGTCTCTGTCCATCTCCTCCTCCCTCTGCCCCATCCTGTTACGCACCTACTCTCCCTATTTCTAAGTCTATCTTGTGCTCTCACTCTCTCTGCATCTCCTCCTGCCCGCTGTCTCTGTCTGTCACCTCCTTTCCGCATTCTATCTCTATTTCCTTCCACGCCTTGGTCCATCTCCTCTTCCCCCCTCTCTCTGACCTTGAGTCTTGTTTATTGTAATTGCATATTCAGATTCTGTAGTAGTATGCTGAACATATGTCGATTCAAATATGTGCATGTTATTATGCACCTACAGGAGCGCCACATAGTACATATATATATATATATATATATATATATATATATATATATATATATATATATATATATATACTCCCAGAAATGGAAAAAAGAACACATTGACACCGGTGTGTCAGACCCACCATACTTGCTCCGGACACTGCGAGAGGGCTGTACAAGCAATGATCACACGCATGGCACAGCGGACACACCAGGAACCGCGGTGTTGGCCGTCGAATGGTGCTAGCTGCGCAGCATTTGTGCACCGCCGCCGTCAGTGTCAGCCAGTTTGCCGTGGCATACGGAGCTCCATCGCAGTCTTTAACACTCGTAGCATTCCGCGACAGTGTGGACGTGAACCGTATGTGCAGTTGACGGACTTTGAGCGAGGGCGTATAGTGGGCATGCGGGAGGCCGGGTGGACGTACCGCCGAATTGCTCAACACGTGGGGCGTGAGGTCTCCACAGTACATCGATGTTGTCGCCAGTGGTCGGCGGAAGGTGCACGTGCCCGTCGACCTGGGACCGGACCGCAGCGACGCACGGATGCACGCCAAGACCGTAGGATCCTACGCAGTGCCGTAGGGGACCGCACCGCCACTTCCCAGCAAATTAGGGACACTGTTGCTCCTGGGGTATCGGCGAGGACCATTCGCAACCGTCTCCATGAACCTGGGCTACGGTCCCGCACACCGTTAGGCCGTCTTCCGCTCACGCCCCAACATCGTGCAGCCCGCCTCCAGTGGTGTCGTGACAGGCGTGAATGGAGGGACGAATGGAGACGTGTCGTCTTCAGCGATGAGAGTCGCTTGTGCCTTGGTGCCAATGATGGTCGTATGCGTGTTTGGCGCCGTGCTGGTGAGCGCCACAATCAGGACTGCATACGACCGAGGCACACAGGGCCAACACCCGGCATCATGGTGTGGGGAGCGATCTCCTACACTGGCCGTACACCTCTGGTGATCGTCGAGGGGACACTGAATAGTGCACGGTACATCCAAACCGTCATCGAACCCATCCTTCTACCATTCCTAGACCGGCAAGGGAACTTGCTGTTCCAACAGGACAATGCACGTCCGCATGTATCCCGTGCCACCCAACGTGCTCTAGAAGGTGTAAGTCAACTACCCTGGCCAGCAAGATCTCCGATCTGTCCCCCATTGAGCGTGTTTGGGACTGGATGAAGCGTCGTCTCACGCGGTCTGCACGTCCAGCACGAACGCTGGTCCAACTGAGGCGCCAGGTGGAAATGGCATGGCAAGCCGTTGCACAGGACTACATCCAGCATCTGTACGATCGTCTCCATGGGAGAATAGCAGCCTGCATTGCTGCGAAAGGTGGATATACACTGTACTAGTGCCGACATTGTGCATGCTCTGTTGCCTGTGTCTATGTGCCTGTGGTTCTGTCAGTGTGATCATGTGATGTATCTGACCCCAGGAATGTGTCAATAAAGTATCCCCTTCCTGGGACAATGAATTCACGGTGTTCTTATTTCAATTTCCAGGAGTGTATTTGAGCTTCAGTGCTTTCTATTAGGTCTATCTCTGGTTCTTTCCCAACACAGCTACAACACCAATCGTTTCCACCACTACCTTACTGTGTTTTACTTGCCCACTTTTAGACGGAAGCCCCTTCTGTGGTTCTTTCCCAACACAACTACAACACCAATCGTTTCCACCACTACCTTACTGTGTTTTACTTGCCCACTTTTAGACGGAAGCCCCTTCTGTGGTTCCCTGAGACCCTCTAACCTAAAAAAAAGCCTAGTCCCTTCCACACAGCCCCCACTACCCGTGTAGTCGCCTCCTGTGTGTAGTGGACTCCTGACCTATTAAGCGGAACCCGGAAACCCACCAACCGATGGCGCAAGTCAAGGAATCTGCAGCCTACACGGTCACAGTACCGCCTGAGCCTCTGATTCAGATCCTCCAGTCGGCTCTGCACCAAAGGACCACAGTTGGTTTTACCCGCGATGCCGCAGATGGTGAGCTCCGCCTTAATCTCGGAAGCAAGACTGGCAATCTTTATCATTTCCGCTAACTGCCAGAAACCAGACAAAATCTGCTCCGATCCAAAGCGACACACGTCATTGGTACCGACGTCAGCCAGGAGAGCTTCTATGAAGTTTGGAAGGTAGGAGACGAGGTACTGGAGGAACTGAAGCTGTGAGGATGGTTCGTCAGTCGTGCTGAGGAGCTCAGTTGGCAGAGCATTTGCCCGAGAAAGGTAAACTTCCCGAGTTCGAGTCTCGGTTCGGCACAGAGTTTTAATCTGTCAGGAAGTTTCTTTACTTACTCAATTATTTGCTAGGTGTATTTCAATCTCTGTGTTTCCGTTGAGTTTTTACTGTGTACAGAGGTCCTCCAGTACCATGATGTTATGCCCTGACGTCTTAACAGGTGTCCTATCATCCTGTTCCTTCTTCTTGTCACTGTTTTCCATATATCTCCTGATTCCTTACCTCATCAGCACATCTAATTTTCAACAATCTTCTGTAGCACCGCATCTCAAATACCTCGATTCTCTTACTATCCGGTTTTCTCACAGTCCACTTTTCACTACCATACAATGCTGTGATCCAAACGTATCTCCCCCGTCAGAGGTTCGAGTCCTTCCTCGCGCATGGGTGTGTGTGTTGTCCTTAGCGTAAGTTAGTTTAAGCTAGATTAAGTAGTGTGTAAGTCTGGGACCGATGACCTGAGCAGTTTGGTCCCATAGTTACTTACGACAAATTTCAAACGTACATTCTCAGAAATTCCTTCCTTAAATTAAGGTCGATGTTTGATACTAGTAGACTTCTCTTAGCCAGGAATGCCCATTTGGGCAGTGCTAATCTGCTTTTGATGTTCTTCTTGCACCGTCCGTCATGGGACATTTTTCCGCCTAGTTAGCAGAATTCCTTAACTCCGTCTACTTCGTGGCCATCAATCCTGATGTTAAGTTTCCCGCTGTTCTCATTTCTGCTTTAAATTCGTTTTTTCTTCAGGTTACTCTCAATCCATTTTATACACTCATTAGACTGATCATTCCATTCAGCAGATCTTGTAATTCTTCTTCAATTTCACTGAGGATAGCGATGTCGTGAGCGAATCTTATCACAGATGTACTTCCACCTTGAATTTTAATCCTACTCTTTAACCTTCCATTGCTTCTTCGATGTACAAATTGAATAACAGGAGCTAAAGACAAAACCCCTGTCAGGCACTCTTTTTAAACTGCGCACTTCATTCTTGGTCTGCCACTCTTCTTATTCCTTCTTGATTCTTGTACATACTGCAGATCAGTGATCTCTCCCTACAGCTTACCCCAATTATTCCCAGAATTTCGCACATCTTGCACCATATTTCATTGTCGAACGCTTTTTCCATGTCGATAAATCCTATGAACGTGACTTGATTATTTTTTTTTTTTGTCTGGCTTCAATTATCAACCGCAATATCAGAACTGTCTCTCTGGTGTCTTCACCTTTTCTAAAGCCAAACTGATCATCATTTAACACACCCTCAAGTTTCTTTTCTGTTTTTCTGTATATTATTCTTGTTAGCAACTTGGATGCATGAGCTGTTAAGACGATTGTGCGATAATTCTCATACTGATCGGTTCTTGCAATATTGGAAAGTCTGCCTTATTTGATCTTAAGTCTTCCAAAGCTCTTCGAAATTCTGATCTTAACACCTGATCTCCTATCTCTCCCTTTCGACTACTGTTCTTTTATCTGTCTCGTCATCAGATAAGTCCTCCCCCTCACAGAGGACTCTTGATCTACCTGAAGATGCCTAAATAAGGTGAAACGCGTAGTTGAAAAATAAAAAACTAAAATTGCAACCAAGACTTGTTTTTAGCCAATACGGATTTTCTGTTGTGAGTTATTATTCGGTAACGGTGATATCGAAAAGCAATCGATCTCTTCGCCTAATTATCCGCAACAGGTAATATTTGTTACCTCAAATGTTAATTGTTAGTGCCGTACTAAACGCCGATCCTCTGCAAGTTCTTTACACAAGGTGAAATTATCTTAGTTTGTGCGTGTGTGTGTCATGTCACCGACACAACTGCATGTGAAAATGGTCGCTGGCCGGAACTGGCAATCCTACGTTTATCATTCAGAAGTTACCGGCTTTCACGCAAGGGCAGAAAAGCTTAACTCCGTTTTCAAAAGTTTATTTACGTACGAAAACCCAGGAGTATTTGGCCTAATTAACTCTCGCGCTGTTGCAAAGATGAGTGAAATAGATAGATATTAGTGTCAGTGGTGTTGAAATGGTTAAAATTGAACCAAACTCTAGGGTCCGACGAAATAAATATTAGATTTATAATGAACTGACGGCTGAGTTAGCCCCTCTTTTAAATATACTCTACCGTAGGTCACTCTAATAAATAGCCATGCCCAGTAGTTGGAAAAAAACATAGACCACACACGTCTACAGGAAGGGTAGCAGGATTGATACACAAAACTACCGTCCACAACCTTTGACATTCACTTTTTTTACAAATTTAGAACGTATTCTGAGCTCAAACGAAAAGGGGACTCTCGAACAGAATGATCACCTTCATGCCGACCAGCATGGATTCCGAAAACATCGATCATGTGAAACCCAACCGACACTTTTTTCACGCAACATACCGAAAGCCATGGATCAAGGCCGTCAGGTAGACGCAGCATTTCTCCACTTCTGAAAAGCTTGTTATTGAAAGTACGATAGTATGGGGTGTCAAGAAAGATCTGCGATTGGATTACGAATCTTTTTACAGAGAGGAGGCAGCAAGCTATTTTGGATAGAGAGTCATTGACCGATGGAGACCTAACTACGGGTGTGTCCCATTCAAGAGTGGTGGGTCGCTTGCTGTTCATACCGTATGTTAATTAGCTTGCGGCCAAATTATAGTAACGTCAGACTCTTCACTGATAGTGTTGTGATCTGTAATGAAGTACTGTGTGAAAGAAGTTATATAAATATTCTCAGATTTTGGTAAGATATCAAAATGATACAAGATTGGCAGCTTTATGTACCGTATGAGAAGGAAAGACTGATTGTTGGGGACTGCACCAGAAGAGATTTGAAAACCTGAGAGTTTAAGGGTAGAAGATAGGATAATAATAAAGACAGAGATTACTGTTAAAACATTATGCATGAGTTAATAAGGGCAGAAAGCTAAGTGCGTTGCATGTGGCAGAGGTGGGGGAGGGAAGTGACAAAGAAAAATAGACAGGACAGAAAATAAAAGACACAGAAAACTAAAAGGGAGTGAAGAAAGGGATAGTTGCTGTGAAGAAATGCGGAGACTGAATGAATTACCGTAAATTAAGACCAGGTGGGTGGCAAGAACCGACAACACACTGTAATGCCGGTTCCCACCTATGAAGTTCTGAGAAACTTGTGTCTGAGGGAGGAGTCCAAATAGAACATATAGTGAAAGAGGCACTGAGGTCGTGATGGTCAAGTGGTAGACCATGTTATGCAACAGAATATTGGTATTGCCAGAATACAACCTCTGTTCAGAAATGTAAAATAATGCACTTCACAAGACGAAGAAAACGCAGTATCTATGACTATAATATCACTGAATCATTACTGGAATCGCTCTGTTCACGCAAATACCTGGGCGTAACAATTTATAGGGCTATGAAATGGAATGATCACCTAGGCTCAGTTGTGGGCAAAGCAGGTGGTTGACTTCAGTTTAATGGTAGAATACAGGGAAAGTGCAATCAGCCTGCAAAGGGGATTGCCAAAACTCTCTCCATGCGGCCCATACTAGGATATTGCTCAAGTTTGTGGGACTCTTACCAAATAGAAGTAACAGGGGATACAGAACGGACTCAAAGACGAGCAGCACTAATGGTCACAGATTTGTTTGATACCCGGGAGAGTGTCACCAAGATGCTGAAAGAACTGAACTGACAGACGCTTGCTGATACACGCATGCTATACCGGGAAAACCTCCTTACATAAATTTTGGAACTAATTTTACATTTTGATCCTTGGAAATTGTTACAGCCCCTTACGTATCCCTCCTATTGAGACTGCGAAAAAATTAGACTAATTATAGCATGAACAGAGACATTTAAGCAATCGTTCATCTGAGTTGCAGGTGCGTAGGTAGATTTGCGCCATACTACCATTCCTTGGTTACATTATGCTAAGGTAATGCCAATCAGAGTATCTCCAGATTTATGGAATCGTTAGCCTGCTGCAGAATATGAACGAAGATTTTCTCCAACCTTCCTCTCCTCGTATATTTCATTCGTTGTGCCTAGCTAAGGTGCGAGTGTGACCTGATGTACCACTTTTACTTTATTTTCCCTCTCCGTATCTTTTCATTCGTTCTCTGATTTTTTTATGCACCTGTATCTCTTACGTCAGTCTGTTGTAGAATATTGGACTGCTTTATTCTCGCGTATTACGACATTTCTGGAGACCGAACATTTCCTTTGCAGGAATCGACAAGGACGCTGGGTACAACGATCGTATGAAACTCAGGTCGCTCTGTTCGTCCGTGAGGCCCAGCAAGCTGTAGAGTGGTGTCCGCGTTCCCTGGCTTCCCGAGGGCGTTCGATAAAGTTTGCCCCGGCGCATAATGAACAATACAGGGTGAGGCACCTAACATTACCGCTGGATATATTCCGTAAACCACATCAAATAATGACGAATGGATTCCACAGACCGAACGTGAGGAGAGGGGCTAGTGTAATTGGTTAATACAAACCATAAAAAAATGCACGGAAGTATGATTTTTAACACAGACCTACGTTTTTTTTTAAAATGGAACCCCGTTAGTTTTGTTAGCACATCTGAGCACATAAACAAATACGTAATCAGTGCCGTTTGTTGCATTGTAAAATGTTAATTATATCCGGAGATATTGCAACCTCAAGTTGACGCTTGAGTACCACTCCTCCACTGTTCGATCATGTGTATCGGAGAGCACCGAATTACGTAGGGATCCAAAGGAAACGGTGATGGATCTTAGGTACAGAAGAGACTGGAACAGCACATTACGTCCACATGCTAACACCATTTTATTGGTCTTTTTCACTGACGCACATGTACACTACCATGAGGGGTGAGGTACACGTACACGTGAGGTTTCCGTTTTCAATTACGGAGTGGAATAGAGTGTGTCCCGACATGTCAGGCCAGTAGATGTTCAATGTGGTGGCCATCATTTGCTGGACACAATTGCAATCTCTGGCGTAATGAATGTCGTACACGCCGCAGTACATCTGGTGTAATGTCGCTGCAGGCTGCCACAATACGTTGTTTCATATCCTCTGGGGTTGTAGGCACATCACGGTACACATTCTCCTTTAACGTACCCCACAGAAAGAAGTCCAGAGGTGTAAGATCAGGAGAACGGGCTGGCCAATTTATGCGTCCTCCACGTCCTATGAAACGCCCGTCGAACATCCTGTCAAGGGTCAGCCTAGTGTTAATTGCGGAATGTGCAGGTGCACCATCATGCTGATACCACATACGTCGACGCGTTTCCAGTGGGACATTTTCGAGCAACGTTGGCAGATCATTCTGTAGAAACGCGATGTATGTTACAGCTGTTTGGGCCCCTGCAATGAAGTGAGGACCAATGAGGTGGTCGCCAATGATTCCGCACCATACATTTACAGTCCACGGTCGCTGTCGCTCTACCTGTCTGAGCCAGCGAGGATTGTCCACGGACCAGTAATGCATGTTCCGTAGAGTCACTGCCCCGTGGTTTGTGAAACCCGCTTCATCGGTAAACAGGTTGAACTGCAACGCATTCTCTGTTAATGCCCATTGACAGAATTGCACTCGATGATTAAAGTCATCACCATGTAGTTGCTGATGTAGCGACAGATGAAACGGGTGAAAGCGGTGACGATGCAGTATGCGCACGACACTACTTTGACTCAGTCCACCGGCTCTCGCAATGTCCCGTGTACTCATGTGTGGGTTCATGGCAACTGCAGCTAACACACCAACTGCACCCGCTTCTCCTGTGACGGGCCTGTTACGGACCCTTTTGCGTGCTACGACCATACCTGTTGCGTACAGTTGGCGGTAGATGTTTTGCAATGTGCGGCACGTTAGATGCTCTCTGTCCGAGTACCGTTCTGCATACACCCTGCAAGCTTCAGCTGCATTTCGTCGACACTCGCCATAGATGAGAATCATCTCCGCCTTTTCAGAGTTCGAATACATCATGGTCACAGTTCCTACAGCGCTACACGATCACAGACGTCTGGTAACACGATGTACTACAGTTGATCTGCGTGCGGAGACGAATGCAGAATAAAAACAGCAGCAAGCGCTACATGCGGACACTGCGACAGCTAGACCAAACCACAACAGTGCACTACACTCACACTCGCAAACACGGTCGTCATCGTAAACATGTCCCTGCAAATGCTGCTCGCCGACCGTGACCCGTGTTTGTTACAACACGCAACTGAACGTCGGAGGTTTCAAGCGTCAACTTTAGGTTACAATATCTCCCGATGTAATTAACATTTTACAATGCAACAAACGGCACTGATTACGTATTTGTTTATATGTTCAGATGTGCTAACAAAACTAACGTGGTTCCATTTAAAAAACGTAGGTTGGTGTAAAACAACATACTTCCGTGCATTTTTGTATGGTTTGTATTAAACAATTACACTAGCCCCTCTCCTCACGTTCGGTCTGTGGAATCGGTTCGTCAGTATTTGATGTGGTTTACGAAATATATCCAGCGATAACGTTACGTGACTCACCCTGTATACGAGCATACGGAATATCAGACCAGCTGTGCGACTGGACTGAAGGGTTGCTAGTAAACAGAACATGGCATGTCATTCTCATCGAAGAGAAATTTTCTGAAGTAAAAGTAACTTCGAGGGTACCCCAAGGAATTGCTATTGGACTATTTCTTTTCACAATATATATAAATGACGTAGTGTATAACGTGCGATGTTCCATGAGACTTCTCGCGCATTGTACTGTTGTACACAGTGAAATCGCAAAGACAGAAAATTGTAGCGAAGTGCAGGAAGAGCTGAAGAGGATCGATCTATGGTTAAGGGATTGACGGTGGACCCTCAAATGTTGCGCATAAGTAGGCAAAAGACCCATAACTGTATGATTACGCGATTACCAAACAATCACTTGTAGTAGTCACAGCCACAAAATACCAAGCAGTATGCGTGCGGAACTATTTAAAGGGGAGCGACCACATAAAACAAATAACAGGTAGGGCACACACAAGACAGATGCATACGAAGAATTCTTGGAAATGCAGCCTGCCCTCAAAGAAGGTACCTCACGAATCCCTCGTTCGACCTTTACTTGAATATTGATCGTGAGCCTAGGATCCGTTCCAAAGAGGACTGACAGCAGAAATAGAGAAGGTCGGAAGAAGAGCAGGGCGTTTCTCTACAGATTCATTTAGCAAGCGCGAAAGCGTCGCAGAGATGCCCAGCCAACTTTAGTGGCCGGCGCTGCAAGAGTGGGGTCGTGCGTCGCGATATGGTTTACGGCAGAGTTCCGAGAGCGTACGTTCTTAGAAGAATCAACCGACATATTTCTTCCTCTTAAACATACCTCGCTAACAAATCACGAGGATAAAATTAGAGAATTTCCTACTCACATGGAAGCTCACCAGCAATCAAGAACCGCGAAACATTCGCGACTGGAACAGGAAAAGGGGTCAGTGCAGTGGTACACAAAGCATGCATCGCCACGCACTGTAAGGTGGACTTTGGGAGTATAGATAAAGATGTTTGTTCTTCTGTCTTTCCTGAATTTTGGCTGATAACCATCTCAGCAAATTTGTGTTTATGAATTAGGGTTTTAAATTTCCCTTTACGTTGCAAGATTTATTTACGAACGGCAATTTCATTTACGTCTTCATTAACGTCTGTTAAGACAGTAGTGGTTTCTCAACGATGAGTTTAGAATTTTCTTTGTGAACCTATTGTTGTTTATCATATACAGATGGCCGTTAAAATGTAATCTCCAGTTTCTGATGGTATCTGTGATTTTTTTCTGTTAACTTTATAAATCTCGTGTGATTCCTTTTTTAACAAAATTACGTTTTCGCATTGGATCCTAGGACTTTTCTGATGATGTTCCTTTTTCATTTTTCAGTTATTGTTATTTAGGATCTGGCATTAATTATTGCAATTACAGATAACTAAAACGCTTCTGTTTTAACATCTATGTTACAATGTATAATTTTCCCTATAGATTTAGAAATTTACTGTTGTATTTGTTCCGGGTGAATTTGAATACTGTTTGTAGCTATGTAGTTCATTCTATGTTATCACCACGATTTAGCCAAGTTAGTTAACTTCTCCTAGGTACCTGAACCCTTTTTCTATATACCTTGCATCTATATACCTGTCTACTTGGGAAATATAACCAAATTTGGTTGGAGGTTAGAAGTTGATGGTTGCACCTTGATTCGGTTGTTCCATTCAGTGCCTCTCGTCGTATAAAACTGGGAATCCTGTTTTTGCCACAGTTTCGTGGAGTTTCTGTAAAGGATGGATTGATTTTGGCCTTTTATTGGAGAAGTTTGCTATGTCATCAACAAATGTTAGACAATGAAGGCGAATTTCATTTTGGACACTTCTGCCAATATTTGAAACTTCTGTTTCATTTTGCCTTTTCGTGATCATTTTTCCCAGAAGCACATAGAACATTGATGGTGATACACCACTCCGTAATCTGACTTGTGCATGTAAATTATCTTGTCTGTATAGATGTAAAAGCCTATAAAAATTTTCTTCATTTTTCTTCTTAAATAAAATTGTTCTTTCAGAACGTTTAATTTACTTATTTCATTAAATTGCTACACTTGTTACATTTTGAGCTAACTTCTTGCAATGTTGAAAGCAAAAGAAGAAGTCTGAGATCGTTGTTTTTTGTGGTGACATTCTTGGATAAACGTTTCACGGATTTCTTTCCGCGTCAAGCTATCAACGACTTCCTACGTTCTGTTTTTATAGTTGGCCGAATTATGTTACGGGACGTCACGAAGTCACGGACCTTCCATGAATCACCTAATGAGATTCTATCATCAAAGAAGCTCTTGAGGCCGGAACACGCAGCAACTTTAACCGGAACAGTGGCTATGCTCTTAGTGTTGCAGACAAGCGGGTGCTTGATGCTGAAAGCTAACAGAGAAATAAGCTGTGTCATCGACCACCTAACGAAATCAGAATCGCTACGAATGTTCTTCTGTTGCAGACCTCAACGTAATCTCTGGTAAGTATGGAAGGGTAGCATTCATCTCACGCTAGGTTGAGGAGAACCCTATGTCATAGTGACGTAACGCTACGTCATCGTGACGTAAATAAACCTAAATCGCATTCATGAGCACGTATATCGATCTTTGCAGTCGTAACACGGAGGTTGCACGGTAACGTGAAAGCTTATCTAAATACATGTGTGGAAACGAAGTTACAGCAGTTGCGTGGTATGTTCAGCCCAGTTGAATTACTTATTAAGTTGCACTCTCAACAATTCTGGATGTTATTGTGTGTTTCTTGATGTAATGAATGTCTGAACGAAGGAACCATAACAATAACGAAAGAAAAAAAGCGAGTAGTCATGTTTTTAAAAAAATCCGATGAATTGCGCATAAATCATGTGGACAGAATCGTGAAATAGGGAGAAATTAATAAAAGCCAATGGATTGTACATAATTTTTCGGGGCTGAACCGTTATACCGAGAAATTAATGTTGTTCCAAAGATAATTCCAAATGTTGCTGGAATTTTAATTTTGCCTTCATGTTGTAGATTCACTCGGAAAAATTTGCTCTTCAGAAATAAATTATTGCTGATGATTATGATGTATAATGTAACCTATTTATAATACATGTCGTTATTTTTCTTTATACGCTGTATACTGTGAAAAAACAATGATATTTCGCCTATAACTGTTTCTCACTTTTTAATATTTAAGCATTATCAACCATAAAAATAGTAAGTTTCCTAATAGTTGCCAAATGATGTTGAACACCGACTGTCACAATGGGTGAGCTACATGGCAAAATAACCTCATAGCCTACAATTTTTAGTAGCACGAAGTGATGTTTCATATGCGATAGTGGTGTACTGTGTTTGTTTATTCTCTCAGCAGACATTGTATAAATTTGTGGGTGTTTGGCATGATTACTATAGCTACTTCCATATTGCCTAAGAGTCAGACAAAAAGTAGCTGAAAATGGCAACAGCACTCATTGCTTTCACTCGCTTCGAATGCTGGTAAATGTGACTTGCATATCATTGTTTTTTCACAGTGCGTAACGTGTGGATAAATATAATGACATGTGTTATAACTGGTCAGTACATTATAATCATCAGCAATAATTTATTTCTGAAGAGCAAAAGTTTCTGTGGTGATCTATAGCATGAAGGCACAATTAAAATTCCAGCAACATTCGGAATTATCTTTGGAACCACATTACTTTCTCAGTTCAATGTTTCTGCCCCGAAGAATTATGTACAATCAATTGGATTTTATAAATATACGAAACAGTTTAATTTCTCTCTATTTCACGTTTCTGTCCACGTGATTTATGCACAATTAATAGCATAAAAAAACCGACTAGACGCCATTTTTGACTTTCGTTATTGTAATGGTTCCTTCGTTCAGACATTCATTACATCAAGAAACACACAATAACATCCAGAATTGTTGAGATTATAGCTTAATAAGTAGTTCAACTGAGATGAACATACAACGCAACTGCTATACTGCTATAACTTCGTTTCTACACTTGTATTTACATTTAGCTTTCGCGTTACTGTGCAACCTCTGTGGTACAACTGAAAAGATCGATATACGTACTCACGAATTCGATTTAGGTGTATTTACGTCACGATGACTTAGCGTTACGTCACTATGACGTAGGGCTCTCCTCACCTAGCGTGATATGAATCCTACCCATGTATGGAAGTACTGAGACTTCGTGACATCTCCGGGACATAACACTGGTCCACAGCGAATTTTTTTTTGCAGATACCAAAGTAGATGTTCGCTATAGATTCCGATGCACTGAACACGAATGCCACGATTATAGTCGTCTCCAAGTTCTGGCCTACAAGATAGTTGCTATCGTAATCGATAGGATATATTCATTAATTTATCTTACTTAGATTATTCGCACCGCTTCTTTGCCTTGTTCTTGCGTGGGGTGTCTAGAGCAATTCTCTGAAACATCCAGCAGAAATCAGCCGACACAGCAGTAATTCACTGTCCCGTGTATCGCTGTTCCACGAGAGAAATGTCCTGGAGTAAACGCTTTGAGATTATATTAGATCCGTGCTGAGGAGATCCTCGTGGGTGTGGAACATTTCAATTTATTTTAAAGCTGAAATAACAATACTAATAGTATGAATATATACAATACATCATTTGTTTCTATTAAAAAATTCGTCAATGGAGTAGAAAGAGATGGCCACTAGTAAGTCTTTTAGGCTCCTTTTAAACTAAATTATTTATGTTTACTGGCAAATTATTGAAGATGAGTGCTCCTGAGTAGTGGACCCCTTTTTGAACTAAAGTAAGTGCTTATAAGTCATTGTGCAGATCATTTTTGTTCCTGGTACTGTATGTATGAACTGAGCTCACCACTGAATGCACCTGAGTTCTCTGGGAACACATCGATGTGCATCTTCAGGACTATGTTGCGATTGATGTCCTTATAAGCATGAGTGACTTTGTCCACAAGGGCCCTGTAATTTTCAGCTCTCCTGTTTCCCAAGAACAATGTTGTCACGTTACGAAAACAATGATCGGGACTCAGAGTGGACTCAAAGTATGAGTGTCCCCTACAGCTTGAGTATCTATGAATCACTCAGTATCTCTCTTGCGATCTTCTCTCTGCTGAGCCGTGGAAACTTCTGCTGAACTACTGCCTCTTTCCTGTGCACAGTGTTAATAAATGCTGTCATGAGTTCCGACTAAATGTGCAATGGTGGGAGAACAATTTTGTACGGATTCACCGGATGTTATTCCCCGATACTTTTTTGACCCAGTCACCAGAGCTGTTCGTGGAGACCATTCCCTCTCTGCAGACCGGAACCGCGGGACTGCTACGGTCGCAGGTTCGAATCCTGCCTCGGGAATGGATGTGTGTGATGTCCTTAGGTTAGTTAGGTTTAAGTAGTTCTAAGTTCTAGGGGACTGATGACCTAAGATGTTAAGTCCCATAGTGCTCAGAGCCATTTGACCCATTTTGAACCATTCCCTCTGTGTATTGTTTTTCTCTTGTGCGACTCTCCCACTCACACGGCTAGCAGAATAAATAGCCTAACCTCCTTGCAAACCCAACAGCATTGCAATGACTTCGAAATTTCCGCACACCAGCTGTTCAGGCTTATTGTAATTCACATAGTGTAACGGATTTCAACATGGTTTAGCTTTATTTACCTAAGGCAACATATGCGACAGATATGGACGATCTTTGATGACTGCTGTGTAACAGTACTGCCTTCAGGCTTGTTTCTGAGCCATCTATAAAGTATCACATACCCGTGTTCTAGGGGTAGCGTCTTTGATGAGTAATGAAAACGTCCTCGGTTCCTGGTTCGAGTCCCACTACCGCTTAAATTTCGAATAACGATCAGCATTGGCGGCTGAAGACATCCGGCATAAGAAATCACCATCATCCTGCCAAAGACCTTGTCAACGAGGGCGGAGGAGCGGACAGAAGTTCAGTGCACTGTCTTGCCTTTGGAATGGGAAACTGCCCTCAAAGGCGGAAGAATCAGCAATGATCAACGGCATGAGGAAGCAGAAGCCAATTCAAATCACTACCTTAAAGATACATAATGTGTATCCATAGGACATGTGACCAGCAACTGAAAAAGTAATATAACGATCTCTCCAGTGGCAAAACATTCTGGACTGGTCCCCATTAGGATTTCCGGGAGGAGACTGCCGAGGCGGAGGTGACCGTGAGAAAAGGACTGAATAACCAACGAAAGGATAACGTCCTACGAGGAGGGGCGTGGAATTTCATTAGCTTGAACGTGGTAGGGAAGCTACAAAATCTAAAAAGGAAAATGCAAAGGCTCAATCTAAATGTAATGGCCGTCAGTGAAAGGAAATGAAAAAGAGCCAACGGTTTCTGACCGGATGAGTACAGGGTAAGATCAACAACAGTAGAAAATGGTTCAATGGGAGTAGGATTCGTTATGAATAGAAAGGTAGGACAGAAAGTGTGTTACTGTGAGCAGTTCAGTGATAGGGTTGTTATCATCAGAATCGACAGCAAACCACCACCGACAACGGTAGTTCAGGTGTACATGCCGACGTTGCAAGACGAAGATGAAGAGATAGAGAAAGTTTATGAGGATGTTGATCTGGTAATGCAGCACGTAAGGGGAGATGAAAATCTAGTAATCAAGGTGGACTGAAATGTTGTTGTAGGGGGAGGAGTAGAAGATAGGATTCCGTGAGAATAAGGGCTTGGTACCAAGAATGAGAGAGGAGAAAGGCTAATTAAGTTCTGTAATAAATTTCAGCTAGTAATAGCGAATGCTCTGTTCAAGAATCACAAGAGAAGGAGGTTCACTTAGAAAAACGCGGGTCATACGGGAAGATTTCCGTTAGATTACATAATGGTCTGACAGATTCCGAAATCAAATACTGAATTGTAAAGCGTACACAGGAGCAGATATAGACCCGATCACAATGTAGTAGTTATGAAGAGTAAGCTGACGTTCAAGAGATTAGTCAGGAAGAATCAGTACGCAGAGAAATGGGATACGGAAGTACTAAGGAATGACGAGATACACTTAAAGTTCTCTAAGGCTCTAGATACAGCAATAAGGAATAGCTCAACAGGCAGTACACTTGAAGAGGAATGGACATCTCTAAAAAAGGCAGTCACAGAAGTCGGAAGGGAAAACATAGGTACAAAGAAATCATGGGTAACAGAAGAAACACCTTCAGTCGGTTAATGAAAGAAGGAAATACAAAATTGTCCAGCGAAAGTCAGGAATACAGAAATACAAGTCGCTGAGGAATGAAATAAATAGGAAGTGCAGGGGAGCTAAGACGAAGGTGGCTGCCTGAAAAATGTAGAGAAAACGAAGAAGAAAAAGAAAGAAAAAAGATTGTCGCAAGGACTGACTCAGCGTCTAGTAAAGTCAAAATTACATTCGGTGAAATTAAAAGCAAGGGTGGTAACATGAAGAGCGCAACGGGAATTCCGCTGCTAAATGCAGAGGAGAGAGCGGTTAGGTGGAAAGAGTATATGAAGGCCTCTGTAAGGGGAAAGATTTGTCTGGTGTGATAGACAGAGGGAAGGCTTATCTGTTGACGTGATGGAAGAAGCAACAGGAGTTGGTTTAGAAGAGACAGGGGATCCACTATTAGAATCAGAATTTAAAAGAGCTTTGGAAGACTTAAGATAAAAAATGCAGAAGTGATACATAACATTCCATCAGAATTTCTAAAGTCATTGTGGGAAGTGGCAACAAAACGATTGTTCACGCTGGTGTGTAGAATGTTATGAGTCTGGCGATGTACCATCTGACTTTCGGAAAAATATTGTCCACACAATTCCGGAAACTGGAACCTGCAAGAAACGACAAGTGCGAGAATTATCGCACAATCAGCTTAAGAGCTCAAGTGTCCAAATTGCTGACGTGAAAAATACACAGAAGAACAGAAAAGAAAATTGAAAATGTGTTAGATGACGATCAGTTTGGCTTTAGGAAAGTTAAAGGTACCAGAGAGACATTTCTAAAGTTGCGGTTGATAATTGAAGCAAGACTAAAGAAAAATCAAGACACGTTCATTGAATTTGTTTAGCTGGAAAAAGCTTTTGACAATTTCAAATGGTGAAGAATGTATGTAATTATGAGTAAAATAGGCGTAAGCTACAGGGACAGACGAGTAGTACACAACATGTACCGAAGCCAAAAGGAAATAATAAGAGTGGAAGACCAAGAACGAAGTGCTCGGATTAAAAAGGGTGTAAGACAGGTATGTACTCTTTCGCCCTACTGTTCTGTCCATACATCCAAGAACCAACGACGAAAATAAAAGAAAGGTTCATGAGTGAAATTAAAATTCAAGGTGAAGAGATATCAATGGTAAGATTCGCTGATAACATTGCTATCGTCAGTGACACTGAAAAAAAATTACATGATCTGCTGAATGGAATGAACAGTCTAATGAGCGCAGAATATGGATTGAGAGTAAATGGAAGAAACACGAAACTAATGAGAGATAGAAGAAACGAGAACAGTGGGAAACGTAATATCAGGACTGATGGTCACGAAGTAGATGAAGTTAAGAAATTCTACTACTTTGGCAGAAAAATAACCAATGACGGACTGTGCGAGGAAGACATCAGAAACAGACTAGCACTGGCAAAAAAGGCATTCCTGGCCAAGAGAAATCTACTATTATCAAAGAAATTTCTGAGGATGTACGTTCGGACAACAGCATTGTGTGGAAGTGAAACACGGATTGTGGAAAAACTGAAATAGAAGAGAGTCGAAGCATTTACGATGTGGTTTTCTACAGGCGAATGTTGAAAATGAGGTGGACTGATAAAGTAAAGAATGAAGAGTTTCTCCGCAAAATCTGAGCGGAAAGGAATATGTGGATAATATTGACAAGAAGAAAGGATAGGATGATAGGACATATGATAAGATGTCAGGGAATAATTTCCATGGTACTAGGGGGAGATCCAGAGGGTGAAAAATGTAGAGATAGACAGAGAGTGGAATACATACAGCAAATACTTAAGGACGTAGTTTGCAAGTACTACTTTGAGATGAAAAAATTGGCACAGGAAGGGATTTCGTGGCGGGCTGTATCAAACAATTCAGAAGACTACTGACTCAAAAAGAAAAAGGAAAAGATAAATAATTAAAGAGTCGCCACTCGTATGGTTTGTATGTAGAGTTCAGGTTTACCAGCACACCGTTAATGTCACTGCAGCATGTAAAGTCGCATACAGTACCGAAAGGACATTCAAGTTTTTTCTGACGCTCCTGAAACTCAGATGCACGTACTGTGACAGCGAGGAGATTCCACTGCTGCAGTCGTGACACCAAGAATTCGGCTTTAGGCTTTGGAAGATTTAGACTCCAAATAGTATTTGATGCGACCACCTCGCTTACGGCAGAGGAACACTTGTCGCAATGGCTTTGCATGTAGCTCTTATAACGTCCCATAGGTGTGACTGTGAAACGTAAACACTTTATTTACTTGTAATCCTCAGCTAAGACACAATTCGTGTTTAGCGCATCTTGCGCGGCTACTTTTTCGTTTCTGCAAAAAATAAAAATAACGAAAAATTGTGGCCTAGTGTGGTTCGGCCGATTACCACACGGCCTACAGATAATTGGTGGCGATGAACGACAGCAGCTTAACATTGCACATAAATTCGATGCGGCTGTAAATGCGCGAAGAATTTTTCCAGAAACAAAACGTAAAATTTATATAACATCTTTAGAATACTATGTTGGAAACATGAGTGGGTCATAAGAAGGTTTTGAGAGTGGTGCGTGGAGGTACTAAAAGTTACGTACTGTATTTTACTACGCCACGTGAGAAAGAAATGACGCGCCGTGGAGCTGCGAGCTGGTTGCTAGGCATGAGATGGCCGAGCGAACGCCTGCACAGTCGGTCGCGCCCACGTGAAGCGTGACAGGATGCGCTGCTGAGCTGGAAGCGAGCCACCCAGATCAATACCCTCAGTGCTGGCCACAAAGGCTCCCTTATCGTTTCGCGATAACGTGCTCCATTGATCATCACTGCATTCACTGCCCCGCTTTCAAAGCAGCAGGCTCCTTTTCACACGCCCATTTCAGAACAGGACAGTACGTGCCACATTCCACTTGTCGTTGCGAATGTTGTATCTTTCTTGCTCCCACGATTCTTGCCATATCGAATATGTAGAAACACCTAAAAACTCGGCTTTTCAATACGTACATTCCGGGCATGCACGATGAATTAACGCCAAACAAGCAAGAATATCTCAGCCTGTTTAATGAGAACTAGCTCAGCGCGGATACAGTAAAATTAGGACAGACACTATCCCAGAAAGAGGCAAAAACCGAACAAAACCGATGTTTTGAAACGCTAAAGAGTATTGACATGTCTAATAGTAGCAGAAAAGTTTGGCAGCTACTCTTATGACTCAGTAACGATCCTGTTTTTGTTGTTGTGGTCTTCAGTCCTGAGACTGATTTGATGCAGCTCTCCATGCTACTCTATCCTGTGCAAGCTTCTTCATCTCCCAGTACCTACTGCAACCTACATCCTTCTGAATCTGCTTAGTGTATTTATATCTTGGTCTCCCTCTACCATTTTTACCCTCCACGCTGCCCTCCAATACTAAATTGGTGATCCCTTGATGCCTGAGAACAAGTCCTACTAACCGACCCCTTCTTCTAGCTAAGTTGTGCCACAAACTCCTCTTCTCCCCCGATCCTATTCAATACTTCCTCATTATTTATGTGATCTATCCATCTAATCTTCAGCATTCTTCTGTAGCACCACATTTCGAAAGCTTCGATTCTCTTCTTGTCCAAACTATTTATCGTCCATGTTTCACTTCCGTACATAGCTGCACTCCATAGAAATACTTTCAGAAACGACTTCCTGACACTTAAGTCTATACTCGATGTTAACAAATTTCTCTTCTTCAGATATGCTTTCTTTGCCATTGCCAGTCTACATTTTATATCCTCTCTACTTCGACCATTATCAGTTATTTTGCTCCCCAAATAGCAAAACTCCTTTACTACTTTAAGTGTCTCATTTGCTAGTCTAACTCCCTTAGCATCACCCGACTTAATTCGACTACATTCCGTTATCCTTGTTTTGCTTTTGTTGATGTTCATCTTATATCCTCCTTTCAAGACACTATCCATTCCGTTCAACTGCTCTTCCAAGTTCTTTGCTGACTCTGACAGAATTACAATATCATCGGCGAACCTCAAAGTTTTTATTTCTTCTCCATGGACTTTAATACCTACTCCGAATTTTTCTTTTGTTTCCATTACTGCTTGCTCAATATACAGATTGAATAACATCGGGGAGAGGCTACAACCCTGTCTCACCCCCTTCCCAACCTTCGCTTCCCTTTCATGTCCCTCGACTCTTATAATTGCCATCTGGTTTCTGTACAAATTGTAAATAGCCTTGCGCTCCCTGTATTTTACCACTGCCACCTTCAGAATTTGAAAGAGAGTATTCCAGTCAACATCGTCAAAAGCTTTCTCTAAGTCTACAAAAGCTAGAAACGTAGGTTTGCCTTTCGTTAATCTACACTCCTGGAAATTGAAATAAGAACACCGTGAATTCATTGTCCCAGGAACGGGAAACTTTATTCACACATTCCTGGGGTTAGATACATCAGATGATCACACTGACAGAACCACAGGCACATAGACACAGGCAACAGAGCATGCACAATGTCGGCACTAGTACAGTGTATATCCACCTTTCGCAGCAATGCAGGCTGCTATTCTCCCATGGAGACGATCGTAGAGATGCTGGATGTAGTCCTGTGCAACGGCTTGCCATGCCATTTGCACCTGGCGCCTCAGTTGGACCAGCGTTCGTGCTGGACGTGCAGACCGCGTGAGACGACGCTTCATCCAGTCCCAAACATGCTCAATGGGGGACAGATCCGGAGATCTTGCTGGCCAGGGTAGTTGACTTACACCTTCTAGAGCACGTTGAGTGGCACGGGATACATGCAGACGTGCATTGTCCTGTTGGAACAGCAAGTTCCCTTGCCGGTCTAGGAATGGTAGAAGGATGGGTTCGATAACGGTTTGGATGTACCGTGCACTATTCAGTGTACCCTCGACGATCACCAGAGGTGTACGGCCAGTGTAGGAGATCGCTCCCCACACCATGATGCCGGGTATTGGCCCTGTGTGCCTCGGTCTTATGAAGTCCTGATTGTGGCGCTCACCTGCACGGCTCCTAACATGCATACGACCATCACTGGCACCAAGGCAGAAGCGACTCTCATCGCTGAAGACGACACGTCTCCATTCGTCCCTCCATTCACGCCTGTCGCGACACCACTGGAGGCGGGCTGCACGATGCGTGAGCGGAAGACGGCCTAACGGTGTGCGGGACCGTAGCCCAGCTTCATGGAGACGGTTGCGAATGGTCCTCGCCGATACCCCAGGAGCAACAGTGTCCCTAATTTGCTGGGAAGTGGCGGTGCGGTCCCCTACGGCACTGCGTAGGATCCTACGGTCTTGGCGTGCATCCGTGCGTCGCTTCGGTCCGGTCCCAGGTCGACGGGCACGTGCACCTTCCACCGACCACTGGCGACAACATCGATGTACTGTGGAGACCTCACGCCCCACGTGTTGAGCAATTCGGCGGTACGTCCACCCGGCCTCCCGCATGCCCACTATACGCCCTCGCTCAAAGTCCGTCAACTGCACATGCGGTTCACGTCAACGCTGTCGCGGCATGCTACCAGTGTTAAAGACTGCGATGGAGCTCCATATGCCACGGCAAACTGGCTGACACTGACGGCGGCGGTGCACAAATGCTGCGCAGCTAGCGCCATTCGACGGCCAACACCGTGGTTCCTGGTGTGTCCGCTGTGCCGTGCGTGTGATCATTGCTTGTACACCCCTCTCGCAGTGTCCGGAGCAAGTATGGTGGGTCTGACACACCGGTGTCAATGTGTTCTTTTTTCCATTTCCAGGAGTGTAGTTTCTAAGATAAGTCGTAGGGTCAGTATTGCCTCACGTGCTCCGATATTTCTACGGAATCCAAACTGATCTTCCCCGAGGTTGGCTTCTACTAGTTTTTCCATTCGTCTGTAAAGAATTCGCATTAGTATTTTGCAGCCTATATTGCCAAAAGTAAGATCCAACGTTAACCCAAATGAAATTCCCCCTTCCAGGCGCTGCTGAATGGGAAAACTGAAGAAAGAAAGAAACAAGTAAGGATAACCCGGTATCATCTAGAAACAAACGTGCTCTCCGCTAAGTTTACATTGGAATCACCAAAAGTTTTATTGGTGGAACAGATAAAGCATTTTGAGCCTGACACTAAGGGATGGCTACTACAATTCTGTAATAACTGTCTAAGACGATAGCAAATTCCTAAAATCTGCAGAAGGATGAGGGTCATCGCCATGCTGGAACCCGGCAAACCAGCTTGCGATGCCAGGAACTGTCGTCCTATGTCTCTTTTGGGCCGTCTTTATAGAAGAAGGAACGTCGTCTGATTGTCTCACTCCTGTCACTGCCACAACTGATCCCACAACAAGCTGGGACTGGACCAAATAAAAATTGTACAGTGCAAATCTTCAGTCTGACACAGAATACTAAGTATATTTTTGAATGGGGTGTGTGGTTACTGGAGCAGTATTAATGGATCTCTCCGCATCCTATGATACTGTGCAGCATAATATTATGTTACACAATCTACGGCAAGAGTTCCAGCACCAACCTTGTCTAACATCCATACAAGCAATCAGAAACAACCTTTTGCCACAGAGAGCTTCATCTATGCTGACGATCTAGCGCTAATACCTCAAGCCAAAGATTTCGAAACAGAAAAGAGGAGTCTAACAAATGAACTTCGCACTCTCGCAGCATACTACCAAAATAACTACCTGAAATCGAATCCCACTAAAACTCAAGTATGTGTTTTTATTTAAAAGTTGTGTAAGATGGCACGGAGCTAGAGGACTGTCATAATCCAAAATATCTGGGGGATCACTCTGGACCTAGTGTTGAAATGTAGACAGCACTGCCAAAATGCAAAATAAAAGTATCCGCCGGTGGCACCATCAGAAAGTTGAAAAGCAGCGTATGGAGTGCCTAACCGACAGTACTCAGAACACCATTACTTGCTTTATATTACCCTGCCGCTGAATACGAAGAAGGCAGGAAGGAAAATTGGGTTTAAAGTCCCATCGACATCGAGATCTTTAGCGACGAAACACAAGCTCGGGTTGCGTTAAGGATGGGGAAGGAAATCGGCCGTATCCTGTCAAAGGAACCATCCAGGCATTTGCCTTGAGCGATTTAGGAAAATCACAGAAAACCTAAATCTGGATGGCTCGGACCGTGAACCGTCGTCCTCCCGAATGTGACTCCATTGTGCTAACCACTGCGTCACCTCGCTCGGTCCTCTAAATACGCCTGCCCTGTTTGCTGCAGTTCTGTTCATGCCAGGCGCGTGAATGTTGCCCTCAACGATACATGTAGAATAACATCAGGATGCCTCGAGGCAACGCCTGCCTACAAACTCTACAGCGTGGACGGGAATTTGTCGTGAACACAGACTGACACGAAGCGGAACTAAACGCTGCTCACCCATTGCATGGACACCATCCTGCCCTAAGCAGGCTGAAATCTAGGAAAAGCTTTCGAAAAACTTCCGTCAATGATAGTGCATCACCGTTAATGACACGACAACACCCGTGGACAACCAGAAAAGCAGACATTGCATCATGTGTCCCTCCTTCAGAGGCTCTCCCCCAGGCGAAAATCTGCAATTTGAATGTTGCCCTCAACGAGACATGTAGAATAACATCAGGATGCTTAGAGACAACGCCTGTATACAAACTCCTGGTGGAATATTATATTAACGTGAAAGTTCCTCAACAGACTAAAAAGTGGGATGGGTAGAACAAAGAATAATATGGTGAAATTGAACTATCTTGGGGACCCATCAAATTTATGCGAATGTGGAGCCGAGCAAACCACCAAGCACCTGCACAGTTGTTCTCAGTGACCAGTTCCCTTCACGCTGGAGGATATATTGCGGACCAGGCAGAATGTCTTTGAAGTTACTAATTTTGGTCTGATTGTATTTAACGTTTGTAATCTGTTTATATATAACTGTTATTATATATCTCTAATTGTCTCAGATGTATCTGTATTTCCTTCGTATGCATTAATTCTATATATATGGTCTGTTTGTCCTCTTTTTTTTCTATTTTGTATGCGACACTTTTGACACGAATAAACAAATCAAATACATTACTATATTGTGTTTTAATACTTAAGTCTTGAGACAGTTGCATTTCATGGGACAAAATTGTTAGAACAAATGCTCACGCGACAGCAAATTACACACAAACCCTGATGAAGCTTCAGGCTTTGGTGGATGAAGAGCACGATGGAATTAGGAGTGGAGTGGCTGAGACTGATTGTTTTGGGATTGTAGTCTAGTGTCAAGGGTAGATGTGATATAGCAAAGCGCTTCTTTTGCTCGTCGTGTCTAACATCAGGCGCAAGGTCGATGCATGGTCGTCCACAGAATTTTTTTGAAGTCGAAGCAAGATTCTACTTTAGTGTCTGACAATACAAATAGAGCACCCAGAAGGGGAGGAGAAAACGAAATGAAACTTCACAAGTTGGGAGGGTATCAGATGTTATTTCAGTAATTACTAAATAGAATCAGATTTACACAGAACTTGGTAGTGTGAGCCCATTTACCAATATGAAGCTGGAAAACCTCTGGCAAGGATGCATGGACTAATTCGGTTGGGAAGAGTGTCAGGAAGTCATTGTATGATCTCCTGAGGCAAGCTGCCCCGCAATTGGTCGTTTATATTTTACATGCTTGTACTCGGACGGAGTTGGTATCCGAGTTGGTCCTACTCATGTTCTATAAGAGACAGATATTGGGGACTTGCTGGCTGTGGAAATACCTCAACACCATGCAGTAAGTTCAGAGAGACACGAACATTGTCCTGTCAAAAATGGCACCAAGATACTGTGGCCTGAAAGGCAACACATAACGAGGCAGGATCTCCGTGACGTAGGTCTGTGTCATTAGCGTTCTCTCAGTCACTACTAGCCATGACGTGAAGTACGCCCGATTGCTCACCAGACTATGACGCAAGGAGCCTCTCCAGAATGGTGTCAGAGTTGCCCTCTCCCAGGTCGCCACCATACCAGCCGACGATGGTCATCCAGGGTGGCGGAGAAAAGTGAATCATCGCTGAATACTGTGCGACACCATTCATCGGCAGTCCATGTTTCCCGATCCCGTCACGAATCCCGACGCAGCCCTTTGCGTTATGGTGTTAACGGCAGCCTGCGCTTGGAGAGATTCCTTCCTAGTCAGGTTGCTGCTAGTCATCATCCAATGGTGCGGGACGACACTAAATGTTGCAGGGATTCCATTACTTGTTCTCGGATGGCAGATTGGTTGGTTGTTTGGGGAAGGAGACCAGACAGCGAGGTCATCGGTCTCATCGGATTAGGGAAGGACAGGGAAGGAAGTCGGCCGTGCCCTTTGAAAGGAACCATCCCGGCATTTGCCTGGAGCGATTTAGGGAAATCACGGAAAACCTAAATCAGGATGGCCAGACGCGGGATTGAACCGTCGTCCTCCCGAATGCGAGTCCATGTCTAACCACTGCGCCACCTCGCTCGGTTTCGGATGGCAGGTGCAGATGTGAAGGGGTTAGGGTTACGACATTCTGGTGTACAGTATGACAGTCCTCCCTTATCGCTGTCAGACGTAGTCGTTTAGAAACTTGAAGATCAGTGTGTGTGCGCTCATGTTCTTTTACAGTCCAACCACAGGCCAGTGTCACATCCGAATGCCCCATAAATCTGGATATTTGTCTGTGTCAAGCCACAGTCGCACGATTTTTTTTGTGTCGCCGTCTGCAAATATGGGAAAGTGAGAAAAATTGCCTGTAAAAGTTTTCTAGTGTGCTTTTTGTACCTGTGTTGTAGATGCCATAAAATCGAGATGCATTACACCAATGTTGGAGGATTTCTGCGATAACCTTTCACCGCCCAGTACAGGGAAGTTACAGCCTACCGTCGGAGCGGGCCGCTGAGAATGTAGCCGACAGTCTTCATCAGAGACATTAAGATTCTTAAAAGTATTTTGGACGCTGTACATTTGTCTGAATTAATGGTTCCAGTCAGTTTTTAACATTATTCAGACAGACAGTTCTGTTTCAGCTGAACTGGTGTTCGGTTCGAATCTTGAAGGGAGATAGTTACGATCGCTGTCCGGAGAGAGCTATAGGGTTCGGCAAGTCATACAATAGGAATAGACTACTGACGATATTTATAGCTTCGCACATCCTCCCAACATAAATTTTTGGAGGAATAGGTTTCTACCGTTTGGTTATAACTAAACTTTCCCTATTTAACACGTTAACACGGAGACTAATTACCTTTGGTAGCATTAAAGTCCTGAGTATGGGGTGCATGATTGTTGTTGTTCTTGGGGAAGGAGACCAGACAGCGAGGTCATCGGTCTCATCGGATTAGGGAAAGATGGGGAAGGAAGTCGGCCGTGTCCTTTCAAAGGAACCATCCCGACATTTGCCTGGAGCGATTTAGGGAAATCACTAAAAACCTAAATCAGGATGGCCGGACGCGGGATTGAACCGTCGTCCTCCCGAATGCGAGTCCAGTGTCTAACCACTGCGCCACCTCGCTCGGTCCGGGGTGCATGATTTCCATGCGTTGCAGCTCCACCGTCCAATTCCAACTATGGCCCCCACATGCGGCAGACCCGATCAGTCGCAGCGCACTTGTTGACGTCTCAACATGAGGTTGGATAAAAGGAGCAGGGAAATAATGGTGAAGCTCTATTATCAAAACAACACTAATGCTGGTGCTGGACTTCGAGAATATCGCCGGCTGAAAGGATTATGTAAAGGTCCTCTTTCTCCACCTACTGTGCGCAGCGTGATGAAGAAGTTCGAATCAACTGGAGGACTGGGCGTCGCTGCGGGAAGAGGCCGACGACCGGTTGCATCACAGGTGGTTGATGGAATCGCTGTTGCTATGGCAGACAACGCTGCTCGCAATTCCCGATCATCAGGCAGTGCGCCTCCTGTGTCACGACAGAACATTCCGTGGTCCACTGTGCAGAAGGTGCTTCAAGCCATTCTCAAATGGTATCCGTACAAATGGAAATGGAAATGAGAGTATGGTGTCAGTGGCCGGGAGTTCCCAGTCGGGAAGTTCGACCGCCAAGTGCAGGTCTTATTGAGTGCGACGCCACATTGGGCGAGCTGCGCGTCGACAGCGGCGATGAAATGATGATGAGAACAGCACATCACTCAGTCCCTGAGGGGAGAAAATCTCCTTTCCCAGCCGGGAATCGAACCCGGGCCCTCGTGCATTGTAATCCAACGTACTGACCATTCAGCTAATGGGGCAGACGGTATCCGTACAAGATCCATATCGTACAGCAGCTTGCACCACAGGACGCACAATGACTTGTTGACTGCGCTCTCCACTTTCTCGCAAGAACTGAAGCTGACTTGGTCTGGCCCTGGACCATGCTATGGACAGACGAAGTTCATTTATCTCTGATGGGTGATGTGAACACACAGAATTTCCGAGTGTGGGGATCTTCCCTGCAGTTACTGGCCATGAAGTTCCTCTGTATGGTGAATATTTCACCGTAAGGCGTGGCTTCACGGCTACGTTCATCATTGGCTCATTCTTTATTGAGCAGATTGGTGCTCAAGGAACAAAAACGTCCAGTCTGACTGGCCAGCATTACTGCCATATGCTGCGCCAGCATGCCATACCCGACCTACAGGAGAGAGACGCATTGAACTCAACTGTTTTCATCCAAAATGGGACCCCATCGCACATCTCTCGTGAATTTCACCTGCTTCTCCGAAACAAATTTGGAAACGATCGAATTATCAGCCGTCCTTTTCCAAATGCTTGGCCGGCACGATCACCTGATCTCACTCCCTGTGATTTCTGTTTCTGGGGCTACCTGAAGGACAGGGTTTACGAGGTGAACATTCACACTTGTGATGATCTGAAGCGCAGCATATCAAGAGAGGTACTTACGGACATGCTTCGTTGCAGAATGCAGTCGGGTTTCAGACTCTTCTGGACATTGATTGGCGCCATATTGAACCTCTTTTGTTGCAGTAATGGTACCGGTATGTGACGGTATGATGTACCATAGTAGCACATTAAAAGCGTTTCAATTGAGTTGATCCTGCATTATTTCACTTCCTCATGTCCTTCACATTAATACTACCAAGTTTGGTACTCATATGGTAGTTAGTATTCGTGTTATAACGTGTTAAATAGGGAAAGTTTAACAACAACCACCCGGGAAATAGTGTGGAAAATGAACCAGAGGTGTTTTGTTGTTGATGTAATCCATCCTATGTACCATTTCTGAAGTGTAAATAACACGCACACACACACACACACACACACACACACACACACACATATATATATATATATATATATATATATATATATATATATATATATATATATATATATATATACTCCTGGAAATTGAAATAAGAACACCGTGAATTCATTGTCCCAGGAACGGGAAACTTTATTCACACATTCCTGGGGTCAGATACATCACATGATCACACTGACAGAACCACAGGCACATAGACACAGGCAACAGAGCATGCACAATGTCGGCACTAGTACAGTGTATATCCACCTTTCGCAACAATGCAGGCTGCTATTCTCCCATGGAGACGATCGTAGAGATGCTGGATGTAGTCCTGTGCAACGGCTTGCCATGCCATTTACACCTGGCGCCTCAGTTGGATCAGCGTTCGTGCTGGACGTGCAGACCGCGTGAGACGACGCTTCATCCAGTCCCAAACATGCTCAAGGGGGGACAGATCCGGAGATCTTGCTGGCCAGGGTAGTTGACTTACACCTTCTAGAGCACGTTGGGTGGCACGGGATAGATGCGGACGTGCATTGTCCTGTTGGAACAGCAAGTTCCCTTGCCGGTCTAGGAATGGTAGAACGATGGGTTCGATGACGGTTTGGATGTACCGTGCACTATTCAGTGTCCCCTCGACGATCACCAGAGGTGTACGGCCAGTGTAGGAGATCGCTCCCCACTCCATGATGCCGGGTGATGGCCCTGTGTGCCTCGGTCGTATGCAGTCCTGATTGTGGCGCTCACCTGCACGGCGCCAAACACGCATACGACCATCATTGGCACCAAGGCAGAAGCGACTCTCATCGCTGAAGACGACACGTCTCCATTCGTCCCTCCATTCACGCCTGTCGCGACACCTCTGGAGGCGGGCTGCACGATGTTGGGGCGTGAGCGGAAGACGGCCTAACGGTGTGCGGGACCGTAGTCCAGCTTCATGGAGACGGTTGCGAATGGTCCTCGCCGATACCCCAGGAGCAACAGTGTCCCTAATTTGCTGGGAAGTGGCGGTGGGGTCCCCTACGGCACTGTGTAGGATCTTACGGTCTTGGCGTGCATCCGTGCGTCGCTTCGGTCCGGTCCCAGGTCGACGGGCACGTGCACCTTCCGCCGACCACTGGCGACAACATCGATGTACTGTGGAGACCGCATGCCCCACGTGTTGAGCAATTCGGCGGTACGTCCACCCGGCCTCCCGCATGCCCACTATACACCCTCGCTCAAAGTCCGTCAACTGCACATACGGTTCACGTCCACGCTGTCGCGGCATGCTACCAGTGTTAAAGACTGCGATGGAGCTCCGTATGCCACGGCTAACTGGCTGACACTGACGGCGGCGGAGCACAAATGCTGCGCAGCTAGCGCCATTCGACGGCCAACACCGCGGTTCCTGGTGTGTCCGCTGTGCCGTGCGTGTGATCATTGCTTGTACAGCCCTCTCGCAGTGTCCGGAGCAAGTATGGTGGGTCTGACACACCGGTGTCAATGTGTTCTTTTTTCCATTTCCAGGAGTGTATATATATATATATATATATATATATATATATATATATATATATATATATATATATATATAATATGTGTGTGTGTATTATTTACACTTCAGAAATGGTACATAGGATGGATTACATCAACAACAAAACACCACTAGTTCCTTTTCCACACTATTTCCCAAGTAACAGTTTCTTGTAGACATTAAATTCTGCATCTGTTTCCTTCAAACTGATGGAAGCATCACAAAACCCATGTATTCCACTAGTAGTTAAATTATGCATTGAAGCAAATAGTAGTAGTGCGCAGGGAGCAACTGCTATTTTCTCATCCACAATGTCCACCATCTGTCCTTGGAGTATCACTGAAATGTTGCATGGTTCAGTGGATGATGTGTATGAGACCAATACTCCTATGCATCATGGTGTTTTGAAATCCCCTGTGGACTGCTGCAAATTAGGGATATGCTTGATGTCTTCATCAGTGAGTGACATGGACAATCGCAAGCAGCTCCTTGTCCTGCTTCAACATGCTAACAGGATCCCACATGAGGGTGGTCACTGCACATCCTAACATGTGTCCTGACACACCAGAGGTTGCAGCCATTGTGTGGGTCAAACACTCTGGAGGCAGCTGAGCAAAGAAGAAGAAGAGCTGTTACATGTGATACTTATAATAATAATAACTGTGGACAGACATGAACAAAGTCTTGTAATGAGTACTTACTTTTCTGATTCTTCCTGTCCTACTGAGAGACAATGCACAATCTCAGCTGAAGCTGCTGTTGACATTTCATGATACTTCCAGTGGGCTCCTGTGTTCATCTAATATACCTGATGTTACGATCATGTGACTGGAAGGCATGTTCCTGTTGCTTCCCACTAAATCTTTTTCACTCATGACACTACAATTTCTAGTGCACTCTGGTGGTGGCATTGTGAACTAGGTCAGTCAAACTGCAGTTGCTGAAGAGAACACTTTTGTCTGTCAGTTTACAAAAAAAAAAAAAAGGCAGACAGCTCCAGCACAAGCAACTATCTGCATAAGCTGCAAAACACATCTTCAAACCCTCCCATTGCATCACCATTACTTGCTGCAACGATTCTTCTTCTTATGCTCCTCCATTGTCTTTCCTTCCCAATTCTAATGTAGGGCACCACAAATGCAATCCTCAGCAGCATGGTTACAGATATTAAACCCCTCTCTGTCTGACACCAATATCTTCCCAACTGAAAACATTTTGAGCATTTCCTACCAATTTCCAACAGGATGTGACCCACAATAACAAAAATAAACTAGCCTGTGTCCTTCCATAATTATAGCTAAGCATAGACCGACCTATTTTTCCCACAAATTTCAAAGTGGGAGGAGGGGATAGGAGGTGAAATGGGGGATGGAGGTGAAGTAGGGGAAGGAGGTGAAGTGGGGAATGGAGGTGTGGGAGGCAGGAAGGGGGAGGGGGAGGAGGGGGAGAACCATGACATCGTCTGGTGACGTCATCAGTGTGACTTTGTCACATCACAGCCAGGAATGAGAGGAGGGGAAGGTGGGGTCCGCCATTTTGAAGGAATTAAAACTTCGCCAGAATTGGCTTTGCTCCACTACTTAGGCACACAGTCTGATTAGAAGGAATTTGTGAGGAACGTTGTCAAAATCCTTCTTCAAACCTAGAAAAATGGTATCAATTTGCGATCTCTTATCCATAGCACTCATTACTCCATGTGAAAAAAGATATGGTTACATTTCATAATAACGATATTGTTCCATGCTGATTAAGTGTCAATAGATCACTTTCTTAGAGGTGTTTCATAAAGGCCGATTACGGAGTATCTTCCAAAATGCCACTGCAAATCTGTTTCTGTGATATGGGCTTGTATTTCAGCCCATTAGTTCTGTTCCCTTTCTTGTCTATTTTTGTGACCTGTGCAACTTCCCAGTCTTTTGGTATGAGAGCTGTTGTGTAAGATTTTCATTATTTTCTGTAACACCAAATTTCAAAAGTTTCTATTCCCTTCTGCTTATCTTCCACATTTCGCTTCCTTACAAAGCTACTCTTCAGACAAATACCATCAGGAGAGATTTCCTAATCATTAAATTTATATTCGATGTTAACGAATTCCTCTTTTTCAGAAACACATTTTTTTCTATAGCCAATCTGCATTTTATGTCCTCTCCGCTTTGACGATCGTCAGTTATTTTGCCATCCAAACAGCCAATCTCATTGACTACTTTTAGTGTGTCATTTCCTAACCTAATTCTGTCAGCGTCACCTAAACTAATTCGATGGCATACAATAACCCTCTCTTATTTTTGTTGATAATCATCTTAAAACGTCTTTTCAAGACACTATCCGTTCTGTTTAATCGCTGTTCCAAGTCCGTTGCCGCCACAGACAGAACTACCACGACATTACATAGTTGCAAAGATTTAATTTTCTCCTCATAATTAAATTCGCAGCCACGTTATACTGTGCGTGAGAACATCTACGTTTAGTATATAGCCTCAACCGCTCAGTCGAAAAGGGAAAAAAAATGTATTCTGTGCTAGAAGAGAGGGGAAGAAATTACATGTTCGATAAGATTTCTTCTCCATAAATTGGGACTTCCCGTACTCTACAGGGTGAAACACAATGAAACATGAAGTCCTCGAACTACGAATTCTGCAGTCCATTTGGATTGACTTTACATTAATGACGACCTGGAGGGACGTGGTCTGCCTTGGTTCATTCCTAGGCTATTAGAATTCGGTTCTACCAGCTAGTCTGAAGAGGTTTTTGGGAGAGTTCCCTCACTGATCTACTTGTATATTGGACTGGACTATATTTTACTTAATCAATCGAAACACTCATTGACTTTTATAAATCCAAGATTAAAAATAAATAATAAGTAAGAGTTTGATAGACTACTTAAAGGAAGACAAAGATCCTTAATATTCTCTAATAGTCGTGATTGCTCCACTGATATTAGAGATACAAGAAAGAAATAAAGTTTCGTTACTTCAACGTGTATCTGCCTCTCGACTCTTTTTGTCAGTCAGTGTATTTAATATAACTGATTCGATGTGACTGAAAAATGTGTTGTGGCGGTCTCCCTTTAATTATTTCAGGGCAGATTTTCACAAACTTAATTTACAATGGAATTACAAGATAAGTTTCTGCTATCCAATGCTCGTCACTGCCACCTTAAATACCTTAAATACAATGTACTTGAAACTATACATCGCTCAAGGCCAAAATTCCACCTATACGCAACCACAAAATAGCCACAACTCATTCACTAATACTTGCTCCTTACAGCCTCACAAACATACTATCACGAGTAAAACAGCAAATAATTACACAGGCCAGTTAAAAATGAACTCGCTACAGAAGATCTTCCTTAACCACGCGGATCGTTATGTGAATCCTAACGCTGTTAAAAAACAAAGATGATGTAACTTACCAAACGAAAGTGTTGGCATGTTGATAGAGACACTAACAAACACAAACACACACACAAAATTCAAGTTTTCGCAACCCCCAGTTGCTTCATCAGGAAAGAAGGAAGGAGACGGAAAGACGAAAGGATGTGGGTTTTAAGGGAGAGGGCAATGAGTCATTCCAATCTCGGGAGTGGAAAGACTTACCTTAGGGGATAAAAAGGACAGGTATACACTTGCACACACACACACACATATCCATCTGCACATATACAGACACAAGCAGACATATGTAAAGGCAAAGAGACAGTGAAATGAGTAAAATTATTAAATCTCAGAAAAATAAATATTCTGTTGGAGTAGATGACATCTCTAATAAGATATTTAAACAATGTGGAGCAATTACAGCTGATGTTCTGAGAACATATGTAATATATCACTAACTCAAGGTATTTTCCCAGACAGGTTAAAATATGCCATTGTCAGACCTCTCTGCAAAAAGGAGGACACCACAGATGTCAATAATTATCGGCTAGTGTCATACCTACAGAACAGGAAGCAAAAAGTTTCCTTATATGGGTCACGTGATTTAAATAAGTTTGCCACTTCATCTAACTGGGGTGAAATTACATTAGGTGTTCGACAGGGTTCAATCATGGGTCCCCTCCTGTTCTTGTAAAATGTGAACGACCTCCCTTTCTATCTGAAACAGGAACCTAAACTGACACTGTTTGCTGATAATACAATCATCATTATTAATCCAGTAAAAGAAAGTCCAATTGAAAATGATACAAATAAGATCTTTGGAAAACTCGTTAATTGGTTTTCTGCGAATGGGCTTGCTCTAAACTTCGAAAAAACACAGTACATCCAATTTTCTGCTGGAAAAAGTGCAGTTCCTTAAATAAATATAACACATCAACAGAAGTCAGTAAATAGGGTAGCGCATACCAAGTTTTTGGGTGTACATATAGATGAGAATCTTAATTGGAAAATTCATGTTTTGGATTTCCTAAAGCGACTAATTTCAGCAACTTATGTGATCAGAATAATTGCCAATTTTGAGGATACAGAAATTAGTAACCTAACATACTTTGCATACTTTCACTCTCTGATGCCATACGGAATAATATTTTGGGGTAACTCAACATTTAGGCAAAAAGTATTCATTGCTCAAAAGAAAGTGATTAGAATAATGTGTGGGGATCATAGTTGCACATCTTGTAGGTATATTTTTTAAAATATTGGGAATTCTTAGAACAGCCTCACAATATGTCTACTCACTAATGAAATTTGTTCTTAAGAACATGGACCAGTTTAAAAACAACATTGACATTCATGATTATAATTCCAGAAAAAAGAAAGACACTATCCTTTGCACAACCTATCTTTGGCACAGAAAGGGATAAAATATGTGGCTATAAACATTTTCGATAAATTACCAGATGAAATAAGGTGTCTGACAGACAGAAGTAATAACTTCAAAAATAGGTTGAAATCATATCTCCTGGACAACTTCTTCTATACCATAAATGAATTCTTGAATAAGAATAAATAAATCTATAAATACAGTACATGCATTTTGTGCCATTTAAGGGAATGGGGTAAATAACAGAAATATTAATCTTTAACTCTGTATTGTATATATATTAAAAATTGTGTTTCATATGTGCATTTCTTGCACACATGACATGTTCCACATCACAACGGCTACTGTACCATGGGATTGATCAATGGAACACGCAACCAGCTAACTAACTAACTAATAATGTCCATATTAATGAGCACATGACTTTCACAACAGAATATGTTGTCCTCAGAACAACAGATACTCAAAGCGACCTCCCGCACGACCAAACATTATGCTACTCGCCAGATCATACAGCTCTCGACTCTTTGCAGCAAAGCTGTGTCCAAAGTAACAAGAGCAGCATGAACATACATTACCAATTCTTCCACATCCATCAGTGGAGCAGAAAGCTGGATATTGTTTCCAAAGATTTATTTTACTTACATTTGAACTTGTCGTCGCAGTTTTCAAGTGATGTTTGGCAGTGGGTTGATGATTCCACATGGGCGATTTCGGATTGGGCTCATAAGAGCGCCGTTACCAGACAATCTTCGAAATTTGAACGGCTTCTTTCTCGTTCTACAGCATCAGAAGGGAATAAACGTCGGCGCGCTGTGGTTAATCTTTCTAACAAGGCGTTGGATGGGCCCACAGTGGCGGTGTTGGAGAAAGGCTTAAATTTTTCGCCCACTCCCAAGAGTCTTCCTGTCACAGAGTTCATATGCTCTGTAGAACAAGCAGTACACAGCCTACCCGAGGACCAAGCAGAAGAAATAAGGCAAGAAGTGTCCCACACATTACGTCGGGCTCGGCCACCGCGGAATAACATCTCTTCCGCAGAGAGAGCAGCCATTCGTTCCCTTAGGAATGATGATGAAGTAGTAGCTTTACCAGCTGACAAGGGGAATGCCACGGTTGTAATGATGCGGGATGATTACGTCCTAAAATGGATTTATTACTCAACGACCCGGCATACAGAAAATTATCTAGTGACCCCACAGAAAGGATTAAACGCAAGACACTTTCACTGTTGAAAAAGAGTTCGTTGTCCGACGATTTATGTAAGAAACTTCATCCTGGTGCTGCCGTTCCGCCTAGGTTGTATGGCCTGCCTAAGGTTCATAAAGAAGGGGTTCCTCTACGCCCAATTGTTAGTAATTTGGGTGCACCCACTTATAACCTGGCGAAGTATTTATCATCTGTTCCCCGTCCATATGTTGTCAAGTGTGAACACCATATTTCCAATTCGGTGGATTTTATTAGTCGATTGAAATCTTTGAAGTTGAGTCCTTCAGATCTATTAGTGAGTTTTGATGTGGTATCTCTGTTTACGCAAGTTCCTCTAGAAGAGTCGCTTAATTTGATTAGTGAAAAACTGGATGAAGAGTTGGTGAAGCTTTGTCGTCATGTGCTGACATCCACATATTTTTTATTCAACGGCAACTTTTTTGAACAGAATGACGGAGTGGCTATGGGTAGTCCTTTATCACCTATAGTCGCCAATTTATTTATGGAGGACTTCGAGGATATGGCACTAAAGGCTTCAGCTTTGCAACCAACGTGCTTCTGGAGATACGTGGATGATACATTTTTCGTTTGGCCGCATGGACGTGACTCTCTTAATAGATGTTTGGACCATTTCAACTGTCTTCATCCCCGCATCAAATTTACCATGGAGGTCGAAAGTGATGGGATGCTTCCATTTTTAGACGTTATGGTTTATAAAAAACCAGATGGTACTTTGGGACACAGTGTTCACCGAAAGCTGACGCACACAGATCGGTATCTGCATTCTACAAGTTGTCATCCACCCTACCAACGCAGTGGCGTCCTCAGGACTTTGGTACGGAGAGCATATGCCATTTCCGACGCGGACAGCTTAACCCAAGAACTTGCACATTTGATGGCTGTTTTTAAGGATAATGGATACTCCGAGAAGCATATTCGTCGGGCTATGGAGTTTGGACCATCTCTGGAGGTGCATGAAGAGGAACATGGATCGGTGGCCTTTCTTCCCTATGCAGGAGGTATATCGTTTAAGATTGGACGTATTTTAAGGAATTTTAACATCAAAAGTGTGTTCCGACCGCCTTCTAAGATTAGGGCACTACTTGGCTCTGTAAAAGATGATCTGGGGCTTAGGAAACCCGGTGTATACAAAATTCCGTGTCAGTGTGGGAAAACTTACATTGGTCGTTCGATTCGCACAGTTCATGACAGGTGTGTGGAACACCGACGCCATACGAGGCTACAACAGCCGGAAAAATCGGCAGTAGCAGAACACTGTTTAAATGAGGGACACGGCATGAAATATGACGAAACGGTGGTAGTTGCCAACATTTCCAGTTTTTGGAATAGTGTTTATAAAGAGGCAATTGAAATTAGGTTGGCGGATAATTTAATCAATAGAGACAATGGGTTTCCTCTTAGCAGGACGTGGAATCCGGTACTATCCCGCATCAAAATTGAACGTTCTTCGGTGCGATCGTGAGTGCGATATATCGTTGCCGCAAAGTTCTACCAGGGGCGGCGCCCCTTCCCTGTCTTGGAGGGCAGCAACTGTGACGGGCGGCGCACGCGCCGTGTACTGCTCGGTGGGCTATATAGGACGTCGTTTTGCAGCCAGGCGTTAGTTCTCAGCGGGACTCATCAGCAAGCAGCATTCTCCTGAAGATGGCGACCAGTTGGATCGCCGAAATATCGAGTCAAGTTGATTTTAGGATCCGGCAGCAAACTCGAAGAGATTTTCAAGAACTGAATGTTCTTACAATAAATGATAAAATAGAATAACATGACCAAATGTGGAAGGAACACCTGGAACGAACGGTAGAAACAAAGATTCCGGAGATGATATTACATAACAAATCCAAAGGACAGAGAGAATGGGACAGCCAGTTAAAAGATGGAACTGAGGCCAGAACAAGTTAATAGGACAAGCCTAGATAGGCAGAAGATAGAAAAGACGAACTTGACTAAAAGAAAGGATTGGTTGATGGGATAAATCTTGAGGAATAAAGGAAATGTCAATTTGGTAATAGAAGGAAGTGAGGGGGATGAAAATTGTAGAGGGAGACCAAGGCTGAACACAGTAAGAGGGTTCGAATGGATGCAGCAGTTATGCAGAGATGAACAGGCTTGCACACGACAGAATAACGCGGACAGCTGCATCAAACCAGTCTTTGGACAAAAGACCACTACGGCAACAACAACACAGTGGGCAGATACGCTGCTGCCATGTTTATGTTGTGGTGGGAACCCTCACTTCAGGAGGTTACACAGGCCTGTTTAAGCAGCTCTAAAAGTGCTGTAAGAGGAAAAATTGAAGACATCATCTCGTTGCTATTTTGTAAAGGTTCGAATCTCGGTAACCCCATGGAGTGCTGATTTGCAAAACTCAAAGGCCAGCCTACTATCTCAAACGGCTGAAATGCTGTCCTCAGTCCGATGACTGCTTTGATGAAGCCCTCCACGCTAGTCTACCGTGCACAAGTCTCTGCATAACTTCTACACCTCACTTCCATTTGAACCTCTTCGTCTACCTCCATAACATTTACCCTCCACACTCCCTCCTCTACCAAATCAACTACTCGTTGATACACGTTTCTCTTTCAGGGACATCCACAACTGTTATTCACCATCATTTATAAAATCCGCTACAGTTGTAAAAATTATTTATTTCTAAAAAGTAGAGCACAACTCTGTTTCAGGACATGTATCCCGGTTTTAGGAGCATATTAAAATGTGAATCCACAAAGGAAATATACCGGGTGATCAAAAAGTCAGTATAAATTTGAAAACTAAATAAATCACGGAGTAATGTAGATAGAGAGGTACAAATTGACACACATGCTTAGAATGACATGGGGTTTTATTAGAACCAAAAAATTCAAAAGTTCAAAAATGTCCTACAGATGGCGCTTCATCTGATCAGAATAGAAATAATTAGCATAACAAACTAAGACAAAGCAAAGATGATGTTCTTTAGAGGAAGTGTTCAATATGTCCACCATCATTCCTCAACAATAGCTGTAGTCGAGGAATAATGTTGTGAACAGCACTGTAAAACATGCCCGGAGTTATGGTGAGGCATTGGCGTCGGATGTTGTCTTTCAGCATCCCTAGAGATGTCGGTCGATCACGATACACTTGCGACTTCAGGTAACCCCAAAGCCAATAATCGCACGGACAGAGGTCTAAGGACCTGGGAGGCCAAGCATGACGAAAGCGGCGGCTGAGCACACGATCATCACCAAACGACGCGCGCAAGAGATCTTTCACGCGTCTAGCAATATGGGGTGGAGCGCCATCCTGCATAAACATCGTACGTTCCAGCAGGTGTTTATCAGCCAGGCTAGGGATGATGCGATTATGTAACATAGCGGCGTATCTCTCACCCGTCACGGTAGCAGTTACAAAACCAGAATCACGCACTTCCTCGAAGAAAAAAGGCCAGATAACGGTAGATTTGGTAAAACCAACCGATACTGTGACTTTTTCGCCGTGCAATGGAGTTTCCACGATAGTTCTAGGATTTTCAGTTGCTCAAATTCTGCAGTTGTGGGCGTTGACAGACCCCTGGAGCGTGAAATGAGCTTCGTCGGTCCACAACACGTTGCTCAATCAATCGTCATCTTCTGTCATCTGTTGAAACGGCCACACCGCAAATTCCCTCCGATTCACTAAATCGCCAGGTAACAGTTTAAGATGCAGATGGATTTTGTACGGATAGCATCGGAGGGTACGCCTCAGTGCCAACCAAACAGTAGCGTATGGAATGCCGGTGCGACGTGCGACTGCACGAGCGCTGACTTCCCCGTGCATAGACGAACCCGCTACAGTCTCCATTTCTTCCTGAACTGTATCAGCAGCATTACGCCTTGTGCTCGGTCGGCCACTATGGAGTCTATCGTCTAAACAACCCGTGGCTTCGAACTTCGAAATCATTCTCGCCACAGCTGCATTTGTCAACGGACCTTTACCTGTTCGAATCCCCTTCCTATGGCGATAGTATCGTAACGCTGAACTAGCACATTCCCCATTCTGATAATACAGTTTCACTAAAAGCGCCTTTTCAGGTAACGTCAACATGCTGCGACTGCTGGCGCATCTGATTCTCTCTCTCATTACAGCTTCTTTTATACACGATTGTCATGCGCAGTCACTGACGTTTTGCTGTTCCGCGCCGTCCGTCGGACAATTTGTGAACGTTGTTTTTTTTTTGTTCTAATAAAACCCCATGTCATTCCAAGCATGTGTGTCAATTTTTACCTCTCCATCTACATTATTCCGTGGTTTATTAAGTTTTCAAATTTATACTGACTTTTTGATCACCCGGTACCTGTGGTTAAATTAGGATGAAATACATTAAAATAGTGCATCTCTGGTACATGGCATGAACTTAATACCCACTTCAATCCCAGGCCTGCCAGAAAGCCTCTCGCAGATGTCAATGGTCCTGGCCTATGGACGTGCCACACACGGATTCTCATGAAGATAGAAAGACGGTCTTTCGAACAGTAAAACGTCCAGTGCTGTACAGACACGAATCAGACCCTTACGGAGCACATCCCAAAGTTGTGATGACAGCAGGTGCGACTATGTACCCATAACATAAGCCAGTGGACTACTCACACCATCTGACGGTCAAAATTTGGATTAATGTACTCGCCAAAAACTGCTCTAAGAAACCACAAACTATATCCACTGCAGTGAAACTTAAATTCTCTCATGTACCAGCAAGACACTAATTACTACCTGTTGTTGGCGGGTACATTAATCCAAATTTTGACCGTCAGATGGCGTGAGCAGTGCACTCGATACGGGTGCATGGCCGCTCCCTCTGGCATTCGACTTTGGGATGTGCTTCGTACGGGTCTGTGGGTGTCTATGCAGCACTGCACGTTTCATTTATCGAAAAACCGTCTTTCTATTTTCATGCAAATCCATGTCTGGCGCGCCCCAAACACGGGACGTTGTCCTCTCTTCGAGAGGCTTTCTGACAGGTCTGGGATTGAAGAGAATAACTTGAGCATACCATGCACCAGGGATGCACTATTTTAACATAATCTAACCTACTTTCACCGCAGTTATGCATCCTTTGTGGACTCACATTTTAATGTGCACCTGAAGATGGGATACGTTTCCTGAAACCGGTTTGTGTTTTCATTTCAGATATAATTAATTTTTACAACTGCAGTGGATTTTATCTTAGATATTACTTGATACTTCTGGCTGAAACATGCTAGTGTTGCCCTTTTTTACTACGCTGGCCCATCATTTCCTTTTCTTTCCGCTTAGATTGAGTACGCCTTCATTAGCCAAGCGTCCTACTGATCTATCCATCAGCATTAATCTGTATGGAACCACATTTCAAAAGCTTCTATTTCTTCTTGACCGTAGTGTTGTCCATTCACATTTCACTTCCATGACCTCTAGAGTGCGCTATTGAGACGTGACATTAGTATTGCTTGAAAACTGTCATTCGCTATTTTCAACGCAGTGATAGCTCAGAAAATGGCCTAGCAGTTTGTTTGCAGTTAGCATTTAAAAATCAATGTTGTAAAAAAAAGTTTTTTTGTTGAAGACCTTGTTTTTGAGAGACCAACATTAGAATGAACGAAGTGTTTCTATAGTTGGTTGAAACACACGCAGAACTGTACGAATTTTAAAGGCGAGTGCTTTCAAAAACAGTAATACAATTTATACAAAGAAAAGTTTTTTTTACAAGTTTGAAAAGTGACTCTCGCAACTAGTGATTACCTCGCGCCAGAGCAGCTACATCGAGCTGCTTGAACCAAAGATCCGTCTAACCTTAACAAGAACTTAACATTACCAACCAAATTGTCCTAGATGATAATTATCACATAAATCGGGCTAAAATGAGAGTAGCCCCAGATTTCAGCCTCACAGGACTACTGCAAACATTGCATCATGTGTATATCATGCGTACAGTCTTCGACCACCATGAACTGTTGGAGCATAGGTGATTCGACACTGATGTCTCTAACATCCAAAGCTCTCTCTAGTCCGTGCCACAGTGAATAGCTGATACATCTACATCTACATCGATACTTTTCAAACCACCGAAGGAGTGCATGACAGAGACTACCATTGTACTAGTTACTGGGGCTTTTTTCCGTTCCATTCACGTGTGAAATGTGGGGTAGAATGACTGTGTAATCGCCTTAGCGCACGCTGTAATTTTTCTACTCTTGTCTTCAGTGTACATTGGGGAGCGATATGTTGCAATATGAATCGAACAGTTATTACTTTTACTTTTGTATTTCATTATTTATTTATTATTTTATGAAAACTACTAACGTCGTCGTTGATGGCTGGAGACACAACATCGTTGTTGCAGTCTACGGAAACCAGTTCATAGATGTTGGCCACTGATGGGATAATGTATATGATTGGAGTTGGCCCCTTCAGTGTCAGTTAAGTCCTGAAGACGGTGTACTGAATCAACGATACCGGTAGCTACATGATAAATAACATTGAAAGAACAGTTGTGGTCTTCCATTTTATTACATATGAAATTATTACAGTTGACAAAGTTGTTTTGATAGCCTAGCTGTTCGCGTACTTGCAAGTACAACGATTTAATATTAAAGTCCCAGAAGTGTGTAGTGTGCCTCTGCGTCTTTCCCCCTTTGTCTTCCATATTGCTTTCTAGAGAGAAATGTTTGGTTCCGTTGAGTGCTATACTCAGTGTTCATTGTTTATTTGCCATGAATATGTGAGTTGCCCTCCGAAAAGAGTGGTACAGTGCTGCCATCACAACCAGTCACACACACTTCGTTTGATGGGCTATACGTAATGGATCACTGCGTGCTAAACAGCTCCTATTTACCAAGGTTTCCTTATTACTGATATCCATAGTCATGTTGCACGTGTATAACTTTGCAAAAGTGTTTGTCTTTCAGTATGCACGTGGTCACCTATAATCGACTTCAATCTTCGAAGCTATCAAGTAACCCCTTTATTCCTAATTTGTTCTTGCTACAGTTGATGTAGTTTTAATTTACATTGATAATGAACTAAAGAGTGTGAATCTTGTTGTGGCATAGTTCTTGATGTACACATGTCATAAATCGAAAGATCGACGGTTGTAAAACTTTGAAAAATTTGATTCTACCATTTTTTGACTATTTGACCTAAATTTTGATTTACACTCTACAAGAGAGTGTACTTGCCATGACAGTTTGTACTTTCAAGTATCTCCCCGGTCCCTTCATGGGTGGGAAAGGAAAGAATATTTGCTTGTACATTTCAGTTATCAGCCTAATCTCATGTTGATAGCTGGATTGGGGATAGTGGATACGAACTTCAATAACATTCGATTACACCCAGAAACTAACTCTTTAGTTTTCTATGAATGTTTTCGAAAGACGACGGACACATTTCTTTCAGTGTCTACCGTTTAATATGTTCAGCATTTCTGTGGTGTTCTCCCAAGAGTCAAATACATCTCTAACGATTTCACTGTGCTTTCTTCTTAAGATCGATGTCTGCTGCTGCAAGAACTACAAGCGTTTTGCAAGCATGTTATTTGATAGTTTACTGTTTCCCTGCATCCAGCGAATGAGTTCAAGCTTGTCATTCGATTTACTCGCCACAGAATCCATATGCTTGTTGTAATTCATATCCACACGAATTTTTATTTCTGTATGTTCGTATAACTTGAAAGATTACTGTATGATACTCTAATGGCTCACGCTAGCGGTAATTAGGAACAAAGCCATTGCCCATAGGCGGAAGACTGGTTCAGAGTCATTTGATACTTCACAAATGGCTTGATTTCTCTATTTTCATACTATTTTATGAATTGTGAGGCAAAAATGTTCACTGAATTTAATGACAAATAAAGGTTCCAGTGGTAGATAAAGCCATTAGTTATCTAAATAAGATTGCAATTAATTAATTGCAATTTTCCAGAAGTTTTTTAGTACAAGAAAAAACGACTGGAGTAGTAATAAGGGTTGTTTTATTCGTCGGCAGGTCGCTTTTTCAAGGATATTGGACATATCGTGATACTATAGTTTAAGAACAAAAAACATCATACGTACTTACATTTACATACTTATCGGTCTAGTTTGACAAGGATGTGAAAGGAGTCAATCGTAGCCTTACAGAAGCCATTCCTGAAATAATTTAAGGAAAATACGGTGAACCTAAGGTTGGATGGCCGGACGGGGACTCGAGTCTCCATTCTACCGAATACAAGGCCAGACTGTTTAAAGCAGCACAACCTCATTCGATTTATTCCTAATGTATTTGTCAACGCCAATCATCGCAAACAACCAATTGACACCAGGAAAGTGACGAAGATGTTTGTTTTCCATCTTGCGAACAAAGACTTCTCATTGCTTGCCTGAAAAACTGAGACGGCATCCCTTCGTAATGAGCGATATGACGTGCTCAAAAAGAGGATAAGCTGTTAATATTATCCATTGCGAACTGTAGTGTAACATTCTATTGTGAAAGTATGTCGTAATATGATATTTTCTTAATAAGCACCTACTCTGTGTTATCTAAGTAATTCTATTCTGTCTAGAATGCATTGCTTAAAAGGTCCTTTTTACTCTCTTTTTAAAGAAGTTTGTTTCAAAATCACTACCGACAAATTTTCTACATAGTTATGGCCCCTGAATGCTGCTATTGCATACTTCGGGGAAAATTATCACTGCAAAAGAGCATTAGATTAACGGCGCTATCCTCTTGAACTTTTCTTTTTATTTTAGCCGTTGATGTGTATGGCATTTCTAATGAAAGGATGAAACAAAGCTTAAGACAAGCGAGAGAGGTGGCACACTTATTAAGGGATCAGGCTCCTGTTCGGGTTAGGTGTGATTCAGCCCTGTTTCAGAACACGTCCTTCCTTTAACGGGGATGTGGTCTGAGATATGGTTACTTGTTAATTTGCATACACGCCTCTGCCCAGACGACGGTACCCACAGCCACTGACCGGGCGGTCTGGACTGCTGCGTTGTCCGTTATTCGAGGAGGTACTTTCTCTGCCCTCTTATCACTTTGGATAGAGGAATAGAGGAGTCTGGAACGAGTTCGCAGCTGAATACTCTGCCTCGCTACAGCTATCACAACGCGTCGAAAGAAGATAATTGCCGACGGCCAGACATAATCACGTCAGAGCGCGTTTCACAACATACGCAAGAGTCCAGTTGAAGTGACTGATAACGCTCTGGCTATTTATACGTCTCTCACGCAATGTTAGTGTCATTTGACTATTTGCCTTCTGCAGTTCTACAATTTTTGTCATTTCTGCATCTGCATGTGTATTTCATAAGCTACCACACGGAGTGCAACGAAGGGTACGTGGCGAGCGGTTCTATCACAACCTTCCTGCTCCATAGGCCGATACTACGCACACTGCAGATGTAGACGTACGAGGACTGTTAGTCGAGTAAGGTCCGATCGATCGCGAAATGGAAACCACAAAACCGGTAAAGCTTTGCATAAATGTGTTGGACTATGTCTCTAGCATGCTCGTCGATCGCATCACGTCACCCTTTCCAATTTTGAGCATAGAGTGAGCACGTAAAGATGCCTAGTAAATAATGTCTCCCGCCAAATATGAGTGTCTGTGAGAGATTTCGCTTCATTTCATGCAGTCTACACAAGATAACTGTCATTTACTTCCTTCTTCATGACGATTCCCGGAGAACACTGCAGAAACAATGAGAATTTCCTACAGCGTTTTGGTGTGAAGTGTCTCACCGCACACCATGCAGACGGATTTGGTTTCTCTGATATTCACCTCTGTTCATATGAATCGCTGGCTATGAAAACAAAACTTTGGCACATTTGGCTGCAGATTAACGTACAGAATTGGCAGAAATCCAGGCTGCTACCTTCTATAACGAGGGAACTGAAAAGTTGGTACAGGGCTAGGAGAAATGTCTCAGTCGAAGCGCCGACTATGTAGGGCTACATCCGTACCCAAAGACTGGAAAGTTGCACAGGTCACACCAATATTCAAGAAAGGAAGTAGGAGTAATCCACTAAATTACAGGCCCATATGCAGCAGGATTTTGGGACATATATTGTGTTCAAACATTGTGAATTACCTCGAAGAAAATTGTCTATTGACACACAGTCAACATCGTTCCTCTGAAACACAACTAGCTCTTTATTCACACGAAGGTTTGAGTGCTATTGACAAGGGATTTCAGATCAATTCCGTATTTCTGGATCTCCGGAAGATTTTTGACACTGTACCACACAAGCGGCTTGTAGTGAAATTGTGTGCTTATGGAATATTGTCTCAGTTATGTGACTGGATTCGTGATTTCCTGTGAGAGAGATCACAGTTCGTAGTAACTGACGGAAAATCATCGAGTAAATTAGAAGTGATTTCCGGAGTTCCTCTAGGTGGTGTTACAGGCCCTTTGCTGTTCCTTATCTATATAAACGATTTGGGAGACAATCTGAGCAGCCGTATTAGGTTGTTTGCAGATGACGCTGTCTTTATCGACTAACAAAGTCATCGGAAGATCAAAACAAATTCCAAAGCGATTTAGAAAAGATATCTGAGTGGTGCGAAAATTGGCAGTTGACCCTAAATAACGAAAAGTGTGAGGTCATCCACAAGAGTGCTAAAAGGGATTCGTTAAACCTCGCCTAAAACATAAATCAGTCTAATCTAAAAGCCGTAAATTCAAGTAAATACCTAGTTATTATAATTACGAACAACTTAAATTGGAAGGAACACTAGGAAATGTTGTGGGGAAGGCTAACCAAGGACTGTGTTTTATTGGCAGGACACTTAGAAAATGTAACAGATATTCTAAGGAGACTGCATACACTACGCTTGTCCGTCCTCTTTTAGAATACTGCTGCACGGTGTGGGATCCTTACCAGATAGGACTGACAGAGTACATCGAAAAAGTTCAAAGAAGGACAGCGCGTTTTGTATTATCGCGAAATATGGCACAGAGTGTCCCAGAAATGATACAGGATTTTGTCTGGACATCATTAAAAGACAGGCGTTTTTCGTTGCGACGGATTCTTCTCACGAAATTCCTATCACCAACTTTCTCCTCTGAATGTGAAATACTTTGTTGACACCGAACTACACAGCGACAAACGATCACCATGATAAAACAAGGGAAATCAGACCTCGTACGGGAAGATATAGGTGTTCGTTCTTTCCGCGTGGTATACGAGATTGAAATAATAGAGAATGTGAAGGTAGTTCGATGAACCCTCTGTCAGGCACTTAAATGTGATTTGCAGAGTATTCATGTTGATGTAGATGTAAGGATGTGGCTGGAAGGTGTAGCTAACTGTTGCAAACAAAACATTTTTGATTTTTACTGTGGTTTCCGTTACGTGACCGATCGGACTTTACCTTCCAAATATTCTTCGCAGAACTGCTGCTTGGGCGTTAAGCGTACCTTAGTGCTATGTAGGCAACCCACAACGAATCACACAGGTCATCTTGGAATTTCTTTTGTTATTTCTGACAGGATTAAGTGCCAAGTCTCACATAGCTGGATAATGGCCAAGACAACGGCGCCCAGATGACGACGTGTTTCTTGACCTCCAAGAAGGCAGTTTATACAGTCTGGGTCTGTCTTTCGAGGAACAAAAGATGAACTTACCGACTATCAGGCCAGATTTACGACTGGACTGAGGACTTACCAGCAGGCAGAACTCAACACTTTCTTCTTAACGAAACGAAATCAATAAATGCGAAAGTAATTTCTGGAGTGCCGCGAACGAGTTGCTGTCTGCAGTAGATACGAGGTGCACCCAGAAAGTACGTTCCGATTGAGACCATGGGTGGCATGAGTAGCCTGATAGAAATGCGCATGCGCAAGAGTAGAGTGGAGAGAGGCAGGAACAATGCAGCTCAGTTTCTGTCTTGTGACGGCAGTGGTTACCGCACAGTGCTAAGATAAATGGCTGCTCTGATATTTTCTCTCGTCAACTGCTAGGTTCGTGTAGTTGTCCAATTTTTGCATGCTCAGAAGCGATCTCCAACAGGGATTCGTGGCCAATTGTGCCACATTATCAGCGACAAAATCAAAAACTGACGGACTTATTGCCTCACGTGACACAATTATGATTAACAAATTTTTACAATAATGTTTACTGGCGCAATGTTTAACCATCCATTTTTTTCAAATAGTCAGACTTCATTATAAAAAAACATAACGCTTAATCAGGGCCGTTTCTACCATTAGGCAAAGGGAGGAAAGAATTAATCTCAAATCAAATGGCGAAAAAATTGTGCAAATAAAGAGAAAAAATGGAAAAGAGGAAAAATTAACGTAATTAGAATAATGAACTGTTTTCAAAAACATACAGAGTATTTATTTAACATGAATTTACTTTCTTTGGCAAAAGTAAACACATTGCCCCTGCCTACCTCAAAACTACAAACCGCTAGCGAATATGAAACGGCACTCTCTTAGACCACTGCTGCAGCGGGGCGGCAAGTAAAAGTTGTACAGCTCTGAACAGAAAATGTAAATAAGGCGTCTTTTACTTATTTAATCGCAAGACATCGTATGCTGAAAAAGACGAGTTTCTTCCTCATTCTAAAAATATTACAATTGAAATAGAAACGAAATAACACCACCATTATCTAGTTTGACGCTTCGGCGAGTCCCACCAGTACAGCATAACTTCTAAATTCAAGAAAAAATCATTCACACCTGAAAATTGTTCCACACTTTTATTAGTCCAATTTAGTTGCACCGGTTTAGTCAATTGAGTTCTAGTTTAAAATGCTCAGTGCATTTCTGCTATTTCAGTTACTTTGGAAAATTTCAAAAATTGAAGACCAAAAATAAGTAACTGAGGACATTTCTCTTTCTCAGCCAGCCTTACAGGAACTGAGAACAAAGCATGAAAATTGAAGGCCTGTCGCCGTAAAATGAGGACGTGTGGTCACCTTATTTTAATGATTAGAAGTATAATGTGGGATTTGCATTGTTATGCCGTTGGATGTTGATGGTGATGGAGGAGGGGAGATATCAGGGAGACTTACGGCTGTAAGAAACCGAGGGAGCGGCATTTTTCAGTTCTAGCCTAGGGCGGCAAATTTAAATGTAAATCACGCCAGATGTAGGAGAAATACAATAAAGCAACACAAAAAATACGAAAGCCGAGATCGATAAAGAAAATCATTAAATACGCAAAACTGATTAATATATCTGAGCAATATACCCAACAGACAGATGAAAAGAAAAGCAAACGTGTGGCCACAGCACTGACATTCCTACAGCGGTACGCAGTGAAAGATGGTGACTCTCTCGACCGTGTTGTGGATGGGAATGAAAGACAGGTGTCGCATTCTATAACAGAAACAAAACAAAACATATGACATGCCACCAGCTTTACCTCAAGAAATACTGTAGCATTTCGGACTTTTGGGACTGCAAAAGATTTGGCAGTATCGCACGATCATTTCGCTGACAGTATGTGCATAAAATTTTAATCCTAACTCTATGATGTGAGAAAGAAAATTATTTTAATTTAAAAGTATTAAATGTAGCAGAAAACAAAGTAAAACTTTTCTTCTGAAAGTCATTCTTGCGGGTTAATCAAGGCTATTAATGGATCTGGTATTACAATAATTTCAATGACCTTTTCATAATAGAAGATAATTAGTTATTAAAAACAGCCAATCTCACAAAACTATAGTAAATTTTATTTTGTGATTCAACCAATATTCAGGACGAAGACCGTAGTGGTCAAGTGATGGGAAGTACGTGCCAAGCAGTTTCACAGAAACAGCACTTCACAATTCCATTGACTCTCGTCAGTTCCCCCCAGATGTCTCGCTCACTGTTGCACCAAATTGGCTCCCGGTGGCTTGGTTTTCATCAAGTGTGTGCAGGACGGATGGCAAGGTAACGTTAGTAGCTTCACGAGGTGGTTCGCATGCAATCCTGTTGTCTACGGGAGGGTCGCATCTGTGCGGCTAGTCCCGGCGGAGGTTCGAGTCCTCACTCGGGCATGGGTGCGTGTGTTTGTGCTTAGGATAATTTAGGTTAGGTAGTGTGTAAGCTTAGGGGCTGATGACCTTAGCAATTAAGTCCCATAAGATTTCACACACACATTTGATTTGGAGGTCGCAACGCCGCAAGACGGTAGCGAAATTCACGAAGACCTACACAGGACTCACAACAGCTGCAGGGACTGACAGCTGATTCTGAGCGTAAAAAGTGTATTTCCCCCACGCAGGCGAAGAGGCCCATTACTGTTCGATTTCACTTGAAATGTTCAAATGTGTGTGGAATCTTATGGGACTTAGCTGCTGAGGTCATGACTCCCTAAGGTTACACACTGCGTAAACTAAATTATCCTAAGGACAAACACACACACCCATGCCCGGGGGAGGACTCGAACCTCCGCCGGGATCAGCCGCACAGTCCATGACTGCAGCGCCTTAGACCACTCGGCCCTGAATTTCACTATTGATGATAAAACACTGACAACAATAACAACCGTGAAATTCGCAAGAGTAACAAACCGGGACGACCAAATTGCAGGAAAAGCACATAATAGTCTGAGAGGCACTGAAAAAACCTCGAGGAAACGTATATCATCCATGAAAGAAGTAGTAATAAATTAACATATATAGCAAGGTCAGCGATATTTTCGAGGTTCTCCCTAATTCATATCGTTGTACTGAATATATCTGTGATTGATTTTCAATACAGGAATACAGCCTACTGCCTGTCACTCTCTTATCTCACGTCTTGCAGATTATAAGCGCGCAATTTCTTGCTCTCTGTAATTTTGTCATTAATTAAAGAATTAATCAACAGGATCTATGTTTTTATTTATTAGAAAATGCACCACTCTCCTTTACTAAAATATGTAAAGCCTCTTTTCATGTTTCGGTTTTTATAATGTTGCGAAGCGATTGGTTTTTTGACGTGTCGATTGCGTGCCATCGCATGCACATTGACATTTTTTTATAAATCTAAATTACTTGTCACATAGTCCGATTACTATTTTTGTTGTGTAACGCACATTATTCTGTTCCATTATACATGGTACAGTGACATTATCGTGACCACCGCCTTTGTCCAACGTCAATGTGCAATGAAGAATCACAGACGGCGGGTTACAGAACTTGCAATTGGGTATACAGTATAAAGCGTGTCGGGGGGCGCGAAACAGTGCGGTTGTTGTCGTAATGCGGGGACGGAGCGACTTATCTGATGTCCAAAAGGACATAATAATTGGCTTTCGACCCAGGGGTGGAAGCAGTTCTCAATCGGCTAAGTTCGTAAATTCTTCTCATGCCGCCGTGATTAAAGTGCACCATATACACCATGCATGGCAAAACGGCGCTGTCCAAAACTGACCTGCAGGCCATACATGACAAGGCTGACCGACGGCTACAGAGGTGTTTATAGGCAAATAGACATGAAACTGTCGAGCAACTGGCCACCTAGATGAACCAAGAGGCTACCAACAGAGTCTCCTCAACAACCGTTCAGCTGACATTGTTGAGACTCTGCAGCAGACGCCTGGTTCATACACCCATGCCGACTGCCGTTCACTGGCGACGAAGGGTGGGATTAGCACACCAATATCGAAACTGGACCTCCACCGATTGGCGACAGGTGGCCTTTTTCGATGAATCGCGTTTTGTGCTCCAACGGACAGAAGGCCATGTGTACAGCATAAAATGTCTGAAAGTAAACACTTGGCAGAAACGGTCAGAAGGGTCCAGGCTGGAGTGCATTTCCTGGATGATCACGTCACTTCTGGAAGCACACTGGATCAACATAACTAGGTATCTATCCTTCGTGACCATGTCCACCACTACATGCAGTTTCTTTTTCCTCATTGTGATGGCATCTACCAGCAGGACAACGCAACGTGTCACACAGCTCTCAGTGTACGCCTATGGTTTGAAGAGCTCCAGTATGAGTTAACCATGCTCTCCGATCATCATACTCTCCGGATTTAAGTCCAGTCGAGAATCTACAGGCTCGAGCTGAATCTCAATGACCGTCTTCCTGCACGTCTCAAAGGAGTCCGCATTGCAAAATGTGGTTATTCAGCCTTTTGACTCGTGGTCACATTAATGTGACTGAACACTGTACAACATATTATCATCGTCCGCGATCACCAAGCTTTCCTGCTCCCCAATAACGACTCTGGACCTGATTACAAAGGAAAATATTATACCTGCAGATAACAGAGCCATTTTGGTCAAGTAGGAGGTCTAAATTCAATGGAAGTTGATATTTTTATGTTATATATGTCTTTGTTACATTACTGCTGTGGTCACTGTGATATATCCCACTTGCGAACAATTAGCCTCCTGAAGAATTAAGTAAAATCATTTGATTTCATCCATTCTTTTTTTAAGAGGACTACACTACAAAACTTTTTCGATTTGATCACTTTCTGAGTACTGCTCACCATCTGATAATAGCTACCAAATAGACGTAACAAGTAATACCTTATGTACCAAAAATTAATTTTATGACCAACTTTTGCAAGTGTTTACCACAATTACGATTTTATTACTTGACGTTTGAGACCACAATGATAAACCAAAACATTGTGCCTACTGCCCACTGCTACGTTAGGTCCTGGCTTTGCGGACACGTGACGCAATAACAAAAGTATGAACGTGTAGCAGATACGGATGGGGATCATATTAGTGAACATATGGGCTGCCGATGGGGAAATTTATTGAGATAAGCGACTTCGACAAAAGGGTAGACTATTGTTACGCAGAGCCTGTGAACGAGTATCTCGGAAACGGCGAAACTGGTGAATGTTCACGTGCTATTGTCATGAGCAGCTACGGAAAGAGGTAGAATGATGATGAAACTACCACTAGGCGCTAAATGGTTGGACTTCCGTGACGCTATCACAGAACGTAGGGTTCGATAAATGGCAACGTGTCGGCTCTTCGGGTGAATCACATTTTTGCTACACTAGGTCGATGGTCGCCTCCAGATATGCCGTCATCGACGTGAAGTCGGCTCGGAACGCGCAGCGCGGCATGGATTCAGACTAGTGGGCCAGTTTTATGCTGTGGGATATAGTCTCCTGCACTTGCATGGAACCTGTGGCACTAATAGAGGACCCGCTGACAGCTGTGAATCATCTGCATCCCTTCATGCTTGATGTCATCTTTCAGCAGTATAATTATCCGTGTCCCGGAAGAAGAACCATGTTACAACGGTTTGAGGAGCTTTATAGCGAATTCACGTTGATGTCTCGGCGATCACATCCTATGGAATCCATATGGGTCGCTATCGGGCACCATCTCCGCGTACGCAAATCAGCTGCTCTTCATTTACGCACATTACATGAGCTGTGCGTAATCCAAAGCCACATACCTTCACAAACCTACCAACAAACTGTCGGATCCCTGATATGCAGAATCATTGATGTATTTGGTTCCAAAGACGGACAAACAAGCTATTAAGCAGGTAGTTTCGGATTATCAGTCTACACTGGTGCATCAGTTCCATCTAGCTGAGCTCCTGTATCTTCATGGCTAGATGACAGTGAACGTCTTACAGTGGCACAATGTTTGATCTATGTAGATGATCAGTAGATGGCAATAAGATTGTACCAAAGTTCTCATAATACGAGATCGCTCTCCTTATTACAAAGTCAAGTAACTGCATCTGTTTTTGTTTAGTATCGTCTTCCTGATCTACACGCAGCTTCCATTACCTGTATGTCCTCTTGAATTTCACAATAGTTTCAGATAATGCGATGTCTCTGTACACGACAACGTTGTAAAAGGAAGAATATCTAACCTCGATAACGAGTCATTAGAGACGCAACACGAATTGGAATAGTACGAAGAATGCCAAGGGAATCAGCAGTATCATTTTCAAATTAACCGTCCTGATATGAGCTTGAAATGGTTTACGTAAAACACAGAAAACTTAAATACAAAAAGTCTGTTAAAGAGACATGCTATACTACATGCAGCTGCAACTGAAATATCGTTTTCTCTTAAAGCTAACTCCTCCTCTTCATCGATATTTCTAGCGGTCTTCCCCTTCACTGTATTTCATACCACGTCCTTATTTTGTTTCTGAGGTAGCTCTTTTGTTCTCAAAATGCATTACAGTCTGTATACCAGTTCCGATTTCTTCCGTATTCTGCAGTATTTCTTATAATGAGCTGCAGTATCATCATCGAGGTGTCCCTGACTGACCAATATGATTAGGAACAACTCTGCCAGTGTCCTATCGCTATGTGCCTTTCTTCTGTACAGTAAATGCTGAAATGTTGAACCATTTTTTGCAGTTAAACATACAAAAGCGTAACAAAATTTTAAATTATGGGAAAATGCAAAACAAAAATAATAACTCACAGTGGTAACCAGGCCACATCGTTCAAATAGTTGGTGTTTCTAATTTATATATATATATATATATATATATATATATATATATATATGTATCATAAGAGCTTACATTAGATTCGATTAATAATTATTTAATAGATCATGAATACAGCACTATTTAATAATGTAGAATGTGTCAGTTTAAAAGAAAAGTTTCTTTACATCTCATAATTCACTTCTTTTTTGTATGTATATGTGTGTTGTGTGTGTGTGTGTGTGTGTGTGTGTGTGTGCGTATGTGTGTGTGTGTGTGTGTGTGTGTGTGTGTGTATGGTTACTAACTTATATCTAAAAATTCATCTCTTAATTTGTTTTTACATGCTGATTGACTATTAGTCAGCCTTTTGATGCTGTTTGGTAAGTGACCACTAATGTGGTAGCATAATTCCCAGAGTTATATTTGACCCAGAATAGTGGAGATCAGCCTTTCTCAAAGTATTGTAGCTATGCAAATTGCTATTGCTTTTATATTGGGATAGGTTATTAATAATAAATTTTATAAGTGAATATGTATTTTGTGAAGCTACTGTGAATACCCTTAGTTCTTTAAATAAATGTCTGCAAGGTGATCTTGGGTGGGCTCATTAATTCTTCTGATTACACACTTTTGTGCAATGAATAGTTTCATATCAGCGCACACTCCGCTGCAGAGTGAAAATCTCATTCTGGAAACATCCCCCAGGCTGTGGCTAAGCCATGTCTCCGCAATATCCTTTCTTTCAGGAGTGCTAGTTCTGCATGGTTCGCAGGAGAGCTTCTGTAAAGTTTGGAAGGTAGGAGACGAGGTACTGGCAGAAGTAAAGCTGTGAGTACCGGGCGTGAGTCGTGCTTCGGTGGCTCAGTTGGTAGAGCACTTGCCCGCGAAAGCAAAGGTCCCGAGTTTGAGTCTCGGTCGGGCACACAGTTTTAATCTGCCAGAAGTTTCAATTTTTTCCTTATTTATTTATTTTTCCATATAAATCTCTTTTTCAGTACATATATCATACATAGGATACTGGCCAGAAAACTTTTTATCTATTGGTTTTTCAAACATCAAACATACATTATTTAAATTTTTATAACAAATTGGATCTGTAAAGTTAATAATTGCAATGTGTTAAATACTGTATATTTTGAACTTATTTCTACAATTAAAGATACAAATTACATTTTTCTTGCATGAGATACTGTAAGATTGAACAGTAGCAGTTTTTCAGAAGGTAGGCTGTCATAGATGTTTTTAAAGCTCTATAGTTCAGGAAGAGATTTTTTATGTCTTCATAATCTGTTGTATAGTTTTGTTCCTACGTGCTATACATCTTTTTGTCATAGTGTACTATTACAGTGATTAACAAGTACGTCATTGTCTGACCTGGTATTGTAATCATGGACACTTTTGTTTTGAGAAAAAGTTTTTTTCCCGGTATACTTTTTTTGACTTGCATGACTACTTCCAGTATATAAATACAGGGAAGGGATAGATCTTTAAGAAAAGGTTTCCATGGTTTTCTGCTGCTCACTTGTTTCGTTATTCTTATAATTGCCTTTTCTTTCCTGAAAACTGTTATGGCCTGGTGTACATTTACCCAGAAATTTAATGTACACCAGCAAAGTATACAGCCCTAATCGTTTCTACACTAGTATTGTTGCAAAGAATTCTTACCAAATAACTCATTTTTGCTAGTTTTGAATTTAGGGATGTGATATGAGCTCTCCATGATATGAATCACAAGAAATTTAGTTTCATTGACACCATTAATGATTTAGCTATATATACATATTATGTGTTGTGCCGCATTTTTATTTTGATCCTTGTGGAAATTCTGGAGTGCCGTTTTTTGGGAATTAGCTATTAGCCTGTTTCTGGTAAACCATTCAGACACTTGCTTTGTAATATCTTTGTCAGACACACTGAGATTTTCTTCTTTATTTCCTTCAATCAATAGACTGGTGTCATATGCAAATAGTACAGGTTCACAATCCCTAATGTGTGATGAGAAATCATTATTGTATACCAAAAAAGAAAGGGACCTATAATAGAGCCCTATGGAACACCATGGCTTAGTCCACATGGTTCTGAAAGGTATATCTGGAATTCATTTCCTTCCTTCCACTTAATTTCAGTTACCTGAAAATGATATTCCATAGATGATTTAATCTACTGATTTGGCACACCCCTTACACCATACTGTTCAAGCTTCCTCAGGAGCACAGAATGATCAATCACTTAAAAAGCTTTTCTTAGATCCAAGAATAAACCTAAGATATTTCTGTGGTTCTCCACTGCATTTAAGACATAGTTTATCAGGTTGAAAGTGGCTGTTTCGGTTGAGCTCTGTGGTCTGAAGCCATGTTGACATCCAGAAGTACTATTATTCTTGTTGAAGAATGTAGTTAGTTGTGAAAGGAACACTTTTTCAATAATTTTCGAAAATTCTGACAGCAGATGTGCAGGCCTATAGTTACTCATACATTGATCACCTAGTTTGTGTAGGAGTACTACTTTTGCCATTTTTAGTTGCTGTGGGAAGACAACACATGATAAGGAAAAATTTCATATGTCTAATAAAGGAGAAAGTATTTGTCTTACTGCTGGCTTTCTTAATGTAATCTGGTATATCGTCAATACCAGTTGAAAAATTACTCTTCAGTGAATTAATGGTATTAGGGTTTCTGTTGGGGCTATTGGACTGAGGAACATGGATATATTATTTATTTCAATAGATGAAACTTCTTTCCATGTCGTATAAGGTGGATTACTAAAATTTTTACTTCATTAATTTTCCAGCAACAGTTGCATAATGAGAATTGAAGCTGTTTGCAACTGCCCTAGGGTCAGTGACATTCTTGCCATCATGCGACATCACAATATTTTTGTGAGTTGTCTTCTTCACCGTAAGTCCCTGCACAGCTTTCCACATGCACTGAGTTTTATTGGATGACTTCATAATATATTTGTCATTTTCCTTAAATGTTGCCTCTTTTATGACAAGTTTCAAAACTAGATTGTGTTTTTTTAAATAACTAAGAAATTCTGGATTGATGTCAGTTTTTGACTGCAGCAAAAGTTCCCACTTCTTTTACAAGATATTCTAATGCCTAATATAATCCAGTTTTTTTCAATTTATCTGTTCTTCTGGATATCACTTACCTTTGTGGAAAAGCTACGTCAAAGTTATGCTTGAAAATGTTCAAAAAATTTTCTATCTTTTCACTGATAATAGAAGTATCAAATACTTCTCTCCAAGATTGCTGGCTGGTCAGATACCGGAAATATTCAGTATTTTGCTGAGTACAAATCCTTTTACGGATAATATTTTGTACACCAGTCGAAATGTGATTTACAGGTATGGTTAGTAATTGCGAAAGGTGGTCGCTATAGCTGGTATCAAAGTTTTCTGATACACATTTGTCCATGTTTACACATACCTGACCAAGGAGAGTGAAACTAGTTTTTGTTACATGTGTTGGAGAGCTAACAGACAGACAAAGAGTGTACATGTTTATAATATTTAAGAACTTCTCCCTATAAAGGCTATGGCTCAGAAAGTCAATATTAAAATCTCATCAATGATCAATTACCCCAAAATATGATGGCACATGAACACAGTGAATTAAAATAGGCATAGTAAGCTAATTCACTTGTGTATTTACTAACATCATTGTAGTAATCACAATATCATAAGTAGCTGAACTTACACTTTCAGTCGATTATCAATGCATTTCTTCCAATTCAGTTTCTCAGCAGTGCACACACCCAGAAATTTTGAATATTCTGCCTTAATGACAGACATCTATCCAAAGTCTTTATTTGTCAATTGTGTTATTCCATTTCCTGTACAGAACAGTATATATGTGTTTTCTCAAAATTTGGTGGGAGTCCATATGCAAAGAACAACTTAATAATATTCTGAAAGATATTATGTACAATTTCCTCATCTGATTGTCTTGGAAACAAGAAGGAATTCACTAATAAAACACAAAGATCTGTAGATTACAAAATGGTCAAAGTATTTTGTACAAGGAAAATGTGGTTATACGTAATTGTTAGGAAAACAGAAAAGTGGGACTGATTCAGTTTTAAAAATAATGCTGTCCTCTGTTAAGGAAGATGATTAAACAATCAAATAACCTCTATATAATGGCTGAAATAAGTAAGAGGCAATTTCATGCACATTCAGGAAAATCACAACTACTCCGTGTCCTGCCAAAGAAATTAAGAATGTACTCACACCCCCAAGAGCAAAATCTTTCAATGAGTTGATAATAACACAAGTAAATTGCTGAAACTGTATTCTTTGCATATATGTAATGTATTCTCTTAGGTCTGTAACACACCAAAATCATAGGAGATATTTCTAGACAGATGGAAATATTCAGTTCTCAGATCCCTTTACAAGAAACTTAGAAGAGGCATTAAAAATTACTGGTCAGTCTCATTACTTACCTCATTCTCGAAGGTACTGGAAAATATGTTCTCAAGACCCATAACACACATTTCTCAGAATGATGTACCATATTCAATCAGTCTGAATCTGGGTTTGTGGGTTTCATAAGAGTTCACCACAGAACACCCATCAGTATTTGTGCTGCTGACTATGATTAAATGTATCTAACTTTTGGTTAACTTATAAATTTTGAAGAACATAAATCGAAAGAATGTGGGAAAGTGTACAATTAATCGCCGTTATAAGACATATAAAGCTTGTCCTACTAATGATAAGTTACAAACATACGTCATCATGAAGATTAATTTTGACTAGTTAGAAAAATGTGTTACTAAATATGAAAGTGGAATTTAGTGAAAACCTAATTATTAAGTGAAATAAGATGGCAACAGTTTTGAAATGGACAGTTTTTTTGATCGAGAGAAAATGATCATTACACAATCAGGAGCTCAAGCAAATTCTCACAGAATTCAGATGATCTGTTACTATTTATAGTCAACACTTTGGAATTATTTAAAATCAAAATTGACTGACTTGCTAATTCCTGTGACATGGCAATGATTAAGAAGTGTGACCTGACAATAACGTTCACTGTTAATTTATTTAACTAACCACTTTCGAATGAAAAATTTTATTTTACTTCCTGGTACATGTAATACTTTCAAAAGTCCTTTTCTTTGTCACGTGTGATATTTGGTTAATAGCAGGGCTTCACAACGTGTGGTGTGCGGACCCCTTAGGGGTCCGCGGCCAGCTTTCACCAAATCGTGTAAAATAATGAGTAGAATTATTGAATAAAAATGTTAAAATCAAATTCATCACTTTTTTTTCGTGTCTACTTTTGCTTCAGGTCGTATTTCCAAGCAGCCTTTGCGGTTCCTAAGTGAGAAGACACACACAGTTTGGTGCCGGAGAATGGGGCTTTCTGATCGACTGTTTCGCAACAATACGGGGTCATTTGTGCGCCGGCTCACGGCGCTAGATGCTCTGAAACCTTTTACGCATGCACGGAGCGAACTTTGTTGAGCAATCACAGCGCTCGTTTTCACGTATGCAGCCCCAGGCATGATTAAATGTTAAACTTGCTTTGTCAGTGCACTACCTATTTCATAAGTCGTTTTTGGGCCAGTTTATTACTTCTAACATGGATAGGTGGCTGAAGTCAGGATCGTTGAAGAAGGGTGCAGTTTCTCCATCGCCTTCACAACAAAGGAAGTTTCCAGTTGAAATGAATGAGGAGGGAGGACGACCAAAGGAAGAACAATCACAAGAAGCTCCACAGCCGGATTTATTATGTGAAAACGCTGCAAGTACTCCATTGGTTGCAATATCCTGTGGAAGTGGAATAACCAAAAAGTGTAAGTACAACGAAAGTTATTTAGAAACGGGCTTTATGGAGACAATGGAGGGTAAAGCTCAGTGTGTAATTTGTGCGTGAGTCCTCCCGACAAGTTCAATGGTTCCAGTTAAATTGCGCCGGCATTTTGAAGGTACTCACCCGGGTTCCCAGGCTAAAGACATCGATTTTTTCAAAAAGAAGAGTGCTGAACAAGCTGCTTCTCAGCATTGCATGAAAACTCATGCAAATACAATTAATGAAAATTCATTAAAGAACTTCTTTCTTGGTTAGTTATCGAGTGGCAAAAACGGGCAAAGCTCATGCCATTGAAGAAAATCTCATAAAGCCGTGTGTTAATGATATTGTTTCTTGCATGCTAAACGAAAAGGAGGTAAAGCTTGTATCTTCGGTGCCATTATCACGCAATACTGTCAAGAGACGCATTGTTGACATATCAAATGATGTGGAAGACACTCTTGTTTTTCGCATCCTACACAATTCATTGTCTCTGCAGATAAATGAATCCACTGATGTTACAGGATGAGCGACTTTTTCGGCTTTTGTCCGTTATGAATATTCTGGATGTTTCGAGGAGGACCTCTTACTGTGCAGACCACTACCTGCCAACACAACAGGTGCTGAACTATTCCGTCTGTTGGATGATTTTTTAAGGACTAACGAAGTTTCGTGGTCTAATTGCCTAGATGTGTGCACAGATGGTGCCAAAGCTATGACGGGTCCTACAGTCGGAGCAATAACGAAAATAAAAGAAAACGCCAAGAATTGCAGCAGTAGTCATTGTGCTCTCCGCAGATACGCTTTAGCTAGGAATCAAATGCCTGTTTCGTTCAAGAAAGTTTTAGACGAATCCATTCAAATCATAAACTACATAAAATCAAGGCCGTTGAAGTCAAGACTGGCTCTCACATAGGAATGCACTCTCTCGGTTGTATGAATTAAGATTGGAAGTCTTAGCTTTCCTTTTGGAGTATAATAACAAATTAGGAGACGTTATTAATGACGAAAATTGGCAGTGTATACTTGCCTATTTGTCAGGTATTTTCTCTAAAATGAATGAAATGAGTTTTTCACTCCCAGGGCAAAGTGGAACAAAGTTCACTGCTATCGACAAAGTTCGAGCATTCAAGAGGAAAATCAATTTTTGGGCAGAGAGTGTCGAGGCTTGGGGAGGTCGAGTGTTTCCCTCTTCTCAAGGAGTTTTTGAAAAACGAAACATTAGCGTTTGGGTAGAATTTGTTTCATCAAATCCTAGATCATCTCAGAAGCTTGATGTCATTGTTGGAGCATTATTTCCCAACAGCTGAAGATAGAAGCTGAAGAAATACGAATGGGTGGTCAATCCATTCACTGTATCCAAAAAGCCGAACATTCTATCATCAAATGAATATGAGTTGTTGATAGAAATTGCCACAGACTCTATCTTAAAATCACGTTTTGACATTGTCGGTTACTCACACTTTTGGATCTATTTGGATAACAAGAAATACTACCCCCTTACTGAAAAGGCAAAACGTATACTTCTTCCGTTTGCCACAACATATATGTGTGAATCTGGATTCTCGATCTATGCTGCCCACAAAACTAAGTACCGAAGCTGTATAGATGCAGAACCAGACATCTGTCTCCAGTTGTCAAGAATTGAACCCAACTTTTCAAAATTGCATCAGCAGAAGCACTCTCAACCATCACATTAGGATTCCATTATTATTCCTACAGACTCATCTACAGTTAAGAAGAAAGCAGTTTCTTTGTAGATGCTCAGTGAACGTACCTGAATTATAACTCTGTAAACATTTTGTTTCTGTCTTCAATCATTTACGAAATAATTATTAATTGAATTCTGTTGGAATTGACATTTTTGTTACGAAAATTAAAATGATCTCTAAAGCTAATTTCTTTTCTTTATAATATATTCCATCCTCTCAGTTAAAAACATGGCCTGTCTATACGTCAGTTATAGTTACTTGCTATTACTCTGACACTATATTGTGGCAACTGGCTGCGAGCGTAAAAAAAATGAGGACTTTTCACGTGCTACCTTGTAAAAGGTAAACCTCCTCTGCCAGACTTGTTTCCTTTGAGGCAAAACGTCTTACGTTCTATGAAATGCTTTGTCTTCTTATATAGAAATAAGAGAGTCTGTTTCTTTGTTTTCCTAATTTGTTTACAGTCGAGGCTGACCGACACGATATAATGTCCAAGTAGTGGCTAAACTGTTACCACGATACCTGCCAGTTGCCAGCTACCAACTGACAGTACACTGTTGCAATGCCGCCTGCTAGCTGCCGACTATGGACTGACAGCTGCCGTTCAGTAGATACGCAAAGACATAAAAATAACTAGACTTTCCGAGCTGTTTACATGGGCACGGAAATGGATTTTGGAACTGGAAAACGGCTTTATAAAAGCAGATTTCCAGTATCGATTTTGAAGTGTTTACCTGACCAACCTAAAACGGAACTGGGACATCGGCTTACTAAATCAGGTTTTGGAAACGCATGTAAACTGCGTGAATGTATTCCCACACATTGCACGACAGATGTCATAATAGTCCTTTAAAGGCAATTCCTTGGCCTCTTTTCTTTTGTGATGTGTTTGTATCCCAAATCATGGGTCTGCCTCTTTTCTTCACAGCTGCGCGGAATGGCCGCGTAGTGTAAGGCATCATGTCTTCGCGGATTGCGCTTCCGCTGGAGGTTCGAGTCCTCCCTCAGCTGTGTGTGTGTGTGTGTGTGTGTGTGTGTGTGTGTTGTCCTTAGCAGAAGTTAAGCTTAGGTTAATAGTCTGTAAGACTAGAGACTGATGACCTCAGCAGTTAAGTCCCGTAGACTTTACATACATTTGAACATTTTTCTTCGGATTTCAAGAAAAACCACACACACACACACACACACACGAGACTGTTACGAAATATGCATGCTCCTTTCACAACAGTAGCCAAACAGTGGAAGTGAACAGACCACAAGCGGCAGCTTGTCAACAGCGAACAGTTTGGACATGACGTTGATTGCTCTTGGAGGAAGGCAGCTCCAACGTGTGAAATGACAATTACCAGGTAATTTTAATCAGGCTATAGTGTGTTGAAGAAAGGGAGTAAATCCACTAGTAAGTGTCTGGATACAGTGAGAATTCAAACTGGATCGTTAATTTCAAGTTGTTTTCAATCATCTCTGAACCAAATACTATAAGACTATTGATACTTCGGGGGGGGGGGGGGGGGGGGGGAGTCATTGGGAACATGGCACTTACATTAACAAGCTTTCAGTTACCATGATTTCGCTATAAAATTTAGTTACTGTGCTCTTTAGTGACTAGGAGTCCGCCATGGATTTTCGACTGAAGAAGGAGTCTGCCAGCTGAAAATGTTGGGAAGCCCTGGCTAATAGGATGACAGGAAATGGATCCTACTTATGGTAATAGTGACTTGGATAAATAATTAACATAGGATCAGGATTAAAGTTTTACATGTGCAGTATATTGTCTGATAAATGATTCTATGTCACTGGCAAGTCTCTTACACTTCTAATCATCTAAAATTGTAGAGCCTTATTGTTAATAGAGGTGGAGCTGCTGGTGAGATGTGGTAGTCCAGTGGCCATAACTATTTTAGCGAAGCCTCTTCTTCCAGATATAAATTACTTTTATGTGCTTTGGCCACACTCTACTCTTCCCTTAATAAATGTCTTAAAGTCCCTTCTTTAATATACATTATACTATAGCCCACAAGCAATATGTGAACCACATTCACAATGCCTTGCTACATACATTGCCACCATGTTATTGACTTACGTTCATTTGCTCTCGGTTTTCTCGCAGTCACTTTGCATCCATCTTCTTTCGCAGCTGATTTCTGAAACTCTGCTCTCTCTTTTGTGTACACCATAGATTCTGGTATCACTCAAACTGTATCTCTGATCTTACACATAGCAAGATCCCCAACATTGCCAGTATGTCTACTTACAAAATGTATAAAACTGTTGTCAGTTATTTGCAGAAAGGTATTTTGTAAAATTTCAATCAATTGTCTTCCAATAAGTAAACAGTGAAAATGCATTTATAACAAAAGAACAACATTGAAAATTGAAAAAGAAAAACTATATCAAAGTGTGACACAGTGTTGCAGTGTTACAACATCATTTTTTAATTCATGACTCAAGTTGTACAATGTTTAAAGGACAAAATATTGCTAACTGGTATTTTCTGTGACTTTTCAAAAGTATTTGATAGTGCAGTTCATAATATTCTCTTATAGAAGCTCAAATTCTGTGGTTTCAGAGATCTTACTGGTAACTGATTTTCATCCCAGCTAACTTAAAGAATTGTATATTACAAACACGTGAAGTGTGCACAGCAAAACAGCGTCTACAGAAAGCGGTATAATCTGTAAAGTGTACCATAGAGTTCGATATTATATCTAGTCCTGTTCTTATCATATATATATATGCTGTCACATATCCAGGAAACAGAAATAGTTCTTTTTGTTGACAATGCAAGTACTAAATTAAGTATAATGTAGAAATGTCGAGAGCTGAAAACCTATATAAAATATTCTTAAAAATTAATAACTGGTCCTCCTGCAAACAGAATTTCACTGAACTTAAATAAAACATGATGCACGCAGTTCCTTACTGCACAAGGCTGGACCATATCTTTATAAATAATACATGAAGATAAACCTATAAATGAAAGAGACTATTCTAAATCCTCGGTTATTGATAAGAACCTGGACTGGAACTCACATTTACAGTTCTTCTTAAATGTCTAAACTATATAGCTTAATGAATAAGATCTGGAGCTAAGTATTGAAGAAGTCGACTTAGTTTTTCTATTTCATTCACTAACATCTTATGGAGTACTTCATCACTGATGGAGAAATTGTTTGTGGCATATGAGTGTATAATAAAAATAACATGAATCCACTTTAGAACTTCTTGTAGACAGTTTTCTCGGTAGTTAGGAATGCTGACAACAGTCTCACAGAATATTTACTCCCATGTGTAGTTGCTGAACAAATGCAGTTGTATTATGATCACTAACAGTGCTACTAATATTTATAAAATTGAATGTGAATCAGCATTGCAAAGCTATAGAAAATTATTGTCACAATTACATTACTCTAATGTTGTCATAACAAACATACCAGCATAACATGACGTTCCAGAGAAGTCTTGTGTTAATAATGAAGTAGAGTCTTACACCTCAGAGGTTCTAGGATAAACACTCAATCAAAATATTACAGAATATTAAAATTGTTATGAAAAATAGCTGAGCTGGTGATTTACTAGACCCAATAACGAAATCACATCACCACATAGTATTTGATAAAGTGGACATTGTTAGCTAAACAACAAAAGGATTTATGTTTATCATATATACCTATAACCTATATTTTGTGCAGGAATAGTGGGATCCAGGTTCTCACTACTGAATAAGCAGAAACATTTTGTTTCCAACTTCTTTTATTTCCTTCAGGTGTAAGATGAAGATACAGACACCATCACAGTCAATTATATCCATCCCAGTTAACAAGCAATATACAGACTCATTCAATAACAACAGCATAAAAAACCTGTGAATTTTGCACAACTACCTCCTTACAAAAATTAATCAGCTTGTCCTGATAAATTATTATTTAGATTAAATAAATTGACTCTTACCTATTTTACAGCAGTTTTACATTTTTGCTATATATTTGAGGACATTTAGGTTCTTTTTTTCTCTCTTTAAAATTGACGTTTTTCAATAAAAAACAGTATTAATAATATCACATTTTAAATTTATTGCATTATTTTTATTTTTTCATATATTATAAATTACTTTCTTAAAAATAATGAAAACAGGAATATAACACTACAGTTGAATTGGCAAAAGAAGATTCCAGATAGTTGTCGTGGGGCTGGTGTAGCTGTTTCACATATCTACCTTAACCAACAACATACTGTCATTTTGTATGTGTCCCTATGGGAACACTCCAGTGTTGTCACAGCTCTATAGGGCACTATTGTTTGGTTGCACCCATTTACACTTCACAACTGAAAGTTGGCAACACCACTGCCAGCTGTCGTGGACCTTCTTTTGCTGAATCTATTACAGAACCACAAACAACCTCTGCAAAGACTGCAGGGAGTTAGTGTAATTACAGAAAGGAGTCAGATACGTTGGTATGTGTGTATTAAAACAGCAATCAACCGGAGTACACTGAAAGTCGTGTACATAATGTGATGAAATTAAAGAGTGAAATGAAGAACTTCCTGATGGGTGACTCCTTCTACTTCTTTGAATAGGAACTTCATAAAAACTCTTATCTTTAATATTCAAGCAAATTTACATGATTTTGTTTCAGTGCTAAATAGAGTTAGCGCTCTAATACAGTAATGTAAAGTCATTTCACTGCATTGCCCTTAAGATAAATTAAATGTACGAGGGGTGAACAAAAATATGATGATTATTTTATTATATACTAGAAGTAAGCTTACATGAAATTTGATTTGACCTGCTTCAAAGTACTGTCAGCTAACAGTGCAGTTATCCCAATCCTGCATCAATGATTCGTAGAATTTACGAACGACTTATTCTGGAAGGGCATTCAGCCCCTCTGTCGTGGTCGTCTCAATGTGAGGAATGATGTCAAAACGTTTTCCCTTAAAAACGGTTTCAGTTCTTGGGAAGAGCGATAAGTCGAATGATATTAAATCTGGTGAGTAAGGCGAATATGGAAAGACAGGAGCACTTCTTCCAGCCAAAAACTCATGAGTCAAAAGCGAAGTGTGGTATGGCATGTTGTCATTGGGCCTGTTTTTTCGTCTCTTTCTTCATACATTGTTTTGCAAAAGTTGCATTACGGCTTTGTAAAATTTGGCGTTTATGGTTGTTCCCCTTGGAACGAACTCTGATCGCACTACGCCCTGAACAGCAAGAAAAACAATGAGCATAACCTTTTAGGCCGATAAGCCTTTCTAGGGCGAGGAAATGCGCTGATTTGCCACTGGGTACTCTGAATTTTTGTCTCTGGGTTATACCCAGTCACCTAAATTCATCTCCAGTTACAGTTCTGGAGATGAAGTCGGTATATGAATGAAGACAATCCGTCAACACTATGCAAACTTACACTCGATTTCCTTCTGTTATTCACTCAAACGTTTGGGAACAAGTTTTGCACTCCTTTCATATGCAAATTATCGGTTAAAATGCTTTACACGGAGAGGTGTGAGAAGCCAAGTTCATCAGTAATCTTTCGAATAGTTATTCGTCTGTTTCAACAAACAATTTTTACACTTTTTCCACGTTTTCTTTTCTTTTTGATATTAATGGACATCTAGAACATTGCTTGTCTGCTACCGACTCATTTCCACTTTTAAATTGCTCATACAACTAGTCTTCAGAGTGATAACATTATTTCCATACACCTATTTGAACATTTCATGAGTTTCTTTGGCATTTTTTTGCAACCTGAAACAGAACTTAAAGTTCACGTGTTTTTCGAAATCTGTGATGCCCAACATACACGGTAAACACAACCCCACTCTAGCGTCTCTGGATGAAAAGTAAGAACGTCTACCAGCTGGACACTGCTTGTCTCAACGGACCAGGCTTATGGACAAACTACATCTAATAGTTACAACGTGAGCAGCTGTCGCTAAAAAAAATTCATTCACCGTATTTTTTATCACACCTCACACATCTCTGACCTCTTTCCACTTCACAGTTCTCCATGGGATTAATAGATTAATGGGATACAAGAAATGTACTGTATTTCCTATATTCCTTTTTTCTCAACTCTCTGAGTATTATTCGCACAGTGTTACTTCTAATCGTTGGCGAGCATTCTTCGACAACCTAAGATTTCTGTATCTGTTGTACCAGACTAAATAACACACGTCGACATAGTGGTGGGTTTGTAGACTTACTTCTGGAGGAGGCTGAGTTGATACACAACACACATAAAATATTAGATCACTTTATTATGACTTGAACAAGGTGAAACACTTTGGAACAGTCAATGGCCACAGAAATGGCATGTGTATTTGTTACTGTAACTGAACACTAAGCAATCACTTGATATGGGGCAAGATAATACTCACCTATCTCAGAGTAGAACTGACTATAAATTTTGCTACATAGTTGTGTCTAATACAACTCTCTGACTGTTGGCTGCACTGATAAATTTTGCTACGTAGTTGAGTCTAATACAACTCTCTCGCTGTTGGCTGCACTGAGACTATGCTGTCGTCTTCAGCGATGTTTGCAGAGTATGCTGAGTGGCACTCTGCTCTGACGCAAGTAAGCATGCTACCGCTGTGGCGTATGGAACTCTTGAGGGCATTTTTTATGCTGACGTCTTTCACTTGTTATTGCTTCTGGCAGTGAATGTATTCCTTGTGATTCGATCGCGAGGTACAAATTTTGCCATGGAACCTCATTCTTCAGATGACACCACTTTCCTCTCTCTCAAACCTCCACACCATCTTCGTGCAGTGCTTTGTGAGTGACAAGGAACACCAGCCGAAAAACTGGCCACAGGGTGCACGCCTGCATCCATTGACGCAGATGCCATGGTTGGGCGCACAGCAAAGGGATATACTGGGATGGCACAATGTGTGTCTGGGGGCAGCGCCTCCGTAGACATTGACTCAGGCTGCAGGACAGACCCAAATGTCAGTGATATCAACAGCAATGGCAGAAGAGACTATGACGACAGCGACGACTGCAGCAGCATGACGTCGATCTCCATGTTAGACGGTGATGGCTGCCACTGGCGGCGAGATGGGAATAACTGCTGTTGGGGACCTTAGCAGCGTTCTGGGCCTGTGGACAAAAATTCTGTCGCTGAATCACTGGCATGTGAGCTCCACAGCTGATTCTGGTGATGCCGATGTGGGCCAGTGGAACCTTTAACAATGTATGATGAACATCCTAGGACTTTCGTGATGACACCATGCTCCCAACGCTGTTTATTGCACAAACTTTAAAGGAGACTTCATTCTTTGGCTGTTTCTTTGTCTGATCCAGTGGAACAAATTGTTTCTTTGGTGATCACGGAAGATGAAACAGGGTATGATGACAACTATCACGTAATAATTCTGTCAGCAACTTCCTGTCACATGGCAAGGAGTGATAGGAGGAAAGAAAAATCTTTAAGGTTTGGTCCCATGTGTGGGAGCAACAGAGTTTTTCCATGTGACGCTTGAACATTTGAACAAACCATTCAGCTCCACTATTAGACAGAGGGTGAAAAGCAACAGGAGTCTCATGGTGTGTGCCGATTGATGATACAAACCTGTTGAAAATCTGCTGACGGGAATTGTGAGACACTGTCTGAGAAAACCCAGGAAGCCCTTTAAGAAAAAAAATAGAATTTAAAGCCAACACCGTACTAGCAGTAATGGTGGGTGTTAAGGGGACATCTGCCACTAACAACCATCCAGAATGGATGTGTGAAATCAATATGGCTGCATTCCCATGATCCAGACAGATATGGTCACTCAAAAAAAGCATTACTGCAGAGCAGATTGATGATCTCCACAAACATCACAACGAAACATCATTCGCTCAGTCTGATTAACCATGCCCTGACAATTACAATGACGATGGACGAGTTGCTTTGTGCAAACTACACTCAAATGATCTTATTGCAAGAAAGGGTAAGTTCCCACTGGAAGGAGTGAGGAATCACAGATCATGCATCATAATTCTTTGTATACAACAGCAGAACACCTGACCTTCTGGATAGCAAGTGATGATGCGAAAAATAGCAACATGTCACTGGGTATGGATTTTTTTTTTTTTTTTCAAATTAAGTGGCCACCCATGGTGCACATATTGCAAAACTACGTCAAGAGTTGGGTCGGAAGCAGTTGCTGTGCAAGGCACCGAAAATCGAGAGGAACATTTTGAAGACTTGCACAATCCTAAGTATGGACCTGATAACAGGATTTCTCAGATAAATGAAACGTTGCGTGGGTACCAACAATCAACACAACAAGTCACCATTTGAATGTTGGGCAGTGTGCCTGTACAACAACACATATTGATAATCAGGCACTATCAGAGCCAAAAGGTGGAACTTTAGCGCTTTTTTTCACTGGACAGGCTTGGGAGGAACAAGGCCATAAAAGATTGACGATCTGTAATGAAATAGAACTTCTAACCGTCCAAGAATTGTTGGAACTTGGTAACACCATAGATAATAGAGAGTGCCTCTTTTCAAGCTGGCTATAATCACACTGTGCTTTCTTGAGAGATTTTAAGGCAAAACTCATGGGCCTATTAGACGAACCATTAGAAAGAGAGAGCATAGCTCCATCTCACAAGGAGATGTATTCACAGCTAACTCAACAGGCTTTGCTCGATCAAAATGAAATTGACAACGTTGACTTAGTAATGCATCCTTTAATTGCTGAAATAATCGGTGCCATTCTTGGGAACATGCAAAAGGAACATCTTCTGGTGCAGCCAGTTCAGTGGAGCAGCAGTCTGCACATGATTTGCGATGGGTTTAATGTAATATGTAAGCTTCCCCATAACAGTTTCGAACTTTTTGATGTTACTGGGTGCTGGTAGTTCCTTAATCATAGACAAGTGCGAATTACGACATGTACTAAGTATTCTACATCTACATACATACTCCGCAATCCACCATACGGTGCGTGGCGGAGGGTACCTCGTACCACAACTAGCATCTTCTCTCCCTGTTCCGCTCCCAAACAGAAAGAGGGAGAAACAACCGCCTATATGCCTCTGTACGAGTCCTAATCTCTCTTATCTTATCTTTGCGGTCTTTCCGCGAAATATAAGTTGACGGCAGTAAAATTGTACTGCAGTCAGCCTCGAATGCTGGTTCTCTAAATTTCCTCAGTAGCGATTCACGAAAAGAACGCCTCCTTTCAACTAGAGAGGAAAGTGAACACTTTTCCTTGTTGCACTTTAATCCATCTGCAGAAAAAAGTGAAACAAACAATCTAAATTTTCAGGCATTTGATACATCGTCCAGATAGTTTGTACAAGAATGGATTTTGCTGTTAATTGATCTGGAAACCGTTGTAATATAGAAGGAGTTGAAGTACTTCCGAACAATAATCTTTGAAACTGAAACAATCTCAAGTTATGTTTATAACAAAATAATCCTTGGACTGCGGATCCAGTTGTAGCTGTAAGTATACCTCACGTAAGTCAGTCTTGGAAAAGAATCTGATGTGACCCTATCTGTCCATTAATTCCCCTGGAAAATGAATCCATGACGGTTTTAGGGTTTACTGCTGCTTTTAAATCGGAATAAAATATAAATCTCCTCGTGGCTCTTTTAATTTGACAAAGGGAGGTGCCTAGTGACTTTCAGAAACGGGTTGTGTAACCCCATTATCTTTCCACGGTTGCAGCTCCTGAGTAATTTGCTCAAATATTGCATGGGGAAGGAATATGCGCTTCAAAATCTTTAGCCCTTCCTAAGCATGGTTCCAATAGTTCACTGCACTTACTACATAAGACAGAAACATTGACATGGGGCACTGGAACATTGTGTTGTAACTATTGCCTTGAATGCACAGAAGGAACAAATCAAACAAGTTGAACCCGTATTTGTTTACACTGTTCCTAGAACTGAGTACATGAAACGAAACACATTTTGTAATGTGAGTGAAAGTTTCTGGCAAACTGCACACAACTTTTCGACTCTGTAAGTGCAGAACAGGGAATCAGTGATCATAAGGCTGTTGCAGCATCCCTGAATATGGAAGTTAATAGGAATATAAAAAAAGGGAGGAAGGTTTATCTGTTTAGCAAGAGTAATAGAAGGCAGATTTCAGACTACGTAACAGATCAAAACGATAATTTCTGTTCCGGCACTGACAATGTTGAGTGTTTATGGAAAAAGTTTAAGGCAATTGTAAAATGCGTTTTAGACAGGTACGTGCCGAGTAAAACTGTGAGGGACGGGAAAAACCCACCGTGGTTCAACAACAAAGTTAGGAAACTACTGCGGAAGCAAAGAGAGCTTCACTCCAAGTTTAAACGCAGCCAAAACCTCTCAGACGAACAGAACCTAAACGATGTCAAAGTTAGCGTAAGGAGGGGTATGCGTGAAGCGTTCAGTGAATTCGAAAGTAAAATTCTATGTACCGACTTGACAGAAAATCCTAGGAAGTTCAGCTCTTACGTTAAATCAGTAAGTGGCTCGAAACAGCATATCCAGACACTCCGGGATGATGATGGCTTTGAAACAGAGGATGACACGCGTAAAGCTGAAATACTAAACACCTTTTTCCAAAGCTGTTTCACAGAGGAAGACCGCACTGCAGTTCCTTCTCTAAATCCTCGCAGAAATGAAAAAAATGGCTGACATCGAACTAAGTGTCCAAGGAATAGAAAAGCAACTGAAATCACTCAACAGAGGAAAGTCCACTGGACCTGACGGAATACCAATTCGATTCTACACAGAGTACGCGAAAGAACTTGCCCACCTTCTAACAGCCGTGTACCGCAAGTCTCTAGAGGAATGGAAGGTTCCAAATGATTGGAAAAGAGCACAGGTAGTCCCAGTTTTCAAAAAGGATCGTCGAGCAGATGCGCAAAACTATAGACCTATATCTCTGACGTCGATCTGTTGTAGAATTTTAGAACATGTTTTTTGCTCGAGTATCATGTCGTTTTTGGAAACCCAGAATCTACTCTATAGGAATCAACATGGATTCCGGAAACAGCGATCGTGTGAGACCCAACTCGCTTTATTTGTTCATGAGACCCAGAAAGTATTAGATACAGGCTCCCAGGTAGATGCTATTTTCCTAGGCTTCCGGAAGGCGTTCGATACAGTTCCGCACTGTCGCCTGATAAACAAAATAAGAGCCTACGGAATATCAGACCAGCTGTGTGGCTGGATTGAAGAGTTTTTAGCAAACAGAACACAGCATGTTGTTATCAATGGAGAGACGTCTACAGACGTTAAAGTAACCTCTGGCGTGCCACAGGGGAGTGTTATGGGAACATTGCTTTTCACAATATATATAAATGACCTAGTAGATAGTGTCGGAAGTTCCATGCGGCTTTTCGCGGATGATGCTGTAGTATACAGAGAAATTGCAGCATTAGAAAATTGTAGCGAAATGCAGGAAGATCTGCAGCGGATAGGCACTTGGTGTAGGGAGTGGCAACTGACCCTTAACATAGACAAATGTAATGTATTGCGAATACATAAAAAGAAGGATCCTTTATTGTATGATTATATGATAGCGGAACAAACACTGGTAGCAGTTACTTCTGTTAAATATCTGGGAGTATGCGTGCGGAACGATTTGAAATGGAATGATCATATAAAATTAATTGTTGGTAAGGCGGGTACCAGGTTGAGATTGATTGGGAGAGTCCTTAGAAAATGTAGTCCATCAACAAAGGAGGTGGCTTACAAAACACTCGTTCGACCTATACTTGAGTATTGCTCATCAGTGTGGGATCCGTACCAGATCGGGTTGACGGAGGAGATAGAGAAGATCCAAAGAAGAGCGGCGCGTTTTGTCACAGGGTTATTCGGTAACCATGGTAGCGTTACGGAGATGTTTAGCAAACTTAAGTGGCAGACTCTGCAAGAGAGGTGCTCTGCATCGCGGTGTAGCTTGCTCGCCAGGTTTCGAGAGCGTGCGTTTCTGGATGAGGTATCGAATATACTGCTTCCCCCTACTTATACCTCCCGTGGAGATCACGAATGTAAAATTAGAGAGATTTCCGGCAGTTGTTCTTCCCGCGAACCATACGCGACTGGATAAGAAAAGGGAGGTAATGACAGTGGCATGTAAAGTGCCCTCCGCCACACACCGTTGGGTGGCTTCGGAGTATGAATGTAGATGTAGATGTAGATGTAGATGTAGATGTAGATGTAGATGTAGAAGTATTGGTATTTTGTGTCCATTATATGCACACAAAAGTATGCTTCTATAGCCATGTGCTACCGATCCTTTCATATGTGTCTTTGTTGATAAGGGAATCAGATGCGCCTGTGTCTAACTGAAATTTGTCTTTTGAACCACTCTTAACTGAACATTAGTTTGTACTTCTGTCTGTGTACAAGAGGCAGAAGTGCGAGCCTTTACTTGTGCCAGCTCCAATGCTAGAGCTAGCATAGCATGCCCTTCCTGACAGCGTCGCTGAAGCCATGATCCACACGTGCACTTGCCCTGGCTGTCCTATAAATACTTCTTTTGGATATGACTTTGCCTACTACACTGGAAACATGTAATATCTTGTTAGCCCCACTGTTGCAAACTTTGTGCAGGCGGCATGAACGTGAGTGTCGAAAGGTTCACCTAGCATACGAACACATTCACCTTAACTAACATCTTCTGAATGACAATCGGGATCAGTTTGAAACAAAGATAGTACGTGTTGGCTCCGACTGTTGAAAGAGAAAAAAAGCCATGACCTCCATACCTGTGATGTTGTATTCAGTGAAATGAGCTTCCATCAATGCGCGATATTCTGACAAATGGCTCTGAGTACTATGGGACTCAACTGCTGTGGTCATCAGTCCCCTAGAACTTAGAACTACTTAAACCTAACTAACCTAAGGACATCACACACATCCATGCCCGAGGCAGGATTCGAACCTGCGACCGCAGCAGTCGCACGGTTCCGGACTGCGCGCCTAGAACCGCGAGACCACCGCGGCCGGCGATATTCTGACAAATCCGCTTTATTACTATTAAATGGGCGAAAGTGGGAGCAGCAGCTGCCTATGGTACTGCTGTTTGTGACAGGAGATTAGTCATTTTCTGGACACTGAGCAGCAGTTGTTCAGTCTGCTGTACCTGAATCTGAACAACTTTGTGGCTCAGACGTCGTTAAACGTTTTGGGCGAAACACAGTAGAAACAGAATGCCCTATCAATAGTTCGGCCACTGACTAGTGGAATTCGAAAAAGAATCACAAGGCAAACCAAGGTGAACTATGCATTGGAACATCATGTACGCCTCATCGCCGATTTTGTATGTAGGCAAGTGAAATCAATGCAAAGGGACCGACTTGTGGACATTTGTTGTACTGCACGAAATATCACTCATTAGCACAGTGATGGATTCTTAGGTTAAATCCTGGAGGAGGCTGAGTTGGTACCGCAACACACACAAAATATTAGATACTTTATTATAGGTAGAACAAGATGAGATACTTAACTTAGGCACAATCCATAGCAACCGTAATGTCATGTTTATTTGTTACTCTAAGTGAATACTAATGTAACATGCTATACAGTACAATGTAATAGTCCTTTGTCTCAAAGTACAACTGACTATAAACTTTGCTACATAGTTCTGTCTAACACAAGCCTTGCACTGCTGGCTATAGTGAGATGATGCTGTTGGCAATGATAGCGGAGTGGATTGAGAGACACTCATCTCTGATATAAGTAAACATGCTGCAGAGATAACGTATGAAACTCTTGAGAGTGTGTCTACCCCAATGTTTCCCATTCGCCATTGTTTCTGACAGTGACTCTGCTTACTCGTTGTTCCACCAGTTTTGCCATTGGATGTAATTCTTTGAACAATACCACAATAGTAGTAGGTCAAAGTGAGCATGAGCGTGTTTTGCTAGTGCGGGTTTCCTACATTCAGGGGAAAATCTATTGTTCTCTATTGAATGACAGGTACTTATTCTACTGTTCTGGTAAGTGGATTGTGACCCCCTGGAAGTAATCCTTCCTTTTAATTGACAGGTCCTTAACCTACATCCTCCATTCCTGCTCTCCCTCCTCCTCCCAACCTCTCAGGAAACCTCCAAACCCCTCTCCCCTGCGGATAGATGTACACTTTCAGCCCCGAGTTATTCAAGTAGCTCCCTCTCTTTCTTATCAGCTTGATTGACTACTTAATTAAATTCATCAGTTAATTAACCCCTCCCCCTCTGTTAAACTCCCAACCCTATCCTCTCCTCTCTCCCTCCCCCACCTGGCAATCTGCGGCTGTTATGCTGGGATGTTTTTGGGGAGGAGACCAGACAGTGAGGTCATCAGTCTCATAAGATTAGGAAAGGACAGGGAAGGAAGTCGGCTGTGCCGTTTCAAAAGCACCAACCCGGTATTTTCCTGAAGCGATTTAGGGAAATCACGTAAAACGTAAATCAGGATGGCCAGGCGCGGGATTGAACCGTCGTCCTCCCAAATGCAAGTCCAGTGCGCTAACCACGGTGCCACCCTGCTCAGTGACCTCACAACAGGATACTCGATAACATAGCAGAGCGTATATTGTTTGTTTATAAAGATTTCAGTTTACAGGGGTTGGATCTCTCTTGCCCGTTATTCTCTGCTGTTTGGGGAAATGCAGGTTCCGTAAAATACACCGAAAAGAAGAATTGATCGCTTTTCTTTTTATCCCAGTCACATGAGGAGATACATAATTGCACTGCTAAAAATCTTTTGATCACAAAGCACGCACCATCTGCCGTCCCTTGTCTGCTGGCCTGCACCCAGTGCTGGCTCATGCCACAACACATGCAGATCACTAGGGGTTCTGCAAAGTGACGCGGATGGCAACGCCCCCGCCATGCACCTGCGCGGCAATGAGTGCTCAGGCCCCGCGACTGACAGACCGGATGTCAGGTTGATCCCCGAACAAAAGCACCAAAGAAATTCCTCTCGAAACACTCGCCCCTGCGGAATACCACCAATGTGAGAACTTCCATGGCAAATTACAGACTGAGAAAGGATTCCAATGGGCTCTAAGCTGCTGTCTATGCTGGAGATAAAGGATCTCACGAAAAGAAATTCAATTATATGGTGTATAATATACTGTTTATTTATAAAATCCAATTTGCAGGGCCTGAATCTCACTTTTATATGGTGGGAGAAGCTCACATCCAGCAACTGCATGTACTAATTACCTATACTGCTGCAGACTGAATGAGTCATCTTATTGGAAAATTTTCGTGTGTGCGCTCACCTTGACATACAGGGATCAACTGAGTTGGTGCACTCTGCCACCACCAGAGGACGTTCCATCTCCGTACCCCTACCCCCCTCCCTCTCCACCCATCTCAGAAAATATTGAAAGTAAAAAGGAGTCGCTCTTTGCTGGAGAGGAAGGATCTCACAATACGAAATTCAAATCAAAGTCAATAATATATGGACACATACTCTTCAGTTTGTGGAAGACAGGGTCCCCCCACTTGGGTTGATATCATGACTGCCCCCCCCCCCTCCCCATCCTTGCTCTCCATGACATAACAATTGTAATCACCAGGGAATCGTATGAAGTGCGATATAGTAGCCGCCGTTTGGGATCTACAGCGTGTGTGTCTATCATCAGGGCACCGCCACGAACGGCAAATCGTCCCCATGTCCTAATTACAGATCACATTACTAAATAACACCGACCACGGACCACATATCAACTTCTTTTGATCAAGCGGCCCCAAACAAATCATGAGGTGGCGGAATTCTGTTGATTGGCAAATTCCACTCTCTCTCTCTCTCTCTCTCTCTCTCTCTCTGTCTCTGGCTCTCTCAAGAAGTCACTCCCCTCCCCCCCGCTTGTCTCTGTGAACCAGTATCTCCAAACATGAAGGTGGAGATTTGCATCTCGCCTCAGAATACTGTATTCCTATTGGCTAATGCTGGACACAAAGGGAAAGCTGACACAATTTCAATATCAAAAATAGAGCGAAATAATCCATTTGCACACCCTTTTCAAATTAATTGTTTAACCATTTACAGGAGTGAAATAGATTACTTAAGACATGCACTTCCACCATACGATGATCCTTCTTCATAATAAGACATATTTTCAACATTTGATTATCACATGCAAACATTATGCAAATCACATAATTAAATTTCCGTCACAAGTTGATCGTAGCGCTAAATATATCCAAGGTCTTGTACACGGCAACCTCCCCCCCCCCCCCCCCCCACCCAGCCACAACGTTTCCTCTAAACATATCTGGTGAAATAAAATCCTGACAGTCACACAAGCTAGCAATTGCGAGGCGCACCCCATTCGCTGACTGCAGGATAGCCCCCATCTCCGCCAATTGGGAGAGTGAGAGAGAGACACAAACAGCTGAAAGCATGCAATACAGTTGTCGGAAATAATAAATTGACCAATCAGGAATATTACGTCGCAACTGGGTTTTTAAAAGTACTGTAGAATCCCTAAATTGGTTCTCTCCGCTGCATTCGGGGCACTACTTAATCCAACTTAAACTAACTTACGCTAAGGACAACACACACGCCCATGTCCGAGGGAGAACTCGTACCTCCGACGGGAGGAGACGCGCGAACCGTTGATAAGACACCTCAGACCCTACGATTACCCCGGGCGGCGGAAACACTCGCACATCCCGCTCACTCACCTCCCAGACGTCCACAAACAGAGCGCCAAACCCCTCAAACACCTTTGTCACCAACGTTCAGAGATCGGAGAAACTACACCCGTGGCTGCAGCCGCAGTCGTGGACGCACGTGTACGCCACAGTGCACCATCCCTGGCCATGGAGGGTACCTGGGGATAATTGGAGTAGTACGAATTCTGATGTTATCAATAATCCAGTGCAAACGTCGATCATTTTGAATCTTCTCTCACATAACACACACAGGTCCGTTTCTGTCGCGCTCACCCTGCCACACTGGTCACTTCGCCAGCCCGCGCTGTCGTGGGCAAGATCAGACAGATAGGTGCACAGTCTGTGCACGTCAAAAGCTGAGCTAATCCGTTACTTCCGGTTGCCGACGCCTCGTGACCGCCCTTGCAGACATCTGCAGTCCACTGCGAACGAAGCAACAGAAGGTTGGACTTATACAGTAGTTCTACACAATTCAACCCCTACATAGACCACCCAGTTTAAAAACCCACTTTACCCAGTCCAAGGCAACGATGTTGGCTATATACCTCGAATTTCTCATACGAAGTGTAGATTCCTCCCTTTTGTATGAGCTGTTTTCGAAGATAGAAGAAATGGGACAAGGCACACGTTTTCACATCGCAAAAGTATCGTTACTTAATGTGAAAATCCTGTACAAGACTACGGCATAGGCTGTATTCCCTCTAAGTATTCTTTCATCGGGTAGAAAAATATCTTTTCTTCTCTGTCACATCATGCATCTCAGGACTAGCATATCAGACTCATTTTTGGACCATGACAGAGTGCTAAGATCTACTACTGTCACAGGACACCTTGCCACTTTCGAACTCTCTCTTAAGGTAACCAAATGACTCGCCACATACGAAGTGTCTTTAAGGTAATAGCACAGAGAAGTTGTAGATATAAGTTTTATACTACATATCACTTCATGAATTCGGTAACACAACTGACATCGTCTCTCCATGTATAGGTGGACGATTGAAATATCGTTAAAAGATATCGCCACAACGAAAAAAACATCAAGTGAAGAATCGTATCCGTACTGCCCTAGCCATCGTCTACCTCCCCCCCCCCCCCCCTCCCTCCAGGTGGCAAAATTGATCATGAGAGTCGTTTTGCATAGCGAGTAATTTTTCTGTTTTCTGTTAGAAACTGAGCAGAAGTCGGAGATCACCTTCTGCAGCCTATGTAGAAACAAGGTAAACTGAGCTAATGTGGCAAAACCGTGTTTTGACCACTCAGTGGAAACGGGAACATGTTGTCGTAGCTCCACCAATGGTGTTTGATGTGTAAGCTCAGCGCCAAAACGAAGCTTTCTTCTACAACTTGATGTGGTATGAAAAACAGTACAAATAGCTCAAATAGCTACCGTGTGTTTCTTATCAGGAAAATTAGGAAGAATCCATATCATGCAGGAACTGGAAGAAAGGCAGGGGTTTTCTACTGCATTGAGGTGCGATTCCAAACAACATACAGTACTACAGTCTGAAGGACATCTACATCCCTCAGGGTGCAGTCGTATCTGTCAAGCAAACATTCTATCATCGTTATTTTGTACCATCCAACAGAGAAAAATTACCAACTATAAAAGCTCCGCTAACTTCATCCTACAGAGAACTCTATAAGATTTTTACCGCATCTCCCTATTCTGATATATCGAAAACAAATGTCGTCTGCATGCCGGCATCGAGCATGTGTCGTGGTCGTATTAAATATACAGGTATTCATCCGTTGGAGCAGGTGGCCAGTGATCGGAATCACTTGCACAGACCAGTGCCTGTACTGTAGAAGGACCATATTCCATAGATTATCAGTCATAAGAGAGGTTCCCTGTTTTGTTGTTTGACATATTGTTTTTCTCTGCTGTAACACGCTTTGTACACCACCATACTTTTGTCTGTTTCCGCCACGACTTCGAGGTCTGCGTCAGGTTCTAAACTGACATTAACACATTTCGATCCATTGGCTCTCACAGAAAACTGGGCATGACATGGTGAAAATCATGTTTCTGCTGCTTCCGCAACACACACACACACACTGGATGATTGAAATATAGGTCAGTCACAACATAAGGAAACTGATAGAGGTTTGGTGCATTGTGGAGCGTTTCAAAACAGCTCATTTTTCACAGTGAAGGGATAAATGCTGGCTCGATGTTCCGTTTCGATTGATTCCTCATATTGCAGTCATGTACGTGATCACTATTTCAGTGATACCCATCCCCGGAATGTGTTATCCATCCACCAAGACTCTTTCCCATCTCAAACAAGCGGTGTCAGTTAATCATTGCGTGGTAATCAACAGTGTACCAGCTGACGGATGAGATGGAAAAGACACTACCGATGTACTGTAATAAGCATCACAGTTGACAGTACGATCAATTTTAGCAATTTTACCATTTTTTCTACAACACCAACCAGTGACAAGGCAGCATGCTTCCCAGTTTCTGTATCATCACTAAACAGCCCCTCCTCTACTTTGCAGGTACCATTACGAATGTAGATAGATGACCGTGCAATACGTCCATTCATTGTTAATTCTCGAACGTATACACCAAAGCATACCATACAGCGATCTGCATATTATTAGCACTTCTATCTTAGTGTGTAATTTACGATTACAATTGTCCGTCTTTCCTTATACAGATGGGAGTCACAGAGCATCCTCGCGTTGTTAGTTTAAAGTTATGGAATGAAAGACTTCCTCGCATTGTCTTTGACCAACGCTCCCTGCAACACTGTCATCGATTTAATCTGCAGCTGACTAGAAGTAGACCGCTACATTCCATGTTTTGCGAAGGAACAGAGCAAACCCGTTCCGTAACTGCTGTAGCACACCCATCCAAGAGCACAAGATTTCTCCAGATGCGTGAATGTCGAGGAGATTAGCCCCTTATCGGTGAATAGTAGGTATGAAAGTGTTGTGATAATATAATAGACGGTGAAGAACAAGAAACTGGTGGTTGTCATGCATGATGGAGCTCCAGATGAACGGAACTTACAACATTTTATGTCCATAAACTACGCTATGAATTCTAAATTATTGTTGTAGGGTTTGGGGTCAGTACCAAGAAGGTATTGGTAAGAGAGAACATAATAAAATATGCACTCCTAAGGCTACAAGATTCTGCTCTTAAAGCACTCTATAATTTAGATCGTTGCTTTTTCTGCTCTATTAGTCACGTGGAATGCAACGCTGTTACTATCCCAATGCAAGAAACATATTTTCACACCGTGGAATACATTCTCCTAGCAGGTTTCACTACGATAAACTATGACGACAAACTATAGAATGCTTGCTTAAAACATCGATTCTTTGTGATACATGCACAATACAGCTTTCCAGTGATGAATAGCGCCCACTGATTATATCCGATCACTGATCAGAAATTATACTATGCTCGCATCAGTCCTATATAAAATGATCGTTAGTAATGGAGAACGCCACTTACAAAGAAAGGGACAAATGTGTAGCAGCGGTGTTTGACATATGAAATTACATGTATACCGCCACTAACTCCGTAAACAGGACATCTTTCAAGCCAATGTATAGATGGGGATTGCAGTACCTCACAAACACCTGTCACTAACTTGGAATCACTGGTTATGAAACTAAAGCCTCGATTTTAAACCCAATGGAGTGTATCACATAAATCTTCATTCGCCTAGAGGAATGGGTGGAAACAGGATGGACATGTTTCGTCACACATGAGGTGGAAGTCCTCTGATGACAGAGATTTACTGTTAATGGTCGTAAGTAGACAGTGCTTTCGCTCACACATACAAACACGCAGTTGTATACGAGCTGAATGCAGATTACGTCACACAACTGATGCATCCCAACAGAAAAATGGAAAAAGTAGTCAAATGACCTGCAGCAACATCTCCCTCTATCTCTAGAACGCATCGTCAGGCTACCATTAAATTGTAATACGATGACCGGAGCAGGTGACGTGGTCGGGATTCTAGGGAGTAGCTGGGTAGAAGAAGGTGGCTGTCTTTAGCAGTTTTCCTCTTTATTGTTGATTCTTCCAATACATTTTCCGGTAGCTCAGCCCCACCGCTCGTATCATGGTGGAGACGTGCTGATGCGCGCAGCCCAGGGAACGCAACGCCGTGCTCAGTCAGCGGCTGCGCAGGCGGTATGAGGTTAGCACCATGAGGCCCGGCCTAGCTCGCCTCCTGCAGAAGCTGCGGCTCGTGACGACACTGGGAGTCGCCGGTGCAGCAGCAGGGAATGCCCTCCGCCGGCCGGTCCTCGGGGACAGCGTCACTGACGACGACGTAACAGCGGCCGAACGCCCAATCGGTCTAACCGATGCTGACGTCCACCTCCGATGCCCTTAAATAGTGTAGACCACTGCTGAGTCCGCGGCGCTGTGTTTATTAGAACGTTCTCGATGAGTTGGCTAACGCAACCGTGCCACACGTCGCCAGCACCTGTGTAATTCTGCTAATGCTGCATTCTGGCTGTTGATGGTTGCCGCGCACGAACACACATACCGACGCTCGTTGCAAAACTGTGTCACCTGCATAACGCGCTGGCCAGCCCGCATACGCCGTCTGCCGTGAGGCTGGCGCACTGAAACACACTAAATCGCAATTTCGCACCATATTTCCTAAAAATAACCCCTTGTCCTCTACAATTTCTCTCTCATACGTACAGAATTCGTCCCCTAACTCAACCAAAAAATCAAAACAACTACAGTTCATATCCTCAGTCTAATTTTTGTTCATAAACATTACTCAGTGTTCTGCTGCAGTGCCTCACAACTGCTCAGTGATTTTGTCTGGACCCTTAGGTTAAAAGTTGGAAGGGGTGGGATTTGGCCTACCTTCCTCTTGAGCCGATTGTACACTAATCTTGCGACAAAGATAAAAATACAGGTGGCGGTGGTTGATGATCCAATAACTAGTAAGCGTTGCTTATGCTCATTACGGTACTCATGCACTCATTGAAAAAGATGTTCCATAGTTATACGTCCATCCTGAGCTGCTAGCATCCGGTCCGAGCAAAGTCGGGTCTAATGTGCCATTCAAAAGAGAGAGTTTTTCTTTCGTGACGAAGTGCACCGGTTAGTCGGGTACATCGATCAATGTGTGTGTTAACTTCATGATTGTAGCTCCAGTAACCACGGTTGGTAAACAGAAAGTTGGCACTGAAATGTCACACTGTGTGCTGTTAATTAACAGTCCCTGCCCCTGCAGTTCTATTCTTTGTGTACTCCCTTGCTTACCCTGCCCGTAACAAACGCAGATAACGACTGTGTTTTCCATGGCTGAAAATACCCAATTTGGACCAAGTTGCTGAAGGAACTGCTATAATTTCCTTAGGGCACTCCGCGACTGGTTCTTGAGAGCGCCGGCCGCGGTGGTCTCGCGGTTCTAGGCGCGCAGTCCGGAACCGTGCGACTGCTACGGTCGCAGGTTCGAATCTTGCCTCGGGCATGGATGTGTGTGATGTCCTTAGGTTAGTTAGGTTTAAGTAGTTCTAAGTTCTAGGGGACTGATGACCACAGCAGTTGAGTCACATAGCGCTCAGAGCCATTTGAACCATTTTTTGTTCTTGAGAGCGGAATAGAGAACACTCACAAGATTTGGGAACACTGTGTAACAATTTCGCGGGGCAGATGGTAACTGGACCTGTTTAACAATGCAGCAAGTCTTGTGCATGAGGAATGCATGAGCTTGTCTGTTACGTACCACTAACAGCATTTCTCGTACGGTTTATTGTACGAATTTCTGCAAAATTTCCCACTTCACTGGATACGTATGCAAGGCATAATATTGAAATTTACAATCCTTACATGTTAATGCTATTATGAAATGAATTCTCAGCAGGTTACCCGTCCGCATACTGGTAACAATGGGCATTTTGTAGTACAGAGACAAGTGTTCGTCTGCTAATGTCGTCAGTAGCTTCAGGGATGCAGGCAATTCCGATTGAACTTTGCGTAATCCTTCCCGAAGTTGTTCCGAAGGTAACAGTACTGGGGTTAGGTGCCCACGCATTGCGCACAACAAAGCCTCCTGTAGTTCCGTGGTTCCTATGCTTGGTTCCGTAATACTATCAGCAAGAAAACGGATCAGCTTAGCGATTATCAGCTGTGAATCGATGTTATCCAACCGGTACTTCATTATACCCACGTCGTGATTGGTTGTGTCGGCTCTGGCCTTAATATCGGACATCAAGGTCGCAGCCAAAGCTCGCAATTGGCGCGTATTGTTAGCTACATCTTTCTCCAAACTCTCTAATTGGATTGTGTGAAGATCTAGCATTCCCTGGTTGCTATTCACATTATCCTGTATCTGCCATAGCGTTTCATTAATACTTTTAATATCTTCCGCGTCAGCGGTGCCAAAAACAGTTTTTAGGATACGGCCACTTGCGTCTAACCATCCTCTTTTCCTACGAACGTGCGGGATTAACCCTGCAGTTTGCCGCAACTGAGCTTGTAAGCGAGCAAAAGCTGATCGTAGTAGCTGATATTCCCCCTGTGTGTCATTAAACCTTGACTGATTAGCCACCATGGAATGAAGTTCATTAAATGTACCCTCTAATTTACAGATTTTGTCTTCAACCGCGCAAATATTACAATCCACCCTTATGCCCCATTGATGTCCGGACATAATTACGTCCGCTTGTCGCGAGAACAAAACACCACTTGATATAGGACGTACCTTCAAGGCTTCAGCTAAGTTGCAACAGCAAAACAGAATAACTAAGCTGAGAGATAGTGCACACCTTCCCTCTTCAGCGCAACTCAAGACGATGGAACTGCTGGTCTTACCAGAACGTCAAGCTTCCAGAGAAACAAAAGAAAAACAACTCACACTAGCTCTTCCTTTTTACGCGTGGCCTAAGAGCATAATAGCATGTCTGATCGCTTCCACAATTAACTTGGTTCTCTTGTTTATCTACTCCTTTCTTATTCTTTTTCTTAGATTCATCTTTCTCTCCACTAGAAGTTACTGTGGACAGTGAAGGAAGTTCCTGAAAATTCCCCTTGAAAGGCTTAATTCGGCTCACATGCACAATAGCAGGGCGAGTTGGAAGCTGTAATTTTACATTCACTGGCGATGTCATCTTGATCACCTGGAAAGGACCTTGATAACGAGATACAAATTTTTTCGTTTTGCCTTTTGGCGCATACGGATTAGTCATCACCACCCACTGTCCTACATGATATTTGGGTAGAGCCACCTTTCTATTGTGAACTTTGTCCTGTCTCTCTAACGCTTTAGCGTTCATCTTTTTCACCTGCCGCCAGATTGTTTTCAACTTTGTGGATAAATCCTTACCAGCCGAAATATCAGTTCATGGTGGGGTCTTGAGCAATTCAAGTGGAGATGGCATCTTCTGACCGAACAATACTTCATATGGAGACAATCCTGTACTTTCATGCACTTTTGAGTTATATGCTGCGGCTACAAATGCCAATGCGGCATCCCAATTGTTGTGTTGCAAATTTGCATAATAAGTTATCTTAGCTATTGTATGATGAAATTTCTTGGTCTGACCATTAGCCTGCAGGTGTAACGCGCTCGTTCTCAATTTCTTTACATGCAACAACTTGCATAACTGTTTCATCAAATCGGACATAAGGTTTGTCCCTTGATCTATAATTATAGTTTCAGGTGTTCCGAATTTTAATATCCATTGATATACCATGGCGTGAGCCACTGTTTTGGCTCGCTGGTCTGGAATACCTGTCATAAACACATAGCGCGAAAAATGATCCATTATTGTTAAAACTTAGCGATTACTTGCGAGTGTTTGCACAAACAGTCCCAAGATGTCTAAGCCAATTAATTGAAAAGGTCTATCCGCTTCAAGTAGTCATTCCAACACAATTTTCTGATGATTCAATTCCGCCCTTTGAGCACACGGAATGCAATTCTTTATGTACTCATCGACATCTTGCCCATGCGTTGACCACCAATAACTCTGTGCTACCCTCCTTTCAGAAACCAAATGGCTGTTATAAGAGTTGAGGGGCATGAAAGGGAAGCAGTGGTTGGGAGGGGAGTGAGCCAGGGTTGTAGCCTCTCCCCGATGTTATTCAATCTGTATATAGAGCAAGTGGTGAAGGAAACAAAAGAAGAATTTGGAGTAGGTATTAAAATCCATGGAGAAGAAATAAAAACTTTGAGGATTGCCGATGACATCATAATTCTGTCAGAGACAGCAAAGGACTTGGAAGAGCAGTTGAATGGAATGGACAGTATCTTGAAAGGAGGATATAAGATGAACATCAACTAAATCAAAACGAGGATAATGGAATGTAGTCGAATTAAGTCGGGAGATGCTGAGGGTATTAGATTAGGAAATGAGACACTTAAAGTAGTAAAGGAGTTTTGCTATTTGGGGAGCAAAATAACTGATGATGGTCGAAATAGAGAGGATATAAAATGTAGACTGGCAATGGCAAGGAAAGCGTTTCTGAAGATGAGAAATCTGTTAACATAGAGATTAGATTTAAATGTCAGGAAGTCATTTCTGAAAGTATTTGTATGGATTGTAGCCATGTATGGAAGTGAAACATGGATGATAAATAGTTTGGAAAGGAAGAAAATAGAAGCTTTCAAAATGTGGTGCTACAGAAGAATGCTGAAGATTAAGTGGGTAGATCATGTAACTAATTAGGAGGTATTGAATAGGATAGGGAAGAGGAGAAGTTTGTGGCACAACTTGACTACAAGAAGGGATCGATTGGTAGGACATGTTCTGAGGCATCAAGGGATCACCAATTAACATTGGAGGGCAGTGTAGAGGGTAAAATTCGTAGAGGTAGACCAAGAGATGAATACACCAAGCAGATTCAGAAGGATGTAGGTTGCAGTAGGTACTGGGAGATGAAGAAGCTTGCACAGGATAGAGTAGCATGGAGAGCTGCATCAAACCAGTCTCACGACTGAAGACTACAACAACAACAACCCTCCATTCTTCAAATCGTACTCACTAAGATGCAAAGCCCACTTAGTTAATCCACTCGTTGGGTCTTTAAGCCCTAACAACCTCTTAAGTGCTGTAAGGTCACTAATAACCTTGAAACATCATCCATACAAATATCACTGGAAATAGGTTATTCTGAAAATTAATGCCAATAACTCCTTCTTGGTTGTTGAGTAATTTTTTTCTGCATTGTTTAGCTGTCTGGAAGCATATACTATCAGGTGTTCCCGCCAATCTATTTCCTGTGATAATACAATACCAAATGCAAAATTGCTAGAGTCACAAGATAATATAAACTGTTTAATAAAATCTGGAAAAGCCAAAATCGGACTAGACATTAACAAATTTTTTAACTTTTGAAGAGTCTCTTCGCATTCTACTGACCAGTGAAATTTTTCTCCCTTCTTCAACAACTGCATGAGGGGCCTTGCAAATTCCTCAAATTTTGGAATAGACCTCCCCTAAAAATTGGTGAGACCTAAATAAGACTGCAACTCTTTTACTTTTGTAGGTGTTGGAAAATTTATTACTGTCTCTACGAAGTTTGGATCCATGTAGACACCCTCCTGTTCTATAATATGACCTAAGTAACGGACTTCTTGCAGCAAAAAATGACATTATTCCATATGAAGAGTTCGCACATGTTCTTCTGCGTCCTTTGAGAAAACAATTATGTCGTCCAAAAATACCATACACTGATTAGGTTTCAGCCCTCATAGCACGCTTTCTAGTAACCATTGGAAGGCTGATGGAGCATTTTTGAATCTGAAAGGCATTCGCCAATACTGAAAATGACCTGTAGGTGTTGAAAAAGCTGTCTTCAGTCAGTCTTCTCGGGTGACCTACAACTGATGGTGCCCACTGCGAAGATCCAAGGTCGTAAAGTACCGACACTGATCATAATAATCCAAAGTTTCAGTGATATTAGGCATTGGGTATGCATCCGATACAGTTTTTTGATTCAGGAAACGATAATCACAACAAAAACGATATGCCCTGCCCCCATCAGGTGATTTTTTACCCACTATTACGACAGGAGCGGACCAGGGACTACTACTGGTTTCTATTATCCCATCTCTAAGCTGTTGATTAATTAATTCTTCCATGACAGGCTGTAAACTTTTTGGAACACAATATGGACTTTTATACACCGGTGCTTCATTCCCAGTGGGGATGTAATGCTGAACTAACGGTGTGATGGGCAGTGGACCATGAGAATTAAATAACTCTTTATATTCTGTCAAAAGGTTCTTCATGACTTCTCTGTCTTGCCCTTCCAAATGTGTTACTTTACCCTTCAGTGCGGACCAGCTGACAGAATCTCCCGGCATTGTGTAATCTGCTGCAAAATCCTTATCCAGTTCATCTTCTCCTATTATCTCCAGATTCGCAATTACGGTATCCTGTGCTAACTGCACCTCTTCGAGGCCAAAATTATCAATACTGACAGGCACAACCTTTTTTCCTTCCATCTCCTGCATGCAGGACACACTACAGCATTCTCAGACAGAGGTTCAACGACACACAACGAATTTACTGGCAAGCTAGCTCCAACATGTGCCCAGACTATTTTCCCTGTACCCTTTGGTATACCAGCCCACAAATTAACCCTAAGGGACCTTGCACGCAGTTTAGGTGGGCCACCCAACATCTGGGCGGTTCCTTGCGACAGTAATGGTTTTTCGGCCGCAGAACCTAGGCGAAATTGCATTCCGTCCAGTTCTACTGTACACTGTTCCTGGTTAACTTTTGCGTGATGTGCAATCAGGAAATCCAATCCGAGTATGACATCACAGCTGATGCCAACAACTGGAAGATCTTCTACCTTCACCTGGAAGTTCCTCAATTCCACTCAGAAGTTTAACACTGCTGATCCGAGTGACTTCACCTGTCCCCCACCCACGCCACTTAACGCCCAGTGTGGTGGTTTTAATTCTACTTTCCTGAGTACATTTCTACTTGCCTCGGATACCTGAGACCTTGTATCCAATAAAAATTTGCATTGTCTGCCCCTCACCAAGCCAGTGAGAAAAAAGTCTGCCACTGATTCTGCACTAGCATTAATCCTTACCAGGGGGTGTTGCACAGTGGGCACACCACCCCCTGCCCTGTTTAACTGAGGGGGTTGAGGCCCACCTTGTGGTTTCCTATCATGTTTCTGCCAGGACCCATTGCAATTATACTTCCTTGCAATCGCGTCTAATGTGTCCCATCCGACCACATCTGAAACATTTTATTCCTGCATTAAATACTGCTTTCCTGTCCCGCATCTTTATTACTGCTTTAACTTCCTCTAACGCCACAGCGATTCCAACTGCCTCATTGAGGGTCTTAGGAAATTCCATCCTAATCTTGCGGGAGGTTTCGGGTTGTATTCCCCTCAAAAATGCGTCTAGTGCCCTCTTCTCAGCTTCCTGCTGAATGGCTTCATTAACCCTATCGGAATCTGTTAGCTCATAGGAATTAACATTAATTTTTCGACTTCAATCTACAAAACCTTCTATTGATTCCCCATTCCTTTGATACTTTCTATTCAATATCTAAATGTATTTTTCCTTTGATACCTTTCCAGCAACCCTTTCTTGAATACTTCAAATGTCCAAGCATCCCTTAATTATTCATGCCATGTAACGTATGCTTTGGCAACCGCAGCTACTTTCAACTTAATCACATGCAAAGTGTTTCTGCACCCCAATTTCCCAATTTAGCGGCCGTGCTAAGGTTCTCAAAAACAAAAACAAAATCATAACATCCTTCCCAGCTTTTCCCGAGAAAGGGGTGACCAAAGACGCAGCGTTAATGTCGAGAATTACTGCATTAACAATAAACCGTTCCTTGTTCGCTTCTTTAGACCGAGCAAGCTCTATCTCTAACTCTGACACTCACTCAAGCAGCTGCTGAATAGTCACCTCGGCTGACACAGACTGCTCCATCACTACCAGCTATCGAATCAAAACTACAGTAAGCCCAGAAAGAAGAACAGGAAGGGAAGACAGACTATGGTACAGGTTCAGACAAACCACCAAACGAAAAATTGGCACTTACTTGTCATGCTGCAGGAGTTACTGATCCATTGTTGCTCTTCTCAGGTGCCACATATCCTCGTCGATTACCAGCCACAATTACCTCCAAATCCAGGGAGAAGACCACTACTGTCACCAACTGTAACAGGAGTGTGTGATGCGCAGGTTGCCCGACTGACACCACTTGTAATAGGATGACCAGACATGGTCGGGGTTATAGGGCGTGGCTGGTTAGAAGAAGATGGCTGTTTTTAGCAATCTTCCTCTTTATTGTTGATTCTTCCAATACATTTTCCGGTAGCTCAGCACCGCTGCTCATGTCATGGTGGAAATGTGCTGATGCACGCAGCCCGGGGAATGTTACGCCATCCTCGGTCAGCGGCTGGGCATACGGTAGGAGGTTAGCAGCATGAGGCCTGGCCTAGCTCGTTACAACTCTACCTCAACCGATCACTCTATCTACTCCCTATCATCCGTTAATGAAGATGCAAGTAAGTTTAGGGGCAGAGGGTTCTCTTTTTTCCAGGAAAGTATCAAAGACAGCAGTCAACTCGAGGTATCACTATTATCGCAATAGACATACAGTAATTCTGAAGGCGTGGGGTGTCTCATTGTCCTGCTACAATTGCCCAAGCCCGTCAGAAAGCACAGTGGCCATGTATGAATGCAGGTGACCACGTAGGATACTGTCACAGTCGTATCTAAACGTATCAGGGCCCCATATCACTCCAACAGCATATGGCCCACACCATTACAGAGCCTCCACCAGCTTGAACAGTCCCCTGCTGACAGGCAGGGTCCATGGATTCATGGGGTTGTCTCCATACCTGAACACACCCATTCGCTTGATACAATTTGAAACAAGATTTGTCCAACCAGAAAACATATTTCCAGTTATCAACAGTTCAATTTCAGTGTTGAAACGCCCAGGAGAGGTGTAAAACTTTGGTTGTGCAGTAATAAAGGTTACAAAAGTGAGCCTTCAGCTCCAAAAGCCCATATTGATGATGTTTCGTTGAATGGCTAGCATGCTGAAGCTTGTTGATGGTCCAGCATTGAAATCTGCAGCAATTTGTGGAAGGGTTGCACTTCTGTCAGTTAAACGATTCTCTTCAATTGTCATTGGTCCCATTCTTGCAGGAACTTTTTCTAACTACAGCAATGTTGAAGATTTGGTGTTTTACCAAATTCCTGATATTCATGGTACACTTGTAAATTGTCGTATGGGAAAATCCCCACTTCATCTCTACCTTGGAGGTGCTGTGTCCCACTGATCATACACCGACTAGAACACCAAATTCAAACTCACTTAAATATTGATAATCTGCCATTGTAGTAGCAGTAACCAATCAAATAACTGTGTCAGACACTTGTTGCCTTATACAGGCATTGCCGAACACAGCACCATATTCTGCCTGTTTATATATCTCTGTATTTCAATACGCATGTCTATACCAGTTTCGTTGGCGCTCTGTAGTATTTGTGTTAACAAACCAAACAAAGGCCATCTCTCTCGGGCAATTTGAATTTTCCCCCACAACGGCCTGATTGGTTAGCTTCATTAGTGATTAACTCTGAAATGGCGCAATGTATCGATCTTTTAAACAATTATTTCTCAGCACAACCTATCCTGCAACACCCTTAGAAGCTTTGCAGTCTGTTTCTGACCATGCTACTTATTTTAACATGGGCACTGATACTTAACTATTTTTTTAACTAACTTTACATGTTATGTCAAAATATTATCAGGATATACAAATAAATGACAATAATATTTATTCATACTTTGATCATTTTTACAATAATATGAACAAGTCATTTTGAAAATGGTATACAAAAGCCAAATAATGAACATCAAAACAGATGTTTGGCTTAATTTTTTTAAATACAATTAAAGTTTTAGATTACATGTCCATTAAACTAATTTTTTGGTCCTGCTCATTTTGTGGATGTATGTGGGAGGAAATAATATGTTGTCTAACGCTTCCCGGAAAATGCTCACCTCTCCGTAACACACAACACCTCTCTTGTAAAATCTGTCACTGGACTTTGTTGAGCATCTCTGAAATGCTCTCATACCAACTAAATGAACCTGCAGTATCTGGAGTTCAAGCCATACAGTCTCATACCAGACAAATGAGACTTAAGCTCAGGTAAAATTTGTTTAGTAAACCGAAAAGGAACACTTCTTCAGTTCAAACTTTCGTCTGACAGGCTACAGTCGATACCTAAGATTCTTCCATAATGTTTTGTCTCCAACTGGAGAAGACATCTTTAGAGGTAAAACGCAACTGTGTCAAAGTTCCAGGTCATGGCGAATTTACAAAGCTGAATGAAGGGCATCACCATTCGCCAAGTGATACCGATTACAAGATTATCTGTGGCTCTATTCTGTCAGTGCAAAGAACCATCCACATTTTATCTAGCTTAACACCATCTACTTTTCTGATAACATTATTATGGTGTTTGTAGATCTCTATGGCCACTCTATACATTCACACATGATAATGCATTATCTTCACTAAAATTCTCATCTCACTAAATTTTAAAGATGGGCAGTAGTCGCTACTACCTACATTTCAGTCAAGGAGTGAGCAACCACTATTACACATCCATGTCTCAACAGTTTCCTCAAGGCCTATAAGAAGTTATGTTGGTACCACAAACCTACTTGACTATTATAGCTTTACTTTATATTGTTCCATTGACTATGAATAGAATTTTTTGTAATGTTAGGGAATGTGTCTGTTCCACATAAGGTTTCTTTACATGATACAACTGTTTTTACAATTGCTACTTCATATCTTTGTATTTAAAAATTCATCTATTGAGGAAAAGGAGTTTTCATTCAGAATTTCTTTTAATTTGTTTTTAAATTCTTGTTGGCTATGTGTTAGACCAAAGACCTTTCTGGCAGCTTCATTCACCATTTCCATGCCAAAGTCAAATTTAGCCCAGAATAGTCAAGATCATCCTTAATTCTAGTATTGCAGCTCTGCATCTCACTATTATTTTTGAGTTGGGATGGTTTGTTAATAACAAATTTCTTAAGTGAATATATGTATTGTGAACATTCTGTGAATATCCCTATCTCTTTAAATAACTGTCTGAAAGGTGATCTTAGGTGGGTTCCTGCTATTATTCTGATTGCATACTTTTGTGCAATTAATACTTCCTCCCTTAATGATGAATGATCCAAAAATATGATATAATATGAAAGCTGTGAATGAAAATAGGCATAGGAGGCTTATTTACTGATATGTTTATCACCAATTAAATACTCCTAGTAGCATAAGTATATGAACTTAAAGTTCCAGCAGATCATCAATGTGTTTCTTCCAATTCAATTTCTCATCAATCCACACACCTAAAAATTTTGAATATTCTGCATTAGCAGTTCTGTTCCAAGTGTATATATTATGAATACTGCTATGTCGTTTACTCTACAGAACTACATACACTGTGTTTTCTCAAAATTTAGTGAGAGGCCTTTTGCAGAGAATCACTTAATAATTTTTTGAAAGACATTATTTACAATTTCTTCAGCTAATTCATGTTTGTTGGACGTCATTACTATACTTGTATCATCATCTGAAAGAACTAGGTTCGCTTCTTCATGAATATAGAGTGATATGTCATTAACAAATTTGAAGAACAACAAAGGACCTGTAACTGAAATTTGTGGGACACCATTCTTGATACCTCCCAATTAGACGACTCTGTTGCTTTTTGCAAACTGTCTGTACTGGTAATTTAAACTTTCTGAATTCTTCTAATTAAATATGAATTAAACCACTTATCAACTGTCCACTCATACCACAATAGTTATACTTCTCTAGAAGAATTCATGATTCACACAGTCAAAGTTCTTTAAGAGGTCACAAAAAATCCCAGTGGTCGTTGTTTGGTTGTTCAGAGAATTTAATATTTGGTCAATAAAAGTATAAATAGCTTTTTATGTTGAAAAGCCTATCTGAAAACGAAACTGACATTCTGTTAGTAGTTCATTTTTATAAATATGTGAAGTACATTACTTTTTTAAAAAAATTTGAATAAAGCCACCAGAGGTGAGACTGGGGCATAGTTGTTGCCATCAGACTTATCTCCCTCTTATGCAATGTTTCGACAGTAGCATATGTCAGTCTTTTCAGAAAATGGCTATGGTTTGAGCTACTACACACGTGGCTAAGAATCCTACTTATCTGTTGGGAAGAAGCTTTTAATACTCTGTTAGGAACGCCATCAATTCCATGTGAGCTTTTAGTTTTAAGTGAATTTATTATTTTCACAGTTTCAGTAGGAACTGTGGGTTGAATTTCAATTTTATCAAATTGCATAGTTATTGCCTCTATCATATACAGCCTTTCGTTTTCTGATGAAATGCTGCAACCTATTTTCTCTACAACACTTAAAAAAGATTATTATAAATATTTTCTACTTTTGACTTTTGTAGCAAACTTTTCATTGAGATTGATAGAAATACAGTCTTCCAGTGCTCTCAGTTGCCCTGTTTCCCTTTTGACAATATTCCAAATAGTTTTAATTTTATTATCATAGGTGCTATTCTCAGACATAACGCATATGCTTCTGGACTTCTTAATAATCTTTCTTAATATAGCACAGTAGCATTTATAAGGTTTTTCTGTTTCTGTATCATTACTCCTTCTAGCTGTAAGATACATTCCCCTTTTGTGTATGAAGATATTTTTATCCTTTTAGTAAGCCATGGCTTTTTAGGCGATTATGTTTCACTTTTTTATTAGGGAAACTGTTTAAAAATATACTCATAATGATACTATGAAGTAATTAAATTTAAAATTAGCATCAGGTTCCCTGTACAACTCATATCAGTGTAACTGCTGCAAACTTCCCCTAAAATTCGCAATTGTTCAATCGTTATTGTATGCTCTATTTTGGAGGGCTGTTTTGCATCACTGTATGGAGCTATGTCACGTACTTTAACTAGCTGTCCATTATAATCAGAAAGACCATTCTTAAGACAAAAAGTTTTTATTTGACAAAAGTTATTTTGGACTATAAAAACATCATTGTGCTGCTTTCCTGCACTATCTGAGTAGGAAAATTAATAACCTATGTCAAGTTGAAAGAACCAAGTAATACTTGAAGGTCATTCTTTCTATCAGACTCTTCCAGAAAATCTACACTGAAGTCCCTACAGACAATAATTGGATTTCCTCTGTCTGGCAGATAGTACAAGAAAAAATTGAAGTTTTTAAAGAAATTGGCGAAAATTTCCTGGTGGGGACCTACACACAGCTACAGTTTTAAAATTACCATTATTTAGTTTGAACTCACAGGCACATGGCTCTATATGTTGCTGTACAATTTTTTTTAGTTTTTAAATTTCTCACACTATGATTAATACTAACATATATGGCGATTCCTCCTCTCACCATAGTGTCTCTACTTACATGTACTGAAAGCTTTCATCTGCCTACTTTTATATTTTTAATATCTGTGACTATATGGTGTTCAGACAATCATAGTACAACTATTCCACCCTCAGCTGCTAAATCTTCGGAACAAACAAGAAACTCATCATCCCTTGATAGTCTGATGCAGTGTATTAAGATTACTTTCCACTGCACTTTTAAGGGAATTTTGTGATACAGTAACACCTTTTTCAATGTACTTTTATGAGAATCGAGTGATATTTTAACTTCAATACTAGCTGCCTTTCTTAGCTTCACATTAAGCTCAGTTTTGTTAAATGTTGGATTACTGCACACTGATCCTAGTTACGAAAAAGGTATTCCCATTAGTTACAGTGCCATCCTCCTTAGAAATTTGCTATCGACCATGCCAATTTACCCTTCCCTTTCCTATTGAGATGCAGACCATTTCTTGTGAAGTTCCACCTACCAATAATATCAACAGGAACCAAACCCATGTCTGAGAAAGTAGTCACCCAAAGCACCTGATGTAACTCCATATTCACCTCCTGACAGAATTATTGAACTGGGGCCGATCAGAGAGAAGGAAAGTAGGAACCAAACCAATACTTGTATGGGCCATTACCCTATGGCTTAGGTGGAGTGGACTTCAAAAAAATGCCTGCATTCACAGTTACATGGATGCCTATTCACATGAAAGGGGATGGAAGGGAAATGGACCTCATTGGGATAAAGAAATAGATGTACACTTGTGCATTCTCCTTCTCCATTGGCAGGGCGATAATGCTGTAGTAACAAGAAATATAAAAGTAGTTACATGCTGGCAACAAGTTGTGGCAAAAATCGTACACAAAGTCAATAAATGTACCATTGAGATACACCAAGAAGACGTCCAGCTCCTCTTTACCTTGCGTCCATAGTAGAGGGGAATCACCCACTTAGTGGTACAACTCAGCTGATATTTTATTGACTGTCTGCATCATCATTGTTCCAAACTCTCCATAAACAAATTGGCAACAGCTGGACTAAGAGAGCTGCCCATGGCGCCCTGTAAATTTTCTCATAAAATTGATTGTTGTACTGGAAATACATTGTAGTGAGACTGCCTAAATAAAGGTGTTACATAGATCGGAAAAATACCTGTTATATATGAAGTAACTTCGTTCACAAGATTTACCATAAGTAAAGACACAATATCAAATCTGATAAGAATATCACTTAGGTCACACATTCACCTCATTCGCTTCATTGAGATTTACAGTGACTGTGAGTCCTGTCAATATACAGTTGCAGTAGTGAGGCTAGATATGTGCCCACCTCATGAATAGGAGACCCTAAAACACACACAATAGTTCTCAAAGGAATCTCTGAATTGTGCACTTTTGGTAATCCATACAGTCCATCCTAAAGAGCTGCTTCTTAACGTCTGAAGCGAAAGAAAATGTTTAATTTGATTTGATTTACTGACAAGTCCACATTCACGAACAATGGAAATGTTAATCTGCATAACATTCATTATTAGGCAACTGAAAATCCATGCTGGCTGTGGCAAGTTGCACACCACAAACAATGCTCCATGAATGTATGGTGTGGGATACTGGAGGACAGAATTATAGGCCCCTATTTCCTCGAAGAAAATTTTAATGGTAGGAAGTACACCACATTCCTGCGAGAAACATTAGGTCTGTTATTGGAAGAAATACCTTTAGGAACAAGGAACAGAATGTGGTATCAATACAATGGGTGTCTGGCACATTTTTCGCTGATGGCTGGAATCATTGGATTGGACTAGAAGGAGACGTGTCGTGGATGGCTTGTTCGCCAGACTTGACGCCTCTGGATTTTATCTTGTGGGGATTCGTAAAAGATATTGTTTATAAAGATTTTCCAACTACACCAGAAGATATGCGAGAGAGAATTGTCAGAGTATGTGCATCGATAAGTGCCAGTGTGATAAGGAATACCACTCAATCCATGATAAGAAGATTGCAGCCCTGCGTTGATACCAATGGTCATCACTTCGAACCCCTTCTTTAAATGGAAGTTCATGCCACCTTCGTGACCTTCATTGACCTTCAAAGAACTTACTGTTACACATCATTGGAATCATCTCGATAGCCGCTATCAGAAAATAAGCACCACTTATAGCATTCCACTATAAAAAAAAAACAAAGTTGACCTTCATATCTCTGATGCAACCCCACCTAGCAACAAAAAACCGTCATATTTGGCCCCTGTTGTACCATGCAACTTTTGTCCTACAAACTTTTCAGCTCCTATCATACGTTCGGAGTTATTATAAGTGGCTATGCCGGCCAGTGTGGCCTAGCGGTTCTAGGCACTTCAGTCCGGAACCACACGACCGCTATGGTCGCAGGTTCGAATCCTGCCTTGGGCATGGATGTGTGTGATGTCCTTATGTTAGTTAGGTTGTAGTTCTAAGTTTTAGGGGATTGATGACCCCAGATTTTGTTCCCATAGCGCTCAGAGCCATTTGAACCATAGGTGGCTATAGTTAATGACTCACTCTACATATGACTACATTATAAGTTAAAATTAAGGTGGGCTATCAAGAAAACCTCACAGACATTTAGGTTTGTAAATCTAATTAAGTGTGCATGCAAAGAATTGCACTCATTGTCTTAATTGGTTTTATCACCAGATAGCAGACTACAATAGTACTTGGAAAGTCCATATAGCCCTTCTGAAATATGTATGTATAATTAATGACAGTCGAATCAGATCAATGAAATAATAAGAATTTCAATTATATTTATATAGCTCACCAAGTAACATGGTTAATTAATTGTTGCAATTTAGTTCAAAGTCTTGCCAAAATACGTGCAGATCATATATGCTTCCAATCTCATTCTTTCTCAATGACAAAATGGTTTCTTTCTATAGTTCATATGTGGCCAAATGTTTGAGTGGAGCAAAATCAAAGACAGTACAAATTACATAATAGATATTTCTCCATTGTCAAAGCCAAAAAAGAGTGGGAAGTGGACATATATCAAACTGACCAGCGGGAGGTCTAGTTCTGTAAAAAAAATATTTAATTATCTGAAAGTAATGAGATTAATTAATGAAAAATTAATTTCCAGTTTGAGAGAAAATTGTACAGTTGATCTTTGTCTAAATGTTCATAGTCGAATGAAGAGTCAGAAATGGACAAAGGGAATATTAAAATGATCAGCATTAGCTATAGTTTTGCATAAAGGGGACTATTTGCTTCAAGTTAATCAAGGTAATTAATAAAAATTAATTGGTAATTACAGATAAAATTTTTATTCGAGTTTTCGAAGCAAAATGGAGAGTGGGATATGGATAAATAGAGTATCAGATTTGAATTGTCAGGAAGTTTCAAACCAGAAATTCATTTTGTAAAATATTCAACTGTTTGAAAGTAATCAGGTACTTAAGAAAAATCCATCAGGTATACATACTCTAACACTCAATAATGTTCCAAGTAAAAGATTGAACTTCAGATTCTCTATCAACTCCTCATTTTCTTTACATTGATCTTTATACTTTTAATACACATCAATATTTAAGTGTATTGTAATTAGTGCTTTCTCAAAATACCAAAAAAAAAGAAAAAATTAGAAAAAAAGGTTCGAATTTTTTGTCTTATAGTAAGAAATACAGCTGATTAAAGAAACATTTTATGTGCCTTTGAATGATGCTCAAAATCATATACAGCAAGCTGAGTGAAAATTTAAAGTCCTATGTTTAACTTAGAACTGAAGTATTTCAAAGAGTACTAGAGGATACTTGTCTTTGGATTACACAGAGCGTGCACTCAGATGATGTATGGCCTTGACATATTCCAGTCAACTATGTCAGAACGTGTAAAAAAAGTCCCAACAAGTTTCCATTCTGAAAAATTTTCATTAGAAAATATTTCAAGTATCAGGAAACAATGCATGCGGCAAAGACGTAATGGCTCCCTTACAAGTGCTTTCAGCATCATTGTTCTTGTTCAGTTACTTTTCCCCATACAAAGAAAATATAAGAAATGGAATGAACGGATTCAAAAATCAGAGAGCAGATCCAGTCATACTACGGTTTATACTTAGTGTTGTTTCTGTGTAACTAATGTATGTGTATTCCAGCTTCTATAGTTCTTTGTGTATGATTTTAAATCTATGTATATAATTGATTTTGCAAAGCAATGTCAACCACATTTTTTGCTTAAATTTTCGAATTCCTTTACATGTATATGAACATCATTCATAGATACATCAAATTTTTCTCTAATCTATTTTATTTCTTTTCTTAAGCAAAATATTTCAGGAAATATTGGACCTTTTTTCTAATTCTTTTTTTTCTTTTATATATTTCAAAATGGAGTGAGGGAAAGAAGAAGGCTAGCAGAGATTCAGAATCTGTATGTGTAGCACCTTTGGATTATCATAATAACTGTGGCAGGATTTCACTATCGCAAACTTCTGAGCTTTAATTTAAGAGATATTTCAACGGAGTTGCAGAGACTGAGATTACAGTTCTTCTTGTGCAGTGTTGTCTTGTGTTGCATCACTTATTTACATTGGAGCTGTCAAAATATTTTTTGTACCATCGAGCAGAAGCTCAATTTTATTATTATTAGGAATATGCTTATTCTTGGACTGGTAGCCTATGCTTTTCTGTGAGATTATTTTTACTTCCTTGGTTATAGACTTCTTGTATTCTAGAGGGAAGATTTTACATATATGTAAAACTTCTCCAGAGCTGCTGACTCCCAGTAAGTTTTCTTTTCTGTGACAAGCAATAAAGCGTTTGCTCATTCCTTGTATGAAATTTTGTTTTTCATACACCAGCAAGGCTAGATCTAAACATGTGCTACTTAGATGGTTGGATAGCGGATATGGTAGGCAACCTGATAGTTGGTCGCCCCGACGCGATTTACCCTCCACAATAGTACAGGAAGATTTCAAGCTACTAGTACACCAAACTTCGTACAATGACCTATGTATCTGATGCGACAGAACCGTCGATGTCCAGACTTGTGCGTTTACCAACTTCCTGGTCACGCAACTCCACGCCATGGTTTGCGCAAGTGGAGCCCAGATTCGATGATGCTAGGATCACAAAGGATTCTACAGATTTTGCAATAGTAGTGAGCCAGCTACACCATCGGTACGCTGCAGAGAATGAAGATGTGATAACTACGCCACCTGTAACAAACTCCTTGAGAAATTGAAGGCGGAATAGATTCATGGAGTCTCTGCATCTCAAGAAGAGTGCATCAGACAAGTTTTGACTGAGGGAAATATCGGCGACTAGAAGTCATTACTGTGTCTGAGACAGTTGAGAAGAAAGATCAACGCCAGAACCATATCTGACAACTTGTTACTTGCATTATGGAGTACTCGCCTACCACCAAAGTAAGCATAGTCATAGCGCTGCAAACGAGATGCCATTGGATAAAATGGCTGACTTGGCTGACAAGATAAAGATGCGATGACGCCCACTCCAATAAGTGTAGTGACAACATCATGTAGCAGCATATCAGCATCAATGGTAACATGTGCAGAATGTGCCAGTCTTGCAGCCAAGGTCGATACGCCCATCAAACGGATCAATGAACTGATGTCTCGGCGCGATCGTAGCATTAACAGAAACCCCTGCTGCCAGAGGTCAAGAAGTCGCTCTTCCGCAACCTCTTCGACTTCTGGGTCAAATCAACACTCCGTCTGTTGGTATCATCGTAGATTTACGGAGCAGGAGTGTTAATGCACTACGCCTTGCATGTACGCAAATGTCAGCAGCAATCGGAAACAGGTGTAACATCTGACTCCCGACAACAATCGCAGCGCCTGTTTATAAGTGATAGAAAGACAGGCCAGTAGTATTTAGTTGATATTGGATCGGCTTTATGTATATTACCACGAAACATATTGCGTGGCTGTCGACCACCAACCTTGATCAGCCTTTCTGCTGCGAACAACACTTCTATACCGACCTACGTTACACAGCAAAGGGAATTAGATCTGGGACTACGTCGTGTCTAAATATGGGACTTCAAACCTGCGGATGTGACAGAGCCTACGTTGGCGCCGACAGGTGCTTCCACCTGTTACCAAACATAGTGAATGCGCAAACCGTCGACAGTATCAGTGATCTGACAGCTTCGGGTTTCCAATGTAGTGCAACAGTGCACACAGACAAGATAGTGCAAGCAGCCAGTGGCGAGTATGAAGGCATACTGCAGCAATTTCCAGCCTTGAAGCGATTGCGAAGGGCTCCTAAAGAGGTATATCATAACACAGTGCACCATATTAAACAACTGACATTTCCTCTATCTCAGGTAGAACTAGACATCTACCTCCCTACCACATAGCATGTGCGAAGTCAGAATTTGATTCCATACCAGTAGCCCATGGTCATCTCCTTTGCACCTTGTGCCGAAAACGTGTGGCACATGACATACATGAGGAGACTATCATGCACTCAACACAAGAACAGTGCCACACCAAAGTATTGGAACAACACCAATTCTATTCCACTGCACTGTTATCAGATATGGCGTCGATGACGTCATCCAAGATGGCGGCGATGACGTCATTCAAGACTACGGATTGATGGGAAAGTGCACGCCCCCCTCACCCAAAAATGGCGCGAATTTCAAATTCCCACATGATAATGCTATCACCCCACTAAGCAAAGAAAATGGCGGGAAAAATGGAGTTGTCTTTATTATTTAATCAGTTTCAAGCATGTGTGTTCGCCACTGGGTCTGGACTCCAACTGGATTAGTTCATATCGTTGCCACCAGAGATCTCCACCGTGACGTCATCCAAGATGGTGGATTTTGGTGGGAAAATACAAAACTTGGGCTACCTCCACTAACCTAACCTCCCTACGCCATAAAATGCCGGGAAGTTCAAATTCCAGTACGACAATGGCGAGAAAAAGGGACTTGTCTTTATTATTTAACCAATTTCAAGCAACTGCAACTGGCTTAGTTCATATCATTGCCACTAGAGGGCGCCACCGTTACATCAGATCATGGTGCAAGTACCGGTATTCAAGATGATGGCATCCACTGTGTTCACTGCAAGCTCCACAGCCCAACTGACTTAGTTCATATCGTGCCCACCAGAGGGAGCTACCGTGAAGTCGCATGATGACACAAGATCGTCTGCACTCTCTCATGCGTGTGCTTTATAACCAGAAATGTGCCGCACCACCAGCCCGCAGGCTTCCAACTCCTTACATCACACACCCTCGGCCGCCACCTCCCTACACATGCCGGACATAGTGTTCTGTAAATATGCGAGCTAAGATAACACCCACATTGCGCATCTAACCTATCAGTTACCTAAGTACTTAATTCCATTTCAATTTTAATCGTATTCAATAATTCAATTAACAGTTTCAATATTCAATGATCAAATGAGAAGTTCCACATTTCGCCACTATCAGCACCGTGTTCATTCATGACATAGCACCCCCACCACAAGAATGCTGCACTCCTGTTGGCTACTGTATTAGTCACGTGATTCGACGTCATATAGGTAGGAAAAGGTGTTCATTATACTTTCAAATACCTTTTTTCAACTACTTTTCAAGGTAAAGACCGCCACCTCTTCCTAGGAACCAGCGCCGAGTTTGAATTCGGGCAGTACAGAAATGCCACTTGGGCTTTCACTACCAACCTAAGAAAATTGTTGCAAACAAAGCTCACTGCCACTAACCTAAGCCTACAGGGTCCAACCTTGTCATAGGGGTTGCTGGTAAAAGGACTCCGCCCGCACTAGGCTGACGGAGAGAGGAAGGAATGTTCTTTATTTATTTGTGAGCAATTTATTTAGGGATGGAGTATATGTATCACAGAACACACACTCAGACATGCCCCACAGCATACAGATATGCAAACTACTCCTACATAAATCATGTATAAGGCTCTACACACGTGCTTGCTAATTGTAAATCGTCAAAAATAAAGCATTGCAGACCCTACAGACATGCAAACCGCTCATAAATAAAGCAATGCATTTACATCCAGATAGCCAAACAACTTGTAAATTGTCAAAATAATAACCCATCTAAAAGACTCTGCTCGCTAATCATCAGCTGTCGAAATCATACACCAGCCTTTATTTAAAGAATTAGAGGGAGCACCACCACCAAGTGTATTCACCACTGAGTCCAAAGTCCAACTGACTTAGTTCATATTCATGCCACTAGAGGACGCTGTAGTGACGTCAGGTGATGACGCAAGTACCGTAGTGTAATATGGCGCCACCTAGAGGGTTCACCATGAGCTCCAGACCCCAACTGTCTTAGTATATTTTGTCTCCGCCAGCTGATGACGCAAGAACAGTTATCCATGATGACGGCAAACCGTGTGTTCTCCATAAGGTCTAATACTCAGTACCAACAGCAGAGGACGCTATCGTCCTTTTCGTGATGTAAACCAAGATGGTGAGGAAAAATGGTGGGAAAACAACTCAGACTGCTTTGGGCTGCTGGGGAGAGTAAGGATTGACTGCACTCTATTTATTTTGAAACAGCGTATTTAACGATAGAGTATATCTATGACACTGTTACAAAAGATCCACCCTGATGTGCCTGGGGCCATGTTGCACAGCCCACAGACACGTAACCAACTTGTAATATCAGTACGCCATATTCAATGACGTCATCGGTGCCATCTTGGATGCTGTCATTGCCGCCATCTTGGATAACGGTACTGTGGAATAGAATCGGCGTTGTTCCAATTCTGACCAATGCCCAGTGCCATTACTACAGGATTATAATTACGCCTTAGGTGCTACAACATTATTCAGTGTACTCGATTGTGCTAAGGTATTTACTAAGATCCCAGTGGCAGAAGAAGGTATCTCAAAGACAGCCATCATCACACCATTTGGCTTATCTGTGAGCCTTTTTATGCCATTTGGCCTACTGAATGCTGCACAATCCTGGAAAAGAGTCATCAGTTCGGTACTGCAAGGTCATTCTTTTCATTTTGACCACCTAGGTGACATTCTTTTCTTTTAGTCCTCTTCCAAGCAGCACAAACAGCACTTAACTGAAGTCTTCAAGTGATTAGAACAGTACAGAGTGATTCTGAACACCGTTGTGTCCATATTTGGTCAGTTGCAAATTAATTTCCTAGTAAACCAGATTTCATCTATGGGCTCACGATCTTTATTTGAAAAAGTGAAAGCCATTTTACAAATTACTCTGCCATATACTCTAGAGAAAGCTTAGTTTCTACCATCGACATCTGCCATGCTTGGCCAAGCTACAAGAACCATTGACCAAATGACCACAGGACTATCGATGGTTATTGTTTGTCTTAGTAGTACTTACAAGCCAGATCCTCACCAACGGAACTAGTTTATGGTGAAGTGCTCCATCGTCCAGGATAGTCTTTAGACATGCAGTCCTTTCAGTTTTTGACTGCAGCTACTGCGATTTATTTTGTCAGTTGCGTGAATACATTTCAACGAGCTCCATGAAATGGTACATCTCCCAGCCATGTATGTCGTTAACTGGAAATCATCACACATTGTGCTGCATATAGTTGGTATCAAGGCCTCACTTGAACCATTGTACACAGGTCCATACAGAGTCCCACAGCGAGGGCCATGTGCTCTGAACATATTGGTAAATGGTAAGCCCTCTACTGTCTCTGTCGACCGTGACAAACCTGTATATGCTTTCAAGAAAGTACCACAGAATGCGGCATCATGGTGCCAACGTCTTTCACCAGTGCAAACACATACACCATCCACAGCAGACCCTCTTCTAGAATCATGGGCAGGATGACACATGCATTTTCCAGCGTGCTTTCTGGATGGCGTTCCACTTCCCTCAAGAAGCCTGATTGGCAACTGAGATTGCAGTCCTCATTGTGCAGTATCGTGACATGTTGGTTGCATGTGTATGTATTTACGTCGTGGCTGTCAAAACATTCTTTGCGCCAGCTGGCAGAGGCACTGTTTTATTCTTACTAGGAATATATTTATTCTGAGCCTGGATATTGTTTTTTGGAGAGGCTATTTTTACTTCCTTGGTTATGGACTTAACATTCTTGTATTCTCAGGGGAAGGTTTTTCATGTATGTAAAACTTGCCATAAGCCATTGACTCCCAGTTACGTTTCCTGTCCTGTGTTTAGCAATCAAGTGTTTGATCGTTTCTTGTACGAGAGTCCTCTGTTTAGCAATCAAGTGTTTGTTCGTTTCTTGTACAAGAGTTTTTGTTTCGTACAGCAGCCAAGCTGGATCTAGAAATATGCAACTTAGATGTTAAAATGGTAGACACAGCAGCCAACCCAACATTAGACAAAAAAGTAAAAATTTTTTGCACTTATTACAGTTGGCGCTACAAAATATTTCTGCAAAATTTTGAATCCAGGAAATAGAGCAGGATATTTCTTACACAAAAAGTAGAAGTTTTATTCTATAACATAGATAATTTCAGTAATGATGGTTGACAGTAACTTGTGCATTGTTGATGGAGACAGCAACTGAGCTCAGATTAATTATGTCTAGATCAACGAAATGTTCAATAGTTCTTAGACAGTCTGATGGGACAATTATTTTTATCAAATATAAATTATAGTGAACAGTAATGATTGTCTAATTATTAACAAAAAATGGAGGAAACACAAACAGAAACGTGATCACTTAAGAAAATTAACGAAATGTTAGCTGTATTCGAAACAATTACGAAATCAAAATAATAATTGCTACTACCATCATCAGATATCAAAAAGCATCAACCCAAGACGCCCTTATTAGGCATAGATTTCAATATTGTCACAGGATGTTGTTTTGTAAGTTCGAATGCTTTTCATATGTGATGTTGGCAGTATCCAAATCAATGTAATAAATAAAGAAATTTAAATAAGCTATCTAGATAGTTTTATTTACAAAATTAGCTATACACCTATACTTCACAATGGAAGTTAAAGAAGGTCCTTTGCATACCATTGCTTTTTAGGGTTCCGTACCTCAGTTAGTAAAAATGGGAGCCTAGTAGGGTCACTTCGTCAATAAATTCCTTTTCCCTCACCCAGAATTCAAATATAAATAAATCCTATCAAAAGAAGCAAAGCAATTTCGTTAAGTTCTGGCTGTAGAAAGCGAAATCAGTAAATTGGCATATCCTTGCCAATGTTAGTTTGCATTCGTAAGATAAGACTGCATGCTTGATTCTGTTATTGACATAAACCTGTCACTATGGTAAAAGAATTAACAACGCTATCTATTGTTTCCTTGCTATACTAAGAAACTAGCACCGCCTTATATCAGTTCTTTGGTGTACTACTTAGTCACTGAGGTAAACGCCAGAACTACTAACCTGAGCAGACTTTTAAACCTTTGAATAACGATATCTTTTTTCTTTGTCCTATTTTGATGATGTAAAGCCTACATTTTGCACCAAGCTACTCTCACACTACCTGTCAAAACCCCATGAAAATTCGTCTAGTAATTTTGGACATCAGTGTGGTTAAATAGATAAACAGACATACTAGACAGCTTTAGATAAAATTTTAAAACGCTATATCTTTTTTTCCTGTGATCAGTTTGGATAAATTAAAGCCTATACGTTGCCCCAAGCGATGCTCAAGTTGCCTGTCAAAACCCAATGAAAATTCGTTTAGTATTTTTGGAGGTTAGCATGTTCAAATAGACTGATATGACAGTTTTACAGTTTTATTATTTGTATAGATATTCACAATTAATGTGAACTCAAAAAGAAAATCCATTTTCTTTATTAATAACTTACAAAATTTATGAATGTTTAATTCAATTACAGATGGCCATGTTACAAAAGTTAGATACAATGGTGGAGCAATCCAAAAATTAATTGAAAACTGGGCACAATGGCACAGAAATTCTATAATTTAACAAGCAGGAAATAATAATTCCTTTGGTTAGATGAAGGAAAAAAAAGATTTACTCACTTTGAAAGTGGACTCGTTAGTATAACTTGCTGAAAAACCAGAATTACTTGAGAAATTATCTGCAATTACCACAAAATTTGGTAACTTACGATAGCCATGGAAAGTCTGGAGCAAGTCAGTCCGTGGTGTAACAGTAAAGTCATCATATACTAGTAGTAGTAATTTTATTTGTCTCTAGATCTATTTTATTAAGATACTGGACATGAGTTGGTATTACAACTGGAGAATACCAAAAATAAAGTTATTCACATATACAGACCTTTACAGACTTACAGACCTACAAAGATCATATAAAATTAATTGTTGGTATGGTGAGTGCCAGGTTGAGATTCATTGAGAGATTTCTTAGAAAATGTAGTCCATCAACAAAGGAGGTGGCTTACAAAACACTCGTTCGACCTGTACTTGAGTATTGCTCATCAGTGTGGGATACACACCAGTTCAGGTTGACAGAGGAGATAGAGAAGATCCAAAGAAGAGCAGCGCATTTCGTCACAGGGTTATTTTGTAAGCGAGATAGCGTTACGGAGGTGTTTAGCAAAATCAAGTGGCAGACTCTGCAGGAGAGGCGCTCTGATCACAGTTTAGCGTGCTCTCCAGGTTTCGAGAGGGTGCGTTTCTGGATGAGGTATCGAATATATTGCTTCCACCTATTTATACCTCCCGAGGAGATCACGAATGTAAAATTAGAGAGATTTTAGTGTGCTCGGAGGCTTCCTGGCAGTCGATCTTCCCGCGAATGATACGCGACTGGAACAGGAAAGGGAGGTAATGACAGTGGCACGTAAAGTGCCCTCCGCCACACACCGTTAGGTGGCTTGCGGAGTATAAATGTAGATGTAGACATAGATGGTACAATTCTCGACTTTTGTAAAGGAAGAAGGCACATAGATCGAGCAGATGCTAAATATAAATACTTTTGATTGGGAGTGAATGCAGGATCATGCTTAGGTAAAGACTGTTATTAATATCTTAGAAAAATACATAGCTGAATCTGACGAAACCATGATACGAATATTATTAAAAGTTGAAGGAGTTCAGTTCTGGTAGGGAAGAGAACCAAATTAGAATTTCTGGAGAAAAAAGAAATATTAAAAATCAGTATCGAATATGAGTCCCAGTGTAGAAAATGTATGCAAGAAACTTGAGAAGCTTCAGAAGCAAGTATGTGTATGAGCAGACAGAATGCCCAATTTAGTTCGAGCCCCTGCATTCTGTTTGGACATAGAAATAGCATCATTTCAATCAGTGACAGGCCCCGATACAGTAATATTCAACCAGCAATCTGTCTGAGTACTCACCAGGCAAAAGTTTGCTAACAATATTAGTACTGACAATGCTACACCAGAATAGAGGAGCACTGCATATTTTAGCAGCATGTGTGCTAGAAGACAAAATTATGAGATAGATATTTTAATATTTTTGTTTTGGGTATGAAAGAAGTACATCCCCTGCTTTTCGTTCGTTCACTTAGATGTATTTTGTTACAAGCTTCGTCAGAGGTGCAGAAAATTAGACTCATGTATGGTCATACACCAAGTAACTCTGCACTCTGTGCCTTAAAGACATCAGAAACGTATATCTTGTATGTAGATTTTGAAAGAACAATCCTGTAGAAATATGGGAGCAGTAAAGAAGTCTTCAATCTGGAGTCTTATACGACTGATACAGGAAGAGGAAGAGGAAATAAGAGCAGTTGACATCCTCCACATACTGAAAGCCAAGAGAGCATCTCTTACGAGAATCAGACCAAATATAAAGACTAGACAGTATGGATTTGTTGTAGGATGATCACCATGGAAGTATACAGCATGATTCACACATACATTGGTGGGACCACGTGCATATTCAAAGTGCTCAAGAAGCAAATTTTCACATACCACAAAATGGCTCATAGAAACTATTGGGGCCCAAAATTCCACTTTCATTGCAATAAAAATAACTATACACAGTTTCCAGAGAAGAAGTCGACACAACAGTAGAAGATAAAACAGTTACCATCCTGGAAACGATAATAACCAGGGACAATATAACAGGCCAAGATGCTCACAGTGTAATTAGGTGTCTCAAAAGCTTCAACAACAAGAGCACAAGATGGAGCACAAGCTATACAAGACAATTAAAAAGAAGATACAAGACAGCTAAAATGAGAACAATCCAGAATACTACTTTACAATTACACCCACACCAGAAAACTCATCACACAGCAATACAGAAAATGGCACACCAGATCACACGCAAAATTAATAAAACCTTCAAACACCACACAGTTAAAAATCCTTTGAGACAAATAGCGCACTAAAAAAACTTAGAAACCGTGACAGAAGAGTAAGACAAGCAGAACAGTTCAAGGCTACATGAATTAAGGTGTAAAAGCTGCAACTCAAACTGTAAGAAATTTCAACATCAAGTAAAAATAAAATATGGGGGCACTGAAGGGTTAATGTAATGGTTCCACATATCCATAACATCTAATAGAAGAAAATCATTACTACATCGTGATATAAATGAACAAGTAAATCTAGTTACATAATAAAAAAGAAAGAGGATGCTAATTCTCCAGGAAGAATATTTCACACAGAAGACCATAAACAAAAACAAAAATTTGCTCAATGACCAAAAAAAGTAATAACAGAAAAGTAATATTCCAAATAATTGACAATTTACTAATTACTAAAAAAAATTTACATAACAATGAACTGAAAATTAAAACACCCACCCACACACACACACACACACACGCACACACACACACACACACACACACACACACACACACACATATGCACACACACAGAGCGAGAGAGAAATAGAGAAATAAATGTAGAAATCCCACTACCATGCCACATACTCACACTACATTCCCACCTCTCAACACCCCACTTCACTGCCAACCTGCACAGATCCCATGGTCTCTCCGTCAACTTTACTGCAAGGTCATATGCAATGTACTTCAAGAAAGATTTTTTATAGTGAAATGCATAACGGTGCCACACAGTCAATTGTAAACCACACACTGTTGATCTAGTATCCACACAAGAACCAACAAATGCACCGAAAAATGGGAAACACAAAAATGACACAGAGCAAAACCCTGCATTTGTAAATAGTGAGATCATCTAAATGTGATGAGGCTGGATGTGGGAGCAGATGTTTTTGGATTCAGGAAACGAGGTGGGGGAAAGAATGAAAAAGTGGTAGTGTCCCACCTTACATACTTGTCCCAGAGCTCTTGTGGTAGTAACTACTAATACACAATTTGAAGTGGTACAATGTGGGCTTCACTTGTTATAGAGTGTTACTAAGTTCTTACATCTTGATGAAACTGTCATCCAGATGCTGTTCCTAATAAAAGTTACCTTATCGAGGCTTGATGGTCACCTTGTATTTTCTTGAAGCAGTGAACCTGCTACACAGTTCCACGAATAATGCTGTGAGAACATCTACATCAACTAATTATGAAATGACATAACCCCTTTTGATGGAACACTACCTTATTTTGTTGCTCAAATAAAATCTTTTTGCAGTTGGTTGAACAGATCTCACATTCACTCGAGCAACATATTTTGAGTGAATTTTATGATATTAGCTTAAAGAGGATATCAATTTAAGTTATATATTAGATTTAAAACACTCGCATCAGGTGGAGATGCTCAATCGTTGTCATGCTTTGCCGACGCCCAGTGATTGCATTTCATTCATAATTTCTGCACATATCAACATAAAGTACACATAGTTACTTGTTTTGTACCTACAAACTACCTAAAATGCATTTTATACTTTCAGAAGCATTTGTCATTGCCCTAAGAGGAAAATAGTGGAACAAGCTATTCCAGATAATCTGTTGCACTTGACATTTTCATGTAGTCTTCTCGAAAATTGCTTATCGGAAAAATCATGGTCACCATAGGCAATGGATAGCCAAAGAAGTAATCGAACAGGTGAGTAGATTAAAGAGCCTCAGAATGAAAGGGAATTTGGACACATTTAAACATTTTCAGAAGAAGTAGGCCTACAGGCATTTAATACTAGAAGCAAGAAGCAACAGAGCCACAACAAATTCGCAACATAAACATAAGGTACCATGGTACATCATTAAAACTGCAAGACATACTAAACATAATGAAAATAATACAATTATTGTTAAGATCATTAAAACTGAAGACACCATAGACACAGGAGAAAACATTGCTAATATACTCCTAAAATAATTTCATAGTTACGGTATAAAAATTAGAGTATTAAAGAAATCAACACAGACCAATACAACCCAGAAGACTTGAGTAACTATCCTATTGAACGTTTCTGGGATCACTGACAAAACTGCAACACATAAAAACCATTTAGGAACTGAAATCCATTATGTTTGCTGGAGATATATCGAATCATCTAATGTTGCATGTGAGTGGGAAAAAACCTGGACCACTGTTGGATACAGCAAACTGCTTATTCTGAGAAGCATTATTTCCAGAAAATTTGAGACACTCAAAGTAATTATACAGGGGTATAAAAGATGAATCAAATAGGCACAGTCCAGTAGTGTTAATATCTAGTTTCTAAAAAATATAGGAAAAGCTTATCCACTGTGAATTAATTGAGTCAACTATTTCCAGAGTCCATTACCTCCATGTAACAAAAAGATTCAGAAATGAGAAAAACTGTCACGCTGTTACTGATCGGTTTTTATTGTTATTCTTTATTTATTTTTAGTTTCCTTTTATATTTGAATTTATATTTATACTCCCACAAATCACATCACAATATTATTGCCTAAAATAAATATTTTACTTTGAATGTAAGGCCTTTTGGGACTGTAATCTGGACAAAACAGTTTCTGGAAATGTTTAAGTAATAAAATGATGAGTACAAATGAAAATAACATACAACTATCATAATATTTATTCCTGTTACAAAATTATTTGTGACCATTACAAAAGATAATGTAGTACATAACTACTAATTCATTCTTTTGAATAACTGCTGTCAGCTTTACATTAAAATAGCACATATAATGAGATCACTACCTTTATACATCAAATACTGATCTGCTCTTCAGCCTCACCAGGTAGCTCCAGGACATCAAATTCTTCATCCAGTTCACTTCCAGACTTCTGTTCGAAGACTTTCTTGTAGAATAAATGTTTATTAATGCCCATCCAACCTGCTCCATAGTTGTTCCGTAAAAGGACTGTTACAATTTTGATTTTTTTGGTTTTATCATAACAGCTCTGTGTATCTCTGCTGGTATGACTCCCGTCCAGGATATACCCTTCTTGCAGATACTTTTATTGCATCCTATATCGGTGTTATAGATTTTCCTCCTGAAATAGTAACAGTGCTCGACCTTTCTTTAGAATTTTGTGTATTTAAGAAGAGAATCATTCTGGGTCTGCCTGTCAGGTGTAGCATTGACCTACTGATTGATCCTTCTTCAGAAAGTTGATCACATTCATATGGTCGTCCATTATGCTTCCATGAGGGCATCGCTGGAAATCCCCTGCTGGAATATCTAGTAAGGTAAATGCAATAAACATTAGACACTGTACACATTTCCTTGGCTATAAGAATGTTACTTGGAGAAAAGCAGAAGTGTATTATAAAATAAAATAAACAACAACTTACCTCATTTACTTTTCAAATTTTTTTGACCACTGTTTCTACATTTGCAACTTTTTCTGCGATTTCCCTACATGATCTGGTGTAATAAAATTATTGGATACTGCTTGCCTTCTGTATACATGATTTTATATAGCTTATTACTTTAAAATGAAGCCTACAATCTCTTAAGTTCGCCTAAACAACCATCTGTTACCCAATAATGTGTATTTGCGCTATAATCCAACATGACAGGTATACTGTTATGAAAAACATAAAATACAGAAAGCTAAACATAATAAAGTCGCATTTACCTCACAAGAGAATTAAAACAGTGTTTATGTTCTAAATTGTGCAGCTCAAAATATGCTCCTTCTACATATAAAAAAGTTGATTTAACAAATTTGGAAAAATTCCTAGAGAGATAGAATATTCTGATTTTAGCACAACACAGTTTCCAAAAACTAAGGACACGTCTATCTCTAGCCCAACAGGGCTTGCTATTCAAAACAAACTCTGTATCTACAGAGGTTCAAGATTTGTCGAGAGGTGTGTTCCATCAGGCCAGTAACTTTTGCAAGCAGTTGCTGAGATTTTTACATAGGAATTTCCTGTGACTTCTTAAAGGCCTCTGACTGTGTAGACCACAATATTCTCCTAAGGAAGGCCGATTTTTATGGTTTTAACGTTAGCAATGGTAATTGGATTAAATCATATCTACACTGTACAAAGGAGAAGGTGATACTTAATGGTAATGTTGGCTGTCTAGTTCCATCTGACTGTGGCACATTAAAATGTGCAATGCCACAAGGATACATTTTGGACCTTTACTGTTTCTTTTCTTCATCAACAATCTCCCACTTTCTACAAACACAGTGAGCAAATTTACTCTTTTTGCTGTGACACTATTAATTTGCTTGGAAGCTAAATGCTTTGTAACTAGAAAATAAACGTAATGGTGTATTTGTAAATGTCTTACACTGATTTAAGTCAAATGGATGAACACTAAATATTGAAAAATTCACTATATACAATTTCTTACAACTTTACAAGAAAATGAAGTAATTCACATGGACTGTGTAACCAAAATATATTATTCTGTGAATCTTAGAAGTTCCTGGGCATTTTAAATGATGGCAAGACAAATTGATCCAGGTGTATCCTAGAGCGTATGGAAGACTCAGTGTGGCAATTTATGCTGATATGAATGCTATCAGTACTGCTTATTATGACACATTAGTAGTTATTATGCAACAGTTGTCTCTATTAGCTGGAGCCCAAGCGGAGGTAAAACGAGACTTATCCGTTATACAAAATGAACTCCAAAATCAATTAGCCGAAAATCAAACAGAATTACAAAAATCAATTAAGAGCAACTTTTACCGAATTAGATCAGGGATTAAATACCCAGACACAGGAAATAAAAGAACAGACAGTAAGAACCGAACAGAATCTTATTGCTCAAATTAAGCAGGTCCGCCAACAATGCCAAAAAAGCAATAGTAAATTATTAGCGGAACTAACCGAATATGTATCCATCAAAATTGACACGATACAGAAACAAGTAGAATTGTTTCCTCAAGTAATACAAGCTCAAGCGCATATACAGTGTTCGGTAGCTATGATACCAGAAATTATAGAATCCCAAGATAATCTAAAGAAGCAATTTGATGAAGTGAAGGAAAAACAGACGACAGTGGAACATAGAATGAATTAACTTGCGGGAAAGTTTTCAGAAATGACATTAGAGCGGCAAAATTTTCCTTCGGAAACGGTAGAAGAAACTGTGAAAGTAGCTTTACAGTCAATTTTGGAGAGTTCCGAGGAGAATTTTTTCAACAAAGGGTTAATGGAAGTTTGTGAACAATTTGGCGAAGGATCCTTGCGTTGGAAAGAAAATATAGATAGATGACTAAATCTCTCGCAGGAGGATTTAGAAACTGCGAGAAGTAGGAAACAAAATTCTCAATTTGCCTGTGACATTCCGTCCACGTCAAGATCCAATGTAGACAGAACTGGAACGTCACAAGTTAGATTCGATATAACAGATAGCCACAGGGAAAATTACGAACAGGATGATTTTTGGAATCGTAGTTCCATTGAGGAGAAGATGATTAAACAGAGACAATTTCAAATCTTTAACCCTGAGAAAAAGAATGTTCATCCTGTAGTCTTTATTCGAAGTTTCTGAGGTCTATTTCCACGATCTTGGACAGAATGGCAAAAGATTAGTTTTGTATCTGGATATATACAAGGATCAGGAGCATTGTGGGCATCCGAACAAACATCTTCTTGTAATTTTACACAGAATTTAAGCAGGCTTTTCTAGCAAAATATTGGTCTGCTGGAATACAAAAAAGGCTTAGGCAGGAAGTATTATATCCTGAGCCTTTCTCATTTTCTAGAGAAATACATAAATAAATCTTTGTATTGGGATCTACCGATTCCTTTGTCGGATATACTTAGGACACTCAAGTCCAGACTACCCACCAGTATAAGGAATCAGATGTTATATATAAATGATAAGGATATAGACTCATTTACGACTACGCTTGATCATATTGATATAATTGAGGAGGACAATAAAAGGGCAAGAGAAATGACATATCAAGGAAGAGTAATAGAAGCGAAGCCAAGCTGCAACTCTAATGGGAATGGCATTAATGGTAGCAGTCACAATAATCATAACCAACTACACTCTCCGAGGAGACTTAGAAATGGGCATAATGCAAACAATAATTATTACCATAATTGACACTTTAGTAATGGTGCAACGAGGGGCTATTGTAGGAACAATAGGAATTTTAATCGATATAATCCAATGTATGACAACACAAGACAGTTCTACCAACACCAGCAGAACAACAACAATAATTACACGAATCGAGCAAGACAATATAGACCGAATTCACCACAACAACCGATAATCACTGAAGTAGCTGAAGAGACAAATACCAATTCGAGCAACAATCACTCAAACTTAACATGACCACATCATGCCCCGGAGGAGCGGTCAGGGGATGTGTTAGGGGCGAAACAGTAAAATTACAATTGTTAAGATATAATGATGGTGAGCTGTGACTGAAGAGTTAACAAAGGATTTAATAAAGTGTCATAATGACAGATCGAGTGTTCCGGTATCGGAAGTATTTGTTGAAATAGAGAAAGTTCCAACGAACGTGATATTAGACATCGCAGCTTCCGCCAACGTCATCTCAGGAGCTCTTTTTAGGAGAATTATTAGGAAGAAGAAGGTACCAATTTTGCCGGTGCAGAACTGCGAAATCATCAGAGCTGTTGGAGCACGCTCTCCCAATGTCAAAATACAAACACAATTACATATGAAAATGGAAAATGTAGCAATAAAAGCACCTTCCTTGTAGTGGAGAAGTTATTAGTGGACTGTATTCTTGGTATTGGGAGTATGCAGGAGTACGGTTGTAAGATTGGTTTTTTGGAAGGAATAGCTAAATTTAGGTTAAATGGAGAAGAGATAGCACTGACTTTAAATAGAAAGGAAACGGTGCATGAGAAATATTGTCACGGTGTCATAGTTCAATTAATTGACACTACAAACGGTCGTTGGAAGGAGCTTTCAAAGGATTTGATACAACAGGAGGAATTTAACCAAACAACAAAGATAAAAGCTAGTGATAAAATCAGCTTACCGGAGAACAAAGGTAGCAGCTTCATTATTTGTTAGAGGCATATGAAGAGATTTTTGATGAGAAACCAGGAATTATTAAAGAGTATATTTGTCACCTACAAGTGAAGCCACATCAGACTTACTGTTACACGCACTATCCGATCCCCTGGCGTTTAAAACAATCCGTTCAAAGGGAGGTAAATAGAATGTTAGAATGGAACTTGATTGAGCCATCAACTAGTCTATATTGTTCTCCACTCTTACTAGTTCCAAAACCTGGAGGCAACGTTAGATTAGTTCTGGATGTGAGAGAGATTAATAAAATAATAGTACCTGTAAGAACTCATCCGGAAAACATAGATGAATTAATTCAAAATTTCCAGGATGTTTCATACTTTACTAGTGTTGAGTTAAGAAGTTCGTACTGGCAGGTCCAAATGGATGAAGAATCTAGGAAATATACCGCATTTATCTATGCTGGGAAAAGTTACCAATTTAGAGTTGTCCCGTTTGGACTTAATATTAGTGCCAGAATATTTATTTCAGCGTTGGATTATGTTCTTGGACCAGAATTGCGTATTCGTATAACTGTGTTTGTTGACAACAGCCACGAAAACATGGGAAGAGCATTTCCATATTTTGGAAAGGATTTTTGCTGTTTTCAAGAAAACCGGAATTACAGTTAACTTACAAAAGTCTCATTTTCCTTTACCACAAATTAAGTTCTTAGGACATATAATAGATGCGAAAGGTATCCTGCCAGCCGAGAAGAAGATAAGTGCAATTTGAAATTTTCCATCAGCACGGAATAATAGACAGCTGAAGGGATTTATAGGTTTGGCATCATTCTTCCGTCATTTCATAAACACTCAAGCCATGAATTCTGGGGCATTAAACCGGCTTCTACGGAAGGATGTGCCATGGCAATGGACTGAAGAATGTGAACTAGCTTTTCGAGACATTAAAGACCATCTCGTTAACGCATGCTTATTATATCAACCTAATACGAATTGTGAGTTCTGTCTGTCCACAGGTTCATCGGATGTTGGATTAGGTGCTTGTCTCTTCCAAATACGGAAAATAAAAGGAGTACCAACATTCTGACCGATAGCATTTGCTAGTCGAGTGTTATCGCCCTGTGAAAGAGCCTATACGACCACAGAACTTGAAGCACTTGCGGTTATCTGGGCATTCAAGAGGTTTAACTATTATTTATATGGGTCGAAAACGATTGTGTATTGTGACCATCAATCACTAACCTTTTTGCAAACATGTAAATTATTATGTCCCAGACTGTCACGTTGGACAATGACACTGCAACAGTGCCAATTTAAAATTATTCATGTGTCTGGCAAAGAAAATATTTTTGTGGATGCACTGTCAAGATCCCCAGAAGGTTTAATGCCGGAAATAGAATCAGTACATACTTCCGATTTTCCAGTATTACTATTGCAGGACAATATCTACAAGACTTATTATGTACATCTTTGTAGAGATATGGGAAATTTACAACGAAAAGACCCTCAATGGAAGAAGATAATTCAGCTAAAGGAACAACAAAATTCATGGCTAGTTTAGATCATTATAAATTAGTAAATGGAGTATTATTCTTCAGATGTGGGAAGGACAACAATCCATGGTGGTGTGTATATATCCCGAAGGAATATGAGGAAAAGTAAATTTGGTTTGCCCACTTATCATGGGGACATTTTGGAGTAATTAAATGTGCCACTAAAATAGGAGCATTCTGTTATTTTCCGAATATTCGGAGAAAAGTGCACCAAACAATACAAAACTGTTTACTCTGTCAAAAGGCAAAACCGGATAATAGAAGTAGTAAGCCTGTTCTACATTCAGTTATTCCATGAGAGTCAAGGGCGTTAATTTCGTGTGATATCTGCGGCCCTCTCCCATGATCAAGAGGAGGAGTCAAATTCATTGTTGGATTCTTTGACGTGTTTACAAAATATGTAAAACTATATCCATTAAAGTGTGCTACTGCCAGAGCTGTTGTAGTGAGATTGGTGCGTGACTATCTTCCGAAATCCATAATTACAGATAATACCAGAACTTTTACTGGATTTAAATGGAAGCAAACATTAACACAGTTTGGTATTCGACAAATTTTGACATCATGTTACCACCCACAAGGTAGTCCAATAGCACGAGTTTTCCGAGAATTAAACCGATTTATGCGTACATACTGTCACAGTAAACAAACATCATGGGCTGATTATTTGTCAGAATTTGAATAAATATTTAATAATCTGACACATACCTCAACTAACTTTACTCCGACAGAGCTTATGTTTAGTCAGATTGAATAGAACTTCTGCCAAAGTATGAAGACCAGAATTTAAAATGGGAGGAAAAGATTCGACTCTCACTTGTCAATTTAACTAAAACAGCTATACAACGGAAATTGACATATGATAAACGGATTCACCAGATTCAGACGTTTCATCTTGGAGAAAAGGTTTTATTGAGGTGACACATCCATTCCTCGAAACTGATGAGGAACATAAAGAATTGGAATCTTATTTATACCGGACCATATGTTATTGTAAATATACGAAATCCTGGATCATACTTGTTGGCATATCTCGAATCGAAAAGAATAAAGGGATTATTCCCTCATAATGATATTAAGAAATTTTTTGAAGGATCGTAGATCTGTGATACCAAATATGGAGAAGAATGTAGAGTGAAATTTGACTAGGAGTCGAATGTGTATATAAATATCAAGAAGTTTATGTTGTCTAGAGGGTAAGAGACAGTGAGATTGCTCCTGTGATAGGTTAAGAGACAGTGAGATTACTCCTGTGATAGGTTAAGAGACAGAGAGATTACTCCTGTGATAGGTTGAGAGACAGTGAGATTACTCCTGTGATAGTTTAGCTCAAAATTTTAAGATAGGTAGAAGATATTATTAAATTCTAGTGTTTTTAAGTGTGGACTATGAGCAGAAGCCATAGTGATATACAATGAAAGTGCATCTACATTTCCCCAAGACACAGCACTTATGTGAGAATTGCGTGTGAAACTTGATCAGTGCAGGATATGTAGCTAAATACGCTGTGTGTATGATGTGCGTTGTTTGCATGAGAAAACAAATGAACTGTGAAATGGAGCAACAGTCTATAATGTCAATGCTGCAAACAATTGAAGAAAATCTTTGGTTGTGCGAGAGAAAATTATTATAATTTTTAGATTTTTCATTATGCCTTCTCTAGCAGGAGAATTAATTTAAGAATTTTTATTAACGTTTTAAGAATAGCAGTTTGTGTGTTTCATATTAAGGACATAATTGTTAAAATATATTTCCATGAATGTTCATGAGAGAATGAAGAAGATTCTGAGAGTGGATGATTTGTTAAATGAACATATGTCATCATTAATGATATTTATTTGTAGGTGGATCTATAAATCAATTAATTATAAGAATAACGAAAATTTTTCAAGGAATTTTTTTTCTAGAAATTATTCCTTTTGTGGAGTCAGTGTCATATGCCTATGTTTAAAATTTTTCATCAGGTGTAAACTTAAATTTTATTCATAATTTCGTAATTGAAAGCAAACTTCTAACAGATTTAATGCTCTACTTCCACCTGCACTATAACAAAACGAAGATTAGATTTTAAAAAATTTTTGAGAGGAATACATTCGATATGAGCTACAACAAAATTTAAATGCCCACAGTCTATTTGGCAATGTTTTGGACAATCAGCAGTTGTAATGCAAAACAATATAAGAATCCACTCCGATTTTGAGTTCAACGATGAAATATGGACTTCGTTGAGTTAATCCACTCTCTTCCAGGGATTTATTCAGTCAGAACCTTTTCTTATTCTGCTTTGAACCTGTTCCACGTTCACATCACTGACCATCTGTTCCTGAGATCATCTTGCTGTTTCTACGGCAAATTACCTGCTTCTGTCCTGTATCATAAGCCATCACCTGCCCTCCGTAACGCCTCCACCAAACGCTGTACGTCGCCTACCCGCTGTCCGTGCCCAGTGTTCATGTTCCATCGACTTCACAACGAGATCGCCAGCTACATCGTCGAAAGGAGAATTCTGAAAATTATTTTGAGCAATATTGTAAAATTTTTTTGGCTATGAGGCACTTTTCCTATCTATGGAGTTGTTAGAAAAAAGCTTTCGAGATTGTCTTGGTGCCGAGTAACCTGAGCTTTGTTTTGAAAAACTATAATCTGATTATTGAGATTTATGACAGAAGATAACTGATACGAACTGTACGATTAAAAGGGAAATATATATATATTGCTCCTTCATACAAAAGGTGTGTATTTGACATTTGAGAATTAATGATATTCATAGATATGTTGCGTAGTTGTTCATCAGAAGGGAACTTCCAAAAGACTGGATACGAACCTGCATTTAAAAATCCAAGAGCTCCATTACTTCTTCGGAAGGTTAAACTTCATCAAAGCCAAATATCCGCATGATCTGAGGTTTCCAGACTGATTATACAACACTCCCAAAAATTACGAGGCATTTTATTTGTACAGATTAACAGACTGCCGCAAAGCACGAGCCGCCACAGAAGAAGAATCATCGCCTGATTTCATTCCAATAAGTAAAATTTCTGAATCATTTTGAGTGAATGAGCTATGACTGTGTTTCATATTATGAATGACTGATTGCTCGAACGAATTGAGAGCTACATAATCACCTAGATAGGAGGAAAAATTACAGTCTCGATTATTTATCAGGTGAAATACGAAGAACTGCAAAGGTGCATGTTACACTGAAGCTATGACTATGAAAATATATGAGCCTCTTTTTCCAAAGGCTCATATTCTCTACACAACCAGTTTCCAAACAAGGATTTCTCTAGTGTATAAGCTATCAGAAAAAAAAATGATGCTTCTCTGTGGAACAATTCGTGCAAACAGAGCAGAGGTTCCCAAGGATATTGTGGATAAGAAAATTAAAAAGGGCTTCATGTGTGAGCAGAGTACAATAATGGAGTCAAAATTTTTAACTTGATTGTTAAAAGGAGAAGTCTATGTTTTCAACGGTCGTGAAATTGTGGAGAAAAGTTGCAGTGGAACTTCTACTAGGAAAATCTATAATAAAAGCATTGGATTCCAAATTGTAAAAAGGGTACTACAGAGAGAAGAATGTTTTTTTTCGAATTTTCAGAGAGTCCATTGCCTTGGATTTATACTGCTGTGACACTCTTTCATTCAGAAAGAGAGCCCATACTTTGGAAAAAATTGAGGGACCAATAAGAAAATTTTGGCAACATTGCACATTGTGCTGCAAAAGAATTTTCGCTCAGAATTGCAAAAATGCAGCAGACAAGGTAACCAAGAAAGTGATAACCTTCTGCAAATACTGCCCAGGACAAGTTAAAATGTGCATCAACTGTTTCGACGAAAACCATATGAGGTAATGGGCGAGTTGTGGCGCCCTGAAAATATTCTAAGTTCGGAGTTGGCGTGGCCACACAGGCCGCTCAGCAAGCCGGGGCTCATCAGCAACTGTGTGATGCCGAACATTAGCTGGAGCAAGAAAGATGGCCCCAGCACATGGTCCAGGCCGACCGCATGGCTGGGAATTCCATGTTGATGCTATGTTGGGGAATGGGCTTTGTGCCGATGAAGGAGATTTGTATGCTAGGAGTTCCAAAGATTTTGTGAAACCATAATGGCAGACATTTCACAGTTCACGATACCTTAAAAAGAAACAGATACATTACCATTATTTGCATTACGATTCTGATGGTGTAATTAGATTTTCAATATCTTTATTAGTTTAAACTTCTGTATCTGACTGCAAATTACACAAGTAACATCCAGCAACGAATTTCCAAAATCTAAACGGTTCATCCAATTTTGTCGATCAATGTGTCGTTAGAAAGCTATTAGTGTAAAACTAAATTGGTATGTATTACTGGCATATAACTTGAATAGTACATGAGTTAATGGAGGTCAAAGTGACCACCTACTATTGATCATGTCAGGCCATAAGTGCTCCACAGTTACACGAAAAAACGGTAGCAGGATGCTTATAAATATATTTATTCGTCTATGCCTTCGTTTATATGCGATGTACACTATTCATGAAGAAACTGGTCAAATATTTACTGTGTTTTAGAAAGCACAGAGATGTTAGGCTACTGGCCTATCTTTGTTTCTATTCCTTTCATATATATGTTTATTTTTTATGTATTTAATAATGTGCGTTAGAGCGTGTTTATGGTCCAGCTGTCGGAATATTTATTTAATTACAAGTTATTTAAAAGTAAATCTAGTAGTTTGTGTGTGTTTCAATATGTTTGTGAGTGTGTATTGGCTTGGAGACATAGTGGGAGCGCTGTAGCCAATCACAGCACTCGTTACTACGGTAGGCGACTACCGAAGTCAATGGAGAGACTGCATGGAAGTGGCAGAGGAGCATCGGGTGGCAAAGGACACGAGAGTGCCGGATAGGAAGGCGCGACGGATGGTCACAAGAAAAGAGTTAAGAAGTTTGCACTTGGTCGTGGGAGAAATATTTCGTTATGCCAACTTGTGCACTTGTGAGATTTCAGTGGCTTCTGCAATGAAGACATAGTTTGCATTTAGAAGTGAAAATCTCGTGAGCTATGTTGTTGTGCATAACTAATTATGTGAAGTAGGAATCTATTGTTTCCCTGTTATTCAACTTATATTTTATTTAGTTGCTGGACCATCGACACCAATAAGTGTTTTGCAGTAATAAACGCCATGCTTAAAGGTACTTCTGCTATCGTACTCATCATTTAAAGTAATTAAAAACAGTATGTGCAGATTTTATTTTATTTCAATCTTTAATTTATAAATTTCTATGTTACATTTAAAATTCGCAATTGCCCAGTGATAGGAACCTTAACCATCCGATTCATATGTATAATCATATTATACACAGTACAATCAGCAGTACTTGGCTTGTAATGTGGCAACTATGTATCCCAGCCCCTAGACAACGAAACCAACCAAAACTTTTAATATTTCAACTCTGAGTATGAGGGTCTGTCGTTGACGGCCACCATTTATTTTTTTGGAAGCCCACAACCACATCCAGGAACAACTTTTTAAGATTGCAGTGTTTAAACAGTGCTAAGGTTATGTTAATAAGTATTTTTGGATTGTTTCTATAATTTGTTTATGTGTTTTGCAAATAAATTAGCAGGGTAACATGTCCTTCAACTACAGAAAAGCAAGAGACAACAAGACCAAAAAAGTGATTTTAAGATTTCGATTGTTAAAGAATCCAAAATTTATACAAAAATGATTTCTCTTGTTACCTTAAGATATGCACTTACAAAGTAAGGCAGAACAATAAAAATGTTCAAACACAAAAATTTCTTCTGGGTCATTTGGGGTCTAGCTGGCCACTACTGCTGCAGTTTACACAGCAATATGCCCCTTTGCTATATGGTTCAAATGGTTTGAAGCACTATGGAACTTAATATCTGAGATCATCAGTCCCCTATACTTAGAACTACTTAATCCTAACCAACCTAAGGACATCACACATATCCATGCTCGAGGCATAGTCTGAACCTGTGACCATAGCAGCAGCGCAGTTCAAGACTGAAGTGCCTATAACTGCTCGGTCACAGCGGCCGGCCCCTTTGCTATAGACAGTGCAGAAAGCACCTACATGGTGAAATGACATCATACAGAGGTATTGCAATTCAAGTTACAGCATTTGGGACACCAATGAGCAGAGTGGCATTTCACCAACGTTTTTGCCAGGTCAGCAGTGGGCCAATATGTAGTACAGCAGAGACATAAAATCTTCCCTCACAGAGAACATGTTGAATACAAATTAAGAAAATACTTTATGGATAAGTCATTCTATATTCTTGATGGTTACATGAAGATTAAACAATGATTATGTTCGAAAATTTGTATTGTTCTTTGTACTTATGTTTTGAGACTTCGCGTTTCTAATATGCTAACCACTATTCATCTTCCTGGCTTATGAAGATCAATGCATAAATATTCTTTTTTCTGTGCTTTATGTTATTCTCATTAATTTGTGTCATGTTTCCTTTCACTTTACTTTATCAATTTTACTTCAGCTTTTAAACAAATTTACTAATTTGCTACATTTTTGTTGTGCCACAGTAATATTATAACCCTGACTCATTCCACATTCTTGTGATTTATCACAAATGAATATATGAAATTGAAAATAAATTAATAAATAAAATGTGGTGCAAGTTCATTATAAATCGCTTGAGCAAGGTAATTTTAGGAACTTTCTGTAATTATTAGTAGAAATGTTTCCACTAGAAACATATTGTGAATAAAAAAATGGTAGTTTACAGTGTTGTGCCCAAAAGATATTGCAGCCAGCACTATTGTATTATTACTATAACTGAAGAAATACAAAAGGTTAAGAAAAAAGAAATGTTTGAGTGAAGAAATGGAAACAGAGGCATACATATTTAAGTTCTCAAGAAACTATGTTGTTTGAACTAAACCTTTCTCAGAGTGTAGTTTGCAGGTTTAAAACATCTCTTGTGTAGAGGTTTATAAAAAAGAAAATGAGAAGAAAAGAAAAGGTTGGAAATGTGGGAAGAAATCGTGTGTAAAAAGGGGTTACACTTGCCTATGTGCAGTCAAATATTTGAAAATATGACACAAAAATTCTGCAAGCTATATCACTAAGAGATTGCCTTTCAATTACTCTTTGATTTTTGCAAATAGTATTTATTACTTTAATTACAATGTAATGAATTTATCCAGAATGAGATTTTCACTCTGTAGCGGAGTGTGCGCTGATATGTCTCCACGGTATCCTTTCTTTCAGGAGTGCTAGTTCTGCAAGGTTTGCAGGAGAGCTTCTGTAAAGTTTGGAAGGTAGGAGACGAGATACTGGCAGAAGTAAATCTGTGATGACCGGGCAGGAGTCCTGCTTCAGTAGCTTAGATGACAGAGCACTAGCCCGCGAAAGGCAAAGGTCCCAATTTCGAGTCTCAGTCGGGCACACAGTTTTAATCTGCCAGGAAGTTTAATGAATTTATGTTTATACTGACAGTAAACAAAAGCAGCTAACATTTAAAGCCATCTGTACTGTCATTCTACTTCCTCTTCTGTTGAAACAAAGTAATCGATAAATTCTGTGAACGCTTTTTTGGCTGATAGTGGGAATTATATATGTAGAGGACCTCCAATGGTACATTTGTTTTGACCCATTTCTCTTCCCGCTATTCTCCTTTTTGACATTGATGTTTTCGTACTGGTACTCAGCAAACATCTAACTTCTGTAATTTTGAGAAAACTTACAGCAACTAGCAAGTCCTGCAAGCACTTGCAACAGGATGCAAGAAACTGGTTCCACTAGCTCGTGGAGCTGCTTCTAGAAGCTGATGTAGCTTGAGGAAGTTGACTTGCGTGGGTTGCTTCCATGCCAAAGAACTTGCAGAAGAATTTACTTGCTGCTGGACATACACCTGGAACCTTTTAATACAGTCATCCACACAGTTCTAATTGAAAAACCGAAATTTACATGCTGATGGACACTCACCTGAAAACGTCTAATACAATCATCCACACAGTTCTAATTGAAAAACTTAAAAGCTATGGATATGTAGGGCGCTCTACAAAATCATACACTGGCAACAGAAAACAGTATCTGATGACAGAGTATAGATGAAGAGCTGAAATCAAGGCTATTAAATATGGTGTACCTCGGGCATTTGTATGTTGCTACCATGACATTAGTCAATGCTGAAAAAATTTGAAACATCTGAAACGAGAATATTTATTTGAACAATAACATAGTGCAGTTGACCATATAGAATGACTACATTATAAATCTAAAACAGACAAGGTTCATGATGTTTGGTAGTAAGGAAAGGACATCCACACAAAAATACAGGGTGATTTAGCTAAGTAGTTCATTTTAGTTAATTCCTGAACTGCAAATCAGCAAATAGGTTCACAATCAAAACATTTCAAAAACGAATTTGACAGCGTTCTCTCTGTAGTTAATACACTTATAGAAAGAGACCGTATATTATTTACTGAGAACTTTACACAGTTCATTTGGGTGGAAATAGAATTACAATATCTTTAACAGTTCTGGAAATAATTAAGATGAACAGCTTAGCTGACTCACCCAGTATTTTCAGACGAAACAAGATAGCAAGAATTTATGCGAGTAATTTATTTGCAATTATATTTAACAATATGCTAAATTGGAGACACCACATAGACAGTCTTCCCTGTAAATTAAGTACTGTAATATTTATTATGAAACGACCTGCACAGTATCTGACAAGTAACTTCTGTGTACAGTTATCATGATATTCTTAACCATATTTACAGTATGCAATTTCAGTGTGGGGAAACTCCAGCAGCATGAATGCAAGAAAATTTTTTATATTGCGAGAAAGGCTGTTTGGACTATAGTAAATAAAAACAAAATTTCTCATACAAAACTGTCTTCCAAAATCTGAGAATATCGGCATTTCAAACTATGTACATGTTCTCAACAATAGTTTCATTAACAAATGACAAAACATTACCAAAAAACTGCAAATGTAGATTCAGATGACACTAAAGGTAAAGAGCAGCTGAGAAGTATTACAACAGACTCAGCATTGTTGAAAAAGGTCCATGATAATTGCGTGTACAACTGGTACAATTTCTGAAACTTCCTGGCAGATTAAAACTGTGTGCCCGACTGAGACTTGAACTTGGGACCTTTGCCTTTCGCAGGCAAGTGCTCTACCATCTGAGCTACCGAAGCACGACTCACGCCCGGAACTCACAGCTTTACTTGTGCCAGTATCAGTCCCTAGTTCGAGTCTCGGTCGGGCACACAGTTTTAATCTGCCAGGAAGTTTCATATCAGCGCACACTCCGCTGCAGAGTGAAAATCTGATTTTGGAACCATCCCCCAGGCTGTGGCTAAGCCATGTCTCCGCAATATCCTTTCTTTCAGAAGTGCTAGTTCTGCAAGGTTCGCAGGAGAGCTTCTGTAAAGTTTGGAAGGTAGGAGACGGACACTGGCAGAAGTACAGCTGTGAGTACCGGGCGTGAGTTGTGCTTCGGTTGCTCAGATGGTAGAGCACTTGCCCTCGAAGGCAAAGGTCCCGAGTTCGAGTCTCGGTCGGGCACACAGTTTTAATCTGCCAGGAAGTTTCATATCAGCACACACTCCGAGGCAGAGTGAAAATCTCATTCTGATACAATTTCTATCTAAGAATCTGTGGGACAGATTGAGTGGGAAGATGTACCAGAAATTTGATAAAGATTATTTCGTGTGAAAAAATTGTACATTGTCAAGGAGCATATATGTAAATAAAGAGGAATGTTTCATTGCCATCATGTAATTACTGCAGTTACCTTCATGAAAATGATATTTATATCCTAGTATAAAACTACACCAGTATTACATTACAACATCATATGCTTTTCTGCACTCGTGGTGTGGTCAACTGACTTAAAAAGTGTGTAAATAACTTTATACCTGAATGTAAAAATACAAGAAATTGTATGTATAATATTGCTATCATATTTGCCAATTTTTTGTTTTACATTGTAAAATTTAGGTTAAATATTTTAAGACATTAGATTAATTCTTATGTAGGCGCTCTGTACGTAATTTAGTCAAAAAGACCCAAATAAAAATCAATTAAACAAGTCAACCACTGAATATATTCTCGTTGATATGGAGAGCACTCTGTTTGAGATAAGGCATTGCAATTGAGTTCATAACAGAAGAGATAGAAGTCAGAAATAGTAAATGATAGTTTTGCAAAGCCCACTTTTGCACACTTCTGGTAGATAGATATCACATGATTTCTTCCAATTACAGGGTACAGTTTTTTGTATGATGAATCTATTGTTGTTAAAAGAGAAGCTAACTAAGCTCGAATTTCTGTTTAAAATCTACCAGTGACTTTCGTGATTTGGCTGCTTCTTATTGCCACTGACTTAAATACATATCCCACATTTTTTTGGTGGTGTGAAATTAAACTGGAGCAGTACTCCCGGACTTTCCTTTGCAACATACAGAATGATAAATGACCTTACCCTCTTCTTTCCCTCAAGCGTTGGAAATGGAGGCTTCATGCCCTGAGTTGTACATGAACGTCCATGTAGCAGTGTGTCTGACAATCCACTACTCTACATCCAATATTGCATTAATTTTCATCATTTGTAGAATCAAATGAGGTGCTGTGAAACTACAAATCACTTTTCATTATTTACTCAATAACACTCGTTTATTCATTCATCATGCATTAGAAATATCTTATACTCTCACCACATAAATTATGTGTTATGTGCTGATAGTTGCAATGGAAAAACACTTGACTTGCGACAACCTTGAATACAGAAATCTACTATTAAATTCTTATCAAAACAAAATGATGTTGTCATGGTTTTGTGCAATGCAATTTAGAGTAAAACATGCACATCAGTTGTCAGTGCTACTTGATAGGTACCATATGGAATGAAATCTCACTTCACATCATTGTATTTTCCTGACACCTGTGCATATAACGTGCTGTACAAATGACTAGTTTTTTGTATTGACTATGTGCAGTAATAAGGTTATTTTTACACAGCTTTCACAAATTATCTCAATTGTATTTTGAAGAAAATGCATAGTTTTTCTACATACATATAAGAGAAAGTTTTTAAGTGTAATTTAATTTATGTAGAACATTACATTTTCAGAAACCTATCTTTTTTGCTGGCAGATGGACCTGCACACAGCACTCATACGTTTATAGCACTTTATTGTAGTTATTGATGTAGGCAATGTTTCTTTTTTAGCTTTTGCTATAGATAAATCATAACTTGTGACGTTTTCACTCTTACTGTCCACTATTTCAAGCAATCCTTTATTTCCGAAACTTATGTATTTGTAACACTCATGTTTGTATTTCGAGCAATCTTTGATTTCCTAAAATTGTGTAATTGTAGCACTCATGTTGTGTTTCTTTGACAGGGTTACTCCTCGTCCATTTCAAGAAATTGTATGATTGTTGTTAATGACCAATTTTTATACATTTTTCGTACTGTGCAACACACACATGGCAAAATTACAATCACAGAAACCAAAGTACAGTGATAGTTCTTCGAAATCCAGTAAAGAGAGGGGTGTCTGACACACTACCTGGGGACAAGGCTAGGAAAGTGGCGTCACAAAGTAGATCTGAGTTGTACTTTTTGTGTCTTGAAAAAAATGGCGTTACTTTAGTGATGCCAATGAAAGTCGGACACTCACACAATGTAAAGGTGGATTCACACTTGATGGAACGTCACCGTCACGTCCATCGAGTCAAAAGATTGTTCCTAGTAGCTCAAATGGTGGCATTCACACATGTTGTCAATGGAATGTCATCGACATGTCACGTCAAGTGCAGATTTCTCGGGAAGAATGTTTCCACGGGCCATAGTGCAACCTACCTGGCGAGCAACTGTTACGTTAAGTACAAGTACACAGTGTGAACTAATACGAAAGTATTCTCCACTGAGTGCTACTGCAATAAGGTCTTAGTATATACTGGAAGACAACATTCAGTTAAAGTATCTTATTTCATACACTGAAGGGATACATCGGAAAATAAAAGATACTTATCTTGTTCAATGTGCTTTACTGACGATTTTTCCAGTGGAATAGCGAAAAGAAAAAACCAGGGATAAGGCTGATGCAGCGTGCAGGAATTTAAAATAAGATTCGTAATAAATTAATGAGCAGAAGATAGGAGAAATATATGTAGACATAGTGAAGGAAACAAAAGAAAAATTAGGAGTAGGTATTAAAATTCAAAGAGAAGAAATAAAAACGTTAAGGTTCACCGATGATATTGTAATTCTGTCAGAGACAGCAAAGGACTTGGAAGAGCAGTTGAACGGAATGTACAGTGTCTTGAAAGGAGGATATAAGATGAGCATCAACAAAAGCAAAACGAGGATAATGGGATGTTGTCAAATTAACTCGGGTGATGCTGAGAGAATTAGATTAGGAAATGAGACACTTAAAGTAGTAAAGGAGTTTTGATATTTGCGGAGCAAAATAACTGATGATGGTCGAAGTAGAGAGGATATAAAATGTAGACTGACAATAGCAAGGGAAGCGCTTCTGAAAAAGAGAAATTTGTTAACATCGAGTATAGATTTAAGTGTCAGAAAATTGTTTCTGAAAGTATTTGTATGGAGTGTAACCATGTATGGAAGTGAAACATGGACATTAAATAATTTGGACAAGAAGAGAATAGACGCTTTCGAAATGTGGCGTTACAGACGAATGCTGAAGATTAAATGGGTAGATCACATAACTAATGAGGAGGTATTGAATAGAATTGGGGAGGAGTTTGTGGCACAACTTGACAAAAAGAAAGGACCGGTTGGTAGGACATGTTTTGAGGCATCAAGGGATCTCAAATTTAGCATTGGAGGGCAGCGTGGAGGGTAAAAATCGTAGAGGAAGACCAAGAGATGAATACACTAAGCAGATTCAGAAGGATGTAGGTTGCAGTAGGTACTGGGAGATGAAGAAGCTTGCACAGGATAGAGTAGCATGGAGAGCTGCATCAAACCAGTCTCAGGACTGAATACCACAACAGCAACAACAACAGTTCAATTCCATTTAAATGGCCCATGTAAACATACTGTAGGCAAACCATCAGCTTCTGTCAAGATGGTATTGGACGCCTAAGTCTTGAATTACTCTTCGTGGTTTTTATTTGTATCTTCCTTAACAAGTAAAACACTGTTGTTTAGACTTTCTGAAGTATTTGTAGAACGAGGACTCATCCCCTTCCAGCTCCTTGTAAAGTGTATAGAACTCTCCTTCACAGTCGCGATTTTTTAACATTTTTCTAATCTGAACTGTTCTTGATCTCTGTTCCTCATCATCAAGTGCAACAGCAATCATTGCGAACTGCTTTACGTTAAATTTCGGCATTTTGTGGCAATCTGCCATGAACTACGAAATAGAGCTTCTGGTGAGTTTTTTATGAACCAGCTTCAATGTCGCAGCGTTCTTTCGACGCTGATGTGCCCTGTAGTGTGAATATTCTGGAATTCCTCTGAAGGTCGACTTTCAGAAACAAGACGCTTAGGTGTGAATCCGCCTTAATACATAAGCCTACGAATCACGACGCTCTCTGGCGTGAAATTTTTTAACGTTTGACAATTGGAGTGACACTAACGCTCCACGTGGTGAGAAAACAAACAGTGAAATGTATCGTAAGGATAATGTACGTTTTCTGTACTTTTCTATGTAATCAATGAAATAATTGTTAAATTTTTGCTTCATATGCATTAGCAAATTACCAAGGGACATGAATTATCCTGAAATAAATGTAAAAACAGCCGAATTTCAAGATTATATGACATAAGCTGCAACATATGTACAAAGAAATATTTTCGAATATGTCTATTATCGCGGCTTACTCTGCTGAAAGTAAGAGGATATCACTACATATTGCATGCATTAGAAGTGTATACCAGAATTTCTCCTGTAGACTGTTCTTATTGTGAGAGGCACTTCGCTTGATAAACAAAAATTTTTATGTAGGCTAAAGATTCACCTATTTTTTTACTTCACTCTACTTTCTGATTCACAAATATTTTTGTAAAAATAGGTACTTTTGTTTCAAAGGCAAATATGTTGAAGATTCTTACCATTTGTGGATCAGATGTAGCAACAGTTGTGGAATTGGTTTCTTCTTTGTTGAGAAACAGCTTCACTGTTTTGGCATTATATTATGATGTCTGTGCAATTTTTCCTTCTGCTAAAGGTATGGTTCTTTACTGTACATCGTACGTTAAATGATTTACGTATTTCATTTCATACTGGTTTTCTGCCTTCCACATTCAGTGATTTGTTTGGAAGTGTAGAGAAAAAACTCTGCATTTTGTGTAAACGTATGACTTCTTTCTGCAAAAGGTCGTAAATAAATCGTAAATAAACTCTCCTGTGGTCTACCATTTCATACCTCCAAGGGTCCTTAGGAAACTAAAGAACGACAAATGTGGTGTCCTTTAATTATTGTCGATTTTTATGTCACTACATAAGCGCCATATTGTAAGACCTATGTTACACATTAGTGCAAACGATAGTATGCACACTCATTCGGTGCTGTATTCAGAAGTATCACATGCTGATTGCTTGGTGTGCTGCTGGCGCTTTGGATAAAAAAGACGAGGCAGAGTGTCATGACTGTTGCATTAGACTGTGGTGTTCATGTATGAAAGTGTGATGCCCATGCTGCATGTCACTAGCTGTGGTGTCACTTACGTTATGTGTGTGACACATGCTTCACTTTCAGTGGCATGGCCAAAAGCGGTGTCGTTCCACTGTTGCCACATGAGTCTTCATGTTTCCTCACGCAGCATCACTTTTTAGTTTATCCCAGTTTTATTCCACAATCATTTAATGAACTGGTGTTCTTGAGGGACAAGACTCATTGCTCACCATCACCCTATTTACATAGGGCTCCCAAAACCATATGTCGTAAACCGATTTCCCAATACCGCGTTTGGTTGGTCATGTAAACACTTCAAATCGGTTATGGAAATCCACTTCAAGTCGCCGGTTTTCCAACTGCGCAATGGAGTTTCGCTCTCATGTAAACGCAATCAGTTTTGAAAAGTGTTTGGGCTGTCTTGGTTTTAAACATTTTCAGCTGATATGGGCGAAGTGGCTTTTTGTATAGTGAAGGATAAGTAGAAATTTTAAACTCAAGCTGTTTACAGCTCTTCTGATTGAAGAGAAATGTTACAGCTGTTTTCCAGACGCCATTTATAACTGGGCCAGCAAATTTGCCTCAGACCTTAACATGTAAACACGACAGCGAAAACCAGTTTCCGTAATTCGTTTTTCGTCTTTCGGAAGATGTGTCACATGTAAACGTAGTGCGTGTAGCCTCCTTGAGAGGCTGACATATAGAATTTCCTATGTTGGTAAGTGTTGGGGTGTAATAGACAGTGAGCTCATCATTGAGTGCACTGGTCATCATTGTTGCCAACTGGAGAGTAATTACCCGATTTTCGGGTAAAACCTTAATCGCTCGGTAATTTTCATGATAATATGAAATGGCTGGTATTTTCCGGGTAAATCGATAATTTTGACACCAAAGATTTTTCTTTAGATTCAAATCGCCCTTTAGCTTCTTAAAATGTAAGTACACATGCTGTGTGAAAATATCACAGTTGTGACACATGTTATACTGTGCAATGAGCCTAGAAATTCCCCAGTTTCTCTGCTCTTGCTTCTGCTGTTTGTTTGAACTGGTATGTGGTGTAACTCATAAGCCTGCTAGTCAGCTTGTTCTTATGACAGCAATATCTCACAGTTTTACCAGGCAACTAGATGTGAATATACTAGTGCAGGTTATATTTGTGGCCAGTAATAGTACATTTATGAAGCTATAGTGCTTTTACTTCACTAATATGGATCAGTGCCTGTGTAAAACATGTGATAATGCGACATCTATAGACAATCTGCATGCTCCTCTTGAATTCCTTGTCTCACCTAATTTACCTGAAACGAAGGGAGCTTATTGAAAATGACAGTAATGGCACCTGTAACTCAACACTACGATCTTTGAATGGGAAATCAAAGAAATCCAAAATAAATGGATTTTGGAACTCCTGGTTAAACTTCCCTTATTGCATTGGCAGGTTAGAGAAGATCAACAGATGGAGGGATGGATATGATTTGGCGTATTGCAAGGTATGTGATAGCATTTTAACAATGTATAAATTTGAAATTTTCAGACACACACATTCTTCCAAACATACGAATCAAATGAAAGCTGCGCATCTGATTCTAATGTATCTTCAATGCTAAATAGCAATACTGACTGCCGCTACCAATAATGTACCATTCAGCACCTTGAGTACTTTGATTCCTCTTTGTAAGAATGTCTTTTTTATTTCAATAATGAGCCAGAAGATTGCTTGAAGGCATGAGAAATGTTAATCATGTGTAAGGGAAGTCGTTTTCAGAGTCCTTGGGTGATAATCTGAGATATCCTGGTATTTTTTTTCACTGATCATGGATGAAACTACTGATCTAACTGTTCCTAATAATGTGTGCTAACAGTCGTGTGTTTTGTTTGGATTGAGGCCAGGATGAAATTACTTTCTTTGATCCCTATGTTTCAAGTTTCATCAGGCACTGTTGACACCTTATGCAACATAATGATAGATTTTTTTAACTCATAGGGCATTAATCTTGATAATCTCGATTGTGTTAGCTTGTACACAGCAGATGTTACGGTTGTAGAGAATCATTCTGTTTGTTTGAGCCTAAAAAGAGACTTCCCACATGTATCATGTATTAAATGCTCTTGTCATATAATTCATCTTTGTGCTTCAAAAGCATGCTTAAAGATGTGTCGAGGATTTGCTCAAATTTAGGTTCTCCTTTCAGTAGAAGTCTTGACTAGAGAGAGTCATTTAAACAATTTCAACAACTTTGTGCTGAAATACATAGTATTCTATGTCATTGTGCAAGTTGATGGTTGTGTGTCAGATCATGTATGAATACAGTATTGAAACAGTATAACATACTTAATACCTACCTGATAAATATTGTCATGGGAGATCCAGCTTCAACTACAGATCATATGCTTTCAACTATGGATAAAATGTCTAATTTGACCTACTTCGAATTCAAATCATAAGTTTTAGGCATACTTACAGATTTTAAAACTTTTTCCAAAGTGAATTCCGTTCCATTAACAAACAGAAGTCAGAAGCAGAAAAAAATGATGAAAGATCAGTGTTCGAATCTTTTTAATTTTCAGTTTTGCTGTTAGACCATACAAATCCAAAGCACTTTGTTGAATTAGATAAGATATATCGCTACACAGGAATCATTTGATGGACTCCAAGGCAACACTGAAGTACAGAACCAGAAGATAAATGGTTTCTACAAAAGTTTCTCGTATTCCTGTGTCGATGTTGTATCACAGATTAAAAGACGATTTGACTTCCCAAATCTCGCTTTTTTAAATAATTTCCATAGTGGAACCTAACAAAGTTCAATCCTCCACTGTTAAATCCTTACCTCCTGTCATAAAGAGGTTTCAAAAATTAAGCAACCATCACCAATTGGATTCTAAGTGGACAAATTGTGCTATGTTGGAGTATGAGAAACTTGGATTATATGTATCTAAACCTGTCATTGTATACTGAAAGAAAGTTTTTGATAAGAAAGCTGCAGCAAGAACTGTTTTCCCAAATTAACATCAAGTCATCTTCCCTTTTCCAAAGACTCGGTGAAACGAATGTTTTTTACCCTAAAAACTTGAAAACGGCTCATAGAAACAGACTGAAATCTGAAACAATAGTATCATTGATGGTATCAAAAGGGAGGATACAAGGCGAAGGAGGAAACTACCATAATAAGTAGGACCAAATTTTTAACTGTACTTCATCAAAATATACAGTCCATAAAGAATAAAGTTCAACAATTAGAATTAGAATTTCAAAACCTAGACAGTACCATTGTGTGTATTATCGAACATTGGTGCAAGGAAAACAAAATTATATACTTTGCATTAACATCTTATGACCTGGCCTGTTCCTATAATAGAATTTCCATGAAAGGTGGGGGTTCATGTATTTACGTGGAAAAGACATAACATTTAAAATTAGAAAAGATCTAATAGCATTAAGTGAAGACAAACATGTTGAACTATCAGCAGTTGATATAACAGAAAACAGCTGGTCAAAAAATTAATTATATTTTATGTATATAGATTCCCCAGCGGTAATATGTACATTTTTTCTCAAAACTCAGTCAGAGCTGAAAAAGGTCACTTGTCCAAAAATGAAGATTCTTATATGTGGGGATTTAAACATTAACACAATGAAATCAGATGATCTTAGTAGTACCTACTTAAACATTCTCGGCAGTTATGGCATAACATCACTCATTAACTGTCCTACATCTACATACATACTCCGCAATCAACCATACGGTGTGTGGTGGAGGGTACCTCGTACCACAACTACCATCTTCTCTCCCTGGTCCACTCCCAAATAGAACGAGGGAAAAATGACTGCCTATATGCCTCTATATGAGCCCTAATCTCTTTTATCTTATCTTTGTGGTCTTTCGGCGAAATGTAAGTTGGCGGCAGTGAAATTGTACTGCAGTCAGTCTCAAATTCTGGTTCTCTAAATCTCCTCAGTAGCGATTCACGAAAAGAACGCCTCCTTCCCTCTAGAGACTCTCACCCGAGTTCCTGAAGAATTTCCATAACACTCGTGTGATGATCAAACCTACCAGTAACAAATCTAACAGCCCACCTCTGCATTTCTTCTATGTCCTCCCTCAATCTGACCTGATAGGGATCCCAAACGCTCGAGCAGTACTCAAGAATAGGTTGTATTAGTGTTTTATAAGCGGTCTCCTTTACAGATGAACCACATCTTACCAAAATTCTACCAATGAACCAAAGACGCTATCCGCCTTCCCCACAACTGCCATTACATGCTTGTCCCACTTCATATCGCTCTGCAGTGTTACGCCCAAACATTTAATCGACGTGACTGTATCAAGCGCTACACTACTAATCGAGTATTCAGACATTACAGGATTCTTTTTCCTATTCATCTGCATTAATTTATATTTATCTTTATTTAGAGTTAGCTGCCATTCTTTACACCAATCACAAATCCTGTTCAAGTTATCTTGTATCCTCCTACAGTCACTCAATGGCGACACCTTCCCATACACCACAGGATAATCAGCAAACAGCTGCACATTGCTATCCACCCTTTCCAAAAGATCATTTATGTAGATATAAAACAACAGCTGACCTACCACACTTCTCTGGGGCACTTCAGATGATACCCTCACCTCTGATGAACACTCACCATCAAGGACAACATACTGGGTTCTATTACTTAAGAAGTCTTCGAGCCACTCACATACTTGGGAACCAATCCCATATACTCATACCTTAGTTAGCAGTCTGCAGTGGGGCACCATGTCAAACGCTTTCCAGAAGTCAAGGAATGTGGCATACGTCTGACACCCTTCACTAGAGTGACCAAACAGTCTTCCTCAATAATAGACCATGTAGCAAGAGACATAGAAAGAAAGCACTGCCACTTACTTGTTCAAAATCTAGGACTATCAGATAATCTCTGTCAGATATTAAAAGCAAATATTTGTGTAGAAAAGTCTGCTAAATTGAATGCATGCAAGAGGGTCTTCTCAGAATCAAACCTATGTCATTTCTCATCTCAGTTACAACATGAAGGGTGGGAGGAAGTGTTTGCAGAAACAAATATAAACAAAATGGTGAATACATTCATGACAATATTTAAACTAAAATTTGAGGAAGCATTCCCCAAAACACTGCATTCAATTGCAGCAACAAACAGAAATAAATGGGTAACCAGAGGTATGAAAAAATTCTCTGAAACCCTGAGGTATCTCGCATCCATCAAAAATAGCCAGACTGACCCAACTATTTTAGAGTTGTACGAAAATTACAGGAGAACTTATAGAAAAGTATTGCTAGCTGCAAAAAACTTACAAATGGCAAAACATTACTGAAGGCAGATAACAAAAGTAGAGCAATCTGGCACATAATTAAACAGGAGACAGCAAACAATGAACAAAAACTCTGGAACCGCAGATTAAAAGCAAAGGTGTAAAAACCAGCAACCCAGAGGAACTAGCAAACTTTGTGAATGAATATTTTGGTGGGATTCCTAAGAAACCCAGCTCGCGCTATTCGTCCACGAGACTCAGAGGGCCTTAGATACGGGTTCACAGGTAGATGCCGTGTTTCTTGACTTCCGCAAGGCGTTTGACACAGTTCCCCACAGTCGCTTAATGAACAAAGTAAGAGCATACGGACTATCAGATCAATTGTGTGATTGGATTGAGGAGTTCCTAGATAACAGAACGCAGCATGTCATTCTCAATGGAGAGAAGTCTTCTGAAGTAAGAGTGATTTCAGGTGTGCCGCAGGGGAGTGTCATAGGACCGTTGCTGTTCACAATATACATAAATGACATGGTGGATGACATCGGAAGTTCACTGAGGCTTTTTGCAGATGATGCTGTGGTGTATCGAGAGGTTGCAACAATGGAAAATTCTACTGAAATGCAGGAGGATCTGCAGCGAATTGACGCATGGTGCACGGAATGGCAATTGAATCTCAATGTAGACAAGTGTAATGTGATGCGAATACATAGAAAGATAGGTCCCTTATCATTTAGCTACAAAATAGCAGGTCAGCAACTGGAAGCAGTTAATTCCATAAATTATCTGGGAGTGCGCATTAGGAGTGATTTAAAATGGAATGATCATATAAAGTTGATCGTCGGTAAAGCAGATGCCAGACTGAGATTCATTGGAAGAATCCTAAGGAAATGCAATCCAACAACAAAGGAAGTACGTTACAGTACGCTTGTTCGCCCAATGCTTGAATACTGCTCAGCAGTGTGGGATCCGCACCAGGTAGGGTTGATAGAAGAGATAGAGAAGATCCAACGGAGAGCAGCGCGCTTCGTTACAGGATCATTTAGTAATTGCGAAAGCGTTACGGAGATGATAGATAAACTCCAGTGGAAGACTCTGCAGGAGAGACCCTCAGTAGCTCGGTACGGGCTTTTGTTAAAGTTTCGAGAACATACCTTCACCGAAGAGTCAAGCAGTATATTGCTCCCTCCTATGTATATCTCGCGAAGAGACCATGAGGATAAAATCAGAGAGATTAGAGCCCACACAGAAGCATACCGACAATCCTTCTTTCCACGAACAATACGAGACTGGAATAGAAGGGAGAACCGATAGAGGTACTCAGGGTACCCTCCGCCACACACCGTCAGGTGGCTTGCGGAGTATGGATGTAGATGTAGATGTAGAATTTCCAGACATATGTTCTATGCCAACAGGACCAGCCACCACACCCAATGGTGCTCTTTCCAACAACAGAGCAAGAGGTGGCACGGGTGATACACTATTACAGAATAAAATATCCACTGGGTTATATGAGATCTCAGTCAGTGTGCCAAGGAAATGTAGACACAGCATAAAAACCCCATTAACAATACAATTAATGAATCTTTCAGATCTGGCTACTTTCCTGAGTACCTGAAAAAAGCAAGCGTAATACCAGTACTAAAAATGGTGCAAGTAATGTAGAAAATGACAGACCAATTTCCTTGTTATCTTGTATTTCCAAAATAATAGAAACCATAATGAAAAATATACTAATGAACTACCTAGAAAGACTCAACCTTCTCTGCAGAGAACAATTTGGTTTCAGGCTCACTAAAAGTACACAGATAGCTACAGCAGAGTTTACCAAATTCGTACTAGAAGCATCAGACAAAGGCATGCAACAGCCGTTTTGTTGGATTTATCAAAGTCTTTTGACAGAGTTGACCGCAGAATTTTATTACATAAATTAGAACTATTAGGAATAAGGGGTACAATAAAGCAGTGGTTTAAATAATACCTGGAAAACAGGGTGCAAAGAGTTGAAATCTCACATATTTGCAATAGATTAGTAGTAAAACACTTATCTGATCCAATATATATCAATATAGGTGTCCCCCAGGGAAGTGTACTGCCCACAGAGTGTCTGGCATGGGGAAAAATACTATTAGCTGATGACAGCACTGTAGTGATTACAGACAAAATCTCAACACTGTTGATAGAAAAGCTAATGAAGCTCTCAGAGACATCTACAATGGTCACTAAAGAATAAAGTAACTCTAAATGTCAAAAAGACAAACTGTGAAAACTTACGCCTAAATAAAAAACCCATTGACATTACACTGAAAGTAAACAATAAGGTACTTGATAGTGTAACAGACAGCAAATTCTTGGGGATGAATGTAAACTGTCAGCTAAAATGGACAGGCCTTGTTCTAATTTTAGCAAAGAGGCTATCTTCAGTATGTTACGCCCTTCGAAACCTTGCACCAGTGTGCAATATTCCATCACTCAAAGTAGCCTACTTTTCGTATATGTATTCAGTCCTCAGTTATGGGGTAAGTGGTGGAAACATACAAACTATTTTCAAGATACAGAGAATAGTAACGAATAACAGTAAAAGGGCACACTGTAAAGAATTGTTCAAAAAGTTTGAAATTGTGACAGTTCTGTGTGAATATATTTATCAAAATATTATGTATATAAGGAAAAACATTATTCTGTTTACCACAAATAGCACATTTCACGACCATCGAACCAAATCCAGACACTGTTTACATCTAAACAGAAGAAACAAGTCAAAAACCCAAAATAGTATATTATATCATGATATTAAATTGTACAACAGATTACCAATAGAAATAAAAGATTTAAATGATCCCCACACCTTTAGTCAAAGGCTAAAAAGATAATTCCTAGATAATATCTATTACACTGCGGATGATTATTTAAAATAACTATAGACTAATGTTCATGAACACTGTACTGAGTAACAAATTTAACTTGACATGGTTAGAAAAGTAGAAGTAAGTACAGGAGCTGTATTTACTGTAAAGAGACATGTTTATTTTATAAGAAGTATTGTACAAACATTTGACGACATCAACGCAATGTATATTGCTCTACGGAAGAATGAATTAATCAATCAGTCAATCAATTATTTTGTGTTTCTTTTGGGCCAACGAGAGAAATGACAAGGAACGATGTATGGCATCTCTCAGCTCGGATTAATTAATTAAAATGTTTAATTTGTAATTTATCATGTAATTTATGGTCATTTTTCTTCTATGTAAGCATTTATGCATCTATTTTTGAAACGGAAGATATTTTGAGGTATAATCGGGTAATTTTACGATTTTGAGTAGGTAATTGAATTGATAAGCATTGGCGACACTGCTGGTTATAAACTTGACAGTGTTTTGTCTCGGTAGTGTTTTGTTTTGTGCGAAATTTATTCAAGGTTTGACGATCGGCTGTAGAAATGCATTGAACGCGTTACCAAAGAAAAGGGGATGAGCTCGAAAGTTTTGTTGCGACGCTTGGCACTCAAGCAACTCAGCGTAAGGAATTCTTTATATGCAGTAAAATAGATGGTACAAGGACTTCGTTGTGTAGAAACGAAACCTTGTACAATTTTCCCTTTTACTGTAACCTTTCCGGTTAAGGGCTCTACAAACTTCGTAAATACTTATTTTCCTTATTATCCTCCAAAACAAGTAATTTCATTTGAATCCGGTACCGTATAAGACAAGAGCTTATCACAGAATGGGGTGCTAGAGGATAATAAAGATATAGGCCTAATATTCCACCTGTGTACACAAAATAAATTCATCGCAGAGTTGTTGCTAGTTTGTACCCAGTGAATAACATGTGTAATCGTGTACGCTGACAACTGGCTTCCATGCCCCTGATGCACTCATGCCCTCCAATTCTCGTCTGTGTTTCTTCAACTTTACGTTGTCTTGACAAAGGAAAGGGAGCCTGCACGCCTTCATAGTGAATAGCTTCTCTAACGGTGGTAGGGGAGGATTAAATGGTCGCTGAAGTCTGCTAGTGTTTAGAAACATTTGATCTATTCAAGTAGTCGAACCATGTAATAAAAATTGTTTACGTGGTGAGCTGTAACTGGTTTCCACACGCCACCACCAGTTGTGAACCAATTTTTCCACTAAAGTGAGAATATAGAAATTACCACCTGCACTCCTTCCCGTTGCAAATGTGAGTGCAATCCTTTTGTTTGACACTTGTTGCTTAGCTCTGTGAATAACCTCAGCCTTTAAAGTCATTGCAAATGTCAGCTTTTTCTGCTATATAGTAGAAATTACATAGTTTAGCATAACAAATTGCTTCAAACTTGATCCCTGTCTTTCCTGTAACTCATTAGTTATATTCTCTGTCGATTTTTAAAATAACTGCTGTTCAGTAATTCAGTACTGTATAGAAAAATAGAATGCAGCCCAAGGTGACATGTATGGTATCATTAGCAGTTGCAGCTTATCAGGTAAATTTGATTGGATTACGTAGTAACTTATCAATTCAGTAAGCCCAGGGAGGCACTCACTATATTTATGTAATATTATTTGTGCCACCTGATGCAGAAATATGTTATTAAAAAAGTTGTTAAAAAGATGAACCAGTTACGCTAGACTACAATCTTTGGTCTTTAGGATAAAGGACCATCACACTGGTGTTTAGGAATGTAGCTCATATGTTATGTTCCAGAGACCTATTCACTTGATTCATAAATGCCTCAGGCTTAAATTCATCATGCTGTCATTTTTGTGTTACAATGTACAAGGCTTATGAAATAAAATAGATGCTTTCCAATCATTTTTACTGGTTTGGCTCAACATGTAATAATCACTGAACACCAGGAATCAGCAAATAACCTTTATTATTTCAAATTAGAATGCACCATTTTATTGTAGAGTACATGATAAAGGAGGTGGTATTGCCATTTGCTGAGAAAAAGCAAGCTTACAACCACAACCGAAAAAATGCTATGGTGAACAAGTTTTGTGTTGATGGAGATTTCAGAATTGCAATTCTCAGATCATATTTCACACTGTTTATTTTCTTTTTGCGGATGTGTGTAGCCTATAGATCCTCCTCCAGAAATTTTGATACTTCCCTGAAATTTCTTGGAGTCTTGAGTAAATTGTCAAGGTGTAAAACTGTAAATCTCATCTCTCTTCATACTTGGAGATCTGAACTTCTACATTTTACATGACAGTCATGAAAGCAAGCATTTTACAAGTTGTATCCTATTTTATAGTGTCAAGATGTATTACAGTTGTAACACACAGTAATTCAGTAGATCATATAATAGCAAATAAAGATCACATTGTGTCAGCAGACATGTTAAATGGTCACCTGTCAGAACATTTGGATCAGACACTAGTGCTAAAGTGTAATAACAGATTCAAACAAAGAAAAATGTTTGAGCACAAGATAATTCTATCCATAAACATCATTACTACCTCATGGCATAATTTGTCATGAATCGGTAATTACTACCATTGTGGTCAACAACAAATGGGCACAGAAATAGTACACCCCCCTGAAAAAAAGGGAGTATTCACAAAAATCCCCTTCAAAATTAAAAGATGATTAGATGTTAAAATGAGAGATCTGAAAGGGAAAAAATGGAAGACGTAGCCTGTACAGACTAACTCCCAAGTTATGAGTACATAAAGAATTATACAAGCAGATAAATATTTGTACAAGCAGTACAAATATCAGTTCCACAAAGAAATAGGGAAGTTAAAAGCAGGGGCAATTAACTGACAGACAAGAAGCTCAGATAATGTTTTAAGTGTTGCTGGCCTTTTGAAACCAAAATTGTAAACAATGCTACAGAAACTAAAGTCAATAACATAGAATTAATTGTGAATCATGATATTTCTGATTCCATTCAAGTTAGCACTGTATTTAGTAATTATTTTATAAATACTGTTGAAAATCATGCCTGCATGAAACCAGATGCATAGCATATGAGTCCACTAACAAACAGAACTGAGTTGCAGTATGCGCTGATGACATTCTGCGCCTTATTGACAACATCAGGGAAAAAAAATCATGGTTAGATGATATTTCTCCATCCCATATGTATGTCGGCATGTCTCCATACCGTATGTAAACATGAGCTAGTGAAACCTTCAATTCATCTAATAAAGTGTGTTCTCGAATATGGTTTATTCCCTCACAAGTTGAAACTGGCTGCAGTAAAAACCTTACACAAAATTGGAAATAAAGCATGTTCATAACTATACACCTGTAGTCCTAATCTCAACATTCAGCGAAATGATTGAGAATATAATTTTAAAAGATATCTTGGAACATTATAACAAAGATGATGTAGTAGGTAAATTACAGCATGGTTACAGAAGAGGTCAAAATACCAAGTCAACTGTAGTGCAATTGTTCATTATGCACTTGAGAAAATAAATGAAAATTCCTAAGCAACAGGAATATTTCTGAACCTCTCAGAAGCTCCCGACATAATACATCTTGCCAAAAATTGTGATCAGTGGTGTCACTGAAAAGCCCATGCAGTTGCTATCAGGAAACCTATTCAAAATGCAGACAACAGAACACAGAAACTATTATGGGAGAGGTACTGGAGAAGAGAGAGTTAAAAATAAGAAAAATACAGTTGTGGCATTCGTCAGAGCTCAATTTGCGTTCATTCCTATCCTTATGTTATGTAAATGAATTCTCAAGTCTGTAGGTAAAAAGCATCTTATCACTGTACATGCCAGTGACACATATGCTATCTGCTGTGTGGACAGTGAGCCCAGCCT